>NC_057862.1:609568181-612021931 GCF_019393635.1 Dromiciops gliroides
CCCTCATTGCCCCACAGGAGGGGAAAAAAAGAAAGTACAACCATCCTTCCAGTCTCTCAGGTTTGTAATCTTGGCATTATCCTTGACTCCTCACTTTCCCTCATCCCACAGAGTTAAGTCAGTAAGCATTTATGAAGCACCTACTATGTGCCAGACACTTTGCTGAGGATATTAGAAAGGAGAAAAAAACCCCAATCCCTCTTCTAAAGGAGCTCATATCTAATGTGGGGGGTGGGGTGTGAGGGGAGACAATAAACAGACACCTGTGTACAAACAAGCTATATAGAAGATTAATTGAAGCTAATGTCCAAGGAAAGGCCTTAAGGTAAAGGGGGACTGGGAAATACTTCATGTAGAAGGCAAAACTTTAGTTGAGACTTGAAGGAAGCCAGGGAAACCAGGAGGCAGAGATGAAGAGGGAGAAAGTTTCAGGTATAGAGGTCTGTATTAACTTGGAAGTTTGCTAATGGACTGCCAGAGATCTTTTTTTTTTTTTTTTTTTTTTTGTGGGGCAATGAGGGTTAAGTGACTTGCCCAGGGTCACACAGCTAGTAAGTGTCAAGTGTCTGAGGTCGGACCTGAACTCAGGTCCTCCTGAATCCAGGGCCGGTGCTTTATCCACTGCCCCCTAGACATTCAGTCTTTAGGAAAGACTTATGTAAATTCCCAGTGGGCCTACAAAACTCTAGTAGGACCGAACTTGATGAAGAGCTTGAGTTGAATGGTGTTCTGGTCTTCCTCTTCTAGTCTTAGTTCTGGTATTCTTTGTGTGACTTGGGGCAGGTCACTTAAGCTCTTGCCCCTAAATGTTTTAATCTGTAAAATAACGGATTGGGCTGGATGGTCTCTGAGGTCTTTTTAAACTCGAAAGCTGGTGATCTTATGTTTCGAATGAACCTTACAGACATAACTGAAAGCAAACTCTGGTAATTTGACAAAGAAAAGGGACTCAGCTTCTGAGAGAGTTGGGCAGTTTTCAGTATCTGAGGGTCCTACTCTAATTTCTCACATTAACTCATTAGTGATCCTCGGGCAGGTGAATTCCTCCCTGGCCTCAGTTTCTCTGGTTTTGTAATGGGAATATTGCAATGTTGGTGTAAGGATGAAATGAACCAAGAGACGCACAAGTATGTGAAAAACTAGCAAATGTCCGAGGCTGTGATAAGTGTTTCTGCACTTACGTAATATCTTGGAGCTGGTGTGGTCTAGTGCTCTCTTTTCTCCTTTGATAATGGACCAGGCCAAAGGCTATGGGTCAGGCCCAGGGTAGAGGGAGGAAGGAGGAAGGCCCCTGAACCCTGGTCATTAAGGCTAGGGGGACACCTACAGTCAAGGATCAAATTCTTGTGCAAAAAGGAGGTGAAAAAACAGCTAGAATTTTTTTTTTGGTGGGGGGTATAGGGAGGGAAGGGAGTTGATTTCCTCTGAAGGGTAGCTCTTGAGGAAGGCAGTGGTAAATTCTGGAATGTAGGCGTGTTTGTGTGAGCATATGCATGTCAGTGTTTGTGTGTGGGTCTGATTGTGTGTAAAAATCTGTGGGTCTAGGAGGGTGGGTCTGTGTGGGGGCTTCCAGGGTGTGTGTGTTTGTGGAGGTGTCAAGTTATAGGTTTGTTTGTGCCAGCGTATGAGTGTGTGTTTGTGTGTGTCTAAGTGAGTGTTGGGGTGTAGTATATGTTTGTGTGGGTGTCAGGGCATGTGTGAGTGGGTGTGTTTAGAGGAGACCTAGAGCTGTGGAATCTAATAAATCCTTTTGAAATTCCTGGCATAGTTCCCAAGCCAAGGAATAGCTGCTGCACTGTGGCCTCCGGCCTTTACGTTGGATTTTCCAGGGCCTTGCTGAATCCCGCACCCTGTACCAGGAGGAGCTGGGCCCTGTGGGAGGCCATGTTGGCCCTGGTCTTCCCTCGGCTCCACACTCCCTAACCACTGTGTTTATTCTTGAGCCAGGATGTTTGGGATGGGAGAAAGATGGGGGTTAGAAGCAGAGCGCGTTAGAGACCATCCCATTTACCCTGTTCATTTTACATTTGGGGAAACCGATCCCCAGCGAGATGAAATAACTTGTCCCCAATCACACAATTCAATTCAATACTAATTAGTAACACCTACTATGGTCTTTGATTATTTCTGGGAGTACAAACACACACACACACACACACACACACACACACACACGATGAGAGAGCCCCTGAGGATAGGGAGAAGGGGAATTACAACTTGAAACGAGACAAGGTGTTTTGAGAAGGGAAAGAGCACATGCAGGGACAGCTGGGTGGTGCAGTGGATAAACCACCAGGCCTGGATTCAGGAGCCCCTGAATTCAAATCTGGCATCAAACACCTGACACTTACTAGCTGTGTGACCCTGGGCAAGTCACTTAACCCTCATGGCCCCGCCCAAAAACAACAACCACAACAAAAAAAGAGCACATGCTGTACCTTCTGAAGAGAGGGGGTCTAGAAGCAGAGAAAGCTTCAGGGAGAGAGCACTTCAGCTAAGCCTCAAAGGAAGCTAAGGACCCCAAGAGGAGGAGTGGGGGAGGGACTGCATTCCAGAAAGGGGAATGGCTTGTGCAAATGTACTGAGGGTAGATATGGAATGTCCAGTTTAGGGAACTTTATGGCCAAGTCTTATAGTGTAGCCAGGTGTGTGGCTGGCTGGCTGCTGTGCATAGAATGATTACCTGGACAAACACACCAACCTCTTAGGGCTATATTCTCACATTCTCCTTCCTGCTCAAGTCACTCCCCGGGTTCAAACAGCAGTCTGAGAAATTCTCTCTCTCTCTCTTTTTTTTTTTTTGTGAGGCAATTGGGGTTAAGTGACCTGCCTAGGGTCACACAGCTAGTAAGTATAAAGTGTCTGAGGCCGGATTTGAACTCAGGTCCTCCTGAATCCAGGGCGGGTGCTCTATCCACTGTGCCACTTAGCTGCCCTGAGAAATTTTCTTTATAGTGCACTCTTCAGTCTTAGAGGGAGGAAAAATGTCTCCCTTTTGGGGTTAGGTTCCCCACTCTAAATATTCAATCCTATCCTTATTAGCTCAGACTAAAATAATTTTCTTTTTTGTTTGTTTGTTTTAGAACGTTCTATTTATTATTATTGTTTGTAAAATTTTAAATTTTTTTCTAATTACGTGTAAAAACAATGAACTTTTGTCTTAAAATATTTTGAGTTCCAAATTCTCTCCCTTTTTCCCTTTCCTTCCCGTTCCTTGAAAAGGCAAGCAATTTGATATGGGTTGGACATGTGGAGTCATGCAAAACATATAAAATCATTATCTAACCGTCATCTACTTGAAAGTCAATTTCAAATAGCATTAGAACATAAACAAGCGTTAAGCACACGGTATAAGAGGTGCCAGGTGTGTGTGGGGGACTGGCAATGCACTAGAGAATGGAAGAGGTAAGCAGGTGGCTTTGCTCCCAAGCAGTGTTCTCAAGAAGCAGGAGGAAGAAAGGTGTTATGGGGTGGCCTTTCATAGTCTCCCCACCTAGATCTTGTTGGTCTACCTGAACCTGTCTGACCAAGTTTCTCCTTCCTTAAATGAATGTTCTACCATGCCACAGCTCCTTATTTCCTTTTGTTTTTAATGCTTTCTGTAGCGGTCCCTCCTATTTAGGAGTGTTCTGGTAAATGTTTAACAAATGCATTGCCCTGGGGCAGCTAGGTGGCACAGTGGATAGAGCACAGGCCTGTGCAGTTTGGAGGACATGAGTTCAAATTTGATTTTAGCCACTTACTAGCTGTGTGACCCCGGGCAAGTCACTTAATTATGACTGCCTCCAAATTGGCTTCCTTGCAGTTCCTTATATTCCGTTCCACCGTCTCTGCATAGGCTGTTTCTCAGGCCAATATCTCCTCATTTTGAGGATCCTGGCTTTCTTCAAGGCTTATACATATATTACCTTTTCTCTTTCTTTGAACTTCTTGAGGCTTAGGTCTGGTAGTAATATTACTGGATCAAAGAATATGCACAGTTTAGTAACTTTTGGGGCAATTCCCCCCCCCCCCCCGCCCTGAAATGACCAGATCAGTTCATGGCTTTGCTAGTAGTGCAATAGTGGGTTTGTTTTCTTGTAGCTTCTCCTATGTTGGTCATTTTCCTCTTTTGTCCTGTTTGTTAATCTGACGGGCATGAGGCAGAACCTCAGAGTTGCTTTAATTTTCATTTCTCTCATTATTAGGGAATTATTTTTATAGTTGGTTGATAGTTTAGATTTCTTCCTTTGAAACTTGTCTATTCATATCCTTTGATCATTTATCAATTGGGGAATGACTCAAACCTAGTTTTTATTGACTGCTCTATGCCCCAGAACTGGGCAACAACAACAACAACATCGTCACTGCCACTACCACCATCATCACCACTCCCACCACCACCATTTCTATTGTGCTTACTATGTGTCAGGTACGGTGTTAACTGCTTTACAATTGTCTTATTTGATCTCATAACAACCCTGGGAGGTAACCCTGCTATAGGTAACTATGGGTGGAGTTAATTTCTATTGATTTTATATATTCTTACAATGAACCTCCCCTAAATTCCTTGTTACTTCTTGAATTTAGGATCATAGACTTAGAGCTGAAAGATAACGGTTTGCATCAGTTGTCTCATTTTACAGATAAGGAAACAGACACAAAGAGGTTAGATGACTTGTCTAGAGTTACAAAGCTATTAAATGTCTGAGGCAGGATTTGAATCCATGTCTTCCATACATGTAATCCGATGCCCTATCCACTATGCTTTTCTGATTTTCTTTTCAGAGGACCAGGACCTTGGTCCAGATAAAATTTAGAAAAATAGAAAAACAGAGCAGAAGACACAATCTGGAATTTGAATGAAAGCAAATCACCAACTAGAACACGAAACACTGGGCAAGAGGATCATTATTCAGGAAAATTTGTTGGGAAAATTGAACTGTAATATGACAATGCATGAGACTGTTTCTATTTCTCACACTGTACTACAGTACTACAGTACTACAATAAGTCCAACGTGGATCAATTATAATTAAGGTAACAGAACGATACGGCTACTGCAACTTTGAAGAGGATGGAATTTCTTGTTTATTCAAAAAACAGAAGAAATTATAGGAAACAGAATTGTTTTCTCAAAAGACAAATAGAATATATTTCTTAGAAGAAAAAAATTGAATTAAAAAATGAAAAATTATATTTAAATGGTTAGCAATGACTTGTAGTCCCCCCTTCTCTTGGTTACTCTCTGTCCCTTCCCTTGCTCCTAAGGCACACTCACAGGTTGGGGTTGACTACCCCAGATACAAGCTACACCCTGATTTTCTACTACTAAATCAATATAGCTCATGAGCCCCCACTGGAGCATTTGCCTTTATTGATTAGTCAGTTGACACACTTAGCTCAAAGTAAAGGTATTTCTGATCTGACATAGCATGAACAGTGTTAAAAAAAAAAACATTCCCCTTTAGATGTAGGGTATAATTTTCCCCATAAATGCATACTGTATCAGTGGGAAGGATAAGAACACACAGAAGAACATGCGTAGATATCATATATGGCTAAAACAATCAGAACGTCAGCACTTACGGCCCTTGATGGCTTTTTTCTTCTTGTGTTATCTTCGTGCTGCTTCTCTTGGGTGAAGCATTTCTGCTGGGCTTGTTGTTCCATGAGCTCTCTGGATTTGCTCTGGATTACTCAGGCTCACAGCCTAGGAGTCATCCTGGATTCCTTACTATCATGTACTACCACTCCCCTCCCCCATATCCAATCTGTGGCCAAGGCCTACTGAATTTCACCTTTGAGTCATCTTTTGCATATGCCTCCTTCTCTCCTCTGACATTGCCACCTCTCTGATGTAGGCCCTCATCACCTTTGATTCTTGGTGGGTCTGCCTGACACAAGTCTCCCCCCACTCCAATCCATTCTCCATTCAACCACTGAAATGCTTTTCCTAAAACATAGGTCTGATCACGTAACCTCCTCCCCCCACCAAAAAACCCCCCAGAACAAAAAAATAAATTCCAGTGGCTCCCTACCATCTCCTGGATCAAATACAAAAATTTCTGACATTGAAAGCCCTTCATAACCAGCCCCCTCCTATCTTTTCAGTCTTCTTACACCTCACTCCCTGCCTTATGAACTCTTCAGTCTAGTGGCACCGGCTTCCTGGCTGTTCCAAATAAAATCCCACCCTTTATAGGAAAACTTTCCCAATCCCTCTTAGTTCTAATGCTTTCCCCCTTTTAATTATTTTATTTATCTTGTAAATAACTTGCTTTTTATATATTTGTTTGCCTGTTGTCTCCCCCAGTAGATTGTAAGCTCCTGGAGGGTAGGGACTATCTTTTGCCTCTTTTTTGTAACCCCAGTGCTTAGCACAGTGACTGCCACATAATATGTGATTAAAAATGTTGATTGATTGCTGTTCTCTGTTAGATGCTTCTTCATCTGGACAAGTTGCCATGCTGATAGAGGTCATTACTGATGGGGAGCGGGGGACAAGAGATAAATTCTCCCCCTTCCCATCCTCCACTAGACTCCAGAAAAGATCTGAGGGAAAGGACAAAAAATAATCCCCACTCCAGAGTTGGACCTTCCTCCACTGTTGGCTCTCTTCTCAACTGCCAGAGATGAGTCTCCACTGACAAAATTCCTATCTCAGACGACTCCTTAGAGAGAGTGTTATGTCTACAGAGCTGGCTGGCTTTTTAACGGTCCATTGGCCAGCTGCCCTATCATTCCAGCAAATTAGTGTGCTTTTTTATGGATCCTAGAGGAACAACAAAGTGTAAACACTTATTTACATTTCCTTTACAAGCTGTGAATGGGTCATTCCCTATTTCTCACCCTTTATAATCTGCAAGTAGGTAACTCAGGGAGTGAATCACTCAAGGTTTCACATCCTTTCCAAGATGTGATTGCAACTACAAAAAGTCCGAAAGGGGTGAAACCATCACACCTTATTGTCTCTATTACCTATCCCTTATATCCTGTAATTTCATCATGTGAATTGAAGGACACAATTGATCAGGGGGCCCTTGATCAATGGCAACCCACCCAAGTTAAAATTTTTTTACCTCTAACAAATTAGGGGCAGCTAAGTGGTGCAATAGATAGAGCTCTGGGCCTCTCTTCAGAAAGATCTGAGTTCATATCCAGCTGTAGACATGTACTAGCTGTGTGACCCTGGGCAAGTCACTTAACCTGGGTGCCTTAATCCACTGGAGAAGGAAATGGCAAACCGCTCAGTATCTTTGCCAAGAAAATCTCATGAACAAGCATTGGTGAGTTATGGTCCATGAGGTCACAAAGGGTAGGATACACAAACGAACAATAACAACAACAAAATATATTGTTATGCAATTCAATATATAAACGCCGGGGTCATGGTATCATAGATTTAGAGCTGGAAGAGACCTTAGAGTCTATTAAATCCAAAGCCTTTATTTTACATCTGAGGAAACAGTGTGGAGAAGTCTCCTAGGATCACAGAGTTGCTGAGACAGGAAATGCAATTAGGTCTTCTTGATTCCAAGCCCAGAACTCCATCCATAGCTCAAAAGTAAAAATAAAGAGGGCAGCTAGGTGGCGCAGTGGATAGAGCACCGGACCTGGATTCAGGAGGACCTGAGTTCAAATCCGGCCTCAGACACTTAACACTTACTAGCTGTGTGACTCTGGGCAAGTCACTTAACCCCAACTGCCTCATCCCCCCCCCAAAAAAAAAGTAAAAATAAAGAAATACATTCATGAAGCCCCAAAGACTGTTCTATATTCCAGGGCTGCAACATCCATACTGTTCACATCAGCTTTCAGACTCATAATGAATACAATAATACAACAGAAATCATTACCTAAGCAGTAAACCATTCAAAAATGATCTCAAAGAAAAACTATTCTAACCTATAAAGGAAACATATCAGAAAAATGACTGTACAATCCCAATCTGAAAAAAAGATAAACAACTAAGTGAGGTGTCCGGTTGGTCCAAACAATGAGTCCCATGAAGTGCCTACATATATTCAAATTTGTACCATAATTAAACATGTAAAATATATTATTTAGTTCTAGCCCAATGGAAAGATGTAGTTTGAATTTAAATAATGCAAATACATTACAAGGTTAATGATTTGCACTAATTGGGACCTAACTGTGCTAATTTTTCTCCCATGAACTTAATCAATACTCTTTTATCCAAGAAAAACCCCAAATAAGCCCCTACATTCTAGTTCCCTTTAACCCATATTGATAGGTTGCATTTCCTAGGGAAACAACTACAGTTATCCCTTCCACATCACCACTTTCCCCATCGTGGTTTAGATATAACATGTGTTGGGCATGAGAAATTAAATGGGAATTTTGGGGGAGTTTTGCAATAACTGCAGATGACACAAAAAGGCCAGTGGATGACACAGAAAGTTTAGAAACTCAGAAATGCATAAAATATACATGTACTATATTTTTAACATTAACATGTTTTATCTTTAAATACCATAATAATTTAGACTTCTTCTCTGGCACGAAGGGATGGCTAAAAAAATTTACAAAGATTTTCTAGGTCACTGGGACACCACCTCCCACCTCAAACCCCTGTAATGTGGAAGGGATAACCACCAAAGGTTCAAGATACTCGGTGGATCTGCACTTCCATAAGCCCCAACCCCAACAATAGCATTCAAGGCAACACAACCGAGTAATGAAATATAAACAGCTTTTTTTTTAGGCGGGGGGGGGCAGGGCAATGAGGGTTAAGTGACTTGTCCAGGGTCACACAGCTAGTGTCAAGTGTCTGAGGCCAGATTTGAACTCAGGTCCTTCTGAATCCAGGGCTGGTGCTTTATCCACTGTGCCACCTAGCTGCCCCCTGTAAACATCTTTTTATGATTTCTGTGGGTCATGGGCTTCTCCATGGAGTTTTTGGATCTTTCTAATAGGGCACTCAGGGAATGAGCCTGTCAGTTTCATGGCATTTACATGCTGTGAATGCCATCACTCAAAAGATGAAAGGAGCAAAACCCAAACATCTCATTTTCTCTGTTACCTGTCCCTTATATAGTTTAATTTCATCAAGTGAGTTTGGGAAGACTCAATAGATTTGAAGCCCCCAGTTGACACCTGCTCCCCCAACACATACTGTAAAAACTATTCAGAGTTCCTAGGAGAGCCCCAGATCAGTGTGATGAGACTCACAATCACCTTGATGAAATTATAGAGTGTGGAACTTTTTAAGAAAAGGAGAAGTGCCCACAAGGGTAGACATACATCCTAATTCTTTGCTAGGATGAAGGGGTGAACTCCTCTCATTGGTCCTCAGTCACTAGGGCTGATTCCAAGATGATTGGCAGCTGAAAATTAAGAGGAACAGATTCAGATCAGAAGAGTCTACCCTCCATAGGCTATAGAGCTGTGAAATGACTGACCATTTTTGGTGTACTTTTTCTTTATTAGACTTCCATCTGAACACTGCAAGGTGAGAGGTGGGGACAGGATAGAGGGGATTTCCCTTCCTCCATCCAGGAGCTGAAAATGACATCCTGATAGGAGGGGGCATGTGGCGGGCAGCCTATGCTTGCTCAGGCAAGTCCGGGATGAGTTTCTGCATCTCTGGGTTAAAGTGATTATGTGCCTTTCTAGTTCTGAGCAAAGGTCAGACCCCGGTGATCTTGAGAATGGGTGTTTCTAGCCCTGGGGTTGCCACATGGGTAATCCAGGGTTTGCAAGTTCTTCAATTTGAAGAGTTCTCAAGATTGATAGTTGTAGAATTCAAGGGTCAGATGGTCATTTAGAGACTTCCTACAGCAGCATATGCTTTTTTGGTAATTTTTTTTGGGGGGGGGGCAATGAGGGTTAAGTGACTTGCCCAGGGGCACACAGCTAGTAAGTGTCAAGTGTCTGAGGTTGGATTTGAATTCAGGTCTTCCTGAATCCAGGGCCGGTGCTTAATCCACTGTGACACCTAGCTGCCCCCAGCATATGAGAAGAAGAAGAAGAAGAAGAAGAAGAAGAAGAAGCAGAAGAAGAAGAAGAAGAAGAAGAAGGAGAAGCAGAAGAAGAAGAAGAAGAAGCAGAAGAAGAAGAAGAAGGAGAAGGAGAAGAAGCAGAAGAAGAAGAAGAAGAAGAAGAAGAAGGAGAAGAAGAAGAAGAAGAAGAAGAAGAAGAAGAAGGAGAAGGAGAAGAAGAAGAAGAAGAGACACAGGATATTCCATGGTAAATCAGGAGATCTACCCCTTGCTAGCCCTTCATGATACTACTGGGAGTTGTTCAGATGGAGCAGGTCACAGGAGAATGGGAAATGTTTGTCTAGGAGACACACAAAGTGTTTTTTTCCTTCTAGAAGTGTAATAGGATGTTTGAGTGGTTTGTTTTTCTTGCATGTGTTAACTTGGCCCAGGAGTTCTTTGTGTCTCATTTAGTTTCTGTGGTAGGTGAAATCCCCACCTGTCCCATATAATGCATGGAATGCCTTTGCAGAAAGTACAGGATAGGAGAGAACAAGCATTTATTATATACCCACCATGTACCGGCACTTTGCTTTTTGTATCCTCGGCACTTCTCAAGTCCCCAGTACACAGTAAGTACTTAATACGTATTTATTGACTGACTTCGGTGCTATTATGATCCCACTTGTACAGTTGAGGGAAACTGAGGCAGACAGATTAAGTGACTTGCCCAGGGTCACACATTTAATACAGGAATACTTTGGAGATGTTGCAGGTTCAGTTTCAGACCACAACAATAAAGCAAATATTGGAATAAAGCGAATCATATGAATTTTTTGGTTTCCCAGCTCATATAAAAGTTAAATTTATACTATACTGTAACAAAAGCAGCTAGGTGGCACAGTAGACAGAGCACTGGACCTGGAGTCAGGAAGACTTCTCTTCCTGAGTTCAAATCTGTCCTCAGACACCTGGGTAAGTCACTTAACCCTGTTTGCCTCAGTTTCCTTATCTGTAAAATGAGCTCGAGAAGGACATTGCAAACTGCTCCAGTTCTCTGCCAGGAAAACCCCAAATGGGATCACGGAGAGTCTGAAACAACTGAACAATAACAACAAGTAGTCTATTAAGTGTGTAATGCTATTCTGTCTTAAAAAACGTACATATCTTAATTTAAAATGCTTTATTGCTATAAAATGCTCATCACTTGGTCCTTTAATGAACTGTAATCTTATTGCTGAGGGAGGGTCTTGCCTAAAGGTGGATGGCTGCTGACTGATCAGGGCAATGGCCTAACTTTTGGCCCATCTCAGCTTTCTTCATGCCTTCATGCCTTCCTCAGCAAGCTTAATCATTTCTAGCTTGTGATTTAAAGTGAGAGACTTATGACTGTTCCTCTCACTTGAATGCTCAGAGGCCTCAGTAGGGTTATTAATCGGCCTAATTTCAATATTATTGTGTTTCAGGGAACAGAGAGGCCTGAGAAGAGGGAGAAAGATAGCAGTGGTCATTGGTTAACTTCACTGTCTTACATGGGCAGGTTCGGGGCACCCCAAAATGCTTACAATAGTAATATCAAAGATCACTGACCACAGATCACTGTAACAGATATAATGAAAAGGTTTGCAATATTGTGAGAAATTACCAAATTACCAAAATGTGACACAGAGATACCGTGTGAGCACATGCAGTTTGGAAAAATGGAGCTCATAGATTTGCTCAACACAGGGTTGCCACAAACCTTCAATTTGTAGAAAAAAACTCCCACGATGCCTGCAAAGTGCAACACAATGAGGTTTGCTTGTGTCTGAGACTAGATATGAGCTCAGGATTTGAAATCTCCCTGATTCCACGCCCAGTGCTCCATCCACTGTACCTATTACTAAGTGGTATAGTGGATAGAGTGCTGGGCCTAAAATCAGGAAGACTTGAGTTCAAATCTGACCTTAGGTACTTGCTGACCATGTGACCCTGGGCAAGTCACTGAACCTCTGTCTACCTCCATGCTTGGTGTATAGTAAATGCCATATAAATAAGTTATTATTATTATCTACACTTAAGCTTTATTTAGCATAGTCTAAGAAATAAAATACCTCGCAGTCAGGTTGCCAGGACCAAACCTGGTCTGTGTGAGCCCAGATTATTTGGGGGTGAGGAGGAGCTCTTGAGCCATGGGTAACACTAGTAATGAAGGAAATTCGAATCAGAACAGCTCTGAGACACCAGCATATATCAATTAAATTAGCAGGACAGAGCTTTCTACCCTGACTGGGAGAGAGAAATTTCAAATTACTCTGGAAAGATAATTAAGGAGTAGACTTTGGACCTAGGTCCTCTGACTCCAAATTTCAGGTTCTTTTTCATAAAATTATTTCAACCTAAATCTAGATCTGGATGGGGAATGGTCCATGGGGTTCAGGAGGTGAACACTTTAGGAACCTATGGGGTTGGGCTTCCTTGGTTACAGTAGGCATTAGCTTGACTGGACAAGGAAGAAGGGTGAGAAGACTGGAAGTGGTTTTGGGGGAAACTGGAGGGTGACCCACTCTTTCCCTAGCAAAGGGAACCTGGCATGGGGGAGTTGGTGTGTCAGCCAGAAAATCTTTTCCTCTCACTGTTTCCTCATATAGTCTCATGATTCATCCACCCCCCACCCCAGGGCAGGGTGGTGGGTGGTGGGCACACAAAGAGATCAGAGTTAGCAAAGCTGGGGTTGGTAGTTGGAACTGATTGGATGAGAAAGGGAAATAGTTGAACCAAGTAGACATAAATGGGTTGTAAATATTTGCCTAGTAACTAGGGGCTGGGGATGGCAGTGGGGTGGGGTAGAGGATAAAATAGAGACAGAGCAAGTCTTGTCCTTTCAGAAACATAAGTAATATCCATTTGGGGGGATTTACCCAGGAGAACTTTCCTTGTTCTCTCTCTCCTTTTTGCTGCCTTCTCAGAAACAACAACAAATTTCCTGGTTCAGCCTTACCTTGGGATGGGGTGGACTGTCTACATTCACTTCTCCTTTCTAACACTCTCGGCGAGTGGGTTGATCTCCTAACACAAGGCCTCAAGAAAGTATTTGTTGAATTGTTTTGATAAAACAAATGATAATAACTGCCATTCACAACCTTGCAGTAATCCCCTTCTCCTAACTCTCCCTGATCCCACATATCTAACTAGTGGCCAAGTCTTCCTGGTTCTCTCTGTACAACATTTCTACCCTTCTCTCCAAACAGAGGGCCACCACTAATTCAAACCCTCTTGAGCTCTCTCTTGGACTATCACAACTACCTCCCAGTTGTTCTCCCCCGCCTCATTTCTCCCTGTCTCTATTCATCATCCTCTTACCTCCCAAGACGATATTACTAAACCACATGTCATTCCCCTGTTCTGTAAATTCCAGTGGCTCCCTACTGAATGTAGAATCAAATCCAAATTTTTCTCTTTGGCATTTAAAGTCTTTCATGACCTGCCTCTGACCTTTCTTTCTTGTCTTGTTATGCATTTATTATCTCTCCAGAGGCGGCTAGATAGTGTAGTGGGTAGACTACTGGGCCTGGAGTCAGGAAGACCTGAGTTCAAATAAAGCCTTAAGACTCTTGGGCAGCTAGTTGGCACAGTAGATAAAGTACCAGCCCTGGATTCAGGAGGATCTGAGTTCAAATCTGGCCTCAGACACTTGACACTTACTAGCTGTGTGACTCTGGGCAAGTCACTTAATCCTCATTGCCCCACAAAAACCAAAAACCAAAACCCAACCCAAAAAACAAAACAACAACAACAACAAAAGCCTTAGACTCTGAGCAGCTGTGTGACCCTGGGCAGCTGGGAAACTGGAGGGTGACCCATCCTTTCTCTAGCTAGCAAAGAGAACCTGACATGGGGGTGTTGGTGTGTCTATCTCCACTTAACCATTATCAGTCTCAGTTTTCTCAACTGTAAAGTGTGGATCATAATGGCACCCTTCTCTTAGAGATGTTGTGAGGATCAAATTAATTAATATTTGTAAAGCAAATATTAGTGTGTCTGGCATATAGTAGGTTGTTAATAAACGCATGTTCCCTTCCCCCTTTGATATGCCCTTTGATTCAGTAAAACTGACCTTTTTTGTTGTTCTTCTATCATCTTCCATCTCTGAACCCTTGAAAAACAGGCTGTCTGTCTCCTGTGCCTGGAATACATGCTCTCCTTAGCTCCATCTCTCTGTCTCTCTCTCTGTCTCTCTCTCTCGGTGGGGCAATGAGGGTTAAGTGACTTGCCCAGGGTCACACAGCTAGTTAAGTGTCAAGTGTCTGAAGCTGGATTTGAACTCAGTTCCTCCTGAATCCAGGGCCAGTACTTTATCCACTGTACCACCTAGCTGCCTCCCAGCTCCATCTCTTAAAATTCCCAAGTTTATTTAAAACTCAGCCCAAATACCTCCTTACTCCTGAATACTTCCTTTCCTCTAAATTGTCTTATGGTTTTTGTTTTAATATATAAATACATGTACATGTTGTCTCCGTCTAAGGAACATAAAGTTCTTGTAAGCATGGGCTGGCTTGTTTTTGAATTTAATTCTCCAGCAGCTAGCATGATGCCGGGCACCTAGGAGGCATTAAATTAGTTCTTGTTTGTTGAGAGCTATTATATGGTAAAAAAAAATCCAACATCTGTCACCCTGTAGCATCTTGCTCATCTTAGAGACGAGCTTTCCTGAACTCAGCTGGGTTGACACTTGGATCACAGAGACATAGTCTATTGGTGGGACTATATGTGAAGTCTTTCCAGCTTGGAAGGATTCACTTTGGTTGAGATTTGTCTTCCTCTGGCATAGTTTTGGAGAGTTGATGAGACATCGGAAGGTAGATGGTAACTGCAGTATTCCAATGCACCTGGGATCCACTGATGTTGGTATTCCTTCCTACAATACAGATCATGAAGTGAAGGAGGCAAGCATTTATTAATTAACGACTATGTGCCAGGCACTGTGCCAAGCACTTTATGAACATCTCATTTGATCCTCACAATAACCTTGGTTAGGTAGGTCTTTTTATAGCTATGGAAACTGAGGCAAACAGGGTCAAGTGACTTTCTCAAGGTCACACAGCTAGTGTCTGAGGCCAGATTTGAGCTCAAGTCTTCCTGACTCTAAGTCTAGCACTCTATCTACTGTGCTGCCTAGCCCTCCATCTTGGCCCACTCTTGTTCATGTATTCCCATATACAGAGGCATAGATGGGATGGAGCTTGCAGGCACCCCTACCCAAGGAAGCCCAACCAACATACTACAGACTTTCCCTGAGCTCTTGTTATTGCCTGAATAGTCATGGCTCCTTTTTGTTCTTTTCCTGATGACATCCTTTGTGCTTTCTTTTCTTGCATGATCCTCCATCTGTGATGTGTTGCGGCCCACTCATGCCTACCACCTCCATGGCCTTTGGAGTGATCCTTAACCTCAATTCTCAAAGGCTTCCATGGAGTGCAGTCATACACCATCACCAGCCAGAATACTGATGGTGAAAATCAGAGGAATTGTTTCAAAAAGAAGCTTGGGGGTGATGAAAAGAACTGGGCATTTCTCCCAAAGATGATAATGCATCCTACTCTTCTTTGCCCTGTTCAATTCTCAGCCTAACTCTGCACAGTCACAGCATCTCTCATATATGTGTGTCTTGATGGATGCGCTTTATAGGTTTTCATCAAACTGCTTATTATTATTTATTATTATTATTATTATTATTATTATGGAAGGTATGCATCTTCCACTTATGTGGGCAATTAGGCCAAACTCTGTGGGGTGATGGAACTCATTTGGAAGGCTTTTCATTGTTCTAGGACTTGATATAAACAGCCCACCCATGTCATCTGCCAATTGGACTATCTGAAGGACCTCATCCATTGTAGTAATCTCTCTCTCTCTTTTTGGTGTTTGTTTTTTTGCAGGACAATCAGGGTTAAGTGACTTGCCCAGGGTCATACAGCTAGTAACTGTCAAGTGTCTGAGGTCGGATTTGAACTCAGGTCCTCCTGAATCCAGGGCCAGTGCTTTATTACTGTGCCACCTAGCTGCCCCAGTAATCTCTCTTCAACTTGAAATCAGTGCTGGATTTCCTCCATGATTAGTGGTGAGTATATTTGATAATCAGTAGGTGGTAAGATTGTTAATATTGATGGGGTTTTACCCTGTAAAATGTATAATTTTACAACTTTCAACTGTGTTTGTTCATAAGTGTGTGCATGTTTACAGACACACACACACATATATATATACATTCACATTTATGTACATATATGAATATTCAATGTATCCCAAAAGTCTTGGTAAAGTTTTAAGTTTTTGTATCTACATTTATACATACACATATACACATATACTTACAGAGTATGTATATATATTCATAAACATGTATACATGCAGATTATATATTAGAAAGAAGGAAGGAAGGAAAGAAGTGTGATGGACAATTAGCTGGGGTTTCTAATATAGTTGTTACTTATAAATTAGAAGCTTTAGCACCAGTCTTTGGACATTAAGTATTTAATTTGTAAGTAACGACTATATTAGAAACCCCAGCTAATTTTCCCCAAACTTGGGACAGAGATAAGGCAACCACATATAATTTTACTTGCCATGGAAGCAAAGGGAGAAAGAAGGAAGGAAGGAAAGGAGGAAAGAAGGAAGGAAGGAAAGGAAGGAAGGAAAGAAGGAAGGAAGAAAGGAAAGGAGGAAAGAAGGAAGGAAGGAAAGAAGGAAGGAAAGAGGAAAGGAGGAAGAAGGAAGGAAGGAAAGAAGGAAGGGAAGAGGAAAGGAGGAAGAAGGAAGGAAGGAAAGAAGGAAGGGAAGAGGGAAGGAAGGAAAGAAGGAAGGAAGGAAAGGAGGAAAGAAGGAAGGAAGGAAAGAAGGAAGGAAAGAGGAAAGGAGGAAGAAGGAAGGAAGGAAAGAAGGAAGGGAAGAGGAAAGGAGGAAGAAGGAAGGAAGGAAAGAAGGAAGGGAAGAGGGAAGGAAGGAAAGAAGGAAGGAAGAAAGGAAAGGAGGAAAGAAGGAAGGAAGGAAAGAAGGAAGGAAAGAGGAAAGGAGGAAGAAGGAAGGAAGGAAAGAAGGAAGGGAAGAGGGAAGGAAGGAAAGAAGGAAGGAAGGAAAGGAGGAAAGAAGGAAGGAAGGAAGGAAGGAAGGAAGGAAGGAAGGAAGGAAGATACATAAACAAGGACTGGACCTATACCTTCTCCGATTTCATTAGCATGGGGAACCCTCTACCAATTTCTCTGCAATTTAGAGTCAGAATGTTGCCTAAACTACTGGGGCTGTGACCTCCCCAGGGTCATCCAGCCTGTATATGTCAAAGGTGTTATTTTAACCCAGGTCTTCCTGGTTTAACACTCTACTCCCATGTCATATATGTGTACCCACACGGGCATAAGTAGGTATGTATATACATGCATATGCATTGTACACATGTACATGTATGCACACATACACATTTCTTTTTGTGGATACAGACAAGTTATACACTGCTACTAAGCCTTAAGCTTCACTGGGGCAGAGACCAATGTTTCATCCAAAAATTCGGTATCATCCCCGACTCCTAGTCCAGGGTCCTGGAATGAAGTAGATAATTAGTAGATGTTTGTCAAACTTGACTTCTTCCCGTTTCCTCTGTGGCCCCTGGCACAGAACTGGGCACACAGGGGAGCTCAGGGTTTGTTGAATGAAACAGAACCAAAATAGGAGGAAGCATGGTTTATAGAAAGAGTCCCGGACTTGCCATTAAGAAGACCTGTGTTCTAGTCCCAGTTTGTTTGTTTGTTTGTTTTTTGTGGCAGGACAATGAGGGTTAAGTGACTTGCCCAGGGTCACACAGCTAGTAAATGTCAAGTAGCTGAGGCCGGATTTGAACTCAGGTCCTCCTGAATCCAAGGCTGGTGCTTTGTCCACTATGCCACCTAGCTACCCCCTCTAGTCCCACTTTTGAATATTTGCTGTGTGACCTTGAACAGGGCATGTAACTTTTGATCATTCTGTAAAAGGAGGGGATGGACTAAATGATATCGAAGATCTCTTCCAGCTCCAACCTTGTGTGATTCTGTGAATATAATGCTGATTTTCAAGGAATTATCGTAAAATACACTTAATGCTAAACCTCTGTTGAATCTTAAGAACATTCAGGGTCTCGGGGTCTTTAGCATGAACACTACCCCTTACTAATGGAGGGCAGGAAATGTTTTCCAGGACCTGAATGTTCTGGCTGGGTGGATTCTGGCTAAGCAGACATTCAGCTTTTCAGGGCTTTTTCCTAGTGCTTTTTCTTGCTCTAGAGGCTGAGTAGAAAAAAAAAAAACCTTTCCTGAAATGGCTTTTCTCCAGGTCTTTCCAGGAATGAATGCCTGAGGGTGGAAAATTAGGAAGGGAGGAAAAATCCCAGAATAGAACTGGTGCCCCTCATGTTATGCCAGGCCTTCTCTCATTTGGGAAGGAAAGGTGAGTGAAAGTCACCCACCTGACCCTACAGGGTGAGGAGGAGAGAGAAGAGAAATGGAAGGCTTGGGAATAATCCAGAGAAGTTATTTGGTTCATAGCACAACACCAGAGAATGTTGGAGCCAGAAGGGGGGCTTACATAGTTTTTCCAGCCCCTTCCTTTTATAGGTTGTTATTCATCTCAAGGAGTGAAAATGGCTCGCCCAAGGCCATGTAGGCTAATAAATAGAGGGGGCCCAGACCAGTCATCTCTTCATTTCTCACCCACCTATACTCCTTTGGAACTTTCCATCATGGTCCCTTGTGCCAGCTACCATCTCTTCCTTTCAACCCCTTTCAGTTTCCATTTGTATGTCATCTTCCCCCTGTTAGATTGTAAGCTCCTTGAGGGCAGGGACTATCTCTATTTTTCATATTTCTGTCTCCAGCACTTAGCATGTTGCCCAGCACATAGTAGGTGCTTAAGAAATGTCTATTTACTGACCAAAATTACAGAGACAGCACTTGAACTCAAGGCTTTGATTGATGCTAGGAGGCAGAATTCTTGGCAATTGAAATTGTAACACCTAGCTGCGTGACTGTGGGTAAGTCATTTCACTTCTCTGAATTTTGGCTTTTCCATCCATAAACCAGGGCTAAAATACTTTAAATTACAATGTTGTTATGAAGTCAATGCCGTAAAAAAGGGGGTTATTATAAAAGATCCTCAATAATGACAGCAGAATGGAAGCTCCTAGAATTACCTACCCTCTCAAGAAGCTGGGAGTCCAATGGGGGAGATAATGTGTAACCAACTTTGTTGTTGTTGTTTGTCCTTCATTCTTTTTTTTTTTTTTTAAGTGAGGCAATTGGGGTTAAGTGACTTGCCCAGGGTCACACAGCTAGTAAGTGTTAAGTGTCTGAGCCCGGATTTGAACTCAGGTACTCCTGACTCCAGGGTCAGTGCTCTATCCACTGCACCACCTAGCTGCCCCCTTCGTTCTTTTTTGCTGTTGTTGTTTTTCATTCTTGAAGAGGACCATGACATCAGGAGGTGATGTCATGACTTTCAGTGAACTGGATTTAAGTGAAAGAGTGCTATGCATGGTTACCAACCTCACTCTCTCCTCCAGAGCCATCTGAGTCCACTGGCAAGATATATATCAGGATGACTGGAGATGGCCCTGGATGTTTGAGGCAATTGGGGTTAAGTGATTTGTCCAGGGTCATACAGCTAGTAAGTGTCTAAGGTGAGATTTGAACTCAGGTCCTCCCAACTTCAGGGCCAGTGCTCTATCCACTGAAATACCTAGCTGCCCCACAACCAACTGTGTATGAAGAAGATAGAGGCAGCATAAATGAGAGGTTATCAACAAGCATTAAAGGGGATCCAAGGGGGCAGCTAGGTGGTGCAGTGGATAAAGCACCAGCCCTGAATTCAGGAGGACCTGAGTTCAAATCCAGCCTTAGACACTTGACACTTACTAGCTGTGTGACCCTGGGCAAGTCACTTAACCCGCAAAAAACCAAAAACAAACAAAGGGGATCATAGAAAGCTTCTTAGGACTTTATCCCAGATTTGAGGAAGCCAGAAGTAGGAGACGAGGAAGGAAAAGGTTCCAGGCATGGGGACAAACCAGTGAAAATGTCCAAACTGGGGATATGAAGCATCTTGCTGGAGGATCAGCCAGGAGGCTAGTGTCACTGGATCATGTGTTGGTGTTTTTTTTGGGAGGGTGTAAGGTGTAAGAAGACAGGAAAGATAGGAACGGGCCAGGTGATAGAGGGATTTATGGGTCTAGAATGCGGCAAGGAGAGACAACAGCTGGAGAGATGGGAGAAGAACCAGGAATTTTTGACGCCAAGGGAGGAAATGGTATCCAATAGGAGGGCTGGTCCAGATTTTCAAAACCTGCAGAGGAATCAAGGAGAAGGGGAACAGAAAGAAAGATCAGTGGCTGAGTCACTGGTGATTTTAGAGAGAGGTCAGTTTCAGTAGAGTGAAACTGGGGTGGGGGGAAGCCAGATTACTTGGGGAGGGTGCTGAAGAATTGATGGTATCAGGTCAAGAAACTTAGCAACTAGAGGGAGGAGAGAACTTGGATATTGGCTGACTGGGCTATGATGCTCAAGGCAAGGTTATTTAAATTTTTTTATTTTTAAGGATTGAACAGATCTGAATATGTCTGCAGACATATGGAAGGGAGCCAGTAACTGAGGGAGAGACTGAAAATTTGTGATCGGGATGTCTACTACTGCAAGACCTCAGAGGAGGTGTATGGTGGGGGCTACTGGTGGAATAGATCAAGGGTGAAGATGGAGGAACCAGCTTAAATCAATGTCTTCTTTTTTTTTTTTTTTTTTTTTTTTGTGAGAGGCAATGAGGATTAAGTGACTTGCCCAGGGTCACACAGCTAATAAGTGTCAAGTGTCTGAGGCCAGATTTGAACTCAGGTCCTCCTGAATCCAGAGCTGGTATTTTATCCACTACGCCACCTAGCTGCCCCCTAGTCAATATCTTTTTCTGCTATTGGTGGAATGGAAAATAGGTTGGTGGCAATGTTATAGGTTATTAGGAATGGAGGAGGCATTCTGAGGGACTGGTTGTTGTTATTTTTTGTTGTTCCTCGTGTTATTGTTGTGTTTTAGTGTCTCATGGGATATCAGAATTCAGAGCTAGAAGGGAAGGGAGGGATCTCGATTCTATCCCAACCCTCTCATTTTACCTTAGAAGTGTGACTATGTATGTGTGTACATAGGTGTGAATCTGTCAGTATGTGTCTGGTCACCCCTCGGGTACTGGTGTGCTATTTTTAAATGTGACAACACAGGCATCTTCCCTACATGTGGCCCTCTTCCTCCAGCCAAACACACACACACCTGCTCAGGTGTGGAGCCTCTAGGGGTGATTCCATATCAGGGGTGTAGAAGCAGAGCACATCCCGCCCCACCTCCCTCCCCAACGACCAGGAGAAACATCCTGAGGCCCTCCATGTTTGGTGTTTGGCCAAGCAGGTGCAGGGCTAGGGGTAGGCCGCCCCACCCTTCTTCCTTTCCTTTCCTTTCCTTTCCTTTCCTTTCCTTTCCTTTCCTTTCCTTTCCTTTCCTTTCCTTTCCTTTCCTTTCCTTTCCTTTCCTTTCCTTTCCTTTCCTTTCCTTTCCTTTCCTTTCCTTTCCTTTCCTTTCCTTTCCTTTCCTTTCCTTTCCTTTCCTTTCCTTTCCTTTCCTTTCCTTTCCTTTCCTTTCCTTTCCTTTCCTTTCCTTTCCTTTCCTTTCCTTTCCTTTCCTTTCCTTTCGCAATGATGCCCAAGATCACACAGCTATTAAGTGTCAAGTGTCTGAGGATGGATTTGAACTCAGGTCCTCCTGAATCCAGGGCTGGTGCTTTATCCACGGTACTACCTAGCTGCCCCCATTCAGGTTCCTTTTGATCCTGAGATCACTCTGTGGGTGGGGCACCCCAGGAAAATTGGGGGGGGAGTCAAGGAAATTAGAGAGAAAGAGATGGTGAACAGGGCCCAAACCTCTCTGTCCAATGAAGTGCTTAGCACAGTGCATTGCAGATGCTTAATAAATGTTTATTCCTTTCCCCTCCCCTTCCCTCTCTTCTTCTTTGTAGATTATACCTGAGTATGGGTGACTGTATCATTCTCCTTCTCTAAAGTCTAAAGTCCTCAGCCTGGAACTCAGGCTTTCTACCATGTGGTCACTGTCTGTCTATGTAAATGACGTAATGTATATAATGAAATTTGCAAACCTTGAAGTACTAAATAAAGGTCGACTATCGTTAATAATAACAATAGTGACAATAACTAGCACTTTGTATAGCATTTTAAGGTTTATAAATATTACCTACCTCCTTTGTCCTCACAACACCCCCTGAGAGGGAGGTGCTATTATTATTCCCACTTTGCAGATGAGAAAACTGAGGTAGGCAGAGGTGATGTGATTGATGTCATGTTACCTAACTAGTAAGTGTCTCAAGCAGAGGCGGAATCTGAACTCAGGTCTTCCTGACTCTTCTCGTAGTGCTTTCTCCTAATAACCTCATTATTATTGTTGTTGTTCTTGTTATTACACAAACCTTATTATTCTCTAACTACTCCAGGATCATTTCCCCTGCTTGAAATGCCTTCTTTGTCTCCACCTACCTGTCCTTCAAGGCCTAGTTCAAGTCTCGTGCGTGTGTGTGTGTGTGTGTGTGTGTGTGTGTGTGTGTTTGGCTGGGGCAATGAGGATTAAGTGACTTGCCCAGGGTCACACAGCTAGTAAGTGTCAAGTGTCTGAGGTCAGATCTGAACTCAGGTCCTCCTGAATCCAGGACTGGTACTTTATCCACTGCGCCACCTAGCTGCCCCACCCCACCACCTTCTTTTAGTACTGACTGCCTATTGTCTCCCTTGGTATTCACTGTCTCTCTCTCTCTCTCCCTCCCCTCCCCCCACCTCTCTCTCTCTCTCTCTCTCTCTCTCTCTCTCTCTCTCTCTCTCTCTCTCTCTCTCTCTCACACACACACACACACACACACACACACACACACAGAGAAATTTAAAGCTGGAAGGGTCCTTAGAAATTCTACTCCCTTCTTTTATGGAAGAGGAGACTAAGGTCCCAGAGAAGGTAGGTGACTTATCCAAAGTTACACAGGGAATGAGCGGCACAGCCTGGATTTTAGACATAGGTTATGTGACTCCAAACCCAGAGTTTTCTCCCTTGTATTCTAGTTACCTCCACCAAAAGCATTATTTTTCTCTGTCCTCATGTCTCTGATTAACTCTGAGAAGCATGAAGTCTTAGGAATCCTGCCGCCAATTCGTTTCCAAGACAGAGCAGGCCTTGATCCTCCCTCTCGGTTTCCCCACCTCTCTAGCCTTGGACAAATACAGATCCTGTGGGTTCCTCCTCATCGTGTTCCTCACCTTGTTCACCTTGGTGCTGCTGCTGGTGGTGGAGCATATCTTGCTTAAACAGGGGGATGGTACAGACAAGGAGGGACAGAGGAGGCTCTACTCAGTCTGGGGAATTTCCCAGTTCTATTAATACTCCTGGCATGGGGCTGAGAAAGTCCCACCTGGCCTCTGCTGGTACAGAATAAGCTTCGTAATTTCCACCTGAGGAAGGCTTTCTTTGCCCCTCCCCCTAGTATGTAGGTTAGACTGGCAGTGTTTTAAACGCTTCTTTCCCTAAGATCCTCTTGCTGGCTTCCAGGCCTCAGATATAGTTAATGACTGAAGAAAGAGAATGTTTCTTTATGTGTCTCTGTCTCTTGTTTCTAATTCTCTTTTGTCTCTCTGTCTCGGTAACCTGTCTCTTTGTCATTTAAAGGTCTTTGCAGTGTCTGAAGTCTTCCCCAGGGATAGGCCTTAGAGGGTGACCTCGCTGGAGGAGTGAGGTGATTCCAGGCAGAGAGAGAAAGAGAAAGCCAGTTTGGGCCCCAGGCTACATCCACCTGGCAATGGACCCCAGCAACTCCCAGTTTCTACAACCTTCAGTAGCCTAGGATGCTCAGCCTGACCTTCATAACCCTCCACCATCTTGTTCTCGTCTATGTTTTAACCTTCACTCTTTTTTTTTTTTTTTTTGGTGGGGCAATGAGGGTTAAGTGACATGCCCAGGGTCACAGTTAGTAAGTGTCAAGTGTCTGAGGGTGGATTTGAACTCAGGTCCTCCTGAATCCAGGGCCGGTGCTCTATCCACTGCGCCACCTAGCTGCCACTTAACCTTCACTCTTGCTACTCCTCTGTATGCCCCACAGGTTCTGCTCTAGCCGACGTCACTGCTGCCCTCCCTACCCCAACCCCTGCCTGTCATAGGTTTTGCCTCCTCCATGAAGCTTCCCAGAGCACCCCAGTCCATGGCTCTCGTTCCCTTCTATAGATTCTCCCAACCAGTAGTCAAGGAGTCGAGGAGACAAGTAGGTACCAACTGTCTGAACCACAGAGTACCACTGGGGGTTATACATCAGCTTGGTGTCTGTTTCCATAAGCCCTTGGAGAGCAGCGGCCCTATCTCTTGCTCCTGCCTCCTTCACCCTGCCCAAGAGGAGGCTGAGCCCAGGAGGTGATCAGTCATGACTCGAAATGAACAAATCTCTGACAGTGAGTTCTTTTTTTTTTTTTTTTTTTTTGGTGTGGCAATTGGGGTTAAGTGACTTGCCCAGGGTCACACAGCTAGTAAGTAAGTGTTAAGTGTCTGAGATCAAATTTGAACTCAGGTCTTCCTGAATCCAGGGCCAGTGCTCTATCCACTGCACCACGTAGCTGCCCCTGACAGTGAGTTCTTGCCACAAGTGCCCCAGTATCTCTAACCAGGGCTGAAGGGAAACAAAGCATACAAGTCATGTCCAAGTAGGCAGGGTTTTCTACTTTGACTCTACTTATCCCTTAGAATGATCTGATCCCATGACCTTCTCCTGGGCCTAAGCACGCTTATGTGTGCATACACGGGCACGCACCCCCCCCCAAGAGTTCTAGGACCCACAGGTACACGCTTTGAGGTTGTGTTTTTTTGAGGGTAATGGATGGGATTAGGAGATGTTGGGGCAAGTGCTATTACTTACCTGGGCTCCTAGATGCTTTGCAACAATAACTCAGATACTCACCTCACTCTTCCAAATGGTAGTCACTATTTTTCTCTATAACAACAATATTATGATGATGACAACAGCAATTTGTCTTCTGTCCTGAGAATTCCATTGGAGGACAAGCAATTTGTTCCTGTATTGCCTCTCTCTATCCCCAGCCTTCTTCCCTAATAGGGGTTTCTTCCTTCCTTCCTTCCTTCCTTCCTTCCTTCCTTCCTTCCTTCCTTCCTTCCTTCCTTCCTTCCTTCCTTCCTTCCTTCCTTCCTTCCTTCCTTCCTTCCTTCCTTCCTTCCTTCCTTTCTTTCTTTTATGGGGCAATGAGGGCTAAATGACTTGCCCAGGGTCACACAGCTAGTAAGTATTAAATGTCTGAGGCTGGATTTGGACTAAGGTCCTCCCGAATCCAGGGCAGGTGCTTTATCCACTGCACCACCTAGCTGCCCCCATGTTATACTATTTTTGCCATTTTTCTGAGGCTTATCGGCAGAGTCCCCTTCCTCCGGCCTTAGGAAATGAGCCAATATTCCCTCCATTCACTGCACTTGGGGTTTGAGGACTTCAGTCAGCATCTGGAGAGGTTGGGGATTTTAGAAGTCTGGTCCAGTTCTTATTAGGACAACGGGGAGCTCAGAGGAGAGGTGGGCCTGTCCTGCCATGCTCTGGAAGGGGTCTTATTTATTTATTTATTTTTTTAGTGAGGCAATTGGGGTTAAGTGACTTGCCTAGGGTCACACAGCTAGTAAGTGTTAAGTGTCTGAGGCCGGATTTGAACCCAGGTCCTCCTGACTCCAGGGCCGGTGCTCTATCCACTGCGCCACCTAGCTGCCCCTGGAAGGGGTCTTCTTAAACTAGTTTATCACCACCACCACCACCACCACCACCATCATCATCGTTGTCCACCCAGAAGAAACAACAACAGGACCCACAAGAAAGGCGAACCCACGGCTAGGATAAGGAGTCCCTGTTTTGGGTTCCACAGTATGTGTATAAAACACACTGGTGTTCTGAGGGTTATGAGCACACCTCAGTCCTGATAGGGGAGTGGGCCCCAAGAGCCAAAAGAGGAGGTGAGGAACGCAGAGAGGAGGATCTCAGAGCAGGGGGACTTCCTCCTCTTCCTTCTCCCTACTAGCCCCTGCCCCCACATATATCTACATATGCCCCCAGGACTAGGACTCTATCCAGCAGCATAATTAATAGTGATGATGATAATGATAGCATTTGTAAGTGCCTACTATGTATGTGCCAGGCACTCTCACTTGATCATTGGAGCATTCCAGAACTTGCGGCTTATTCCTGACTTAGGGCAATACCTCCCCATCCCGATGTTCCCCCAAGTCAAGCAGAGGGTCTAGTGCCCCAGAGGTTTTTTTTTTTTTGTTGTTGTTCAGTCATTTCAGTTGTGTCTGACTCTTCATGAGCCCATTTGGGGTTTTCCTGGCAAACATGCTGGAGTGGTTTGCTATTTCCTTCTCCAGCTCATTTTACAGATGAGGAAAGTGAGGCAAATAGGGTTATGTGACTTGTCCGGGGTCATACAGCTAGTAAATGTCTGAGGCTAGATTGGAACTCAGGTATTTCTGACTCCAGGTTTACTAAATCCCACAATTACTCCCTATCCATTCTTACAATAACAGCTCTAGTGGTCAGCCAGCATAGATTTGTAGCTTTCTATGTGTGCCCCAATCACACATACTTGAACATAATAAATCTGTAAATAGACAAAGCTTTTCCATCTGTTGGAGGTTTTATACCCAGCCATAGGATGAGAAGACAGTGATTGTTGGAAGGAGTCCCTCTGTGGGGGAGATTATCCATCGCTCTATCCTGTAAATAGCCACATATCTGGTAAATAACCCCAGGCCTGCAATCTTTCCCTTCTCAGGCCACATAGACTGTTCCTCAGAGAATTGTAATTCCCAAGATCATTTATCTATAAAAAAGATATTTCTCCATCCCTCCATATCATTTTGTATTTGCCACCACCAATGCTATTCCCTTATCCAAGGCTGGAGAGGGAGGTGACTCCTGTCTTCTACTATTGGGAAATAGGTATCATGTTATAATTACAGGTTCTCCTAATTCACTATCTTTGCCCTAGAATCCCTCACCAATAACCCTCTCTCCCCCAACCCCTACCCTAAGTCTTTCCCAATCAGCTAATACAAATTCCTGGAGAAAATTCCACTAACTTCCCCCTTTGAAGCTACTGAGCTTTGATGGAGAAAGTTTCTGAACTGAGTTGGTGATCAAAAGACAAAAGTAAACCTCTACCCTCAAGAATCTTACATTCTAAAGGGAAAGATAATATACAGACAGTTGGCCAAGAGTGTGAATAATGCATCCCTTGAAGTGGTTGGTTGAATTATTCAAACTCTAGTGGTAGGTAGACTTATTTGAATTTCAACTGCATATTTCCATTAGACTGACACACATTACCATATTTTATATAACTATAACTTCAAATAGTGTGAATTTGAATGTATGTGACCACTTCAGAGGATTCATTATTTCTGCTAATAGGGACCTAGATGTATACACACATCTATACAGAATATATAGAAAATGAAGACAAAGTAGTTTTGAGAAAGAGTTGGTCTAGAGGCTTAACTCAGTCTTTTCTAGCTCGAGATATGTGACCCTATGATACAAGGGAGAATCGTTATGGGGGATCAGGAAAGGTTTCACACAGAAGTTATTGTCTGAGCTTAGTTTTGAAGGAATTCCAAGAGGTGGAGGGGATAGGAGATGGAGGCACAGCAGATGATGGCTGGGACAATGGCATACAGATGGGAGATGAGAGGAACAGAGAGAAAACCATTTTGATCAGACCACAGAATGTGGAAAGGGTAGTAATATCGACCAAATAATAAACATTTATTAAGTGCCTGCTATGTGTCAGGCACTGTACTAGGAAACTAGAAAGACAGATTGGGGCCAAGTGTGAAGGATTTTAAAAGCCATCTGGAATTTATATTTTATCTTACAGGCAATAGGGAGCCACTGGACTTTATTAATTAGGGGACTGAAATGATCAGAGATTTGAATAAATCCATCATCCACTAGCTAAGTAGAGGATGGCTTAGAGGAACCAGAGACTTGAGGCAGAGAGACTTTCTTTCTTTCTTTCTTTCTTTCTTTCTTTCTTTCTTTCTTTCTTTCTTTCTTTCTTTCTTTCTTTCTTTCTTTCTTTCTTTCTTTCTTTCTTTCTTTTATGAGGCAATTGGGGTTAAATGACTTGCCCAGGGTCACACAGCTAGTAAGTGTCTGAGGTCTGATTTGAACTCAGGTCTCCCTGAATCCAGGGCTGGTGCTTTATCCACTGTGCCACCTAGCTGCCCTAGGAGGCTATTTCAAAAGTGAGAATGGCCTGGATAAGAATGGTATACACACACACACACAAACACACACACACACATATATGGCATATATGAAGGAGAGTTTGTGGAGAGAACTGGTATATTTCTAGTTATCAAACTGTACCTTTGAGCTCACACACTCAATCCTCACTGTATATTTAACTGTCATTTAAAAGTCCATATTATATTTCTATTATCTATAAACATATAAACTTCCAAAACAAAGAACCATTGTTTATGAATACCTATAATTCTCCCCTCCCTTTATCTACCACTAACAGATAATTCATTCCTCCTTTACCCAAGACTGTCCCCGACCTCCCCAACCATATGACCCAAACACTCACTTTGCTTATTATAAATGTGATCTCTAGCAAACCCACACCTCCTCTTTTCATCCACAACAGTTAAACATTAATGCTTATGTAAATATACATTTTAAAAAGTAATTTGAAAGAACCCACATTAGATGAGATCATGCATCTACTGATTGAGTTTTAGTGGAGTGAATTCTTATTTATTACAAAAGAAGAATAGGTTACCGCTGGAGGTAGGAGGTCCCCCTGAACCCCTCACCCGCATCACCCAAGACCTCTGAGCAAATGCTGGGTAACCATTTATCATTTAAGTTATCAAGAAGATACTTCTTTAAGTATGGGTTGGATCAGATGGTCCCCAAGGTCCCTAGAGGTGGTTGGCAGTACAGTGAATAGAGTGCTGGTTCTAGAGTCAGGAAGACCTGAGTTCAAATCCAGCTTCAGACACTTACTAGCAGTATGATCGTGGAGAAGTCACTTCACCTGTGTGCCTCAGTTTCCTCAACTGTAAAATGAGGATAATAATAGCACCTACCTCCCAGGGTTGTTGTAAGGATCAAATGAGGATATATATATATATGTATATGTATATGTATATATATATATATATATATATGTATGTATGTATGTATATTGTTGTTTGTTTGTTTTTTGGTGGGGCAATGAGGGTTAAGTGAGTTGCCCAGGGTCACACAGCTAGTAAGTGTCAAGTGTCTGAGGCCAGATCTGAACTCAGGTGCTCCTCAATCTAGGGCCTGTGCTTTATCCACTGTGCCACCTAGCTGCCCCCTGTATAGTTAGATTTTGAGGATGATAGATAGGCAGCACTGGAAGGAAACTCAGAAGGCCATCTGAGCACAGGATCATAGATAGAAAGTGCCTCAGGGGCTTTTCCAGTTCACCCTCATTTTATTTTATTTTTTTTTACAGTTGAAGAAATGGAGGCTCAGAGAAGTTAAATGATTTCCCCAAAGTCATACAGGCAGGAAATAGCAGCATCAGAACATGAACCCAGAACCCGGGCCTCCAGAGTGAGTGCTTTCTCCATTGTGCCGGCTGCCCAGACCCCTGACTTCAGAGAGGTGGGATTTTATAATTACAAACTGAAAAATCCTTCTGTGGCACAGTGTTAAGAGCACTAGTCTTAGAGCTAGACCCCCTGGACTGTGGTCATGTCATACTTTAAAGATTTTGGGCTTCAGCTTTCTCATCTGTAAGATGAGGATAAATAATGCATGTACTCTATTTAACAAAGTTGTTATGAGGCAAGGACTTTGTAAAACTGAGTATCATAGATTCAGAGCTGAAAGGACTTTAGGTGCCATCTAGTCCTACCTCCACCTCATTTTTACAGATGAAAAAACTGAGGACCAGTCAGGTTAAGTGACTCGACCCAGGTCAAAAGGATAGTGATTGGCAGGGTCAGGATTCAAAGCAGGGTCCTCTGACTCTAGGGCTTTTTCCATTGTGACACTGCCTCCCTTAAAGAGCTATATAAGGATGAGCTATTCTGAATATAAATGCTCACAAAACAACTCTTTAGTAATTCATTGTAGAATTTTGTCAGGAATCAAAGTTCAGCTCACTGGGCTACAGTTTGAAGAATCTACCTTTTTTTTTTTTTTTTTTTTTTTTTACCTTTTGGGAAATTTAGGAGAATATTCCCACCATTTCAGTCTTATGGCACTCTCCCTCTTCTCTGCTTCCTCAAAGATAGGATTTGAGTTGTTCTGCCTTCTCTCCATCACTATCATCTTCATCTCATTCACCTCTGGGAGTTGTCTTATATCTTTCTCTTTTCTTTCTCAACATACCTTAAAAATCTATCTGCCTGTCTGTCTGTCTATCTCCTTAATATTCTTCAGGAATCCCAGATTATTCTGAACTTTAATCCTGTATCAGGATTAAAATATTGCACCGTTCTTTTGCATCTGTCCTCATTTATCTGTCCTTGATTTCATTAACAGTATACTTTCTTTTAAAATCTGATTTAGAAGTGTTCAACCACATGAGCTGCTTAAGACAACTTCCTCTTTCCTTCGTCATTTTTATACATTGTACCACCCAAATTTTCTTCATGAGAACCTGTAAATTTTTTTTTGTGTGAGGCAATTGGGGTTAAGTGACTTGCCCAGGGTCACACAGCTAGCAAGTGTTAAGTGTCTGAGACAAAATTTGAACTCAGGTCCTTCTGACTCCAAGGCTGGTGCTCTATCCACTGCTCCATCTAGCTGCCTCCCCAGTAATCTTTTTTTTAACTGAGTTCTCTCTTTGAGCCTCAGACCAACTTATTTTTTCTGATGTCTGCTTCAGAGTATGTTAAGGTAGGAGTTTCTTAACCTTTTAAAGGAGTCCTCTTTTTTAAAAATCAATTTTATTTGATTTTTAGTTCTGAATACTCTTCTTCCCCTTTTCTCATCCCTCATCCATAGAGAAACACAACCCATTAGAAACATTTATAATCATGTAAAATAGAGAGAGAGATTGAGAGAGGGAAGGTGGGAAAGAAAGAGGGAGGGAGAGAGAGATTGGGAGAGAGAGGGGGAGGAAGAGGGAAAGGGAGAGGGAGAGAATAATATGCTTCAGTCTGTACTCTGAATCTATTAGCCCTCTATCTGGGTTTTGTTGGTAGTAGATAAAAATGCTGATTATTCTCCCCTCATTTGCAAAGAGTGATAGTTTTGTTTCCTCATTGATTCTTCTTATTTCTTTTTCTTCTTTTATTGCTATGGCTAATATTCCCTTTTTTTTTTTTTTGCGTGGGGCAATGAGAGTTAAGTGAATTGCCCAGGGTCACACCGCTAGTAAGTGTCAAGTGGCTGATGCCAGATCTGAACTCAGATCCTCCTGAATCTAGGACTTTATCCACTGCACCACCTAGCTGCCCCCTAGCTAACATTTCTAATGCAGTATTGAATAGTGGTGGTAATAATGAACATCCTTGTTTTACCCCTGATCTTATTGGGAAGGTTTTTAGCTTAACCCTTGCTCTTCGTTTCAGATAAATACTATTTATCATTTTAAGAAAGGCTCCATTGATTCCTATGCTTTCTAGTGTTTCTTTTCTTTTCTTTTTTTTTTTCAGGGCAATGAGGGTTAAGTGACTTGCACAGGGTCACACAGCTAGTGTCAAGTGTCTGAAGCCGGATTTGAACTCAGGTCCTTCTGAATCCAGGGCTGGTGCTTTATCCACTGCACCAACTAGCTGCCCCTTCTAGTGTTTTTAATAGGAATTAGTGTTGTGTTTTCTATAAGGCTTTTTCTGCATCTATTGAAATAATAAGATTTTTGTTGGTTTTGTTATTGATATAGTCAATCATGCTGATACTTTTCCTAATATTGAAGCAGTCCTGCATTCTGGTATAAATCCCACATAGTCACAGTGTTTGATCTTTGTGATGTATTGCTATAATATCCTTGCTAGTATTTTTTTTTTTTGCATCAATGTTCATTAAGGAAATTGTTTTATGTCTTCTTTCTCTGTTTTTGCACTTCCCAGGTTTAGATAAAAACCATATATGTGTCATAAAAGGAATTTGGTAGGACTTCTTTACCTATTTTTTAAATTTAATTTTTAAAAATTTTTTAGTGAGGCAATTGGGGTTAAGTGACTTGCCCAGGGTCACACAGCTAGTAAGTGTTAAGCGTCTGAGGCCGAATTTGAACTCAGGTACTCCAGACTCCAGGGCCAGTGCTCTATCCACTGCGCCGCCTAGCTGCCCCTTCTTTACCTATTTTTAAAAATGGTTCATATAATATTGAGATTAATTGTTTACTAAATGTTTGGTAGAATCACCTGTGAATCCATCTGATCTTAGGGAACTCATTGATGGCTTGTTCAATTTCTTGTTCCAATATAGAGTTAAGTATTCTATTTCCTCTTCTTTATACTTTATTATTTTTTCAAATATTTTTGCAAACATTCATCCATTTCACTTAGATTGTCAGTTTTACTGGCATGTAAGCGGGCAAAACAACTTCTAACAATTACTTTAATTTCATCTTTACTGGTGGTGCATTCAGCTTTTCATTTTTTTTTTTTTTTTAAGTGAGGCAATTGGGGTTAAGTAACTTGCCCAGGGTCACACAGCTAGTAAGTGTTAAGTGTCTGAGGCCGGATTTGAACTCAGGTACTCCTGACTCCAGGGCCGGTGCTCTATCCACTGCGCCACCTAGCTGCCCCCAGCTTTTCATTTTTGATACTAAAGATTTGTATTTCTTCTTTCTTTTTAAAAAACTCGAGCCAGGCAATAGTTTTTCTACTTAATTGTTGGTTTTTTTTTTTCATAAAACCATCTCCTATTTTTATTAGTTCAAGTTTTAAAAAACTTTTAATTTTATTAATCTCTCCTTTGATTTCCAAGATTTCCATTTTGGTGTTTAATTGGGGATTTAAATTTTTTCCTTTTCTAATGTTTTTTTTAGTTGCATGCCCATTCCATTGATCTTCTCTTTCTTTTTTTGATTTAAGCATTTAGAGATATATATTTTCCCCTTAAGTACTGCTTTGGTTACATACGCCACAAATTTTGGAATGTTGTCTTGTTGTTATTCTTTTTAATGGAATTATTGATTGTTTCTATGATTTGTTCTTTTATTTACTCATTCTTTAGGGTTTGATTATTTAGTTTCCAACTAACTTTTAATCTATGCTTCCATAGCCCTTTATTGAATATAATTTTTATTGCATTATGATATGAAAAAGGAGCATTGACTATTTCTGCTTTTCTGTGTTTGGTTGTGAGGTTTCTATGCACTAACATGTGATCAATTTTTGTGAAGATGCCAGGTACAGCTGAGAAAAAAGGTATACTCCTTTCTATTCCCACTCAGTTTTCTCCAGAGGTGTATCATATCTAATTTTTCTAAGATTCTATTCATCTCCCTTATTTCCTTTTTATTTATTTATTAATTATTTTTTTTTTTTGCGGGGCAATGGGGGTTAAGTGACTTGCCCAGGGTCACACAGCTTTCTTATTTATTTTATGGTTAGGTTTATCTAACTCTGAGAGGGAAGAGTTGAGTCCCTCACTAGTATAATTTTACTGTCTATTTCCTCCTGTAATTCATTTAACTTTTCTTTTCTTTTTTTTAGTGAGGCAATTGGGGTTAAGTGAATTTCCCAAGGTCACAAACCTAGTAAGTGTTAAGTGTCTGAGGCCAGATTTGAACTCAAGTACTCCTAACTCCAGGGCCGGTGCTCTATCCACTGTGCCACCTAGCTGCCCCCAATTTAACTTTTCTTTAAAAAATTTGAATGCTATGCCATTTGGTGCATATATATTTGATATTATTTCATTGTCTATAGTGCCTGTTTAGCAAGATAAACAGTTTCTCTGTTTATCTCTTTTAATTAAATCTATTTTTGTTTTTACTCTGAGATCATAATTGTTACCCTATGCCTTTTTATATCAGCTGAAACATAATAGATTCTGTTCTAGTCCCTTATTTTAACTCTGTATGTGCCTCTCTGTTTCAAGTGTGCTTCTTGTAAATAATATATTGTTGGACTGAAGTTTCTTATCTATTCTGCTATCCACTTCCATTTTATGGGTGAGTTCATCCCATTCACACGTGCAGTTATGATAACTAACTATGCATTCAACTCTATCCTATTTTCTTCTGTTTATCCTTCTCTTTTTATTCTGTCCCTTCTCTAAAGTCTGTTTTACATCTGACCACTGAGTTCTTTTCTTTTGCCTTTTCCCTCTTGTTACCTTCCCCCTTTTTCTTGTCCTCTTCCCCTCTTACTTTCTTGTTGGGTTAAATAGATTTCTATTGTCAAATGTGTGTGTGTGTGTGTGTGTGTGTGTGTGTGTTTGAACCAATTTAGATGTGAGAGATTCAAGTATTGCCTGCTTCCCCTCTCCCTCATTTCTCCCTCTACTATAAGAGCTCTTCCTTGCATGCCTCTTTTATGTGAGATAATTTTTCCTATTCTTTCTTTCTCTTCCTCTGTCTTTCAGGGCATCTCTCTTTCTTGCCTATAATTTTTATATCACCTCAACATAATCAATTCACTCCTACACTCTCTTCTATATAGAATCCCTCTAACTTCCCTAATAATGATAAATATCTTAGAAGATACATGTATCATCTTCCCATAAGGAAAAGTAAACAGTTTAACTTCATAGATTCCCTTCTGATTTCTCTTTCATGTTTACTTTTTTGTTTCTCTCGCATCATATATTTAAAAATCTAATTTTCTATTCAGCTGTTTTTTTTTCATCAGGAATGCTTGAAAGTCTTTTGCTTTATTAATTATCCATTTTCCCCTTGAAGGATTACATTCAGTTGTGCTAGGTAGGTTATTCTTGGTTGTAATCCCAGATCTTTTGCCTTCCAGAATATCATATTCTAAGTCCTCCACTCCTTTAATATGATAGCTCCTAAATTTTGTGTAAGCCTGACTGTGGCTCTATAGTATTTGAATGATTTCTTCCTTGCTGCTTGAAATATTTTCTCTTTAACCTGGGAGCACTGAAATTTGGCTATAATATTCCTGGAAATTTTCATTTTGGGATCTCTTTCAGGTGGTGATTGGTGAATTCTTTCAATTTCTATTTTGTGCTCTGGTTCTAGCATACCTGGGCATTTTCCTTGATAATTTCTTGAAAGATGGTGTCTAGATTATTTTCTTTTTGATCATGGCTTTCAAGTAGCCGAATAATTATTAAATGATCTCTCCTTGATCTATTTTCCATGTAAGTTGTTTTTTTTTTTCCCAATGAGGAATTTCACATTTTCTTCTATTTTTTCTTTCTTTTGATTTGTCTTATTGTTTCTTGTTGTCTCATGGAATCATTAGCTCCACTTTCCCAATTTTAATTTTTAAGGAATGATTTTTTTCAGTGACCTTTTGTACATCTTTTTCCATTTGACCAATTCTGTTTGTCAAGGAGTTATTTTCATTAGTGAATTTTTGTAGCTCTTCTTCAATTTGGCCAATTCTATTTTATAAGGTATTATTTTCTTCAGTGATTTTTGTGCCTCTTTTACCAAGTTATTGTCTTTTCATAATTTTATCCCTTTGTATATTTTTCCTCTAGCACTCTTATTTGAGTTTGACAATAATTTTTTTTTTTAGCCCTTCCAGGAATTCCTGTTTGACTTGTGTCCAAGTTACATTTTTCTTTGAGGCCTTGCTTGTAGCTATTTTGGCCTCATTATTTTCTGAGTTTCTGCCTTAATCTTCCCTGTTGCCATGATCAGGTACTTTTTTTGCTGTTTGTTCATTTTCTTAACATATTCCTTTATTTTGAAATTTATGTTACTGTTAGTCTCTGTTCTTGGCATGGGGGGTAAGAAAGGAATGGGGGAAAGGAGGCTCTTTTTTAAGTTTCAGGGGTTTTATACTGCTCTTTTTTTTTTTTTGGCTTGGTTTTGTTTGTTTGTTTGTTTGTTTTTAATATACTTCCATCTGTATTCAGGTACCATCAGTTCTTTCTCTGTAGATAGACTGCATTTTTCATAAGTCCTTCAGAGTTGTCTTGGACCATTGCATTGCTGAAAATAACTAAGTCATTCACAGCAGATCATCTTATAATATTGCTGTTATTTTGTATACAGTATGTTTCACTTTGCATCAGCTCATGTAAGTCCTTCCAGGTTTTTCTGATAGTATCCTGCTCATCTTTTTTTTTTTTTTAATAGTAAACTACATTTACATAGTATTTTAAAGGGAGATTTCCTTATAAAACACCCTCCTCCTCCTTCTCTTGTTACATTGCTTGCCTCTGCTTCAAATTTTTTTCCCGTTACTATTGCTAATTGTGTTTCCCTCCATCTTAATAATTCCCCATGACATTTAATCTATTTTCTATCTTCTTTTACCCTATCCCTCCTCAAAAGTATTTTGCTTTTGACTGCCTCTCCCCCAATATGCTATTTCTTCCTTCACCCCTCCCTCCTTATCCCCTTCCCTTCCCACTTCCCCACAGGGCAAGATATATTACTACACCCACTTGTGCCCTGTTTTTTTTTCCCCCCCGCAGGGCAATGGGGGTTAAGTGACCTGCCCAGGGTCACACAGCTAGTAAGTGTCAAGTGTCTGAGGCCGGATTTGAACTCAGGTACTCCCAAATCCAGGGCTGGTGCTTTATTCACTGTGTCACCTAGCCGCCCCATGCCCTGTTCTTTTGAGAGCTAGTTCTGGGATTTGGAAGTTTTTGGTGCTTCTAAGGTGGTGTGATCTGGGGAGAGGCATGGCCATTGCTCTCTTCGTCTGCATGCTGGTCCTAGCACAGGAAGGTCCCCTGATCCCTTGGGATTGTGATCAGTAGTGCTCCTGAGGGCTCTTCCTCCCTGGGAACTGGAAATGATACTATTCCTCAGGGTCCTTATCCTTTGGGGCCAGAAGTGATATTGTCTCTATGGGCTTCTACTTCCTCTTAACCAAAAGTGCTCTTTTCTACCCTTGAAGTATGACCCTGAAGTGCATGTAGGCCATGAATTTGCCAAACAGTGTCTGGTCCTACATTCAGTGCTAGAATACAGGTCCCCTTTAATTTCTTTCTGACCATTTGCCAAGTCCCCTGAGTGTCTCTGTCCTGAGAATTCCCAAAGCTTCTGCTGGTTTCTACCACCCGGTCCCACCACTGCTTTCATCCATGTGGGCTCTGGGTCAGTCTCCACCCCCATGTCACATATCTCTCTTTCTGAGCTCCTAAGTTGTGTTGGACTGGAATAATGTCTCACTCTGATCTTTTGTTGGCTCTGCCACTTCAGAATTCAATTTGAGGTATTATTTTAAAGATGTTTGGAGGAGAACTTGACTGAGTGTTTCCATTTTTGCTCCACCCCTAGAAGTCTCAATGCCTTCCTTCTGAAAATAACTCCACCTTATCCTCTATATATCTTCTTTGTATGTAGTAATTTGCATATTGTCTCCCTCATTAGGAGGTGAACTTTCTGAGAGTAGGGAAATGTCTTTTGCCTTTCATTGGATCCCTAACACTTAGCATAGTACCTAGCATATAGTCCGAGCTTAATAAATGCTTGTTGAATTGACTTGAGGTCCTTGAGGGAAGTCAGTGGCATTTGAGAACCCAGGTTCATAAGATCATAGATCTTGATTTGGAAGGGACCTCAGAGGCCATCAAAACCTGCCCCCTCCATTTTACAGATCAGGGAACTGAAAACCAGGAAGGTTGTGACCTGCCCAAAGCAAGCATCATTTGAACCTGGGACCTCTGACTATAAAGGTATTATTCTTTCCACTATATTGTACTCCTAGAACATAGTGCTTGGGAAAAGCACTGGATTTGGGCAAAGAGGACTTGAGTGGGAATCTAGACTCTACATCTTATTTCTCCCTATTCTTGTGCATAAAACACTTGAATCTCTTTGGACCTTAGCTTCTCATCTATGGGGCAGTTAGGCTAAGTGATTTCTAAGGTCCCTTCAGGCTCTGGAGCCTTTGATACTTTTTTTTTTTTTTGTGGGGCAATGAGGGTTAAGTGACTTGCCCAGGATCACACAGCTAGTGTCAAGTGTCTGAGGTTAGATTTGAATCCAGGGCAGGTGCTTTATCCACTGTGCCATCTAGCTGCCCCCCTCCCTTTGATACTTTGATAAAAGTACAGAAGTAGGTTCTTAACTTGTTAAAACTCCTCTCTCCACAAAGCGGGACACTCTGGCCTCCCCATAAGCCATCAGAAAGCCGATCCTTCTGGCCTGGAGGGCTGACCCCAGGAAGCTGGCTGGTGTTCAGATGATCCTGGACATTTCCATAAACCAAGGCCCTTTATCAGGGGACCTGAGTGGGTCTTCTAGGGTTGAGAAATTTCAGTTTCTCCACTAGTCTGGAAGCCAGGCCTTAAGTCATCATCTCCTCCCTGTCTCTGGCCCACTCCTCCCTCCTCCCATCCCTTTCCTTTTTCTCTGCCAGCTGAGTCTCCATCCCTTCCCAGGGAAAGAATGGAAGGGTGGGCTGGGCCAACAGCAATTAAGTTGCCCTGGCTGAGCTGGATCCAGAGAAGAGGAAAGAGGAGAAAGAAGGCCTGATGGGTTTCAGATGTTTGGCCTGACTTATGCTTCTTTCCACTCCCCCACCTACACATCTCTCTAGTTTTGCCAGAGGCTCTGTCTGGCGGGGCTCATTGACCGCATCACAGACGCAGCAGCCTCCAAGGGCAGGCCTGGCATAAGGTATGGAAACGTGCAGCCCACGTGTGTCCCTGGGGGGGGGGGCTGAGTCAGGCTGCACATTGAGCTGGGGATGTATGTGTGAGTCTCTCTCTCTCTCTGGTCTTTTTCTATCCTTGTCCCTTTCTCTTTTTTGCTTCTCTCTCTCCCCCTCTCTCTCTGGTCTTTACTCTTTCTATCCTTGTTCCTTTCTCTTTTTGCTTCTCTCTTTCTCTCTCTCCCTTTCTCTGTTTCTCTCTGACTCTACCCCTGTACCTATTTCTGAGCTTTGCAGATGGAGGTCAATGTTTTCCACATAGACCACATGAAGTACACAGCCCTATGTAAAGTCCTGCTTGTTTCCTCTCCATCCCCACCATTATCAGCCCCTTATTTGTCCCTTCTAATTCCACTTTTGTTCAGCTCAGTTCAATCAGATCCCTTCCAAAAAGTCTTTATTAACTTCTTCTATGACCTTGGGTCAGTGGCGGGCTGGTAAATGTTTAACAACTATCTCTCCCCAGTGTATGCCAGACACACTTTTAAGTTTAATTGGCTTGATTAGCATTTCACTATCACTTTCTCAAATCTAGGCAATCAACAAAATGACAAATCAAGCCCTGTTCTGTATCATTTGCCAATTTCTGTGGTGTCAAGGCTCACACTGAAAATTTCACAATCAGGTTGGGAACCCATTCTAGTTGACCCAGCATTCCCCTGCCTTAGGGATATCATTGAATTTCTCTGGGTCTCAGTTTCCTCATTTGTAGAAAGAAGGGGTTGAACAAGAGAATTTTACCATTGTTTTCCGGTCCTAACATTCCTCTGAGTCTATTCTGAAATCTACTGCATAACCAATGGCTTTGAGGAGGACTGAAGAGGATTGGTCTGTGCCCTAGGGAAGAATAGGAAATAATTGTGAAGCAATACAAGGCAGTATAAAATTAAGGGGTAGAGAATCTAATTACTGGGGGAGGGGGGGGTGTCAGTGAGGGGTAGAGTAATCCTGGGAGATTTTCTGGAGGAGGAGGGCCTTGAGCAGGTCATTGAATAATGATTCCCTCTTGAATCATAGGAGCTAGAAGGGTTCTTAGAAGCCAATTTATTTTACAGTTGAGTAAACTGAGACCTATGAAGGTAAATTTCCTTAGAGCATTAGAGGTATAATTGTTTAGGCTTTAGAACTTAGCAGGTGCTGACACTGTGTTTCTTTCTTTCAGCTTCCTTACCCCTACTCCCACCCTTACTGTTCTTTAAACATTTTTTTTTTATTCTGAACTTAACACAAGTCAAATAAAATGAGTATTTCCATATACAAATAAGGACTGTGTGTGAACCTGTGCATTTCTTTCATGTTCACTTTATCTTTTAAAATATACAATAAATTGGGGCAGCTAGGTGGCACAGTGGATAGAGCACCGGCCCTGGGTTCATGAGGACCTGAGTTCAAATTCGGCCTCAGACACTTAACACTTACTAGCTATGTGACCCTGGGCAAGCCACTTAACCCCAATTGCCTCACTAAAAAAACCAAAACACCAGAAAAAAAAGAAAAAAATATACAATAAATTTATCATGTAATTTTCAAAGCTGTCCTTATCTGTAATTCTGGCCTTCTTGTTTGTTTGTTTGTTTTTTTTTTTGGGTGGGGAGGGAGGAAGAGATTATCCTACCCTTCCTCTCCCAAATAAAAAAAAAGAAAAACAAAACTCTTGTAACAAAAATGCACAGTTAAGCAAAGCAAATGACCACATGGGCCATGTCTGTAAATGTATTTCTCAATCTCTTCCCTGAGTCCATCACCTGTCTGTCAGGACATGGGTATCATGTTTCAGCATTTGTCCTATGGAGCCATGGTTGGTCAATCCATTATCAGAGTTCTTCGGTCTTTCAAAATTGTTATTGTATCCATTGATCTCCTGGTTCTGCTCATTTTACTCTCCATCAGTTCATATAAGTCTTCTGAGGTTTCTCTGAAACTATCCCTTTCTTATAGTTTAATAGTATTCTGCTACATTGATATCCTACATTTTGTTCCATCATTCTCCTCTGTAGAGACCCTGGGAAAGGGAATCAAGATTTCTCTTCATTTTTCAAGACTAGGGTATAGACTAAGAGGGAGGTATTTGCTTTGAGGATAGGAAGAGACACCCTCTCCATCTGTTGGCAAATAAAGTCCTCTTTTATAGGGAACTCAGCTCAATTTAATAAATACTTATTAAATACGTCCTCTGTGAAAGGCACTGTGCTAGGCTGTAGGGAACACAGAGACAAAGATGAAAACAGATTTGGACTTCAGTTCTTCTGGGGCAGGAATCCTTAGCCTTTTATGTGGCATGGACCCCTTTGGAAGTCTGTTGAATGATTCCTATGGATCTTTTCTCACAAGAATGAATAGAGGGGGTGACATGGTCAGACTTGAGAGTTAGGAAAATCACGTTGGCAGGTAAGCGAAGGATGGACTGAAGTGGGGAAAGACTCAAGGCAAGACCAAGTAGAAGGTCATTATCATAGTCCAGGAGTGAGGTGATAAGGGCCTATACCAGGGTGGAGCTGTGTCAGAGGAAAGAAGGGGATGTTTAGGAGAGATGTCAAGAAGGCAGAATAACTATAGTTCACAGGTCACCTAGGCAGTCAGGAGGTGAGGTGGATAGACCACTGGGTCTGGAGTCAAGAAGACCTGAGTTCAAATCTAGCCTCAGTCATTTAGGGGCTGTTGTAACCTAGAGAAAGTTACTTAATCTCTGCCTTACTTTCCTCAGTTATAAAATGGGGGTAATAATAGCATTTACCTTCCATGGTTGCTGTGAGGATCAAGTGAGATAATATTTGTAAAGAGCTTAGGCTAATGCTTGGCACATAATGGGTGCTTAAAAAAGACTTGATCCTTTCCTCCACCAGGAGAAGTTTGATTAATTATTAATTATGATATCTGTTAATTTTATTAATTTAAACTAAAATTAATTAAATTAATTGTTTTTTTTGAATAAAAGTTAGTTTTCTCTCTCAAAACAGAACAAAATCCTTGTAACAAATATACATAGTCAAGCAAAACAAATATCCACATTAAGAATGCTTTAAAATAATTAAAGGAAATGCTAAATTTAAATTAGAACGTGGTTAAAAACAATGATGTCTTTTTTCCCACCAAAGTCCACGGGCCCCCTGAAACCTCTCCTAGGGGTGTCTGGACTCTGGGTTAAGGACCCCTGTTCTAGAGGAATACAGCAAATGCACAAGTGAAGTAAATACAAGGTAATTTGAGAAGGAAGAGAGCTAACAACTGGGGTGGCAGGGTCAGGGGGGAAGTGTCACCTCAGCTGAGCACTGAGGGAGGGAGATATTCTGTGAGGCAGAGGTGAGGAGAGAGAACATTCCAGGAATGTGGGACTGCCTGTGTGAAAGCACGAAGACAGCAGATGGAATTTCAAGTGCAGAGAATTGCTAGTGGGCCAGCTTGGGTAGAATGTCAAGTGCAAGAAATCGAGGAATGACCTTTTCCCTATGTCTTTCTGTAAAAATCTTACACTGTCCGGGCAGCTAGGTGGCGCAGTGGATAGAGCACCGGTCGTGGAGTCAGGAGTACCTGAGTTCAAATCCGGCCTCAGACACTTAACACTTACTAGCTGTGTGACCCTGGGCAAGTCACTTAACCCCAATTGCCTCACTAAAAAAAAAAAAAAAAAAAAAAAAAATCTTACACTGTCTTAAGTGTAGGATCACAGATTTAAGGATTGTGGAGGCCATCTGATCTGATCTATTTACTTATTTGTTTGTTTGTTATTTATTTTACAAATGTAACCTGAGTCCCCAAAGCCCATTGGTATGGGACTCTCTTCTCATTGGTGGGTATCAGTGCCCCTTCTGTTCCTTCAGTCTCTTAGGTCTCTGCAATGGTTTTGGATACTTCTGGCATCCAGCTTTTTTTTTTTTTTAAAATTAATTAATTAATTAATTATTTCCGTTACATGTAAAGATAGTTCTCAACTTTTGTTTATACAAGCTTTCCAATTTCAGATTTTTCTCCCTCCCTCCCCTCCCTCCCCCCTCCCCTAGACAGCAGGTAATCTGATATAGGTTTGTGTATATATATATATATATATATATACACACGCACACACACACATAATAACATTAATCCTATTTCTGCATTAGTTATGTTATAAGAGAAAAATCAGAGCAATGATGAAAAATCTCAAAATAGAAAAAACAGCACCAAAAACAAAAGAAATAGTATGGTTCATTCAGCATCTATACTCCACAGTTCTTTTTTTTTTCTTGGATTTGGAGATCCTCTTCTATCTTGAGTTCCCTGGAACTCTTCTGTACCATTGCATTGGTGAGAAGAATATAGTCCATCACAGTAGATCAACACTCAATGTTGATGATACCGTGTACAATGTTCTTCTGGTTCTGCTCATCTCACTCATCATCAGCCCACGCAAGACCCTCCAGGTTTCTCTGAAATCCTCCTGCTCATCATTTCTTACAGCACAATAGTATTCCATTGTATTCATATACCACAACTTGTCCAGCCATTCCCCAATTGATGGGCATCCCCTCAACTTCCAATTCCTTGCCACCACATAAAGAGCAGCTGTAACTATTTTTGTACATGTGGGTCCCTTTCCCCTTTCCATGATTTCTTTGGGAAAAAGACCCAAAAGTGGTATTGCTGGGTCAAAGGGTATGGACAGCTTTATTGCCCTTTGGGCATAATTCCAAATTGCTCTCCAGAATGGTTGGATCAGTTCACAGCTCCACCAACAATGCATTGGTATTCCAATTTTTCCACAGCTTCTCCAACATTTATTATTTTCCTTTTTTGTCATTTTAGCCAATCTGATAGGTGTCAGGTGGTACTTCAGAGTTGTTTTAATTTGCATCTCTCTAATCATTAGAGATTTAGAGCATTTTTTCATATGGGAATAGATAGCTTTGGTTTCTTCATCAGAAAACTGCCTGTTCATATCCTTTGATCATTTCTCAATTGGGGGATGACTTGAATTCTTATAAATTTGATTTAGTTCCCTATATATTTTAGAGATGAGGCCTTTGTCAGAAGTACTGGCCACAAAAATTGTTTCCCAGCTTTCTGCCTCCCTTCTAATTTTGGATGCATTGCTTCTGTTTGTACAAAAAATTTTTAATTTAATGTAATCAAAATCATCCATTTTGCATTTTATAATATACTCCATCTCTTGTTTGGTCATAAACTGTTTTCCTTTCCAAAGATCTGATAGGTAGACTATACCTTTCTCTCCTAATTTACCTGTGGTATCACCTCTTATGTCTAAATCATGTATCCATTTTGACCTTATTTTAGTATAAGGTGTAAGATGTTGGTCTATGCCTAATTTCTGCCATACTATCTTCCAGTTTTCCCAGCAGTTTTTGTCAAATACTGAGTTCCTATCCCAGAAGCTGGAGTCTTTGGGTTTATCAAACACTACATTACTAGTGTCATTTACTACTGCATTTCCTGTGCCTAGCCTATTCCACTGATCTACCACTCTATTTTTTAGCCAGTACCAGATAGTTTTGATGACTGCCACTTTATAGTAAAGCTCCAGGTTTGGTACCGTTAACCTGCCTTCCTGTGAATTGTTTTTCATTATTTCCCTGGATATTCTTGATTTTTTGTTTTTCCAGGTGGCATCCAGCTTTAAGAGAGAAGATGGATGATACCAACCTCATTTCAGACTCCTGAGAGGAGAATAAGACTGAGAAGAAGCTGACATGAAAGTAGTTAGTAGTTTCTAACATGTCTCTATTCTCAGTTTGCTAGACTAGAGACTTTGGGGCAGTCTTTGGTTGAGTTCTGGGACTCTGACTCTGTCTCTGTCTCTGTCTCTTTGTTCTCTCTGTCTCTCTCTGTCTCTGTTGAGCTGTTGAGTTGTTACTTTGTTTCTGATGAGGGTAGGGACTGTCTTTTGTTTCTTTTCCTATCCTTAGCTCTTAGCACAGTGCCTGGCACGTGGTGGCCACTTAATAAATGTTTATTGAATTGGATTGAATTCATTCTGGATTGTCTGATGTATACTTGCTTTGATTTCTGTTTTGCTATTGACTTGGATAAACGGGTTTGCTATTTTCTATATGTGTTCATTGTGGAACTAGTATTTGGTGGGAAGAGAGTCAAACTTTGTATATAAATCTTGGGGTCCTGCTTACCCCAATAATGAAATACCCATTAGAAGTTAGCTTGGTGGGGCAGCTAGGTGGCGTAGTGGATAGAGCAACGGCCCTGGAGTCTGGAGGACCTGAGTTCAAGTCTGACCTCAGACACTTAACACTTACTAGCTGTGTGACCCTGGGCAAGTCACTTAACCCCAATTGCCACACACACACACACACACACACACACACACACAGCTTCTGACTCTGAGTCCTTTCCAGGGCTCTTTCGGGATACATAAAATGTGAGCTGCTATTATTTTCATCCATCCATCCTTTGAGGCCAAGTTTAACTCTGCCTCCTCCAGTAAGCTTTCTCTGACCACCCTGAGACCACATTGATCTCTATCTTCTCCAAACTCCTACACTGTACATCGTCTGTTCCAGACAATCTGGAAGTTACTCATATCCTGTCCTATATAGTTATTTCACAATTTCATGTGTGCCTGAGTCTGGCCTCCTCAGAAAGAGTGTGGGCTTCTTGAGGGCAGGGCTTAGCATCCTTTCCTTCTTTTGTCCTCCTCGAGGAGGCATCCTTTTGCACGAGAATTCTGGAGGAAGCAAAGACTCCTTTTGTAGAGTGACACGCTCAAGGATGTACTAAAAAGCTTTAAACCGCACCAAGACTACATGGTGAGCAGGATTACTGCAGGAATGGATTTTCCTCTTGTGAAATCCTGTTCCTGAGGGGTGCTGAGCCTTTTGGGGAGTTTTCTGGCTAATCTATCCCAACCATGTCTGATCCCCCCAGATCAGACTGAGCCTTGACTGGAGGAAAGAAAGCTGAGACAGCCTATAGCTTTGATGACACCAAAGGGCTCTTTCTTTTAAGGGTGGGGGCAAGGGAGAAGGATCGTTCCAGACCTCTAGGAGTGTTACACAGTCAGGGGAAACAAACGTCATTGCGGTCAGAGATCCCTATCCCGGCTGAAAAACCAAAACAAGGCTGTGGCCTGGGCTCTTGGGTCTCTATGTCTCATCACTTGTCATTTGTCTCCTCTCTCTCCACTTTCTAAATGATCTGGGCCTGTCCCGCCTTGATCTCCTCCATCTCACCACCACCTTCCACCAGGGGAACAAAGTTCGAGGTGCACACGGGGGCCGACACATGTGCCTCGCCGCAGACACGCACCCTATCTGGTGGGGCTGCACACGCAGCTGACGTGGCCTGTGGTTTGGAGGAAGCTGCTCTCAAAGGTGTCGATTAGAACAAAGGCGTCATGTTCTTTGTGGGTTCTGGGTCAGGTGGTGGGGTAGGACACAGTTCTCTACATCTGTACCTCTGACACCCCTCCCTACCTCCGGCACAAACACGAAAACACAGGTACAACATCCCTCTCTGCAAGCACAGATACATGCGTGTAAACACACATATACAAACAAATGTGAATTCTCCCCTTTTCCCTGTGACCCCCGTAACCAACAGACACATGCTAGGTTCAGCGTCATAAACCTTGAGTAGACGTCAGTGGGGGCTCAAGGCCCTAGTTTGCTCCTCATCGAAGTCAATGATAGAAGAGATGATGGAAGGAAAGGCCCAGGTGGTCTAGCAAGTGGATGTCAAAGGGATAGACGACAAGTGATGAGACATAGAGACCCGAGGCCACAGGCCACATTCCTCCATGACTTCTCCTTAAAGTTTCTCACCTTTTTTTTCTCCCCCTAAGAGATTGGACCAGGTGTCCCTATTGTCAGCCCCCTTGCATTATCGATCTCCACCAGGCACAAAGTGGGCAGTGAAGTGGTTCAGTAGATAGTGCTAGGCGTCACATCAGGAAGACTCATCTTCCTTAGTTCAAATCTGGCCTCAGACACTTATTAGCTGTGTGACCCTGGGCAAGTCACTTAAACCTCTTCTCCTCAGTTTCTTTATCTGTAAAATGAACTGGAGAAGCAAATCACTCCAGAATCTCTGCCAAGAAAACCACAAATGAAATCACGAAGAGTCAGACAGGACTAAAACTATTCAATAACATCAACGACCAGGCGCTAGGATCCTAAGCATATATTAAACACCAGGCAGGTGCCAGGCATGATACAAGACTCTGGGGTTACAAAGACCAAAAAAAAAAAAAAAAAAAGAATGCATCTCTGACCTCAATGAGTTTACATTCTATTGGGAAAAACTATACACACAGGCAAGTCAATACATATTTTATTATTATTATTTTTTATGAGGCAACGAGGGTTAAGTGACTTGCCCAGGGTCACACAGCTAGTAAGTGTCAAGTGTCTGAGGCCAGATTTGAACTCAGGTCCTCCTGAATCCAGGGCCGGTGCTTTATCCACTGTGCCACCTAGCTGCCCCCAGAGAAGCCAATGCAAAATCATTTCAGAGGGAGCACCAGCAACGAGAGAAATCAGAATTAGTTTCTGATAGGAAATGGAATCTTCATTGAACCTTCAAGGCAACTCAGAATTCAGAAGCAGAAGTAAGAAGAGGGCATGCCAAGCAGGGGGCACAGAGTGTATGTAAGGTGTGAAGGTGGGAGATTGGAATGTAGTAGGGAGGAGAGTGAGCAGGCCAGTTTGGCTATATGTTAGAGTGTGGGAAAGAAGAGTGCAGAGAAGCCTGTCTGGAGAGGCAGACTCCTCTGGGCTCTTTACAAATCTAGTGTCTGGCCTGCTCACTTGATACTCATGATCTATCTTGCACACTTCTAATTGTATCTTGTTTTTCCAGCTGGATGGTAAGTTTCCTGAGGGCCAGGGACTTGTATACTCTTCCTGACCTAGTCCAAGGTTGGGAACTCAGCAAGTTCTCAGCCTCCTAGGTTGGTTTATTCACTATGCCTAGGGATAATAGGTGCTTGACAAAATTTGTGGAATTGAATTCACTCCAGGCCCTTATTTCTTTGCTGTTAATCTAGATGAAGGATTCTTAACTTGGGGCCTATGAACATGTTTTTTTTTTCTTTTTCCATGAAAGTACTTTATTATTTTCCACTTACATGTAGAGATAGTTTGCAACAATTGTTTTTATAAGATTTCTAGTTTCAATTTTTTGAACGTGGTTTTAAAAATATATTTTGATAACTATTTCAACATAATTGATTTTCTTTGTAATTTTTTATATTTTACTTTATGATTTTAAAAGCATTCCCCTCCACCCACCACTAAGGTCTCCATAGGTTTCAACTGATTGGTGAGGTGGTATAGGATATAAGAAAGGTTAAAAAGTAATGCTCTAGATTCTCACCCCCCCATCTCTCTGGGGAGCAGGGTGGTCTGTGCTGTCCCAAGTTGAGTGGTTCTGTGTGTAGGTGGGTGGGGGATGGTGTTAACCCCAAAATTGGAACCTGAAGGAGGAAGGAAGGAAGAACAAATGCACCTAAAACTCCAAGAGGAAGTTGAGTGCTTGGTGGTGTGTGATATTTAAAGGGTACTCAAGAGTGCTAGGCCCGGGTCCTGAGCCTGGCTCCCCTTGTGGGTTGTTAATGAGCTCATTGTGAGGCCCCCAGACTTGTTCCAGCACCAACACCTTGAGGCCTTGGGCTTTTGGAAGCCTGAGAGAGGGAGCTGGGGAAAAGGCTTTGACCTGGATGGGCCATGCTTTCAGTATTGAGGAATCCCTATGTTCTGCACAGCTGGCTGGGGGAAGGGGGGGTCATCTCTGAAGAAACCTATGGGGGGCCAGAGCCAGGCATTCCATTCATCAGAGAGGCAACACTGTCCAGGGGAAGGAGCCCTGGGTAGGGAGTTAGAAGACTGAAGTCTGAGACCTGATTTGCCAAGTTTAACTTGGCCAAATCCCTTTACCTCTGTGGAGAATTGTCTAAGGTTACCTAGCTAGTAAATGGTCAAGTTGGGACTATCCCAAGTCTTCTGACTCTTTGGTTCCCTAAGTCCCTAATCCTACAAGTCTGAAGGGATCACTTAGCACGTCTTTTCCTGAACAGTGAGAGCACCAGGGGATTGGTGGAGGCATGTAAGTGAAGGGGTTGGAGAGCAGGGAGATGAGACCCAGGAGGAGGGAGAGGGGAATCATTCAGGTTAAAGGATAAGGAGGGCTGAGGGAGTCCCCCTCCTTCTCATCCCCCCAACCTGAGAAGGGGTAGAGGAACAGAGTGTCCCTTTAATGTTAAAGAGAACCATGTGGGCCTGGTTAGCAGCCCTGCCATCTACTGTCAGCTGGGCGGTTGATGGAACAACCCTATCTGCTTCTAGAAATCACCCATACCTGTTGCATCTGGGGAGAAACCACTTTCCGCTCCCCCATCCCCTAAATAAAAAACCACACACACACAGAGCAAAACATTGTGTACGGAGATATGAGTTCGAAACCAGGAGGGGCATTTCCTGCATGAGTGCTGGGCTCTGGAGGCCTGGGGACACCATGTACTGTTACTTTCCTGGGGCCCTGCTGGAGCAGAGAGCTAGACAGGCCCCAGGAGAGCTGAGACTCTAGGCCCTGGGGGCCCCTCCTCTTCTTCCCCAATCCCACACACTGGGCAGAATGGGCAAAGCAGTAATTGCTCCACGATTGTGTGGCCCATCCTGGGTGAGTCACCTTACCCAAAGCAAACCTCCGTGCTTGTTGATGTTATCAGTTCCTACCTTACTTAACTGCAGGGCTGACATCACCACCGCCTGTTTTACTCCTCTGCTTGTAGCCTACAGCCCTGTCAGGAGCTGGAAAGGAAAGTAGATGGAGGTCCCCTTGTTTCCAGTCCTTTTTGTTTTGTTTTGTTTTGTTTTTGTTTTTTAAACCAAAGAACTTAATTTCCTCCACCTAGCCCCTGAACTGTTGCTTTTCTTCCCAGCCTCCAACACGTCTCTTCTTGGGAGGGAGTCCTGCTTATTCTTCATGGGCTTCCTTACAGTGAGGCATCCATGTCGAAACCCTCTCACTCCTCTTTCTTACCCTTCCTGTGTGTGTAAGGAAACTCGGGCTCCATCCAGGGTCTGGTGGCTGGGAGAGGGAAACATGGTATCTGGGTCCTGCCCTGATCTCACTCGGACCTCAGTTTCCTCACCTGCAAATGAAGGACTGAGGAGAGACAGAGTTCATCTCCAAGGACCCTTTAAAATCCAAATCCCGGGATCCTTCAGTCTGTGAGGGCCAGAATTTGATACATGGAGCGTTAATTGGTAATAAGTTTTACCACAGGCCTTACTTCAGAGACCCCTTAGGTTTGGAGGCCTCTAACCAGGCTCCTTCTATCCCAGGTCATCCTCTCCCTTGAGCTCTGGGGGATCTGGATGCTCTATTCATAATAGGAACAACTCAAATTTTTTTTCCTCCTGCTTGTCACAGTGTTTTGGTTTATAATCAACTTTCCATGGGTTAGGTGGTAATGATAATATTATTATTCCCAATCCCGCTAGGTAAATTGGTGGTGCAGTAGATATAGCAGTGGGCCTGTAGTCAGGAAGACCCGAGTGTAAATCCTACATCAGACCTTTACTCCTCCCGGGTGATCCCGGGCAAGACATTCAACTTCCGTTTGCCTCCGTTTCCTCGACTGCAAAGTGGGGATAATAACAGCACCTCCCTGGAAGGGTTGTTGTGAGGATCAAAGGAGATGATATTTGTAACATGCTTAGTACAGTTCCTGACACATAGTTGTGGCTATATAAATGCTTATTCCCTTCCCTTCTTTTCTCCCTATTTTATAGCTGAGGAAGCAAAGACAAACAGATATCAAGTGATTTGATTAAATTTATACGGTAGGTACAGTCAAACCCAACTCCTCTGACTCTAAGACCGGTGCCTTATCACGGCCTTGTTGCTCTACTTCCTCTTGCTTCTTCCCCTTCTTCAGCCTGAGTTTCCTTAAGATCTTCTGGTCCTTCGAATCCCTCCATTAGGAAATCCCCAATTGTCCTGTCCCTCCCTTGGCCCGGATTGCGCTGCCTCCCATCCTGAGTTCTTTGCTTCTCCACTCACTCCTAGATCTCCGCTCTTCCAGGATTTCTCCAAACCCCTTTCTTTATCCTCTATCTCTCGCCTGGACAACTAGGTGATTTTACTTTTCCTATTGATCTGTTCTAATCGTGTCAGGAGCCTCTTTTAAATCCATTGTCTCATTTCTCCTTAATTTGTAAATTTGAGGGAGTTGAGCTCGGTGACCCCTAAGGCCTCTTTCTAGTTTGAAATCCACAATTGACCCTCACAGATCAATGGATGATCATTTCTACTTTTAGCTCTGTATCTGTGTTAATAGTCATTTAGCATAGAGCCATCCCAAGACCAATGGAAGGGGGGAGAATTTCCTTAAAACTTATCTATTCTCTCCATTTATTCCTCCTGCCTGAAGTTTCCAGCCCATCAAGAGCTACAGGGAGGGGGGGAAGCTAGGTGGCAAAGTGGATAAAGCACCGGCCCTGGATTCAGGAGGACCTGAGTTCAAATCCTGCCTCAGACACCTGACACTTACTAGCTGTGTGACCCTGGGCAAGTCACTTAACTCTCATTGCCCTGCAAAAAAAACCCCAAAACCAAACCAAACAAACAAAAAACAAGCGCTATAAGGAGAAAAGTTTTAATTTCCCCCACTCCATATACTCAAAATGAACTCACAGAAAGGGCCTTCCTAGTCAATATGCTTAATGATTGTCCCCAACCTACTCTTCCAGTAAAGATGTGAGCTGACTCTAGAGAGAGGGTGGCTGAGCTCAGCCCTGGTGCTTTGTTTCAGTTTAAGAGGTGATGCTATCCACAGCCATCATGGAGTGGAGAACTAGGAGGAGATGGGCAGGTGGATAGAATGGAGCTGGAAACGGAACCAGCAAAACCCACCCACTTAATAGTGTCTGCCTGCTACCTGAACAATTGGAGATACCTAGTGAAAACTGCAGTGCCTGAAGGGAGAATTAGGACCTTTCCCCTTCTCTGTAATCAGTCATCACTTTCACTCGGGTTATTTTTGAAAGATTTTTGCAGGCAGTTGTGCGATACACCCCACAGTGATCAATTTATATCTCCCCCACATAACAGATAAGGAAAGTTCTGCCAAACGTCACCTCACCAAGTAAGAAGCACAGGAAGGATAATGATCAATGACCACAAATCTATAGCTGGCTCTATTTACCACCTCTCAATTTCCCAGAACCCCACGTAGGTGGAGGGAGGTAAGCAAGGCCAGAGTGCTCTGATCATCTTGTGGTCCTTGACTCTACTCAAGGAGGTTATAGGGAACTGAGCCTTCATTTGGGACTTGGGCTGTATCTACCTTTGGAGGCTAAGAAGAATGCCCAGTGCCAAAGAGGATTGAGGACCGGGAGGCCTGAGAAGATCTTCTGGGCATTAGAGATGATTCTGTTGATTTCTAGCCTGTAGTGGGTCGGAACCATCTGTTTGCTTTACATAAGTATGGTGAATGTGGAGATGGGAAGATGAGGATACCAGGAAGGGATGGAGGCTTGGTGTAGTGAAGAAAGCCTTGGGTTGGGAGTTGGGAGACTTAGGTTCTAGTCTCAGATCTGCTGTTGACTACTTGATCTCAAGTAAGTTATTTGACCTCAATGGGGCTGGAAAATGGACGTAATACTTTCTGACCCATCTACCTCATTAAAGATGTTGTCAGAAACAAATGAGGTGATTGAATTTAAAACCACCTTGGGATATATAAACTATGATTTGATTTGATTCAATTCAATCCAGCCAACATTTATTAAGTTTCCACTCTGTGCAAGGTCTGGTCTAAGGTGATGGGGAAACAAAAATGAAAACAAAAATAGACTTTGCCCTTAAGGTGCTCACTTTGTACTGTTTTTTTTACCTTGTTTGTATCATGGTCCCCTTTGGCCATCTGGTGAAGCCTATGGATCACTTCTCATAATAAATAACCTTTGTTGTCTACATTCATAATAGAAGGAAATTCCAAATTTCAATGAGAAATTAGGGAAAATAAAGATGGATTTTTCTCTCACCCAAGTCCATGGACCCATTGAAATCTATCCACAGATTTAGGTTAAGAACCCTTATCCTGGGGGGTTCAACATGTACACATTTAGGTATATAATATAATATTTTATAAGTATACATATATGTATATATGTGTGTGCATTTATATATATGTGTGTATGTCTATACATGTATATGTACATATATATATATATTTATACACACACACATATATGTATTGTGAGAGTTGGAATAACACCCCCTGCTGGGAGGAACATTTTGTGAACTCTGGCCTGAGGACAAGCCATGTGGCCTTGGCGTCAGGAAATGATGTTTGCTCATAGGTACTGTTGATCAAAGCTATCAGCCAATTAGCTTGGAGCTGTGTGTGTGTGGACAGCCCTTTTCCTGTTTCACGAGAGGTTTCTGGGAGGAGGAAGGAGCGAGGGGTTCTCTTTTCACCCGGGACCTCAGCTTGACTGGAGCAGAGATGCTGGTTCCCTTAGATAGATGAAGGAATCTTAGCCTCTTTCTTTCTCCTCACCAAATTCTTATGCTCCCCAATAAATACTTAAAAGTCTAAACTCTTGGTAAAGCTTATAATTTATGGTGACCACTCATTAGATTTTTTTTTTGTGGGGCAATTGGGGTTAAGTGACTTGCCCAGGGTCACACAGCTAGTAAGTGTTAAGTATCTGAGGCCGGATTTGAACTCAGGTCCTCCTGAATCCAGGGCCAGTGTCTATCCACTGTGCCACCTAGCTGCCCCTACATTCATTAGATTTTTAGACAGTCTAGCTAAAATTTTAGCCCATTACAGATAGCAGCTTTACAGAATGTATGTGTATATGCATATATGTATATGTATAGATATGTGTGTGTGTATGTATACACACACACACACACACACACACATATATATATATATATATATAGCATTGGAGGAGGTAGAACCAAGATTGTAGGATAGTAGGAAGCAGTACGGTGGGCTCCCTTCCCCTAAAACTTCTCCAAACATATGGAGAAAATATGAATCTTAATGGGGAAATCCAAGTAAAAAGTCATAATGAGTCATTTTTCCAGCATGGGGAGACAGAGTGAGAAGTCTGTGGAGAAGGGGCCAAAGTCTGGCCCAGAGCACTCTAGGTCAAGGGAAAGGCTTCTAACTGTGGTGAGAAGAGGTCCCAGACCCATGCTGGGGAATCCAGAGCACAATATGGGAATGGCTTTGCCACTCACTACTTGGTTGCAGGTCACAGATCTAGGATGGAGTGAGGAAAGAAAAACATCTAAAGGTGATGTTCCAAGGGAGGAGTCAGAAGCAGGTATTGGTCTATGTACCAAGAATTTCAGAAGCAGGCAGCTGCTCAGATCTCAGGAATAAAATAAGGTCTCAGTTCCAGCTTCTAGCCCAGAATAAAGTCTTTAAATGAATAACCAAGATAGGAATCCTAGACCAAGAGAAAGACTGCTGTTCTGTCACTGTGAACTAGCTGATTGATAGTAGCTGGGTCCAGTAGTCTACTGTTGCAAGACCCAAACACAGATCATGAACTTTCAGAGCTCAGACTTGAGGGGCAGAAATCCTTTGCCCTGAATTGGACCACTTTGGAGCACTGAAAGCTTGCAGGTCTCCATACTGAACTGTGACTGCCTGAAGAAGAGAGCAATAAGGCCACATCAGACCTTTTCTCCAGAAATGTGCAGAGCTTGTTCTTAATATAAAATCCAAAGTCAGGAAGTAAGCTGAAAGAATAGGCAAACAAAAAAAGAAGCCCATCATAAAAAGCTATTATGGAGAGTAGGATGCTACAGACACAAATGCAGAAAAGATTGACTCCAAAACATCTACAAGTGAAGCCTCAAAGAAAAATACATTTTGGGCATAGAGTCAACTAGAATTCCTGGAAAAGATGACACAATAGTTTTTTTTTAAAGAGTTAAAAATGTTTATATAAATAAAATGAGATTTTTAGAGGAAAAAAATTATGAGATTACAAAAGTATTGAAACAAAGTCAAAAGTCTGAAAAATAGAAGAAAATGTAAGGTATTAGCAAAAACCAACTAATCTAGAAAATAGATTGAGGAGAAAAAAATAAGAATCATTGAAGGGGGGCAGCTAGGTGGTGCAGTAGATAAAGCACCGACCCTGAATTTAGGAGGACCTGACTTCAAATCTGACCTCAGACACTTGACACTAGCTGTATGACCCTGGGCAAGTCACTTAACCCTCATTGCCCCCCCCCAAAAAAATAAAGAATCATTCGACTCTCTGAGTACCATGATCAAAAAAAAAAGCATCTAAACATCATATTTCAATAAAAAACTGCTCAGATCTCTTAGAATTAGAGTGCAAAGTAGAAGTAGAAAGATGCCACTTGTCACCTCCTGAAAGAGACCCCAAAATGAAAACTCCCAGGAATATTATAGCTCAAATCCAGAGCTTCCAGATCAAATGAAAAAGCAGCTATAAGCAGCCAGAAAGAAAGAATTCAAGTACTGAAGAATCGCAGTTAGGACACATGATTTAGTAGCCTCCACTATGAAGGAGCAGAGAACTTGTAATATTATATTCCAAAAGGCAAATGATTTAGAGTTACAACCAAGAATAATTTACCTACCAAGAATGAGTATAAACCTATAGAGGAAAAATGGATTTTTAATAGAGGGCTTCCAAGCATTTGTAATAAAAAGACCAGAATTCTATAGAAATGTTGAAGGTCAAACACAAGTGTTAAGAGAAACATAAAATGGTAAACAGGAGTAAATAATCAAAAGGGACTAAACAAGTATAAACTGCTTGCATTCAAATATAGAGAAATAATACATGCATCCTCTCAGCACACTATCATCATCAGAGTTCATAGAGATAGTCTAATTAATACAAAGTCTGGGAGTAGTTTTGTTATATCTTCACGATCTTAGGAGAAGAATGTAAAGGCAAGAGGTATACAGTTTTTCTTTCCATATCATGGGGGTTAGGGATGTAGCACTTTCACCCTTGATCTGGAAATTCTGCGTAAATTTTTTTGGCCCTCCCTTCTTAACAGAAAAGAAGTCAATAGGGAAATAGGAAGGAAAGGGGAGAAAGGAGAATTAGAAGCAATTTGTCCTAAGCAAAACAAACTTCAGTTAAGGATGAACAAAAATACTTTAAAATCTCTTTGAAATGGTGAAGCAGAGTTATGGCATATAAATGTGATGGAATAATATTGTACTGAAATGATAAAGGGGATAGTTTCAAAAAATCCTGGGAAGACATATAAACTGATGCAGTTTATATAAAGTGAAGTGAACAGAACCAGAACAATTTTTATGATACCAGCAACATGGTAAAGAAAAATAACTTGGGATTTTGGGAGTAGTTGGGATTTTTGAAGATAGATAAAGAGAGATAGCTTGTACAAACACATGGAGGGGTGAGTTGGGGAATAGCTAGCAGTCTAGTTTGGCTGGAATGTTAAATGCATGGAGAGGAAGGAAAAGTGATTTTTGAATTAAATGGCATTGCACCCAAAGTCAATGTTTAGTGGGCCACTATAGTAAGGGTGCTTTAAGAACCTAATGAGCTGTTTACAGGACTTTTCTATACTCTGAATCCATTAATAGTCAATAAGGGACCCATTCTAGTTGAAGCTATTTCTGTGGTTAATTCAGTTGACTAAACCTGCTATGTTCAGAGTGCAATGCTGGGCTTTCCAGCTAGATAAGAGACTAGAGAGAGACTTTCTATTCTCATAGAGTTCTTGTTATAATAGATGGATATGACATATGCCTATAACTAAACTACAAAACAATAGATGGTGGGTATAGTAGAGGTATAAAGTACTATTTAAAATCCAGGGGAGCAAAAGCCATTGCCAATTGGCAGGGATCAGAGCAAGTGTCATGAAGGAGGTGGCATTAAGCTTGGCTTTAAAATAGGTGGAGAGGGAACAGTAGGACAGCCCTGGCATCATGAAGACCACGAAGTCAGAACCATGAAGTGTGTTTGGGCACATTATGTAGTGATATTTGAGTAGAAAATGGAATAGGTGGTGGGGCATAGAATGAGAGAACATGGGAAAAGTGGCACCAGATTGTGAAGAGCCTTAAGAGTCTCAGGGGAAGGAATTAGGATTTTTACTTGGGAAGCAATAGGGAGCCAGTGAAGACCTTTCAGGAGAGTAATGATAGAGGAGAGTGAGATGTATGAATGAGAAAGATTATTGTGAAAATAGTATAGAAGATAGTCTATTACAGAGAAATGAGGGAGAACCTGATAGACAGTTCTTGTAATAGATTAGATAAGTGGTAACAAGTTCTGTTAGCATAGTGGCCTAATGGCAATGCATGTGATAATGATAACTGGCTTTATGATTTACAGTCAGCAGATGCAGAATTAGACATACATTTTGGACACAATCTATTGGAGAATGTTTTGCTAGATGATTTCTATTTGTTTAAAGGACTTTCTTTTTCCTCTTCCAAGTTGTGGGGTGGAAGGGTGAGGTGATAATGTAATGAAGGAGAAGGAAGTAGGAGAAAGAAAGAGAAAGAAAAAAGGGTTATTGAGGTAATCTATCATTTTTTAGTTCAGAAAGTAGAACAGAAGGAAGGCTGGGAAGAAGTGTGGACCAGCAGGAGTGCTTTGAAAGCTACAGGTTCAATTTCTTATATACTTAAAAAGAAAAGCAAGTTTCACAAAACAGAGATGTGCAGTTTCCGAAGTACAATCTTTTAAAAAGTTCTCCTGTGTGTATGGAAATTGCGTGGTTTGTTAAGAAGGGGAAAAAAAAAAAGATCATAGACATGCCTACATTAAATTAACATAAAAATTTGAGAGAGATTTATGTTTAGAACCTAAATAGTGAGGCCTTCTCATCATGGACTTCCTTTAGGCTGAGGATCCAAAGGTATCTCAAATCATAACCTTCGATGATGCATCACCTACTTAGAGGCCTCTTACTCTTCAGTACATAATGTATCATTTTCCTTATTTAACAAATGAAATAGCCAAGGCCAAGAGATAATAAGTGCCTTGCCAATCACTCATTCAGTAAGGCTCCATTTGCCCAGGCCCATACAAAATAATAGGACTGTTCTCTGCCCTCAAAGAGCTTATGGTCTACCTGAGGAGACGACTCACTTCCATGAAACAATGAGAGAACATTATACAGAAGTGTGTAATTAAGTGCTGGATTATTTGGTTCAGAAGAGATTTTTTTTTTGGGGGGGTGCGGTAGTGACATTCAGGTTAGACTTCATGAGGGAACCTGTGCTGGAGATTTTGAAAAATGAATATAACTGGACTAGGTGGTCAGGAGAGGCATTTCTCCAGGGGCAAGAATGACAAAGGACTGAGGATCTCACATCCAGAAAGTCTGAAGAACAGTGAGAATTCTGCAATGACCTGCATAGAATGTATGTTATTTGAATTTCTGCCACAGCTAAGTGAGTGTTAATCTATGTTCAAAATGTAAGCATAGTCTGGCATGCACAATGTTCAGAGGAGGCACAGGAAGGATCTCATGGACTAAAATTCTAGGGGAAGATATCAAAGGAAGGGTGGGAACAGAGCTCTCCTATCAACTTTCTAGAAGAATATGTATGCACATTTATTTTGCTTTATTCACATTTTCTTCATTACTTTAAGCCTAGATGATCAACAAACCACTAAATTAAGCTCTGATTTGTAATGTTTGGTGATTTCCAAGGCATAAATGCTAACAAAGACAATTTAAGAACCAGATCTTAGAAACCAATAAGAGCTAGTTCCAGTACACCCTTAGGTGCAAGACTCTTAAGAATGAAAGTTTGAAGACAACGAAGAAATAATTCAGATGAAGAGGAAAAGGAGAAGTCGTTGCATGAGTCTGAACTGAATGCATAGGGGCCTCACCAACCAATTCAGATTTTAAATAGATCACTGAAAGTAAGAATGCAAAAACGTGGCCCGATACCTTAAGACTAGCATCAGAAGCCCTGAAACTTAAAATGAGCTGAGGCTGTTAAACTGTATTGCGGGAAAGAGAGAGATCAAAGAAGGGATAAGATCATTGCTTTGGGTGATAACTGGGACAATGATAACTGATCATGAAGAAAAAGGCAAATCTGCCCAGCACTTTTTTTGTGCCACTGTTTTCTTTGCCAGGAAGGATGTTTTGAATGAAAAAAAAAGAGTAAAGATAGTTGATAGGGAGCTGATGCTCACGATAGTGAGAAAGAAAAAGAATATCTAGAGGCCGATGACTTCACATGTCCTGTACCATGTCTAGTATACTGAAAGAATGATTAGATGTGATCATTGAGCCCCTATCAGTGATATTTCTTAAAAAAAAAGCCTATTGGTACATTTTATTTTGGAACAACATGTACTTCCCAAAAAACATCTAAACAACCCCCAACATGCATTTCCCTAAATGTATGCTAATTACCTCAGTGTTAAAGTGGTAGTTAAACAACCCTGCTCTGTGTCACTGTCCACTTTTGTAGATTTCCATGTGATGTTAAAAGAAAGGAAGAGGGGGCAGCTAGGTGGCGCAGTGGATAAAGCGCCAGCCTTGGATTCAGGAGGACCTGAGTTCAAATCCTGCCTCAGACACTTGACACTTACTAGCTGTGTGACCTTGGGCAAGTCACTTAACCCTCACTGCCCCACCAAAAACAAACAAAAAAAAAACCAAAAGAAAGGAAGGATGTGCCTTTGAACTTTGATAGAATGGTATCAACACTGATCCTTGTATTTGGTGTTTTGTTGCCTCTCAGTGATGACTTTATTTACATTATTTATATAATATAAATAGGTCCTACTTTCCCATTCTTGTTAGTGACTCTTGAAACATTGTGGAGAACAGGAGAGGTGTTGGAGGACTGGAGAAGGACAGATGTTTTCTTGATATTATTTAAAAAATGGAATCTGCAAACTACAGGCCAGTGAACTTGACTTTGACTTCTGAAAAAAAAATCTAGAATGCATTATTAAAGGGATGGTTAGTGAATATCTAGAAGAGAAAGTGGTGATAATGAAGAGATAGCATGGCTTCATTAAAAATGGGTCATTCCAGACTTAACTCATTTCCTTTTTTGACAGAGCAATTAGACTTAAATATCAGGGGAACACTACAGAAATAGTTTACTTAGAGATTTTAGCAAAGAGTTTCTACTATTGTAACAACATGCACAGAGCTGCTGCTGGGCTCAGGGGAGCCTAGTTCTCTCACTTTCCCAGTAAGTGGGTCCTTTCTTTACTCTGCTTTTTGCTCTGGACACAAGCCCACTCATGGTCCTGTGGGGGTGGTAAGCTTCTAGAGAGAGGGGTGAGGCTCTTTTTCTCATACTCTCTTTCTTTCTTTTTTCTTTTTTTCTGCAAGGCAATGAGGGTTAAGTGACTTGCCCAAGATCACATAGCTAGTAAGTGCCAAGTGTCTGAGGCCAGCTTTGAACTCAGGTCCTCCTGAATCCAGGGCCGGTGCTTTATCCACTACACCACCTAGCTGTCCTTCATACTCTCTTTCTACCCCAACTTTTGAGATCTTAGGAAAATAACTTAAAATTCTAGTTTAGCTCATGTCTAGGATCTCCTTAAAAGCAAGGAATAGAAAGGCACTCAATGTACAGTGTAAATCAGGTATAGGCTAACTACTTTATTTCCTCCTAACCCCAAATGCTAAACACAAGAGACTTTTTTTTTTGTCTTGGGGCAATGGGGGTTAAGTGACTTGCCCAGGGTCACACAGCTAGTAAGTGTCAAGTGTCTGAGGCCAGATTTGAACTCAGATCCTCCTGAATCCAGGGCTGGTGCTTTATCTACCGCGCCACCTAGCTGCCCCCAACACAAGAGACTTCTAAATGTTCATACTAAAGATTTAAACAATGTTACGATAATAACTTTTAATTACTGTTATACTTCCTGGGAGGTTTATACTTGAAGCATTAAAGCATGAAGCATTTTGTGGCAGTGCTGAATCTGCATTCTACCTTCACCTTCTCTGTGCTGGGCTAGGTGTTGGGCTTCTCTCCCAGCCAGTGCTTGTCTTCTCCAAGAAGTGATAGAGTTGTTGCCCAGGCTCCTAAAATGCTACTGGCATTGGCTAAAGACCCAGCAGCTCCTGATCTCTTGAACTTACAAAGTTGTCTCCAGGGCTAGAAACAGCTCTCTTAGGATTCCTGTTCAAGAAGGAAAGATAAAACAATAGAGGCAGCTTTGAAGTTCAGTGTCAGGCTCACCCAAGCTAACCAATATGCTTTAGCTTCTGCATGCTTACAGCTGCCAAAGTACTAGGGTGGGGAAGGGAGGCCCCTCCCTCATCTCTCATAGAGGACATATTTGCCAGAATGGTCCCAGTGAGCTAATCCAACCTCTGTCCTATCTATAAAATGAGACAGTTGTAGGGGCAGCTAGGTGGCTCAATGGATAGAGCACTGGCCTTGGATTCAGGAGGACCTGAGTTCAAATCCAGCCTCAGACACTTGACACTGGCTGTGTGACCCTGGGCAAGTCACTTAACCCTCATTGCCCCACAAAACAAAAAAACAAAACAAAAAAACAAAAAATGAGACAGTTGCAGTAGAAAACGTTTAAATCCATTATTATATTATTTTCAAGAGGTCAAGATTTGGAGGCAATCTGCTTCAAGCATTGAGAATAGTCTATATAGGGGGCAGATGGATGGCACAGTGGATTAAAGCACCAGCCCTGGATGCAGGAGGACCTGAGTTCAAATCCGGCCTCAGACCCTTGACACTTTCTAGCTGTGTGACCCTGGGCAAGTCACTTAACCCTCATTGCCCCACCAAAAAAAAAAAAAAAAAGAGAATAGTCTATGTAATATGGGAGCTCTAAATTTATGGAGGTGAGGTAGCGACCATAGTTGAGTTTGGACTTTAGAGGGCATGGACATTGGAAAAGGAAAGATCTAAGCAGCTTGTAGAAGGTTGGAACTAGGCTGTAGAAAGCATTAATACCAGGCTAACATATTTTTATTGCCCCCTCTAGGTCAGTGGTTCTCAAAGTATGTCTGGGGATCCTCAAGATACTTTCAGGGGATCCTTGAAGTAAAAACTATTTTCATAATAATACTAGCATGTTTTAATATCGATTGATCTAACCCACATAAACAAAAGCTTTTGGGGGTCTTCAATAATTTTAAGGGTGCAAAGGGGTCCCAAGACCCAAAAGTTTCACTGATATAGGTAATTGGAAATCACTGGTTTTTGAGTAGGGAGTTATATGGTTAGACCTATGTAATAGGAAGATAACTTTGGCAGTACAATAACAACAAAAAAAAAAAGCAAAGCAACATTGTGTAATATTAATGGGAGTATGGAGAAATAGGTACACGCATTCATTGCTGGTAGAATTGCAAATTTGAAATTTTCCTTTTTAAAGAGTAATTTGGCAGTACAGCAAAAGTTAAAAAAAAATAATCATACTCTTTGACCTAAGCATTCTTTGGGAATATATCTTAAAGGTATAATTTTTTAAAGCAGCAAAAAAAAAAAAAGAACTTTTAAAAAATTTTCATAGGGGCAGCTAGTTGGCACAGTAGATAGAGCACCAGCCCTGGAGTCAGGAGGACCTGAGTTCAAATCTGGCCTCAGACACTTAATACTTACTAGCTGTGTGACCCTGGGCAAGTCACTTAACCCCAATTGCCTCACCAAAAAAAAAAATGTTTAAAAAAATGTTAAAAGATTTTCATAGAAACGTTATATGTGGTTGCCAACAACTGGAAGCAATCTAAATGATTAATAATGGGGTAATTTGAACAAATTCTGGTTAATTAATAAAATAGAATATTATAATGTATGATTGACAAGTATGAGTAGCATCTTAACCATGACCCGGAGTAGATTGTTAACCTATGCTTTTACAGTAAATGGTTTTTAAGAAATTAAAAACAAGATTATTTTTGTAGTTGTGTGAAGGATGGACTAGAGAGGTGAGAAATCTAATTCTCCCAGTTACATCTTCCATACACACATATATCTATGTAGCTATTGTGACCAGGTGAGTAGGACCCAAGACCGGGAATTCCAGAAACCTGGATTTTAATATTAGCTCTGTAACTGACTTGCTGTGTGACCTTGGGCAAGTCACTTAACCTCCCCAGGCCTCAGTTTTTTTTATCTCTTAAGGATAAGACTCCATTATTTATCTCACATATTAAGAATAATATGAGGTTATGGAAAGATAGGCACACTAATACATTATTGGTGGAGCTGTGAATTAGTCCAAACATTCTAAAAACAACTTGGAATTATTCTTTTAAAAAAAAGAAGACTAAAATGTCAACCTCCTTGGACCCAGAGATCACTGTTAGGTCCCTATGGAGGTCAAAGACAAGAAAAAAGTCTCCATATTCATCCAAATATTCATAGCAGTACTTTTTGTAATATCAAAAAATGGAAACAAAGTTAACAAAATAAATTGTGGCTGTAATGGAATATTGCTAAGAAATAAAAAGTAATATGAAGACTTAAAAGAAGTATGGGAAGGAAGATACATACTGGTGCTGAATGAAGTTAACATGAAAGCAATGACTATAACAATGTAAATGAAAAGAAAAATAGCAAAAAGAAAGTGAACACTGTATAATTACAATGAGCAAGCCTGGGTCTGAGAATGAGGTTAAAAAATGTACTTTCTTGGGACCCACATGTACAAAAATATTTATAGCTGCTCTTTACGTGGTAGCAAGGAATTGGAAGTTGAGGGGGTGCCCATCCATTGGGGAATGGCTGGACAAGTTGTGGTATATGAATACAATGGAATACTATTGTGCTGTAAGAAATGATGAGCAGGAGGAGTTCAGAGAAACCTGGAGGGTCTTACGTGGGCTGATGATGAGTGAGATGAGCAGAACCAGAGGAACATTGTACACAGTATCATCAACATTGAGTGTTGACCTACTGTAATGGACTATATTCTTCTCACCAATGCAATGGTACAGAAGAATTCCAGGGAACTCATGATAGAAGAGGATCTCCAAATCCAAGAAAAAAAAAAAAAAGAACTGCAGAGTATAGATGCTGATTGAACCATACTATTTCTTTTGTTTTGGGTGCTGTTGTTTTTTTTTTTTCTATTTTGAGGTTTTGTATCACTGCTCTGATTTTTTCTCTTGTAACAGGATTAATGCAGAAATAGGATTAATGTTATTATGTGTATATATATGTGTGTGTGTATATATGTATATGTATATAGATATATAGATATAACCTATATCAGATTACCTGCTGTCTAGGGGAGGGGGGAGGGAGGGAGAAAAATCTGAAATTGTAAAGCTTGTATAAACAAAAGTTGAGAACTATCTTTACATGTAACAGAAAAAATAAAATACCTTATATGTAAAAAAAAAATGTACTTTCTTACCTTTGGGGGCATGGGAGAGGGTACTATGGGTGTGCCAACACTGGTTGCTTTTGCTGACCTCTATTTCCCCCCCACTTTCTTTTTTGATTTTCATTACAGGGGGTCACTTGCTGGGTAGGGGGAAACGAATGTGCCAGAAAAACAAAAGATATCAATAAAATTACAAATTTAAAAAAAAAAAAAGAACCAACATCATTGTAGACTTAAGTCTTAGAAATCATCTAGTTCAATGCCTTCATTTTACTGATAAGGAGACTGAGGCCTGCAAATGTTAAATGACTTACTTAATGTCATATGGGTAATAAGGAAAAGAGCTGAGACTTAGATCCAGGAAGGTAATATGATATCAAAGTAGATGGGAAGCTCCCCAACTTCAAGCGAACCCAAGCCCAAGTCAACTCCCCAGCAGGGGTTGAGATGGAGGGAGTTTAAGGTCTTAGCTCCAACTCATCCCTAGAAAGAAATCAGAGGTAAGAGGAGTTACAGAGAGTCAAGATGGGAAGAGTTGGATCAGTCCTGGGGGCTTCATGGAGGAGGTGACAGAACAACTAGGAACACTTTATTGAGTTAAGAGGGAGGAAAGTCAAGCTTTGCTCCTATGATACAAGGCAGGGGGTGATGATAGGACTGCTTGTACTTGGGGGGTGAAGGGTGGGATGACCAGGAGAGCTAGCTAGCTTGGCATGTTGGGCCTCCTGCATTGCTTGCTGATCCTGTGAATGGACTAACAGCACCCCCTGCTGGGGATTCCCCAGTTTGGAAGCTTCCTTTTGGGTCATTCCATTCAGCCAGTTCCCTTCTCTATCCATGTTCCTTCCCGCTAGAGCAGTAACAAGAGGGGAGACCTAGTCCCTGCCTCTGGGGAGTTCCTGCCCAGAAGAGGAGTCTATTGGAGGAACCCCCAGTCTGATGAAAGAAACAGAGTTCCCACCTTTGGGGAGCTCTCCTTCTGACGGTGGGAGCTTCCTGGAGTAGAGTGAGAAGCTGGGGAGACCGTTTGCCCCGCTTCCCCCTTGCACCCTGTGGCATCTCGCTGGGACAGAAATATCTATGATTTTGGCAGGAGGTGAAGGAAATCGTGCCCATACCGTGTTCCCAAATGCAACAGCTGGATAGTTATTATTACTCCTTTCCATCCCACCCCATGCGCCAAAGGAGAGAGACCAGGCAAGGAACAAGAGCTAGGTTCCAGAAATGACTGAGCCTTGGAACTACCCCTCCCCCCCCAAGATACGTCATCCTTTTAGGGGAGCCATGGGTGGGGGTGTCCACAGCGAGGCCTCCTTCCTTGCTGTTTCCTTCTGCTTCTTGTAGTCATCTCCTTGTTCGCATTTGATCTTGGTGGTCTCCCTCCAAGATGTAGCTTGTGGGGGGGGGTGGGGCTTCTAATAATTTCCTTCCCCACCTACCCTGCATGATGCTACCAGGTTTGTCTTCACAAAACCCAGCTACCTCCACATCTTGGTCCCATGCTCAAAACCCTTCAATGGCTCCCTATTGCCTATGAGAGGTTGCATGTTATAGTTTGAGAAATATACAGTAGAATAGGTAGATAAAGCTTTGGTCTTGGAGTCAAGAAGGCCTGGGTTTGAATTCTGCCTCAGATACTTAGTAGCTATGTGACCCTGGACAAGTTGCTTAACCTCTCAGCCTCAGATTTGTCGTCTGGAAAATGAGGATAATATAATAGGACTTCCTTCATTGGGTTGTTGTAAGGATCAGATACGCAAACCTGATGTAAATGTGGGCTATCATTCTTATTAGTATAAGGTAAATTCCAAACTTCCTTAGCCTAGAATTCAAGGTTCCTCAGAGCCTGATATCAACTTGTATATTCTCAGATTCCTCCTTTGATAGCAAAATGTATCAAAACCCTATACTCCGTTGCAACTAGGTGGCACAGTGGATAAAGCACCGGCCTTGGATTCAGGAGAACCTGAGTTCAAATCCGACCTTAGACACTTGACACTAACTAGCTGTGTGACCCTGGGCAAGTCGCTTAACCCCCATTGCCCCGCAAAAAACCAAAACAAACCAAAACAAACCAAAACAAAAAAACCAACCAAACAACCCCGCCCCCATACTCCAACAATGATGACTTCCTGCTTCCTGCTCATTTTTGTCTTGTGCCCTTCCTCTGATGGAGTAGCTTTTTCAGTCCTCCCCCTTCTTCAGACCTCTGGACCCCTCTACGCAAAAGTGATAGTTCCCTCCAGCTCCACTAATTGCCCCAGTAACTTTTTTTTTTTTGCCTAAAGTCCTGGTTTTAAGAACTTAAAAGGAATTAATTAGCTCAGGTGTATTATACCCACAATTGCTTCATTCTCTCTTGTGTAGAAATGTCGTCTTGTCAACTCGAGTTCAAGCTTCTTGAAGGTAATGGTCCTAGTTTTCTCCCTTGCATCTGCCACAGTGTCCAGTTCAGGTGGGGATACACACAGGATCTCGGCAAATTCTTGTTAAGTGGAATTGAATACAGAGAGAAAAAAGTATAGAATAAGGTAGGATAGGGTAGGGTAGGATAGGAAAGAAGAGAAGAGGAGAGCAGAGGGTAGGGTAGGATACTGTAGGATCGAAGAGGAGAAGATACATAAATCAAGTGAGGGAAGATCATAGAACCATAAATTTATTGCTAAAGAGATGATTTCTAGGGCAATACCCCTTATTTACAGTTGTGGGAACAGGTCTGGAGAAAATGTCACTTGCCCGAGATCATCCTACCTGGAATTTCTATTTTTTTCCTTTTTTCTTTTTCTTCTTTTTGCAGGGCAATGAGGATTAAGTGACTTGCCCAAGGTCACACAGCTAGTTAGTGTTTAGTGTCTGAGGACGGATTTGAACTCAGATCCTCCTGAATCCAGGGCCAGTGCTTTATTCACTGTACCACCTAGCTTCCCCAGACCTGAAATTTCAACCCAGGTCCTCTGACTCTAAAACCAGAAAACCCTCCATTGCACCATTACAAAAGAATTTACATTATATCAAAAGATAAATATTGCAAGACCCCTCTAAAGACCCACCCACCTTTTGAATGCATTTACTATATATTTGGATTTATAATTGGTGGCACACATGCCCTTTTTTGTTTGCCTTTTTTTTTTTTTTAGTGAGGCAATTGGGGTTAAGTGACTTGCCCAGGGTCACACAACTAGTACGTGTTAAATGTCTGAGGCCGGATTTGAACTCAGGTACTCCTGACTCCAGGGCTGGTGCTCTATCCATTGTGCCACCTAGCTGCCCCTCATGCCCTTTTTTTGGAACAAATAAGCCATACCCTTCAAGAATGAGAGAACTCAACTCACTGTCCTACATGAGATTGGAAGAGTTTCTTTGGTGTGGTTGGCTGTGTTTTTTTTTTTTTTTCTTTTTAGATGGTTGGAAAGGTGCTGGGCTGGTGCTGTGAGTTTGGGGAGGGCTTTGAGGTAGGTCTCCCTGTGGGTACAACAGTACAATCTGCTGTTCCAGGGAAGCAATGGAATAGGGAAAAGCATCAAGAGACTTAGTTTCCAGACCTGGCTTCAACTTGACTCTTTGTATGACCTTGTCTTAATAATCGTACACCTCTGTGATTAAGTCCCTCTCTCTGTCAAGTGGAGGTAATAATACCTGTAGAGTTAATACAAAGAAGAAGAGATGACAGCATTATTATGTACATATAGTTACATGGGTGCTTCAAAAAGATTCAAGATGCTTCATAGAAATGAAAGGTTATAATTATTATAGTAGTTCAGGAAAACTTCTGTAAGAAAGTGAAGACTGACAGTTCCACTGACAACTCCACCCAGTTCCCAGAGACAGGGATTATGGTAGCCTGGCCATATAGGAAGACCACTCTAGTGGAACCTAACTTTGGGAGGCGAGGAGAGGTAATGTGCAGAGGCAATGGGGAAGTCTAGTTAGTCCTCCGGAGACTGAGTTAAGAATAGTCCAGAGATGGACTCATCCCAGGAACTCAAGCAGAGGGGACGCCCCGAGCTCAGTTGTTATTTTGGGCCTTGATGCCTGGCCAAGCCGTAACATGCTCTCTCCTCCCTACCAGATCCTTGAGTTTCAGATGGTGAAAGAGGGTGGAGGGAGCTGGAACTTTGGTGACAAATAGTCCTGAATCATATGAGAAGAAGCATTATATAGAGGAGTTGGGAGAGAAAGTGAGTCTGAATCCTCAGCTTTGATACTTACTAGGTGCATGACCTGGGGTAAGTTACTTCATCTCCCAAAGTTGTGAGGTAGGTGGCACAAGTAGTCAGAACAAATAACACTGGCGTTACCCATTTTAAAGGGTTGTTTTGAGGGAAGGGTTATAGAAAGGTGAGCTTTATAAATCACTTGGTAAGAATAATACATTTGTACAAGGTCATAATTAAGAAGCACTTCAAGTTAGAAGGGACCTCAGCAGCCACTTAACTTATCCCATACCCCTCAAAAGAATCCCCACTATAACTTGTTCAACAAAGAATCAAGCAGCAGCTTGAAGACTACTAGCTAGGGGTATTAGGTGTCAGGGTTAGGATATAAACCCAGAGGCTCTGACATCGAATCTAACATTCTCTCTACTACACCAATGAAGGGAGGAAACAAAGTATTTATGAAGTACCTACTGTGTGCCAGCACAGAGCTAAGTGCTTTACAAATATCATCTCATTTTGATTCTCACAACAACTTTGGGAGGTAGGCACTATTATTATATTATAACATTATTATAATATATGTCATATTATAATATATTATAGTTCAGAAAAGTAAGGCAGATAGAATTCAAAGAAGGCAGAAAATTCTAAAGAAAGCAGACAGAAGGCTGGACATTAGGTCTCGTATTATGTTCTTCTGTATGTGATAAAACAGCATAAAGGGGCAAAGGATACTGAGAATCGTAGTTTTGATATGAAATCCTTGCTCACTGAATGATATCATTCCATGAAAGGAACTGAATGACATCAGTCTTGACATTCTTGCTATAAATTAAACCATTAGACAAAAGGAAATTGCAACTAAATGGGAAGATGGCTCTCAGGTTCTCCTTAGGAAAACTTAAGGAGCTGGTTGAGTTAATTTTATTTTATGACCAGAGGCAAAAATGAAACTACATTTCATGGGACACTGTCTTCTCATATTTGTACATTTGGTCTACCTGAAAAACTATACCAGATTTGAGACACTTTGCAGGTCAGCACCCTCTCAAAACCATTGCTCATGAGCCCCCATTAATGTGTTTACTTTTGCTAGGCAACCATTAAACACACTAGATCAAAACAAAAGACAATTAGTCAAATAGCACTGCAAATACAGTGCCGAGAAAAGATTTCTGTTGAATATCTGCTGGTCTCATTGCCTTCAAGTTGTTCTCTGCTACCATCTAGAGGCAGCTAGGTGGTACACAGAATAGGGCGCTAGGTCTGGAATCTGGAAGACCTGAGTTCAAATCCAGCCTCAGATGCTGGGTAAGTCCTCTTAACCTCTGCCTGCCTCAGTTTCCTCAACTATTAAATGGGAATGACAATAGCATGTACCTCACAGCATTGTTATGAGAATCAAATGAGGTAATATTTATAAAAGTGCTTAGCACAGTGCCTGTCACATAGTAGGTACTTAATAAATTCTTATTCCTCCTACCATCTTCAAGGACTATGTGTATAGTAGAGCATTATGAGTCACCACCTTCTTCCAAGAACCCAGGAGAAGCCAATAGAATTCTTCAAGCTAGTCTGTTCTATTGATTTCTACTGGTACTAATACTAGGCCCTTGGTTCCAGGCAACAATCCTACTTGGGGTTGGATCATTGGGGTTAAAAATTTCTTTTAATTCCTATTAAATCCATGCCTGTGAATTGATGTCTCCAAAATCCATTTTTGTCCCCAACCCCACCAAGAGCTAGGTGGGGACTAGGACAACAAGGCCCTCTACTCTTCCAAGAAGTTCCTTGATGGACATGCAAGAATAAAAGGATTTCTATCAGCACAGATTTCATTGTTTTCTGAATATCATCAAACTAGAAGAATGAAAATGAGTGGATGAAATGGCATTCAATCAAACAACAATAACCTGACATATTTAAATAAGCTAAGAAATGCTTAAAGAAGAGACACCAACACAGAGTCATCAGTATATTTTGAAGTTCTTTAGCATAAAGCTCGATACCATCTCATCCAGAAAACACTTAATTGCTTTGGTTAATAGATACATAAGGTACCTAAGGGCAATACTCTTAACTGTTTAATCTACAAAATCATTTGAATAATCTTACAGTAAAGGATGGTGGAAGATTATAAATAATATTGTTTCATAAAGCCATGAGAAACCACAAAGGGAAAAGCAAGTGTGCAAAAAAGTTGATAAGGGACCCAGCAGCTAGGTGGTGCAGTGGATTGAGTCCTGAAGTCAGGAAGACTCATCTCCATGAGTTTATTTATTTATTTATTTTTTGTTTTTGTTTTTTGTTTTGTTTTTGTAGGGCAATGAGGGTTAAGTGACTTGCCCAGGGTCACACAGCTAGTTAAGTGTCAAGTGTCTGAGGCTGGATTTGAACTCAGGTCCTCCTGAATCCAAGTCCAGTGCTTTATCCACTGTGCCACCTATTTGCCCCATCTCCATGAGTTTAAATCTAGCCTCAGGCACTTACTAGTTGTGTTATCCTGGGCAAATCATTTAATCCTATTTTCTTTAGTTTCTTCATCTAGAAAATGGTCTGGAGAAGGAAATGGCAAACCACTCCATATCTTTGCTAAGAAAACCCCAAATGGGGTCATGAAGAGTTGGACACAACTGAAAAATGACTCAACACCAACAACAAGGGTGAAACTAGAAGACAACAAATGAAAAATGGAAAATATCTGTGAAGATTCCAGGGATAAACTTTTCTCATCAATCTCAATTGAAGTTCCATATTTGGACTTAAATGTCATTGTCCCCACTGCATGGTATGAGGCAATAGAAATGAGGCTAAAGAAAAGAAAGCTAGTAAGAGCAGCTGGATTAGATCAAATATACAGAGAAGAGATCTGTGCTGGAGAGGATACAATTTAGAGGGCACTGAAAAGTCAAATTTCAAGATAGTTAAAAGAGGAAAGGATATCACACACATGGGAAAGAATAGACTTTCTTATTACTAAAAAATAAAGAAAAAAGAAGTGATAAAATATGTCAATGACTACTTTCCTTGTGTTTGCAGTTCTCCAAATTCTTTCTAAGAATTAACTGGGGGGGGGGGGCGGAGCCAAGATGGCGGAGAGGAAGCAGCAAGCTGCCTGAGCTCTCCTTCTGTTCCCTCAAAACGAACATTAAATCAAGCCTCTGGATGGATTCTGAAACTACAGAGCCTGCAAAGAGACAGAGAGACACAGTCCTCTAACCAGAGATAATTTAGAAGACTTCAGGAAAAGGTCGGTCTGACTCGGGCAAAAGGGAGGCCCAGCGCAGGGCAGCAACCCAGCGCCGAGGGGGTCGGGGCAAGTCAGCAGGAGCTGCGGGCCACAGCCGAACAACTGAGGCTCCGGGAACCTGGTTCAAAAATCTGGTGGCCAAGAAGGACAGTGGAAAAACCTACCTGCACCGGCCGAGAGGGCCACGAACAGCGGGATCAGACGCCGGGGTCTGGCGCCTGGCTGGCCGAGCACAATCAGACAGGAAGTGCAGGGCGGGGGATCTCCACACACCATAAAGGCCTCAGAGTAAAAGCCCGGTCACACAGCACCTATACACCTGCACAAGAAGCCCAAAACAGGGACCCTGGTGCCCCCAGAGCAGACCTCAACTTAAAGAATAAATAAATAGGCTGCAATAATGAGTAAGAAGCAAAAAAGAGCCCTTTCCATTGAGAGCTTCTGTATCAATAGGGAAGAAGCCAACACAAACTCAGATGAGGACAATAGCCTCAAATTGTCTACATCTGAAGCCTCACAAGGGAAGGTGAATTGGTCGCAAGAACAAAAAGCCTTCCTGGAAGAGCTCAAAAAGGATTTTAAAAATCAATTGCAAGAGGTAGAAGAAAAAATGGGGAGAGAAATGAAAGCAAAACAAAAAAACTATGAAAAAAGAATCAGCAGCTTGGAAAAGGAAGCTGAAGAAAACAAAGCCTTAAAAAATTCATTTGGCCAAATGGAAAAAAAGCTGCATAATCTCACTGAAGAAAACAATACCTTAAAAAATTCACTTGGCCAAATGGAAAAAAAGGTGCATAATCTCACTGAAGAAAACAATGCCTTAAAAATTAAAGTGGGACAGTTGGAAGATAAGGAATCCATGAGACACCAAGAATCAGTCAAGCAGAATAAAAAAAATGAAAAAATAGAAGAAAATGTGAAATACCTCATTGGAAAGACAACTGATCTGGAAAACAGATCGAGGAGAGACAATTTGAGAATCATTGGACTGCCTGAAAGCCATGACCAGAAAAAGAATCTAGACACCATATTCCAGGAAATTATTAAGGAGAACTGCCCTGATATCATAGAATCAGAGGATAAAATCATCATTGAAAGAATCCACCGATCACCTCCTGAAAGAGACCCCAAAAGGAAAACTCCAAGGAATATTGTAGCCAAATTCCAGAATTATCAGGTGAAGGAGAAAATACTCCAAGCAGCCAGAAAGAAGCAATTTAAATATCATGGAGCCACAGTCAGGATTGCTCAGGACCTGGCAGCTTCAACATTAAAGGACCGCAAGGCTTGGAATATGATATTCCGGAAAGCAAAGGAGCTTGGATTGCAGCCGAGAATCTATTACCCAGCAAAAATGTGCATTTTCTTTCAGGGGAAAAGATGGACATTTAATGACATCGGGGACTTTCAATCTTTCCTGGTGAAAACACCAGAACTGAATAGAAAATTTGATCTCAACATACAAGACTCAAGAGAAGTTTAAAAAGGTAAACAGAGGGGAAAAAAAAGTTACCCTATTAGGTTAAACTGTTTATATCTCTACACAGGAAGATAATACTCATAACTCTTAAGAATTGTAAATGTATTTGGGCAGAGAGAAGGACTTTATATAGAGGGTATAAATATAAATTGTCTTTGATGTGATGATACAAAAGAATTAAGGGGATAGAAAGGGAGTCTATGGGGAGGAGAGGAAAGGGGAGGTGGAATGGGATGAATTATATCATATGAAGAGGTGGAAAAAAACCTATTACAATAGAGGGAAAGAAAGGAGGGGGGAACATGGTTTCAACCCTATTCTCATTAGATTTGCCTCAAAGAGGGAATAACATATACGTTCATTGGGATAAAGAAACTTAACTCATTCTTTAGGGAAACAAAAGGGGAAGGGAAAGGGGGGGACTGATAGAAGGGAGGACAAAAGCAAGGGAGAAAAGGGTAAAGAAAAGAGAGGGGGGTGATAAAAAGGGAGGGCAGATCGGGGGAGGCAGGGGTAAGAAGTAAAACGTCGGTGAGGAGGAATAGGGTGAAAGAAGGGGGGAAAAGTACAAAGTGGGTAAATAGAATGGAGGGGAATAGACAGTCAGTAATAATAACTGTGAATGTGAATGGGATGAACTCTGCTATAAAACGGAAGCGAATTGCAGAGTGGATTAAAAACCAGAACCCTACAATATGCTGTTTACAAGAAACACATTTGAAGCAGAGAGATACACACAGAGTAAAGGTAAAAGGCTAGAGCAGAATATATTATGCCTCAGCTAAAGTAAAAAAGGCAGGGGTAGCAATCCTTATCTCAGACAAAGTGCAGGCAAAAATAGATCTCATAAAAAGAGATAAGGAAGGAAATTACATCTTACTTAAAGGTACTATAAATAATGAAGTAATATCAATATTAAATATGTATGCGCCAAGTGGTATAGCATCCAAGTTCTTAGAGGAGAAGTTAAATGAGTTACAAGAGGAATTAGATAGTAATACTATACTAGTGGGGGATCTGAATCTCCCCCTCTCAGAATTAGATAAATCTAGCCAAAAATAAATAAGAAAGAAGTGAAAGAGGTGAATAGATTACTAGAAAAGTTAGACATGATAGATGTCTGGAGAAAATTGAATGGGGATAGAAAGGAATATACCTTTTTCTCAGCAGTACATGGCACATTTTCAAAAATTGACCATGTATTAGGGCACAAAAACATCATAGTCAAATGTAGAAAGGCAGAAATAGTAAATGCATCCTTCTCAGATCATGATGCAATAAAAATTACATGTAAGAAAGAGCCAGGGAAAAGTAGAATGAAAATCAATTGGAAACTAAATAATGTCATTCTAAAGAATGAATGGGCCAAACAAGAAATCATAGAAACAATCAATAACTTTATCCAAGAGAATGACAATAATGAGACAACATACCAAAATCTATGGGATGCAGCCAAAGCAGTGCTTAGGGGAAAATTTATAGCTCTAAATGCTTACATGAATAAAAAAGAGAAAGAGGAGATTAATGAATTGGGCATGCAACTTAAAAAGTTAGAAAAAGAACAAATTAGAAATCCCCAATTAGACACTAAATTAGAGATCCTGAAAATTAAAGGAGAAATTAATAAGATTGAAAGCAAAAAAAACTATAGAATTAATCAATAAATCTAAGAGCTGGTTTTATGAAAAAACCAATAAAATAGATAAAATATTGGTTAATTTGATTAAAAAAAAGAAAGAAGAAAACCAAATTACCAGTATCAAAAATGAAAAGGGTGATGTTACCACCAATGAAGTGGAAATTAAAGGAATAATTAGGAAATATTCTGCCCAACTGTATGCCAATAAATTTGACAATCTAAATGAAATGGATGAATATTTACAAAGATACAAACTGCCCAGGTTAACTGAAGAGGAAATAAAATCCTTAAATAAACCCATATTAGAAAAAGAAATTGAACAAGCTATTAATGAACTCCCTAAGAAAAAATCCCCAGGGCCAGATGGGTTTACGGGTGAATTTTACCAAACATTTAAAGAACAATTAATTCCAATATTATACAAATTATTTGGAAAAATAGGTGAAGAAGGAGTTCTACCAAATTCGTTTTATGACACAAATATGGTGATGATACCAAAACCAGGCAAAGCAAAAACAAAGAAAGAAAATTATAGACCAATCTCCCTAATGAATATTGATGCTAAAATCTTAAATAAGATATTAGCAAGGAGATTACAGCAAGTGATCACCAGGATAATACACTATGACCAGGTGGGATTTATACCAGGAATGCAGGGCTGGTTCAACATTAGGAAAACTATTAACATAATCAACCACATCAATAAGAAAACCAACCAAAATCATATGATTATCTCAATAGATGCAGAGAAAGCTTTTGACAAAGTACAGCACCCATTCCTAATAAAAACACTAGAGAGTTTAGGAATAGGGGGAGCTTTCCTTAGAATAATAAACAGTATCTACCTAAAGCCATCAGCAAGTATTATATGCAATGGAGATAAATTAGAGGCCTTCCCAATAAGATCAGGGGTGAAATAGGGATGTCCATTATCACCCCTATTATTTAATATTGTTCTAGAAATGTTAGCTTTCGCAATCAGAGAAGAGAAGGGAATTAAAGGAATTAGAATAGGCAAGGAGGAAACAAAACTATCACTCTTTGCAGATGATATGATGGTATACTTAAGGAATCCTTGAGAATCAAGTCAAAAATTACTTGAAACAATTAACAACTTTAGCAAAGTAGCAGGATATAAAATAAATCCACATAAATCATCAGCATTTCTATACATGACCAACAAAGTCCAGCAGCAAGAGATAGAAAGAGAAATTCCATTTAAAGTAACGGTAGATAATATAAAATACTTGGGAGTCTACTTGCCAAGACAAACCCAGGAACTCTATGAACACAACTACCAAACACTCTTCACACAAATCAAATCAGATCTAAATAATTGGAAAGATATCAATTGCTCATGGATAGGCAGAGCTAATATAGTAAAAATGACAATACTGCCTAAATTAATTTACTTATTCAGTGCCATACCAATCAGACTACCTAAAAATTATTTTATACAGCTAGAAAAAATAATAACAAAATTCATCTGGAAAAACAAAAAATCAAGAATATCCAGGGAAATAATGAAAAAAAATTCACAGGAAGGTGGGTTAGCGGTACCAAACCTGTTGCTTTACTATAAAGCGGCAGTCATCAAAACTATCTGGTACTGGCTAAAAAATAGAGTGGTAGATCAATGGAATAGGCTAGGCTCAGGAAATGCAGTAGTAAATGACACTAGTAATGTAGTGTTTGATAAACCCAAAGACTCCAGCTTCTGGAATAGGAACTCAGTATTTGACAAAAACTGCTGGGAAAACTGGAAGATAGTATGGCAGAAATTAGGCATAGACCAACATCTTACACCTTATACTAAAATAAGGTCAAAATGGATACATGATTTAGACATAAGAGGTGATACCATAGGTAAATTAGGAGAGAAAGGAATAGTGTACCTATCAGATCTTTGGAAAGGAAAACAGTTTTTGACCAAACAAGAGATAGAGTATATTATAAAATGCAAAATGGATGATTTTGATTATATTAAATTAAAAAATTTTTGTACAAACAGAAGCAATGCATCCAAAATTGGAAGGGAGGCAGAAAGCTGGGAAACAATTTTTGAGGCCAGTGCTTCTGATAAAGGCCTCATCTCTAAAATATATAGGGAATTAAATCAAATTTATAAGAATCCAAGTCATTCCCCAATTGAGAAATGGTCAAAGGATATGAATAGACAGTTTTCTGATGAAGAAACCAAAGCTATCTATTCCCATATGAAAAAATGCTCTAAATCTCTAATGATTAGAGAGATGCAAATTAAAACAACTCTGAAGTACCACCTGACACCTATCAGATTGGCTAAAATGACAAAAAAGGAAGATAATAAATGTTGGAGAGGCTGTGGGAAAATTGGAACACTAATGCATTGTTGGTGGAGCTGTGAACTGATCCAACCATTCTGGAGAGCAATTTGGAATTATGCCCAAAGGGCGATAAAGCTGTGCATACCCTTTGACCCAGCAATCCCACTTTTAGGTCTTTTGCCCAAAGAAATCATGGAAGGGGGAAAGGGACCCACATGTACAAAAATAGTTACAGCTGCTCTTTACGTGGTAGCAAGGAATTGGAAGTTGAGGGGGTGCCCATCCATTGGGGAATGGCTGGACAAGTTGTGGTATATGAATACAATGGAATACTATTGTGCTGTAAGAAATGATGAGCAGGAAGAGTTCAGAGAAACCTGGAGGGTCTTACGTGAGCTGATGATGAGTGAGATGAGCAGAACCAGAAGAACATTGTACACAGTATCATCAACATTGAGTGTTGACCTACTGTGATGGACTATATTCTTCTCACCAATGCAATGGTACAGAAGAGTTCCAGGGAACTCATGATAGAAGAGGATCTCCAAATCCAAGAAAAAAAAGAAAGAACTGTGGAGTATAGATGCTGATTGAACCATATTATTTCTTTTGTTTTGGGTGCTGTTGGGTTTTTTTTTTCTTTCTATTTTGAGGTTTTGCATCACTGCTCTGATTCTTTCTCTTGTAACAGGATTAATGCAGAAATAGGATTAATGTTATTATGTGTATATATATATGTGTGTGTGTATATATATATATATATATCTATATGTATATGTATAGAGATATATAGATATAACCTATATCAGATTACCTGCTGTCTAGGGGAGGGGGGGAGGGAGGGGGGGAGGGAGAAAAATCTGAAATTGCAAAGCATGTATAAACAAAAGTTGAGAACTATCTTTACATGTAATGGAAAAAATAAAATACCTCATACATTAAAAAAAAAAGAAAAAAAGAAAAAAAAAGAATTAACTACACACATAATGCAGTCTGATTTTTGAAGGTATGAGTTGATTTTCCTATAGAACACTACATCTTTCAGTTATGTAGTTGACTGAAAGGTGGGAAAAATGTAACTTCTGACTGGACTTGGTTTTTTCTGAGTGTAAAAAAGAATTTGATTCACCAGAGCAGAACTCAGCCTTAACAGTGCTCCTCCAATGAGATGCTTCTCATACGTGTGGTAATTTTATACCAGATTCTTTGAAACATGAAACAACAGACATCACTTTGATATTTACTTGGTTATTAATGTCAACTGAGTATTTCTCAGTGAAACTAAGGCCCACCATCTTAACATTAATATTTTTCCAGTGATGCTGGAAAGTAGTAGATGTCTATGAGTTATGGAAAATCACAATTCCCAAGGAAATCAAGTTGTGGGTCACTCAAAGAGCAAGGTCAAGGTATATGGTGAATATAAGTTGGCTATAACATATTACTAAAGAAGAACTGTACATACATAAAGAACATCATTATCATTTGGGAGATGAAGGAGAAGGAAGAAGAGGAGGAGAAGAAGAAGGAGAAAGAGGAGAACAAGATGGAAGAGGAGGAAGAGAAATAAGAGAACAAGATAGAGGAAGAAGAGAGAAGGAAAAGGGAGGAGAACAAGATGAAAAAGGAAGAGGAGGATTAGGAAGAGGAGAATAAGATAGAGGAGAAGAAACAGAAGGAAAGAGGAGAAAGAAGGAGGAGAAAGCAAAGAGAAGGAGAAGGGAGAGGAGGACAAGGAAAAGAAAGAGAACAAGATGAAGGAGAGGGAGAAGGAAGAGGAAAAGGGAGAACAAAGTGGAGAAGGAAGAAAAGGAGGAGAAGGAGGAAATGGGAAGGTGAAGATGAGAAAAAAGAGGAGGAGAAGGAGTAGAAGAAAAAATAATAATATGGCGTGGTGAAAAAGAGCTCTAGGTTTGGAGTCAGAGAACATAGGTGCCAGACTTACTTTTGCCACTTATCATCCATGTGAATTTAGGCCAATATCTTAACTCTTCTGACTTCAGTTTATGAAAGGGTTGCACAAATGATCTCTCAGGTTTCTTCCAGATCTACATGGATAAATCTAAGAAACAGTAGCTGCATATTTACATATATGTTGTATTTTACAGTGGAAAGCAAGCTAGACTCAAGGAAAGATGACAGCATTGGCCCTCAGTCAATGGATGGGCTCCCCCTTCACCCCTCATTCCCCCCTCCATAATCCCTGCATTAAGGAGAGGTAGTCAGTGTGGAAAAACTTGAGTGGGAGGAGATTCCCGTTGTGTTTCATTTATTGCCAGAAGACTCAGTGTTGGGTGTAAGTAGAATAAAACAAACAAACAAACAACCCCACCTTCCCCCAACCAGAGAACTAGTTTTTGTTGATACTGTGTATTAACAAAACTGCAGGAGTAAAGGGCAATGTATGCTGGGGAAGTGTAGGATTACAGGGATGGCTGGAGAACCTGGAGATGTGAATGAAGTGAGATGGGCCTCCAGGACAAATGGGAAATCAGCTACTGGGGAAATAAGCCAGAGATCGGGAGATTCTTTGGTTTATAGGTGAGTAGGGAGACTATTTTTGAAATGTTTGCCTCCTGATTTCTAGATAGGTTGCTGCTCTACAAGGAATGCTTCCCCTATGTTGATTTTAAAAACAAAGGCCTTCCATTGGCTCACTCAGCTTGTTTAACAGAGATCCAGACAGGCACAGGGGGTCCTAGTCAGGTCTCAACACAAGATGACCTTTCCAGATGTTGGCAAGTGGGGACAAGAATCAAGAGATTCCCTGAGAGTTTATTTGACTCTTGGTACTGTGTATGTGGGGTGTCTGCGTCTCTGTGGCTGTCCATATGAGCCTCTGTGTGTGCATACATCCACATGTATGTGTGTTTTCCTTTTGCTGATGAGAAGGCCAAACAAGGCCAGGCCGTGGGACCATGAGCCAAATCGCTTTATTGCCGTATTTCTGTTTTTTCCAAACTGAAAGCTCTCTTGTGAGAGTAAACAGGATGAGAGCCTGTTACCACATGTAGTATTACTCTGCACCTTGAGGTGGCATGGAATCAACAATGGTAATATTACTTAGGCTGAAGACCCTCACTAGGAAGTAAGGGAGGAAGTCGTGTGTGGGCCTATGGCTATGTGTTGGTATCTGTGTGGGTTTTTGTGAGTATGTATGTCCCTAGTATCCGGTCTTTGTCTCCACTTTCAGTGCGTTACTGTAAGCTTTCCTTAAGGAAGAGAACCCCTCACAATTTCCCTAGGGTCTTTAGGGACTCTGAAAGCTAAGGGTCTTCCAAGGCTGATTGCTTGGGCAGAGAAGCAAAGTCCCTGTTCTAGCTGAAGATCTTGGGGTTTAAGGTCTGAATCCTATAAGGCAACCATAATATTTGGAAGCCACACCTAGGTGGCTCGTTGATCCCTTTCCAACCCTTTAGAGCAAAACCAGGAATTCTAGAGCCCAGAGGGGAGATTTTCCAGTTTGAGGTTAGGGATTCTTCTTCCATCAAAGCAATTATTAGGTAATGGATTCTCACCAGTTTTCTCCAGGAAAGGATCCAAACTCTGTCCTGAGTGAGAAAGGGCTGAGTCAGGAGAATGGCCTGAGCAAATGGCTGTTACCAACCATAGCCTAATTCCCTTCCCTCTTCTTGAAACCTTACAGTACTGGCCATTCTCCTGAGTTGGGTCTTAGGTCTTGGAGAATATGAAGGGGATTTGAGAACTTCTACTATAGTAATGAGGTCAGTAGTCAAGGAGAAGGGAAAGACCTTCCTCTGACTTTAGTTGGTAGATTAAGGGAATTATAATGAAATGATTGTTTTATCTAGGGTTCACTCTGAGAGCAACTCAATTAAACCCAAGTCATATTGGCTGACCACTGACCATATGTGTGCCTAACCTCATACCACTGCTACTGCTACTACTACTGCCATTATTACTACTATTGCTGCTACTAATACTACTACTATTGCCACTACTATTACTACTACTGCTGTTACTATTACTACTACTACTGCTACTGCTACTACTACTACTACTACTATTATTACTACCATTACTATTACTGCTACTACTACTGCTACTATTATTGCTACCATTACTATTATTGCTGCTACTACTGATGCCACTATTACTACTATTACTACTGCTGCTGCTGCTGCTACTACTACAGTATTACTACTGCTGCTGCTAATATTACTACTATTGCTACTATTCCTGCTACTATTACTACCATTACCACTATTACTAATATTACTATTACTGCTGCTACTACTGCTACTACTACTCCTACTATTACTCCAACTATTACTCTGTATATATCTTGTATGCACTTATTTGTGTATACTCAGCTGCCAAATTAATCTTCCTAAAGAGCAAATCTAACTATGTCACCTTGCCCCTCACCCTCCTATTTAATAATCTCCAGTGGCTCTCTATCATCCCCAGGACCAAATATAAACTCCTCTGTCATTCAAAGCCTTTCACAACCTTGGCCCACCCTACCTTTATAGACTTCTTACACCTTACTCCTCCCCACACACCCTGTGAGGGGGGGCCTTGACCTCCTTGCTGTTCCTCAAACAACACCCTCTGCATTTTCACTGGTATCTTCCATGCCCCTCACCCCACCCCTTCCCTGGCTTTTTTTCAAGTCCTAGCTCCAATCCCACTGTCTACCAGAAGCCTTTCTTTGTCCTCCTTTCTGTTGCTTATCTCCAATTTGTCCTGCATAGAGCTATTTTTACAGAGTTGTTCGCATACTATTATTTCCCTGATTAAACCATGAGTTCCTTGAAAGCAGAGACTATTTTTGTGTGTGTCTTTCTTTGTACCTCTGTGCTCAGCACCACACCTGACACATAGAAAGCACTTAATGCTTACTGACTGGCAAGTATAATTGTGTGTCAGATACTGTGTTAAGCTCTGGAGATACAAAGAAAAAGCAAAAACAATGTCATCAAGAAACTTCCATTTTAATGTGGAAGACAATATATACATATTTGTAGCTCTTGGGTTCTAGACTATAAGTTACATGAAGTCAGGGACTTGTCTTGTTTAGCCTTGTATCCCTCAGTACTTAGCATGGTATGTTGCCCGTAGAGAATCCATTGTTCATGGAACTGAACAATGGTGTAGTTGGATATGTGAGACATACACATGTGATATACAACATGGTGGTCATTGGCTACATGATTAACCCAGATTGGGAGGAAAGCTAGGTCCAGTGAATGGAAGAAATCAGGCTGAGGGCGAGGCAAGTTTATTGAAAATGGAAAATCATCTCTCTTCTTTCTTTCCCTTCCCTATGGTTAATTAGGTGATTAATTATGTTGCCCTCCCTAGAGATAGCATATTGTTAAAGTTGTCCAAGGTGGTACAGTTAATATCAGAGTTAAAACCTAAACCTAGGTCCTCCAGTTCTAATTTTACATCATGCTGCTTACATGGGAACAGCTATATGAAAATTTCTGGGCATGAGACAATTGGGAGACACACCCAGGCCTCTTAGCCAGGTCTCCCAGTCACCTAAGGGGTCTCTTTGGTGGCTTTCAAGTGTCTCCCAGATGGTGAGTTCCCAAAGGGCAGGAACTGTGTCTATGAACTACTATTTTGATACAGTGCCTGGGGCATTGAGGCAAGGCTTTGGGAACCAGACTCTTTTTTTCCCCCCCAAACAATGAGTTTGAGTCATTTCAGCTGTAAGAGCAAGTGATAGAAATGGGTCCTTGAATCAACTTTATAATTCATTATGGAAAAACTACAAGAAGTCAATAAGGCAAATTAAAATTTTGGGGGTGGGGTGGGGTGGGGTGGAGAAGGATTAGTGATTAGAGTGGCTTCAAGCTGCTGAAGGAATACATATTTTTGTTCCCTCTGAATTTTAATGCCCTGAGTCAAAACCCCAATCACCCCACTCTAGTTACTGCTTTGGTCATTAATCACTTTCCCAAGTGACTGTGGTAAATGGTAGTATGGTACTGAAAAGCATGATGTAGAATGTTGTCTGGTGAGGTAGAGTGGTCAAATATGGAATGGTGTGAATGGAGCAAAGTAAAGAGACCTTCACTGGTATGACATTGTCCTCGGGGATATATGGTCAAATGTCAATCTGTGATCATGGGGAATGAGAAGAATATAGATAATGGAATTACACAAATAATCTAAGACCTTCTTTCATTCTGGGGTAAGCAATCTCTGACAGGGCTGCAATCCTTAAGGTACCATCTGTAGTTGACATATGTAGGTCACTATTATGTGGTGCAGTGGATAGAGCACTGGGCCTGGAGTCAGGAAGACCTGAGTTCAAATCTAGCCTGTCATATACTAGCTGTGCAACCCTGTGCAAGTCATTTACCTGGTGTCTGCCTCAGTTTCCTCATCTGTAAAATGGGGATCATAATCGAACCTACCTCCCAGGGTTGTTGTGAGGACCAAATGAGGTGGTATTTGTAACATACTTAGCACAGTGTCTAGCACATAGTAGGTCCTTTTCACCTTATCAGGGAGATACTAGTGTTATATGAGAAAATAATAGGGTTTTAGGAATCCCAAAGAACTCTAGATTTTGTATCAGGAGAACTGGATTTGAATTCTGTCTCTGACATTTATTGTGTGTCTATGTACAAGTCACTTAGTCACCTTGAGTCTCATTTTAGTCATATGTGAGATGGGGACCATGATACAGGGCTCACCACATAGTGTTATTTGGAGGCAGATATTTTATAAATGCAATTGAAGTAGAAGTTATTATTGTTTATCTTGTTGCTGTTTTAGAGGCCCAAGCTGGAGCTGTGACCCCTGGCTCCATGCTTCACAAAGGAGTAGGTCATGAGTAGAAATAGAAAGGAGATTTATTATCTTGAGAGTAATTTACTTAAATGCGCCCTGTTGACCAAGTATCTCCCATATGTATGTTATTTTTTTTTTTTTAGTGAGGCAATTGGGGTTAAGTGACTTGCCCAGGGTCACACAGCTAGTAAGTGTTAAGTGTCTGAGGCCAGATTTGAACTCAGGTACTCCTGACTCCAGGGCCAGTGCTCTATCCACTGCGCCATCTAGCTGCCCCTCATATGTATGTTTTTAAAAAATTTTTGTTTTTGTTTTTGCAGGGCATCGAGGGTTAAGTGCCTTGCTCAGGGTCACGTAGCTAGTGTTAAGTGTCTGAGGCAGGATTTGAACTCAGGTCTTCCTGAATTCAGGGCCGGTGCTTTATCCATTGCACCACCTAGCTGCCCCCTCCCATATATATGTTGATATAATAATAATAATGACAATAATAGCTAGCATGTAAATAACATTTTAAGGATTTAAAAGTGCTTTACAAACATCATCTTATTTTGATCCTTACAACAGCACTGGAAGGCAGATTCTACTGTTATTCCCATTTTATAGATGAGAAGATTGAGGCAGACAGAGGTTAAGTGACTTGCCCAAGATCGAATGGCTAGTGTGAGACAGGATCTGAACTTAGGTCTTCTTGATTCCAGGTCCAGTGCTTTATCCATTATACCATCTAGCTGTGCCCAAGATCATACAAAATTCTGTAACACATTATCATTGAGATAAATTTGTTCAATGTCTGCTTATTATTCATATCAATTGATGCATAAAACCGGGGATATGCTTGCTCAACAGATGTCTCAGCCCTGTCATGGAGGACTTCCTCTGTAAGAAACTAAAGGGAAGCAGAATAGGGAGTTCCCTCCAAACAGACATGTTTGCAGGTGACACTGCTGTTTTGGAATACATCCTGATTTCTTTACTAAGATCTGTCCATGGCCACCTAAGAGATCGATTGGCCTAGTAATCCATTCAGGAAAAATCAAGTGGATGAATAATGGCAATTGACCAGGCTGGGACATGCAGCTTAATGGATAGTGCATTGAGTCAGCCTATTGGTACAAATTTCTTCAATGGACACACTACAGAAGGACAGTGAACTGGGTCCAAAATTGAAGAGAATGACTAGAGCAGGCTGAATTGCATTTAGGAAATTGTAAGGCACTTTCAGTGAGTACCCAAATTGCTCCCTGACACATCTTTTTAAATGCCAATTACAGTCATCAACAGAAGATGATGATGGTAGGCGTCGTTTCCAGAAGACCCCAGTTAAAATATTATTATTGCTACTAGCAATTCCTTTTATTTGCATAGTGTTTGTAGTCACCTCTCTTACTCTGCCCCTCTCACAGCTGGGAGGAACCACATGTGGGGTCTTGGCTGCAAAAAAGGGGGAGAAAGAGGAAGTTTGTCATGGGAAATAGCATTATGCAGCTGAAACAGAGTGATGTCTCTGTCAGGGTGAGGGAGAAGTCTGACTGACATGGTGGTGGTAGACTTCTCCTTACTGAGGCCATCCGCTGAATAAACTCACTCTGGTCCTTGAGTGATAAGCCAGCTGTGGCATGAAGGGTTTGAAGTCCCTGCCACTGACAGAGACAGGATAGTGGAGACCAAGAAAAGCACTGGTGAGAGCTTCTGTCTTCTCTGAGTTCCCCTTGATCCCAAGTCTCTGTTGGCTTGCTAGAGAAAGAGCAAAAGATTCCAAGAAAGATCCTGGATCCAGGCTTACTAAGTCTTTCAGTGGAAGTCTGGACCCATTAAAAGCACAAGGTGAAGACTGAATGGGACCTGGGTTGTTTTGTTCTTTACTCATTCATACTTCAGTCAACATGAGGAAAGTCACCAACTTAAGTTGGGCATTTCCTAGAATGAGAGGGATCCTCTCTACCCTTTGGGGATATCTTGGGTTTTGAAGTGGCTGCAGATGTTTTATTTTGCATTGTCTTATTGATCCTATACCAAGTGTAAACATGATTTGTATAGTTAAATCTATTTGTCCATCATTGTGGATCACTAATTCCATTATACAAACATCATATGAGTGGGATACAGTTAACATAACAATCAGGGAGGGTGTAATGTTTGCCAAAGGGTAGGGCTCAAAAAATGAGGAGGGAGAACATTTCAGGCATCAGAATGAGCTCTATAAAGGCACAAAGACAGGAGATAGAATGCTTAATTTGGGGAATAATTAGTAAGCCAACAGAGAGTTTTTGAGAGAGCATAATATTAGTATCTATAGAGGAAGTCAGATTGTTGAGAACTTTAAATAACAAGAGTATTTCATTCTAGAACCCATCTAGAGGCAGTAAATTGCACTAAAGATTTTTTTAAAACAGGGCAATAGCCTGTGTTTTAGGAATATGAATTTGGGCTACTTCGTGATATTAAACTCAAATAGAAAGGGGGCCACCAAATTATACACAAGGATCATTGTAGGTCACATATAGACTTAGAAAACCATATATTAACATTATCTGTGTTTTATTGTATTTTTGTTTTGCTAAATATTTCCCAATTAGATTTTTTTTGTTTAGAAAAAAATCTTATTTATTTTTTCAAAGGGAGGACTTTGCCTTTCCTTAAAAAAAGAATGTTATTTTATTTTTCTCAATTACATGTAAAACAATTAATATTTTTTATAATTTTTGAGTTCCAAATTCCCTTCCTCCCTCCCTCCCCTTTTTGAGAAAGCAAGCACTTTTATATAGATTATACATGTGAACTCATGCAAAATATATTTCCATATTAGCCATGTTACAAAAAAGAACACAGACAAAAAATAAAGAAAGTAAAAAGTATGCTTTACTCTGCATGCAGATTCCACGAGTTTTTCCTCTGGAGGTGGATGGCATTTTTTGGTTATATGTCCTTCAGAATTGTCTTGTATAGCTGTATTGCTGAGAACAGCTAAGTTATTCCCAGTTGTGCAATATTACTGTTACTGTGTACAATGATCTCCTGATTCTGCTCATTTCACTCTGCATCAATTCATATAAATCTTTCCAGGTTTCCCTGAAAGCATCCTGCTTTTCAATTATTATAGCACAAGAATATTCCATCACAATCCTATACCACAACTTGTTCAGTCATTCTCCAATTAATGGGCATCCCCTCCATTTCCAATTCTTTGCCACCACAAAAAGCATGCATAAGACCTTTTCCTTTTCCTTTGATCTCTTTGCAATACAGACCTAGCAGTAGTATGTCTGGGTCAAAGGTATATGCATAGTTTCATAGCTCTTTGAGCATAGTTCCAAATTGTTCTCCAAAATAGTTGTATCAGTTCACAATTCTACCAATAGTGCATTAGTGTTGGGGGCAGCTAGGTGGAGCAGTGGATAAAGCACTGGTACTGGATTCAGGAGGATCTGAGTTCAAATCCAGCCTTAGACATTTGCTAGCTGTGTGACCCTGGGCAAGTCACTTAACCCTCATTGCCCCACAAAACAAACAAACAAATAAATAGTGCATTAGTGTACCAAGTTTTCTACATACCCTCAAATATTTGTCATTTTCCTTTTCTCTCCTATTACCCAATCTAATAAGTGTGAGGTGGTACCGCGTTTTTTTTATGATTGGAGATATCTTGCTTTGATTTCTTCTGAAGTCTGCCTATTCATAGCCTTTGACCATATATCAATTGCAACCCAATTACATTTTAATCTGGTTTGGAGTAGTGTTTCATGTTTTGGGCCAAAATGTGGCCTGTTATTTGGTGCCTCTGGTGTAGAGGATGGATGGGAGATAGGAGAGATTAAAAGCAGGAAGACCAATTGTGAAGTTACTACAATAGTCCTGGTGAGGGGTGATGAAGTCCTGAGCAAGGGTGATGGCTGTGTGAGTGATGAGACAGCGGAGCATAGAGGGTGGGAGATCCATGATGCAGCCAACACTGAGAAGGATGGTTTGACAGGTAGCAAGAAGGCCAAGAAAGAACAGCATCACAGAAGCCCAAGGAAAAGACATAGTTGAGAATATCAAAAGCTGTAAAGGATCTAAGTAGAATTAAAACGGAGAAAAGGGCGATTGGATTTGGCAATTAAGACAATTTTCATTATCAGAGGCTGAAAAGTGAATGGAAGGGGAGAAAATGGCGGCCATGGTGGACATGAGTTTGGCTGTGAAAGGGATAACAGACATAGGATGATAGCTTTAGGGGATGGCAGGGTAAAGTGAAGGTTTATTAAGGATGAGAAAACTCGAGTGTACTTGTGGGTAGCAGCACAACACCGGAGAAGATAAGAGTGAAGAGAAGAAAGAGAAAAGGAATAGTCAAAGGGGAGTAAGCTCTTGAAGAGACAGAAGGAGGATGGGATCAAGGACACACATGGAGAGGTTGGTCTTGTCAGAGAGAGAGAGCCCGTGAACATGACCCAGCACGCCTGTGAGGCCAACAGGGCAGGTATCATTTCCATTTTACAGGTTGAAATGGAAATTGAGTAAATGACATAATACATGAATAATATGGCGTCCATCTCAGGTATCCCAGACCAGTGGTCCTTCTAATCCCCCATATTGTCTCCAACTTTAGCAAATGGGAAGAAATCAATCGGCCAGTCTTGGAGCTGTCTTTGTGGGCTCAAGGCATAGCATATGGGATAAGGTAGTTTAATGTGTGTGTGTATATGTGTGTATGGGGGGAGTCAGGAATGTAGGGAGCACATAGTGGGCATGGCCAATGAGAAAAGTTCCCAGGATGTAATTTCCTGGGAAGCTTGGGGCTAAGAGGACATCACTGATAAGCAGCAGGACTGTGACATTCCTGCATCCTGGAGTTCTGGCACAAGACAGACAACTTCGGAGCTGAATGAAAAGGCTTTGGTAAATCCCAGCTTGCCCCAAGAGCATTCTTAACAGTTTCATGAGGCGGACTGCACTGATCCCTAAGCTTTTACCCCTGTGCTCTGAAGCGACTTTGTCCTTCTCCTGATGTGACGGAGAGATTAGTAAAGATTAGAAGGGGGAATTAGATTATAATAACCTTGGGGACTCCAAACATTTGTGTGTGTGTGAGAACACAGTGGGAGACTACAACTTGATTCTTCCTCATTATTTACACTCTTTTGTCTTAATTAAATGCTTTTACTATTGGATTTTTGACACCCCCACCTCCCATAAACTCCAGTGGCTTCCTATCAAAACTCTAGTATTAAATATAAAATCCTCTGTCTGGCATTCAAAGTCATTCATTACCTACCCCCTTGCCCCTGACATACTCTCAGATCCAGTGATACCAGCCTCCTTGCTGTTCCTCAAACAAGATGCTGCATCTCTTGGCTGCCTGGAATGGTCTTCTTCCTTATCTCAATTTCCTAGCTTCCTTCAAGTCCCAGATAAAATCCCACCTTCTAAGGGAAGTATTTCCCATCCCTCTTAATTCTAGTGCCTTCCCCGTGTTGATTCCCTGTACCCCCCCTCCCCCAACAATTTATCTTCTATACAGCTTGTTTGTATATGTTTGTTTGCATATCCATATTAGACTGTGAGCTCCTTGAGGGCAGGGACTGTCTTTTGTCTTTCTTTGCATTTATTTATTTATTTACTTACTCACTTATTTATTTATCTGCCTATCTATTTATTTGTTCCTTCCTTCCTTCCTTCCTTCCTTCCTTCCTTCCTTCCTTCCTTCCTTCCTTCCTTCATCTGTTTGTTCATTTTTAAATTTATTTCTTTCAGGACAATGAGAATTAAGTGACTTGCCCAGGGTCACACAGCTTGTAAATGTCAAGTGTCTAAGGCTGGATTTGAACTCAGGTCTTCCTGACTCCAGGTCTTGTACTCTGTCTACTTAGCTTCCTTTGGAAGAGACTAAGAGACTAATTGATTACTCAAAACAATCCACATGGAACCTGAGAAAATTATAACAAGGGGCTTCAGGGCCAGAGTTCTTAGAGTTTTCAGGGGCTTAGTATTACAATAAGAGAGTGAGTAGTATGAGAATGCACCAAATGATGGTAGGTTCATGTGGCATGGGAAGGGTTGAGGAGGAGATATATTAGAGAAAGCATGGGACTTGAGTTAAGATCCCTTGGGTGTCTTATGATCATTACTTTTATAGCCTCTGGGGGAAAAAAAGAAAGAAAACTTAACCTTTTCAGGTCTCAGTTTCCTCACCTGAAAAAATAGGATAATGATATTTGTACTACTGAAATTTCTGAGTTGTGTCGAGGAAAGAGCTTTGTAAACTTTTACAACAACAACAACACACACATATAAATGTGTGTATCACATTTTCATTATTTGGTATGTCAATAACAACAAAAGGAGAGAACATCACGGAAGACAAAAATCCATACTTTAGTGCAAGGAGAAACTGGTTGAGGACTTTGTTTCTGCCATTTCTCAGGAAGTATATCCTTTGCTGACTTTTCTCCTCTCTCTCTCTCTCTCTCTCTCTCTCTCTCTCTCTCTCTGTGTCTCTCTCTCTCTCTCTGTCTCTCCCCCTCCCCTCTCCCTACTGTCCTCCCTCCCTGTCTCACTCCCCTCTTTTCTCTCTATCTCTGTCTCTCTGTCTGTCTCTGTCTCTGTCTCTGACTCTCTCTCTGTATCTCCCTTCCCCTTGTGTACACAAGGACTTTGAAGATAAAGTTAGAGAGATAGAGGAAAAAATTGAAAGAGAAATGAACGTGATGCAGGAAAGACATGAGAAAAAAGTCAACAGCTTGAAAAACCAAATGGAAAAGCTCTCTGATGAAAATAATTGTCTAGTAATTAGGACTGAACAAATGGAAGCCAGTGAATTTATGAGAAACCAAGACACAATAAAGCAAATCCAAATGAATAAAAAAATAGAGGGCAATGGGAAATATCTTCTTGGAAAAACTGCTGACCTGGAAAATCGGTCCAGGAGAGATAATTTGAAAATTATTGGTCTACCTAAAAGTATGGGCTGCTCCACTTCTGCCAACAGAGAGGCATGGGAGGGAGAAGAGGAGGAGCAACAAGAGATGGGTAAGGGGCATCCTGAAAAGCTGACACCTTTGACAATCCACAACCTCAAATAGTTGGCTAACTCACTGCTCTGAATGGAAGGGAGAGAGAAGGAAGCAGGATTCAGAGACACCTGGTGAGGGAATAAGAGGCTCTCCTAAGGGCTTCTACTGTGGAGATGGAGGAAAGGCCTGGCTTCAGCTGAGCCTTCATAAGCTTGTTTTTCCATGAAGTAAGAAAGGAGAAGTACAACCATTACTCAATTGAAACTTCTCTTCCCTGGAGGGCACATCAGGTTTTCTGTGTACTTGGTGATTGTTGTGAAATGCTTGAAGCTTTTTGTGTTTCCTTTTTTTTTGCCCTGTCCCAGCAGGCAGCCTGCCTTTCTTTCCTTCCTTCCTTCTTTCTGAACAAACTACCCCCCGCCAGGGCTGGCGACACCCCATAATTCACCCAGAGGAATGCAGGCTATCAGTGAGGGAAGTGGAGGCCATGAAATATTCGGATTGCACAGTTCCAGGACACAGCAGCCCCTTTGGCCCGTTGTCATGGAGAATTTTCTTTGAGAAGTAAATAGTCCACTTGGCCCCAGAGACTAGGGATGGACTGGTGCTTGCCCCCAGTTTAAAGTCATTCTGTTCCAGGAGATGTGATGATTCTAGGCCAAGGGCCCTCCTCTAAATATTCTAACCCTATGGAAATATTCTTGGTTCTACTGAGTCACGAGGAACCCAAAAGGGTTGAGGCATGACCCTTTGGGCTACAGGTAGAAGTAGAGAAGAGAAAGGAGAGGAAGAAAAGGAGAGAGAATGTAAGAGATGCATGTCTCCTGGGGAGGAGCAGAAACAGAGACCTCAGTCAGCATCTCACTGGGCAAAGGGCAGATTTCGCCTTCGGCAATGTCCTCCCCTTTAAGTGTTAGCAACACAGCATAAGTACTATGATCATTATTGTTGTTAATATGAGTATTAGTAATAGAGATTACTACTAATAATAGCTAACATTTATACAGTGCTTACTCTGTGTCAGGTATTTGTACTAAGCATTTTACAATTACTATCTCATTTAATCCTCCTTATATCCCTGGGAGGTAGGGATTATCATTATCCCTATTTGCAGATAAGGAAACTGAGGCAAACAGGGTTAAGTGACTTGCCCACAGTCACATAACCAGTATGTATCTTCCTGACTCTAGGCCCAGTGTTCTATTCACTGTGCCACGTAGCTGCCTCTGTAGTAGTAGTTGTTGTAGTGGTGGTGGTAGTAGTAGTAGTAGTAGTAGTAGTAGCAGCAGCAGCAGCAGCAGTAGTAGTAGCAGCAGCAGTAGTAGTAGTAGTAGTAGCAGCAGTAGCAGTAGTAGCAGTAGCAGTAGTAGTAGCAGCAGCAGTAGCAGTAGCAGTAGTAGTAGTAGTAGTGGCAGCAGCAGCAGCAGTAGCAGTAGCAGTAGTAGCAGTAGCAGTGGCAGCAGCAGCAGCAGTAGCAGTAGCAGTAGTAGCAGTAGCAGTAGTAGTAGCAGTAGCAGCAGCAGCAGCAGAAGTAGTAGCAGCAGCAGCAGCAGAAGTAGTAGTAGCAGCAGCAGCAGCAGCAGTAGCAGCAGTAGCAGTAGTAGTAGTAGCAGCAGCAGCAGTAGCAGTTGCACAAGTAGTAGCAGCAGCAGCAGCAGAAGTAGTAGTAGCAGTAGCAGCAGTAGCAGTAGTAGTAGTAGTAGTAGTAGTAGTAGTAGCAGCAGCAGTAGCAGCAGTAGCAGAAGTAGTAGTAGCAGCAGCTGCAATAGTAGTAGTAATAGTAGTAGTAGCAGCAGCAGCAGTAGCAGTAGCAGTAGCAGTAGCAGCAGCAGTAGAAGTAGTAGTAGCAGCAGCAGCAGTAGCAACAGTAGCAGTAGTAGTAGTAGCAGTAGTAATGGCAGCAGCAGCAGAAGTAGTAGTAGCAGCAGCAGCTGCAATAGTAGTAGTAGTAGTAGTAGTAGTAGTAGTAGCAGCAACAGCAGTAGCAGTAGTAGCAGTAGTAGTAGCAGCAGCAGCAGCAGTAGTAGTAGTAGTAGTAATACCAATAACAACAATAATAATAGTCATTATTATTAAATCACTAATAAAAAAGGCTTACAGATTTCTTGGCTCACAACAACCCAGATCACTTGGATGGGATTTGAGCTATGGATAGAACAAAAACATGACCTTTATATATTTCTTTAAGAATTATAAAGCACTTTACATATATTATCTCAGTTGATCCCTGTTAGTGCAAATATTATCCCAATTTTACAGATGAGGAAATTGAGCTGGGAGAAAGGTGAGGTGATTTGCCAAGGGTCACTGAGGTAAGTGTTTGATACAGGATTCAAACTCAGGTCTTCTTGACTCCAGGTCCATCTGGCTGCCTCCTAACTTGATGGTGCTGTCCATTTTAGGAAGCAGGTGATTAAGGGAAAGCTGTCCATTTCCATTTGGGGGCAGGTAGTAAGGGGAGGAAAAAGAGCACTGAATTTGGAGCCAGTGGATCTTAATTTTTGGGGGCAGCTAGGTGGTGCAAAGGATAAAGTACTGGGCCTGAAGTCAGGAAGACTTCAGATACCTACTAGCTGTGTGACCCTGGCCAGGTCACTTAATCCTGTTTGCCTCAGTTTCCTCATCTGTAAAGTAAACTAGAGAAGGAAATGGCAAACCACTTCAGTTTCTTTGTCAAGAAACCCCCAAATGGGGTCAAGATGAGTTGGACACAACTGAAAAAGACTGAACAACAGCAAAGGATATTAATTTCCTCATTTATAAAAGGGAGGGGTATGCTGTTGAACTAAACAATCCCGAATGCCTTCTGGTTCTAAACCCTTTAATCCTATGCTTTGGGTTGGAGTCTCAGCTCAGCTACTTTCTACCCGTGTGACTTTGGGTAAGTCACTTAACTTTTTGGGTCTTCTTTGATCTTTTAGATCCCGTCTTAAGCTCTAGATCCTATAATTCAGAGAAAATGTTGTTTGGGGGAAATAATAAGCGCTCACTTTTTATAGAACGTTATAAGATTTAGAAAAAAAGTGCTTTCCTCACAATGAATCTGGTTAAAGGTATTATTATCCCCATTTTGCAGACAAAGAAATTGAGTTTTGGGAGCTTTAAGTGTGTGTGTGTGTGCCAACCAACTAGAATTTCTATTCATTAAGAGCAAGGCAGCAGGAGTCAGCATGTTAGAATTCTAGATGTGGCTTTACCCCCGAGTCCTAGTGTGATGGACCAAGTCATTTGACCTCATCGGGTCTTGCTTTTCTCATCTCTAAAATGAGGGGTCTGGGCCGGAGGATGTCTGCAGTCTCTTTCAGGGCCAGTGGTCCACAGGATGAATGGGCCCTGGCCTGGAGGAATGCTGACTTGGTTGACGCCCTTGCCTTTCCTTTCCAGTCTTCTTTCTCCATGGGGCAGAGCTGTCCTCTGGAGCCTGGGTTCACATGGCCTAGTGAAGCTTCTTCCTTTCTCAGATGATTTATCCCCGGGGGCAGAGGGCAGGCTTGGGGAGGCATAATGGAGGGGGTTTTGTTCTCTAAATGGCAGTTCACATGGAGGAGTCGTGACCTCCTAGTCCTTCCCTATTCTGTAGTCCTTTTCTCCTTCACTGGATTCTGTCCCAGATCCAGTTCCCCTTCCCCATTTTTCTTTTCATTATCAGCACAAAACCCAGGGACCAGGAGGCCCCAGGTCCTCCTACTAAGGAGATTTCTCCCTTTCCTGAAGAGAGAGGCCTGGTTCTCCCTGATTTGTGGGAGCCTGCCATGAGGACCCTGGACATGGGCTCTGCACCGTGTTCTGCAGAACTTATCCCAGGGATGGGGAGTAGCAAACAGCAAATCCAGGAGCAAGGGGCTGCTTCCCATACTGCACTTGGTTGTGGGGAGGTGTGGGTGGCTTGTATCAGGGTGACTCAGAAAAGGTGGCCTCTTTATCTAACCCCTCAAGGCTTTATTTGGGGCCTTATTGTGTGGCTTAGGCCAAGAGCTACAGCAATGCTTACTTGGCCCCAGAACTCAGAACCAGGAGGAATGGCAAAAGCGACCATTTAGGCTTGAGGTCAGGAAAAACAATTCCTTTCAATTAGGGCTGCCCCAAAGTGGAATTAGTTGACTGGGGAAGTGGCGGGTCCCCCCACCATGGAGGTCTTCAAGTAGAGACCAGATGACCATTGCACAGTGTGTTGGGAGGGGATTCCTTTTACTTATGGGCTGCAGTAGATTGCCGCTAAGGTCCCTTCCCAGTCTCATGGGATGTGATTCTGGGGAGACACTGAACTTATCCCCAATGGCGATAGGGCCTGACCTGGGCTTTCTCTGATAAATCTCCCTGCTCCGCCGGCATTTAGAGGCTTTCACAGCTTGATTGCACATACCCTTCCTGCTCTTTACAGCCCATTCCCAGAAAAACTGGCCCCAAACTCAGTATTCCAGCCCATGCTTCTCTTTCTTTGCACAGACCCATGCTTAGAGTGCACTTCGTCCTCCCCTCCCCCTCTTAGAATATACACACACACATATATGTGTGTGTCTGGAGAGAGCGAGAGCGAGAGCGAGAAAGAGCGCTATTAAAATGTAAGCTCTTTGGGGCAGCTAGGTGGTGCAGTGGATAGAGCACTGGCCCTGGATTCAGGAGGACCTGAGTTCAAATCCGGCCTCAGACACTTAACACTTACTAGCTGTGTGACCCTGGGCAAGTCACTTAACCACAATTGCCTCACAAAAAAAAATGTAAGCTCTTTGAGGGCAGGGACTATCAGACTTTTGTATAACCAGTGTTTAGCACAATTCCAGGAACATTGTAAGTGCTTAAGTCCTCTCCTCAACTCTTCTCTCCTCTCCTTTATTTTTTCTTCCTCCCTCCCTCCTATCCCTTCCTTCCTTCCTTCTCTCAACTTTCTTTAAGGATTAGCTCAGGAGCCACCTCTTACCCAGAGTATTCCTTGATCCTGCTATTTGAAATTGTTCTTAACCTGGGGTTCTCAAGTTTGTTTTTATACACACGCACACACACATATATATGTGTGTATATGTGTATATATGTGTATATACACATAAATACAAAATAACTATTTTCTAATTCAATTGGTTTCCTTTGTAATTCTATGTATTTATTTTATGCATTTAAAAAACTATTCTGAAAAATGGCCATCAGCGACAGGAAACAGACTGCCAAAGGGTTCCGTGGCACAGAAGAGGGTAAGAGCCCCTCTTCACCTACACTTGCTGTATATGCTAGGGAGCACAGTGGTTAAGAACACTGGACTTGCATTCAAGAACACCTCAGTTCAAATACCATCTCAGACACTTAATGCTTGTGTGATGCTGGGCAAGTCATTTAATCTCCCTCAGCCTCAGTTTCCTCATCTGTAAAATGAAGATAATAATAGTACTCATCTCACAAGGTTGTGAGGATTAAATGAGATAATCCATACATTATAAAGCTTAATGCATGCCTTATATAATGCATAACATAATAGAGGTTACAGGGCTTTGCAAAGCCCTACCTAAATGTTATTGTTATTATTATTATTATTATCTAGTAGAATTTAAGTTCCCCCTGCCCTAGGGCAGTAGGAGTGTTTCCACAATGGAGGGGCTTAATACATATTTTTTCAATGGCATTGAGTTCCTTTCAATTCCTCAAATATACTTTGTTTTTTTTTTTTTTTTTTGGTGGGGCAATTGGGGTTAAGTGACTTGCCCAGGGTCACACAGCTAGTTAGTGTCAAGCATCTGAAATCGGATTTGAACTCAGGTCCTCCTGAATCCAGGGCCATGCTCTATCCACTGCGCCACCTAGCTGCCCCCTCAAATATACTTTGAATGCCTATGGAAGGTCCAGCTCTATCTTAAGCTTTGTAGAGGAGGCAGAAATGGGGGGAAATAGCATCCTTGCCCCAAAGGGACTCATGGTGCAGTGGGGGAGAGAACTAGGGAAAGCAATGGCTACAGGATCAGGTGTGGAGTCTCAAGGAACTCTCTGTGAGGTGTAACAGGTGGGAAAGACTTCATGGAGGAGGTGAGGCTTGGAAGGTGTGTACATTTGGGTAGGGAGAAAGAGGGTTGTCTCAAGCTGGGGAAAAACTGTGGCCAAAGGAGAGAAACTGGAAAAAGGTGAGGTGGGTTTGTAGAATGTTGAGGAGCAGAACCTGGTTGGAGGAGGGAGGTCTTAGTTTTCTCAAGGGCACATGCAATTCTCTGAATTGGCTCAGAGACTTCTCAGCATTAAAAGGGACCTTGGGGGGGCAGCTAGGTGGCGCAGTGGATAAAGCACTGACCCTGGATTCAGGAGGACCTGAGTTCAAATCCAGCCTCAGACACTTGACACTTACTAGCTGTGTGACCCTGGGCAAGTCACTTAACCCCCATTGCCCTGCAAAAAAAAAGGGGGACCTTGGGGGGGTCATCTAAGTCCCTAAACCTCAAGGGGAATCCCTTGGAATATGTGTCACAAATAAACATCCATTGATGGGGGAATTCACTACCACATGAAGTAACATATTAATAATAGTTAACATTTATATAGTGCCTACTATGTGCCAGGCTCTAGGTGCTTTAAAATTACTATTTCAGGGGCAGTTAGGTGGCACAGTGGATAAAGCACCAGCCCTGGATTCAGGAGGACCTGAGTTCAAATCCAGTCTCAGACACTTGACACTTATTAGCTGTGTGACCCTGGGCAAGTCACTTAACCCTCATTGCCCTATTAAAAAAAAATAAATGAATAAAAAAATTACTATCTCATTTTATTGTCACAACAACCCTGGGAGGAAGTGCTATTATTGCCTCTATTTTACACATGAGGAAACTGAGGCAAACAGATGTTTGCCCAAGAACATACAGCTATTGTCTGAGCCTGGATTCCTGACCCCAGGCCCACTGCTCTATCCAATATGCCACCTGAATATCTCTAATTTGATCTGATTAAATTACCTTAATTACTCTAATAAAGTACTTTTTTTTTTTGGACAGCTCCAATTCATAGAATGATAGCTTTAGAACTGGAGGGTTCAAATGGTCATTAAGTCCAACCCCTTCATTTTACAGATGGGAAAACTGAGGTTTAAACAGCTATTGAGTGTCTGAGTTGACATTCAAACACAGGTCAGCCAGAAAATAGACATAGGTTGTCCTGACACAGAGCGCTATCCACTAGGAATTTCAAACAAAAATAATTTTAGTAAAAAATAATTCTAGTAGTTTAAAAAAAATAAACAAACCCTAAAATGTAAAATACACTAAGGAGGAGGGGAGGGAGGAGCAAGAACATTTATCGTTAAATCAATTCTGATTGAGTATTTCAATTCCCCCAAAGATGGGAGCCTTCAGTCTAGGATATTGGAGCTGATGACATGAACCAGTAGACCAAGAGAAGCTGGCCACATAGACATAGGAAGCTCTAGCAGGAATCTAGGTCATTCTTCCCATTTTACAGATAGGGAAACTGAGGCAAAGAGTGCTGCCGTGATATGCCCCAAATTACCTAGTGAATCTGCAGTCATTTCCAACCTTACAGGCATGCTCAGGGGAAGAATTGAGCTCCCTCTGCTCATTTCACAGAAAATCATAATAAAAATTCACATTGACATGGTTTTCTTAAGTTTACAGAACAATACAATCTGCAACAAACCTCAGAGGTGGGTATTGCCAGGATCATTATTATTATCTAACAGAGAAGGCTCTGAAGTTCAGTGACTTACCCAGGGTTTTACAGCTAGTAAGTGTCTGAGGCTGGATTTGAACTCATGAAGATGAGTCTTCCTGACTCCAGACCCAGCACTCTCTGCAGTATGGTGCCACCTAGAGGCTCCTTTTAGCCTACAGCAACTGGTGATCTCAGGAGGCTTCTCATCCAAGTACTAACCAGGCCTCGTAAGATCAGATGAAATCAGGTGCGTTCAAGGTGTTGTGGCTATTATCTTTATATTTATTCTATAGTGTACGTGTATTAATTATGTGTGTGTACCCACGTGTTTCGTGCAGATGTACACATGTGTATATATGTGCATTGGTCTGCCTATACATATGTGTGTATACCTCCTGACTACATGCGCGCACACACACACACACACACAAAATACCTTACCTCACAGGGTAATGTAAGTGAAGTGTTTTACAAAATTTGAAGTGCTATATACATATACACACATTTATCTTCCCCTCTAGAATATAAGCTCCTTAAAGTCACTTGGATTTGTGATTCCATCACTTAGCTCAGTGTCTGGCATATATCGGGGACTTAAAAATGCTCGCTGATTTGTTGATCAATTAGATGGAGAGATGGATGGATGGTTGGATGGATTGGTGGATGGGTGTCTCAAATCTGGGAAAGGGTTGGCAGGGACAGGGTGGGGCAGGGAAGCAGGGTGTTTGCTAGAAAGGATGCTAAAGTTCTCAGAGCTGGGAGGTGGATTTGGGGGCCTGAGCCAGGGAAAAGAAGGGGCAAGGCAGTGGTCAGAGGGGTGGGCGACACTGGCAAATAGTCATCTGTTCTGCCCATACATAAAGGCTCCTCTAGAGTTTCAGACTTTTGAATCTGGGTGGTGGGAACGATTCTTGAGAGGGGAAACTGGAGGTCTTTGGCAAATTTTCTGGATGGAGTGACCCCAAGAGGGATTGAGTACAAGGATCCACTCTGGGCCAACCCAGTCACTTTGGGAGTTATTTGAAGTGGGGTAGAAAGGAGGAAGGGATGGGCTGTGGGAGTGGGGAATGCTTTCCCTAGTCTGATAGCCTGGCTTTTTCTTGGACTAGAAGCGAGCACTGTGTGTGCTGGGACTATTGCCCAGCTGGGCTCTGACTGCATAGAGCTTCCTCCAAAGGAGGTTGAGTAACCAGCCAGCATTCTTAGCCCTCTTCCCAGAGTGCTGTGTGGACCCCACAGGACACAGAGGGATTTCTGTGCCGGTGCCCATGCTCTGCCTTGCCTTTAGGGAACTAGGCAGAAATAGGCTCATCGGGGTCACAAGAAGACATTGCCCGAGACACTTACTTATGTCTTCATGTCTTGCGCATGAAGGGGTTGGCTTACTTTTGGGAACACTACATGCTTCTTCTCTAGACCCTCCCATTTAGAAATTGGGTAACTACGGATCACTGGACATCCCAATGGTTTCCACATAGGACGCAGGATTGAAGAATTCAGAACTGGAAAGACCCTTAGCGGTCATCTTGTTTAAACTCTCTTCCTTTTACAGATGACAAAACTGAAGGTCAGAAAGGTTAATTAAGTGACTTGCCCTAAATCTCACAGGTAGCAGGGGGACAGAGTCAGGGTCTGAACCTAGGTTTTCAGTTTCCAAATTAAGTACTTTTCTCACTACATGATGCTGCCTCATTTATAAGGATTTTAGCCATGAGGAACCTTTATAAAAGGAACCTTTATTGACGACAAAGATACAAAAGCACAGCTTTGGTGTCTCCTGAAAGAATTTTGATGTTACTTTGAGGAAGCCATTGTTACTGCCCACAGAATAAATCAAAGTGATTTACACCTTGGTGTCTTTCTAACCCTTTTAAGACAAGTGTGGAGTGTCCTTCTCCAGAGGATCAGGTACTGCCTGGCTACCCATTTCATTTCATTTCTATGGGGCACTGAGGGGCATATTATACAACTTAAACCCAACCTCCTTCCAGTAACCTCTGTGGGCGACTCACAATCACAGAAGCTCAGAGTTGGAGGACACCTCAGAGGTCATGGAGTCCAACCTACACCTGAATAGAAACCGCCCCCTCCCTCCTACAACATATGGTCACTGAGTCTCCCTTTGAAGGCAATTGGGGTTAAGTGACTTGCCCAGGGTCACACAGCTAGTAAGTGTTAAGTGTCTGAGGCCGGATTTGAACTCAGGTCCTCCTGACTCCAGGGCTGGTGCTCTATCCACTGTGCCACCTAGCTGCCCCCTTAATCTAACTCTTTATACATATTGCCCATCATTTTCCCTCTGGAACCAAGCAGAACAAGGCTAATTTATCTTCCACGTGATAACCCTTCAAATACCTGAAAACCAAACCATGTCTTCCCTAAGTCTTTTCTTCTCTAGTCTAAATATTCTTAGTTCCTTCAAACAATTCTTATATGTTATAGACTATCATGACCTTGCTATTCTTGTTGCCCTACAAGCATCAACCAGAGAAATGTCATGTTCTGAATCAGATTTTCCTCAGAAGCTCAGCAGAAATATTGTCCAGTGAGAATGACCATTGCAAACTCAACATTAAGGCCAGAAGGAAATCTTGTGTTGTTGCTGCTTCCCAAATAAGGGATAACAAGTTAAAAGATTAGCCATCAAATACTCTCTTCTACCTGTTTTTGGGTGTATAGGGTCAACTCAACCTCATTCAAGCTTTTGGTGTTGCTGTTCAGTCAGGCCTGATGCTCTATCTACTCAGCCACCTAGTTGCCAATTCAATCAATCTAACCCAACTCTATTCAACTCAACTCAACCCAAGTAAACCAAATTCAGTTCAAACTAACCCAACTCAACTAGTATTTGTCAGTTTCTAGTCCTATGTTATATACTGTGGGATGATACAAAAGATGTAAAAAGCTTGCATAGTCTTTGCTCTTGAAGAGCTTATAGTTTAGACAGTGCAGTAAGATGAGAGCACGTGAAACAAACAGAGAGCATTTCAGTATAGTATTTGGACATATGTTAAAGTCTATAAATTGAGCACCATGGTATGTGATAGAGACACCTTAAGGTAGTCACAAAGGTGAGACACCATTATTGGCTGACCATTATTGTGGGTGGCTCTTAAAATGAACAAGGAGGTCTCGAAGGACAAATATGGTTAAGAGGTGGAAAGGTGTCAGAGTGGCAAATAGCCTGATCAATAGTGCTTGAAAATAACCATAGGGCTGAAGATTAAAGACTAGTCCTATTCACATTTTCCTCTGCCTCTTTTCACCCCAACTATCCTTCCTTTTTTCACTTTAAACTCATTCAGCATAAAGTTCTCAGGACATCAAAATCGGTGTGTTCCATGGTTGGTTCTCTGTAGAGAGATGACCGCAAAGACCTAAGGAAGCTAAACGTGAAGGAAAGAGAACAGGTGTATGATTTCTCAGACACCTACTTTCTGATTTCTTTTCAACTGAATGCGATTTTTCTCATTTTCTGAGTAGTGTGGAAGTCTTTGTATTCTTTATTTAAAGAAAGTTGTTTTTTTTTTTTTTTAAAGTGGTTTGTTCAGAGCTATTTTCCTATGGATGCCGATCAAGTGTCTTCTTCTTTGTTGGATGTTTTGGGTGTTGCCTAGGTCACAGTGTCATCTTTGGGAAAGTCGACGGCCAAGTTTCCAAGGGTTTTAATTGCCAGGCAAGATTATGCTCATAAAATAACGGGGCTTGGTTCACTTAAAGTCTTGAGCCAGGTCTTTGCTGAGGCCTATAATTTCTTTTCCCCTATAGCTTGCTGTCTCTGAGTCTTTTAACACATAATTTCAGCCCCAGATGTGAGGGCAACTTAAAAGGGGCATTGATTCTGACCTTTTGAAGTTGGCTGCTTCTCATGCCAGAGCCTCTCTGTATGCACAAGTTCGACATTCTAGAAAAGCGAGAGCCCCACATGCATTGCTCTGTTTAACTGGGCAACACTGCTCAGTATTTGGTGCCCAGTTTAGGGCTCTTTGAAAAGACCGAGGAGCTGCCTTTTCTCAGCTCGGGCACTTTGGCAGCTCCTGCGCAGCAGTGGCCTGGCTGGGAGGAGACCTGTGGTTGTATTAGGGACATGCAGTCTTTAGTTTTAGGGAAATATTTCCCAGGGTCTAGTTGAGGTACAGAATGTATTGGGAAAATGGGACGGGATAGACAGGAGTTTGGAATCACCACTGTTCATTTTGGGATGGTGTTTGGGCTTGCTGAGGTTTTAGAAATCAACCCCAAATCTTCCTAACTCTGAGAATGGACAGTGGGGGGAACATATATATATATTTTTTCTAGCTGCTTTGGCATGTTGGAGAATTAGAAAGTTACTCTGGTACTCGTGGTGTCCCTGATTTTGTCTAAGAAAGTACAGCAAGTTCTGGGTGTATGGCGAGCTTTAGGAAGTAAAGAGTGGAGTTGAGGAAGTGAAGCAATATCTGGGATAGCATTGTGGGCACAAATGGGGTTGTTTTGTGCATGACTGACTAACTGTAGCATGTTGTAGGGAAAAGATCATCAGCCTTTAGGTCGAGGGGACTGGATTTGAGTTCTATCTCTGCCAAGTTAATAGATCTGTGATCATGGGCAAGTCACTTAATATCTCTGAATTTGTTTGGAAAATGATAGGAATGACCGCATTACCTATCTCACTCCGTGAACCTCAAAGCGCTATGTAAATGCATATAATAATAATTATTATTATTATTAACAGCATTCTTGTTATTTGCTACATTTAAGAGGATGTAGCAAACATCAATAAATTCATTCTTTGAATCTTATCCAATCACTATACTGTATATTCCATGAAGTCAAGGGCCAATAAATGTTAAATTGAATTATATTTCCTCTGTCACTTAGCCCAGAACACTATACATAGTAGGTGCTTGATAAATGTTTGTTATACGAATGAATAAAATGAATCATCATCATCTAGTGTACCCAAACCAGGGATCTATACCCTGGAAAATTCAAGGAAGTATTAGATATTATTCTTGCCCTCAGAGAGCTTATAGTCTAGTTGGGCAGAGAAGACATTCATGAAACAACACAATATAACAGTAGAGACTAATCAAGTGTTAACCTGTATGAGATGAACTCAAAATGCCATAGGAGAACAGGAAGAAATCAGTGTGAGCTGCCATGGTTTGGCAAGGCTTTAGAGAAGAGATGGGATTTGAGTTGTGCCTTCAAGGATGGATGGCAGTATTTGGGGAGGCAGAACCTCCATAGATGGGTACTCCTGGCATGAGGAATATCATGAACAAAATTATAGTGATGGGAGAGAATATAGGATGATAATGCATGTGTGTGTACATGTGTAAAAGTGAGGTGGGGAGGGGAGCGGAGTATAGAGAAGGTCTAATAAGGAAACCAGATGTCACTGGAGTGAAGGGTGTATCTAAGGAGGGGAGTAATGACCCAAGACTTATTTTAGAATGGTACCAAATAGATGGTGGACGGCCTTCAACACTAGGTTCAGGAATTTGGACTTGGTCCTGAGAAGAATGGGGAATTCAATGTGATAGTACTGAGCAAGAGATGGAATCATAGACTTGCAGAAATCGCAGATTTGAAAGGGACCTCGGAGGTTAACTAGTTCACCTCTGCCTGATGATGAGTCTACCCTGCTGCACACTCACCACATGGTCTTCCAAATCTTGTTTTTTTGTGGATCAATGAGGGTTAAGTGACTTGCCCAGGGTCACACAGCTAGTAAGTGTCAAGTGTCTGAGGCCGAATTTGAACTCAGGTCTTCCTGACTCCAAGGCTGGTGCTTTATCCACTGTGCCACCTAGCTGCCCCTCTTCCAACTCTTGTTAGGTTTCCAGTGAGAGGGACCCTGCTATCTTCTGAGACAGGCCAAGCTGCTTTTCAGCAACTCCAATCGTTATTAAGCGTTTTCTGACGTCCAGCCTAGATTTGTCTTATTGTGGCTTCTACCCCATTGCTCCTAATTGTGCTCTCCAGGACCAAGCAAAATAACCCTGATCTTTCTCTTGTGTGTGAAGGAACATTTTTGGCCTCAGAGCTCTAGAAGTCTAACTACGAGTAAGTAGTACCATGGAGATGTCCTCATTTAATCTCTTTCAACTCCATTGTCAGCTCTGACTAGGCTCATTGACTTGTCTCACAGCACCATCTTCTCCTCATTGGTCTCCCTTCTCCCTTTCCGCATTCCTTTTCCACTCTCAGCATACACACGCACACACACACACACGCACACGCACATACACACACACACTTTAAACACATGTATTTATTTATATGTGTGTATATGCACACACATGTATATGTATGTGTATGTATGTAGATGTATATTTACTTGTATACATACATACATATATATGCTTTCTAGCATTGGGTCTCTTCTGAGGAAAGCAAGGAGATGACAGAGGAATGAACCTCTTTTCTTACTATAGTCCAGGGATGCTGGGAGAATTGCTGTGTGGAGATAGATCTGGAATTCCCCAAATAAAAACCACCCCCTCTCCCCACCCTAAGAGAAATGCTATTCATTATGGTGGGGAATGCATGAAGAGCCCGGAGCTTAAACTGGAATGATCCTCCCAACCTAGCACCCTCATGTAATAGTGGGAGGTGTTCCAAGCTGGATCTCAAGAGATGTGGTTTCTATTGTTGACTTTGATAGATAACATAAGGCTTGCCAAAGAATTCTGGAGCTGAAAGGGACCTTGGTGTCATGAGTTATCATGCCCAAGTAATTTCATCTCTCTGGACCTCAGTTTCCTTGTTTGTATACCTACTTTGCCTCCTAGGGGAATTGTGAGGAGTGGATGAGGCAGTGGGTTTTAAATGCTTTGGAAAGGATCGTTTTCTACATTTGGGGGAATGAGGGACACATCGGTGTCCCATTAGCTACGGGATGAGGTGATGATGGGAACCCACTTATTGTTGTAGTTTCTTGGCTATGCCTAGTTCCAAGTTCTAGCAAAGGGCATCATAAGTTCCTGATTGATTAGGAGAGTTTTCAATTGATTCCTCTCTCACACCCACATCTTGTTCCCCTGGGGGGTGGGAGGAAAGATGTTTTTCTTGTGTTTAGAGAGGGTCTTGAACTTATTTACCTCCTAAGACTCCAGGAATGGCAGCCTATCTGGGGTTCTAAGTAATTGTTTTCTTACTGTCACCTTCCTACTTGAGAATAGTACAGCAGCTTGGACTAGAACGAGGGTGTTCCCTTCACTGTCTATTTGCTTTCAGGTTGCAACACACCGGAAGTGCCTAAATACAGTGTGATACAGAGCTGAGTTTGGGGGTCAAAGGACTTGAGTTCAAAACCTCACTTGTCTACTTATTACTTATGTGACTTTGAGCAAGTTGGGAAACCTCTCTGAGCCTCAGTTTCTTTATCAAATGAAGGGTTGGATTTCATCTAAACAAATTGCAGCTTTAAAATCTATGATCTGTGATTCTCCTGTTACCAAATATGTGGACGTCGCTTCTTCCTCTTACTCAGGGAAGAAAGAAGACTTGAAACTTGTAGACCTCAGACCTAACTAAGTGATCTGCTTCCCCTCCCCCCAATGTTTCCTCATCTCTCTCCTTCCCTAATCCAGCTCAGTGAGAGAGATCCCTTCACTCCCCATCCATCCTGTTCCTCAGAGGCCCCCACTCTGCTCATTCTCCCACAGGGCTGATATTTCTCTCTATCCCAGCTGGCTGGAGTTTTTAGAAATAACAATATCTCAGGGGGGAAGAAGAAGGGGGTGAATGGACCCCTTTGTCCGAGTCTCTATGAAACCAGATTAATTATGCATTGCAGAGCACAGTGAGAGAGGCCTGCTCTGGGCCTCAATGCAATGAAAGGACAGTCCTGGCTTGAGAGCGAAAGAATTCCCATTTCCATCACAGGGACAGACGCATAATGACTGAAAGCTGGGAGAATTTTAAAAAATGCCAATGAAACAGTATTTTGTATTTGCCGCTTGGGAGCTGCTGTCTCTGGGGCTTTACCCAAGTGATTCCCCGACATCTTCCCCCCCCCCCGCCCCCCAGTGCCCTCCTGAGGCGACTCGGCTTTCAGGATTTTCAAGTCCTTTCTTGGTTACCAGGGGAGACTCAGTAAAGTGTTTGGGGCTTTAGTGAATGAAAGAGAGAGAGACAGAGAGACAGACAGAGAGAGAGGAGAGAGAAGGAGAGAGGGAGAGACAGAGAGAGACAGAAAGACAGAGAAACAGAGAGAGGGAGAGAGGCAGACAGACAGAGAGGAGAGAGACAGAGAGAAGGAGAGAGCGAGAGAGAGAGACAGAGAGAAGGAGAGAGAACGAGAGAGAGAGAGAGAGAGAAACAGAGAGAAACAGAGAAAGGGAGAGACAGACAGAGAGAGAGGAGAGAGACAGAGAGAAGGAGAGAGACAGAGAGAAGGAGAGAGACAGACAGAGAGGGAGAGACAGACAGAGAGGGAGAGAGAGAGACAGGGTACAGTGGGATTTTGTGTGTGTGTGTGTGTGCATGTGTGTGTGCACACGTGCATGCAAGAATATAGCATGAGTTTGTGTGTCTGGTGTGCATGAGTATCCCAGTGTCTCTGGGTATATGCTTTGCTGTGAGTGGGAAGCCTGTGCACTAATGAGTGAGTTACTTCTCTGTGTAAACTGTATGCATGCATGTATGTGACTGTGACTCTCTGGGCATCTCTTGATATTTCTCTGTGCATGAACATATTTCCAGAACTTACTCGAATAAACCCTAACCACCAAACTGAAATAACACTGGTGCCATTTTGCCCCCACAGTCCTCTGGGAGGAAGGGAAGTCAGCTTTTTAGAGAATAGCTTGGCGTAAAATGAAGGACGCCAGCTTGGAGTCAGAAGACCTGGGTCCAGGTACAATTTTTGTCAATTATTGACTGTATAATCCTGGACCAGTTGCTTAACCTCTGCCTGTCTTAATTTCGTCAGCTGTAAAATGGGAATAATAACAACAGCAACAAAAACAACAACCCCCTTCTAGGGTTGTTGTGAGGATCGAATGAGGTGATAATTGTAAAGCACTTAGTACGGTGCCTGGCACATAGTAAGTACTTAATAAATAATTGTTTTCCTTCTCCCTCTTTACTCCAAGGTCCCTTCCATGGTATGAGCATGTGGAATAAGAACTAGGAATTGTAGCACCTGGGGCAGATTCTATGGTTCCAGGGTAGAGAGGTAGGGGAGGTGTTAGGATGGGGGGAGGCTCTAAAATGTGGGTACTGCTGCACATGATTAAGGAAGACTGAAAACAGAGATCCTAGTTGGTGAGGAGGCTAGGGAACTGGGAGGGCAGGGGAGGACATTTGAAGGGGTCACAGCGTGAGCTGGGCACTAAGGGAGGCTTGAGAGTGACCTAAAGGTCCCTGGATGACCACCAACAGGAATATGGACTGGGGGGAGTGAATGTTAAAGGAGGAAGCAGTGCACCGACTTCTTCTTCTGGCCTGAGTGAGGGAAAGAGCAGCTAGCCTTGGAGAGCTGTGGTGTCTTCAGGAGAAAGCTAGGTTTCAGCGAGGGCCAGGAGAGAGAAGAAACACTAGAGGAAGAGATGTAGGTTTACAGATTTAGTGGTTATCTAATCCTCTCATTTTACAGATGAGGACAGAGGCCCAGAAAGAGGAAGTTACTTAGCCTCTGCCAGCCTTAGTGTCCTCAGCTGCAAAATGGGTGTAATGATAGCACCTACTTCCCAGAGGTATTGTGAGGATCCAATGAGATCATATTTGTCAAGCACTTAGCACAGTAGCTGGCATATAGTATACACTATGTAAATATTAGTTAATATTATTAAATGACTCGCCTAAAGTCACGTAGCTAGGGCATAGTTTTGAACTCATGCCATCCAATTCTAAACTCACCAACAAAGGAAGCTTGCAGAGGTCATGGTAGAAATGGAGAACAGGGGAGGTTAGAGTCTCGGAGGGGAGAAGAGATGGTGACCAGCCATTTCCCTGCTCTCCCTGCTTATCCCCTTCAGATTGAACGAGATAATATTTATAAAGCACTTGGCATGTACCTGACACTTAGTAGGCATTCTATAAATGAGTATTCCTTTCCCATATGATGTTCTTTCACAAGCCAGGATGTGGGTGGTTTGAACTATACCCAAGGGAAGGCTAACTTGGAGAGGGGTGGAATGATACCTTACAGAACAGTAGCCCCGAGAAAAAGGATCAAGTCAGTCGAGCTGCTGATGTTCCGGCAGAGTAGGGAGTGGGTAGGAAGCATATGACTCACGGGAGAAGGAAGGTGGGCCTCTCTGTTTGGCTGATGGCATATTCCTGGGTGCTCCATGGTAATTCTTTCTCTGAGTGAATTTGATTTGGAGGTCTATAGAAGGCTGTTTTGCTGGTCTCTTACTGCACTCGATTCCTATCCCTGGAATAGGTGCAGTCACTGAGAAACCAAAGGGATCCCTACTTTTCCTACCCATCCCCCCTCCCCAGCTCTCAGCTATTAAGTTGGGGTTCCTAGGGGGGCATATCTCACTAGAAATGAGGAGGTACCATGAGAAATGAGAGTGAAATAGGCCAGAGACTAGTATCAAACTAAGAATTCCTTCTGGTCCCTGGGAAGTTTGGGGGCTTGCCTTATCCTTCTCCACCAAGTGATCCCTATGAGCTCTGTACCCATACACGCAAATTGAGCTAAATATTGGGAAAGTCTGTCTCACAAAGACAGGGCTCAGGCTCCCCCCACCCAAGCTCTGTCTCTTTGTGCCTTCTCCTTGAAGTCCCAAGGAAAAATTTGTAGAAAACTCATGTTTGAGCTCATGTCTAAGGTTTATCCAGAAGATGAGTAGAAAGACATTGTACAGTGTAGACCAGGTATGGGACAGCTATTTATTCTCTCAACAGGAAAGAAACTCAAAGCACAAAAGTATGCTTTGAAAAAACTAAAGCAAACAGTCACTTTAAACTATGAAGACACTCTTTTGAGAGATTGAAATTTTAAAACCTCAAAACATGAAGCATTTTGAGGGACTACTAAAATCAGTATTTTACCGTCACTTCAACTCTACACTGTTCAAACAATTGCCTCCAGGTTCATGTCTCCTGGTAAGGCAAGCTAGAGGTCTCTCTGATTTGGAAGTCCTTCCTCCTGCCAGTAAACTCTAATGAAGGGACCCAGAATGTCTAGACCTCTTGAATTAATGAGGCTTCTTCCAAGGCTAGAAATGTCCATCTCAGGACCACTGTTTGATCACTTATGCTCAGAAGACAAACACTCAGATTGTCTAACTTTTCCCCTGCTTTTGCTGACATGTGTTCATTGCTGACATGCTGCTGGGGTAGGGCAAGCCCTCCCCTCTCACTGGAAGTCTCTTTGGGAGGTTCTAAGAGTTCTGACCCATTCAGCTTACTGGAACAGAGAAAAAGTCTGAGGGTGAAGTCATTCCCTTTAAAGTCCACTCCTGGCTTAGTTAAAGCCAATCTCTGATGCAGCTGTGAAGCTAACTTTATCCTGGAGGCAAGGGGCCACCACTACAGGTTCCTACAAAAGAACTTCAAGGAGTGGCCCCGTGTAGCTAGGTTGTACAGTGGATAGAGTACTTGGCCTGGAGTCAGGAAGAGCCGAGTTCCAATCAAGCCTCAGACAATTTATGGACATTTGACCCTGGGCAAGTGTCTCTAACCTCTGTCTGCCTCAGTTTCTTCAACTGTAAAATGGAGGTCATAATAGTTCCTATTTTCCAGGGTTGTTAAGAGTATCAAATGAGATATTTGTAAAGTGCTTAACAGTGCCTGCCACACAGTAGGTGCTTAATAAATGCTTGTTCCTTTCCTTTCTTCCTATTAGGGAGGTTATAGTGGGGATTATAGGGAGGAAATTTATATTCATATAAATTTATTTGGGAGGAAAGAACCCTACTCCTGGCATCAGGAGAACTTAGCTTAAATTCTGTCTGACATTTATTGTTACTTTAGACAAGTCACTAAGTAACTTTGAGTCTCATTTGAGCCCTGTGTAAAATGGGGACCACATGATGGAATATTATTGTGCTATCAGAAATGACAAGCAGGGTGATTTCAGAAAGGCCTGGAAAGACTTGTATGAACTGATATATAGTGAAGTGAGCAGAACCAAGAGAATGCTATGCACAGAGACAGCAATATTGTTTGATGAAGAACTGTGAATGACTTAACTATTCTTAACAATACAACAATCCAAGACAATCCCAAAGGACTATTGATGAAACATACTATCCACCTCCAAAGAAAGAACTGATATTGATGGAACAGACTGAAGCCTGATATTTTTCACTTTCTTTCATTTTTTTCCTTTTATTCAAGTTTTCTTATACAAAATGACTAATATGATCATGTTTTACATAATGGTATGCATATAACCCATATCTGATTGCTTACCACTTCAGGGAGGGGGGTGGGGAGGGAGGGAAGGAGAGATGAAAATTGGAACTCCAAACTATAAATAAAAATGTTTATTACTTTTTAAAAAAAGGGTGACCACAGTACTCACAGAACACATCACATAGGGTTGTTTGGAGGCAGATATTTTATAGATGTTAGAGGAATAGAAGCTATTGTTATTTACCTTATTGCTGTTTTGGAGGCCTAAGCTGGGTCTCTGACCCTGGCTCATGTCCATTTTCTTGCTTCCAGTACGTCATGAGTGACAGTGGACAAGTCACTCTTTTGTGTCTCACTTCCCTCATCTGTAAAATAGAGATAATAATAACTAGAGTACTTCCCTCACAGAGTTGTCACAAGGATAGAAAAAAATCATGGACATTGAAAAGGTCCCAAAAGTCTTAGGGCAGTTATAAGTTTTAGTTGCTTTTTAACTACCCCAAGACTGTTAGGACACCCTGTTTCAAGCTTTAAAAATCCTCAAGCATTCTATAAAAGTCAGCTGTCATTATTATTATTACCTGTCTCAAAAGGTCACTAAGAGCAAAAGGCTTTATGAGCCTTAAACAACACTAAATATGTCAATAAATTATTATTGATTTCCTCTTCTCCCCTCATCTTCCCTCACAAAGTTGAAGCAATATGATAATGATAATAATTCCCTCAAAACCTATCATCTATGTTGTGAGCAGCATGGGAAATAGTTAAGTAAAGGAATGCCAGGTCAGGGTGTCAGAGTGATGTACAGTGGAGACTTTGTATGCCCTGACATTGTCCTGGTAGCTGTGAATGCCTGGAAGAAATATTGCAACTAAAAAGCATTATGACATTTATCCTGCCTTTCTTGATTATTGTAAAGCCTTTGACTGAGTTCTGTTCTCATGTACTTAGTCACGTACTGCACATTTATGAATTAGAATCAAGTATAGCAAGAATGCTAGAGTATTTGATGTCCACATGGAAGGCACATCACCAACATAATAACATCAAGAAAAATTGATAAAGAACGGGACACCCTCCAAGAAGACAGTTTAAGGTTTCTATGGTTTTGCCTCACTTTAAATTCTTTATTATCATCACTCCTGAATAGAACTGAGTATAGCTTTCAAGTCAAAGAGAGAGTCCAAAACATTATATCAATCATTTGATGTGTGTGGATGATATCAAGTTATATGGTTCCATTGGGAAGTCCATTAAATAACTACTTCATCTTGTGGAAACTTCCTTCAATGATATCAAAATGTCATTTGGACTTGATAAATGAAAACTTCTTAATGTATAACAAAGAAGGCTTTGGGCTTGAATCAAGCCAATAGATGAGGCAACACTTAAATATATCTTGGTCTTTTCTAGGCAAGACAAATCGAGCATAGCATTATCAAGGAAAAAGCTATAGCTGTGTAAGAGACTAGCTGGCATCCTGAAGTCAAAACTTAACAAGAAAAACATGTTGGGAACAATGAACACTTATGCAATTACCAATAATAGTGTATACTTTTGGCATAGTAGGATGGATAACAATGGCTTTAGATGAATCCAAATAATAAGTCAATAGTACACACGATATTTCACTAGTAGATGACAAATTCCCATACAATATCCCCAAATAGTCTTCAAAATTTAGTCAATAAACTGTATTGGAACCAGACCATTATTACAGATAGAACTGTTGCCTACAACTGCTCAGACAGACACTGATCCATAAAAATATAAGGACAACATTTCAAATAGATGTCACCATGACGAATAATTTCCAAGCCATATGGAATGAAAAACTGTCAAAATACAGAGACCTAGAAGAGCAAATCAAAATCATGTAGAAATAGGATGAGGTACATATCATCCTTACCTATTATCCTATCTACAACTGGAGTTGTCTTAAAGATGTGTTGTGTGAGCCTATAAAAAAATGAGATTGTTTCTTAATGTTTTTATTCAATTACAAATAACCAAACAAGAGAGCAGTTATTTCAACACCTATGCAAAAAACTATAAATTTTAGTGATAAAAAAATGAAAGCAGTACAATGGCTTATCCTAGGACCATTTTGACCTGAACTTCATCAGAAAAGATGAGAAGAGAATGAAATGATTAGTAACAATCACTGATATTGTATATTATTTCATTTGATTTTCATTAACCCTTCTTCATAGTTGGTAATATTAAATCCATTTTACAAATTAGGAAATTAAGGCTGATAGGTTAAGTGACTTGCTCAGGGAGGGATATTGAATAATATCTCTCCTTTATTTCTTAGAATTGTAGAGACATGGTTATCTCTGAATTCTCTCCTTGTTCTACTCTTCTCTATTCCAGCGAATGATCATGTACAGCCATGACCTTAATAATCCAGGGATAAGGAATGTAATCTTGTTCCAGGAAGACCACACCTCTAATAATGAGGTCCCAAGAAGGCTCAGGAAAAGGGAATGGTAGAGGATGAGATGGATAGATATTGTCATGGGAACAATAAACATGAACTTGGACAGACTTTGAGAGATAGTGGAAGATAGAAGGGCCTGAAGAATTGGACATGACTGAACAGCTGAACAACAAAAGAAAGTTCTAGAGAGGGTATATAACCACATCCCAAGATTTAGTGACCGTGTGTAACCAGATCCAAGAGTGTCATTGTGATGGAATATATAACCATTTCCTGGGATTGCCTTAGAAATGGCATGCCACCGCATTGAAAGAATGCCACAGTGATGACATTGGATGACATATAACCATGTCCTGAGAGACTGTGTGATAGAGTGGAAAGTACACTAGACTTCAAAGCCAGAGGCCTATAGTCTAGACTTTGCTATTATTTAACTACATGAACTTGGGCTAGTCAATTTAAAAAAAAAAACTCTATGATTAAATAGTTTTCTTTTTTTTAGAACTTCCACAGTTATCACATACCTGTTACTTACAGTTGAGGCTCATTTGTGGGGGCCAAAGGCATCTTTTGAGTGGTTTGATAAAATTTTGTGTCTTCAGTGATGGATCATTTCAGAATCAAAGGCTTATTTACAGCAGGACAATTGGGGAACACGCCCTTTGGAAGCAGAGTGAGGGAATATTTTTACCATCATCTTGCCTCTCGTTAACTCAGTAATTCAATCTATGCCCCAGACTGTTCATCACAGTATGAAACATAGCCACAATAGAGATTTTATGAGAAAGTTGTTCCATGAAACAGATTTTAAGTATAGAACTTTCAACCTCATTACAACATTAAAATCACCATTTTTTAATGTTGTTTGTGCCTGAGATTATGTTCAAAGCCAAATATTTGGTAGATCTTGGAGAAAACCACAGCCTAAAGTCATGTCAGTCAAAATGTTATCTTTTATTATTATTATTATTATTATTATTTTTGGTGAGGCAATTGGGGTTAAGTGACTTGCCCAGGGTCACACAGCTAGTAAGTGTCAAGTGTCTGAGGTTGGATTTGAACTCAGGTCCTCCGGAATCCAGGGCTGGTACTCTATCCACTGTGCCACCTAGCTGCCCCCAAAATGTTATCTTCTTTTTTTTTTTTAATTAAGTGAGGCAATTGGGGTTAAGTGACTTGCCCAGGGTCAAACAGCTAGTAAGTGTTAAGTGTCTGAGGTCAGATTTGAACTCAGGTACTCCTGAATCCAGGGCCGGTGCTTTATCCACTGCGCCACCTAGCCACCCCAAATATATTATCTTCTAATGATGAATTTGTCAGATTTTGGAGCAAGCCCTCTCAAAATCTCCCTTGTATAAAATTTCAGAATGGTACAGAAAATTCTTCCTTGATATTCCATGAACAAATTTATTTCAGTAGTTCAAGGATCTGAGATTTCATCCATGTGGATACTTCCTTCAATGATGCAACATGGTGGCCTCACCACACTTTAGTAGATCTTTGTATGGCTGAAAAATAAGCTACATCTCTGCTGAAGAACATTTCTAAACTGTAGTCTGGTCCTCAGATGAAAAAACAATGCCATTTCTGGGCTTATATCAAACATTTTCCAGCTTAGTAGGACGTGCCAGGGTGTGCATCCTACTGGCATAAGCACCTTCATATTATGATGATACATTTTAGTAGGACTCCAATGAAGTTCTACTAATAATTAATTCACCAGTATGCTATACCAACAAAATCCAAGTAACGTCAAAGAAGACAGAGTTGGAACAGTGGGTCAAAGAACAGATCCTAGAAACAATAGAGAATTTCATTTACGACAATGACAACCATGGGGCAACATACCACAATTTGTGGGATGCAGCCAAAGCAGTCCTTGGGGGAAATTTATTTCTCCAATCACTTTCATCAACAAAAGACAGAATGAACAAATCAATGAATTGATGATACTACTAAAAAAAAACCCTAGAAAACCGACACATTTAAAAAACCTAATTAAGAGCAAAAATTTTTAAAAATTGAAAATCAAAGAATCAATGAGCAAAATTGAAAACAAAAATATCATTGAATTAATAAATAAAACAAGGAGCTGGTTAAAAACCCAATAAAATAGTTAAACAATTAGCAAATTTGGTTTTTAAATGGAAGAAAAAAATTGGAAAGTGACTGGACCAAACCAAGTACACAGTGGAGAAATCTGTGTTATGCAACATAATCTTGGAAAGCATTAAGGAATCATTTTATGAAATATTTCAAGGAGGGGAGGATAGCATAAAAACGTACATTACTATTATCCCCCCAAAGCCATTGAGAGAACATCTGTAGCTACTGACCTTTATTCCTCCTTTATCACCTTTATAAAATCATCATGATGATGAAATATCTATATCTATAGCTGTGTCTATATCATTATCTCTATCTCTATTGTGTCCTTGATGAAAATATTACAAAAGTATGATCTGGCTTTTGCAAATGATTTACTATAGTCCATCACATCTTCATAGTCACATGGAGGACACAAGACTCTGACTGTGATTATTGTCTGTTGATTATGAAAAGACATTTGATATATGTAATGGGGATTTGGTACATGGTCAGACCACATAAAATAGCATTATGCACATGGAGATGCTAGGGAATTACTCCTCAGAGACTAGAGAGCTAGAACATGTGTGAACGTTCTGCGTGGGATTGCCATGTGTTTGTTAGCAACTTTTTTTCTACTTGTTGTGTAGCTGGGACTGTCAGCATCTTTAAAAATAACGGACTCAACATCTGTCAGGACTTTTGTAATATTTGTGTCTGATAGAGTAGGTAGTTCCTCTCATTGTTGATGAGACAATGTGGTAAAACAAGAGGGTTCTAGGGTTTCCTCCCTCTCTTCCTTGAAATCATGTATTGATGAGAAATGGGCCTAGGTCTTTGGTCTTTTCATTCATTTTTTTCCATTGCAAGTGCTGATAGTAGTCTATGATCCACAGGGATTCAGGGCCTAGGAATCAAGGATGGGTATTACAGCTAGCCCAGCAATGAAGCCCTGAGGAGATGGGTATAGGAACACCAGCCCAGCAGAAATCAGCTATAAAAGTAATGTGATTGGATAAAACAACCGGCCTTGGATTCAGGAGGCCCTGAGTTCAAATCCAGTTTCAGACACTTGACACTAGCTGTGTGAACCTGAGCAAGTCACTTAACCCTCATTGCCCTGCAAAAAAAAAAAAGTAATGTGATATTAAGTGGTTAAAAAGAACTGGGGTGCTAGTCACTGGGCCCCTAAAATTGGGGGGAAACATGGCTGGCAGTAGGGTTTGAACTGGTAAAGAAAAGAGACTCCACAACCCCATCAAGTTACTGGGTAGAGGGGGCAGCTAGGTGGTACAGTAGATAAAGCACCAGCCCCCAATTCAGGAGTACCTGAGTTCAAATGTGGCCTCAGAAACTTAACACTTACTAGCTGTGTGACCCTGGGCAAGTCACTTAACCCTCATTGCCCCGCCCCCCCCCCAAAAAGAAAAGTTACTGGGTAGAGTAACAGGCCTGACCTTGAGAGAATAGGCCAGAGGCAACCCTTTTACACTTAGCAGATCAAAATGTACTCATAAAGTCTCTCTTCCAATAATGAGCACCCTCATGCGTATGTTAAGATTGTACAAGATCTTATCAATTCAACTAGAGATAATTCTGTTCAATGAAATTCTGAGTACTAATACAAGCAAGGATTAAAACAGGGAGGTGCATGCTTAGCAAAGGTGTTCACTCCTGCCATGGAGGGTGTCCTAGGCAAGGTACAAGAATTCACCAGAAATGATGAGACCATGAAGGCGGCTGAAGCAAGCTCTGTGAAGCACTTAGAACTTGGTCAGACATCAAGGACATCCACTGTATCCCAAGGCAACGCTAAGAGTCTGGATTTTTGTCCTGCTACTGGACTTTGATGACTCCAGAAGACAGTGGGGCTGATGACTGTGCAACTCTGCCTCACTGAAATCCATTTCATGCATGAGTCAAGATATCACCTTGTCATGTCATTGATCCTCTTTGAAAACAAAGGACAAACCACGTGTTTTGTAAGGGATATAATTTTTTTTTTTGGTGGGGCAATGGGGGTTAAGTGACTTGCCCAGGGTCATACAGTTAGTGTCAAGTGTCTGAGGTCAAATTTGAACTCAGGTCCTCCTGAATCTAGGGCCGGTGCTTTATCCATTGCGCCACCTAGCTGCTCCTGTAAGGGATATCATTAAGGAGATGTGTGATAGGGAAAGGTGGGGCAGCCATGGACAAAAAACAACAAATGGACAGCCTTCAGTTTTGTAGTGGTAGTCATGAAATGTTAAAAACAAAAAGTCCTCCAGTATGGTGCATGGATCTTCTATGGAAAATTTATAGGGCAAACATGGGCAAAAATAATATATGGATGAGACTTGGATCAATTGCTATCTGCATTAAGGGAAGGAATTGCATCCGCCATAATAAGATTGCAGACACATTGATGTAAATACTCAGTGGATGATGGACAAATTTAATGGAAATGAGATAGAAGAGATACCTGTGATCCATTTTATTAATGATGAAATCACAAATGCCCTAACCTCTCTTTTGACCTCTGGAATTGTATCTTCAGCAGTCTATGTGACGTCTAAATCTCCCTGAGACATTGTAAACTCAATGTATCCCAAACCGAACTCATTGTTTTCCATTCCGCACCCCCAACTCTCCCCTCTTCCTAATTTTCCTATTATTATTGAGGGTACCACTCTATCTTTCAAGTCACCCAGGTTCACCATCTAGCTATGATCCTCTACTCCTAATATCTAATTAGTTGTCAAGTTCTGTCAATTCTATCTTTATAATATCTCTCATATATGCCCCCTTCTCTCCTCTGACACTGATACCAACCTGGTGCAAGGTCTCATTACTTTACTCCTTGACCATTGTAATGTCCTGCTGGATGGCCTCCATACCTCAAGTCTTTCCCCATTTCAGTTGATTCTTCACTCAGTAATCTTCTGAAAGCATCAGTCTGACCAGGTCGCCTCCTATTCAGTAAATTGCTGTGACTCCCTATTACTTCGAGGATAAAATACCAAATCCTCTGACTTTATTTTTTTCAGCACAATGAGGGTTAAGTGACTTGCCCAGGGTCACACATCTAGTAAGTGTCAAGTGTCTGAGGCTGCGCCACCTAGCTGCCCACAAATCCTCTGATTTTTTCAAAGCCCTTCACAACTTGGTTCTTTCTCCCTTACTCCTCTCAGTGTACTCTAGCACAGAGGTATCAAACACCTCTACATGGGGTTGATTGCAGCTTAAACCAGATTAAAATGCAATTGGGAAATATTTGAGAAAATAAATAAAAACACATTTGAACATAGATATTATTACATGTTAAAACTGAGTCAAGGGGGCAGCTAGGTGGCGCAGTGGATGAAGCATCAGCCCTGGATTCAGGAGAACCTGAGTTCAAATCCAGCCTCAGACACTTGACACTTACTAGCTGTGCGACCCTGGGCAAGTCACTTAACCCCCATTCCCCTTCAAAAACAAAACAAAACAAAATAAACAAAAAAACCCCTGGGTCAATAAGCAGCCAACAGGGATCCTTCTGAACAGTCTAGGGGCCCCATTTCTATTTGAGTTTGATATCACTGGTCTAGATACAGAGATTCTAGTCTCCTTGATGTTCCTTATGTAAAATTTATCTCCCCACTGCATTTTTACTGTCTGTCCCCCATGCCTGGAATTCTTTCCTTCATTTCCAACTCTTGGCTTCCCTGGATTCCTTCAGGTCGCATCTAAAATCTTTTTCAAGAAGCCTTTCTCACCCCCCCCCCAAATTCTAGAACCTTCCCTCTGATGATTATCTCAAACATATCTTATTTGTATGTGGTCATTCCTATGTTGTGAGGTACTTGAGAGCAGAAACTGGTTTTTTTTGCTGTCTTTGTATCTTCAGTACACTGTTCCTGGCACACAGTAGGTGCTTAATAAAGGCTTGTTGACTTGACTAGATGGTCTTGACAAATCAAAGAACACTAGTAACCACGATGAAAATTTTTCTAGAGGGTGAGAAAACCACTTGGGGAAAAAAGGCTTCATTCTTTGGGTACCTAATCAATTTTATTGAAAGTAATCCACAGGGGCAGCTAGGTGGTGCAGTAAATAAAGCACCAGCCCTGGATTCAGGAGGACCTGAGTTCAATTCCAGCCTCGGACACTTGACACTAGCTGTGTGACCCTGGGCAAGTCACTTAACCCTCATTGCCCCCCCCCCAAAAGAAAGTAATCCATAGGCAGCTAGGTGGCACAGTGGATAAAGAATTGGCCCTGGATTCAGGAGAACCTGAGTTCAAATCTGGCCTCAGACACTTGATACTTACTAGCTGTGTGACCCTGGGCAAGTCACTTAACCCTCATTGCCCTGCCAAAAAAAAAAAAAAGAAAGAAAGTAATCCATGACATATCTCTAGATCTCTCTCTCTCTCTCTATGTATAGCTATATATGCATATATGTATATATATATACATATAATACATACACACACGTGCATATGCATAAAGATATAGTATATATTGTGTGTATGCATATGTACGTGTATGTATATCTATACATGCACATATATACATACACTTGAAGACACACACACACACACATAAATGGCACAGTGGCCTGTGATCAGAAAGAGCTGAATTAAAATCTGGCCTCAGACACTTACTAGCTCTGTAACCCTGGGCAGGTCACTTAAACTTCTGCTTGCTTCAGTTTCCTCATCTGTAAAATGGGGATAATAATAGCACCTCCCTCCCAGGGCTGTTGTGAGAATCAAATGAGATGAGCATTGCAAAGTGCTTAGCACTGTGCCTGGCGCATTGTAGGTGCTATACAAATCTTAGGTATTATTATTTTTCCTGCCCAGGAGGTCTCAAGTGGTTCACATATTACTTTACCTCTATAAGAAAGAGATAAAAACCCGGCTGATCCCAGGGACTTTTGGGGGATCCCTGCTGGACTTAGTGCCTATTCTGGCCTGTGGCCTTTCTTCCCCTGGATCAGCTCTGACAGTTATATTACTCCATGTCCCCAGAAGTACAGCATCTCAGAGTGGAAATGGACCTCAGAAAGCATTTGGTTCTTATTCCACCGAGACCAGAATTCCCTTCCACACAATACCTATAATAGTCATCTCATGTTTGCTTCAAGACTCCCAGTAAATGAGAACCCATTACTCCCTCTCCCCCCACCCAGGCAACTCCTGTTCCTAATTATGATCCTGAGTAATTAAGCAAAGGAGGGCTAAATGATGATCTAGATATTCTTCTAAAGACATAAGAGGCAGTGGATAAAGCACCTGCCCTGGATTCAGGAAGACCTGAGTTCAAATCTGGCCTCAGCCACTTGACACTTACTAGCTGTGTGACCCTGGGCAAGTCACTTAACCTTCATGGCCCTGCAAAAAAAAACAAAAAACAAAAAACATAAGAGGAATCTATCACATATTTTAGAAAAACATTTCAGTAAGAAACCCTTAAGATGAAAAGCTATAGCATGCTACATCTTCCTAACCCACATGGCCTTGGGCTTGGCCAGTTGTAACCCAAGAACCTTCCAGGGCAAACTGAATGTGTGTGCAGAGTACCCTCCACTGACTTCAGATCTCCAGAACGACCTATTCCCAGACTGTGCTGGATAGTAAAGGTTTTACTATGAAACTTTGGAAAGACACCATGAATGAGAGAAAAATCAGAGGGTCTCAGGAACTAACTGAATAAGGAACATAAAGGAGAGGGAGAGCTCAAAAATTACTGAGGCCTGAAGACCACGAGAATGGTGGTGACACCAAGAGGAATGGGAGGGTGGGGTGCAGGAGCTGCTTTGGGAGGACATTTCATTGTGGACATATGGGGTTGGAAGGGTGAATAGAACCTTAGACAAGTCTCTCTGTGCCTCAGTTTCTTCATCAGTAAAATGAAGACGATAATACTTTGTACTCCCTACCTCACAGTGTGCTTGGGCTTACGGCGTAGACTGAAAATACAAATATAAGCGGTCATGCAGATGATGGTTATACTGGGCTAGGAGTTAGACTGAGGGCACAGTAGCACAAGGGACACAGCAAACACTCCGGAGGTCCAGGTCAAGTGCTGGTTTACTAATAGTGTGTCTTTGGGCAGGCCAATTTAATTTCTCTGGGTCTTTGCTTCTTCACTTGTGAATTGAAAGGGCTGGGCTAGAATCAGCTAGAATCAGCTGGGCTAGAATTCATAACCTTGGGTCAATGACCTTTTTTTTCTTTCTAATTTTGATTGTATTTCAATATAATAGGTTCCCTTGGTAATCCTAAGTATCCTATTTTATGCATTTCGAAATACATAAATAATAATTATTATTTATAATAATTATAATAATAAATAATTATTCTGAGAAGGCCTCCATTGGCTGGATCAGATTGACCATTACACAAAAATCTTAAGAACCCCTCAGCTGGATACTTTCTGAGACTTCTCTAGGATCTGACATTTTAGGATTCTATGTACTTCAGTCAATCAAATCAATTCACAAACATTTATTAAGCACTTAGTGTATGCTAGTCAGGATGTCAGGTGCTGGCTTACAAAGACAAAATTGAAACAAGTCCAGATCCTTCAGGGATATGACCCGTACGTGATTATGAATGTATAAAATGTCTAAAAATTAAATGTAAGGTAATCTGTGTGTGTGTGTGTTGTGGGGAGGGGATTGGTGGGAGAGTAGGGAGTGGAGGGAGGGGGAGACTTCTCAGGAATCCTCCCCAAAGTGCCAGCTGAGAGCTGCTCTAGGGACTTCTGGGTTGGCAGACCCTCACTAAACAGTGTAGGTCCTGGGGCTGAGAGAGGTGGGGCTAATGGCGGCAGCTTCCTAATTTAAACAACCTTGTATTTTCTCAGCCTGGAGCTGTAACCCAAGCCTTCCTGGTCTGGCTGTGAATGGGGGTGGAGGCCATCAGAGCCTTTGGAATGGAGTGAGTAATCAGAGTACATCCTTCAGATTTTAGACTGGGGTTCTTGGAAGGAGGGGAGTGAGGGGGTGGGAAGAAGCACGCCAATTCTATGGAGCTGGTAGAAATAAATAGCTTGTTTTGCTTACATTGTGATATTCAATGACCTGAAGCCATGAAATCACTCAGAGTTTCCATTCTCTGCCCCTCCAGCTGCTCTTTACATGTTTCATTCATAATGCTTTGCAGGAAGCAGCAAGCTATGCATACCAAGGTTTTTAGTCATTTTTTTTTTCTTTCTGAACCCTGGGTTAGGATTAGAACATTTTGCAAACCACATTGTCCTCAGTTGAAATCCCAGGAGGAAGTGGGAGGGTCCGGTGGGGTAAGGAATAAAGGTCCCAACTTTCAGGGATAAAATAAAAACAAAACGTTCCAACACAGACAACCTTTTAATAAATAGTATCAGTCCCATCTCTGACTTGCCAATGTGGAAACATGCTGGTCCCAACACCGAGGACTGCTGCAGTCTGTTCCTTTGTTTTTGCTTTTCCTGCGGCTGGAAAAAAGGAGTGTAGAGCGCAGAAGGTGAGAGGTACATTTGTCAATGGGTGTGTACTTCTCTAGGGAGTCATCTTGGATGTGGTGACACAGTGATGGGGGCCCGGTGCTCAGACTTATGACCCTCCTCCATAACACTTTCAGATTAATCTTAGAATCATAACATCATAGATCTATGCCCAACCCTTTTATCTTACATATGGGGAAACTGAGGCCCAGAAAGACTAGTTCAAGGCCACAAAGCAGTAAGCATCAAAGGTCCCTGAGTCCTTTGACCCTAGAGTCAGTGATCTTTCCCCTACACCACAGCATTGTCTTACCTTATGTGTATGTAGCATCCAGGACCCCTTTACATATAGGTCTCCAGAAAGCCTATGACCACTTAATCAAAACCATAGCTCATAAGCCCTCACCAAAATGTTTACTTACTAGGTCAAGTAGACACACTAGTTGAAAGCAAAAGACATTCAAACAGTCAAGTAAAATAAGAGACGAGAAAGATTCCCCCATATACCCAAGGACACACTCTCCTCCCTTTCTCATCTCCCAATTACCATCCCTTCAGTGGTGGGGACACACAAGGAACACAAATTGACAGAAAACACACTTGGAGGGGCACATATGTGGCCAGGGAATGAATATGAAAGCCAGGGGACACACATGGTGGTGATAACTCAAGACTCCCATACCAAAGAGCCAGAGGCATCCTCATTATCCAGCTCTCCAATATTTCATCTCTCTACTGGGATCTCCACTGGGAGAGACTGGTGGAGCTGATGACTTTTATCCTACTCACCAACAACCAAAATTGCTAATAATATTGATTGAGTCATGTGCTTCCTTTGCTCATAGCCCATCAGTGGCTCCCTATTGCCCATTTTTTTTTTCACTGAAGTTCATACTCTTTTGCCTGGTCTTCAAGGTTCTCCACAATCTGACTTCAATTTACCTTTGCTGCTTAATCTTACCATATGTAATCTATGCACCAGGCAAAGTAGACTACTCTCTGTTCCGTGATTATGCACTATGATTTCCCAGATCACTTACTCTCTGGACTTCTCTTACTTCTCACCAGCTCCTTTTCCTCATTGGAAGAATCTCCAGTCATTCTCCTGATTGGTGACTTTCCAGCCTGGGTCACCATTTCTTGAAGAGCCCCAGCCATGCTCATTGCACTCCTGGATTGACATTCTCTGAACTGCTCCTCCTCACTGTCTAATGGGTATCTGAGGACCCTTTCCCTTTTCCATCTCTACCTCCTCATTAGAGTGTAAGCTCCTTGAGGTTAAGGCTATGCCTAGCATGTAGCATGGCACCCACTACCTACTAAATGATTAATGAATGCTTTCTCTATCTATGTACCATCTGGGCCTCTCTTCCCTGTGTCTGGGACAGCCTCCCTCCCACTCTTTGCCAGTTGAATTACTGCTCAAATTTCAAAGCCCAACCCATGTACTAACTCCTCTATGAAGTCTGCTCTGAAGACCTTAGGCAGCAAGGACTTCACGTAGCCCTTATTATGCACTGTTCATATAATACTATATTATATTTTTATTTTTTCATACCTTTCCCCTCTACTAGAAGTATGCCCCATGAGACAGTACTGAAAGGGCAGCGTGGTATAGTTTAGAGTGCTAAATTTTGGATCAAAGGGTTTGGGTTCAAATCCTGGCTCCATTACTCAGTACTCTGGGTCAAAGTTTACCTCAACTCTCTGAGCTTTAACTCCTTTGTAAAATGAGATATTGGACTGGATCATCTCTAAAGGTCGAGTCTCCCTGAGCACCTGGCTTAGGGCTAAGTTAAGTCAGTGCAGAATTAAATTGAATGGCTGTAGTCTCAGAGTGAGACAGTCTAACAGACGAGATGAAGAAAATATTGGAGGAGTGTTGCAATGGGAAGTTGTTTGTTGTTCTGACATTTCAGTCCAACTCTTTGTGACCCCATTCGGGGTCTTCTTGCAAAGATACTAGAGTGCTTTGCCAATTATTTCTCCAGCTCATTTTACAGATGAGGAAACTGAGGCAAACAGGGCCAGGTGACTTGCCTAGGGTCCCACAGTTAGTAAGGTCTGAGGCTAGATTTGAATTCAGGTCTTCCTAACTCCAGAGCTGGTTCTGTATCCACTGCACCACCTAGCTGCTATAATGAGAAGGCAGGGGTCCAATTCACAAACTCTCAGTTGATAACCACTTTTTTCTCTACCCCTTAACATTCTTTTCCTCCATCTCCTGAAATCTTACTGGCTTTAAGACTCAAGTCAAGTGCTTCCTTCTGTATGAGATCTTTCCGAAATCTCACCACTACCAATGCCCTCCCACCTGAAAGGACTTTTCATTTCCTGTATAAATGCTTCTATATGTACCTATTGTTCCCCCCCCCACCTTATAAAAGGTAAGCTTTGTGAGGGCAAGGACTGGTCCCTGTACCCCCAGTATCTACTACAGTATCTGGCACATAATGGTGTTTAATAGATGGGTAATGATTGATGGGAAACACTTGAGAACATGGCAACATAGAATTGATGGAAATTGTTTGTCATGGGCTTGTATGGATTCTGAAAGTGGACCAGGCATACCATCCCCAAAGGCAAGAGCTCCCTGCAGTATTGTCCCCACCATCTCTAACTGTTGGGCTGTGTACGGAATATAAATGAGACTCCCTGGTGGCTTTGATAGAGAGGCTGTTCCTGGGAGCTTGCGGACCAGTTGGCAAAACCCTGTGCCCAGGGTCACAGCCCTAGGAAGACCAACGGGGACAAGGTTGACTGGGTGACAAGGCAGGGAGCTTGTTCAGATCAGGGAAGAAGCCTCTAGATAAAGGATAAGGATTTTGTTGAGTTTTAAGAAAAACAAACATTCTTGACCATCCTGCTTTGATGCTTGGCCCTGTTGTGACATCTCTGGGACCTCTGAGTCCAGGGAGACGGTTATTTCTTAGAATTCTGGAGCTGGAAGAGACCTTAGAGATTATCTAATATTTCTTCCCTCTGCTGATGGAAAAGTCCCCAGAGTATGGCACATGCACATGTGGACTGAAAAGACTCTGATAATTCCTCCCAGATGATCATTCCCCACCCCAGTGCTCCCTTGGAAATGCTCCCTGGCGGAGAAGAAAAACATCTTTATATTGGCAATGAGCAGGCCGGGGAAGCTATTGATCTTTGTACTCCCACCTTTTCCCATGTCAAGGCAATGTGATGGATGCCCAAAGTCATGGACTTGGAGCGAGAGGTTCTGAGCTTATTTTCCCCATCTATTCCCTTTGACACCTTGGGCAAATTGCTTTATTTCTCTGGCCTCAGTTTCCTCATTTGTAAGCTGAAGACCTTGTTTAGATGATCTTTTAAGTACCTTCCAGTTCTGTGACCCAGCCTCTCCCTCTCCCAAGTGCCCTTCTTGTGGCCTGATCTATTAAAGAAGAAGTTGGTTCTGTCCCCTCTCCCCAGGGCATTTATAATTTACAAAAAAAAAAAAAGAACTTGGAAAAGGAATATTCAACACAAAGAAATGAAGCTCTAATGGTAAAAACTTCAGACTCAAAGGGAGGCCTGAGGTAAGGGGAATTTGGGGGATAAGAGGGTTTTCTAACCATGGTGAGCCATACTGTGAAGACACTAGCCCTTTCCAACAATAAGACTAGTCTTGGGGGGCATCTAGGTGGCACAGTGGATAAAGCACTGGCCTTGGATTCAGGAGGACCTGAGTTCAAATCTGGCCTCAGACACTTGACACTCACTTGCTGTGTGACTCTGGGCAAGTCACTTAATCCTCATTGCCCTACCGAAAAAAAAGAAAAGAAAAAAAGCAAAAAGCAAAAAAAAAGACTAGTCTTGGGTAGAAGGGAAGAGAGAACTTTCTTGCTACTTTAGGGCCTTTGAATATCAGGATTAAAATTAAAGGAGGGCTTGAGGGTGTGTGTGTGTGTGTGTGTGTGTGTGTGTGTGTGTGTGTTTTAAAATTAAGCTGGCTCTTGGGGCCTGGGAGGAGGTCTTTGCTCCTAGGGAATCTCTCCAAAAATCTGCCTTTAAAAATCTGATACAAGTCTCTGCATTGAGAAGAGGAGGGGCCCTGTTTGCTGGCACTAGCTATATTTGGGCTCAGCCCTCAAGTCCTCCGCATTCAGGCCTGTCACTGATCTCACCCACTTGGTATCAAGTGGGCTACACCCAGAAATGTAGCAGGAGCTAGGCGAGCACACATGTACTACAAGCAGCCCCAGGTCTGGGCCTCAGAATGGCTGAGCAGGAGTCTCAGATGGGGTTTGCCTAAGTGTGGGAGGTCTCAGAACTTTGACCCATCCTTCCCCTCTGGGTTCATGTGGCGCTAAGTGTCTTTCTTTATTAGCTGGAGGTATAGGTGAGAGAATTGTACCCTCACCTCCCTTATTCCCAACCCTCCGAATAGCTGCCATCCCTTCAGGCTGGGGAGCGGTCTATCAGATCACTGGATCATAGATCCAGAGCTTCAGGGGATCTGAAGGCCATCTAATTCCACCCCTTTATTTTACATATAAGGAAAATGAGGCACAAAGCATTCAATGACTTTCTCAAGGTCACATAGGTGATAAGTGGCATAGGTGTGACTTGAACCCAAGTCCTCTAAGACCCCAGAACCAAAGCTCTTTCTACTTTCCAGGGCACTTTGTAGGTGCTCTACAACAGGGCTTCTTAAACTTTTTCTACTCCCTACCTCTTTTTCACCAGAGAAATTTTTACACGATCCCAGCTATACGGGTGAATAAAATAACTTATACATAACCTTTTACCATTGCCAAATTTTTCACAACCCCCACATTGAGTTACGTGACCCCTTATGGACTCAGGACCACAGTTTAAGAAGCTAGGCTCTATGAAACCTTATTGAAGCTCTTGGTTTTATAGGTAATTCCGACCCTTCTCAGCTAGTCATTTATCAGATTTGGCTACTGTTGTTGGGAGATGGAAGGGGTGAGAAGAGAAGAAGGAGAAGATATGATTCCTACCTTTGGAGAGCCTTAATGTGTTGGGGAGACTCACTCCCTGACTTCAAGGACTGCCTAGTTAGAGGGAAGAGACAATTTTTGAGCTGGGCAAAATTTTTGTCTAAAAGGAAAAATCCTGGATAGGTTCCTGGGCCTGGAGTCAGGAAGACTCATCTTTCTGAGTTCAAATCTAGTCTCAGACACTTAGCAGGTGTATGACCCTGGGCAAATCACTTAACCCTGCTTACCTCAGTTTCTCCATCTGTAAAAAGAGCTGGAGAAGGAAATGGCAAACCACACCAGTATCTTTGCCAAGAAAACCCCAGATGGGGTCACGAAGAGTCAGACATGATTGAAATGACTGTACAATGACAATAACAAGTCTTCTCTTTGGGAAACTCACAATAAGGTGGGAAAAGATACTAACAATAGCTAGCATTTTATGTGCTTTAAAGTTCATAAAACCTCTTATATATGCTATCTCATTTGATGCTCACAACAATTGAGTGAGTTAGGTACTAAAACTGAGTCTAAGGAATATGAAATGACTTAGGCAGGTCACACAGGTTTGTTTGTTTGTTTGTTTTTCAGGGCAATGAGGGTTAAGTGACTCGCCCAGGGTCACACAGCTAGTAAGTGTCAAGTGTCTGAGGCCAGATTTGAACTCAGGTCCTCCTGAATCCAGGGCTGATGCTCTATCCACTGTGTCACCTAGCTGCCCCCAGGTAACACAGTTAACAAATGTCTGAGACAGGATTAGAACCCAGGTCTTCCAAGCTCACTAGCCAGAAAAGCTAACTGCATCTTAGGCTCCATTATTAAAAGGTATTGTTCAGACTCAGGAACAGAATAGTCCCTCCATACTCAACTCTGGTCACAGTACACTATAAATTTTTTGGGGGGGTGGGGGTAGAGGGCATACCTTCCACTAAATCATATGGGTGATTACCCTACAACTTGTAGTCTTTTTTATCATGCAAAATATATTACCATATTAGTCATGTTGTAAAAGAAGATACAGACCCAAAGGTAAAAAAAAACCCACGAAAAAATACAGAGAGTAAAAAATATTTTGTTTCAATCTGCATTCAGACTTCATCTGTTTTTTCTCTGAAGGTGGAGGGCATTTTCCTTCCTGAGTCCTTTGGAATTGTCTTGGTTCATTGTATTGCTGAGAAGAGCTAAGTCATTCACAGTTGATGGTTATATAGTATCACGGTTACTGTGTATAATGTTCTCCTGGTTCTGCTCACTTCATTTTGTATCAGTTCATATAGGTCTTCCCAGTATAACTTGTTGTTTTAAAGGGCTACCTGAGACACAGAGGGGGTAAGTGGTCCCATAGCCAGAACTTGTCAAGAGCAGGTCTTTAACATGAGCCCTACAAATTCTGAGGATGTCTGTCCCCTAAACTGTGCTGTCTCTCGGTCAAAGTATATATCTGTAATATTATGTTTGGTTCATGGTGCCACTTTTTAGGAGGGTCATTCATAAGGTGAAGTGTCTCCAGAGGGAACAACCAAGATAGTAGGAAGCCTAGAAACCATGTCACATGAGGATTGGGTGGAGCAACTAGGGACTGTAGCCTAGAGAACCTAAATCTATAACTGTTAAGGCTAAAATTCTAGCTAAACTGTCTAAAATATCTAATGAGTGGTCGCCAATAAATTATAAGCTTTAGCAAGAGTTAGACTTTTAAGCATTTATTAAGGAGAATAAGAATTTGGTAAAGAGAGAGAAAAAGGCCTAGATTCCTATCTATTAAAGGGAGAGCACATTTCTAGCTCCCTTCTCCGCCAGAGTCCAGAGGAAAAAGAGCCCGAGACTGAGCGCCAGTCTCTTCCTTCCTCCTCCCACTAGCCTGCGTCACTTCCTGACTCCTTGTCTTGCCCTCAAAGACCTTCGCTTCATGGGCAGAACTCTTCTACAGTAAGTCTCCAGCAGGTGGCGTCATTCCAATCGTTACATAACCTAGATATTTTCCCTGGACAAGACTTAGGGGAGGACAGAGCTTACTTAGCATGGTACCTGACACATGGGAAATACTTAACATTTTTTTTTTTTTTTAGTGAGGCAATTGGGGTTAAGTGACTTGCCCAGGGTCACACAGCTAGTAAGTGTTAAGTGTCTGAGGCCGGATTTGAACTCAGGTACTCCTGACTCCAGGGCCGGTGCTCTATCCACTGCACCACCTAGCTGCCCCAATACTTAACATTTTTAACATTATATGATTCAATGATAGGGGAGATAGGACATATGTATTACTGACATAATATGCTGATACACACTTCTTCCCTTGTTTTGTACCCCAAAATCCAAGTGGTCAATAGAGGACAGTCAGGCCTCCATAAGCCTTTCCCCAAAGGGAAGGGAGAAGTCTTGGGCTCCTGACCTTCTGGGGGCAGGCCAGCTGAAAGCTGCCTGGGGCAAAAAGTAAGGAAGTCAAAGCTGAACCCAAGCCCACCCCTGGAGAGCAGAAAGCCTACTGAATCAGAGGGGGAGGGATCAACAAGGGTGGCTTTGGCTTCTGAATACTTAAGGGAAAGGCTGTGCCTTCTGGGTGTAGGAGCAAGGGAGGGATTACTCCTTTTCTGTCAAGGGAAGCAAGGGGTGCTGTGTAAGTCCATGAGGGCCTTTTCTTATCTGAAATGGTGACTGGTTCGAAGGCAACTTTAGGGGTCTATGTAATGGTATTGACTTTGGACATTCAATCACATGTGACCAGCCTCTGTTGGCCAGGTTGGAGGGGAGGAGTCCTAGGCACCTGGGGAGCCAGGAACTCTGCCCTTAGCTGCATGCCCCTCCTCCGCTTTACTTGGATTCTCTAAAGCTGAGCCAAGCATGGAACAGACTGGTTTCTCTCTCCTCTATCTTCCCAATCCCCTCCTCCCTCCACCTCAACAGAGCCTGGTTTTCATCATAGATTAAACAGAGGCTCTCTTCGTTTCCTATAGTCCCAGTATGCCAGCACCCACATTTCTCCTACCCACTCCAGAGTCTCCAATGGCTCAGGATCTCTTGGAAATTGAGGTAGACTGATACACCAGCCAACCTTAAGAAATATGGAGAGATAGTTACTGAGGGGAGACAGAACTCTGCTAAACCAACCCCCCACCCCCACCCCGCCCTGCCATGACCCCAGCCAGTCACTGTTGTTTCCTACCAAACCAACTGCTCAGACCGTCTCTTGCCTGGCCTCAGAGGTGATGATTTGTTCCATTAGCTGGGAAGAAAACCGACTGCAGGGCTGAGGAATTCTAATCAAGCTGCCTCAGCTGGCAGGCCAGCCTGTTGGCAGAGGAAGGATCTATCTGGCAGCTTACAGAGACCTTGGGAAGCACAGCCAACTTCAGTTCTGACCATCCACTGTCAGAATCTCAGACAGTCTTCCAAACCTCTTATATTCCCCAATTCCATTTGACTTACTACTTGTGTGACCTTTGGTCAATCACCTAACTTCTATGGGCCATAGTTTCCTCACCTGTAAAATGGTAACATTGGACTAAGATGGCTGGTCTGGGTCCTGTCCCAGGTCTGAGCCTCTATGTCTATAAGGAAAACACTATGGGAGCCCACCACACCCCATGACATTTCCAGGGTCCAGATCAAACTCGAGTCCATTTCAGCATGGAGGTTCATTCTCACTCCCAGATCTGCTCTCCTGACTTTGATTTTTTGTTTTTTTGTTTTTTTAGTGAGGCAATTGGGGTTAAGTAACTTGCCCAGGGTCACACAGCTAGTAAGTGTTAAGTGTCTGAGGCCGGATTTGAACTCAGGTACTCCTGAATCCAGGGCTGGTGCTCTATCCACTGCGCCACCTAGCTGCCCCTCTCCTGACTTTGAAACCATTTAACCCTGGGCAGCCTGATTCAATATCCTCTCCAACTTCATGCAGAAAGGTAGACCACACTTTGACATGATTCCAGTACTTTAGTGTTCCCTGAGATTACAAAATCTATCCCAGAGACCTCAGAGACCATCTACTCGAACCCATTTAGTCAATAACCATTTATTAAGTACCTACTATGCGTCAGGCACTGTGTTAAGTGCTGGGAATAAAAACACCTGTGAAAGAGAAATACAGTACCGGCCCTCAAATAATTTACAATCTAATAATGGAAGATGATACTCAAAAGGAAGCAGAGGGGCAGCTAGGTGGCACAGTGGATAAAATGCCAGCCCTGGATTCAGGAGGACCTGAGTTCAAATCTGACCTCAGACACTTGACACTTACTATCTGTGTGACCCTGGTCAAGTCACTTAACCCTCATTGCCCTGCAAAAAAGGGAAACAGAGGGGCAGCTAGGCAGTGTAATGGATAGAGGAATAGCCTAGTTCAAATCTGACCTTAGACATTGTGTGACTCCAGACAAGTCACTTAACCCCAATTGCTTCTAAAAATAAGAAAAGCAGCTGAAAAGTGGAGGGTAGAAAGGGGAGAAGGGAGAAGGTACTCAGCTTGGGGGCATGATGGAGAAGTCAAAGGAAGGCAGCATGGAAAATGAAGAGATGGCTGGCCTGGAATGTCTGTCAAATGGTGATTTGAGAGGTCATCATGCCCCACCTCCAATCAGAGGGGCAAAGGGCACTGAAGAGGCATGAGGACCAAGGCTGCTTTGATCTTGCAGGATAATGACTTCTCAAAGAATAAGTTTCTGGGGGTACAGAGAGGGGAAGGTCCAAAGGAGTGGAGCTGGGTGGGAAATGAAGAGGAATCTTGTCTACACTAAATACAACAGGCAGGCATCCAGCCTTGGCTTGAAGACCTCCAGTGAGTAGGAAGTCACTCAATCTAGAGGAAGCCCATAACACTGTGAGATAACTCTTTTTGTTAGAAAGTTTGACCTTCTATCAAGTTCAGATTTAGCTCTTGGCAACTTCCCTATATCACTCCTAGTTCTGCCCAGAACTAGGACAAGCAGAACAAGTCTAGTTCTTCTTCCATATGTATGTTCACCTATAGATGAAGACAGCTATCACCCCCCCCGTTGTTGTTATTCAGTTGTTTTCAGTCATGTCCGACTCTTCACGACTCCATTTGGTTTTTCCTAGAAAAGATACTGAAGTGGCTGGCCATTTCCTTTTCCAGGTCATTTTACAGATGAGGAAACTGAGACAAACAGAATTAAGTGACCTGTCCAGGGTTACAAAGACAGTGTCTGAGGCCAGGTTTGATCTCAGGAAGATGAATCTTCCTGACTATGCCTAGCACCATATCCACTATGGCACCACCTAGCTGCTGCATCATCCCCTCCCATCCCCACCCCCAATCTTCTCTTTTCAAAATGCCCATACCCTAATAACCTTTATATCCTTTTCACTCCTCCTGCCAACATACTCTAAAGTCCATGTTCGTTGTTTTTACAGGGACTCATTCACAAGGCAAATGAGTAATTCATTAAAAAACCAATTCAAATGGATTACAGGAAAGCAAAGGCTTTAAAAGAATTTGTCCAGAAGTGAACTGGTAATCACTAAGCTTGTTGACTTGCTCTGTTCTAATTCTCTCTTGATAAATGCTGAGGGTCAGTCAGTCCCCAGGAAGGTTTCTAGGGTCCCAAAAGGTCATTTCCATGACCTCCCTTCTCCAAACCTTCTACTAGAATAGTAAATCAAACATCTTTCCCCAATACCCACTGTACTATGTTTGTTGCCCCATCTGATTTCTGGTTTCTTAGGTTTAATCATAAGATCACAGATTTTGAACCAGAAGGAACCTTGGAGGTCATCAGTTGCAATGTTACCATTTTACAGATGAGGAAACTAAGGACCATAGATAGAGGTTAAATGATTTGCCAAAGGTCACATGTTGATAAAGGTCAAAGAGTGGATATTTGAACCCAGGTCCTCTGTCTCCAAATCTGATAGATGCTTCTATATTGAAATTACATTGGTAGGATTTAAAAATTGATGCCAGATCTCAACCCAACCAATCTGTGCCTAACCATAAATCCTCCATACACCATCCCAACAAATCATTATCTAGCACCAACCTCAATGTCTAGTGCTGGAGAACTCATTCACCCCACAGGCAGCCCCTTCTATGTTTGGCAAGCTCTAACAGTTACAAAGCTTCCCTTTATATGGAGCTGAAATATGCTGCTCTACCACTTCCATCGACTTTACACTTTTTGCCTTCTGAGACCAAGGAGAAAAGTCTAATCCTTCTTTTAAATAATCAAAGATATCAGCCATGACTCCCTAAAGTCTTTTCATCTCCAGGCTAATGTCCCTATTTCTTTCAACCAATCTTTAGCTTTCCTAAAATATGGTGTCCAGACATGATGTGCTATTGGTGGAGTGGTTAATAGTTATAGTTTTTATGGAAAGCAATTTGGGAACTATGCCCCCAAAGTTACAAAACTGTGTATAGCCTTTGATGCAGTGATACACTACCAAGTTTATTCCTCAAAGAGATCAAAGAAAGAGGGAAAGGACCCATGGGTATAGAAATATTCACAGCAGCTCTTTTTGTAGTGGCCAAGAACTGGAAACTGAGGGGGCACCCAGCAATTGGAGAATGGCTAAACAAATCATGATAGATGAATATGAGGGAATGTTATTGTGTTTTAAGAAAAGAAGGAGATGATTTCAGAATAATCTGGGAAGACCTCTATGAAATGATTCAGGGAGCAGATCCAAGAGAACAATTTGTATAATAACGACTTCATTGCAAAGATAAAATAACTTTGAATGACAAGAAAACTTTAGTGATCAACCATGAATTCAGGGGACTGATGATAAAGCATGCTACCTTACCCAACTCTTTACAAGAAGTGATGAACTCTTATCTCAGAATGAGAAACGTATTGTTTTAGACATGGCCAGTGTGGGAATTTGTTTTGCTTGACTACACATATTTGTTATAATGGTTTTGTTTTTCTTTTTTTAATGGTGGATGGGAGGAAAATAAAAATGATTTTTTATTAATTATAAATAAATTAAATTTAAAACAATAGCAAAAAATACAATAAAATATGGTGCCTAGAATTGAACACACATGGTTCTCCACAATTGTAGTATGACCAGGGCAGAAGATAATTGTTCTAATCCAACCTAAGACTGTATTCTTTTTTTTTTTTTTTTTGGTTGATGTGGGACACCATTGATTCATATTGAACTTGTTCTCCTATGAAACCTCTAGGTCTTGGCCACATGGACTATTTATTGTCTAATTATGCCAATGCTATCCTTTTGCAATGGATTTTTGAAACCCAAACTGAGAAGTTCATGTTTATTAAAAAGATGTTTTCTCCTTTAAGATTTCACCTTATTAACTTTGGCCTAACACTCCAGCCTGTTAAGAGTTTTTTGCATCCAGATTCTCATCTCCAAGGTATTAGCAATTGCTTCTAGTTTTGTGTTATCTGCATATTTGATAAGGTGGGTTCAGGAACAGGCAGGTTTGCCTGCTGCTTTATTGACTATGTCAGGTCAATAATTCATCTAGCTGATGATGACTGTTGGCACAGAAATAGCACTAAATTGGGAGTCAGAATACTTGGGTCCTAGCCCCGTCCATGTGCCATGCTATATGGCGACAAGGGATTTTATCTCTCTGGGCCCCCAGTGGGCCCCACTATCTCGAGTGGGGATAATCATTTTTGCCTTGTTAACCTCATAGTGTTGCTGTGAGGGTCAAATGAGCTAATGATATGGGAAGGGTTCTGAGACCTTATAAAATGAGCATGGTACAGTGGAAAGAGCCTGTAGTGCTTGAAGATGTGGAGAGCTGAATTCAAATCTTGGTTCTGCTACTTGTACCCATGTGACTTCAGGCAAATAACCTTACATCTCTAGTCCTCATCTTCCATATTTGTAAGGTTGGGGGGGATTTACCATTGACAAATAGCAATGAAAGGAGGAGCTATTTTTATTAGTAGTAGTTCTTATAAAGCTGGCAAAGTTTGTCTTCAGAGTCCTTTGCTTCCATTTTCTGTATTCATAAGAGGCAGTGTGGTTTACTGGGAAGAGCACTTGAAGTCAGAAGATGCTAAAACTTCACTGCTAGGTGGCTCAGTGGATAGAAGGATACACTTGGGATTAGGAAGACCCGAATTCAAATCCTTCCTCTGATGTTTAGTAGCTGTCTGACCCTGCACTAATCACTTCATGCCTCATAGCCTCTCTTTCCTCATCCGTAAAATGGGGGTGATAGTTGCACTTACCTTATAGGGTTGCTGTGATCAAATGTGAAGTACTTGGACAACCTTAAAGTGATGCGTAAATGCTATCACTGTCGTTGCCGACATCATAATTGTTTTCATCTCTGAGCATCAGTTTCCTCATCTATGAAAGGAAGAGAAGGTAGGACTAGTTGAGTTCTTGATTCTTAAGGTCTTCCTTTGACTCTAAAGTTCTGTGATTCCATCACAACAAATGTTATAGGAATAATAATGATAATAACTAATGTTTACATAGTACTTTTATGTTTGCAAACTACAAGTATTATTTCACTTGATCTTTGAAACAACCCTCTGAGGTAGTTACTACCATGATCCTCCTTTTATAGATAAAGCAACAGAGGCTGAGGGAAGCTGATCGACTTGCCCAAGGATCAACACAACTAGTAAGTGTCTGAGGTGGGATCCAAACCCAAGTCTTCCCAACTCCAAACCCAACATTCTGTCTACAATGTCACTTACTGCCTCCCATGTGGAAGGGGTCAGATAAATGTAGGCTGGAATGGTCAAAGAAAGGTCTGTGTAGGAGATGAGTTTGGGGAACATGAGTAGGATTCAGCAGGTAGAGAAGAGTGGGGGAGGAAGCCATTCAAAGCAGAAGGAATCCAAACAGCAAGAATGAGCATGGAGCATATAGGAACCCGCTCACTGGGGCAGGGTGGGGAGAATGTGGAGGAACATGATTGAAAGTAGTCAGTGGGGAGAGCCAGTAGGAGTCCAGTCTGGCTGAGGCATAGGGTTCCCATTGGAGATAAGATTGCACGGGTAGGATGGGACTAACACGTAAAGATGCCAGGGATGCCATTCTGAGGAGGTCGGATCTGACCCAAACCATTACTAGTGGGAGAGGCAGTATTCTGTGAATTTTCCAAGGACCTTGACTAAAGCAACCAGAACGGGGTCGATGGAGGCCGGAGCGTGGGCCCAAGTCTCTGCGTCAGTACCATGCTCTCTCTAACGATGTGAGGGAGGGATCTGAGGTGGAGTGTGTGCCAGCGGCTGCCTGGAGCATTAGCAATTGAATGACACAAAAGCCTGATTGCTCACTAGAGCAGGTGTTGGAAAACTGTCTAATCTTGCTCTGGCAAAGCTATCCGAGAGGGGGAGGGGGTAGATGGGAGAGAAGGAATCAGGAACCTCAAGGGCTTAGATGTCCAGTGGGGGCAGGGAAGTTGTGTGTGTCCAGAGTGGTGACCTTCATTCCTACAGGGACAGGAACACTGCTCCCCTATGCCCCCATGCTGCCCCCTAGCTGCCATGGCCTGTCTGTCAGGAACTCCACTTATAACCAGTTATCCTTTGCCCACCGTGGGGGAGATGGCCTGGGGCATCCAACCCCCATCCCACAATCTGGAAAATCCATGTAAATTTTTTTGGCCCTTCCTCTGTAGCAGAGAAGAAGTCTGAATTTTTTCTTTTTCTCTTATGAGTTGTTCACAATACCTTATTGTACAATTTGGGTTGATATTATACAATATTATACACATATTTTTATGCATTTCTGAGTTTCTAAACTTTTTCTGTTGTTGTCTGTTGGCCTTCATGTGTCATCTGTGGCTTCTATAAAATTCCACTGAAATTCCCATTTAATTTCTTATGATGACCAGTGATGTATCAGAATCATCATGGGGAAAGTTTCTATGTGGAAGGGATAACACACACACACATATATGATAGAGATAGATAGATAGAGAGAGAGAGAGAGAGAGAAGATGATTTGAGCTGCCACCCTACCCCACAAGACCCTCAAACATAGCAGACAGCTCCTTTGATCTTTCATCTATGATCAAAATTCCACCACGAGAATCACATTCCTTTGGGTTAAGGATGATTACCCCCTTCAAAGTTCTTCTTTTAATATACAAATCCTACCTGGAAAGAATGATACAATTTAAGCCCTAAAACCTCATTATGAACAAGTTTACCAAGCTCAGGAGAACAGAGGATGGGCTGGCGGTGGGGACAAAACAGAGGGGGTGTTTAAAGGTCGGGGACAAAGAAACCTGAGTATCTCAGATTTACCTTTACGGAGTTCTGGGCTGCTCCCCCCCACCCCCACCCCCACCTTGCCCCACTCAACCAAGAGGAATGAATATATACTGGTAAAATTTCAGATGTCAGTGATAGGCACTAGGGGAGAATTTTGGGAGGGACATGACGTTTCAGCCCCTTGGATCATATATGTACACAGAAGGCTGGTTTCGGTGGGCAGCTAGGAAACAGCACTACAGACTAGTGAGGGTTATCTTCCCAGGGCTTCACATATCATGGAAAGTTAGTGGTCACCTTTTCCTCCTCTTCCTCCTTCATAGTGGAAAAAGTAAGGACTAGGGTGGTTCGTGGTGTCCTAGAAAGAGCATTGGATTTTAAGGCCTGGCTTTACTACATTTCATCTACTTACTTCTCTGAGCTTCAGTTTCCTTATCTGTGAAATGGGGGTAATAAGAGCACTGTCCTCAGGGTTCTTGTGAGGATCCAATGAGATAATGTACGTAAAAGAGGATCTCCAAGGGTCCTTTATACTTTTGGGGGGGGCCATGAGGGTTAAGTAACTTACCCAGGGTCACACAGCTAATAAATGTCAAGTGTCTGAGGCCAGATTTGAATTCAGGTCCTCCTGAATCCAGGTCCAGTGATTTATCCACTGCACCACTTAGCTGTGTTCCCCCCACCCCTTTATACTTTTAAATCTGTGGTCTCCTGATCCTATGAGGTTTGGAGGCTGTCGGCCAAGCATAAGCAGGGTAGGAAAGCAGGTGAATGGACTGAAAATAGGACCGAGGCAGTGAAGGCTGCGTGTGGCTGTCCCTTGGACACATGCTGACCTTCACTCCAAGATGTGCCTAACAATGAGGATCTAGAGGAGATCCTGGGCCTCTAGAGCTTGGGTTCAGAAAGACTCCTGGCCACAGGGAACAAGGGGATTCTAGACCTAAAAAATGCCCATTCTGGGTGGCAGGGGGCAAGGAGCAGGCCTTAGGGGATGGTGGTGCTCCTGGAGGGTCGGTGCAAGCTCGCTGGGATCTATTCAGAATGTTTGGGGACCTCCCTCCCCCATCACAGGGAAAGGCAAGCAGCTTATCTGGAGCACTTGGCTGATACTCCCACCCCACCCCACCCCCTCCTCCACAGGGGACAGCTGGTCAGCTGACTTTCCATGACAACTTGGAGAGGAATCCTGGAAAGTCAGCTTAGTGAGGGCTGGCAGCAAGAAGAAAATGAACCTGAGAGACACAGAAAGAGCGAGTGAACGAGAGAGAGAGAGTGCGTGAGAGAGAAACATACAGACAGAAAAACAGAGACAAAGAAAAGCAGAGACAGAAACAGATAAACACAGAAAGAGAGATACACAGAGAAACAGAGAAAAACAGAAAAAGACAAAGAGAGACAGAGACACAGAGACAGATAAACACACACACATAGAGAAACAGAAAGAAACAAAGAGAGACAGAAACAGAGATAAACAGAGACAGAGACAAGAGACAAAGACAAAAATAGAGTCAAAGACAGAGAGAAATACAGAAAAAAAATGCAGGATTAGAAAGAGGGACACTGAGAGACAGAGAGGGAGAGATAGAGACAGAAATAAGTCCCTCGCAGTTCTAAATGCTATGATTCTATGGGAGGGAGACAGAGATACCCAAAGAGAAAGAGAGAAACAGGACTGGAAGTTGAGAGGAGGTGCCGTTTTATTCTCCCAGCATAGGGGAACAGATAGAATGCCAAGGAAAGACTGTCTGATTGTGGCCCCGTTTTCTTGTGTGCTTTTGGTAATACTACTGGGCCAGGTTTCTGGGTCCTTCCTTTTTTTTTCTTTGAGTTTTGTGCCCGGGACTCTTGAGTGTTTAAGGTGTGTGTGAGTGCTCCCCAGAATTCAGGACCCAGGACCACTCTTGTGCTTGGTTTCTCAGCCTGTGCTCCCCACTCTCCCTAGGGTTAATCATCATTAGTAAGGAGGCAATGTCAACTCTAGTCTCCCCTTCACTTCCCCACCCTCACATGAGTCCCTATTTCTCAATGACCTTGAGTAGATATGGTAGAGAATTACATACTCTCCCCCTACCCCCAGGGCTCTATTCCACTCCCCTCCCTCCACCTCCAACAACATGGGGCCCTTTTAAACTGATTTGTTCCCTGGATAGTTTATGAGGTTCATAACTTTTTTAAAAAAAATTTTGCTGTAGTGATAGGGTAGGGTGTTTGGGAACAGCAGAAAAAGCATCAGCCTTGAGCTCTGTGCCTTCGATTCTTGGGCATCCCCTGCCCCTTCCCTCACCCCATGTATGGGGTTTTTTGAGTATGAGGAGCTTGCTGCTAGGACCCACCTCCTCCTCCCCTCTGCCCCCCATCCCCACCCCAAGTTATATCAACACCATATTAACCCAGAGCTAGACATTCAAGGGTTAAACAGCCAAGTCTCTGTCCCCCCTGACTCTGTCTCCCTCTGTCTCTGTTTTGAATCTCTTCTGTTTCCATGGGTCTCCCCTGCCATTCAGAGGGAGGACTGAGAGTTGGGACTTTGGTCACTATGACAACAGGCTGTGTATTTGGGCATTCTGGGTTGGGATCCAGGATCATGAAAGGAGATATTTAGATTCTTTCGTTTAACCTTCTGAGGCCTGGAGCAGAAATGCATCTCCATGAGGGCCTGGGGAAGGTAGAGTGTTGTATTCTCCCAAGGGACCCTGATGGGTGGAGAGGGCAAAGATCTATTCCTTGGACAGGTAGGGGCCCTGGGGACCTTCCTTTATTAAACCTCTCCTGACTGCCTCTTATTGAGGATCTTGGAGGGGAAGACTGGTCCACAGCAGGAAAACCGTGCCTGGGGAATCTGGGGGGTGGTTGGGCAGCTAGATGGTGGCAACCTACCATCTCCAATCTCTTCCCAGCCTGGCTTCATCATTCCCATCCACACACTCTATAATTCAGCTGGACGACTGGCAGTTGTTTACAACACTCCATCTCCAGGCTCCTGGCCTTTGTACTGATTCTGCCTCATGCTTAGAATGCTCTCTGTCTTCACCTCCCTCTCCTGAAACCACAAATTTCCCTTCAGACTCAGCTCAAGTGGTGCCCTTTTCCCCTCCATTCCCCACCCCCCATCTATAATCACCTTCCTTTTTGAGGTTGCCTTGTATCTCCTTTGTATGTGTTGGGTATAGGTTTATTTATGGGCATGTCTTTTCCCCCATTAGGACAAAAGCTCTCCGAGGACAGAGACTGTATAGATTTAAGTTCCTCATGCCTCTCACATAGTAGGAGCTTAATAAATGTTTATTTGTTGATTGGTAGGAAGTGAGGGGAGAAATTCTACTCATTTTTTTTTTAAGGTAATCGGGGTTAAGTGACTTGCCCAGTGTCACACAGCTAGTAAGTGTCTGAGGTCAGATTTGAACTCAGGTCCTCCTGACTTCAGGGCTGTATCCATTTAATCACCAATTCTGGAAGTCCAGAAGTTGACAAAATCCACTGGCGTCACATTATAGATACTGGTGGGGATCCTGCCTCAAAGTTTGAGTGAGGAATTATTTCATTTTATAAATGAAGAAGCTGAGTCCCGAAGAGAGGAAGTGACTTGCCTAGGAGCCCATTGCTTGTTAGTAGGAGAGATAGAACTAGAAGTAGCTCTCTTGATTCTTAATCTGAGACTCTTTCCATTACACTCTGCAACTCAGATGAGGTGCTCTCAAAACCATACGTGCAGGCATCCACCTTCTTTCTGTGTCAGGCTGCCAAGTCCTCTACTCAGGGCTGATTCTGGATATTGCACAATATAGTTCACTGAATACCCCCTCTGGGAAAGTGTGCTGGGGGTGGGGGGTGGGGGAAGAGGTCACTTAAACTGCTGAGTCATGGGAATAGGAGGGAGCCAAGTGCCAGGGGAAAGCTAGAGACAGAATCTGCTGAGCAGGAGGTCCCTGGAGCACTGTCCCCTGACCTCTGCTCCTGCTAACCGTGGGCCGGGCTGCTGGGGCATCCCCAGGGAACATTCCTGGAAAACAGTTTGTTTCCTGGTGTGTAAGAGGCTTCAGTTTTCTCTGTTGAATTCTAGTTTAATGGCTTCTCCAGATAGCATCCTTGAGGCTAGCATCTATCTTCCCATCATGTGGCCCCAGGAAGCGTCAGGGGAATGGCTGGATTGACTTCCCTGGTGACCTTTCAAAAGGTGTTTGAGTTGGAAGGTTGTCTTTCCAAGGTAGCCAAGTGCCCGGGGCTCGGGAGAGGGTGGGAGAGAGGAACTAAAGGATAGGCCAAGCCTGAGCAGGAGTCACTCTCCTGAAAACTGTGGGAGTCTGGATCCTGGGGTGTTTGCTGATCTTTCAGTTGGGTGTATGCCGGCCTCTGAGTGTGTGTGAGAGGGTCTGTGAGTGAGTGAATGCTTTAGTGGGTAGGGTGAATCTGTGTGTGAGGGGGTGCCTGAGGGAGCTTGGTCATTCTGAATGTGGATCTGAATGTTGGCTTGTAGGAGTGTATTTCTGAGTGTGTGTGTGTGTGTACCTGAGTGAGTCTGAATGAGTGTGTGTATGTGTTTGTGTTTCTACTTGTATATGATTCTCTATATGTGTGTGTGTGTGTGTGTGTGTGTTTGTATATGTCTGAGTCTGTGGGGGTCTGCTTATATAAATTTCTGCGTGTGGGTGTATGTATGAATATATGTCTGCTTGTATGTGTTTCTGAGTGTGTGTGTTTGTATATGTCTGAGTCTGTGGGGGCCAGCTTGTGTGAGTTTCTGGATAAGTGTGTGTGTCTGAATGAGTGTGTTTCTGAATGAGTGTATGTGGATCCACTTGTGTTTCTGTATGTGTGTGTGGGAAGGTAGGTCGGTAATATATCTGAGTGTATTTGAGTGTGTGAGGGTCTGCTTGTGTGAGTGAATTTCTGCGGGTTGAGTGTGTCTAAAAGATTACTCATCCATTCAGAGAGAGGCTCCCCTCAGAGCACTTAAATCTTCCTGAAGAAAAATAATCAGATAATGAGTTCATTTCCGATTTCACATTTGATGCCAACATTCCTAGGAAATAAGAGCCTATGCAAAGCCCTCCTGGCTTCTTCGTGTGGCTTTGATTAGCAGAAAAACAGCCCCAGGCCTTCCACACCCACCAACAGAGCCCTGGCGCTTTCTCAGAACTAGAACCGGAGCTTGTCAAAGTGACCAGGAGGAGGCACTGAGGGTAGTTATGCAGACCTGCCCCCCCCCCCCCCCCGGGCCCCAAACCTCCCACCCAAATCCTTGGAAATGGCCTTTGGTCCTCTGGCAGTATTAGGCCCCTGATCACCTCCCTTATAGGATCTAGATGCCTATACCTAAATAAGGCCTTTCCTAAAGACAGAATGGGCATTGGCCAAACTTTGATGTCCACAGTGAGGGGTCTTGGTGCTAAGGGAGGTGCCACATCCCAGTCTATGGTGGTACCCAGAAACTACCTTTAAAGATTAATTCCTCTTATCATACTTAGCCACCTCCACACATCCCCTTTAAAATACAATTGTCCCTTAGAAGGGTAATGTATGAAGCCAGTTATCAGCCATGATGCTTCAATGTGAGTTCATTGAATTTTTTTTCCTATAAGGCAGTAGCCAAGTGAAGAAAGGAGTTTTGCCAATTAAGAAGAGTGAAAGGAGAGAGATGGAATTTGAGGAACTTCAAGGAGACAGACCACTCCTCCTTCCCTATAGAAGCACGGCTTGAATACCTTGGGATTGGAAGGTGGGGTCAAAAGGGTCCAGAAAAGGCAGAAGGAGGATCAGCAAAGGCAGACTTTGCTCCTTCACCCTTTTGTATCTCAGGAGGCCCCAGAGAGAGACAGAGAGACAGACACAGACACAGAGACAGAGAGAGACAGAGATAGAGACAGAGAGACAGAGTCCTTTCCTTCTTTCCTCCCTCCCTTCCTTCTTACCTTCCTTCCTCCCTCCCTCCCTTCTTTCCTCCTTCCCTCCCTTCCTTCCTTCTTTCCTCCCTCCCTCCCTCCCTCCCTCCCTCCCTTCCTTCCTTCCTTCCTTCCTTCCTTCCTTCCTTCCTTCCTTCCTTCCTTCCTTCCTTCCTTCCTCCCTCCCTCCCTCCCTTCCTTTCTTCCTCCCTCCCTCCCTTCCTTCCTTCCTTCCTTCCTTCCTTCCTTCCTTCCTTCCTTCCTTCCTTCCTTCCTTCCTTCCTTCCTTCCTTTCTTCCTGTCTCCATTAAATACCCAGTTCATTGCTAGTTACAGTGAAGGCTACAGAGAAACACAAGCAAAATTCCCTGCCTTACAGGGGCTCACAGTCTATTTGGGGAGACATTCACAATAAATGATTAGAGGACGATGTATGACAACATGTTCATTTACTGCTTGGTTGTGTACAGAGTTCACTTTGAACTGGAACAGTCAATGAATGAAGTTTTATTTAAAAGGTAGAGCTGAACGATGCTTAAAAGGATGAGAATGGTTTGGAGGTCGTGAAGAAAATCCAGAGAAGAAAACAGCATGGGCAAAAATTCCAAATCTACTTGTTGCAGATGTTCCTTATTCTTGGGGTTCCATGTCACCTCAATATGAGAGGAAAATCTATGATTTCATCTGTGGGAGAATATGAGAGACTATGATTTAGGAGATAAGCTGCTAAGTTCTCTTCCCTTTTCCCATTGCATTCTATTTTACTTTATATATGGGGCATCTAGGTGGTGCAGTGGGCAGAGAATTGGCCCTGAAGTTAGGAGAACCTGAGTTCAAATTTGACCTCAGACACTTACTAGCTGTGTGACCTTAGGCAAGTCACTTAAGCTCAATTGCCTTAAACATTCGGGTCCATCTCCATTCGTCCTGATAATATATCTTGTCACTCTTCCAGATGGCTCTGGAGGAGGGAGTGACTTTGGCACAGCCCTTCCTCAAATCCAATTCATTGCAAGTCATGACATCTGTCTCAGTTCTCTTCAAGAATGAAGGACAGGGCAGCTAGGTGGCGCAGTGGATAAAGCACCAGCCCTGGATTCAGGAGTACCTGAGTTCAAATCCAGCCTCAGACACTTGACTCTTACTAGCTGTGTGACCCTGGGCAAGTCACTTAACCCCCATTGCCCCATAAAAATAAAAAAAAAAGACTGAAGGATAGGGGCAGCTAGGTAGCACAGTGGATAGATCACCGGCCTTGGAGTCAGGAGGACCTGAGTTCAAATCCGAACTCAGACACTTGACACTTACTAGCTGTATGACCCTGGGGAAGTCACTTAACCCCAATTGCCTCACCAAAAAAAAAAAAAAGCTAATTGGTGTTAATTGGTTAAATGGACTTGGGACACTAACCAATCGTGTTTAACACTGGGGGAAATACATTGACTGCTGATGATATTAGAGAATCACTTGAGATGGAGAGATGTAAGCAGCATTGCTTTCAGAACCCAGCCTGCTAGTGCACACTTGGTTTGGGAGGATAAGTTCAGAGCCTTATTACACTTACATGTTGACTTGTTTCCTCTCCTGATAGAATGTAATATGTTCACTGAGGGCAGTGACTGTTTCTTTTTTCTGGCTTTTCATTCCCAGCACCTAACACACTAACAATGTCTAACACATAGTAGGTGCATAATAAATGCTTGCTTATTTGATTGGCAAATCTTAAGGAGTTGCTTGAGGTACATGGAAGTTGTGTGACTCACCAGGGGTCACATAGTTAGTGTGAGGGGTAGGAAATGGCCGAGAGCTTCCTTATTCCAAGCCCAGCACTCTATCCACTATACCAGGCTACCCTATTTCTATCACAGGAAGATGTCATTATCAGTGTCTCTGAGCATGTCCCTCTCCAGGCCAGGTCATCTCCCCTACCTCCTCTGGGAAGGAGTTCCATGACTCTACCTTGAGATCCCAACCTTACTCCCATTCAGAACTGCCCTCCACCTCCTTCCCCCTACAAGTTATCGGTCACATCTCTCACACAACCAACCGTTTAGAGTACAAGAACCGACTTTACTGCAGGGTGAGGCATCTCCGGAAAGAATAAACTCTTACCCTCATTCAGGAGAGTGACACAATCTAGGTTAACATATAAATCTGGCTTAACATCGCTCTGTTTCACCCCCAGGCTATCCAGATTTAGTCCTTGGTACTTGAGTAAAGTCAGGTCCCTGTTGGCTGCTCTCCAAATCCCAACATTCAGGTCAGGCTCAAACTGTTCTCCCTAACAGCCCAGCTGGTTGCTTGATCCTTCCTGGTTCCAGGAGAAATCCACAACTTCCTTGAAATTCACAGCTCATGACTAGACCTGTCTCAAGGGATAGATCTGTTCTGACCAGTCTAAAACTCAGCTCCAGGTGACAGCCTGGCCCGATGAAATAAATGGCCTGGCCCTGGAGTTAAGTCCCAGCCTTGGGCTCCAGCCTCCTGTTGCTCTGCTTCTCATTCTTCTTCTTTTGCCTTCTTTTAAGAGCCTGAGCTAGTCTGATGCCCTTGGGGCAAGGGCACTTATTAAGTGGGAAAAATTGTTGTTGTTGTTGTTTGTCCTTCATGCTTGAAGAGGGCCATGATATCGGGAAGTGATATCATGACTTGCACTGAATTGGATTTAAGTGAGGGAGGGCTATGTAAGGTCACCAACCTCACTCTCTCCTCCAGAGCCATCTGGGTCCAGTGGCTAGATATACATCAGGACAACTGGAGATGGCCATGGATGTTTAAGGCAATTGGGGTTAAGTGACTTGCCCAGGGTCACACAGGAAGTAAGTGTCTTAGGTGAGATTTGAACTCAGGTCCTCCTGACTTCAGGGCCAGTGCTCTATCCAGTGTGTCACCTAGCTGCTGGGGGAAAATAGTAAAGACCTCTGAAATGGGAATAAGAAGAGTACTGATTTCCAATTCTGCTAGTTAACTGAGTATCCATGGGCAAGATATTTCATCTTTCTATACCTTAGTTTCCTTAACTGTAAAATGGGGGCGATACTGGTACCTACCTCACAGGGTTGTCGTGAGATAATATTTGTAAAGCATTTTATGTACCTTAAGGCACTAGATAAATATTATAAATCACTATGATTACATGGGATATAATGGAAAGGGTTACTTACTCCTTAGCAAGATCTCAAGTTTCATGATTGTGCTCCATGTCTAACAAGTTTCTTTGGCCATCCTCATGAGGCCTGGCCTTGTGGTCTCAGTCATATTCTACTGGATATCCAGAACATACCTTTTGCTTCCCTTCCCTTCTACTTTTTTCCTTCTCAGATGCAATTCTTCCTTCCCAGGGCCCTTCAGACTTACATTTTTCCCATAAGATTCCATTAGTTTTTTGTTTGTTTTTTTGATGGGGCAATGAGGGTTAAGTGACTTGCCCAGGGTCATATAGATAGTAAGTGTCAAGTGTCTGAGGCTGTATTTGAACTCAGGTCCTCCTGAATCCAGGGCCAATGCTTTATCTACTGTGGCATCTAACTGCCCCCTAAATAAAATAAATTAAAAAAAAAAAGATTTTAGTAGAGTGGGAGGGCACTGAAGTCAGACTGTAAGGAGTTGAGGAGTAAGTAGACAGTGAAGAAATGGAGGTGGCAGGGGTGAAGTACTCAGTCTCATAGAATCTCATTTAAAGGTGATTTTAGCGGCCATCCCGTCTAAGCCGTACTTATATAGGAAGTCCCTCTACAACATACCAGACATAGAGTGGTTGCTTGAAGACCTCCAGTGAGGGGGAACCCATTACCTCATTAGACAAACCTATTCCACTTCTGGAAAGCCCTCATCATTAAGGGGTTTTTCCTTAGACGGAACCCAAATTTGCTTCTCTTTACTACTTCTATCCTTCATTCCTCCATCTGTAGCCAAGTAGAATAGGCCAATTCCTCTTCCCTACTACGGCCTGACATGCTTGAAGATGTCCATCATGTCTCCTCTAAATCGTCTCTAGGCTACATATGCTCATTTCTTTACATTATTCCAGAATGGCTTCATTTCCATTCCCTTCTTCATCCAATGTGGCTCCTAAGGGCTAAGCACAAGATTTCAGATGTTCTCTGCCTGGGACAGAGTACAGAGGGACTATTATCACCTGGAAACAAATGAGATTAGATTGAATAAGGGTGAATGTAAAGTTCTGCACATAAGTTCCAAAAATCAATTGCCCAAATGCAGGATAGGAGAGGCATAGCTAGAGGAGGCTCTTATCTGGGAGCTTAGTGGACTGCAAGTACAGCATGAGGTAACATCAGGACTCAGCAGTGAACAAAGGTAAAGCTATCGTAGACTCCATTAAGATAGCACCAGAATACAGCCACATTTGGAATACTGGATTCAGTTCCAGACACCACATTTTAGCAAAGACATAGATAAGCTAGAGCTTGTCCAGAAGAGGAAAAACAGTATAGAGAAAGGACTAAAAAATGTTATATTTATGCCTCCAAAGTCACTAAACTTGAATAACTTTTGACCCAGTGATATCATTAACAGGACTGTACACCAAAGAGATGGAAAAATCTTAAGGAAAGGACCCATATGTATAAAAATACATATAGCAGCTTTTTTCATGGTGGCAAAAAATTGGAAACTAAGGAGGTGCCCATCAACTGAGGAATGGTTAAACAAATTATGACATATGAATATATTGGAATACTACTGTGCTATAAGAAATAATGAAGGGAATGGTTTCAGAGAAATCTGAGACTTGTATGAACTGATGCAGAGTGAAGTGAATAGAATCAGAACAATTTTTTATTTTTTATAACATCAACAACACTGTAAAGACAATTTTGAAAGACTTAAGAATATTGATCAATACAGCGATCAACCCCAAGTCCAAAGTACAAAACATACTACCTACCTTCTGATAGAGAGGTGATGGATTCAGGGTGCAAACTAACATGTAGAATTTTGGGATACAGCTAATTCCAGAATTTGTTTTGCTTAACTATGTATATTTGTTGGAAGGGTTTTATTTTTTTTTTCCTTCTTCGATGGAGGAGAGGGAGTGAGATAGGAGGGAGAGAATATATATATATATATATATATATATATATATATATATATATACACATGTATATTTATACATATATATAATTTTGTAAATTTTTAAAAAATTAGACAAATTTCTTTAAAAGAAAGAAAAACCTGTCAAATAAAGGCTGTTTGAAGGAACTGAGAGTATTTTGCTCAGAGAAGAGAAGACATGGGGAATCTTAGAATGGGAACATAATAATTATCTTCAAGTATTTGAAAAGCAGTCATTTGGAATAGAGATTAGACTTGTTCTGATTGAGTATAGATGACAGAAAAGAGAGTAATGGGTGAAAATTACAGAATACCACTGTTAGCCTTGAAAATTTTCCTAATAATAGAGTGAACTAAAAATAGAAGGGGTAGCTTAGGCAAGTAGTAGTTTTACCTTCACTAGAGACCTTCAGGCAGAGTAGGATTGGCTACTTGTGAAATATGCTATATTGGGGATTCTTTTCCTTGTTCAGGTCAAACTAGATCAAATTCAAATAGAAACAGATTTCAATAATTATGTTGTATTGTATTTTTATATCATTCACTCACTCAGCCATTCATTTAATTGTGTGTTTGTTTGTTTAAACATTCCCCAATTACTTTTTTTTTTTTTTAGTGAGGCAATTGGGGTTAAGTGACTTGCCCAGGGTCACACAGCTAGTAAGTGTTAAGTGTCTGAGGCCGGATTTGAACCCAGGTACTCCTGACTCCAGGGCCGGTGCTCTATCCACTGCGCCACCTAGCTGCCTACCCAATTACTTTTTAATCTGGTTGGGTCAGGAGTTTTGCAGCAGGGAGTTTGACACTTCTGAAATAGATAACCAATGAAATCTTTTCTAATTCTAAAATTATGTGATTCTGTGATTCTATTCCTCATTTTTACCTCTCTGAATCCTTCTCTTCCTTTAAGACTCAGCTAGTATAACCTTCTGCTATAACTTTCACTGATAATCCCAGCTACTAATGTTCTCTCATTCCTCAAATGATCTCCTATTTACTTATCAATAAACAAGAATTTATTAAGAACTTACTAAGTGTCTGGCATTGCTATATACCTTAGGACTACAAAGGCAACAGCAAAACAATGTCTGCCCTCAAGAAGCTTACATTTTGTGCCTATCTTTGTAGGCACAAGATAACAGGAGTGGGGTGGGGACACTAGCAGTTGGGGAGACCAGAAAAAGCTCCAGGTGGTGGTTGATGCTTCAGCTGAATCTTGAAGGGAACAAGGGGTCCTAAGATGGGGAGGGAGTGCATTCAAAGCTTTAGTGACAGCCAGTGCAAAGGTAAGGACTGGTGTATGGGAAACAACAAGAAAGCCAGTGTAGCTGGACTGCGGAGTGTGTGAAGAGGAATTATATGGAATGGTTAGAAAGGGATGGAACCAGTTTGTGAAGAGCTTTAAATGCCAATCAGAGTAGTTTATATTTACAACCAGAGATAATAAGAGGCCACTGGGCATTTGCTGAGTATGGAAATAACATGGTCAGATGTGTGCTTTAGGAAAAGCACCTTGGCAACTGAATAGAGGATGATAGATTGGGATTTAAGGCAGGGAGATCACTTAAGAGGCAATTACAATAATCTCAGCAAGAGGTGATAAGGACCTTAACTAGGGTGATGGCTGGGTGAGTAGAGAGAGGGACAAATATGAGGGATATTGTGGAGGTAGACGTGACAAAACATGGCAACTGCTGGATATGTTGAGAGATGGAGAGTGAGGAGTAGTGATAACACTGAAGACATGAATCTGGGAGAATGGCTGGATAGTTGTTGTTATTTAGTTAATTAGTTGTATCTGACTCTTTGGCCCCATCTGGGGTTTTCTTGTGAAACATACTGGAGTGACTTTTCATTTCCTTCTCTGGCTCATTTTACAGATTAGGAAACTGAGGTAAACAAAGTTAAGTGACTTGCCCAGGGTCATACAGCTAGTAAGTATCTGAGACTGGATTTGAATTCTGGTCTTCCTGACTCTAGGGCTAGCCTATATCCCCTGTGCCCCCTGGCTATCCTGTGGCCAGATGGTATATGTTCAAAAAGACTAGGAAAATTGAGAAGAGGGGTAGATTTTGTAGGAAACAGTGAGTTCTGTTTTAAACATGTTGAGTTTGAGATAAGTCTGGGAACATCCAGTTCAAAATGTCCAATAGGCAGTTGAAGGTGCATGGCTGGAGCTCAGGAGAGAGTCTAGGGCTGAATGTATATAGATTTGGCAATTATCTGCCCAACAATTATTATTAAACCCATCGGAGGTCATGAGGTCCAAATGAGAGAACAAAGCAAGAAAAGAATAGAAAGCTCAAGACAGAGCCTGGAGGTTCACCATTTTGTCTAGTTATTCATCTTGTGTCTATGAAGCTGTTTTTGTTTGTTTGTTTGTTTGTTTGTTGGTGAGGCAATTGGGGTTAAGTGACTTGCCCAGAGTCACACAGCTAGTGTTAAATGTCTGAGGCTGGATTTGAACTCAGGTCCTCCTGAATCCAGGGCCGGTGCTCTATCTACTGTGCCACCTAGCTGCCCCTATGAAGTTATTTTTTAAACCCAAGTATAGGACTTTATACTTATCTCTATTACATTTCATTTTATTAGATTAGGTTGATCATTTGTCAAGATCCTTTTGGATTCTGACTGTCATCCACTTTATTTGTTTGGTTATGTTTTGTTGTTGTTGTTGTTTTTGTTTTGTTTTGTTTTGCAGGGCAAGGAGAGTTAAGTGACTTGCCCAGGGTCACACAGCTAGTAAGTGTCAAGTGTCTGAGACCAGATTTGAACTCAGGTCCTCCTGAATCCAGGGCCTGTGCTTTATCCACTGCACCACCTAGCTGCCCCCTGTCATCCACTTTAGATACGAATTCTACTATTCATTTCATTAAAGAGGAGAAATGTAGAAAAGTAGGTTGAGAAGGCAATCCAATGGAATTCATTCCAATTTTAAGAGAATTTATTCAATATACTGTATTAGATTCTGGGTATACAAAAACAAAAATGAAATCAAGTTTATCCTCATGGGGCTTATATTCAACAATACAAGCCATACTAGATACGCCAATGCAAATGAACAGAGTCAAGGGAAGGGCATTTTATCAGACAGGAGAGATTGAACATCTTTGAAGGCAGAGGGAAAGAGTCAATAGAGCAACGGAGATTGAAGATGAGAGTGTACAAAAAAAATGACGGTTGGGTCAAGTTAGCAACAGAGGCAGAAAAGGATGTATTGAAGGGGACATGGTTAAATAGCATAGTTCTTTCATTTGACAGATCGGAAAGTGAGGCCAAGCGAGAATGGGATTTTTCTCAAGGTCACATGGATAGTTAATGTCAGACTCAGGGTGGGAATGCCCATCTCCTGACTCAAATCCAGTCCAGTTTCTATACACTAAACTTTGTCCAGCCTCTCTTCCCCAGTATATGCCCCTTCCCTGTTCCCGCATCCTTTGGTGGCAGTAGTCTCCTGTTCTGTCCACAGACAGTTTCTTCTATACCTTTCTGTACCTCCAACCCCTCTCTCTCTCTCTCTCTCTCTCTCTCTCTCTCTCTCTCTCTCTCTCTCTCTCTCTCTCTCACACACACACACACATCTTGGCTCTTATCTGAGGTGGTTAATACATGAGAGTAAAAGACAGGATGATTGACTTGATATTGGTATGGGTTCTAGCTTGGGAGTCAGGTAATGTGGGTTTTGGCTTCAGTTCCATTGCTATCTATTTATGTGACCCAAGGCTGGTCACAAAAGTTCCAAGGACCTCTAACTTCCAGTAACTATAAGATTTTCTAAAGGATCATAGGACATAAAGCTGGAAAGCACTTTATAAATAACTGCATCCAACTCCCTCATCTCATGGATGATGAGACCAAGTGACCTGCCTGAGTCCAGACCAGTAAGCATTAAAGGTGAGATTTCACATCAGCTGAGCAAGCATGCTTTGCCCTCCTTATCTTACTAGAGAGGAGAGAGGTGGGGCAAAGATAGGGATGTGAATCATGCTCTCCATGATCAGACACTGTCTCCAGGTGGGTTGGTTTTGCTGGAACGTTTTTCTTTGTTTTAAGGGAGAATTTAAGGGGAAACAACTGTGGTATAAAAAGGAAAGAAACAGATATTTATGAATATCTACCATGTGCCAGGCCCTGTGTTAAAGACTTTACAAATATTAGTTCATTTGGTCCTCATAACAACTTGTTATTATCTCTATTTTACAGTTGGGGAAACTAAGGCACACAATGGTTAAGTGACATGGTCCTTTTCAAGAACGAAGGACAAACAACCACCACCACCAAGGTCACATAACTAGTATCTAAGGCTAAATTTGAACTAAGGTCTTCCTGACTCCAGACCCAGCACTCTATCCACATTTTAAAATTATATTTTTTAAAAAAATTGTTTTTAGCCTCATCCCCTAAGATGACCAGAAATGGCCCGAACACTAGATCTTTGCCTCAGAGGTTGTGGGGGAACACTCGGCTCGACTATTTCCCAGTCTCTGAGAGAAATTGAAAAAGGCAGTCTAGGTCCAGAAAGCATGTTCTCTGCATGTTTACGTGCTATTGGCGTGTTGATCCATGTACCACCTAGGTGTCTGTGAACCCGTGAAGGGCGGCGACCCAGATATGGGTGTTCTCAGAACAGCACCAGAACATGTGGTGGTCATTCTGGCAGCCATCCTGGTAACCAGAAGGCTGTGCCCCCTCCCTGCGAGGCCTGACACATCCCTAAGACATGGCTCATTTGAAACCAAGACACATTCAATCCTCTCTGTGTTTGAGTTTCCCTATGACAAACATCTGGGTGTTTCCAAAAAACCCAGAGGGCCTGACATGATCTGGACACAGTCCTGATTGTAAGGAGTCAGAGAGAAAAGATTTCAGGTGCCAAAGCATTCTGGGTGAGGAGGCCTCAGTGGGCTGGGGATCCGAGCCATTGGAACACTCAGAATTCCAGGCACCATCTTTTTTCTTTTTTTTTCTTTTTCCCAAATGACCTCCTGGCGCTTTCCAGAAATTGCATTGTCATGGGATTTGAAGGAGGAGGGGAAAAAAGACCAGACGATCATTCCCAGAGAGAAATGGTTAGAAATGCTAAAAGCAGCTGCCTCATTTCTCAAATCAAAGTTGCCTCTTCCCAGCCGGATTTCCCTCCCCTTCCCCTCCTCCCCCATTTATCAGAACCCTCAGCCTAGACCCAGGACTCACACACTCTCTGCTTTTAGTAACTAACCCACTGGGTGACCTTGAACAAATCACTTAAAATATCGGGGCCTCAGTGTCCTTGTTTGTAAAAGAAGGAAATTGGGGGGCGGGGCAGCTAGGTGACACAGTGCATAAAGCACCAGCCCTGGATTCGGGAGGACCTTAGTTCAAATCTGGCCCCAGACACTTACTAGCTGTGTGATCCTGGGCAAGTCACTTAATGATCATTGCCTGGGGGGGAAAAAGATGGAAATTGGACTAACTCGGGGGTTCTTCAGTTTTTCTGTTTCCTGAACCCCTTGGGTAGTAGTGAAGCCCTTCTCAGAATAATGTTTTTAAAATACTTTAAAAAGTGCATAGGATTATGAAGAAAGCCAATTCTATTGAAATGCAGTTATCCAGGCCTAAGCACAGTGCCTGGCATTTTATAAATGTTTATTGTCATTAAAAAGAAATACATTTGTGGGCCCCAGGTTAAGAACTCCTCAACTAGATGTCGGCCAAAGGTCCCTTCTAACTCAGTTTATGACTGTGAGGTGAAGGGCACGGATGGTTTAAGCAGAAGACGGTGCTTCCTTGACCTCTATGACCTCAAGAGTCAATGATTAGTTCTGCCTCCCCTCTGCTTTTAAGGATTTGGGAGATAGAGGCTGGGGCCTCTCACCTTCTCTTTCATGCTTATCAGTTGTCCCCTCCCCCCATCTCCCCTGGGGCCTGGTGTGTGTGATGCCCTGTAGACAGGATGGGGGCCTGCCTTCTGTCCCCTACACTTCATAAGCTGAGGCTTATGTGGCTGGAGGGGAGGGCCAGGCTTCCTGGGCTGGACTTCTCCTTTATTGTGCCAGCAATGAGAAGAAAAAAGTGGGAGGCAGCTGGAACACAGTGCAAGGAGCTCTGGAGTTAGAGATGTCCTCTCTCCTGCTAACCACCTGGGTGAGCTTGGGGCAGTTATTTAGCCACCTTAGGCCTCAGTTTCCCCATCTGTAAAATAAAAGAGAGGAATTAGATGGCCCTCTGAAGTCCCTTCCCAACTCTCCAATGGGATCCAAATGGATGGTCTGTTCCTCTGCTGCCCTTCCCCTCCCTGGGGTCTTTGTTGCTAGTGGTAGGACCTGGCTTAGATTTTTCCAGGTGATGCGAAATCTTTTCTGTCTGACCTTCTCCAGACTAGCCCCATGACCTAGCTCCTTCAAGTGGTATTCCTCCCTACTGTAAATGATATTTTGATGAGGCAGCTAGTGGTGCAGTGGACAGAGCACTAGGCCTGGAGTCAGGAAGTCTTGAGTTCAAATCTGGTTTTAGTCACTTACTAGCTGTGCTACCCTGGGCAAGTCACTTCACCACTGCCTGTCTTGCTTTCCTCAACTCTAAAATGGACGTAATAATAGCGCCTATCTCCCACAGTGGTTGTGAGGATCAAATGAGATGATATTTGTAAACATGCTTAGCACAGTGCCTAGAATGTAGTAGGTGCTATATTAATGATTATTACCTTTCTTTTATCCTCATTTTAGATATGAGGAAGAGGAGCTTCTGAGAAGTTAGATACATTGCCTAAGAAAACACAGCTTTGTGAATCCCGGAGCCAAGACTCGAACTCTGTGGTAGCAGGGTCATTTAGTATTTGAGGAGGGATTTGAACCCAGACCTCCAATCTCCAAGTTTCTTTTAAACTATCCCCATTCCTATCTCTTTTGCCTTCATGTCTTTGCTCCTTGCCTGTTTCTCTCACCTGGATAGCAATGCTCTAAACCCCTACTTAACCCCCATACAAATCCTACACACTCCTGGGGTCCAAATCTAATCTCATCTCCTTGGTGAAACCTTGCTGCCCACTCACTCCAGATCATAATCCCATGGTTGGAGAATGTTAGTAGGTGGGAAACTGAGGCCTACAGGAGGTCAAGTGACTCATTCACTATTCTGATTTCCTATAGGGCTCATTATAGGGACCCCACATAGCACTTTATTATTTACTGTTTTAATTCCCTAATGGTTTGAATTGTGCAGGGCAGCTCTACTTTATGGTACTAATTTATTCATGATTTTTTTTTATGAACCTGGAATTCTTTATTTTGGGTTTGGTTAAAGGGAGGCCCACCCATACTGCCTTCATTTTGAAAACAAGAATATTTTGAGGCATTTTCATCAGCAAAGCCGAGTCTCTACTCCCAGTTCTGTTCCCCATCTTCCCAACAGTATGATTTGAGCCTGAAAATAACCTGGCAGAGAAATGGTCCATGAGCCACTTGGGAGCAGTGGGGATAGGGAAGGCCAGAAACAACCAAATCAGGCAAATATTTATTTAGCAATTACTACATGAAAAACTCTGTGTCAGGTATAGGAGATAAGACCAAAACAAAAATGAAAACAAGCCAGAAAGGATCCCTAACCTCAAAAGATTTTGATTTTGCTGGGATAAAAGACGTTTAATCCCAGGGCCTATCCTGGTAGGGACTGGTCTGTCCAGCTACGATTAATGGGTTAAGGAAGTAGCTTATAGATTTAGAACTGGAAAGGCCATTTGGCCAACACTTTCAGTTTGCAGATAAGGAAACTGAGGCCCAGAGAGGTTACATGACTTGTCCAAGGTTACACAGGTAAGTACTTCTACTTCCATGCTTTTGCCTAGGCTGTGTCTCATGACTGGAATTCACTTCTATTCACCCTCCATTCCATGGAAAAATTCAATGGAATTTACCTTGGCCTCTTAAAATTTCTTATTTCCTTCAAAACTCTGCTCAAAACCTTCTACCCAAAACCTTTCTTTATTTCTTGGGATTTGAACCTGGGTCCTTTTCCCTCAAACCCAGCATTCTTTCTATTCTACTTCTTTCCCTCCCTTGACTATTGTACTGTCCAATTCTAACCTTCATTTAAGCAAATCCAGTGTAATGAAACTCCAAGTTATAAAACCACTTTTGAATAAGTGACTGATACTATGAGGAGCTGAATTGGTGATAAGGCAAGCAAGACTCCATCCAACATTTCTGGCCAAATTGGAGAATAGAATTAGACTCTAAGTGGGGCAATTTGGGAAAAGGAATGCAATAAGACCAGGCCCTTCTTTGGGAGTCAAAATTGGAGCCAGAATCAGTTAACTTTGAGGTTTCCGGGGGATGGAGTCAGCCTTGGAAATGAATAGCCCAGAGATACAGTTAAGGATGAAAAAAGGCTATGAAGGAAAAAAAAAAACAAAACATGTGAAGGAAGGAAAAGCCAAGGATGGGATCTTGGGGTCTTGATGGAAAAGGATGCCATTATGATTCCCTGTGTTAAAATGGAGTCCTTGACTGTGGCATAAATGACCATGCCAGAGCCTCTTCTGTACCTTTGGGAGAAAAAAAAAGGATGTTATCACTCTACAGAAAGGATATTCGATGTGACTAGTTTTATGTAATTTTTCAGGAATGTTATTGAACTTGGGATGACCAAGTAGGAAGTAGGAAGTTTTCAATTGGAACTCCCAAAATCTGTCTTATGACATTGACACACCCTTGATCAGTTTCACATTCATCTTAGAATCCTTGTCATGCTTCCTAAGCGTTTAAAAATTTTATTTTTTATTTTTGTAAAGTAAGGAGAGGAATATAATTTGTCATGTTTGAAATTGTGTAACTGAAATAGACGATTAATTTTGTTTTATTATGGAGTTACACACAATTGGGGCCTGTTGTAGATATACTCAACACCTCATTATCCAGGGGAGATATGGTCCTGGTTTTCAATTATGCAGGTACTTGTCTCCTCCTTCTTGCCTTTGATATCTTCTTAAACACACTGTTCCCATCCAGGGCTGGGAAACATAATAAAATGTAAGATTTAAATTTTTTTTTTTAAGTGAGGCAATTGGGGTTAAGTGACTTGCCCAGGGTCACACAGCTAGTAAGTGTTAAGTGTCTGAGGCCAGATTTGAACTCAGGTACTCCTGAATCCAGGGCTGGTGCTCTATCTACTGCACCACCTAGCCGCCCCCCCCCCCCAATTTTTTTTTTCTTTGGGGACCTCTAGTGCTTTGGGTAGATCTATTTGGGAGGAGTTATGGAAGGACAAGGACAAGTTTAGTGAAGACAAGAGAGCATGGATGGGTTAGTATCTGTCTTGGTGGAGAAGGCTTCAATCCTTGGTATGACAAATCCTGAAGTCTGCCCAGTGAGGTTTCAAAGAGGGGGAGGTCACTCAGAAACAAGAAGGAAATGGGGGTGAAGGAGGCCAAGATTCCCTGCTGAGGTTGATTCCTTTCCCCATAAGCATAACTTCGTGGGGACTTTCTGCTTTATGCTCTCCAGCTGCTAGTCACAATTTGGCTCAGATGGGGGGCATGGGTGTGGGTGTTGGGGTGTGTGTGTCAGGAATCTCTTCTGATTAGTTTTAATGACTTATTTCTCAATAATGCAACTTCAGGCCAAGTTTCTGTGCTGTGCTGGGTTTGTGTCCAAGAAGACCAGTCTTTGGCAAAGTTGTGAAGTCCAGACTCCATGGAGAATGTCTTGACAAACACAACTCCCCCTTTCCCTCTCCAGGGAAATCTTCATCCCATCTCCCCTACTGTGTCCTGTTCTTTCTACTAATGATGGCTTAACCGATAAATCTGATGGTCTTTTCCCAACCCTCATCATCTCTGCAAACAGTTGTCATTGTCTACTACTCTCTCTTCTGGACTCATCTTCTCAAGGGAAGGGAATAAGCATTTATCAAGCTCCGGCAAAGCACTAAGTGCTTTGCAAATTTTATCTCATTCTTCCTCACAATGACCCTAGGAGATAGAAGCTATCTATTATTATCTCTATTTTGCAATTGAGGAAATGGAGACAAATAGAAAGGTTAAAGGATTTGTTCAGGGCAAGCTAGTAAGTATCTGAAGTCATATTTGAACTCCAGGCTCAGCACTCTATCTCCTGTGTAACCCAGCTGCCTCTAAAATATTCTTTTTTCTTTTCTTTTTTTTGCGGGGCAATGAGGGTTAAGTGACTTGCCCAGGATCACACAGCTAGTAAGTGTCAAGTGTCTGAGACTAGATTTGAACTCAGGTCCTCCTGAATCCAAGGCCAGTGCTCTATCCACTGCGCCACCTAGCCGCCCCCCTCTAAAACATTCTAAATATTCACTAGACTTTTGTGACCCTGCTCTCTTGGTTCTCCTACCTGATTGCTCTTTCTTAGTCTTCATTGCTGATTCATTATCCATATCATATTCCCTAACCCCTAAATAATTGTGGTCATTTTTTGAGGCTCTGTCCTGGGTGTTCCTCTGTCTCTGTCTCTGTCTCTGTCTCTGTCTCTGTCTCTGTCTCTCTCTCTGCCTCTGTCTCTCTCTCTCTCTCTCTCACACACACAGAGGTTTCCATCTCTAGGTTGATGACATCTATATCATGTCCCCTAACCCCTAAAAAATTGTGGGTATTTCCCAAGGCCTCTAACCTAAGTGCTTCTCTCTGTCTGTCTCTCTCTTTGAATCAGTTCCAATCTCTGGCCTAATGATTCCCAAATCTATCTATCTAATCTATCTATCTATCTATCTATCTATCTATCTATCTATCTATCTATCTATCTATCTATCTATCTATCTATCTATCTATCATCTATCTATCTATCTATCTATCTATCTATCTATCTATCTATCTATCTATCTATCTATCTATCTATCTATCTATCTATCATCTCTATCTATTCCTGATATTTTTCCTGAAATCCCATCACACACCATCAATTGTCTATTGTATATTTCTTTCTTTTTTTCTTTCTTTTTTTTTTAGTGAGGCAGTTGGGGTTAAGTAACTTGCCCAGGGTCACACAGCTAGTAAATGTTAAGTGTCTGAGGCTGGATTTGAACTCAGGTCCTCCTGAATCCAGGGCCGGTGCTTTATCCACTGCGCCACCTAGCCGCCTGCCTATTATTGTATATTTCAATCTGAATACTGCCTCAAACTCAACATGGCCAAAATTGAACTCATTTCCCCCCATAAACTTAGCCTTCTTCCCAAATCCCCTCTTTTTAAGGGCTCCTAGTCATCCAGGTTTGTATCTTCAGGGTCAGCATTCTCCCTTACCCAACATCTCCATTCAGTTGCTAAATTTCGTCATTTCTACCTCCAGAATATCTTTCACATTTGTCATTTTCTCTTCTGCTCCCACGGCCAGAACCCTATCTCTGGCCTTCATCACCCCTTGCCTGGACTCTGGCAAAAGCCTCCTAATTCGTTTCCCTGACTCAAATCTCTTTCCCCTCTAATCCATTCTCCACACAGCTGCCAAAGTGATTTTCCTAAGTGAAGGTCTGACCATGTCACTCTCATCCCCTAAACTCCAGTGGTCTTCTATTGCCTCCAGGATCATAAATCAAAGCTTCTGTCTTTAGAGAGACCTTCACGACCTGGCCCCAACCTGCCTCCTCAATATTATGTGTCTCTATCTCTCTATAATATCTATACACCCACATGCATGGATGTGAATATACACATACATGTATATATGTATACTTGCATATGGCCAGACATCTCTTCCCTTTGCACTCTCTACAGAACCGTCAAACCAGCCTTTTGACTATTTCTCATACATGAAAGGTTCTTCACATTGTCTGCCTTCCAAGCCTGGAATGAATCGTTATCTCATCTCTGCCTCTTAGAAACTTTATTTCCTTCATAACTTTGCTCAAACAATACCTTTTACATGAAGCCTTTTGTGATCTCTGCTAATACCCTCTTCCACAAAAAATTACCTTGCACTCGTCATATTGTATATATTTTCTCTCTGTCTCTCTCTCTCTTTTTTTTTTTTTTGGCAAGGCAATGAGGGTTAAGCAACTTGCCCAGGGTCACACAGCTAGTAAGTGTCAAATGTCTGAGGCTGGATTAGAACTCAGGTCCTCCTGAATCCAGGGCCAGTGCTCTATCCACTGCGCCACCTAGCTGCCCCTTATATTTTCTCTTATTTTGGAGGCAAATAGGGTTAAATGACTTGCCCAGGGTCATACTAGGTGACTCTGCTAAGTGTATGAGGCTAGATTTGAACTCAGGTCCTCTTGACTCCAGGCCAGTACTCTACCCATTGTACTATTTAGCTACTCCCATGCTGCATATAGTTTCTGTATATCAATACTTCAGTACATATTGTCTCCAAATGGAATGTAAACTTTTTTTTTAAATCTATAAGCATGTTATTAATACCCAGGTACATTGCTAGGGATATAAATATAAAAATGGGGCAGCTAGGTAGCACAGTGGAATTGGCCCTGAAGTTGGGACCAGAATTCAAATCTCACCTCAGATACTAGCTGTGTGACCCTGGGCAAATAAATCACTTAGAGTGTAAACTTCTTAAAGGCAGTGACTGTTTAGTTTTTGTCTTTGTATTTCTAGGGGCTAGAACATAGGTGATTACTTGCTTAATATCCTCCAGCTCTGTGCTTCCAACTCGCTCTCACCTCCCAGTGTCCTACCCAGACAACCTGATAGAACTTGGGACTTGAGTCCTTCTAAGATTTGCATTTTAATAGAGGACAGTCTATAATTCAAATATGACACACTGATGGTGGGATTTTGGACACTGCGACTGGCAGTGGGGATATAATTTTGGGGAGCAGAAGCCTTCCTAGTGTCCCACATAACACCCTCTAGGTATCTTCCCACTCAGCCCAGTGAACCAGTGAACTAGTTATTTCCTGTTGATGATAAGGTGTTAGCACCTTCACTGTCCAAGAATGTCTGAGAGGAAATACCTTGTTTCCAAGATACCTGGAATTTCACTTTCTGCTCATGAAGGAGGGGAATGTGTGAAGGGGGTCATGTCCTCTGCCTGAGTATCCCAGCTAAAATAATCTAGGTACCCAAGTGCCACTGAGCTCAGTCCTTTCTAGGTTGTTTTAACTCAACCTATTTTTTTGGGGGGGGGTGAGGCAATTGGGGTTGACTTGCCCAGGGTCACACCACTAGTGAGTGTTAAGTGTCTGAGGCTGGATTTGAACTCAGGTCCTTCTGACTCCAGGGCCGGTGCTCTATCCACTGCACCACCTAGCTGTTTCTAGATTGTTTATGGGTAGAATCAGTCCTGCCAAGGAGGGACACTGTTGGACAAAGGGCCCCCCAAATAATAGTTTTTGATGAGAAGGGCAAAGAGCAGGGTGTGTGCATATAGGTCCTAAATGTCTGTGGTACCCATTGAGAGAATCACAAGGGTGAAGGAGAAGGGAGTGGGTATTTAGCTCTTCGAGATGACGATCAGATGTGTAGCTGGTTGACTTAATTAGTCAATAAACTCCAGAATTTATGACTTCTTTTCCTGCTGATGGAAAGAGGCATGAATACAGCTCTGTTCAGCTGCTCTGGGTGTCAGCTCCGGTCTGACGAGCTAGGTTGTATGAAAAAGAAGGAAAGGATAGCTGTTTGCTGCTTGGGGTGGGGGGTGAGGGGGGTGGGGAGGTGGGGGGTGGAGAGTTGCAAAGAGCCCACGCACTCCAGATGATGTTCTAAATTGCTCTAAGCATTTTCTCATAAGAACTTGATTTTCTTTAACTCTCTCCTCTCCACACTCACCCTTCCAAAATAAAGCAGTTAAACTCTTTCAGAGCCTCTGGATTCATTCTCTCTAGAAAGAATCTAACTGCAATGCTGACTTGGAAAACAAAAAGAAGGGGAAGGTGGTTTCTTGAATAATGAAAAAAATATCATTTTATTGTTTTGTTTTTTGCAGGGCAGTGAGGGTTAAGTGACTTGCCCAGGGTCGCACAGCTAGTGTCAAGTGTCTGAGGCTGGATTTGAACTCAGGTCCTCCTGAATCCAAGGCCAGTGCTTTATCCACTGCACCACCTAGCTGCTCCCAAATCATTTTATTGTAAAGCACTTGGTGGGGTCAGTACAACTTGACCTATAATTTCATCTATTGGGAAACTCCTGGCATGTAAAGTCCCTTTTATCTCTCTCCGTGACAATGACATATAAATTATATTATAATTCAATAAAATTATTGTTATAATGATTATAGAGAGCTAACATGGAATAGTAGACAGACCTGAAATTAGGAGGGTTTGGGTTTCTCCTTCGATTCTTGCTGGCTGTGCCACCTTGGGCAAGTCACTGGAATTTTAGGGAAATTTTTTTCCAGCTTAGGGGAGCACAGTGGTAAGGGAGGCTTCTGGAACAATTGGGAGAAGGTGTCTTCACCGAAGTACAGAGGGGTCTTCATTCGCTGATCTGAGAAAAGGAGATAGGTGGCCTCTGATCCTCAGACTGATACAATCATGCCTCAACTGCCTCCTGGTCCCTTCTCCGCTGGTGAGTTCTTTCCAGAACCTCCATTTTGTGTTAGGCTTTGTGGGAAGCCTTTCTTCATTGTGAAGACTTCACCACTATGCCTTAGTTGACTTCTTCCTCTGTTTCTTTGGCCTTCTCCCATTGGTGAGTTCTTCCTGGAATCTTCTTTTGGAGGAAGGGCAGAGGCCCAGTACTTAGCATAGTGCTTGGCACGTAGTAGGTGCTTGATAAATGTTTATTGATTGATCATTCTCTGTTGTCACCAAGCTACCCCACCTTGCTTTTTTCTGTGTTATCTACTATTATAATGTAAGTTCCTTGAGGACATGGGGGGAGGGTTGTCTTTTTTTTTTTTTACTTGTATTTGTGTCCCTCCAGTGCTTAGCACAGTGTCTGGCATATAATAAGATCTATTTAAAAAAAAAAATGGGGGGGGGGGGCAATGAGGGTTAAGTGACTTGCCCAGGGTCACACAGCTAGTGCATGTCAAGTGTCTGAGGCTGGATTTGAACTCAGGTCCTCCTGAATCCAAGGCTACTCCTTTATCCATTTCGCCACCTAGCTGCCCTCACGTAATAAGATCTTAATAAATGTTTGTTGATTGATTGACTTAACCATAATAGGCAGAAGATTTAAAGAGACAGGGGAAGCTAGGTGGTGCAGTGGATAGAACACCAACCCTGGAGTCAGGAGGACCTGAGTTCAAATCTGGCCTCAGATACTTAACACTTACTAGCTGTGTGACCCTGGGCAAGTCACTTAACCCCAATTGCCTCACCCCCCCCCAAAAAAAAAAGATTTAAAGACACAAATCTAGACTTGACCTCAGGTTTCCTAACCATCAGATCGATCCAAAAAGTGGGAGTGGGCTGCCTCAGGAGGTAATGGGATTCTCTTTATCATAGGTTATCAAGAAACAAGGTGGGGTGACCACCAGTTAGTTATGGTTAGAGGGTAGCCTTGTTCAGGTATGGCCTAGCTTCTTAAACTGTGGCTCAAGACCCCACATGAGGTCCTGTAACTGAACATAGGGGTCGTGGAAAATTTGGCAATCGCAAAAGGCTAGGTATACCTAGTTTATATACCTATATAGCTGGGGTCAAGTAAAAATTTCGCAGAAAAAGTTTAAGAAGCCCTGGTCTAAGTTTCTTTCTGTCCTTGAAATTTTGTGATTTTTTAAAGGATGAAAGGAGGCAGTCATTGAGAGGGTATCCTAGGGTAGTAGCTAATGCTATTAATAATAATAGTTGAGATTTAAGCTAGTGGATAAACTCAGTGACCTGTAGTCAGGAAGAACTGAGTTCAAATCTGGCCTCAGACAACTTACAAGTTGTGTGACCCTGGGTGAGTCACTTAACCCTGTTTGCCACAGTTTCTTCATCTGTAAAATGAGCTGGAGAAGAAATGGCAAAACGCTCCAGTATCTGCTAAGAAAGCCCCAAATGGGGTCACAAGGAGTCGGACAGGTTTAAATTACTCAGCATTTGATCTTCATGACAATACTCTGCAGTAGATATTACATGTATTTATCTCCACTTTCCAGATAAAAAAATGGAGGCTGAGAAGTTAAGAGACACTTGACAGTGTCAATAGAGCTTAAAGTGACAGACCATAGAGCCAAGTCTGGGTATGGAGGCCAGAAAAACCTGTGTGAAAAAAATGGAATATCAAAATAGGGATGGAGAGTGGATCTGGACGTCATGATAAAGGTGAAGGAGGTGATGGGAGGTGAATGAGTGGGGAAATGGAAGAATAGGAGGCCGAAGTTGTAAAGTTGAATTGTTTGGGTTTTGTTGCAGGGTTAAGTGACTTGCCTAGGGTCACACAGCTAGTAAGCGGCAAGTATCTGAGGCTGGCTTTGACCTCAGGTCCTCCTGAATCCAAGGCCAGTGCTTATCCACTGTGCCACCTAGCTACCCCCTAAAGTTGAATTTTGGACTCAGAGGTGGTTCTCTTATGACAGGTCTATGGGGTGATCGTGTCTGTCTCTGACTGAAATCTGGTGGAGAAGGTCATAGGAATTGAGGTGGTTGAGAAATGGTGTGGGCACGCTATTCAAGGGGTCATCCATGTGTCTTTAAGTCCCCAAGGATAATGGTTAGAGATTGGAGGAAGAAGATCCTTATCCAGATGCTAAAGTCATCGAGAAAGTCAGGACCTGCATATCAGTGGGATGGAGTGAGAAAATCCATAAAATGCATTTTAGGGACTAAAGAGTCAATATGGGATAATCCCTTGTATTGCAGGGAGGAGATAAAACTCCACCCTGAGGGACTTTCCAGTTTGATTGGGGGGGGGGGGGTGGGAAGACACTTAAACTCAACCAGGGCAAGAAGGTGGTTGAGGAATGTGAATCTTGACATTCTCTATGTCCATTTCAACTGTGAAGAGTCAACAGAGCATGGATGGAAGGAACGTTAGGAGGAACAGAGGCCCAGAGAGGAAAGTGACTTGTACTGAAGCTCACAACTAGTCAGTGTCTGAGGTGGAATTCCAACCCAGCTCTGCCCAGGTCAGTTCAGGGCTCTGTCCACTACACTACGAAAGGGAAGAACTGTATCTTCAAATAGTACCGTGCGTGGGGCTAGGCACAAGGAAGAGCTCACACAGACATGCTCATGGATCCATCATCTACCCCCTGACATGGAGTTGAAAGCAATAGGCCTCCAAAAGCAACAATACAAAGTGAATTCTGGGGCAAGATAGTCCAGAGAACAGTGGGAAGATTTGGGGGTTGGGGTGGGGCAGAGCTCTCTGTACTCCTCCCTGTCCCCATTCCTTTCCTCTATCCCTATTACACTTCAGTCTATTTCCCCCATCCCCTTGGTCCCTAATTTTTAATCATTAATGCTCAGCCACTCCTGGTTTAATGAGTCGCCATCTGTGTTTGGTTTATACTCATCCACACCACCAAATCTCCATTGAGAAATGGAGAAAGAGATTTCATTCTTTCTCTCTGCTTCTTTCTGTCTCTGTTTCTGTCTCTCTTTGTCTCTGTCCTTGTCTCTCTGTCTCTGTGTCCCTGTCTCTGTCTGTCTCTGTCTCTGTTTCTTTGTCTCTCTCTCTCTGTCCCTGCTTCTGTCTTTGTCTCTCTGTCTCTGTGTTTGTCTCTATCTGCGTCTGTCTCTCTGTTTCTGTCTGTCTCTCTGTCTGTCCCTGTCTCTGTTTCTCTGTCTCTCTCTGTCTTTGTCTGTCTCTGTCTCCCTGTCTCTGTGTCTATCTCTGTCTCTGTCTCTCTGTTTCTGTCTCTATCTCTGTCTGTCCCTGTCTCTGTCTTTGTCTGTCGCTGTCTCCCTGTCTCTGTGTCTCTATCTCTGTCTCTCTCTGTCCCTGTTTCTGTCTTTGTCTGTCTGCGTCTGTCTCTATCTGTCTCTGTCTGTCTGTTTCTGTGTCTCTATTTCTCTGTCTCTCTCTGTCCTCGTCTCTGTCTTTGTCTCTATCTCCCTGTCTCTGTGTCTCTCTCTCTGTCGCTCTCTCTCTCTCTCTCTGTATCTCTATCTCGCTGTCTGTTTCTATCTCTGTGTCTGTTTCTCTGTCTCTCTCTGTCCCTGTCCCTGTCTGTCTCTGTCTCTGTCTCTGTCCCTGTCTCTGTCCAGGTCTCCCCATGTTCTGGATGGAAAGAAGCCCCATTCTCTGGGGAAAGAGGACATGCAGTTTCTCTGGCATGGTGATCTCGGGGGATCTTTCACCATGAACTCACCGACCCCACTCTGAACAGTCCCTGTACCGCCTGCAGAAGCAGGAAGAGAGAAATCTTTTGTTTCTCTGCAGAATCCGGCTCAACTAATCCAGCTAATTAAAGTCCACATGTGCCGGTCACCCGGGGCGCACTCACTAGCTCGCCCACAACTTTCCCACAGCAGCAAAGAAAGCCCCTCAGTGTGGCCACAGCCGCCCTGGGTTAGTGAGAACAGAGGCTGTGATTCATCTTGCTTGCCTTATCAATGCTCCCTCCTCCCCCTCTTTCTGTCTTACCCCTTCTCCCTCATCTCTGTCCTTCTGTGTCTCCCTTTGTCTCTCCCTGTCTCTCTTTTTTTTCTGTCTCCCAGTCTCTGTCTCTCACTTGTGTCTCTGTCTTTCTCTCAGTTTTTCTGACTCCATCTTTCTATGCCTGAATCTTTGGGTCTCTGTGTCTCTAAACCTCATTGTTTCCCTGTCTTTATTACTGGCTCTCAGGCTCCTTGTCCGTTTGTGTCTGTGTCTTGGACTCTCTGTGTCTCTTTCACTGTTGACTTGTCTCTTGGCCCCCTTAGCTCTCTGTCTCCTTGTGTCTCCCTGATGGGGTTTCAATCTCTGCCTCACCATGTCTCTGCTTCTTCCCTTTCATATCCATGGGTCAATTCTTTGACTCAGGGTGATCGGAATGTTTCTTACCAACATATCAGCCAGAAGGTGGGGGTGATATATTCATGTTTCTGTTGGAACTATATCTCTCAGAAGACTGAGCTTGAATTCAGAGTATACGGAGTCTTCAAGATCAGGGGGGTTAATTTTTTTTTTTTTAAGATCAGGAGGTTTTGAAAAGATCTTAGGGAAGTCTCTTAAAAGACAATGCACAGGGGGCAGCTAGGTGGCACAGTGGATAAAGCACTGGCCCTGGATTCAGGAGGACCTGAGTTCAAATCCAGCCTCAGACACTTGACACTTACCACTTACTAGCTGTATGACCCTAGGCAGGTCACTTAACCCTCACTGCCCTGCAAAACAAACAAAAACAAAAGACAATGCACAGGGCTGGTGGGGAGAGATGACAGGACCACCATGGCAGGTAGAGAGATGCTCAGCATACACTATAATGAGCCATGCAGGCATAGGGGAGGACATGGGCATGCAGAAGTCCGGCTCACCTGGTGGCCATGACTGTGTTTTTCCATTTCATTCAGAGGTGACACAGTGGATAGAGCCCTGGGCCTGGAATCAAGAAGACCTGAGTTCAAATCATACCTCAGACACTTATTAGGTCTGCGATCCTGGGCATGTTGCTTAATTTCTGTTTGATTCAATTTCCCCAACTAGGCTCGAAGGGCTGTTGTGAGGATCAAATGAGATAATATTTGTAAAGCACTTAGCCCAGCGCCTGGAACATAGAAGGTGTTATATTAACATCTATTCCTTTCCCTTCTTTCTCCATTGTGGCATTGAAAGCTGAGGCAGTAGCAGGCTTCTTTGCAGTTTTACAGGCTGGAGAGAACTAGGCTTCTCTCCCTGCTGCTGTCACATCTTCCATCTCTTCCCACCTGCCTTGGGCTTCTTCAATCCTGTGTCTCATCCCTTGTGAGACTATCCTCAACACTGCCCCCCCCTTTTTTGGGTGAGGCAATTGGGGTTAAGTGACTTGCCTAGGGACACACAGCTAGTAAGTGTTAAGTGTCTGAGGCCGGATTTGAACTCAGGTCCTCCCGAATCCAGGGTCAGTGCTCTATTCACTGCACCACTTAGCTGCCCCCTCAACACTTTTCAAAAGCTGCCAAGCTTAGAAGCGCCTTATGTGACATGCTTATACACAACCTTCTGAAGAATGTAGTTCCAAAGAGAACACTGACATCTGAACATGTCCCCTTATACAGAGAATTCTAATGGACTTTACTTCTCAGGTATATTGTGATTCTCACCCCAGTGGCTCCTTCCAAGTTGTTTTTTGTTTTTGTTTTTTTTTTAAAACCCAACAACAAAGTAAAATCTAAGCCCAAGGTCCCTTCTTGGAGCCAAGGGTACTGAAGTTGTAAACCACATCTTTAATGGGAACAACCATGGAGTTATGGAAAGAATATTGACTCTCTCTCTCTTTTTTTTGTGGGACAGTGAGGGTTAAGTGACTTGCCCAGGGTCTCACAACTAGTAAGTATGTATGAGGCATAATTTGAACTGAGGTCCTCCTGAATCCAGGGCCAGTGCTTTGTCCACTGTGCCACCTAGCTGCCCTCTATATTGACTCTCAAGTTAGGAGGCTTGGGTTCAAATCCCAGTTATCATGTATTGGCCATGTGATCTAGGACAAAATTACTTTACCTTCAATACCTCAGTTTCCTCATCTGTAAAATCCAGGAGGACTAGATCAAGGATTCTTAACCTGGGTTCATGGATGACCCTCATAAATTAGGGCAGGGGGTGGGTTTGTAAACTTGGATAAGAAAAAATAGCATCTTTATTTTCATGAACATTTAGTTTCCTTAGTAATACTATTTTCTTTTGTACATTTAAAAACATTATTCTGAAAAGTGGTCCAGAGGCTTCACCAGACTGCCCCAGGGGTCCATGACACACAAAAAGGTTAAGAATACCTGGACTAGTCAATATCTAAAGTTTCTTTTAGTATTAAATCCTATGACCTTGTGAGACAGTAACATGATGATCATCTTTGTCCTTCATCTGGGCCAGACCTGAAGAGTACCCACAGTCTAATTCTTGGCTTATGTGATGTTGGGAAATCAAAGGATCCTGAAATATGCCCAGATGTCTAGGGGCAAAAGATAAAAAGAACTCAGGAAAGGGGAGCTCAGAAGTGGGGTTCCATGACCAAATACTAATAGTGACTAAATTCAGATCAGGAATGATTATTGAAATGAGTCTGGATCAGCCATCAAAAAGAAACTTTCCATCTGAAGTCGTCTAGATTTGGTTATTTGGAACAGCTCTCGATTGGTTATTGAAACAGGTCTAGATTGACATCTAGAATGAATCATGATAAATCATTGGGATGGGCCTGGATTGGTCTTCTGAAATGAGCCTTGGATAAGGAGACTGAGTTTGAATTGAGTAGAGGTTGTATTGACTATTGAAACAGGTACATACTGGCTACTTGGAAGACCCATTTCTCTAGTTATGTGTCAACATCTCATCTGTTTGAGGTTAATGGAAATAGTTTCCCTAGGTGGTAGAGCAGATTCCTGCTCAGGATGGATTGTATTATGTGGACTCCAAGCTCCTTTTCATTTTTCAGATTCTGTGTGAGTTTTTGCCATCATAGCATGGTTGATAGAAGTACATGTCCACTTTATTCCTTCTTGTTAATTGTTTCTGTGCTTTCTGAAAGCATCTCAGAGCCTTCCTTGCTTTTATTCTCCCTTTCTTGTACTTAAGTAGCTAAGTAACAAATTATCTAACTACCTAAGTACCTAATTGCCAAAGTCCCTAAGTACCTATACTTCAGTACCTAATTAACTCATTACCTAACTACCTTATTGGCAGCCAGACAGCTCAGTGGATAGAACGCTGGTCCTGGAGTCAGGAAGACAATATTTCAAATGTGGCCTCAGACACTTACTAGATGTGTGACCCTGGGAAAGTCACTTAACCTTTGTTTGCCTTAATCCTCTGGAGAAGGAAATTGCAAACCACTTCGGTATCTTTGCAGAGAAAAGGATCACAGAAGAAAAAATGGGGCCACAAAGAGTAGAAAACAAACAACAAAAAAACTAAGTACCTACCTAACTAAATACCTTGAACTTAAGTATCTAAGTATACTAACTCCAACTGGACTCTAACCCTCGTTATGCTGTATCCTGGTCTCTGACTCTAACCCTAAATACCTAATTACTTGATTTCTTCTTCTTCTTCTTTTTTTTTTGGGTAAGGCAATTGGGGTTAAGTGACTTGCCCAGGGTCACACAGCTAGTAAATTTCAAGTGTCTGAGGCTGGATTTGAACTCAAGTCCTCCTGAATCCAGGGCCAGTGCTCTATCCACTGCACCACCCAGCCGCCCTACCTGATTTCTTAAATACCTAAGTATCAACCTAAGAACCTAAATACCTAATTGCCAAAGTACCTGATTTCCTAATTACCAAATTGCCTACCTACCTACCTAAGTACCTAAATAACTATCTAATTGCCTATGTAAATAAATATAAATGCCTAGGTACCTAGGTGCCTAAGTACTTAATTACCCAATCATCTGAATGCCTAATTATCTAATTGTCTAACACCTAATTGCCCAGGGACCTATGTGCCTACTGCTTGTGTACCTAAGCCATAAACACCTAGGGAAACTCTTTATTTCCATTAGCCTCAAACAGATGAGATGCTGACACATAACTGGAGAACTGGGTCTTCCAAGTAGCCAGAATGTAACTGTTTCAATAGTTAATACAGACCTCTACTCAATTCATAAAGTACCTCATTGTTGTTGATGCTGGAGTGGTTTGCCATTTTCTTCTCCAGCTTATTTTGCAGATGTGGAAATGGAGGCAAACATGGCGAAGTGACTTACCCAGGGTCATGCAGCTAGTAAGTGTCTGAGGCCAGATTTGAATTGGGGAGATGAGTCTTCCTAACTCCAGGCCAGGCACTCTATCCACTGTGCCAACAAGATACTTAGATGGTGGACACTTAGGTAATTAGGTACTTAAGTAATTAGTCAAGCAGGTACTTAGGTATATACAATATTTGCATTTAAGTAATTGGGTAATGATATCATTAGGCAGTAGGTGCTAAAGTACCTAGACTTATTGGCACTAAGGTACTTCAGTACTTAGGTACTTATTTACTTTGATACCTAAGTACAGTAAGGTACATAGATAATTAGGTACTTACTTAGCTAATTAGCCACACAGGCAATTAGGCATTTAGGTATGCTGCTCGAGGTACCTATTTATGTAGGCATTGTCTGCTCCATTGGAATATAAGCTCCCTGAGGGCAGGCACCTTTGTTTTCGTACTCCCCCTACCCCCTTAGCAGAGTGCTTGGCACTTGAAGAGCAAATAGTAAATGCCCATTGATTAATTAGGAAGTCAGTTTCTGAAGGATGCAGACAAGATAAGGGGATAGCTGGGGAAAGACTGATATGGGCCTCAGTGTCCATAAAGGCTTACTGTGGAGATGGATGTCCAGCTGGTGCTCTTAGTGGTGGTCCATGGTTGGACTGGAGGAGGCTCAGAGGGAAGAACAAAGGCTAAGAACCAGTGGAGCTGGGGCTCCTGGCATCGATCACACTCTAGTCTGAACCACCTGGACATCTCCTCTGCTCTTTAGCTCAGTATACTAAGCACATAGCAGGCTTTACTCCTTGTGTCCAGCTCAGTGCCACCCTGCACCTGTTCCTCACTGGATTTCCCCACAGGCATCCCCGCCAGCTCCTTGCTACCTTCTCAAAAGCCCCTTCCTCTGTACTTTTGAGAGGGGGCATCATCTGGGTTTCCTGTGCTCCTCCTCTGGGCAGCTGACTTTGGTTTTAGAGAAACCATAAACCTAGACTTGTTTTAAAGGCAGGTGGTTCTCCAGGGGCAGGTGAATGGATGGGAGTCGTGTCCTCTCAGGAAGGACCTCTGGTGTCATTGAGTCCAATCCATATCTTCCCAAGAATTTCCCCTTCAGCAGACCCAACAAGGGGTCACCTAGCCCCTGTTTGAAGACCCCAGCTGAAAGTAACCCAGGGCCACATCTCACTTCAGGAGGACTCTCCTTATTAGGTTGTTTTCCTTTCCTGTCAAGTCCAAATCCCCCTTGGCGGCTTCTACCCCTCATTTCTAGTTGGACGTTCTAGGACCCAGTCTTTCCTGTGACAGCCCTTTAAATGCTTTAAGGTGGCTCCCAAGGTTTGAGCAAACTCCCCTGAATACCAGTCTCTTGAGCTGGTGTTTCTCTTCTTCTCCCAAACACACCTGGGGCAGCCAGGGCCTCTCTTCCCCTGCTCCCAGGTCAATACTGGGGAAAGTGGCAGCAATGGAGGTCCCAGATCTGTGAGGGTGTAGGATTTGGAGAAAAAGAGAGGCACCCTATGTTCCTAAGTGGAGACTTAAGGGTCATTGCAAAGTGGATGTGTGGAACAGGGGTGGGGAGGGGAGGAGGCTCTGACAGTCCTTTCCAGGCTTCAGATTGTGCGGTGTGAGTGTATAATGTGTGATGCTCTCACACAAGGAACAGAGACACTGACATTCATATTTGTGTGCCCACTTTTCCCTATTATGGTTGTCTTTTGTCTCCAGGGTACAAATCGCTGTGGGCAACTTGACCTCGGTCATAAAGAAGATGTGCTTGAGCCCTGTGGCTGAATGATTTCTGTGACCCCAAGCACTTTAGGATGCTGATAGGATGAGGGGGTACAGCTGTGGCCAAAGGTAACTTACAGGACCTGTGATCATTTTGTTCAAACCCTTCATTTTACAGATGAGGAAACTGAGGCCCAGAAGGGGGAAGGTATGACACAGGTAGTCCAGTGAGAATTCCAGTTCTCTTTCCCCTCTATTGTCAATTAGAATCCTTCTCCTTCCCCTCTGCTTCTTTGATGTTTGCAGAGAAAACTGAGTCAGAAGTGAATTTTGCTGGTGTGGACACATTTATCAGGCTGGTGATGGCTGTGGACTCCCCCAGAATTATGTTTTAAAATGCACAAAATAAAATACATTGGATTACAAAGGAAACCAATTATATTCTTTCTAAGTGTTTGACAATTACCAGGAGATGAGAGAAGGACTGAGGGAGCCACATTTTTAAGGATAATGAGAAGATTGAGCATTTTTGTAGGTAGCAGAGAAGGAGCCAGTCAATGTAAGGGAAATCTTTAAGGTTTCTTTCCTCCCTGTGATTTTATGGTGCTAAACCTACCAGATGAAGTCTGTGTTCTCCATCCTATCATTCCAGGTCCTCCAAAATCTGGCACCAACCTACCTTTCCTGCTTCTTTTCTAATACTCTCCAAGTACCTTATACCATTCACTTGGCTTTTTTTTTGTTTTCTCCTAGATACACGCTGTACTTTTATTATTTATTTATTTACTAATCCATTTATTTATTAATTCATTTATCCATTCATTCATCTTTCTATCTATCTATCTATCTTCTGTAATCTATCTATCTATCTATCTATCTATCTATCTATCTATCTATCTATCTATCTATCTATCTATCTATCTACCTATTTATTTTTGCAGGGCAATGAGGGTTAAGTGACTTGCCCACGGTCACACAGCTAGTAAGTGTCAAGTATCTGAGGCTGGATTTGAACTCAGGTCCTCCTGAATCCAGTTCCAGCGCTTTATCCTGCTCCACCTAGCTGTCCCCTCACTCTGTAGTTTTGATTCTTTGTTGCTTTCACTTTTCCTATTCCTTGTCCTCCCAAATACTCCTTTGCCCCTAATACCCTAAGACTTAATATAGTACTATTTTAAAAATTTATCATTTTAAAGAATTTGTGTTCCTTCTTGTCTTACATGTTTTATGTGTGTGAATGTGAATGTAAATGTAATGCATTTCCCTTTATTCCACAGAAGTTCTTTGATAATCCAAGACCTTGCGTGATATCTTCTCAAGTGCTCTTCTCATTTAATTAAATTAAACCATGAACATTTATTTTTACACTGACTATGTATGCAAGACAATATACTAGATGCTAAGCAAAGACAAGTGAAGCAGTATTTTCTGTCGCTGGACCTTATACTCAGTTTATCGATTTTTTAAAAACTTAGATTGGTTCCTGATAGGAAAATGAAACCTATACTTTTCTTTTCTTTCTTTCTTTCTTTTTTTTTTTTAGTGAGGCAATTGGGGTTAAGTGACTTGCCCAAGGTCACACAGCTAGTAAGTGTTAAGTGTCCGAGGCTGGATTTGAACTTAGGTACTCCTGACTCCAGGGCCAGTGCTCTATCCACTGCGCCACCTAGCTGCCCCGAAACCTATACTTTTCATATTTCCTTATAAAGTGCAGTGATATGGTCTCTTCCTGACAGGTCATAAGAAAATAACTGGGCATAGAATGATAAGACCTATAGCCATAAGCACTAACCATATAAATGTATGCTGGTATTATAGTTTTTACCTCTTCACTGACATATCCCCAATATCTTTAAATATGGTTATGGTTAATAATTCAAGAATGTAAATTTGAGCTTCTAGTAACTTAATGGCTTGCTTCATCTGCCTCTTTTCTCTCCCTACATCCTTCTGTAAAACTTAGTCCATAGACACAGGGGACTATATAATCCTAGTAGCAAAAATAAGTTTCATGTTGAAAGCTTCCATCGTATAATACCTTGTTTTATACTTAACTGTGTACATAGCTCATCTCCCTTTCCCCTCTCCTACCAACTCCAGTAGAATATAAACTCTTTGAGGAAAGAGTTTTATATATGTATCTTCATTACCTAGAACAAGGTATTTAATAAATGTTTGTTGAATTTTTAAAAGTGTAATATGACTTGGGAGTTAACATTTGAAATCTAAAAGACTTTGATTATTCCCTAGTATTTTTAAAACTCTGCCTTTCTTGAGGGTGTGGTGTTATGTAAGTCCATTTTATTGTAAATGTGAGCCTTGGAATGGTAGATGGCAACAATGAGTAGATGAGAACAATAGATATTTCAGGATAGGAAAATGGACAAGTGAAAGATTGTGAAAAGAACCCTAGAAATGGAGGTAAATAAAAGACCTGGCCCTTCCCTTTATTAGTTGTATGACATGTCATAGTGTTGCTCGGTGCTTTGATTTCTCCATCTGTGAAATAAAAATATTTGTACTCCCTACGTCGCCTGATTGTTGTGAAGATCAGATCAAATAATGTTATGTAACATGCTTTATAAGTCATATAAATGTCATCTGTTATTACCACTCTTTTGTTTGTTTCTTTCTACTCTTTCCTTTACCAGGGTTATAACAGTGGTAAAAAGGTGGGTATGGTTGGGTATGAGGAATCAATCAGGAAATGTGTGGACCAATAGCCCTCTCCTCCCCTTTGTAGTAATGGAGAAGACACGTAAAAATATATTCAATAGTTTTTAAAAAATGAATATGTCTCTTTGAAAAGGCTCTCATTACAGAAAGCAAAGGACACAGTTAAGAAAATTTAATACAGATCAGATAATGATGGCAAGTACATTTAAGCACTTTCTCTTGCCTAGGTGTAGAGTTGTCTTCAGCTAAAGAGTATCCACACCAGTGAAACCATGTTTCTTTTCCGAGTGCCCAAGAAAGTGGCAAATATGGGAATTTATTTCACTTATAATATCTACTGAAATGCTATGTAGGAAGTATGCATCTTTTTAAAAGGTGCTAATCAGGCAGCTTGGTGGCACAGTGGATAAAGCACTGGCCCTGGATTCAGAAGGGCCTGAGTTCAAATCTGGCTTCATACACTTGACACTAGCTGTGTGACCCTGGGCAAGTCACTTAACCCTCATTGCCTGGCCAAACACATAAGGGCAAAAATGTATTAAAAAAAAGTAAAAAGTAAAAGGTGCTCATTAACCAATTATATAGAAACTTGTCTACTCTTCAGCCTTGCTTAGTAATAAACAATATATTTACCACTTTTTTCTGAAGAAATGAATTCAAATGGCTGAAAACAATGCAAACTTTGGATATGCAGTACTTTAGCCACATAAGAAATTTTATGTTATTGTATAACAGGAAAATATAAGTTTTGCAACTCTGGGGTACCATCTCACACCTATTAGATTGGCTAATATTTTGGAAAAGTCAAATGATGAGTGCTGGAGAGGATGTGGGAAAATTAGGATATTAATGTATTGTTGATGGAGTTGTGAACTGATCCAACCATTCTAGAGAGTTATTTGGAACTATGCTTAAAGGGCAATCAAACTATGCATACCCTTTAATCCAGCAACACTACTACTTAGATCTATAATCCAAAGAGATCATAAAAAAAGGCAAAGGACCTCCAGGTATAAAAATTATTTGTACCAGCTCTTTTTGTGGTGGCAAAGAATTGGAAATCGAGGGCATGCTTATCATTTGGGGAATGTCTAAACAAGTTGTGGTATAAATGTAACAGAATACTATTGTGCTACAAGAAATGATGAACACTCAGATTTTTGGAAAACCTAGAAAGACTTACATGATCTGTTGCAAATCATAGTGAGCAGAACCAGGAGAACATTGTCCACAGTATTAGCAACACTGTATGATGATCAACTATGATTGACTTAGATCTTAGCAATACAATGATCCAAGACAATTCCAGAAGACTCATAATGGAAAAGGCTATCCAGATTCAGATAAAGAACTGATGGCATCTGAATGGAGATCAAAACATACTATTTTCACTTTCTTTTGTGTGTGTTTTTTCCTTTTGTTTCTTCTTTCACAAATGACTAATATGGAAATATTTTACATGATTGCACATATGTAACACATCAAATTGCTTACCATCTTGGGGGGCTGGAGAAAAGAGGAAGGAAGAGAATTTGGGATTCAAAATTTTGTATAAAAACGAATGTTAGAAATTGTCTTTACATGTAATTGGAAAATACTATTTAGAAGAAAAAGGAGAAAACATAAGTTTTCTACTTAAGAGATAAATTTTTCTTCTATTTATAGAGAGAATTTCCTCACCTTGAAACATGTTCAAATCTGTCACCTATATCTGAATTCATCAAATGGTTTCTTGGAACACAGTTCTCAAACTAAGGAACTTGGGTGGAATGGCCTCTTTATAGATTCTGAGTGTAAAGAAATCTTATACATCATTGATAGTCCCATTAGTTATACTTTATCTGAACATGTGACAACTTTTCAACATGCATCTTCAGGCTTTGGATCGGTAAGTACCATGGCAACTGAAAGATGGTTCAGATGATGACACCTATTACTTTCTAATGTATAAGTAAATTTACATAATATAGCATTGTATTCATTAAGCCTATGGGAAAATAACCATATTATGTGAGTCTTAAAAAATCATTCTCGTCCACTCACTCAAAGTGCTATCACTTGATAACGGATTGAATGAAGAAATAGTCTCCATTTTAGTAGTTGAAGGCCACATGTGTGAAATGGGTGATTTTTGGCTTGCTTGCAAAAATGGAAAAATTTTAAAATTTAAAATTAAAGAAAAATAGAAATATTTAAGTATGGTAAGTTCAATCATTTACCATGAACAGAATGGCTACTGGCGTATAAGCTGATCATTTTAAAGGATATATTGGAAACTTTGAGAGGTTTTGAAGGAGGGTATGTAACCTCATAATGAGCTCATTTGTAAATAGCAAGTTTGTTCTATAAAGCATTAAATATTAAAAACATGATTGTCTGATATGTATTGTTTAAGGTCTGGAAATAGTAGGACTAGAAGGGTCCCTTAAATTTTTACCAGTGTTCCATGTATTAGGACAAAGAAGTATTTCTTGTAGGATTTTTGCATAACAACTCCCTACATTTCTTTAACTTCATCTCCAACCCCCTAAAACACACACACACACATACCATTCATTCATTCACTTATGTATTTGTTTATCTGTTCATTCATTCATTCATTCATTCATTCAGTCAGTCGTTTATCATCCATTCATTCATTTATCTATTTATTTATTAATTCATCTTATTCATTTATTCATTTATCTATTTATTCATTCATTCATTCATTTTTGTGGGGGCAATGATGGTTAAGTGACTTGCCCAGGGTCACACAGCTAGTAAGTGTTAAGTGTCTGAGGCCGGATTTGAACTCAGGTACTCCTGAATCCAGGGCCAGTGCTCTATCTACTGCACCACCTAGCTGCCCTGAAAATCTTTCTTTTAACAAATCACTTGTCATAGGTTTTGAATCCCCAAATTGTGTATTGTGGTGAAGACACAAACCGATGCTGATTATAATGAGGAAGCTAACTCATGGTTCCTACATGTTCTGCTTTTTTGAATCATTGTAATATTATATTCCATGTATTTGTAAACAGTAAGTGCCACAGTGGTAACTCATGTAGAATTCATTATCAATCACATTTTTTCAGGTAGTTCTAGACATTCTAGACTTGAATTATGGAGTTAAGGTAATTTTATCCATCTACCTTTAAACAGTATTCTTTGTCACCACACATATTTAGCAATTGTTGGATGCCATTTTTAGATAATAAGTATTTGTTCTGTCTTTTCCCTTGTAGTCTGATGTATGGGCTTAACGTATTCCATTTGGACAATGAGATATTTTATATTCAAGGGTAAGCAGCTCTTTCCAGGTGCTGTTCTCTTGGGATTGAGTCAGCAGGGCTGGACATCATTTCCCTCTGTTTCTTATTCAAAAGCCAGATGGTCATTGTGATGGTGCAGGAGGTAGAATTCATTGGATGCTATAGTCTTCAGTCTAAAACCCAAGGAAAAAAAAAAGGTAAAAGGGAAAGTTCCATTCAAAATTACACAAAATAGGGAAGGGAGGGAATAAGCATTTAAATAATTATTGTTTAGTTGTTTTCAACTCTTCATGACCTCATTTAGGGTTTTCTTAGCAAAGATACTGGAGTGGTTTTCCATTTCTTTCTTCAGCTCATTTTACAGATGAAGAAACTGAGTCAAACAGGGTTAAGTGCCTTGCCCAGGATCACACAGTCAGGAAATGTCTGAGGCCACATTTGAACTTAGGTCTTCTTGACTTCAGGCCTGGTACTCTCTCTGCCCATCTAGCTGCCATATTTATATAGTACCAACTACTATTCCCGGCACCCTGCTAAGTACTTTACAAATAATATCTCATTTGATCCTCACAACAACCCTGTAAGGCAAGTGCTGTTATTATCTCTACTTTACAGTTGGGAAAACTAAATTCCAATAACCTGTCTACCTAGGTCTAGAGCTAGATGGAACCCAAAAAGTCATGATGGTAGAATCCACATAATGTCAAGAAAAATTAGTTTTAACCTGAACTAATAACACAGTGCCATAGGGATAAAGTACCAGGATAAAGTAAGTAGTAAAATTTAAAGTCAATTTAAGCAATTAGACCAAGGAATGGAATCAAGTGACTTCATGTCAAAGAAGTCCACATTTTTTTAAGAGTTTCCTAAAGTCAATGCATTAAAATCACATTGTGTCTGGAAGGATGAGAAATATATTTGACTCTTTGCCATTCACAGAAGATTCCTAGAATAGTGTATGCTTCAGGGTACTGTTTTTTTGGGAAGAACAATGACTAACTTGGACATGTCCAAAGAAGTGTGTTCAGTATGGAGATTGTACAGGACACCGCGTTCTATGGGGACCAGTTGAACCAATTGAGATTGTTTACCCTGGAGAGAAGGCTTGAGGGGTCATGAGGGCAATTTTCATGCCTCAGAAGGGTTGTCACAAATTATTCTATCATTCTAGTTCAGCCTCTCTTTTTCCAGTCTACTAATTTGTTTTGTGACATGGGAAACTTTAGATCATTTAGAAGAGGGTGGGGGCAGCTAGGTGGCACAGTGGATAGAGCATCGGCCCTGGATTCAGGAGGACCTGAGTTCAAATTTGGCCTCAGACCCTTGACACTTACTAGCTGTGTGACCCTGGGCAAGTCACTTAACCCCAATTGCCTCATTTAAAAAAAAAAAGAGGGTGTTATACCCAGAAGTGAACATAATTCTTCATGTGGTTTGACCAGAACAGAGTGAAATGGTCTTATAACCTCCCTTGGTTCTCTAAAGGTAGTCTGAGCCCAGAGAGAAAAAAACTTAAATAGAACTAATTCTTAAGAATAATTTTAAATGGTCTCATTTTCCCCCTCTAATCTTAATACTACATCTTTTTGTTTGTTTGTTTTTGGTGAGGCAATTGGAGTTAAGTGACTTGCCTAGGGTCACACAGCTAGTAAGTATCAAGTGTCTGAGGCCGGATTTGAACTCAGGTCCTCCTGAATCCAGGGCTGGTGCTTTATCCACTGCGCCACCTAGCTGCCCCTAATACTACATCTTAATACTACATTTTCTACAAGAGCATAATGATCTTCTCGGAGGTGGTAAATTCACTTCATTTAATTCGACATTTATTTAGCACCTACTGTGTGCAATGTCACAGGCACAGAAAGATAAAAATTCATGCTCTCAAGAATCTAATCTAACAGATTGTGATAAGATACACACAAATAGGTATGAAACAAGGTAAAAGTAACAGTAACAAAGAAGACTATACAATGTGCTTTAAGAAAAATGTGGAGAGCAAAATCACTTTCATCTGCAAAGGGGTGTGGGGGGGGGCGGAGCCAAGATGGCGGAGGAGAGGCTGTGACTCCCACAAGCTCCAGATAAACCCGTCCATTCGCGCCCAAATAATGCGGTAAAAATCAAAACCCAGAACAGCCTAATGCACATAAGAACAGAGTGAGACTGTTTCTCTGCAAAGGGGTGAGGAATCATGGAAGACTCTATGGGATATTGGGGATCTAAGCTGAATCTCAAGGGAAAAGTCAACCAATTAGTCAACTAGCAGTTATTAAGTGCCTACTATGTGCTAGGCTCTGTGTAAAACTCTGGGGATATGAAGAAAGGTTTAAAAAAAATCCTCTGCTTTCAAGGAACTCAGCGTTTAATGGAGGAGACAACATGCAAAACCAACTATGTACAAAAGAGACCAAATGAATTGGAGATAATGCATCATACACTAGAGAAAAGGCAGTGAGTTAAAATAAAAGTATTTGAATTGTCAGAGATGTAGAGGTAGAGTATTTTAGCGATTGTCAGGGGTATATACAAACTCTTGGGTATGGAAGACAGCCCTTTGGGGTATCTGCCAGTCAGGGCTATATATTTGATTAAAGACCTTCACTTAGAAAGGCCAAGGCCACCCACTGCATCCTGGGCCATTTCCAGTTGTCTTGACCTTTGTCTTGCCACTGGACTTTGAAGACCCTGGAGGAGAGAGTGAGAGTGACTACACAGCTCTGCCTCACTTAAATTTAATTCACTCATAAGTCAAGACATCACCCTTGTGATGTCATTGGCCCTTCTTGAGAATGAAGGATGAACAACAAAGAAAAACATATGGTAATAAAGCAAGAAGCATATTGGCCCAGGCCATCTCATTCAAAAAGAGCTGTAACACTTCTCCAAGGAAGATGGTCAGCAGAATGCAGAAGGCAATGGTAGAGCAGTAGGCACTGATTGAGTGGTGATCTCCTGGATTGAGCTAAGGAGTTAGTAATTCAATCTGGGAGCTTCAGGAGCTGGAATAACCATGGGACAAAAGGACAAGGAAGAGCAAAGATGAGCTGTGGAGATTCAAACCTACACCTTGCCCTTCACTGGTATGGTGAATCATGTGGACTATATAGGTCCAGGAGAGGAGTGTCAGATCTCTTGTGGCCCCCGCTTGAGAAGACTCAGTCCTGGGGTAACACAATAATTCTGTAATGATTGTCTCTGGGTCTCTAAGGAGGGTAGAGTTCACCAGAGGGGTAAATTACTTCTCTCCCTAGCAATTCTGAGTCCAAAAAAGATATTTGTAAAGCATTTAGTATAGTCCCCGGCATGTAGTTGGAGCTTAATAAATGCTTGTTCCTTTCACTTCCCCATTCTTTTCCCTTTTCACTTATGGAGATCCTCAACTTAGGGTGGCACTCAGGGTCAGAACAACTAACAAAGTCTTTATGGGAGATGGGCCTATGAGAGGGAAAGTTTTCTTGATTGTCCACAGGCTCATGAATGAGTCCTTTCTCTTTTTAAAGTAACAAACATTTTATGAGTCCTTTCTATATTCTTTGTGGTGTGTAATAAACTGGCTCTCAGTTTGATGTCTTATTAGTTTGATCCTTTCAAAGGGCTCCTAAGAGTGGGACTTCTGGATGGGAGTGTGAGTTCTAGGTTTATTAGTAAGAAGCTTTTAAGATTGGATCTACACAATAGTTTCAGTACTGGGCCATAGGCTAGACATAATTTGGTGACACCTATGTCCTGAAGCCAAAATGGCTTAAATCACCTGATAAAATAAGCATCCAGGAAGGTGATCAGAAAACCTCATTTTCCTTCCAGTTCAAACCTACCTGCTAAAAGGGGTGAAAGGTTGACAGGGGGAGGTAAAAAGATTTTCTGTCTCTCTGACTCTCTCTGTCTTTGTCTCTTTCTCTATCCTCTCTCTCCCTCCTTCCCCCCCTCTTTATTTTCCTCTCATTCTCTCTCTCTCCCTCCCTCCCTCTTTCCCTCCTCTCTCTTTTTCTCTCTCTCCCTCCTTTTTCCTCTTCACTCTTTCTTCTAACAATGTGACCTTTTAATTAAAAGGGAAAAACAATCACTACTCCATTCTACAATATCATTTACCTCAATTGTTTGGCTGTTTCTAATGAGTAGTAGATACAATGCATTGCCCAGGCTTCAGAGTGAGACTGGAAGGTTTGCTTGTATTCCATTAATCAAGAAAAACAGAGTTTAATGAGCTTATAAATAAAAAAATAATCGGAGAGGGTACTGCTGTGGGTGTTCAGGTGTTCAGGTCAAGAGTGAAAAAAAGAATAAAATGCTCCCGTTATATAAAAGAATAATGTGTGCCCTCCAGGGAGCCAAGAACACTTGCAGGCCTCAGCTGCGGCTGGAGGAGGCTGGCTCATAACATAGGGTGGATGAGAGTTGGGCAAAAAGATGGTAGATGGGTTGGCTGAGGTCAAGAGAGGAGGAATATGTACGCTATAGATCTCCCCAAGATGCATGATCATAGGCTACTCCAAAACTGGGGAAGGTGAGATGACTTCCTGGCTTCTAATGGAAAGTAGAGTGGATTAGTGGAAAGAACAGTGGCCTTGGAGTCAGAAGACCTGGTTTCAAATCCCACTTTGGATGCCTAAGACCACATTGACCTTGGATAAGTCATTTTGCTTCCCTAGGCCTCAGTTTCCTCACCTGTACAAAGAGGGATTGGACTAGATGACTTCTAAGATCTCTTCCCGGACTAGATCTATGATCAGTGAAGCAAGGAATACTTCCTAGAGAAGGCATATTTCTAGGTCCTGCTTGAATCATGGGTTGGTTATTTGCACGTGTGCTCTCCCATTAGATTGTGAGCTCCTCAAAAGCAAGGGCTGTATTTTGCCTTTCTTTGTGTCCTCATTGCTTAGCACGGTACCTGGCACATAGTACACACCTAATAAAAGTTTATTTACTGACTGAGTGACAGACCTGAACTTTATGCCCATAACTAGGTCCTTCCACTTATGGAAGAAGCAGGAATCCCAATAGCAGTGGGCACTCGAGCACCTTCTGTGGGGAGTGTTGGTCTGGGTTCTGTATAGGGGTGAGATAGACCTACAGCCTCCATAAGTATCCTTCCTTGGCCTCGTGTGTGGCCTCTAGTCCTGGTGGGTGGCCACTTTCAACCCTACTGGATCCTCTCCTTTCTCACCCCTGGTATGTGGCCTCTTACTTTGGGCTTTGACCTCTTTTACCCTGCCCTGTTGCTTTTTGCACTCACTCCTCATACAATCTCTCATCCTCAATGAACTTTTGACATCTCCCCCCCATCCCCCACTGCACTTATTCCCTGCACAGGGCAGGTCTCAGCCAGGGAGAGAAAGGTTGGGCTCAGACAACCTGAAACTTGAACCTGAATCCAGTGGGCTGGGCTGGGCAGAACATTTTTTTAAAATAAGCTAAGCACAAAAGCCCCAGGTGAATAGCAACAGTTCAGGTTGCAACAAAAGGCAGGAAATTCCAATTTATGGCTGGAAGTCTTAACCCTCACGACCCTGGAAGGAATGCCAAGCTTTGGGCCCCACCCTACTTTGGGTTGTCAGATTGAGACTGATTTAAGGAAATTAAATTAAACCTTTGTTCAGCATAGTGTATGGAAAAGAACACTGAGTTTAAGTCTGAGAAAAGGACTCCAGTGGTGAAGTGACTGTGCCCAGGTCATAGAGGTTGTTATAGTTTGTCCTTTATTCTTTTTTTTTTTTGCAGGGCAATTGGGGTTAAGTGACTTGCCCAGGGTCACACAGCTAGTAAGTGTTGAGTGTCTGAGGCCGGATTTGAACTCAGGTCCTCCTGAATCCAGGGCTGGTGCTCTATCCACTGTGCCACCTAGCTGCCCCTGTCCTTCATTCTTAAAGAAGACCATGACATCGGGAGGTGATGTCATGATTTGCTGTGAACTGGATTTAAGTGAGGCAGGACTGTGCAAGGTCATTAACCTCATTCTCTCCTCCAGAGCCATCTGGGTCCAGTGGCAAGACATACATCAGGACAACTGAAGATGGCCCTGGGCAATTGGGATTAAATGACTTGTTCAGGGTCACACAGTGAGTAAGTGTCTGAAGTGAGACTTGAACTCAGGCTCTCTCAACTTCAAGGGCAGTGCTCTATCCAGTGTGCCACCTAGCTGCCCAGTCATAGAAGTAGGAAGTAGCAGAGAGAAGATTCAAACCCAGAACTTCTGACTCCAAGACTATGCCTCTCCATTGCATCATGCTGCCCTTACTTTCATGAACTTTATACCCTGATCAGAGGCATAACTAAGGTGGGGCCATCAAGATTTTGCCCATTGGTGGAAAATTTAAAATGCTAGCTGACAAATCACTGTGTTCCTCATGGGAAAAAGGCAGGGGGCAAAGTCAAGTGATGAGGTGGGGTCTAGTGGTGGCTCCTCTGGTGGGAGAGAGAGAGATGGAGGAAGAAACCATGATTAGGTAGAACCTGTGACAAGAGTGAGATGGGAAGCAGGAACAGTCTTGCATTTGGGCAGTCAACAAGCATTTATTAAGTACTTACTGGGTGCTGGGCATGGTGCTAAAGATTGGAGATACAAAGAAAGGCAAGAATGATCCTTCCCCTCAAGAAGCTTACACTCTAATGGAGGAAACTATGTAATAACTCAGTATGTTCAAGATAAATACAAGGCAGATGAAAGGTAATCTCAGAAGAGAAGGCACTAGAAGCTGGGAGAACTTGGGAAGATCTCTTGAAGAGAATGAGCTTTGAGCCAAGAAAACCAAGAGGTGAAAGGAAAGGGTCAGTGCATTTCAGGCATGGGGGACAGCCTGTGCAAAGGCAGAGATGGGAAGGGTGAGGGGCAGCAAATAGACTATAGTGCAGTTGGATCTGCAGTACATGGAGAGGGGAAAAGGTGAGAAGCTTTAGATGCCAAAGAGAGGACTTTCTACATGATTCTAGAGGTTATAAGGAACCACTAGAGTTCATTGAGCAGGAAGTTGACATGGCCAGACCAACACTTTAGAAAAGTCATCTTGGCAGCTGAGTGGAGGATGAATTGGAATGGGGACAGACTTACTAGTTGGAAGTCTATTTCAGGAGTCTAGGAGAGAGGTACTGAGGCCCTTAATTAGGGTTGTGGTTGTGTGAGTGGAAAGGAGATGCGTATTCCAGAAACATTGCGATGATAAAAATGACAAGATTTGATAGTAGATGTAGAGTAAGAGTTGGGGATGCCACCAAAGTTGCAAGCCTGGGTGACTAGGATGATGGTTGTGTCTTTGATAAAGGGAAGTTGTGAAGAGTGGAGGGTTTAGCCAGGGTTCCCAATTTTTTGTGTGGCATGGATCCCTTTTGACAGTTTGATGAAGCCTCTGGACTCCTTCTCAGAATCATGCTTTTCAATGCATAAAATAAAATACATAGGGTTACAAAGAAAGTCAATTATAGTGAAATCCAGTGATCAAAATATTTGGTAAAAACAGGTTCATGGATTCCAGGTTATGAATCTCTAGAAGAAAGGTAATGAGTTCCATTTTGGACATGCTGAGTTTGAGATGCCTATGAGTCATCCAGGTCTAGATGTCCAAGAGGCAATTGATGATGCAGGAGGGGAGCTCAGAAGAGAGACTAGGGCTGGGTGTATAGACCTAAGTTAGGGATCTAAATCTGCATAAGGATGATCATTGAATCCATGGGAGATGATGAGATCACCAGGTGAGATGATATAGAATTACTGTTTCTTGGTCTCCTTTGGGGTCAGCCTAGAGATGGAAAAGGAAGTCTGTCCTTGGCACAATGAACTCGTCCCCTGAGTGTAGACAATAAGCAGCTTTGTCAGATTTCAGAAAAACCTGGAAAGGTTTACATGAACTCATGCTGAGGGAAGTGGGCAGAACCAGCACACTGTACGCAGTATCAGCAACATTGTGCGATGATCTACCATGAATGACTAAGCTCTTCTCAGCAATACAGTGATACAAGACAATTCCAAAGTATTCATGATGGAAAATGCTATTCACATTCTGAGAAAGAACTGATGGAGTCTGAATCTAGATCAAAGTACACTATTTTCACCTTATTTATTTTTTTGTAGTTCTTTTCTTTTGGCCTGTTCTTTTGCAAAATGACTAATATGGAAATATATTTTACATGATTGCATATCATAACCTACATCAAATTGCTTACTGTCTTATGGAGGGGGCAGTGAGGAAGGCAAGGAGATAATTTAAAACAACATAAAAAATTAATGTTAAAAATTGTCCTTACATGTAATCAGAAAAATACTATTTTTAAAAAATAATAAATATTTTTATTTAAAGTTTTGAGTTCCAAATTATATCCCTCCTTCCTTCCCTCCTCCCACCCTCTCTGAGGCAGTAAGCAATCAGATATAGGTTATGTGTGTGCATTTATGTAAAACATTACCATATTAGTGATTTTGTACATAAAATTTGGATAAAATTTTAAAAATGAAAGAAGTTAAGTGAAAAATATCAGCCTTCAGTCTGTGTTTAATCAATATCAATTCTTTCTTTGGAAGTGGATAGTATGCTTTGTCATTAGTCCTTTGGGGCTATCTTGGATCACTGTATTGCTGAGAATAGTTAAGTCTTTTACAGTTCTTTATCAAACAGTATTGCTGTCTCTGTGCACAATATTCTCTTGATTTTGCTCACTTCGCTATACATCAGTTTATACATGTCTTTCCAGGCCTTTCTGAAATCATTTTGCTTGTCATTCCTTACAGCACAATATTTCATCACTATCATATACCACAGCTTATTTAGCCATTCCCCAGTTGATGGCCATTCCTTTGATTTCCAGTTTTTAGGCACTAAAGAACTGCTATCAATATTTTCATACAAATAGGTCTTGAAAAAAATACTATTAAAAGTAAAAGGCCACTTTGTAGGAGTACTTCAAGGTGCTGTTCATCTTGCAGGGAGAGAGGTTAGCCTGGGGTCCAGAGGTAAATTGGGAAGGGTTCCTCTTCCCCTACCTCAATGGACCCTCAGAAAAAGGTCTGAGGAGCATGAAGTACAGTGCCAGGGTCTGGTTTTCCTGGGCATCCCTCTGATTCCTGAATCCCTACAACCTTTTTTTTCCCTTAAAGCTTTGTCCTGTCCTCCCTCACCAGACTTTGCTCCTGTATAGAACCCTGGGGTTGGGTAGGAATACCAAGCCGAAAAGAGGAAAATCAAGAGAGGGTCTTCCAGTCAAAGAGAGGTACACTGCTCCCTAAACTAGGATGGGGAAGAAACACCAAAAAGTTTTAAGGTACAAGCAATTCATAATTGGCCTTTCCAGAGGTGATATTGAGATTGGTGAATGGCATCTAGTATAGTGGCTGGAGTCTTGGATTTGGATTTAGAAGATCTGTGTTCAAATCCTGGTTCTCCTCCTTACTATTATGTAAACTTGGGCAAATTACTTTAATCTTTTGGGCTTTGGTTTCTTCATTTATGTGTTGTATGCTATGGCATGAGGCAGGTGGATGTCTCCATATGTCCACATATATATGTATATGTATATGTGTGTGTATATCTATATATCTATATATATCTATCTATCTGTAGGAGAGTACTGGTGTTTATCAACCAGCACTCCCAAAAATAAACATGTATATACAAATACATGTATATGTATATATACACAATACATTTTAAGTTTGATTTGCACTCACATTTTTCTCCATCACTTTCTTAAGTTTAGACAATCAACAAAATAATAAATTAAACCTGGATTTGTGGCATTTACCAACATCTGATGTGTAAAACGCTCACACTGAAAATTTAATAATGAACTCTCACAAGATGGGTCTAGCTGGCTCCAAGCATACCCTTATGTATATGGAACATGCATATATTTATATGTAATGCCATATGTATATTTACATATATAAACATGTGGCAACATACACTTGTCTTTTATGCCACAAAATGTATGTATTTATGCTTGTACATACGGGAGAAAGAGAGAGAGAGAGAGAGAAGAGAGAGAAAGGAGAGAGAAAGGAAATAGAGAGGGAGGGAGGGAGAAAGGGAGAGAGGAAGAGAGAGAGAAAAGAGAGAGAGAAAGAAGAGAGAGAGAGAGGAAGAGAGAGAGAAACAGACAGAGGTAGGTATAAACAATGAATGAAGGTGATACCAGCAGGGGTGTACCAACTCAAAACAAGTCATGAAAGCCAACTGTTAAATCTTCAGTGTGAGAATTTACACCTAGAACAGATCAAGACTTGATTTGTTTTGTTGAGACTTGAGAAGGTAATGACAGACAATATTAATAAGAGAGATTAAACTTAAAAGCATGCCATGTATCTTATATATTTACCAGCACACCCCAGAGTGATTCCACTTTTAAGTAAGAAGGGAAGTAACGAGGATAGGAAAATGCCTCCAGAAATTACCAGCAAGGAATCCAAAAGGGAACCCACTAAGCACACATGAAAGTAGAATCTCTATCCTGGTCCTGGGTTGACTTGCAAAATTTCTTTGACTGCTTTTAGGGGCTTGATTTGCTTTAGGTTACTCATCATTGTGCTTATATCATCTCTTTTTTTGGGGGGGGGCAATAAGGATTAAGTGACTTGCCCAGCAGCTAGATTTGAACTCAGGTCCTCCTGCATCCAGGGCTGGTGCTTTATCTACTGTGTCACTTAGCTGCCCCTACATGATCTCTTCTAAATCCACTTGGAATTGGCTAAGGCAAATAAATATTAGGATGACAATGAAAAGCTCGTGATTGCTAGGACACCCACTGTATTCAGTGTTTTCAGGTCATTTAGCCGAGAAAGGAAGAGAGATTTAGGATAACAGCTAGATAAAATAGGAAGATCTAGTGAGGGGAAGATTTGGGAATATTTGTAGGCCACAGAGAAGTGATCAGTATGTAGGGAGAGGTTAAAGATTAGAGTGGGGATGATAGTTGAGCAATCTATTGGAGAAGAGAAGAGGTATGGGATCAAGGATGCGAGTAGAGACATTGACCTCAGCAAATAGAAGGGACTAACCCATTATCAGAGATTGGAGTTAAAGATATAGTGGTAATGTATGATTGTACATGAGCTTGAGATGAGAGAGAGAAGAGAAGAGGGAACTCTTGATGATGAAGATTATGAGATGAGGTCTTCAACTGAGAAGGTAGGAGGAAAGTATAGCATCAGAACTTTGAAAGGAGAAGAGGTTTGGAACAGCCACTGTGTTAAGTGGGATTAAGGAGAAATCAAAGGATTTCCTTGTGGTAGTGAGGGCCCAATTGAGATTAGCTGGAGTAAATCTGTAGTGAATTTACTCATCCTCCTCCAGTATTAACCAGTATTAACCATTCAACAGCACCATGTGAGTAGGACTGAAGGAGAAGGATTATAGGTGTAATCCAACATTGGGGACTGGCAAAGTATGACTGGCAATAGAACAAAGGATTCTAGTGTAGAAGATGGAGTTGAGTTGGGGTCATGATCAGGAATTGAAGGGAGTATAGGGGTTATGATGGCCTTGGGTAGTACTGAGGGATGGTGGGCTTGGAGGTCACAAAAAGTTGGTTTAGGAATAAATGAAGCATTAAGTGCTTAACATGTGCAAAACACTGTGCCAAGTGCTGGGATACAAATAAAAAAGAAAAACAGGTCTAGAGGAGCTCACATTCTAATGGAAGAAACAATAAATATGGAAGATTTCAGCTACAATTCAGAAGGAAAGATCCCATAGTCCTTAGGGTACAGTGGCAAAGCAGATGATAATCTTAAATAGAATTTCCACAGATAAAATTGTATCAGTGTCTGATGTTGAACCATTTGACAATGCCAAGGACTTTCATGAGAAGAATTTTCTTTTTTAGATCTTCAAAAGATGAGACTATAGCACCTGAGGGAGCAGTTGCCAGGCTACATCTCCATAGGGGTTACTGCACAGGATGATGGCTATGGATACTGGTCTAGAAGCAGTGATATTCCCAAAGATCTTGGTTCAGGGTCCTGGGCTATCTCCATCAGGGTAGGGAAAATGGTAGTCAAGATGGTGGTGGTAGTTTGACTTGCCAGGCATATACTACCTTCTGTCTTTCCTTTGGGGTGTCTTGCTGCCCCTCTGAAGATAGCTTGCCTACCCTGTTGGTGATACTTGCTCAGCAGTTGTTAGGGGTGGTTTGACTTGTCTGACACTGCTTTCTCTCTCCTTCAGGGTGCTCTTTTCTTTCAGCTAGGCTGGGTTGGCTGCCCTGTGAGTGGCAGTTTGTGGCAATGGAAGGCTTCTTCTCAGGAGTTGTTTCCTTATATGATGGCTATGAGAGTTGGGCTGGAAGCAGGACTGATGGTCTTGGGGGTGCTACAACTCCAAGGGCTCCTGTGACTGAGGAGTAAGGCTTAGAAAAGATAGAAAGATAAAAGAATATGATGAAATAAAGGAAATTTGGAATTCTTCAACATGGAGAATATTTGTAGATGGTAGAGCTATAATGGGAGTTGAGTAAATTGAGGAACTGTGAAGTTAGAGTACTTGGAAAAACAACATGCATATTGAAGTCCCCTAGAGTGAAGACTAGAGTTGGGGCACAGAGGAAGATTGTGAGCTGGGCACAAAACTCATTAAAAAGAAAAGACAATATCCTAGGGGTCTTAAGGATTGGGTTATACATTTGTGTTGAATATACCACAAAAGAGGAGAGATTGCTGAGTAATGGCAGTGGAGACAGGAAATGGAGAGTGAGGACTATTCCAATTCCCCCCTCCCCCTCCAGATACCCAGTGAGTAAGGGGATATGAGTGGAAGTATAGCAAGTGTTGTAAAGAATGGGCAGGAATGTAGTATATTCAGGAGAAGACCAGGTCTCAGTGAGTTCCAGAAGATGGAAGGAGCAAGAAAGGAACTGTTATGAGATTGAAAGTTTATTAATTATGGACCTGGGTTTCCACAGGGCACCATGAAAGGGGCAGACATCTAGAAAGGGACATTGTGATGGTAGGGTGGAAAGGGATGCAGACAATTGGGGTTCAGAAAGGGGGTTGTTCTTTGGCTGTTGGGGTGTGAATATACTAACTATTAGGGAATGAATCCCTGCAGAGGAACAATGAGGTTTGATGATGAAGGCAGGTGATTAGAAGGTTCAAGGTCAACCCTCTAAGGTTTTGGCACATATATCAGCTGCCTGACTTACCATGTTGCTATCTTGTAGGAAACATGTGGAAGCTTCTTTTGTAGTAGGCAAGAGCAAAATATTATGTAATCCCAGACAGGAGGCCACTGTGTCTGGGGTCTGATTTAGAGCAAGTCTGACAATGTTGTGACCATCATGGTATCTCTAAGCCTGGCAAAAAGACAGAAGGTGGTGTATCCTGACCGTTTTTGCAATAGTCAAGAGCATGGCTTGGCCTCATTGTGGTGCCAGAAGTGTCAAGAGAATAAGAGACTAGTCTCTGCTCCAGGACTGATTCTAGTCCTCCATTTTTACCTCTATGAAATGAGGAGGATGGTCAATCTCTAAAGTTCCTCCCAGCTTTGGTGGTGTGCATATATGAGATTTGGGCTCTGTTTGTTGCCATTTCAAATCAGTCTATTTCAGGAAGAGTTGAATGAACCTGTCTCTATGGCCTTTGGCAAATCACTTTTCCTCTCTGGGGCCTCATATTCCTTCACTCTAAAATCAAGGAGTTGGTTTTAGAAACCTCTCTGAGCTTCAGTTTCTTCATCTGTAAAATGGGGATAGTAATATCTACTTCATAAATATTGCCACATGGATCAAATCAGTTCATTAATGTGACAGTTCTTTGAAAAACTGCAAAGCATTACATACATGTGGGTTATTATTACTATTATTTGTACTACTTTGAGTTGTTAGGGACTTGCGTCTCCCTGGGACTGTTTATACAGGTGGAGTTGGAAAAAGTAACCTGGATAGGCTTCGCAGAAGTAGGGGTGGGGACTTCAGAAGTTGCTTAATGGTGGGAGAGATAAAGCTTGGAACACCAAGCCCAAAAGGGCATTCTAGGCTATGGCCCAGTCTGGAAGAAGGTGTGTGTCAGCCCCAGCTACCACTGGCTGACCGCTGGCCATGGTGCTGACTATGCTGAGCCCCCAGGTAATTTTGAGGCTGCACAGTAAACAAACCACCCCCAAACCTCAGCTGTTGCTACTTAGGTGGGGCAGTGGTTTGGCCAAGCATAGAAGCAACACATGTTCACATCACCCGTGAGACTCTAAATTACAGCCCCCTCAGGATACTGAGGATTTCTTCAGAAAGGTAGGTCTAGGACACCTGAGTGAACATATCCTTTTGCAGTTCCTGGCCTGCCTAGGAACTCTGATCCAACAATTTCTGGTGGCTGGTCCCTACATCCCTGACATTTAGAGTTGTGTTTCCTAGCCAGGGCTGCTGACACTGGTCCAAAGTAGACCCCAAGGGAGCAAGGTTATGGAGCTCTGCTGGCCTCCATAGGAGTTGGGAGTTGGGAGGTAGAGAAGATGGATGGAATTGAGGCCTGGTACTGAGCCACTAGCGGACTGGTGGACCATGAGAGTTGGCTCTCAGATCAGTCTTTCCTTGTAATTCTATTTGAATTACAGCATTATCCTCTAGTAGGAGAAAAAATGTGGATTATAAATAGGCACATCTTTTCTAGTAAAAGAAGGCTTACCAAAAGAAGTGGGCTCTGAACTGGACAATGAAGAATAAGACAATGAGAACATGCTTCCTTTTACCCTCCTCTAACAATACAGGTACAAAGACATTTGACAGGTCGCAAAGAAAACTAAATGTACTCTTTTTTTGGACTAAATGTACTCTTTGGACTTTATCTTATTCTCCACACAGAAAAGATACTTTATGTAAGTAGCAGACAGAGGAGGCAAGCATATAAAGGACATAAAAGAAACATCTGTAGTCATGTAGCTAGGATAGACTCACATTAACCAATGCTCCACCTGTATCCCATGAAGGCAGTTAGCCTATTGAGGGGATTAGAACAGCAAAGAGTGGTGGGAATTGAGCAGACCACACTTGACTCCATCTTGTGACAATTCTGGAGCTAGCTCAGTTCCCTTTCTATTCAATTATGCATCTAGTCACATTTATGTCTTGTGAGAAAACTTTATGCAATTATGGGAACCGTGAGAGGACTTTATTTCATTGTTTGAACCCAGCCCTCTGTGACTGGAAAGCTGGACCACCTCCACCTGCTGCTTAGAGACCCTTAACTAAGGACCTAGGGAGGGCAGCTAGGTGGGGCAGTAGATAGAGCACCGGCCCTGGAGTCAGGAGTACCTGAGTTCAAATCCGGCCTCAGACTCTTAACACTTACTAGCTGTGTGACCCTGGGCAAGTCACTTAACCCCAATTGCCTCACTAAAAAAAAACAAAAACAAAAACAAAACAAAACAAACAAAAAAACCTAAGGACCTAGGTTATGCTGACCTGAAATCCAGTCAGATCCAAAGATTGATGTAGTTTTCTCACAATTACACATCTCAAGCAATCTATAAGTCTTATCTGAAAACTGGCCCTGTACTGGTCAATCAGTTATTGTTTCCCTATTTTTTTGATTGTGTATATATATATATATATATATATATATGTATATATATATATATATATAATGGGGGGCAGAACATCTCTTTTTTTGATTTCAAGGAATTGTACTTGTTTGCTTTTCCTCTCCCAACTTGGAAAGTCCTTAATCTTTCCTCCAACAGGAAATCAGATTGCCTAATTTTTATCCTGGTTAATTGTGTTCTTTTAATTTATTGGTCTTATTTAATTATTGTTTTTAATGCATAAATATCTGTCTCCCCAAATGTACAATATTGAATATTGGAGGGGATGTGGAAAACTGGGACACTAATCCACTGTTGATGGAGTTCTGAAAAGACCCAACCATTCTGGAGAGCAATTTGGAACTCTGCCCAAAGGGCTACAGAACTGCTCATACCCTTTGATCCAGCAATACCACTGCTAGGTTTACATCCCAAAGACATCCCCCAAAAGAGAAAAAATATTTCTAGCAGCTCTTTTTGTGGTGGCTAAGAATTGGAAATCAAAGGAATGCTCATCAATTGGGGAATAGCTAAACAAGCTGTGGTATATGATGGTGATGGAATATTATTTTGTGATAAGAAATGACAAGCAGGATGATTTCAGAAAGGCCTACAAACACTCAAATGAACTGATGTATAGTGAAGAGAGCAGAACCAAGAGAACATTGTGCACAGAGACAGCAATATTATTTTATGAAGAACTGTGAAAGACTTAACTATTCTCAACAATACAATGATCCAAGACAATAGCAAAGGACTAATGATGAAGCATACTATGCACCTCTAAAGAAAGAAGTAATATTGATGGAACACAGACTGAAGCATTCTATTTTCACTTTCTTTCATTTTCTTTTCATTTATTCAAGTTTTCTTATACAAAATGACTAATTTGGTAATTTTTACATAATTGTACATGTATAACCTATATCTGATTGTTACTGCCTCAGGGAGGATGGAAGGGAGGGAGGGAAAGAGGAATAAAAATTGGAACCCAAAACTATAAAGAAAAATGTTTATTACTTAAAAAAATTAAAAATAAAATAAAATTTATAAATTTCTGTCTCCCCCTGTATTTGGGATCCAGTATCAAAGCTGAGGAAAGTGACTGCTCCTGATTTGTTATGCAGGTGGCATTCATTGCTTAATAAACCAATATGCTTCGAAGCTCAAACCTTTGTTTCCTCAGTCATTTCATCTTTTACCCACCACACTATGAGAACCAGCAGCACACATGCTTCAGTACTGGTGATCCGATTCTTGCTGCTTGCTTCTTCTTAGGAAGGAATTATTTTTTGTGAGAAGCAAAGGAAAAGAAGGTCATTGTTTTGTGAAACTCTGAGGTCTTGTGGTTGGAATACTCACTGGACCAAGTGAACTAGGAAATTCCTTACCTCCTTCATTGGGTTTCCTTTCAATAATGTTACATTGTGTCAGAATCTGCCCATTCAGATTTGGGTCTGAGGATCAGGATCTTATCTTTGTGTACCTGGGAGATACCTATGTCTAATCTAGGCAGAAGAAAGGAAGCTAGTCTGAGCCAGTTAGTTAATGAGGAATCATCATCACTGCTGAGAACTGGAACCAGATGAGGCTGTCAATAGATCCCCATATCGCTACACTTCAAGTATTATAACACTGTGTAAATAAATCATCATAAAAGAGATAATGTTTGGGAGGTGATTTTTCTCACAGCCACATTCCTGTGAGTATTTTGTACCTTGAGTGATTCCTAATGTAGTCAGAGTGAGTCACCTATAAGGTCTAAGCTCCTACCTCCAAACTTGGGCAACTAGGTAATGCAGTGGATAGAGTGTCAGGTCTGAAATCAGAAAGATTCATCTTGCTGAGTTCAAATCTGACCTCAGACACTTATTAGCTGTGTGACCCTGGCCGAGTCACTTAACCCTGTTTGCCTCAGTTTCCTCATCTGTAAAACGAGCTGGAGAAAGAAATGGCAAACCACTTCACTATCTTTGCCAAGAAAAACTCAAAGGGGTCATGAATGGGGGCATGTTCAGTGGAACAACTGAACTCCCAAACATCTTCCCATCAGCTTTCCACAATATTATAATTTCTCTGAGTTCAAACATAGTCCTTCCATTAAAATTTAGACTTAAAATTTCCTACCCAAATCTGATCAGCTATTAATACCTCAGTACAGTTGAGCTAATTGGGTCATAGAACTGAGATGACAGGACGTGATGTAGAGGGAGGAGAAGAGAGTTTTTATTAATTTACTATACACAAGGTTCCGTTCTCAGTTTCTCATTAATGGGTTGATGGCTCCAAAATTGGCTGCTGCTGCTTCCCTAATTAATTTTATTCATCATATGATGTTTTACATATTTATTCCTGCAGTCTTTGAGGAATTCTTTTCCTCAAGCCCTTACAAACACTAGCTAAGGAACCCAGGTTACTTCACCTCTCAAACTTTATTTTTCCAAGATCCAGCCCTGAACACATCAGCATAGCACCATCCTGTATTAGGGAGTGCCTGGAGCAAGCCTGGATTTAAATAAACCTAGTGTTTGGGGACATTTGAAAGGACTGCAGTAAACTCTTGAAAAGACAAGTAGGGAGAAAGGAGATTCCAAATGGCAAATTTAAAAGAAGAGTCGTGACTGTGACTGTAATCTTTCCCTGTGCCCCTCTAACAGTTCTGTCTCCTTACTCTGGGTTGCAGTGAAATGCACTCATTAGCACAACTCATTAGCATATTCAATTAGCATAATTCATTAGCATCCCAAGCTTTTTGATTGTTTCTATTGTTCTATGCTGCAGGCAGGTTGGAATTTATGAAAAGGGATTAAAATTTCCGGGATTGACCCTGATTTCTAATGGGCAGGGCCAGCCTAACTCACAGGCAGAGTAGGTGGAAACATCTCTGATTTCATTTGCTGGCCAAGAAGAGTATCCTGCCTGAAAATCCTGCCTAGTTAATTATCACAGGGCCTTAAATTCATCAGATCATCAATTTAGAGTTAAAAGGGACCTTGTTGTTCAGTTGTGTCTGATTCTTTGTGACCCTGTGGACCATGGCATGCCAATAATGTTCATGGAGTTTTGTTAGCAAAGCTACTGGAGTGGCTTGCCATTTCCTTCTCCAGTGGATTAAGGCAAACGGAGATTAAGTGACTTGCCCAAGGTCACACAGTTAGTGTCTGTGGTTAGATTTGAACTCAGGTTTTCCTTACTCCAGATCCAATGCTCTATCCACCATACCACCTACCTGCCTCCTACAAAGGAACCTGAAGGGCCATCATCTAGTTCCGCCCCCTCTTTTAACAGATAAGGAAACAGTCCCAGAGAGATAACTTTCCCCAAGCCATATAGATAATAAGTGGTCGAGGTAGAATTTAAATCTAGGTCCTCTGATTCTAAGACCTCCTTCCAATACGCCATTATTCCTATTTCCACACGTGATTCTACCATTAGCGTTCGTTCCCTAAGTCTCAAGGATTTTTTTTTCCTTTAGAAGTCATAGATTATAAAATATTAAGACTTCAGAGATCATCTCCTCAAACGTCTCCATTTTACAGATGACAAAACTGAGGCTTGGACTTTCACAGGTGGCACAGTCAGTTCCATGGCAAAGCTGGGACCAGAACCCAGGCTTTTTGACTGCTAGTCTGGTGGCTTTTCTACAACTATACCCTGCTTCCCCTATGAAACTGTAAATGCCTCTGGAAAGGAACAGCTGAAGTTCTTTGAGTGGCTCAAAGGAGATAATATATGTGAAATGCTTTGCAAACCATTAAGACTATATCAATGACAGCTTTATTATTAGCAGCACTTTATTTGGCAGAGAATAAGACACTGCAAGAATAAGAACCGGGATGGGGAGTAGAAAGGGGATGGGGACAGTCCTAGAGAGGAGTAACCAGACTCTCCAAGGAGAGGTGGGAGATGAGGAGGAAGGGAGCCCTTCCTCAAGGGTCTGGTATGATTTATTAGACAGTCAGTAGAGGCCCTCCATTTTCACTGGCTTCTAGGCTCTTATATCTCTGCCACTCTGCCTGGGGAGAAAGAATAATGTGGTGCCCGGATCCCTCAGGCCGGGCTGACATTGTACTCCACACTCACCCAAAGCCGCATCTCAAGATAGCCAGCATGAGGTAGAAGGTTAGTCCTGTTCCCCTACAACAGGGGTCAATAGCAAAGGAGGGGATGTCTGTGATAAAACTGCTTCCATGCACCAGGAACTTAGGCAAACCTAAACTGGTGGGAAGAGGAGGGAAGGGCCCTAAGGGAATGACTGGAGTTGGAGCTTAGAGACACTGCACCATCTATTCCTACTCCCCATGCTCCTCCGTGTACACCAGACCCTCTTGTATCCTCTTTCAGCCCCAAGATTTCTGCACTGGCCTCCTTTTTTTTTTTGCTCTCACACATTTATTCTCAGACACTGGTGCTTCATTCTTGGAAAACATTTGCTGGGCCGCGGTCTCACTTTGGAACAAGCTTACACTGTGTATGCCTTTCTGCACTATAAATATAGCCATTATGCCTGTTTCATATTCTCGACTTTCTTAGTGCAGTAGGGTTGGAGAGCAAGGCCAGACTTAGGTCTATATAAGAATTTCCAGGGACTTGGGGCAGGGAAAATTAGGACCCAATATATAATTTGGTGCTTAGGCTATTTGAGTAGAGATAGCTCCACTTCATACGCAGCTTGTAAGAACTCCACAAAAACTTTTCCTGACTCATGAATGTCTTATTGAACCTAACTAAACACTTACAAGTTGTATGATCCTGGGATTAAGTAATTTCTCTGAGCATTGGTTTTCTTATCTCTATAATGGGACTGCTAATATTTTCATTACATTCCTCGTAAGGTTGGTGTGAGGAATATGTTTTGTAAATCTTAAAAAAATAGGATTATTCCACAGTGCCTTAAATTTATCATATCATCAATTTAGAGCTGAAAGGGGTTATCATATAGTTCAATCCCCTTCTTTATACTTTCATAGGGTGGTGAAAAGGACACAAATCAAAGGATTTGAGTTTGGGTATTAGCTCTATCATTTACTATTTTTGGAGTCTTAAAAACATCCCTGAACTTTTCTCAGCCTCAGTTTCCTCAGATGTAAGTTACGTTTTATAAACCTAAAGTCTTATATGCTAGCTATGGTTATTATTTGCAATAGTGATATCTGTTATATACTCAGGCCTTGGATATACTATATGTGGGACACAAGAGGAGGGAATGAGTTAAGTACTTTTAGGAAAGGACTCCCATATGAAATAGAAAACAGTAGATATAGAACAGTTGAATATCTTAGAATTCTGCCTCTGAATATGCTTGCTACTTTCCCCAGGTTCATCATGATAAATATAGTTTTGAAGGTCATGGTCTGAATGCTAACCAGTATGATATTCTCTATATAGAGACCATAAAAGAGCCATCAATACAACTTAGATGGTCTACAATGTTATTGCTTCTTCAAGGATTTAGAATGAAACATAGCCATGACTGCCCAACCTGTTTAACTTGTCAATCACCTCCCATAAATCCTCCAAGGGGTATTCATCCAATGTGCTCAATCTAAATATCTAAACCAGGGATAAATAAATCAGACAAAGAAAACTGCATCTCTGATAAACATTAATGCAAATATATTAATCTGGTAAGCTATTTAAAACCAATAACTAACATCTGTAATTGATAAATTCTAAAGGCCTTTTCAATAAGATCAGGGATGAAACAAGGATGTCCATTGCCACCAGGATTATTTAATGTAATTCTAGGAATGCTAACTATAGGAATATGACAGGCACTAGGACTTAGGTTAGGCCTCTCTCTAACTAATTAGGGATCACATAAGAGAAGCCTTCTGCCAGCTTACAGCTCCTGTTTCTACTCTCCTCAAACAGTCCTCACAAAACTGTTTTTCACCCCCTGTTGAGTCTTCTGCCAAGTTCTTCAATCTCCTTACTACTCCAGCCCCAGACTCTGCCTCCTATGTCCTATGCTTTTCAATGGCTTATATTTGAGCTGTCTGGTGCTCAGTGACCAACCATTTAAAAATCATTCACTGGTTTCCAAATAATTATGTGATCTCTTTCTCTCTCTCTCTCTCTCTCTCTCTCTCTCTCTCTCTCTCTCTCTCTCTCTCTCTCTCTCTCTCTCTCTCTCCCTCTCTCTCTCCCTCTCCCTCTCCCTCTCCCTCTCCCTCTCCCTCTCCCTCTCCCTCTCCTTCTCCCTCTCCCTCTCCCTCCCCCCTCTGTTTTACCCTCTTGTCTTAAACAGCTATATGCAGATGATCTAAGGGAACATAATGCTCTGCAGCCTTAAGTCTTCACCATAGTCCTGCCTCTCATTTTGTGTCCTTAAAACTATGTTTTTCTATACTTAAATTTTTCTAATTTTTAATAAATAAGTTGTTCCTTTATCTTTTTAAACCATCAGACTGTTCATATGTAAATGAGGCACCATTCTACATCTTTCTTAGGGTGATTTAAGTTTTTCTGTCTAAAACATCTCAAATCTGATCTGGAAATTGTGTTTCTTCATACATATATTTTAGCAGTTTTTAAAAATATTAAAACAGTTTTTTCCCTCTAAGCAGTAGCTTACATACTTTACCAATTTATTTAAATATTTTTATTTATGTAAAATACTTTTTCTGTCTCTTTGCTTAGTAAATAGTTCCCTATGTATGGGCAGAATCTTAAAAAGACAGTACCCTACATTTCTTTTGAACAAATTATATATAAAAGAAATCCATAGCTTTTTATAATAGAAACCTCTTTCGTTGTTGTTGTTGTTTTTTGTGTATAGTTCATTACTCTCCAGGCTGCACTCCTGACTCCTCCTAGACTTTCTCTACAATGCCCTAGAAACCTTTTCATTTTTGAAATTCACTCTAACCCTAGACTTCACACATTGGAAGTACTATCCAACACTGTGGCCCCTCAATCTCACTAGATGATTCTTTCCAGAACTTCCATTTTAAGGACATTCAGGCCATCCACATCTTCATTTATCTTCAGATTGTATTCCTGACTCTCCTCCTGAACTTTTTCTAAAATGCCCCCAAACAAGGTTCCTACACAACTCCCTTTCAACTTCCTTCTATATGCTGTCTTCTCCCATTAGAGTATAAGCAACTTGAGGGACGATCTTTCTGCTTAACTCAGTGCCTGACACATGGTAAGTGCTTAACAAATATTTCTTTATTTTACTTATATGTCTGTTAAATTCACAACTAAAAAGGAAATATTTTAAAAGGAGAAACCCACAGGACATATAGGTAGAGATGCCAAGCAGGGAGTTGGTAATGTAGGACCAGAGTTCAGAAGGGAGATTAGGGCAAGATAGATAGATTTGGGAATCATCTGCAAAGAGGGGATAATGGAATCAATGGGAGCTGATGAAAGAGAGAATCTGAAAATAGAGGAGCAGAAAATCGAAGACAGAGCCTTGGAAGATACCTATACTTAATGGGTAGGAAATGGATGAAAATCCGGCAAAAGATTTTAGTATTGTTAAGTGACTTTCATGAGGAATATTCAAAAACATTTAAGTAGGACCTGAATAGATATATGGTTGGCGTAACCCAGAGTTGATGTTTTTTTCCAAGCCATGACTAATATGACTGATAGGACAAGATGGGAAGGAATTCTGGGATAATATTTAACTGAACTGGTCAACTAGGAGATCACAGCTGTGAAGGAAAAGAGATATAGACAGGCTAGAGATGATAGACAGGGAAAGGTGGAGGGGCATTTTGGGGTCAAAGGTTATGTTGAGAACAAAGAGTGAGACAGTGGGATAGATAGAAAGACAGGTGGTCATGACTGGAGATAGGAATTTTGGAGTTCAGGATTGTGGAGGTAATAACAGTTGTGGGTGACAGTGAGATGAAAGAATTATCATTGCTATGCATGGAAGAGGCAGGATGAAGATGGAGGTCATGGGAATCTGAGGATAAATGGACCAGAATGTTCAAGGGGACATCGGCAGGTATTTGGAATGTTCAAGTATGACAGCAGAGTTGAGGTAGATAGGAAGTCTTGGTACTGAAAGCCAGGTACTGAACTCCTTTGAGAAACGAGGAATACTGATGAAAGCTGGTAGATGACAACAAAAATTTGGACTCGGTGATAAAGATGGATATGGATCAGCACAGAATGGGCAGAATGCTGTTTCTGGAACACCTGGATGTGGATGCAGTGCTTTCTACCTCAGACTCTAGTTGTGTGACCCTGAGTAAGTCACTTAACTTTTGTTACCTATAAAAGTGAGGACACTACTAGCGTCTATTTCACAGGGTTGTTGGGAATAACATAAAGCCCTTTGCAACCCATAAAGTGCTATAGAAATGTTAACTATTGTAATAATGGTGGTGGTGGTGGTTGTGATAAGAGCCAGGTCTCTGTCAGGTAAGAATATGGGGAAAAAAGTAAGAAATGAGGAAATTCTAGGTAAAGTATAAATTGGGGATTATAGAAAATGGAGATTGTAGAAGGCACAGTTGAATGAGAGGACAAAAGAGAAAATGGACTATGGAGGGGTAGGGATGAAGTAGTAGGGAATGAGAGTATTGGGAGAGTAGAGGATTTGATTTCTGGTCTAAAAGGAGTACAAACTGGGAAGAATAACCAGATGACTTAGGTTCTACCTCAAGGTTCCTGCAAACATTCAATATGGAGTCCTCCACTTCCTTTTGTTCCTAGAGGCCAACCTGATTCTTACAGATCTAAGACACTGGTTGGGAAATAAAATTAATGTGGTATTTGAATGTTTCAAACTGGGATAAGTGAATGCTTCACCCTGGAACCTCATTTAAAGTTGGTGGAGGATAAGACACACCAAGATGTGCTATAGATGGAGCCACTCAGCTCCAGATCTATGAACATCCAGGATCTCTGAATTTCTTAGTACCTTTGGTACACCAAGGCTTAGAATATGAGATAGCTTTGGAGCCAACCCACTTTTACCCTTGGCACTTCAAGAATGAACTTATAAGGATCGTATTGAATGGGGAAACTAGGGACCTGACTGGAGATACCCTATACATGGAGCATGTCTACCATAAGTGGTGAATAGTTTGTTATAAAAAATCTTTATAGATCTTTTCTGTTGTTTTTTTTTTTGTCTAACTTGGTGTTTTTCCAATTTCATCTTTAGGTGCCTTTAGGAAGACTTTGCTTAGTTGGGTGTCTCAACAAGTTTTCTATAAAGCTGTTAATCACCAGGCTGCTTATAGTTCTTTTTTTTTCAATTTAGGCAATGCCATTCATAATCTTCTACCACCCTGCTGTATGATATTCTATAAATTAATTTAGATTCTAAATAATGTTGCCCTTGGTTGCCTTGTCTCTCTGCCTGACAAAAAGGTCAATTGTTCTAGCTGGGGTAGTTTCTAGAGTCTTTTAGTTTCTTCATTATAGTAATTGAATTTATGTCAGTTAAACTTCATTAGGAAATGCTATTAGTCTGTATCAGTGTCTATTATTTTATCCATTTTCCATTTTTTTGCACCATCAACTTACTTAAATAGCATCTTTCCTCCCCAACCTAAATGTAGGGGGCTCAGGAAATAACTCTGGGTTTGAGGTGCTTGAGCTCATGAACTTATACCTTAGCTCATGAGTCTCCCACTGATGTGTTGTCTTTTATTAGGCCAACAAGAGGAGATACCAATTTGAAGTAAAAGATATTAAATAGAATAGAAAAATAAATGACGAGAGATTACCTCCACCTATATCCCTCTGACACACATGGGTATGCCTCCTCATATCCCAGACTGGTGGCAGACTATGTTTCTCACAGGTTGCCATTAACAAGGGGAGTCACACAGAAGGAACACGTGTGGCTAGGGAACATGAATGGAGGGGCAACTCCCATTTTTTATATCACAGAGCTGCTGATGCACTCTATGGATGCTATGATACTGTTTGTGTGCTTCTACTAAACTGTTACTGTTCATTGCAACCATTTACTGGTTTTCATCTATGATTCACCTTCGCTGAGCTGCTGCTATAGCTCTGACAGCCTTTCTCTTGAAAAAGAGCATAGCTTTAATAACCTCACAATATTTCAGTTCTTTTGAGATTCAGACCCCAGTCAACCACTTTTGGCCTTAAATGCCTTAGGCATTTTAAGTCTTTAAAAATTTTTATTCTGCTGTTGCTTTTAGTCCTTCAGTCCAAACTTGAATTTGACTCAAAGTGAGGAAATTCCTTTCAACACTGTTTCATCCCCATGATGACAGTTGTTGTCTATATAAATCACAGAGACTAGTTACAGAAAACTGAAAAGGGCTAGTGACCTCTGTCCTACTTCCTCTTAGCAACCAAATCTCTGTACTCCCCACATTTAAATAGGTTCGGTTGGAGCTGTTTTAACTGTAGTCCCACATTCTTCTCATTTTCATTTTTTCTTTCACTTTGGGATGGATTTTGCTCTTTGTCCTAACAAGTTAGTGCTTTAACTGTGCATAGATAACTGATTCAATAATGACACTCACATAAGTCATTTCCAATCTGTTAAAGTGTAATCAGTTTCATAACCTTCCCTGTATCCACAGTCTTCCAATATTTTTTAAGGAAATTATTCATGATATGTAGACATGAAGATCACATGGCATCTACAAACCTTAGGTCTCAAAATCAACATAAAGTAATAGGAAATCAAGTAATACAATTATTTTCTGCCTTCACATGCAAATGGACAAAATCTACTATACCTCAAGAAGTGCTGTTTGAGATAGAAACTTGCTGAAAAAACTTAAAAGAAGTGAGAACCTATCCCTTGGCAAGAGATGAGAAAACCATCTCCTTTCAGCATGTTCTCCTTAACTTGCATGGAAGTCCACTGTAGCCCTTTGAACCGAGTTCACCTTCACTCTTGGCTTATAGTTCCTTCCGTATGGAATCTTTCACCATGCTCAGAACAAAAACATGCTGAATGTGTGTTATAGTGCCTACTGCTTCTGCTTAATAGACCACATCCCATGAGATCCAGTAGTGCTAGTAGTCCCACTCTCTGCTTAGAAGTGCTCAGGAATGTCCCTGAACATTTATGCCCATATAACAGCTCTCCTTTCCTTTTCTTCCTTTTTCAAATCTGTACTCCTGATTCACTACCTGAATCCAAATACAAGGCCCCATGGAATGCTGACTACCCAGAGCTTCTTCCTACAGCAAATAGCAGCTCCCTTCAGGGGTCTCACCATAACTATGGGCAATTAAAGCCATGATGGAGATCTCTCATTAAGGACAAAATTGGATATAATCTGATGTTAGATGATATGATATGACCTTTATGAGTTCATAAGAGAGGAGACTGATGACAGATGGAGTAGTAAAGGATGCCTTTGTGGAAGAGCTGTTATCTTACCTTTGTATTCCCCAATAGTATTGTATGCAGTACTGGAAAAACTGTAGGCATTCAAGGAATACCTAAGAGACAGCCTAGGACAATGGAAAAGAGCTCTGGCTTTGGAACTGGAGAGTCTAGGTTCAAATGACAATTTGGCTACTATCTAAATGACCTTGGCTTTGTCACAACCTCTCTGGGCTTTCAAACTGAGGGAGCTGGAAAAAAATGGACTTTGAGGTCCTTGACAGCTCTAAGTCTAAGATCTTAGGAATCCCACACAAGGAAGCAAAGTGGCCTACCTGGAGAATGAGGGGCAGGGCAGAATTAGAACCCACTTGTCCTAACTCAGAGCCCGTGATTGATGAACTTTCAGCCCTAGAGGCAGGGTGAATCCAGACAGTGGCAAAGAAATCTGAGGACACATAGAGGAGCTAGGCCAGGCCAGAAGGAAGGACAACATTGTCAGTCTTGCCAGTGAAAATGAATTCTGAAAACATGTACTTATTGCTATGCGCAATACCAAGATAAACAACCAGGAGCTCTCAAGGAGTTTATGATCTAATAGGGCTTGTAATATCACATATATACAAATAAGTAAGGGGGCAGCTAGATGGCGCAATGGATAGAGCACAGGCCCTGGAGTCAGGAGGACCTGAGTTCAAATCCGGCTTCAGACACTTAACACTTGCTAGCTGTGTGACCCTGGGCAAGTCACTTAACCCCAATTGCCTCACTAAAAAACAAACAAACAAAAATACAAATAAGTAAGAATCAAGGTAGAATGGGATAAGAATAAAGACGAGGTCCCGACAGAGTGTGCTAGGAACATCTGAGGAGGGCGAATCTTTTTTCCAGATGGAGGGGAACAAAGAAATTTGCCTGGAGAAGCTGGTGCCTGATCTGGGCCCTGGAGGGAGAGAAGAATGTTAATAGATGGAGGAAGGACATGCTAGACCTCAGTGATGACATGGAGGTGGGGGGTTCAGGACGAGATTGGGAACTGTCCCTTTGTCTGGAGCGAGTGCGCCGTTCGGCTGGAAAAGTCGATTGGAGTCAGATTGTAGAAGTGATCATGAGTCCGTCAGAAGAGTTTGCATTTGATATTAGAAGCAATGGGAGGCTTTTGAGCTGGACAGTGACATTATCAGGCCTGTTCATGAGGGGGATTACTCTGGTAGTTGTCTGAAAATGAGGTAGAGTCGAGACAAGGAGGCAAGACGATTGGTTGGAAGGCTAGTGTTTGGGAGCATGGGGGCCATTTTCTTCCAGCATGGAGGCTCGGGTAGAGGCCCACATCCCTTACTGCACATGCCTATTCTGGTCAGAGAGAGACAAAAGGCCAGGCTGCCTCAGAGGCCAAGGCCACTGGGGCCTTATTAGTGTCTTTAACTCGACCCCTGTTTTCATGCTCCATACCAGAAGGTAAAGCTCAACCTTCTGAAGATCTTCAAGTCTCACATCTTCCTTCCAACCTCTCTCTTCTTACATCTTATAATAGCATCTAGTGCCTCATACCTCTAACTTGTCCAAGGTCTCAGACAGAGTATATGTCAGAGATGGATGGAAACGCAGGTCCTTTGGGTTGAAATCTAAGGCTCCTTTCCCTTTGGCAACTATGATTCCCCTGGAATTGTCATTCTGAATCTCTGGAAAGTCTGCACATAATCTTCATGGGCTTCCCCTATCCATTCTATCCCCGTGTGATTGGAAAGCTGAGAGATCCGGGAGATGCAGAGTCACCAGAGATTGGGAGATAATGAACAAGTTACTGAAAGGCTCCAGGACCTCCTGCCTGTTTAGAGGCTGTGAGTCTTCTCCTGTTGCATATTCTCTTGTGAAGGCACTTGTCAAAGGTGAAAGGTGGAGGAAGTCCCTAGGACAGAGTACTTGATTCTCTAATTCATTCATTTCTTCAGTCTATCTTTGACAAATGCCCACTATTTGCTGGCCCTTTCCATGACTGGCATCAGGGCACAGGACTAGCTTTTGCCTTAGAGGTCCTGTTAGAGCATATGCCAATTGGGTCCTATTAGTGTCTATACATTGCATGTCCTTCATTTTTGAAGAGGACCAATGACATCAATGGGGTGATGTCTTGACTTGCTTGTGGATTGGATTTAAGTGTTTGTGGTTAACTTAACTCTCACTCTGTCCCTGCTTTCTCTGCCCTTATGGGCAGAGATTTGCTTAAATACTTTGCAAGGTGTTTTTCTTTTTTGATATGTACTTAAAAATAAGAGTCCCTGGACTTTGGGAGCCAGAAAGGCTTCTGGCTTGGTCCTAACACTTAGAGTGTCTGCTAAGTGATGACACCAGCTTGCCCGCTCAGCATTCTTTACTTTGTTCCTTTCTCCTCCCCATCCCAGCAACAACTCCCCTCACACAAGTCTGGAACTGAAGTTGGACTGGGGCCAAGATTTTGTCAGTGGCTTCATTAAGAAGCTATCCTTGTTCTGCCCTGGTTTTGTGAGTTTTCAAGACCTCACCCCAACAACCTCTTTATATTTCCTTCTATTTTCCTTTCCTTCTTTTCCCTTTCCCTAAGACATGCTGTTGGTTAGAGAAATAGTGTAAAGTAGTGGTTAGAACCCTGACTAGTTGTGGCACCAAGAAGACCTGAGTTCAAATATCTCCTTTGACCCTTACAAGTTGTATAAACAAGGCAAATCACTCAGCCTCTCAGAGACTCAGTTCCTTTATGTGTAAAATGAGGGTAACATTAGCATCCACTTTTTTATTTTTTAATTTATTTTTTGAGCACCCACTTTAAAGGGCTAGTCCGAGAATCAAATGATATAATAAACCTTAAAGCATTACAAAAATGTCTATTATTATTATTAGTAGTAGTAGTAGTAGTAGTAGTAGAAGAAGAAGAATTGATGGAGGCATCTCCAAGTGGTTTTGTAACGATTGGAATAACGCCACCTGCTGGATACTTACTGTAGAAGAGTTCTGCCCATGAAGCGAAGGTCTTTGAGGGCAAGACCAGGAGTCTTTTCTTTGGTATCAGGAAGTGACGCGGAGTAGTGGGAGGAGGAAGGAGGAGACTGGCGCTCTTGCCTCTGGACTCTGGTGGAGAAGGGAGCTAAAAATGTGCTCTCCCTTTAATAGATAGAAATCTAGGCCTTTCTCTCTCTCTTTACCAAATTCTTATTCTCCTTAATAAATGCTTAAAAGTCTAACTCTTGCTAAAGCTTATAATTTATTGGCGACCACTCATTAGATATTTTAGACAGTTTAGCTAGAATTTTAGCCCTTAACAGTTTGAAGATTGAGATAATCTGAAAATTGAGTGTTCACTGTAGCATGTGACTAGAACAGTGCTTTGCACATGGTAGGAGCTCAGTAAATGATTGAGTTGATTTATCACACTATAAAATAGTAGAACCCCAGAGATGGAGGAGACCTCAGAAGTCAAGTAATCCGACTCATACCTGGCCAGAAATCCTATCACAACTGCCTTGGGAAACCATCATTCCACCCGCACTTGCAGACTTCCAGGGAAGGAAGAGCCTTCTAAGGAAGCCCATATCACTTTTGGACACCTTTGTCAGGAAGCCTTCCTCATATCAAGCTAAAACTGGCCTCGTTCTAACATGTTTCTAATTTTATCTTCTTGGGCCAAGCAAGACAAGTACTACAATGTCTTCCCTGTCTTTTCTTCCCTAATACCCCAAATCAGCTAAACTTTCTAGAAGCAGATAAGTGGCATAGAAGATAGAGCTGCATACCTGGAGTCAGGAAGACCTGAGTTCGAATCTAACCTTAGATTACACTAGCTGTGTAACCCTGGGCAAGTAAATCTGTCTCTCCATTTCCTCATTTGTAAGGGATTAGGGGCAGCTAGGTGATGCAATGGATAAAGCACTGGCCCTGGATTCAGGAGGACCTGAGTTCAAATCCAAGCCTCAGACACTTGATACTTACTAGCTGATACTTACTTAACCCTCATTGCCCTGCAAAAACAAAAACAAAAACAAACAAACAAAAAAAAACCCAACCCCAAAGACGAAAAAACCCCAAACTACCACCACCACCACCACCAAAAACCATTTGGAAGGGACTAAAAATAACACCTACCTCTCCGGTAGCAAGTTGTTTTGGGGATAAAATGAGATAATATTTGTAAAATGCTTTGCAAAATTTTAAGTCATGGTGGGAATTAATAGCACCATTATCAAGGAATAATGTGACACAACTAATATGTTTTTATAGTAGTGAAGGCTGTAATTTCCACTCAGAATACTTTAACCCAACAGAGATACTGTATGACTATAGGAAATATCATCTCATGTTCCTGTGGATAGATAGTGACTGAAAAAAACAACACTGACAGTGCTTCAATAATGGACCGGTCCAAATACCTTCATAAAAAAGACGATGCTAATACTCAGAAAAATGTGACGTGATCACACATAATCCAAAAACAAAGCTATATTAACAAAATCTTTTGGTTATGATAATATCCTGAATAGAAATAGAATTACTTTCAAATTTCAAAAAGCAAAGGACATTTCTATGAAATAAAAATATAATTTATAAAAATTAAATATAAGCAAAATTAAGTAATATGCTCATGATTCAATTCAATAAGCAATTTAATTCAGCATTTTCATGCCTACTATGTGCCAGGCATTTTGTTTAATGTTAGGAATACAAATAAGAAAAAGAGACAGTCCTTACCCTTAAGGAACTTAAAATCAGGTTGGGGTATGCAACTAAAAAGCAGGGTGAGGGAAACTAGGGGTTACCCATGTCAGGAGCATGTTCTGTGGAATCAAAGCCAAGCAGAGCAGCTCATGGAAAATGGAGTAATGATCTAATTCTATAACACATAATATTTAATGTGAGAATCATCTGGACAGAATTCTATACTAATTATATAAGAGTTTGGACTAGATAAGAATCTTAAGACTTACAAAATCTGAAATTATGTGAATTAACTAGAAACTGATATTTTAAAGATTTCTTTACTTGTAGGGATTTCTTTACTTGTAAACTAATTCTTTACTTGTAAACTAATACTCCTTACTATAAAAAGATGTAAAGTGATATATAGTAGTAGGCTTCCACCAGTCGCAGATGACCATGGATCAGCACCTTGAAGAGCCACAGGCCACAGTGTGACTGTGCAGTCCGATACAGGAGCCGCGGCTCCTGCCGCAATGAGGACATTGGAAAACTGCGTTCTCTCTTGCCTGTTGGTTCCTTCATCTCATTCATTTTTCTTCCTCCCGAGCTTGGAGGCCCATCTCAGCTGCGTGCAAGCTGCTCCTGAGTACTGAACTCCATCAGGCGCGGTCCTTGGCCATCTCCTCTCAGTTGCCGATGTCTATTCACAGAGCCCTCAAGTCTCACTTGCATACATCTCTGTAGTGAAACTGGGGGTGTCCAGCAGGTCTTTGGTCTGAGGCTAACTAGCCATAGAGTAGGTCTTTAGGAATTTGCTCGTCTTGCATGTGGTGCACATGACGGAGCCAGCGCAGCCGTCTTTGTTTCAGTAACATGTAGATGCTCGGAAGTTCCATGTGTTGGAGCACTTCTGTGTTGGTGATCCTATCTGACCAAGATATGCCAAGGATGTGCAGAAGGCAGCACATGTGGAAGCTGTTAAGCTTCTTCTCTTGTCTAGTATATGTAGTCCATGTTTTGCTGCCATACAGTAAGGTACTTAAGACACATGCTCTATAGACAGCAAATTTGGTTCATCTTGTCAGTTTACTGTTTGCCCAGACATGCTTGGCAAGCTTAGTCATGGTTGAAGCAGCTTTCCCAATCCTCTGATTGATTTCAGAATCAAGTGACAAATTGTCACTGACAATAGAGCCAAGATACGAGAATTGGTTTATTACATTCAACTGGTAGCTACCGATGTGTATCAATAGAGGCGACATAGCACTCTGACACATGACTTTCGTCTTTTTAAGATTAATGGTGGGGGCAGCTAGGTGGCACAGTGGATAGAGCACCAGCCCTGGATTCAGGAATACCTGAGTTCAAATTGGACCTCAGACACTTGACACTTACTAGCTGTGTGACCCTGGGCAAGTCACTTAACTCCCATAGCCCTGCAAAAAAAAAAAAAAAAAAAGATTAATGGTTAGTGGGGCAGCTAGGTGGCGCAGTGGATAGAGCACCAGCCCTGGAGTCAGGAGTACCTGAGTTCAAATCCGGCCTCAGACACTTAACACTTACTAGCTGTGTGACCCTGGGCAAGTCACTTAACCCCAATTGCCTCACTAAAAAAAAAAAAAAAGATTAATGGTTAGGCCAAAGTCTGTGCAAGCTTGGGAGAAGCGATCCATCAAGGTCTGCAATTCACTCTCTGAGTGACAGGCAAGTGCGGCATCATCGGCGAAAAGCAAATCTCTAAGGGTGTTACCTCTCACTCTGGTTTTGGATATCAGATGTGAAACATTGAATAGGCCTCTGTCTGACCGGGAATGCGGATAGATGCCATCAGTTGATGAACCAAAAGCATGACGCAACAACATAGAGAAGAAAATTCCAAACAGCGTAGGAGCAAGCACGCATCCTTGCTTGACTCCGCTGTTTATGCTGAATGCTTCAGAGGTGTTGCCTTCAAACTGTACGACACCCTGCATGTTGCAATGAAAGGAGCGAATGAGGCTATGGAGTTTAGGAGGGCAACCAATTCTCAAGAGAATTTCGAAAAGACCTTCTCTGTTAACCGTATCAAATGCTTTGGTCAGGTCTATGAAGGCAATGAAGAGGGGTTTTCTTTGTTCTCTGCACTTTTCTTGCAGTTGGCAAAGCGAGAAAATCATATCGATAGTTGACCTCCCTGCTCGAAAGTCACATTGCGATTAGGGGTAAACACAGTCGACAAGTTTATGCAGTCTTAGCAAGATGACCTTGGCAAACATTTTCCCAATGACACTGAGAAGTGAAATTCTGTTGGAATTTTGCACTTATCACAATTTGTGTGTATCCAACTCATTTTAAAAGTTCAAGCCACAGCACAAAGTATCATGGAGACATCCCAGATCGCAACATTGGCACCAATTGGACTTAATAATAACCAGGCGGTCTGCTCTCAAGTACATTCTTAACATACTCTCATACCACAGTGCCAACTGTGACACTGATCACACGTTAGTTTGTTGTAAAGTGTGGCTCTGGCCCAAAACATTGCATCACCTAAAACCAACAGGGCAATCTCATATTGACACTAGCAAAACCATGAATCTTAGCAAGGTGGATCAATTTTTGAGATCTCTCAAGAATGCATTGATCGTGTCTTCTTCTGCTACATCAGCTGCTGAAAAATGGAAACAGATACATAAGAGTGTCCACAGACTTGCTCTGGATGTCTTTGGGAAGATGACCAGCAAAACGAATGACTGTTTTGAAGCCAAGTGCAGTGAAATGAATCCCATTGTTGAGGCCAAGCGCAGTGCACTCATTGAATACAAACACTCCCCGAATGAACGTGCTCTTCAGAAACTACGGGCTGCGAGAAGAAATGCTCAGCAAATTGCGAGGCGGTGTGCGAATGAATATTGGGTTGAGCTCAGTGAGGAAATACAGGTTGCTGCTGACATGGGAAACATCAGAGGAATGTACGAAGGCATCAAGAAAGCTTGTGGACCCACTCAGAGCAAGACAGCTCCCCTCAAGTCCAGCACTGGAGAGTATATTATGGACTGAGTTAAGCAAATGGAAAGATGGGTAGAGCACTTTTTTGAGTTGTACACTGTCAGAAATTCTATCACAGAATCAGCTTTAAACATCATGGAGTCCTTCCATATACTACAGGAGTTGGACAATGTACCCACACTTGAGGAACTTGAGAATGCAATTAGCTCCCTAAGATGTGGAAAAGCTCCTGGTGTAGACAGTATCACAGCTGAATTGATCAAATGCTCTAAAAACATCCTATTAAAGCGCCTGCATGAATTGTTGTGTCTTTGTTGGAAAGAAGGTGAAGTGCCACAGGATATGCGTGATGCCCGTATAGTTACTCTTTATAAGAACAGCGGAGACAGGAGTGACTGTAACAACTACAGAGGAAAGAGATATATAAATGTTAGCTATTATTATTTCTCAGCTGGAAGTTCTCTGAGACAGTGTTTCTTATGATCTCTTTCCCAGCAATGGTGGTGGGTAGAGTACTTATCCTTTGCCCATGAATAAAAGAAACTGGATTCAGGCCTTCCTTCAAGCTTCCTAAGCACAGCTTTATTAGACCAGATGACATAATTATAGACTTTTTTGGTATTTGTCTCCCCAGTGCTTAGCATAGTGCCTGGCACACAGTAATGTCTGATTAGTGCTACTTGCCTTGTTGAGGGAAGGTGACTGATATTTAGGGAGAAGGACTAGCATTCCCCTATATGATAGATCAAAGTAACTAACACTGGACTGGGTAGAAAATAATAATAATAACAATAATAATAATAATTTATTTCAATACTTCAGTGATCCATGGGTTCATCAAGGTGGACATTGCCTTTGCTGACACAGATAGAAACCCCACCACACCTTAGTATTAGTCTTCATGAGTTATTGTGGTTGAAAAAAAAAGAGTCCATCACCTGGTAGTCAACCCATTGGTCATCAGCTTCTCCACATTTAGCTGTGTTGGTTCTGTACACATGACTGGATCTATTTCTATCCTTCAAGGGCCTACTTAAGTCCAGCCTTTTTCATGAAGCCTTCTCCAACATCTCTGGGTCACACAGAATCACAGAATCTCAGCATTAGTTGGGAACTCACAGATCTCTCTCCTTCCTCTGAAACCCCATAGCACCTTCCTCCATTGACTGTGCCCAACTCAGTTGGTTGCAAAAAAAAAAAAACACAAAACAAAACCCAACAGTAGGTGCTTAATAAATGATTGCTGGCCAAACCCTGAACACCAGATGTTTGCCTGATATAATTCTTTTAAAATTATCTTTTCATAGAGTACACATATATGTATATATGTATATGTGTGTGTGTATGTGTGTGTGTGTGTGTATTTTTTTCTCTTTGACTAGAGTGAAAGCTTTTTGAGGGTTTGAGGGCAGGGACATAACATTTTCTCTCTTTTCCCCCCACTGCAGCTAACCCAAAGCTAGGCACTCAGTAGTTATTCAGTAAAGATGTCTGATTGAATTCAATTGACTTGTACTCATACAAAGTTTGGGCAAAAGACAGATACAGGTGTGAAACAATACAGGAAAGATTGAGTTCAGGATCTTTCCTCTACACTGTAGCACTAAGAGGGGTCAGGATCTTCCCTGAATCATCACCTTTTCTGTAGCCTTTTCTGGTCTCTGTGCCCCTTGGACCTCAGGCACCCACTGCCCTCATGGGGTGGGGCTCAAGGAAGAAAGGGTCCAATAAACCCCTTCACACTAAAGTCTTAGGAACTGAATGGAGCAACTCTCTGGGGAAAAGGGGATGGAGGGAGCCTAGGAAGGCTCCTCAGGAATGAATATAATGATGGAATTTCATGTTCCTTGTCAAGTCAATGATTTGGGGGGTGGCTGTCTTCTTTGTTCCCCTCTCATCACTCTGAATCCAGGCATCCATGTTCAACATGTCTCCAAGCATAATGGTATCTTCCTCCCAACCTCTTTAGTCTTGTTCCTGCCAACCCTCCGCTCTATCCCTCACCTCCTAAAAAAAAAGCTCGAAGGGGGAATCATAGAATTTAGAACTAGGGGAAACTTTAGAGATCACCTGGTGTATCAACCTCATTTTACAGATGAGGCAGCTAGAAAGTGACTTGCCCAAAGTCACATAGGTAATAAGAAAGAGAGTCAGGATTTAATTCCGGGCTTTGACTCCACATCTCATGCTTTTCCCACTACCCCATAGTAGATAATGGGATTCCTTGGTCATTCTCCCCCAGCCTACCAGCTGTCTAGTTCTAACCATCAGACCGCCCTTCCAGGGTATTTGAGGAAAAGAAACTTTGAAAAGAGGATCCTAGGAGAGTTCTGGCGGGTTGGTCCAGCCTGGTTGGGAGAAGGCTGAAAAGGAGGAGGAAGTGTCAGGGTATTATTAGCCGGGAGTTTTGCAAACTTGCTAAAATTCCCACGTAGGGTTCTCCTGCGTCAGCACTTTTCAGAAAACACACAGATGGTTATTTATGCACCACAAGGCCAGGGCTAGCTTCCAGGGCAACAGGAAAATGGCTCTATCCGCAGCAGGGAGGGGTGCGGGAGAGCTGCCTGGGAGGCAGTCGGACATCCCAGGACCCAGCTGGCCTGGCCTGGCGGGCCCATGATAATCGCTGGGCTCTGCAAGCAGGAAGGCAGGGCGGGTGGCCTCACCCAGCCCCCAGTGCCCAGGCCCACTGAGAACTCCTGCTATTGTGAAGGCCAGAGCTGTTTACCCAAAACCTTCCTTCCCTCTGTGGCTTCCCTTGCCAGGAAACCCGTCACTCCTCCTAGGAAAAGAGGCCAGGGGTGGGGGGTGGGGGGGGCAATTGTCATGCTTCCAAGTCTAAAAGGTAAACTAGGCTCAGATAGATTTTATTCCAGAGACCCCCTGACCTCCTTTTTAGAGAAGAAGAGAGGGTTTCTCTACCAGAAAAAGAAAGGGAGGTTAGAGAAGAGAGGTGGATAAATCTGTGTGGGGAGGCAGGGTGAGGGAGTCTACAATCTTTTAAAGCCTCCAAATGCCCTACAAGTCTCAGTGACAATTCCTCAGCCTGGAATACCCTTTTCACTGCCCAATCCCTATCCAAATCCTATCCATCCTTTAAGGTCTGCCTCCTCCCTGACCACTGAAGTCTTCATAGATCTTTCCCTTCATTGAAAGGGAGTCCAGTGGAAAAATGCTAGTCTTGGAATCCGGAAGACCTGAGTTCAATGCTTATCTTCTACATTTATTAGTTGTGTGACCCTGGGTGGGTCATTTAAACTCACTTGGCCTCAATTTCCTCATCTATAAAATGAAGAAATTGATGGCTTCCAAGTCTCCTTCCAACTCTACATCCCAAGATCTGAATTTCTTTCTTTCTTTCTTTCTTTCTTTCTTTTTTTTTTTGCAGGGCAATGGGGGTTAAGTGACTTGCCCAGGGTCACACAGCTAGTAAGTGTCAAGTGTCTGAGGTCGGATTTGAACTCAGGTCCTCCTGAATCCAGGGCCAGTGCTTTATCCACTGTGCCATCTAGCTGCCCATATAGTTCCATATTGCTGTAATACCCTATTTTCCATCTCCACATGCTGAAATCTTCTACAGTTGAAATGCCACTTCTTCCATGAAGCCTTCCCTGACACCCCAGAAGTCATAAGTTATCTTGCTTTCCAAGGACCTCCTGTGTAGCATTTTGTTTATGTTTCCTGAGCTCTAATCATATTGTATTTTGTAATATAATCATAATGTGAGTCCTCTTGGAAACTCAGAAGCAGGATGGTGCCCAAGGAAAAGGCTCTGGATCTGGATCCAAAGGACTTCGATTCAAATCCTGTTGTTGTTGTTGTTTTTGTTTTGTTTTGCTACTTACTTTACTACTTGTGTGACCCTGGGCAAATCATTTAACCTATTTGAGTTAATTTTAGGTTCCTTATCTTTACAATGTGAGGATTGGATTGAATTCTTTCTAATGTCCTTTACAATTCTGAATTTATATAAATATGAAAATAGAATACACTCACTACCTCAGGTTCAGGTGGAGTCTTTTGGATAACCACAGTTATGCACATTACCACCTAAGCCCCTATCCCAGGGCACACTTTCAAATACAAGAGCCACAAATCAAAATACCAAACTATTTAATTAAGTCACAGGAAAATAAACCAGAAACAGAATCTTCCTGAGCACTTGTCTCCACCCCACTCTCATGCCAACCACATGCACATGGGTGCATCTTTCTGCAATTAGTGGTAGAGAAATGACTACCTCTTCAGGGAGAACTCACATGACCAAAGGTCAAAATTTGAGCCTCTGTGCCATGAGGAACATTCCCTATGACCCAGTAAAGCTGTATTCACTCCAGCTCTGGTACGGCGTTACCAGCTTCCCCCACAAGGGTGGAATAGATTTCCTGGTCCCCTCCTTGAGAGTTTCTGAAGCCTAAATGTGGTCAGTGCAAGTAGGCAACAAGGGACATTTTTTTTTTTGCGTGGTAATGAGGGTTAAGTGACTTGCCCAGGGTCACACAGCTAGTAAATATCAAATGTCTGAGGCTAGATTTGAACTCAGGTCCTCCTGAATCCAGGGTGAGTACTTTATCCACTGTACCACCTAGCTGCCCTTCTCCCCTCCCCCTCCCAACAAGGGACATCTGCTGCCAGCTGCACCATTAGCTTTTCTGCCATCTTTATTTCACTTGTTTTCCACAGTCACTAAGAAAGTCACTGCTGTCATACTGTCTGTCATCTCTGGCTCTAACTTATTCTACTCAACTCTTCTGTCCATATACAGTTATCCCTCCTACATCATGACTTCCCCCCACTGCAGTTTTGATGTATCATGGGTCAGCATAAGAAAGTAAATGGAAATTTGGGGGAAGCTTTGCAGAAGACGCAGACAACATGCAAAGGAGATCAGATGACACAAAAAGTTAAGAAACTCAGAAATGCATAAAGTATATGTGTAGTATTGTATAATATCAACCCAAATTTTACAATAAGGTACTGTAAACAGCCCATAAAAGAAAAAGAAACAATTAATACTTCTCTGGTACAAAGGGAGGGCCAAAAATTTTTACATGGATTTTCCAGATCGTTGGGGCACTGTGCCCCTAACCCCTGTGATGTAGAAGGGATAACTGTATAGGAAGAAGTCTCACAGGTTCTGCCAATCTGGGGCTTGCTACCTTATTATAGCTGTACTAGTAACAAAGGTGGGTAAGAGTCAGCCATTGTGGTGGCCTGATTTCCCTTAATAGGTTGTTGTATGCTTACATGTGTAAAATCTAATAGGATACACATTTTTTTTTTTTAGTGAGGCAATTGGGGTTAAGTGACTTGCCCAGGGTCAAGTGTCTGAGGCCAGATTTGAATTCAGGTACTCCTGAATCCAGGGCCAGTGCTTTATCTACTGTGCCACCCAGCTGCCCCAGGATACAAATTTCTTAAGGAAAGGGATTGTTTATCTTTATATTTGCCACAAAACTATCCAGTGAATTGCATATAGTGGGCGCTTAAACTTGTTGAAATTCATTGAAATATTGTTTCAAGTTGTTCTCTAATTTATTTATGTCTCCCATCAGGGTGGATTCTCTCCAATGACAAGCACCTTGTTTCCATGATCATACCCAGTTTTTTCCTTCTTTCTTTGGAATTCAATCTCTAGGATACCCAGAAAGATATTTTGGGTTCGTGGGGGCTAGTCTGTATTAAGAAACCCAAGACTCATTGGACTAGCTATGGCCTCTTCTCTCTACCACCTGAGCTCATTGTGCAGGACCACAGCCCCACACAGTCCCTTTGCATCGGATGGCAGAGACCCAGTTCTGTCTCTGCTTCATCACTTTCTAACAATAACTCTAAGCTGAGTCATGGAAGCCCTATTCCAGATGTGGCTCAGTTTGGAGCCAACATCTGGATAGCAGGGAGAGGTCGTTTGTAGTGAGCCCTTGGGGAGGCCTGAGGATTTCACACATTCAGAGAAGGAGACAGGCTGGTAAAGAGTTCAATCCCAAGAGGCCTGTACAGGTTGTCATATTCAAGGTCCTGGAGAGAGGAGGTCCAATGGCTCCTGCCAAGGTCCAGATTGAAACAAGGGTTATCTGGGCTCAGGGCCTGTCTTCCCTCCCGCCCTGTCACTCTAGAACTTTCTGCCACAAACTACAACGAAAACACAGCCACAAATCAAAATAGCAAGAGGGAGATTCCAGATGTGTCTTTGAGGATAAGGAGCCCAGAAAACTGGGGCTTTCAGAGGGGTGGGGGACTTTGGCTTGGTGCAACTGACTGAATATATTGGGATTTGCAGCTAACATTCATTTTATAGGCTCCAAATACAACGAAGCCATTATAGTTTCTCTTTTTAGGAAAGTCTCACTTTTTGAGGACTTGACCATGAATGCTAGGGGAGCCTGGGGGGAAGGGGCGGGGCTGCATTGGGGCCCTCTCATCATGGGGGCTAGGGTAAGCAAGAGAGCCTTGGAACCTGCAACGTTCAACTGTGGCTGGTTTCAGCAGAGAGACCCAGCCAGGCTGTATGGGTGTGAATGTGGTTCTTTGTGTGGGGGGGCGACCCATTCCCTCTTGTCTAATCCAGCATATTGCCCCTCCCCCATCATCAGGCTCACTCCCTAATCTTCAGTCTTTCCCTATCTATTGGCTCCTTTTCTGCTGCCTACAAACACAACCATTCTCCCTTATCCTTAAAAAAAATTCCTAGAAACTGCTGTCCTATGTTTCTTTCCCCTTTTTAGCCAAACTCCTAGAAAAACTCCATTTCCCCTCCTCATGCTTGTCAGCTCTTCATGATTCAGTTTTCAACCTTATTACAACTGAGATTGCTCTCCTCAAAGTGGCCAATGATCTCTTCATCACCCAATTGGAGTTTTTTCCCCCTCAATCTTTGTCCTTTTTTTTTTTTTTACTTCTCTGTAGCATTTGACACTGCTGATCACCCTCTCTTCCTGGACACTCTTGCCTCTCTCTGCCCCCTCCTCTGTCTCTTTTGCTCCATCTTATTACCTCTCTCCCAACTATGGGTTCATGCCAAGGCTCTGGCCTGAGTTCTCTTCTATTCTCTCCCAAGAGTTGTTAAACTGGCATCAGTAAACATTTTTCCTAATAATTATGTTATGGGGGAAATGGGTGGGGATTTGGGTTTGGGGTCCTTAGGAATTCTTCTTTAAAGAATTATACCCTCTTGCACACAAACTCAATTAGAATAAAATAATAGTTTATTTAGGTGCTAGGGAAAGCAAACCAAGAGAGAAGTCCTTGGAATTCTCATGGGGAGAAGGCATGGCACAGACGCATGGCACAGAAGCATGGCTCTGAGATACCTATCTCCTCGAGCAGAAGACAGGCAGATATTTTTTATAGAGGACTGATGGTGGTCCGATAAGGTGATCGTCTGACTGTGGGAAGTTCCCTTATTGGGGGAGGACCATCCCCCACTGGTGGTGGCTGGGGGAAGTTGGGTGAGGGGGAGCTTTGGATCTCTCAAGCCATCTCTCTCCCTCTCACGCCACAAAGGCAGCAGCCACACCTAATCTTATCTCCCCAGGAGTGGGGAAGACTGGAATGAAGGATGGTGGTCCTGGAGCTAGCTCAGTCTCTATCTGGGTGTCACTTATCTCTTTAGGTGTGTCTGTCCTTTGCTTTAGTTTCTCAAGAAGGTTCTTTTGATTTACCCCAGAAAACTTTTGGGGTATGTATTCTTGACCATTCAAATGAGGTACCCAGGCCCATAAGAATTTGAAGACTGTTTCCCCAGTAGAATTGATTTCCTTTATGACCCTCTGTTGAATTTATTATACACTTTAAAAGAAAAGCAGATTGTACACCATAGAGATGTGTAGTTTTCATGTACAATCCTCTTTTTCACTTCTGCTGTGTACATTGAAATGCCCATTTTATCTGGTGTTTAATCTCAGAATTTTAAAAAATTGAAATAAGTAACGAAAATAAAGAGTCTAGGAAAGAAGTGTTGGGCGAGTGAGTGCCCTAAGATTTTGTCTGTGTGCGTGGAGAGGTGTCAGGTGAGAGTCATGTTGTAAGGATAGAAATGACAAGCTCTGGCATCTGGTTTGATTGCTCTTTAGCTTTCCTGGAAAAGCCTCCCTTCTTTCCCACTTCCCTGTTACTCCCTCCCACTCCCTCAGGCTCCCAACTTCAGTTTCATCTTCAAAACCTCATTTTCTTCCTCATCCCACGTATCTGTTGTTGCTTAGCAACAGCTCCCAGCACATGATAGGTGCATAATAAATGCTTATTGTCAAATCTTGTTTCTACTTTCTCAATATCTCTCATATGTTCTCCCTTCTCTCCTCTGATGCCACCACCACCTTGATGCAGGGCCTCATTGACTTTTTGTTTGTTTGGTTTTTGTGGGGCAATGGGTGTTAAGTGACTTGCCCAGGGTCACAAGGGTAGTAAGTGTCAAGTGTCTGAGGCCGGATTTGAACCCAGGTACTCCTGACTCCAGGGCTGGTGCTCTATCCACTGTGCCACCTAGCTACCTCCCTATTTGACTTTTAAAGCCTTTCACTCCTTGGCTGCTTCCTCCTTCTCCATTCTTCTCACGCATTACTCCCCTCCACATACTTTCCACTGGCTTCCTTGCTGTTCCTCAGAAAAGACACTTCCTCTCTCGACTCTTTTTTAATACCAGTCTTCCATGCCTGGCATACTCTCCCTCCTTGCCTCTGCCTTCTTACTTATCTGGCTTCCTTCAAAATTCAGCTCAAATCCCACCCCCACCTCACTGATAACGCCTTCCTTCCTCCATCATGCGCCATTCACACGATGCATATCTTAAATGTACATAGATGTTTGTGTGTTGTCTTCTCTATTAGAACACAAGTCCTTTGAGGGTGGGGATCATTATTTTACCTCTCTATCTCTGGTGCTCAGCACAGTATCTGGTATATAGTAGACTGACTGATTGGATATGTGGGTTAGGGAAAGATAAGCTGAGGATGACACTGAGATGGTGAACCTGGATGGCTGGAGGGATGGTGGTGCCCTCCCTAGAAATAGGGAAGTTCAGGAAAGGGTATTGTTTAGGGAGATAGGTAATGACTCTTGTTTTGGAACATGTTGAGTTTGAGATACCTGTGGCACATCCACTTTGAAATGTCCAGGGGCAGCTAGGTGGCGCAGTGGATAGAGCACTGGCCCTGGATTCAAGAGGATCTGAGTTCAAATCTGGCCTCAGACACTTAACACTTACTAGCTGTGTGACCCTGGCCAAGTCACTTAACCCCAATTGCCTCACCAAAAAAGAAAGAAAGAAAGAAATATCCAATGGGAGTTATTGATATGACGTTGGATCAGAACTCAAGAAAGAGGCTAAGACTGGACAAATAGGCCTGGAAGTCATAATTGTAGAGGTTCTAATTAAGCCCATTTGTGCTGAATAATTTCTTGTTGACTGACTGTATTTTCTATATAGAGAGTGTATGCATTGGAATGGGGGTTAAGCTGTGATGTGAGCTATTTGTAAAGTACTTAGCACAGGGAGTGGCATATAGTAGCTGCTATATAAATGCTAGCAATTATCATTATTGTTTGCATATTTATGATTGCCCCCAAACACTTGAACCTGAGTATTAAGAGTTTCCATTTTCATGTATTCATAGATTTTGAACTGGAAAGGACATTAGGTGACTTTCCCAGAGTCACATTATTAGTCAGTGGCAGACCCAGGGCTCCTGGCTTCTAGTCTAGTGGTCTTTCTACCAAGCTGCCCTTGATCTCTTGGATAATAAGAAGCTTTTTGCATGCTGACTGAATGGGTCAATAGGGCATAACTATCAGGAGACTTGCTAACTTGAGCAGAGGCATAGATTGGTGCTGGCTATTTGACTGGGACTTGAGGCAGCTAGGTGATTGGTCCAAGGCCTAGAGTGTTAGAGGTGGGCTTAGGAAGACCCAAGTTCAAATCCTGCTGTAGACCCTCACTATCTACATGACACTTTATCTCTCTCAATCTTACTTTCCTTATTTACAAAATGGGGAGAATGAGAGCACCTCTATCATAGGGTGATTGTGAGGATGACATGAGATAGCATATGTCCAGTGCTTTGCAAGCCTTAGCGTTCTATATAAATCCCAGCCATCATTATTATTGGGAAAGCTATACCACTTCCCTAAAAAAGGGACGGTGTTCATCAGCAGAAATGTGGGAACACCACAGAGGAACAAATCCTCCAGAAGACTCAGCACCGAGCTTTCATCCCGTTCTGGATCCACAGAGTTGTGAGGATGAAGAATGAACAAGGACTTTGCTTTTCTTTGATATCACTTCTTGCAGTCTTGTAGACTGTGCAGGTGCATGATGGAGAGGGGATTGGTTCTCTAACTACCAACCAAGCATCTTTTCCCTGCCTGGCATGGGGGCCTCAACCTCAGGGTGGCGCTGTAAGTGTAGAGGGACATGATGGTGCAGCATTCAGATCATCCGATTTGAAGCCCCCAGGGCTAAGGTTCAAATCCCACTTGTATGATTTTGAACAACTCACTTTTCTCTGGGCCTTGTTTTTCTCATCTATTAAAGTAAGGGGTGCTGGACCAGGTCACTTCTTAGGTCCCTTATAGATCTAAATTTGTGATTCATGATCTTACAGGTCCCTGGAAAAGGTGAGGTTTACCAAAGGGGTTTGGACTCCCAAATAACCCTGAGCTCTTTTCTGGAATGAGTGTTTAACCCTGGGGTTACACTGTAAATTAACTGTTTGTCCCTCATTTTTGTTTTTTGTTTGTTTGTTTGTTTTTGTGGGGCAATGAGGGTTAAGTGACTTGCCCAGAGTCACACAGCTAGTGTCAGGTGTCTGAGGCCGGATTTGAACTCAGGTCCTCCTGGATCCAGGGCCGGTGCTTTATCCACTGTGCCACCTAGCTGCCCTTGTCCTTTATTTTTGAAGAGGACCAATGATATCATGGGTGATATTTTGACTTGCACATGAGTTGCATGTAAGTGAGGCAGAATTGCATAAAGCCATCAGTCTCACTTTCTCTTCCAGAATCATTGAAGTCCAGTGATAGGACTAAAAGTCAAGAGTACTGGCAATGGCCCGGGATACGGTGGATGGCCTTGGCGTCTTCGATGCTCAGACAAGCTCTAAGTGCTCCACGGTGCCTTCTTCAGCCGCCTTTGTAGCCATTGGAACACATTGTTCTCATCCGACATCATGCTGGGGTGGGGAAGGAGGAAGGGCAGTTTTCACATGCTTGGGGTAGACATCCCCGACCCTGAGCAGATTGCTGGGAGTTCTCTTAGATGCCTGTGGACTTCAGTAGGAGTCCTTTCCATATTCTTCGTTGTGTGTAATAAACATATCCCATGTTCTAGGCCTTGCTAACTTAGTGCCCTCAAGGGAACGGAAAACACCTAGACAGAAGTTAGGAATAAGTCAAATACATTTATTCCTAGAATTACCCTGAGTGGGAACACGAGCCAGAGCTATCCATGAGAAGCCTCCAACATTGAACCTGGTTTCTGTGAACCCAGAATCATGGTTCTGAGCCATAGATTAAATAACTTTCAAAGAATCAGATATATTCTCTGAAAAAAAAAATTTCCTTGCTCTACCTCTAGTTATTTTGCTTTCTTCCTTCACTATTTGGGGAGCAAGGACTCTGTCTTCAACTAGAAGTCGACAGGCTTTTTTTGACTGGAAACTGGAACAAAGTTTTACTCTTTCATGTACTTCTGCTTGGTGTGTGCCTATGAATGTGTGATCGCCATATGCGAGTTTGGGTGACTCTTTGTGATTTAGTGTGCATGTGTTTCTCTGCATGCAAATGAGTGTGAGACTCTGTGTGTATGTGTGATTTGACTATAAAAGACCAATGTAATTTTTCCCTTATTCTCCTGGGCTGGCTTCACTATGAGACTGTATCACATATGAAAGAATGTTTATTGAGGGCCAAGATTCCCATCCTTAGAATGGCTCACTGCACTGTGTTCAGTGGGACTCTGTCTCCAGAAGGTCAGGGGGCTCTCTCCAAATGTTAGAGCTCATCCCTCAAAAATCAATCAATCAACAATAATTTATTAAGTAGCTATCATGTGCCAGCAATTGTGATGGGCACTGGGGAGACAAAGACAAAGACAAAAACAAAACAATTCCTATTCTCAGTGAACTTACATTCTAATAGGGGAATATAACAAGTCCATGTATGTACATATATATAACATAAATTTAAAGTAAATGGATACAAGTATGTGCAAAGTAATTAAATATAAGGTGGAGAGAAGCTGTGGCAAGGGCCCCAAAATGCTTCATGCAGTAGATGGTCCCTGAGCTAAATCTTAGAGGAAGAGAGGGACTCTACAAGGGGGATGGAAGGATGAAATACATTCTAGGCATGGGGGAGGACTAGCAAAAGGGCACAGAGTTGTAAGATGGAGTGTTGTAAGTTGGGGAACAGAGAAGGCTGGTTTGTCTGGATTGAAGAGTAGGAGAGGAATAATATCCAATGAGGCTGTAAGAATAGTTTGGAGCTGGGTTGTTTAGGGAGTTTTTAAAACTAAACAGGAGTTTTTATTTGATCCTAGCAGTAATAGGGAGCCACTGAATTTGGGTGAGGAGAGGAGTCACAATCAGATCTGTACTTAAGGAATATCACAGTGGCAGCTGCATGAGGATAGCTTGGAGAAGAGAGAATCAGAAGCTGGGGAGACTCCTGGAGTGGGGTGAGGTAAGGCAGCAGTGGCAAATACATATTTTTGTCGTTCAGTTGTATCCAAGTCTCCACAACCCCGTTTGAGGTTTTCTTGGTGAAGATATCAGAATGATTTGCCATTTTCTTCTTCAGCTCATTTTACAGATGAGGAAACTGAGGTAAACATGGTTAAGTGACTTGCCCAGGGTCACACAGCTAGTAAGTGTCTGAGGCTAGATTTGAACTCATGAAGATGAATCTTTCTGATGCCAAGTCCAGTGCGAATGCTCTATCTACTGCATCACCTACCTGAACAACGTATATTTAGACTGAGAGAAGGCCATCAGATTTGGCAATTAAGATGTTTTTATTTCATATATGTTTTGTATACATTTATCTTCATACACATTGTTTCCCTTTAGCAGAATATAAGCCCCTTGGGGGCAGAATGTGTTTCCCTTTTGCCTTCTGCCCCAGTGGCGATCATGGTTCTAGGCACACAGTAGGGCCTCAATAAATACTTGTTAAATTGGCATACTGGTGGTGGAAAGAACACAAAACCGAAAGCGATTTGAAGCCATAAGGCGCTATACAAATGGAAGATATGATTATGATTATGGTTAGGCTTACCAAGTTCCTACCAAGAGGAGGGTTATGAGTTGGGGAAGGAGGGGAGAGAAAGCTACCTATCTTCTAGTCTTCTCTCACCAACACAAGAACACCTGTAGTGAAAGCAGCTGTGACCCATTTCATCTCTATATTTCTCCAAGGAAGAGAACAGTACTCAAACCCTCCTCTGGTCCAATTTCTCTAACTGTTTTGTTGTCTTTCTCCTCTCAGTGGTCAGTTAGAGTGTTCAGCCTTGTCCAGGTGACAGCCCTGTCCTCCTCCCCTAAAGGTCTGGGCTGCTCTCTGGCTTTCCGCTGTGACAGAAACTCACAAGGGACTAACTCTTCCGAAGCAAGGAGATGGAATGCCAGGCAAGCTAGGCATGGAGATGTGTAGGCTAGGATACAGACCTACTGAACAACCCAGATCAATGGATAGACAGTTAGGACTTCATGATGCTGAAGATCTTCACACACTAGTCTCCATTGCCAATGAGAACAACATTGGAGGAGATCAGTTTAAATTTTAACAAGAGATGATTCCTGACATCCACAAGATCATAGATTTAGAGCTCAGAGGGGCTTTGAAGGGCATCTAGTCCTATCTTTCATGATCCAACCACAGGGACTCAGGAGAGGTTAAGTAACATGCCCGAGGGCACATGGATAGTAAATCGCCAAGCTGGGATTTGAACCGAGGTCCTCTGATGCCAAATCTATTTTCCTTTGCAACAAATTTCCTGATGGAAGCATCAGACACCAAAAACTGGTGATTATGGTCTGTTCTGCACAACTAGCACTTTATTATTATTCTCTAATTGTGTCTCGTGTTCAAGCCCTGTTTTAACAACTAGACACAGGAGGAAACAATGTTGCCTCCTCCCACTGGGCTCCATTTCTTTTTCCTTTCCTTTTCTTTTTTCTTTGCGGGGCAATGGGGGTTAAGTGACTCGCCCAGGGTCACACAGCTACTAAGTGTCAAGTGTTTGAGGCCAGATTTGAACTCAGGTCCTCCTGAATCCAGGGCTGGTACTTTATCCATTGCGCCACCTAGCTGCCCCCTCCATTTCTTTTCTTTTTTTTCCCCCAATATTCTCTTTTTTTGGGGGGGGTGAGGCAATTGGGGTTAAGTGACTTGCCCAGGGTCACACAGCTAGTAATTGTTAAGTGTCTGAGGCTGGATTTGAACTCAGGTCCTCCTGAATCCAGGGCTGGTGCTCTAACCACTGTACCACCTAGCTGCCCCCCCCCTCCATTTCTTAATTGAGCAAAAGTGTCCCTGGATAGTCTTAAGACTCCAGATGGAGCAACAATCCTGGTCTATTGGGAGGCAATGGATTCTAGATTTAGAACTGGAGAAGCCTGTCGATGCTATTTATATCCAACTCCCTCATTTTACCAATGAGGAAACTGCTCACCATCCTACCAACAGCAAGAGTCTGAGTCAGGATTCGAACCCAGGTTTTCCTAACTCCAAGTCCAGCATGGTACCCACTATGCCATACTGAGGAATCAATGTGCCCCCAAGCATTTATTGGATATTTACTGTATGGCCACTCCTGAAAATCCCCATCCCTGCCCTCATGAAGTTGATAGTCTAGTAAGGGGATAGGATATCCACAGATGATGATACAGAATTGGGAGAAGTTCAAAGTTCAGAGAAGGGAAAGAGCAGTGTGACCTGAAATAGTCTAGGAGTCTCCTTCCTGGAGAAGGCAGGACTGAAGCTAGGCCTGCTTGTATTTGGAGGAGAAGAAGAAAGGCAGAGGGAATGAAGCAGAAACTCGATTAAATGGGTTTTATCGTAGAGCAAACTCCAACCCTCCCTCCCCATGAACTCTGATGTAAGCTGCTTCTCCTCCCTTCATTTGCTCACCTGTAAAATGGGGATAACACTTAACCTGAAGACATCCCAGGATGGTTGTAAAGATCAAATGAGATAGTGGATGTCAAGCGAATGTGGTAAATCTCTTGTCTTGAGGAGTCCTTCTCTGAATCAGGAATTTCCAGCTCCAATCAACAAGTCTTCCTGAAGAAACTGGGCTCACATCCTGACACCCACTGGCTGTGTGACCCCGGACAATCACTTCACCTCTCAGGGCTCTGGACCTCTCTCTAAGACTATGGGTGGTAGAGAAGGCACCAACGTCTAGGAGTTTCCTATATCAATGGAAGTGCAAGTCCAGCCCTTATCTCAGGCCCTGTGGTATCCCCGGGCACTGTACCATGCACTAGGGATACAAATCCACAGAAAGGAACAATGCCCATATCCAGGACAAAAAGAAGGCACTTGGGACAGGCAAGCTGCAGACACCTGGTCTGGGTTAGTACCCCCTGCCCCCTTCCCATGGCATGATGGGAATGATTTCACTGGCTTCTGTTCATTCCCTATTGCCCTTCCCCCAACCCATAATCTCTTGCCAAGATCCAAACCCTTTCTCCTCATGCTGATTGAGCCAGAGGCCAGGAGGGATGCTCTGTGGCAGAGCTTCCCCCCAAGACTGTGGCCCTGGCCAGCATCCTCCTCCTGTCTCCCTCTCCCCCACTCCCCGCAGAAAAACTCACTTGAATGCAGATCCGAACCTTCCAGGGATGTGTCAGGTTGTTTGTTCCCCCCAAAGGACAAACCCAACCCCCCCAGCCCAGCTGCAGATGCAGGGAACTTTCCCAACATGAAGCCCCACACTCTGCAGACGGTTGGCTTGATTCTTTTCCTTTCTCTCCCCTTTATTAGTCCCCCTGTGGAGCTGGATGGCTCCTGGCTCTCTTCCCCATCCCCGGCAGACTGTTGGAAAGAGTGACTGGGGAAGGCAACAGCCCAAGAAACTGCACAATGCCTAGAGCTGTGTGGCTAGCAGGACTTGACTGTTTCCAAATCATTTTAAATATTAAACTTTTTTTGCCACTTTTCTTCTGGACCTGTTTTTTTTTTACCTCCTCTTGGTGACTGGGTCATCCTACCCTATTGTGACCACTCACTGCTGCTGTGGAAAGCCACGTGGTTAGGAGGGATATGGAGCAATAATGCCACTGGGTTTTATTTTTTTTTATTGTTCAGTGGATAGAGGGTAGTGGGCAGTGAGCAGAGGGTCTTGGACAGTGAGCAGTGGGCAGAGGGTGGTAGACACTGGGCAGAAGGTGGTGGACAGTGGGCAGAGGGTGGTGGGCATTGAGAAGAGGGGTTGGATGTGAGAAATATTGCTAAGGAAGACTCAAGTGATCTGATATTAGAGAGAAGAGGGCAAAGGGTCAAAGATAACTTCAAGGTTCTGAACATGAGGGACTGGGTGAATGGTGGCATCACAGACAGAACTAGTTTAATCACAGGAAATAGATTTGGGGGAAAAGATAATAAGCTGAGTTTTAGACATGATAAGAGTTAAGTGTTGTTGGGACATCTAGGTAAATGTGTCCTATGAGCAGTTGGTCCTATAGGCATGTGGGGCTGGAACTTAGAGATCAGGGCTGGAGAATTGCTTTTGGAAGTCATTTGCATAATGTGTATGATGTGTGAGCTACCGCCTATTGTAGAGTGTATTGGGTGATACTGTTTGTCCTCCATTTTCTTTTCTTTTCTTTTCTTTTCTTTTTTTTTTTTTTTTGGTGAGGCAATTGGGGTTAAGTGACTTGCCCAGGGTCACACAGCTAGTAAGTGGCAAGTGTCTGAATCTGGATTTGAACTCAGGTCCTCCTGAATCCAGGGCTGGTACTCTATCCATTGTGCCACCTAGCTGCCCTTGTCCTCCATTTTCAGAGGGCCAGTGATATTATGGGGTGATGTCTTGATTTGTATGTGAATTGGATTTAAGGAAGGCAGAGCTACACAAAATCATCAGCCTCACTCTCTCTTCCTGAGTCATCAAAGTCCAGTGGCAAGGCCAAAGTCAAGATGGCTGGTGATGGCTTGGGATGGGTGGATGACTTTGGCATCTCTGATGTCATACCAAGCTCTAAGTGCTCCACAGCATCTGCTTCAACCACCTTCATGGCTGTTGGAACAAATTGTTCTCATCCACCCATTCTACTGGGGAAAGTCTTCACATGCTCAGGGTAGACATCCCCCTGACTCACTGACAGGTTCGAGGTCTGTCGGTCACCCTCAAATTGGTTTAGCCTGTCTGCCAAGATGGTTTTACTGGGGTGTGGCTGCTGCATATGCCACAGCTTCTGAGAACCCCAGGGGATGGTGGGTGAAGGTGGACACCAAAGGTGGATGAACAGCCCTGAAAAGGGCTTGGCAAGCCTTCACACCAAAAGTGCTGGTTCTCCTGAGCATCCCATCTACCTTTTAGGTAATATGGGCAGTGTGTCATGCAAGGTAGATGGAGTGACATGTGAGGTGTGGTTTGTAGTGTGGTATGTGGTGAGCATTGTGGTGTATAATGTATTTTGAATCCTGGCTCTGCCAATGACTACCTTGTGACCTTAACTAGGTTACTTAGCTTCTCTGGGATTCATTTACCACATCTGTAAAATGAGAGGGTTGGAGTCAATGACCTTTAATGTTCCTTCCTTCTCTAAATCTATAATCTCTGATCCTATCATATAGATTTTTATATTCAGTATCTTGTGTTATGTGGTTTTATGAGTATACCTGAGATTCCTCAGGTTCTTAGGTGAAGCCAAGGAAGATATCATTACACTCATCACTAACAAGTCAAATCAGGCTCTTTAAAAAATTTTAAGAGCAAAGTATAAGGCGGGAACACATTCCATGTCAGCAACCTAGCTATCTCCTAGGGCCCAAGATACATAGAGTTATTTTTATTTATTTCATGTGTATATTTGCCGCTGTGATAGAGGCGACCCATCACACAGTGCAGATGATGGATGGAATTTCTTATAGATAGTGGGGTCCTCCAGATGTTCCTGATTTTGGATGATCTTGTGCCAATTGCATCAAATCCCAAAATATTGCAGAACTTCTAGAAGAGATCTGAGGACACTAAAATGAATTTTGCCCATCCATCCACACGGGAAAGACCAAGTGGATAAGGAATATCTATGACTCAGATTTCAACATGCATTTAGATAGATACTTTATAGAGCTTGTCCAACAGGAGGTTTATCTGAGATGGATACAGACAGAAAATGAGCCGGGTCCAGAATTAAAGAGGAGGAAGCGAGCAGCCTGAATTGCTTTGGGGAAATTGTCAGGCTCTTTTACTGACCCCAAGCTTTCCAAGAAAGCTACGGTTCATCGTTTAATTACAAACATCTTTACCAATGTTGTTGCATGGCAATAAGACGTGAAACAACATTTCTTCCAAAGAACTGAAGATGAGTATCAGAGGGCAAAGGAGAGGTGTATCCTGAGGATTAGCAGGCTGCAAAATAAAACTGACAAGGAATTCCAAAGAAGAGGGCACCACTGGGGGCCTAGTGATGGTGGAGGAAACTTTGAGGAAGGCCTCCAGTGCTCTGGATGTCCCTACCCTTTATGGTGAACTTTTGAGGGAAAACAGACAAGAATTTCATAGGATGAGAAGGAAGAGAACTTGTAGATTGATTATATTACAGATTTGTGTGACTATAAGTATACGTTATCTCCCTTTATAGAATATAAGCTGTTTGAGAGCAGGGACTGTTTCATCGTTGCCTTCATATCCCTAACACTTAGTGTAGTGTCTGGCACATAGTAGGAACTTAATAAGTGCTGGTGGATCAATTTATCGATTGATCAAGGATGGCAGTATGACCAAACACAGGCAAAGAGGACAGAAATGGGACTCTATCTTATAAAGAGTAACTGGAAGAACACCTTAGTTATACAAACACAAGAAGAAAGCAATTCCAAGAATACAAGGTAAGACTAAGACTAGGCATAAGAATAATCTTGAACAGACTTCTGAAACTAAATTCCATAGGACTCTACAGCCTGTCAGGTAGGTCCTGTCTGGGAGTGTTTGGGATGGTATAAATGATACTGTATAATGTGTAGGGTATTGGGTACAACATAATTTGCATCCTTGCTTAGGAAGGGTTGCCCCAGGTTGCATGCAAGACTAATTTTATTCAGCAGAAATGATCCAGCCACTGCAGAGCTAGGCCCTATTGGGAACAAGTATTCACAAGAGCCACCAAATTCCCTATGAGGCCGGTGACTCCAACATATTTCATAGGCCCTGGGTTTCCCAGGCGTAAGGGCTACATCTCTGGACAGGGCTACATCTCATGGGTAGAGTCAAGCTCTATTGGGAAGACTAAAGGGAGAAGAGATTGGTTGTTTGAAACAATGTCCACCTCACTCTGACCGAACCACCTGAGGTGATGGGATCAGACATGGGACATCTGGAGGGATAGCATGTTCTGTAACTGTGCACAACTACCTTCCCCTTTATGCAGATGCAGCTGGTGTCAGGACAAGTCAGTGCCCAGCATTTGGATGGAAGGTGTAATGTTTCCAAGTATCCAGATGTTTGTCATTGTGTGGATACAGCAACAGTTAAAGTTTAATGGGAAATGAAAAGAGAGGGGGGAAAAAAGCCTCAACACCTGAGTTCTCTATGTGATCAATTTACTTTTCCAACATTTTAGAAAGCAAATACCCCACAGTGTTTATTTAAGGAGGAGATTAAGCTTTTTTTACCAGAAACAAAATCTGTCTGTCTCTTTGTGTCTCTCTGTGTGTCTCTGTCTCTCTGTGTGTCTCTGTCTCTCTCTCTCATACACACACACCCCCACACACACCCACACACCAATGATCCCTGAGGATTGACAGGAAGGAAAAGTACAAACCAAGGAAATTCATTGTGTTGCAGTTTGGTTTAAATATAGATACCTTAATAAAGTTCCTTAAAAGAACATGTCAGAAATTCAGTGTGTATGTATATGTGTGTATGATGCCTTTGTGTATTTAGTGTTTTAAAATTTGTATGTTCACAGTATGTTTGTGTATATAGCCTTTATGCCTCTGTCTTATATAATGTATAATGTGTATGTGTTTTTCCTTGGTAGGTGAGTAGAATCTGACATTATGATTTGTAATGTCACAGTCTGAAATAACCCAGGTATAGAACCTGGTCTTGGGATTTCATTGGTACAGGGTCTTCTCAGTTAAGTAAATTCCCCTCTCCCAAAGCAGGTAAGTGCTTTCACTATGCCATGTAGCCTTTCAAAATAAATCATAGTAAAATTAAAACTAAGAGTCAACACATGTATTCAAATGGATCTTTTTTGTGTGTGTGTGTGTGTGGTGGGGCTATGGGGGTTAAGTGACTTGCCTAGGGTCACACAGCTAGTAAGTATCAAGTGTCTGAGGCTGGATTTGAACTCAGGTCCTCCTGAATCCAAGGCCGGTGCTTTATCCACTGCGCCACCTAGCTGCCCCATCAAATGGATCTTAATAAAGTGGTATTTCCTCCTACAATGAAGCTTGCTCATCATCCAAGCCTGCCTATCCTGTTAACCTTTAGTCCACATCCTCCCATAAGTTTGCCACTGTTTGCCCTTCTTCACAAAGTCCACAGTGCGTTCTAGGAGCCTTGATGGTGTTCTCTTGGGTATAGTGGTGGGGTGTGAATTAGAGGAATACCTTCTCAAATTGAGGAATTTCCTAATCACATTGATGGGAGCACATGGAATCAGCCTAATGATGGATTAAGGAGTATCTATCCTTCATCATGGCATCATGACTCAGAAAAGGAAGCTTGTCAGAATCTCTAGAGCTCTTTGCTCTTCAGGATTTGTTTTTGGCTTTTGTCTTGTGCCTTCTTCCAAAGAGTAGTAGGGACAAGGAAGAGATTCATCTTCTTTTCTTCATTATCAACAAGAGCAACACTGGCCATTGACAGTAGAAGCACATGGTATCATGTTACACTTTAGACTTCCTCTATCATGTTCTTGCTCTTCATCCCAAAATCTAATTCCAGACCTGGAATTCACACATCATTATTATTATTATTATTTATAACATTATATTCACATTTTTAAAAGGAGTTTGAATCAAACTGAAAAATTCCTTCAGCCTCTGCAACCTCTCTTTCTAGCTCCTCCCAGGATTTCCATTTAAGGAAGGTGGGTACCCAGGCCAGTCATGTCTAATTCTTCTCCAGGCTGAACACCAGATTTTCTCTATCATACCCCTGAGTCAGGTACCTTTGTTGTCCCTACCTGCTTTTCAGCTTCCTTTTATGTTTTGTCTTCTTCCATTAGAATGTAAGCTCCTTGAGGGTAGAGAGTATCTTTCTTTCTACTTGTATTTGTATTCCCAGAACTTAGCACAATTCCTAGCAAATAATAAGTCCTTAGTAAATGTGCGTTGACTGATTGACTGATGAGAGGAGACATGTGTTTGTGCGGCCTAGAAGGTGATAGGAGGACACTGTTTCTGAACCTCCTATGTAGAGAAAGCGAGACTTTAAATAACCTAAGAGATCCCAGAGTCTAGCCTCATTTTGGAGAAGGAAGGCTTCCAGAGGAGACCACCTTTGAGAATTGCCTTTGGGGTAACCCCAAGTTCAAGAGTTCTTTAGTTCAAGAGTAGTACTAAAAGAAAATTCAAGAATAGTACCAGGCCATCTAGAGAAAGATCTCCTTAAGCAGAAGACTCCTTGGAAAAAGAAGATCCATATGGTTTCTATACATTAGAAGCCCAGTCATTGAGCTATCTGGACAGTACAGGTCTGATGAGATGTGATTTGTTTGTTGAGCAAATTCCAAAGCATGAAGTTTTCCTTTGCAGGAGGTGGGGTACCATAGGGTAGTACTATCAGTCTTTCAGAGACTCTGTCAGATTATATGGGCAAAAGGGATCCATTGGAATAGCAGGAAGTCATCCTGATGCAACCCCAAGTTCAGTTGCCTTCTCAGGGCGGGGAGGAGCTGGTGGGATTTTTCAAGTCAAGTCAACAGTCATTTATTAAGCACTTATTATATTTCAGGCTCTGTGCTAAGAACTGGAGGTACAAAGTAAGGTAAAAATGCACTTTGTGCTATTAAGGAACTTCTAATGTGGAAGACAGTATGTAAAAATTAGATCCATACAAGATAATTACAGAGTAGATGGAAGGAACTCTGAGAGAGAAAGACATTAGCAGCTAGGAACACTGGGAAAGGTCTCTTGGAGTAGGTGGGATTTGAGGTATGTTAAAGGAAGTTAGGGAAGCTAAGATTTAGTAGTGAAGAGCTAGAGAATTCCAGGCATGGGGGAATAGCTAAAGTGAAGACACAGAGACAAGATATAGGGGGTAATATTTGAGGAACTGCAAGTAGACCAGTGTTTCTGGGAAAAAATTAGAGTTCATGGAGGATAATAAGGTATAAGAAGAGTGGAAAGGTAGGAAAGGGTCAGTTTACGAAGAACTTTAAATACCAGACAGAGGAATTTATTTTTGATCCTAGAGGTAAAGAGCTCATTGAGCAGAGAGTTAACAAGCTACACCCTAGAAAAATCACCTTGGCAATTGAATGGAGGAGCAATGGGAGTGGGGAGAGACTCGAGGCAGGGAGACCACTTAGAAAACTATTGTAGTTGAGGCATAAAGCAGTAAGAGTCTACACCAGGGTGGTTACTGTATGAATAGAAAGAAGGAGACATATGTGAGAAATGTTGTGGAAGTAGAAACAATGAGACTTAGTAACATGTTAAGTATATGAGGTGAGAGAGTCAAGGATGATACCGAAGTTGTAACCATTGGTGAGTGGGGTACCCTTGACAATAATAGGGAAGTTTGGAAAAGGAGAGTGTTAGGGATGGTGGGGGAAGGATGGTAAGTTCTGCTAGAGGCATGTTGAGTTTAAGATGCCTACAGGACATCCAGTCTGAGATGTCTAAAAGGCACCGGTTGATGTGAGACTATAGCCCAGGATAGAGTTTTGGGTTGGATAGAAAGATATGGAAATCATCTATATAGAGATGATAGTTGAACTAATGGGAGCTGATGAGATTACTAAAGGAGTAGTACAGAGGAAGAGGAGAAGAGGGCCTAGAACAGAGTTTTGGAAGGCACTTCCAACTAATGGGCATGTCAAGGATAAAAATCCAGCAAAGGAAACTGAGAAGGATCAGGAGTAAAACCAGGATAGCATCACAGAAACCTAGAGAAAGAAGAGCGTATCAAAAAGAGAGTGATCGACATTGTCAAAGGCTGCAGAGAGGCCAAGAAGGATAAACTTAAAGAAAATACTATTAGATTTACCAGTTAAAAATTGTTGGTAACCAGAGAGAGAAATTTCAGTTGAACAATGAGATTGGAAGCCAGACTTCAGGGGGTTTAGAAGAGAGGAAGAGGAGAAGTGGAAGCACCTATTATAGATGGCTTTCTCAAGGAGTATGGCAATAAGGGGAGGAGAGATATAGGATGATAGCTATCAGAGATAGATCAAGTGAGAGTTTTTTTAAGGATGGGGAAGACATAGATATATTTATAAACATCTGGGAAGAAGCCAGTTGATAAGGAGAGATTAAAGATGAGAGAGCCTACATGGAGAGAATACAGCAGACAAACTATTGAAGAATTTGGGAGAGATCAAGGGTCTATGTAGAGGTTGACTTTGGTAAGGAGGAGTGAAGTGGGAAGTAATGGGGAAAAATGTCTGAATAATATAAGATGAGGAAGAGGTGACCAAGAGGAGGTCTTGGCAAATGGCCTCTTTTTTTTCAGCTGAGAATGAGGCAAAGTTCTCAAGCAAGAAGGCAGGGGGTGGAGGGCACATGCTGTGGGAGATTTGAAGAGAGACAAGAAAGTCTAGTAGATCCACCTTGTAAAGTAGGTTGGAGAATTGATTAGGAAGGATTGGAATGTTTGCCTTGCTGCAGTGAGGGCCCAGTTGTGATCAGAAGATAAATCTTGAATGCTTTCTGTTTCTGCATTTGTTCATGGCCTCCTCTCAGCCCTTAGCATCTTATGTATTTTTTGTGAGGTAAAAATAAAGCCTAACCAAATAACCATATTGTATTTTAAATGTCTGTATGAGATTCCAACCATATTTAAGACATCTCAGAAACTATACATTAACTACCTAATTTTTATCTCAGAGACATTCCTGAATTAATACTAATGAGGGCAATAAGCAAAAAGAAGAGAAACTGACCCTTTGGAATCAAGTTTCTAGCATCAGACCAAGCCCCTGTGAGCCCTATATCCTTGGAGGAAAGAGGTGGCCGTAATAGGGCATACATCAGTTATCCCTCCTTTATTATCTCCCCAAGACCAGCCCATCTTTTTTACCCATGTGTTTCTGTGATGACATCATTCATGCTGCTTTGGGCAGCTAGGTGGTGCAGTGAATAGAGCACTGGGTCTGAAGTCAGGAAAACTCATCTTCTGAGTTCAAATCTGGCCTCAGACATTTACTAGTTTTGTGACCCTGGGAAAATCACTTCACACCTCAGTTCCTCATCTGTAAAATGAGCTGGAAAAGGAAATGACAAACCACTCCAGTGTTTCTGCCAGGGAAACCCTAAGTGGGATCATGAAGTTGGACACCACCAAGAAAAATGCTACTTTCCTCCCACATAATTCCTTCTTGGTAAAGTTTTACAGCCTATCCCTACCTATCATACATATCTCTGTTGCTCTCTTGGTGAGTGATATTTTCAATTCTTCCCAGACTTTAGCATTATATGTCTAGAAATCATGCCAGAAGCATGTTGGCATTAAAAAGGGCAGTTTTTACTCTGATCACTTTAGAGGGCTCATGATTAAATATGTTACCCATCCCTTGACAGGGAGATAATGAACTTAGGGAACAGATTAAGACATATTGCTTGGACATGACCAATGTGGAAATTTATTTTTACTTAGCTATGCATTATTTGTTAAAAAGCATTTTCTGTTTCTTTTTTCCCATTGGAGGGAGGAGGGAGATAAAATAGATTTTTGTTAATTTAAAGAAAATTAAATTTTAAAGGACAGTCTTTGTTCTCTCTGCAAAGGTGAGCTTTTCTAGCACAAAATTATACATTTCTTGCCTTTGTATGAAAACTAAACAGAAGGGTGGGGAGAAAAGAATTTGAATTAAACTGAAAAAATATACCAATCTGCAAAGTAGTATTAAAATGTAGGTTTGCAGCTGTTTTCAGAGAGAAATTGCTCATCAAACTTTTTAGTCCTTTCCTCCCCCACAGAAAAGACAAGAAAAAGCTTAACAATAAACCTCCTCTGGAAATCCAAGCAATTTTCATGATGGATTTGGACTTTTTTTTCTTTAAAAAAAAAGGTATTCTGCTCTGCTGAAAAGGGAAGGTTAAGAAAAGCACTAATTATCTGCCCAGACAATGGGAGCTCCCAATGTAATTGTTCAAATAAAGGGCTATTTCAAGCCTGCAGCTTAGCTCTCACAAAATGGGAGATGACTTTGAATGAAATGGGAAGGTGAAGGAATTGAGTAAAATTAGCAACTTTTAATGAAACCCGGGCTAAGTTTGCTTAGTGAATTGAACAATCCTGGTAGCTAAGAAGCAGGACTGGGGATCTAATTTAATTTCTGTCACTTAACTGGGGGTTGGGGGGGTGTGTGTGAGCCTGAACAAATCACTTCACGTCTGTGAGGCTCAGTCTTCCATCTGTAAAAGGGCCCATCAGTATGATAATCTCCTCCATACCTATCTCATTGGAGGTTCTGGGAAGAGGCTGTGAGACAATGGATGTAAAAGCATTTTTATGCTATTAAAAGTGCTTTACTTCTGTTAAGGACCCCTACAGAGGCTATACCTTATGATCACAGTGAAAATGGGCTATCTCCATGTAACCCATGGAGATTAAAGACAGATCCAATATATCCCTAATACTTTCCATGGTAGCAAAAAAGTGAAAACAAAGTAGATGCCCATTGACTGGGGAATGGCTAAAAAAATGTGGTATGTGAATACAATGTTCTATTAAAGAGCTATAAGAAACAAAGCATGTGAATACAGAAAAGCATGGGGAAAGTTTGATGAACTGAAAGAAAGGGAAGTAAACAGAATCAGGAAAACAATCTTCTCAGTAACTATAGGAATGGAAAGAAAGATACCAACAAAGAAATTGAATTGTGTGTAATTCTAATGATGAAGTTTGGGATTTGAGGAAAAGAGAAAACACTTCTTCCTTTTCTGAAGAAGTGAGGGAAATACAGATGTATATAGCACATGGTATCATATTTTGTTGATGTTTTGGCTAATTTTGCTGAACAGTTTTTTCTTTCCTTTTTTCCCCTTTGTTTTGAGGGATGACTCTCTGGGGAAAGGTTATGGGATAGAGATGATTGGAAATGTAGGCCATGTTAAAAGAGAAGATTTTCTATTTTAATGGGCCATACCTATTCAAAAAAGTTTGACCTTAGCTGCAAAATGGCCATGTGAAATAGCTGGATTCCTTTCCAGTTTGGTAAAGAGGGCTCTCCAATGAAAACCTCCCAGATTCTCCTACTTTTCTCAAACATATTTTTCTCTCTAATTATAGAAGGATCTAGTCAGAACCGTAGTACATTTCCCAAACTCCTCCCTGGAATTCCTAGGAGTGATATCTAGGTTAGGATCCAACACAAGGGAAAAATTTCACTGAGTCTCCTCTTTGAAACTTCAGGAAGCTATAATAGGTCAAACCGTTTAGACTGGAGAAGACTTAGGAAAGGCCATAATGGCTGTCTTTCAGTATTTGAAGGGCTTTCATTCTTCTTGGCCTCAGACGGCAGAACTAGTGGCAATGGGTAGAAGTTGCAAATGGTGAAATTTGGAATGGAGTGAGAAGAAGGAAGGAAGGAAGGAAAGGAAGAAGGGAAGAAGGAAAAAGGAAATAAAGAAAGAGGGAGAAAGAGGAGAGAAGGAAGGAGAGAAGAAAGAGAAGAGAAAAGAAAGAAGGAAAGAAGATACAGAAGGAAGGGAGGGAGGAGGAAGGAAAGAAAGAAAGAGGGTGGAAGGAAGGAGAGAAGGAACAAGAGAAGAAAGAAAAAAGAAAGACCATTTATTAAGCATTTAACTATGTCCTAAGGACTGAGGATACATCCACAAAATGGAAGATATTGCCTGTTCTTAAGAAACTTACAATCTAGTGAGAGGAAATAACCCATATAGGAGAATAATGATCAGGGAGGGGTATTTTGGTTTGAAAAGTTATGCAGGGGGCAGCTAGGTGGCATAGTGGATAAAACACAGGCCCTGGATTCAGGAGTACCTGAGTTCAAATCCGGCCTCAGACACTTGACACTTACTAGCTCACTTAGTCACAGCTGGGCAAGTCACTTAACCCTCATTGCCCAGCAAAAAAAAAAAAAAGAAGAAAAAAAAGAAAAAGAAAAGAAAAAGAAAGAAAAAGAAAAGTTATGGGGGTGATGAGTGGAGTCATAGGGGAGTAAGTTAACCACTGCTTTTCAGTAGCAAAGATAGTATTGATTTACTTATGGTTTCAGAACTGGAGAGGGTGATAGGGCAGGGAGTGGACAGTATAGGCTGACAAAAAAAAAGTATCAAAATGGTAAAATGAAACCAGGCTGGAACCTGACTTGATACAATGGGCCGTGAGAAGGACTTACCAGTCAGGACTAAAGCAGGCTGATTGCCTGCTACATGTACCCAGTAAGGTCAGGGATTCATCCTGTGGAATCAGTGACTGTGTTGAATTGAATGCCAAGTGACAGCTCTTCAGATAGATGAAGATGGCTTCTTTCACTACTCTATTCTTCAAGCTAAATATTCCCAGTTGCCTCAACCATTTCTCATATGACTGGAAAGTCCAAATCTATAATGGGGTCATGAAGACTTATAATTTACTCATCCTCCTTTATAACCAGTACAATTTGCCAGTGTCTCTCATAAAATGTGGATCCCTGAACCAGAGACAACATTCTGGGTGTGGTCAGACCAGTGATAAGTACAGTGGAATTGACTAGTCCCCTTTGTGGGTCAGTTTCTGTCTATATTATTCTGCCCCCATGGGGCAGGTGGAAGAGTCTATATGATACAAACCTCAGACACACACAGAAGAATCATATTCACGGAAGTGTGACTTTTCTTTCCTAACTTGTCCATCTTCTCTTTGGCTATTCCTTGCTCTACTTTCTATGTCTTACTATCTTTCCTATATGGCAAAGCCCAGTTCAAGTCTAACCTACTTAAATGACATTTCAAGTTGAAATTATCTTTTTGCCTTTAAGCTTCTATTAACATTCAATAAACATTATAACTGTTTAATAAACATTCAGCAAGAGAGGGATAAGAAGCTTATTTATATAGCACTTTAAGATTTACAAAGACTAGGGGGCAGCTAGGTGGTGCAGTGGATAAAGCACCAGCCCTGGATTCAGGAGGACCTGAGTTCAAATGTGACCTCAGACACTTGACACTTACTAGCTGTGTGACCCTGGGCAAGTCATTTAACCTTCATTGCCCCGCAAAAAAAAAAAAAAAAAAAAAAAAGATTTACAAAGTCTTTCCCCACAGCAAGCTGGTGATATAGGTAGTAGGATTCTCTTATCTATTTTGCAAATGAGAAATCTGTAGGGGTTAAGTGACTTTCTTTGGGTTGAATATGTGATTTAAACTCAGTTTGGTAATTCAAAGACCAGTGTTCTTTCCATTGCCCTAAGCTAAGTGATTTTTTTAAAGGAGGGCTATCCTTGACTTCCAGGAGTTAACATTCAAATGAGAGAGACAATATATAAGCAGCTAGGTACATATAAGATGTATACAGAGTAGATGGAAAATTATGACAGAGGGAAAGGCACTAGCAGTTAGGCGTACTGGGAAAGGCCTCCTGCAGAAGGTGGGATGTGAGCAGAGTTTTGAAGGGAACCGACAGGTAGAGATGATGAAAGAGAGCACACTCTAGGAGTGGGGTACAACCAGTGCAAAATCAGAGACAGGAGATGAAGTATCATGTTTGAGGGGCTGAAAGTAGACAAGAGTAGCTGGATTATAGGGGCAGCTAGGTTGCACAGTGGATAGAGTGCTGGACCTGGAGTCAGGAAAACCTGAGTTCAAATGCAGCCTCAGACATTTACTAGATGCGTGACCCTAGGCAAGTCACTTAACCCTGTTTGCCTCAGTTTCCTCATCCATAAAAAGAACTAAAGGAAGAAATGACAAATCACTCCAGTATCTTCGCCAAGAAGGGGTCACAAAGAGTCAAACATGCCTGAACAACAGCAGCTGGATTATAAAGCTCATGGAGGGGAGTGAGGTGTAAGAAAATTGGAAGGGTAGGATGAACCTAGGTTATGGGGGGTAATAAGGAACCACTAAGTCTCCCTGAGGTGGGGGAGAGGCAGATGCCATGATCAGACCTACACTTTACCAAAATCAGCATCAGGAGTACCTGTAGAAGAGTAAAGTGTGAGAAAACCAGAAAAGTACAAAGGGATTAAGTTGTGAAGGTAAAAATGACACTGTGACAACAGATCGGCCACATGGTAGGGGTGCAAGTGAGAAGTCAAGGATGTGACCAAGGCTGTGAGCCAATAGTAGTGCCCTCAACAGTAGATGGAAAGTTGGGAAGAGGGTGGGTTTGAGGGGAAAGATAATGGGTTCTGTTATGGACATATTTGAGATGTCTTTGAGACATCTGGTTTGAGAAATCCAAAAGGCAGTTGATGATGGCAGACTAGAATTCAGGAGAGAGACTAGGGCTGGATATAGAGCTCTGGGGATTATCTACATCCAGATGATAATTGTTGAGATCACCAAGTGAGAGGGGATAGAAAGAAAAGAGAAGATGATCCATGTATCTCTGCTTTCCCTAAGTCAGTTATCAGCTTCTTCCTCTTCTGTTTCTCCCTACCTTGCATCCTATCATTTCCAATTTCTTTCTCATGAGAATATACCCCACACCTTCACCACCCGGCTGATGGCTTCTCCTTCTCTAGGTGTCCAGAATGATGGTGGGAAATGTGGATAAATGAAAGTGGGGCAGAAGACAAGCATTAACAACAAATGACTTAATGCTTTCAAGAATGCAAAATACTTGTATTTTATCTCATTTGAGCCTATAAGCAATCTGTGAAGTGAGTACAACAGGTATTAATACGCTCCATTTTTCAGATAAGAAAACACATTCAGAGTGGTTTAGTCGACTTGCCCTGGGTCACACAGCCAGTGTTAGAGGTAGGATTCATGCCCAGATCTCACTGACTCCAAGTCTAGAGCACCATGGATTCCAATGCCATGGTATTCCACTCCACCTTCCTCACTGACAGGGGTGATTCATGGTAGTACCCTATTACCTATGTATGAGTTTTGTGTCCCTGACTAGACTATAAGATCCCCTAGGGCAGGGACCAAGAAGTCTCCTTCTACCTTTCCCATAGCCCCAGCAACATGGCTCCCACCACAAGAAGCTCAGAATATGTTTGTTGACCTGGAATGAATCTAAACTTTTATCCTTGTCCTTTACAGAAGAGCAAAGTTTAGTACATTTCCCAGTCTCTGTTTGCTGTGCAAACACATCATTATTCCAACAGGGAGATGGCATGTTTTGGTTTGTTCATTCATTCCTGGGAAATCTGTCCAATGTACCTTGGACTTGCCAGGTACTCAGGTCAAGCGGGTGTCAATGTTTTTCAAAAACTGTTCCCAAAGTGAGGTCTCCATTTTTGAAGGATTTTGCTGCTGGATCCCCAGCAAAGATCTCCTCTGCAGGGGCTGCTCTGGCTTCCTTTCCCAAGTTTTCTGTCTTTGCCAGGGACCGTTCCCACTGGAAGGGAGGGAGGAAACTGGCTTCCTGTTGGGCTATTGCCCCCACCAGCAGCATAGGTTGCTCACATGACTACAGCAGCTTTGGTCCCCCAAAGTGAAGAATTTCAGGGACCCATAGAAAGACAATGAAGCATGACACCCTTACCTCCTCATGGTTGTCGGTTTTCCCTAGGGTTTTCCCCTCCGGAGGCTGCCAGTTATCATAGTTAGAACTAGAGGCAGAGAGGAAGGGTTAGCTTTAATCTGGCCCATCCCTCCCCCACTCCTCTGTCAGCACCTCAGGCTCAGGGAGAGCTCCCTGTAGGGAGAGGCCAAGACCCTGTGTGAAAAGCAGAGGAAAAACAACTCCCCACAAGGGGTAGCCCTTTGACCTATCGCTGGGCTTGGCTTAAAGAAATGCCCTTTCTTGGCTCTGCCCTGGATCTTGACAGTACCCTCTTAGCATCAGAGGGGAAAACAGTGCTGGGGAACCACTCGCTTGGGTTTGACAGGGGTCAGGCCCCAAGGCATCAGGCAAGGAGAGGAAAGAAAGCAGAGGCTTTCCCTCCCAGGGGCCTCTGGGGAACCCTGCTCCCCACAACATGCTCTCTCCCTGGGGACAGTGGCTCCAGGGTCAGCTGTTCTCAGGAGAGGTTAATGAATCTTGGCCCAGCAGAAGGAAGGGTCAGGGCTGAGCGGCAACCAAGTGGAAAGGGAACCCAAGGTCTGGGAGTTTAATGAGATTCATTCCGCTTAATTGTGCCTAATGTCCTATTTAATGAGGGGCCAAGCCACTGCCAAATTGCTCTAAACAATCCTTCACCCTCAATCCGGCACGGCCTATTCAAAGAGTTCAAGAATGTTTTCTCACTTCAGAAGGACTGTCCCTCACCTTTCGAGAATAAACACGGAGAGGCGCAACCCCCCCCCCCAAAAAAAAAACCTCCCTCCTCTGTCTACCAAAGGCATCTAACCTCCAGGCACTTTTGCCATCTCACACTAGAGAAGGGCCACTCTTCCCCACAGCCCCAAACCTAGCCTTTGGCATGGGGTGGGGGGGTGGAGGTCAGTCCTTTGTTTTGTTTTCCCCAAATGATAAAAGCACTGCTCCAGACAACAGCTCCAGCACTGAGTTTATCCCTTTCCCTGGGGAAGCTGGGTAGGAGCTTAGGAATGGTTATAGCTCCTTGCTATCTGAGGAGACAGGCCCCATGTGAAGTTTTACTGCAGCATTTCCTCTCCAACAGAACTAGGCCAGGAAGGGAAGGCTATGAACAACCTAAGGGGAGGTATGCCTTTCCCATTAGATGAAGGGAGTATTGGGAGAGAGGGGTGGAGAAAGGGAGGGAAACCGAGACACAGACAGACACAGAGAGACACAGAGACAGATTTAGACAAAGACAGACAAAGAGACAGAGAGAGGGGGAGAGAGAGAAAGAAGGGAGGAGAGAGAGAGAGAGAGTTTTTCTTATCATATTGATGTGGGGAAAATAGGGTAGGGGGAGTTGGATGAGGGGTGGCTGTGGATCTCTCAAGGTCCAGGATGTGGTAACTCAGTTTGACTTGGAATCTGGAAAATCTGACCTCAGACACTTACTAACTGTGTGACTGGGGGCCAGTCACTTAACTTTTGTTTGCCTCAGTTTCCTCATTTGTAAAATGTAGATAATAATAAGATCTACCTTTTAGGATTGTTGTGAGGATCAAATGAGATCATATTATATAGGGCTTTGTAAATCTTAAATCCTAATCTTGGTTCAAGATCTTTTGGGATTTCCAATTCATTATCCAACCCTCTCAGTTTCTTGTCCTCATATGTAAACTTGTTAACTACACCATTGGGCTTTTCTAGAAAAAAACAACTATGGAATTAGAGTATGCCTCAACTATCTGTGTGACATTGAGCACATCACATCATTTAATAGCTGGGTGGCACAGTGGGTCTGGAATCAAGAAGACCTGAGTTCAAATCTGGATTTAGATACTTATTAGTTGTGTGACCCTGGGCAAGTGACTTCGCCTCTCTTTGCCTCAGTTTCCACATCCATAAAATGGGGGAAAATAATAGAACCTACCTCCCAGAATTGTTATGAGACACAAATAAGTTAATATTTGTCAAGCACTATATGAATACCAGTTATCCTTCATTTCTTTGGACCTCAGTTTATTCATCTGTTAAAAAAGAAGAGGCAGACCTAGATGATACTGAAGGTTGTTTTCCAGAGCAAGAGGCTCTGATCCTATTGTCTATTCCCCGGCATGGGGCTGGGTACAAGGCAGCCCGAGTAAATGCTTGTTGATTGATTGACCTCCACCTCCAACCCAAGCCGTGAGAGAGGAAAGGCCAAGGGGAGGGATGATGGATGAGAGGGAGGGGGGAGCGGAGCTCTGGGTTGTACCCTGTTGCAGGCTGTTGTTTTTAGGAGCAGTACAGCTTGGAGAAGCCTGTTATTTTCTAGGAATTTCCTAGGGGTCTGTGGAGCTCTGGAATGAAAGCCAGCTGTGGAGGCTTGTCATCCTCAGGGGATACTTTATCTTGGCTCCTCTCCCACCCCCTTCTTTTCCCCTCCCCCAGCCTGCTCTTAGCTGCTTGAGTTGGCTGCCTTAACAGGTAATTTATTGATTTCACCAGGATTTTGTTTTGTTTTCTTCTAGGGGTTGGGGGGCAGCTGGGACCCATCTCTTTGCTGAGGGTGACCATATGACCTGGGAGGGGGAGGGGAATCTTACCAGGTCTGGAATGGGGAGGGCAGGCTAGGGGAGAGATCTGACTTCCCCACCCAGGTGTAAGAGAGGCAGCTGCTTCCCTGGGGAGTGGGGCATATATAGGAGTAAAGTTTTCTTTCTCCCTTTTTAAAACACTATCTCAGCTCTTGCTCAGCCTTCCTGAGCATCAACAACAGAGCAGTTAGACCAGCAGAGAGACCCACATCCTTGCCCCTAAGTTGGTCCCTTGTGCTTCTGGCAAATGTGGGTAGGGGTAGCCACCTCATCATGAATCCAGCTTGAAAAAAGGAAGCTGTTAGACTCAGTTGGGAGAAGAGGAAATGATGTGATGTCCAAGGGGGCTCTGAAGCAGTATAATGGTCTGGGAATGGTGGCTTGTCTTTATCTCAACATTCCATGTTTGTTTGAGCAGTATCTCTCATCTGCCTTTGCATCCTATCATCCCCCCACCCCCACCCCCGCCAACCCTTCTCAGGGTTGGAGAGGAGCTGGTGTGGACTTGTGGGCATCTTATACCAGAGAGTGAACTACAGGCAGGGAGTCATTAGCTTCTGTGGAATAAAGCGAGAAAGAATACAGATTTTAGGATCAGAGGACCTATCTTCAGATACTGGCTATTCCACTGGTGTGACCTTAGACAAGTCACTGCTCTTCCAGCAGTTTCAGTGTTCTCATCTGCAAAATGAGGGGATTGGACTGGAAGAAAATGTAAGGTCTTCACCTTTCAATTGTTATCTCAGAATTCTGCTCCTCCCTTCCTCTATAGCACTGGCTGGTGGTGACCTTGGTAAGAGCATGCTCAGTTGGAGGGAGGTCCCTGATTTCAGAGGGCTTGACCAATGGAGCTTCAAATGTCCCCCTCTGCCATACAAATGGCTACAGATTCTTTTAGACTCTGAGTAAGCTACCCTAGAAGGTGTGCTCTACAGCTGGAGGAGTCTGATAGCCTAGAAAGGGAATGAATAGAAATGACTATTGCCAAGTTCTATGACTTTAAGATGGATTTCCTAGGGAAAACTTCAAAAATAACTTCCAGCCATAATATCAAAACCAGGAGTAAGTGGGGGGAAAACCCAACCTTGAAAGATAAAAAATATCTGAAAACCACCAGGGAAAGGCACTATTTCCAGGCCCGGGTAGGAGGGTTGCTTCCTGGGAGTATGGAGGGAAATAATTTCCTGTGGCTTTTTGGTTCAAGTGACCAAATATTTATTAAATGCCTAGTATGTGTGAGAGACTAAGGTAACCGTTACTCAAATATTCAAATAATGAAGTCTCTGACCTCATTAGATTGGAAACTCCCTCCAATGATGTAAATTGGATGCAATCATTCACACGTTCCCATCCTGAGTGACCCTTGCCCATTTTCTCCCTCTTCATTTCATCATGAGAGGGGTCTCATCTAACATTCTGGGGGCCTTCCTTGCTTTTTCGTAACATCCTAAGAGTACCAGTAGAGGACAGAGAGAAGATGTGCTATCCACCTATTACCTCACAATCTCACTGTGGCCATCCCATCTTCTCTTTCAATCATAATCTTTGATGACTCTTTTCCTCCAGTTTTTAGGAGTACCTGATGCATTATATGATGTACTCTGCTCACATCCACATAAAGGCAATGAAGCCCACTCTTCTCCTTCTGTTCAAATCTGAGTCCAACTTATTGTCCATTTGTGCTATCTCTTGCAGATATGTATACTTATGTCAGACTCCATAGGGTGTCCATCTAAGTACAACTTGAAGTCTGGGCAATGGACATTCTTCATCCACTTGCTATTTCCTGTGTGGATGGTCAGTCAAAACCCTTAGGAATAGACCTCTTTTACTCAAGGTTCTCTAATATTCTGGAGTTTGGTGCAATCAGGGCAATGTCACAAGAAAACAAGAATGTGCAGGTCTTCACTTTCCCCTGGGGACCCTTTCTGACCTGGACTCTATGCTGGCTCTTTTTGAACACAGCGGCAAAATTTTTTAGTGAATAAGAAGCTCCCTCTTTTACTCCTTGCCTGATTTAAAAATAAGAAGAATAGAGCTATTTCTGTTGTTTTATCTTCCAGGGAATCCTGAATGGTTCTGATTTATGGATAGAGGCTCCTTACTGTAGAAGAGTCTATAAGGCAGTGTCTTTTGTTCTACCAAATCAAAAGCCTTTTCATAACTGACAAATGATAAGTACAATGGGATCTTATTGTCCCCACATCTTTCAGTTAATTGTGAGATGATAAAGATGTGGTCCCGCATCAAATATTATAAAATAGGGACTGGACCTGTGATTTCATGAATATAGAGGACTCTGGGGTGAGGAAAAACACAGGGGATACCATGTCCACAACTTATAGTCTTAGAGAATCACCTAGGGCACTGAGAGGTTAATATTTGTCAGCAATTTTTAATCAAATAAGGAGTTTTTCCCTAGATAATTTATTTTCTACTCTATCAAATAAATACTCATTTATTTTATTCTATTATTTCTGAATCTCCCTTGTCTAGTCCATTCCATTGGTGTATCCTTCTATTCTTTAACCAATGCCACATGATTTTGATGACTGCTTCTTTATAATATAGTTGAGGTTTGGAAGTGCTATTCCCCCTCCATCCCTACTATTTTCATAATTTAATTTGCTATTTCAGCTCATTTATTTTTTCCAAATGTATTTCATTATTATTTAATCAAGTTTTGATAATTTGATTGGTATAGCATTAAAAGTGTAAATTAGTTTGTGCAGCATCATCATTTTTATTATATTGGCATGGCCTAGCCATGAACACTGAATAGTGCACCAGCTATCTAGGTAGTTCTTTATTTCTTTAAGGAACATTTTGTAATTAACTCTATACAAGTTTTTTGTGTTCTTTTGGAGGTTGATCCCCAGATATTTTATTCATTTTGCAGTTATTGGGAATATAATTTTCCTTTCTATTATTGCTGCTTATATTTCATTATTATTACATAGAAATGTTGTTGATTTTGGAGGATTTATTTTGTAGCCTGCAATTTTGCTGAAACCATTAATTGCTTCAATTAATATCTTTGCTGATTTCCTAGGATTTTCCAAGTAAACCACCATATCATCCGCAAACAAATTTTAACCAATAAAAATTAGTTACCACAACAAAAAGATCAAAGTAGCCTAGAAAATTTCTTAATCAGTAAATATTTAACTTACCAAATAGAGCAAGATGGCTTCCAAAGGCAACATTGGCTTAGACTATAAATTCCTTTGTAGATCTTACAGAAAATGATGATGAACAATTAATTATGAGTAGTGTCCTCTCAGAAAGCAGAGAGAAATGGTGGTGGATAAGCCTAATTTAAAGAAAGCTTGGTAAGATAGCCCCATACACAAAGTCATCCCAAGGGTATGGACAGATGAAAATGGAAGGACTACAAACGTAAGAAAAAAAATGGAAAAGATTTGCAAAAATCACTTGACAAATTGTTTAGTCCATCAAAAACAGTGGAAATGCCACATTTGAACCCTAACATCACAGTCCTAGATGTGTTTATAGGGGAGGTAGCAATGGGAACTCAAGGGAACAAAGATGACAAAAACATAAAGAATGGAACAAGGGTATATAGAGGAGATGTGTGCTTAAGGCAACATAATTGGGATTGACCAACAAAGTTTTTGAAGGAGGGCAAGAGACCAAGGGTGTGTAAAAAAGTCTCAGGCCTTACTAATGCCCTTCCCCCAAGGATCATGCTTCCTCCAACCTCATGAAATCTCAGGTAACTGTCCCCTATTGCTGAACCCTACTGGCTGGGACGTCAATTCTAAGTGTTAGGTGTTGGCTAACTCACTACCTGAAGTGCTGGAGAGGCTTATCTGAGAGAAAATCCATTGTGGACTGGGGCATTCAAAGAAGCTTCATGAAAAAAAGGTTGAATTTAAACTGGGTCTCAAAGGATGGATGGGAAGTGGAGAGTTGGAGGAGAGATCAGGAAAACAAACTGAGCAAAAACACTAAGGTGAAATGACTGGTGTATGGAGAATGCCTATAGAAGAGGAATGGCAGATGAGACTGGAAAGGATCATCTCTAGCTTTTCCCTTAGTCTGGGCCCTCCCTGACTGCCCTTTTCCATAAGTTTTGGGCTAAAACACAAATGTCTTTGTAAGGCACACAGTTTTGAAGCCCTTTTCATAAGGAGTAATTAATGATTGCAAAGACATTAAAAATACCTTGGCAGTATGGATAAAACCCTAGACCTGAAGTCAGGAAGATCTGAATTCATATCCTCCCTTAAGCAGTTAACTGTGTGACCCTGATTGAGTCACTTAACCACTGTGTGGATCAGTTTCCTCATTTGTGAAATGGGGATCATTATAGAAAGTACTCCCCAGGGTTGTAGTTAATCAAATGAGATAATATATGTACAATTCTTTGCAAAGCTTAAAGCATTGTATAAATGCTAGCTATTATTACTACTACCCCTATGACTACTCCTACTACCACCACTCTTCCTCCTCCTCCTCCTCTTCTTCCTCCTCCTCCTCCCACATTGTAGGGATATTAGAAGAGACCACAGACTACCCTATATCATATAGTTTACCAGTCCACTCTCTCCTCAAAACTATGCAGGACTAAGAGCTAAAGGAAGAGAAGACTTGGAAGGAAGAGGTGACTATTACCTTCGAGTATTTGAAAAGTTACAAAATGGAAGGAAATTTAGACTTTTTCTGCTTCACACCAGAAGGCAGAACAAAGATCAATGGAGGCAAGTGGCAAGAGAGGAAGATTTTCATTCAACATGAGAAAAAACTTTCAGACCATTGGAGCTGTCCAAAGAGGGAATGGACTATCTTGAGGAGGGGTGAATTCTTAAACACTAGAGATCTTCAAAGGCTGCAAGAAACAGCTAGGTGGTGCAGGGAATAGAGTGCTGGGTCTGGAGTTGGGAAGACCTGAGTTCAAATCTGCCCTTAGACACTAGCTGTGTGGCCCTGAGCAAGTCACTGAACCTCTGGCTGCCTTAGTTTCCTCAAATGGAAAATGAAGATAAAACAGAACCTACCTCCCAGGGTTTTTATGAGGATCAAATAGAATAATATTCATAATCCTTGTTTCCTTCCCCCCTCCTTCTTTGTCAGCAATATTGTAGAGGGGATTCCTGTTTGAACAGGAGCTGGGCTACATAATATGATCAGCCTCACTGGGCTCAACTACAAGGAGAGAGACCCATGTTTTTTCCTCTTAGCTGAGCAGCAGACATGACTGTTTACACTTGAACACACAGGGATTCAGAAGCTACATTCCTTTTGGTAAAATGGAGAACTTCCAGGTCTCTGCTCTGTTCTTAGCATTCTAAGGTCCTCTGGACCTTACCTTCTGCTCTACCTCTGTGCCCTCCAGACTCCCTTGCCCTTCTATCTGACCTATGATATACCAGATACTTCCGGGGCCTTCCCATTCACCCTGCAACTGCATTCATCTGTATGTGTTCTCTTCTCTCCATTATAGTGTGGGCTCCTTAATATAGGGAATTTGTTGCTTTTTAAACTTATGTTCTTTGGACTTAGTGCAATGCTTGGCACCTACTAAGCACTTAAATGCTTTTTCATTCATTTATGCACTCAGAGGTAATGGAGGGGTCCAAAATGTTATGCAGACTCTTCTAAATGTGTGATTTGATCACACAGGGGACCAATCAAAAGAGTGAAGATGCAGTGAAAATTGGCTCCATGCAGTTCACCCCCTTGCTTGAGATACAATCCCAAGTTTGTGTCCCCTTGATAGTTGGTCATTAGTCCATCATTCAAAGTGTCTGAGTCTGTCAGGCACTGTAAAGTTCTAGGATGAATCAGGTTTTTGTAAGCTGGGTCAGCCTTCAGGGCATTGTAGATCCTCCTCAGAATCAGTCCCAAGAAGCTAGGCCTTGGCCCCAGGACTTTCACCTTCAAGATGTTCTAAACTTTCCCTGAGATGCAGATCTTAAGATTCCTTGCCTTCTTGGTCCCTGAGTCAGGTTGGACTCCTGGGTTTAGAGATTCACTATATTTCTTCCCAAATTACTTATTCGTCTCCTGCCATTGCTAGATGTCTGAGTCTGTCATCTGCTTCCCCTTTCCCACCTTTCCCAGTGTCAAATTCACTGCAAGTCATGTCATCACCTCCCAATGTCATGGTCCTCTTTGAGAGTGAAGGACAAACAACGACAACAGTTGCCAAGCACCCCAGGCCACAGGAGTGGGCATTGGCACAGTGCCTGGCACATAGTAGTGGCTATGTAAATGCCTGTTTCCTTTCCTTCTTGAAGTTAAAGGACACAATGTCTAACCAGATAAGAACATTCAAAGTTATTTGAAGGTGGGAACAGTAAGTACCACTCATGGAAGTGGTGCACCTGAGCTGAGCCTTGAAGAAAGGTGAGGAGAAGTAACATAAAACAGAATTATAAAGGGGGACTGGGGCCAGATTGTGGAGGGCTTTAAATGCTAGGGTGAAGACTTTGTGCTTCATCTTAGAGGCACTAGGGAGTCACTGATGGTTTTTGAGCCGGGGGTGGCATGATTAACTCTGCGTCCAGGAAGATTATTTGTATGGGTGTGGAGAAGTTGGAGAGGGGAGACACTGGAAGCTAGGAGACCCATTGGGGAGCCATTTCAATAGTTCAGATTAGCAACGAGAGCCTGAATTAGGATCATGGCTGTGTAGAAAAACAAAATTGGAAGGATGTGAGAGATAGTGTGACTCTCTTTCTGCTGAGATTGTTGTCCCTGCCATGGTGAGCATTCTCCAAATCTGAAGAATTTGCCACAAGAAGTTTGTCGGAAAAAAAAAGAAGTTTGGTGAGCACCAGCCTCTCAAAACGATGCTGTCTAAGAAGGTGAAAGACTTCCCCACATATTTATGGAAAAAAGTCTCTATGGAAAAAAGCCAACACCACAAAGATTATACTGAAGCTTAAGCGTATCCTGTGTACTGAAGATCCAAGAGGATGCTAGTCATTAAGAGATGGAAGCAGTGTGAACTGTGAGGAGACAAGAAGAGAAAGGACTTAGAGATCCAATTCTAAGCTTCATCCTTTTTTGGTTTGTTTTCATAATAAAAGAAATTAAAATGTTGAAGCTGTAATATTTACATTCCCTTTTCTCATCTTTGTCATCTGAGGAGAGAAGAGGATTGAGTAAACCAAGCCAAACTATGTAAAGCTTTTCTCATCTTGGAAAAGTTAATTGATGCTCTGAATCAGATTTGAATGTGGTTCACACAGATGTGCTCATTCAACTCAAAGTCTTTTGTCATCTAGAGATCCCAGTTGTTTGTTTGTTTGTTTTGGGGGAAGGAATGATGGGGAGGCGGCAGTGTGGCTGCTGGTATAATTGTTAAAATCCCTTACTCACTGCCCATATTCCCAGGCAAACTGGAGGTGAGGAAGAGGGTTATAAAGTAATGAAGACAAGGGAATCTTATAATCTACTACTTGAGCTCAGTCATGTTGCCATTAAGCAAATCTGTAGTGAATTCATCAACTGCAAGGGTGGCCCTTCCTCAAAGTATCTTAATTACATGGCTATTTCCCACATGTACTTGGGTCAAGTCACTGTGAAGAACTACTTAATAGTGACTGAAATGCCTAGCAGTAGTCAGTCATTAAAGGAATGGCCTGTTAATTGAGAGAATTGTTGATGGTGTTAATGATGTGATAAGTAGAGGTGGGAGTGGCATTTATTAAATAAGATGACATAATAGAGAAGACTTATGTAGAGTTCACTGACCCCATAATATTATAGTGTATAGTTTTGTACATGTATACAGTTATATAGATTGGTATATATAGTTATATAGAGATTATTATATATAGTTACACATATAATTTCACATACTTATAGTTTAATTGTAGTCATAGTTTTAGTTATCTCATCATACCCATAGTTGTTTGTAAGCTCTATGAAGGCAGAAAATTGCCTGTTTTAAATTTTGTATCTTTCCCCACTGCCTAGCATAGTGATCTTTACACAGTAGGTGCTTAATAAATATTTGAATTGAAGAGGGAGTGGAGAGAGGGAGGAAGAGGGAGAGAGATGTGGGGATAAAATGAACAGTTCAGTTCAGTCATGCCCAACTCTTTGTGACCCCATTTGAAGTTTTCTTGGCAGAAATACTAGGGTCGTTTGTCGTTTTCTTCTCCAGCTCCTTTTACAATACTAAGGCAAGAAGGGCTAAGTGACTTTCCCAGGACCGCACAGCTAGTGTCTGATGTCAGATTTGAACTCATGAGGAAGAGTCTTCCTGATTCCAAGCCCAGTATTCTAGCCATTATGCCACCTAGCTGCCCCATACAATTAGCAAGACTTGTGAAATGATTTTAATATGGGAGGAGTAAGTTGTGAGGGAGAGTAAAGGTTCTAGGATAATTCAGAGGTTCTAAACTTGGATGACTGAGAGTGTGGTGGTCTCCTAAACAAAATTGGGAAGTTTGAAGGTAGGAAAAGTTACTGAGTTCAAGTCAACAACAATTTATTAAGTACTTATTAAGTGCCAGGGACTATGCCAAGCATTAGGGATACAAAATCAGCCCCTGCTTTCAAGGAGCTCACAATTTAATAGGGAACACAACTTCCAAAAAATTATGTACAAACATGATCTATACAGGATAAATTGGAAATTATCTCAAAGGGAAAGCAGTGAGGTTAAGGGTGACCAGGAAAGACTTCTTGAAGAAGATGGGAAGCCCAGGAAACCAGGGGACAGAGAGGAGAGGGAGAATTCCAAGCATAGCAGACAACCAGTGAAAATTCCCTATGGAATATTACATTTGAGGAAGAGCAAAGAGGCCAGTGCCATTGGTTTGAAAAATATGGGGACAGGTGTGAAGGTTTTGAAGGACATTAAAAGCCAAACAAAAGTTTTTATAGTTGATCCTGGAGACAATAGGGAGCCACTGGGATTGATTAAATAAAGAAGTGAAGTCTGCACTTTAAAGAAGACCAATTTGACATTTTTGTGAAGGATAGACTAGAGTGGGAGAGACTTGAGGTAGGAAGACAAACCAGCAGGCTATTGACATAGAACAGGCATGAGGTTGATAAAAAGCCTGAACCAGGATGGTGGGTGGCAGTATCAGAGGAGAGAAGAGATATTGTGAAGGCAGGAATAGCAAGATTTGACAAGACAAGTCAACAAGCATTTATTAAGCACCATGTGTCAGGCACCGTACAAAGCACTGAACAACAGATTGGATATGTGTGGTGACAAAGAGAGGGAAAAAAAAATGAGGTGTTAAAGATGACATTGAGGTTGTGAGCCTGAGTGAGTGGGAAGATGGTGGTGCCCTTGCCAGTAATAAGGAAGTTGGAAAGAGGGGAGGATTTGGAAGGGGGAGGAATATATTGAGCTGCCTAACCAATTGTCAGATTTTGTCATTTCTATTTCCTCCACAGCACTTGCACTTGATACCTTCTCTCTATTCACACAGACATCATCTTAGCTCACTCCTCCATCAACTCTTTCCTAGATTATTTATTTTTGTGGTTCTATTTCAGATATTACAGATCCTATTTCAGATGTTACAGAAGTAGGAATGGAAGAATTTGGTAACTGATTGGATATTAGAGATGTGACTGAGAGTGAGGATGACACCCACGTTGAGCATGCCATTGTGAGCCTGGGTGACCGAGAGGATGGCAGTAACCTCAACAGTAATAAGAAAGTCAGGAACAGAGGGGGATTTGGGGGGAAAGATAATGAGTTCAGTTTTGACCATGTTCAGGTATTTATAAAGTTCTTATAAAGCACGGAATGAGTTGAGAGATAGAAAGAAGAAAACCCTTTTTTTCCTTCTCATCCTTCCTATACAATCGTCGTATCATTCTATATGTCATCTTTAAAGGGTGTGTTAAAGAACTTTTACTTATTCATTTTTTGAAAAATATTTTAACACCAACAATGAGGCCAAAGAGCTGTTGATTTTTAATCCCTCCCTCTTCCTCTGTAAGTGGCCCATCTCCTTTTCTAATCCTGACACATCCGCATCATGTCATTTGTGCTGTTTCTCACAAACAAGTCATTGTTGGTGATATGCTAGGGCACATTTACCCCCACCATGAGCCTCTCTATTGCCTTTTAGAACACTGACAATTCTGATCCTTTTGCCCCATGATTCGCAAGTCACATCACCAGGAGAAACCATGTTTTTGTGGCAGTGAGCAGCCAGAATCATTGAAAATAGCATATGACTTGCAAAATGCAACCCAGTCCATTCTTTTCCTCCAAATTCAATTCCAGTGCCATCTTACTATGCCTTTGTGGGACTTGTCCAAGGTTTGTGTCCTGATGAGACCACTCAATGGGCTGGTGATATGATAATATGTCTTAATCTGGGCAAGATACATTCTTGATCTTCTTTGCTCTTCCAAGGTAGATCACTGGGCTGATCTCTTCTCAGTAATCATGGATCTTATTTAGGAGGTCCCTTAGCATTGGGTGGGTGGGGGGGTTGATGCAATCAACACAATGTCATCCCCAAACAGGAGCATCTGGAGACCTTCATCATCTACAATAAATCCCCCTTTTCCTTGGACTTTGTGCCAGACAGTCTCCATGGTGCTGGTGAACACATTTGGTTAGCAGATGTCTCCCTGTTCGATGCCTCACTTTATGCTGAGACTCACTGAACAAAGTTATCTGTATGGCCACATCTATCATAAAGGCTTATGTGAGTTTAACTTAGGCATAGGAGACACTATGCTGAAGGAGAGTCTATAAAGCTAAATTCTGGGGAGGTTGTGGGTTGTTTTGTAATCAACAAACAATAGACACATTGGGATCTAATTTTCTCCAAACCTCTCAATCAATCATTTGACTATGTTGAAGTAGCCTACTATAGATATTTGTCTCTGGAAACCTGTCTGTTACCATTTAATGCTTTCATGGAAATTATACATACATGCTTACACACATATTATATGTGTACATACATATAGACATGCACATACACACGTGTGTATATGTGCACGTACACACGTACACAAACACATACACAGACAGAGCTAGGTAGCGCAGTGGATGGAGTGCTGGGCCTGGAGTCAGGAAGACTCATCTTTGTGAGTTCAAATCTAGTCTCAGACATTTACTAGTTGTGTCACCCTTGGCAAGTCACTTAACTCTGCCTCAGTTTCCTCATCTATAAAATGAACTAGAGAAAAAAATGGCAAACTACTCTAGTATCTTTACCAAGAAAATCCCAAATGGGGTCACAAAGAGTGACAGAACAACTGAACAACAACAAATGTATATGTGTGTGCATATATAATTTCCCTTTTTAATTTTTTCAATGAACAAAAATCTCCTTTCTCTCCCTTCCATCTCCCCACCCCTAATTACAAAAGCTAATGTAAAACTCTGGTAACAAAAAATGCATAGTCAAGCAAAACAAATCCCTTCAATGACTGTATTAATTTATAGAAAGATATAGATATAAAGATATCCATGCAACATATACATAAATATGTATATATGTACATGTGTATATATGTATACATGCACACACATATATATTTCTGTACTTGCAATCCATCACTTCTCTGTCAGGAGCATGCTTCATCAAGGAACAATGCTTGCTTGTAACTTTGATAGAGTCCATAAGTCTTTCAAAGCTGAATGTCTTTAAAATGCCATCCATATATATATAAATTGTTCTCCTAGTTCCGCTCACTTCCCTCTCCATCAGTTCACACAGGTCTTCTCAGGTTTCTCTGCCACTGCATAGATAAATTGCGCAACAATGTTTTAGGAATAAGAAAGTATTTGAGAGTGTTAGGAGTTGTGTTGGGAGTTAGTCATGTCTCGTTCGCCTATCTTTGGCAAATTGTTCATGATTTTAAAAAATCTTTGGGAATCTTTTCTTTGAAATATTTTGAGAATTGATCACTGAACTCCTTTACAGCTGTTTTGTCCCCAGCACAGATTTCTCTGGGTATGTTTGGTTGAGTCTTTCATACTCTCTTTAAAAATGTCATTTCTGCTTTTCTGCATAAACAATAATTCAAGGTAGAATGTTAAAGTGTCACATGAGAAGGGCAAAGTAGTCTGTCAGGTAACTGAAAGAAAAAACACTTGCATCTGGGGAAATCAAGGGAAGCTTTATGGAGAAAGTGGCATTTGACCTAGGTTGTGAAAAATGGGTAGGAATTAGATTGACAGAAAATGGGAGCCTTAACCTTCAATATACACCATATGAATGGAAGGCTTTTTAAGAGTAGAATCAAGAACCAGCTGGGAAGGAAATGGATAGCCTTCATCTCTTAGAAGTTCTTTTCTTTGGTCAGCCAAGCTTAGAACGGTTTCTGCCTTTCTGTCACTCCCCTGGTCTTCCCCTTTCCCAGTAAAATAAATAATTATATGTGTATATATATATTATATTATATTATATTATGTATATTGCTAGTAAAATATTACTTATATTACTTCTTACAATATGTTATGTTATATATTGACAGTAATATATTAACATATATTAATAGAATATATTATTGAGCCATTTTTCAATTGTGTCCAACTCTCCATGGGGTTTTCTAGACAAAGATACTGAAATAGATTGCCATTTCTTTCTCCAGCTCATTTTCCAGATGAGGAAACTGAGGCAAACAGGGTTAAGTGACTTACCCAGGGTCACATAGCTACTAAGAGTCTGAGGGGAGATTTTAACTCAGGTCCTCCTAGCTTCAGGGCCAGGGCTCTATCTACTGTGCCACTGTGTGACCCTAGACAAGTCATTTAACTTCAGTTTCTTCATCTGTAAAATGAGAATAACATTAGCACCTACCTTCCAGAGTGGTTGTGAGGATCAAATAAAAGAACATTTGCATGCTATTCTTAATTTGCTTTGGCAGGGCAATGAGGGTTAAATGACTTGCCCAGGGTCACACAGGTAGTGTCACATGTCTGAGGCTGGATTTGAACTCAGGTCCTCCTGAATCCAGGGCAGGTACTTTATCTACTGTACCACCTAGCTGCCCCTTAATTTGCTATTCTTAAGACTTTCAGCAAGTCTTTTAACTTCTTTGGATTCAGTTTTCCTGTCTATCAAATGAGAAATTGGACTAAATGAGCTGTAAATGTATGATTCTATAAAGTCAAAGTTTTTCTGTGTCCCCAGTGTAGCTGTCAATCCTCTCAGCATACCTTTCCCTCCCCCTACCCCATCTCACCCCACCCATGCTTGCTCGTGATTCCTCTGCCAAAAAAAAAAGTCTCTTATCATGTATACCTGCTTATACAGGGTGTGCAAAAAGTCATGAAGGGGTCTGATGTTTTAATATCTTTTTGAAAATTATTTTTTTGCCTTTTTCGAGATTTGATTTTTCACACGTGATGTAAATTCATTTCCTAAATATACTGAATATGATGCTATGGTATTGTAAATTAAAAACCAAAAATAAAGGAGTTATTAAACATTTGTGAATTTAGGCCCACCCTGTACTAATGTCTTATTGGCTAATGGGATTCATTTTTTAAAACCCTTAGAGTACTCACATGTAACTGGAGTCATTGATTAAGGGAGTTCCCTGATCAATTTAAGGAGCTGCCCCATCAAGCTGGTAAATTTCAACAGGGTGGTAAGTCTTTGGGGCATCTAAAAGAATTGTTCCCGTGGAGGGTATGACATACTTGTTTGTGCTTTGTTGAGAGGACACAGACAACTACTCAGTGGTGGAATGTTTTGTTTTTGTTTTTTTCTCTGAAAGATAATTTATCTTTTAAAGACTTAGCTACTCTGATCAATACAGTGATCCACAACAATCCCAAAGGAATCATGATGAAAAATACTATCCATCTCCAGAGAGAGAACTGATGAATTCTGAGTACAGATAGAAGCAGATTTTTTTTCACTTTTTTTTTTTTTGCAACATGGCTAATATTGAAATATGTTTTGCATGACTTCACATGTGTAATGGGGATCACATTGTTTGTGTTCTCAGTGGGTGGGGAGGGCCTGGAGGGAGGAAGAGAATTTGGAATTCAAAATTTAAAAAAGAAAAATAATTTATTAGGAAAAATTCAAGTACTGTAACACACCACTTTCAAAACGTTTTAGAAGTAAAAAACAAAAATGAGATTAGAACCTGGGCTTGGGAGTTGAGATACCTGGTTTCTGTTGCTGATTCTACTCCCAACTTTCCCTTAGGTGATTGGCCTGAAGTCATTCACCCTTTTTTTTTTTTTGTTAACTATACTAAGGTTCTGATAAAAATCTGGTCTTTGTTTACCATTCAAAGGTTGGCAATGTTTACAAAGTGCTTTGATTTCATTGAATTTTGGATCCAATGTAAATATTGATGATGCAGCTTGGTGTAGTAGAACAAAGGAGAGACCTGGCTTCAAATCCCACCTCTGACTCTAGCTATAAGAATGAATGAATGATAAAATATTAAGGGCTTACCATGTGCAAAACACTATGCTAACAACCAGAAAAGTATGACAGTTCCTACTCTCAGTGGGCTTGAAAGTTAATAGTGGAGAGACCACACATGAAGAAAGGCTAAATCAGATTGCAAGGCCTCATAATCCTGAGGCAAGACAGATGATAATGCATCATTGCTGTCATTTCTATCAATAAAACCATATCTGTTTCTGATGTAGAACCATTTGATGGTGCCAAGGACTCTGGTGGTAAGAACTTTTAAAAATTTAATTTAAAAAAAAGTTTTATTGGTGTGTTTTATGTTACAAACATTTCCAGATCACCCCAACTCTGTGAGAGGTCCCTTATAATAAACAATCAAACAAAGCTAACAGTATAGTGACCTCATCTCAATGTGCATGCAACATCCCACATCTGCAATATGCCCCCCCACCTCTCTATTGGAAAAAATTAATGAACATAAATCTATTTTTCTCTCTCTCCTGGCCCCACACCATTAGATAAAAAGAGAAAAGAAAAACAAATTCCTTGCAATAACTATGCATCATTGAACAAAAACAAATTCTTTCATTGTCTATATACAAATTGTGTATGTGTGTGTGTGTGTGTGGACTCAGGGTACAGAATGTTATATATATGTATGTGTGAGGGCTTGGAATGAGCACTGCATACACACACACACACACACACACTATATATATATATATATATATATATATATATATACACACACACACACACATATGCATATGTGTGTATGTATACACACACAGCTAAGTTATTCAATGGATAGAGCACTGGGCCTGGAGTCAGGAAGACTGAGTTCAAATATGGCCTCAGAAATGTATAGCCATGTGACCCTGGGCAAGTCACTTAATGTCTATTTGCCTTAATCCACAGAGAAAGAAATGGCAAACCACTCCAGTATCTTTGCCAACAAAACCCAATGGACAGTACTGGCATACTATGGTCCATGGGGTCACAAAGAGGTAGATACAACTAAACAACCAAACAACAACATGTATGTATATGCGTAGATCTATAGTCCATATACATATAAAATGTATATGAATATATATGTGTATGTATGTATGTATATATGTATTTCATTTGGCACCCTGAGTCCATTACCTCTCTGTCAATAGGTAGAGAATATATTTTCTCATTGATCCTCTGGAATCACAAGTAGTTATTGTATTGATCATAGATCTTACACCTTTCAACGCTGTTTCTCTTTCAGAATTGTGTTATAAATTGTTCTGGTTCTGCTTATTTCATTCTACATCAGTTTACAAAAGTCTTCAAAACTGTTCATTTTTATAATATTGATGTTATGGGATAAATTATTCTTCTGATCATCCTTACTTCACTCTGAATCAGTTCATATAAATCTTTCCATGGGTCTTTGGGGGGGGGGCACGGGACAATGAGGGTTAAGTGACTTGCTTTCTCTCTCTTTTTTTTTTCTTTTTTCTTTTGTGGGGCAATGAGGGTTAAGTGACTTGCCCAGGGTCACATAGCTAGTAAGTGTCAGATATCTGAGGCCAGATTTGAACTCAGTTCTCCTGAATCCAGGGCTGGTACTTTATCCACTGTGCCACCCAGCTGCCCTCTCCATGGGTCTTTGAAGTCATTTATTTCCTCATTTCTTAACAACGCAATAGTATTATAGTATTTCATCACATTCACATATCACTATTAATTCAACCCTTCCTTAGTTGATGATCATTCCTTTAGTTTCCAGTTGTTGTTGTTTTGGTTTTTTTGTTTGTTGCCATGACCAGAAAAGCCACCATAAAGTTTTGTTTTTGGGCAATGAGGGTTAAGTGACTTGCCCAGGGTCACACAGCTAGTAAGTGTCAAGTGTCCAAGATCGGATTTGAACTCAGGTACTCCTGAATCCATGACTTGTGCTTTATCCACTGCGCCATCTAGCTACCCCCTCACCATAAATATTTTTGCACACAGAAAAGTAGTTTTCAATGACTAGGTCTGCCCCTGACATGACTGCTTGGCCAGTTTGGGCTCTAGGGGATAGACTCCAGTCAGAGGAATTGCCTTTCTCTATTGGTCCATAAAAGAGAATCACAAACTATTCTTGGCCCTTTCTCTGTCCAGGGGATAGACCAGAACCCATCAGTCAATCAGTTAATAAGCATTTTAAAGCACCTACTATGTGACAGGCACTATGCTAAGCACTGAGGATACAAAGAAAGATAAAAATCAGGGCAGACCTGGACTTGGAGTGGGGGGTGGAAAGATGTGGAGGGGAAAAGTGGGAGAAACTTGTTCATGCACAGTCTTTTTTTTTTTTTTTATTTTTAGTGAGGCAATTGGGGTTAAGTGACTTGCCCAGGGTCACACAGCTAGCAAGTGTTAAGTGTCTGAGGCTGGATTTGAACTCAGGTACTCCTGACTCCAGGGCCGGTGCTCCATGCACTGCGCCATCCAGCTGCCCCCATGCACAGTCTTATGCTGCAGGAATTGTTAATAGCCACTCTGGGCATAAGCACATAATAGTTATGTGTATACTCACTCTGTAAGTCAGAGACCAAAGACCTCATGGTTGACTTTTCCAGCCCAAGAGGCGGCAGCAGTCGAGGAAATGATGGAACTTCTGCAGAAGAATATGACAGATTCTTGCCTCTGTGACTCAAGAGGAAAGTTGATGGATAATGTTCCCATACACCAGTATCCTTCGCAGAGGAGGGGAAATGTGAACTCCCTGGCCATTGGGACCCTACAATCTAGCCTTCTAGTAAGAAAAGGAAGATTGCTAATGCAACAGCAGCCTTCGAGGTTGCCTCAAGAGTAACCTTAAGTTAGAATTTGGATTTTATACTTTATAGAAAGGGAAAGGGATTTCTTGATTTCTTGAGAAAAGGAAAGGATTACTAACATAGTTTCTACAACTGGAAGAGCAATAAAGATGAAAGCCACAATTTGGGGGGGACAAAAGAATCTAGATCTCATCACTTATTCCCACCCCACCCCCAACCCACATTATCTGCCTGATGTCTGATATGTTACCATTAGACATCCATCTCATTGGATAGAGACCATTTTCCCTTTTAAATATATGTTACCGGTGCAGCTAGATGGTGCAGTGGATAGAGCACTGGCTCTGGAGTCAGGAGGACCTGAGTCTCAGACACTTGACACTTACTAGCTGTGTGACCCTAGACAAGTCACTTAACACCAATTGCCTCACCAAAAAAATAAAAACAAAAACAAATAATTATATGTTACCCCCAAATAAATAGATAGATAGATAGATAGATAGATAGATAGATAGATAGATAGATAGATAGATAGATAGATAAAGTAAATGAATGAATGTATGTATGTTACCCAGAGTAGTGTGGGTCCTATAGGAAGAGGGTTGCTCCTCCAATATCCTTAAAGGGTATTATCTTTGGGGTAAGGGAATGAAAGGAAGAGAATAAGGTCTTATTAAGTACTGATAATATGCTAGGCTCTGTACTAAGCACTTTACAAATATTATCTCATTTGAGGGGAAAGTCAGAATCTAAACCACAGGAGGAACTATAAGTCTAAGAGACTGTATAGGAGTATGTGGAAAAGAAAGGGATTTCCCTGGAATATCAAAGAGCAACTCCGAGGCCAACTCTTTCGGAGGGAGACTACCATGGGCATGTTTGTTGTTTTCTGTGTCTGATTATGGATTTCTGTGAACAGTTATATTTTCTGTGGGATGAAATAAAAGCTGTCCTCTACCCATATGCATTTGTTACCTTGAGTGTTTGTATAATATCTAGGGACCCCATTAACTACATTTGGGGAAACCTGGACACTAACTATTCATGAGCTATTGTTGGAGATTTTCCCAAAAAGCAAGATGATGAACCAAAAAAATAAAGTGACCTTTTATGAGGAGTCCCAAAGCTACCCCACTGAGATCAGACCTAGTCTGTGTGATCCTAGAGTTTTCAGTTGGGGAGACTCTGGGAAATGGTGAATCTTAACAAGGGACAATAGTTTCTATTCAAAGAAATGAACATCTCATTGCAGCATTTCAGATATTGAGAAGATTGGGAAAACTTTCATGTAATGGGGAGTGGAGTTCCTCCTACTCCTCAAATCATTACATAGTTATATTTTTCCTTTTTATTCTACCTCTGGTTAGAATAGCCTTTGCAACTCTTGACCGGCGAAGTGCTGCTTAAAGGAGATTCTTAAAGAGTCATGCCTTTAAAACAGAGCTCCCATAATCTATGCAGTTGTGAGAGATGTGAACACATCCACATATTCTCTATCTAATCTCTTCATACTCCCAGACCCAACTCATAGTTTTGAGCTCTGTCTCTTACTCCTGACTTCTCTCATCCATTTCAGATCATTATTCTACTGGACTCTATGGGAAAGTGACCAGCTGTTTACACGAACCCTGCCTGTTCTTCAAATGCTTGGTCTCCTGACCCCGCTTCAGCTCCTGGTCATGGGTCCAGATCTGCTTACATCCTGTGATCATCTGCAGCAAGATATGGGAAGATTTCTTGGGTTCCCAGAACACATGAGGGATTAGACATTAACTTCTGTTCCAGAAAGCACTGTCACAGCAAAACTCTGTTAAATTGTACCTTAAGTTAAGGGCAGTGTGTACAACAGCTTTGGGGGTGGGGCAGGGAATGTTTTTGTAGTTCTAGCTATGCTTTTCCCACTAAATATACCTTTGTTAATGGTAATTGATGTTAAATGGTTTTTTAATGTTATTGAACTTAATGGTCAAAATCATATTAGGACAATCATCAGTGGTTAGCTGATATTGAGGGGATCCAACTGGTCAGTTGATATTGAGGTGGTAACTCGTTGATTGATATTTCAGGGAAATACACCGTATGGAAGCTCTATGATAACCATCATAGAGAAAAGTACCCTCAATTCTTTAGGGCTACCCTTAAAACTCAAGGGAAGATGGTAACCTGGTTATGGAAATTCAACCTTCCATTGTCAGTGGGAGTTGGGATAGTGACTCCTACAGTCTACATATGTGCTACATATAGCCTTATCTTATGTGTGTTTGTATTTGTCATCTCCCCGGTAGAATGTAAGCTCCTTGTGGGCAGGAACCATCTCATTTTTGTCTTTGTATTCTCATTGCCTGGCCCATAATGAGTGCTTCATAAATGCTTTTAGACTGAAAAAAAAAAGCATCTCAAACCATACCATAGATCCCATCATGCCATGGATGAAACAGAGATTATACCATACTGTGGGAAGTCCTTGATGGGTTGGCATCTCTATTATAACAGGGTTACTCTCATCATCCAACACCAGCATCAATATGAAATTATTTTTGTCTCTCCAAACTCTAACAAGGTTACCAGTTCCCACTATGAAGGGTGATTCCCGTGCTCTGACTAACAGGTTATAACAGGCTAGAATAGATCTTGCTGAGCTGTTTGGGTGGTTAATCATTCACTCAATCTATGAAACAGACTCAGAGAGATACAGCACCCCCATGGCGGGGAGGGAGTGGGAGGAGATCCTCTTGGTTTATTCTTAGAACATTTACACATGCCTGACAAGTCTACTTTCAGATGGACCCATATCTCACAGGGAAGGGGGAGCTATGTCAAAGTCTTACCACTAGATCAGCTTGGGAACCCAGCCCAAGGGCTCATAGGATCATAGATCAAAAGGAACCTAAGAAGCCATCTAGTCTAGCGCTTTCATTTTTATGAGTTAGGAAACTGAGGCCCAGAATGGTAAAATGGCTTGCCCAAGGTCACAAAGGTTGTAAGTGGCAGTGCTAGGATTTGAACTCAGGTCCGGACAGGACTCTTTCTACCATGCCATGCTATATCTGCACTCTCTGATTTTGGCGGGGGGGGGGGGTGCTCAGATGATTGCAAATTTGTGAGGTGGAGGAGTTTAGCCAGTCTGAGGCAGGTGGATGGCACAGTCCATATAGCACTGATCCTGGAGTCAGGAAGATCAGAGTTCAAATCCAGCCTTTGATACTTACTAGCTGTGTGACTCCATGAGCAAGTCACTTAACCTCTTTCTGCCTTAGTTTCCTCCTATGTAAAATGAGGATAATAATAGCACCTACTTTGTAGGGTTGTTGTAATGATAAAATGGGTAACATTGATTTTTGTCACTAATTGGTGCTGAATTCACATTGTTTTTTACCCCCCTTAAGTCTAATGGGAGGTGCAGCTAGATGATGCAGTGGATAAAGCACCAGCCCTGGATTCAGGAGGACCTGAGTTCAAATCCGGCCTCAGACACTTGACACTTACTAGCTGTGTGACCCTGGGCAAGTCACTTAACCCTCACTGCCCCGCAAAAAAAAAAGTCTAATGGGAATAACATGACCTTCTTCACTTATCTCCCAAAGTGCTTTGAGGGACCTAGGAGACAGTTGGTTGAGAAGGGCATTAAAGAGTACAAAATCCCAGGGCAATGAAGTGGAAAGAACCTGGGAGTGGGTATTAGTAGACATTCATTCTCATCTGAACCCTGCCACTTACTAATGGTAACCACTTGAGCTGCCTCTCTGGGAGTGTTTCCTCCTCTATAAAAAGAAGGGATTGGATTAAATGATGTCTGAGGCCCTTTCTGGCTCCAATATTCTAAGATTCTAGGTTATACAGAGTCACAAAATGGTAGAGCTTAAAGATGATCCAGTGGGCAGATAGGTGGTATTGTAGAGGGGAAAGAGCCCTTTGCTTGGGGCCAGGAAAACCTGAGTTCTAATCTAGTCTTAGTCACTTTCTAGCAGTGTGGACCTGGGTAAGTAATTTAACACATCTCAGCCTCGGTTTCTTTATCCATAAAATAGGGATTAAAAAGGATTGTTGTGAGGATCAAACAAGGTTCTATTTGTAAAGTGCTGTTGTTGTTATTGTTTGTTGTTAGTCCTATTCTTTTTTTGGTGGGAGGGGGGACAATGAGCGTTAAGTGACTTGCTCAGGGTCACACATCTAGTAAGTGTCAAGTGTCTGAGGTCGGATTTGAACTCAGGTCCTCCTGAATCCAGTGCAGGTGCTTTATACACTGCGCCACCTAGTTGCCCCCTCCAGTCTTATTCTTTCAGAGATAAAGACTCTGAAGCCTAGATAGTGGATATGACTTATTTGGGATCACCCAGGTTGGAAGTAGCAGAGTCAGGATTTGAACTCAGGTCTTCTGACACATTGTCACCAGAATGTTGCATTGGCCCTTGAATGAGGGGCCATAGGAACTTTAGGAGGCCCTCAGAGTAGAGAGGGGAGGGGAGACCTGGTCAAGAATAAAGCCCCACACAGCTTGCATGACTTCCCAGAGCCCTGTGTGCCCCCTCTCCAGTCCTCCTTGCAACTGGCTCTCCTAACTGGATTCTCCTTGCCCAGCCCCCACACATGACCCTTCCCTCCTCTCTGTAAGCTCTTTATGCCTGCTCCCCAGGGTCCTGCCCTGAAGATAAATGGAGTTAGTAAATGTGATAGGCACAGATTTTTATCTAATCGGATTCCACAGCACAAGACAAAGTGCAGTGTGTTGAACTGGGATGTGTAATTAATTATCTCCCAAGCATGCACCCTGTGGCAGCCTGGCCCGGGGTTGGCTTTGGCATTTTGGATGTACAGGGTGAGGAGTAGGGGAGCTCTGAGAATCAGAAATCTCAAGGCCCATGGACTGCAACAAGAATGTGAGCTAGAGATGGAAGCCAGCCCTTTCTAGGGCTTGGGAAAAGAACAAGACCCTGGTCTGTTAGAGACCTTGGGGGCTAATCATTTGTCATTTCTTCTACCCTGGAAAATTTGGGGGAGGAGGAAGCCATTTAGAAGACCTAATGGGTTCCCTTATTCAGATAAAATATAATTGATTGCAGTGTTTTCCTTGGAATCAATCAGTAGTCCTCTGTTTGAGTGCCGGCTATGCTGCTCACTAAACAAATGACTTTGGGAAAGTCATTTGATTTCCTCATCTGTAAAATGGGAATTCTATTAATGGCCATGACTATCTCAGATCGTTATTGTGAAGATCAAATAGATAATGGATGGAACATATCTTGTAACTATAAAGTATTATATTCATGTAAGCGGGTATTTTTAATTGAATTGATTTCTTTTCATTTATTTTTTTTTCAATTAGCAAGCATTTATTTTCTTCCCCTCCTATTCCTCTCACTGGAAAAAAGAAAAGAAAAAGAAATCCCTTTTAACCAACATGCATAGTCAACAAAAATAAATTCCCACATTGGTTACATCCAAAAATCTATGATTCATTCTTCATCTGGTATCTCTTACCTCTCTGTCAAGGAAGAGGTAGCATCTTTCATCTTGGGGTCGTTGTGAGGATCAAATGAGATAACATTTAGACCAGTGTCTGGTAAACGGTACATGCTTAATAAATACTTCTTCCCTTCCCTTCATCATGGGTCCTCTGAATTGTGGTTGATCATTTCACAGATGAGAGTTCTTCAGTCTTTCTTTTCTTTTTCTTTTTTTTCTTTTGCAGGGCAATGAGGGTTAAGTGACTTGCCCAGGGTCACACAGCTAGTAAGTGTTAAGTGTCTAAATCCGGATTTGAACTCAAGTTCAACTGAATCCAAGGCCAGTGCTCTATCCACTGCACCACCTAGCTCCCCCTGAGGGTTCTTCAGTCTTTCAAAGTTGTTCGTCTTTTCAATATTGTTACTGTATAAATTGTTCTTGTGGTTCTGTTCACTTTGTTCTGTATCAGTTCATACAAGTTTGAATAAATTTCCCAAGTGCTTTAAAATGCCCTAATTTTGATTATTTACCTTAGCAGTATTGATTACTAGCTTACATAGTACTAAGTAGCAAATAATTCAGTGGGGGTATTTTCTACAAAATGACAGGGAGCTGATAGGGTCTTGGTGGTGGGGGGAAATCAGGTGCTTTCCTAACCTTACCCTATTTTGATAATTGTATTTAAAATGGCCCCTAAACTCTAACCAGAGAGACAAACATGTGAAAAGATAAATAATGACATAAGGTCACAAGACAAGAACTGTCCAGAGATTGTATGTGATAAATTCTAAATATGTGGTAGAGGAAAAAAAAGTGTTATGATTTTGAAATCTTATTTTTCTCACAGTGTCAAACAAATAATAGGTACTCTCTACATTATTTTCCCCTTCATATTTTTCTCATGATACAGTAATACTTTAATTTTTTGAAGTAATAAACATTTTTATTTATAGTTTTGGGTTCCAGTTTTTATCCCTCCTTTCCTCCCTGCTCCATAAGGGGGTAAGCAATCAGATGTGGGTTATACATGTATGATTATGTAAAATATTACCACATTATTCATTTTGTACAAGGAAACTTGAATAAAAGAAAAAATGAAAGAAAGTGAAAAATAGCATGCTTCAGTCTGTTCCATCAATATCAGTTCTTTCTTTGGGGGTGGACAGTATGTTTCAATAGTCCTTTGGGATCGTCTTGGATCATTGTATTGTTGAGAATAGTCAAGTTACATTGTTTTTGAGGGTTAAATGGAACTGAATGCCTAGCATAGTCACATCTCCAACATCTATGGTGTGTTCAATGCAGTTTAAACTGTTTAAAACCAGTCTACACCAGTTCAAACTGGTTGAAAAATTTCAGACTGGCTGAAAATAGTTTAATTTAGTCAAATCCAGTTATTAAAAACTGGTTCAAATGGATTGAGCCAATTTCTAGTTTAAACCAGTTCAATCCAGTTCAAACTGATAGAAACTGGTTCAAACCAGTCAAAACCTGTTCAAACAAACTCTCAAGGAGTACATGGTCTAAATATTAGCTACAAAGAAAATTTAGACGGAATAAATTGGGAAAAATTGACAAAGGAAAGGCACTCGTATTGGAGCTAGGGAAAGGATTCTTGCAGAAGTGGGATTTTGGTTGTGACTTGAAGGAAGCCAGGAGATTGAAATGAAGGAGAGTATTCCAGACATCAGGCAGAACCAGTGAAAATACATAGAGTCAGGGCAGCTAGGTGGCACAATGGATAAAGCACCAGCCCTGGATTCAGGAGGACCTGAGTTCAAATCCAGCCTCAGACACTTATTAGCTGTGTGACCCTGGGCAAGTCACTTAACCCTCATTGCCCTGCAAAAAAAAATTTTTTTTAAAGAAAAGAAAAGAAGAAAATACATGGAGTCAGAAGATGGAGTGGCTTGTATGAGGAATAGCAATGAGGCCAGTGTCACTAAATCAAAGAGTCCATGAGGAGATGGGGAGGGAGTAAGTTGTAAGAAGACTGGAAAGGTAGGAAGAGTCCAGGTTGGTTATAAAGGGGTTTGGATACCAGACAAAGGATTTTCTGTTTGATCCTCAAGATAATAGAGAGTCAATGGAGGGGGCAGCTTAGGTGGCGCAGTGGATAGAACACCGGCCCTGGATTCAGGAGGACCTGAGTTCAAATCCGGCCTCAGACACTTAACACTTACTAGCTGTGTGACCCTGGGCAAGTCACTTAACCCCAATTGCCTCACCAAAAAAAAAAAAAAAAGAAAGTCAATGGAGTTCACTGAAGTGGGTGAGGGGGGAGGGTGGTAACATGGTTAGACTTGCTCCTTAGGAAGATCAGTTTTATAGCTAAATGGAAGATGGACTAGAGTGGAAAGAGATCTGAAGGCAGGAAGACCAGATAGTCTTCACTGTTTTAATAGTTGAGGTGTCAAACAGTGAGGTCTTAGACCAGGGTGGCAGTAGTATCAGAGGAGAAGGAGACATATATGAAAGAGGTTGCAAATGTAAAATCAACAGTATTTGGCCATAGATTGAATGTGTGGGGAAGGGTGAGAGAGTGAAGACTTGAGGATGACACCCAGGTGGCAAGCCTCTAGGGTAATAGGAAAGATAGGAAGAGGAGAGGACTTGGGATGGGGGAGAGGGAAGAGATAGGGTATAAATAATAATATACAGAACAAATAAGGATATGCAGAATAACTACAAAATTAACACAAGGTTGCCAGAGAAGAAGAGAATGAACAGCTGGGGAGGGGAAGGGGAGACCCAGGAAAGGCTTCTTGGGGAAGTTGGTCCTTGAGCTGGGTCTTAAAAGAATTTTGGGAGGCAGCTAGGTGGTACAGTGGATAGAGCACCAGCCCTGGATTCAGGAGGACCTGAGTTCAAATCCGGTCTCAGATCCTTGACACTTACTAGCTGTGTGACCCTGGGCAAGTCACTTAACCCCAATTACTTCACCAAAAAAAAGTTTGGGATTGAACAAGCTGGATGTGAAGAGGGAGTATTTTTCAGGCACGAGGGACGGCTAAAATCAAGCCTCAGAGCCTGGAGATAGCATGAGTAAGGAAGGCCAATTTGGCTGGACCATAGAAAAGGTGAAGGTGAGAATAATGTTTAAAACATACATTGGGGTTTTGTTCTCATGTGCATTTGAAGCCAAAGGGGTTTATAGTTTATCATAGAGGCAAAAGGGAGTCACCAGATTTCCTCGAATAGGAGTGACACAGACCTGTGCTTAAGGAAAAATCACTTTGGCAGCTTTGGAGAGGATGGATTGGAGGCAGGAAACCAATTAGGAAACCATTGTAAAATTTCAGGTAAAAGTCAATGATAGCTTGAATTAGACTGGCATCTGGGTAAGTAGTGAGAAAGGGACAGATGGGAGAGATATTGAATAGATGTTCTACAAGTTGCCATATAGAAATGGCAAAATTTGGCAATGGATGGGATACATAGGGTAAGGGAGAGTAAAGAATGGAGGATAACTTTAAACTTTCAAACCTAAAAGGATGGAAAGGCAGAGGTTCACAGGAAATTAATGAGAAGCTTTAGTAAAGGGCCAAGTTTGGAGTTCTATTTTAGACATGTTGAGTTAGAGATATCTGTGAACTATCTAATTTGAAATATTAATGGGCAATGTAGGCCTGGATAGAGCTCAGAAGGTAGACTAGGAGAGATTAGGGAACCACTTGCCTAGAGCTGATCATTAAATCAATGGTAGCTGATGAAGTCACTGAGATTATGGATAGGGAGGGGAAAAGGGAGTTTAGGAAAGAGATTTGGGGTATACCCACAGATAGGAAGCATGATAATCAGCTAACGAGACTGAGGGCAGGGCATGCAGGTTGGAGCAGAACCAAGAGAGAGTTGTCTGTCTGTCTGTCTGTCTGTCTTTCTCTCCAGTGCGCGCGCGTGCACGCGCGCGCACACACACACACACACACACACACACACACACACACACACACACACACACACACACACACACACACACACAGAAGAAAGAGTATCCAGGAGAAGTGGGTAGTCAGCATTGCCAAATGCCTCACAGAGGTCAAGAAGTATGAGTATTTAGCTATTAAGTGATGACTGGAAACTTGGGAGAGAGTGGTTTTATCTGAATGATCAATTTAGAAGCTGGAATGCAAAGCTTTGAGAAGTGAAGCAATGAATGGAAATGTCTTTTTAGAGGGATTTGCCAGAGAAAGAGATGAAAGATATAGGATGATAGTTTGAATCAATGATACAGTCTGGCAAACTTTTTTTTAAAGGAAGAGTATATATGAAGATAGCAGAGTTGATGAAAAATGTTTGAAGATTGGAGGAGGAGGTAATTGAGGGAGCAATCTTCTGGAGAAGATGGGAAAGGATGGGATCAAGGGTGCATGTGGAGGAGTTGTCCTCGGCAAAGAGAAGGGCTTCCTCATCGTCAGTGGAATAAATGAGGATAGAGTGGGGTTATGACATGAAAGGGACAGAACCCTGGACTTGGAGTCAGGGAGACCCGAGTTTAAATCCTGCCTAATACTTACTAGCTATGTGATTCTAGGGAAGTCACTTAACCTATTTCAGCCTCAGTTTCCTCATCTTCGAAATGGAGATAATAACACCTACCTTCCAGGGTTGTGGAGATCAATGAATATATTATGTATAAAATGCTTTGTAAACCTTAAATCATTATACAAATGCTAGCTTTTATTATTATTATCAGGTCTTCATTTTATCTCTGTCTTACTTCTTGAGTCCTGCTTAGAACATCTAATTATAAGAGGCAAGAGGTGATGGGGTGGGGCAAGGGAAGTCCAGTCCCATACCTGCCCATAAAGATCTGCTCTCCAAGCTCATGAACTCTTCCCTTTCTTCCTCCATTCCTTTCTGAGGTTCAAGTCTCTCACCTAGGACTGGAAAGTTACTATGTCCAATCTTTTCCATAGGCACTGGAGCCAGAAAAGGGAATGTTCAGCCAGGGCATACAGGGCTCCTCCCAGAGAAGAGATCCTTTGTAGCCAGCTGGACCCTCTGGCCAACAGAGGTGCAAACAGAAACCACACTGCTGACCCCACCAGGAGGGAATTTACTTAAAGCTCCTCTGTCCAGGTGTTGACCAACCAGATGCTATTCACCCAAACAGTATCTCCATCCAGGTGGAATTCCAAGAAGGAAGAAGTTACATTAGAAGCCAAAGGGAACATTGGTGTGGGGTGTCCTCAGAACCAGATTTTTGACCTTTCTTCCTTCTATGGGGAAGATTCTCTTCCCCTATTTTCTTTTATTTTTTAATAATTTTTGAATGAACAAAATTTTTTTCTTTCACCTCTCCCATTGAAAGAATAAAACTCTTGTAATAGATATACATGGTCAAGCAAAACATATAACTACGTTGGCCATGGCACATGTGTGTCACATATATGTATATGTGTAAACACATATGTAACACATGCACATGTCCATATACACACATGCATACATACATACTTCTTTATCTCAAATTCATCACCTCTCTGTCGGGGATAGGTAGTATGCTATCCACCCCTCCTATGGAATCATGAATTGTTCATTGTAGCGATCAGAGTTCTTGAGTATTTCATTGTTGTTTGTCTTTACAATGTTGTTATTATATAAATTCTTCTGCATTTATCCACTTCATTTTGCATCCGTTCATACAAATCTTTCCAGGATTCTATGAAACTATCTCCTTTGTTATTTCTAATGGCACAATAACATGTCATGTTATTTATATATCATAATCCATTCAGCCGTTCCCCAATTGATGGATAGTCCCTTACTTTTCAGTTCTTTGTTACCACAAAAAGTCACCATAAATATTTCTGTACATATGAGTCCCTTCCCCTTTCTTTGAACTCTCAAGTGTATCACTGGGTCAAAGGATGTGCAGTTTTATGCCTCCCAGAACTATGTCCATGCGGAAGGCTCCACAATCTGAGCTCCAATATTAATGAGTCCAGGGCTATGGCTAAGAGCCTGACACTCAGTAGGCAGCAGGAAATTGGACAGCATTTCCGAGTTATTCCAGGTTGATGGTGAATTGTGAGTAACCTTGTGCCTATGTGTGGTGCCTGTGCATGGATCCTTGAGGTTTTGTCTTTGCCTCTCCCAGAGTCCAGTCCCTTGTACACTTTTATTTGGGGGGGTCAAGGAAAGACATTTGATTTCATTGTTTCTAGAGAACTCTTGATAAGCAAACTCCTGCCAATGCAGATTGGTACCTGCTCTGAAACTTAGAGGTTTAGAGAGTTGCCTGGGGCGGGGTTTGGTACCAAAAGGTTAAGTGACTCATCCATGGTCATAAATGGAGTATGTGAGAGGTGGACCCGAGCTTAAGTCTACCTGACTCCAAGGCCACCTCTTTGACTACTAACACTAAGTTGCCTCTCCTCTTATCTATGGTAGGTCTTTAATAAATGCTTGTTGAAATGCTGTGGAGAGAGGAAGCTTAGTGCCATTCACCTAAAGCATTTGAGTGGTTCCCATGCCTCCCAACTTTGAGCCCACCCCCAAGATCCCAAATCTCCCCTCATCCCCTGCCTTGTAAACATCACCACTGTAATCAGGCAGGTGTTTGGCTTGAAGGTCTAAATTAGGTAAGGGAGGGCCTCTGCAGAAGCTTCAACAGTATTGAGTGACTCTGAATATAGCAGGAGCCCCCAGGGGCTGGGCAGAGACCACCATCAATCTCATCCATCATGTTCCAACCCCTGGGGCCATACATGAGGGAACTTGTAGTTGAAAACCAGAAATGTGTACAGCCGAATGGAAGAATCCATTCCTCCTATTAGGTACCCTGCCTCCTCTACCTCCTTAGCCATCCCATGCCTCACTCCTCCCCTGTAAGTCCCTGTCTTTTATTCACTTATTATCAACCATTTATATATACAATATTGTGCTAGGCACGAGGGTGGGGGGACATGCAAGTATAAGTACAATTTGTCCCTTGTCCTTATCAATGAAGGAAGGGTATGTGGAAAAATTGGGACACTAATCATCTGTTGATCCAACCATTTTGGAGAGCAATCTGGGATTATGCCCGAAGAGTTATTAAACTGATTATATTATTTGACCTAGCAATACTACCGCTAGGTATATTTCCAAAGATGATTCAGGAAAAAGGAAAATAACCTATATGTTCTAAAATACTTATTGCAGCTTTCTTTGTAGTTGCAAAGAACTGGAAAGTGTGGGGATGACCATCAATTGGGGAATGACTGAAAAAGTTGTGGTATATAACTGTGATACTACTGTGCTACAAGGAATGATGAGCTCAATGAGCTTAGAAAAACATGGATAGACTTGCACGAAATAATAAAGAACGAAGTAAGCAGAACCAAGAGAACATTGTACACAGTAACAGGAATATTGTTTTAAGAACAATTTTGAGAACATATGAAGGAAGATATTACCTACATTCAGAGAAAAAACTGGTAAATAGAAGTATGTATAAAATATTTTATATCTATATCTAAATTATACCTATACCTATACCTATATCTATACCTGTATCTGTATTTATATCTGTATCTATATCTACATCCATCTGTATCTATATCTATCTATCTGTCTGGCTATCTATCTACCTATTTGTGTCTAATGGTAGCCATCTCTAGGGTAGAGTAGGGTAAGGAAAAAAAGAAAAAGAAAAAAAGAAATTTACATGATAACTTTATTATATATTTTAAAGGAATAGTACATAATAGCTTTGCAGTCTCGTGTGCAATCATCTTTTTTATTATATTAGGTTATGGAAATGCTTGTATTATTCCATAAATTAGAAATAAAAGAAATAAACATTTAAAAAAAGAATTCCATAGTGTCCTACTTTCCAGGTTTCCTACAGTGAGATGCTATTTGGGGGGGGGGGCAATGAGGGTAAAATGATTAGCCCAGGGTCATACAGCTAGTAAATGTCAAGTGTCTGAGGCCAGTTGTTAAAGATCGAATGTATAATCCCAGAATGCCGTAATAAATGAATGAAAAAGCATTTATTAAGCACTTACTGTGTACCAAACACTGTGCTTAATTAACGCTGAGGATAAGAATAGCCCACCTGCTTTCAAGGAGCTCACTCTCTATTTGGGAGAGACCAGCTGCAGGGCTTATGGAAATGTCCAAAAGTCCTAAGGGTGCAGTGGAGGGATGGAGAGCAATGCCCATAGGTCCTTAGGTCACATAAATAGGTCAGTCGATAGTGTAATGGAACTGTAGGCTATAGAGGCAGGACGAATGTCAAAGCCTGAAGGTCCCGTGGCTCCTCAGGAGGAGCCACAGGAGCTGTTGACTTCCACCTCATCTAAGCCTTGTGAGCAGCCAAGAAGCAGGGTGAAGAAGCAAGGGGAGAGAGGAATTCACACCTACCTCCCCCCAGGTCAGTCTTCTCACCCACTGGATAGGTCTGGGACTGCCTGCAGCATGGGCAAGGAGGGGCAAGTAGGAATCCAAGACAGACAGAGCACCTTCCTAGTGACCAGTCTTCCCACTGCCTGAACGACCCAGATGCACCCAGGCTTCTCCTCCTAATGGGGAAATGCTCAGAGGGTGAATTCCATTGACCCTCGGGAATCCTGGGTACAGGATAATAGCAGGATATAGATTTCAGAAAGCACAAGTAAGGTATAGAATTAGAGACTACCAGAGCTGAAAAGGAGCTTTAGAGATATTCCAACTAGATGGTCCAACTCTCTCATCTTAAAGAAGAACAAACAAAGGCCCTAAAAATGAAGTGATTTGTTCCACAACTAGTTCAGGTTTGGTCTGGGCTTTTAAAGGTCTGGGTACGACAATTTTATCTAAGATCACTGCACACTGGCCCCCCCCACAATCTGGAGTCCCATTCCCTGCTCCAGAATCCATGCCTTCCCCGTGATGTGTGGCCATTTGTGTGTGTGTGTGTGTGTGTGTGTCCATCTGTTTCAGCTGCTGCCCCTGGGTTTGCTGGGGAAAAGAATGAGCCTTCTTCATCCACCAGAGGTTTTCTTGGCAAAATGACCCTTTGAACAAATGTTAAAACTTTTCCCTCCAGGAAATAAAAAAACAATCTCCAAAACATAACTGGAATTGGTGCCGCTGTCTCAGATAGAAATGTCCCACTTTCACACTCCCAAATTCACATGATTGTGGGCCCCAGGAACAAGCTGTTCACACAGAACCAGGCCTACCTGCACAAAAGGTGATTCATTTTAATAGGGAGATGGGGAGCGGATGGAGGAGGATTGGAGGAGGAGGGTGTGGTCATACTGCTTGGCTTTCCCCAGACTTTGATGCATGGAGCCCCGAGGGGTGAGAATGCTCCCCATCCCCAGTGCTTTCTGTTTTCATGAAATAACAGTGAGAATTCTAGCACATTTCTATACAGCAGAGAACAAGAGGAATGTCTAACCTGTTTCCAGATGCAGGATTCCATTTCACCTGAGGAGCTTGGACTTGAGAAGCCTCATTTTCCATATAGTTAGATCTAAAGGGATTGGCTAGGGGGCAGCTTGGTGGCCCAGTGGATAAAGCGCTAACCTTGGATTCAAGAAGACTTGAATTCAAATCCGGCCTCAGACACTTGACACTTACCACCTGGCAAGTCACTTAACCCTCATTGCCCCTCCCCCCCCTAAAAAGGATTGTCTAGGGATGAGACTAATAGTCCCCTTCCCTAATTATTTGGCTCACAGTAGGGTCTTTTTCATTGTATCAATCAATGAATTCAACATATATTTATGAACCACCTACTATGGGCCAGGCACTAAACTATGATCTTGGATAAGTCTTACCCATGAATTCCCCACCCCCATCTTTAAGTCTGTTTCCTCATCTGTAAAATGAGAATTATAATACTTGTACTACCTACTTTAAAAGGTTGCTGTGAAGCTCAGATGATGAACATAAAGTGCTTTGTAAACCCTAAAGCTGTACAGCATATCCCAGAAGTTCTGGGGCAGTTTTACACTAAAATGAGCTAAAAACTGTACCAAGACTTTTGGGACACCTTACATAATTGTGAATTTTGATTAAGATATTTCAAGGTCTTCTTCCCAAGGTAGTGAACCTCTGGTCAAGTCCTTCCTTTTCTATTCCCCCTTGGCAAGCATCTTGATCCTGGGCAGAGAAAAGGCACTCTACAAAGACCTGGGGAAATGAATTGTTGGTCTGGTATAGGGGATACCACAAAAGGTGACTGTTTCTCCATAGTCACAAAGGGGCTGGTTTTCTAAGCAATTTTCCACTGCTGATTCATTACGCCTACTTGGGATGCTAGCTCTAGGTATGCTTCAGAACCCTCACTCCCCAGCACCCAACTCCCAAGACTTGTTAGCTCTGTGACCTAGAGCAAATAGTTTAATATCCCTGGGCTTCAGCTTTCCCACCTGTAAATTGACTAGTTAATTCCTGAGGGAGCCTTGTCATCTCTCCCCTGGAATATTGCAACAGCCTTCTATGTGGTCTCCCTGCCTCAAGTCTCTCCCTACTCCAATTCATTCTCCATCCAGCTGCCACGCTTTTTGTTTGCATATATGTCTTGCTATATGGTATAAATGATGTACACATGTGGGTACATATGCATGTGTTTGTATGTTGCATGTTTTCATATACCTGCATGTATGTGTATTATGTATAATACCGTGTGTTGTATGTCATGTAATGTACATATTGTGTGTATTGTATAATTCTGTGTGTACATATATACATACATATATATACATATACATATACACACACATATATATATAAATGTGACTACTTATGTACATGTTGTCTCCCCCATTAGATTGTAAGTCCCCTGATGGCAGTCAGGGACTATTTTCCCCTTTCTTTGCATGCCCAGCATTTAGCACTCTGACTGGTGCTAAATGCCAGTTCCAACAGTCTATGTGGCTATGATCCTTTAAATGTGACAAACACAGCCTTATTCTGTGGGTCAGGCCAGGGCAGGGTTCTCCGGCTGGAACTTATTTTCCCACAATCGTCTCTTTCCTGGTGCCCCATTGTGCCCTGTTGGCTCCATCAGGTTCCTCTCTCCAACCCAAGAGAGAACAATGTTTACAACAGGCAAGCAGAGAGGGAGGGAGGGAGACAGGAAAGAGAAAAAAGACGCAGCTTTAGAATTTGGGCCCCTCCCAATAAATCAAGGGCTGTTCATGGGAAATCGGCAGCACCTGCTTTTAATGGATATTTTAATAAACAACAAGGGATCTCTGAGACTGAGCTGGGGAGGGGAAGGTAAAAGGGAAGGAAGTGGTTTTGGTCAGGCAGTGTATGTGTATGTGTGTGTGTGTGTGTGTGATACTAAAATCAAGCCTCATATCTAACTTAACTTACCAGTTCCTGAAAATATAAAGGTAGAGTTTACAAAAATCACACACATACACACAAACCTATATACAAACAGAAACACAGGCACACATGCATATTCATGGTTGTACACATATGTGGGTACCCAGAACAGATCAGAGCCCCTGTGGAACGGGTGGATTTGGGCTCTTAACTGCTTGTACTCTCTGCCAATGATTTTAGGATTCAAGTAGTTAGACACCACCCCCTCCACCAATCTTCCCAGTCCAGTGCACCATCACCAACTACCAAAATGAGCCCTTGCTTAGGGAGCCCCATGATTTTCACATGGACCTTGGAGAGGTCCACCCCAACCAAAGCAACCCCCGACAACTCTGACCCATAGGCCTACCATCACTTAGCTTGATTAAGTTTTTGAAGTAGCCACCCAGGGGAAATAGGTGAAACCAAACAGGAAAACAGTAAAAATGAATAAGAATGTTTTATGCATCCCAAATGGTGGTGCTGAAGGAAAAGCAAACAATTATTGGAAGAAAGGAAGATTATGTAGATCTACATGGAGATTCTGATAGACTTTTGTGCCCTTCAAGATATCAGTTCTGAAGTCTGTCTAATTTCATTGTTTAACATAGATACAGGTTTAGCACTAGTTCTAATCTTATACTTATAATCAGATTAGGGTCATTTTTTTGTTGTTGTTCTCACAGATGGAGCAAGAGAAGAAAAGAGTTTCTTGAGGTAACTAGATGATGATCCCATGATTCTATGATGAGAGCTAAAAGACAAAAGAGGATTAGGGGAAGAGGATTAATGATGATAATGATGACACATATAAATGCACATATATGTATATATACATATACATTCATATATTTATGTGCATATGCAAAAGGAGTCCTTCATTTTCAAAGAGAACCAATGACATCACAAGTCATGTGCACATGAAATTGAATGAATGAAAATTAAGTGAGATAGAGCTTCACAAAGCTGTCAGCCTCACTCTTTCCTCCAGAGTCATCAAAGTCCAGTAGCAAGACATAAGTCAAGATGACTGGTGAGGGCCTGGGGTTTGGTGGCAAGAAAAGGGAAGAAATCAAAGCATGTAGATAACCTGCTTCCCTGAAGAAGGTAGTGTCAGAAACCTTAGGTTAGGGGCAGCTAGGTGGCACAGTGGATAAAGCACCGGCCCTGGATTCAGGAGGACCTGAGTTCAAATCCAGATTCAGACACTTGACACTTACTAGCTGTGTGACCCTGGGCAAGTCACTTAACCCTCATTGCCCCAAACCCCCCTCCCCCCAAAAAACCCTTAGGTTAAAGAATTTCCCATGATAACCGTAGGTGGACAAGACAGTGTGGTTGGGGGCAGTGGCAGAGGTGGTGGGAGGGGGTGCTCAGGAGTGGGGTAAAAGAAAAAGGGAAAAAGGCCAGTCTCAGAGTGATTGAGAAGACTCAGAGCCAGCATTCAAATAAATGTTAATTTGTATAGGATGCTGACAGGTCAGATGCCTGTGACTTTAGGGAGTCCTGGAATAAAGTAATTGAGGGAAGTGATAAGTGCTGCTCCAAGTGATGCAGAGAATAGGCGAGAGTGCTGAATTATAAGATTTAGAACTGAAAGAAACCTTAGAAAGCATTTATCCAACCCCATCACTTTACAGATTAAGAAACTAGGGATCCAGCAGGTAAAGGGACCACCTCCATGTAGATACTTTAAATAAAATTAATCCATCCTTCTGTATCAACCACATATCTGAGCACCTAAATGTCTACTCATGGGAGGGACAACCTGGATGAAAGACTACTTGGGACCCTCCCTCAAGAATTGATTCTAATTTCTAGGGCAGGAGGAGGAGTTGAATATTCCATTATCTCTGTTCTGATTCTCTAAACTGTCCATTAGTTTGGTTCCTTTGCTGTTACAGGCATTTAGACTTCTTGATGAGGCTAAGCCTGTTTTTATAACAGAAAGGAGGGAACCTTGATATGTTCCATGAAGTACATTTTGCGTGGGAGAGTCTGTAGATGCTTGGCCAAATTGAGGATTTAAAATTATCTGGATAGTTCCATTATCTATGTAGATTGCAATTCTCTATCCTCCTGACCCGATATCTCTCCTACTCCACTATTCTCCTCCCTAGCTCTGTGTGTGTGTGTGTGTGTGTGTGTGAGAGAGAGAGAGAGAGAGAGAGAGAGAGAGAGAGAGAGAGAGAGAGAGAGAGAGAGAGAGAGAGAGAGAGCACAAATTATAATTGCACACATACACATACATACATGTTTGTAAGTACAAATGAGCAGCATGGTGAGGGGAGTGGAGACCATGTCATGGGGAAAATCTGTTAAAGGACCTGAGAATGTTGGGGGCGGTGGGGGGGGGGGCGGTGGAGTGGTATAGAACACTTAGGGGATACAAAATAACTGTTTAAGTATTTGAAAAACTGACCACAGAAAAGGGATTACATTTGCTCTTTTTAGCCCCAGAGGACATTAACTAAAAGTAACAGGTAGACGATACTGAAGGATAGACTTCGGACTGATGTAAAGAAATAGGCATCTAAAGGTAGAATGGAAGACTTGGGCAGATAGTAATTTCTCCCCAGGGGTGCACCGAAGCCAGCTGTTATTGGCGCAGGAGAACTGATTGTTAAATTTTCAGGACAAGCAATTTACAAAAAAATCAAAAGCAATAAAAAAATGAGAAAATGTTAAAGATCAAGACTTGGTTGATTGTTTTGCTGATTGCATAGATTTGTGGAAGTGATGAAGAAAATGTTAATAATGAAGATTAAACTTAAAAGTGTATCCTGCAGGGGCAGCTAGGTGGCACAGTGGGTAAAGCACCGGCCCTGGATTCAGGAGCACCTGAGTTCAAATCTGACCTCAGACACTTGACACTTACTAGCTGTGTGACCCTGGGCAAGTCACTTAATCCCCATTGCCCCACAAAAAAAAAAGTGTATCCTGCGTATATACATATATGTACATATACAAATATAAACATATTATGCACACACACACACACACATATATATATATGGGAATTGTGGAGGGGATGCTGCTATTCTCCTTCCATACCCAACTTTGGAGTGGGGTGGATTTCTTTCAACAGGTCTCAGAGGATTTCTTTAGAATCTCTGAAGGAAGAAGTGCTTCGTATAAGAAATCTGGGGATGTTTTTCTTGAAACTTGTAGAAATATGTTGTACTTGGACTGTCAGGACCCTCAGGCGTTCAGTGAGAGATTCCGGAAAGTACTGTGTTGGCTTTAAAGTACTCCTTAATATGAGCTGTTATTACTACAATATGTGTTTCGGTAAATCTGGAAAGAGAACTCCATCTTCTGGGATTCTAGGGGTGGAAAGAGGACTTAGCTTTCTAGTCTTCTTTTCTAGACCTACATTCTAGATCCCTACTGGGGAACTGTGTTCCAGTTCTAGGCTCCTGCTTTGCTTATGGAACACTGAAAAGAATTACGCAGCTTTTTTTTTTCAATGTAGCAATCCCCACCCCCAAGTTTTCCAGGCTTTTATTTATTCCATAATTGAAGACAGGACAATTGAGTTGAGCTCAATTGGAAAAATCAGGGGGGGAAATATTGCATCTGACCACAAAAATGCTTGCTGGGGTTGGGCTGTTTTCTTTCTTGTTTGCTATCCTCTAATTGTATTTTAGAACAATGTGAACCACGGTCTCCTAAATTCTCAAAGCCTTCCTCGGCTCCCAAGATTTTTGCTGCCCTGGTCACCGGCTTTCCTGAGGCCTATTTACTCCCTGCCCCCTTCTTCCTCCGCAACCATTGCTTCCCAGGGGCTCTGCAAGGCCTGCTCTCCCGAGTCCCACACCATAATCGGACATAGCATCCTAGTTCTAGAGGTGGAGAGGACTTCAGAGACCATCAAACCCAACCTATTCACTTTACAGATGAGGAAACTGAGGCACAGAAAAGAGAGATAGTGTGGTGGAGCAGATGGAAGATTGGCCTTGAAGTCAGAAAGCCTTTCCTCACTTAGTCTTGCCTCTGACGCATAATAGCTGTGTTAAGTGACTGAATTTTTCAGTGGCCTGAGCAGTCCTCCAAGACTGAGACAAGAATTGCAGATCTGCCTCTGTAGAAGGTGTTTCCATATTTGGAGTTCCCTTCCCTGATGCGATGGCAGGACCAAGAAAAAAAGATGTTCTTGACACGATCGTTTTCATTTCTTTTTTTAAGTTTATTTTTGTGGATAGTTAACAAATTTAGAATAAAAAAAAAACTTTTTAAGAGTACTGAAACTTTTTGTATATTACCAACAAAACCCAGAAGGAAGAGATAGAAAGAGAAATTCCCTTGAAAATAACCACAGATGGTATTAAAAAACTTAGGAGTCTACCTGACAATACACATGCAGAAACTATCAGAACACAATTATAAAGCACTCTTGTTTGTTTGTTTGTTTGTTTTGTTTTTGTTTTGTGAGGCAATTGGGGTTAAGTGACTTGCCCAGGGTCACACAGCTAGTAAATGTTAAGTGTCTTAGGCCAGATTTGAACTCAGGTACTCCTGACTCCAGGGCCAGTGCTTTATCCACTGTGCCACCTAGCTGCCCCTATAAAACACTCTTTACCCAAATAATGAACTAAATAATTAGAGAACTGTTCATTGCTCATGGATAGTTCAAGCCGAATGACAATACTACCTAAATAAATTTACTTTTTCAGTGCCATGCCAATCAAGCTACCAAAAGGTTACTGTAGAGAGCTAGAAAAATTAATAACAATTTTTATCTGGAGGAACAAAAGGTCAAGAATTTAAGGAGAATTAACAAAAAAAAAATGGTTAAAAACAGGACCTAGCAGAAACAGAGTTCAAGCTATACACCAAAGGCATAGTCATCAAAACATTACGGTATTTAGTAAGAAATGGAGACTGAACATGCTGTCAGGAGACCTGGTTTTATCATGCTAATTTTCTGTGAACCTCTGAACAAGTCATTTTATAACTCCTGAAAAGGTTGGACTAGATCAGGGCCATGAATTTAAAATACATACATAAACACACATGTACATACACACATATACATGTGTATGTGTATACATATATGCACATGCATATGTATAACTGCATTTCAGTATAATTGGTTTCCTTTGTAATCCTATGTGTTTTTGACAGGTAGGTCGCCCAGTGGATAGAACTTCAGGACTGGAGTCAGGAAGATCTGAGTGCAAATCTAGCCTCAGAAATTTACTACCTGTGTGACCCTGGGCAAGTCAATTAACTTCTATCTGTCTCAGTTTCCTCAACTTTAAAATGGAAATAATAATAGCACCTACCTCTTAGGGTTGTTGTAAGGATCAAGTAAGATAATATTTGGGGTTTTTTTGTGTGTGGGTGTTTTGTTGTTCTTGGGGGGGGGGCAATGAGGGTTAAGTGACTTGCCCAGGGTCAAGTGCCTGAGGCTGGATTTGAACTCAGGTACTCCTGAATCCAGGGCCAGTGCTTTATCTACTGCACCACCTAGCTGCCCCATAAGATAATATTTGTAAAGCACTTACTTAGCACAGTGCTTAACACACAGTTGTTATTGTTGTTTAGACATTTGTCATGCCTGACTCTTCATGAACCTACTTGGGGTTTTCTTGGCAAAGATAAGGAGGGGTTTGCCATTTCCTTCTCCAGCTCACTTTACAGATGAAGAAACTGAGGCAAATAGGGTTAAGTAACTTGCCCAGGGCCACACAGCTAGTAAGTATCTGAGGCCAGATTTGAACTCAAGAAGATGAGTCTTCCTAACTTCAAGCCTGACACTCTATCCACTGTGCCACCTAGCTGGCCCTGGCACTTAGAAGACACTATATAGATGTTAACTAGTGTTTTTATGTTATGCATTTTAAAACACTGAGAAGGGGGCCATTGATTTCACCTGACTCCTGCAGGGGTCCATGACACAAAAAAGGTTAAGAACCTCTGGACTAGATCATTGCTTTGGTACCACATAGTTAGAGACAATTCTCTAATTCTATACCAGCTTGTGATAAGACATTATAATACTAATAGTGGGCCAGGGTGACTCTGGGATGTGGTGGTGTGACTGGCAACCCTCTGATTCCTGTCTCCTAGGGAAGTCCAGCACTCTCAAATTCTGGAATCCTGGGCAGCTAGGTGGCACAGTGGATAAAGCACAGGCCCTGGATTCAGGAGGACCTGAGTTCAAATCCGGCCTCAGACACTTGACACTTACTAGCTGTGTGACCTTGGGCAAGTCACTTAACCCTCATTGCCCAGTAAAAATCAATGAATGAATGAATGAATGAATGAATGAAAGAGCAAGAAAGAAAAAGAAAGAAAGAAAGAAAGAAAGAAAGAAAGAAAGAAAGAAAGAAAGAAAGAAAGAAAGAAAGAAAGAAAGAAAGAAAGAAAGAAAGAAAGGAAGAAAGGAAGGAAGGAAGAAAGAAAGGAAGAAAGAAAGGAAGAAAGAAAGGAAGAAAGAAAGAAATTCTGGAATCCTTCTCTCCATCCCCCACATGACACTCCCCCCGCCAAGGGTGGGCAAAGGTTCCCTCCAGCTTTCCGACGTCTCTGATCATCTTGGTGGTGACAAGCAGTGAAGCAGTCACCCACAGGGACAAAACTCACAATGGAGGTAAGTTGAGAGCCCACTGGCTTTGCTGAAATGACCTATCCCAGACCTTCTCATAGATGCATGCATAGTGTAAGGCGTTTGCATCTGTGCTCCTATTTGCTGGCCTCTGGGGCACTGGTGCTACTGTGGCTCAGGGGCTAAGCTGGTTAGTTTGGCGAAGCCCTGATTTGTACCCTCATTCCTAGGCTACTATTGCTCCCAGCAAAGGGATACTTGTCTCTGAGAAGCCTGGCAGGCCAAGCTGGGCGAGGTCCAGTTCTCCCCACCCTCTGAAGGACATAATGACGGGATAGCTCTTACCAGGCTGCCTGCCCGCCCTGCTGGTAATTATGAGCCCCATCCCGATAGCACATAATTCTACACAATTTGTTCCAAATCTGACAGCAGTGGGTCTTGAACACCGGGAACCTCTAGGGAATGGTCAACAGCATATCCATCAGCACTAACCAAACTCCAACCAAAGGGTGAGCGCCACGTGGCAACCTAGGCTCCCACCATCCACTGCTGGCACCAGCTTTTGGGTTAACTCTGCAGCTATTTTCTGAGTCACTACGGGTCCCCCCACTTCTCCCCTGTGTACCTAGCCCCATGAGATCACAGTGTCACACCAGGGTCTGAGTTCAGGGTGAAAAGAAGCAGGGCAGTGTGCCTGCCACTCTCCAAAGTGAATTCCAGAGAATTAAATCACCCAAGATCATGCAGATAATAAACAGTAGATAGGAGTTCATATGGAAGAACCTTTGAATCCTTCTTCTTCCCAGGGAATATATGTGACAAAAGCCAAGCCAGCATGTGGCATGAGAGCCTGGAGAATCAAGCTGGTCCTTTTTCCACGCAGTGATGTTACAAGGGATTCTGGGAAGGCTAGCGTAGAAGATTGGGAGGAGCAGGGAGAATGACAAGACAGTCATCCTATCTTGTATGTAAAGAAGTACCATATGGCGGAGAATTAGACTCATTTTCCTTAGCCTAGAGAGCAGGACCAGGAGCAATGGCAAGAAGACCTCTGGGGTCATAGGACCTGGGTTCAAATCCCATTCATCACTTGAATTCTCTCTTCAGGGCCTCAGTTCCCTTATTTACATACCAAGTCAAGACAATAAGCACTTATTTATTAAGGACTAACTATTTTTGTTTGTTTGTTTGTTTTTTAGTGAGGCAATTGGGGTTAAGTGACTTGCCCAGGGTCACACAGCTAGTAAGTGTCAAGTGTCTGAGGCAGGATTTGAACTCAGGTCCTCCTGAATCCAGGGCTGGTGCTCTATCCACTGCGCCATCTAGCTGCCCCAGGACTAACTATTTGTTAATCAGTGCACTGATTGTTGGGGGTAGAAAAAATTGAGGAGGAGAAAAGAGGGTCTCAGCCTTTGAGGACTTCATCATCTACTTGGGAAGGAAAAAAAAAAGACATAAACGAATATTTCCTGCAGCCCTTCAACAGCTGTGATTTCCACTCACGATCCATTCACTAAAGCAGCCCATACCACTCCTGCCTTAGCTGTAGGGCTTCATGAATTTCCGTGACCAAGAAAATCATTCTCTTATCACCAGACTTGTGGTGAGAAAACTCTCCAACACAGGCCAGGCGAGTGGAGAACCTGCCTCTCCTTAAATCGTACCACCGGGGACCCCCTGTAGCTTGGGACAGTACATCCTGGAATATTTAGAATGTTTTAGAGGGGGGTAGCTAGGTGGTACAGTGGTTAGAGCACCAGCCCTGGATTCACTTGACACTTACTATCTGTGTGACCCTGGGCAAGTCACTTAACCCCAATTGCCTCACCAAAAAAAAAAAAAAAAAAGACCTCAGAGAGTTGGGCCATAGGTACCAGCACCCCTGGGCTTAGATGCTGACTTGAAGGACTGGGGTTCTTGTTCCCATTGGTGAAGTAGACCGTGGGAAATGCTAGTACCAGAGACCTGAGGAGGCCCCATGGGAAGTTACATCATAGCAGCCCCCCAGCCCCAAGGGCTTGCAGCTAATCCTAGGACTTCATGAGGAGGTCAGAAATATGAGTAACATAAATGGGGAGGTTGAAAAAGGACAGCAGGGTTTTCCCTTTCCCCTGTCTAGCTAGGCTTAGCTCATGTCTATGGAAAAGGAAGGGGAAGAGAGAGGGAAGAAAAAAAAAACAACTAGAGAATGAATGAGAATCACAGTATCTCAGAGTTGGAAGAGATTTTTGTGACAGTATGGGCAAATCCGTACCTGAAAAAGAATCACCCAGTCTGCTTAGAGAAGAGAGGGGAGGAGAGGAGAGGAGGGGAGGGGAGGGGAGGGGAGGGGAGGAAGGAAGATGAGAAGGAAGAGAGGAGAGAGGATGATTCATAGGAAAATAGAATTTAAAATTGGAAGGGGAACTATTGACCATCTAGTCCAACTTTATAATTTTCTAAATGAAGAAACTGAGGCCCAGAAAGGTTAAGCAATTATCCATATTCATATGGAAAGTAACTTGCAGAGTAAGTCAAACTCAGGAGTCCAAACCAAGTGCTCTTTTAGCCATATCAGAAAATAAGGGAAACAGAAATAAAGGGAGGAAAACCAAGAAAGATACAAAGACTGGGATGGTTGAGGTTGAGGAAAAGCTCCATGATGTTAGGGGGTTGGGGGGCAGACCCTAGCACTAACGCCCATTTGGAGAAAGGCAAAAGTCTTCCCCCTTTCCATCCTACCCTCTGTCCATCTGCTCATTCCCACTGGACCAAGATATCAACAAAGATAGTGCTTGGATCCTCTTCCCCGCTGCCAGAGGGGGTTGAGGAATATGAGAGCCATGGCAAGACAGGGCATTGTTCACTGAACTTCTAACACCACCCTGGATCCCTTTTCCCCTAGCCACCAGCTTCCCACCAAACTGTTCATTATTAGGTGACTACTAAGGGAAAAAGGTGAAATACCTTCTAATATCCTAAGTCAACACTGATTACAGGTAACCAACCCAGGAATGCGGTATCAGGGAACATGCAATTATGGGGAATTAGGTTACAGCCCTAGTGTTGGCAAAGAGCTCAATGGCAGAAGATAAAAAAGGTGGCACCAGAAAAGGGGGTATGTGTGTATGTGTGTGTGTGTTTAATTTTGTGCTAACGGCACCATTGCCCAGCAGGCCTACAATGCCTCTATTGTCAGCATCCTGGCTCAGGGCCCGTGGACTGCCAGACAGGAGCTGTTTTTCTGAAGAGGGAAGAAAAGCAAACCCCAAACTTCCTACAAGCTCCATTACCCCTGTTCTTATCAGGTGGGAGGGAGGGAATTCGGCAAAACTAATGTTGATTCAGGGAAAGAAAAAAAGAAAGAAAGAAATGTTAACAATCATAGCAAAACTCCCAGCAATAGCTCTGGGGGTGAGTGAGTCGGGCCACTGGCTCTGTCAAGCTGCCATTTTGTTAAGGCAAGATGCTGGGGAGGATGTAGAATGGAGGGGAGCATGCAGTAGAAGAAAAAATAATTAACGAACAAGTCTTTCCTTAGACCCTTTCCATGACCTGACTTTTGTTCTTAGAAACTGCAGAGGGTATAAGAGAAGGAGACACAGCTTCTGCCCTCAGAGAGTTCACAGTTTAGTTGGGGAGATAAAAAAATTACTCACACATGAAACAAGAAGAAAATAACATCAAACACTGTAGAAACAAGGGTTTGACTGGTCCTTGAAGGATGGATAGAATTTGGATAGGTGGAGAAGGGGAACTAGAATATTCAAGACAAGGAACAACCATGAGCAAAGACCAAGACAAGAATGAACATAGTGTCTGGGGAGGAAATTAAGGCTCCCATACACATGCACACATTATGAAGAACCCATTGTATATATCTGTTCAAAACCTTTTCTGTTCAAATGAGCTTTAAAAGGTAGGTTATTTTTAAAAAATCAACAGAAAAGGGTCTGGCCTACTAAAATATTAAAAAAACAAGTCTCCAGAAAGGTTAGTTTATAGATCCTCTGGAAGCCTGCTACAGAAGTATTTTTTTAATAACAAAAACCTTTTCAATGGAAATTAGGCATTGGTCAGAGAGAGAGAGAGAGTCAGAAAAAGTTGGCAGAACTAGAACCAGGGAAACATTCTCCAGACCAGGAAGAAACCATAAGACATGGTTACATATTATAGACACACACACACACAAACACCATAAGGGCCTTCCTCGGTCATTGTTCTCTATTCTGAGCTACATGAATCAGAATGCAGTTGTCTTGCATGCAGAGACAAATAAGCAAAGAGCGTACGGTGGCTTTAGGATTGGCAGAATATTGTCACAGAATGGTCTCCAAAACCATAGAAAGCATTGTAAACAACTCAGATCTGGGGACTTAAAAGAAAAAAAGCGAAAACTTTCTTGTTTGGAAAATAAAGGAAACTAGAGTTAGATTAAGAAGTTGGGCAGCTAGGTGGCCGAGTGGATAGAGCACCAGCCTCAGACACTTAACACTTACTAGCTATGTGACCCTGGGCAAGTCACTTAACCCCAGTTGCCTCACCAAAAAAAAAAAATAAATAATGAAAAAAAGAAGTGATTGTCTTTGGCAGTTAAAATGACAAAGCTAACTAACCATACCTATTTGTATTTCTTTAATCTTGCTGTAAATCATATTCTTCATGTGCAAATATTAGTTATCAGAAAGAAGTATATATTTACACTTGTTATTTTAGTAGGGAGATTTTTTTTTTAGAAACAGCACGAAGAAAAAGAGTTCAATATTCCTTTATTCATGAAAATTCTACCCCATTGGTCTAGTCAACACCATTGACTTTACCTCCCCTACATGAATTGTTGATTTATCTTCCGAAAAGTCCTTTCTCTTTCCACAGGAACCCTCCTAGTTTAAGCTCCCAGGCCTATATTCCATACTTCTAAACCCTCCCCACCTCAAACTATTCTCTATGTAGACTACTAGAGAACTCTTTCTAGAACTCAACTCTGGTCATGTGACTCCCCTGCACTCAAAGCCTTCAATAGCTTTTCATTAAAGTATAAACCACTTAAACTCTCATTCAAGCCTCCTCAAAGCATGGTTCCACACTACCTTTTTCATCTCATTGGTCTACTTCATACTGTAGCCCTCCTCTGTGGCTACTCCACCCCCACCCCCAATTCTCGCTCACAATGGCAAATTGAGTCCCCAGGGGATAGCTCACTTACTTTCCCTCTCAGAGCACCAGGGATAACCCTGAGGGTTTCGGATTTCTAGTACTGTTACTTACAAGCCTCCAATCAGTATGTTCTCCATTTTTATTCATCAAACAATAGAAGTTTATTAACTTTTAGCAAAAGACTTTGCAGAATGTATAACGTGAATAGTAATTATTTTAAAAGTTATTTTAAAAAATTATTTGAACCCCCCCCCCCAACAAACCATTCCTTCCAACCCAAGGATGAACTTTTCCCTTGCCCACCACATAAGCAAGGGAAAATTTAAATGGTAATGAGTCACGTGTATAGAGAACACATGTGGCCAAGGGGTATCTCCTAACCAACTCATGGGCCCAGAAGTCCTTTTCTCTTTTTGTGGGGAAGTTCCCTTTAGTTGTAGTTCTCTGTTGGGCTCTGAGCGTCAGTACTTTTCTAGAGTCTGAATCTAGAATTTCTCTCTGTCATAAAGAGTTGCAATCACTAAAGCTGCTGACGTTTTCTTCCCACCTCTATCTCTAGGTATTTCCAATGTCATCGTCCTTTACTTCTCTAGTGGATTCTGATCAGTCAATCAGTCAATAAACGTTTGTTAAACACCTACAATGTGCTAGGCACAGTCTACAGTCTGGGAATACAAAGGAAAATGAAAAAGAAAAAGGATGTCCTTACCCTCACGGAATTTATGTTCTTCTTTTTGTTTTTTAATGGGGCAATGAGGGTTAAGTGACTTGCTCAGGATCACACAGCTAGTAAGTGTCAAGTGTCTGAGGTCGGATTTGAACTCATGTCCTTCTGAATCCAGGGCCAGTGCTTTATCCTCTGCACCACCTAGATGCCCCCCAAGGAACTTACATTCTAATGGTGGGGGGGGGGACCACAAAAAAGCTAAAAAGGGCCTGGGTGGCTGAGAGAATGGTAGTTTTTGAGGTAAAGGAAATGTTTACATCTGTCAATCTTTCATTGGCTCTCCCTGGGTTCAAGGGGGTAAGGAAGGGCAAAGAAATTAGATGCTAATGGTGGGTGAAACATTCTTCATGCATTCAAGTAGCTGATTGGCTTGATTGGCCAATGAGTTTGATATACCTGTAGATGGGTAAATCCTAACTCAGTGTAGGGATGTTCTCTAGTGGAAATTCTCTCTGGGAACTATGAACAAGCCAGGCACTCCAGGTCTAGAGAAAATCCTGGTCTAACTAAGTGAAGAAGTTTAATGAAGAATTAGGTTAGAAACTTTGGCACCATCAAGTCTAGCCTAGAGTACTATGTCTGAGTTTCTATATCATTTTAAAAATAAACTCTATAAAATCTATTCTTATGGTCTGAAGTATGTGGCAAAAGAGGGATGGAGAGATTAGATGCTAAAATGACCTAGTTGTGGATTCATGTACCAATCTAGGGCAGGGCTTCTTAAACCTTTTTACACTCGCTACCCCCTTTTAGCCCCCAAATTTTTTATGGTATCTATAACCTTTTACTGTTGGCAATTTTTTTTTTTTGCAACTCCCACATTCAGTTACATGACCCCATATGGGGTTTCAACCCACAGTTTAAGAAGTTTTGATCTAGAGTATGGCAGCAAGGGAACACGTATTTAATAATAGCTTGCAATTATATAACACTTTGAGGTTTATTAAAAAAACCACTATACATACATGATCTCATTGTGAGCCTCCCTGTGATCCTGGGATGTAGGTGCTATTATTAATCTGAATTTCACAGTTGAGGAAACTGAGGCTTACAGTGGTTAAGCAACTTGCTTAGCTAGTAAATGTCTGATGCAGGATTCAAAAGACCTTGGTCATTCAAATTAGTTCAATGAGCAATGAGGGTTTAGAAAGTGAAAACCCTGGGGCCAAATCTAAAGACTTTGGAACTAATTCCAAAGAGAATCTGGTGCCCCAGGAAATTAACAGATCATCAAGGCCTACAGCCATACTTTTATCAATCAACAAACATTTATTAAGCACCTACTATGTGCCAAGCACATTTCTAAACACTGGCTTCCTCCTTCAGCTTTTTCTTGAGCTCCTTCTCTACTTCATTCCCATCCTCACTATTATAATGTCTTCCCTCAGAAATTTCCTCCAATTTACTATATTTATATCTCTCTCTATTTACCTATCCTTAGTTGTTTGTATGTTTCTTTCCTCATTAGATTGGAAGCTTCCTTGAGGGCAGGAACAGTGTTTATTGCCTTTCTTTGTTTCTCTAGCACTTAACACAGTGCCTGGCACATAATAAGCTCTTAATAAGTACTTTTCCCCCCCAGGGCATTGAGGGTTAAGTGACTTGCCCAGGATCACACAGCTAGTAAGAGTCAAATTTGAACTCAGGTCCTCCTGAATCCAGGGCTGTACCTTATCCACTGCGCTACCTAGCTGCCCCCTTAATAAATACTTTTTGAGGGCATCTAAGTAGTACAGTTGATAAAACACCAATCCTGGAGTGAGGAGGACCTGATTTCAAATCTAACCTCAGAAACTTAACTAGTTATGTGAGCCTAGATTTGCCTAGTTTCCTCATCTGCGAAATGAGCTGAAAAGGGCAAACCCCTCCAGTATCTTTGCCAAGAAAACCCCAAATGGGGTCACAGAGAGCCAGACACGACCGAAACGACTACAAGGACAAAATACGTTTTGCCTGCCTGACTAGATTTTCAAAGGCAAAAGTGGAGCATCAAAGGCAAAAAGGATGCCTACTCTCGATAGTCTAATGGGGGAGACAAGATGTACACACACTCACACAATGAATTAAAGGTCTTTTGGGGAGGGAGCACACTAGCACCTGGCAGGGAGGGTGGGGGGTGGGGGCAGAAGGGGGCAAACAAGAAAATGCTTCTTATGGAAGGTGATCATTCAGCTGAGTCTTGAAGGAAACCGGAGATTCTGAACATTTTGGTCATAGGAGACAGCTGGACTGAGGGACTGAGATGGAAGATGGTGCTGGGAAAAGCAAACAGGCCGGATGCTAGCTCTTCGGGAGCATGCATCCATCAGCTTTGGGCCACCTCTCTGTCTACTCAGACTTTCAGGATCATCATCTTAGAGTCAGAAGTGATCCTAGAAGTAGTTTAGTACAATCTCTTTATTTGACAGTTTTGCTAAGAGAGCGCAGATAGTAAAAACGGCAGTCAGGATTTGAATCCAGGTCTTCCAACTCCACACTTTCTGTGGTTTTTGTCATTGGAGGTTGGAACGGGGGAGGGTGACAACAAGGAGCAATGGTAAGTAAAGGAGTGGGGGTGGGGTAAGGAGAGAGAGCTCAGGAGTGGGACCACCTTTGATGTTATACTTCTTTCTAAAAGACACCCAGAGAGCCTGGGATTTGGTTTCCCTTAGCTGGCAAGAACATCTCACCTGCCCTTAGGGTTCTTACCTCATGCTCATCTGTCAACAGTGCCAGGGGAACCTTAGTTACAGGATGAAGGTTGGTTTGGCTTAAAGTCAACACAGCCCTTATCCATTCCCCTAAGCCCCCCTTTCCCCCTCTCTCCCAAAGGGCTAAGGGAAAACACGGTGTTCCTTCATGAACTGTGGTGCTTTCCCCAGATAGGAGGCTGAGGGTGGAGGCCCCATTCCAGACAACCAGAGCCTCAGACTGGTAGATGATACTGGGGGAGGGGGGAGGGGGGGGCGGAGAAGGAAGGACGTGGGTCCTGGGCAGGGAACAAGCATCTATTGTCTCCCCAAACCATGTGTCAACACAATGAAATCCTAGTGTCATCCACTGTTACATTTGTAGCTGACCTTGGGCAGACACATTTTGTGTGTGTGTGTGTGTGTGTGTGCGCGCGCGCGCACACGCGCGCACATGCTACAGGAAGTCCTTGCCCCAGTGAGTGTTCAGGTATAGGTCTTCCTATGTGTGTTCACGCATGTGTTTCCCTTCTCCCTTACTCTCCCCCCTACCTGTAGCCGGAGAAGGCAGAGTCTGACAACAACTTCAAAAAATGACATTTCTGAGGGACGAAGCCCAGCCCCATCCTCTGCCCCATAGCTTCACTTTTCTCCTACAGACGGGGGCATATTGAGTGGCCTGGGCAGTCCAGCACTAGATACTTTTCTTTATAAAATGTGGGTGAGAAGGGAGTTGGGGGCTACTAGTAGTCTTTGGGACAATGGGGACCCGTATTCTTATTTGGGGTGCTCAGGTATAGGGATTCCCTAACTCATCCTTAAGACCCTGAGACAGATCTCTCTGGCTCTCTCCAGACCTTGATAACAACCAATCAATCAACTAGCATTTATTAACTACCTTCTTGTTGTTGTTTGTCCTTTGTTCTCAAAGAGGACCATGGAGGTGAAGTCTTGACTTGGGGTGAATTGGATTTAAGTGAGCGAGAGCTGTGCAGTCACCAACCTCACTCTCTCCTCCAAAGCCCCCTGGGTCCAGTGGCAAGATATATGCCAGGACAACTGGAGATGGCCCTGGATGTTAGAGGCAATCAGGGTTAAGTGACTTGCCCAGGGTCACACAGCTAGTACATGTTCAAATCTAGCCAGATTTGAACCCAAGTCCTCAAGACTCCAGGGGTAGTGCTCTATCCAATGCATCACCTAACTGCATACTTTGTGCTAGACACTATGCAAGGTCTGGGGATACAAAGAAAGAGTGGGGGAGGTCTTTATTCTAAAGGGCCGCACAGTATAATGGGGCAGACAAGAGTCAAACAACTATGTACAAACAAGCTATGTGGTTGTCGTTGTGTCAAGTCTGATGCTTCATGACCCGTTTGGGGGTTTTCTTGGCAGAGATACTGGAGTGCTTCACCATTTCCTTCTCCAGCTCATTTTATAGACGAGGAGACTAAAGCAAATAGGGTTAAATGACTTGCCCAAGATCACACAGCTAGTAGATTTTTGAGGCCAGATTTGAACTCAGGAAGATGAGTCTTTCTGAGTCCTGGCCTAGCACTCTATCCACTGTCCCACCTAGCTGCCCTACACAAACAAGCTATTGACAGGATCAATTGGGGGTAGTCTAAAAGGGAAGATACTAAGATTAAGGAAGACTGGGGAAGTTTTCTTGCAGAAACTGGGACTTGAACACAGCCAGGAAGCCAGGAATCAGAGAAGAGAGAAAGAGTTCTAAGCATGAGATCCAGCCAATGAAAATGCTTGGAACTAGCAGCTAGGTGGTGCAATGGATAAAGCACTGGCCTTGGATTCAGAAGGACCTGAGTTCAAATCCAGCCTCAGACACTTGACACTTAACTAGCTGTGTGACCCTGGGCAAGTCACTTAACCCTCATTGCCCTGCAAAAAAACCCCCAAAAAACACAAAACAAAACAAACAAACAAACAAACAAAAAATATTAATTGTAAGTTTGGGGCAGCTAGGTGGCGCAGTAGATAGAGCACTGGCTCTGGAGTCAGGAGTACCTGAGTTCAAATCCAGCCTCAGACACATAACACCTACTAGCTGTGTGACCCTGGGCAAGTCACTTAACCCCAACTGCCTCACTAAAAAACAAAAACAAAAACAAGAAAATGCTTGGAACTGGGAAAGGATCATGTACAAGAAAGGGCCTCAAAATGGTGCCATGGATAGAGCGTTGGTTGTGGAGTCAAGAATACATGTTCAAATCCAGCTTTAGACACTTAGTTGTGTGACTCTGGGCAAGTCACCTGTTTGCCTCAGTTTCCTCATTTGTAAAATGAGCTGGAGAAGGAAATGGCAAACCACTCCAGTATCTCTGCCAAGAAAACCCCAAGTGGGATCACAAAGAGTCAAACATGACTGAAAAACTATTGAACAACAGCAACATGTATAATAAACAGCAAGGAAGTCATTGTATGGGAATCCAGTTCCAGGTGTCTAATAGGAAGTCAGAGATAGGTGACCGAAGATCAAAAAAGACAGCTTTAGGGCCTCCCCTCCCCACTCCCATCCACAAACCATCCCAGAAGAGGGGAGAAAGCTGTTGACTGACTGCTGGGTGGGGCTTTGTCAACTTTGATGGTCTTTGTCAACTTTCAAAAGCCCCAGCTGGAATTGATTTGGACTGATTGGATTGACTGAGATTGATTGACTTAGCTGATTAACTCACTTAAAGTTAATTCAATGGAAGCCACACCTGCCTGGCTCTGAAGAGACTGTGTTCTCAGAGGCTGTAGACTCTGACCTCAACGTGGGACCACCCTCAAGTCCAGTGAACCAATGGATTTGGGTGATGCAGTGTGAAAGGACTGCCTCTCCTTGGGATGTGGAAGAAGGTTCCTGGGGCAATTCGTTGCTAGAACAGGCTGGTGGTGGAGGAGTTGAAGATGCTAGGCTAGATAGGTTTTTTCTTGGCTTTCTGACCCAAGTGTTCTCTTTTTCACTAATAAATGCTTAATGCCCAAAACTGGTGCTAAAGCTTCTAATTTATAAGTATACCCTAGCTAGTTTTCCCTACACTTGGGACAGGAATAAGGCAACCACCACACATTAGATTTTAAACACCTTTTTTTTTTTTTTGCAGGCAATGGGGGTTAAGTGACTCACCCAGGGTCACACAGCTAGTAAGTGTCAAGTGTCTAAGGCTGGATTTGAACTCAGGTACTCCTGAATCCAGGGCCGGTGCTTTAACCACTGCACCATCTAGCTGCCCCCCACACATTAGATTTTAAACATCACACCCTCAGAGATGAAGTGAACCATGCTGAGTTCCTCACTTTCCCAGGCTCAGACACATCCCATAGCCAAGCTGGATACTACCTGAATCTCTGGGCCAGGCTTCATTCTCCCTCACTCCACATTCCCAATTAGTTGCCAGATCTCAACTCCATCTCCATCGCTTACGATTCTTTCCTTCCTTCCACAGGGACACCACTCCTGGTTCAAACCTTCACTACAAGAGTCCACGTTTTGTTCTCCCTGCCTCAAGTCTGCCCCTTCTTCATCTATCCAGATGAGTCAGGGGCCAAAATGGTCATCCCAAAACACTGGTGGCACCGTGTGTGTCCTCTCTCCTCCTGAAGAAGCTACAAAGCCTGCTCACTATTCACTCTCAACTAAAATCAAAACTCCTGTTTGGCATTTAAAACCCTTCACAACCTGCCTCCAACCCACCTTGTTACATATAATAATAATAGCAAGCTTTTATATAAGTTTAAGGTTTATAAAACACTTTACAAATGTTATCTCATCTGGTCCTCACAACAAACTTGGGAGGCGGGGTCTGTTATTATCCCCTTTTTACAGAGGAGGAAGCTGAGGCAGACAGAAGTGAAGGAACCTGCTCAGGATTTTATGGTTAGGAAATAGCTGAAGCCAGATTTGAGGCCAGATTTTCCTGACTCCAGGTCCAATGCTCTATTCTGTACTCCACCCTATCTGTTCCCCTTCATGGCCCCTACTGTCTTGCTATTATTCCTCCCACATGATATCCCATCTGCCATCTATAGGCCTGGAATGCCTGCCTCCTCATTGATAGAGTATCTTCCCCTAACCCCAATCAGAACAGCCTAGTTTTCCCAGGCCTACAGGGTTTAAGAACTTCAATTCAATTTATCAAACATTTATTGATGTGCCTGATACTGTGTAAGGAAGGGGCATTATATGGTCCCAGTCCTCAGGGAGCTACAGGATGATCCAGCCCCAGCACTGAATGAGGAGCTATTCCTGTTTGTTGTTGTTCAGTTATGTCCAACTCTTTGTGGACCATGGCATGCCAGGCCCTTCTGTTCTCCACTCTCTCTCAAAGTCTGTCAAATCTCATGCTTATTGCTTCCATGACACTATCTATCCATCTCATCCTCTGCCATTCCTTTTCCTTTTGCCTTCAATTTTTCCCAACATTGGGGTCTTTTCCAGTGAGTCCTGTCTTCTCATTATGTATCCAAAGCATTTAAGTTTCACTTTCCCTTCCAGTAAATAGCCTGAACTAATTTCTTTATATATTGACTGATTTGATCTCCTTGATGTCCAAGGGACACTCGAAAGTCATCTCCAGAACCACAATCCAAATGCATCGATTCTTTCCACACTCAGCTTTTCTTACAGTGTGACTTTCACAGGCATACATTGCTACTGGAAAAAACCATAACTTTGACTATACAGAACTCTATTGACAAGGTGATATCTCCGCTTTTGAATATGCTGTCCAGATTTGCCATAGTTTTCCTTCCAAAGAGCAAATGTTATTTACATTCATGGCTGTAGCTGCTGTCTGCGGTGATCTTTGAGCTGAAGAAGATAAAATCTGACACTGCTTCCATTCCTTCTCCCTTTAAGGAAGTAATGGGACCAGCTGCCAAGATCTTAGGTTTTTGTTGTTTTGGTTTTTTGATGCTAAGCTTCAGGCCAGCTTTTCTGCTTTTCTCTTTCATTCTCATCAAGAGGTTTCTTAAATCCTCTTTGCTTTCTGCCATGAAAGTGGTATCATCTGAATATCTGAGATTATTGATATTTCTCTTGGAAACCTTAATTCCAACTTTTGCTTTATCCAGCCTGGCATTTCACGTAATGAACTCTGCATATAAGTTGAATAAGCTGACAACATACAGCCTTGTCATACTTCTTTTCCAATCTTAAAACAATCAGTTGTTCTGTGTTTGGTTCTAACTGTTGCTTTTTGACCCACATGCAAATTCCTCAGGAGACAAGTAAGATAATCTGGTATTTCCATCTATTTGAGGGCTTGCCACATTTAGTTGTGATCTACACGGTCAAAGGCTTTAGCGAAGTAAATGTTTGCTTGTTTTTTCTGAAACTCCCTTGATTTCTCCATAATGCAGCCAATGTTGGCAATTTGGTCTCTAATTCCTCTGCCTCTTCAAAACCCAGCTTGCTTTTCTGGTAATTCTTAGTTCACATATTGTTGAAGCCTTGCTTGTGGAATCTTGAGTATAACCTTGCTGGTGTGTGAAATAAGTGCAATTGTTAAGTAATTTGAACTTTCCTGGGCATTGCCCTTCTATAGGATTGATATGTAAACTGATCTTTTCCAACCCAGTGGCCACTGTTGAGTTTTCTAAATTTGCTGACATCTTGAATGATGCACTTTAATAACATCATCTTTTAGGATTTTAAAGAGATCATTTGAGATTCCATCACCTCCACTAACCTTTTTGTAAGCATTGCTTCTGATGGCCTGCTTGAATTAATTCTCTAGGATGTCTGGCTCTAGATCAGTAACCACACCGTTCTGGTTATCAATGCTGTTAAAACCTTTCTTGTATTGTTCTTTGTGTATTCTTACCACTTCTTAACTTCTTCTGCTTCTAAATAATAAATAATAATAAAAATGGTAGCATTTTAATCTTTTATCATACCCATTTGGGCATGAAACTTTCCCTTGATCTCAAATTTTCTTGAAGAGATCTCTTGCTTCCCATTTTATTGTTTTCTTCTATTTCTTTTTATTGCTAGCGTACAAAAAACTTTCTTATCTCTCCTTGTTATTCTCTGGGATTCTTCAATCAGTTGGGTATATCTTTCCATTTTTCCTTTCCCTTTTGCTTTCTTTCCTCAGCTATTTGTAAAGCCTCATCAGACAGCCATTTTGCCTTCTTGTTTTTTTTTTCCTTTGGAATGTTTTTTTTGTTGCTGCTTCCTATACAACATTGCAAACCTCTGTCCATATTTATTAAGGCTTTCTATGTACTAGATTTGATCCCTTAAATATATCCATCACTTCCACTTCATATTCATAAGGAATATTATGAGGAAACTGAGACAAATATGGTTAAGTGACTTGCCCAGGGTCACTGTTTGAGGCCAGAATTGAACTCAGGAAGATGAGACTTCCTGACTCCAGGCAAGGCACTCTATCCATTGTGACACCTAGTTGCCTGAGATATTCCTAAATGATTCCTAAATCTGTCACCAGCAGCCTCACTGAGTTTATCTCTTTCTCTTTCTCCCTCCAACAGGGTCTGGGCACTTTCCAAGACTGTTAACATTTAAGTTATCAGCATCTGCCCCATCCCACTCCCCTGAGATATGCACCGTGTGTGTGTGTGTGTGTGTGTGTGTGTGTGTGTGTGTGTGTGTGTGTGTGTGTGTGTAGTAGTAGTAGTAGTAGTAGTAGTAGTAGCTTCTTCTCCTACATCTATCAATGGCATAGCCACACAAAGCTCATTTATGGAATGGGGGTTGGTGGTGGACATCAAGTTTTAGATGTCCCAGGCCTCTGTCCAACACCGTGGTCAAATTCACAGTCCTGGAGAGTTTTCCTAGAAACCACCCTCATGTGTGCCTAGGAGTCAGAGGAGTTAAAAGAGGCAGGAGAGAGATTCTTGGGAGTTGTAGGAAGGAGGATACAGGAAGTAGCTTGGTATAGTTGGCTCTGGAATCAGAGCGCATGGGTTCAAATGCCATCTCTGACACTACCTATGTGACCTTGGGCACTAACCCTGCCTGGATGTCAGTTTTCTCAGCTATAAAATAAGGGGATTAGACTAGGTGACTGCTGAAGTGCCTAATTTAGAACGATGACTGACGAGTCTCAAGCCTAGTCTCTTTCAGTTTCCAGCTTGCTAGGGGACCAGTTCCTGGAAAACTTTCAGCAGAATGGATAGATTTGCCCTCTGAATTAAAAAACTTAGCATTCCTGGCTAAATGGAGTGGAAATCTATTCATTCCTGAAGAAATCCAGCAGCACACCCTCCCCAGAATCAGCTGGGCTCTTCCCCAGGACATGAGACCACAAGACTAAGTGACTAGGGATCTTAGGTCCTGCTGCTCCCTTTTGAAGAGAAGAGATCAACAGGATTTATTCCCCACTACCCCTCCCACCACCAATATTCACCCCTATGCCCTTCTGCCCATCAGACATCCCTTTAACCCTCCAACTTCCTCAAACATAAAGTTGGATGATTGATGACCTATACTGAGAAGTTATAGTTAAAAGGTGACTTATCCCACCTTCTATCAACAATAAAAATTCCATGGACCAGAATTTTTACAGCCCCGAGGAGTAATGATGACTCACTTGCACAATGATGACTTTTTTCCACCTACAAGGTCAGTGTCAAAAGTTTGTCTGGTCTCCCAGGCCCCATCCCTGTCTCAAATATTCCTTCACTGGCTCTCTGGGTCCTAAATCTCCCACCCTATGGCAGGAGAGAAAATAGAGAAGGCCAATTTGGGTGCCACCCAGCTCCACTCCTGTCCCACAATCTTATCTCAGAGAAGGAAGATATGGTGAAAAGGAGGTGCTATTCTTCTTGAGAAGAGAGGACCCAAGAGCCACATATGTAGCAAGTTCAGGGACATACAGTGGGGAAAGATTTTCCAGTGGGGCTGCTGGCCTGGGTTCAAATTGGGCAGGAATCTATACTATGGCTGCTGCTTTTGCCCTGAACCTCCAGCAAGTCCTGATTAGAGATGGGATGGACTAGATGACTTTGCCAGATACCTCCCAGTCCCAGGATGGCATAGGAGAGAATGTTTGTTGTCAAAGACAGTTGTGGTGAGTAAATTAGAAAAAAAGATTTTACAGATATTTCCAGCTCGAAGGGACCTCTCATTTTCAGAAGAGGAGGTGGCATGGTGAAGTAATTTGTCTATGGTCACACATAGTAAATATGTTCTCTGACTCCAAATGTAAGGTTCTTTCCCCTCTACCAGACTGTGTCTGAGTGCCCCCCTCATACTTATTGTTGGAGAAGGAGGTGAGTATTGTCCATGTGTCTCTCAGGCTGAGTCCTCCAGTTTCCCACTGTTCTGTGTGATGAGCTTTCCCAAAACTGACTCTACTCAGTGACTGTTTATGATTACATGAATCTTTCGGGGAAGAAGAAGGAGAAAAAGAAGGAGAAGGAAAAGGAGAAGCAGAAGCAGAAGAAGCAGAAGATGAAGAAAAAGAAGAAGCAGCAGCAGTGATGGTGATGGTGATGGTGATGGTGATGATGGCGATGATGAAGATGATGAAGATGAAGAAGATGAAGAAGACGAAGAATTCTCTTGACATCCTGAGGGTGCCCAACAACTGTGAAGGAAGGAAGATGGTGGGTACACTGGTAAAACTTACTGAGAGCTCAGGACTCAGAGATATAGCCCAGGAATCAAATTGGACTCTCCTCAAGTCTGTGTCCTTAGGACACCTAAATTTCATTTACTTTGAAGTTGAAGTGAATGACCCACCTTTCAAAGTCCTGTTTCTCCCTTGACTCCCACCCAGTCCATTATATTCTGGTTCTGCCACTAATTGGCTCTGATTTTTGAGCAAGTCTCTCCCTCAAACCTCAGTTTCCTCTTCTGTAAAATCAAGGAGTTGGACCGCATGATGTTGAAGTCCCATTCCAGCTCTGGCATTCCATAGACTATAGGGTTGCCCTCACCCTAGTTGTTCCAATAGGTAGTCCAGCACCCCCAGAAACCTGCCCCAGCCCTCAATCTAGGTGCTGGTTTCCAGACAGGTTAGCTTTGTAAATGATTAACACTAATCAAACAGATCTCAGGCCAGTCCCTTCAGGGCTCAACTCCCCAGGGTCAGGGCTGGACAAAGAAGTGACTGTGATGGAGTTGGTGCTTTGTCCAGGAGGGGCCCTTCCAATCACCCCCAGGGGAGTCAAATTGCACCCCTCTGCCCCACCCCCACTATCCCAAATCAAGAGGGAACAACCCCTGCAGCACAGGTTACTGCTTAGCCAGGATTCAGCAACAGCTGCCAAACTGATACAGGGAAGGGAGGAGAAGGGAAAGGGGATCAGGCTTGTCTATCTTCCTGTTTTCAAGCCTTAACTTCCTGTTTGTAAGAAAGCCCCCCCCCGCCCCCCCCCCCCCCCTGTGAGAATAACAACATATAGCACGCTAGACTTTAGGGCCAGAAGGATCCTCAGGGGTCATTCTAGACCCTACCCTTACATTTCATAGATGAAGAAACAGAGTCTCTGAAAGGTGCTGTGATAGGAAATAAATGGAAACAGAAACCCCGTCCTCAGACTCTTCCCACTCCACCAGTAACTCAAGTGTCTATAGGATTTTAAAGCTGGCAAAGGACTTTCATCCCACTGGCCTGTGGTACAGGTGGTGCAAGTAGCATCCCTGTCCAGATGGGGATGCTGAGGTTCCACAGGCTAAATGACTTGTTTAACACTCACAGTTGGTGCGCGTTAGAGCCAGCAGCTGATTCAAAGCTCCCTTTTGATGCCTTTCAATGCCTTTCAGTCAATCTGGACCACTTATTGTACTCTGGTCATTCCTACTTTTATACCTTTTCTCACACCGAACCCATCGGTGAATGATCTCCTTACTCCGCTCTTTATTTCAGTAGCATCCAGGTTTCTCGGTAGAGGACATAAATCCACGACCCATTTCCATTATTACCCTTACTGCTGATTTATTTAAAGAGGGCTCGCTATTTGGGGGCCTCTCATTCATCATATTCTGTGGCTTATTTTCCTTCCACCATGGATTTTCCTGAAAATATCAATATCTGGCTCATGTCCCCACTCTGGATTTCCCTTGGGAATATTAGAAATTGGATCATTTCCTTCTTAGCATCCTCAGTTCCCATATACTCATTCAGGCTAACAAAACATGTTATATAGGACAGGATTTCTTTAACTAGACAGAAAATGAAAAGGATCATCCCCAAGTCTGTAAATAATTCCAACTCCCTCCATGGTCCCACTCCCTAGGGACATGGGGTGTTCAAGAAGGACTGGCATCTCTGATGTGAAGACTTGCTGAGCCCTTTTCAGGGCTGCTCATCCACCTTTGGTGGCTCCAAGAAGCTGTAGCATGCACAGCAACCACACCCTGGTAAACTGTCTTAGCATTTAAGATAAACCAGATTGAGGGTAACTGATGGGCCTCAAACCCATCTGTGAATTAGGGGGGTGTCTACCCCAAGCATGTGTAGACTTCTCCCAGTGAAATGGGTGGATGAGAACAATTTGTTCCAACGGCCTGAAGGCAGCTGAAGCAGGCATTGCATCCCATCAGTCCTTCTGACTTTTGTCTTGCCACTGGACTTCCATGACTCTGGAAGACAGAGTGAGGCTAACGAATTTGTGTGACTCTGCTTCGCTTAAATACAATTTATCCACTAGTCAAGATATCATCCATGATGTCATCAGATCTCTTCAAAAATGAAGGACATATAACAACAATCCTAGAGACGTATACAGTCATTCTAACTTAGATATAGCACCACCCTAGGAGAAACCCAAGGTTGATAAGATTGATAAAGGATTCAAATAAACTCTGGTGTTCTTTCTCCAAGGATCTGTCAAGTTCTTTCTCCGAGTACCTCCAGTGTTTCACAGACTTAAAGTCTACCTCAGGAGGAGCCCTCAGTGAGAGGTACAAACTTGGGTTTTCTAGGGAGTCAAGCAACTCTTTCTTCTGATGATCGCATCTTCCCTCAGGACCTATACAGCCTACATGACTCACAATCCCAGAAAACAGATAGGACTATGTAATTCCCTGCTGTTTCTTTAAAAACAAACAAACTTTGTTTTTTTGTTTTTTGTTTTTAGTGAGGCAATTGGGGTTAAGTGACTTGCCCAGGGTCACACAGCTAGTTAAGTGTCTGAGGCCAGATTTGAACTCAGGTCCTCCTGAATCCAGGGCCAGTGCTCTATCCACTGTACCATCTAGCTGCTCCAAAACAAACAAACTTTGAAAAACAAACTTTTTGCCTCATTGCTAAGGAACTGCCCCACCCCCTACACTTCAAATTGAACCCTCCCTTGTAATTAAAAAAAAAAATGATTAAACTCTAAGTTTCTTAAAGAACCACTTCTTCAAATGTTTCCACTTGAAGAAAAATACAGTGATCACATCTGATAATATGTACACCATTGTGCACCAGTAATCCCCAACCTATTTGCTGTGAAGAGGGAGGTATATTTCATTCTATGTTCTATAGCAGAGGTGTCCAACAAGTAGCCCAACACTCCAGAGTGTGGTTGGAACCATATTAAAATTTAACTGAGAAATACTTAACAAAATAAATAAAAATACAATAAAACATAGATAATATTACATTTTAAAATTAACTCAATATGAGGTCCATAGGGATCCTTATGTATGGCTGAGTGGCCTCTTTCTCTAGTTAAGAAACCACTGGTCTACCATTGATTTCTTTTTCATTTATGTAGAGGTCAGCTTTCTTTTAGTGCTAATTTTATTTATGTTGTTATAGTCATGTTTATATTTTTTCATTTTACTTATTTCACTCTGTATCACTCCTTTAAATATCTCCATATTTATGTGAATTCCCTATAGTCTTCATTTCTTACTAAGCAATAATATTCCAGTATAATCATATGTCATGGTTGGGTTTTTTTCAGCCATTTCCCAATTTAATAACACCCACTTTTGGGGCGAGGGAAGAGGAAAAGTCCCTTTCCCACCATGTAGCATGGCAGCTAAAGGAGAACTTAGAGAGACTTAGGAGAACCTGAGACTAGAATTCAAGAGTTCTAGCTACCTCTTTTGATTTGTGTGTTTTTCTTGAGTATAGATGACCTGGCAGTGATTCTGAGATGTTTATTCCCAGCATCGGAGTCAACTTTATGAGTTCAAAAGGTTTGGAGTCCCTGTGCCCTTAATTGGTGCCAACTACAATTTAGCAGGAGACCATAGCAACTATCCAATAGAGATGACCACAGGGAGGAAGACAGCCCATCCCCCATGCACTTCCCTCCCCCCTTGTTTGGAAGATATAGGCCTGAAGGAAGAGTTGAGAGGAAGGTGATATATTGCTTTAGCAATCTCATAAAATACTTTATGTTTGGATGTTTTAAGCATCAATCTCCCAAGTGAGCCTAATAGTAGTTACAGATGAATCCTCCTTGTCAATGTGGACTTGTAAGTCTTTTGTGTCTAGGATTTCTTTTGTATAGAGGAAATAAATAGATGTCCTATGTTTGATTTACATTATACATTAAGTACTTTCTATTCTCCCTTTTGGGGAAACCCTATACATAAGCCAAACCTAAGCTCTAGCTGCAAAAAAAGGTGCAATAAAGAAATCTAACCCCCTCCCTCTAAAGTCCTGGCTCCCCCAAGACTGAACTAGGGTCCAGAAATGAGAGGAAGAAAGAGGGTGAGTGCCCCAGTCCACCCCGCCAGAGCCAGGGGTGGTTCTTATCATTGCCCTTGCATAATTCTGGATAGATATCCAGAACAGTTGGAACAACTCACAGTTCTATCAACATTGCATTAAAGTGTCTATCTTCCTATATCCCCCTGGGCATTGAGGGATACTCTCTTTTTATCATCTTTGCCAATGATCGGGGTATGAGGGGAAAAGTTAGAGTTGTTTTAATTTGCATTTCTTTTACTATTAGTGATAGTAATATTTTCATGATGATCAATTATAGTTTGCAATTCTTTTGAACACTGGTCATAACTTTTGACCACCCATCTATTGGGAAATGGCTTCTAATATAATATTGTTTGTCAATACCCTATATAGCTTAGACAGCAAGCCTTTCTTGGTAATATTACATGCAAATATTTTTCCCATTGTAGTTTCTTTTCTTATCCTATCTTCATATGTTTTATTTATCCAAAAGCCTTTTAATTTATGTAGTCAGAATTAACCGTTTCATTTTTTATGATTTCCTCTATCCTTTTTTTTTTTCTTTTTCCTTGTTTTCAGTTAAGTATTTTCCTTCTAGCCAAAGTTGTGCAGGGAACCTCTTCTCATTCCTCCTAATTTTAAAAAAGTGATTAGATTGTTTACATTCAGGTAATGTATCCATTTGGAACTTATGGAATATGGTGTAAGAGGTTGATCTAAAACAAATTTCTGCCAAATTGCTTCCCAGTTTTCATAGAAGTTTTTGGTCACAAAAGGAAACCTTTTATCAAGGATTTACATTCTTGGATTTATAAAACATTGGTCCACTGTTTTCAGTTGATTCAGTTTCTTGCTTAATTAGACTGCTCCATTGAGCTAATTCCCTGGTTCTTAACCAACACTAAATAGTTTTGATTACTATTATTTCATAATATACTTAAACATCATTTTATCATTGTATAATACAGTTTGAGATGCCTTTTCTCATTGTTTTCCTTGACCTAGACCTTTCTGAATTTTGACATAGTTTTGTCTAATTCTTTATAGAATCCCCTTGGGAAAAAAAAAGAATCCCCTTGGTAATTTGATCAGTATAGCACTAAACTAATTAATTTGTGGAGTATCATCATTTTAAATTATATTGGCACGGCACAACCACGAGCAGAGAGCATCCCTCCAATTACTTGTTTTTTCTGTAGTTACATAAACGGTATTCTGTAGTTGTATTCATACCTGCCATTTCTCCATCTGTCACTGGTTCCTTCATTTCACCTGTTTTGTTTCTCAGGGAGACCTCCTTAGATCTTCTGGAATCCTTTCTCCTTTAGAAGATGTGGACCCTAAACAAGTAGCAGAATTGAAAGGTGACAATGATGAATACAGGGCAAGGTCCCCTTGATCTACAGATGTGGTTTCTGAAAAGTCAGATGGCCTGGATCACGGGAGATAGCTTTCTGTTCATATGTGAAAATATGTGAGGTATCTGTGATTTCTTCAATTCAGGAAACTCCCAGTGTGGAAACTTCCTTCACTAATGAAGATTGCAATCTATCTGTGGTTTAGTAGAGAATAGATAAGAGAGGGGCCTCAGGTACTCTGTTACACGCAGTAGGGTCAAATTTCCCTTGTTCCGAAGTGATCTATTAGAAGTTCGCAAAGCTCCCTATGGAAATAGGTGTTGCCTTGCCACCGCAGGTAGTTGTCACCAGAGGTTTAAAATCAGTGTCTGTGACTCCAGAGCCAGGGTTGGTATGAAGGAGGAGACTCAGCAGTATCTGCAGCTAGAACTTTCTTCTTTTCTAGCAATCTTGATTAAAAGTCCCCCCACCTCTGCCTTAAAGAAGTCTTTTCTAACTACTACCACACATGGTGATCTCTTCCTGTAAAGACAAATAACATTTTTAAAACTTCCTATATTTTTTATCCTAAACCACCTGGGAAGGCAATAATAAGAGAATGTCTCTGGAGTCAGAAAATGTGAGTTCAAATCTTTCCTCTGAGTCATTACTACTCTTTTCCAAGGTCCAACCTTGGGTAAATAATTTAACTTTCCTGAGCCTCAGTTTCCTCTCCTGTAAAATGAGGGAGTAGAACTGATTGGCCTTTGGGGTCCCTTCCAGCTGTAGATCTATGAGCTAAGTATTATTTATTGTCTTCCTTTTTTTATAGGAGGATCTGTCTCTCCAACTGTATCATCAGTTCCTTGAGAAAAGGCACTGCGTCTCATGATCTCCCTGCATATCTCTTTGCACTGTGCCTCTTTTTAGTAGGCACTAAATAAATGTGTGCTGATTTGTTTAGCAACATCAGAGTCAGCCGGTCCTTTAAAGTACAAAGTACTAACGTTATAAATGGTATAAATCAGTCAGCCAGTCATTCAAAAAACGTTTGACTAAATGCCTAGTATATGTAGAGAACTGTGCTAGATGCTGGGAGAGAAAGAAAAAAATATATAAAATGAAGTCCCTGCCTTGAAAAAAAAAACTTATAATCTAGTAGGAGATGAGACAAAAATAAATGGGTCTAGTATACACAATCTTACATGAAAAGGGCACTGAAGAGTTCACTGGATCATTGATTGAGTTGGAAAGGACCTCAGAGGTCATCTAGACCCCAGTTTCTTTTTTTAATAAAAGTATTTTATTATTTTCCAGTTACATGTAAAGATAGTTTTCTTTTTCTTTTTCTTTCTTTTTTTTTTTTTGGTGAGGCAATCGGGGTTAAGTGACTTGCCCAGGGTCACACAGCTAGTAAGTGTTAAGTGTCTGAGGCCGGATTTGAACTCAGGTCCTCCTGACTCCAGGGCCAGTGCTCTATCTACTGTGCCACCTAGCTGCCCCCTGTAAAGATAGTTTTCAACATTTGTTTTCATAGGATTTTTAGTTCCAACCCCCTCTCCTACCCTCCCTTCCCTCCTCCTTCCTAAGATGGAAAGCAATGTGATATAGATTGTATATGTACAATCAAATTAAACATATTTCTGCATTAATCATTTTGTGAAAGAAGAATCAGAGCACAAGGGGAAAAACTCAAAAAAGAAGGGGAAAAAGCAGCCCATAAGTAGAAACAGTGTAGTTCAATCTGCATTCATAATCCACAGATGTTGAGAACATCTTCCATCATGAGTTCTTTGAAATTGTTTTGGATCATTGCACTGCTGAGAAGAGCCAAGTCCATCACCATTGCTCATCACACAATATTGCTGTTACTGTGTACAATGTTCTCCTGCTTCTGCTCCTCTCAGTCAGCATCAGTTCATGTAAGTCCCTCCAATCTTCTCTGAACTCCTTCTGCTCATGGTTTCTTACAGCACAATAGTATTCCATTCCATTCATATTATATACCACAACTTGTTCAGCCATTCCCCATCAATTGATGAGCATTCCCTCAATTTCCAATTCTTTCTCAACACAAAGAGAGCTGCTATAAATATTTTTGAATATGTGGGTCCTTTTCCCTCTTCTATGATCTCTTTGTAGACCCCAGCTTCTTAAACTGTGAGTTGTGATGCCATATGGCACAACTGAATGTGGGGGTTGTGAAAAATTTGGCAACAGTAAAAGGTCATATATACCTATTTTATGTACCTATATACCTAGGGTTGTATACAAATTTCTTGAGCAAAAAGGAGTTTCGAGTGGAAAAAGTTAAAGAAACTGTAATGGGGGAAATGAGGTAAAGGTTTGGAGGAGGGGTTGGCGTTCTTAGGAATTCCTCTTTAAAGAATTACACCCTCTTGCACACAAAAGTAGTTAGAATTAGGTGGGTAGTTTATTTAGGAGCAAGGGAAGGGAAGAGGGACGGGAAGGGAAACCATGAAAGAAATCCTTGGAAATCTCATGGGGAGATAGGCACAAAGCACAGGGCTCAGAGGTACCAATCTCCTCAAGCAGGAGGCTGGTAGGTACTTTTATAGAGGCCTGGTGGGGGTGGACCATCTGCCTGTGGAAAGTTCCTTTAGTGAGGGTGGACCATCCCCCACTGGTAGTGACTAGAGAAATTGGGTGAGGGGTGGCTACGGATTTCTCTTCAGGACACAAAGGCAGCAGCCACACCCAAATTTAGCTCCCCAGGGGTAAGGGAGACCAGAATGGAGGGTGGAGATCGAAGCTAGCTCAGTCCGATTTGGTTCTGCTTATCTCTCTAGGCATATCTGTCCTCTGGTTTAGTTTCTCAAAGAGAAGATTCCTTGATGTGCCCCAGAGAACTTCTGGGGTGCTCTGCACCCCATGACAAAACCCTGATTCACTAAAGCACCCCCTTCTTGTTTTATGTGTAATAAACTTCAGACAGGTACCTCCATGTGGAGGAAGTTAGAAAGCCTACTTCCAGGAGAGTCATAATGACATGGAAGGGAAATGCCTTGGAGAGGTGCCACACATAAACATGGACCTTCTGTGTCTGGTGGTGGATCTTTTATTGACTATGGGGGCATTCAAAGTCCTTGGAAGAGGTCTGCCATGTCCCTCTTCCCTCTGTTCTCTCAGCTATTCTGCTTGTGGTTGGACTCCTTCATTCACTGCTATAAAGGGGAAAGGCCTTAGGTCCTTCTCCCCATTGAGACCATTTGGCTGAGTTTTGCATTGATGCCTCAGAGAATAAAGAATCACTGTAAGGAGCAACTTTTTGGACCAATGGCAGAAGAGACTGAGAAGAAAACTTCTCTGGAAGTTGTGCTACAACTGGCCATGAATTTAGTGGGACCAATGCTATGCAGGAACTGAGCTGAGTTGAGCCTTGTAACGATTGGAATGACGCCACCTGCTGGAGACTTACTGTAGAAAAGTTCCGCCATGAAAGGAAGGTCTTTGAGGGCAAGACCATGCATGTTTTCTTTGGCATCAGGAAGTGACGTTTGCTGGTGGGAGGAGGAAGGGGAGCCAAGCCGGGCGCTCTGTCTCTCTTTCCTTTGGACTCTGGCAGAGAGTGGAGCTAGAAATGCACTCCCCTTTTAATAGATAAATGAATGTAGGCCTTTCTCTCTCTCTTTACCAAATTCTTATTCTCCGTAATAAATGCTTAAAAGCCTAACTCTTGCTAAAGCTTATAATTTATTGGTGACCACTCATTAGATATTTTAGACAGACTAGCTAGAAATTTAGTCCTTAACAGCCTACTCCCCTCAGAGATGAAGGAGGTGTAGAGAATATGCCCTGAAAGTTTTTTTGGGGAAATGTCTGTGCATTGTTCTAGATAGATCTTTGGAGTAAATACCTCTTTGTAAAGGCTAATTGATGTTAAGTGGCTACAGGGAACTAGGTTGCTGGTCAGTGACACCTAGCAATGGGCTGGTGGGGGCTTAAGCAAATGGAAGTAGAGAAGAGAAACTCACAAGCCCTTGAGTGAAAAGCAGATACAGTCTACTTGGATCTGGGAGGGAGACCCAGTGCAATGTATACTACATATAGATGGGGACATTAAGACCAGTGACTTGCTGAAGGTCACACAGCTAGTAAATGTCACCCACATTTTGCCTGCTCTGGTGAGAGACAGTTTTAGTCTAAATTTGCCTCTTAAGATTCCCCGGGGGGGGGGGGGAGGGCAGCTAGGTGGCACAGTGGATAGAGCACCGGCCCTGGATTCAGGAGGAGCTGAGTTCAAATCCAGCCTCAGACACTTAACACTTACTAGCCATGTGACCCTGGGCAAGTCCCTTAACCCTCGTTGCCCCACAAAAAAAAGAAAAAAAAGAAAAAAGTGTGTCACAGTGAATGGAGCACCAGGCCTGGAGTCAGGAGGACCTGAGTTCATACCCAGCCTCAGCAGACACTTGACAACTTACTAGCCCGTCCCCCCAGCCCCTTGCCAGGACCTGTAAGTAATACAGTTGAGGGGTGGAGAGGACTAACGGAGCCCCTTAACTGTATTTTCAGGGCCAGGAGTCCCACTCTGAAGGGCCCCCTGGAAAATTCCCTCATCCTCACCCTTGTTTACAATGACCTAAATAAAAACAGACAATCCCTCACTCCCTCCCCGCAAATCTGCCCATACTATAGATCCGGGACTGTGTCTATATGTACCTTCCTTCCCAGATCACCCCCCCCCCTTCTGTGATTTTTATTTAATGTAAAAATGCTCTCCTTGCTCTCCTCCACACTCCTCCGTTGACACCCTCTTCCAGCCTTTTTCTTCCTGCCCTCCCCACAGCCTTAGCCCCAGCTCTAAAGCCTGTGCTCAACCCTGGCCTGTATTATCCCCTCCAGTACCTTGTCTCTCATGTTATTGTTTTTTCGAATACACAGGGAGCTGCAGGCCCCTTGGCCCAGTGGATACAATGGTCCTGCTAGGCCCCAAAGGGCGCAGCTCAGGGAAACTCCCCCCCATTCATGTCTCCAGCTCTCCCAGGCTCTTTGAGCATTAGGGGGATTGGAAAGGGCAGAACCAGGCTGGGGGGAGGGCAGAAGAGGCTGAAGCAGCAGGTACCCCCAGTTCTTCAGATAGATGCCTAGGATGACTAAAGATCTTTGAGAATGAAGATGGGTGAGGGTTGGGGGAAGCAATTTCTCACATCATGTCATTTTTGCTAGTTTGGTATTCTTCTTAGGCAAATAACAGCCCAACCCCCTACCTTTAAAAATCAAAGCTCTCTAGGTTGGTGGAAGCCTCCCCTACTGGACTTAGGAGCCCCTAATTCTTATCTTTCTCTACTCCATCCCCCAGAACAGAGCAAAACTTGAGGCAGAAGCCTTTTAGGGACCTGAAGAGAGTGGGAAGGGACAGTGTGAAAGAACTGAGAGGAGTAGACATGAAAGACTTTTGGGGGAAAGAGGCTGGGGATTAGGGGAGACAGGGAAGCTAAAGAGAAGGTGGGGAAAACAGAGAGATTGGGGAGAGGAAGAGACAGGTAGGGAAAGAGATTGGGAGAGACAGAGATAGATAGAGGATGAGGAGAGACATAGAAAACAGGGGAAGCGAGAAGAGATACGAGGAAATGGAAAAGACAGTGATTGGGAGAGATACGAAGACAGAGGAGGAGAGACAGAAAACAGGAAGGGGAAGAAAGATGGGGAAAAGGAGAGACAGAGATTAGAGGAGGCAGAGATGGTGGATCGGGAAAACGGGAGCAAAGGGAGAGAGGAGAGGGAGGTGTAATATATGGGAGACAAGCTACAAAAACCACATTCTGGAGCTCAATAAACTCCCCCCACCAAACTTTCTAGGTGGGAAGGCTGCTTGGCCCAAGAAAGTGTTTTGGGGAAGTCTCTTTTTTTTCCTTCTTTAGCCTTGGGAAATTCCCAATCCCAGAGGCATGGCGCCACCTGCTGTATACAGGAGATTGTGCAGCTCAGGAGCATTGAAATGGGGAGGGTGGGGTGTTGGCTGTGTGTGGATCAGGGCTTGAGTGAGAGCGCACATGGCATGGATCCACGTCCCCTTTCCTGGGCTGAAGGACTCAGATGTTTGCTGGGTATCCTTCGAGGGCCCCTTATTTCTGGAGTGATTGATGTAGTGCAAAGTCAGACTGTTTTTTCTGTCACTTCCATAGATGCCCTGGCGGGGGGAGCTCCTTTATAAGTCTATGACCCCAATCAATCAACAAGCATTTATTAAGTGCCTCGTATGTGAGAAGTGGTGTGGCATACTGACTGGAGAGCTGGCCCGGGATTGAGGGAGACCTGGATTAGAGTCCTTGCTCCTACCACATAGGACTGTGTCACCCTAAGCAATATTCTAGGACTAGAAATTATATCGGAGGTGTGCCAATGTGCACTGGTTCAGGGAGTCTCCCCTATCCCAAGAAAGTCACAGAAATAAACCTTTCCCATTCCTTCAGTCTCTCCTTTCATCAGGAGAGAAAGCTGTGCTTCCCAGCAGCCCTTGCTGCTGACACAGGCCTGACGTGGGCAAAAGGCCTACAAAGGCATGAATGAATTAATTCCTGTCTTCAAAGACGTTATTCAAAAAATTATCCCATTTCCCTTGTCTTTCCACTGTATCCCTTTCTTTCTGTTCCCTAGTCTAAGCTTTCATGAATTAGGTCACATCGTCCTCCTAACTTACCTTCCCATACCCAATCTCTTGCCAATCCAATCATAGTATTTAGATCCAGAAAGGAGGTAGGATGGTAAGTCTAAGAGCAGGAAAGGACCTGAGGCCAGCTAAGCCAATTTTGCCATTTCACAAGTAAGGAAAAGAGGGGCCATCAAGGTTGAGTGATTTGACCAACATGGTAAAACAGGAGAGGCAGGGTTGGAACCCCAGGACATCTGACTCCAAAGTTAGTGCTCTTTCCAGGGTACCACACTGCCTCTTATAAAGATCATCTAGCCCAATGCCCTTATTATATTCTGCAGACCCTCGTCTAATGACTCTGCCCAAAGTTCAGATCTGACCATGTCACTTTCCTATCCGTAAATCTTAGGATATAACGTACTCTAGTAACCTAGAACTTTGACAGAGCTATGATCTCACTAACAACAATGCAGAAAAACCTCATTCATGCCCACTGATCCCATGTAACTTGCCTATGTCTGTATCTCAGTCCTTCCACTGTAAGAGGTCTGCCCGTTATATTGGGGGAACAAGATGGGAAGGGATCTTCCTAGACTTCCCTTGACATTGCATGGAGGCCCATGAGCCTGAACTTACCATTCTTCTAGATAAGTGGTATCAACCTCAAATAGAAACAGGGGCCATTAAATAGGACATAAGAATGGGACGGGGGGGGGCATAGATTGATTTAGAAAACCACATGTTAATATTATCAACATTTTATTTATTTTGTTAAATGGTTCCCAATTGCATTTTAATCTAGGAGTTTTGCATGTGGGCTGCATGTGGTCCACTGGCCGAGCGTTTGACACTTCTGTTTTAGATCTGATTACAACTTTTCTCCTGCTTCTGGATTACAATGTGTGGCAAGCTGCAATACAACAGCTATAAAGCACTTATCCTGTGGTAAAACACTGGGCAGTTCCCTCCACTAGACTCTGGGGGATACAGAGTTCAGAGCAAGTCTTTTCCATAGCTCCTCATTGCCAAGGTAGTTGGGTGGCACAGTGGATAGAGAGCAGGGCCCAAAGTCAGGAGTTGATTTTAAATCTAGCCTCAGATACTAACTAGCTGTGTGACTCTAGGCAAGTCACTTGATCCATCTGCCTCAGTTTCCTCAGCTATAAAATGGGGATCATCATAGCGCCTCCCTCCTAGGGTTGTTGTGAGGCTCAAATATGATAATATTTGTAAAGTGCATGGCACATAACAGGTGCTTAATAAATACTGTTCCCTTTCCCTTTTCTTACTCCCTTTCTCTAAAATCCAAACTCCTTGCATCAGGGCCTTTGCCAATCTTTCCCTGACCCTTATCTCCAAGCTTCTTTTTTATTTATTCATTCATTCATACATGCATTTATTTATTCATTCATTCACTTATTTATTTATCTATTTATTTACTTATTTATGTATCTATTTGTTCATTTATTTATTTGTTTGTTTGTTTGTTTTGTGGGGCATTGAGGATTAAGAGACTCAGCCAGGATCACACAGCTAGTAAGTGTCAAGTGTCTTGGGTCAGATTTGAATTCAAGTCCTCCTGGATCCAGAGCTGGTGCTTTATTCACTGTGCCACCTAGCTGCCCCAAGTTTCCCTTTTTAGTATATCTCTAAAAAATCATCTTCTCCATCCAGGCCCATCTCCTCACTGTCTTTTAGAAACTATTCTCAGTGCCTCCTCTCTGCCTTTGCTGATATCATTCCCTTCTGCTTTGAATGCCCTCTGCCCTGCTATCAACTTAACCAAGTCCTTGTCATCTTTCAGGGCCCAGACCCACTGCCTCTGAGTCTTCCTTGCCCACTACAGTCCTATGCTTACTGTAGTGATTGGCTCCAAATGTTTAGTAAGGACTTACTTCTCCCCAACCATTGCTCTAAGTTCTAGGGATACAAATATAAGCAAAATGAAAGATGGTGCCTGCCCTCAAGAAGTTTACATCCTAATGGGGAAAAATAACCCATGAAAGGGAAATGAAAGTGCTGGGAGTTGGGGTGGGAGAAGGTGAAGGTATCTGATTGGGGGGCTTGATTTTAAAGTGCAGAAAATAAAGAACAGGGCCTGGGAGGGAATGAAGAGAGCCTGAACTGGGTCCTTCCCCAACGAAGAATCTTCAGGAGGAACTCACCCATGGGAGAAGGGGCACCAGGTTGTGCAGGCAACAGGGGTGGTGGGTTGTTTTAGGGTGAGGAGGAGGCCTTAGGTGCTGAGGGAATTTCTTGAGTGAGGTGGCAGTAGAGGGAACAGTCCAGAAAAGTCCAGAAAAATCAGGAACTGAAGGTTGGTAGACAAGAGCTACCAGAATTTTGATTGGGTGGGAGATATGGATTGAGCGAACCTCAAAAAAGGAGAGGTGGGGGCAGCTAGGTCGCACAGTGGATAGAGCACCGGCCCTGGATTCAGTAGGACCTGAGTTCAAATCAGGTATCAGACACTTAACACTCACTAGCTGTGTGACCCTGGGCAAGTCACTTAACCCTAATTGCCTCACCAAAACCAAAAACAAACAAAAAAAAAGGAGAGGTTACTGAGGGATGGAGGTAGAGGAGGAGCTTGGAAAGGGGAACCAGAGTACGCCCAACTCCCCTACGTCAACCCGTGTGGGGGGAGGTGGAAGGGAAGACAGGAAATGAGTGAAAGCGCATCCAGTGCTGGAAAGACTGGCCAAGGAAACTGTGTCATCAAGGGGGAGTCAGGTGTCAGTGAGAGCCCTGGGAGCAGAATGAATGGAGTAAGGCAGGTCTGGGCCCTTCCACAAGATAGAGGCTCCAGCAGGAACTCATCCATGAGGGGAGTGGGGTGGCCTTGCAGAGGGTTGTTCCAAAGGTGGGCAGGTTCCCCATTACCTATAGGATGAAATACACCTTCTTCTGCTTGACATCTGGGGCTTGCCGAAGCCTGGCTTTAAACTTTCTTTCTAACCTAATTTCACAGGACTCCCCTCCACAGCTTATCCCAAACTCTCCTGAATATTCACAGAGCCTGGCCCCCATACCTAGAGTATGTTCACTCATTTCAACCTGTTGAAACCCTTCTGTTTTCAACTTCAAGGGCTGCTTCGTCCAGAGAGATTTCCCAGAGTGCGTACCTGTCCAGCCACCCCTCCTTAGGTGCTAAAGTCCTTGAGAACTAGGCCGTTGTTGCTCCTTACCTTTATATGACCAGGGCCTAGCACAACCCCTTGCAGTATGATATGGTTGACAAATTAAATGTGGACGGTAATTGCTCTCAGTTTCTTTTCCTAACTTAGTAAAAGTGTCTTCCTTCCTGGTCTGAGGAACATTCAGATGGACTCTCTCTAAGTCATTTTACATGTATGGCCTTCAGTTTTCTCTCCAGCAAAATGAATACTGACTAGCTGATCCCACGGATCCCTTCCAGTTGAAAAATTCTGTAATTATGAACTGGGTGACTTGATAGAATATAAATAATAAGAAAATATTCGTACAATATTAATCAATAATATTAGTATGGTATTATTAATAATAAAAGGTTATGGCGGGGGTGCAGCTAGGTAGCACAGTGGATAAAGCATCAGCCCCGAATTCAGGAGGACCTGAGTTCAAATCCAGATTCAGACACTTGACACTTACTAGCTGTGTGACCCTGGGCAAGTCCCTTAATCCTCATTGCCCTGCAGAAAAAAAAAAAAAGACTAATAATAATAGTGACGAGCCTTTATATAGCATTAAAGTGCTATATATGTGCGATTTCATTTGATAGTATAGTAGACTGTGCTGGAAATGGAATCAGGAAGCCTGGATTCAAATCCTACCTTAGCCCTTTACTAGCTGTGTGACCCCGGACAAGTCATTTAATCTCTCTGTGCCTCAGTTTCCTTATCTATAAAAGGAAGAAGTTGGATTTGATATTCTCTAAGGTCTCTTCCAACTCTAAATCTAAGCTTCAAAAAAATAGATAGGCATGGGCTCATTCAGAGGTCCCGGTCTAGCCTCCCCCTTGACTCCAATCCCAATTCCTAGTGTAGCCCAGAACTTTCCCAGGACAATCTCCAGAGAAGAGTGGATTTTCTTCTCCCTTGCTTCTCTACTCTGTGGAACTGTTTCTGAACTCTCCTAGTCACCCCCAGGAAGCACTGACTCCTCTGGTTGATGCCAGGTAGGACTTCTCCCTTCTCCCCAATCCCTTCCTCCCCTCACTCCACACACATTTTCTGACCAAATTCCCCCTAGGGAATTATCAGACTTAAGACCCCACGCACAATACCCACCCTTACCATCTACTTATTTCTATTTCATATTTCCCTCACTCGATCTTTTTTTTTTCCCTACATGGTTTCTTGGTTTCTGTCTTCCTCCCTTTCATCTCTTGCTCAGCTTCAGGGTCCAGACTTTCTTGATTCTTGGCCTACCCATTGTCCTTCAACACATAGAAACACAGACAAACTTAGAACACGCTGAAAGGTACCCGCTGTCTCTAGCTAAGGGCTAGCCAGGAAGACATAGATAATGGCTCAGAGAGAGATATAGTTTTGCTCCTAGATAGGTTAGGGATCAGTCTGGGGCCAGGCTCATTGCTCTGTGACCCCTAGCCTCCACACTTTTGCTTAGACTGCTTCTTATGCTTGGAATGCCATCCCACACCCCAATTGTGTCTGTCTGTCCCAAGAAGCCTTCCCTGATAGCCCTTGTCAATAAACCTTATCTTTTGGATCTCATGCAGTTCTTTATTGTATCTACTATGTATTATTTATTATACACTATTCTCCTACTGGACTGCAAGCTACATGTGGGTGGGGACCATATCATCTAAACTTGGTATTACCTCTTCCTCAACTTCTTTTCCCACCAACTACAGCTCTGGGGATTAGCACAAATACTCTGCACTTAGTTGGCAATTAATTACTTGTTGAAAGAATGGATAGGATTAGGGACTCAGTCTGTAGTTGGGGATATGATTTAATGTGTGATGGGTGAATGAGGGCTCAATATATCAGTTTGTATCAGAGGCTTGGCCCCAGGGTAGGAGCAGACTTAACTGGTTCCTTTTTCCATCTTTTTTTTCTTTCAAAAATCATTTATTAAGCTCATGTTATGTTCTGAGTCCTGGGCTAGACCTTCAGGTTACAAATATGGAACTCCTGTCTGAAGGCCCAATAGGACCCAAAGTGAAAACTTCCTCAAGTCTCCAGAGTAGCCTGCTAGGAATATGAACATGATGGAAACTGCCTGCTCCTCTCAAATCTTCCAGAGTCTTTTCCTTCAGCAACTTGAAGTGCGGATAGCCCCTTCCATCTTTTCTCTCAATGCCAGAAGCCAATTTGACGCTAAGCAAAGACTTGCTTGGAGAGTTCTGAAGGGGGAGAGATGGAGAAGTGAAGATCTCCCCTCTCACCAACTCCTCTTTACCTTTCATGTAGGGTAGGAGGTTCATCTCCACCAATAAGGAGAGGGTTCCATACCAATGGGCCTTGGGACATGGGTAACAAAGGCAAAACCAAAACCTTGAGGCACTCCTTGTCTTTAGAACTTATATTCTAAGGAAGTTATTTTAGTAAGAGGAAGCAGCTTTAAGAGCTGGAGAAACCGAGAAAGGCCTTGGGTAGAAGGTCAAACCTGAGCTGAGCCTTCCAAGGGGTGTAGGCAAGCAAGGAGAGCACTGAGCATGACTTGTTCAGCTATGTCTGATGGGCCTTTTTAAAAATCTGAACTCAAAAGATCTTGGAGAGAGACACACAGACACAGAGACAAAGAAACAGACAGACAGAGCAGAGAGAAAGAGGGACAGAGAGAGAGAGAGAATGCAAGAGAGAAAGACAGAGAGAGAGAATCTTTGGGGTGGTACAGTGAAAATAAGCCTGTTCATAGAACAATCCCCCAGTTCCTATTCTTGTCCTATGACAATGGAGAGGGGAGGTGCTAGTCTAGATGATCCATTAAGGTCCCATCCATCTTTTTTTTTTTACATTCTTTTTTTTTTTTTTTTTGGTGAGGCAATTGGGGTTAAGTGACTTGCCTAGGGTCACACAGCTAGTTAAATGTTACGTGTCTAAGGCCGGATTTGAACTCAGGTCCTCCTGACTCCAGGGCCGGTGCTCTATCCACTGCGTCACCTAGCTGCCCCCCATCCATCTTTAATTTATATGAATTTGTATCATCTAGGTATATCTCATCTATTTAGGTATAGGGAGGTTGCAATTCCCATTGACAGAAAGCTAACTAAGGGCCTGATAAAGGCCTGAGGTATGAGCCTTCCCAAGCAATCAGAATTGTAATAACAAAGGACAATCTCTCAACCCAAAGGAGTGTAACTCTAATGGTGGAATTTCAGGCCCTACTGAAGGCCATAGATGGGAGTACAGTGAAATTGGGGAGCTGGCTGGCCAGTCCTATTACTGAACCCCTTAAACCTGTCCTATGATCTGGCCTCCTGAGAATCGGTTCAGAGTAGCTCCAGAGGGACATTTTCTCTTTTACCTCTACCCATAAACCTTCTTCAGGGGATGTATTATTTAGAAGGGAAGATTCCAAAGGGAAGTTCAGACTGTGTGTGCTCAAGACCAGAATAACAAGGGAAGAAACCAGCAAGAAATTATGTCAGTAAGGCTCTCTCTCTCTCTCTCTCTCTCTCTCTCTCTCTCTCTCTCTCTCTCTCTCTCTCTCTCTCTCTCTCTCTCTCTCTCTCTCTCTCTCTCCCCCTTCCTCTCCTCCCTACTTTTCTCTGTATCTCTAAGTTCCCTATTTGTTTATCCCTGTTTCTGTATATTTCTCTTATACTCTCTGTGTGTCTGTGTCTGTCTCTATCTGTTCCTCTTCTCTCCCCTCCCTGCCTTTCCTACTTTATGTCTTCATCTGCAAATTCACTGTTTGTTTTTCTGTCTCCATCCATCTGTCAGCACTGACTCTCTCTCTGTCTCTTTCCCTCTCTGTCTTTCTCTTTCTCTTCCTTTCCCCTCCCCTCCTTTCCCACTCTGCAGCTTCATCTGAAGACCCCCTGTCTGTCTGTCTGGCTGTCTGTCTGTCTCCTTTCCCCTTTCCCTGTTGTTGGTCCTAGATCACAGAGACTGTCCCAGAGGTGGAGTGTGGCCCTGCTCCAGTCTGTAGGATGCTTCTCCCTGGCTTTTGGCAGTCTCTAGTTGGTGTGTTATTTTTTTTAAAACCAAGATCACATGTCCCATCTTGTAACCTTAGCTTCCCCGATGCGGTTAAGTGCTTCTCATTTCCTCCCCAGGAAAACGGCCCAATTTTCCATGAGTTGGGTTCTGGCTGCAGTAACAGTGCAAGACCTCGTGTTGGCTGGCTCCACCCAGCTGAGCCCTATTCCCTGACCTGAGACTGGTGCAAATAACAGGCTGATCTAAACAAAGAGGGGGGAGGTAAGGCAGAAGGACTGGGACTCGGGCCACTTTTTTTTAACAATAGATCAGTTCTTTTATGAGAGTCTAGGTGGAGAACTATGGGTTTGAGCCTGAGTCAAGTAAGAACCAGGCTCCCAGGCTTTTTCCTTCTCCTCGACTTGCATCACCTAGATTCTCTCTAAAGCCTACATTTGTCTAGTGCTTTAAGGCTTACAAGATGCTTGTTCACCACAGACCTCTAAGGTATGCAGTATAAACACTATTATTGCCATTTTACAGATAAGGAAACTGAGGCCCAGAAGACTGTCCCAGGATCACAAAACTCATAAGTATCTGAGTCCAGATTTGAAATGAGGTCTTCCTAACTCTAGGTCAGGCACACTATCCCAGCCAAGTCATTTAACTTCTGTTTGCCTCAGTTTCTTCCTTTTTTAAATGGTACAGTAGGGGCAGCTAGGTGGCACAGTGGATAGAGCACTGGCCCTGGAGTCAGGAGTACCTGAGTTCAAATCCGGCCTCAGACACTCAACACTTACTAGCTGTGTGACCCTGGGCAAGTCATTTAATCCTCATTGCCTCACACAAAAAAAAAAAAAAGATTCAAAAAAACTGGTAGGAAGTAGGATTTGAATAGGATCCTCCTACCCCCAAATCAGTGCTCTATCTACTATTCAAATCCTACCTCCTACCAGTATTCTGACCTAATGATTGTAACAAGATCATTGGAGCTGAGGTTTAAGTTCAGGGCTCTTTTCTATATATCACAAAGTTTTTACCCATTTCCACCACCTAGGGGCCAAAGGAGGGAGATTTCTTCTTCATGGGCTGTGGTCCAAGGGCTCTATGATCACAGACTCTGTGAAAGAGGAAGGGGGGGGGTATTTTAAAAGCTCACTATCCTTCTGATAGTATTGGTCTATGGGTTGGGGTTCCACCACGGCCCAAAATATGTAAGGTATTCCCCTCTAGGCTTTGGGCCTCATTGACCTTAGCCAGATTCCCATGGATTCCAGCTCTTTACAAAATCTCCAAAGTTGGAAGAACTCTCTGAGGCTATGGAGTCCAAGCCACGTCTGAACGTGAATCTGCCCTCCAATATACCTCACAAGCAGCCATCTGGGCTCTCCTTGAAGATCTTCAATATGGGAGAACTCAATATCTCCCAAGGCAGCCTGTGCCACACTGGGACAACTCTTATTGGTAGCAGGTTGGTCCCCCCAACCCCAACATCAAGTTTAAGTGTGTGTGGCAGACTGATTGGGATGGGCCACACCTGGCTTGTCCTGAGTGACGTGTGCTGCTGATGTCAGAAGGAGAAATCACTCTCCATAGGCAGTTTGAAGGACCTCCCCTTTGTGGGGAGGGAGAGTAAATGCTCTCTGAGGGGAGCTCAGCCTCTTTCCCAGAGTCACTTTCCTTCCGGTGGCGTGAGCTGCAGAAGCAGGCAAAGAGAGGTTCTTTCTTAGCAGTTTTGTCCTAAGGGCCCTGGCTGCAAAGCTGTTTCCCACAGAAGCTACGGACCCCAGGTGGTGAGTTAACATATGAGCCCAGCTCTTTTGAATTAGCTGAATTGGAAGCGAGTTTGGGGATTATATAAACTTAGGTTAGAGTTAGGGGGATTATCCATTTTTCTTTTCCCCTGTTCCCTTGTCTTTGATTTTATGAATTTCACCTTTGCTGTTTATTTTATTCCCATTAATAAAACTTGATTCATTTGTGGAAAAGAGGCTGTTAGGCTCCTTTCTTTCTTTCTTTCTTTCTTTCTTTCTTTCTTTCTTTCTTTCTTTCTTTTTTTTGTGGGGCAATGGGGGTTAAGTGACTTGCCCAGGGTCACACAGTTAGTGTCAAGTGTCTGAGGCCAGATTTGAACTCAGGTACTCCTGAATCCAGGGCCAGTGCTTTACCCACTGCGCCACCTAGCTGCCCCTAGGCTCCTTTCTTAATTGGCCTGGGAGAAATATCTAAAAAGGCAGTTGGGGGGGGGGGCTTTGGACCTGGAGGTCCCTTGTTATTTCTGGGACCTCAATATTACAGTGAGCCATTCAATTAACTCTCCCTCTATTAAATTTAGCCCCCACATGTATCCCTTCTCAATTTTCACCCAATATTCTTTGCATAGGATAGCCATTTAGACCCTTGAAAATTATGTCTGGAAGTCTCATCACTATGCTGAACATCACAAATTCCTTCAACTTAACATCTTATAAAATGATCAACCACTACCTTGGTTTTTGACTTGGCAAGGAGAAGAGCATCTTTTAATGTGAGACCAGAGCAGGGATATGTTGAATTTAAAAATTTTCAGTGTGAACATTTAAATCTCAGAAATCAGCAAACACAACAAATCAGAACTTGATTTATTGTTTTGTTAATTGTCTAGACTTAATAATGAAGAAAATGTTAATACTGCAGACTAAAAACTTAAAAGTTTGTTGTGTGTACATTACCCCCCCCCCAAAAAAAAGCCAGTTATTAAACATTTACTGGTATACCATTGGACAGAGTTGAAGAAAGAAATGGTGGTAGAAGGCATCTGAGTGATGTGAGATGAGAATGAGGGGAAGAGTGATCTCTTGGTGAACACCTCAAGTTTTTTTCAATGAAATATGAAGTAAGGTTCTCAACTGAAAGAGAAAAAAAAGGAGAGCTATGGGAGCTCTGAGGAAGGAAAAAAGGATTTGGAAAACCCTTTGTGGGAGTGCAATAGTGAATACATTAGGGAGGTATAAAAGGATTGCCTTGCTGGAGTGAGGGCCCACTTGAGATTATGTAGCATAAATTGATAGTGGATCCAGCTAGCACAGTTTCATGATTTTCTCCAGATTGTTCAGTAGTATTTCAGTAGAAGTGAAGGCAATTGATAGTGAGAGTTGTCCAAAGCTGAGGCTTGGCAGGGCAAAGTCTTTAATAGGATTAATAGGCAAAGGACTAGGGGGCAGCTAGGTGTTGCAGTAGATAAAGCATTGGCCCTGAATTCAGGAGGCCCTGAGTTCAAATCCAGTCTCAGACACTTGACACTAGCTGTGTGACCCTGGGTAAGTCACTTAACCCTAATTGCCCCACAAAAAAAAAAAAAAGGCAAAGGACTAGAGAGGAGAGGACAATGTAGAGTTCATCAAGGGGTCGAAATGGGAAATGAAAGAGAATATAACCAATACTGGGGTGACAACCTGGGAAAGAACTGAGGAGTCAAGGAATTAGAGGTCATAGTGAAAACAGAAACAGGGTTTGGGGTTGCACAGCAGACAGACAGGTAGAATGACAACAGATGTGATGAGATAAGGAAATTTTAAAGTTCATAAAGATGGAAGTGGTTCATTGGTGAGTGATTATAAGATCAAGGGTATGGTTATCTCTGTTGTATAGCTGTGGTAGGGGTAGAGAAGTAGGTCATGGGAAATGATTAAGTTGAGAAAATGGAAGGTTAGAGTATTTGAGGAAATATTAATATATATGTTAAAGTCCTCTAGTATAAGGAAAGAAACACCAAAGCAGGGTACTAACCATTGAACTCATTGAGGTGGGGGGCAGCTAGGTGGCGCAGTGGATAGAGCACTGGCCCTGGAGTCAGGAGTACCTGAGTTCAAATCCCGCCTCAGACACTTAACACTTACTAGCTGTGTGACCCTGGGCAAGTCACTTAACCCCAATTGCCTCACTTAAAAAAAAAAAAAAAGAAAGAACTCACTGAGGGGAAAAGGAAGTGTCCTGAAATTTGGTAGACAACAGCTGCCAGATTTTTGGGGGGGGGGGGATTTGAATAGAATTTTATTTTCCAAAATATATGTAAAAACAAAATTTTAACATAAATTTTTTTTTTTAGTGAGGCAATTGGGGTTAAGTGACTTGCCCAGCGTCACACAGTTAATACATGTCAAGTGTCTGAGGCCGGATTTGAACCCAGGTACTCCTGACTCCAGGGCCGGCGCTCTATCCACTGCGCCACCTAGCTGCTCCCAACATCAATTTTTTTAAAACTTTGTGTTCCAATTTCTCTTCCCCCCTCCATTTTGATTGGGTGGGAGATATGGATTGAGTGAACTTTAAAAAATTAGAGGTTACTGAGGGATGGAGGTAGAGGAAGAGCTTGGAAGGGGGAACCAGAGTATATTGCAACTCCCTTACATCAACCAGTGTCGGGGGAGGTGGAAGGGAAGACGGGAAATGAGTGAAAGTGCATCTAGTGCTGGAAAGACTGGCCAAGGAAACTGTGTCATCAAGAAGGAGTCAGGTGTAAGTGAGAGCCCCTGGCTCCAGGATTTTCACTTTTTAACTTTATTCTAAACATTCTCTTATCAACAAAAATCCTCAATTTGAGGCACCACCAGTCTTGTTAAACCTCTTTGGTCCCTGAGACTGTTGGGGCCACTGAGTTCAGGAACCCGATACATCCTTTCCCTAATTACCATTTCCTCCTCTATTGTCACTGTAACTGGTGTTGGAGTTGGCATCTGTTCCTACTTTCCCATCAACAACTCCCTGAATCCATGTACTCTAAACCACAGAAGTGTATTTCTAGGGTTTATTTACAAGAGAAAAGAGAATACGCAAATTCAGAAACAATACCCCAGGGTGAGCTAATTAGAAGTGTGTAGAAAAGAAAATTACCCAGTCCCAGGCTGGAAGGTACTTAAGCTTTCTAAACTAGGCTTTAACCAAAGTTCCCTGAGTCTTACTAAATTGTTCATACCCTTTGACCCAGACATCCCACAGCTGTGATGCTCTCAAGGAGGTTATTTACAGCAAATAATAATAATAATAATACCCAATAATTCCAGCACATTAAAATATTCTTAGGATTATTGTGAGAACAAAAGGCTGGACATCAAATATGCACCCAATGATTAGAGAATGGCTTAACAAATCGTGGTGTTTCATAGCATAGTAGATAGTGCACCAGCATTGAAGTAAAAAAGACTTTGGTTCTAATACCCCATCAGACACTTAGAGATGTGATGCAAGGTAAGTCAAATCACCTCAGCCTGCCTGTTTCTTCATCTATAGAATGGGGATGGAATTCACAAATCTTGTTATTCTCAATGCCATGGAATGACAGTCACCTCACAACTGATGGTTAACAATATCTCCACCATTTATTTAATGTTTTAAATATGATTTATTCATATGTTCCATTTAAAATTTTTTTTTTTTTAGTGAGGCAGTTGGGGTTAAGTGACTTGCCCAGAGTCACACAGCTAGTAAGTGATAAGTGTCTGAGGCCGGATTTGAACTCAGGTCCTCCTGACTCCAGAGCCAGTGCTCTATCCACTGTGCCACCTAGCTGCCCCCACGTGGTCAATTTTTAAGTGCTATATTATTAGTTTGTATTATGTCTTAAATTCTCAGATATATCTGTGATCTCAACAATGTGCATGTTCTCTTCAGTGATGCAGATTGTGACCCATCCATGCCTGATCATCTTGTATGGCTCTTGTCCATGACTTCCTTGAAGTTAACCACAGGGGTCCTCCTCACTTTTTTTTTCTGATGTGTAGATAATACCTTTAGGTGACATTAGCTGTTTACTAGTTATTCTCTCTCACACACAAGATTATGAGCTTATCTTCTTCAATCAGGTGTTTCTCTGATGGAAACTCTAACTCAAGATTTTCTTCCTTTATAGTTTCTTATTTATTATGTGTTGTGGTCTTACAATTATCATATGCTTTTGAGAATACATGTGTTTAAAAGATGAGCCCGTGTTTCCTGGAAATGTTGGAGATTATTAAAAGGAGCTTAAAAACTTCCCAAAAGTAATTCAGCCTACTGATCTCCTGTTTGATGCAAGGGACAACATATCCATCCATCCAGCCATCTATCCAGCCATCCAGCCATCTATCATCCATCCATCCATATATATACATGTATATATACATATATACACCCCCAGAGTTTGGCTGAAGCCTTGACCATAATAAGTAATTAATAAATGCTTGCATTTCATAAATTCATATATAAATAAATTCATTCATTAATAAATGTTTTGATTCATCCTTTCTTTCATTAATAAATAATTCATCCACTTGGTTTTTCCTGTGTTGACTGTAAATCTGGAAGGGACCATACAGACAATCTAATTTAACCTTATTTTACAGATGAAGAAACCTTTCCTACACAGGGTAGCTGCCTAAACAACCTGATGTAAGGGATATAAAAATATCCGCCCCCTTTCCACATATCAGATTGCCTGAAATTTCTCCATTAGATCTCTTGCTCAGATTAAGACCTCCAGGCTCCTCTATTAAAATGCAAATTCCAGTGCCAGGAGAAAATGGAGGCCCTAACACCTCATTATAAATGAATTTGTCAGATATTTTCCCTGGAGGGGTGAAGGGATGAAGCACTGAAACCCCAGAGAAAGGAGAAGCCAAGACAAACACTGCATCCTTCACAATCTTGCTTTAGCCTATTGCTAAAATGAGGTCAGACATCAGGGGAGGAGGAGGAGGCGGTGGGAGGACATGAATGGGCCTGTGATGGCCCTTCTTCCATCACTCTAAGATCATATTCATTCAGTCCCTTACGTTTTCTCTTCCCGAACCCCAGCACAAAACTTTCCTAAAGAAGGAAAAAGGAAGAGAGGTCGAAATAGATGGGGAGCCTGGACAGATCGGACAACAATTGATGTCTCCATGTCCTGCCCTCTACCATATTGAAGCTTAACAAAGAACAACCCCAGGAGACTTTGAAGGAAGCTTAAATAGACTTGGGGCTCATTGAGTTTGGGATAACAGATTTAGAGCAGGGTGAGGAGCTTTAGTATCTAAGCCCCTCATTTTACAGGTGACCACATTTAGACAAGTTAAACGATTTGCTGATGGTTCCCAAGCCAGGAAGTAACAGAAATGGTATCTGAATCCAGCTTTTCCTGACTCCAGGAAAATTCAGAGAAAAGAAATATATGTTCCCTGGAAAAGCAGTATGGAGTCGCAGGACCTATTATTACTCCCACCTTACAGCTGAAGAAACTAAGGCAAACGGAGGTTAAATGACTTACCCAAGGTCACATAGCCAACAAGTGGCTGAGGCTGAACTGGAACTCAGGTTTTTCAGATTCTCTATACACTAAAAGAAGGGGTGGGGGGGACAGACAACAACTTTCATTAAGGCCAGCTAGGACAAGTTTCACTCAGGAAGGTAGTATCTCGTTGTAGTGAGAGTTGCAATTTATAATTGTAGCACTTTCTGGCCCTTTCCACAACAACTTACACATGAGTACTCCCAGACTGGTGGTCATTCTCCAGAGCTTCTCCATTCAAAACCATAGCTCAGTTAATATATTTAGCTGCCTGACCAGTGTATTATCTTTTTTTTTTTTTTTTTTTGCAGGGCAATGAGGGTTAAGTGACTTGCCCAGGGTCACACAGCTAGTAAGTGTCAAGTGTCTGAGGCCGGATTTGAACTCAGGTTCTCCTGAATCCAGGGCCGCTGCTTTATCCACTGCGCCACCTAGCTGCCCCCAGTGTATTATCTTTTGCTAGTCATCCAAAGAATATAAATACTTAAAAGCAAAGGCATTTAATAAAGAGTTTAATAAGAAGAGGATTTCTTCCTGAAACCAAGTCACATTCTCTCTTAAATACACACATCACCAGTGGGAAGAGTATACATAATTAAGGAATATAAATTGAAGAGTTCACATGTAGGGAATACATGTGCAATATGTCTAGGATGCATGTGTGAACACTCATGACCAAGACACCCTTTTGGAGAGGTCATTCACACTTCTGATGCTATAGGGCTACTAATATCTTCCAGTGAGGTCACATTGTTCCTGCTGAGCCTATACCCCAGTCTGGGATGTGCTTATAAGTGGTTAACAACCAGCTCTCCAAGAAAAAAATTAGCATGGCACACTTTGAAGTTTATTCTCCCCTTTAGTTTCTTAAGTCTAGACAAGCAACAAAATAATAAATTAAGTCTTAATTGTAGTGTTTGCCTATTTATAAGGGGTAAATGCTCACACCGAAAATTTAACAATCGGCTCCGAACTTGAGCTGGATCGACCACACCCCTGACCCAATGGTTTCTGCAGTGTGCAGTCTTTGCCAAGTATGTAGTCTCTACTGGGTGTGGACATGGTATGCTCTTTCTGGTTGTGTTTTGTCCCCAATGATCTCCTGTGGCCACTCCTTCATGGTCTTCCATTGGGCCCTTGGTTGATGTTTGCCGCTGCCAGGGAAAGCTCCGCTTGGCAAAAATCTGCAGGGCTTCTCTTTGATTCTAGCTCTCAATGTCTGTTGGATACCTTAGATGAGATCTTCTCTCTTCTCCTAAGAGAAAGAGTTGACTCCATCATCTCTCCTTTGGCTGAAAGCACAGGACTTTGACCTTTGTTAGAAAGTAAGGCCCTTCCTATAACTAGTCATCAAAATAGGGGAAAACCCTTTCATTGCTCTTTCCTTCCTATAAGGAGAAACATTCAGTCCTAGAGAACTGACTATGATGGACTTTTCTTCTCCAAAATGAGACTCACTTCAGGGGTCATAATGTTCTTAAAGGTACAGTCAGTCAGTTAAATAGTGCCCTCAGAGAATAGGTCTACTTAAAACTTTAACTTCCTGATCATAAAGGGTAGCCTCTCTGTTCCACACCTCTACCTGACTTAGGGTTAGAAATGCCTTGTTAAACTACCATTTAAAGTCTAATTGCCAAAATCCACAAAATCCACATTATATTAACAACTCCCCTTTCAACAGTTTTTCAAGTGTTATCAAGGTATGAAACCCCAGACTTTTCTTGGCCCCCCATGCAAATAAATGGGAGGGGGAGAACCAAGGAACAAAAGCCCCTGTGTAGGACCACCAAAAGGCTCTGTCCTCCATCTCAATTCTTTGTTTCAAATGTCTGCTTGTATTGCTTATACTTGGCCAGCAGCAAGCCTTTCTAGAATTTCAGCAAGTGCACTACACAACAAACATTTATTAATCACCTTCTATGTGTTAAGCCCTAGGAGAGGTACAAAGTTGAGTTAAAACATAATACCTGGCATAGGGAGGCTTAAAGGTTAGTGGAGGAGGGTAATAAATAGAAATAGAAAGTCATAACATATAATATTATATGATGATTGCATTAGAGACACAATAAAATACTATATGAAGTGTGAGAGGCAAGATTGTTACTGACCAAGGACATTAGGGAAGCCTTCCTCAAGATGTTGGCATTCCAGTGGTGCTTGCTGGTGAAGAGAAGGAAAGGCATTCCAGGCATAGAGTACAGCCTAAACAAAGACATAGAGGTGTGAGATTGCAAGATACCTTTGGATCCATTTTGATTAGTTAGACTATATTCAAGGAAGTGATATAAGATCATGCTGAAAAGGCAATATGTTATCACATTACAGATGGCCTTGAAAACAAAGAAGGAGAGTGTGTATTTAATTTAATAGGGTCTAGGGACCCACTGGAAATGTTTTCTCCAAGAGAAAACTTTTTTTTTTTCAGGGCAATGAGGGTTAAGTGACTTGCCCAGGGTCACACAGCTAGTTAAGTGTCAAGTGTCTGAGGCTGAATTTGAACTCAGGTCCTCCTGAATCCAAGACCAGTGCTTTATCCACTGCGCTACCTAGCTGCACACCCCACCCCCATCATTCACTATTCTAAGGGCTTTACAAATATCTCATGACAACCCTGTGAGGTAGGTAGACAGAGGTTAAGTGACTTGCCAGGGTATGTGTCTGAGGCCTGATTTGAACTCAGGTCTTCCTGACTCGAGGTCCTAGTGCTTTATCCACTTCTCTGCCATAGCTCCAGAGCTGACTGAGACCACAGAGGCTATCTGGTCTCACTCTGTAATTTTACAGATGAAGAAATCCTGACTGACTATGGCACATAAATTGTAATTACAGCCTAAATTCAGATATCATCTCACACCTATCAGACTGGCTAAAATGATAGAAGGGGGACATGACAAATGTTGGAGGGGATGTAGAAAAATTGGGACACTAACACACTGTTGATGTAACTGTGAATTGATCCAATCATTTTGGAGAGCAATCTGGAATTAGATTCAAAGAGTGATAAAACTGTGTATACCCAGCAAAATCACTATTAGGTCCATTTCCCAAGGTAATCAGGGGAAAAGGCAAACCATCTATACATTCTAAAATTTTTATAGCAGCTCTCTTTGTGATGGCAAAAAATGGAAATTGAGGGGATGCCCATCAACTGGGGAATGGCTGAACAAGTTGTGATGTATGATTGTAATGGAATACTACTGTGCTGTAAGAAATTATGGGGGATAGGGGCGGCTGGGTGGCGCAGTGGATAAAGCACCGGCCCTGGATTCAGGAGTACCTGAGTTCAAATCCGGCCTCAGACACTTGACACTTGCTGGCTGTGTGACCTTGGGCAAGTCACTTAACCCCCATTGCCCTGCAAAAAAACCAAAACCAAAACCAAAAAAAAAGAAATTGGGGGGGGGGGGCAGCTAGGTGGTGCTGTGGATAAAGTACCAGCCCTGGATTCGGGAGGACCTAAGTTCAAATCCAGACTCAGACACTTCACACTTACTAGCTGTGTGACCCTGGGCAAGTCACTTAACCCTCATTGCCCCGCAAAAAAAAAAAAAAAAAGAAAGAAAGAAAAGAAATTATGAGCTGGCCAATTTTAGAAAAACATAGAAAGACTTGCACAAAAAAATTAAAATTGAAATGAGCAGAACCAAGAGAATGTTGTATACAGTAATAGCAATATTATCCAAACAATAATTGTAAATAGCCAAGTTATTCTCAATACTATAAATACTCAAATCAACTCTAAAGGGCCTATGAAAAGGGGCAGTTAGGTGACACAGTGGATAAAGCACCATCCCTGGATTCAGGAAGACCTGAGTTCAAATCCAGCCTCAGACACTTGACACTTACTAGCTGTGTGACCCTGGGCAAGTCACTTAACTCCCATTGCCCCACAAAAAAAAAAGTAAATAAGCAAAATTAATTTTTTAAACATAGAGCCTATATAAGCATCCTTGTAGAGTCTACTATGTAAATATTTGGAGGAAGTTTGTTCCAGGCCTATGTGATAACCTATGTAATGCACAAAGGCAGGAGAGGACAAGATAATAAAAGCTAATCCCATTTTACTGAAACAAAGAGTGCATGATGGAGGAACTAGTCATTGGGAAGGGGGCTTTAAATATCAAGCTATATACTTTGTATTTTATCAAGGTCTTAAATATCAAGTTATATACTTTACATTTTATCCCAGAGGTAATAGAGAGCCACAGAAGGTTTTTGAGCAACAGAGAGATGTACCCTTTAAGATTTATAGAGGGCAGCTAGGTTGCGCAGTGGATAAAGCACCGGCCCTGGATTCAGGAGGACCTGAGTTCAAATCCAGATTCAGACACTTGACACTTACTAGTTGTGTGACCCTGGGCAAGTCACTTAACCCTCATTGTCCCACAAAAAAAGAAAGAAAATAATAAGATTTATAGAGTACTTTCTTCACAACTCTAAGGCAGGCATTGCAAGTATTATTATAGATGAAGAACCTAAAACTGAAGATTAAGTGACTTGTTCAGAGTCACATGACCAGGGAGGTTTGGAACCATAATTCTCGCCAGGACTTGTGACTCCAAGACCAGCTCTTCACACTATACCACATTGCCACAGATGGATCTATGTATTCATGAGGCTATTTTTTTTAGCAGCTATGTCAAGGATAGACTGATAGCAAAGAAACTGGAGGCAGGAAATGCAGTTAGGAAGTTATTAAAATAGTCTGGGCTAGAGGTGATGGGGATGTGAATCAAGGTGATAGCAGCATGAGCCAAGACAAGGTGACAGATGCCAAAAATATTGGGGAAGTAGAATCAGTAAGAGTTGGCAACTGACTGGTTGTAGAAAGGGTGGTGCTGTGAAAGGGAAAGGTCAAAAGTGAATAGGATTGCAAGCCATCAAAAGGAATAGGGAAGTTGGGAGAAGGGAATAATTTAGGGAGAAAGATAATGAGTCCAGTTTTTTCCTTGTTGAGTTTGAGGCACTAATACACTATCTGGTTAGAGATGTCCAATAGGCAGTTGCAATTGTAGATCTGGAAACCTAGGAACAGTTTAGGACTGGAGACACATAGATTTGGGACTCATTTGCACCAACATGATCATTTAAGAGGCTTTATTTTATTTTAAAAATATTTTTTTCCAAACAAAAATCCACCTCCTGTTCAGCTCCCTTCCCCCATATTGAGAAAGCAAGAAAAATAAAATCCATGTTACAAACATGGATTGTCAAGGAAAACAGATTGTTCTTCATCCATTGTTCTCAAAGAGGACCAATGACATCAGGAGGGTGATGTCTTCACTTGTAAGTGAATTGGATTTGAGTGAGGCAGAATTGTGCAAAGTCACCAGCTTCACTCTCTCCTCCAGAGTCATTGGAGTCCAGGAGCAAGACATAGGTCAGGGTGACTGGAGATGGTCCCAGATGCAGTGGGAAACCTTGGCCTTTTTAAGGTAGTCAAGGAAAACAAATTGCTACATTGAAGAGCGTTGGTTTTAGAGATGGAAGACCCATGTGCAAATCCTGTTCCTAGTACTTATTATCTGTGTAGCCCTAGACAAATTATTTTACCTCTCTGGAGCTGTTTCCTCATCTGGTGACCTTTAAGGCTACACCCAGATTTCTATGACATCTGAAGTCATGGCATTGGGTGAGATCCTGAAGGGAAAGAATATGGAGAGATAAGTCAAGAGGACAGAGGACAGAACCTTGGGGGGATACCCATACTTAGGATGAAAGAGATGGACCAGTAAAGGAGATGAAAGAAGCCATAGAACAGGTGGGAAGGGATCCAGAAGAAAGCAGTGTGATAGAAACCAAGGGAGGAGAGAATCCAAAGGAATAGTCAATAATGTCAAATGCTATAGGAAAATCAAGATGAGTGAAAACACAAGAAAAGTAATTTGATTTAGTGGCAAAGAGAACAACTTCAGTAGAGTGGGGAAAACCAAGCTAGAATGCAGAAGTCTAGGAGTGAGTGCAAATGCAAATGACTCTTTCCAGAATTCAGTAGTGAAGGAAAGGAGGGAAACACACAAGTTTGGAAGGGAAGGTACTAGAAGTTGGCAGAGCAGAAAGAGGCTTCATTCATAAGATATAGCCTGATTCTCATCTTAAAGGGGGAGAGAGACTCTGTGAGGAAGATAAAAGAAGGGGCCTTATTCCAGGCTGAGAAGATAGCCAGTGTGAAGACCCAAAGACAGGAGATGAAGTCATGTAAACACTACAGACGCTGAAGAATGAAATTGCCCAGTGGGAGTACCCATGGACACAAGGAGGCCTCAATGCATTACATTTGTAACGCAAGTCCTGAAGCCTATTATTATGAGACTTATGTCTCATTGGAGGAGATCGATGCCCCTGGGGTTTTGCAAGGAATAATGAAGGAACAAAACATGTTGCAAAAAAGGTAGATTGGTCACACAGTGGAAGAAGTAGAAATGATAAACAACCTATTGTCCCCATTAGTATCCTAGGCATGTTCCCCAGTTTCAAAAGTTCCTCATTATGTTGGATTCCCTTTGTCCCTCTCCCAAGAAGAATTTATAGGAGGGGGCAGCTAGGTGGCACAGTAGATAAAGCACTGGCCTTGGATTCAGGAGGACCTGAGTTCAAATCCTGCCTCAGACACTTGACACTTAACTAGCTGTGTGATCCTGGGCAAGTCACTTAACCCTCATTGCCCTGCCCCCCCCCAAATCCCCAAAATAAAAAGAAATTATGGGAGGACATGACAAGGAATGTCCAAAGGGATGAGATCACAGATCCAGGTAAGTGTTTGAGGGCCTGGTCAACACAATTAATGACATTTCTAAGCAGCTGTTAGGGGAAGGAGAGAAGGTAGATGGTGGTGGCAATATGGTAACCCAAGGTTAGAAATGAATGCCTGTGATTAGGAGACATAGAGAAGCAATACAACAAGAGATTTAAATGTTCAAATGGTTAACTATAGGGTCAAGACTCTGAAAGGAGGACATTAAAGCCAGAACAAAGTGTATAGAATGGAATTAGATTTTCAGTATCTCGAATGTCACTATGAGGACAGAGAACCAGCTCATTAGGAGTGAGGAGGCAACAGAGATGGAAGAACAGGAGTTTATGACTGGAGAGGGTACATTTATTAAGCATCTACCATGTGCCAGGCATTGTGCTAAGTGCTTTACATATATCTCATTTGACCTGTTTTGATTGGGGGTGGGATAGGGGAGATTTCAGAATTCACTGTCTTTTAGTTTGGAACAGTTTTCAGGGATAGCAGGGTCAAAGTTGGCTGAACGTCCTGTGTTTCAAAAGATAATTCCAAAAGCAATTTAGGTAGTCTTCTTCTCATTCCTCAACATTTAGCAATTAATATTCACAAAAGGGATGGGTGTAGTGTAAAAGTTACCATTGCACCTCTCAAAAGTGAAAGTCAAACCTAATGTATTCAAATGGAGCTTATTGATGAATATGACATAGGTCCTAAGGTGACTAGAAGGACAGTGAAACATCACAACTCTCGATGTTCTTCAATGCCTGTGGTGAGCCTTGGGGTCTTATCAACTCTCATATGTATGGAGGACAGGCAGAAGTAGGTCTTTAGTAGAAGTTCTCTTCAGTGAAGTGAAATTTGAAACCTAGTTTCTTTTGCTTAAAGAGAGGAAAAGTTTATGGATTGTTGTTGTTGTTGTTAATGTCACTTAATAGAAAAATGTTGCTTCATGATCTGGCCTCATGGGTTTGGGAGAACTGATCAACTAGGCTGATCTCACGGTTAGTCTTTTGGGAAGTTCAACCTTGGCACACATTCAACACCATAAGCAGCTCCAGGTGGAGGTAACATTTATCTAGAGAGGAGGCCTGTGTTGGGTAGTTTCTCATAATTAAGGCTATCATACATTCATTAACCTTGAAAAGATGTCATCTCTGGGTTGGCAGCCTACTTAATCAAGGGCTTAATGAGTATTCTGAAGACCTTAAGCTACTGTTAACAAGAGCCTTCTTTCAGAAGTGACAGAAGGGAAAACCTGTTGAACTTTTTAGAACAAATAATAGGTTCCAGGAAGTTACAATCCACTTCAAAGAAAACAATTAATACTTAGGTGGTGCAGTGGATAGAGCACTGGGGTTTGGAGTGTCTTATACTTAGATCTTGGCATTATTGAATGACAGAGAATGAGCAAGGGGCTTGAAGAAGGTAGAAGAATGCCCTGGAAGTTGGTGTAGGGCATGGAGATATAACTGGATGCTGCAACCTTCAAAAAAAGAGAGGTTGTTGAATGATAATGATGAGGAAGGATCTGGAAGTGGCAGTGCAGAGTACAGGGGATGCCAACTCTTCTTCTCCCTAGCACTGTAAGTCAGTGAGCATGAGGGAAGGAGCAGCTAAGAGGAGGGGAGAATAGAGAGGAATTTCATATCCTTAGGGGGAAAAACAGATTTGGATTACAGCCAAGAGATGAAAGGAATCTAAAAGTAAGAGATCAAGGACAAAAAGGAATATAACTCTAGAGAAGGTTAATCCATCAAGAGGGCACAGTGGAAAGGTCAAACCCAGAAGGACAAGGACTGGGGAGGAGAGGAGGGGAGACCAATCTTCATGTCATCATCCTGGAATGAGGTCTACATGGGTCCTCTATGAGTCCAAGAGGTTCACTGGAATGGGGCCTATGACTCTTCTATCAGATGAGGGCTTCTTTAAGAGAAAGGCCTGGGGGGCAGCTAGGTGGTGCAGTGGATAAAGCAATGGCCCTGGATTCAGGAATACCTGAGTTCAAATCCGGCCTCAGACACTTGACACTAACTGTGTGATCCTGGGCAAGTCACTTAACTCTCATTGCCCCGCAAAAAAAAAAAAAAAGAGAGAGAGAAAGGCCTGTCTGGCCCATCAGACAAGGTGTTTTCAGAGCACTGTGCCAATCACTTGCTACTTAACATTGAGGAAATTATTTTATTTCTCAGCCTCAGTTTCCTTGAGTCAGCTTCTATATCCCTTTGATAGGTCAACTATTCAGTCAACAAGCATTTATTAAGGGCTTACTATGTGTCAGGTATTGTGTGCTAAGTGCTAGGGGTACAAAGACAGAGGACAGTCTCTGCTCTCAAGGAGCTAGTAGTTTAATGGGGGAGACAACTTGCAAAGGACTGTGGACATATAAGATATGTGTCTACCTCCCCACTCAGAGCCCAGAGCAGGGCTGCCCATGGCTGGGAGAGCTTAACTCTCCCCAAGCTCTCCCTTGATTTCCTCCTCAGACTGGCCATGTACACTCTCATCACCAAAAGTCCAGGACCAAAGGGCCCCCCCGGGAGGCTAGTGGAGTATCCCTGCTTCCCATCCTACTCCCTGCCCAGAGTTTCTATCCTTAGGTTCTTCTTCAATTGGGCTGGGCAGGGCACCGAACAGACATGTGGGGACTGTAAAACCCTAGTCCTGCTCCCTGCCATCTGCCTCCAAGCGTGCTCTCTCTGTCCCTGACCCATCTCTGAAGAAGGGGGAGGGACACAGGAATGCAGAGCCAGAGGGCCTCCAGGAGGCACCAAGAGTTCCTGGAAATCAGAAACAGCCTTGGAAAACCCCTCCGGGTGTGGTTCTTTCTCTGAGATGCTGCTGGGCGGGCCAGCCCGGCTGGGCCAGGCCAGGCGCTGAATTCCCATTCCCCACTGTTGTTTCCAACTGCCTCCTTCTGGACAGCAGCTCAAGTGTAAAACCACAGCTGGGAGCTCGCCAAGGGGGGCTTGAGTTTCAGCACAAATGCTTCCCACGCCTCGGCCCCAGGCCAAAGCCTGCTTGTGGCCAGTCTCCAGAATCTGAGACTGGGAGCCATGAAGACCCTGTTCCAGGCCTACTCCAGCTCACTTTGTTATTTCCTCTATTCCTGAGCCTTAGTTTCCCTGTATCCGGAGGCCTAGGGATCTACAGCCTGGGAAGGGATTTTCTAAGGGCAGAGGGAGATGCGAGGGATGAAGCATGAGGAGATCCATGGAGGCTCATCTCGAAGCCATCCCAATAGCAACAAATCAGAAGAGACACAGGCTGAAGTCAGCAGCTGTTGTGTGGAAGTAATCCCTGTTGCTTCACTAATGGACAACAGAATACAATGTCCTTTTCTGAAGAGCCATAGAGACCCCGCAGGCATTTGGGAAAGAGCACAGGCCACCTACCACAACAGAGGAAAGAGGAAGTTATGACACTGATGACTTGAGGGGTCAGTGTTCAGAGCTGAGAAAATTCTTGACCCTGTCAACCTCTCCAACCATCCCCTTCTTCCTAAGGATACAGGCATTCAGTAGTGATAGAATGTTACAGCTGGAGTAGACCTTAAGAGTTCATCTAATCCTGTCTTCATTTAACAAAGAAGGAAATTGAGACCTGGAGGTGGGAGGGGGTTTGTCCAACATAACATTCTAGTTGGTAGCAGAGCTAAGGAGAGGTAGATACTAAAGGAAAAACCTCAGAGCCAGGGAGATCCCAAGAGAAGTCTGGCACCTAACACCCTCAGGGATTAGTCAAGGACATTCCCTGACCCAATGGGGAACTCAAGGGCAGAAGGTCTTATCCATTAGCCTGAAGTCACCAATGCCTCCACCCTACTATCCCCTCCGGGGAGAGGGGAAAAATGCAAAGCCACTGGCCCCAAAGGACTTCCATGAGAGACTATTTCCAAATAAAGATCTCTTCTATCACACTAAGCTCATCTCAGGATACAGAGACGACACCCAAAATACCACCCAAAAGATAAAGGGGTCAGAATAAATGAAATATTATTTTCGTTCGGGCTTAGAGAACATTTGGGTGTTCCAGGGTTTGTTCTTGCTGATTCTGCTTTGAGTTCACAGTGCTTTTGTGTTTGTCTGTGTGTGTGTGTGTGTGTGTTATTGTTGTTTCTCAAAAGCTCTTACTTCTGTTTGTAATTTCAGGTTTGTTTAAAAAAAAAAACAAGGAATATTTGGGTTCATTCATTTTGGAGTTTACCCTGGTTTAGGGTTCATGGTTCATCTGATTCAGGATCCTGAACGACAAAGGGTTGGAACTGACTTTCCGCATTCAAGGATTTGAGGTTTTTGTCCCATAATGCTTGGTTTAATCCCTCAAAATTAGCTGCTGATAATCTCCAATTTATTCTGGCTATAGCTTCCTCGTACCTAGTTGTTTGTATGTTATCTCACTGTTATATTGTGAATTCCTTAAGGGCCTGAACTGGTTTTTTGCCTTTCTTTATATACCCCGTGCTAAAATAGTAAACTCACACAGACACTTACCAGCTGTGGGACCAAGGGCAAGTCACTTAACTCTATTTGCCTCAATTTCCTCATCTGTAAAATGAGCTGGAGAAGGAAATGGCAAACCACTCAAATATCTTTGCCAAGAAAACCCCAAATAGGTTCATGAAGAGTCAGACATGACTAAAAAATGACTCAATAGCAACAACAGGCACTTAACTCATGCCTTAGATCCTGAAAAATGCTGGTGTTGTGCTAGATGCTTGGTAATGTGTCTTGCAGCTGCACCTCCTTCAAGAAGCCATAGAGGAATAAGGGGTTCAATGAGATAATACAGGAGAAGGAACGTCAAGTGCAGGCTCTGACCTTGACCAGTGCTGTAGCCCAGGAAAAGTAATTTAATCTCTTTGGACTTCAATTTCCTCACCTGTGAAATGGGGTTAATAATGCCTGCAGGGCACATTCCCTCAGGAAGTTGTTAAGAGTTATGATGACTATGTCATGGTTTAGAAGAGAGGGTTTGGGTTCAGTTGAGAACTGGAAACCTGGGGCAGAGCCTCATAGAAATGACATAACTGTCTATGAGCTGATGAGCCCCTGTCTTCTCAGTCAGACTGGGATCACTAGGTAGAACCTTAATCAGGGAGGGGTAGATGGACCTTTGGCCCAAGGTGTCATCATAAAGAGGGTACTGACAATACTGCCAGATGGCTTCCCCTTGTGCCTACATCCCAGATGAGCACCTTCCTGGGTTGGTCTCACCCTCCTTCCACAACCTGCAGCTGCCTCCCCAGTAGCAAATTTGCTTGTCTCTTCCACCAGACGAGGTAGTATCTCAAGATCCAAAATCTCTTTCTCTCTCCATTCCTTGTCCTGTGGCTCTTCCCTCAAGGAACACTAGATTTGGAAATGGTGGACCTGGTTTCAGATCTCATATTTGCTATTTTCTACCTACGTGATATCCTAGGTGAGTCACTCTACGACTCAGAGTATCAGTTTTCTCATCTATAAAATGAGGAGATTAAATTAGATGACCTCTATGGACCCAGCTCTAAATTTAGGATCTGCTTCACCACCACTAACACACACACACACACATTCACACTCACATTCACACACGTTCACACACAGTCCTCAATTCCCAAGTATTCCTAACAATGGGGACCAAATTGTCTGGATTTGTGTTATTCCAAAATCCAGTTGATAGAATTCTTTTCTCCTCCCAAAAACTTTGCTTACTCTCCAAAGGGGTGGGGGAAGGTCAGGGGTACTAGAGTAAAGGTAATAGAGAGGTCTCAAGTGCAGGTTACTTTCCAGACTGAGGAAGCCAGAAGTTATTCTGGCTTGGGTAGAGTCCTACATGACCAAGACCACAGGGAAAGGACAGCATTTCTCACCTGGTTTTACACCCTCCCCCTAACTGAGGCCTCCTCATTGGGGGTATCAGGAATACAGTCATAATTTCCTCTCTTCTTTCTCCCCCACCATCAGCCCAGCCAGAAACGAAAGCCAAATAAAATCGGCTGTGGCTATTTTAAAATGAAACAAGCCTGTGAGGGGGAAAAATAGGCTCTGGAGTCGTGAATACGCTTTTGTGTCTCCCTCACTCAATAGGCTTTGATTGAGAACTCGGTAGGTTCCAGGCCTCCAAGGCCTCATTTTCAATGGGGCATTTAGGAATTTCTTTTTACAAAATGAAAATAGCCAGAGTTATAAATATTGTACAGGCCCCAGTCCTTGGCTGCCACTGCCCACACAGTAACTCACCCCAGCCCAGTTCATACATTTTATCTCTATTCCTAATGTGGCTGCCTGTTTACTGACTGTGGCACTCTGGGGGGAAAGGGCAGTCACTGCATCAAGGAAGACATGAAAGAACAAAATCCAAGAATGACAATGTCTCCTTCATTTAGGAAATGGGTTATCATTAGGGGCAATGAAATAAATGCTCCAGGGCAGCTAGGTGGCACAGTGGATAGAGCACCGGCCCTGGATTCAGGAGGACCTGAGTTTAAATCTGGCCTCAGACACTTGACACTTACCAGCTGTGTGACCCTGGTCAAGTCACTTAACCCCAATTCCCTCCCTAAATAAATGAATGAATGAAGAAATAAAGAAATAAAAGAAATAAATGCTCCAACCCTGTTGACTATGATTTTCTCTGCCCCAACTCCTCCTATTCCCACCCCAGGAATAGTAAGGTTCAAAGTCTTCATATTGCCCATAATAATCTGTTGTATTTGTTTCATACCAGTAAACAGCTTGCTGGCACCTCTCAGATCTATTATCTATCTTAATCCTCAGCTCATAAGTCCCACTTTTCCACTGAATTGTGCTCACCAAGTCAGAATAAAATAGATAATATAATAAAGCAAAGGATATTTACTTAAAATACACTATAAAGTAAATAACAAGAGAAAATACTCTCCAATAAACACTTTTCTACCAGTTCCCATGCCATTGGTAAGAGAGGGAATAGTCATCACCTTGACAACTCACACTCCCAAAATTGCATTCCAGCTGAATAAAACCTCTCTGAAACTTCCATTTTCTGCTTCCTCTCATATTTGTTGATGTCTGCTAGTTTGTCTTCTCCACTGAGTTGTAAATTGCTGATATTATCTCCTATTCCTTTACTAAATTTCGAAAGCCACTCAAATTATTTTCTAAAGAGGTGAGTTCACAGCTCTCCTATGAGCTGGTTTTAAGGCTGTTTCCTCTCTTTTGTGAGTCAGGTATACAAGGAACCCAGTCAACTCATCAAAAGCCCTCAGATCAAATTTGTCTTTTTGACAGACTGCTTCCCTCTCAGTGGGAATTCCTCTAGGCTTGCTTGATAGTTAGGTTGAGTTGAACATATTTCTTTCCGCTCCCACCACGCTCCTAACAGCTAGCACCAACACAATGAGAATCACCCTAGAGCTTCACTTATAACCAACAGTAGATGGAGTGAGCCGAACTGGAGACTTTTATTTCTATAATTTCAGAAGCTACATCCTAAATGATATCTTCTTTATCTTTATAAAATATTTTAAACTCAGCAAAGTACTTTCAAATTATCTCAATTTAATCCTCAAAATAGCCCCTTGAGGTAGATAGGATAGATATTATATGACCATTTTATGGAAAGAAAACTGAGTCCCAGGTAGGCAAGATGATTTGGTCACATAGGATTCAAATCCAGGTCCTCTGGTTTCAAATCCATTTCTCTTTCTACTACTTGGCCTTTTGAAACTTAGAAGATCTTGGAAGAACCTTGTGCCAAATCTTCAGTCTTGCTCCCAGCCCCCAATCTGTTCCCCCACCATGGAAGGTGCAAAACCCCCCCTGCTTTTATTTAAGCCATTGTGTGGACAGCAGTGGGGGGAAGGGAGAAGGGAGATTGGGAGAATTGCTTTTTAGCCTTCTTCCTTTAACTTCATTAAGCAGCAGAGTCTGAGGCATGATAAATCCTAGGCATTTAACTACCTGATTAGAAACACATTCCTGTTCCCTGCCCTGATGGGAAACTCATTTCTCAAAGGGTTAATTAACAGCCTTTACATGAGGCTGTATTTAGCTCCAAGTACAAAGCCACACACATAAATAATGTCTCAGGCGGAAGCAGAGGGTGCAGATGGTTTGTGACTTTGCGTCGAGTGCATTTTCAACTGGCGTGAACCGTGTCCTGTCGTGACCCAGGACAATGAGTCAGGGTCAGGCTTTGGGGCAGAAACAGCTCAGAACACTGGATATCCAATTTGGTGCTCTGGAGAGAATCTTAAAGAAAAACAGACTGCTGAGCTGGGATTTGGGGCTGCCTAGTGAGGGAGAGAGAAAGAATGCTGAGGTGGGGGAACTGGATACACCGAGAAGTAGATGATGGAACTAACTCCATATGGAAGGGCTGCTTAACCTCTCCACCATTGTTTTAGGCCTCTCTTTTCCCAGACAGAGACGATTTATGTGAACTGAACGAAGTATCCACCAGGTCGTAGGATTTAGAGCTGAAAGGGACCTTGGAAGATCAACTGGATTCTAGTCCAACACCCCTCTTTTTTTTTTTTTAAAGTGAGGCAATTGGGGTTAAGTGACTTGCCCAGGGTCACACAGCTAGTAAGTGTTAAGTGTCTGAGGCCGGATTTGAACTCAGGTCCTCCTGACTCCAGGGCCAGTGCTCTATCCACTGCGCCACCTAGCTGCCCCCAACACCCCTCATTTTGCAGATGGGGAAGCTGAGGCCCAGAAAAAGAAAGTAACTTACTCAAGGTCACACAAGCAATGAGCAGTAGAGTCAGGATTTGAAATTTGGTCTCCTGACTCCAAATGCAATGCTTCTTCCACTTTGCCTCAGTACCTTTCCAGAGTGAAAGCAGAATCGATTAGCAAGCACTTACAGGTACCCATTGTGTGCTAGACACTGCACTAGCACCAATGGAATTGAGAGTCATTGGGGTCTTAGGCAAACTTCTGCTTATAAAGGGCATGGTCCCTAAAAAAAAAAAACAACTGGTATGCAGTTTGAGAAACTTCCAGGAAGACTCACTTAGCAACCTCTCCAGAAAGCCAAGCTCTGGGACTCCGGCTAATTCGGTGAGTGTGAAGTCAGGAGATCCCCAAACATGGAAACAATTCCAGTGATCTAAGAAAAAGAGGTTGGGGCATGTTGTTCGCAAAGGACAGGTTTTAGACTTGGGAAAGACCATCAGAGCGTGGAAAAACATTTCCATGGCTTCAGGCATGCTGCTGGTCAGGCCACCATCTAAATCCCTCTCAGAAGTATTTGGCCCTTGTGGGGGTAAGGTTTCCATGGAAATACATCTCCAATTTTATAATGAAGTCAACAGGAAAATAGAATTTACTTTAAAGAAATTTGCTGCATAGCCAATTTAGGTGTCTTCCAGCCAAGATGGCTGCCTGAACAGGAGACAGATCATCCAACTTCCACACAGCTGTTCCAACAAAAACCTGAAATTCACACTCGTACAGATGATAAATCCAATGAGAAATACAGAGACTACTTCCACACCAGAATATCACATGCAAAAAATCATCCAGAAGCTCATGGGCAACAGGAAACAGAGTTACCAACAGGGCAGGCAAGACAAAAGCCTGCCTGCAGCCTCCCAGCAAAATCAGAGACAAATTAGGTGTAGCATGAAAGGCTCTGTGTCCAGAGGCAGCAGGGGGCCTACTAGGAGAAAACAGCAGTCTTCAGAAAGCTCCAAGGGAGACCTCAGAAGCCTCAGGAAGCAACAGCAATCAACAGCACTCAGACTGAGACAGTCTAGGTGCCTAGAAGATCCTGGGCCACCAAGATCTATGCTGAGCGGCCACTGAGTACCCTAAAGATCCAGTGCTCTGAGCCTCAAAGATCTACGGAGCCCTCACCCTGGGACATGAAGGTTAGCACAGGAAGCTAGGGGACTACCCCACTCAAATGGGCACAAAGGGCGGGAACCGGCCCTGACACAAAGTCTTGATTCAGGAGCTAAATCTGGGGAGATGAGTAAACCAATGAAAACATGGAAAATAAATTTATAAAAAGATATTGTAGATTTGGAGATGTCCTAAACACCATCCTAAAAGGAGGAAGTAACTCACTAATGACTACAAGTGTGGATTCAAAGAAAAAAAAATGGATTTTCCACGAGGACTATACTGAAAATCTAGAAGAAATTAAAGAGACAAAATCAAAACAAAATAAAAGCTCTCTAGAGAAAAACCTTGGAAGGATAGTTTAGAAAAGAAAGAGGCAAATCTTACCCAAGCAATAGACTTCCTACAAGTTAGAATTAAGCAAATAGAAATCAATGACTCCATGAGACAGAAAGGAACATAGCCTACTTGTTAAAGTGAAGAACATCTGTAGCTGGAAATTAGACAAAGAAAGGGAATGTGGTAAAAATAACCAAATCAATAAATGAGATATTTATAAAGTTTCTGGCACATCATAGGCACTATAGAAACAATAGCTATTGTTATTAATATTCTTATCATTGCAAATAATTAGGACTAGGATTTGTACCTTGTGATTTTATTTGTGTAGTGAGTTCCTGTCAAAGAACTTTCTCTAGTCCTGGAAGTTGGCACCTTCTCTTCAATTTAAGAGTCTTAGAAAGATGCCTGGAACACTAAGACATTGAAAGGCTTAGCCAGGGGCACACAATACTTATCAAAGTCAGGACCTGAACCCAGATCTTCCTGGTTCTGAGGTTGACTCTCTATCCACTATGATAGGTTTCAGTACAAATAGATTTGAACCCAGAAGAATATTGAAAATGAAGAACAAGGAGGAAAGTAAAGAAGAAAAGAAGAGTAATTTTCTTCTTTTCACCTTTTATATTTTTCTTTTGTTCTTTTTTTCTTCCATTTTCCCCTCTTTCTGTCCTTTAATGTATGTCCTGCCTAGATATTCCTCTTTAACTCTGAATTTCTTCTTCTTCTTCTTCTTCTTCTTCTTCTTCTTCTTCTTCTCCTTCTTCTTCTTCTTCTCCTCCTCCTCCTCCTCCTCCTCCTCCTCCTCCTCCTCCTCCTCCTCCTCCTCCTCCTCCTCCTCCTCCTCCTCTTTCTTTTCCTTCTTCTCCTCCTCCTCTCTTTCTCTCTCCTTATGCAAACAGGATTAAGTGACTTGCCCAGGGTCAAACAACTAGTAAGGATCTGATTTGAACTCTGTTCCTCCTGACTCCAGGGGCAGTGCTCTAACCACTGGGTAACCTAGCTGCCCCCCAAATGTCTTCTCTTGAGTAAAAAGAGTTGGGTCCTGCTTCTAGGAAGTTGGGAGGTCCAAGAGTTCAAACATAACCTCCACCCCACTAAGACCAATTGGTGCCTCTTCTCCCCTGCCTCCTACCCCACTGCAATTCAGTCCCACCTTTGAGGCCACTGCCTAGTGATTCTTTTTTTTTTTCTAGTGATTCTTAACCACCTCTGTTTGACCATGTTTAGGACTACTCACTATTTCCAAAGCCATAGTTGTGTGTTGGAGGAAAGAGGGAAGGTTACAAAGAGAGCAGGACCACTGAAAGTGATTAAAATGGAGTTGGTGTAAAGCCAGCAGCTTCCCCAGTTTTCCTCAGATAGAAAGTGGAGATAGTGATACTTGTAGTACCTACCTGAAGTACTCGGGCCATGCTTCACCCCATTCTAGCCCCAACTGTCTCTGGACTATATTCCTCACTTCCCTCACTGCCATCCTTATAAACCTCCCCCCACCTCCCCAGAGGCATCCCTCTCTTCACTGCTGACTCCCTATCTCTCCTCCCACCATTTCAACAACAGCCACCGTGCTTTACCTCAACTGTCTGGATTTTACTTCCTCCTCCTCTGCCCTCTACCCCTTCTAGCATCTCTGTATATATTATCTTCCTTCCTAGACTGTAAGCTTTTTGAGGGCAATGGGATGCAAATGTATCTCCAGCATTTAGTATAATACCTAGCATATAGTAAGAACTTAATAAATGCTCTATTGACCATACAGTGTTATTACTAGAAAAGCACTTTGTAAGCCTAAAAGTACTTTAGAGATGTGAGCTATTCCAGTTTCAGACAGGGATTCTCACCAGTTTCAGACTGATACTTTCTGGAGCTGTCCCCTACTCACATGGGACTCTGTCTGCCCGGGTTTGGACACTGACCCACAAGCCCTCTATACTGACCACAGGATCTCTGATGGCAACCTTGAGGTTGTTGACTTTAGAGTAGGAGCAAGCAGGCTGTGCAAACTGACCTGCCCCATGGGCCTTCCTCTCCCCTTGTCCCTTGGACTCAACCAACCCCCAGCACCACAGTCTTCAGTAATGGCTCTCCTATTCCACCCATCCCCCTGTCCAGCTCTCCCACAGGCAGGCAGGTTCAGGAAACCCCCCACACGCCAAGTTTTTGGCACCAGGACCAACCTTTCTGTTTGCTCAGAAGGATCAAAGCTCCATCTCAACCCTGCCAGGAGGAAACAGTTTTGTCTCTCACAAATATCTGGAGTCCATTTGGGACTTGACTTTGGTGAGAAATAAATACATGACCATCTGCAGATGATGGAAATATGACTTAAGTAACGTTTTGGTCGGGGCTCCTGGATCCAGGCCCAGATGGAAATAAGGATCTGTGTCTCTGTCTCCTCTGCACACTTATTTTTTTTAAAGTTAGTGGAAATTGAAGTTCAAAATGTATTGTGCTATATTTCTTGGCATGAAAAGAGAAAAATAAACACCAAACAGCTAATCCATTCAAGTGCGTGTTATCTTCTCATCCTCGCTCCCTTGACTTTGCCAAGAACATGCTCTCCTCAACAATTCTCTGAGTAGGATTTACTGGATATTTCCCTCTGCCTAGAAATCATCTTCCCCCCACCCCTCGACCCTACACGGGGGAGAAACAATGAGCCAACAAATTCCCATTAGGGAAAGGACCCTCTCCCCCAGCCTAGAGGCACTGGGAGTGGGATTGGGAAATCTGAGGCTACTTTAAATGTCTTATTGGTCTACCAGCTGTGGCTTCACCGTCATGAGAAACAGTATTGTTTGTGAAAGGTAGGGGTGTGTGTGTGTGTGTGTGTGTGTGTGTGTGTGTGTGTGTGTGTGTGTGTGTGTGTGTGTGTGTGCTTATGCCCACAAGTGAGTGAGGTTACGATTGCTTTCTGGGATAAAGCTCTATATTTGAGACTTTCAGAAAAACCAAAGACAATTAATTCAAATGATGATACCCTGAGTTCTTGTCCTACTCACTCCATGGGGTAATGATATGGCCCAGATACACCTGGGAGCCTTTCCTTTTATTCAGCCTCTAGCGAGCCTGCACCCCCAGAGTTTCAGCAGTGGCCACGCCTTGTCTTTCTCTGCCAGTGCCAACAGTTTCAGAGGAATTGTTTTTCTAGCCTTGGGAAGCCAGAAGGCAGAGGTGAGGAGAGAGAATTCCAGGCCCTGAGATTTCCCCTTCCATGGCTATTCTCACTTCTTGATTCCTTGAGTTTTCTCTGGCCCCACAACCAGCCCCCTGGTTGCTCAAATTGACCTTTTGACACCAATACTGCCACTACATATAAAGAAATTGCCCCAGGCAAGAAGGGGACTTCTATCCAGGGCATGGCCACACAGATAGGAAAGTACAGACCTCTTTGGACTACATCTCCCAGAAGGTTGTGCACAATTATTGATGTGTACTGTCCCCCAGAAGACAGTGATGGTGTCATGCCTCCAGTGGGTGGTATTAAAAGATGATAGAGGGGAAGCTAGGTGGCGCACCGGCCCTGGATTCAGGAGGACCTGAGTTCAAATCCAGCCTCAGATATTTAATATTTCCTAGCTGTGTGACCCTGGGTAAGTCACTTAACCCTAATTGCCTCACCAAAAAAAAAAAAAAAAGATGATAGAGTCTCAAGGGGCTGGTATGGGCAAGATGCATGGTGATATAGATAGCCAGAAGATGAGGAAGGGATGGCAGCTAGGTCCTGAATTCCAGCATCTACAAGTGGCTGAAAGGAAGCCCTGGAAGTCAGAAGGATGAGGAGAGCATCTAAGGCTAATAGTGGATAGAGCACTGCACCTGGAGTCAGGAAAACCTGAGTTCAAATCCAACTTCAGACACTTTCTATGTGACCCTAGGTAAGTCACTTAACCTCTGCCTCCATTTTCTCAACTGCAAAATGGGGATAATAATAGCACTTACCTCCCAGAGAGGTTGTCAGGATCAAATGAGATAATATTTGTAAAGTGCTTAACACAGTGCCTCTCACATAATAGAGTCTTAATCAATACCCTTTCCTGGCCACATGGAAAAGTGCCAGGGCTTGCTAGACCAACCAATCTGGGGAACCAAAGCAAGAGAGGACGGGATATGCAATGAGTCTGGCTGACTTTGTTCTGCTCCTCCAGACTGAGAATGTGGAAGGGAAGGGTATGGGCAGATTTATTGGAGGAGCAGACCTTTGCTCCCAGGAGACATTTGGAGGAGGGAAACCATTTGGCACGAGGGCTTACCGTATTACCTTGTCTCCATTTAATATCCTTGCTGGTCATCATTCACATTTCATTCTCATCTGGTCCACACACCAGATGCTACAGCCATGGAAGGACTACATTGGTAAGGACAAATGAGCCCAAGAGTGATTGGTGAGAAGTGCCCCGCCTTCCCCTAAATATTAGTCAGTCAGTAAATATTTATTAAGCACCTATTATGTGCCAAGCGCCATTCTTAGTTTATTATGGGAATACAAAGAAAGGTTTAAAAACATGGTCTGCTCTCAAGGAGCTCTCAGTCTAATGGGAGGAGACAACACATCAACAACTGTGTACAGGGGCAGCTAGGTGGCGCAGTGGATAGAGCACTGGCCCTGGAGTCAGGAGGACCAGAGTTCAAATCCGGCCTCAGACACTAAACACTTACTAGCTGTGTGACCCTGGGCAAGTCACTTAACCCCAATTGCCTCACTAAAAAAACAAACAAACAAACAAACAAAAAACAACTGCTTACAAACAAATTACATACCGGATAAAGTGGAGATAATCAGTGGAGGGGGAGGCACTAGAATTAGAGGGGGTGAGGAAAAACTTCCTGTAGAAGGTCAGATTTTAGCTGGGATTTGAAGGAAGCCAGGTGGAGGTGGAGGTGAAGATGAGGAGGGAGATAATTCTAGATATGGAAGACATCCAGTAAAGATAGCTGGAGTTTCCTCTGAGAAGAACAGCAGGAAGACCAGTTATCACTGAATCAGAGAGTATGTGGGGGTGAGCAACATGTATGAAGACTGAAAAGGGAGGAGGGACCCAGGTTATGAAGGTCTTCTAATGCCAAACAGGATTTTATATTTGAGGCCGGAGGTGAAAAGAAAGGCACTGATGTTGATTGCATGTAGAGGGGTGGGTGGGAGATGGGGGTGAAATGGTCAGAAGATCCTGGACCGGAATGGGGAGCGAGTTGAGACAGGGAGACCAACCTGCAGGCTATTACAATAATCCAGGAGTTAGACAATGATGGCCTGGACCAATGAATCCAGTTAGTCTAAACATAGAACCAAGGCCCTGGGCTTTGTGTTACAGCTGCACCACCTGAGCCCCTTCCTACCTGGGACCATTTCTTTAGTTTGCCCATGGTGGGTCTTTCTCTGGACATGTCTGGGAAGGATATCGCCCCCTGGACCAATGCTTCCATCCCCCTCAATGTTGGTGTGATACTGCAGCAAATATGATCCCCCAGAAACAGACTCCAGGGAGGTTGACTTACAAGGGAAAGGAAGGGAAAGGGATGCTAACTACAGGCATTTCCTGAGTTACCTTTTGTCTTCCAGTGATCAATAATGGGTTTTGAGCCATGTGAGCTTGAGTGCTTATAGGAGAAGTTGAGGTCTATTCTTGGGGAGACAGTCACACTCATGTTTCCCGGTAATCAGGTTTGGGGCAACAAGTCAGAGAAGTGAGAAGTTTGTGGGCTCTTTATGTCAGGTGAGATCCTGTGGCATGAGGGTAAAAGAAAGACACAGAGGACAAACAATTCAAAGGTAAATAGGTCATTGAGTCAATTCTCCTAGAGAATGAAGATGAGAAGTCCCTCAGGCACAGGGAGAGTCCAACCCTCTTTCCTTCTAGCTTTTGGTTACCACCACTGTCCTTATGCCCACCAATAATGTACATAACCTCCTGATAATGTTCAGGGACCATTTTCAGTGTTTCAGTTCCCACCCCCCTTTTTTACGGCAATGAGGATTAAGTGACTTGCCCAGTGTTACACAGCTAGTAAGTTTCAAGTGTCTGAGGCTGGATTTGAACTCAGGTCCTCCTGAATTCAGGGCTGGTGCTTTATCCATGGTGCCACCTAGCTGCCCCGTTTCAGTCCCTTTCAACATAATTTCTCACATGCTGCACATTCTTTGTAGGGGAAAAAAGCATAGAGTTGGCCCCAGTGAAAAGTCCTGAAACTGAGAGGTAAGACATTGCCTAGTCCTCCATACCCTAAGAAACCTCCAGACACAAAATACAGGGGAAGGAGTGAAGCCCCTTTATTTGGGAGAGGAGAAACGGGACCTCTGAGTCAAATATATCGTGCCTCAGGGACCAAGTCTGGCAAAATATTTCCATCCTTTTGGAGGGATGCATCTCAGCATCCCCTATTTACCTCATTAGAGGGTCCTGAGTCCTTCCCTTTCCCCCACATTAATCAAGAGCCTGCCTACAGGATACAAGAACAGCAGAAGGGGAATGTGAAGTTTTCAAACAGACCACAGTCCCTCAAAAATCCCCTAGTGTAGGGGGCAGCTAGGTGGTGCAATGGATAAAGCACCAGTCCTGGATTCAGGAGGACCTGAGTTCAAATCCAGCCTCAGACACTTGACACTTACTAGCTGTGTGACCCTGGGCAAGTCACTTAACCCTGACTGCCCCGCCCAAAATAAAAAAATCCCCTAGTGTGATGTTTGACCGTGCTTACTACTAATAAGCTAGAGAGGCCCAGCTGCTGTGGGCAGGTGTTTAGCCAAACGGACAAATAAAAGCAAAAGCAATTTTTTAAAAAAGCAAAAACCCAGTTTCTCCTTTTCTAAGTTCCATAAAGCCAGTTCATTCTTCCATTCAATGGAAGAGGCAGAACATAATGGATAGAAGGCTAGGTTCAAAGAACCCAAGAAGATCTGGGCTCCTCCTGCCTCTGACACATCAACTACTCCGAGGCTGGCTGTAGTTAAGACACTTAACCAGTCAGTAAGCCAGGTACCTCTCTAACAAATTCAAGCCAAGGTGCCCCTTGGTGGATGCAGTTTCTACAACAGAAGAGATCAGAGATAGGTCTGGACCAATAATAAAAACGTTTTAAATTTCAGCAGATATAAAACCAAAGACTTGGAAGTGGAAAGTAATATAGAGGTCATGGAATCCAAACCACTTATATTCAAGAAAAGGAAACCGAGGCACAGAAAGGTTATTTGAAGCTAGATGCTCAGAACTATGTTAGGTCCTATATATGGAGAGGGGGGGGCACATAGTAGGTGAGAAGGGGGGCAGGAAGACAGGAGAAGGCACGGTGATGATAATAATTATAACATTAACAGCTGGGATTTACATAGTACCTACTATGTGCAAGACACTTACACAAATATTATCTCATTTGATCTTTACAACAACCCTGGGATGTAGGTACTATTATTGTTATCCCCATTTTTGTAGATGAGGAGAATGAGGTTGACAGAGGTTGTGACTTAGCTGGGATCACACAGCTAGTTAAGCGTCTGGGGCTAGATTTGAACTCCAGTCTTCCTGACTTCAGGCAGAGCAACATCCAGTGAGGTCCCTGATACATAGGTTAGCCCCCCCCCCCCAATTAGCTTCATTAATTAATTGGTCTAGGAAATTAAGGCTTGAACCATTGGTGTAGCTTCCTGGTCACCTAATTACAAAAGCCTACTGCAGGAGTGGGTACCTCGTGAGGCTTAGCACAGGGTCCTGACTGGAGCACATTGCTGCCGGACCTGCACTCAACTGAATTAGTGCTAGATCCTTGCTGAATAGCCTTTCAATGTTGTTGTTAAGTGAACCTCTTTTTTTTTTTAATGTGGGGCAATGGGGGTTAAGTGACTTGCCCAGGGTCACACAGCTAGTAAGTGTCAAGTGTCTGAGGCTGGATTTGAACTCAAGGTCCTCCTGACTCCAGGGCCGGTGCTCTATCCACTGCACCACCTAGCTGCCCTGAACCTCTTTTTTTAAACTGAATGTTAGATGGCCTAGGAGAATCTCATTTTGTTCCAACCCTGACCCAGAACCACTGGAGAGGTCTGAAGGAGGCAGCTAAGTGGCATGGTGGAAAGAGAACTGGGCCTAGAGACAGAGAGACCTGGGTTCAACCTGGCCTCAGACATTTCCTAGCTGTGTGACCTTGAGCAATTCACAATTAACCACTAGCTGCCTCAGTTCCCCCAACTGTAAAATGGGAATGATAGCACCTATATCCAATATTCATCGTTGTGAAGACCAATGAGATAATATTTGTCAAGTTCTTAGCAGAGTGCCCAACACACAGTATGTGCTTAATAAATGTTTGTTCTGTGTAATATACAATTCAAAATGTGGGTTCTAATCTATCCCCCCAGTTTTGGGGGGAAACTGACTAAAATCACTGATAAACGAGTTTAGGTTTTTTAAGGGTTTATTGAAAAATGGTAAAAGAAAGAGAAAGACTGAGAACAGATTTCCTACAACCTGGCAATCCTAGCCTTCCTAATCTCCCACTTCTGAAGTTCTCTGCCACCACGTGGATGTCTGACAGACAAAGAGGAAGAACCCTTCCCCAGGGTCCACTTCCTGCTTCATGCTCCCCTCCCAGAAATTGGAGGTTCCTCAAGCTGATTGGCTAGTGTCATTCAAATTCATTAAGTACCCTTAAGTACCAGCCAGATGTGCTTACAATCTAGTATGCCAGTCAGTCCAGATCAATCTCCAGTTGAACCCCTGAGTCCCATTATCTTGACACAGTTCCCTTCTAGGAATATATGGCAAAGGTATAGTCTCTGCCCATAGAGGTGCCTTCAGCCCAATTGGGGAAATAAGGTATGCAAACACAGAGATAAAGAACAAGAAAATTGTTCCAAGGCCAGATACAACCAAATGTGAAGCTGTGTATAGTACAAGAGAAAGAGAGAAAGAAAGAGAGGGAAGGAGGGAAAGAGAGGGAGAGAGAAAGAGAGGGAGGGAGGGAGAGAGGGGGAGAGAGAGAGACAGAGAGAGAGACAGAGAGAGAGACAGAGAGAGAGACAGAGAGAGAGAGACAGAGAGAGAGAGAGAGAGAGAGAGAGAGTTAGTTCATTCTGGAATAATTCAGAATAAAGGAGGAAAGGAATTCATTGTAAAGCAGTATAATTAGGAAAGGCCTTATGGGAAAAGTGGGTCTTGAGATGCACCATCTTTGAAAAAATTTTAAGATCTAGTATGAGGCCCTAAAGAGGAAGATTCAAGAATAGTGATAAAGTGATGGGAGAGTGAAGTGACAGAGGTCTGGCTTTTGTGGATAGGGGTCCAAGGGAAGACAGAAATGGGAAGTTGAGACAAGAAGTCAAGAGAATAGAGCATGAGGTGAAATGGACTGGCTCTTCAATCGCTGATCCCTGAAAATTTTGAAAGTTCTAGAGACATGGTGTGGAAAGAAAAGCTCAGACTCCTGCCAAGTCTGACGTCTTTTCCACCTTGGGGATTTTTTCCCCCTTAGACAAGGCATTTTGAAGAAGCCAGGGCCCTGGCAGCTATAGGTCTCTGATGAAGCCAATTCCTTAGGACTGAAGCCCCACCCATTCCCACCAGGCTGGGGTCACAAACTGTTCATGACTTACAGAACCTCAAAGCTAGAAGAGACCTAAAGGGCTATGTGGGTCAATCCCATTCCTGAACAAGAATTCCCTTCCACAATTTATCTATCTATCTATCTATCTATCTATCTATCTATCTATCTATCTATCTATCTATCTATCTATCTATCTATCTATCAGCCACCTCCAGCTCCAGAAAGCTGCTCCATTTCTGAAGTCTCTGTTACAAAGCTTTTTCTGACTACAAGTCTAAATCTGCCTCTTCCTGATTTCCACTCACAACTCCTGGTTCTGGCCCTTGGGCCAAGCAGAACAGATTTAATACCTCTGCTATGCATCAATCTTTCAAATACTTAAAGAGAGCTGTTATATTCTTCCTTAAGTCTTTTTATCTCTGGGCTAACCACTACTATTTCCTTCAACCAGTCCTCATCTGGCATCAGCTCAAGGCCCCTTCGCATCCTGGTTGTCCTCCTTTGGAAGCACTCCAGTCTATTAGTGGTCTTCCTAAAAATGCAATGCCCTTAACTGAACACAGTATTCCAGATGGGGTCTGACCAGGGCAGAGTACAATGGGACTTTCCAAAGAAGTCGGGAATTCCCCTGCCCATGAGATGACAAGAAACAACCCCAAGGGGAGAAGGGACATACCTTCCTCTTTTTTTTCTTCCTGAGACAAAGGTATAATTGAGAAGAGCAACACCACTTTGCCTTCATAATTTCAGCCTTAAGACAAGCCTCACATCAGAAATGCAAGTGATTAGGGAAAGGAGGCATGATGGTACAGCTGGAAGAGTGTCAAACAGTGAGCAGTACACTTGGAATATCCTCATAGAACCTGAGTTCAAATCCTCCTCATTCTACCCTTTATTACCTGTGTGACTTTGGGCAAGTCACTGACCTCTGAGGGATCTCTATTTGCTTATCTGTAAAATCAGGGGGTTGGACTGGAAAATTTGTGCTTTTTCCTTCTAGATATATGATCCCTAGGTGAGAGTAATGAAGTCACATACCAAAAGCTGAAAGGGACTCCAGGAATCCAAAATTCAGGTCTAGGACCCAGGCCCCTTCTCTGGGAAAAGGTTTAATTGAGGAAAGGGACTTTAGATGTGGTCTTGTCCAAAACCATCATTTTGCATGTGAGGACAGTGAGGTCCAGAGAACTCAGTTACTTCCCTAAGGGAATTGTGGCAGAACCAAGGCTAGAGTACAGACTGGCTGTCTGTGGGTCCATTGTTCGTTCCACCAAACCATATTGCTCATCATCCTCATCCCCATTCCCCTGTTTACATCCCCATCCTCAGTAGTCTTTACTGAATACCCTGTCACACAAGAAGGCTATATGAAGCCTATAGAGAGGGACAAAGAGCCACTCTGACCTTTCCCCATCTGACCTGAACCACAGGAGGTGTCGAGTTCTAGGATCTCACCACTGCTCCTCCTTCCCCCTCTCCCAGATACACTCTGCATGACCTTAGGTAACCGCTCTTCCCTCCTCTGGACCTCAATTTTCTCATCTCTAAAGCAAATGAGGTTGAAATAGATGACTCTAAGTCAGAACAATTCCTTCCTGCTCCAAATTTATGAAACTTTCCCATAGAAGGGGACCAGCTCTTGGATGTGAATTGTGGAGACTTTCCTAAGTAAGAAAGAATGAAAATAGAAGTACAGGGAGTCAAGAAAACAATGAACCTGAGTTTTTGCCCAGGGGCCACTACTGACTGCCTATGTCTCCTTGGATATAGCACTGAACCTTTACTGACCTCAATTTCCTTATTGATCAATCAATAAGCATTTATTAAGTACCCACTGCAGTTATCCCTTCTACATCACAATTTTCCCCATTATGGTTTTGATATATCTCAGGTTGCCATAAGAAATTAAATAGGATTTTGGGGAAGTTTTGTGAAAGCCACAGACAACATGTGAAGACCAGCAGATGACACAGAAAAAGTTTAGAAACTCAGAAATGTATAAAATATATGTATAGTATTACATAATATCAACCCAAATTTTATGTAAGGTACTGTAAACAGCGCATAAAAGGAAAAGAAAAAATTCAGACTTCTCTGGTACAAAGGGAGGGCTAAAACTTTTTATGGATTTCCCAGATCACAGGGGTGCTGCACCCCTAATCCCTAATATATGGAAGGGATAAGTGTATATGCTAGGCACTGTGCTAAGCCCTAGAGATTCAAAGAAAAGTAGAGAAAAATACTCCATGTCCTCAAGTAACTCATTTAATGGGGGCAAACAATGTAAAAATAGCCATGTATATACAAGGTACATACAGAGTAGATGTAAGGTAATCTCAGAGTGGAAGACACTAGCAGCTGTGGAATTCAGAGCAGTCTTCATGCAGAAGGAAGGATTTGTTGGAGGAGCTGTGGGGAAAAGGCACACTAATGCACTGTTCTTGGAGCTGTGAATTGGTCCAGTCATTCTAGAAAGCAATTTGGAACTATGCCCCCAAATTTCCCTAAACTATACCTAGCTTTTGATTCAAGTATACCACTCCTAGTCCTATACCCCAAACAGACCAAAGAAAGGGGAATGGGACCCATTTGTACAAAAACATTTATATAGTCTCTTTTGGTAATAGGAAAAAAACCAGAAACTAAGGAGGTGCTCATCTCTTGGGGAATGGCTAAACAAAGTATGGTATGTGAGATTAATGGAATATTATTGTCCCATAAGAAAAGATGAATGTATAATTTAAAAGAAAGTTGGGACGACTTGTATGAACTGATGCAGAGTGAAGTGAGCAAAACCAGGAAGGCAACTGATACAGTAACAACATTGTGAAGACAAACAACTCTCAAAGACTTGAAAATTCTGGTAAATCAAGATCAACCATGATTCCAGAGAAACAATAATGAAACATTCTATCCACCTCCCAACAGAGAAGACTCAAGATGCAGAATGATACTACATTTTCAGATACAGATAAAAAATAAAACCAATAAGAAGAAAGGAACTATGAATATGAATGTATTAATCAATGGATCTAGCAAGGAAATGAATTTGTAAGTGAGGGTTTTTTTTAGGACAACTGTATTTATAGGTTTGGTTCAAGAGTACAAAGTAAAATGATGCCTTCTGTTGAGAAGTTTTATCAAAGAATTTGAATAGAAAACATGTAACAATTGTTATCATTTTTGACAAAGACAGTGAATTCCTGATTTGTAAGATGACATTGACTTATAAAATATCATTAGCTTGAAACCTCTCTTATAATACTATTCTTTACAGTGTGAAATTAAGGAAAAAGAGAATCCATTCCAAAGGGTCTTTCTGATACTTCAAATACTGCTTATTTCCTCTGTAGTGGTCCCCCAAAAGAGGAAAGGATGATAAGGTAGATGCAAAATCTTCCATTTACATACATGATGTATATCATGATCATAAGCAAGAGAAAGAATGATTAGGACATGATCAGCTAGACTTGTAGGACTACTCAACTATTTCACATTCAGAACTATTCTACCAATACTAAGAGTATATCTGAGAATGGTGAAATCTTAATTGATAACATTGAATAGGCAACTCTTTTTCACTGACATTGTTAACAACATCTGTACAAAAAATTATATATGGATGTATATATATATACATATACATACACACATAAATATATATATATATATATATATTTAACCTTTCTGACATTGTATAACAATATTCATAGAAGTTCTCCAGGAACCTGAGCAGTTAGGTAGTATAATAGTGGTAGAGTGTTACACCTGAAGTCAGGAAGACTCATCTTCCTGAGTTCAAATCCAGCTTCAGACCCTTACTAGCTGTGTAATCCTGGGCAAGTCATTTTAACCCTATTTGCCTCAGTTTCCTCATCTATAAAATGAGCTGTAGAAGGAAATGGCAAACCACTCCAGTATCTCTGCCAAGAAAACCTCAAATGGAGTGACAAAGTTGGACGTGACTGAAAAACAACAAAACACCCTGTAGGTGGTGCTGGACCTAGAATCAGGAAGCCTTGAGTTTAAATCCTACCTCAGACACTTACTAGTTGTGCGACTCTAGACAAGTCACTTAACTATTCTCAGCCTGGGTTTCCTTACTTGTAGAATTGAGATAATAATCGCATCAGATGAAGATCAAATGAGATAATATTTATAAAGCACTTAGCACAGTGCCTGGCACATAGTAAGATGCTGAATCATTGTTTCCTTCCCTTCCTTACTTTCTCTGCCACAACCATATCCTCATCCTCTACTCCAACCTTGGCTTCTTTCTGCAACAGCTTCTCTTTTCTTAGCTTTTTTCCTTTGGCTCAACATCCACAAGCAATGTATCTTGGGGTAAGTTCTCTGGTAGGATGAAGCATCAAGTATTATTTCCCTGAATACTCAGTGTTTCCAATACCACCGGCTCTCAGTTCTTTGGGGCTCTTTTCACAGCTTTAGGTTGTGTATTCATACTGACATCCACACCTGTGGTTGTTCTATGCACTTGGGTTCCATTCTCCAATTCGATGGTTACAGATTCATGGCTCAGCTTCATCAACAATCTCATGAGTTTCACCCTAATGGTGCTGCCAGCCTTTTAGTCCAAACCATTCTAACATGAACGTGGGTAGAAGGAAATTTGAAAGTGTTTTTAAAGGGAATGTAAAGTGATATACAAACAAAAGTTACTAATAAATATTGAAGGTAATTATGATGATAATAAGCTGAATGCTAAGTTTCCTCTGGGAGTCAAGATTCACCCTACTACTACCACCCCAAATTTGGTGTTGCTTATGCTTCTAAGGGTCTAGAACTGGAAAATTAAGAGGGCATCTCATTTTGTTCATTCATAAGATCATAGGTTTAGACCAGTTATAAATATTCCTCATTGCTCAGAGGTAAACTTACACAACTCCCTCATTTTACCAATAAGGAAATTGGGGCAAATAGATTCAATTATTTGCCCAAGACCACATAGGTGGTAAGTGGAAGAACTAGGATTTGAACCCAGATTCTTGGATTTCAAGACTTTTCCCAGTGGAATTAATATTAATAAGGATGATGATTATAACAGCAATTAAAATGGCAATTATAAGTGGGATGTGGGGAGGTACGGCTTTCACTATCCTTAAAAAGTGATCTGGAAAAACTATATGGCCACATTCCCACCTGTGTCTACCAGCCCCCCTCCTGCTACCACCATCCCTAGCCCCTTTATCAGAAATAAAGGAGGCCTTGTGCAAAGGGATCCTAGAGAGCCCAGGATAAAATTAGACATGCCAACTTGGCACCGTCTGCCCTGGCCCAGGCTTTTGGCTCTAGGCCACTTTCCTCAAACACCAGTTTTCCAATGAGCCTTACTTACCATCCCTCCTCTAGGCCTGCCAAGCATTCTTGGGGAGGTGGCTGGAGGGAATTAAGGGGGTGGGTGGAGGCTCAGGGTATGGCTGACTCCCCTGTTGAAATGATTAATGCTTAAAATCTGTATTTGGGGGGTGAGATAGGCATGTGGCCACGGGGACATGGTGTGACAGGGTGAGATACTAGGAAGGAAAACCAGAAAGGCCCAGATAACTAGGAAATGACTGGGTTGGGTTTTTTTCTGAGTTTTGGGGGAGAATAGGGGGCATAGGGGGAGAGGGTCTGGGCTTTGAATTCCACATGTTTAAATTGCCTCCATGAATCCAGATTCATTTTATTTTTATTTTATTTTTTTAGTGAGGCAATTGGGGTTAAGTGACTTGCCTAGGGTCCCACAGCTCTTAAGTGTCAAGTATCTGTATTTGAACTCAGGTCCTCCTGACTCCAAGGTTAGTGCTCTATCCACTGCACCACCTAGCTTCCCCTCCAGATTCATTTTAGGGAATTGTCTGGGGCCCTGAGATATTAAGTTACTTTTCCCAAATCACAGAGCTAGTGTATGTCAGAGGCTCTTCCTAGCTTATAAGACCTGGGCTCAAATTCTGCCGCTGATACATACAGGCTATGTGATTTGGGGTAAGTCACTTAACCTTTCAAAGTCTTTTATTCACTACATCTTATTGCTCAGTTGAGGCAATGGTGCATAGTGGATGAAGTGCAGACTTTGGGTAAGAAATACTTGGGTTCAAATTTTACCTCAGACATTCACTAGCTGTATGACCCTAGGTTAGGTCACTTAACTTTCTATTTCCTCTCCCATCTCCATAAAATTTAAGTTGTGGTGTTTAAAATATATTGAGTACTAGATTTGGGGTCAGGAAGACCTGAATTTGTTCATTTTTAAAAATATTTTTTTATTTCATTAAATATTTCCCAATTATATATAAAAAATGTTAACATTCGTTTTATAAAATCTTGAGTTCCAAATTTTTCCCTCCTTCCTGCCCCATTCCCCTCCTTGAGAAGGCAAGCAATTTTATTAATTATACATGTGAAGTCACACAAAACATATTTCCATATTAGCCATGTTGTAAAAGAAAACCAAACCAAATAAAATATAAAATTAAGAAAAAATTTTAAAAGTATGCTTCAGTCTTTCATTGTGGGTCCTTTGGAATTTCCTTGGACCATTGAATTGATCAGAGTAGCTAAGTCTTCCCCAGTTAGTCATGTTACAATGTTGCTGTTACTGTGTGCAATGTTCTCCTGGTTCTGTTCCCTTCACATTGCATCAGTTCATATGAAAAGACCTGAATTTAAATCCTACTCTGGACTTTTGAACAAAACTCATGTGTGCAATGCTTTGCAGACTTTTAAAGTGCAATATAAGTGTTTACTATTGTTATTTCCATACCGAGAATCCCCTCTACGCTAAGGATATCCTAGGTCATTTGCCCTTTGTGATTGTTCAATAAAAAGTACTTTTAAGTACTCTCAGGCCCTGGGCTCAGATGGGGGCTTAGATGGAGGGCCCCAAAACTGAGCCATCTCAGAGGTCTGGTAAGACCTGAGTACAGGGAATGAATCATATAACCGCTGGAAATCCCAGCAGTCTTGGCTTGTAAGACACCCTCCTCTTTTTGGGGCTGATCAGCCCAACTGGAAATACAAAAGCTATCAGGATAGGGTAGAGTTTCCCTCTAAGAACAGGGAATTCCCCCTTCCCCTCCTCTTCCTCCCCATTCCTCTGCTACGCCCCCACCACCACCACCCCTAGGGTTCCTCATGCTTCTGTGGGTTGAGAACTGAAACAATGAAAGGGTGTCTTAGGGAATTCCAACAGGAAACCTTCAAGAATATTCCCGCTCTGGAGAATTCAGTCCCAGTAGAAAGTCTAATGAGTAGGCTGTAGGTCAGGACAGAGAGAAGAGAGGCCACAGTGGGTAGATGAGTGGGTGGGGAAGAGAAGGGAGGCATCACACTCTGTGAGGCTGAGGGGAAGCCCTTATGGGACCAGGAAGGCAGTCCCTGGCTACAAGGAGTTAGCAGTCAAACAAGGGAGACACAACCTTGAAGCTTAGGGACCCCCTCGTCTGAAAAAGGAGGTAGTGCGGTTCCCACTCTCCTGGAAATCAAAGCCAATGTTGCTTTTGGCAGGCTTTCCTTTGGCATGTTTCTCATCCCTCCTCCCCCTTTGCTGTTCAGGCACCAGGAGGGAGCCTTTGGGAAACACCCAGGCTCAGGGTTGGTCACCAGCCTCTCTCCATCCCCAGTGCTGGCTCCCTCTGAGCTGGCATCCCACCAGCTGTCCCCCCAACCCAGCAGGCCATCACCACTTCAAATGTTTGACTTTTCATGACTTCCTCTCCCCCTCTACCCACCCCCTGTAATCAGATAGCGTGAGGATTTGTGAGCATATTAAAAACTTTCCTGTAAAACTTAATCACTGCCTGGGCCTGTGTCAGCCAGAAAGGCTGGTGTCTGGAGAGATGTAGGAAGCTCAGTCCAAACCCCTTTAATACAGTCCAACTGAGCACCTACTGTGTCCTCCTAGCCCCATGAAAGATCCTTGGAGGAAGACAAGAGATGGTCTCTGCCCTTAAGAACATTACAGTGTATTGGGCAACAAGTCTCAACCAGCCAAAGACATATGGAAACAATATATAATATGTAATAAGATGGTGTTGTTCAGGCTAGAATTGCTATAAAAGTTCAGAGAAAGTGGAGACCAGAGGAAGTGTGTCCTAGCAGTCAAGGAAGACTTCATGGAGTTGGTGAGCCTTAAACAGGCCTCGGCCTTCTGTCAAAAGCATCATTCTAGTTCCCTGGGTTCACAGCCACAGAGTCATCCTCCACCCATCACCCTCTCCCAGCCCGTATAGCCTTATCAGTTGCAGAGTTCAGTGAGTTTTGCCTCTATAACATGTCTTGAATCAGTCCCCTCTATCTACTCACAACATGACCACAATCCCTAGTTCAGGCCCTCATTACTGGTCTTTGACCATAGACTCTGAGTTGATTTTTCTGCCTCCAGTCTCTTCCCTCTCCAAACCATACTGCACACAGCTGCCATAATTCATATTCCTAAAGCATAAGTTCAATTATATCACACAAGAACCCTTGATGATTCCCTATTGCCTCCAAAATGAAATAGAAGTACTGGTGTAATGGATAGAGAGCTAGACAGGTCAGGATTCAAGTTCTGCCTTTGACCCCCAACCTCAAATCACCTTGGGTGACCTTGGGCAAAGCAGAGGTCTAGGCAACCTCTATGACTATTAGTTGCAGAGAAGGTGTAAGTTCCTTCCCAGAAGCTCCTTACACTAATGCAAACATAGGTCTAGTCCCTAACCCCACCCCCCTTATTTGGCATTTAAAGCCTTTCACCTTCTATCTCCAACCAATTTTTCTAGACTGAATTCATATCACTCCTCCTAACGAACTCTATGTCCCAGCCAAATTGGCTGTTTCCTATAGATGACTTGTGTACCCATCAAATCCAACTCCTCATCCCCCCTTAGGCTATTCTCTCTGTGAGGGCAGAGAGTCTCATTTTTTAACTTTGTATTCCCAATACAAGGAGAGAAGGAAACTGGCATTTATTTAACCCTTGCTATGCCAGGAATTGTGCTAAGCACATTATAAATATTCTCTTATTTGATCCTCACAACAACCCTATGAAGTAGTTGCTATTGGTATCTCCATTTTACAGATGAGGAAACTGAGGCAAACAGCGGTTAAGTGACTTGGCCAGGGTCAAAGATCGAGTGCATGTGACCAAATTAGAACTCAGGTTGCTCTATCCACTGGATTACTTAGGTCCACATGTGCTGTTATTAGTCCCATTTTGTAGATGAGAAATCTGAGGCTGAGAGTAGTTAATTGACTTGTCTAGGGTCACAAAACTTTTCAGTGTTTTGGGGCAGGATTTGACTTGGGTCTTCTTGACTATTTCTAGTTCTTCATCTACTTTGTCACAGCTGCCATATAATAAGAGTATTCATATAGTATTTCAAGTTTTTCAAAGGCTTTACAAATATCTCATTTTATACTCACAGATCCTTAATACCTGTATTATCTATTTGCTGGGGTGTTGAAATGCAGAGCCCAGGGTGATTAAATGCATATAAAACAATTTCCCTTTATAAACGTGGATTATAAGCCCCAACCTTAAGGGTAGGGACCATTTTTTTAAAATGGTACCTGCATTGATGACCTAAGCACCACTGCCTGATAAGGACTGATCATAACTATTATATTGTATTGAAGTTACTTAACTTTAACAGCTATCTTCAAAATTAAGATAAATATTGCCTCTTCTGCCCACATCTAAATAAATTATCAAGGCAGAGGAGCCCAAAGATCCTGTATGTTGAAGGTGCTTGAGAAAGATAAGATATGACAAACATGGGAGCGAATATTGTTATTGAAGGAATAGGGAATGAACCTGTGATTAAATTGGTACAGGGAATTCCTGAGTGAGGAAACTACCTCCACCTGTGCAGGTTACAGCAACTCTGCTTTTTATAGTCTTACAGTATAGCCTAGAGCATTGAGGGGCAAAGGGATTTTGCTTAAGCAGAATCACACAGCTGAGAATTGTCAGAAGGAGGGGATTAGGGAAAACCTTCCTTAATGGCACCTGCCTTTTCTCAAGACTAGAGAGCAAGAATGTGGTAGTCCCAGAATTTTAGAGATCATCTAATGAGTGAGTGAATGAGTCAACAAGCATTTCCTAAGCATTTCCTATCTCCCCAGCACTGTGCTAAGCACTAGAGGAACAAAAAATTGGGGGTGGGAGGGGAAGTGGGGGGAAGTACAGTTCTCATTTTACAATCTGCTCTCTGAGATGATCTTCGATTTATTTTGTGTATATTCTTATATGTTATATAGATATTTGCATGTTTTCTCTCCTATTAAAATTTAAGTTCCTTGAGGGCAGGGTCCATGCCTTTTGTCTTTCTTTGTTTCCCCAAAGTGCCAGCATACAGTGGGTGCTTAATAAATGCTTGTTAATTTCTTATGTAGCGGGTGAAAATTAGATAAGGAGGGGAGATGAGAACACTGAAGGAATGAACGTGACTCAATATTTTCCTGCCCTGGGTCAAAGCTCTTATATTAGTAGCAGTTAATTGCTCCCTGACGTGAATAAAGACAGCAGGAGGAGGCTTCCCGATCCCTCCAATTCAGCAGGAGTAGCCTCTGTGTTCATCTGTTCACTGGATTAGAGCAGGAAGCCAGATATCGCCCACCATCTTCAGGGTTTTAAAGCACTCTGGGGAAAGGAGGAGGAGGAGGAGGAGGAGACTGCATACCAAGGGTACCACTGGCCTTTGGTGTACAAGGAGAAGTAATAAGTCATCCAGTCTGATCTTCTCCTAGTCCTGCCCGAAGTGCTAGAGGAGAAGGTAAGATAGAGAGGACAAGAGGCTCTGCTCTCAACAGCTTTGGGGGACCTGAAACGGGAAGTTCCCCTTCTCTCCTGCAGACCTTGCTCCTCTTCAACTCTCCATCCTCTTCCCCTTCCAGGGTCTGCCCCAGCACTAGGAGGCAGAAAAGTGACTATAGTAATGAAATTATGGTCTTGGTCCCTTTCCAAATTGTTCTCCGCCCTGTTCAATTTGTTGTTCCACCCTAGTCTGTAAAACTTTGAACCAATAAAAGTCTGTTGAAAGTGTTGGGAAGAATTGTGCAAGGTTCCCTGATGTGATGTGGTCTGAGCTTTAGTAACCAGAAATTCCCCAGTGGTCAGAGAAATCTTTGACTCCAATGCTAACATCACGGGAGTACCCACAGCCCACTGACCACAGGCACATATATTAGCAAGCTTCTCAAATATCTACCTATCTCTTCTCCGGCAGCTCTCCACTGTCAACCCCCTAGCCTAAATGAGAAGCCCCTGGCCTAAATGAAGCTGGTGGAGTCAATGGGCTCTGCAAATCATGCTCATGCCCACCTTCAAACTCTCACTCATGCCGTTTCCCCCTGCCAAAAATACCTCCCCACTCCTCCTTACTCAGACTTCACTTAACTTTCAAAGCCCAGCTCAGATCCCCATTATCACTTCCCAACCTTAAAGCGGGGCAGGGAAGGAGTCTTCAGCTTGGACTGAGGGTGTTAGATAGTGATCGCCAAGTGAAAAAGAATAAGGAAAGGACGTAAGTATAAGTACAAGTCCTCCTCAACAATTCCAGGGATCAAAGGAAAATAGGGCAGCTAGTTCAATACTCAAAACCAGAAATCCTCAAGGCAATCAGATCAAGGAAGCTAGGCAGGGAAATATCTGAGTTTGGAAGCAAAGGATTCAAAATGAAGGGAGAGTCTGAAAAGACTTTTTACTGATGATTTGCTTTACTCAAAAAACATCATGAAAGATAGCAAAAAGAACAGATTTTCTGGGTGATGGCCCCTTCTTTTTTGTGTGGGGCAATTGGGGTTAAGTGACTTGCCCAGGGTCACACAGCTAGTAAGTGTTAAGTGTCTGAGGCCAGATTTGAACTCAGGTCCTCCTGAAACCAAGGCTGGTGCTCTATCCACTGCAACACATAACTGCCCACCCCTTCTCCTTTTAAGAATAATGGTGTTTCTCCAAATCCAGAAAAAAAAAGGAACTGTGGAATATGGATGCTGATTGGACCATATTATTTCTTTTGTTTTTGGTGCTGTTGCTTTTCTTTTTTTGAGGTTTTTCCTTTTTTGCTCTGATTCTTCTCTTATAACATGAATAATACAGAAATATGTTTAATGTTATTATCTATATCTATATCTATATCTATATATCAGATTACCTGCTATCTAGGGGAGGGGGGAGAGAGGGGAGGGAGGGAGAAAAATTTGAAATTGGAAATATTATATAAACAAATTTTGAAAACTATCTCTACATGTCAACTGGAAAATAATAAAATATTTTTATTTTTTTTAAAAAAATAATAATGGTGTTTGGGGGCAGCCAGGTGACTCAGTGGATAAAGCACCGGTCCTGGATTCAAGAGGACCAGAGTTCAAATCCAGCCTCAGACACTTGATGCTTACTAGCGGTGTGACCCTGGGCAAGTCACTTAACCTTCATTGCCCTACCAAAAAAAAAGAGAGAGATAGAGACAGAGAGAGACAGAGAGACAGAGAAGAAGAAGAAGAATGGTGTTCTCCCAGCCTCCTTCAACCATAGGCCCCCAGAGTTACAACTTGGTTCAAGGAATGTTTTTAGTCAATACTTACTCAAAACCACAGTTCATAAGCCTCCCATCTGATGTTTCAGAACAAACCAGAGAACATACAAACTCAAAATAGAGACGTTCAGTTCAACAAAATGGAAAAGGTGAATAAGGAAAATGTCACCAAGGATATACTGCCCTCCACCACCAATAGGAGAGGGACCATACATAGCCTAGACAACTCATGGTTCTAGGGTTGTGTTCCATCTAAGACATATTTCCAAGCTTACGACTGGGTACGTCTCTACCGGGATGCTGATGTTATCTGATGCACTACTATATGCTGGCTACCTGAGGGGGATCCACAGATTTAAAGCCCTTCTTAATCATCTGTTAGTTTCTATCCTGAATTGTAATTGCTATACATCCTCTTCCCTAAAGGAGAGGTGAAAGATCTTTTGGCTATTTCATTTCTTCTAAGTCAAATATACAACAAGGAACAGAGATTCTCTCTAGTTATATCTCTGGTTTTTACCCACTTTGGTTATCCCTAACAGCAACTCCCTTAGGCTAGCCTGTTTGGGTTGGAAGAAGTCAATTTATTTCAACTCCCATCATGCCCCTGGCAGTGAGCCCAAATCCATACAGATTACCCAGAAGTTTCACTTAGCCAGTTTGGAGGGCAGCGGTGTTAACTGATCCCTCTTGTCCCACATTCCTACAACTGTATCCAAGCTGCTACAGCGGCAATTTGGAAGGTGTAGGGAGCCTGAAAAGCTGTGATTTCCACCTTAGTGTCCAGCCACACTTAGCTGCTGAAAGATGAGTCACTGGAAAGAGTGTTAGATTTGGAATGAGAGGACCTAGGTTTGAATCCTAGCTCTACTAGTTACCTACAAAATCTATGTATGGCAAGTTAAATAATAAGGAAAATATCACCAAGAAGAACACACTGCCCTTCATAACCAATGGGAGAGAGACCATATATAGCCTAGACAAAATCCTATGGCATAAACTCCAATAAACTCAGAAATCCTTGTGATTTCTCTGGTATATGTAAGGTGGCTTCTCAGAAAGTTCATGGTTTGAAATCTTCCAGTCATTCATCTCTCACCCATGATGAATAATTGTGGGTGACCTTGGGAAAGTGACTTCACCTCCCTGGACCTCAGTTTCCTCTTCTGTTAAATGAAGAGGGTGGGCTACATCATCTCTGAATATCATAGCATTCAAAAGTTTGAAGGACTTCCAAAGCCATTTAATTGAGTCTAGAGCTGAACAAGCATGTGTTCAAGCACCATCCAGAACTCCCAGCCTTTGCCTGATAACCTCCTTTGAGGGGGAGCCTACACCTTCCAGAGGCGACCCATCTTATTTTTGTACAGGATTTTTAGTAAGGTTTTCTTTACATTGAGCACAAATTTGCCAAGCTTTCCTCCCCTTCTCTATTACAAGTTCGAAGATGGAATAGTCATTTTCGCCCAAGGAGGAAAATGGCTTTCTGCTGCAGCCACCAGTTTCTCCTTGTTGGTTAAAATTGGATCTAAAATAGAAGTTCCTCTTTGTCACTTTCTGAAGAAGATTGTTTCATAGACTGATTGAAATTTTATCAGCTGTTCTGGAAGGAGGGGGAGGGGAGACAGACAACAGACACACAGAGAGAAAAAGGGACAAAGAGACACACAGAGATACTTATAGGGAGATGAAGGGAAGGGAAGGGGAGGGGAGGGGAGGCGAGGGGAGGGATCTTCCAGATCGTACCCTTCAACCACAGGTATACCTCAGGGTTCTGTCCTGGGCCCTCTTCTCTTCTCCCTCTATGTTACTTCCCTTGACAGGGTGGATAAGAAAGCAGTTTAACACAAGTATCTTTGTATCCTTTTTGCATGTATATACTACCATTTAAAAATGTATTGTCAGTAACCCATGTGGTTACATTTAAGGGAAGAGAATAAGAAAGCATTGACCTAAGTGCTTTTATAAATATTATCTTATTTGATCTTCATAACAATCCTCAGAAATAGGTGCTATTATCCCCATTTTAGGGCAGCTAGGTGGCCTGGAGTCAGGAAGACCTGAGTACAAATCCTACCTCAACCAGTGGTGTGCCCCTGGGCAAGTCACTTAATCTTGTTTGCCTCAGTTCCTCGCTTGTAAAATGAGCTAGAGAAGGAAATGGCAAACCACTCCAGTATCTTTACCAAGAAGACCCCAAATGAGGTCCACAAAGAGTCAGACATGACTGAAATGACTAAACAACAGCCCCCATTTTCCAGGTGAGAAAACTGAGGCAAGCAAAGATGAAGTAACTTGCTCAGTCACATAGCTAGTAAGCATATAAAACTGGCTTTGAACTCAGGTCTTCCTGACTACAGGCTCGGTGCTCTATTCACTATACTGCTGCTTCTTTAAAGAACATGAGTCTACATATTCCTTGTGATCAAAACTGTACAAACTCACTGAACTCGAGGAGTTACCTAAGATGGAATTGAGTTATTACAGGGTTTTGGGTTTTGGGTTTTGTTTTGGTTTTTTTTTGAGGTGTTAGGAACACTGCCAGTTGTGTTCCTACACACATACAAGTCATTGCCTGCACAAGGGGACCATATGGTTAGATAAGTGTTTATAAAGTAATGTGGGCAGAGTGCCCACAGACTATCATACAATCAGAGCCTTCCTAATTGGATGAGAATAAACAGGGAATTGTTAAACAGGCAAATGAGCTCAACCCAGTTCGGCAGTCTCAAACCCCCAAATCAGCCTGAGCTTATTCTAGGACAGAAGACACCATTCTCTTTTGGGGCCCATAAAGAAGCTAGACATTCCCAGGCTCAGAAGAATCATGATTAATCTGGGTTAAGAAACAGTAACTCCTGGGGGCAGCTAGGTGGCACAGTGGATTAAGCACCCGCCCTGGATTCAGGAGTACCTGAGTTCAAATCCTGCCTCAGACACTTGACACTTACTAGCTGTGTGACTCTGGGCAAGTCACTTAACCCCCATTGCCCCGCAAAAAAAACAAAAACAAAGAAACAACAACAAAAAAAAACAAAAACAAAGAAACAGTAACTCCTAAAATAGTTAAGAAGTTAAATATGGGACTAAGTGATTTTTTCCCAATCTGCTTTTTTAAGTTGTGATTTTATTTAAAAAATAATGATAAACATTTTTATTTAAAGTTTCGAGTTCCAAATTCTATCCCTCCTTCCCTCTCTCCCTTCCACTGTTCCCAACATGGCAAGCAATCAGATATAGGTTATACATGTGCAACTATGTAAAACATTATCATATTAGTCATTTTGTTTAAGAAAATTTGAATAAAAGAAAAAATGAAAGAAAGTGAAAATTAGCATGCTTCAGTCCATGTTCAATTAACATCAGTTCTTTCTCTGGAGGTGGATAGTATGTTTCATCATTAGTCCTTTGGGATTGTCTTGGATCATTGTATTGGTGAGAATAGTTAAGTCTTTCACAATTCTTTATCAAACAATATTGCCATCTCTGTGCACAACATTCTCTTGGTTCTGCTCACTTCTCTATACATCAGTTCATATAAGTCTTTCCAGGCCTTTCTGAAATCATCTTGCTTGTTATTTCTTATAGCACAATAATATTCCATCACAATCATATACCACGGCTTGTTTAGCCATTCCCCAATTGATGAGCATTCCTCTGATTTCCAACTCTTAGCCACCACAAAAAAAGCCGCTATAAATATTTTTGTATAAATAGGTCTTTTTCTCTTTTTGGGGATGTCTTTGGGATATAAACCTAGCAGTGGTACTGCTCCAATCCACTTTTGTGGATACAAAAGAAGGTTGGTGTTTTTGTTGCTGGCAGATGTGCAGCCTGAAGGAAGGAATTCACTTGTGCTTTTGTTTTGCCCTAACTTCATTTGCATGCCAGTCAAAGAGGGTGTGAAAGGGGCTTAGGCCCCGTTTCCCTCATGGCCACCCCCCACCTTCAGAGGGTCTTTTGTTTATTTAATTGGTTTGTTTTGGGGGGTGGCCATATTGCAGAATAGGGTTTGAGACTATAGACTCATAATCTGGGATATACAAGGAGTTAAAAGGAATTTCTCAACTCTAAATTGTTTGGGACCAGACAAAGGCAGTAAAAGAACAGACTTAGCCTGGGGCTATTCTACTGGCTTTTCTTGGCTACTCTGGTTGGGTATAATTATGTATAACCCTTACTAAGGACTGAGCAGCTAGGTGGAGCAAAATAGAGTCCCTAGAGCCAAGCTTGCAATGAGGAAGTCCTGAGTTCAAATCCAGTCTCAGACATTTACTGCTTGTGTAACCCTGTTTGCCTCAGTTTCCTCATCTGTAAAATGAGCTGGAGAAGGAAATGTAAACCACTTCAGTATCTTTGCCAAGAAAACCCCAAATGGAGTCATGAAGAGTCAGATATGACTTAACAAGTACTGGCTTCTGTCAGGTAGAGGATATTCTAGTCATTACTCTTTTGTAGAAGGTCCTGAAGAGCTAAAACTTAACATGATAAAAGTTCTATGTGTATGTGTGTGTACATGTATGTGTATGTGTGTATGTAAATACACATATGTACATGTGTATGTATGTATATGACATCCTTCCTCGAACTACTTCTCCAACTCCCACTTATATTGATGGGATATGTCTCCAAAGGGTGACTGACTACTTCTCACAAGCCCCCACCAGTATTGGTAATCTCATTGATTATCAGTCAGACTTGATTACCTTTTAGAAAGGGATTTCCTAAGACAGTTGTTTGAAAAGAATTCCCACAGAAACATGACATATATTCTTACCCTTGTACATCCAAGGTTTTGGGGGAGAGTGGGCTCAAACTCAAGCTCCTGGTTACTAAAAGTCCTTTTGTCTCTTTGTAGAGTCTTTATTAAGTTCCTCAAAGGTACTGCTCTCTGATGAGCCAGTGTCCTTGTAGATTCCTGAAACTTCCTTTCCTCAGTGTATCTGTCAGCTTCCAATGCAGAAACTACAATCATCCACTGCTTCCTTGGTGATACTATTATTGGCTGCAGGGTATACACTTCTAATGATGCCCAAAGGACCTTCAACTCTTCCAGCATTTTGTAGTTCATAAGGTGTAGCCTGATCAAATTTGTCTCCGGATACTTGATTGCCTTTTTTCAGGAGACCTTTGGTTTGCTCTCCAATTGTCTCTGTCTACTCCCAGTTAGATGAGTTGTCTGCTACTAGTCTACTCTCTGATAACATGCTCAATGGAAAATGGGACAAGAAAATGGGAGGTGCCCTCCTCTCCCTCCAAGAGTGATTCCTTTTCATGGTCCTGGAATCCTCAACTCCTAAATTTGGAGCTCTTTCCCACTCTGCTACCTAACCCTGAGCTAGCTTGTTGTTTATACATGTAGCCCAACAGGTGTGTCAATTTTCAACCAACCCCAAAGTATTTTCTGTACAGCATTATCTGTCTTGTACATTGACTCAAAACCCTTATGACACTTTCAAATTAATTATCAACTTGTTCACATCTGGTTTACTTTTGATTGATTTCTTGATCGATTTGAGATGTCTGAGCCTTAGGAGATTGATTGTGGTAGATGTAGACCCCACCCTTACATGTGCATCCACATTGCTTTGTATACATGGATATTCAACTTAATGATGTTTTCATATGCAAGGAAATGAGGTTTTCACAGCTCCTCCTAGAAATGGTGAGTTTTTTTGGAGATGCCAGGGGTGAATCCTCTGTGTCTCATTCCTGAGAACTAGACTATGATATCCTATGAGTACAATTTTTACTTTCTCCTAGGTATTCAGCAATGCATGCTAAGCAAGTTTCTTGAGCTTGGTTTGAATCTTCTAACCACAGAACATCTCAGGAGCATGAAGCCCTGTCCCCTCCCCCTTTCCCACCCCCACTACCCCATGGGAGCACACACTCTCCAGCCAGCCAAAGAAAGAAACAAAATGGAGAGAGACAGAGTCAGAGAGCCAAAGTCTCATTAGGGACATCTGAATATAACTGTGTATGTGTTAGTATCCATGCTTGTCCGAGTATGTCTCTGTCTTGCATATGTGTTATAGCCATTCATGTCTGAGATTTCATGTGTTTGAGGGAGAGGGCAGAAAGAGGAACAATTTCCTTTCACCCCCACACCAATACTCTTTAATTCCTCTCAAAGTTTCCAGAGCATAGGACATGTGCTGGTCTAGCCTGGCCGTGCCAATGGCATTACTGTGGAGGACATCAGAAGGATGTTGGATTCCATCCCAAACACATCCTCTCAGCAAAGAGCAACTGAAACTCAAGGCCGTGGGAATGGAGAATGTTTTCCATGGACACTCTGAGTTTGTGGAGTTAATCAAGCATTTTTAATGGTCTCTTTGGGGGAACTGGTCTCTGTGTTTTTTAAAACTTGCTATTGTGTTCTGTTGTTTAAGTTAAAGTTTAAATGGTTATAAATTGAGTAAAAAATTAAATAAATAAATAAAAGTGTGGTCCCTTTAAGTAAAGTCTCTAAAGGAAGAAAAGGAAAAATGAGGACTGGGATGAAATCTCCCTAGAGTCAGAGAAGGAAACCATGCCAGAGGCGTCTGAGAGTCCCCACTGGCCTGATATGAAGCAGACACAAAGCAATTCCAACCCAGGTCCTTCCTGATAGGGCCAGAGCATTATATGGGCTACCATGCTGCCCAAGAATGCTTTGGTTTGGGGTTTGGGTTGGTTGGTTGGTTTTTTAATTTGTTTTGTTTTGTTTTTAAGGAACAACTCCAGAATGAAGGGATCCTTTTCTTTTTTTTCAAACTAGAAGAGAAACTTAAAGTCAGCAAATTAGAGTCTAGTCATGAGTAGCATAATCAGAGAGCCTAAGGTTCGATATGATCCCACATTGAGTGAAAAGATCACTGGAATGGCCATCAGGAGACCTGGCTCTGTAACTTAAGCAAGTGATTGAACCTCCCTGTGCCCGGTTTCCTCTTCTATAAAATGAACTCTATATCAATAATCCTAAATCTACAAAACAATGATCTTTTCCAGCTCTAAAATCCATTGACCTTTACTATTTGGTCTGCACTGCATAACAGAGCATTATCGCCATCTGGTGGCCATTACTTTCATTACAGGCACGAGGCCCCCGGAGAGCTCCTGCAGGTGACCCTTGCCAATCAGCCACATATGGGTATTGCTATTGGTGCCATTTTTGTTTAGAAGAATATACCACTTAAAGATTGGACTTGGTTTTTCAATCCTATGTAATAGGGTTCATAATAGCAACTGCATCACAGGACATCCCAAAGACCCACAAAGACAAATAAAACACTACAGATACACATATGTTGATACCTCAATGGATCTATGACCTAAATTTTGCAGGTAATACATCCAGTAGCACAACAGCAGTTTCTCTTATCCCTTTACTCCCATAAATTTTCCAAAGAGGACCTCCCCAACACACTTAAACCTTTTAACGATTCACATATACCAGAGCAGTGCTGAAGACTGTCCATCTGTTATCCCTAGTACTTGCCTACATGATTGGCTTTGGGTAGGAGTCCATTACATAGGTAAACACCTTTGGTGAGCATACATCTCTGTTTTATGACTCTCTTGATACTGATAGAGGATTATGGAACAAAGTTATCTCTGTGGTTACATCTATTATGGAATCTTGAATAATTTCAAAGTGTACATAGAAGGCACTTTGCTAGAGGGGAGCCTCCAAGATTGTACTTTGCCCTTTTGTGTCGAGTGTTTTTATTCTTCAACCATCAGGCAGTAATAACTGCAGGGTTTTTCAGTCTTTACACCTTTCGGTAATTGTGTGATGGAAATTGTTTGTCTGCTATAGAGAATCATCTGCAAAATGGTACAGTTCCCTTCTCATATTTTTATGAAGGATGCCTTCAAGATGCTCATAGACCATCCCCATAAAGATTTTATAGAGGTGAAAAAAATTGATCCAAGGGCCAGTTGTTGTTGAACTCTTTTTTCAGAGGAGAGTAATACTGTCCATCATTTTTCTTCTTCTCTTCTTTTGCTATTTTTCCCTCTTTGAGATAGCTTGAAAACCAATCCCTGAGAAATAATGAGAGAAAAACTGAATAACACTTCTAGAATTTAAATTATATTTTAAAGCAGTAATTATTGAAACTATTTGATGCTGGTTAAAAAATAGGAAAGTAGATAAGTGGAATAGATTAGATAAATAAACATCTGAAACCACATAACTCAATAAATCAGTGTTCAATATCTGACAATATAAACTACTTGGGGAAGAACTCCACATGTGACAAACACTGCTAGGAAAATTGGGAAGCAGTTTGGCAGAAATTAGGTTTAGACCCACATCTTACACCATAAGCAACAATAAGCTCAAAATGGACATGGGACCTGAATATAAAACGTTATATCATAAAATAATCAGAGAACAACTTTAGATACCTTTCATTACTATGTCTAGGAGAGAATTTTTAACAAAATAAGAAATAAGAGATCACAAAAGATAAAATAGATCATTTTGATTTAATAAAATTGAAAAGGTTTTGCCAAACTCAAGGGAATTATATATTATGTTGAGCATTCTTAGTGCTATGGAGACATCAATTTAAAACACAACCCAGGAATAACTGGTGTTTTGTTTATATTGTCCCTTCCCTAGTCTAAGGACTCTCCTATTATTGAAATTGTCTTCTTGATTCTAATGTCTAGGCATGAAGTTACTTTCACCTCCAAATTAGCTCATCCTCAGGGTACTTCAGGGAATGAAGACATGTTCTGACTAGGTTTTCCCCCACCTTCTTCCCAAATCCTTGGCCTCCTCACTGTCATACCCAGACTAAGCTGGCTCTCTCTACTGGCCTTGGGCAATGAGAACACAGCGGGATATTTTTGTTGGACTCAATTCAATTCTACCAGCAGGTATTTAACATCTGCTTTGTAACCAGTCTTGTGAGGAAACAAGAGAAGGAAAAGATTAGATTCCTGTCCTCAAGAAGCTAGGAGTTGGAATGAGGAAGAAAAGAATCATCTGGAAGAAACCTTTACAAGAAAAGTGCTTAAAGGTTCACCAAGCACTTTATCTTCATAGTAAAGCATTTAATCTTCACCACAAACCTAGACAGAAGGTATTGGCATTACTGTCATTTTACAAATGAGGAATTTGAGGCTCAGAAAAGTTTCTAGGGTCATGGAACTAATAAAGTATCTAAGGCAGTATTCAAACTCAAATCCTTTTGACTGTTCTGATTCTGAAGTTCTGGTCCAGTTCTCTCCCTCCATCTCCCTTGGGCAGATTTAAGATTAAGTTGTGTCAAGTGGTATAGGAAGGCGACAAAGGGAATTTTGCTTCCTCCCAGAGAAGATGCAGAAAGGATATGATGGATGGATTAAAGTATTTGAGGAGCTGTTACATGGAAGAAGGGTTATAATTGCTCTCCTTGGCCCCAGAACCAAGAGCAATGGGTGGAAAGTTGCAAAGAAGCAAATTTAGTCTTGGTTTCATAGGAAAAACAAACTTCCTAATAATTAGAGTTATCTATAGTGGAATGGGCCATGTTAGGAAGTAGTAGGCTTCTCTTTCCTGGAAGTCTTCAAGGAGAAGTTGGATGATCGCTTGTCAGGTGTGCTATGTTAGAGATTATTCTTCAGTCATGAGTTGAACCAGATTTCAGCTAAGGTCCCTTCCAACTCTAGAAATCTGTGATTCTGTGACATCAATCCTAATTTCCAGCTGCGTGACAGCACTATGAGAAAGGAGACATCAGCCTTTAAAGCAGGAGGTTCTATAAAACCATGAACAATCTCCTCCCTCCAGTCCTAGAATCTACATGCTGGAGGTATCCTGGGCCTCTGCCTCCGCTGGGATGGCTTCTCCCAGAACCTCCCTTTAAAAACTTTTCCTAGGCCAGCCAAATCTCATTCGTCTCTTCACTACAGACTTGTTCTTTTTATGTGTTGTCTTCCTGCATTAGAATTTAAGCTCTGGAGGCAGAGCCAAGATGGAGTAACAGGAATCAGTACAGTCATCTCCTTCTCCTTGACCTACCCCTCTGCTGCCAAAAACCTCCTTCTAATAGATTTAGAAAATGCATCAGACCAAATCCTGATGGGGAAATCTAAGAAGAAGACATTTTGAATCATTTTTCCAGCCCAGATCAGTATAGGGAAACATAGAATGAAATCTATATACACTAAGGATAGGTCTGGCATGGAGAGATGGTACAGAGCACCCCAAAGTAGATAGAAGTACCAGGCTAAGAGAAGATCCCAGACCCATACCAAGGTACCATGACAACAATGGGGGACAAATGGCGATTTTGCTGCCCACTAATCAGTTCTGAATCACAGATCCAGGTCAGATAAGGAAGAGGGCCTGTGCCCTGCAGTGGCAGGTGGCAGCTCCAGGGTAAGGAGTGATCCCAGGCCCCGGGATGAACAACTTTAGAAGAAAGCAGCAGCTATGTGACTTACACCAAGGAGCAGACTGAAGTCTCAGGTCTACCTTCTAGCCAAGTCTGAAATATGCAAAGAAATAATCAGGGCTGTAAATCGGATCACTTGGATCATTTATTTATTTGTTTGTTTGTTTATTGTTTTTTAAATAATAAAAGTATTTTATCATTTTCCAGTTACATGTAAAGATAGTTTTCAACTATAAGATTTTTAGTTTCAAATTTATCTCCTTCCCTCTCCCCCTCCCCAAGACAGAAAGCAATCTGATATAGGTTATATATGTACAATCACATTAAACATATTTCTGCATTAGTGATGTTGTGAAAGAAGAATCAGAACAAAAGGGGAAAACCTCAAAAAAGAAAAACAACAACAACAACAACAGTGGAAACAGTATGGTTCAATCTGCATTCCTTTTTTCTGGATGTGGAGAGCATTTTCCATCATGAGTCCTTTGGAATTGTCTTAGATCATTGTATTGCTGAGAAGAGTTAAGTCTATCACAGTTGATCATTACACAATGCTGTTGATACAGTATACAGTGTTTTCCTGGTTCTGCTCACTTCACTCAGCATCAGTCTACTTAAGTATTTCCATGTTTTTCTGAAATCTGCTTGCTCATTATTTCTTATAGCACAATAGTATTCCATTACATTCATATACCAAAACTTGTTCAACCATTCCCCAAATGATGGACATTCCCTCGATTTCCAATGTTTTGCCACCACAAAGAGAACTGCTTTGAATATTTTTGTACACGTGGGAAATCGGATCACTTTGAAAGTTTACAAGTCCCAAGCCTGAGTTGTCCTTCAGATCCTGAAATAACACAATACCTCAATACCCCAAACAAGAAGCAACAGGACCAGCCTAGATTTTCCCTCTGGAAGTATATAGAGCTTAGTCCTCACATGAAGTCCAGAGTCAGAAACTATGATGGAAGAACAAGCAAACTAAAAAAAGAATCCCTCGAGAAGGTATTATGGTGACAGGGATGCTCAAGATACAAACACAGAAGAGAATGACTCCAAAATACTTAGAAACAAAGCTCCAAAGAAAAACAAAGCTTGGACATAGACTAGAAGCAATGAAACAAGAGATTTTTTAAGAATTAAAAATGTTTTTTACCAATGAAATGAGAGGTCTAGAGGTAAAAAATTGGAAAAGAAATTAGAATTATGGAAGAAAGAATTGGGGGCAGTTAGGTGGTACAGTGGATAGAGCACTGGCCCTGGAGTCAGTAGGACCTGAGTTCAAATTCGGCCTCAGACACTCGACACTTACTAGCTGTGTGACCCTGGGCAAGTCACTTAACCCCAATTGCCTCACCAAAAAAAAGAAAGAATTGGAGAGCTCTTTTCTTTTCTGCCACTTTAGAGTTTGCACTCGATTCCCTCAGCTTCTGACACACAGAACAACTCTGGCATGTTCATGGATCTGTACCTACCACTCCCGGGAGCAACAGGATCATCTGGGACAAGGATCACCCATCCATCCAGATGAATGTGGCCGAGGTTGACAAGGTCACAGGCAGATTCAATGGTCAATTATTTGTGGAGTAATTCATAGCATGAGAGAATCTGATGATTCTGTACTCCAGCTAGCAAAAAATTATGATATTGTTTAAAAGAATTTCTAATTGAAGAAATTTTGTGGAGTTATGTCTTAATAAATCAGAAAAACGGCAAGAAAAAAAAAAGAAAAGAAAAGAAAGAAGAAAGAATTGGAGAATGAATTAACAGCTTGACATAAAAGGTGACCCAGCAACAAACTACTTGAAAATTAGAATGGACTATAATGAAGCCCAATGAGTCCTTGAAACAACAAAAAAACACGAAAATCAAAGTTATAAGACAAAAAAGAAAAGGAAACAGAAGGTAGTAAAAACAACTGACCTGGATCATAGATCGAGGAGAAAACATTTAATAATCACTGGACTACCTGAACACCATGACCAAAAAGAGAGTCCAGATACCCTATTTCAAGAAATCTTAAAAGAAAACTGACCATCTTTCTTAGAGCCAGAGGGAAGAGTGAAAATAGAAAGAAACTCTCAAGTGAAAATTCCAGGAACATCATGGCAAAAATTCAGAGCTTTTGGATAAAGCAAAAATATTGCAAGCAACCAGAAAGAAATAAGTCAAGTACTGAAGAGTCACGGTAAGGATCACGCATCATTTAGCAACCACCATTATAAAGGAGCAGAGACCTTGGAATATGATAGTCTGAAAGTTAAAGAATATAGGCTTACAGCCAATAACTTGCCCAGCAAAACAGAATAATCCTAAAGGGGAAAAAAGAGATTTTTTTTTTTTATGAAATAGAGGACTTCCAAGCATTCCTGATGAAAAGACCATAGCTTCATAGAAACACTGAAGTTTAAACACAGGAGTTAAGAGAAGCATAAAAAGGTAAATAGGAATAAATAATCATAAGGGACTAGACAAGAATAAAGGAGGGTAGTATACCCTTTCTCTTATTCCCCTTTCTCCCTTCTTTCCTTGCCCTCCAATTTCTCTACTGGGGGAAATGTATTTCTTTACCCAGCTTTGTATATGTGCATGCATTCTTCCTTGCTTTCAGTAGTCTGGAGAAGAGTGCTTAACTTCAAATATGGGGAGATGATCCATGTCACCTCTGAACAATATCATCTTCAGGGGTCACAGAGGGAGTTTAATTAGACAGGGCCTGGAAGTGATTCCGTTATGTCTTGACTAATGATGAAACATAATACCTTTCTCCTGATAGAGAAGTGGAGGACCCAGAGTGCAGAATGAATTGTATTTTTTTGGACATTGCCAATGTAGAAATTTGTTTTGCTTGACTATACATGTTTATAACAGATGTTTTGCTTTTCTTTAGTTCTCATTTTTCAGAGAGAGAGAATAGGTGGGAGAAAAAAAGGCAGATTTTTGCTGTTTAAAAAAAATGCATGTATACATATACACATATACATGCACACATACATGCATATATATATATATATATATATATATTAAGAATGTTAGTTCCTTGAGGGCAAGGACCTCTTTCTACTTGCATTTGTATTCCCAGGTCTTACCAAAGCACATGGCACATAATTAGTGTTTAATAAACATGTATAGTCTGCATACCTGATTGACTGACTGATTTAAGGGGGAAAACAATGAATGGAAAGGTAGGAGACTTTGCTTCTAGCTAGCCCCAGTTCTGCTATTAGCTCATGATATCACCTTGAATAAGTCACTTTACCTCCATGGACCTAAGTTTGCAAATTTGTAAACTGAAAGGGTTGGATTAGATAATATTTAAGGTCTCTTTCTATTAGCTGATCCTAATTGGGCTTATCGCCTGAGGTATGCAGATTTAGGGAGTTTCTGTTGTTGGAAATCACATATGTGTGTTCTTTTTGTCTACTATTTGGCCATTAGACAAAAGCTATCTTATGTAAATTTATATTGGGTAAGAGATTGACATAGAACAATGGATAAGGGACAGGAAACCCAGGTGTGTGTAGGAGGAACAGAGGGAATCAAAGAGAGAAAGGAGAGGTTGGTGATAACAGTGAAAAGGTGAGAAAATGGGGAAACAGTGAATCAATCCTGATAGTCATTGGAGAGAACAGGTTGTGGGATGTAATCCAGAGTAGATACCTAGGGAGACAAATTCTAGCTGTGGATGCCAGAGAGGATTTAGTAACTAGCACAGGTGTTGGAGACTATAGGGAGACAAATTTTGACCTGAACCCAAGCATTATTCCAAGAGAACTGGATGAAAAAGGCCTTGCTTTCCTCAGGGACAAACATGAGAGAGAGAGACTGAGACAGACAGTAATAGTAGTAGTAGTAGTAGTAGTAGTAGTAGTAGTAGTAGTAGTAGTAGCAGTAGCAGTAGCAGTAGTAGTAGTAGTAGCAGTAGTAGCAGTAGCAGTAGCAGCAGCAGCAGCAGCAGCAGTAGTAGTAGTAGTAGTAGTAGTAGTAGTAGTAGCAGTAGTAGTAATTTATATAGCATTTTGAGGTTTGCAAAGCATTTATATGTGTTGTCTCATTTAATCTTCACAACAACCCTGGGAGGTAAGTGCTACGACTATTCTCATTTTACAGTTGAGGGAACTAAAATTGAAAGATATCAGGTGTCCAACTCAGGGTTACATAGCTGCCAAATATCTAAATCAAATTTGAACTCAGGCCTTTCTGACTTCACTGCATTCTGTAGCTTATGCCCTGAGATTCCTTTAACAGTAATGAATGGGTTTCTTATGCTCAAAATCAAGGATTTATAACCTTGTTTTGATCTTGGACCCCTTTGTCAGTCTGGTGGGGCCTTTGGGCCCCTTCTCAGAATAATGTCTATAAATTCTTAATATAAAATCTATAGGATTGCAAAAGAAATGAATAATACAGCAATGAAATTATCAATGTATTTTTAATGATTTCTTGGACCCCAGGTTAAGAACTCTTGTTTTAGACCAATTGACTTGAATCAATACATGGCTAATGATTTACTACTATGGACAATAGGCACTGACCAAAAAGCAGGGGAGTAGCCTCCTCCTTCACCCTGCCCTGCCTTTATTCCTTGGTGGTTGAAGGTCAAAGTGACCAGAGCTGAAGGCAGAGGACCTTCTTTTGGGGTGGTGCCCCAACATTTCCTAAGATTGTTCTCCCCTGCATGCACCCAGCTGCCACGCTGACTCCAGGGCACATGACCCATTGGAGGCTGTCATGGGCTTTCCATTTTTAGCAGACACGAGCAGCAGGACGAGGAGCAAACAGCTCCTTGTATCTCCACCTGCAAGCTCCAGTCCTCTCCCGTTTGGGGCTCCTCCTGCCTCCTCTTGTGTTTACTGAACCCGGGCCTGTTTAATGGACTAAGAGCTCTGATAAGAACCCACAGACTGTTTACTGAGTTAAGGACTCTGGACTCTCCATACCAGCTGACATGCACCTGCAGAGGACAGAGCTATTTTCAGCACTCCTCCTCCTCCAAGCCATTTCCTGCCCCTCTTTCTGTCCCCCTGCTTCAGAACACGGAGCCTTGGTGATTGTGTTTCTCATACCCACCCCTCTCCAAAGAGCCCTATTTTCTTTCTAGAAAGCCCTCCAAATCTGCAAGCCAGAGGGGAATCTCAAGATTCAACCAACATCCTAGGGAAGAGGCTCCAGACCCAGATCAGTCATTGCTTTAGGCATCAAAGAGACAACCTACCCTGAAAACAGAGGCTTTTAAAGTTGCCCCCTCCCCAAGTGTAACTAATTTAAAAGGAGAAGTTGTTCACATACAGATACAGCCACATAGACACTTCCATGTGCACACAAAGTCCCAGTTAAAATCCCACTTTCTATAAGAGGCCTTTGCCAAATTCATCTTGCTTTGCTCAACTCTAGTGCTTTTCTTCTACTGATTATCTCTGATTTATCCTGTCTCTAGCTTGTGTGCATATTTCTGTTTGCGTTTGCCTTCTCTGTTAGAGACCTCATCTTTCTTTGTATCTCCAGTCTTTAGTACAGTTCCTGGTCCATAGAAGGCACTTAAGAAATGTTTATTGACTGCTTGCCTGCCTGCCTAGAATATGTAGGATTACAAAGGGAATCAATAACATAGAAATAAAGTTATCAAAACGTTTTAATGAATGAATGGGTGAACCAGGACATTCAGGTATCTGATCACCCTGCGATAAGTGAATGGAGAGAAACATGAAAAGATTTACACGAACTAACACAGAATGAAGTAAAGAGAGCCAAGAAAATATACATAACTACCAAAAAACACCCAACAACAACCACAAAATTATTTAAAATGAATGCTTGGCAAAGGATTGGAAATTGAGGGGATGCCCATCAATTGGGGAATGGTTGAACAAGTTGTGGTATATGAATGTAATGCAGTACTGTTGTGCTGTAAAAAATGATGAGTAGACAGATTTCAGAAAAGCCTGGAAAGACATGAAATGATGCTGAGTGAAGTGAGCAGAACCAGAACATTGTACACAGTAACAGCAACATTGTGTGATGATCAACTGTGATAGACTTAGCTCTTCTCAGCAGTGCAATGATCGAAGACAATTCCAAAAGACTCACTATGGAAAATTCTCTCCATGTCCAGAAAAAGTATGAATGCAGATCGAAGCATATTATTTTCATCTTTTTTTTCTTTCTTGTGGTTTTTCGCTTTTGTTCTGATTCTTCTTTCACAACGTGACTAATGTGGAAATATGTTTAACATAATTTTACATATATAACCTTAAAAAAAGAAAATGAATGCTGCAAAATTACCAAAAACAAACATGGTCCCCCAAAAAGATATAAGAAGATCTATCCCCTTTGCCCTGGCAGAGGTCTGGGGGTTAAGGGGGTTCGGGAATATGGAACATTCCACAGTGTCAGATTTTTTTTTTGATGTATTGATTGATTTTACTGAATTTTTTTCTCTTCTTTTTATTTTTTCAAAATCTCTGTGAGGAAGAAAGAGAAGGGATGTAGGGGAAAATCTAGGCAACATAAAAACAAAAGATATCCATAAAAACCTACTTTTAGAAAAATAGCAACTATGTCTTAATGGAATTCAAAACCATGAAGCAGCAAGCAACAAAAAGAGTTCTGAATTTGGAGTCAAAGGTCTTTGGTTGGAATCCAGCTCGGTTCCTTAATACCTACATTTGTTGTTGTTCAGTCATTTCAGTTGTGTCCAACTCTTTATGTCCCCATTTGGGGTTTCTTGCCAAAGATCCTTGAGTGGTTTGCCATTTCCTTCTCCAGCTCATTTTACAGATGAGGAAACTAAACAGACATGGTTAAGTGACTAGCCTAGGGTCCCACAGCTATTAAGTATGTGAGGCCAGGTTTGAACTCAGATCTTCGGACTCCAGGCCCAACACTCTATTCACTGTACCACCTAGCTGTCCCAACACCTGTATAACCTTGGAATTCACTTAACCTCTCAGGGGCTCAATTTGCTTCTCTGAAAAAGGATGGGGTTAGACTAGCTGAACTCTGAGGTCCCTTCCAGATACCAATCTCTGAGACTTGTAGGGGGAATACAACATCTTCAAATGGATTTATAATCATACTGATATGGATAGTTCCACCAACCACGAAGACCACAATCTCTCTAGGCCTGTCCATTCAGTACAGTTCTGGTTTCTACACTCCCATAAGTTCACCACAATGAGGCCACCCACCACTCTGAGGGCCTTTCTCACTTTCTTCTTACAAAAAGTCCTGGGGGTAGCTAGGTGGTGCAATGGATAAAGCACCGGTCCTGGATTCAGGAGGACCTGAGTTCAAATCCAGACTCCGACACTTAACAATAGCTGTGTGACCCTAGGCAAGTCACTTAACCCCAATTGCTTCACAAAAAAAAAAAAGATAGAGTTCAGCCAAACTGTACCATAATCTACTCCTCAAACTTGATACTGTATGTCCTGCCTTCATACCTTCCCACAAGCCATACCCCATGCATGGAATGAGTTTTCTCCTCATCTCTCAGAATTGTTGTTTCCTGCTTAAAAAGTTCAACTCAGGTGCTACTTCCTCCATGAAGTCCCCTGGCTATTAGTGCTTTCTCCTTCTTCAATCTCCTTTATAATATTCTTACTTGTATAATAAGGTCCAAGACAGGGGCATTTAGCATGTATCTGTGCATGTAGAATGATATGTAACTCCTAAGTAGTGGAGAGAATGCCAAAGCTGTGGATATCCATGAGAGTAGAATTGTTGCCAGAGCATCTTGAGAAAAGAACATGTGTGGTTCCAGGGACTCTTGGGAAGATTCACATAGAGAGAGAAAAAAAATACTTTAAAATTCCAGGCATGTAAGAGAAGCCAGCTCAGAATGTTCCTGATGTCCAGTTTGCTTCCCTATAGATTTTGGAGAGAGACTGTCATGAGTAAGATCTGGCCCTCTCTTTGTCAAGATGAAATCTTACCAGGGCAGCTAGGTGGCACAGTGACTAAAGCACTGGCTCTGGATTCAGGAGGACCTGAGTTCAAATCCGGCCTCAGATACTTGATACTAGCTGTGCGACCCTGGGCAAGTCACTTAACCCCAATTGCCCCACCCCCCAAAAAAGGGAACAAATTTGGGGCAGCTAGGTGGCGCAGTGGATAGAGCATCAGCCCTGGAGTCAGGAGGACCTGAGTTCAAATACGGCCTCAGACACTTGACACTTACTAGCTGTGTGACCCTGGGCAAGTCACTTAACCCCAATTGCCCCACCAAAAAAAAAAAAAGATGAAATCTTACCTCATCTCATTAAAGAGCTCGTATATTCTCTCTATTATATATCCTAATACATATATATGTGTATTGTATGTTTGTATGTACATGTATTTGTGTGTGTACACATATATACATATACAGGGTAGGCCAAAAGCCATGAAGGAATTTCAATATTTAATAACTCCTTTATTTTTTTAATTTACAACACCATAGCATCATATACAGTATATAGAGAAAATGAATTTACATTAAGTGTGAAAAATAAAATCTCATAGTGAAAAATAAGGAAAAAAGAATTTTTAAAAAGTCTACACACACACACACACACACACACACACACACACACAAACTTCTCCAATTTCTGTTTGCTTGGATAAATAGGTTTACTACTCACCATATGCTATTTTTGGTCATCTTTTGTATAAAGGACACTTGGTGAGAAGGGGCCAAGCCAGAAATGCGTATAAACTTAGGGCTATCCTTTTCCCTTTAAGAGCGACCAGAGAAACAGTTTTTATTATAAATTCCTAAACCAGGAATAATTGGTGGGGATAGGAGGTACAGATAAATATAATTCCAGTCCAATACCATTCTTGGTGATAAGCAAGGGAAGGAATAAATGCTTAGTCACAGCCCTTTTCCAATTTCCCTCTAACTGAACGTTGTAGTGTGCCGAAGGTGGATTGGGTTCCAGATCTATCAATTTGGGTTGCCCACAAATTACAATGAGATAACCTATTAAGACATACATGTCTTATTATACTTGTATATGTGTTATATCCTGCCCATAGAGCAGAAATTCCTTGAGGGCAGGGCCTTTTTTGTTTTTGTTGCTACATCCTTAATGCCTCCCATATAGTAGGTAACGTAATGCTGACTGAATTGAGTTGGCATAAAAACACAGGATGCTGGAAAAGTCATATATAAAATATATACTTTTCTGTTTGGGTGATGTTCATCTCATGTCAGTTCTTATATCCTAGCTAAATGGGAATGCAGAGATAGGAAACATAAAGTTGTATTTTGAGAAATTCCCATCTAGGTCATTCCTGGCTCACAGTAGGATCTTTCTGCATGCAGACTTACCACCCAAGGTCAAGAGAGATTGAAATCATGTCCAAGTTTAATACTGAGTTGTCTCAGGAAGGACTGCCTGTGGTTTCTTGCTTAGTTCTGACTGGAGGGCCCAGAGCAGAGCACCTGATACTACCATCTCTGTGAATTGGCCAAACTATAGGCTGACTATAAAAATCTATGTGGTGTCGGGGATAGAGTGCCAGACCTGGAATCAGGAAGACTCATTTTCCTGAGTTGTGTGACCCTAGGCACATTACTTAACCCTGTTTGCCTCAGCTTCTTCATCTGTAAAATGGGTCGGAAAAGGAAATGGCAAACCACTCCAATATATTTGCCAAGAAAACCCCAAATAGGTTCACAAAGAGTCAGACATGAGTGAAATGACTGAACAACAACAAAGAAAAAACCAAGGGCCTATGTCTCATGAGCAATGAGGGGTATAAGAGAGAGAAAAACAAAGGACTTTTTTTTTTTTTTTGCATGAAGAGTTCTCTGCCTCTATGCAGTAAAATAGAATGATCTTCTTTGGAGAGCTCTGAAAACAAAGAGACTGATCCTGACCTAGAGGCAGGTGAATGGACAACATCAGTGATGTCAGACCCAAATAGAAGCAGGGCGACTACACTACATAATCATCTCTACTGGCACATACTGACTTGGAAAATCACATGTTAACATTATCTATGTTTTATTATATTTTTGTTTGGCTAAATATTTTCCATTTACAGTTTAATTTGGTTCAGGACCCAGTGGAGAGTTTTGAGCCTCAGTGGAGTGTTTAACACTTCTGGATTAGATAACCCCTTGAACTCCCTCCTACCCCCAAATTTCTGGGAAAGGATAGGCTCAAAAGGCAATGGAATTCAAGAGGTCTTTACTAATACCTTCTGTAGTGCCCAGTCCCAAATCAAGACTGTAAGAGGAGGTTGCTGCCCTCAGAGAGTTTACAGTCTATCTGGGAAACACACATGAAAAAATGAGAAAATGTATACAAGATAATATAGACGTATTGGATTTCATTGACTTTTAACCCTACCCTTTGATTCAAAGCCAAGGAAAGAGCTGGAATTCGAACGAGACCCAGAAATATGGTGGGGGAGGGGGATTAGACACGAAACAGATGGATAATAATGTAAAACAGTGTTAAAATGTGGAGGATCGGAACGTGCCTTTGGGTTAGTGGAGGGATATGCCAACAAGGCCCTAAATAACTAAAAATGCCATATTCACCCACCCACCCCCCCAGACACCTAAAATTCCACTCCTAAGTAGGATGTCATTTCTGTTTTGTTTTGTTTTGTTTTATAGGTATGAAAAACATCTTTAAGTTAATTAACTTTAGAAAAAAAGATGAAATACACTCAAGTTATTATTATTTTTTTACTTTTTGTGGGGCAATAAGGGTTAAGTGACTTGCCCAAGGTCACACAGCTAGTGTCAAGTGTCTGAGGCTGGATTTGAACTCAGGTCCTCCTGAATCCAAGGCCGGTGCTTTGTCCACTGAGCCACCTAGCTGCCTCTCAAATTATTTTAAGCATAAGAAATGATTTTTTTTAAATACGAGAAATTACTGAAACAGCAACACTACATCCCATGTAAGATAGGCTAGTTTTATTTTTCCCTTAAAAAGTATTAAGACCATTTTAATGACTTAATTAAATTAGACAATTAAGACTCAGACCAAAGGCCCTCCTTCAGACTTCTACTGCACAGTCACATGGGCCCTGCTCCTAACTGAATTTAACCCCACATATTTACCTGATTTCAAACAATGTGTTGGGATGTCATTTCTTTTAAGCATTGCCCTTTCCAGACTTGTTTTTAAACATGCAAATCTACCCCAATGATGAGACCAATTCAGTCCCTCACCCCTCAGTATAAATAAGTCAACTGGCCTTTTTCCTGAAGGTACCCAGGACAAAGCAGCATTGCTAGAGGAACAGAGAGAGTCACTGAAAGGAAAAAGGACTCAGAAGTGGGGAAAGGGTGAATATTAAAGAGAAGCTTTGCTGACTTCATCAGGCTTGCTGTGCAGGGCCAGCTCTCAGGGAGGAAGAGGTCATATCTATACTGTCTGAGACGTTAACCCTCTCTCCCATTATCCTCTTGATCTCACTGCTCTTCAGCCCTGTAGACCAAAACTTAAAAAAAAAAAAAAAACTAAGGGAAAAAAGCAATAAAGGACAAAGGAAAATTCTCTGAGATCCAACCTCTTGGCACCAGAGTTGGTATTATCTCTTCCAAGAAAAATTCTCCTGCTTAAAGTCAAGCAGCGACTTCTTTCCTGCAAATACTAATAGCAGTCATATGTGAGCCCTGACAGGGCATTTTCTAGGCCCCAGCCCCAACTAGATGACAACATGGGTAAATTTTCTCCTGGCTCTTGGTTTCCAGAGGTCTTAATGTAGAATATGTTAGTTCTTTTACAATGCAGATGTTCAAGGAGCTTACAGTCTAATAGAGGAGACAACATCTACAGGGGTTTGATTTTCCTAAAGTCTGGTATACTATATCTTAGTTTCCCTGTGACCTTGGGACAGTAAGTAGTAAGCATACATAAGAACTTTTACCCCTTTCCCTCCCACCCCCAACCCTACCTCCCATGGCTTCTTAGGGTAGGAGGGTATGATTACATTTTCCAGAAGTCTGTGGACTAAGAATACATGGGAGAATGGAAGGAGAAAGAGGAGGAAAGGAGGAGGAAGAGCAGGAGGAAGAGGAAGAGGAAGAGGAGGGAAACAAGAACACAAGCAGAACAACAACAACGGAGGAGGAGCTAATATTTCTATAGAGCTTTAACTGTTGCAAAGAGCTTTACATTTATTATCTCATTTGATCGGATTCTCACAAAAATCAATCAATAAACATTTATTAAGCATCTACTATGTTCCAGACACTGTGCTAAGTACTGGAAATACAAAAAGAAGCAAAGAATAGTCCCTACCCTCAAGAAGCTTGCAGTTGAATGGGAGAGACAGCAAATGAATATACACAAACAAGCCATATACAAGATAAATAAGAAATAATTGACAAAGGAAAGGCACTAGAGTTAAGAACCAAACAGTAGATGCTACAATTATTCCCATTTTGCAGATGAAAAAACTGAGGCTAAGAAAGATTAAATGACTTGCCTAGAGCCACACAGTCAGTAAGTGTAGCCGGATTTGAATTTGGATCTTCCTGACTCCAAATCCTGGGCTATATGCATTACGCCACACAGCTGCTTACATGGCACATTGGAGGAGATCAGAGATTGCTGGGAAGAAAGTAATTCATGTGTTTAGATCTGGTGAGCACTAGCAAGGGCATTAACTGTTGGCTTTCTGAACTAAAGTGGGATTTTCAGGGGCATCAGCAACCTGATTGGACTCTCCATTTAAACAGGCATGATAGACAGACTGGTCATAAGGAAGCAGAATGAGAATGGGTTAAGACTTCAAGGGAAATCTTGGCGCTGGTCTTGAGGAAATGCCTACATAGTCTTTATCAAAGACTGTACCCATGCTGCCCTATTGATGTTATGAGTTTGTTTGTCAGAGCCCCCTTGACGTTCTTATTCATTTTGTAATCCGTGTTTTTGTTCCAAACATTTCATGGTTGTCTTGGATGTTAACAGGAGAGCTGACTCAAACTCTTTGGAAGAGACCTAAATTTAGAGGTTTTCAAAGGTCAGAGACCCTTTGTTCGGGTGGGGATAAGACCATGTGAGAGTATTTATTACTGATAAGCCGCTAAAAATTGAACTCGGTCCATCTGTCTTCAATCAACACATGGGTTCCAAATGCATACCGATTTTCCATTGGTTCTATGATAACGAACATGAATTTCCCAGCCATGCTCCAATGAAGAAAGGCTCAGTAACAGTGCATGTCGATTTCCTGTGGCCTTGCTACAATGCATGTTGATTTCCCATGGTATCATTAAATACCCATTAATTTGCCTGTGGCCCCTTCCTAATGCATGTTCATGGCATGTTAAGTATTCCGTGACTCAATAATCGCGATAACTTTCCTGTGGCCCTATTACAGGCATGTTCATTTCCCAGGAGCCATCACAATGCAGATTAATCTTCCTGTGGTCCTGTTGTAATATTAATCTTCCGGTGCCCCTGTTACAATATTAATTTTTTCATGGCCCTGTTCCAACATATGTTAATTTTCCGTTGCCAACGTAGATGCCCCCAGCATAGTGGATCAACAGACTCAAATAATTTAGATTTATTATGGAAAGTGGACCTAGAGATTGAGGCAATTTACTGCTTAGAAACGGATTCCAACTTGTCCATTAAACTGCCCTATTTCCCCTTCCCACTCCCACTCCCACCTCTCTAGCATCAGTATAGGTCGCTGCATACACTGTTAGCATAAGGTCTCTGGCTTTAAGTGAGCAATAACACTCCAGGTTAGAAAGAGAAGCAGCAAAAAACAATTACCAGAATCCCTCCCTTGGAAAGAAACTATTTAGGGGCAGCTAGGTGGCACAGTGGATAAAGCACCGGCCCTGGATTCAGGAGGACCTGAGTTCAAATCTGACCTCAGACACTTGACATTTACTAGCTGTGTGACCCTGGGCAAGTCACTTAACCCTCATTGCCCTGCCCCCACCCCCAAAAGAAACTATTTGCCTAAAATTTCCATAAATCACTAGAAATAAACAACTTTCTCCTAGCACACTTATCACCTTCCTTGAATCAGCCCAGCAGAAGCTCTGAAGACTGGTGAAATCATACAGCTTCCAAGATGAAGAGTATTAAAATGCTTAGAAACCCAGAGCCAGCAGCACCATAAGGGAGTGACATGTAATCCAACTTCCACCTTGGCCTCCATCTCCACCTCCCACTACCACCCACCACCACCCACCACCTCCCACTACCACCCACCACCACCCACCACCTCCCACTACCACCCTCCTCCTCCACCACCTCCCACCACCACCACCCTCCTCCTCCACCACCACCACACTTTGGAATTCTAAAGTAACAGATGCTCTCTCGCCTGTGGCATGAGGAGAAGCAGGCCATGGGTTGGGAATAAGCCTTACAGACACTTGCCCATTGACTAGTTATGCCCCATCTGAAGACCCCATCAGTGGGCCCTCACCTCAACTTTCAAGGCTGCCCCTCCAGCTATCCACGATGATTTGTGCCTTCTTTCACATTCCAGTTCTTTCTGCTGGGTGGCAGGGCTCCCCCGGTAAAATGTTCACCATCCCCTTTCCTCTCCCCACCTTCAGCAGCTGCCAGGTAGCCTTCCTTTCCGACCCCCCCCCACCCCCGCCCCCTCCTTCAACCCCAACTCCCTGCAATTTCCTCTACTGGCCTCTCAAGCAAATGTGCCTGCAGCCCAGGCCTGGCTGGGAACTCTTGAAGCCAATTATTAGGTTGTCTCCCGTAAACTGCAGAACTAGTGTTTTTTCTATCATGATAGAGCAGAGATTGAAGGTGATTATCTTCCAGGTTGTACCTGTGGTGGGAGTGGGGGTGGGATGGGAGTGTGTCAGGGGCAGGGTGATGGGAGTTCAGATGGGCTTCCAGGGCCCCAGCTTTCTCAGCCTCTGCCAATGAAAATGCCTGGAATTAAGCAGCACCTTGAATCACCTAAAGCCAGGGAGATTAACTGCTCAAACAGATGACCCTCCAGAACAGCTCTGGTCAATTAGCTAATGACTCTAACCAGGGTCTGGTATTTTTGTTGTTGTTGTTGTTAAACTCTCAGCTATCCCAACTATCATTATAATCTCATTTCCCTTCCTGTCTTTAAGCATTTGTGTAAATCTGTAACCAGCCTTCCAGGTTTGCAACAAATTTAGCAAGCCTCCAAATCTTGTTTAATTTCCTAGACCCAAGACTTTCCCAGTGGCCAGCCACCAATTATCAGCCATCAGAGCTCCCTTTTTCCATCCCATGAATTTCAGGGCCCTGGGCAATGCTTATGGAAAGGGAGGGGGAGGGAAGGAATCGGGGAGGAAAGTGGGGGGAGAGGGAAGGAAGGAGGGAGAAAAGGAAGAAGGGAGGAAGGAAGGAGGAGGAGGAAGGAAGGGGGGGGTGGGGAAGGAAGGAAGGGGAACGAGAAAAAGGCCCCAGATGTGTAGTCAGCATCAGTGGTGGTGATTGTGAAAGTGCCATTTAAATTGGTACCTTCTCCAGCCTTCTTCCATTCTTTCCTGTTTGGGATCCATCAGAGAAACATAAGGTAAGATTTGACAGGGCTTCCAAGAGACCCTCAACCCATGCTGTATGATAACACACTAATTACTCTTTCCCTCTTCCCCCCTTTTAATGATTTATTTTTCCTCCCGAGAGCTGAAAATATTTTCCAGCTACTTAATTTGGCCTCTTCCTTGGTTCCCCTCCTGACCTCTCAGTTTCTTTAAGCAAGACCACCATCGTCCTAGTAACCCAAGTCCCAAACCTGGGAATCACCTTCCTCTTTAATATGGTAGTCAATCTATCTGTCTTTGAGAGGCTGGAGCTGAAGACATACTGGGGTGGAAGTAGTCAGAGCATCAGAGATCAGCATCCAACTTTGCTTCTTACTCCCTCTACACCTCATCGGGCCTCAGTTCTGTTATCTGAAAAATGAGGTGGTTGGTAAAGAAGAGACAGAGAAGACAAGACCCCTTTCCACACTCCTTTGCCTGTGTGTGGGGAGGGGTCCCTACAAGTATGAAATATTTCCTTAATACTAGTTTTTTTTAATGTATTTCTGAGTTTTGCTGATTTTTTTCTCATCCACTTTTTCTTTTTTTCTCCCTTTTAAAAAAAATATTCTAACTAGCTATGTGACCCTGGGCAAGTCACTTAACCCTCATTGCCCTGCAAAAAAAAAAAATATATATATATATGCATATATTGTTATAAAGATGGCTCACTGGAAAGGGGGAGAGGAGAAAAAGAAGGGGAAATCTAGGTGATCTAAAAAACAAGAGGTATCAATAAAAAATCTATTTTAAAAGCGATTTAGTTGGACTAGATTTAGAACTTTGCAGTTCTAAATTCCATGATCTTACTTATTTCACTCACCCCAATATCCACAAATCCTGCTGATTCTGCCTCAGAAATCACTCCCATCCTCCCCTTCTTCTCCATTCTCAGAGCCACCACCCCTCATCCAGGCCTTCATGACCTCTCACCAGAAAAATGAATGTTTCATTTTTTGCACTTATATATCCCCAGCACCTAGACTAGCTGGCCTGGTACAGAGTAGGTGCTTAATCAATGCTTAATGATTGAATAGTTTCCTAGCCAATTTCCAGCCTCCTGTCTCCAGGCTATCCTCCATTCTTCTAGCAGATCAGTCAAAGGGAACTGGAAAGTCAGCAAGGTTTGCAGGGGGTGGGGGTAGGGGTGAGAGTGGGGGTGGGGTTAGTTTCTGAGGGAGACTCCTTTTCTCCCCACTGTTACCTGGGGATTATCCACTATTGTCTTCCTTCTGAGTGTTCGGCAAGGTCCAGAGCACTCTGTGTCCAGCTTGTGTTTGTACCTGTTGAGGCCTGCCAGGCTGGGTTCCCCTGTGGGGAAGGGGGAAGATTCCAAGAACGAGCTGAAACTTGAACAGGGAAGATAATAATAAAAACCTGGCTATAGGTCCTATCTGACTAAGTGTCCAAGAGATTCTGTGCCCAGTGATCCCTGAGTCTGGGCTGTGGAGGATCCCCTACCCAAGGGCCAGAGAGCCCAGAGAGCTTAATGAGAACCCTTTGCTTCCTGGGAAGGCATCCCATGTGCTGTCGCCTTACACAGCTTTGTCAGACCTTTTTCTTTTATTCTATCTAACAGAGATAAATTCAACTGACTGGACTTCATTCATGATGCTCCCTTTATCTATGTAACCACCAGATGGCATTAATAGCCGCTCTCTGGGGAGCCTCACCCTTACTTACCCTTCTCCCTTTGGCCTCCTGGCTTCTCTGCTACCGTGCCATCTTCTAGAAGCTTCAACTGACCCCCCTTAATGCTAGTGCCTTCCCCCTACTGATTACCTCCAATATATCCTAGCCACTTGTGTGGTATATGTATGCACAATACCTGGCATAAAGCACTATGTTCTTATTAACATATATATGTATATAGCATATATGTATGTGTTGTTGAGTTATAATAGTTGTGTCCAACTCTTTATATGACCCCATTTTAATTTTTCTTGGCAAACATACTAGAGTGATTTGCTATTTCCTTCCCCAGCTCATTTGCCAGATGGGGAGACTGAGGTAAACAGTTAAGTGACTTGCCCAGAGTCATGTAGCTATCAAGTGCCTGAGGCTAGATTTGAACTTATGAGGTCATATGAGTCTTCCCGATTCCAAGCCCAGCATTCTATCCACTGTGCCTACTAGGTGCCACATATGTATGTGTGTTTATGTGTGTACATATATATGTATATGTCTGTGTGTGTGTATCTATACATATATGTATGTGCATTGAGAAAAGGAGTTTATACATAGCTGTTTTCATGTTGTCTCCCCTCTTAGACCTGGGATCCCCGAGAGCAATGATTGTCTTTCTCCTTCCTGTGTATCCCCAGTTCCTGGTACACAGTGGGTGTTTAATAAATGCTTATTGGCCGAGTTATTTAATTCTCTGTACTCCTGGGGTCTATCCCTCAGCTCTACCTCTCTCAACAGGGTGGTACCAACCCATTAAGGCCAAGGAATTGGGAATCTACCCAATTAGAACTTGACCTTGTTCTTTTTCAGGGAGTACTAGTGCTGAGACCTTTCCATAATATAGCTGAATGTGACACAGAAGTTGGCAAATGTGTATACTGCATGCAACATTTTAAATCTTAACATCGAATGGATGTTAAATAGTATATAGGAAGCAGAAGAGAATACATATGAAAACTACCAAACATTAGTAGGCAGTGGGGAGCTCACCACTCTCCTAAAACACAGAGATACTTCCAAAACAGAAGGCCATTCAGTATCCAGGCGTTCTAAAATGTTCACTTCTCTCACTCATTCATTCCCTCTCCATTGAAATGGAATTATTTTTGAAGATTACTACATTACTAGGTGGCACAGTGGATAGAGCACTGGCCCTGAAGTTGGGAACACCTGAGTTCAAATCTCACCTCAGATACTTACTAGCTATGTGACCCTGGGCAAGTCACTTAACCCCAATTGCCTTAAAACATCTGAGACCATGGAGCCATTCATTCTGATGTATATCTTGCCACTGGATGGCTCTGGAGGAGAGAGTGAGGTGGTGACCTTGTACAACACTCCATCACTTAAATCCAATTCACTGCAAGTCATGACATCATCTCCCAATGTCATAGTCCTCTTTGGGAATGAAGGACAAACAACAGTAATAAATATCTTGTCAATGGACCCAGATGGCTCTGGAGGAGAGAGTAAGGTGGTGACCTTGGACAGCCCTCCCTCACTTGGATCCAGTTCACTGCAAGTCATGACATCCGAGAATGAAGGACGATCACGACCACACCTATTAACAATCGGTAGCCTTTATATGTGTGTTCAGATTTATAAAGCACTTTATACATATTATTGGATATTATACATTTTATCATTGGATCCTCACAACAGCCTGAAGGTAGGTGCCATTATTATCCCCATTTTTCAGTGGAGGAAGCTTGGGCAAACAGAGGTTAAGTGACTTGTCCCATCACATAGTTAGGAAGTGTTTGAGGCTGGATTTGAACTCAAGCAGGGCCAATATGCTGCCTTTAGGGATCCTTATGTATAGTTTAGTGGTCCCCCCTCCCATTTCTATTTGCATTCAAGACCACTCCACTCTACCACCCATCTGTATCCCCATCTTCCCTAAAAGATAGTAAGAACTTTGAAAGAGGTCGTGGTCATCCTTGTATCTTCCCTCCCCCATCCCAAAGTTGAATCTCAGTGCCCTGTGCTCATAGCAGACACCAGATAAAAGTCTGGCAAAGAGCTTGGAAATCTTCCTGGGTGGGTAACAAAGCCACTGGCCAGATTTACCTAGCATAGTCCTGAAAGGATTTGTGTGAGCTCACTCATTAGACTCTCCTGCCTCACTTTTCCTCAAATGTCAAATGAGGGGCTTGGAACACCAAGGTCTGTTACAATTCCAAAATCCTATGATACCCTGACTTGGGAGAACAACGCAGCTAGTTCAGACAGGAGCAAGGGACCTAGCAGCAGAAGGTACGGCAGGATGGCTCCCACGGTAGAAACAAAGCAGGGGATGGGGTGGGAAATAGAAATGTAAAAGAAGGAGGTGATAGGAAATAGATTTAAGAATTCTTAGCAAACATTCTGAAGCACACCTTAGGTTTCTCTTTTCAGGCATTGATATCTCTTGGACCATTAGAGGCAGCTAGGTGGGTCGGTTGATAAAATGATGGGTCTGGAGTCACAAAGACCTGAAATCAAATCCAGCCTCAGACACTGAATGCATCACTTCACCTCTGTTTGCCTCAGGTTCTTCAACTAAAAAAGGAGGGGCTAATAATAAATAGCACCTACCTCCCAGCATGGTTGTAAGAATCAAATGAAATATTTGTTTTTTAGAAAGGACTTAGCCTGGCACACAGTAGGTACTATATTAATGCTTATTCTTTTTTTTATTTTTGTGGGGCAATGAGAGTTAAGTGACTTGCCCAGGGTCACACAGCTAGTAAGTGTCAAGCTTCTGAGGTTGGATTTGAACTCAGGTCCTCCTGAATCCAGGGCCAGTGCTCTATCCACTGCGCCACCTAGCTGCCCCCAATGCTTATTCGTTTCTATTCTCTATTAGAAACGGCTAATAAAGGGCAGCCCCCAAGGCTTATTCGTTTCTATTCTCTATTAGAAACGGCTAATAAAGGGCAGCTAGGTGGCGCAGTGGATAGAGCACTGGCCCTGGATTCAGGAGGACCTGAGTTCAAATCCGACCTCAGACACTTAACACTTAACTAGCTGTGTGACCCTGGGCAAGTCACTTAACCCCAATTGCCTCAAAAATAAAATAAAATAAAATAAAATAAAAACATTTAAAAAAAAAAAGAAAAGGCTAATAAATAGCCCCATCCAGTCTTCTTCTGCTTCTTATGTCTCCAGCTACCCTGACCCACATGATCTTCTTCAAGCACCATACTCCATTTCCCATTTCTGTTCTTCATACTGGCCTAGGCCTGGGATGCTCTTCCTTACGTCTACCTCTCTGGCTTTTTTCAAGACAGCTCAAATCTTACCCTCTGCAAGAGGCCTGGTCCTCCCCAGATGCTAGTGCCTTCTTCTCTGAGATTACATTCCATCTACCCAGCATACATCTTGTACACACCTAGTTATTTGCATGTCTCCCTCATTTCAAAGGGAGCTCCTTTAGTTGGGGATTATTTTTGCCTTTCTTTTTATCCCTGATACTTAGCCTAGTGCCTGCCACAGACTAAGAAAGAGCTTAATAAATGCTTTCTTGACTGGCTGACACCCCATCATTCGGATCCTAGAGTTCTCCAAGAATTTAGCAGACCTAGTACCTACCTAGACCTGACTGGGACCCTGGTAACTCACTCCACCCCTGTATGTTGGGGAAGGAGAGGAAACTGAGACATACAGCCTGACACAAAGGTTTCCTGCTGATTTTGCGGTTCAGTTGAAGACTTGTTCTTAATTATCCAAATAAACAGTTTTCAGCCCCGAGGCCAGGACCCGCCAAAACATGCCATTTCCATTTACTGTGACGTCTGCTTGCCTGCCTGCCTGCCTCCCTCCACATTAACCAGAAATGGATCAGATCTGGGCAGGCAGATGGATGACTGTGGGAGGGGTGACTCTGGGGTTAGGGCAGGGGGGGTGTGTGTAAAGAGAAGTCCACAGGAGTGAGGGACAGGAGATTTGGACTCTGTTCTCTGCTTTACTGATAACTACCTATTCCACTTCCCTGAGCCTCAGTTTCCCTCTGTGCAGAAGGAGGGGGTGAGAGGAGATGGTCACTAAGGACCTTGCCAATTCTAACATTCCCTGATACTTTAGTTTGGTGTTGTTCAGTGTCCGATTCTCCATGACCCCGTTTGGGGTTTTCTTGACAAAGATACTGGAGAGATTTGCCATTTCCTTCTCCAGGTCATCTTACAGATGAGGAACCTGAGGCAAACTGGGTAACTTGCCCAGGGTCCCATAGCTAGTCAGTGTCTGAAGCCAGATTTGAACTCAGGAAGATGAGTCTTCCTAGCTCCAGGCCTGGCAGTCTATCCACTGTGCCACCTAGCAAATCCTGATTCTGACCCTCCCTCCCTTCTCCCCTTAGTACTGGATCCTGCTTCAGCCAACTGAATATCCCCCATTCATCGGTTGTACCAATCAAGTCTGGGATCTATAGGAAACTGGGTTATCCCCAGCTGGGGAGGGGGTGAGGGTGTTAGCCAATGGGGATTTATTAAGAGTTTACTGAGTACCAGGACACTTAGGATACCAAGAAAGGCAAAAACTAGTTCCTGCCCTCCAGGAGCTTAGAGTTGTCTCACAGAGACAACATGTAAACAACGATCAAACAAGCTATAGACCAGGTAGATTGGAGATGATGAACAGAAGGAAGGTACTAACATTAAGGGGGTACTGTGTGTGTGTGTGTGTTGGAGGAAGGGTGATGGGAGTGGGGGGTGGGGTGGGGGTGGATCCAGGACCAGGAATTTCTGAGGCTGACAGGAGCAATCAAAGGCTGGATTGGGCATCAGACAGCAGGATTGGGCAAGGAAGGGCTAGGCGGACTGGGCTCAGGGATCTCTCTGGGCATTCTTTTCCTCTCCACTTCACCTGGACCAATCTTTCAGACCCCAGGGAAGAACCATTACCAGCATCAAGTGGGACCGGCACAGACACCAGGCCAGCAACAATCCCTGGGTCAAGCACAAAGGCTTAGGGTAGAGATGGGAGAGGAGGAGGCTTGGGGAGAAAGCATGGGCAGACCAGGGCACCCTTTTATGGGTTCCTAGTTCTTCAGCCCCTCCTAAGATAAATCATTCACCAAGTTCCCTGGGAGACCCTGATGTTCACTTGGAAGGGCTGCATACCCACCAAAAAGAACTCGGACCCTTTTCCAACTGACCCTGAATTCCTCAGAGCCTCACAGTGTGGAAGGGTGGGGGATTTCAGGCAGGTCACCCACTCAGAGTTCCTGAGGAGAAGGTAGGGCAGGGGGCAGAGGGAGGTGGGCTGATTATCAGCTGTCTCTAATCCCAAGGAAAGGCTTAAACCCAAACTCTCCTTGGAGGCTGAGCAGCAGGGTTTGTTTGGGGAAAATTGACTAATCCCATAATATTTCTGCTTCGGGCTACATTTTTGTCCTGCCCTCTGTGTAGAGTCAAGAGAGGAACCTCAGGGGGCCCCTTGATGCTGCTGAGGAATTTATTCACTTGAAAAAAAGGCACAAATGATTGAGTTTTCAATAGTTTTATTTGTTCCAGAAAGCTCTAGAGCCACCATTCAGTTAGCCAATGACTCATCTGAGCTTCCCCTACCCACCCATCCCCTTTCTCAGGGTGCCAAATTCTGTGCCAGGTGTTTGGGGAAATAGGTCAAAGAACATAGGATTTGGCTGAAGGGCAGGGTACACTATACAAAGGGACAAGATAATAAGAACAATGGGGCAGCTAGACGGCCTAGGCTTAGTGGATAGGCCAGATGGGCCTGGGGTCAGGAAGACCTGAGTTCAGATTCGGCCTCAGACTGGAACTAGCTGTATGACCCTGGGTAAGTCACTTCACCCTGGTTGCCTCAGTTCCCTCATCTGTAAAATGAGCTGGAGAAAAAAAATGGCAAAGCACTCCAGTATCTTTGCCAAGAAACTGCAAATGGGGTCACAGAGAGTTGGACATGACTGAACAAGAACAAAATTAATAACACTTTACATTTGCATATCATTAAACATATCTCTCAATAATTCAGTGAGGTGAATAGGGCAGGTAGGTTCATTTATCCTTAACAGAGCCTTAATAAAGCAGAGGAAACAGTTCCAAGAGGTTAAACCACTTGTTCAAGGTCACCTTTAGTACTACTACCACCACCACTACCACAACCACCACTGTCATCACCACCAATACCACCACCACTAATATTATTACCACTACTACTATTACTACTGCTGCTGCTGCTGATGACATTATTAACATGGGTTTAGATAATTTTAAGGATTGCAAAGCACTTTGCATATATTATTCCATTTTAACCTCCCAACAACCCTATGAGGTAGGTAGTAAAAATATTATTATCTTAATTTTACATGTGAAGGAGGAAACAGGTTCAGAGAGGCTGAACCTCATATAAAAGTCACAGACTAGGATGAAAACTAAGGACATTTCAAAAAAAACCCCAAAAACCCAAAACCAAAAGGGGCAGCTAGGTGGCACAGTGGATAGAGCACCAGCCCTGGATTCAGGAGGACTTGAGTTCAAATTTGACCTCAGATACTTGACACTTACTAACTGTGTGATCCTGGGTAAGTCAACCCCAATTGCCTCACCAAAACCAAACCAAAACAAACAAAAAACCCCCAAAACCTAAGGACATCTCGCCAGACAGGTGCTCTTTGCTCTATACTCAATTTAAGAAAACTTAGTTCAATCACTCAATAGGCATGTAAGTGCCTACTATGTGCCGGGCACTGTTAGGAGCTGGGTATCAAATGTAAACTTGAAACAGTCCCTGCTTTTAAGGATCAAATTTAAAATCCTAATTGGCTTTTAAAGCCCTTCATAATGGTCCCCTTCATCCATTTCCAATCTTGTTACACCTTATTTCCTCTTCTACATAACTCTTCAGTTCAGTGACCCTGGCCTCCTTGCTGTTCTTCACACACGATAAGAAGCATTTTCATTGGCTATTCTCTCCCTTCTCATCTCAGTCTCTTGACTTTTCTGGCTTCAAGTCAAAACTATGACCCCATCTTCTTCAGAACCCCTTTTAATGGTAGTGATTTCCTTTTGTTGATTATCCCTAATTTATCCTGTTTATGGCTTGTTTGTACGTAATTGTTTAGATATTCTCTTCCTCATTGGACCATGTGCTTCTTGAGAAATGGGATTGTCTTTAGACTTATCTTTGTATCCTCAGTGTTTAGTACCCTACTTGACACATAGTAGGTGTTTAATAATACTTGTTGACTTAACTTAGGACCTTACTTATTGAGGGAAACAGAATGTATAGATGATATGCAAATAAAGTAAATACAAGGCCTTTGGTGGGGGAGAGCCCAATCAACTGGGGAATCAGGAAGGGTGCTGCTCATATAGGACATAGCCCTTGAGCTTAGTTTTACAGGAAGATAGGGATTTTAAGACAGATACAAACAAGTACAGATGACGGCAGGTTGCCCATCTCATACAATTTCTGTGTTCCTGGAAAATTACATTTAAAATCAAATTTGTAAACCAAATCAAATTTTCCTATTTCCTTATGAGTACAGATAAGTGTTCTCTCAGCAAAACTATTGACCCCAATAGAATGAAAGTTTGAGGGACAGGATCATTTAATATTTTTGTCTTTGTCCTGAATGCCAGTGTGGTACCTGTTACATAGTTGGCCATTAGTAAATGCTTGTTGGTTCATACCATTAACTATCACATAATGCCTCATAGAACTTTAGAGTTGGAAGAAACCTTAGGCATTTAGTCCAACCTGCTGATTTTACAAATGAGGAAACAGAGGCACAGAAAGGTAAAGTCAGTCAGTCAATAAACATTTAATAAGGACCTACTATGTGCTGGGCACTGTGCTAAACACCAGGGATACAAAGAAAGGCAAAAGACAGTCCCTGCTCTCAAGAAGCTCTCAGTCTAATGGGGAGGGAAGGAACAGGCAGCAGCATTCAGACAGCCTTGTATAAACAAGCTATGGGGGCAGCTAGGTTGCACAGTGGATAGAGCACTGGCCCTGGAGCCAGGAGGACCTGAGTTCAAACCTGGCCTCATACACTTGACACTTACTAGCAAGTCACTTAACCCCAATTGCCTCATAAAAACAAACAAACAAACAAACAAGCTATGGGCAGCAGAATAAATTGAAGATAATCCTTCATTAGGATGCCAATGGGGAAGTCGAACTGTGTCCCTTCCACGCCCAGGCCTTCATTTATATAAGACCACTTACACTTAAATTGTAGAGTGCTTTAGAAGTCTGCCAAGCCCTTGATGTAAAGCTGGACCTCTACATAGGCCCTGAGAGGTTGTGACTTGGCCAGGGTCACAGATCAAGGGTCAGATTTAGGATTCATTCCCAGGTCCTCTGACCCCAAGACTCCCACTCCATTGGGCCCCAGTTATTTTATTGGATTCTTCAGTGTACCTTTGAGGTAGGCTGGGTAGTTATTATTATTCCAGTTATACAAATGAAGACACAGAAGTCCGGAGATGATCATCTCCATAGCTAAGTTCTTCCAATTGGCTAATGGAACAGCCAGTGCTAGGACTCCAGCTTCCTGGGTCTTGGTACACCACACTGAGTCCAAGCCTAGAGAACACAGAGAATCTCCCTAAAAGTTTTTTCCCTACCTTCTTCATATCTTTCCAAACTCTGTACTTGGGACTTGCCACCCAAGAAGTCAATAAGGACCTTCCAAGTGGTGTCAGCCCCTGAAACCAATGAAATCCCCAACCTCAAGATGACCTCTCTCATTATCAAGACTCCCTTAACCTCCCCATAGAGGACTAAATAACAGAATAACAGCTAACATTTGCATTTACTTTAATGTCTGCAAAAACACGTTGTATACATTATTCCACTTATCCTTACAATAATAATAAGACAGTGTAGAACAGGTAGAATAGGCATTATCATCCTCATTTTTATAGATTAAGAAACTGAGGCCCTGAGCAAATTAAGTGTCCTACTTAGGGTCACACAGCTAATAAGATTTAGTGGGGAGATTCAAAGCCAGATCTCTCCTGGATTCTCTGGATTCTTTTCATAATTATGACACATGGGTAGCTGCCAAATCCAACAACAGCCTGGCCCCTGTTCTTCCATGCATCGAAGTCCCTAACAAGTTACATTGAAGACCTTAGTTGACACACTGTAAATTGCTATGAAATAATAGCCAGGTATGTGTCCTGGACTTCTTGGGACTGATCTGATTATCTTATCCTTGGCTTCTGAGCCCTGCTTTCAACAGCTTTCAATCTGGAAGGGAATTCAGAGACTGTCTAGCCCAGCTACTCGATCTTGTCATTCCATTGCCATTTAACAAATGGAAATTGAGGCCCAAATACATTTAGTGACTTGCCCAGGGTCATACAGCTAGTAAGTGTTTGAGGTAAGATTTGAACTCCAAATCCAGTGCTTTATCCAGTATATGTTCCAGATAACAGTCCCTTCCTCACATTTAAAAAAAAAAAAAAAACTGCTCACCGTGGGGAGGGTGGGTCAACAATAATGACAAAAAATTTTTAAGAGGGCCAGGAAAAAATTTTAATATGCAAAAGGGAGGAAACACAGATAAGATAGAAAGCAATATGTAGAATTTATTATGATTTTTTTTTTGCAGGGTTTTTTTGGTTTTGGTTTTGGTTTTTTGAGGATTAAGTGACTTGCCCAGGGTCACACAGCTAGTAAGTGTCAAGTGTCTCAGGCCTGATTTGAACTCAGGTACTCCTGAATCCAGGGCCGGTGCTCTATCCACTGCGCCACCTAGCTGCCCCCATTATGATTTTTTAAAAAGAAAATGGTATGAAAAATTTAGTGTTTCATGGAGAAACGTTTTTCTGCTGTGTCAATAGAAATGCTCCCTATTGGTGTTTAAGTTCAAAATTAAAATAAATATTTATAAAAAGCTATTGACTTTCAAAATCTCAGATTCAATTTTTCCTTCTGATCTCATTTCTAAAATCATAGCCATCTAGAGCTAAAAAGGACAAGGAAAGAATCATCTCATCCAGGAGTTCTCAACCTGGTGTCCACAGACAGAGGATGTGCAGCATTAGATGGAAAAAATAAAGTTATTTTTTTCCTAATTTTTGGCTTCCTTTGGAATCCCGTCTGAATTGTTTGCCTCAGTTTCCTTATCTGTAAAATGAGTTGGAGAAGGAAATGGCAAACCACTCTAGTATCTTTGCCAAGAAAACCCCAAATGAGGTCACAAAGAGTCAGACACAACTGTAACAACTGAACAAAAAAATATAATAATGCAGAGTGACCCCATGCAATAGATAACTATGAAGTAAGATATGCAGAATAAAAGAGAAAACCCTGCCTCAATCTATCTTATATCTGAAATTTTGTCGCTGGCATTCCATTTTGGGGGGTTATAGCATTAAGGCATTAAGTAACATGGATAGAGTGCTAGACCTGAAGTCAGGAAGGCCTGGTTCAAATCCTATCTCTAGAACAAATAGTGACCTGAGGCACATCCCTTAATTCTCTTAGTCTCTTCAGCTACAAAGTGGGAATAACAGCATTAGGTCATTAGGAGGATCAAATGAGATGATGTACGTAAAGCACTTTACAAACCTTAGAAGTTTAAAAAGAATAGCTAACACGAGCTTCAAGGTCATGTCCAAAACTGAACTCATTCACTTTCCCCAAAAGCCTTCCTCTCCCCCTATCACTGAGGATGACATCAGCATCCTCCTTATCCCCCAGGCTCAACTCCTCACTTTCTTTCATCTCCCCCACCCCCCTATTCAATCAGTGGCCAAGTCCGGCTAATTCTACCTCCAGAGCGCCTCTCTTACGTGCCCCCTTTTCTCCTCTGACACTGCCCCCTGCCCTGGTGCAGGACTTCATCCCCTCCCGGCCCTAGGCTCTACTCACTGCCAAGCCCAGCCGCCATTAGGGTGTCCTGAGGGCAGAGGAGGGAGACATGCAGGAATGAATGAGATATAAAAACAAGAGTCACCAACAAAAATAATATTTTAAGAAGAACAAAATTAAAACAAGGAGATCCTGGGGGAAGTTGAGGGCTTTGTGGGTTCACAGTGAAGTTACTGATCTAGGCTGGAGAAAGAAAGTTCACAGGAATGTGGCCCTTCTGCCGAGGGCAGCTGGCCCTGATGTTTCTGGAACCAGTTCCCAGAATCCACTTTCATTTCACACTCAGAGGATTAGAGGGACAGCCTATAAATTAGATTAGCATGCCGAAGCTTAAACTTCTACCATAGAGGCACAGAATCTAAATACATTGTGAAGGAATACGCCTGAGGAAAGAGAGGGGCAGTCTTGCCTCACCTATTTGTCCACCCAGGAAGTGGCAAATGGTTCTTTCCATCTCCCCCACCAACTCTCACGACCTGGAAGAAGTGTCCATTTGTCCAATCTTAATAATATTGATAGCCCTGGAGATGATTCTGGAAAACCTAGTGCAGGCTCTGTTGGATGGCTCTTTGCCCAGAAGCTCCACTGTCAAATAGAGAGAGAGATAGAGAGAGAGGGAGGGAGGGAGGGAGGAAGGAAGGAAGGAAGGAAGGAAGGAAGGAAGGAAGGAAGGAAGGAAGGAAGGAAGGAAGGAAGGAAGGAAGGAAGGAAGGAAGGAAGGAAGGAAGGAAGGAAGGAAGGAAGGAAGAAGGAAAGAAAGAAAGAAAGAAAGAAAGAAAGAAAGAAAGAAAGAAAGAAAGAAAGAAAGAAAGAAAGAAAGAAAGAAAGAAAGGAAGGAAGGAAGGAAGGAAGGAAGAAAGAAAGGAAGAAAGGAAGAAAGAAAGAGAAAGAAAAAAGAAAGGAAGGAAGAAAGGAAGAAAGAGAAAGAAAGAAAGAAAGGAAGAAAGAGAAAGAAACAAAGAGAAAGAAAACGCCCTTCTAATACCAGAAAGCTTTCTTTCTTTCTTTCTTTTTCTTTCTTGCTTGCTTGCTTTCTTTCCTTTTTTATCATAAAAGTATTTTATTATTTTCCAGTTACATGTAGAGATAGTTTTCAACATTTGTTTTTACAAGATTTCTAGTTTCAAATTTTTCTCCCTCCCTCCCCCCTCCCCAAGATAGCAAGCAATCTGATATAGGTTATACATGTATAATCACATTAAACATATTTCTGCATTAGTCATGCTGTGAAAGAAGAATCAGAGCAAACGGGAAAAACAAAACAAAAACAAAAACAAAAGTAGAAATAGCATGGTTCAATCTGCATCTAGATTCGACAGTTCTTTTTTTGGATTTGGAGGGCATTTGCAATCATGAGTCCTTTGGAACTATCTTAGACCATTGTATTGCTGAGAAGAGTCAAGTCTATCACAGTTGATCAACACACAATGTTGTTGATACTGTGTACCATGTTCTCCTGGTTCTGCCCATCTCACTCAGCATCAGTTCATGTAAGTCCTTCCAGGTTAGAAGGGTATTTTCAATCCCCATGAAAAACCTCGCTATCCAGGACCTCTCCCATGTTGTAACAACCCATTGAGTTCTTGGTGATGCTTTAAAAATAGGAGACTAGACTCCATTCCCCAGGGCAGCTCCATTGGGAGACAAACACAGGAAATTAGGCCATTATCACTGGCCTGAAATCCCCAGATGGAAACATTGTCCCTGGTTTCTCAGCAAGAGCTGCTGAGCTGGCTGTAAGTAAACGTTTATTCTGCTCATCAATGTTTTCACGAATTCCATTTACTCTCCTTCCCTGCAAGTGGCTTTGGGATTGTCCAGGGCTTCCTGAGCTGACCCAGAGATGTTGGCAGTCACTGGGGAAAGGGGAAAAAGAAGGGACAAAACTCAAATTCACCAAATGGAAACCACAAAGGTACAAGTCATTAGGGCCAGCCCTGTGATCAGCAAACCTTCCTCCTCCCAGGGCCTGGGTGAATAACCAACCCTTGGCAAGGACTTGGCCAGAGGCTGGCCAGTAGCACTTCCTCTTCCTGCCAGCCACACACTGGGGACTCCCATCTCAGGCCTTGCTGTTCTCAAAGAAAACCAGGCCCTTTTCCAGCAGGGAGGGCACCGGAGGTGGCATGTAGGGTGTGTCAAAACAGACCTCCTGAAAGGCTTTTAAGGTCCTGCAGTTTGGACAAGTAAATATTTTCCCATTCAGATGAAAGGTGCAATAATAGCTGTTTTTTAATTACCTTAATTAGAAAAGATTGCCCTAATCTCTTACTTATCTGTACCATTGTGGGAACTGTCAAAAATGAAATGTAATATAAACAGGTGGGGTTCGACCTTTGCTCCAAGCCTCTTAAATTTCTCCAAGGCTGGTAATTAGGAAGAATTAGAAATCCCTGCAGCACCTTTCACACACAGCCACAGGCAGGGACTCACACACGTCCCCCTGTGGACACACACACACACACATACACTCACAAACATAGGCGTACTCACAAAGGCATGCATATACTCGAACACATTGACACACACACACACAGACACTTAAATACACAGACAGACATGTGCAGGCAGGGGCACACACACCTACCTACCCACAGATACACAGACAAACATACTCACAGAGACATGCACATACTCGTACACCTTGACACACATACACAGATAACCCAAACACCCAGACAAGGGCTCGTATATAGATACAGATCAATATTAATTTAGATGTGTATACTCGGAAACCCACTCCCAAGTGTACACACACACACACACACACACACACACACCCTCATTCTCAGTGAAGGCCCAGGCCTCTGGTGCACTTTTGAAAGCACATTTCTGCTTCTGGGGCCTGGCCTGTGCTTAGATTAGTTGCAAGGAAGAGGTGGAAATGCTCCTAATGAGCTTCCCAGGGCCCTGGAATGATTAATTAAACAGACAGTTAGTTCCCTCTCCCACCAGCCTCTTCCTCACCTCCCCCACCATGAACGGAAACAAAGTAACGGTTTGTTTTGGGGGGACCACAGGGGCGGTTGGAAGCGATGGTGTAACAGCCGGGGCAGGATTGAGAGGCAGCAGATAAGGGGCTGATAACAGGGCCAACACCAACGGCCTGTTTAACAGCCACCAACAAACCAATCTCTTCCCAGAGTCCTGCTGCGCCGGTCTCCTTTGGGACTCCCCCTCTGACTGGCCAAGCCCAGCTAGATGGGAATCTCTGCTGGCCAGCTGTGTCCTGAGAGAGGGAGAGAGACCCTACCACCCACACACCCAGAGCCTCAGAAGGAACATTTCTTCTTGGCTTTCTTGGGTAGGTCACCCTTGCCTAATGCACCAGACAGTTCATCAGAGAGGGAAAAAGGCAGCCCAAACAACGTGGAGGAGAGGAGTGGGATCTAGGCTGCAAGGCCTAGCGCCAGCTCTCAGCAAACATCGGAGGAAGCAGAAGTCTGGCTTTGCCTCTTTTCTCACATTCAGGGTCCTTCTCCCACTCCCATCCACCCAGGGTCAAAGAATCCCAGGGCCTCAGAGATGGAAAGGACCTCAGGGCCCACCCAGGCCAGCCCCTACCTGGACAAGAATCTTCTCTATAACATACCAAACAAGTGGCCTTGCAGCCTTTGTTTGAAGACCTCCCCTAGTGAAGGAGACCATACTGTCTCCTAATAGCTAGGGATCCCCAAATGGTTTGGGGATTGAACTGGTACTAAATCACTTAGGGAAGTTTCCCGGAGAGTGACCCAATGAATTTTCCAATAGCTCTAATTATTAGCAAGTTCTTCCTTATATTAAGCCTCTCTGAATGTAGCCTAAGATTACTTTACCTTTCTGGGCAGCCGTTAACCAATGTTGACTCATGTTGAGCTCACAGTCCACTGAAGCTCCAAACTCCTTTTGGGATAAGTGCTGTTGGGCCAGACAGATTCCCCCTGTTTTACACTTATCAGTTCTCTGAACCCAGTTTGAGATCATTTATTTGTCCCTATGCTTGTAAACCACTCCTAGGTTTCACCCCAGCTTAAGGGCTTCCCTTCTCAAGAGCATTTATATGATTAGTAAAGAATTCTGGAAATGTAAAAATCTTCAAGGCCCAAAGGAACAGCGCTCTAATGGTGGGATTTCAGGCACAGACAATTGCAAGATATTTCTCCTCCAGGCAGTGGTGGAGATATTTTTGACCAGGAAGGCATTCTTCATACCATTCCACATGAGTTGCTGCCAAATTCAATATCAGACCTGGTTCTGGGCCTTCTTCTGCATGTTTTAGGGTCCCTAAGATAACGCTGGGAACTTGGGCTTTTGTGCTGTCTCAGGGGGTACTCATAGGCCATCCTATAGGCCAAACATAGGATCTTTCCTGAAAGGAAACAGAATTAGACTTGGAATCAAGAGTTCAAAGTTCTGAAAACTGTGGCCCTACCTCTTATTTTATGAGTGATCCTGGGTAAGCCACTTAATTTCTATGAATCTTAGTTTTCTCATCTGTCAAACGGGGGGGTAATGATACATGCATTACCTACTTGACAATGTTATTATTAGGAAGGCACTTTGCAAATCTCAAAAATGCAATATTAATGTGGATTATTATTCTACCTCCATATTTCCTGTAATAGAGGTGGAGAACATCAGACCTGCCTTTCCTTTAGCCTTGGGTATTTCAGGGAAACTAATAAATATAGGTGCTTTTGACTTAGACTTTCTACCAGCAGTGCCATGTTATCATCTGTATCTCAGTTTTCCCCATCTGTAATCTGGTCTTACTGCTTTCCAAGTTTTGATGGTTTGGGATGTAGGGGATAACTACTGAGGTCAAAAACCCTACCCTTGTTTGTATTGATCTCTTCACAGGCAAATCCAAAGAGGATAGCAGAGGCAGTCCTCAGGAGACCCCCCGAGGGGAGGACAAGTTAGAAAATAAGTAAGGCAAGTGTGAGTAGGAGGTCACTTGATCATGGGATTTCAAGATGACTCACATTATTTATCCAGAGCCAGTGATCCCCATATGGTTTAGGAGACCCATTCCTGTCTGAACTATAGCCAACTGAACCAAGATTGAGTCACCTGGGGAAGTTTCTTGCTGAGAAAGAACAAATGACCCTTTAGGAGACCAAGAGGGGTGGGGGTGAGGGAGCAGCCATCCCTTGACTGACTCTGATACTGGACAAATCGCTTAAATTCTCTGACCCTTATTTTTTTCTTTTATAAAACAGGGCTAATCATCCTTATACCCCCTTACCTCTCAGGGTCTGCATTTAAAGCCCTTTGTAACTTGGCCCCTTTCTACCTCTCCAGTCTTCTTTCTCCCCTCTAAACACTATGTTTCAGCTATGCTGGTCTCCCAAATGAGCATTTGTAGTGGCTATACCTTGTGCTTAGGATGTTCTCTCTCCTTCCTCACCTTTGACTCCTAACTTCTGGACTTCTCTCAAGACTCAGCTCAGATGCTACACCTTCTGCAATAATCCTTCCCTGATCACTCCTGCTGCTGGTCTCTTCACTGTAAGATGGATTACCTTCCACCTACATTGTATATATCGTATATTCACACACACACAGATATTGAAATCATGGACTGTGTTTTTGTCTTTCTTTGTATACCCAATGTTTAGCACAGTCCCTGGCATCGTGCAAGGACTTAATAAATACTTATTATTGTACTTTGCTATAAGAAATAATGAGCTCGATGATCTTAGAAAAAATATGGATAGGCTTGCATGAAATAATGAAGAGTGAAATGAGCAGAACCAGGAGAACGTTGTATATGGTAACAGCAATATTGTTTTAAGAACAACTTTGAGCAAGTAAGTCATTTAGACCATTATAAATTCCCAAGGACCTATGAAGGAAGATGCTATCTGCAGCCAGAGGAAAAAAACCTGATAAATATAAATACTTATAGAATGATTTTACATTTATACATATAAACACACACGTGTATATATACATATATACACACATACATATGTATATACACACCTATACACACATATCTGTATCTAATGGTAGCCATCTCTAGGGGAGGAGGGAGGGGGGAAAAGAAATTTACATGATAACTTTATTATTTTTAAAAGGAATAGCAAGTTGGACTTCATAGATTGTGTGCAATCATCTTTTTATTATACTATGTTATGGAAAATGCTTGTTTCATTCCATAAAATTAAATTTTTTAAAAAATAAATGCTTATTAACTGACAATGTTATTGTAAGAAAATGCTTTATTTTTATTTAAATGCAGACTTGGAGTTATTATTAGTTATTATAAACAGTAATCCTGGGGCCTACATGAGAGTACTGACTCAGCAAGACCTCTCTCCTTTTGGCTCTATTGGGCCAAGATAACAGGTTAGTGTTAGAGCAGCAGACAAGAGGAACAACCTTTCTTACCTGTTACCCATTCCCCAGAAGACAGAGGCCTCCACCATGATGTATGTGACAGGAGGTACTAGGTGTATATGTGTTGGTGCTTCCATAACCACACCCACTCTGGCTCATTCCTCTTCTTTCTTACATCTATTGTGAACAGCAGGCTGTGACATATTTAATCAGCTAGGAGAAATAGTGCAGATTTTGGCTACTCATCCAGTGGCAGCATCAGATGAAATTAGTGGCCATGTGCAGGCTTTCCCAACAGCTGCAGTAATCCTCACTGATCACCATACGGTCCTTTGACAACACATGAGTAATCTATACTCTCTTCCTACGCCCTCCAACCCCGCTCCCAAATTCTACATTAACCTAGAAATATGGCCTAGAATCAGCACTGAAATTAAACACACATACACACACACACACACACACACACACACACACGCACACACAGTTCTCACCTCTGATCTCAGGCCTCCATCCCCATTATTTAGGTTTTCCCTTCTCATTCACAACTGATTGACCTCATTCATAGGACCTAGACAATTTTTCTTTTTATTAAAATAAAATTTGTATTAATTTCTTTTTTCTAGTATCACCAAAATTTCTCTCAGCATCCTTCCCCTTTTCCCTTGTAGAGTTATAATGCCCCTTATATTATAGAGGGGGAAAAAGAGACAAAAATAGCAAAATTGATCAATAATACATAGCAAAATTTTGAAAATATGTACAATATACCATGTACTCATGGACTCCCACTTCTGCAAAATGGGAAAGTTAGAAGAGAATGAGTCTTGTCTTTGGTACCACCATTGCTCTCTGTAATTTTGTGACATTCACTTTTGATTTTTTGGTAGTTATTCTTTGCATTTCCATTTCTGTGGCCATTGTGTATATCGTATATATTGTTTTCTAGGCTCTACTTACTTGACCTTGTATTGGTTCATAGAGATCTTTCTATGTTTATCTGTGTTCCATACAATCATTTCTCGAAGCCTAGTACTATTTCATTACACTCATGAACTGCAATTTGTTTAGCCATTCAATGGGCATCTACTTTGTTTCTAATTTTTCCTATCACTAAAAGTCTCTCTATAAATATTTTGGCATATATGGGCGACTCTCTTCTTGTCAATGGCCTCCCTGGGGTATAAATCTAGCAATGGAATCTCTGGGATGGTTTTGTCCCTTTATTTTCATAATTCCAAACTGCTTTCCAAAATGGTTTTACTGATTCACAGCACCACCAACGATGTATTAGTATGCCTTTCTTCCCACAATTGACAATTTACTGTTCAATGGCCATGTAAGACACAGTAAAATAAAGGGTAGTATAACAAAGTAGAACAAAACTGTAAAGAAGCTTTTGACTAGCAAGCTGCTATACAGGAAAAAATCCCCTTTATTTTACTCTTCTTAGCCAATAAATGGGAAAGAATAAAGGATAGGAATTGTGAGTTCTGAACAGCTGGACAAACCATTGGAGAAAAAAGTGGGGAACTCCAGGGTGGGGCACCATTTCCTATTTGGCATCACTGTAGTTGGGGAGATTCACGGTGTGGACAATCTGGTCTACCCTTCCTACTCTGGTTCCTTTGAAGGAGGAGGAAGAGGAGAACAAGAAGAACAAGAAGAACAAGAACAAGAAGGAAGAAGGAAGAAGAAGAAAGTAGTAATAGTAGTAGTGGTGGTGGTGGTAGTAGGAGCAGTAACAGTAGCAGAAGCAGCTAACACTTCTTATGTACCAAGTGGGCAGTAGCTGGCTGGCTCAGTGGATAGAGCACCAGACCTGGAATCAAGAAGACTTGAGTTCAAATCTGGCCTCAGACACTAGCTGTGTGACCCTGGACAAATCACTTAACTCTGTTTTCCTCAGTTCCCTCATCTGTGAAGTGAAATGGGGAAAGGCATGGCAAACCAGTCTTATATCTCTGCCAAAAAAAAAAAAAAGCCCCAAATAAAGTCAGGAAGAGTCTGAAATGACTGAACAATAACAAGATGTACCAGTTAGTATGCTAAGCCCTTTATAGTTATTATTTCATTTGATCCCCTCCACAACCCTGGGAGGTAGGTCTTATTATTATTCCCATTTTAGAAATGGGGGAACTGAAGCAAATAGAAATCAAGTGACTTGACCAGGGTCACACAGCAAATACATACCTGAGGTCAGATTTGAACTCTGGTCTTTCTACCCATTGTACCACCTAGCTGCTCCTGTGGAGCTTTGTTTTGGCCTCCCCCCTATAGCACTTCATATAAATGTAATCTCGTTGAGGGGAGGGGCTGCTTTTCATTTTGTCTTCCTCTCTCCAGAGCTCAGTGCTGTGCATTTAGAAACGGCTTAATAGTTGTTTGTTGGGTTGGACTGGACTCACATATTCTGTCTTGTATTAGTTTTCAGGACGTATGACATTTCCCTAATTAGACCATTAGCTCCTTGAGGGAAGGAATCCTTTCTTGCTCATTCCCATATCTTCCATGTTCCTTCAGCTGCCCCCCCCCCGCCGCCACACACACATATACACACATTCACACACATATATATTCACACACAGAGACACACAGATATTCACACACAGACGCACACTCAGACATATTTATACCAGACACAGACATACACACACACTCACTGGGGCCTCCTATACAGTAGGCATTCAGTAAATGTTTGTTAAACAGGACCCCATGTACGTGCCTGCCGGAGCCTCTGCATATCTCATGTGTATGTCAGTATACTTCCCTTTGCATGTTACCCTGGGAAGAGTCCCTAAAGCTCACTTTAAAAATTGTCCTCTTAAAAAAATTTAAACTAAACTTTGCAGAAAAAGTTTTAACAGCATTTCTCTCCCTGGCATAGACACTGCCTCTAACAGGTCACCATGAGATTTATGAACCTTTGGAAAACACTGCTTATAATTAAGAGTCTAGAAGAACTTTGGTTAGTATGGAGTTTGTGACCAGCCTGCTATGTTTCCAAACCCCATTCTGTTGCATTCCTAATGAGGCTGGAAAAGGCATTTAATTTGCACCAAATGTTCTGGGCACACTTGGCCCTGGCACTTTATAAATACAACTTCCCCCCACCCCACTCCACCCCCTCAAAAAACCCTCCCCAACCAGCTGCTTGGGAAACATCCACCAGCCTGGTACCACCTGCCTGCCTGGGAAGGCATGTGTGTGTACCCAGGGACTTGGGACCTTAACAAAGCTGCCTGTTTTCTTCAGCTCCCTTCTCCTCCCCTTCTCTCTTTCCACCATTTCCCTCCCTTTTGTTGGCGCACAAACTCTTTGGACTTGTCGTGCTTGCCCCAAATCACACATATGCAAACACACAAAAGTGGCACACAAACACATAAAGGTGGTGCACAACCACATATACACAAAAGTGGTACACATTCACATATGCAATTGACTACACAAACACACAGAAGTGGAACACAATCACATACACAATTGCATATACAAACACAAAAGTGACACACAATCACACATACAACTGCACACACAAACACAAAAGTGGCGCACAATCATATACATCATTGCCTACACAAACACAAGCACACAAAAGTGGCGTACAATCACACACATAATCACATACACAAACACACAAGACAGTCCCCGAATTCTATGCATGGCACCCCATACACACAATACAACATAGGTGGCACAATGCCATTGAGTAGCGTGTAAACTCCTTGAGGACAGGACTGTTTCATTTTTATCTCCTGAGCTCTAAAATCCTAGCACAGTGTCTGGACAGAATAGGCATTTCATCGGTACTTATTGAATTGAACTGACTTTAGAAATATATTAGCACACAAAACCAATGTCCCGTGGTAGCACACAGTCACCTGCTTGCTACACAAAGTGAGTCCAGCCCTGGGCCTGGGACCAGAAGTTTCACCTTCTGCATTCTCTGGGACGGCGTGAGGCCAAAGGGGTCAGGGGTCTCACTGGACCAGAAAGTGCAGGGCCTACAACTAGCGCCAGGAGGGACAAACCCTGTGGAAAGAGACAGCCCAAATGTCCTCCCATTCTACATTCTCCTCTCCAAACCGGGGGCCCCCAAAGGGTCAGTGACTTCAGTGTAGGAATGAACGAGTTTCTCTCTAATGAGCAAGCAGTCTCACTAACCAGAAAAACAATCGCTAAGGGGAAAGGCAGCACATTCCAGCCCTGATTCAACAGGGCCAACCGCGGCCCCTGTGGGTGGTTCTTGGATTCTGCTTTTCCTTGAGAACAAGAGAGAAAGTTCAGGACAGTTCAGCTGTGCCCTGGATCTCACTCAGGGGCCCTTTGTCTCCTGTCCACACATCCGCCCACACACACAGGCACACACAGGCACACACAGAGACGCACGCACACGCGAGCGAGCGCGCGCGCACACACACACACACACACACACACACAAACACATGTCCCCACACACAATCCCATTAGAGTCTTTCTCTAAGCCAAGTGCTTGGGAAGTGAGAAAAACCATTAATACCAAAGGCTGGAAGAAAAGGGCTAGTGAGAGACAGAGAAAGGGGAAGGGGAAGGGAAGAAAAGGGAACTAGCATTTCTCCAAGTACCCTGTAGACTTCCCACTATGACTAAAGGTTCCGTGCACCCAGTATTCTCTATCTGACCCTTCTCTCCTCCATCGGTGAAGCCCCCTCCTTCCCACCTTCATCTCAGACCTCAGCCTCCTCCTTTTCCCTCTTCCATCCTCTCTGTTCTAACCTGATGGCTGCCTAATAAAACTGCTTCACATTGAGATAGGAGTGGCTAATAGAACGACACCCACCCCACCCAGGGATCTGTATTTTAGCAGGAATAAAAACCTTTATCCAAAGAGATGTTTCTCTGAACAAGGACAGTAGGAGACAGACTAATAGAGAGATTGATGCAGAGCACAAGCAGATGTAGACAATGGGACCAGAGCCTCCTCTCTTCAGTCTACCCCTCAACAGATAGCATCCGGATTTTTTTTTTTTAAGTAAACAATTGGAACTCTTTCTTGGTTCAAGATTCCACATCTGGTTCAATGGATTATCCAGAGCCTGAGGGTTCAAATAAACAATCCATTAGATAAAAACTTATTCAAATACCCCCAGGTAAAAGAGGTTCTTCAAGCCTATTAAAAGAAGTCAAGGAAAGTAAAAGAAAGATAAAAATCTCTGATGAGAAAGTTAAAAGCAGTTGGCAGGGAGGCTCCCAAGTCCAGGGTCTTATATATCCTCCTTGTCCAAAAGGTACAGAGCTAGGCCTCAGATCATTCAACCTGGGGCTAAATTAACTTAAATTGTCTCAGCTCTGCTCCATAACTTCTTCACTCACAGTAGTCCTGGTTGATATTGTGAGAGTCTGGGAGCTTAACTCAAGCCTTTCTCCAGTATCCTGGCTCACAACACTTTGATATAAAGAAATGAGGAAACTGGTACTGGGGCAAACAGGGTTAAGTGACTTGTCCAGGGTCACACAGCCAGTAAGTGTCTGAGGTCAAATTTGAACTCAGATCTTCCTGACTCCAGGCCTGGTGCTCTATCCACTATGCCACTTAGCTACAGAGTGCAACTCTGATAGGCCAGAAGTACATTTGCCTAAAAGACTGTTTTATGGAGAACTCACACAAGGCAAGCACTCACATGGGGGTCAGAAGAAGTGATACGTGGACACTCCCTTCTGAAGAACTTTGGGACTGATTGTGAGACACAGCACCACCCAGTATGGATTGTCCTCATCAAAGAAGGCACTATGCTCTACAAGCAAAGCAGAATCTCGGTAGCTCAAAAGAAACATGAGATGCACAAATTTAGAGTCATCTCCACTCCAAATGTTTGTGTGGATTATCTGTGCTCAACCTCAGGTAGAGCCTCCCAAGCTCATATTGGTCTGATCAGCCACAGTCAGTCACACTGTACCTTGACCCCAGCATAGTGACATCATTTTGGTCCTCTTCAAGAACCAAGGACAACAACCAACCAACTAATCAACAAGGAAATGTCCATTCATTAAAATAAATAAATAAAAGTGGAGAATTACTATGTGCAGGCAGGTGGCATAATGGATAGAATTCCAGGCCTGGAGTCGAGAAGACCTAAGTTCAAATCCAGCCTCAGACACTTAATAGCTGCGTGACTCTGGTCAAGTCACTTCACTTTGTTTGCCTCAGTTTCCTCATCTGTAAAATGAGCCAGAGAAGGAAATGGCAAAACACTCCAGTATCTCTGTCAAGAAAACCCCAAATGGGGTCACAAAGAGTCGAACTGAAACAATTGAACGATAACAAAATTAGGTGCAGAGCCCAGGTCTAAGTGTTATCACCTGACATACTAGACTGCAGGGATCATATCTTATCTAAAGTTTACCCTTTCCTTAAGTTCTACCTAGTACAATGCACTGAACATTGTAGATACCTCATCAATATTTGCTATGACCCTAAAAGAAGAGCGACCCATGAACAAAAATAGGAAACTTGCAGGGAGAAGGAATAAAGATGGATGGGGGGGGAGGGAAGAGAGGCTGCTTTTTAGAAGGTGAGGGATGTTGAGTGCCCTTTTGCCCCACTCTGTCCACATAAGTCATGATGATGCCCTTTATATATGTTTTGTTTTGTTTTGTTTTGCAGGGCAATAAGGCTTAAGTGACTTGCCCAGGGTCACACAGCTAGTGAGTATCAAGTGTCTGAGGCTGGATTTGAACTCAGGTCCTCCTGAATCCAGGGCCAATGCTCTATCCACTGTGCCACCTCGCTGCCCCAATGATTCCCTTTAAAGCCTAGCTCAAGGCCAATATCCTCGGTGTGAAACAGAGTGGGAGGAAAACTGGCATGGAGGAGGTAGGGCTTGAGTTTGACCTTCAAAGATGTGCAAGATTTAGAGACAGGTATGGGAAGGTTGTTTCAAGTGGAAAACCAATGGGAGCAAAGAATCACAGGAGGAAACGTGTGCTTGGAAGGGGTACACAGACAGGGCACAGGGGCCCACTGAGGAGGGCCTAACCAGAGTAGAGAAAAGTGGGACATAACGTTGGATGTGTGATATCTCCCTTCTCCTATGCTCCCTTCCCTTCAGCCCCTTGACCTTTCTTTCCCCTTGGCTCCCATTCCTGCTATCTCATCATCTATGGATTGTCTCCAGTGACTCATCTTCCTGTACCTAATTCAGACCCAGGGCTCAACCCAGAGAGAGGACATCTATTACAGAGATTTGTGCAGAGAACTCCTTGGCATACAGTGGACCAAGAAAAATAGAATTAAGAATCCTGACTTAGAATCATAGAATCGGAATGACAGAATTGGATTTTACAGGTCTAGTCTAACTCTTTCATATTCTAGATGAAGAAACAGAGGCCCATAAAGTAAAATGATTTGCCCAAAGTCACACAGTGGTTAGGAGCCTATCAAGGACCACTTCAGTCCCTGAGTAAAGCCCCAGGGGAGGGACACTATTGGAGAATTTAAATGACTGGAAGGCATGGGCTGCTCAAATGAAACTTCCTATTAAAAATACCTAAATAAATATTATAAATACCTAAAATAGCCTAAAGATAATACTCTATTGCTAAAAGGGGTTTACTCTGACTTCCAGATCATCTTCAGTGAAACTTGTGCCCAGCTAGGCTTGACCTCTAGTCCATGCCAAAGGGAGATGGAATGTCACTTAAGAGTCCAACATATGGGCCAAATCCAATGTTCCTTTCACTCTACCACAATGTCTTCTTTGTGATTAGGGCCACCTCCAAATCAGCGACTAATAGGAATGGCAGCTAGGGCAAAGAGAAGCCCTATCACATTCCCTCATTGGTACCACCTAATAACCCCAAACATAAAAGTTGGTTTTCACAGGAGCCGGCTGAGGAGTCTAGTGTTGGTGGAAGTAGGGAGGGAGGAGACAGCGAGGGCACAGGCACATTTTTTGGAAGCCAAGAGGCAGCAGGGAGGGACGTCAGTCCCCAAACTTTCAGATAATGGAAATGGAGGGGTTGATCCTCCAGAACCCTCCAAGAAAGTGTGAAATCACAGTTGTCCCCTTTAGCTTGGTTTAAAATGCCCCCGTCCACTTCCCCCCTACATCTCCAACTCTTAACTCCTTCCCCCATTGCTTCTCCCTGTTCTTTTTTTTATTTTAATTTTTTTTATTATGAGTTGAGCAATCACCAACAAATATGAATTTTCAATATACAAATAAGAAGAATAGAGGATTATATGACACTTAACAGTAGTTCTTTTTTTTTTTTTTTTAGTGAGGCAATTGGGGTTAAGTGACTTGCCCAGGGTCACACAGTTAGTAAGTGTTAAGTGTCTGAGGTCAGATTTGAACTCAGGTCCTCCTGACTCCAGGGCCGGTGCTCTATCCACTGCACCATCTAGCTGCCCCAACAGTAGTTCTTTAGAGGGTCTAGGGTTCCTAACTTTTCCTGTCATGAAGCCCTTTGGCAGTCTGTGAAAACTGTGAACCCCTTCTCAGAATAATGTCTTTAAACATATAAAATACACAGGATCAAAAAAGGAGTCAAATCATATAAAATCTTACTATCAAAACATTGTAAAAACAAGTTCACAAACTCCAAGTTGAAAACCTCTGGTCTAGACCTCTGTCTCCCAATTCTCCGATTGATGATGACATAGAGATCAGGTATGACTACCTCAAACCCCGTGTGATGTTACAGCTCATCTTTCTGAAAACACAGCTTATCATTAAGGGAGATGGGAATTACCCCAAATCATGACTGGATACCCCCACTTAGAGCCTAACTGTGACGCCTGCTCCCCAGGGCCCAATCTGGTATCCTGGGACCCAGGAATAGCCACAGGAGCCCCTTTCTCCTTATCACTTCAATACCTTCTATTATGAAGCTCAGAGACTGTTCATACCTATTTCCCTTCTCCAAAGAGAGATATATATATATACCCAACTGAAATTTTCGCATCTGAACTTCTTGTATCTGAAGTATTTTATTGGGAAGGCAGGTGTCCAACAAGTTTTACCTCCAAAAAGAGTCTGATGGGCCCAAGATCTGTCTAGCCAATCTTAAAACTTCTATCAGTACCTCCAGGGAGGGACAAAGAGGAAAGGAGAAGTACCCCCCACCCCAAATTCCATGCTGAAGCCAGAACAAGAGAGCCTCTAGAATCTCCCCCTTGAGTTCTCTCTCAGTGTCAAACTGCAATTCAGGATACTTAGGTTTTAACCCTGATTTGTCTCCTGGCCTTTTATCTCAGATTAAATCAATAATCAGTCCCATATTGCCCTTAGCCTTGACACCAATTAGCACCATGGTACTAGGGAAGAGAAGTGATAAGGAGAGGAAGATAGAAAAAAAATGTGATGAAGCCTCTAACTGCAGACACATCTTGTTCTGATCAGGGGGAGAGCTGCCATCCTTGGGGAGCCACCAATCTGTTTAGTCCTTGCCCCTCAGGTTTAGTCATCTTCAGTCATGTCTGACTCTTCATGGCTCCATTGGAGTGGTTTGCCATTTCCTTCTCTAGATCATTTTACAGATGAGGAAACTGAGGCAGGCAGTAGTTAAGTGGCTTGCCCAGCTAGTAAGTGTCTGAGGCTGGATTTGAACTCAGGTATTTCTGACTCTAGACCTAATGCTCTATCCATTGTGCCACCTCACCGCCCTGTTCCTTCGGTAGCATGGTATAAGATGAGAGGATCATAGAGTTAGGACTGGAAAGTACTTTTGAGGTCTTTAGTCATTTTACAAAGTAGGAGAGTGTCCCAGAGAACACACGGGAGATGGGTAAACTGTGTGTGGGAAAACCAGGATTTGCCAAAATATCAGACTAGGATTTAGAAGGCCTGCCCTACATTCTCAGCTCTGCCACTAATTAGGGGTGTGTGTGTGTGTGTGTGTGTGTGTGTGTGTGTGTGTGTGTGTGTGTGTGTGTGTGTGTGTGTGTGTGAGACAGAGAGACAGAAACAGAGAGAGACAGAGAGAAAGACGGAGGCAGAGACAGAGGGAGAGAGAGAGAGAAACAGAGAGAGATAAAGAGAGACACAGATACAGACACAGATAGACAGACTGACATTCTTCTTTTGGGAAATGCAATTCAATAAACATTTATTAAGATCTCTGTACAAGGCATATGCTGAAGGAAGGCATACAAAGACAAATGTAAAATAGGCCTGCCCTTGAGAAACTTAACAATATGGGCATAGATAAGTAAATACAAATATGACTGGTAGCTGACACTACAGGCAAGCACAGTGGTTCTTCCTGAGTTGTGTGCACCTCCATCTGGCATGTTGCCCCGGTGTCTACTACTCACCAAGAACAGTAGACCGCCACATGATTAATTAATTAATTAACCAGATGAGGGGAATGGATGCCAGATGGCAGCCCAGGTCCTTATGAGTAACCTACATTCCTTCCCACTTGGAGATGTCTCTCACAAGCTGATATGTGGCAGTAGTCAGCTTCCTAGGTTCAAGAGAAATCTAGAGATTATGATCTGGAATATATGGCCTCACATTACCCCCAAATATGAAATCACTCTTATCTCTAATCTATTGTTGAATCGTTCCCTCCTAATTCTCAGCCATGTATTCGTAGGATTCAACAATTTGCCTGTAAATTTTTTAATTGTTTTGATCTCTTTCCAAATATATTCCACCCACTTCCTCTAACCAGAGAGCCATCCCTCAAAAGAAAGAATAAGAGAAAAATAAAACAGTTCAGCAAAACTAACCAATGCATGGACCAGGCCCAACAATATACGTAAAGTTTCACAGTCATAGTCCCCTATCTCTACAAAGAAAGGAGGGAGGTTTGTTTTTTCCTCTCGAGTAAGATCGTTATAATTACATAGCATTAAATGTTTTTGTTTTTTTTTCCATTTGCAATGTTTTAGTCACTGTGTTCATTGTTTTCCTGGGTTTGCTTATTTCATTTGGTATCAGTTCCTATAAATCTTCTTGTGCTTCTCTGAATTCTATTAATCATTTCTTCTGTCACATGTATTATATTCATGTACTAGTTACAGGAGGCAGTTAGGTGGTACAGTGGGTAGCGAGCTAGACTTGAAGTCCAGAAGACCTGAGTTCAAATACAGCCTCAGAATACTTATTAGCTGTATGACCTTAAGCAAGTCACTTAACCTTAGTTTACCTCAGTTTTCTAAACTGTAATAAGCAAACACTAAAAATCAGGGCTTGATTCATTGTTTTATAATAGCACCTACCTCCCAGAGTTGTTTGAGAATCAAATTTGTTAATATTTGTAAAGCACTTAGCACATAGTAGGTGCTATATAAAAACACTTTTGTTGTTGTTCAGTAACTTCAGACTCTCCATGACTCCATTTGGGGTTCTCTGGATAAAGATACCTGAGTGGTTTGCCATTTATTTCTGTAGCTCATTTTACAGATGAGGAACTGAAGTAAGCAACATTAAGTGACTTGCCCAGGGTCACAGAGTTAGAAGTGTCTGAGGGGCAGCTAGGTGGCGCAGTGGATAGAGCACCAGCCCTGGATTCAGGAGGACCTGAGTTCAAATCGACCCTCAGACACTTAACACTTACTAGCTATGCGACTCTGGGCAAGTCACTTAACCCCAATTGCCTCACCAAAAAAAAAAAGAAAAAAAAGAAGTGTCTGAATCTGGATTTGAACTCAGATCTGCCTGACTCTAGGCCCAGCACTCTACCGGCTGCTCTCATATAAATGTTAGTGTAACTTAAGTCTCATGCTAGCTATTATTATTGTTATTACAATTATTGCCATGATTATGATTATGATTATGATTATTTTAGCCTTTCCTCAGTCAGTGGGATTCTGCTTCTCAATAATCCCCTCTTAAACAGCATGTGATTTATTGCAACAATCAGGTGGGATAGAAACCTCAAACAAATTGTAAAAGGCTTTCAAATAAATGAGCTGCAGGATTCAAGGCAGTTTGCATCACCTCCCTGCGCTCCTCAGACTTCTTCCCAGCTAATAAAAGTGGGAACACCAAAATGAAAGGATTTGGCTAGTTTTTGAGATCATGGCAATTTCCTCAGCCAGCTCTCTGTGTGAAGGGTGAGAGGGGAAATGACTGGAGCTAGCTAGCCTCTAATTGGTCTTACTATGGCTACATTTCACAGCCTACCACAATACCCCTCATTTCATCCTGGTTCTTAAGTAGTTTTTCAGTCATGTCTAATTCTCCATGACCCTATCTGGGGTTTTCTTGGCAAAGATACCAAAGTGGGTTGCCATTTCCTTCTCCAGCTCATTTTACAGATGAGGAAACTGAGGCAAACACAATTAAGGGACTTGCCTAGGGTCACACAGCTAGTAAGTGTCTGAGGCTGGATTTGAACTCACAAAGATGAATCTTTATGACTCTAGGCCTGTTACTCTACCTACTACATCACCTCATCCTGGTTGGTCCCAAATCCTGCTCTGATCTGTTCTACTATCCACTCTACTATTCCTATCTATTCTTGTTTCATGATGTTCTAGGTGTCCTCCCAGGGTGTTTACACTACTCCAGGGAGAATGTCAGCTCTCATTTCATTTGACCATGTTCAACAACCAGAACAGCAGTGAAGAGGACCCTCCCCTGCACCAGCTGCTCATAAGGAAAATCCAAAATGGCATTCAAATGGATATTTCTCTCTGTTCAGAGCTTATGAAACCAGAGGCAAGAAGTGTCTTTGAGGACAAGAAATGGAAACTCAAGGACTCTTGGAAACGTGTGCTTGAGCACGTGTTGTCATTTACTTGAGTCTCACTGATCCTTTATCTCAGTCCACTTCTTGAAAGACATGGAAAATATCAGTTAGGCACATATATGCAAAAAAAAAATCCTAGGTCATTTCAGAAGAGAGAACTCACATGGTGGGGTGGGGTGATGAAGCCAGAGAATCAGGAAAGACTTCGTCTCAAAGCTGGCCTCTGATTGAAGCTTTGAAGGGATCTGGGGCATCGGAGAAGCAGAGGTAAGTGTGAAGGAAGAGCATCCCATGCCTGAGGACATAACCTGTGCAAAGCCATAGACATTGGAAATAGAGTTTTGGGCATGGGGAACAGAGAGTAAGTTTGATTTAGGTGAATTGTGGAGAGAATAAGAGGAAGTATAATATATAGTTGTTCTGTAAAGATAGGTTGGGATCAGATTGTGATGATCTTTGAATGGCTAAGAAGCTTGTTATTTTAGCCTACAGACAATAGGGAGCCATTAAACCTTTTTGAGGTAAGAATTGACCCGACCATACCTGCTCTTGGTGATGTTGACTTGGTAGCTCTGCGGAGGATGGATTAGGAAGGAGAGAGACTAGAGACAGGGAGATGAATTATGAACTACTGAATTAGTGTGTTTTCTCTGACTTGTAAATAAACTAGTTCATTTTTTTTCTTTTTTCTTTTCTTTTTTTTTTTTTTTTGGCTGGTCAATGGGGGTTAAGTGACTTGCCCAGGGTAACACAGCTAGTAAGTCAAGTGTCTGAGGCCGGATTTGAACTCAGGCCGGTACTTTATCCACTGCGCCACCTAGCCACCCCAAACTGGTTCATTTTTTGAGCCTGGTGAACCATGTGCTTTCAACGGGAATTGGTGACAATAATTTGATTCAATGAAGCATGTGTATTAGGTATCTACTTGGGCAATGGATATAAAGAGATTTTTTTTTAACGTAGAATCCCTTCTCTCTGCTTTCTGGGTGGTATCAGATAGTGAGGTTCCCAAGCTGTCTAGCAACAAGCCAGAGAACTCAGACACCCGATGTGCACGCAGGCCCCTCCTAGCACATGAGGCCTTTGACACAAGGATTACATGTACATACTCACACTATATTCTTCCCCTTGCTCCCATATTTACATATGGACACACACACACACACACACACACACACACACACACAGAGCCTCCTCCAACTGAACTTGTGTTATCCATATGGCCCCAAACAGGCCCAAATGGCAAAAGCCTGAAGGGGAAAGAATTTCCCATTTCTCCCCCTCAGAGCCAGACTGTCTTCTTTCTTCATGCTACTCACCCCAACCAGCTCCCCTTTGGGAGCCGTGAACTGGCCCAACCTTGCTGCCTTTGGAGATGGAGAACAACTTGATCTGTTTTTCAAATATTTGGAGTTTGCTAAAGACCAACATTTTTTTTAAAATCCGTGTATAATTTAAGAGCAATTTAATCCATATGTTTCTGATTCACTCGCACTTAAACCTTCAAAATATTGATTTTTAAGACCCATTTGATGTCTAAGGAGGTTTTTTTAATAAGCTTTTTAAAGCTCTTTAAACCCAAGCCCTGGCGGCCATGCCAGGGGCCCGTCAGTTCCAGCCCCCATCCCTGCGTCAGGTTCGTGTGGAGCTCAGAGTTATGAGCTTGGAGGATCTCTCCTCTTGGGTTGCTGTGTGACCCCCCCCCCCCCCACCTCCGCCGCCATGTCAGGCCAGTCATTACACTGCCTGCTCCCAGGCCAGGGTAATTTCTCTCCCAACGAGTGCTAACTCTTCTTCTCAGCTCATGACACCTGCCTAAGCACCTATCTGGGATCAACCAGACTCTGTTGCCTTTTTCCATGACCCCTCAAGGTCATTTCTTAAGGCTGGGTATAACCATGATGCTCACAGGACGCAGCCACAGACCAAGGTCCCAAAACAATTGGCTTCTGTTACCTGAGACCTACATAGGCAGAGGCCTGGGAATGGAGTAGAAGGGTTTCCATCCCAAGGATGAAAACTACTTTGTCTCAAACATTCACATTTAACTGGACCCATGTCTCAATGAGACTGAAACCACCATGTGGGTATTGGTTGAAGGAACGAGGGTTTTTTAACCTACAAAAGAGAAGCGGTAAAGCAGAATAAGAGTCATCTTCTAGTATTTGAAGAGTCGTCACAGTGGAGAGGGATCAGACTTGTTTTGCTTGGCTCCGGAAGGCAGAACTAGAAGTAATGAGTGGTTATTGCAAAGAAGCAAATTTAAACCTGATGTTAGAAAAAAAAAACCCAACAATTAGAACTGTCCGAAATGAAAAAAGGCAGCGAATAAGCTGTGGGAGGGAGTAGGTGCCCCCTCATCGTAGGTCTGGAAGACCACATGTCTCACATGTTATAGAGGGACATTTTTTTTAGCTCTATGTTGGTTACCAGGCTTCCTCCCAACTGGGAAATTCTGTGATTATGTGAAATAATTGTGATGTGTCTTATAGACAGGATTTTGATTGAATGAATTGAGTAACATCTGATGTACCTGATAATTGAAGCTGGGTGTGTAGATCGTGAGGACAAAGATCCAGAGAAAAGGTACCTGTTGGAAATGTTGGGGTTCAAACAATGGGATCATTTGATCCAGGTCAGAGGGATGCGGTGAGGGTCCAGTTAAGAAACAACTAAGGGGAGCTGATTGGCATGTAAGGAAGGTAAGAAATAAGTTCAGGGAAAATTTTGTGAACAGGAAACTAGAGCAGTGTCACGACCTCAGAATGTCTGAAGTCAGTCAAGGATGTGGTCGATGAACCCAAAGTCATGAGAGCTGAAGACTGAGATAGAAAGGACTTGACTTCCTTAGTATTCAGAGAAGAAGAGAGAGTACCATAACTTGGGGTAGCAGAACCAATAGGTTTAAGTGGAAATGATTTTAAAAGACTGATAAATGTCTTAAACTTGATTGAGCTGCATTAAATAACTATTCTGTGTAACTATAACTTGCTTATCTAATTCCCATGAGATTTCCTTACTCTACAGGAAAGTCGTCCCTGCATCCCACATGTCTAACTGAGCAGGTGCTGTATCAAAAGCACAGGAAACAGAATTCCTGTAGGAAAGTAAAAACAAGAGGCCACGGTCCCAGTGGAACATCCATGAACTCTTATGTGTAGGGAGTGAAAAGATGCCAGAGGAAGAATATCATAGAGCTTTTTTCTTTGAGGAATCCTTGGCCTACTTCATTGCAAACCCTACTCCCTCTTATGCTTCTCCATCCTTTGAGTTTGGCACATCCTTGATGTCACTCATCTGTATTGTGCAACCCATGAATATAAAGTAATGAGCCTGCCTTCACTCATTCTGTAGTGCACTAAGACTATGCATGTATTTCAATGGCAGTACTGTGGTCTCTCACATATGCAGGCCACCCTTCAAGTGTCCCCCTGAAAGCTACACATAAGCTGGTTCTATTTGGATCCCTCATTTATTCAAACCCACCACTCAAAGAGGCCCTCTTCCAAATATCTATCTCCCAGATCAGCCTAGGAGACACATAAATTCAAAACAGAAAGTATTTAATGAAACAGAATGCAAGATAAATAGTGAGGAACTGGATGAAACATTAAGGATTCTTGGCACCTCTCTTTGAATGTCCCCAACTGTCTCCCTTGGCTCCCAATTAACCATACTGGTATTAAATCCCCAGAATAATTAGAATCCCCAGAATAATAGGGGAGAGGAAAACTCCTTGTATCAATCAGAACTTACCGGCCCAGTGAAAACTGTTAGAAAGGCCTAGGTCTCTGGAGGCACTTTCGCCTGGGGTCCCTCCTCTACTCAAGGATCATTGTAGGCTAGTAAGACTCTAAGACTCCATGTGGTTTTTACACATGTCCTCTAAAGCTCTGCACGGTTGCTCTCCGCTCCTGTGTTCTTTCACTCTCATCCACACCATGGCCTCTCCAGCCATCATTATTTTCCATCTTTCTCTCTATCTTGGCTCCTACTTTTCTGGTTTCTCGCTTTCATGCCTGTGTCTCATCTGCCCTTCTAAGACTTCTATCTTTAATTTTAAATAGCATATATTTAACTTCAATACACAGGCTTCTGGGAGACTTTCCTAATGAACAAAACTCTTGGTCCCAAAGCATTTTGGGAAAATGGTGTCCTGGACAGGTCCCCTGCACTTTGCCACCCGGTAAATGTTGCCATTTTTTAATGCATGGCATTGGTCCTGCTGGTCTATGAGTCTATCTTAGACTATGAATCTGTGACAATGGGCCTACATCTGTGTCTTTCTGTATACAAATCCCCGCTCAGGCCTCGGGTCTGAGAAAAGTTGAGTAGATGCTTAAGGAAGAAGGAAAAGAGAAGGAGGCACAAGTTATTCCACCATTTGGTATTCCCTCCTTACAAAGGGAACTTATGTCATTGAAATAGTCATGGGTAAGATTCTAATCCCAAGGGGCAGCTAGATGTTGCAGTGGGTAGAGCACTGGCCCTGGATTCAGGAGGACCTGAGTTCAAATCCGACCTCAGACACTTGACACTTACTAGCAGTGCGACCTGGGCAAGTCACTTCACCCCAATTGCCTCACCAAAAACAAACAAAAAAACAAAACAAAACAAAACAAAACAAAAAAAATCCCAGCTCTGTCTCTAATTTGCTATATAACCTTGGGCAAATCACTGCAAATCATTCTCCTCCCTTGACCTCAATGAGGGATGACCTCAATGATGTCTAAGCTCCCTTTCCAGGCCTACAATACTGGGAATCTTCTCTACCTAAGTCCTGCCCATCCTTTACCACCCAGTTCAAAGCCTTCTCTGTTCCAAGGGACATTTTCCCCGTTCTCTGAATCCCTGTAGCAATTATAAGCTATAATTTATATACTTCCTGGTATCCTTACTCAATTGTTCTCCCTCACTCAAGCATCCTATCTTCCTAATCTGAATAATAATAATAGCTATTGATATAGCTAAGGCCTATAAAGCTCTCTGCAAACATTTCATTTGATCCTCATAACAACCCTAGGAGGTAGGTGCTATTATTATCCCAATTTTACAGATGAAGAAAGTGAGGCGAAAAGAGGTTATAAAAGACTGCCCAGGGTCACACAGCTAGTGTCTGAGAAAGGATTTGAGTTCAGGTCTTGTTGATTCTAGGCCCAGTTCTCTGGACCACCAGAACCACTTGCCCACCTCTTTTATTTTTAAATAAAAGCTTCTCATGGACAGGGACCATGTCTTATTTTCCTCTGTGTTTTCCCAGCACAGAAGCAGACTCAGGCCCAAGTCCAGTAGCACAGAACAAACTCGTAACATCAATAGGGAAGGCTCTGCAGTGTGGGCAGTGCTGAAATAGTCTTCCACAAAAACTACTGATATTCCTTCTCGCCCCATTTGATTCGCTTGGTTCAAACATAGTTCTCATAGACCAGATACTCTTCTGCTTAGTTTGGGTGTTTGGTACTGGGTGTCTATTCTTGCCAGCTTGGAATTTGCGGCCAGTCCTCTCTACTGCTTACAAGAGACAACCACTGCCCTCTCCTGCCATTCCCTAGGGAAATTATTTCTATTGAGGATTCTTTTACCTAGCATACCTTGCTTGGTGCCTTTCACCTACAGCATTGTAGAGTATGAAATATTTTCCTAGTGGTGAATGTCTACTACAAAAATCACCCAGGATGCTGCCATATCTAGCACTAACAGCCCATCTATTGGTTACTGTGAACCTGTTGTTATTACATGATTGTTTCCACATTGGAAAATTAATGTGTTTTTATTCAATTCAATTCAACAAATATTTACTGAGGGCCTACAGGTAGAATATTGTGCTTTGTGTTGGTAAAGATAGAAAGCTTAGCCAGAATATAGTCCTTGCTTTTATGGGGCTTAAAGTCATAGGAGAAAAAGCACATATATATATATATAAAAATATAATACATAGCATGTGTTATATGTATTAGAGAGGCAGTAGAGTATAATGGAAAGAGCACAGAACCTGGAGTCAAAAGACAAGGGTTAAAATTCTGGCTCTGATATTTACTAGCTGTGTAACCCTGAACTAGTCAGCATGGCAGAGAACAGAAAGCCTTGATTAACTGGAGAGTTAGGAGGGACCCATGTTCTGCTGGAACCAGGGATGTGCTGATAAACTTTGAACAATTATGTCTCTCAGGTAGGTAGGGATAGGTGTGGGGATTGCTTCTCAACCACTTTTTTTTTTTTTTTGCAGGGCAATGAGGGTTAAGTGACTTGCCCAGGATCACATAGCTAGTAAGTGTCAAGTGTCTGAGGTCGGATTTGAACTCAGGTCTTCCTGAATCCAGGGCTGGTGCTTCATCTACTGCGTCACCTAGCTGCCCTTCCTCAACCACTTTCAAATTTAATCTGCATTATAAAAAATTTCTCCCTAACTTTCTTAAGTCAAGACAATCAACAAGACAACAAATCAAGCCCTGATTTGTAGCATTTGCTGAGTTCTGAGGTGTAAATTCAAAAGCTGAAAATATAACAATTCACTCTCAAGAGCCAATTTGAGCTGTCTCCAGCTCACCCTTGGCTGTGCTAAGAAACTCCACCTGTCTAGGCCTCTGCTTCTTCATGTCCTTATTTCTTGCTTGGCTCTATTTGGGGACTCCTCTGACTTCCCACCATGCCCCAGAAAGCTCGTTATTGGGAAAACCTCATCACCCTGCAAGATCCCATCAACCTTGGTACTCACTATCATCCTCTGTCCCTCTGTTTGGAGGATGGAGCCATCGACTTCCACACCTCCATTTGAGGAAGGAGCCTGGATTAGAACATCTCATGTTTCACCTGGCTGCTCTGTCTTTTCTACCCTGCCTCTGTGTCAGGTACCATATCCAACCCTCCCTCCCCACCTCCTTTTGCCTTTTATGTGCTGTCTTCCCGCATTAGATTGTAAGTTCCTTGAGAGCAGGGACTGGCTTTCTTCTTTCTTATTTGTATCTCTATCACTTAGCTCAGTGCCTGGCACATAGTAGGCACTTAGTAAATCTTTATTGACCGACTGGGTAATCTCTATGGTCCCTTACAGCTCAAAAAAAAAAATCCATAGTAGTAGGCACTATATAAATGTAGCTATTATTTTTATTATTGGTCACTTCATGTTTCTGAGCTTCATTTTCCTCACCTGCGAACTGGGGATATAATATCATTGACTAGGGTGCTTTGATCAATGCATCATCCTCATTAGCACTCAGGACTGGTGTGTATATTGTCCATCACTTGCTCAGCCCCAACTATCATGCTCACCACCCAATACCAGAGGGTGCTTTGAGGTCACTGTCCAGGTCCCAGGGACTGTTTCTGGCTTTTAGCCAAGCTATCCACCCCTCATCCCATTTCCTTTGTTGGCAGAACAGTCTGAATCCACAGCATGAAATGGTCTTACCATCAATCAGATCATGGCTCAGCCCCATACTATTGGCTCTTTCTTTCTCCTTTTCCCCTCTTAGAAAGACATGCCTGTAGATACTCTACACTGACTGAATTAGGTTTCTGGTTCATTACTACAGGGATGGGAAGATCCTTCACTCCACATTGTAGCCACTCCTCTACCCAGCTTCAGATAGTCTGCTTACTGTGCAACAACACCCAAGCACCATTCACCTATGTGCTACTTGCTCAGAACCTGAGACTCTGGTGAGTTTCTGTATATCCCTGCAACCCTCCACAGGGAAATGGGATGTGCCAGTGAAATCCTCCCAATTATATCCATAAGGTACAGCCTGGTGATCAGAGCTCTAGCATCCATTGCATCAGGGAAAGTACTGGGGGCTTGTGAACCATTAAGACCCCCCTCTCTTTTTCTTTTTGGCAATGGGGGTTAAGTGACTTGCCCAGGGTCACACAGCTAGTAAGTGTCAAGTGTCTGAGGCCGGATTTGAACTCAGGTCCTTCTGAATCCAGGGCTGGTGCTTTAACCACTGCGCCATCTAGCTGCCCCCCTCCTCTTTTTTTCACCTCAAAGCTGCCTGTGAGTTCACACAGATGACATCTGACAGGGAAGCAGATGAGGAAAGTGCTTTGCAAACCTTAAAATGCTACATAAATGCAAGCAATTATTAGAGGTACAAAGCAAAGTGTTACAAGAGCAGAAATAAAGGTCAGAAATTTCCTAAATTAGGCAGGAAGGAAGATTTCCCTTATTTATGTCCAAAGAAAGATCTACCCTATGAAGGAAGATTGCTTTGAATAAGGAAGAGCTCTTTTTCAAATCTCAGGACTACACAGACAGCGAGAGACCCTGGGCTCCCTTTGGAAATACCCTTCCTGTTATAGATACATTCCAGGAAAAAAAAAAGCTAAAGGTTGCAAAGTGGGAATTTATGGAACCTGATTCCCTGGATCATCCTTGGGGAATCATTGAATTCAGAGCTGGAAGGTAATCTTAGCGATGTTCTAGTCCAATTCTTTCATTGTACAGATAAAGCAACTGAAGCATAGAGAGGCTAAAGTGACTTTCCCAACCTCATGAGCTAATAAATACATTGGATCATAGATTTAAAACTGAAAGGGGGTGGGGGCAGCTGGGTGGCAAAGTAGATAAAGCACTGGCCCTGGATTCAGGAGGACCAGAGTTCAAATCCGGCCTCAGACACTTGACACTTACTAGCTGTGTGACCTTGGGCAAGTCACTTAACCCCAATTGCCCACAAAACAAAAAAAACAAAACTGAAAGGGGCCTTAAAAGCCAGTGAGTCTGTTTCTATCATTTTATAGATGAGGACACCGAGGCATGGAAAGGTTGAGTGACTTGCTGAGCATCACATAGTAATGTCTGTGGCAGGATTTGAACTTGAGACCTCCTGAAGCCACTCCCAACACTCTGTCCACTGTGTCACCTAGTTGTAAAGATTTTAATCCAGGTCCTCTAACTCTCCATCACATATTCTAATACATCACAACTGGAGGAGCAGCCTACATACCAGAAGGCACAGGCCCTTCCTCTCAGACCTATCAGACTGGTTATCACAAACATCAGGCTAATAAAATGTCTCTCTGTCTTCACGGAATGGTTTTTGGGGCCGTGAGAGAGCTGTGGGGAGGTTTGGGAAAAACCATTTCTCTTCTCTGCCTTGCTGGGCCGGGGCCTATTTTGTCAACATTCCCTGGAATGAAGAAATGGGACAGAGGCTTTAGCTAAGACCAGTTGAGGAGTCTATATGAGAACAGGGATTACATCCATCTTTGTTGATCCTTCCCCCAGTAAACTCTGAGGAGCTTCTGTCTGGGAACAGGCTGCAGAGCACCAACATCAACCAGGGTTTATCCCTTCTCAGTGTGTTTTCCATTATGCCTGGATCATGACTGGGACATCTTCATCATTTCCCATTGGAGCAGCAAGGAAGAACCCTGAACTCACAAAACAAACATTCCAATTTGCTTATTTGCTGGAATGATTTCCTTCACCTCAACAATCTCAACTTATGAAGTAAAATAGAAACTCAGCCTGTGACCACCCCTCCTTCCCGCCAGACCAGATGGGAAAGCACTGACTAGGCTTGGGATGGGAGATGAGCTATTGTACGTGCCTTCGGCCTTCTGGCTTCCTCTTCAATCCAATTTAATGACACAAGAACTTACTGAAAATATTTATTGAGCAGGGGCAATTAAGGGGTGGAGTGGACCTAGAGTCATGAAGACCTGAGTTCAAATCCCGACTTAGACAGTTGCTGCCTATATGACCCTAGGCAAGTCACTTAGCCTCTATCTGCCTCGGTTTCTTTATAGGTCAATAAGGATGATAATAATAATAATAATAGTAAAATAATGATAATAAATAATAAAACCTATGAGGATAAAATGAGGTTATATTAGTAAAGAACTTTGCACACTTCAAAGTGGTATGTAAATGCTAGCTACAGTATTATGAGCACTTAATAGCTACTCAGTAAATACCTGCTGATGGATGGATGGATGAATCCTTCTAGGATTAGTTTGGGAAGGGTCATTTAGGGGTTAGCTCATCCAGGAAAAACCAGACTAACTCTCTGCCAGAGAGGGAGGAAGCTGTACTGATTGGAGACCCCTGAGGAATCATGGGACTATGGGATCACAGGTTAGAGTTGAAAGGGAATTTAGAGATCATTGAATCTGATCCTCTCATTTTGCAGGTGAGAAAATTTACATCCAGAGCAGTGAAGGACTCCCCCAAGGTCATGTAAATAGCAAAGTCAGGATTGAAACCAGGTCCTCTGACACAAAATCCATTGCTCTCTTCCTGCACCTCTCCCTGGGGTTCTTTTGCCTTCCTCCTTCCCTCTCTTCCTTCCTTTCTTTCCTTTTTTCCTTCCTATTCTTTTTCTTTTCTTTCATCTTTCCTTCCTTTCTTCCCTCCCTCTCTCTCTTCCTTCTTTCATTTTTCACTCCTTTCCTCTCTCCCATCCTTTCTTTCTCTTTCTTCCTTCTTTTCCTTCTTCCTTCCTGCCTTTTTAAACTAAAAGTTATGAAATTTTAATTATTGAAGTTAATTTACTTAAATGTAAATCATTAGAATGAATGTTTAATTAGTTGTGCTGTGTTTAATACTGAATTCATAATGATTTATTTATTTAGAATTTTATTTTTACAAATTACATGTAAAAACAAATTTTGACATCAATTTTGAAAATTTTTGTGTTCCAACTTTTCTTCCTCCCTCCCTCCCTTCTTCTCTTTATTTTTTCTGATATTTATTCTGGATCTAAAGTGTTATACCTTCCTTCACAAGAAGGATATAATTATCTATTTTCTGTTTTAATTATTTTTTCAATGACCAAGCATTTCTTTTCTTTCCCTCTCACCTTCCCCTTTCCAACTGAAAAAAGAGAGAAAAAACACACCTTTGTAACAAATATATAAAGCCAAGAAAAATAAATTCCCATATTTTCTGCATCCAAAAATATATACTTCCTTCTACATCTTGAGTCTATCACCTCTATCTCTTTACCTTGAGTATTTTAATGGATTGTAAACAATGAGGCATTTATATGAGTCAGTAGTCCAAAAAGTTAATGTGATCTTGAGTTTCATTAAGAGAGCTGTAGCTTCCAAGAATTAGAAGGGGATGACTCCATTGTATTCTGCTGTCTCAGTCAAATAACATTTGTAGTATAGTGTTCTGTTCTGGGTAAGAAGGCCATTGACAAACTGTAGAGTGCACCAGAGATTCCTCTGGTACCAGGTGCAGACCAGCTCTAGGTAAAGGATTCTTTATCACAGGTATTCAGAAATCAATATTGGCCATTGATTTGACTGGAGTTCTTAAGTCTTTCAAAGTTCTTCATTACTGTACAAATTGTTTTCCTGGTTTTACTCACTTCACTCATCAATTCAAACAAGTCTTCTGGTTTTCTCTGAATCCACCCTTTTCATTATCTCTTATGGCACAATAGCATTTTGTTAATAATTACAAGCATTTACGTAGCACGTTAAGTATTTATTTGATCCTATAATGATTGGAGTGATGCCACCTGTTGGACAGTTACTGTAGGAAAGCTCCTCCATGAGGAGAAGGCATCTGAGGGCAAGCCATGCGGCTTTTTCCTAGGTGTCAGGAAGTGACATTTGCTCGCGGGTACTGTCAATCAAGACTACCAGCCAATTAGCTTGGAGCTGTGTGTAAGTGTGGACGGGATGTTCCCAGTTTCACAGGAGGTGTGTGGGAGGAAGAAGGGGCAAGGCTGGTTCTCTCCCTCTCTTTCGTCAGGGCTCTCATGGAGAGTGGAGCAGAAATGTGGGCTTCCTGAGATAGATAGGTGAATCTAGGCCTCTTTCTCTCTCTCTTCACCAAATTCTTATTCTCCTTAATAAATGCTTAAAAGTCTAACTCTTGCTAAAGCTTATAATTTATTGGCGACCACTCATTAGATATTTTAGACAGACTAGCTAGAATTTAGCCCCTTAGAATCCTTGTAACAATCCTTCAAGGTAGGTACTTCTGTTATTCCCATTTCACATCTGAGGAAACTGAGGCAGACAAGTTAAGAGATTTCCCAAGGATCATACAACTAATGAGTGTCTGAGGCCAGACTTGAACTCATGTCTTCCTGATTCCAGGTCCAACTCCCTATCTACTATGCCAGCTGTCTCTAAATTGCATTCCTATACCATATTTTGTCTAGCCATTTCCAATTGATGGCATCCTCTTAGCTTCCTGTTCTTGGACACTACAAAAAGAGCTGCTCTAAATATTTATGGACATGAGTCCTTTTTCTCTTTAATCTCTGTAAGATATTCCTCGTAGTATTGTTGCTGGGTCAAAGGGTATGCACAATTTAATAATTTTGTGGCATAGTCCATACTTTCTAACATGGGACTGATAATTTAAGTGGTCTGGCCTGTTAAGAGTGTCCTGGGGACACTTGGTGTGTCTTATTCAATCCTGGGAAAATACATATACATTTGGTTGGCTTAAAGCTATGGCATGCTTTGTTTGTTTAAAGTGTCCTGATGGGTGATCATCCAGCCTTTGCTTGAAGACTTCCAATGAGGGAAAGCCATGACCTACTGAGGCAGCCCATTCTACTTTTGGGTAGGCCTAAGTATTAGAAAGTGGGGGTCAGCTAGGTGGCCCAGTGGATAGAGCATTGGCCCTGGATTCAGGAGGACCTGAGTTCAAATCTGACCTCAGACACTTGCTAGCTGCGTGACCCTGGGCAAGTCACTTAACCCCAATTGCCTTAAAACATCCGGGGCCATCTCCAGTCATCCAGGTATATATCTTGCAATTGGACCCAGATGGCTTTGGAGGAGAGAGTGAGGCTGGTGACCTTTCACAGCCCTCCCTCACTTAAATCCAATTCACTTCAAGTCAGGAAATCACACCAATGTCATGGTCCTCTTTGGGAACTGTGATGTTTAAAACCTAATGTGGGTACTTACCTTCCCCCCACCCCCAGTTTTTGGGGGAAACTAGCTAAGATTTACTGCTAAATTCAGCAAGAGTTTAGGCTTTTTAAGGATTTATTAAAGAGTAAAGACAATTTATAGGGTCCCTCTCTTTTTCTCTGTCTGCCACCAAGCCCAAGTCCTGGACGAAAGATGGCCAATTCAGCAAGCAAGCCTCACCTTCCTACTTCCTGTCTCCCTCCCTGAAAAGGGAGGTCCTTCAAGCTGATTGGTTGAGGGTGGTCTCCTGTTGATGGTATAGTCCACAGCCTCTGAGAACAACACCCCACTCAGGGCTAGCCAGGGTGGTCTCGATTTAATCATCCTTAAGTAGGTTCTCAGTCAGTCTCTCAGTATCACCCAATTCAATCAATTCCAAATCAATCTTCAGGTGGGGGCCCTTGGGCATCTGTCAAATCCCATTATTTTATCACAGAACAAGGACCAACAACAACAAAAACAACAACAACAACTTATTAGAAGGTGGTTCCTGACATCAAGCCTTTGAAACTTCTTTCCATTCTGTTTTTTCCCACTAGGAACACACAGAATGTCTTGTACATGACAACCCTCTAGATATTTGAATATAGCTTTCATGAGTCTTCTCTTCTAACAGCAAAATGCCCCCAATTCCTTCAACCATATGGCTAAACTCCTATGACAAACTCAAAGACCTCCACAATCCTTCCAGACACCAGTTTATCAATGTCCTTCTCTTTCAGAACCGAACTGCTCTTGCTGTTCAGTTGTTTTTCAGTCATGTCCAACTCTGTAACCCCACTTGAGGTTTTCTTGATGAAGATGCTGGAATGGTTTGCCACTTTCTTCTCCAGCTCATTTTACAGATGAGAAAGCTGAGGGTCATGCAGCTAGTAAATGTCCGAGGCCAGATTTGAATTCAGGGAGATGAGTCTTTCTTGCTTTAGGCCCAGCAGTCCACCTAGCTGCCCCAAACATGAAACTGAACATTATACTCAAAATGTGATTTGACAAAGGAAGATTACAATGGAGTCATCCCCTTCTAATTCCTGGAAGCTATATGGCTCTCTTAATGCAGCTCAAGATCACATTACCCATGTGGATGGGAACCCAGAGAACACTTGAAGCCCATGGTAGCTTTACTTTGGGCCTCAAATTTGAAAGGGGGGCAGCTAGGTGGCGCAGTGGATAGAGCATTGGCCCTGGAGTCAGGAGGACCTGAGTTCAAATCAAGCCTCAGACACTTGACACTTACTAGCTGTGTGACTCTGGGCAAGTCACTTAACCCCAATTGCTTCACCAAAACAAAACAAAACAAATTTGAAAGGGAAGTTTCCCAGGTGCTATGTATACATGCATGGAGGATAAACTCCTATTTTACCAAAATTTATATATTTAAGAAACATGAAGGAAGCATCTTGAACTCTTACAGAATTTTTAAGCCAAGTTTTTTGTTTATTCTAATACTTTAGCAAAAGAGAAACACAGCTATCTCTCCTTTTATATATTCGCTATCACTCCTTTTAATATTCCAATCGAATAAGTCAACAGAACACTTTTTTATGGTGATGACTCTTGGAATAAACTACCTTCCTTCTTGCCCCCTCTAGGACACAATTAGATTACCTCCACAACAAAGCAGTGCAGTGAAATAAACAGAAATTATAACTAGCATTCATAGGGTATTTTAAGATTTACAAAGCACTTTATATGTCTTAACTCATTTGATCATCTCATTAAACCTGTCAGGAAGGTGCTATTATTATCCCCATTTTACAAATGAGGAACAGAGAGATTAAGTGGCTTGCCTAGTCACACAGCTACAAAGTGTCTGGGGCAGGATTTGAACTCAAGTCTTCCTAGCTCCAAGTTCCATGTTCTATCCACTGCATTACCTATCTGTCTTAAGTGAACTAGGGCTGAAAGGGACCTTAGATATTCTCTAGTCAGAGCCTTTCTGATGTTGAAGGGTGAATTGAAGACTATGATTCACAGATTTAAAAATATTGAAAGAAAGAAAGTCATGTATTTTAGAATCATGTTAAATTCTCTCATTTTAGAGATAAATGAGACTAGGGAGATTAGATGACTTGCCCAAAGTCATATAGACAATACCAAGCTAAGTCAGGAGTTGAAAGGGGTCCCAGGTCCAATGCCTTTTCCATTATACTATACAGTTATATTTGAGAATCTGTATGCCTGAGCTCAAATTCCAGCTCTGATGCTTCCTTGCTCTATGACAATGAGCAAATTTAATTCATTTCTGTGAACCTCAGTTTCTTAATTTGTAAAATGGGTGTAATAACCAATAACCATGATTGATTCTTTAGGGTGGGAATAGGTAGGGTATTTAATAATAATAGCTAATATTTGTGGAAATCATCTTAAAGTTTATTGTGTTTTCCTCACAACAACCTAATCATTTAGTTAATACAAATATTATCCCCATTCTACAAATTCAGAAACATGATTCCTGCCCTCAAGGAGCTCACAATCAAATGGCCTGTATATCTATAGACACACACAAGACAGCAGGAAGAAGTGACTGGCCAGTCACTAGTGACTAGTAAGAAATAGAAATCACCTTGAATCTCTGATTGGGTAGATGATCCAGCTTCGGCTATTAGTGAGTGAAAATATATATAAATATAAATATTTATATAAAAATATATAAAAATAACCACACTGAATGTTTCTAAAGGCAATGGAGCTGCCTAATAGCTTCTGTATCCATGAACCATGACCCAGTACCATGTCCCAGGGGAAACAGTCTGGCTAGAACGTGAGAAGTCTGAGTAACTCCGGAGATGATAGATAGACAGAGAGGGACAACTCTGCAATGATCTGATGAGGAACCTCTCTGAACATAGTGAAGACTGTCCTCTGATGGCCAGCACAAGATCTATCCCTTAGATCCTTAATCAGAGCCCTACGACTGGGTGGGGCCTTCCAGGGCCTGTTCTTTGCTGGCAAAGTCTCCATGGGACCAAAGTTGCTTCCGCAGCAGATTGAAGCATCTGAGGAGGACTTTAAGGGAAGATCTCCCAGGATACCAGCCAGCCAAACAGAGGGTGTTATTTGGGGTTTTCTCTTATGTATTTATTATAATAAGGGCCAAGAGAAGGAGACAGGAGGAGAAAACATGCTATTGCATCAGTGCCTATCCATTGTGCTGTGAAACCCAAACCATAGATTTGGTTATAAAAGCTCCATTTTTGGCAGTAGTATCTTTAATAACAGAAGAAGTATAGAAAGTATATCCTAAAAATATGTACTATGGTATATAGAATACTAAAGTAATATTAGAAGAAAGTGATGATGCCCTACTGGCTGGTGGAGGGAATCTAAAAACTTTTAATCCAGATGACTACTTTTAGAGCCCTCCCAAACCCTGAACATAGAGGGTAGGAATTAGGCAATTTGGATTTCATTCCTGCTTTGGTTCAGTACTTTATTCACCGAGTGAAATTTGAAGGTAATCATTTCATCTCTTTGTACCCCAGTTTCCCCTTCTTTAAAGTGAGGAAAAATCCTTCCCTTTCCATATCTCAGGGTTATTGTAAGGCTATGATGTTTAAGTTTCTCTTCCGGCTCTAAACCCTACAAAGTGCTATGAGTTTCTTGAGAGATAGTCACAAGAAAGAAGACACCCTAGCATTTGTCATGTCCTCCCCAGAACCTTCCTCTTCCTTTCTTGACTTACCTGTCACTGGGAAAACTTCATTCTCCTTTGACCACAAGACTGACAATTGGCCTGGGACGGAATGTTTAGGGGCAGGGCAGAGATGAAGAGAGGGGTGTGAAGAGGAAAGTGAAAGGCAGGAATGACTATTGAATTTTATGGATGGGGAAACTGAGGCACAAAGGATGGAGGTGATCATCCAAAAACCCCATGACATGGAGGAATCAGACTTCAAGATACAGAATTCTATATTTAAGGCCTCTATATATCTAGTAGTAGGGTGTGGGATAGAACTATCCATACCTTACAGTTCCATGCCTGGGTTTCCCCATGAAGGATTGAGCTCCCAAGCCTAACTAGACCAGAGCTGTCTTTATTCAGAGAAGAAAAGGACTGATGTTTTCCACATTAAACTCTACACCCACCCATACCTTCTCCCTCTCCCTCCCCCACACCCCCCGCAAAAAAAACTGTGGATGGCCTCTGGAAAGTGAGGTCTGTTACCTGTTAGTTATAGGGTACCTGGTAGAAGAATGTAATAAAAACCACTTGCATTTATAAAACATTCTAAAGTTTACAAAGAAACCCCTTTCCTCTCAGCAACCTCTTAAGGTAGATAGTAGCCCCCAGGGGAACCTCTCACATGTGTGCCTTAAGAAAAGCTACCCTAGAAATCGAGCCCAGATTTGAGGTACTCAAAACCAAAGCTCATGAATCCCCATGAATGTTTACTTTTTTTCTTTTAAAAAATTTTATTGATATCTTTTGTTTTTACAACACCTTCATTTCCAAATATATTCCTTCTCCCACTCCACCCCCATGCCTGGAAATCCATCCCTTATAATAAAGGATAAAAAAGAAAGGGGGGGGGAAGCAATTCAGCCAAACTAATCAACACATCAGCCAAGTTTGACAATAGAGGCTGAGTTCCACACCAGAAAGTAGTAAAAGAGGTATATTTTCTCATCTCTTCTTTGGGGCCAAGCTTGACCATTAAAATTATGTAGCATTCAATTTCAGTATTGCTTGCTCTTTGTAGTAATCATCATCATGTAGAGAGTATTCTCTTGGATTTCTGTAGTTCACTTTGTTTCATATGTACTCCATTTGCATCAATTCATGTAAGCCTTCCTAGGTTTCTCTACATTCTCCACATCCATCATTTCTTATGGTGCAGTGATATTCCATTTTTGTACCACAAGCTGTTCAGGTATCCCCACATGGTGGGCATCTACTTCATTTCCAGTTATTTGCTATTACAAAAAGTGTTAAATGAATATTTTAGTATATATAGGATCTTCCTTTCCATCCTTGAGGGTATATGCCAAATATGTCCCCAAGGTATCTATATTTGGGATCTCTAGATTATAGAGTATGAGCATTTTAGTCACTTTCTTAACATATTTCCAAATTGCTTTATTGTTAGAACAATAGTACATTAGCCAGTCAGTTAATAAACATTTTCAGGGGGCAGCTAGGTGGTGCAATGGATAGAGCACTGGCCCTGGATTCAGGAGGGCCTGAGTTCAAATCCGGCCTCAGACACTTTACACACTTACTAGCTGTGTGACCCTGGGCAAGTCACTTAACCCCAATTTCCTCACCAAAAATAAATAAATAAACATTTTTAAGCATCTACTATGTGCCAAGCACTGTGCTAACCACTGGGAATTCAAAGAAAGACAAGAGATAGTCCCTGCCCTCAAGGAGCTCACAATCTAACATATTTTAGTGTGCCTGTCTTTCTACAACCCCTACAACACTGACTATTCCTGTCTTTATCATCTTTGCCAATTTGTTGGGTGAGGTAAATCAGAGTTGTTTTGATTTTCATTTCTCTTATTAGTAGTGACTTGGAGCAGTTTTTCATATGGTTTTAAATTAATTTTTATCCAAATGTTTTGGATTTACATCACCTAAATTTCCTTCTTACATCCATCTCCCTATCCCCGCTTTAAAAGAGCCATCTCTTAAAACAATGATTTTTTTTTTTAAGTGAGGCAACTGGGGTTAAGTGACTTGCCCAGGGTCACACAGCTAGTAAGTGTTAAGTGTCTGAGGCCGGATTTGAACTCAGGTACTCCTGACTCCAGGGCCGGTGCTCTATCCACTGCTCCATCTAGCTGCCCCAAAACAATGATTTTTAGAAGAAAATAATAAGAGAAAAAAATCTTCAAAACTGATCAATATATTGAAAGAATTTGATACTCTATGCAATGTCCCAAACCCATCCCCTCCACCCCCGCAAATGAGTGGAGAGAGGTGTCTTCTCATATTGCTTCTTTGGGACCTAGCTTGTTCTTGGTAATTTTGTAACATTCATTTTGAATTGTTTTGTGGGTGATTGTTCTTTCCATTTACATTGTTGTAGTCTTGTGTATTTTGTTTCCTTGGCTTTGCCTACTTAACTGTGTATCAGTTCATGTAGGTCTTTCTGTGCTTCTTGATATTCATCATATTCATCATTTCTTACAGCACACACATGGCACCACAATCATTTCAGCCATTCCATAATCAATGAGTATCTACTTTGTTTCTGGTTCTTTGCCACTAAAAAAGTGGTGCCATAAATATTTTGGTGTATATGGAGTTTTTCTTTTATCAATGACTTCCTTGAGGTATATGGTCTAGAAGTGGAATCTCTGGGTTGAAAGATATGGACATTTTTTGACCGCTTTACAAAATGTTAATTTTTTTACTAACCAGAGGATATATTAGTTCAAACCAAAAGATATTCAATCAAACTTCATAGCAAATAGAGTGACAAGAAAATATTTCTCCCATGCCCACATGGGGTACTCTTCTAGAGATGAGAAAAGGCATACATACAGGAAAACGTTTGTGACCAGGGAAAATGTGTGGCCAGTGGTGACTCAAATGTCTAATGCTACAAAGTTGCCTATGTCCTCAGGTGATACCACTAGCCTGCTCTATTGTGGCTCTTGGATCATCTGCTGGTCTCGTGATCACAAGCTGTTCTCTGCTACCATCTGCTGGGCTTTGGCTTTTTAGAGCCCTCCACTGCTCTGTTACTGGGCTACAGTGACTAGATAACCTCTCTGAAAAGGTCAAGCTGACAGCAATTGCAGTGAATAGCCTGGACCTAGGCAGGTAGCTGACTTCATCCAACAAATCAACAGAACGCCCCAGGATAATTCAGTCTATTAAGTCTCTTCTTCTGACTGTTTGGCGTAGACTCATAATCCTTGGTCTTAGACAACTACTGACTTTGATTTACAAAATTCCTTTTTACTGTTGCTAAATCCTGATTATAACCTCATGTCTCATAAACCCATAGGAGATGTGTGGGCTCTGGGTCACCACGGCTTACTCAATCACAAAGTCCTCTTTAACTGGCTTGACAATGGAGCTGGGGCCAGAACAAAAGTGAGGTGAAGAATGTGGGGTCATTGTTCTCCATCCCCATCCTCATTCCTTTCTCTATTATGCTCAACAGCCAGCAATAAAACACCTGGATTTTTAGCTATATTCTGTCCAGAAGGTAGGGAAAATCCTGCTTGGTCTTGCTACTATCATTATTTCCTTTTTTTTTTTTTTTTTTTTTTTTGGTGAGACAATTGAGGTTAAGTGACTTGCTCAGGGTCACACAGCTAGTAAGTGTCAAGTGTATGAGGTCAGATCTGAACTCAGGTCCTCCTGAATCCAGGGCTGGTGCTTATCCACTGTGCCACCTAGCTGCCCCCATTATTTCCATTTTATAGAAGGAAAAACTAAGGTTTGGAAAGGTTAAGTGATTTGCTCGATGCCATATGACTGTTAGTAAGTGTCTAATATGGTGAGTTAAGGTTTTTCTAATATAAAGAACTAGGTGGTTTCCCTTATGGCTTGTTGTCTGGTCTCTACCTGATAGCTCCAATCCATTACCCTCAGTCCTATCCTCCTCCAACAGAGCCCAGAGAGTGTTTCTGACCAGATGCAGCCTTCCCAACCTCCACCAACTGAGCAGTCAGGCCACTAATTGCTTACCATCCAAGCTATGCAATTAAAGATTTGTCCTGTTGTGTTGCAATCAAAATAAACAGACCAGGCTGTAATCTGGGGACAAGAAAAGCAGTTAGGGGGAATGGGGAGTAGGGGGAGAAGGGAGGGTGAAGAAGGCAGCCCAGGCTTTCCAATGGTTCTGTAACCATGGCAGCCAGCTCCCAAAATAGTCTGGGAATGAACAATTATGAAAACAAAGGTACAGAGAAAAGGGATCACAAGCTATGAAGACCTAGCCCTGGGGGTAGGCACAACTCTCTGGCCCCTTGTCCCTGGGGAATGGGGTTCACTATAGGAGTGATCTAGCATAAGGGGGGTCCCCCAGATTCAGGGTTATATTATAAATGGCTTTGTTGTATCCCAAAGAACCTTGATTCTCCTGACCTGTTGAGAGTGGGGTGGAGTAGGGAGAGGGCAAAGAGCTGCCATGCTGAGAAGTACCCTCCATACCCTCCCCTGCTACAGTGTCCAATAGTCATGGGACTCAGAATGGATTCTCAGCTTTGTCTTAATTACTTCCCGACTAGCCAGCATAGTGAGGGCATCAAATATTTAACCATTTCCAGCTTCCCAGGCCTGTCTGGTTTCTGTTCCCTCCTTTCCTTCTAGTAACTGGATAGGAAATACTAGAACCTATTAACTTTACTAGCATATATTCCCAGAGGGGAAAATGTAACTCTTTCCTCCCCCACCAACCAGTGTCCTTGTAGCCACAGGACAGGAATGTCAGAACACATCACCCAGCAAGAAAAGCCAGCAAGCTGCATCCTCTGGCCCAATGGCCTTCCAAATGATGCATGGTGAGTATGGTGGAAAGGTGGGTAGTGAATGGACCTGTACTGGAATCCTCACTTCCTTTCTTTGCTACTTACTAACTGGGGAAAGGAATGAGGGAGGGAGGGAGGGAGGGAAGAAGGAAGGAAGGAAGGAAGGAAGGAAGGAAGGAAGGAAGGAAGGAAGGAAGGAAGGAAGGAAGGAAGGAAGGAAGGAAGGAAGGAAGGAAGGAGGGAGGAAACAAATATTTATTAAGCACCAGACACTGCACTTAAGTGCTTTACAAATAATATCTCAGTTTTGTCTTCACAACAATCCTGGGAGATAGGTAGGACCTTGGATAAATCTATTTAATTCTCTGGACTCTTGGGCTCATCTGTAGAATAAAGTAATGCCATTCCTGCTTGAAAGCAAGAAGACAGGATATGATGATTAGAATCAGAGGTCAAGTTGAGTCACAAACCCATCAGTGGATATTAGAGCTCGGCCCTATTGCCCAGAAGTCAAGACCTTTGGGCTACTTGAACCTCTCAGGGCCTCAGTTTCCTTATCTGTAAAATGGAGGTACTGAACTTAGATGATCTCTAAATTCTCTTCCAACCTGAAATCTCTGATCTCATAGTCTCTTGAGGTCTCTTCCAGACCTACATTCTATGATGCTGCAGTTTGCTACTATAGTATCTTACACTGAGAAAACTGTAATGCTTTTAAAATGGAAAACCAGGTTGATCTGAACTTCTAAATGGAGAGAAACCTGCATTGAAGCCAAGGGCTTATTCTGCTCCTCACCCCTCCCTTCCATTCCCCCACCCCCAAGGTTGGAGTGCTGAACACCAACCTTCCATTGGCCTCTCTTTCCAAGGGAGAGAGCCAAAGTGATCATAAAATGCCAGACAGGAACCCACTGAAAAATGGTCTTTCCCTGTGAAGCCAAAAATATGACCCTCCACACTTTCCCTCCTGTGTAGTCACAGGACCCAGAGACCAGAGTCCAATGTAAGCCTCGTGGTATTCTCCTCCCCACCATCCTTCCTTCTTGGAACACTGGGCCGTCTCCCTCCAAGTCATGCACTTTGTTCAGAGCCCATCCTGGAAACACCAAGGATGGCATCACGCAAGGCCAGGAAGGTGCCAAGAAATGAGGGTGGTGTAACAGGAAAAGGATGGAATTGGGGGCCAAAGGACCCAACTCTGGATAATCGTAGGTTGGTTGCTTTTCCTCTCTGGGCCTCAGTTTCCTGATCTTCAAAGTGAGGAGTTGCACTGGGGAGCATTCCCTGATACCCTGAGGTGTTAAAGCCCTCACCCTCCTCCGGTTCCCTTGTATTATTATTTGTGTGCTTTTTTTTTTTAATCACCCTGGGAAAATGTGAGGTCCTTGAGTACCAGGGCCATTTCATTTTAATCTTTGTAAAACCAGAGCCTAGCATATATCTCTGCTTCTTTTAAATCTCAACTAAAAGGGGCAGCTAGGTGGCGCAGTGGATAGAGCACCGGCCCTGGAGTCAGGAGTACCTGGGTTCAAATCCGGCCTCAGACACTTAACACTTACTAGCTGTGTGACCCTGGGCAAGTCACTTAACCCCAACTGCCTCACTAGGGAAAAAAAAAATTTCAACTAAAAGGGGCAGCTAGGTGGCGCAGTGGATAAAGCACTGGCCCTGGAGTCAGGAGTACCTGAGTTCAAATCCGACCTCAGACACTTGACACTTACTAGCTATGTGACCCTGGGCAAGTCACTTAACCCCCATTGCCCCACAAAAAAATAATAATAATTATAATAATAAATAAATCTCAACTAAAATTCCACCTTCTACTAGAAATTTTTTACCAATCTCTCTTCATTCTAGCAGTGCCTTCATTTGTTAACTGTATCCTATTTATCCTGAATAGAGCTTGTTTTGTATATATTTGTTTGCATGTCATCTCCTCCATCAGATTGTAAGCTCCTTGAAGGCAGGAAATGTCTTTTGCTTCTTTTTGGAACCACATGACTTAGCTCAGTTCCTGGCATATAGTAGGGGTTTTATTTTTGTTTTATTTTTTATATATATTTTATGTTTATTGAATGGTTTATACATAGCAAACACTAAATAAATACTCAGTGAATTTGAATTAGATAGGGCTTTAGATATCTGGGCTCTATGCTTCTAGTCTGAGCACTATGTATTGGGCCCTCAGGGGGTTTTTTTGTGGGGCAAAGAGGGTTAAGTGAATCGCCCAGGGTCACACAGCTAATAAGTGTCAAGTGTCTGAGGTCACATTTGAATTCAGGTCCTCCTGAATCCAGGGCCAGTGTGCCACCTAGCTGCCCCGGGCCCTCAATTTTATGCTTCAGGATGGGCTGGGCTCAGGACTATAGACTTCTGAGGTAGACTTTGGACTTTTAGTTTGGGAATTCTAGCTCTAGTTTTCTTGACAAGAAGTTCTGGCGTCTGGGTTCAAGTCTGAGCTCTGAGCTCAGGGCTTTTAGGTGGGGTTCTAAACTAAAGTTCTAGGTTCTAGATTCTAGTTCTGGGTTCTGAGATCAACTGGAATGAATTCTTGACTTCTGGGCATTAGGGCTGAGCTCTAAGTTCTAAAAGGGCAAGGAGGGTTACAGAGTTGGGGAAGGCTTTAGGTTCTTATGTGGGGGTCTATACCACAAGATAGTCCAGGACATTTCCTGAGGTCTTTGGCCCCACCCCCAGCTTAGAGGCCTGGGCCTCAGCAGGGGACTGCCAACACAGCTGAAAATTAGGTAAAATCTTTCTAGCTCAGCTCAAATGCTTACAAGGTCACTAATGCACATAAAGATCTCTGTTCTGTCTGGGCCACTTGAGGAGCCACGAAGGCTTTAGAAGTACCAAATTCCTTTTTAACTTCCCCTCAGGTCAGGACTGCCAGGCACCTGCTTTTTTCCATATACAGGCCCCAGACTTGCCACACTGGCATTGCCTTCCCTCCACAGAAACTCTAGAAAAGTCCTGGGCTTTTTTTTTTCAGGATCCCTTGGTACAGGTCAATAAAAACAATTAAATTTAGGAGAAATGGGATAAGCCAAAGGGGTGGTGGGATAGCGTTGTTATTTAGAAGGAATACTTATGTTGAGAAATACAGGAAACAACTGCAGTAGCATGGTGAATTTATTTTGGGGAAGATCAAAGGAGGGAGAAACAGCAGCAATTTTTTTCTTTGTTTTAATATTTTTAATTTGGAAGTCAACAAGCACCAAATAAAAAGTATTTCCATTTACAAAAGAGAATAGGGGTGGATTTAATGTGAAAACTTAAACCCCCATTACATACAGTTGGCTTTTCCATTTAAGTATCAAATAAATTCAATGTGTAACTTTCAAAAATATCCTGCTTGCCTGTGTTTCCCTCTGGTTTTCCAGAAGTAATTTTGTCACCAGAGTATTCTAGAGAACATTGGGCCAGAAAGAGGAAATAGATGAGGAGTTTGGAAAACAGATCACAAGCCTAGCACTTAGGCATGATATAGTAGTTATAATAGATGTAAATTATCCTGACATCTGTTGCAAATTACTGCCAAAAACAAAGCAATTGATAACTTTTTCACTTGCCTTTAAGATAATTTCATTTACCAAGGGGAGATTCTATACTGGATCTGATTCTCAAAAATAGGGAGAAACTGGCTGCTGGGCGTGGAAATGATGGGAACCCTGAAAGGATGTGATCATTCACTCCTAGGGGTTGTGATAGAGAAGATGGAGAGCTGGCATAGTAAGACATCTGCCCTAGATTTGGAAAAATCAATTTTAAAGGATTCAGAAGGATGAGTAAGATCCCAGACTAAAATCCAACATGAGAAGTCATCCCAGGAAGTCAGGAAACTCTCAAGAATGATATTTTGGGGGCAGCTAGGTGGCACAGTGGATAAAGCACTGGCCTGGATTCAGGAGAACCTGAGTTCAAATCCGGCCTCAGACACTTGACACTTACTAGCTGTGTAGCCCTGGGCAAGTCACTTAACCCCCATAGCCCCACATAAAAAAAAAAAAGATATTTTGACAGAAGGAAACTATTCCAACGATGAGAAAAAGAGAAATTATCTGAAGTCTACAAAGAACTATCCAACCGACTTAGATTTTAAGAGATATACAAGTGATATGGCATGTATGGGGAACAGCAAGGAGGCCATTTTGCACAACACATGAACGTGTGCATTCAGCCTGGAAAAATAGACTCTTAAAGGCTTTATAAACGTCAAGGAGATTGTATTTTATCCCTATTTTTTCCCAGTAGGGGAGCCACTGAAGCTTCTTAGTAAGGGAGTGACACAGGCAGACTTGTCTTTTCCAGCCTAAATCATATGATTCTGTAAACATTAATCTCAATCTGAATGCTATAAGCTCCTCCAGGGGGGTGTACCAGGGTGTCCCCTGGATACAAGTGTGATTAAGAACACATGGATGTAGTTATTGAGCCACTTGTCTTCCTTTTGTTAAGTCTATGTTACAGGGGATAGATAACTTGTTGGATAGGCTAGTGGGGAAAGGGAAGGACTAGAGTTGGAAATAAATGTGATGTAACAACAGAAGGTAATAAAAATGTGTTTTTAAAAGAATAAACAGATCCCTAATGCAACACAGTTGCAAGGAAACTGCCAATTCCCTCCCAACACATTAAAAATATTAACCTATGCAATCACTGTTATCTGTTAATATAGACTGTAGGTGAGCAGAAAGCAATAGGGAGATATGTAATAAACATAATCAGATGTAGCAAATTAATAATGATGACTTGTACACAAACTGCACAGATGACATTATTTATCATAAACCCATCAAATAAGGAGGTGGGCCAGTCATTTAGTGCAAGCAAAGGATCCCAGATGGACAGCTGAGGGTTGCACCAGGGTCCCCAAAATATTTAATAAGTCCCAGGTGGAATCGACTAACATTATTAGGTACCTATGTGCCAGGCACTGTGTTAAACACTTTTAAATTTTATCTCATTTAATGATAAGAAATCACTGAATAATGGTGAAACATGCAAACAGTTATGAATAACACATACAGGATAAATCAGAGAAAAATCAAGATATTATTTATTATTTATTATTAAGAGAGATCAGGAAAGGCTTTTAGTAGAAGGTGGGAATTTAGCTGGGACTTGAGAGGGACATGGGGGACAGACAGTGAAAATGTCTGAAGTCAGGAAATGGAGCTTCTTGTGCAAGAACAAGGAGGTCCAGTGTCACTGGATTGCAGAGTCTTGGGGAGGCGAAGGGGGGATAAATTGTAAGAAGACTGAAAAGCTAGGAAGGGGACAGGTTATGAAGGACACTAAAAGTCAGATTTCATGTTGAAACCTGGAAGGATCTACTGGAGTTGATTTAATGATGGAGGTGAGAGAGGTAATATGATCAGCCCTGCATTTTAGGCAGGTCAGTTTTCACATAGGAGTAAAGAATGTCCCAGAGCAGGGAGAGACTTGAGGCTGGGAGACCATCCACAGGCTATTGCAATAATTCAGAAATGAGAAGAGGAGAGCCTGGACCAGGGCAGTAACAGAGGAAAGAGAGGAGAGAAGGGATGCATACAAGAGATGCTGAGAAGGTAGGAATGACAGGAGTTGGTAACTAATTGGATTTGAGGGATTGAGAGAGTGAGGGTCAAGAACAACACCCAGGCTGTGAGTCTGAGTGACTGGGAGGATGGTGGGACCCTCAACAATAATAGACACATTAGGAAGAAGGGAGGGTTTGCAGGCAAGGATAACGAGTTCAGTTTTGGATGGAATGTTGCGTGGATCACCTCTAAAGGATGTAGGGAAAGACGCACTTAGAGAACCTCTCTGATGGGTAGGGCACAGGGCATACAGTCTGGAGCAGGAGAGGGAAGGTTCCCATGGTTGAGATCACAACTTTATCAGAGTAAAGCTAGACCACGGCTTTGGTCTTAATGAGTAAGCATGAGAAGAAGCATGCTACCATACACAGGACAACTGTTTATGTAAGATGGAGACTGAGGGGCCGTGGAACCTTGGGGCCCTGGGGCAAACTGCCACTTTACCATTATGTTAATCCACCTCTGCTTGACTGACCTGTGAGAGGCTAGCCCGCCATTATCTTCTGACAGGCCTTATTGAAGGGGAAAAAAATCTTTCTAATAGCCCAGAAGAATTCTCTAATCTGACATCTTGTTATAGCAGATTATTGGGCCCGGCTTTGATCACTCTCAGGAATAATGAGTGGTTCAGTCAGGCCCAATCAACAGTCATTAATTAGCAGAACAACCAGAGCAGAGGTTACCTGGTTATGAATGGGCACTTGGTTTGCAAATTATGAGGCTTGGGTTGAAAGGCTGGATCAATGTGGAGATGTTTGTGAGCAAGCTTAGGGGCTAGAGAGAAGGGAAATGTGTGAGAAAAATTGGGGTCACTGGGACCCAGCCTTCTGGAGAGCCTCTGGGAAAATTAATATCAAAATGTGTCATGTGAACTACAGTCTCCCTCTCTGTGAGGTTGGGTCTGCAGGCCTGAGCCCTGGAGGCGTGTGTGTGTGTGTGTGTGTGTGTGTGTGTGTGTGTGTGTGTGTGTAATACATAGCCCCATCATGCACCAAGATGATGTGACTCACCATGCAGCACACAACATGATGTTCAGTAGGACACAACAGGATACACAACATGCTCCCATGACACAACATGACATGGGAACAGTACACCACTTGATACAACCCACACTTCAAGGAAAACAGTACAAACCAGAGACTCGGTAGACCTGGATCGAAGTCCCAATTCTACCACCTACTGACTTAGGTAACCTGGGGCAAGTCATTTCATTTCAATGAGACTCAATTTCCTCATCTGTAAAATAGAAATGAGAGGCTTTGGAGTCAGGAAGACCTGGGTCCTAATTCCACCATTGATACATATTGATTCTGTGACTCTGGCTAAGTCCCTAAACCCCTTTCAGCTTCAGATTTCTCATCTGTGAAATGAGGCAGTTAGACCAGATGGCCTTTAGTGGTCCCTAATGTCTTTTTTTTTTTTTTGCAGGGCAATGAGAGTTAAGTGACTGGCCCAGGGTCACCAGGTAGTAAATGTCAAGTGTCTGAGGCCAGATTTGAACTCAGGTCCTCCTGAATCCAGGACCAGCACTTTATCCACTGCACTACCTAGCTGCCCTCGGTCCCTAATGTCTTTAATATTTGATCCATCGATGAAGAAGGTGGTGTACCCTGGGTGACACAATGCAGCAATGTGATCTGTAGAGCATCCCAAGTATAAATAGCAAGTAGAGATCTCATCAAAGACTAGACCATCTTCTGAAATTTCAGGGCAAGTTGACAAAACACAGATCCCATACTGCTGAGGTCTTGGCCCTTACCTGCCAACTTTCATTGCCCCCAACTCCAGGCCAACCCGTCAGGTCTCCCAGCTGGCTGTGGAGTAGAAGGCCCAAGAGGACCTCGGGCACTGCCTCCTCCAAAGCAGAATCCAGGCTGCTTTGGGCCTCTGTAGCTCAGGAGATGGCATCAAGCAGTGACTCAGCCTCATGATTGGTAAAACAGAGCACAAAGACACCAAAGGAAAAGTATCTGGTGTTTTTCAGCCTAGGGCTCTGGAAGCCACAGGCATATCACAGATGAAAACATTACGCTTTTAAATAGTTGTCTGAGCACAGTCCAGAAAAAGCATTAGGTGAAGCCACATTGATGTTCTCGGAGCTACATCTGGGTTTTTTTTTTTGTTGTTTTTTGTTTTTTTTTTTTTAGTGAGGCAATTGGAGTTAAGTGACTTGCCTAGGGTCACACAGCTAGTAAGTGTTAAGTGTCTGAGGCCGGATTTGAACTCAGGTACTCCTGACTCCAGGGCCGTGCTCTATCCACTGCGCCATCTAGCTGCCCCTACATCTGGTTTTCTAAACCAGAGTTGGATTTCTAGAGTTACATTTCAGTGGGGGCTTTTCCAAAACTCCAGGTCCTCATCTTCATCCTCCTCCTCTCCATCCTCCTAATTCTCACCTTTAGCGTCTTCATCCTCACTGCCCTCATGTTCATCTTTTCCATTCTACTAGTATGTACATATATAAAAAGGTACGAATTATGCACAAAATAAAAATAGGTAATTGAGTGAAAGAGAGACAGTTGGGAGGGTTTCAAGTTGAAGGTAGAATATGAGTGAAGCATTGGGGTTTGTTCTTTTTCTTTTTAAAGAGTATTTTTTTTTCCAATTACATGTAAAGACAACTTTTTGGGTTGTTGTTTTTTTTTTTTTTAGTGAGGCAATTGGGGTTAAGTGACTTGCCCAGGGTCACACAGATAGTAAGTGTTAAGTGTCTGAGGCTGGATCTGAACTCAGATACTCCTGACTCCAGGGCTGGTGCTCTATCCACTGCACCACCTAGCTGCCCCGTAAAGACAATTTATTTATTTATTTATTTATTTATTTTTAGTGAGGCAATTGGGGTTAAGTGACTTGCCTAGGGTCACACAGCTAGTAAGTGTTAACGTAAAGACAATTTTTAACATCATTTTTTAAAAGTTTGAATTCCAAAGTTTCTTCTTCCCTCCTTCCCCTCCCCAAAAAGGTAAGAATTTTTAAAAATTTTAAAGTATTTATTGTATTCTAAACTCAAATGAAACAAACATTTCCAAAATACAGTAGAATAGTATTAGAGAATAATCCCTCCCCTAACCCCTCCCTGAGGCAAGCAATCTGATATGGGCCATACATTTATGATCATGTAAAACATATTTCCGTATTAGTTGTATTGTGAAAGAAGAAACAGACCAAAAGGGAAAAACCATGAAAAAGATAAAGATGGGCTAAGCTTTGAAGGAAACTATGGATTCTAAATTGCTGAGGTAAGGAGGGAGTACATTCCAGGCATAGTAGACAACAAATACAAAAGTATGGATCTAGGAGATGGGATTTGGTATATAAGAAATAGCAAGTAAGCCCATTTGCACCCAACAGGGAGAAATGTATAATATGGCTAGAAAAATGGATTGGAGCCAATAAGTCAATCAATCAACAAACATTTACTAAGTGTTCACTTATATGATAGGCACTGTTCTAAGCTGTGGGGATATAAAGAAAGGCAAAAACAACCACCACCACCACCTAATCCCATCCCTCAAGGAGGTTACAATCTAATGGGGGAGACCATATGTAAATCCATGGGTACACAGAAGTTATGTACAGAGTAGATGAGGGTCATCTGAAAGGGGAAGACTTTAGCAGCCAAAGGAAACAAGAAAGTCCTCCTAAAGAATATGGTATTTGAACTGAGTCTTGAAAGAAATCATAGAAACTAAAAGGTGGAGGTGAAGGGCAAAACATTTTCAGGCATGGAGGACAGCCAGGGCAAAAACACGGAGAAGGGAAATGGCAATGTCATGTTCCAAGAACTGAAAGTCAGCCTATATAACTGCATTCCAGAGAAAGAAAGTAATGAGTAAGAAGACTGGAAAGATGGAAAGAGATCAGGCTATGAAGAGCTATAAATGCCAAGCTAAGTACTTTATATTTTATTCTGGAGGTAATAGGGAGCCCACTAGAGATTATTGAGCAAGGATGGGGGGAGGGATGACATGGTCAGAACTAGGGTTTAGAAAAACTACTCTGGCACCTGAATGGAGAATGGATTGGAGTGGGGAGAGACTTGAGTTAGGGAGACCAGTTAAAAGGCTACTAAAGTGGTCCAGGAAAGAAGGGATGAGAGTCTGATGGAGAGTTATGGTTGTATGAGTAGAGAGAAGGGGATGTATATGAGAGATGTTGTGAAGATAAAAGAAGCAAGATTTGATAACAGATTGGATTTGTGGATAAGTGAGAGTGAGGAGTTGGGGATCATATTGAAGTTGGTGGTCTGGGTAACCAGGAGGATGGTGGCACCCTTGACAGTAATAGGGAAGTTTGGGAGGGAAGAAGGGTTTGAGGGGGAAAGATAATGAATTCTGTTTTAGACATGTCTCAGAGTCTGAGATGCCTATGGGACATCTCCATTCAAAATATCTAAGAGGTTAGGGCAGCTAGGTGGCACAGTAGATAGAGCACTGGCCCTGACCTGAGTTCAAATCCAACCTCAGACACTTAACACTAGCTGTGTGACCCCTAGGCAAGTCACTTAACCCCAATTGCCTTACCCCCCCCCAAATGTATCACACATAATAAGCATTTAGAAATCCTTTAAAAAAATAAAGAATAAAATAAAATATCTAAGAGGCAATCAGGAATGTGTCACAACCACTTAGAAGGAAGCCTAAGGCTGGATACATACATCTTCCAGTCATTGACACAGAGATGATCATTGAACCTATGGAAACATATCAGATCACCAAGTGAGACAGTGCATAGCAAAAAGAGATGGGTACAGGGGCAGCTAGGTGGCGCAGTGGATAGAGCACCGGCCCTGGAGTCAGGAGTACCTGAGTTCAAATGCAGCCTCAGACACTTAAGACTTACTAGCTGTGCGACCCTGGGCAAGTCAAGTCACTTAACCCCAATTGCCTCACTAAAAAAAAAAAAGAAAGAGAGAGAGAGAGAGATGGGGACACAAAATAGGTCTTTAGGGGAAAGTTAGTGAGCACCACATGGCTGGATGTTCATAGCTGGATGAAGAGCCAGCAAAGTATTCTGAGGAGGAGTGGGCAGACAGGTAGGAGGAGAAGCAGGAGAAAGCAGAAGGTGATTGAGAATGTCAAATACACCATAGAAGTGAAGGAAGATCAGGATTGAGAAAGGCTCCTTAGGTTGGGTGATTAAGTGATCATTAGATTAATGATAAGATTGGAAGTCCAATTGCAGAGAGCTGAGAAAAGAATGAGAGGAGAGGAAGTAGAGGCACCTTTCTCAAGGAGCTTAGCCACAAAGCGGTGGAGAGCTACCACAACTAGTAAGTATCTGAAGCCAGATTTGAAGTCAGGAAGATGAATCTTCCTAACTCCAAGCCCAGTGCTCTATCCATTGTGTCACCTAGCTGCCCACACAGAGATACTCTGTGTGTGTGTGTGTGTGTATATATGTATATGTATGTATGTATGTATTGCAGGGCAATGAGGGTTAAGTGACTTGCCCAGGGTCACACAGCTAGTAAGTGTCTGAGGCCAGATTTGAACTCAGGTCCTCCTGAATCCAGGGCCAGTGCTTTATCCACTGTGCCACCTAGCTGCCCCCTTTCTGTTATATATTTTTATAGAAGAGCTTCCTATTCAGGACAGGTAAATGATTAGATGACTTCTGGGATCCAATCCAACTCAGAGTTTGAGATTCTCTGATGCAATATCACACACATACACACACACAGATGGAGAGTCACCCGCATTCATTCATAGACATCCATAGTTGCACACATAAGTTCATTAAGCCACCTACAGACATAGAGACAAAGATAGATACACTTATACACAGGTATATACCCACAGGCACAAAAATTCGCACCAAAACTGCTCCTTTTCCTGTCCCTGCTACATTTAGGTGCTTGGGGACAACAAGGCTGTTCTCTTGACTCATCCTCTGGCTCGCAGGTGAGAAGGCAAAGCCATCCCTTCTTCCTTTCCTCTTCTATGAGACTCTGCCATGCACTGAAAAGCAGGAGGGGTAGAGGAAGGAGGAAGAGAAGGACCATTTTATCCATTCCCCTGTCTCTGAGCAAAGATATTCCTAAAAGATCCTGAATGAAAGTAACTTAGGAAAGAACCCCAGGTGGTATTTGCCCCATTTTCCCAGACCTACTCTAAGGCTTCCACACAAAACTTTTGAAGCCAGTCAACAAGCATAATTAAGTCCTTGTTATATCCCAGGTACTGTGCTGATCACTAGGGACACAAAGAAAGGAAAAAAACCCAGTCCTGGGTTCTCAAGGAACTCACTTCTGATAGGGTGGAAAACAGGCAAAAACCCCACACAAACAAACTATCCAGGATAAATTGGAGATAATCAATAGAGGGAAGGCACTGAGGTAAGGAGGGGCCTCCAGAAGAAGGCAGGACTCTAGCTGAGAATCAAAAAAAACCAGGGGGCCAGGATGAGGAAGGAGAGAGTTCCAGGCATGGAAAACAGACAGCCAATGAAAATGCTGGGAATAAGGAGATAGAGTGTCATTGTGGACAGCATACTGGCAAAGTTCTGAGGATACCTACCCAATTTCCCCCACTACCTGGTAGGCCTGAGAAGTCAATTTGGGGAATAATTTCTTCCTGTCATCTGCAAAAACAAACATCAAGCCCAAACCAGAGACCACTGGAGGAGGAGCAGAGACCCACTGACATGAAAAAAGTGAGCTAGAAGGTAAATTAAGGCTGCCCAACTCTGCCACAATTACTTTAATAGATTAAATTAGCCCCAGGTAAACCTGGAACTAGGGACAGGTGTAGTGAATAGAGCATCAGGTCTGGAGTCAGGAAGAACCAATTTCAAATCTGGCCTCAAACACTTGCCAGCTGTGAGACTCTAAGCAAATCACTTAACCTCTATTTGCCTCTGCTAAATGGAACTGGAGTTGAAGGAATGGGAGGACTTAAGTAAAATATCTGAGAGGTAATTGTGAGGAGCCAGACCTGAAATCATACACATCACATGGTTCACTCTGTGGAGTGGAATGGCCATTCTGTGGAGACACTTGAATCTTTGACAATGTATTGTCCTTGGACCACCTGACCTCGATGCCAGTTTTATCAGTACTCTTCGTCGCTTTTCCTAGGTACCCAATATCTACTCTTAGCAAAAAAGGGTTTGAAATATTTGGAAATCCCATTATTTGTTATTGGGAAGAAGTAGAAATAATGAAGGGGGGCAGCTGGGTGGTGCAATGGGCCTAGAATCTGGAAGATCTAAGTTCAAATACAGCCTCAGACAACTTAACCTTGTTTGCCTCAGTTTCCTCATCTGTAAAATGAACCTGAGAAGGAAATAGCACTCTGATTTGGAGACACAACTGCTATGTAAGGAAACACAGTGACTATATGACCAGAACTATAAAACACTTTTCACAAAAATAAAGTCAGATCTAAATAATTGGAAAAAATATTCATTGTTCATGGGTAGACAGAGCCAATATAATAAAAATGACAATCCTACATAAGTTGATTCATTTATTTAGTGCTATACCAATCAAACTATCAAAAAAATATTTTATAGAGCTAGAAAAAATAATATCAACATTCATCTGGAAAAACAAAAGTTCCTTGGATATTATGGGAATCAATGAAAAAAATAGAAAAGAAGGTTGTCTAGCAGTACCAGATCTCAAACTCAAAACAATCTGGTACTGCTAAGAAACAGAGAGGTAGATCAGTGGAATAGACTAGATAGAAACAACACTATAGCAACTGACTATAGTAATCTAGTATATGATAAACCCAAAGATCCAAGCTTTTGGAACAAAAATTCATTATTTAACAAAAACTGCTGGGAAAGAACTGGAAAACACTATGGCAGAAATTAGGTATAGACCAACATCTCACACCGTATACTAAAATAAAATCAAAATGGGTACATCGGGCAGCTAGGTGGCGCTGTGGATAAAGCACCTGCCCTGGATTCAGGAGGACCTTCATTCAAATCCAGCCTCAGACACTTGACATTTAACTAGCTGTGTGACCCTGGGCAAGTCACTTAACCCTCATTGTCCTGAAAATAATAATAATAATATATTTAAAAATAAAACAAAATAGGTACATGATTTACAAATAAAGGATGATACTATAAGAAAATTAAAGGAATATGTAATTATCTATCTGTTCAGATTTATGGACAGGGGAAGAATTTAGGACCAAAGAAGATGTGAAGAATAAAATTAAATGTAAAATAGATCAGTTTGATTATATAAAATTAAAAAGCTTTTGCAAAATCGAAGCTAATGTAACCAAGATTACAAGGCAAGTAGAAAACTGGGAAAGAATTTTTGAAACAAATATCTCTGATAAAGGCCTCATTTGTCAAATATATAAAGAACTGAATCAAATTTTAAAAAATACAAGTCATTCCCCAATTGATAAATGGTCAAAGGATTTGAATAGGCAATTTTCAGACAAAGAAATCAAAGTTATCAAAAATCATATGAAAATGCTCTAAATCATTAATGATCAGAAGAAATACAAATAAAAACTACTCTGAGATAACACCTTATACCTATTAGAATGGCAAATATAACAAGTACAGAAAATATTGGTTGTTGGAGGGATTGTGGGAAAACTGGGACACTAATCCACCGTTGGTGGAGTTGTGAAAAGATTCAACCATTCTGGAGAGCAATTTGGAACTATGCCCAAAGGGCTATAGAATTGTGCATACCCTTTGATCCAGTGATACCACTGCTAGGTTTATATCCCAAAGACATCCCACAAAAGAGAAAAAAGACCTAGTTGTACAAAAACATTTATAGCAGCTCTTTGTGGTGCAAAAAATTGAAATCAAAGAAATGCCCATCAATTGGGGAATGGCTAAACAAACTGTGGTATATGATGATAATGGAATACTACTGTGTAGTAAGAAAAAACAACAGTGATGACTTCCACAAGCTTGGAAAGACATGTATGAAATGATATATTGGGAAGTGAACAGAACCAAGAGAACACTGTACACAGAGAGAGCAATACTGCTAGATAAAGAACTGTGAATGACTTGACTTTCCTCAACAATATGATAATACAAGACAATCCCATAAGAATATTGATAAACATACTATCCACCTCCAAAGAAAGATCTGACATTGATGGAGACAGACTGAAGCAGGCTATTTTTCACATTCTTTCATTAAGTGACAAATACGATGATGTTTTGCATGATCATATATGTATATAACCCATATCAGATTGTTTGCCACCTTGGGAAGTGGAGAGGGGAAGAAGGATAGAAATTAGAACAGAAAAATATAAATAAAAATGTTTAACCTGGAAAAACAAAAGATGGTGAGGAAGGGGTGTTCTGAGAAGGGTACAGGATATATATATGTATCCATATCCATACACATAAATATACGTTGTGCATATATGAGTTATTTAGGTATTATTTATATAGTAATTATATTTAAACAAATTTGTCTTATATAAAATTGATATGTATATGTTATGTATAAAAGTTACTTACCTGTATAAAAAAAGAAAACTGCCTGTTTATTAAAAAAAAGGAAGAGAAAGGATTTAAAATACTAAGTTATATGTACTAGAATATATCTAGGTACATCTAAATGTAATAAGATGTAGAAAATACACATTACATGTCATATATGTGTATATTATATCTATATTTGATATATGTATAAAATTTAATTATATGTAATAAATAAAATAAAATAATAAAAAAGGAGGGCTTCCAGGCCAGGCATCTCTTATTACCCACTTGGATGCACTGCTTGGGACTTCGCAGTCATGGCCCTGGGCCAGGTCCCTTTTCAGCTTCCTTTTGTGTGTTTGCCTTCCCCCATTAGATAGGAAGGAACTTACTGAGACAGAGATTCTCTGTCATATTTGTATTCCCACTACTTCACACAATGCTTGGCACATCGTAGGGACTTATAAATGTTTATTAACCGACCGATTGGACTGCAATTCAATTTTTTTCTCTGATCCTCAATTCTTCCATCTCTAGAATGGGGATAATAATGTGATTCCTACATTCCTCGGAAGTAAGAATAAAATGATTTTTAAAAATTTTAATTAAAAAATAATAAAATGAGATAATGGAATGAGTTACTCGAGTTCTTTGTAAAAATCCTAAGTCCTATAGCAATAGGTAGTATTCTCCTTAGGACAATTAATGAAGACAGAGAGCCTGTTCTAAAGTCTGGAGAACTCAGAGGCTTGAATAAGCTGCTCTTCCTTCAGGAAAACCTTGCCTTCCCCACAAGCCCCTAAGCTGCCCAGAGCAGGAAGGAAAACAGGAACACCCAACTGCAGAGAACTAAGGCAGCCCCTGCAGCAGTTCAAGGAGGTGTGGCTCACTAAGCCAGTGAACTTCTAAACACTCCACCCAAGATTCTGCTCCAGCCCCCATCCCTGAGATGCCCCAGGCTAGGCCATCCCTTAGACAATGACCTTCCAGGATCATGGAACAAATTTATAAAAAAAAAAAAAAACAAACTATGATGAAACTGCTGCATATTACCAAGGCAATAGTTGCCCAAGAGGAGAATCAAGATGTAATCAGAGAATTGTATGTCCCCAAAAGATTGGTTGGTCATGTGGGGGAGGGGAGCGGATAAGTAGTAGACAATCCATGTGTTCTAGTGGTATCCTCCCAATGTTAAAAGATCTAGAGGAAGCCCCTCATTATGTTGGGTGGACTTCCTGTAGAGGATCTGGGGGAAAGGTGTCAAGGGATGAATAGGTGTGTATGGGTTGCCATTTTTATTGTTAGAATGTGAGCTAATAGATAGTAAGGTCATATGAGCATAGATTTAAAGTCAGAAAGATCCTAAGAGGTTCTTAAATCCAACCCTATCCTTATAGATGAGGGATCCAGAAAAATTAAGTGACTTACCCAGGGTAACACAGTTAGTGAGTATCTGAAGAATTTGAGCTAGAACACAGTTCTTCCTAATCCAGATCCAGCATTCTATCCATCACCCCATGATGCCCTTCTCCTGATCCACTGCAAAATCAAAATAGGAAAAGAACCCTAGCCATGAATCAAGAACTTGGGTAAGAGTTTTAGCTCTCACCATTGACTCACTGCATTATCTCAGGGATGGTTTCCTCATCTGTCAAGGGCTCGAGCTGTAACTATGGCCGAGTGACATTGTCTCACAGAAGCATAGAAACAAGTGAGTACTTAGTTAACACAAATAATTAGTTAAATTGGAAGCTACTAGATGGTGTTCTTTCAATTCCATTCAGGTGTTACCTAGAAGAAGTGCATCCTGGCCCACCTTCACCTGCTCCAACATCTCAGGTTCTGGATGGCTCAGGTCCTACTCCCTCAACAACTGAATTTATCTTTAAAAGCTTAAGGCGGGGGGGACAGTTAGGTGGCACAGTGGATAGAGCACTGGCCCTGGATTCAGGAGGACCTGAGTTCAAATCCAGCCTCAGACACTTGACACTTACTAGCTGTGTGACCCTGGGCAAGTCACTTAACCCATTGTCCTGCAAAAAAAAAAAATTAATGTTCACATCCCCCAGTTTAGCAACACAATACCTAATAAGCTCCTAATAAATTTCATTCATTCATTCATTCATTCATTCATTTCTTCAGCCTCAGACGCTTAGCTCTTACTAGCTGTGTGACCTTGGGCAAGTCACTTAACCCTCATTGCCTCATAAAAAAAAAAACCTTATTGAAAATGGGCAGCTAGGTGGCACAGTGAATAGAGCACAGGCCCTGGATTCAGGAGGACCTGAGTTCAAATCTGGCCTCAGACACTTGACACTTACTAGCTGTGTGACCCTGGGCAAGTCACTTAACCCTCATTGTCCTGCCAAAAAAAAAAAAATTTTAATGTTCACATCCCCCAGTTTAGCAACAGAATACCTAATAAGCTCCTAAATAAATTCATTCATTCATTCGTTCATTCATTCATTTCTCCCTATGGATTTATGGTCCCCCACATTCATACCATGTTAGCTCTTCCCACTTTAGTAATCTTTTTCCTCCCTTCTCCCCCACTCTCACCTTAAGCCTCCTCTCCTGATCCTTCTCTTTCTCGCTTGATTCCACACCGCCCCCCACCCCCTCCTCCCCTTTTTGTCTCTTCTCTTTCCTCGGAATCCTCAATCTCAAGAGGGACCAGGACTGGAATAAGGAAGCACTATGTCACCTTGTGGTCTGACTAATTGACAATGTTCATGCACAGAAGTGATCAGGAATCCTCTCCAGGGACTTTGCTCCCGGAGCAGGTCATGCTGGGATCATATGAGGAACATACAGCTGAATCCAAGACCCAGACCCAGTACTGCCATCCTGTGACACAAGGGAGACCCAATGAGCCACAAGCAAACAACAGGCATAAAGAACATCCCTTACCCTAAGTCTCCTCTGAACCAAGTTCAAAACATCTGTAACAGGGCAGCTAGGTGGGCACAGTGGATAGAACACCGGCCCTGGAGTCAGGAGGACCTGAGTTCAAATCCGGCCTCAGACATTTAACACTTACTAGCTGTGTGACCTTGGGCAAGTCACTTAACCCCAATTGCTTCACTTTAAAAAAAAATCTGTAACCACCTAGACCTGCTAAGGTAGCTTGCGTTCTGCCCTCACTCTAAGGGAATAGGGCCCAGACTACAGGGCATAGGCCTACAGGCTACAGGAAACTCAATCTTGTTGCACACAGGCTTTCTGGCAAATCCTTCAGCATACGTCAAGGATAGGCCCATGGGGTATAAAGGTCAAGGTGACACTGAACATTTGTCTTTGCCTCCATGAGCTCTTCCTTCTCGTGGGATGGATACAGTGCAAGGCTTAGTGTCCAGAAGACTTAGGTTCAAATCCTGCCTTTGACCCTAGTTTGGGTGAATTTCAGCTCCTCATTTGTAAGATGGAGATGGTGAGAGGCTCAAATGAGCTAATGTGGATAGTGTTTTGCAAACCCTAAAGCCCAATATAGATATTAGTTTTTATTATTTCCCAGAGTGATTAGGCTTTGACCCTAGCCACTGACACCTCCTTCCTTCGGCAAAAAATTAATATTAAAAATAAAAAACAATAAATTTAAATTCAATTAATATTTTTTAAAATATTGAGCTTAGGAAGAATAATTAAAACAGGAAGCTACTAGATCACATATTGTTACTAACACGTATCTCTGAGGTACCTCTAACTAAATCCCCCTCCTAAGTCTCTCATGTTTAGTCCTGTATTCTTCTGTCAAGAATTTAAAATCATCTACTCCAACCCTCTTCCAGAAGGCTTAACAATTTAACAAGGAAAAAATTCTTCCAGATTCCACATACCTCCATGGGGAGGTATGTTTGACAATGGGACCTTCTCTGGTCCTCTCATATCCTCAAGACCCCCTGCTCAGCATTTCCTAATGCCTAGGCTATGCCTGTTATCAGGAGAGGCTAGTCCTTACAACATGCCCAGTGTGCTGGGACGATGCAATTCGGACGTGCACTTTGGAACATGTGCAGGACATTCTCTATCTGGTTCTAGTCTGCTAAATCTCATGTTGAAGAGAAACTTTTTGAGTGGCTGCAGAACTGGGAGCATTCAAAAGGCACTGGCCAGCCAGGGTGAATCTTTAAGTTCTATTTCTTCCCAGCCTTGCTGTTGTTGGGAAAGGAAGATTAACTACTATGGGCTTCTGGGTAAGGGAAGGGTTTTGGGCCCCCTCCTCTTGCCCAGAACTGGCATAAAGCTCAAAGACTGTGGCCTTGCTATTGCTTTTAGGTCTATTCTTTCCTCCCTTTAGATGAAAAGTATTAGAGATGGCTACAATTTTGTGAGTTTTAAAAGGTCAGGGATTAAAGGCTATATGGAAATTGTGTTAATTTTGATCCCACTCTCTCCAGGGATTGAAAGTGGTATGGAGAGAGTAGTACTCATCCTCCTTCCCTCAGGTGTTGGGAGTAATATTTGTAACTTCTATTCTTGCCATATTTTTGCAGTAAGTATCCCTTTGTAAAAGATAACATGTTAATTGGTTAAGTGGAATTGAGGCATTAAATCGCTGGTAACAGTGGAAGAATACACATGGCATAGTGGTAGGGATGGGGGCAGAGCTATTAGCATTAGAGAAGGATCACCCCTACCCCTAGAACCCTGAAGGGAGACAGCTAACCTTATTCTGGGAGGGTGAGTCCAGAGTCTCACTACAGTATCATGAGGATATTGCTTTCACATCTGTCCATTGAGAAGCAGGGACATAGTTCCAGACTTCAGCTTTAGTTTAGACGTGGCTGGACCTTCCCAATGAATATGGGGAAAGGAGGCCTGAAAGAAGAAGAAAACTCCCCTAAAAACAAGGAGAACTTTAAAGTTAGGGCGTTCTTAACCCACCCCATGTAAATTACCTGCACTGGGGCACAAGGACCCTTTCTCTGTGGTTTGTGCCCCATCAGGTTTCAACGGCTGAGCTGACTGACCTTTAGGCCAATTCCCAAAGGACTGACCAACCAGCCTGCTGACTTTCTGAAGCACTGAGCTTCCCAGTCTCCTAGAGGATTCCTACCATAGAAGACTGTCCTGGGTTCATCCCAGCCCCCAGGAGGGGACTCCCCTCCTCCCTTCCCTGCAGAGTCCAGCAGTCTATTAACGTCTTAACTAGAGGAAGCCAATTCAATACCAGGAAGCAGATAAACGGTGTCCTCTTCCCACCCATTACCACCTTGCGCACCTCCCCAACCCCCAGGAAACAGTCGTGAAAAAGAAACAGAGAAGGAGCATGGAGTATCCTAGAAGGGGAATAGCATGCAGGATGATCTGACTGCAGCATCAAGGAAAAGAATGAAGAAAATAAGCACTTATTAAGTGCCTACTATGTGCTAGGCACTGTGCTTAGAATTTTACAGATAATATCTCATTTGATGCCCACAACAACCCTTTCAGGGCAGGTGCTATTATTATCCCCAATTTATAATTAGGGAAACTGAGGCAGACGGAGGTCACGTGACTTGCCCAGTGTTACACAACTAATAGTGTATGGGACTGGATTTAACTCAAGTCTTCTTGAGTCCAGGCCCAGTGTTCCATCCACTATGCCACCTACCGCCCTGGGGAGCATAAGGGTACGAGGAAATAAGGAATAACAAGATTGAAAAGCTAGACTGGAGCTAGATTAAAAGGGCTTGATATGCCCAGCAGAGGAGTTTGTATTTTGCCCTTGAGACAATATCATCAAGTGATGTGTGTGATAATCCTCTATATGTCCTATTTTCCCTTTTAGAAGGTAAGCTTCATGAGGATACACTGTGTATCTTCGCTGGTGTCAATAGGTAAAGAGAAGATCATTTGTTTGGGGTAGGAGGAAAAGGAAGCACTTTCAGCTGGGTATATCTGGAAAACCCTCAGATGGATGGCATCTCTTGAGCTGAATCATTGTCTCATGTCTATGTTGTTTTTGCCCTTGTCCTTTTCCTCTTCCCTTCACCCTACACATGCCATCAAGCTGTGGCTATACCTATTACCCAGTGTTTACTTAGGACTCAATTCATTAAGGCAAGCTTAGGATAAAAACAAGCACTAGACCTGTGATTTCAATGTTATTGGAATTCCCAGGAGAGGAAACTCCCTCCACCAATACAGGTCAGCACTTTCTCTGCAACCCATAGTCTCAGAGAGTTGCTTAGAGCACTGAAAGGTTATGTGGTTTTCCCAGGGTCACACAGTCAGTAGGTGTCAAAGATGAGCCTTGCACCCAGGCCCTCCCATATTCAAGGCCAGTTCTCTATCCAACATGTCTGGGATGACACATAATTTAGCTATAACCCAAGCTGCATTCTTTAAGGATGACCTCGTTGAGACCCCAGCTCTCCCTTTAAGGATCAATTTGAGAGACCCAGATCTTATACAGTCGAATCTGGAGTCTGACACATGGGTCAAGGCTTAACACAGTCCTGACACAGTCCTGACACAGCAAAAGCCCTCAGGCCCAAAGCTATTGAAATCTAGACTAGGAGTTCTTAACTTTTTTTTTTTTTTTGCATGAGGGACCGCCTTTGGCAAGAATCTGCTGAAATCTATGGATACTTCAGAACAATTTCTTAAATACATAAATAAAATACACAGAATTGCAATGGAGTTTGTCAAGACAAGTTAACAAGGAAGGGAATGAGCATTTATTAATGGTCTACTTTGTTCCTGGCACCGTGCTGAGCACTTTACAATATTATCTTATTTGATCTTCATAACCACCTTGGGAGGTAGGTGCTATTATTATCCCCATTTTCCAGGTTAATTGAATTACCCAGGGTGACACAAACTAATGAATGTTTGAGACCACATTTGAACTCAGGTCTTCCTGACCCGGGCTCAGCAATTCACCCATTGTGCTACCCAGCTGCCTAGCATTGATTAAATGTTTATTGTATGTCGGGCACTGTATTAAGCACAAGCAAAAAGAAAGTCTCTCCCTTTGATGGTAAAAGGAATTCACCTTCTAATGGGGGAAGACAATATTGAAAGGGAGCTGAAAAGGGAAGGAGAGTGGGGAGGAAAGGTACCCATTTGGATGGGGCATGGCATGGAAGTCCCTGACAGTCAGAGAAGGGTGGCTGTCCTGGGGCCCCTCTGCAAAATGGAGGTTCCAAGAAGAACTCACTCATGGGAGAAGGGAGCCAAAGGGACAGATGGATGTTTAGGGGTAAGAAAGATGAATTTGTTCTAGGGTATTTCAAAGGAAACCAATTATATTTATGTATATTAATAAAAAAATTTTAATTCATACACCCCCCCCAGTTCTATCCACAGGTCCATGGTCCCCAGGTTAATAACCTTGGTCTAGGTTAAGGTATAAGAGGAAATACTAGAAAACCAAGCCAAGAGCATATGGGAAACAGAAATGGGCGTAATCAACAAGCATTATTAAGCACCTGCTTATACCAAACCCTGTGCTAGGTGTTAGTGATACAAGTGCAAGTTCCTGCCTTCAAAGAGTTTACATTCTGGGGGGTGGGCAGTCAGTCAGGGCTGAGGAAGGAGAGATAGCTCAGCAGAGGCTGGGGCCAAGAAGTAAAGATGAGACTTCTTTTCTCTCCAGCTCCTACAATTCAGATCCTTGTCACCTCTTAGCTAAATGATGACAATCTCTTTCTAAATGCTCTCCCCACATCCATGATTCCCCTCTCATGAGTCCTTCATTCTATTATCAGAATAACCTTCCTCATATACAGGTCTGATCATCTTACTATTCAAGAACCTTCATTGTTCAGGAATTCCATCCAAATTCCTTCAGCCAACATTCCAGATCCGATATGGTCTGGCCCCAACCTACCTTTTCAACTTTACATGTATACCATTACTTTTTTATTTTTTTAACACGGGACCTGTACTCAAGGCAAGCTAGACTTCCCATCATTCCCTGAACACGTCTGGCTTCTTTCCTACCTCCATGCCTTTGCTTTTTTGTTGTTGTTGCCTTAATCTGGGATGCGTCCTTCCCCATTTAATTCTGTTGAAATCCCAAACTCATCCTTCAAGGCCTAGCTCAAAGGTTGCCTCTTCCATGAAGCCTCCCCTTGATCCCCGCCCCCTAATAAAATGGGATCTCTGGCTTCTGTGAACTGCCCCATCCCAGCCCCACTTTGCACTTTTCTTTTGGTTCTTTAAAGGTACACCCTAAGTTTCTGCTTTATATTATATAATCTTATCTCCTTTACTGGATTGTGAGCTCTTGGAGGGCAGGGAGAGTATCTTCTTCGTACACCCCCTCAGAGTTCATCACAGTGCCTTGCATGCAGTTGGCTGAATGAATGCTGAATGAATGAAAACATCCATAATTCATATAGAAATCTTAGGCTGACAACTACCCCCTCCCCCTAAGACAAGGAGGCAGGCCAGTTAGAGAAGGTTCTGTCTTATTTCCTGATCCTCTCCTCCCACTTCTGTCCCAGCCAAGACATGTCGGAGTTTGTGCTTTGCTGATTCTGTTACCACGGCAACCAGTTGCACTGAAGCCTCATATCCCTCCACCCCTGCCCCTTCCCCCAGCCCAAAAGATCCCCTGCTGATCCCTGGGGCCACTGGAGAGCTCCAGGAAATGCCCTTTGTTGGGACTTCATCTGTCTGTAAACACACGGAAGATCATATCACTCCCCTTGCTCTCTCAACCATCCCAGAAAACAGCCTGAGCTCTGCAACCCAGGCCTTGTTCTCCCCCAAACCACCTGTGCCTACACAGGGGCTCTTTATCTCTGGAGTCCCTGAACTTGTTTCTGTTAATATTTTGATAACTGGTATTTCAATATAATTGATTTCTCTCGTAAATGTATTTTATGTTTTAAAAAAAGCCAACACAGTTCTGGGGCAGCTAGGTAGCGCAGTGGATAGAACACCGGCCCTGGATTCAGGAGGACTTGAGTTCAAATCCGGCCTCAGACACTTAACACTTACTAGCTGTGTGACCCTGGGCAAGTCACTTAACCCCAATTGCCTCAATAAAAAAACAAAAACAAAAACAAAAAACAAAAAAACACAGTTCTGAGAAGGGGTCCATAGACTTCATCAGAAATCCTGAGCTAAAGACCCTACTTCATTGCATCCTATTCTTCAAAGACTCTTTACCAAGCCCAGGGTTATAGGTCCCCAGGAAGCACAAAATACTCAGGACCATAATGACAGGGAGGCCACAAGAGGTAGTGGAAAGAGCCCCAGGTAGGTGTGGAGTCAGAAGATGTGAGTTTGAATCCAGTCTTTGCTCCCACTACTTATGATTATATGGAGGCCAGCTAGGTGGTATAGTGGATAGAGCACTGGCCCTGGAGTCAAGAGGACCTGAGTAAATATCTCACCTCAGATACTAGCTGTATGACCCTGAGCAAGTCACTTAAACCCAAAGGCTTCAAATATCTGGAGCCATCTCCAGTTGTCCTGATGTATATCTTGCCATTGGACCCAGATGGCTCTGGAGGAGAGAGTAAGGTTGCTGTCCTTGCACAGGCCTCCCTCACTTCAATCCAATTCACTGCAAGTCATGACATCACCCTGAAGTCACGGTTCTCTCTGAGGATGAAGGACAAAAAATTCCAGTTGTATGACCCAAGACAAGAAGACACTTCACTTTAAGCAGCTAGGTGCTATAATGAATAGTGGCATGGACTCAAAGGTAGGAAGACCTGAATTTGAATTCCTGCCTTAGACACTAACAAGCTAAGTGATCCTGGGTAAATCACTTAATATATATCAGCCTCAGTTTCCTTATCTGTAAAACAGGCGTAATAATGGTACCTCCCTGACAGGGCTGTTGTGAGGATCAAATGGATTAACACATAAAAAGTGCTCTGCAAACCTTTTAAAAAATAAATGGAGGCAGCTAGGTGGCGCAGTGGATAGAGCACCGGCCCTGGATTCAGGAGGACCTGAGTTCAAGTCCGGCCTCAGACACTTGACAATTACTGGCTGTGTGACCCTGGGCAGGTCACTTAACCCCAATTGCCTCACAAAAAAACCCCCCAAAAAAACAAAAATAAAAAATAAAAAATAAATGATAGCCTTGACCAACAGCACTGCTAGCTATTTGACCACTCACTCACTTTGGGGGTGAGATGGGGGAGGGGTGTGTGGCTCCAGCTGCTACATTAGATGGGACTGGTACCCACAGAATGGCACTGGAACAGGGTGGATGAGAGAGGCAGGGTGTTCAACAAAGCAAGAGATCATAGTAGTTAGGTTGGGGCCAGTCTGGGAAACACATCTCCTTGGGCTTCTGTGGCTCCGCTCAAGGCCCTGTCAGAATCTCTGTGCTCTTTCTATGTAATCATAGTTAATACAATGCAATACTTACCTCATAACAACCCTCGGAGATAGGTAGTGAAAGTATGATTGTACCCATTTCACAGATAAAGAAACAATGGAGAAGTCATGTAACTTAAAGTCACAAAGCAAGTAAATGATAAGAGGCAGAATTCAATCTCCAATCTTCTGACTTCACCCAAGGTCCAATGCTCCCTCCAATACAATACAGTGAACTCTGTGTGTGTGTGTGTGTGTGTGTGTGTGTGTGTCTCTCTCTGTGTCTGTCTGTCTGTGTGTCTATGTGTCTGTCTGTGTGTCTGTGTGTCTGTCTCTCTCCCTCTGTGTCTGTGTGTGTGCCTGTCTCTGCCTCTGTGTCTCTATCTCTGTCTGTCTCTCTGTTTCTCTGTCTCTCTCTCCCTCCCTCCCTCTGTCTCTGCCTCTCTCTCTGTCTCTCTCTATGTCTCTGTCTCTCTCTGTCTCTCTCTTTCTCTGTCTCTCTGTCTCTCTTTCTGTTTCTCTCTCTCTGTCTCTGTCTCTGTCTCTGTCTCTCTCTCCCTCCCTCTGTCTGTCTGTCTGTGTCTCTCTCCATGTGCTTTTCCACAGGAATCCAGGTAGGGCTAGATAATTGAAGGACAATGAATTTAGAGCTGGAAGGAATATAAGAAGCAATTTAGTCCCACCCCCTTTTTACAGAAAGCTTGAGGCTCAGAAAGGTTGTATCCTGATGAGGGTCACACAGGCATTATGTTGCAGAGCTGAAATTTGAACACAGGTCTTCCAGCCCCAAACTCCACACTTCCTCCCAATGTGCCACAACCTGCCCTAAAGGAGAGAGCCCTGCTCTTGTTGGGGTGAAGCCACCCCATGGGATTTGACCTCTGGAACCTCTCCTGGACCTAACAAGTGGGTTTACCACAGCCTGAGGGCTGCCCCAAGCCACAGCCCCTGCCTGCCTTAAGTCTCTATGTAGTCAAGGTAATAAATGCTAGATAAACACAGGTTCTTGAAGTGTCAAGATCCAGGAAAAGCAATGGATGGTTTTAATTTTCTGAGAAAAGAGGCCCATGTTTGTACTTTCCTATTTACAGTAGGACCTGTGGGGAACCTTATAAAGGCCACAGATCTAGACAAGTCTCAAGAAAGACAAATATTCATTGCAGCTGGGACTTTGTCCTCTGCCTTTCCCAAACCCCAATTTCTAGTCAGGACAGATTCAAGCCAAGATGGTTTCCCCACCCAGGATCACTGCCTGGGAAACATGACAGGGAAATAAACAGGAGTAAGAAGCCGGTTTGGATGTTGCCATTTCTGAAGCACTTGGGAGCAGGGTTTGGGGGAGTAGAGACAGGAAGAAAGGCTCCCAATGGTTCTGCCGTCATCTCCCCCTTCTAGTGGCATAAACAGGCTCTCTTCACTTTGAGTCTGTGAACTTGGATGGGAAAAAAAAATTACATCTTTATTTTCACTAACCTCTAACTGAAATTTAGCATTTCCTTTAATAAAAAAAAAATTCTGGGATGGAGTTCACAAGGTTCATTAGACTATCTTTATTTTATTTTAATCTTTTTAATTTTTAATTTTTTTGTTGGGCAATGAGGGTTAAGTGACTTGCCCAGGGGTTACACAGCTAGTAAGTGTCACGTGTCTGAGGCCGGATTCGAACTCAGGTCCTACTGAATCCAGGGCCAGTGCTTTATTTACTGTGCCACCTAGCTGCCCTCTGTTCATTAGACTATCAAAAGGGTACGTGACCCCCAAAAAGCTTAAGAACCCCCTGATCTAGAAGAGCTTTGGATTTAGGATCTGAAGATCTGAGTTCCAATTCTGGCTTAGCTATTTATGCCAGTGTGACCTTGAGCAAGTAACCTCACTTCTGGGGCTCCTCTGGAAAAAAATGACGTGATTGGATTTTATGATCCGAGGGGTCCTGAATCTCTAAACTCTGTGATTAACCTCCATGACCTATGGCTGGTCATCTGGAATCTGTCTCTGGCTCAGAGAAATATCTTCAAAGGCAAAGCTCTGACTGTAGCCTGTGGGAGACTTTATCTCCTGAGGTCAGATGGATGCCATCATTCATTTATTTAGTCAGTCAGTCATTCACTGGTATTTACTGAAGGCCTATGATAGCTTCTGCACGTAGGTCACCTCTCAGAAAGGCAATATCCAAATCTGAAGAGTTAACCTTTGCTATAGGATTAATGCAATCCCACTGAAGTCCCTTAGGGTCAGTCACATATCTAGTCAGCAGCAGAGCTTGGGTTCAAGCCCGCGTGTCCTGATCCCTAGTCCAGGGCCCATGCCAACACACTGACTGCACAGCTTCCCAACACTTAACAATGAGAGGAGGGAAATGCATCAAGAGAGCAAACTCTACCTAATGAGAAACAGATGAAGTAATTTAGTCCGGCAGAAAAAGGACAAGGATGTTATATATTTTTCAAAGCTTGGATCACAATGGTTTCCTTTCATTGAAAAAAAATACTCCAGCCCTTTTCTAGCAAAGGTTAAGTCTTTGCATTTAAGAAACAAAACAAAAATCCTGCTATGAAATGTGTTTTTGTAAGCTTAACCTGACTTCCCCCTTTTTTTTTTTCTTTAAGTAGGCCTTCACTCCCCCTTACTCAGAGAGAGATTCTTGGCCAGACCTAAGGTACACAGCTTCATAGAGAGGGAGTAGGTCATGACTCAAAAGGAGCAGTGAAGGGGCTATGGTTGTAGACCTGGCACCAGACTGCACAAGAATAGGCATTTATAAATGTGTAGCACACACACACACACACACACACACACACACACATCTAGAAATAGGTGTCACAGTGGGTACGTCCTAGAGTCAGGAAGACCTGAGTTCAAATCCAGCCTCAGACACTTACTAGTTATGTGACCCTGGGCAAGTCACTTAGCCCTGTTTGCCTCAGTTTCCTCATCTGTAAAATGAGCTGGAGGTAGAAATGGCAAATCACTGCAGTATTTCTGCCAAGAAAATCCCAAACAGGGCCATGAAGAGTTGGACATGACTGGAACAATTCAACAACAAAAACCCATTCAAAAGCTGTAGCTCGTGCAACCCACCTATACATTTATGTTCAACAAAGCAACCAGAAGACCTGCTCATTCAAAGGAAAAGTCATACAACCATAATCTAAGAGCTAGAAGGAACCTCGGAGGTGACCTAGTGTAACCCCATTACATTACAAAGGAGGAAATGGAGGCTCCAAAAAGATAAGTGACTCTCACTAGGTCACATTGAGTAGAAAGCAGCAGTTCAAACCCAGATCCTCTAACCTCTGCCTAGGCATTCTTTCCATCTGGCTATGCAGCCTCAACATAAAAGATAAAGTAAGTGACAAGAAAGCTTCTTCAGATACAGGGTGTCCCAGAAGTCTTAGTTCAAGTTCAAGCTTTAGTCACTTAAAACTGCAATAAGACTTTTGGGACACCCCGTACAGAGAGGTATGGATATCCTTCCATGGGTTACCATCCCATTAAGTGTGGGGTGGGGAAGGAGGAGACACAGAGAATGGAGAATACATCCGGGAGACACACATGACCAGGAAGAGATGAACATACAGAACAGTGAATGCATGTGGCCAGGACACTTACATGACCAAGACCACTCTCATGACTGACACTTCAGAACTGCTGGTGTCCAGTGAGCTGGGTTCCTCTGCTGCTCTGGTCACTAGACCACAGTGCTTCCTGTTGGCTATCTCTACGATGGTGATGGCTGCTGGGCGTCTCTGCTGGTGTGGCTTCTTCCAATCAGGGTAGATAGAGGTCTTCCTAGTCTACTGCTTTAGAGAGAGGGGGTTGTTATTAATTAGCTCTTTTGTGATGTAAACCCAGCTGGATGCACCCAGCTTGTGAAAGAAGCCATTTGACATTTTAAGTTTTGACATTTCAACGCTGATTGCTTTGCTGACAATCTAACTCTTAGTTATCATAAGAAAATTCCTCCCAATTTCTGTTGCTCCCTGGTTCTAACAAATCATTCCTGGGGGCTCCCTTGGAGAAAACCACAAAGGAGCTAGACGATTCTGCAAGGATCTTGCTCCCTACGATCACCTATCATGTCCCTCATGTTCTATGTGAATCATAAGGGCTGGACCGGGCTAGATTCAAACCAAATGGCTTTGTGACCTTTGGCTTCCTCTCACAGCAAAATCCCTGTCTTTCTATAAATGGTTGTTGAATTAAATTGAATTGAATCAAAAAATCCTAAGCATAGGTCAATGTCCATCGCCCAATCAGTATAAGATAATAACATAATGGGGTTGGCACATACCCAGACAGCCTAAAAAGGTATCCTCCACACAAGAGATGCTTGAGACCTGCTCCTGGGAGACAGGAAAACTGATGTATGTGTAACATACTGTGTTGGCCTACCACTTGGTTTGGAACAGCCTTTTTCTCCATTGGCTGTGTCTTTAAAACTACCTGACCGAGCCCCTCTCTTCTCTGGCATTCACATCTAAGGTCAAAGGACTACTTTGCTCACAGCAGTGAACAGACACCATGTTGTAAGAGAGAGGGGTGGTGGTGCTGAGGTTCCCTGTCTTCCCCCTTAAGCCATGCAGCCCTGAGAAACTGTCTTGGGGTTTTGGTTTACTTTTGTCCTTTTTAGTTCTAGGTGCAGGGAATGGAGTCTTTGACCAGACAGCTTAAATCACGGAGCTCTTGGAGCCCAGGATTTCAGGCCAGATGTTGGAGCCAGCCCAATAGAGAAGCCTTGAGGATCAAGGACCAGCAATATTAACCCTTTCAGGGTTTGGATTTGAATTTGATGGGACTAATGCTATGTAGGAACTGAATTAGATTGTGAGCCTAATCCTCTATCCTCTTCAGAAACTAAAGTGGTATAAGGGAGGATTATACCCTGAGGTATTGGGGAAAATGTTTATATGTTTGGCCTTGCCATAATTTTGAAATAAATATCATCTTTATAAAAGCTGATCTGATGTTAAGTGGTTTAATGAACTGGGTGATAGTCAATGACTTCTAAAAAGAGGGAGACATGATTAGCAGGGACACAAACCAATGAGAGAAAACAGAGACTCTCCAACCCCTTCAGAGAGACTGGGGGCAAAGCTGTGGTGCAAAATATAACACGTGCAGCCCTCCAAGACTCGGGCCAGAGCAAACCCATGTTATGAGAGGATTTAGAGCAGGAAGGGGCCTTAGAAATATTTTTTATCTATCTTTTCCATTTCAGAAACAAGGAAAATGACATCCAGAGTGAGAATGATTTTAGCCCAAAGTCATATAGCTGGTAAGTTGCTGAGTCAGCATATGAACTCAAATTTTCTACCTCCAAATCCAAGACTTATGGTACTCGTAGAAAACGGATTAAGGGAGAACTTAGATAATTGAAATCCACAGATAACACAAAAATTTCATTTTATTCATTAAATATACATTTACTATGCATTTACTATGTGAAGTTCCAAATAGGAATGATACCAAACCCTCTCCTTCAAATCCAACTCAGTCTAATTAGGGGATATGTACTAATACTGTAATATAAAGTAGGCCGTGAAAATATTAATTCATATTTACATGGTACTTTCAGGTTTGCAAAGGGGTTTCCTCACAGCCCTTAGAGGTAGGCAGTACAAGTGTAAGGGTGGGGTTGAATGATATTTACTCAAGCAAGTCACCTCCCGTTCTTGAAGTGAATGATAAGATGCCCAATCAATCAGTTTCAATCAAAGACCTTAGACTAGGTGTGAAAAGTATTTGAAAGCCATTTGATGAGTGAAAAGCTGCCAGACAGGAAGTCTCTTCCACTTGACTAGGGGATTTCATCATGCCCTCTGGGTCCTATGTAAAAGTAACAAGTTAGCTGGAATGGAGGATTCCAGACATGAAAGATGTTCTATCATAAAATGCTCTAGCTGAACTCCCTTAGAAGGGACCTCCCTTCTAAAGAATTCCCCTTAGAAGGAACCACCTAAAAGGGAGGGAAAGGGAGAAGAGGCGTTGGCTTTGGTCTGGGCCAAGTCTCCTTGTCCCTTCCCACTCTCCTCTCACTTTGGCCAGAAGAGGACTTTGATAGCGTTGAAGAGTATAGAGATTTTCCCTTCTTTCCTTCAATTTCCTAGCTACATACCCAAATCAGCTGTGTCTGGATTGGGAGCTAAGGATAGATTGGACGTAGATTTATGGCTCAACAGAGAAACTCAACAAGGAAACTACCAGAGGTGTCAGACATGTAGCCCAAGGACCACATGTGGTCCACAACACTCCCAAGTGTGTGCAGAACCATATTAAAATGTAAGTGGGAAATACTTAACAAAATAAAAATACAATAAAACATAAATAATATTACATTTTAAAACTAAGTCATATGGTTTATGTATAAATTAATGGCCCCATTTCTATTTGAGTTTGACAACACTGAACTACACTATTCCTAAGGGGAATTTCTTGAGCACCCCATGAATAGGAGAAAAGGGCTTCTGGGAGCTATGCTTTACTCCTTTGCCACTTTCTCATCTGTAAAAGAAGAGTGCGCCTGTAAAAGAAGAGTGAGATCTTATGCTAGATCTCTTATTGTGAGATTAATCTGTAAATTGCATCTAGGATTTTTATAGCTTCAACTTCCTCCCCCAACCAAACTTTTCTCTGGTGCTGCACACAAGTAGCCAAGGATGGGTGTGAGTTTCCTTCCTTTCTGGCCCCTGTTTGGTCTTTGGGGAACAGGGAAATGGATTTTTATCTCATTCCAGGTGTTTGTAATTGTGTGTGTGTGTGTGTGTGTGTGTGTGTGTGTGTGTGTGTGTGTGTGTGTGTGTGTGTGAGTGTGAGAGAGAGAGAGAGAGAGAGGGCTGGGGAGAGAGAGAGAGGTGTTGTCTGAGGGGGAAGGATGTGGTTGGATGTCTCCAAGTAAGAACCCCTTGAAGCATAATGTTGTATGGTGCTTCTTGTTGTTGTTGGACCAATGACATCATGAGGGTGATGTCTTCACTTGTGTGTGAATAGTTTACTGAGCAAGTACTATATACCCAACCTTATGCTGAGAATCAATAATCCACCAAGAAACATTTATAAATGTCTATTACTACCAGGCACTAAAGATACAGACAAAAATGATGCATACCCTTTGACCCAGCAATACCACTACCAGTTGTGTATCCTAAAGAGATCACAAAAAGACCTGTACATACAAAAATATTTACAGCACCTCTTTTTGCGATGACAAAGATTTGGAAATTGAGAAGATGCCCATCAGTTGGTAAACGGCTTAACAAGTTGTGGCATATGAATGTAATGGAATAGTATTGTGCTATAAGAAATGATGATCAGGCAGATTTCAGAAAAACCTGGAAAGACTTACATGAACTCATGCTGAATGAAGTGAGCAGAACCAGGAGAACAGTGTACACAGTAACAGCAATATTGCCAAGATGATCAATCATGATTGAGTTAGCTCTTCTCAGCAATACAATGATCCAAGACAATTCCAAAGGATTCATGATGGAAAATGCTCTCCAGATCCAGAGAAAGAACTGATGGAGTCTGAATGAAGATTGAAGCATACTATTTTCACTTTCTTTTTTTCCTTTTTGTTTTGTTTCTTCTTTCACAACATGACTAATATGGAAATATGCCTTACATGATTGTTCATATATAACCTAATATCAAATTGATTACCATCTTAGGGAGGGGGAAGGGAAAGGAGGGATAAAAACTGAGAACTCAAAATCTTACAAAAATAAAGATTAACAATTGTCTTAACATGCAATTCGAAAAATTAAATACTATTTTTTAAAAAACACACAACAAAGCCATGGTTTGAAAAGCACTAGAGTTATCAGGAAAGACTTAAGTAATTGGCACTTGAACTAAGTTGTGAAGGAACCTCAGATTTCTAAAAGGCAAAAGTGAGGAATGTGTTCCAAGTATTGGGTCAATCTACACAAAGACCCAGAGACAGGAGGAGATAAAACATCTCATACAGAAAACAGTAAATAGACCATTTTGGCTGGACCAGGGAGTTTGTGAGGGGAAGGAATGTATCTGAGAAGGTAAGCTGGAGCCAGATGGTGAAAGGCTTTAAATAGAATTTTGTGTTTATCCTAGAAGCGATAGGGAGCCACTGATGTTTTTTTCTTACCTTTCTTAGTCAAACCATTTAAAAAAGCTGTCTATATGTGTTGCTTCCACTTCCTCTCCTCTCACTCATTCAGTAAACATTTACCAAGCCCATGCCAGGCACTGTGCTAAGCACTGGGGATACCAAGAAAGGCAAAGGATGATCCCTTCCTTTGAGGAGCTTATAATCTAATGGGAGAGAAAACACACAAACAAATGCATACAAACAAGCTGTAGACAGGATAAATAAGAAATAATCAATAGAAGACAGGCACTAGAATGAAACAGAATTGAGAAAGCTGGGGGCAGCTAGGTGGCGCAATGGATAAAGCATCAGCCCTGGATTCAGGAGGCCCTGAGTTCAAACCCTACCTCGAACACTTGACACTTACTAACTGTGTAACCCTGGGTAAGTCACTTAACCCCCATTGCCTCACCCAAAAAAAAAAATGGGAATGCTTCCTGTGGAAGATTTTAGCCAAGACTTGAAAGAAGTCGGGGAAGCCAGGAAGCAGAAATGAGGACAGAATGACATGGTCGCATGTGCACTTAGGTAGTTGTGGGAAGGATGGGTTGGAGGAGAGTGTGATTTTAGACAACAGTAGCCATTAGGACGCTATTATGGTAATAGTCCAGGCAAGAGATGATAAGGGAGTCATCCGTGTGGGTATAGAGAAGAGAACTGACAAGACTTGGCAAATGATTGTATGTAGAAGATAAGGCAGGGGGCAGCTAGGTGGCACAGTGGATAGAGCGCTGGCCCTGGATGCAGGAGTACCTGAGTTCAAATCCGGCCTCAGACACTTGACACTCACTAGCTGTGTGACCCTGGGCAAGTCACTTAACCCCCCATTGCCCCACCAAAAAAAAAAAAAAAAGAAGAAGATAAGGCAGTTAAGGAGTCAAAGATGAAGATGATGGTGTAATTTTCAGGTGTGAATTTCAAGGACAGCAGAAGGGGGTGGCGTTCTCTCACCAGAAATGGGAAAGGTAGGGAGAGGGGTGGTTTGGGGGAGAAAGAGAATTCAGTTTTGAACATGTGGATTTGGAGGCATATATTTCAAGGTGTGCAATACACAGTTGGTGATGTCAAACTGAATGCAGAAGGGAGACTAGAGATGGAGATATAGGATCTGGAAGTCTTCTGCAGAAAGAGGACAATTAAGCCCATGAGACTGGATGAGATCACCAAGAGAGTGTGTAGAGAAGAAAGAGAAAAGGGGATGGGACAGAGCCTTGGAGTACACCCCCAAATAGGTGGCAGGACATGGATGATGATCCAGCAGCAGATAAAACTGAGAAAGAACAGTTGGACAGGTTGAAAGAGAACCAAGAGTCCTGTCATAAAAACTAAGAGAGAGGAGAGGACATCTAGAAAGGGGGGATCAGTAGTGTCAGATGCTGAAAAGAGGTCTGGTAGGGCTAGTCCTAAGAAAAGACCACATGATTTAGCAATTAAGAGATCACTGGTAACCTTGGAAAGAGCAGCTTCAGTTGAGTGGTGAGCTCAGCAGCCAAATCACAAAGGGCTAGGAAGCGAATGGTCCCCTAGGCATGGAATGTTCTCTTCCAAGTCTCAGCTAGAAGCCCACCTTCTAGCAGGAAACCTTTCCCAATCCTGCTTCATTCTAGTGCCTCTCCTCTGTTGATTATTTCTTATTTAACCTGTATGCAGCTCTTTCATACTGTAACGATTGGAATAACGCCACCTGCTGGATACTTACTGTAGAGGAGTTCTGCCCATGAAGGGAAGGTCTTTGAGGGCAAGACCAGGAGTCAGGAAGTGACGCGGGCTAGTGGGAGGAGGAAGGAAGAGACTGGCGCTCACTCTCGCTCTTTCCTGAGGACGCTGGCGGAGAAGGGAGCTAGAAATGTGCTCTCCCTTTAATAGATAGAAATCTAGGCCTTTCTCTCTCTCTTTACCAAATTCTTATTCTCCTTAATAAATGCTTAAAAGTCTAACTCTTGCTAAAGCTTATAATTTATTGGCCACCACTCATTAGATATTTTAGACAGTTTAGCTAGAATTTTAACCCTTAACAATACATATTTGTCTGCATGTTTTCTCCCCCATTAGATCATGAGCTCCTCCAAGGATGGGACGGACTGTCCTTTGCTTTGCTTTGTATCCCCAGTGCTTAGCAAAGTTCCTGGTGTATGGTAAGTGCTCAATAAATGTTTATTGACCAACTGAATAGAGGAGGGGAAGTGGAAGCAACCAGTACAGGCGGCTTTTTCTGATGGTTTGACTAAGAAAGGGAAGAAGAAAGGGGTGGATCTAGATTGTGTAGGGCCAAGAACACCAAGCAAAAGAGTTTGGAATTTATCCTATAAGCAATGGAAAACCATGTCTGGTTTGGGAGCAAGAAAATGACATCATCAGAGGGAGTGTGGGATAGTGGCCAAAGCAATGGACTTGGAATCAGAAGAGCTGGGTTTGAAACCTTGCTCTGGGACCTAGTAACCGTGTGAGTGGGCTTGGCAAAATCATTTGAGTTCTCAGTTTCTTCTTATATAGTGGCGGTGTAATACCACTTATACTACCTACCTCATAGGGATGTTGGTATATATCAGTTTGAACTATGAACTCTCATAGGCCTGTTTCCTCACTGTAAAAATGGGGAAGTTGGCTTAGATGATCCCCAACATCCCTTACAGCACTGATATCTGGTGAATCTGTAAAAGTTCTTTGGGCAGAGGTGGGTGGTGTGGATTGGAGATGTGAAAGGCTAAAGATTAGTGTTGTCAGGAGGCCATAGTGATCATACCATGAAGAGATAGTGAGGGCTGGGACAGCTAGGTGGTGCAGTGGTTAAAGCACTGACCCTGGATTCAGGAGGACCTGAGTTCAAATGTGATCTCAGACACTTTCTAGCTGTGTGACCCTGGGCAAGTCACTTAACCCTTATTGCCCCCCCACACACACACACAAAAAAACAACCTAGTAAGGGCCAAGATTAGCATAGTAGTGGTGGGAACAGAAAGAAAGGGAGAGAGGGGAGAAAGATTGTTAAGGAAGATTCATTATAGCTTATTGACTGATTAGGTGTGTAACGGTGAAGGAGATGAAACACTCAAAGCTAGCTGGGAGCAAAGACAGGGAGATGAAGAGGGGCAAAGGGCCAGGGTAATTCATAACCTGAATCATCAGCCCCCAGCTAGGCATGCTTCGCCTTTGTGTTCCCAGCACATAGCAGAGTACCTGCCACACAGTAGGCACTTTAATAAGTGCTTCGCAATCGATTGATTGATTGATTGATTGATTCGATAGGCACCCAGATCCAGACTCCCAGTAGGAACCCAGGAGTAAATCTCTTTGGGAGTATTTCAAGGGTTTTCATCTCTAATAACAAAAATTACTTCAACATAAGCTATTATAATTTCAACCAGAAGTTAAATCAATGTAAATGAATCACCAAAACAAGGTGACCAAAAAAGCCCGGAAAACGCCTTAGATAGCAAATATCTTACTTGCCAAGTGGCACATAAAGGCAACATCAGGTGAGAATATAAAATCATTTTGTAAAATTTCGAAAAGAAAAACGGCCAATGAAAAGCATATTTCACAATGTGGGGAAAAGCAGAGGACAAGAAACTATTTTGTAGAAAAATTAGCAAGATCTCAAACAAAGCAAACTCATCCCAAGGTCATTGAAGGCTGAAAATAGAAAGAGGACTAAAAAGAGAAGAGGGCAGCTAGGTGGCACAGTGGATGGAGTGCCATACATAGAGTCTGGCAGATTCATTTTCCTGAGTTCAAGTCTAGTCTCAGACACTTACTTGGCTGTGCGACCCTGAGCAAGTCACTTAACATTGTTTGCCTCAATTTCTTTAAAATGAGCTGAAGAAGGAAATGGCAAAGCACTCCAGTATCTTTGCCAAGAAAACTCCAAACGGGGTCATGAAAAGTCACACACAACTGAACAACAAAAGAACACAAAGAGAAGAAAAATAGAAAAGATTTACAAAAATCATTTTAATAACTATTTTGTCCATCACAAAGGGTAAAACCATCACCCTTGGATCACAATCCTAAATATTCTTATGGAGGAGATAGAAATCATACTAATTAGAACAAAGGGAAAGGAGTAATATTGAATCAAGTATACATAAAATAAATCTGTGCTGGAAATGATAGACTTGTGAGATCATGAAAAAACCAAAAGGCAAGGTATCTTAAGGAGGAAGAGACGCCAAAGCCATGGAAAAAAACCTTAGGTTTTATTAATCCCCCAAAAGGGTGAACAATATAACATCAGTAACCATCAGTAATCTTTATGAGTCATCTACTGTGTATACAAATCAAAGACATCCCTAATGAGGATATTGGAAGGGAAAAGAGAGTTTCCACAACCAATATTCAACAATGGACTATATCTGTAATTGTGTAATCAACTGAAAGATAAGAGCTCATTATAGTTATTGTTTGTTGATTAGGGAATTTTTTTTTACTCTACCAAACAAGACTGCCTTTTGGGTTCTTTACAACAAATCTTTCATCCAAACATTGGCATCATTTGACATTCCTTGGAAGACGGATCAACAGAGTAAATTCTGTTCAGTGATTCTCTGATAACAAATACTAGGTAAGATGTAAATCATGGAGATGTGTGCTCGCCAAAGGTGTGAGAGAGGAGATACAGTGCAGATTCCAAATCAAAGAAGGATTGCCTGTGGATACCGGGGTCCTCCAGGGAATCACAGCTTTAGCCCTGAAATGGATGTTAGAGGTTAGGAGAAGCATCTTGGAGAAGGAACTAGATAGAAAGCTGGACGTGCACTCAGAAAGACCTGGGTTCAAATCCCATCTCAAACACCTTCTACTTGTGTGACTCCAAGCAAGTCACAATCTTTCTCAGATGAGGAAATTGAGCTTCCAAGCAGTGACCTGCCCAAATAGAGAGAAGAGATTGAAGCGTTGATCTCCTGGTTCCAGAATCAGTCTGGGGATGACAAGGACTGCCCTAAAGGACCAATCCCTCTGGCCTCCTGGGAGGTGGGGCCATTGCAGCTTAAAGATTCGGACCTTGCTTTAATCCCAGCCCCCTTCACCATCCAGAAGAGGAGTTAGTTTAAAAGGCCACAGCTCCCTGGTGTCCAGCGTACTGTCGTGCCTGCATAGCAGTTGGGAAATTCCAATTGCTGGTGTTCCCTGCCCTTCCAAATGGCCCTCGTTGACTGCGGTGGGGGTGAGGGGCGGTATGGGGAGCTGGGAAGGCTTCTCCAGCTGCAGCAAAGTTCCAGACAATGCCCATTCTGTCTGGCCTCTGCTATCAGGAAGCTGGGAGGGGGAAGGAGCGACAGGTCAGTTCTTTTGTTGCAACCATGGGCTTTGATATTTTGTTTTTCAAGATGAAAACAGGCAGAACCCAAATCCAGGGGAAGCGGAGATGACGTGTCCAGCAACTGATTCACCCATTTCTCAGCAAACCAACCTCCTTACCCTTACCCCAAAGGAAGAGTGTAAACAGTGCCAAGAGTCAGCCCCCCCAGCTCTCTACGTTATATAGAGCTGATTGCCTTCCTGCATACTTGTCCATGGGGCCAACCCTATTCACAGGCTATCCAGAATAATGTTAAGTAGCATCAGAAAGACACTACTCCATGGCAAGGAATTACAATATTAAACTTCCAATTCTACCAATGGATTAACATATCTCTCATGTGTGATGCAAGTCCTCTTGAGAAGAATAACACATTAACCCATTGGTTAAAAAAGCTGTGATGTGTGATTATGATGGAATACTATTGTGCTATAAAAAATGATGAGCAGGATGCTCTTGGAAAACCTGGACTTACATAAACTGATGCAAAGTGAAATGAGCAGAACGAGAACATTGTATACAGTAACAGCAACATTGTAAGGATGATCCACTGTAAAAAAAAAAAAATTGGCTACTTTGATCAGTACAATGATCCTTGTTATTTGTCCTTCATTCTCAGAAAGGACCATGACATCAGGGTGAAGTCATGACTTGCAGTGAATTAGATTTAAGTGAGGGAGGGCTATTCAAGGTCACCAACCTCACTCTTTCCTCCAGAGCCCTCTGGCAAGGGCAAGCCCTCCAATGGCAAGATATACATCAGGACAACTGGAGATGGCCCCAGATGTTTGAGACAATTGGGGTTAAGTGACTTGCCCAAGGGCACACAGCTAGTAAGAGTCTGAGGTGAGATATTTACTCAGGTCCTCCCAACTTCAAGACCAGTGCTCTATCCACTGCACCACCCCATACAATACAATGATCCAAGATAATTCCAAAGGACCCATGATGAAAAATGCTATCCACCTCCAGAGAAAGAACTCTGGGTGCAGATTGAAGCATACTTTTTTCATTTTCTTTATTTTTCTTACCTTTTTTTGCAACATGGCTGATATGGAAATGTGTTTTATATGACTTCACAGGTCTAATGGATATCATAGTGCTTGCCTTCTCAATAAATGGGGGAGGGGCTAGAAGGAGGAAGGATTAGAAACTCGCAATTTTTTTTTTTTAATGAATGTTGAAAAAATAAAGAAAAAAGAGAACAGTTTGTCTTTGGCATCCCCCTCTTTTCCCTTCCTCCTTTGATATCTTCTCTTCTCCAACCTGATCACAGTCCTGGTCCTTTTGTCAGTGAAGAAATTTTCTTATCAGCTTCTTCCTATTGAAGCCAATCTTGCTGTTCCTCATACATAACATTATACCTCCTTTCTCCACATCTTTACAAAGGCTGTTTTCCCCCTGTCTGGAAAGCATTCCCTTCAACACCTCTGATGCTTAGAATTCATAGTTTCCTTCAAAGTTCAATTCAAGGACCATCTCTGAAACGATGTTAGTGCTGCGCTCCTCCCCCAAATGACCTCGTCTTTATTTTATATGTATTTTATTGAGTCTTATATATGGAGAGGTTATCTCTTCTGAAAGAATGTAAGCTCCCTAAGGGCAGGAACTATTCCATTTTTGTCTTTGTATCCCCAGCATCTAGAATGCCACCTGACCCATAATAGGCACTAAATAAATGCTTGTTGATTGATCAATTGGTCTTTTAAATAAGAAAGTTAGACTAGGTGACGTTTAAGTTACCTTCTAAATTTTATTTTTTAATTTTTTTTTAATTTTTGAGGGGCAATGAGGGTAAAGTGACTTGCCCAGGGTCACACAGCTAGTAAGTGTCAAGTGTCTGGGGCCGGATTTGAACTCAGGTCCTTCTGAATCCAGGGCCAGTGCTTTATCCACTGTGCCACCTAGCTGCCCCTTTAAGTTACCTTCTAGATCAAAAATTTTTGCTATTATATGACTCGTCTCTTATAGAAATTGTCTATGCCATACTATTATTTAAATTAACAGTTTTCTATCTATAATTATATATTAACATTTTTATTATTGATCTGTTACTAGCATACATTCCATGTGGTTAGTGCATCCTCGAAGAACACTACTTGTGACAAGTACCTGGGCTGAGAATATAATTACCAAGATAACGTCATTATCTTCTAGTGGATGGCCTCCAAAGTGGATGCTTTGTTTCTCTGGGAGTGCCCATCGACCAATCTGAGGGTGAGAAGGCAAGTCAAATTCCACCCCCAACTTCATGATAGTCAAATGTAGGAGTTCTGTCCAATACAATTACATCTATCCTTTATCCATTCTCCCAACACTTTCACACCTTGTCTCTTCCTGCTCCTATACAGGTTCCCAGCTCTTTCTCCCCACCCTTCTCCCCACCTCAGGGCAGTTATAACCTAATTCAGAGAGTCAGTCACCCCTCTGTCTCTGTCTCTGTCTCTGTCTCTGTTTCTCTTTCTGTCTCCCTCCTTTCTCACTCTCTATCTCTCTGTATCTTTGTCTCTCTGTCTGTCTCTCTCCCTCCCTCCATCTCATTGTTTTCTACCCTCCCTCCTTCTCTGTCTTTCTCTCTGTGTCTGTCTATTTCTCTCTGTCTCTGTTTTTCTCTATGTCTCTGTCTCTCCTCTCTCCTCTCTCTCTCCAGGGTTTTTGTGTCCCACTCACAGGGTTTCCTTTTAGATAGGGGAAGAGTAAGTTGCCCAGGAAAAACAAGTATGAATGAATTGTGATCTGTATTGAAGATCTCAGTATATTATCTTCCTCCCATCATCTCCTAAATTTCCCTATTTCTGCTGAGGAGGTCACCACCATCCTTCTAGCGATCCAGGTTCACAAAATCACTGTCAGCCTGGGCTCCTCACTTTCATTCACTCCATAGCTAAGCAGTTGTATTGTCTCTATCTCTAGAACATCTCTCCCATCAATCCCCTTCTCTCCACTCCCATACTACCTTGGTTCAGGCCTTTATCATCTTTCATCTGAACCATTACAATTGTCTCCTAATTGGTTTTCCTTCCTTTAGTCACTGCCCTTTTCACCCTTCACACTCAAAAATGATTTTCCTAAAGCTCAGATCTGTCTATGTCATCCCGCTATCTCCATACCCAGTGGCTGTGGTCCTTCATTCTTCAAAAGGATAAAAATGACATCACTAACTTAGGATCAAGGTACAGTGTGTCTGATCAGACCAATATGTGTTTAAAAGGCTCTACCACAGCTAGGGCACAAATAGTCTATGTGAACTTGTTGGAGTAGAGAGAGCTATCTCTAAATTTGTGCATCAATAAACTTAAACCCACACTCAATACACACTCAGTAAACTCCAGTGGCTTCCCATTACCTCCAAAATCAAATATTCACTTCTTTGGCATTTAAAGTACTTCAAAACCTGCCCCCCGCCCCAATCTACCTGTCCAGGCCTTTTTGCTGTGTCTCACATTCATATAAAAACAAAATTAAAATATACAAACATAAATAGGAAAGTAACATGCCATACCCTTCTTTAAGCAGAACCACACGAAGATATGAATAAACTAATACTGAAAATGTTTTGCTGAGTTGAAATCAGAGGCAAATCATTTTTTCTTTGTTTTTGCATTGGGTATGGTAAATGTCAACACCCAGAAAACTATCACTCCCGCTGAAAAGCTGTTGTATTCATCTGTTGTTATAACTTACTATTTAATTGTTATATAAAGTAGCTTTTAATAAAAATGAATCTATTAAAAAGAAACGCATCTGATTGGCTAACCATGTTGATCAAATTACTCAAATAATTAATTTTATTTAGATCTGCCCTATTCCCCAAGACACACTTTTTAAATAATGAAACTGGAGGGGTAGCTAGGTGGCGCAGTGGATAAAGCACTGGCCCTGGATTCAGGAGTACCTGAGTTCAAATCCGGCCTCAGACACTTGACACTTACTAGCTGTGTGACCCTGGGCAAGTCACTTAACCCCAATTGCCTCACTAAAAAAAATAAATAAATAAAAAAATAATGAAGCTGGGAGCAGCTAGGTGGCACAGTAGATAAAGCACTGGCCCTGGATTCAGGAGGACCTGAGTTGAAATCTGGCCTCAGCTACTTGACACTTACTAGCTGTGTGACCCTGGGCAAGTCACTTAACCCTCATTGTTCTGCAAAACTAAATAAATGAGGGGCAGCTAGGTGGCACAGTGGATAGAGCACTGGCCCTGGAATCAGGAGTACCTGAGTTCAAATCCGACCTCAGACACTTAACACTTACTAGCTGTGTGACCCTGGGCAAGTCGCTTAACCCCAATTGCCTCACTAAAAAAAAAAACAAAAAAAAAACTAAATAAATGAGAGGCAGCTAGGTGGCACAGTGGATAAAGCACTGGCCCTGGATTCAGAAGGACCTGAGTTCAAATCCAGCCTCAAACACTTGACACTTAACTAGCTGTGTGACTCTGGGCAAGTCACTTGACCCTCATTGCCCTGCCAAAAAAACAAAACCAAAAACAAAACAAACAAAAAATGAATGAATTAATAAATAAACAAATAAATAAATAATGAAGCTTTTTCAATCATATTGCTCTCAAAAGCAAAAACAAGGGTTTTATACTGTTTATAAATAAAATATTTTTTAACTTTAAATGTTGTTTAATTTATTTTACACTATCCTTTTTAATGTCTATTTTGCATGTTTTATAATATACCTAATTAACTAGTATAATGGTACATGTATGTGATTTATAAATATGTATATAATAGGAGTGCATGTTTAACATCTTTTACTGATGGACTATTTGATCAAAAAAATTTGGAGAGTGCTAGATGTTTTGGCTCTCTTTCAGGGATGGGAAACACTTCAGGAAGAATGTTCAATTTCTTGTTAGGTCCATTGTCTGATTTCTCTTAGCATTTGGACTTAATGCAGGTCAAAGTCACACTCAGATCCAAGGGTATTTTCACAAAGGAAAAATGCTAAACTGGCTAACAAAATCACATACTCTCACCAGTGATATATCAACACCTGAAGACCTGGGAATCCAAAGGGAATCCAAACTTATAACCTTACCCCTCTTCCATCCATAACAAAATTCAACATATCACGGCTCCCTGAAGGAGCTAGACCCCAGCTGGTTGAGGGGCTTCAGAAGGATATTTCCCACTCAGTACTGTGAGACACACACAGGTTCTCAACTCTTTGAGTCATTTCCATGGGAAATACCCATTAGACCATAGGAGATGGACTAATAAGAAGGGATAAAATAGTTCCTTTCTTGGGGCAGCTAGATGGAACAGTGGATAGAGCACCGGCCCTGGAGTCAGGAGTACCTGAGTTCAAATCCGGCCTCAGACATTTAACACACACTTACTAGCTGTGTGACCCTGGGCAAGTCACTTAACCCCAATTGCCTCACTAAAAAAACAAACAAACAAAAAAAAATAGTTCCTTTCTTCAGATAGCTGATAATCTGATTAGGGAGACATCTTCATTCTCCTGGATTGGAAGAGACAGGAGAGACACATCTGCAGGAATATATACAAAGAAGCATTTAAAAACAAGTTAATATAGTACACACAGAGTACACAAATGTTGAAGGAATTCAGGGTAGAGAAATATGAATCAAGTATTAAGTCAATTAAAGAAGACTTCTTTGGAGAGGTCAAGGTTTTGAGCCAAAATTATATAGGTGGGGAGAACTCTGGTTCTTGTGCTCATTCCTCTTAAATCTATGATGTCACACCCAGGCAATATCCTGTACCCTGGTTATATTATCCTGCATAGACAGATACCTCATGCCTCTTATACTTAGGGATGTCATGGCTGGATACCCTAACTTCTGAGATCTCCTGAATAACGCTGAATCCTGGAGGTCCTCTTGCCCTTGAGAAGTATGGGCAGAGAAAGGATCTGAACAAGAAGGTAGAAATGGAGAAGCCCAGGAATGTTCTCACCTCCTCTCCAGGAAAGAAACAATTTCCCTGAAGCATGAGGCATGTTGCATCCCGCCTGGTAAATACCGACAGAAGTCAGCTGCAGTAGGTACCTTCCCCGTCAGGTGCTGGCATGTCTGGGCCCAGTAATCACACATCGATGTTTGCCTCCTAGGTACGGGGCACGGAGGGGAGGAGGGCTGTGTGGTAATTGGCTTATCTTCCAAATTCATTTATTAATTTCAAGCTGCACAACCATTTGATGTGGTTTCCAAGAGGCATAGAGCCAAAATATGTTCTGTCTCTCTCTCTCTCCTCAAAAGCTGCTGGAGTGTTTGAACTTGCTACTACCACCCTGAGGACACTCATCAGCAATGGAAAGAAATGGAAGTTCCCAAGTCTGAAAAGAATAAACATGACAACAGAGTGGGTGGAGGGGAGGGAAGACTGTTTGGAAGGAATGCCTAGAGACACTCCCCCCATCCCACTAAAAGTAGATCCCAATGTGCCCCAGGCTGATTCAAGGAGAAGGCAGAGTGGCTTCATGAAAGCACAAAGGACCCATGGGCACCATGACCTTATAGGCATAATGACCAAAAAAAAACTTTGTGACTTTATAGGCATAAAAATATTGTTGAAACAATGGTCTGGTGAATGCCATGGGCATTCGTGGGCATAATGATCTCATAGGCATAAAGATATTGTGGGCGTGGGGCAGCTAGGTGGTGCAGTGGATAGAGTACCAGCCCTGGAGCCAGGAGGACCTGAGTTCAAATCCGGCCTCAGACACTTAACACTTACTAGCTGTGTGACCCTGGGCAAGCCACTTAACCCCAATTGCCTCACTAAAAAAAAAAAAAAAAGATATTGTGGGCACAATGATCTAGGGGATGCAATAGCATTGGGGTACAAAAGTATTCTAGATGCAAAGATCTCGAGGGCACTGTGACCTAATGGGTACAGTGATGAAATCACAGGTACAAGGAGCTGATGGGCCCAACAGCAGAAAGGAAAGAAGTAAGAGAGAGTAGACAAAACATCAGTGACCTACTGTGTGAACCTGGGAAGGTTGTTTAACTTCTCGGAGTCTCAGTTTCTTCATCTATAAAATGGGGATAGGAAGAGGTTTCCACGGACTAGTGGAAAAAACAAATGGATCTGGAACTGGAAGCTTTTGTTCAAGCCCTGGCTCTACTAACATGGGTGATATATGGAATGTTACTTGATCTTTCTGGGACTCAGTTTCCTCATCTCTAAAATGAGGGGTGTGATCTCTTAAGGGCCCTTTCAACTCTAAATCTATGATCCTAAGAATACATGAAATATCTGCTTCATGGGGCTATTAGGAAGTCAAATGAGATAAGGTATGAAAAACACTTTTTAAAACTCCATAAATGTTAGCTATTATTATTATAACCCATATGTTAATTGAGGGCACATTAAATCCGGGTTCGATTTTGAAGGCTTATCAATCAATCAGCAAGCAATTATTGAGTGCTTACTTTGGGCTAGGCACTACACTGTGTTCTGGGAATACAAAGACAAAAGTCTACAGGAACATCTGAATTTGGTTCTTTTCTAGCTCTCATTGGAGACATCCTGTGTTCTCTTATAAGCGCCAAGCTTATAGTTATGGAACATGTTTATTAAACACGGCAAACAATATAGAAAACCCACAAATAGTCAACACAATTCCCAGTCCCTCTCTGGTGAGCCTCTGCCTTTCCCAGGTATCTCTAAAGTCCTACATACTTAGAATACTATCCTAAATGAACTCTCCCTATAAGGGGAAAGAACTGATTGTCTAGAAAGTCAACTCCTACCACCCTACACACACACACACACACACACACACACACACACACACACACACACTACACAGTCCACATGATTCATAGTACCAGTGAAGGACAAGATCGTGGTCTGTTTGCTCTTCCTCATTGTGGCTCTGTGCCTTTCTTCTAGATTCATGTTCCTGAACCTCCCAACTTGGTCAAGAACTCTTCACTTTGGATTAGGAGCTCCTCACTGCTCTACACTGCTTCTACATATGCCAATGAAAGCTGCTTCCCACCACTGCTAACACTATATCCTAAGGGAATTGTCCCAACTTCATTAATAATGAGATAACCAGGCGGAAGATGGCGCGGTGGCAGGACGCTGACCTTCCAACGCTTTCTGAGCCGCAGCCTCGGGGCCTCCCGGCACCTTCCTGTGGCCGGTGTTTTGGGGTGAAGATATTGCCCTCAGGGGAGAAAATTACCCACACGGGCCAGGTTTATGATGGAGAAGATTACAGGAGGATTCGCTTTGTTGGTCGCCAGAAAGAGGTAAATGAAAACTTTGCAATTGATTTGATAGCAGAGCAACCAGTGAGTCAAGTGGAAAGTCGAGTAATATCATGTGATGGTGGAAGAGGAACGCTGGGTTATCCAAAAGTATATATAAACTTGGACAAAGAGACTAAAACTGGGACATGTGGGTATTGTGGAATTCAGTTTAAACAACACCACCACCACTGAAACTAGTTATATTCTTTGGGCCTTGTATAATTATCTGCATGTAAGGCTTTTTTAAAAAAATGCTTATTTAAGAATCAAAAAACATAAGCTTTGTCTTAAAATATTCTATGAATAAAATAGAATTGTTGAATGTCAAAAAAAATAATAATAATGAGATAACCAGGGCAAATATGCCCCTGGATTAGTTAACAGGTTTCTAGGTCTTTTCGGTTCCTATCATCTACCTTACTCCGCACTAGATCCAATCGTTGAAAGTCCCCATGGGCCTACGAAAAGCTTATTTGGGAAGAATGAGAGAAAAGCTGAAGCCCTTACCACTCAACCTGTCACAACAACAAATGCTTGTGTCTCCATTGTACTAATATTGTATGACTTTGAAGAAGTCTCTTGACCTCTCTTTACCTTAGTCTCTTCATCTGAAAATGAGAATCATATCTGTCCACCTGCTTCAAAAGGTTGTGGTGAGGACCAAAGGAGATAATAGGCATGGAAGTGCTTTGGAAATACAAAGTAAAGGTAGCATTGGTGACACTGGTGAGTTTGTGAGATTCCTAGACAAACATGACTGGAGCAGAGGGTGCCTGTTGGGGATTGGGTAGTGGGAGATAAGCCTGAACAGGTAGAGTGGGACCCAGGTCATGGAAGGCTTTGATTATAGAGGGCAGATAGCATAAGCAATGGAGAACCAATGAGTGATTTTAAATTGAGTGACATGATGAAAGCATTGTTTTAAGAAGATTAATCTAGCAATGATGTGTGGGATGGTTTGGGGAGGTTGGAGGCAGAGAGACCAGGTGAATCTGTTGCAATAATCCAGGTGTGAGGTGATAAGGGCCTGGATTAGGGAGATAGCAATGGGGTTGGAATGGAGAAACAAAAATCCTGGTTCTCAGAGACTTCTGGGTTGAACTGGGTTGAATTAAAAGGGGTAAAGGGAAGGGATGGGGAAACACAGGAGAACTAGACAGAGAACCCAGAATTTTTAGAAATATTGGGGAGATGGAGTCTGGACCAACTCCAATTAGTGGGGCTAGCCAGAGAAATCCAGGCCTGAGAAGTCTATGAGTGAAATTTGTATTCTGGGCCTGATACTTTCTCCATTACTGCCCTACCTTCTTTGGACCAGGGAAAAAGGAACTCTTGCTACATGGACACTCTGAGAAGGTGCGGTTGTCAATGCCTCACTCAAACAGCTGGAAGACAGATTGGTTGGGTTGGGAGGAAGGGGCTGCCCCTGAGAAGAAAATTCAAAAAGGAGCCCCTAATTCCAAGGGATGAGAATAGGGAAGAGTGTCAGGGGTGAAGGGCCTGCTGTTATCATCTATATTCTTGTGCTTGTACATCCTGACAAACAAAATCATCAACCAGAGACCTATCAGCTCAAAGAATTTGGCAGTCTACAAATGCTACCTCCAGCCCTGCCCCCTCACCCCACCAGAGAATGTAATCTATCTATCAATAAAACAAACCATCCCTTGGTAGCTTTAAAAGGACTAAAAGTTGGACAACCTTTTTATATAAAAACTTTATGTCAAGGTAGGACATATTCACTTACAGACACACATGATACACACACACACACACACACACACACACAATTTAACATACATATATACTACACTCTGCTCCAGAAACAGGAGCAATCCCAGGGGACCTTCTATTTCATGGGTATTCAGTGTTCAGTCTTTAGGGGCAAAACAGTTCTATCTCATCCCAGGATTCAGTTCACCTGAGACTTTGGGGGGGGGGTGGGAAGTTTTGGCCCAATTAGTATACAACATAGTTTCCCTGTAGCAATCCAGGTTTCTCAATGCATTCCAGAAATCTTCAAATTTAAGGAAGGTTTTATGAAGGAAGGCTGACCAATAGGAGTTTACAGAAATGGATCTTGTAACTCATACAAGGGAATACTATGAGTCAAGAGACAATATAGGTCAATAGTGGAAGATGCCCTGCTAGAGGAGAGGAGCTTCTTGACTCACTATGAGCTCAGATACACTTTTTCCGGGTTCTTTACTATATACATAAAACTGTTCTATGTTTTAAGCACTAATTCTTGGAAATTTGAATGCTTATAAGGAGAACTGGTAAATATCCTTGGGGAAATGTCATTTATTAAGTTTCCAAAATCCCACCTGAATGGAAGCAATGAGTCAGAGAAGTGAGAGGTCCCCAAAGCATATTTCAGTTTTTTGTGTCAGGAGGGAGCCTACAACTTATTTGTGCCCCCATTGATTTTTGGGGGGTCACCCACAATTTTGATTCTTTAGGAATTATGTATGGTGTTCCATTATTCAAAGAAATAGATCATCAGCAGAATATTAGTGTTTTTCAACGTATCAGTCAGTTGTGCTGGGGTTTTTTTTTTTTTCCTCTTGAAAAAATACTATTTGTTATGTGGGATAACTATGTGTTATCTGGGAAGGGGGTGGGATACTTGGGATAACTGTAATGATGTAAGAAACAGAAGATATCAATTAAAAATTTTTTTAAAGAAATAGAATATTGGCTTTTTAAAAGATGGGTATTTTGTTTCATGAAAGAGTTTGAGATCACTGAAAATACCGCACGGTTTTGTAAGTGAAATCTCATCTACTGTCTTCTGGGCCTGGCTCATTGTCTATTTGCTGTGTCTGTCTATGATACTGATGGACAAACTGAATGGACCATCCCGTCCAACTGCACATGAGCATCCAAACAGTAGATATCATTCATCGACTTTTCTCTCCCTGTATGTGCTGTTAGATTAAACTCATTTCGGGGCAGCTAGGTGGCGCAGTGGATAGAGCACCTGCCCTGGAGTCAGGAGGACCTGAGTTCAAATCCGGCCTCAGACACTTGGCACTTACTTACTAGCTGTGTGACCCTGGGCAAGTCACTTAACCCCAATTGCCTCAAAAAAAAAAATTAAACTCATTTGAGTGGTTATGGATTTCATCAAGGTAATTCTGCAGTCCTTCAGAGCTGGAAGCAACTAGCACAATGTTATCCATAAACAAGAGCAAGTAGAGAATCCTCCCATCCACTTGAATTCTGAACTGGGCATCCTTCCTCCTGTTTTATGCCTCCATTGAGTTTGATAATCCCAGGACTATCAGACAAAGTCACTTCTGTCATTTCATTTTAAAGGGAACCATTTATGATCTTAATATATGGATGAGAGACATCCTAGTGAAGGAGAGCTTTTAGAAAATGATTTTGAAAAATAACCATCAACATGTTTGTAACAAGGATTTTATTTTATTTTTTCATCCTCATTTGAGAGAAGTAAAAGAGACAGAAGGTAGATCTTTGCATCTTGGAATATATTCCAATATAATCATATGTATGTATGTTTAGATAATCATGTGTATATATGTAGATATATGCACGTATATATTTATATCAAAAACACCTTCAGACTAGCTCCTCCTAGGCACCTATACCATCTCTGTAGTTTACAGTATTGCTTCTGTGGGGCCTCTGGTAAATGAGGAGGCCACAATTTACTCCCCTTCATTAGTCTTCCACTCCTAGATCCCTACATTTGTCTGTGCCCTCCTCTTTCACTGAAAGCCGTGCTCAGGCCTCTGTTCCCCATAAAGGCCCCCACCCCCATTGTCACTGATCTTCATTCTCAGCAGATGTCATGGATCCCTTTCGTTGCTGTCCCTATCACTGTCAACTCCATTTGGCTGCTCCCCCTCATTCAACTCTTCTCCATTGAAAGGTGTTTGTTTGTTTCCCCCTAGGGCTTCAGTATCTGTCCTTCCTGGATTTGCCCATCCCAACTATCATACTATATCTCTCCTCCCTTTCATGGCTAAACTCTCTGAGAAGGCCATCTACAATGGGTGCCTCCACTTTCTTTATTCTCATTCTCTTTTTAGTTTCTGCAGTCTGGTTTCTGACTTCATCTGACTGAAACTGCTCTCTCCAAAGTTACCAATGATTGGGGGCAGCTAGGTGGCACAGTGCATAAAGCACCAGCCTTGGATTCAGGAGGACCTGAGTTCAAATCCAGCCTCAGACACTTGACAGTTACTAGCTGTGTGACTCTGGGTAAGTCACTTAGCCTTCACTGCCCTGAAAACAAAACAAAACAAAACAAAAGTTACCAATGATCTCTCAAATGCTAAATCTACTGGCCTTTACTCATTCCTCCTCCTTCTGGACCTCTCTGCAGCCTTTGACATTGTCAATCGCCTTTTCCCTAATGCTCTACTGTCACTGGCTCTTTGTGACACTGATTTCTCCTGGTTTTTCTCCCTTCATCTAGGCCTCACTTGCTAATCAGGGGCCCACTTCTCCTTCTACACTATTTCACTTGATGATTTCATCAGCTCCCATCATCTCTATATATGATTCTCACATCTATTGTCCAGCCCTAACCTCTCTCCTGACCTCCAGGCTCACATCTCCAACTTTCTATTGGTCTTTTCAAGCTGGAAATCCCATAGACATCTTAAACTCAACATGTACAAAACTGAATTCATCTTTTCCCCTAAGCTCCTTTCTTTTCCTTATTTCCCTGCTACTGTCAAGGTATCACCATCCTCCCAATCAGCCAGGCTCACAGCCCAGGTGTCAACCTTAATTCCTCACACTTTCACCTTCCACATCCAATCAGTTGCCAGCCACATCCTGACAGCACATTCCCAGTGTACCCCCTCACATTTTTCTCCTTGGAAAGACCCTCATCAATTCATGCTTGGGCTATTGAAATAACTTCCTGGGCTGTCTCTCTGACAAAAATCTTTCTCTTTCCTCCAGATCATCTTCTGCTCAGTTGTTAAACTTATCTTCCTATTGTGCAGAATACTTACTGATTAGCTCCTAAAGTCCTTCATAATTTGTCTCCATCCTACATTTTCCATCTTCTTACATCTCACTCCCCTCCATGTGCCCTGTGATCCAATGACACCATCCTCCTTGCTGTTCCTCCAATACAACACTTCATATACAAAATCCAAGTATTTTCACCGGCTAGTTCCCATGGCTTTCTTGACTTCCTTTTGGTCTCCCCTTCTACAAGTCTTTCTTGCTCCTCCTTAATCTTAGTGCCTTTCCTCCTAGTTTATCCTATCTATAGCTTATTTGTACATCACTATTTGCACATTGTCTCCTTAATGCTCTTTGGGTGCGTGGAATGTTTTTTGCCTTTCTATCTCGAGTCTTGAAATCAGGAAGACCTGAGTTCAAAGCCAGCCTTACTAGCTATGTGATCCTGGGGCAAGTCACTTAACCCTGTTTGCCTCAATTTCCTCAACTATAAAATGAGTTGGAGAAGGAAATGGAAAAACTACTCCAGTATCTTTGCCAAGGAAATCCCCCAAAAGGGGTCATGAAGAGTCGAACATGACTGAAAAATAACTAAACAACAACTATCCCCAGTGCTTAATAGGTAATTAATAAATGCTCGTCATTTATTGACTTATCACATTGAAGGCCACATACACAATTCCCAATACACTGGAGTCCCAACGCAGAGCTTTCACATGTGTGAGAACCAGGGCAACACCCCCCTGAGGAGAAAGCATGTGACCAGTGTCCATAAGTTACATTTATTCATAGAACCGCCTGTAAGCCATGTCAATCAATGCTACCAGCCAATTATCTTGGAGCTGTGTGTGGGGACTGTCCCTCTTGTGGTTTCTTTACAGAAATACTTCTTTCTTAAATCTCTCCTTGATATTCCAAGTCAACTCATGATGAATCTGTAGCCATTTACCTCCTCCTTCCCCCATTACCTAGACAATGTTTCTCCAGCTCACATCTCACAGCTCACAGTGCTTTCCACTGAGTCTTTTATGATCAGGAAAATGACCTTGAATGGATGAATAAGCGATGGTTAATAAATGTGATAGAATATTATTGTGCTAAACTCTGATCAGAGTAATGACCAATCAAGATTCCAGAGGGCCTCCTAATGGAGAGGCAAAGTCCTCAGAATGCAGAATAAGATGCATATTCTTCTGGCATGGCCAATATGAAAATGTGTTTTTATCGACTATACATGTTTTTAATGGGTTTTGTTTTTCTTGTCTTCTCGAAATGAGGAAATTAGATAGTGAATCTCAGCTAGTTAAAACCAAAAACCTATTAACCAAATACGTCAAAACAGTTAATTTTTAATAAAGAAAAACAATTTGCTTTTTTTCCATTTGTCTTTTTTTTTTAATTTCCCATCATCCTCTGGAACAATTTATGAAAATTCTCTCTGACTGCTTGTTCAAAAAACAACACAAAAAAAAGAAGAGGAAGGGACAGAGCTGGCAACTGTTCCCAGTACAGGCACCCATAACACACAAAGGGCCTTAATACACAAACAGTGGATTGTTTCCTTACAGGATGTATAATAAAAGACACAGTCCTGGAGATATGTGATTGAAAAAGGCTGTAGGTCATGTGGAAAGAGTGAGGATAGCTATGGACAGCTTATGTGCTAGTGCTCACATAATATTAAGACTCAAAGAAAGGATTACAACACTTCAGGTACAACCCTCTGCAAGAGAACAGAATGAGAAGGCACAGATAGGTTGCAATCTATACCATTGGACAGAATTCCCCCATTGGTGAAATCATGGCTGCATAGAAATTATAAACTAATTAACCCACATCCATTTAACATTTGCCCTCCTCAGATTTCTTTTAAAAACCATGTTTTATTTGTTTTATACTTTGTAACACTCAAAAATATAATTTTATATATCAAACCATTAACTCTGCACAGATGAACAAGAAGTTAATAATGACAGTGGCCTATTTTCTTCCATGCCCCCTTTTGAGCTGTTTTTCTTCAGTATATTCTGAGTAACTGGTTACCATCAGGTGTCATGCTAAACTGTTATTATCATAATAATGCTGCTATTATTGTTGGTTTTATTATATCGTTTTGGTCAACATATACATTGTTGCTCTGATTCTGCTTTCTTCATTCTATATCAAGGCACATCTTTCTGTATTCCTTTGTATTGTAGGAAAATAATGGGCTTTGCCAACGCCCCAAGGCCCCAGATTGATTGAATTGATTAGATTGACTGAGATTGACTGACTTTTTGCTGATTAACATACTTAAAGTTAATTCAATTGAAACCACACCTGCCTGACTCTGAAGAGGGTGTGTTCTTAGAGACTTCCGACTCTGACCTCAACATGGGACCACCCTCAAATCCAGTGAACCAATAGATTTGGGTGATGCTAGCCAATGAACTTGAAGCAGGGTGGAAGGACCACTTCTCCTCGGGATGAAGAGGAAGCTTGCTCTCTCGGTTCCTCTCTCAAACTACTGGTGGCAGAGGACTCTTAGAAGAAGCAGGCCAGGCTGGACTCTTATCTCTCCTCTAGGGTAGATAGGTTTCTTAACTTTCTGATATTTGGTATGCTTTAATAAATGTTTAATGCCCAAAAACTAGTGCTAAAGCTTCTAATTTATAAGTAAACCCTAGCTAGGTTTCCCTACACTTGGGACAGGAATAAGACCACGCATTAGATTTTAAACGTCACAGTATTCATCATATTTGTCCTTCTTATAGGGCAAAGGGGATAGAGTGTTTGCTCTGGAGTCAGGAAGACCTAAGTTCAAATCTGGCCTCAGACATTTACTAGCTGCGTGACCCTGAGCAAATCATTTAACCCCATTTACCTCAATTTCCACATCTATAAAATGAGCTGGAGAAGGAAATGACAAACCACTCTAGTATCTTTGCCAAGAAAACCCCAAATAGGGTCACGCCGTGTCAAATATGACTAGTTGGCTAAACAACAATGTATCTCATTACATTCATATGCCATAACTTGTTTGTCTCCAATCTCTGAACAAATGGTTTTCCCCCAGTTCTTTGTTATGCACAAATGCATCTTTTTATTTCCTCTTATAATGCCTCCTCTGGATAGCTCCCCCAAGTCAATCATATTTTCAGGGTGGTTGCTACCTCAGCTTCTAAGAGTAATCTGTGAGTCTTCACTACCAACTCTATAGCTTACAAACCTGCTATCAATGTACTCAAAATTAACAACAATGACAGTAGATGAAATTACTCTTAGCAAAGACATTTATTAAGATGGCCATACTAGGAATTGTTAATGCAAATCATTCTTCCCATAGACCTGGGGCAAATTCTCCCACAAACACATACAGTATCCATGGGAAGCCCGAGTATAAGCTAGAAGTACAATATGAGACACACATTGGACACATGTACAGCAAAAAAAAAATCCTCACACTTCTTGGTGTAGAGCCCTTATCATGGATTCCCGGGGTCTTCTACTTTCTATACTTTGCCTCTCAATGGAAAAGCTAGCCAGGCTAGCTCTTTAAAGCTACTTCCTCCCATAGGTGACTGACTATCTTCTCTATATCTGTAGTTGTAAGGAATATGTCTCTGCTCCCTGCTAGATGTGGTGTCTTTCTACTGGTCAATAACTCCAATTCAAAGTGACATGGTCTATGAGAGAGAGAGAAGAATACTACCCCACTCTTCATGGGTATGTAGGATGCATACTGCTCAATAGGGTACACTGTTAAGGAAATTCCCTCCGCCCTCATCCCTCCAGAGTCTCACTTCACAAGGGTTCCCAAGCATTCACTATATCTCCTTCTTTAGGGCTTAGTTATTTAAAACTCTCAGAGACATGATTAATTTGTTCACTCAGTCAGTCATGTGGCTTCCTTTAATTCATTCAGAGAAAGGGATCTGGGCACAAACATCTCTGAAGTCAGTTTAACACCTCATTAATACCTTGTGATTCCATTCTGGGCCTTCTGTGATGACAATAACTGGCCCTATCCCTTGTATTTCCAAAATTATTTGACTGTATTTAGGGTAGAGTGCTGGCAAAGGGATCACTGGGTCAAGCCTCGTAGCTTTTGGTATCTATTAACACATCCATTTCCAAAATAATTGCAGCAATTGACAGCTCCACTAGTCATGTAATCAATCACATGTTTGTTTCTCCATAGTCACACCAATATTTACTTGTATTGCTTCAACACTGGCCATGGATTCAGGAAGACCTGAGTTCAAATCTGGCCTCAGACACTTACTAGCTGTGTGACCCTGGGCAAGTCTCTTAACTCCCATTGCCCCATCCAAATTAAATTTTAAAAATATTTTTAAATGTAAATATATAATTGTATTGCTTCAAGTTGCTTCAACAGTTTAATGAATACACCATGCTATCTCAGTGTTGTTTTAAAGTTAAAAAGTTTGAACGAGTTTTCAAGTGGCTTTTAAATTTTTATTCCTTTTTTCAGGAACTACCTCCATATCTTTTGAGGAATAGATTTACTCTTATAAATTTGTGAATTCCATATAGATTTCAGAAGTCAGATTTTATTAAAATGTATAGCAAATATTTTTGCCCGAATTAATTTTTTTAGTTTGTGCTTTGCTTTTTTTTCTCGAAAAAACTCTTTGTTTATCTATGCTATTTTGTATCCTTCAATTTCTTTTATTTATTGAATAGACCAGAAATTTCCAAGCACTCAGGCTCACAAAGGTAAAATATTAAAAAGTTTAATGTATACAGTAAATGACACAGGAAGACTCTCCTCTGAGTTATAGAGAGTCAAGAAACCCATTGGCCTCTGAAGCGCCATTTTCCCCCTCAGGGACCTGTACGTTTAGTCTCTGTCATTTACAATATACCCTGGGAGAGGTCCTAGAAACTGCTCCATTGCCCTGTCTTTAACTGACAGCTCTCTTCCTATCAGTATTCCTGTTTCCACTGTCCTCCATTCCAACCAGAAGGCCTGCCTGTCACTATCACCTACTCTTGGAAATAGGAATATCCTTAATAAATGCTGTCTTCTCCACCCACCCCCACCCCCAACTCTCCTTATGTTCAGCTCTCCCCCAGCAGATGGTGCTAGTTACCTCCTCCACAGGTAACAGTTCTCCCACAGGTCACCTATGAGTCCACTATGCAGTGTTACATACCTTTCCCTCCTACAACACGACCTCGAATACCTCCAGCCTAGCAAACTTTCTAGCATTTTGCACTCTTTCTTGGGCTGCTTAAATAGGTTTCTATTTTCCACTCTGTATCAGCTCATAGCAAATTCATAGATGGTTACCTCTTCTCTGCCTCCCACCACCCCAACTTGGGACGGTGTGCTTCCTGCTCAAGTCAGCCTCTCTCATTGATTATTTGGGGTTCCAGAAAGACTCTCCCCACCCTCTCCCAATTTTATGAAATCATAGGTTCATAGATTGGAAATTGGAAGAGACCTTAGAGATTATCTTTCCATTTCCTGTTTTCTGCTAGGGCATCTGGGCTCAGTTATGCAAATAACTCCAGGCTGCTCCTTCAAAGATCTCCAAAAGGGAGAGGAGGGGAGAGAAGGAGGAGAGAGAGGGACAGAGTCAGTGGCGTCTGCCACAGGCACTATGACTAGAGGAGAGAAGGCTCCCTCTCAATAAAGCAACAAATGGAGTTTGACTTGGTGACCATTTGGTGATTGACCAACTGACAGACTCTCTCTAACTTCTATAACAAGCACCCAGCTCCCATAACTGGGATGAGGAGGGAGGGGGGAAACAGGTAATTAGTGTAATGAGGTTGAAAGGTAATAAGGTCATGTAGTGGAATGAGCTCTGGTTTTGGAGTCAGGACTCCAGGCTTTGTGACTTTAAATAAGTCACTTGACCTACCTAGGCCTCTGTTTTCTTATTTGTGAAATTAAAAGTTTGGTTCCTTAAAGTTTAAAATCCTGTGCATTCCTCTGTCTAATTGTGAGTATTTCATTGGCCATGCTAATTGATTTAACAGGGATCATTCCTCAGCAAGCTCAGCATGGGGGGAAGCCTTAGCCTTAGAATTGGCTCTCCCTCAAAAATAGAATAATCCCAAACAAAAAAAACCAGTTAAGTCCTCCAAGGTATCCAGCAGATGATATGAAACAGCTCAGGCAGAAGAGAAATACCTCTGTCCGGAAGCTGCCAGAGAAAATGGAAACAGCCCCAGATGATTTGAATAACCCTGCCCAGCTGGCCCCTGAGGGACTTACTGGGGGCCAGAGAGACCATTGAAGGGGGAACTAGGAGTCTGATAAGCCCCAAGCCCATTGTTAATATGATGTTAGATTCATGGCATTTGGGTGCTAGGGGAATAAGAAGAGTAAACTATGGAGCCAGTCCAATATTATGAATAGAGACCTGCTTGAAAGTGGTGAGGGGTGATGTATTCCTGAACCCTAAGAGATCTCTTGTCTGAGGCTAGAAGTTACAATGGCCCATAGCACAAGGAAAGGATTCACTGTGGAGGCACCTTGGTCTGGAGCTGGATTTGGGGGTGACACAGTCTACCAGGATAGGAGGTCTGAAACACCCTTTCTGGGACCCATGACTGGTTCATTGGGAAAGAGAACAACCATCACCATCTGCTGGGAACTGAAGAAGATTGCAAGTGAAATGTCATGAAGTAGGGGGACACCATGCGGAATGGCAGAAGATTGATGGCATCTGCTGTAGAACAACATCCAAAGTTAGACTCAGCTGGACAGTGGAGGCACAACAAAAGGGCCAGTGGTGATTAATAATCACGACATCTTCTGGGATCTGCAGAAAATGGCAGGCAACACTTGCAGAAGGTAGGAAGAACTGCGGACAGCAATGTTGATAAATGACCACAGACATCTGACAAGTAGCCTCAATAGCAAACATATAGAGAGAAACCACACTAAAGACAACCCTGCTAGGAGCTTAGCAAAAAACAAAAAACAAAAAACAAAAAAAACCCCAACCCAATAAGAGGTTTGAAAATATACAAACTTCTGAGGAGGGTGCTCATGAGAGGCTGCCATGATTTCCAATAACCTTGCAGGAGCTTTGTTTGTTTTTCTTTGACCTACAAATAAACTTGTCTTTTCTTTGAGCTTTGTGAACCATGTGCTTGTAAAGGGAATTGGTGACAATTCACTGAGTGGTGTCAAATAGTAAAGTTCCCTGGTTGTATGGGCAGGGCAACTAACCAAAGAAGGTACATGAGAACGAACCCCTGACACAAGGGTTAACTTCAGAATAATCTTGCTAGAGTCAGGGTAGTTATCCTCATTTTCCAGATCAATAAACTGAGACTGAGAGATTAAGTGATTTGCCCAAGGTGATACCACTACCAAGTGGTAGAAGACATAGTGGATTCAAACCCCATCGGGGCATAGAAAGAGAGAAGTTGCTTCCACAAGGAGTGTGGTAAGAGATGAATAGAAGTCAGGGCAGACAATAGCTATTATTTCACCTTCCTCTCCCTCCCTCGACCTGCTAGGGCAAGAGAATTGTCTTGAACCTCAGATCTTATCAATCGCATTATGAATAGCCTGTCATGTGAGGCAAATATTGAAACTACTTATGAATAAGAATAGGCCTTCACCAAGGAACAGGATCCCCAGACAGATTATAGTGTCTTTACATCCCATAGAAATATAGGAAGCTGACTTGTATAAGGAACCCCAGATCCCAAGAGTCATGTCCCAATACCTACCCCACAAACCAGTGAGATTTGGAAACACTTGGCCTGGCTTTGGTATGAGCAGACAGTGCTACAAGCCAAGATGAAGTTAATCCCACACACCCAAAGGCTGAGCCCAAACAGCAAGGCCAAGACCAACTCTGCTTCCCTTATAAGACCCAAGCAGAGGGCAAGTTGCTGGGCTCCTGTTCCTCATGACTCATCCAAGGCTCAAGGCCTCAGGGTTCCTCCACCCACAGTCAACACGCAGGGCTGAGGCTTGTCAAAGTATTTCACCTTTTCCTGCTCTTTCAGCTGAGCAAGGTCATGACAATGTCTCATGAATACTGCCCATTTAGAACTATCACCAACACAAGGAAGGCCCTGTATCCCTGCTAAGAGATCATGCCTCCCCCTACCCCACCCCCAGCCATCTAACCTCCATCAGGTGAAGTGCTCCTCAAGGTTAGGGATTGTATCTTAGCATCATATGATGCTTAAAACTGGAAGGGATCTGAGAGGCCTCCTTATTTTATAGATAAGGAAAATGAGACCCAGGAGATAAAGGGACTGACTCAAGGTCACATTGATTGTATCAGAGGCAGAATTCGAACCCAAGCCTAGAGTTATTGCTCTGCCCACTGTCCCATTCTTACTCCAACAGACTAGGAAGGTCCCAAAGGGTGGGAGGCACTTCACCCCCATAAAACTGTGGACATCCCTAGAGTAGGGATTACATGTTTCCACAACCCACTTTTTTTTTTTTTTTGCGGGGCAATGGGGGTTAAGTGACTTGCCCATGGTCACACAGCTAGTAAGTGTCAAGTGTCTGAGGCCGGATTTGAACTCAGGTACTCCTGAATCCAGGGCCGGTGCTTTATCCACTATGCCACCTAGCCGCCCCCCACAACCCACTTTCAAGGAAGGACTCTATCCCTAAATATGAGCTGAGTGACTTTGCCCCAACATGGATACTCCACCATGTTATCCCCAGAAGATGCCCCTAAGAAGTCAGGGTGATTTTCCCTTGGCTGTGACTCTTCTTTTGCCTCTCACCTTCCATCGGCTCTGGGTCAATAGCCTTGTCACCCTGCAGATGCTTCTGCCCCTGAGCTCTTGCCTGGCAACCTGAAGGCCCCAGGCCATCCCTGCTCACTTCTCTCCCTATACCATCTCTGACTGGTCCACCTTTCTCTCCATCCCCTGCTCTCTTCTTCTCCCCCCCCACACACCGTTTTTATGTGCTTTTATGTGTTGTCTTCCTCCATTAAAAGGTAACTATCTTGAGGGGGCAGGGACTATCCATTATTTACGCTTGCATTTATATCCTTAGCACTTAGCACAGTGCCTGGCCATATAGTAAGTGTTTAATAAATGTTCTTTCAATAATAACAACAGGATTTATATTATACTTTAAGGTTTGCAAAGGATTTTAAATATGTTAATTCATTTGATCCTTACAACAACCCTGTGAGATAGGTGCTATTATTATCCCCATTTTACAGACAAGGAAATTGAGGCACTGAGAGGTGCCCATGGATCCCACACCATGCCCAGGATCCCACACCTATTAACTGTCCGAGGCAGGATTCAAAATGAGGTCTTTCTGACTCTACATCCTACGCTCTATCTACTATATCACCTACTTTCTATCTAGGTGCATTCCCCTTACTGTTATACAAAGGAGGGGCAAATCCAGAAAGTAAGTTAGCCAATAGCAGCCAGGATCTTCATGTTCTGGCTGGGAGAAGCCAGGGTTCTTAGTTGGGAGTGTTAAAGCTCATGGCGATCAGAGATCTGGACTTTCCCACCCCACCCCCTACCCTAATCCATTAGAAAGAGCCCAGGTGTCCTGTGTTCACAGCCTCCTCATCTCTCTCCAGCCTTTCCTCTCTCTTGCTACTCTCCAGCTAACTTCCAGTCCTCTCCTGCCTTTTTTTCTGCCCTGGGTGGGGCAAGATTTATTGGCATATGCCAGGCAGACCTTCTCTCAATTTCTACTACCAAAACCACAGCACTAGACTTACAAGGACCAAGTCCAATTATTGTTTTTGTTCAAGTCTTATCGATGCCTTTTGCTTTTTAAATCACAATCATTTGCTGATATGTACCTCTCTTCCCCACCCCCAGTGAATCTTCCCTTGTAATGAAGGACAACAGTTAAGGAAACTCAACTAACCAAAAAACTATGATGTCTGATAGCATATGCAACATCTCATTTCCAAAGACTCCTACCTCCCTACTAAGAATCAAGACAACCAGGTTCAAACTTGATGGCTCCTCTCTAAATTCTCAATCGTGGCTCATTCCCCCACCCAGGGGTTTACCCCAGGAACATCAAAGTTTGGTTTATGACTAGATCTCTCTCTCTCTCTCTCTCTCTCTCTCTCTCTCTCTCTCTCTCTCTCTCTCTCTCTCTCTCTCTCTCTCTCTCTCTCACTCTCACTCACACACTCACACACACACACACACACACACACACACCCCTGAGCTCTCATGCTAATGTAGTGGGTCTGGGACATAGCACTGATCCCCAGCTCTTTCTGAGCTCTCTCTCTTCCTGGACTCAGAATGACTTACTCACCCCAGCCTACACTCACAATGTCAGGGCAAGGAGGTATACCACCAAGGCAGTCACACAACTACAATTCACTCTCAAGGACTGAGAGGTAACCATAATGCAGGGGAAAACAGTACATTTAATACTGTAGCTTCTGGATCCCCACCAGTGAACTTCACATTTAAACAAATAAGGTAAGATGATACCATTCGCTCTTAAACATGACACATTTGCTAACAGAAAGCAAGGCAAAAATAATCATAACATAACAGTCCAATCATAAATCTGAGCAACTCTCCCATTGATGCCCCCAGTATCTCTGGGACAGTTAACACAAATTTATGAAAACCTACCAGGGAGGTCATGACTAGGAAACTTGGATAGAAGCTCAGGGCAATTCACAATTTTAGACCATAGGAGTGGATATCTGTGGTCTCCTTAGGAAAATGTCAACCTGACACCACCTGTTCCTCTTCTGAGTCTCTCTGCAATCCTGCTGGATGAAGCCACTCCTCTGCTGTTTGCAGAGTGCTACTGAAATGTTACACTCTTTTTTACCAAAGCTAGTCTAGAAACTGAGGCAGCATCACACTCTTTCACTGAAAAGCAGCTCCTATAAGCCTGAAGTCTACAAAGATATCCAAGTATGACCTGTGGGCTTTAAGGGGTTTCCCCATCTTGAGACAGAGAGGACAGTAAAGGGCAAGGGGTTTCTTCTTTCTCAAACTGTAGATAGTACTACAAAGCAAGAAAAGCATTCTGCAGGCAGCTCTCCAAACACCAACGCTTTCTGTCTTCTCTAATCAACTCCCAGCACGAGAGCTTCCCTGTAATAAGATCAGCTCCTAGCTGCATCACTTATCTTGGTCAGCTGGGCTCAGCTGGGCTCCATTTCCCTCTGCCTTACTTTCTTTCTGCTTTCACTGGCTTCTTGACTCTGTTGACCTATGATTACTGCCTTCTGTATACAGCTTCTACCTTTTGCTTCCTCAGCTTCTCTTCTCATGCTGTAAATCAGATCATTTTTGTGTGTGGTGACACACCCCTATCATGGGTGGAGGAACCCCAAATTCACATTTTGCTCAGATTTGACAATCAACACACAAGTGTCTCATATGTAGTTCCCCACCCCGCCGAATTCTTTGATTTAGACTTCCCCACCAGTAAATGACCAAGTCCTAAAAACAACCATGTGTAAATCAACAGCATTAGCAGGAATACTCTGGGGCTATCTTTGCCATAAGTCAGTACTTTCACCTCTGAGGGACTGTTTTTCTTTAAGTTCTCCTAAAACAGTCTGTGTCTCCTCAAGTTACTTTTCTTTGTATTTCTTAAATAAATGTCCTTTTCTGCCCTTTTCAGTAAACAAAGTGTCCACATGAGAAAGGGGCAATATCTCACATTTAACAAAACTAACAAACATAGGGCAGGCTCATTCAAACAAACAAAATATCAAACATAGGACAGATTTTGTTTCACCCCAAAGAAAACACAGAGGACTTATGTCTGAGTCCATAAATAGCCACACTAACTCCCTTTCCTTCTCTGGTGACCTCCCACCGTCCCCAGGAAAGGCTACCTAGAGGCAGCTAGGTGATGCAGGAGAGCATTGGGCCTAAAATCACGGAGGCCTGAGTTCAGATTTGGCCTCAGACATTTACTGGCTTGACAAGTCACATAGCCTCTGTCTGTGATCTCCCCTATAAAATGGGAATACCCCCCCACCAAGTTGTGAGGATCAAACAAGATAATATTTATAAAGCACTTACCACAGTACCTGACACACAACAGGTACTTAGTAAATGTTTGTTATCTATGCACAGAAATCCTCCAAACTTATAGTACAGTTATCCTTTGGGGTCTAGTGGTAGGGGCATAGCACGCCCCCTCCCCCTCCATGATCTAGAAAATCTGAGTAAAATTTTTTGGCCCTTCCTTCATACCAGAGAAGAAATCTGAATTATTGTGGTATTAAAAGATAAAATATGGAGCAGCTAGATGGTGCAGTGGATAGAGGACCGGCCCTGGAGTCAGGAGGACCTGAGTTCAAATTTGACCTCAGACACTTAACACTTACTAGCTGTGTGAGCCTAGGCAAGTCACTTAACCCCAATTGCCTCACAAAAACAAACAAACAAAAAAAAGATAAAATATGTTGATGTTATACAATACTCTCTTTCTCTCTCTCTCTCTCTCTCTCTCTATATATATATATATATAATACTATATATAGTTATATAATATATATTTTTTATGTATCTCTGAGTTTCTAAACTTTTTCTGTGTCATCTGCTGGCCTTTGCATATCGTCTGAGACTTCTGCAAAACTCCCCCCAAATTCCTATTTGATTTCTTATGCTGAATCCCAATATATCAAAACCACAATGGGGACAATCACAGTGTGGAAGGGATAAGTGTACTGTCCTGTCCTGGGTGGGATCCCTTTTCCCACCTCCTTGGTTTATTAGAGTCTAGCTTGCCTTGACTAGTCCTATTTCCTCATCTGTAAAACAAGCCAGATGATCCCTAAGGTCCCTCGCTTCTAAATCCTGCAAAGATTCGATTTGTTCCCTCTTGGTCCTAACCAAACCCTCACCCTGACAACATTCAGTGGTTTTGCAGATACTGAATGATATCCGGATGCCTGGCTGGAGAAGGGAGGACTACAGCAAAGGGGATGAGGCCAACAGGAGACAGGTGTCTCCAGGAGGGGCTGGGGCTCACAACTGAGGGGATGGGGATTAGGTTTAGGGGCCCCGCTCCTGAGAATGACTTGGCTCAGAAGACGGTAATAAGCAGACAGCCTAAGCAGCCTTCTCCCAGACCCCATCTGTTTTCCATTTTTCCTCTTGGTAAGGACCTGGCCTCAAGCTAACATAAAGGTTTCTTAGTGTCAGGAGTAATTAGGGTTGAAATTTGGAAGGGAAAAAAAAATTTGAAAGTGACACAAAAGAGAAACTGATTTTGGTTTCTCCATCTTTTCTTACCCACTTTCTCCCCCTATCAGCCGCCCAGACTCTGAATCACCCAAATCATGCACACATAGGCACTTTGCAAAGCATCAAGTGCTACATAAACATCCGTAATATCATCCAAGGCTGTCATTACACAGAGGATGAGGTTGAAGTCACCAAACTTCACCACCATACCTCAGCTGCCTTCTCCCACAGCCCCATGGGCCTCCTTCTCCAACTGGGGTTTCTTCCTGGAACCCCCATTCTGTAGTAGGGCCAAAACCAGCTGATCTTCCCAGACTAGCCATCCTTCATTCTCCAGTCTCAAATACAGTGCCACAGTGTGGCTACCTCCCCTACCCCTCAGCCTTTCATTTCCTCCCAGTAGGATGTAATCTCCTTGAGGGCAGGGACTATTTTAATTTTTGCTTATATTTGTATCCCCAGTGCTTAGCACAGTGCCTGGCACATAGTTTAATAAAATGCTTGTTGACTAGAAATTCTGGGATACTCGGTTTACTCAAGATTACAACCCAAGGGGCAGCTAGGTGATGCAGTGGGTAGAGTGTAAGTGCCAAGCCTAAAGTCAGGAAGACTCAGCTTCCTAGGTTCAAATCTGGCCTCAGACACTAGCTGTGTGACCCTGGGCATGTCACTTACCCCTGTTTGCTTCAGTTTCCTCATCTTTAAAATGAGCTGGAGAAGGAAATGGTCAACCACTCCAGTATGTTTGTCAAGAAAACTCCAGATGGGGGCAACTAGGTGGCAGAGTGGATAGAGCACCGGCCCTGGAGTCAGGAGGACCTGAGTTCAAATACGACCTCAGACACTTAACACTTACTAGCTATGTGACCCTGGGCAAGTCACTTAACCCCAATTGCCTCACTAAAAAAAAAAAAACAAACAAAAAAAGAAAACCCCAGATGGAGTCATGAAGAGTTGGACACGATTGAAATGACCAAACAGCAACATAAAGGAAGTAGCAAATCACAGAGATAGAATTTCAGCCCAGGCCCTCTGACTCGGAATCCAGCATCTTTTCCAACTGTACCAAACTGCCACTTCAGCCACACTGATCTCTCCTTTTCCTGGCCTCCTATAGCACTTGCTATTGTCTGCACTACACAGGTGGCTATTGCTTAAGCACCATCCTATGCGGTTCTCTAAAGATATCAGGTATCTATCTTGCTTCCCAAATGAGAATGTGAGTTTCTCAAGGACAGGAGTGAGGTTTTTTTCTTTTCTTGCCTCCACCACAGCACTGAGCTTAAGACTGGATTCTAAAGGGGACTTAGTAAAGACTTCTTGGGCAATGAAGTGAATCTCTCAAGTTTCAGTAGGAGTGCTCTGAGGAAGGTCTGGCCCACCGAGTCTAGGTTGACATTTTGGAAAAACTAGGCTTATGGAGCTGAAATGGGAGACGACTTAATAGGGGAGGAAAAAAGAATTCAGATTGAGAGTCAGATAACCGGAGTCCTAATCTTTTACTTATTCCATCCGTTACCTTGGGCAAATCACTTAGCTTCCCTGGACTTCAGGGTCCTAATCCATCAAGTGAGAACATTGATAATAATAACCAACATTTATATAATACTTTTGGTTCTGTGAAGTGCCTTCCATGTATCATCTTGTTTGATCCTCAGAACAACCCTGTGAGATGGTTTCTACACCACTGTACCACCCTATCCCCAACTGCTGATCCCTACAGTCCCTCCCAACCTCAAAATTCTGCGGTTCTATGAACCATTCTGACTCAGATTTAGAACCAGAAGGGACCGAAGAGGCCATTTAGTCATTTTACAATTGAGGAAACTGAGGCTCAGAAGCGGTTTGCTCAAAATGACACTGGTGGTGTCCAGACTTCGTGACTTCTAACCCAGCACCTACTCTGGGACACCAGGTTGCTTTTTCTTCATTATCTGAACATTAGCTTCAGACATAGTAGGCAACAACAGAGACTTCTGGAATTGCCATGAATCCTAACTTCCCTCGCTGAGCTGGCTCTGTTTGTGGTCAGCCCACACTGAGCTTGGCAGAGGAGCTTTTTTCAATCGGACGCTGGCTGGGGTTCGATGTGGGGCTCAGTCAGGCTGGGACCTGCTCCGCTGGCCGGGAACATTACTACATTCTTTAGGAATTAAATAAGGGCCCACTGGCACAAAGCTCCCCAGGAGGAGGGTCTCTCTCCTTTGCTTCTGGAAACAGCTCTTCCACCTCACCCAGTCCATCCCTGCCCCCTTTTCTCCCAAGGCTGAAAAACTGCTCAGTGGCCGATGAACTGTCCTTGGCAGAAGTGACCCCAGAAGAAGACAGGCTGTGAGGGTTTGATGAAGGAGAAGAGTTGGGCATGCGACCATCTAAAACCCTGAGAGGGTGATATGATCTCAGAGTTTAGAGCAAGGGTTCTTAATCTAGGGATGAAGGTCCTGGGATTGATTTCAGGGGGCCTATAAACATGGTTGGAAAAAAACTGATAACAGGATTTCATTATAATTGATTTCCTTTGTCATTTTATTTTGTGTACATAAAAACTTTATTCTGAGAAGGGGTCCATCAGCTTCAGCAGATTGCCAAAAGGGGCTCCGAGAACAAGAAAAATAGTTAAGAACCCTTGGTTTCAAGTTTGAGAAGAATCACAGAAGATTAATAAAGCATTTCAAGGCATCTTAAAGATGAATTCTTCCAACCTCTCTCATTTTACAGATGAGAATAAAGAACCATGAGGATGAGGTGGTATGTCCAAGGTCACGAAAGTAGAAGCCCCAGTCCTCACCCCAAATCCGGTCATGTTCAGCACAACATAGCACTGAAGAATCTCTGTCATCCAGTCTTCTAATGTCCCTTCCCAGCCACCCCACCCCCAGCCCTTTTCTCACTGTTCCAAGAGTTAGCAGCATCTAGCATACTTATTGAGTGAATGAAAGCATGACTGGATTGGTTTTTGTCTCTTTAGCTCCAAGTACCTGGAACACAGCTTGCACTTAATAAATGTTTGCTGAAGCATTTGTGATGCTTTGTTTATAATGGGGGAGGTCTGATTCTTAGAGCATTTCAATATTCTCTGCCAACTGATAATCTGACACATAAAATTTGGGGTGCTCGTTTCTAGGCATGTGTCTGGGCATGATTGTCTTTGTGATGATGAAAACTCTTCCGTTTGGCCGAAAAGACAGCAGGACTAATAACTCAGAACACAATATGAATACAGAAACTTTAATCAGATGATCTCTTCTATGGTAGCTTTCAAGTAGGAGGTTTGGTATGGTCCTAATTGCCGTGTGTCCATGAACGCACGGCACCACCATTACCATTGTATCTTTTCTTGATTCATCTTAGGTGAATGAGTACCCTGAGATTGGATCATCCAGGGTACCAGTGGGCCCAAGAGATACAACAAATCTATCTAAGGTTTCTCCCATCAATAACTGAGGTCCTAAAACCAGTAACCACAGTAGCTAAATCCAATGAGGAGCCAGTTCAGCCTCTGGGTGGCCGGCTTCACCCAGAGCAACAGTACTGAGTTCCACCATGAGTTGAGACACTGAGTAGTTCAAAGAGTTAGCCCAGCTGAGCAAATGAGCAAGATCCATTGGTGATTCCATGCACAAAAATTAACTTAATGGAAACTCCAAGATGGGACCACCAAGGCCGGGATATGCCCCTTAAGCCACATGTGTTCCCAATAGGCACACCTCAGTACCTTTGCACTTTAAATTTGAGTCCATTCTCCCAAAGGGAGAGTGTACCCCTAATGTCGAGAAGGGGGTGAGGGAATGGAGTTTTTAATTCTGTTCTTCCTATACCTTTTCCATACTTTATAAATATTGATATCAACTTATTCATAGATATTAGGGGAATAAGATGGAGACTTATGAACAATAGTAATAGAAACTCCAACCCCTCAGGACCATCCCTAGAACTCTAAGGGGAGGCTGTCCTCTCAAGAACTAGACTCCAGTCTTTTTTATCTTTTTTTTTTTTTTTAGTGAGGCAATTGGGGTTAAGGAACTTGCCAGGGTCACACAGCTAGTAAGTGTTAAGTGTCTGAGGCCAGATTTGAACTCAGGTCCTCCTGACTCCAGGGCCGGTGCCCTATCCACTGCACCACCTAGCTGCCCCTAGACTGCAGTCTTAGTGGGAGTAGGGAGAGGAAGCCTAGAGGGTCTGCTACAAATGAATTGGATGGATGGATGAATGGGTGGATGGATGGATGGATGGATGGATGGATGGATGGATGGATGGATGGATGGATGGATGGATGGATGGATGGATGGGTGGATGGGTGGGTGGGTGGGTGGATGGATGGATGGATGGATGGATGGATGGATGGATGGATGGATGGATGGGTGGATGGATGGGTGGATGGGTGGGTGGATGGGGGGGTGGGGGGGTGGATGGATGGATGGGTGGATGGATGGATGATAACATGACTGGACTTTTTTTTGTCTTTGTATCCCCAGGGCTGTCATAGAACCCAGCACACAATAGTTAATAAATGTTTGTTGATGGCCCCAGGGTGCCAATGGCTTTTTGACACCAACAGAGACAGTGGCAAAGAGATGGTTCTCCATCTGCTCAAAGAGCAGAATCCCAGAGGCAAAGCAGGAATGTGAGGGGCTGAGACAAAAAGCTGGGAAGGATAGACAATATTATTTTAAGACTGAAAAGGACATTTCTCAAATTTCACCTTTAGCCATTGTGGAAAGAAGATGCTTTTTTTAGCAAGGGGAGAAAGAATCCCAACCACACTGTCCCTCACCCTGTCCCCAGATTCACTGGGTCGTTGATAGTGACAGATGCAGAGGGGGCAAAGAAGGGGAAAAGGAATGGAAGAAGGACAGAGAGAAAGACAAAAGAGATGGAGCTGCTGGTTTTGGAATGAGGAAGTGGATGTCAGTACCTCCCAATTTGGGTTATGTGATTACTCCATTAATCCATTTCTTCTTGAGTCTCCTCCAAAAACCACATCCTTGAAGCAAACTGTGCCCCCACGAGGTACTCAACAACCGGTGACAGACTCATGGTCTGACTGACACATTGATTGGGAACAGATCAGGCGGGAGGTTGATGGGGAGGGGGGTGGGGATTAATCTCTGAACTCCCAGTGCAGTGGGGGAAGGGAGGGAAAGAAAAGAGGGAAGGGAGGGATTCCTGTTAAACACTCCTCTGCTGGGGCAGCACAGCTCAGTTCTGTCCAGCCAGATTAGGGTATAGAAATGACTTTAGTGTGGAGAGAACCTAGGGTTCATAGGCTTGAAAGTAGGCAAATAACAGATACACAGCCCAGTTACTCATTCCACCTTAACATAGCTTGGCATAAAGATCCACGTTTAGTTCTTGCCCATTTAGTCCAGCATCCCTTTTTCTTCAACTTTAATCCCCAGCTACCATTTATCTCAACTCCCCTGAGGAAGTCCCTGACAAAACAAGACCCTTTCTGCCTGATTTCTTGCTGTCTTCTCCTCAAATTTAGGGCAGACAGCACTACACCTCTGCCCACCCCAGGTCTGCTTCAAAGAAACCTCCCTGATACAAACCCTTTCCTGGTCCCAGACTCCTGACCAAGCTTTCCAGTGACCCAAGGAGCAAATAAATCATGTCATTGCCCTAAAGGGTCATTCTTCAGGGTGCCTTCGTGACCCTAGTCCCAGTCCCTCTTGCTTTCCTTCAGGAAGGGGAAAAGTTGAGGAAATGAGGCTTCTAGGTCTGGGGTTGGAGTAGCATCCAGAGAAAGAACTAATAAATAGATGTATGTATAGAATAACTTTACTTTTACATCCCTATTTGGGTCTAATGGTAGCCATCTTTAAAGTGGCAGGGGGACGGAAGAAAATATAAATTTGCATGATAATTTTGTTGTATATTTGAAAGGAATAGCAAGTTGTGTTTAGTAGATTTGCATTTTCATTGCAATCATCTTTTTTATTGTACTATGTTATGGAAATACTTGCTTTATTAAATAAATTAATTTATAAATTATTAATTTATTGCTATTGTTAAATTAATTTATATATTATTGATTTGTTATTATTAAATTAATTTATAAATAAATTAAATTACATTTTAAAGGAATTGTTAGGGATGTCCCTACATTTTGTCTTCTAAGGTTGTTGTTTGTCCTTCATTTTTGAAGAGGACCATGACATAGGGACATGATGTCATAACTTGCAGTGAATTGCATTTAAGTGAGGGAGAGCTGTGCAAAGTCACCAGCCTCACCCTCTCTCCTCCAGCAGAGTCCCCAGGTATGGTTGTCCCCCCAACATCTTCTCTGCCTGGCCTTAGGCATGTCTCCAGAGAGGTATAAGTATGGTCTGGTTTGGAGTTCATCTGACAGCCTGATCACATGTAAGGCTTACAGAGGCTCTAGAGTGGCTAGGAACCTCAGAATCATCTTTAGTCCAACACCCTTATTATACAGATGAGGAGTCTGACCCTATCATCCTACAGCTGAGGACCCTTAAGGCCTAGAGAGGTGACGGTCCATTCATCAGAATGTAAATTCTCAAGCAGCTAGGTGGCACAGTGGATAAAGCACCGGCCCTGGATTCAGGAGGACCTGAGTTCAAATCTGCTCTCAGACACTTATCACTTACTGGCTGTGTGACCCTGGGCAAGTCACTTAACCCTCATTGCCTCACCAAAAAAAAAAGAAGAAGAAGAATGTAAATTCTCCAGCACTTAGCACAGGGCCTGACACAGAGTGATCGATAAATGTTGGTTGATTGATGAAAGTGACCAGTAGGTGGCAATTGGCACAAGTGAGATTAGAATCCAGGTTCTCTGACTCTGGAGGAAGTGCTCTTTACCAAGTGGGTCTGGCTCAGAGATTCAGATTTGTGGGCCTAGGCTTGATAGTGCAAGAGTTTCCCCTTAATAATTAAGGCCTGGATCACTAAAACATTATAAAAATATACAGAAGAAAGCAAAAAGAAATTCATAAAGGGGCATGAACTATCATTAAATTTAATATACACTCTTAAAAAATAACAAAAGGGGCAGCTAGGTGAAGCAGTGGATAAAGCATCAGCCCTGGATTCAGGAGGACCTGAGTTCAAATCTGACCTCAGACACTTGATACTTACCAGGTGTGTGACCCTGGGCAAGTCACTTAACCCCAATTGCCCCACCCCGCAAAAAAAGAGAGAGATAATAAGAGGGCTTCACCATGACCCTTGCTTGGGACTTATAACCCTGAGTCTTTCAGAAAACAGAAGCCCTAATATACCCACTTATCCAACTAAAGGAACCCCCTTCCTAACTCTTTTCCCATATCTATTTTCTCATATCCTTGGTCAGAATGGGCTTTCTTCTCCAGAAGGAGAGTCAAGCCTAACTCTTTGCAATATCAGACTGGAGCCTCTGCCAGCCAACTGGGACTCTCTATTGCCTCTGTGATCAAAGAGACAATCCTCTGCTTGTCTTTTCAAGCCCTTCATCACTGGGCCCCTTCCTACCTTTCCAGTCTTTTTATACCTTCCCCCCTTAGCCCCCACATACTCTTCCATCCAGTGACATTAGCCTGCTTCGCTATTCCTCAATATTAGACACTCCATCTCCCAACCCTGGGCATTTCCCCAGACTGTTCCTTTTATCCAGGACTCCCTGTCTCTTCATCTTGGCCTCCTGCCTTCCCTGGTTTCCTTCAAGTCTCTCACCTTCTGCAAGAAGCCTTTCCCAATCTCCCTTAATTCTAGTGCCTTCTCTCTATTGGTTATCCCCAGTTTAGCCCATCTGTATCTTGTTCATACACAGTTATTTGTATGTTGTCTCCTTAATTAGACTGTGAGGTCCTTGAGAGCAGGGACTGTTTTTGCCTTTCTTTGTGTTCCCAGATCTAAGTATAGTGCCTGGCACATAGTAGGTGCTTAATAAATACTTGTTAAACAGTCAGATACAGAAATACATTTCACTTAGTGAGGAAATAGGAGGAAAAGGGGAGAAGTGGAATTAGAAGGAGGCTAAATTAAGGGAGGGATTAGTACTAAATAAGACAAACTCTAAGGGTGTACAAAAATATTTCTAGGTCTTCTTGAGGTGGCAAAGAATGAGAAACTAAAGAGATTCTCATCAATTGGGAATGTCTAAAAAAAAGTATGCTATATAAATATGATGGAATCTTATTGAGCTCTAAGAAATGACAAATGAGATGGTTCTAGCCAAATTTGGGAAGCCTTAGGTGAACTGATACAGAGTGAAGGGACCAGAACACAGAGAACCATTCGTACAATGACAAAAATATGGTAAAGACAACTTTGAAAGGGTCAGAAACCCTAATCAGCATAATAACCAGCCACAGTTCCAGAAGGCTAATGAGGATGCATGCTACCTTCCTTCTGGTACAGGGGTGAAGGGCTCACAGTGCATAATGAGACATCAATTCTTTTAGACATGGTCAATGAAGAAATTTGTTTTGCTTAACTGTATGTGTTTGTAATGTGAAGTTTGTTTTTCTTTTGTTCTCAGCTAGAGGGAGGAGAGAGAGAAGACAAATTTTTGTTGATTGGAAATATATATACTTTTTTTAAAGAAAAGAAAAGATAAAAAATGTTCTTGTTGGCTGACTCTGGCTTAATTCTATTTTTTGAACCACATCTCCTGTTTGCTGAGGCCTGCATCTCCAGGAGAGACCCCTCCTTAGCTTAGGGTCAAGAAATCCATATAATCGCGCTGTTTATTTTCCACAGGCTAAATTATCCTCAGTCAGTATTCATTTTGAAAGCTGCCCTCCCACTAACTGCCAAGGGCAAGATTCTGAGTCCCCAGAGTTTCAATTCCAAAACTCATCTGTTATTTCATGTGGATGATTGGGAAGGAAAGAAGCTCCAGAAGAAAACTAGGCTAAGGGGGCAAGACTATTTTCTCCCTGCTATCTATCTACATTCCTGGTCAGAGAGAAAGGGAGACAGACAGAGGGACAGAGAAAGACACAGAGATGGAGACAAAGAGAGAAATATATAGATATTGCGACAAAGCTCTTTCCAGACAGCTTTGAGTCCACCCTACATTTATACTCTGTCCCCACTGGGATGTGAGAGGACTAGTGAAGTGTAGACAGAAAAAGGGGGCAAGGGAAAAGGGGAATATGACCAGGAACATTGAAGCTTAATGAGCATTCCTCTCCCTTCAAATCAGTTTATAAAGGTTTTCTGGAGGATTGAACATTTTAGGAGTTCCATTGATAGAGCAAAATTGATTTACCTATTCTCCAGTAAAGATAAAAATAATTTCTAATTTTTATGCTTACAGAGGGAACATTCTTTTGCAGCTGTCTTTTTTTTTCTTCTAAATAATGACCCTAAATCTTTCAAAATTGATTATCTGTACAGTATTGTTGTTAATGTGCAAATTGTTCTCCTGGTTCGACTCACTTCACTTTGGATCAATTCATACTTGCAAGTCTTCCCAGGTTTTCTCTGAAACCATCCCCTTCAGTCTTTCTTATAGCACAGTAATATTCCATCACATTACATACTATGACTTGTTCAATCATTCTCCAATTGATAGACATCCATTCAGTTTCTAATTCTTTGCTACCAAAAAAAGAGCTGCTATAAATAATTCTGTACATAAATACAAAATGAAATTCTGTTCATTTTCAGATAGAGAAGTGATGGACTTTGAGTGAATATTGAGGCATGTTTTTTCTTCCTTCCTTCCTTCCTCCTTCCTTCCTTTCTCCTGCCTTCCTTCCTTCCTTCTTTCTTTTTAGACATGGATAATAAGGGAATTTGTTTTGCATGACTATGCATATTTGTAATGCGCTTTGGTTTTCTTGTCTTCTCAATTAGGGAGGAAGGAGAAGGGAGCAGAGAGAGAATTTGGAACTGAAAATAAAATAAAACTGAATTTTAAGAAACCAATAACCCTAATATCTAGTTCCAGTAGTGGGATCACTGGAATAAATATATTTAAAAGCATAATGGTAAAGTACATAGAGAATTTTACTTGGAAACAGAAGAACTGGGTTTGAATATTGGCTCAGCTATTTACTAGCTGAATTATCCTGGGCAAGTAAGTTAAACTCTCAGAGCCTCAGTTTCCTCAAGATACTTGCATGACCTACCTCACAGAGCAGTTCTAAGGGAAGTACTTTACAAGCCTTAAAACATGTAAATATAGATTATGATCAGTTTCAAAATAAAAATTGCTCTCCAAAAAAATTGAATCAATTTATGATTCAACTAGTAATGTATTAAATTACCTCTTTCCTCATAGTTCCACCAACACTGAATCTGATTGTTTTAAACTATTTTTTTACAATTTTACTAGTGCACCTTAAATTTGTTTTAGTTTGCATTTCTCTGATTATTAGAGTTTGAACAATTTTTCAAGTAATTACTCAAAACTCATGTTTTCTCTTTTGCAATCATTTATTTCATCATTTTTCCTCTACTATGGAATGGGCATTTCTCATATATTTGTATCAATTTCTTAGAGCTGTAAGAAGAATATAAGATTTTTATCAGAGGTATGTATTACAAAGATTTTTTTCAATTATTTCTTTTTTATTATTTTGGAAATAGTGCTTTCTGGTATGTAAAATCATGTTACTTGTATGTAAATAAATCCATCTATTTTGTCTCCAATAATTGCTTCCATTTGTTCAATAGAAAAAATATTCTCCTTTCCACAAATGATATAAATATGCTATTCCTTTTTCTTTCCATTTTTGTTATTATTTTTAAAATCTTTACATCACTGATACATTTTGAACTTTTTTGAGTATGTGATGAGCTACAGATATAAATTCTTCCCCCCCCCACACACTCACTGCTATGCAATTTTCCCAATATTTTACTTAGTAATGATTTCTTAAAAAGATAGTGAATTAAGTATTCATAACAATACCATGCTCCTCTGCACTACCTCAAAATGACAAAAGCACAAAATATTTTTAAGAGAGAAGAAAAAAACCTTCGCAGAAAGAAATCAAAGGAAAGTAAAGGTAAAAAAAATGAGAACAAAAAGGAACATACAATAAATTACTATCTGATGAAAGAAAGTCAACAAGAAGCTTAATAAGTAAGCTGGTCTTAGAAAAGGAAAACTTGAATTCAAATCTTCTGATACAGGTTAGCTGTGTGGTCACTCTCAGTGCCCCCAAATAACTCTCTTAGACTGTAAGTTACAAATGAGTTGTCAGTTTGATGATCAATGGAGTGAGGTTCCATATGGGAAGTCCCCCATCACAGGTCCATACCAAAATCAAAACTTCAAGTGAAAGAGAGAAAGAGATAGAGACAGAGAGAGACAGCAACAGAGACAAAGACAGAGACAGAGACAGAGATCACCAGAAGAAATTAGCATGACCACAACAATTATACCTAAACTTCTAGAAGAGAGAATGAAAGTCCTACCACCCACAAGAAACTCCAGAGTGGTTTAGAATCAAAATAAGAGACATAAAGATGATCTGGCTTCTATAATATAGAAATACAATTGCTGAAAGAATTCAAGAAGATGAACTTGATTTTTAATTTTTTTCTTTTAATTTGTGTGTGTGTGTGTGTGTGTGTGTGTGTGTGTGTGTGTGTGGCAATTGAGGTTAAGTGACTTGCCCAGGGTCACACACCTAGTAAGTGTCGAGTGTCTGAGGCCAGATTTGAACTCAGGTCCTCCTGAATCCAGGGTCGGCACTCCATCCACTGTGCCACCTAGATGCCCCTAAGAAGATGAACTTGAGAATTGACAAAGCAGAAAATATGATGGAAAGTTTCAATAAACCAGTGAACTCTTTGAGGATTAGAATTACTAAAACAGAACAAAAAGTGCAAATATGAAAGAACAAAACAAAACATCAAAATGAAAGCACTAGAAAACCTCAGCTCTAAATAAATGAGAGCAAAAGAGCAGAATTTACTGATACAACCTGAGAAATATTGGTCTCCCAGGAAAATATGAAGAAACAAGAGGTATGAAGACCATATTCTAGGAAATCATGCAAAAAAAAAAAGTTGTCCAGAATTGGAAACAGAGGACAATGTGCAAATAGATAAAACTCACAGGCTACAGACATAGACAGACCTTGAACTTAACTCACCCTAATATTTATCAAGTTCTACAGCTTCAATGTCAAAAAGAGAATCCTGCAACCAACTAAGATGAAGCAATTTACTATCAACAAATAATATTTTGAATTGCAAAATGTTAATCAAAAAGAACAAATAATAGAAATGGAAAGATGATGGTTATTCAGTGAGGCTAGAAAATGTAATTCTTCCCTTAGAGATTTAGAACAGAGCAACTAAAATATAAAGTTATCTAGAAATGAATGCAAATAAGGAGCATAGGTTATCTTAATGTTAATATGATGTAAAGATATTAAATCCATTTTAGCTTGTTAGTCACATCTGGTATAAGGGTCACTAGTAAAAAATAAAAATAAAAACAAAGGGTAGTAATTTTGGGAGGAAATCCCTTGAAAATCAGACAAATTGAGGTCATCACAAGGGGGTAAAGGGAAGGGAAGCACAGGAGCAGGGTGGAAAGAGAAATAGTATTTTTAAAAATTAGTCCCAAAGTTAAGTTTAATCAAACAAGGAGATACAAGTGATGGAGTAAGGGTAATTCCTAAACCACACTTTTATCTGGGTATGGAAAGGAAGATTAAACAATTTTTAGATGATTTAAGTAAAAGCAAGATTCCAGAATCTGTATTGGGAAGGAAGGGAAAGGTAAAGAGATTAAGATTGAATTGTTATAAAAATAAGGTAAATTTTATCTGTTATTTAGTGTGGTCAAGGGTGTTGTGAAAGTAGGAAGTCATATCATATTATTAAAAAAACATAACTACTATAATACTTTGTACTAATAGAAAGAGGTGTGTGTGTGTGTGCATGCATGCATGTGTAACAGTTGCCTTTCCTTTCTTTTAAGTCTATACCTATGATTTTATTAGTTGTGGGGACTCCACATCTAGGAACTCTATCACAAATGTAGATAGGCAACTCATCTGTAAATTATAATTTTAGAGTTGCGTGGAACACTAATAGATTAAGTGATTTGCCTTTAGTCACATAGCTTATGAATCAAAGGCAAATCTTGAATCCAGATTTTGCTGCTTCCAAGGTTGGTACTTAAAAAGAAAAAACAAACAAACAAGCAAATTATAATCTTGAATGTTAATAGACTGAATTCACTAATAAAAAGGAAGTTAATTTTCAGAATGAATTATGACCCAAAACAATTAGCTGCTTACAAGAAATATATCTAAAGCACAGAAATTCATATAGGTTCAAAGAGAAGGGTTGAAATTAAATGAAATTAGGGTTCAGTTATATACTAATACCATTAAGAGAGACAAGCCAAGAAACAACATTAGAATACTAATGTAGTGAAGGTGAAGGCATTTTTGAGAATTTTTTAAATCAAGATTTAGTATGTACACAATTATTGACATGTCAAGCTTTTTAGAGAAAAAGCTAAATAATTTTTTTTTAAAGACCTAGATAGCAAGTCTTCATTCTAGGTGATCTTAATGGTCCTCTGGCAGAGCTTGACAAATCCAACAGAAAATTTAAAAGGAGAAATTATTTTCACTAACAAAATGTTAGGGAAACAGAATTTAAACATACCTATGGATATTTCTGAATAGCAATCTTAAGGAATATATGGTTTTAAGTTAAAGTTGAATTTAGGGCAGCTAGGTAGAAGTCTTAAACATATCTTTTCTGTTTTGTAAAATAGTTAAATGGGTAACAGTGATTTCTAAGGCAGAATCAAAGTAGGATGGAAAAGCTGTTTCCCAACAAGGCCACTGTGGCATAGGGATAAAACTATGGAGGAAGAAGGCAAGTCAGGGGCCAGCCTTTTGTTTAGATGGACTACGTAGCTGCTTACATGGTGAAATTTCAGGTACCTTGGGAGAGAGAAACCCCATGTAAATATATCTCCACCACCAGCTTGTTTCCTACATCTAAGATTCAGTCATAGGCCCTTTATTTTGTTGGGTTAGATACGAGCTGTCTAGGGTCTTCTTTGGAAGAAAGGGTCTTTTTTAGAAGAAAGACACTCTTAGTTCCTCATACCTCAGTGTGAACTTATATATCAAAGTCTTTTCTCTCTTCAGGAAAAACTGAGATACTATGAGGTCACTGGGCACCTGAGCTGGTAAGGGAGGAGTATTCTCTAGAAAACCAGGAAGGTACTTCAGAAAAGGGAGAGAAGGGTTTCATTCAATTCATTTCATAATTCCCAAGAATCCTTGGGTCTGAGCAGGGGGTAAGGTACAAGGAGGCAGCCAAATGTAGCTCTGAGCCCCTTTCTCCAAAAACTTTCCGTTTAGCATAAAGGTTGTGTGTGTCCCTTCTCAGCTGCCACTTCATCTTCTCCAAACCTAGAATGGACCCCACTAAAGCACAGGTTGTACTATTCAAACCACGACACTCCAATTTCCTTCCCCAAGTCTCATAGCAAACTCTCCATGATAGCCCACTGGGCAGGCCATAGGGTTTATGAACCCAGAAAGCGATGTCCAGAGTGGTGATGGAAGAGAGGGGGTTCCTGCCACCAGACCTTCAGCTTGATGAGAGTGTCTCCCCTTTGTTCTAGAAACTGAGTTTGGCAGCTTTTCCCAATCGAAGAGATTCATATCCATTCAGAAAACACAAGCGTCTCCATCTAGGCCAGGTTTAAATTAGCTCACTGGACTGTGCTCAGCTGGTTACAATTCCAGTCCCACAGGCTCTGGGGTTTCACTTTTAACATTGATTTATGGGAAACACAAGTTTGCCTGAAATCCATCTGAATTCTTTCTGTGTGAAGCAACAATAACTGTGGGGAGGGAGGGGACCGGCACTCAGATGATGGGGACCTAGGACACTGAAATCTCCCCAAATGGCCTCAACCCACTGACCATGATGTCCAGAGTCCAAAGCCACACAGTAGAATGGAGTCTGCTTTTTCAGGACTCAGTGTCTTGAGCCCAGTAATGTCAGCCCCACAACCACCCCAATTCTTTTTCTTCTAGGAGGGGTAGAATTTGGTTGATATTTAAATTGAGATCAGGAGTCCTTACTAAATGGGACATGAGAAGTAATGGGGTGGGGCAAGGGGAGGGGACAGGCAGAGAGCACAAACCCACCAGGTCACCTGCAAACAAAAATGGTCACTGAAATCTAGCTGAGTACCCTAGTGCACTTTACCAGTTGCTTGTAGTTTGATGCTTGTACCATCTCTTCTAGTAAGGGGCAGGATGGGGAGTAGAAAACCCCAGTCCCAAGGCACGGAATGGCATGAGACTCTGGTGATGAAGGTCCTGCCCTACCAGGGCAGCATTAGCAAGAGACAGAGAGCTTCAGTTCTGAGTCAGTCCCCTCTCCAAGAAAGAGTCCCCTTCGAGTCCCCTTTGGGGACTACTCATCAAGCTTTGAGTCTTCTTCAAGTGTTGAATTGCTTAGGAAATTCCTGGCTTTCAACTTCAAGAGATAAGATGAAAGAAGCTGACCCCATTTCACATTGCTGAAGAAAAAAGACTGAGAAGAGAGGATCAGCCTCCATCAAGTCCCTATTCTAGAGCTTTCTGCTCTAGAGATTTGGGGAAGTTTCCCCTTGGATGAGATCTAGAATTCTTTCTCTTGGTTGAGCTGTTATCTCTATCCCAATGGGAAAGCTCCTTCGTTCAGTATTATCTGGTACATATTCTCCGATGTATGCCTTCTCTGATTCCTGTTTTGCTACGATCTGGATAAATGGGTTTCTTTGCTATTCTCAGTGTGTTCATTGTAGAACTGGTGGGGAAGAAGTCAAACCTTAGCTACAGAGCTTGGGGTCTCCTCTTCCCCCCAAAATGACAAAGTGATCAAAAGTTAGCTCAAATCCAATGATATTCCCAAGACAAACTATATTTAAGGGAGCAGAAAGAATTCTAGCCTGATGCCCCCTCTATCCAATATCTAAAGAGGGCAGAGAATAGCCTCTAATTGCAACCTCCTCCTCCCCTTTCTGACAGGAATGAAAGGGTCCTTTGGAGAGGGGGCGGGAAGGGCAAAGATGTTTGTTCTGCCTCCCTTGAGCTGCACATAACAGCAGCAGCCAACTCCCCAAACCCCCCCCCCCAACACCATATGCGGAGTCTTACTATACATGTGGGGCCCACCCGCTCACTACATAGGGTGCTATCACTACCTAGGAAGGGTACTATGGTAGCTGTTGGGCACTTCAGGACAGAAACTTAAGAGGCATTTAATGAATGCTTATTGACTGAATTAAGTGTATAAGCCAAGCACTAAGAACTGGTGACACTGGGGGACAGTCATTGAAAATGCTGAGTCAGGAGATTGAGTATCTGGTTCAAGGAACAAAATACTTGTTCATGGATAATTGTTCAAGGATCTCATTCATTGGACAGTAAAGAGGCCAGAGTCACAGGAGAGCAGAATGGGTGATGGGGTGTAAGTTGTATGGGGACTAGAAAGGGGGGGACAGTTACAATGAGCTTTTAATGCCAGAGGATATTGTATTTAATCTCAGAGATGATAGGGAGCCACTGGAGTTGATTACAAGGATATACCTGTGCCTTCGGAAGATCACTTTGACAGCCCAGTGGAGGAACTCCTGGAGTAGAGAGAGACTAGAAATACCCACAAATCCATTGGGTTTGTAACAGGAAATCAAAGCAGAGACAGGTTTTGGCTATCCAGTAAGAAGGCACTTGCCACCCATCAGTCAACTAAGAAGTATCAACTAAGTATTTGCTATGTGTCAGGCACAGTGCTAAGCACTGGAAATAGGAATACAAGCAAAAAGAGAAAGGAGCTGATATTCTGATGGGGGAAAGAAAACACATAAAAGAGAGGTGAAAAGGAAGTGGAGAGGGGAGGGGAAGGTACTGCAGAGAAGAGCCTTCCTTAAATAGAGGGTCTGGGAAGGACCTCAGGGCAGAGGGAATTCAGAGGTATGAATTCCAGGGCTGAAATGATCTTCCAGAATGAAAAGGTTTCTGGGGGCACGGTAGAAAAGGCCCAAGTGCAACCTACCGAGAAATGGGTGCCATCAGAAATGCATTGAACAGGTAGGTGGCACAGTGGATAGAGCATCAAGCCTGGAGTCAGGAAGATTCATTGCCCTGAGTTCAAAGCCTGCATGTTTAGTCTGGGAGTGATCCTTAAATAGAGTGTCTAGGAAGAACCATTCAATCAAAGGGAGGGGCCCCAGGGGACTGAGGGTACTTTCTTGTAAACAGCATATTGTAGGATTCTGGTTTTTAATCCACTCTGCAATTCGCTTCCATTTTATAGCAGAGTTCATCCCATTCAAATTCACAGTTATTATTACTGACTGTCTATTCCCCTCCATTCTATTTACCCCCTTTGTATTTTTTCCCTCTTCTTTCACCCTATTCCTCCTTGCCGATGTTTTACTTCTTACCCCTGCCTCCCCCAATCTGCCCTCCCTTTTTATCACCCCCCCTCTCTTTTCTTTACCCTTTTCTCCCTTGCTTTTGTCCTCCCTTCTATCAGTCCCCCCCTTTCCCTTCCCCTTTTGCTTCCCTAAAGAATGAGCTAAGTTTCTTTATCCCAATGAACATATATGTTATTCCCTCTTTGAATCAAATCTAATGAGAGTAGGGTTGAAACAACATTCACCCCTCCTTTCTTTCCTTCTATTGTAATAGGTTCTTTTTTTCACCTCTTCATATGATATAATTCACCCCATTCCATCTCCCCTTTCCTCTCCTCCCCATAGACTCCCTTTTTAACCCCTTAATTTTCTTTGTATCATCACATCAAAGACAATTTATATTTATACCCTCTGCATAAAGTCCTTCTCTCTGCCCAAATACATTTACAATTCTTAAGAGTTATGAGTATTATCTTCCCGTGTAGGGATATAAACAGTTTAACCTAATTGAGTAATCTTTTTTTCCCCTCTGTTTACCTTTTTAAACTTCTCTTGAGTCTTGTATGTTAAGATCGAATTTTCTATTCAGCTCTGGTCTTTTCATCAGGAATCATTGAAAGTCCCCAATGTCATTAAATGTCCATCTTTTCCCCTGAAAGAGAATGCTCATTTTTGCTGGGTAATAGATTCTTGGCTGCAATCCAAGCTCCTCTGCCTTCCGGAATATCATATTCCAAGCCTTGTGGTCCTTTAATGTTGAAGTTGCCAGGTCCTGAGCAGTCCTGACTGTGGCTCCATGATATTTAAATTGCTTCTTTCTGGCTGCTTGGAGTATTTTCTCCTTCATCTGATAATTCTGGAATTTGGCTACAATATTCCTTGGAGTTTTCCTTTTGGGGTCTCTTTCAGGAGGTGATTGGTGGATTCTTTCAATGATGATTTTTATTCTCTGATTCTATGATATCAGGGCAGTTCTCCTTAATAATTTCCTGGAATATGGTGTCTAGATTCTTTTTCTGGTCATGGCTTTCAGGCAGTCCAATGATTCTCAAATTGTCTCTCCTCGATCTGTTTTCCAGATCAGTTGTCTTTCCAATGAGGTATTTCACATTTTCTTCTATTTTTTCATTCTTTTGATTCTGCTTGACTGATTCCCAGTGTCTCATGGATTCCTTATCTTCCAACTGTCCAATTTTAATTTTTAAGGCATTATTTTCTTCAGTGAGATTATGCACCTTTTTTTCCATTTGGCCAGATGAATTTTTTAAGGCATTGTTTTCTTCAGTGAGATTATGCACCTTTTTTTCCATTTGGCCAAATGAATTTTTTAAGGCAGTGTTTTCTTCAGTGAAATTATGCACTTTTTTTTTCCATTTGGCCAGATGAATTTTTTAAGGAATTGTTTTCTGCAGTCAATCTTTGTGCTTCATTTTCCAAGCTGCTGATTCTTTTTTCATAGTTTTCTTGTTTTGCTTTCATTTCTCTCCCCATTTTTTCTTCTACCTCTCTCAATTGATTTTTGAAATCCATTTTTGAGCTCTTCCAGGAAGGCTTTTTGTTCTTGAGACCAATTCACCTTCCCTCGTGAGGCTTCACATGTGGGCAATTTGAGGGTATTGTTCTCATCTGAGTTTGTGTTGGCTTCTTCCCTATTGATACAGAAGCTCTCAATGGAGAGGGCTCTTTTTTGCTTCTTACTCATTATTGCAGCTTATTTATTTATTTTTTAAGTTGAGGTCTGCTCTGGGGGCACCAGGGTCCCTGTTTTGGGCTTCTTGTGCAGGGATATAGATGCTGTGTGACTGGCTTTTTACTCTGAGGCCTTTATAGTGTGTACAGTTTGCCCCCCTGCACTTCCTGTCTAAGCGTGCTGCGTCGGTGTGCCTAGTCGCACCTATCCTGTTCGTGGCCCTTCAGCTCGCAACTTGCCCTCTCGGCTGGTGCAGGTAGGTTTTTCCACTGTCCTTCTTGGCCACCAGATTTTTGAGCCAGGTTCCAGGGGCCTCAGTTGTTCAGCTGTGGCCCGCAGCTCCTGCTGACTTGCCCCGACCCCCTCGGCGTTGGACTGCTGCCCTGCGCTGGGCCTCCCTTTTTCCTGAGTCACACCAACCTTTTCCTGAAGTCTTCTAAATTATCACTGGTTGGAAGACTGTGTCTCTCTGTCTCTTTGCAGGTTCTGTAGTTTCAGAATCCATAGAGGCTTGATTTAATGTTCTTTTTGAGGGAACAGAAGGAGAGCTCAGGCAGCTTGCTGCTTCCTCTCCGCCATCTTGGCTCCCAGTTCCAGGGTACTTTCAAGGTATGAATTCCAGGGATGAAGTGATCTTCCCAGGATGTTTTCTGGGGCATGATGGAGGATTCTGGATTGCATCCTCGTAAAATGAAGACAAGAGCCTTTCTGTCCTGATGTTGGTGTGGAACATGAAGGCCCAAGTTAATCAGAGGCCACTTATTCCGCAGCCCACAAAGTATGGGAAGTCTAATGAACTGAGTACTTTCTATTTCTATGTTTGTTCATGGGATCAAAAGACTGTCCTGTACCCAACACCTACAACAGAGTACCTGTGTTTGTGTTGGGGACCTAGTTACCCATACTTGGAGAAAGCCAAACATAAGCTAAGCTTTAGCTTAGAGATTTCCCTGGAGTAAAATTCTGTGGTGGGAAGAGAGAAAATTACCTTCTTGGGTCCAGGTTCCCAGGATTAAACCCAGGATTAAACCATCAGAATCCAATCTGAATCTTTGAGGGACCCTGGGCCATAGGAGATGTAATGGAATGAATAGTAGTCATTGTGTATGCTGGCCTAGTTCTGCTGACCTTTCCTTGTATGCTTGATGTTTATCAGTCCTTCAGTCATCACATAAAAACAACACAATACACAAATTAAAAATCCCAGTTTCCAAATGACCCAATTTTCTGAGTCAGTCCAAAAGTAAAAGATACAGCCTCCCTAGCCCAATCTCACTCTAGCATACATACTCATGCCCACCAGCCAGCAGACTCCTGTGTGCCTCCTGTGGCAGACACTCCTAAAAGTTTAAAACCTAATGGCAAGAGAACAAAAAGGAGGGTACAGGAAGCCAATGAAAGAGCATAGGTGTTCCCCACATTACTGTTTTCTTTGGAGATGCTTACTGAGCTACTAGAGGAAGAGAGATCTGCAAGTCCCACCTTGGTGGGAACAACACTCGACGTCTCGAGCAGCCTTGGCAATTGCTGCTGACCTCAGGGAGCCTACATTCATTCTCTTATTTCAGACAAGGGGTCTTCTTGGTTTGTTGTACTGTTACCCTTTTTATATACTGAATTGTATCTTATTTCATTACTTTTCCCTCTATTTTCTTGGGATGCTAACAATTGAGGAGTGGCTGAACAAGTTGTAGTATATGATTGTGATGGGATACTACTGTGCTACAAGAAATGATTAGCCCAATGATCTTAGAAAAACATGGAAAGATTCGTATAAAATAATGAAGAGTGGAACTGAGAGAGCATTATGCAAAGTAATAGTACTATTATTTTAATGTTTTCTTTTAAATGGAGAATTGAAAGAACCACCTAAGGCTATGCTCAGGTGCAAGATGCATAAAGACCTGTGCAAAAAAAGCCTGTATGCTTTAGGTGACAGTAAGTATAGTAAAAATCAGCAAATCAACATAGCGGCTACCAACAAGTACTGTGATCGTAGACTGTATAAGGGAAGTGGAGTGGACAGAAAATGGGAGGTGATAAATCACTCTACCAAACTCTGGGCAGACCACAGCTATAGTGTTGTGTTCCATTCGGGGTACCACATTTTAGTTAGAGCAAACAACACTGTAGAAAGTTTGTGGGGAGGTAGACAAGTATGGTCAGGAAACTCCAAAAGAGGAAGAGGACTCATTCATTAGAGGACCTGAGGATGCTAAGCCAGGGGGAGAGGAAACATAAGGGAGATATGTTCATTGTCTTCCAATATTTATGGAGCTGTCTGGTAAAAGAAGAATTAGACTGTTTTCTACTTGACTCTAGACCTGTTTCACCTTGGGCAAGTCATCTCACTTATCTCAGCCAGTTTCCTGATCTGCATTTAGCAGGGGCCTTTTCATCCTAGGGTCCAGGAAATCTTCTACAGGAGAAGAGTAAAGGGGCAGCTAGGTGGCGCAGTGGATAAAACACTGGCCCTGGATTCAGCAGAACCTGAGTTCAAATCTAGACTCAGACACTTGACACTTACTAGCTGTGTGACCCTGGGCAAGTCACTTAACCCTCATTGCCTCACAAAGGAGGAGGAGGAGGACGAGGACGAGGAGGAGGAGGAGGAGTTGGGGCTGCCCCAACTCTCTCTCTAGCATAGGAGGAGGATGGGAGAAGCTGTCCTGTTCCAAGTGTTCTCTGGGGTAAGAAACCACATGACAGAAAAAGAGATTCTGTCTGTGCATTGTGACCCCTGCCCGGTAACTATTCAGGTTCTTCTTTCTTCAAAGTGTACAGTGGCAGCAAGTCTCCTCTCTAAAAGACCTAATCCCTCTCAAACCTAGGATGACCTGCCCAGGAGATGACCCTCCTCTGTGTAGAAGGCTAGATTTCCAGAAGCATTCAGCCCGGGGAATTCAGAATCCCCTTTCCTCTACGTATGAGATTGGGGCTTCCAAACATCATCCATCTCTCAAGACAAGTGGGAAGATAAGATGCATGTCTGCCACATAGTTCCACAGGAAATCTACCAGTGACCCATTTGCTGCTACTAGTTAAGCTGGGAAAGGCCCCTCTCAAGATCTCTCTGCTCGGACTGCCTACCAACAACTTCTACAATGTCTCTTCCCCCAAGGCTGCTATTTTCAGGTATATCGGGGAAGAACCATATGGAGACAAGAGCTTTCTTCCCCTCTAGGACCAGCCCTGCTGCTGGACGCTTCTCTGTCTTCTAAACAGGGGAAGACAAAAAATAGAGTCCAAAATAGAGTGAGCTGGTCTGTCTGCTCCCTTTTGCAGACGAAGGAAAGGGAAAGCTCCCTTGATGAGAGTCCATTGTGCTGAATTCTAAGCAGCCAATCATCACCAGGAATCAATCAGTAATTCCCTATGTCCTCTCTTGCACAAGGAACAATGGACACATTCATCCCTCCTTAACTCTCCAGTCCCAGTGATGCCTCCAAACAAAGGTTCGTGTCCTGCCTGTAATTTCGTTAGCTTGATCAGGGACTTACCTCCTCAACCCCTCTTCCACAAACATATACTTAAACACCAGAAGCTGTAGCTGGATAGTTGAGGAAGTGAGCCTGGAATGCAATAATTAAGAACTTGGCTTCCATGCAACCCCTTGGGCAGAATGAGTGATGGAGAATGAGCCTCCATGGCCAAGATGCCACTTCCCAAAGCTTGGGAATAACCTAGTGGAAAAACCTAATTGCTAGATCAGGAAAATTAGATACTTTTCAAGAGAAACCCAGCAAGGGGTTTTAGCTTAGACTGTAGGAGGAACTGCCCAACACTGAAAGCCAACTGTATGACACTAGATGCTGGGTCAAGTAGAGGCTGTGGAGCTGCCCTGGAATCTCCCCTGCAAGATTCCTAATGAATGGCTGGATGTAAGAAGCTGGCTTTAAGGAATCATTTCATGCCAATTGGGCCTGTAGCATCCTTAGATACCAAAGATTTTCCCTAAGATATGTAGATGGGAGTCAGGAGAACTGGGAGGCTTCAGAAAGTGAAGAGGAAGGGAGAAGCCAGAGGAATGTTTCTTGAGAAAGAACCACAAAGAGATCCCCATAAGTGTTTAGGGACCACCAGGATGAGCACAGACTGGCTGAAGTGAAATAGAGAGGTGTCTATCTCCCCGTTTGATCATACTGTCAGTTGAGAAGCAGCCAAAGGGATGACTGCTCATTTCTTGGGGTCTGGTCTCCTGGTCAGGGCCCTCTAAACATGGTGAAAATTAACCAGAGCTTGGTCCTAGACTTTCAGACACTGGGACCCTGGGGCCCCCATAGAGAACAGTTGATATGAAGTAAAAGCCCAGGGCCTGGTTTTTTTTTTTTTAATCATGAGTCCTCACAAGGAAGGAAAAGGGAAAAAAAGAAAGAAAAATCCAGAAATTGTTTTGATTAAAAATCATATGAATACATACATTGATGTACACACAAAGAGACATAAAAAGATATGAAAATATTGGCAGACATATAGGAATTCATACTCAGTCACATAGAGCTTCCTAGGACCAGGCACACACACGGATCCCAACACATGAACATCACAAACACACTCCTGTGTATAACCCAGGACATACTTGCAAAGACACACCAATATACTTCTACACAGGAAGACCGAGATGCACACACACATATGGATCCTGCCCCATATCCATGAGCCCTTTGGAGTTTCTTTTGAGGAAAAACACTCTGCTCTGAAGAATGCTCTTGACAGGGCCGTTTTCTCCAAGTGCTGGATAAATTGCTTTTGTGCAAAAATAAACACAAGTGAATTGCATTAGTCCAACGAGTGACACATTAGTTGCAGATGCTGGGCCTGTCAGAACATTGAGGGAACAGCTTTTATTGGGTAAGGGCTGAGAGACTCATAAATAACCAGTTGGCAATTCTGCATAAACATTTGTGAGTTCACATAAACACCACCTACCACAAACACCGGCCAGACTGCCAACCCCAGTCTGGAAGGGCTCCTTCCTCCCATCCTGGAGAGAATAATAGAGTGGGAAGGGGGGAGGGGGAGAAAAGAGTCTACAAACTAATTTTCTAGAATGATTTCCAACTCATCCAGGCTTGACTTTACTTTCTGTGCTCAGCGGGGTGGACAGCAGGGCTAAGGGGGAGTGATTCAAACTTTCCATAAGAGGAACAATGGTTAACCCCAGAGGGGTCATCTGGTCCACAGGACTCAATGAGATCCAGCCCAGTATAAAAAGAACCAAGTGTCTAAGCCTGGCAGCTAGGTGGCACAATGACTAGAGTGTTGGGCCTAGAATCAGGAAGACTCATCTTCATGACTTCAAATCTGGCCTCAGACACTTAACTAGCTGTGTGATCCTGGGAAATTTATTTATTCTTGTTTGCCTCAGTTTCCTCATCTGTAAAATGAGCTGGAGAAGGAAATGGCAAAGCATTCCATTATCTTTGCCAAGAAAATCCCAGATGGGGTCATGAAGAGTCTGCCATGACTGAAAACGACTGAACAACAAAAAAGTGTCTAAGCTACACCCACCCTAGTGAAAGATAAACAAACCAAGTAAAGGACCCTTGAGTTTGTGTGCCCTTAAGTGTATGAGGGATGTCATGGTAAAATGGAAGGAAGGGGGGGCAGCTAGGTGGCGAAAAGGATAGAGCACCGGCCCTGGAGTCAGGAGTACCTGAGTTCAAATCTGGCCTCAGACACTTAACACTTATTAGCTGTGCGACCTTGGGCAAGTCACTTAACCCCAATTGCCTCACTTAAAAAAAAAAAACTAAAAAAAAAAAATGGAAGGAAGGGGGAAGGGAAGGAAATAAGGATTTTTCTCTCTCCTGTTGTGTGTCAGGTACTATGCTAAGAGCTTTGGATTTTGGAGTCAGAGGACCAGAGCTCTAATGGAAGCATTGTTCTTTCTTACCTGGCTTACCTTGGGTAGACCTGCATTTCCTCCTCAACTACCAGATGGTCTCTAAGGTTTCTAGTTCCAAACTCTATAATCCAAGGGGATCATCAGGTAGCATCAAACTCCTTCCTCAGTCTCCAGCAGAGGGAGCCCTGGGTCAGCAGCATCAAACTACCCTAAGCACTGTAGCTCTAATTGGCCCTAACAGGTCTAGGTCTGGGTCAAGTTGGCCAAGGGCAGTGGTGTTCATAAGAAAAACACACCAAAAAGTAAAGAACAAATACCTTGCCTTGCCCTTTAATTAAATTTAGATTCTTGGTAGTAAAAGGGAAAAGCCATCCTAAAACCTAAAGCTAATTCCTAAAGGCAAGAGTGGACAGGAAGAATGGAGTAAACCAAGTGTGAAAAGACCAAGTAGACACTGGAGGTCCAGGGACTGGTGTTCAAGACTAAGAAAGAATAATCTGTATCACTAGTTCAAGAACAACAACCAGGTTCAAGAAAGTGGGATTCATTTTTGAATCTCCTCCTTCCCCTTTCCATTTCCTTTTCCTTCTTCAGAGCTGGCCACCCACACCATCTGAACTCCCATAATCTACCCCTAGGTACAACCTTCATCAAGAACATGTCATATACCAATGATGGTGCAAACACACTGCCCACCTCCTAACAGAGAGGTAATGGACTCAAGGTGCAGAATGGGATGTAGATTATCAGACACAGCAAATGTGGGGATTTGTTCTGTTTGACAATGTATATCTGTTACAAGAGGGTTTTTAAATTTTTTTTAAGTTGGGGAAGAAGACCAGAAGAAATCACAAACAACCAGGTTAGCTTTGAAACCTACATGTTGAGTGGATAAAGCACCGGCCCTGGATTCAGGAGGACCTGAGTTCAAATCTGACCTCAACACTTGACACTTGAGCTGCGTGACCCTGAGCAAGTAACTCAACCTTCATTGCCCCACAAAAAAAAGAAAGCTACATGCTGTATTTATTATATACTTTAAAAGAAAATCAAGCTTTATAAAAAAGGAATTTTTCTCCTTACAGTCTTCTCCTTAAGTTCCATAACGTATATGGAAATGCTCGTTTTCTTTGATATTTTTTACATTTTGAATAAAAAAGAACAGGTGATACCAAACTAACTTCATTTCCTTTTTTTTTTTTTTTTTTAGTGAGGCAATTGGGGTTAAGTGACTTGCCCAGGGTCACACAGCTAGTAAGTGTTAAGTGTCTGAGACCGGATTTGAACTCAGGTACTCCTGACTCCAGAGCTAGTGCTCTATCCACTGCACCACCTAGCTGCCCCCACTTCATTTCCTTTTTAAAAAATCTTTACCAAGACTGATAGAACAGAAGAATAGGGTACTTTGCTAACCTCTGAGGATACCAAAAAAAAGGAGCAAAAAAATAGTCCCTGCTCTCAAGGAGCTTACAGTCTGATGGGAGAGAGAGCATGCAAACTACTATGTACAAACTATATATATATATATATATATATATATATATATATATATATATATATATATAGTTTACCTTGATATAGTTTACTATATATATATATAGTTTACCTTGATATAGTTTACTATATATATATATATATATAGTTTACCTTGATTTTAGCAGAACATTTAGCAAAGACATTCATGCAAATCTTGTGGACAAATTGGAGGGATGTGGACTACATAGCAGTATAGTTATTTGGATTCAGAACCAGATGAATGACTAAACCAAGAAAACGATGGATGTTCAGATGTCAGCTTTGAAGAGGGATCCCAGTTTGGCTGCGTGCTTTCTAATATTTTTATTGTTAACTTGGAAGAAGATGACACACTTATCAAATTTACAGATGACACAAAACTCAGAGGAACAGCTCTGGATGAGAAACTCAAGATCCAAGAGTAACTCAACAGAATATTGAACTGAATCTAATAAGATGAAATTGAATAGGTAAAGTCTTGCCCTTGAGTTAAAAAAAATCAATTAGTATTGATTACCAAATATTTAAATCACCTGTTATGCACTAGGTACTATGCTAGGTATTAGAGTTAGAAAGACAAAGAAAGGGGGGCAGCTAGGTGGCACAGTGGATAAAGCACCAGCCCTGGATTCAGGAGGACCTGAGTTCAAATCTGGCCTCAGACACTTGACACTTACTAGCTGTGTGACCCTGTGCAAGTCACTTAACCCCAACTGACTTACTGAAGAAGAAGAAGAAGAAGAAGAAGAAGAAGAAGAAGAAGAAGAAGAAGAAGAGATTAAATTTGTTCTGCTTGGACCCAGGGAGCACATTTGGGGGTAATGAAATAGCAAAGAGACAAATTACACTTGATATTAAGTCAAATCAACAAGCATTTATTAATTGCTTACTATGTTCCAGGCACTATGCTAAGTGCTAGTAAAACAAAATACAAGCAAAAAAACCCGCAGTCCCTGCCGTGAAAGAGCTTACATTCTAATCGGGGAATCCAAGACAATGGGGGAGCTGAAAAGAAGGTCCTCAAGCAAGGGCATAGTGAAGGAAGTTTGTAGGGTCAGGTGTGATTTCCAGAGAGGAATGAAGACCTGTCTATCCTGGATACGTTCCTTAAAATGTAAGTTTTAGGAAGAATTGACCAATCAGAGGAAATTTCCCAATAATTAGAACTATTCAAAAGTTAATGCTCAAAGACATAGTGGATTCCCCATCACTGGAAGTATGCCCCCCCCCCTGCAAAATAACCACTTGTGAGGTGATGATGTAGATAGGATTCTTATTCAGGTATTGGTTGGGCTGGCTGGACTCTGAGATCCTTTCTAATTTTCAGATTCTTGGGTTCTATGATTCTCTTTCCCTGCTGCAACACAGTCTCCCCCAACTTAGTGATCATGATCACGACAGTGACTGTAAAGCTGATAGTGATGGTGATAGGGATGGAAAGAAGGAAGAAGATGGTCAAGTCAACAAACATTTATTAAGCACCTATTTGCTGGGCACTTTGCTAACCTCTGAGGATACCAAAAAAAAAGGAGCAAAAACTAGTCCCTGCTCTCAAGGAGCTTACAGTCTGATGGGAGAGAGAGCATGCAAACTACTGTGTACAAACAAGATATATACAGGATAAACCAGTGACAATCTCAGAAGAGAGTCATTAAGATTAAGGAGAATCAGGAAAGGATTCTTGTAGAAGATGGGACTTCAGCTGAGACTTGAAGGAAACTAGAGAAGCCAAGAGGCAGAGATGAATAGGGAAAGAGATCTAGACATGGAGGAGAGCCAGGGGAAATGGTCAGAGTCAGGACATGGGGTGTCTTGTGAGAGCAACAGCATGGAGGGTTAAGGATCCCAGAATATTTGAAGGCGGAAGGTATAAGAAGACTGGAAAGGCAGAAAGGGAACAAGTTGTGAAGGACTTATAGACAATTTTATATTTGGTCCTGAAGGGAACCGTTGGAATTTAGTGAATGGGGCAGGGACAGGGATGACCTGGGGAAAGAAGTGACATGATTAGACCATGGTCAACTTGACAGCTGAGTGGAAGGAGGGATTGGAAAGAATTGGGGAGAGTCAAGGTAGAAAGACCAACAGGTAGGCTATTGCATTATGGTGATAAGTAGTGGGATGATTTGTGAGATGATGGAAGTAATGGGTTTGAGTGTAACAATGATGCTAGTGATAAGGATGGGGTTGGAAATGAGTCCAGGAAAAGAAATGATGGGGATGAGGATGGTCTAGTAACAGTGATTAGGGTAGTGATGACCATCATGGCAATGAAGATGGTGATGATGGCAAAGATGATGAAGTTTATTGATGACATTAACAATATCTTGGGAACATCTCCCCAGCAAGTCTCATCTTCTCACTCCAATCATCCCTGTCTGATTTCAGCTTAGCTAAACCATGTCTATATTAGAAGGCAATTTCTTCCATGAAACATAAAGTAAAGATGCCAACTACACAATTGCCAAGCACAAGGCCTGTGGGGGGAAAAGCCTCAATTATGTGGGCCTTCCTTCCTGTTAACAAATGGAATATTACACAAGGAAATGAAGAAAACAGTCCCAAATAGAAATAGCAAAGCCACTTTGGAGAGGGGCATCCCTCAGGAGGGAACATCATGTAACTGTCATTTATTGCTCTCGATATTTTCATTCCCCATCTCCCTTTTACGGACATTATTTCACAGGCGATGGCTTAAACGCAGATGAAAAAGATTCCAGCTTTGTAATAAGAGATCTTTGATGGCTACAAGGCTGGCTCACCACTCTAGGCGTGTGTGTAAGTAAAAGTCCTATTATCATGTCCTTAAGTGGGATTGGAAGATGCCTTTATGATGTGTTTAGACTTTGATCCAACAGTTTGGCCAAGCTCATAAAAGCCCTTTATCTGTGCCCCTTGGCTGGTCCCTACCCCAGGGATGAAGTTATATAAACTCTAGGACCCAGTGCCTTTAATATTCATCCTGGGCTCTGAGTCAATGGCTACTTCTTTCCTTAGCAATGTTATCCCCTACATTGGTGGCCTGACTCCTCTGGGCCCATAGTTGAAAGGAAAGACAAAAACCATAAACCAAAGAAAAGGGACTGAATTCAAAAGGAAAATAGCCAGGTGAGAAGTTATATGTCCTCAGCACAAGATGTGACCCCCCACACACACAATCACAGACTACAGAAAAACCAGGACAGAGGACCAGCCTAATGGAGCTCTGGGATGGAGCTTAATGGAACCTGGGCAAGGAGCCCAGGAGACATTGCCTTCCTGGCTCATTCCTTCTGTCCCCTCAGTGTTGGGTTTCCATGAAATGCAAAGAAACCTCCAGCACTGTTTGCAGCAGAAGATCTTAGGGTCTTGGTACTTGAAAGTGAAACCAATAGAGGCCAGGAGGGGTAGTGAACTATAAGAGAAAGGAATCTACATTTCTATATATCCTACAGGCTTGGGCTTCACAGGGTTCCTTTTTTTGCGGGGGGGGGGGGGGGGGGGGGGGGGGGGATTGCATCATTCTGCCTGAGAGGCACTATTTTTTTTTTTTTTTTTTTGGCGGGGCAATGGGGGTTAAGTGATTTGCCCAGGGTCACACAGCTAGTAAGTGTCAAGCGTCTGAAGCTGGATTTGAACTCAGGTCCTCCTGAATCCAGGGCCGGTGCTTTATCCACTGCGCCATCTAGCTGCCCCCTGAGAGGCACTATTTATAAGAGTGCTGTCTCTGGAGGAGTGTTCAGCTAGAAAGAGGGAGCATAACTGTGAGGGGCGATTATGGAAAAACAACCTTCATCTCCTTTGGTTGAAAATATGTCTGCTATTTTTGTGTCAACTATTTTTGAGATTATGAAACTTGCAAGATAAGATTCTGAAAGGTAACTTAGTCCCCTAGAAGCACCTAAGTGCTAAGCCAGGGAAAGAGAACCTTGGGAAGTGGATAGAGCTGATTATCCAAGTCTCTTAAGGCTTGGGCACTCATTGGATTCAGGAAATGTCTATTATTCTTTTTTTTTTTTTCTGTAAAAGAGCTGAAAATGGGAGGGATCTCTGAGACAGGAAATGGAAACTTCAGCATTAGGCAACAAATCTGTCTCAGAAGGAGTTGATATGATGCAGAAAGAATCCGGGGCAGATAATATCTCACTTCAAGGCCCCACGGCTGCTAGTCAAATTTAGCCCAGGTGCTCTCTTAGAACAATAAATGAGGAAGCCAAGCTTGACTGAAGTATAGAGCCAGCCTGAACAACCCACTATGAATAACCTTCAGGCAAATTGGCAGGATACCGAGAAATGAGTCAAGGGTTGGGTCATTTCTCCGGGGACCTGGAGTCAAGAAACCTCTAGGAAGGATGAAGGAGGAATCGTCAAGGTTATTGTAGGACAGCCCAAAGTCTAGGGGAGCTGTTGCTGGAGGCACGCAGAGAAGTACCTGTGGAAACCAAGGGGACAAGAACAAGGTCAAAGCTCGAGTGAATCAAGGTGGCTGAGGAGCAGAAGTGGGTCTAACCAAGGACTATAGGGTGGTCCAGAGGTAAAATAAGGCTACGGCCTGGCTCTGAAACGAATGAAGAATTCCAAGAGGCATAGAAAAGACATTGGCCCAAATCTACCTCAGGCTGGGAGTCAGGGGAGTTTGCCTGATCCCATATCAAACTTCTCATGCCAGATAGATTTGAGAAGAGAAAAGGAAACAAGCCTGGGAGATCAGTTAGTTGTGCCAGCCAGACTCATCTAGATAAATTAGGATAAGAAATCTGAGTCCTCTAAACTGGTCTCTTTTTGTCCTTTTATGTTTGTGATAGGGACAGCTTGCCTTTCATGGGGAGCTCCCCAATATGACTTCAAGGGCCCACAAAAATCATCCAGCAAGAGAGCTTTAGAGAAATTTCCAGGCATCAGATTCCCCTGAGTCCTTGTGCCTAGAAACTAGAATTTCACCAGTTAACTCAAACTTGGGAGAGAGGGGAAGATGCACGGGGAAAAGATAGATAGATAGATAGTTGGGGGAGCGAGTTTTTTAAATCGGGGCTGGCAAAGGTCTGTCATTAGAATGGAGAGTTGGAAGGAAAAGCGTGTGGAGCGATAATACCAATGTCACTGAACCCAGGAATCCTAGTGCAATCCTTACAACCATGGAGCCAAGCTGGGTTTGGGTAGATTTAGCACCTAGCTCAGGGACTGGCACATAGTAGGTGCTCTTAATAAATGTTTATTGACCAATTGATCCTAGACTGACCCAAGAGATCATCTCATTCCAATCCACCTTAGGAGATTCCATCAGATTTCCCTCTGTAGGGGATACTATGGTTAAGAGCTGCAGGAAGTGCTATCTTTTAGGATGTGGCTGGCAGACACTACAGGTAGAAGATGGAATGATGGGTGACAAAAATGTGAGTGGTCCAGCCTAAGCACATACATTAAGAATTTACTTACTTTGATGGATCTGTTATCTCATTAATGTGCTTCTTCCAATGGTGCAGATTAGAATCCACCCAGCCCTTCTCAAATGGTGTGACTCTTAACTATATCCTCCAGTCAGCTCTCCACAGAAGGAGAGACCCTCCTCTAGGCATCTTAACCTCATAGGAGCACCACAGAAGCCCTGCTGTTATCCCCTCCCACCCCATCTCATCTCCTTTTTATTCATATGTTTTCTGATGATGTCTTCTCTGGCACAGCACAATTAATTCTTTTTTGATGGGGGAGGGAGAGAGTGAAAAAAGGGGGGAGAGGTGGCGAAGGGAGCGGGGAAGAGAGAAAGAAAGAGAGAGAAGGAGAAAGAAACATTTATTAAATGCTTACTATGTGTCAGGAACTGTGCTCGGTGTTGGGAATACAAATACAAGAGACAAAGACAGAGAGAGACACACACACACAAAGAGACAGAGACACAGAAACACAGACAGAGACAGACTGTCCCTGTCCTTAAAGAGTCTGCATTCCAATGAGGGAATACATAAAGGGAATAGGAAAGGGGACAGAGGTGAGGGAAGCATACTAGCACATGGCAAAGGTAGAAAAGTCTGGAGAGTTAAGAGACGTGCTGGAAAAGAAGTGATCATGGATGGCCTTGGCTCTTCACGAACATAGGTATTTTATACTTACCAAATTAAGTCAATTATTCTGACATGTATGTGTTTGTTTCCATATGTCATTGTGTTTATATACATGTATATATAATCTGTATATATGTACATATTTTAATTAAACACCAAAAAGAAAACATTACCATATTCACAGCAAAATAAAATTATATATGAAGTCATCTCCTTTTCATACCTTGGTTTTTTTAAAGCATATGTTAATTCTTTCATTACTTTCAAAACTGTCCTGCTTGGGGCAGCTAGGTGGCACAGTGGATAGAGCACTGGCCCTGGAGTCAGGAGGACCTGAGTTCAAATGCGACCTCAGACACTTAACACTTACTAGCTGTGTGACCCTGGGCAAGTCACTTAACCCCAATTGCCTCACCAAAAAAAAAACCAAAACCCAAACCTGTCCTGCTTGTCTGCACTCCTTCCTGAACTTCTTTCTGTTCCCTTCTGTCTCTTTTGAAATGTTTCAATAGCCCTCTTGTGGTTTTTTTCACATCAATATTGCTAATTCCACATCTCCCCTAAATCCCCCCAATTAAAAACTAAGAGAGAAAAACAACAACCAAAAACTCTTGTAACAAATAAACATCCTCAGACAAAACAAGTGCACACAATGTTCACGTCCAAAAATCTAGGTCTCTTTCTGTACCTTATAAAGTCAAGTCATCTATTATTTAGTAAACACCTGCTTTTGTACCAAGTATTGTATCAAACCCAGGGGATACAAAGAAAAGAAACAAATCCCTGATCTTGAAGGGCTCATAGTGTGTGGGGGGAAGGGGGATGCAAACAACGAAGAACAAACAAGTTACATACAGGATAAATTGGAGATAATCAACAGAATGTGGCATGAGCATCAATCTAACACCTCTCTGTCAGGAAGTGGGTAACATGCCTCATCACAGGTATTCTAAAGACATGTTTGCTCATTGTTTTGATCAGTTCTTAAAGTCTTTCAAAGTTGTTTTTCCTTATGATGTAGCTATCCTCCTATAAACTGTTTTCCTGGTTCCGTTCACTTCATTGTGAATCAGTTTATGCCATTCAGGATTCTCTTTTGTCATTTTATAGAGCATAATGATATTCCATATATTCGTATACCAAAATTTGTTCAGCCATTCACCAATTGTCCACGAAGCCATAGAAGGCAGTAGTGTCAAATTCAAATAGAAAGGATTCTTGCAGGCCCATGCTGACTTAGAAAACCACAGATTCACATTATCCCTGTTGCATTTTTATTTATTTTGTTAAACATTCCCCAATTACATTCTTGACCCAGTAGTTTTGCAGGCAGCTTGTGGGCCTGAAGGTTGTGTGTCTGACACCACTAATCTAAGGTACACATTTAGATTCAAATTCTTCTGCACTACCTTTTAGTCTCTCCCTCAGGATCAGGAAATTTGTTTTCCTTGTAGCTATCCCCTCCCAAGTATTATCCTCCCTTTTAAACATCCCCTTCCTCAATCCCTGCTTATTTCCTTGTTACGTTTGGTGTATTTTTAAACCAAAATGCTTGTCTGTATGTGCACAATCCTCCATAGTCTGTTTCAGGTAGGAGTGAGGGTCATCTAATGCCAGCTCCCCCATCCCTTCCTCCATGTTTGTACACTATTTTTCTCACATACTCCAAATAGGAGAAATAGTAATGTCCACATCCTCTTCTTCCTCCTTTCTACAACACTGTGGTTCTTCTTTTATCCTCTCTTCTCTTTCTCCTCTTAAAAAGTCTAGAAGAGGGGCAGCTAGATGGTACAGTGGATAAAGCACCAGCCCTGGATTCAGGAGGACCTGAGTTCAAATCCGACCTCAGACACTTAACACTTACTAGCTGTGTGACCCTGGGCAAGTCACTTAACCCTCATTGCCCCTCAAAGTGCCCCCCCCAAATAAATAAAATTAAAAAAAAATCTAGAAGAGAACTAGCCCACTCCCAGGAGCTCTCTTTTTCTTATTTAACTCTCTCAATACCCTTTGAACATATTAAGGTTTTGAAGCAATTGTTTCCTACAACTAAAATATTAGTACTCCATCATAATATATCCTTCCAACTGCTCAAATAAATTTACCCATCTAGGGTTCTCACTACTCATAGGATTGTATTTAAAAGTTCTTACTCAACTTTGGTCTTTTTCATTAGAAATGTCTGAAAATCCTATACTCCTTTAGTCCATTTTTTTTCCTTGTAGGATTGTACTTATCTTTGCAGGATAAGTTATTCTTGAATGGATAAGCCTATTTTTTACTTTTTGGAATACTGTGTTCCAACCTCTCTTATTTATAGCAGAAGCTGTCAGGTCTTGGGTGATCCTGACTATAGTTCCTTGGCAGTTGAGCTCTTTCTTTTTTACCTAATTATAGGATTTTTTTTCTTTCACATAGTACCTCTGGATTTTGATCCTGATGTTCTCAGTACTTTTATTTTGAATTTTTCAGGAAGTGATCAGTGGATTCTTTCTATCTTTGCTTTCTGGGTCAGTTTTCATTTATGATTTCTTGAAATTAGTGTCTACATTTTTAAAATTATGTTTCTCATGGAGTCCAATGATTTTTAAATAATCTCTCTTTGAGAAATCTCTAGCAAGAAATTTATAAAAAACAGCTCTGGAGGAAAGGATTGGAAGGAGAATAAAGAGCTTAGAAGAGAAAGTGACAAACTTTAACCAAGTAACAAACTTTTTTTCCAGGTCAGTTATGTTTTTATTTCATATATCTTATATTTTCTTCTATTTTTTCAACTTTAAACATATTTCCTGCTATTCCATAGTGTCATTGATTTCTGTTTGGTTTATTCTAATTTTATTATTTGCAATAACACTTTACAACACTTCTTTGGTTTACTCATCTCTCTAGCTTAACAAATTTTTTAACTGGGGCTTTGAGCCAGAGTCACACTCCAACTACTGCTATGCTTTTGGATGGGATGATTGACTCTGCTTGGTCTTACCATAGGTTATCTGGTTTCCTGTATTGACCTCCACCAGGTGGAGATTTGAGATTCAGAGTGCTGGATCTTCTACACTTTAGCAATGTCATTTTGGCACTGTGGGCAGGATGGATTGGATTGGGGAGAGACTGGATACAAGAAAAACAATTAGGAGGCTATTATAATATATGGTCCAGAAAAGAGGTGATGAGGGCGTGGACTAATATAGTTGTTATGTCAGTGTAAGGAAGGGGTAGGGTGAGAGAAATGATAAGGAGGTGTAACCAATAAGACCTAGTATCTCATTAGCCATTTCAGGGTGGGGGGCAGTGGTAAATGAGAATGGATTTCCCCTAGGTTATAAACATGAGTAACAGGAAGAATGGTGGTGTCCTTAACAGAAACAGCAAAAACAGATAGGAGGAGGTGTGGATTTAGGGGGTAAGATTGAGTTCTTATTTAGACACATAGAATTTCAGATACCTAAGAGACACTCAGCTGGAGATGTCCAGCAAGTAGTTGGAGATGCAAGACTAGAACTTGGGAGAGAGATGAGCCCTTGGGAAATGATGAGATCACCAAGAGAGAGTGTAGGAAGAGAAGAGGAGAGGACCAAGGATAGAGTCCTAGAGTGCACCGATGCATAACAGGAGGAGAGATAGATAATATATTTACAAAAAAAAAAAAAAAGACTGAGAAGGAGTGATTGGTCCCACAAATAGAAAGAGAATTATGACACTATCTTTTTTGAGGATTTTGTTTTTTTGTTTTAAGTGAGGCAATTGGAGTTAAGTGACTTGCCCAGGGTCACACAGCTAGTAAGTGTTAAGTGTCTGAGGCCGGATTTGAACTCAGGTACTCCTGACTCCAGGGCCGGTGCTCTATCCACTGTGCCACCTAGCTGCCCCTAATTATGACACTATCATGGAAACTCAAGGAAAGACTGTACAAAAGAAAGGAATGCATTCCTCCAAACAATAGGGCCCAGAAGCACCAGAAAGACTGTTTCTGACAACTCTTCAACAGAGGCAACAACCTCACCTGAGCCAACTGCTCTGGAGGAAGGCACAGCACTCCTGGGTGACTTCCCTACCTCCATTAGTGATACACTTGGTGACAGAAGAACTGGAACTCCTCAAGGCCAGAGCCTGCCACCTTAATCTGACCACCCATCCCAGTCTATGTGCCTTCTCCTCCTGACTCTTCTTTCTCTTCTCTCAATGTACAACTGGTTTATGGGTTTTTCGTGGTAGGTGGGGAAGTAATTTTAACCCCTTTCTATTTCTGTTCCTCTCCATCCTGTAATATTGGAAACATGATTGATTACCTGGGCCCCCAGAACTGGCCCCTATTATCTGAGGCTCAGCAAGATGACCTTTCTGTGGCCCTTTGTCAGGACTGAAGGAGGCAGGAAAAGGGGATTAAAGATCCAACCAGATGAGCAAAAGGCGGGATGGATGGGTAAGAGGAATGGGGAAAGACTTAGAGAACAATGCTGCCACCTGCTGTCATAAGAGAGAAACAACTTCAAATGGAAACCTCAACTAGACTTGGTTAGAATATCAGAATTTCTTACTTGTATAGCCTAACACTTGTGAATCCATGATCTCATCTGATAATGGCAGGACAGGGTTATTTCGATTTTATAGATGAAGAATCTGAGGCCCAAAGTGGTTAAATTACTTGCTCAAAGTCACACAACTGAATGACAATTATTCTCAACAATACAAGGATCCAACACGATCCCAAAGGACTAATGATGAAGCACACTATCCGCCTCCAAAGAAAAAACTGATCTTGATTGAACACAGACTGAAGCAAGGTATTTTTCACTTTAGTTCTTTCCATTTTTTCTGTTATTAGAGTTTTCTTGTACAAAATGACTAATATGGTAATGTTTTACATAATTGTACATTATGACCTATATCTGAATGTTTACTAGTACTATGAAGTCACAGTAAATGCAGAGAAGCATAGATTTAGGATTACATTTTAAGGCTTAGAGATAGTAAATCAGTCAACAAACATTTATTACATGCCTACTATGGGCCAGGAACTATGCTAGGGTAGTCCAAACTAGAGATGTTACAGATAAGGAAACTGAGACCTGAAGAAGTTAAATTACCATCCATGGTCACATAGTTAGCAAGTGGCAGAGGTAAGATTTGAATCCATGTTCACTGATTCCATATCCAGAACTCTTCCCACTCTATGATATCTGGAAGTTAATCCTAGTCAAGAAATGCCAATACAATCAATTCCCTACTATCTAGAGATGCATTCTCTGCAATGACTTAAGGTCTTCTCCTTTTGCCAGTGCTAGAAACTATGGGTCCAGAGAGGTCAATAGTAGTGCTGGTCTGGGCAAAGCCTAAAGGACAAAACTGAGTGTTGGGGCAGCGAGGTGGCACAGTGGATAAAGCACCAGCCCTGGATTCAGGAGGACCTGAGTTCAAATCTGACTTCAGACACTTGACATTTACTAGCTATGTGACCCTGGGCAAGTCACTTAACCCTCATTGCTCCACCAAAACAAAAAACAAAACAAACAAACAAAAACTGGAGTGTTCAAATGCCCATCCAAACTCTGTGTTATTCATGCTTCCCCCAGTTCTCACCCTTTACTTATTTGCACTAAAGATCAAGAAATGGTTGTGCTTGGTGACTTGGAATATCAAAGTACGTTTAAAGGGAGGAAAAAATGCAGGAGCTAAACCAAAGATCACAAAGGTGGGGAGGATGGGTAGTGGAAGTAGCTAGCTCTTGCCCAGGAAGAGCCTCCTATTCCAACCTAGGGTCGTTCGCATCTCCCCACAGACCTGCTCCTGCCAAGAATCTGCTCAGGAAAGGGGATCCCTGCAGCCCAGACTTTCTACCACAAGGAAATTAATTGTCTGCATTTGCTTCCAGAGCCCCACGCACACAGACACCTTCCCTCAGGCCATCCACTCCTTAATGCAGCAGAGCAAGAGAAAATGAAAATGAAATGAGCTGAAGACCCAACTTTCTTTGGCAGGACTAGAGTGCCCCCTGCTGCTGAAAAGCCATCCCCACAGTAGGGCCCAAGAAAGATGCTGAGGAGCCGAGTACCCAGTGAGAGCATTTGATCCCAGGATCCAGTCATTTAGATCCCTGTGAGAGTGTGGTCCTGGGGCCACCAGCCATGGGAGAGTGAAACTAGAGATCTAGGTTACATTTCTAAATTACAAAAGTGGTCCACCCAGACATATGAACCTTTTTGCAGTGTGAGGGCCAAATTTAATATATGGAGAGTTAATTGGGTGACTCGCTGAAATATAGGGGTCCCAGAAATAATGAGGGACCTCTAGGTTCAGAGCTCCCTCCCCTCCGAACTCCCCTTTTAGATATTTATCCCAGGCCAATAAGAAAGGAGACTTACAGCTTCTTTTCCGCAAAAGGATCAGATTAGATTAGAATTAGACTAGATTAATTAGAAATTAATTAAACAACAAAGGTGAAGTTAATAAAAAATCAAAGATAAGGAAGTAGGGAAAAAGAAATGCAGATAAATTCTCCTAGCTCTAACCTAAGTCTATACAATCCCCAGCTCATTTCCAATTAAGCTAATTCAAAGGAATGCGGGGCTTTTGTGTTAACTCACCACACCTGAGACATTTGCTAGTTGCTTAAGCCACTGGAAAGGATAGAGAGAGAGAGAGAGAGAGAGAGAGAGAGAGAGAGAGAGAGAGAGAGAGAGAGAGAGAGAGAGAGAGAGAGAGAGAGAGAGAGAGAGAGAGAGAGAGAAGAGAGCCAGCATTCCAGAAATGACTCAGCCTCCCCTCAGTGAGTGTTCAATCTTCCTCCTCCAAAAGGGAAGGTCTTTCAAAAACTGCCTATGGAGAGGTTTCTCCTTCTGACCTCAGTTGCATACCCAACTTCAGGGTGGGCCGGGTGTGGCCCCTCCCAAATGAGTCAGCTAAACTCCGATAAATTTTACCACAGCAGCATGTCTTGTCTTCATCCACCGTAGATGGGGGCACTCATACAATTGATAAAACACTTGGTGAGTACCTGCCCTGTGCAGTCATTATACCTTACTAATCTAATTAATAACATGTATTAGTATTATGTATGTAATAGTGCTTTGAGTTTGCAATGAACTTTACATAAGTTATCTCAGCTGATCTTTATAACATCTCTGGGAGGTAGATGCTTTTCTTATTACGATTTCACACATAGGGAAACTGAGGTTAAGAGAGGTTTAAGTGAACTACCCAGAGTCACACAACTAGTAAGTCTCTGGGGTGGTAGGGGGGTTGAATTCAGGTCTTCCTGATTCCAAATCTACCACTCTTCTCTGCTAAGCCATCTAGATGCTTTACAAAGAATGCCTCAGACTTTCCCAATAGTTCTAGGAAGGAGGACAGGTTCAAAAGTGTGCTTCGGGAGTGAAACACTTCGGGGCTCCTGGACTCTTTGGAAAGAGAGGGAGTGGATGATATCTGAGTGTCTACCAGAGTCTCCCACCATAGAGACTGGGCTAGTTCTTGTTTCTTGAAGGATACTGAAACCACTCTGGACACTTAATTGGCTCGTGGTACCAAAGGCTCAGGCCACTGACGTTGCTTCCTGGTCACCTGAGTACAAAAAAGGAAGTTCCAGGAGGACCTGATGCTTGACCAGAGGACCTCCATGGAAAAATCAGAGGCAGGGGAGCTGTGCTTAACTAAATCTATGCAGTATCCTCATTTAACATCCTCTAAAGGAATAGAGCTCAGACCCTAGGAGTAACAGTGCCCACAGCATAGGAAGATAGTACAAAGACCCTGGCATGGAATAGAGGAGAAGAGAATTACAAGAAGCAGCATCAGGCCCCACAAGGAGGCTTGGTCCAAGCAGCAGTGGACAACAGTTCTGGCCCAAAGAGTAGCAATAGAGGGCAGTATCATATTCCCCAGGGGCAGTAAAAGTAGGCAGGAACCTAGGAACCATTGGCAGCGAGTCATGGAGCGGGCTGTGGCACAGGACCCAACAGCAGCAGCAGACAGTGGTGTAGGCCCCAGTGGAGGCGGAGTGGGCACCAGAAAATGCAGGCCTTTGCTTACAGTCATCTAGAACTGACTGGCCCCTTCACATTGCTGCAGGTACAGTACTAAATGGTCACTGGATAGGCCCTTCCCTGAAGGGTCCTCCTGGAGCACCAATGGATGGTAACAGCAGGGAGGTGAAACCCTACTCAGCCCTCCCTTAAGCAGTTCTCAATGGCCGCAGAATGAGCAGAGACAGGGCCTCCAGCAGAAGGGATAGTGGCAAAGGCTGACCCCGTCAAGACCCCCTTTTTTTTTCTTTCTTTCTTTCTTTTTTTTTGGTGAGGCAATTGGGGTCAGGTGACTTGCCCAGGGTCACACAGCTAGTAAGTGTCTAGTGTCTGAGGCCGGATTTGAACTCAGGTCCTCCTGAATCCAGGGCCGGTGCTTTTTCCACTGTGCCACCTAGCTGCCCCGAAGCCGAGCCCCCCCCCTTGCCTCTTTTTAAAACTATACTATAATCTGGAACTGACAAGCCCCCTGCCTATTACCACAAGTATCATACCAGTGGTCATTGGATAATTCCTCCCCAGAGATGCCTTCAAGAGTGATTGTTAATTTTAACTCTGGCATTGGGACAGGCTACATGCAAAAGGGTAACGATCTTCTAGCTACCTTACTATAAGTGTCTGACCCATGATAAGGGTCTGCAATTGTGCAGAAGTGTTATTGTCTTCACTGTAGCCCCCATGCGCCTTGTACTGGTCCTGCTTACAGTCATCTCATTAGATCAGAAGACTCACTGTGACCACAGAGATTTAGCATCACTTGATACATGAACCCAAAAGAAGAAAGGGAAGACCTGGATTTCTGGTCTTCATTCTCCTATATTTTCTATATTTGGTCTCAGCAAAGGAGCTGACCTCCTACTTTCCTGACAAAGTAGAAGCCATCCATCAAGGGCACAACTCCAAATCTCAAAACCTATATGAAGTAGGCCAGTTTGGGGGCAGCTAGGTGGTGCAGTGGATAAAGCACTGGCCCTGGATTCAGGAGGACCTGAGTTCAAATCCGGCCTCAGACACTTGACACTTAGTAGCTGTGTGACCCTGGGCAAGTCACTTAACCCCCTCTGCCCCGCAAAAAAATCCCCCCCCCAAAAAAAGGAAGTAGGCCAGTTTGGCAGAAGCATAAAATGCTAGAGGAAAAATCTGAAGGTCTTTAGATGTTAAATAGAGGAATCTGTATTATATCCTAGAGGCAACAAGAAGCCACTGGTTGTCCTTGACCACAGGAGTGACGTGATCAGGCCTGTGCTTTAAGAATATCAACTTGGCAGGGGTGTGGAATAACTAGAGAGGTTAGAGGGGAGAGAGATGTAAAACAGACATCGGTAGGCTATTGCTGAAGCCCAAGCAAGAGGAGATGAGCACATGAACCACAGTGGTTGTGATGTGAGTAGAGAGATAGGTATAATTCATCATTCCCCATTCTTTTTTCCTTTGCTCCTGGATCAGATGAAGATTTGGACCCTCTTGCCAAGGCTAACCCCTTCGCTTGTGTTCTTGTTATGGGCCAGGACCAACTCGGGTTAGTTCACTAATTCAGGTTTAGGATTAAAACTCAACAAAACACTTGTGGACTATAAAGTTGGATAAAAATACATTTAGTTATCTTTAAAAGTTAACACAAGTGTAAATGGATGCTGATCCACTCTGCCTTTGCATTCATCAAGGCCAAACTCAGTTAGAAAGATGTTTCATGAGGCAGTTGGCAGTTCTGATAACCCTCCCTCGTGCCAGTTCCTAGAGGCTAGGCTTTTTATGCTGCGGGCAACAAGGAAGTTGTGCCAGGGGTTTACCCTCTAGTTCCCCAAATCCACCATCTTGTCCTCTTAGACCATAGCATTCTTTTTTTGTTTGTTTGGTTGGTTTGGGGGGGGGGGCAATTGGGGTTAAGTGACTTGCCCAAAGTCACACAGCTAGTAAGTGTCAAGTGTCAGAGGTCGGATTTGAACTCGGGTCCTCCTGAATCCAGGGCTGGTGCTCTATCCACTGCACCACCTAGCTTCCCCAGACCATAGCATTCTAAAGAAAACAGATGCTGCTCCTACAATACCTTCTCTACCACCTGCAATGGGAGCTTAGTCCTTGAATAATTCCTTGTCTTTTTCTCATCTTAAATTTTTCCTTATCCTCTATCTCCTTCCCTGCAACCTACAAACATGTCCCGGTCTCCTTGATCCTTTTTTTTATTTTAAGTGAGGCAATTGGGGTTAAGTGACTTGCCCAGGGTCACATAGGTAGTAAGTGTCAAGTGTCTGAGGTCGGATTTGAACTCGGGTCCTCCTGACTCCAGGGCCAGTGCTCTGTCCACTGCACCACCTAGCTGCCCCCTCCTTGAGCCTTAAAAAAAGCTTCATTTGGTTCTGCCATTCTCCTATACTTCTTCCATCCTCAACCAAACTCCTAGAAACAGTTTTCTATTCTCATTGCCTACATTTTCTCATACACACAAACATACACCCCACTCATTTCTCAGCCCCCCTTGGTTTCTGATGTCATGACTCTAATGAAATTGCTCTCTTCAAGGTAACCAAAGATTTCTGTACTGCTAAATCCAGTCATCTTTTCTCATTCTTTATCCTTCTTGACCTCCCTACAGCTTCTAAGAATGTTATCCCCTCTCTACTCCTGGATATTATCTTTTTCCTCCATTTCCATGACATAGCTTTCTCTTTGTTCCCCTTCTACCTGTCTGACTGCTAGTGTCCTTTACCAGATCATAAATTTAGACCTGAAACAGACCTTAGATGTCATCTAAGCCAACCCCCTCATTTTACAGATGAAGAAACTGAGTTTCAGAGAGATTAAGTGCCCAAGGGTAAGTAGGCTGCAGAACTGGGGTTTGCACCCTGGCCTTCTGATTCACACCTCTTTCTGCTATGCCAGCTATCTCCCTTTGCCCATTTCATTGACTTGCTTTTTGGTTTTGGTTTTTACTGTATTTTATCTTTAAATATATATTTTATTTGTTACATTAAATATTTCCCAATTACATGTAAAAAAATTAACATTTTTTTAAAATTTTGAGTTCCAAATTCTCTGTCCTGCCCTCCCAACCCCCCTCCTTGAGAAGACAAGTGACTGGATATCAATTATACATGTGAAGTCATGCAAAACATTTCCATATTAGCCATGCTGCAAAGGAAAACACAGACCAAAAAAAAGGAAAAAACCAAGAAAGTTTTAAAATATTCTTTCATTGACTGTCTTTTAAAGAAACTTCAGCTGGCTGTTAAACCTCTTTTCTAGGCCTACATCGAGCCAAATGCCATAGGGTAAACCTCTCAGCCTACCTCACCTTTCCCAATTCCTTAGTCCCTAAGACAGAATAGTTTTACCTCTTATTGTATTGAAAAGAAGCTCTGTTGGGGGCGGCTTGGTAGCGCAGTGGATTAAGCACTGGCCCTGGATTCAGGAGTACCTGAGTTCAAATCCAGCCTCAGACACTCTACACTTACTACCTGTGTGACCCTGGGCAAGTCACTTAACCCCCAGTGCCCCGCAAAAACAAAACAAAAAACTCTGTGGGTCTAGTTTGGTCTAAGATTACATCTTCCTCCAAGTCATCTGGAATATAGGCATCCCCAAGGCTATGTCCTGAGCCCCTTTTTTCTCTCCATTGATGGTCTCATTTATTCTTTTTTGGGGGGGGGGGGTGCAATGCTTGCCCAGGGTCACACAACTAGTAAGTGTCAAGTGTCTGAGGTCAAATTTGAACTCAGGTCCTCTTGAATCCAGGGCCAGCGCTTTATCCACTGGGCTACCTAGCTAGCTGCCCCCTCTCTCATTTATTCTTATGGGTTCAATTATGATTCATAGATAGATAAGACACAAGTCTATATATCCAGCCCTAATTTCTCAGCAGGAAAAAACAATTCCATCTCAACCCTGACGTATCAAAGGCATCTCAAATTCAATATGTCCAAAATGAAACTCCATTATATATTTCCCTCAAACTCATCCTTCTAAACTTTTCTTTTTCTGTTGAGAGCAAGATCATCCTTCTAGTCACCCAGATTCACAAATATTGTAGTCATTCTTGCCTCTTCCCTCCCCCTCAACTTCCATATACTAGTAGTTTCCTTGTTCAATCTGTTGCCACATCACTTACATCAGTAACCATCTCTCCACTTTCTAGTTGCTATTTCCAACATTTCTCATTTTGTCACTACGCTACTGTAAGAGCCTCCTAACTGGCCTGTCTGCCTCTTATCTCTCCCCTCTCCAATCCATCTTCCATGCAGCCAGCACATTGCTATTGACATTCCTAAAACATAGATCTAACCATTTTCCCCTCGCTCAAAAAAGGTTCAATGTCCCTCTATTGTCTCTGGATAAAATAGTCAGTCCTCAGCCTATTATTTTTTTCTTTTTGGCATGGGGCAATGAGGGTTAAGTGACTTGCCCAGGGTCCCACAGCTAGTAAGTGTTAAGTGTCTGAGGTCGGATTTGAACTCAGGTCCTCCTGAATCCAGGGCTGGTGCTTTATCCACTGCACCACCTAGCTGCCCCCCTCAGCCTATTATTTAGCAACAATTCCTCCTTAGATGGCTCCTACTTGCATATAAAAAGAGGCTTAGTTGTTGTTCAGTCTTGTCTGACCCTTCATACCCCCATTTTGGAGTTTACTTGGTAAAGATCCTAGAGTGGTTTACCATTTCCTTCCCCAGGTCATTTTTACAGATGAGGAAACTGAGGTAAACAGGGTTAAGTGACTTGCTCAGGGTGAAGCCAATTTTGAATTCAGGAAGATGAGTCTTTCTGGTCCAGGCCCAGTCCTCTCTCCACTGTACCATCTAGCTGCCCATAGAGAGATGTACACTCTCCCAACTCCTCCCTTCAGCCCTCTTGTGGGAGCAACTTTCCCGGAGTCAACTGATTCCACCCTCAGAAGCATCCGGGACTCTTTTAATCTACCTGAAGTCAATTGCCTCAAGCTAACTTCCTCTAAGAGAAAATTTCTGCTCCTTGTTCACCAAGGTTCCTGCTACCAATCAAAACTGCTTACTTCTGCCTCAAGTTTTCATCAAGGAAAAATCCCATACTCAACTTTTGCCATGCTTTGGAAAGTTCTGGAATATAAACTCAAAGAGTCTCTTCGTTGTTCTGTGTTCTCTGTCCCTTTTCCTCTCTTTCCACACTATTTCTGTCTCATCTCTTTCCTTTGGCTTCCCCAGGGACAGTAATGAAATGCCCACAAATCTGGAGTAACATGGATGGGATTCTATCTAAAGCTGACTTTCAATACTAATTAAGCAGAAATGCACTTTAACAGAGATAAGCTTTGAAATAGGAACTTGCTCTCCCCTGGAGAAGGAGAGGAGATGAGACGATGAGGGGACAAAATGTTGCTTTCAACCTCAGCAACATTCCTGGCAAACACAAAGGATTACAGCCTCTTTTTCCTCTCAGCTCTGATCTCCAAATGGCTTTGCTGTCTTAGATCCTGATTCCGGCAAATGCAGTGGCAGCCATCTGGCTGGGCCCTAAGAACTTCCTTTATCTCTCTCACCATTGCTCTCCCAATCCTTTGAGTCTAATGCCTTTGCTCACCAACAGCACCACCACACCAACAGCACCACAAATTCACATCTGAATTCTTGTGTGATTTTTTTTTTCTCCAGGAAAGCAACATCATCTTTTAAGTTTCAAGGAGACTTCTCCCAGAGCCTGACATAACCTGGTGTTGAGCACTTTACTTCTGTCAGCAGAAATTGGTATCCAGTGCCCCACTACCTCCATTTTCTATGTATTGGCTTTCTTATATGTTGTTTTTATATGTTGTATTCTACCCCAATAGAATGTAAGCTCTTTGAGGGCAAGCACTGTTTCATTCTTGGTTTTGTATCCACAGTGCCTAGCCCAGCAGGTATATATATGTGTGTGTGTGTGTGTGTGTGTGTGTGTGTGTGTGTATACACACATACATATATACATATATACACACACACACATTTATATATATATAAAACAGGTGCTTCCTCATGTCTGTTGAATCTGATTGAATGAGAACATTGGATGGGTGCCTGGCAAAAGAGAAAACGCCTCTGAAAGGCGAAGTTTCTGGGATTGCTTAGACTATGATTCTGGCTCTTTAAGTGCGAGTCTAGAGCCAAACTCCAGATGTCTATGCCATTAAGGAACAAATAAATTAAACCCCACACTCTGTAGCCTACAATGATCTGATTGGCAATGACCCACTGAGATGGATCCCACTTCACCAACCACGCTGACCCATTTATTGCCTGAACCATACAGGAGATAAGGCTGGATAATTCCTGCAGAAGGCAGGTCCTAGACTTAGCCACCACACCCGGGATCAAGCAGGGTCTACCCACCATCCAACAGTGTGGGAGCAATATTTGACTCAACCACAAGACTTTAACTGAGGGTGAGATATGAGTAAAACATTGAATAAAATGAAGGAATACTTTAGACCGATGGAAGCCTGTGGAGTACATGCAAATCCCCATATCCCATGGTGGTTGGCCAGTATCAAGAAAGGCACTTCTGTCTCCCTGGGTGCTGTTAAGACTACTAGGAAATTCTGTCAATGGTTCAAGACTTACTCCTTTGAGTCCATTAAGTCTCAAGGACTGTTTCATCACCTTTTTTTTTTTTTAAAGTGAGGCAATGGGGGTTAAGTGACTTGCCCAGGGTCACACAGCTAGTAAGTGTTAAGTGTCTGAGGTCGCATTTGAACTCAGGTCCTCCTGACTCCAGGGCCAGTGCTCTATCCACTGTGCCACCTAGCTGCCCCCTGTTCCATCACCTTTTATGGAAAAACTAGGCATTCTGAGATGCAGGAGCCCTAGCAGAGATTGTTTCTCTCTTATTACAAATTACTGTTCTTCCTACATTCTGTGTTCTAACCAGAAGCATCCCTCCTTATTGAAATACACTTCCTTACCTCCACCTCATAAAATATGTAATCTCATTCAAGGTTCAGTTCAGGTAACACTTTCCATAGGAGACCTATCCTGATATCCTCCCCTCCCTAGTTATTGGTCCCCTTCCCCTAGAAATTACTTAGATTTAAGGAATTCTGTGCCTCATTTGCACTTCAGCTTGACCCAGCCTAGCAGTGGATTGACTGATCTGATACCTTAGCTGGCCCAGCAGAACATCAGAACACCTTGTCACACCCTGAAACAAAGTTTAAGAAGAGTTCAGAAAAAGAAATGACATTAAGGTCCTACGGTTCTAGAGTTGTCAGGTACCTTGTACTTACCCCCATATACTCTGCATACATTCGTGACAGAGTGTGCTCCAGATTTAGAAAGAAATGCTTTGTAACTACCATAATTGCTATGACATTTAAGTAAATGCCTTTGCTAAAGAACGAAGTCAACTGGTAAATTATTATGGGGAGATGAACTGGTTTGGGCTCATTAAAAGATATAAAGGGGGGCAGCTAGGTGGTGCAGTGGATAGAGCACCGGCCTTGGATTCAGGAGGAATCTCAGTTCAAATCCGGCCTCAGACACTTAACACTTACTAGCTGTGTGACCCCGGGCAAGTCACTTAACCCCAATTGCCTCACCAAAAAAAAAAAAAAAGAACCTACTTCCTAGGGTTGTTGTTAGGATCAAATGAGATGATGATTGTAAAGCACTTAGCACAATGCCTGGCACATAGTAAAAGTTGTATGTTGTTATTGTCGTTTTAGTTGTGTCTGGGTCTGTGATCCCATTTTGGGGTTTTCTTAGCAAAAATATTGGAGCAGTCTGCCATCTTCTCCAGCTCATTTTACAGATGATGAGACTGAGGCAGACAGGGTTAAGTGACTTGGCCAGGGTCATACAGCTAGTAAGTGTCTGCGGCCAGATTTGAAGTCATGAAGATTCGTCTTCCTGACTTCAGACCCAGCACTGTATTCACCATGGCGCTACTTTGCTGCCCTAAGAGCTATCTAAATGTGACTATTATTGTTATTAGGATAGCCACCAACAGTTTTCCCTAGCACTCTCTCAGTAACAGCACTTGCCACTCTTCAGACCCCTTCTGTCAGGCTGATAAGTGTTCAGGGACTGAGCACAAAGGAGGTATGCTACATATATTCTACAGTATTCCTTCATCAGTCAGTCACCAAGTATTTATTAAGCGCTTCTTATGTTCCAGGATACAAAGAAAAGCAAAAAAACTCCCCAAAAAACAAACCAAAAAAAAATAGTCCCTACTCTCGAGGAACTTACTAATTTTTTTCCCCCGTTTAGAACTTTATTTTCCAAATTACATGTAAAAACAAATTTTGACATCAATTTTTTTAAAACTTTGTGTTCCAGGGAAGCTAGGTGGCGCCATGGATAAAGCACCGGCCTTGGATTCAAGAGGACCTGAGTTCAAATCCGGTCTCGGACACTTGACACTTACTAGCTGTGTGACCCTGGGCAAGTCACTTAACCCTCATTGCCCCACAAAAAAAACCACCTTTGTGTTACAACTTCTCTTCCTCCCTCCTTTCCCGCCCCCCCCCCCCCATCCCCAAGAACTCAAGCAATTCAATATGTTATGCTCGAGTAGTCATGGAAAACTTACTACATTCTAATGGAGGGAGGGGACAAATCCCTAATCTAAAATTAAACTTATTTTTCTAAACATTCAAGGCTCTCCCTATCATTCCGACCATATGTCACACAATATACTCCTCCATAAACTCTCCAGTTCCAACTGTACTATTCTATCTACATAAACTTGCCCTGAACTTTACTTTGTGCCTTTGTCCTCCGTCTTCCCTAAGCCTGTAATGATATCGTCTTCTAATGTTGGATTCCTACCCATTTTTAAAAAACGAAATGTATAATGGAAGCTCTTTTAGGGCTTGTTTTCTATTTTTGCATTTATCCTAGAACACTGCCTTGCCCCTTGGGGGCCTTTAATTTAAAAAATAAAAGAGCTAGAGGAGTTGAATTAAGATGCTTCCCCTTTCCCAAACACCTTTCCTCCCCCCCCCACCCCCACCCCCGACCCCGTCCCTCAACAAAAATCTGGCCTGCTCAGAACTCTCACTATCATTGAATACATTTAATTTACATTAATAAACATTTGTTGGATTTTTCATTCGAGTCCCCATCCAACCCTTTGCAGCACAATTTGGTCCCCTCGGAATTCATGGAGTCCTGTGCTTTTCATCTTTCTAATGCATACGTACTGTTGAACTCGTATTATTGATTCTCTGTGTGTCTTCTCCTTAACCAGACTGTAAGTTTCATGAAAGCAGGGGTGGCCTGGCTTAAACTTTGTGTGGCCAGTCCCCATCATGTGTTGTTACATTTAAATTAAATTTAAATGTAGCAATGTTGAGACCAGTCCATCCATACTAACCCCCCTCCAACACCCCATCATCTGCCCCGATGTCCCACTACCATCAACACTAACCTCTCCCCACCCACACTAAGCACACAGAGCCCCACGGCCCTGGCAATGACATTGACGACCCCCGGGAAGACCGCGACGGGTTCACAAGCGGAATCAAGGCAGGCTGGGCTCTCTCCAGCCCTCTGGCCCGGCCGGGCCCGGCTGCGGGATCCTCCCAGTCCGGGATCCGGGCAGGCCGCGATTCTCCGCCGGGTTTCCGCGGCGGAGCAGTGGCTAAGGCTCGGAGGACCAGAGGCAGGGACTGCCAGACACCGCCCTCCTTCAGCCGGGACGGCTCGCTTCCCTTACGCGGCAGGGGGCCCCCCGCCCCCCCCGGAGCTGGGGAGATTTATTTAAATGAGGGGCATTCCCGGCCCGGGGAAGAAGGCAAAAAATGAGACTGGCGCCCAAAAGGGACGTGCTCCAGGTGAGGCTCGAACTCACAACCTCGGCATCGCTTATGCTTGTACTGCTGTATAAGTACCGCGCGCTAACCGATTGCGCCACTGGAGCTCCGGCGAAGCAGCCTCAGGATCACCCTATCAGGGTTCGCCCTGGCCGCGTGATGGGGAAGGGGCGAGTTCGGGGTCTGTACGGAGCATGCGCCGACTGCCCTCAGCTCCCGGGCCGACTCCAAGCCTGCCGCTTTCTGCACTCGGCGCCTGGAACCACAACCCAACTCCCTTTTAGTCTGTGGTCGGCCATGGAGCCCCGTGTTCAATCCGCCGCGAAATCGCAGCGGTGCCTGCCTAAAGGGGACAGGAAGTGGGGGTGGGGGGTAGACCGTTAGTTTGGTTTGGGGGCCTGGGTCTCTCAAGTCATGGGCCTGGGACGCCGGCCCTCCCGCCGCCCCCACACCCGCGGGCTGGCCTGGCTGCGGCCCCACCACCCTCTGCCCTTGTGTGAGGCGCCGAGAGCCTTCCCCGTGGCCCTTGTCTGCCTGCCCGAGTCCATCGAGCAGCCAAGCTTGGGGGCAGAAGCTGCTCGAGCTGGGATGGGACTGTGAAGAGGGGCTGGGCACGGGGAGACCCCTAGCGAAGCCGGGCGGACGGTAACAAAGGAAAGCTCAGCTCGAGGGGGTGGAGCTTAGGCGGAGTGGGGCGGGGTCTGTGCGAAGCCAAGCTGTGAGAGGGGCGGGGCTTGACGAGTTGAGGGCGGAGTCCTCATCCAAGTTGGGGAGGAGCTTACAGAGACAGAAGGGATTTTGAGCTGGAAAAAGAAAGCAGAGCGGGAGGGGGCGGAGCTTAGGGAAGCGGGGGGCCGGGCCTTTGGATATGCAACAAAGCTCGGGCAAGAGGAGGCGGAGCTAGGGCACAGCAGGGGCGGAGGAAACTTCCGGCGGAAGCCAGGCCGGGAGAGCCCGGGAAGCTGAGTCGGTAGCTGATGCTCGGGAGGGAACTGGGGGAAGAAGGATACTTTGAATCCTTGAGAGCCCTGTCTGGCTAACTAGGAGTAAATTGCACTTGGCCTTTATGTCCCGGAGGAATGTAGTCCGAGTCCCTCCCTCGAGTCTCTTCTAGCCGAGTTCCTGCTTGGTCTTTAAAAAGTCCCCAGGGGGGAGGGTGGTTTTTGCACGCAACCGTAAGGGCTTCCAGGATCTGCAGAAAGCCCCTTTTCCTGCCTCTCCTCTATAAAAGACGCCAGAACAAGGAAAACTGCCTAAGCAGAGAAACGGAGATGTTTGGAATTGGCTTTGCTGTTTCCTATACGTGACATTCATCTCCCGCCTCCGCGCCTTTCCACTCGCTTTCCCCTGAATCCTGAAATGTCTCCCCTGCTCACCTCCGCCAGGGTGGAACACCTACCTTTTCTTTCACCACGTGCTGAATAAGGCTTTTCCTGATTGCGCGTCGCCTCTTCCCATCCTGAGAGCCAGGGCCTTCCTCAGAATTACTTAGTATGTATTTCGTATGTATTTAAGCTTCTAAAAGGCAGCAACTTTCATTTTTGGCTCTTTATCCCCTGAGCTTGACACAATGCCTGACACATAGTAGGCCCTTAACTCTAGAAGGACCTGGCAGGTCATCGATAGACATGGAATTATATTTCTTTTCTTCCTCTGTGCAAATGCACCGTAAATAAAAATAATTACAATAAGATAATTAAAATTTTACTGTGAAATAAACATTTTCATCTTATCTCTACTTTCTTGGCCTTAAGAATGAAAAACACATACGGAGTCCAGATATTCTTAAATACTGCTCCTTCTATAAATAAATTCTTGTTGAGTAATTGGGCCTTGAGAACAGAAACTGTCTTTTACGTTTCTGGAATGCGTAGTGGGTGCTTAATACACAGGAGCCTGTTGGAGCAATATTGTAAGGATGTTCATCTGTGAAAGACTTAGCAACTCTGATCTAGACAATGATGCAAGACTGTTCCAAAGGACCCATGAAGAAAAATGCTATCCACCTCCAGAGAGACTGAAGCATATTTTTAAAACTTTATTTTTGTTTTATTTTGTTTGAGTTTTCTTTTGCAACGTGGTTAATATGAAAATATGTTTTGCATGATTTCACATGTATAGTCAGTAAGAAATTCCTTTTCCAGGAGCGGGGAGGGAGAATTTTGAATTTTTTAAAATGAGTGTTAACATTTTTACATGTAATTGGAAAATATTTAATGAAATAACAATAATTTTAAATAAACAAATAAACAAATGCCTTCTGACTTTCCTGCGTAACAACCACTGCTAAGGAGCTGGTAATCTAAATCTCTGTCCTAACGCCATCCAGACAAGTAGCCACTAGAGAGCGCCCTCGACCAGGAAAGGAGAGAGGTTGAGAAAAAGGGGCTCAGCCAAGTATCTAGTACTGGATCTGCCTTGGGTAGGCCGGGCCTTTCTTAGGCTTTCACTCCCCGTCCCAGCCCCACCCACCCATCTCCCCCCACCCCATAACCCACCCAGAAGTGAAAGAAAGGGAGAGATGCCCGCTGGTCAAGGCTTCTTTATATGCCAGTCTTTCTGAAGGCTGATGCCGTTGGTTCAGGCCTCCAGAAAAATATTTAATGGGGAGAGTGCCAGAAACAGCACCCCCACACTCACTCGCTAGGGTTATAGTAATCTTTAGTGCTTTGAAAAAGCAGGAGGTTCATTCTTTTTTATCCCTGGAAACTAGCATATGGCAGGCCTTTGATAAACACGAGTTGAATGATTGTTCATTTCCTTACGTGTTTGTATATATACAGAAATCAAATTCACCTAATAATCACCAAGTTCGGATTGACAGTGTGGTGTAATGAGAATAAAGCGAGGGGCCTCGTTTCTCATTCTGAATCTGTCCCTGATCAGTGAGACCAGGGGTCAATTGATCTAAAGTCTGTTTACTCATTCATAAAATCAGTGGATTGGATCAGAATAGCTTTAAGGTCAATTCAATAAGCTCGGGGCGGAAGACTGGAGGCTAGAGGAGCTGAGAGGGTGGAGTCTGTGATTTCACTGGTGTAGAGAATTCCCTATGCAAAAACTCTTTGCATCATCGAAGACTGGAAACCGCTCAGCACTGTACACTCAGAATTGCCTGGGGCCCCTAAAAAAATTTAGTGGTTTGGCCAACTTAACACAACTCAAACTTGAGCTCAGGCCTTCCTGATCCCAAGGCCCATGGCTGATCCCCCCCCCACACACACACACATACCCCCCACTACCTGCAGAGCATGGTATTCATTAAATACCTACTGGTTTTGTACCCCAATTAACACAAAGATAAGGACAGATACTCCCTACCCTCAGGGAGTTTGTATTCTACTGGGGATACAACAAACAACCAGTTGTCATCTACTCTACCTCCCAAATGTATTTTATATCTATTTCCTTCTCTACCCTCATACTGCCACTTTTCTGGTTCAGGCCCTTATAATCCATCACCTAGACCATTTCAATAGTTCTTTATCTCACTATCTCTAGTCTCTTCCCTATCCAATCCATTCTCTATAAATCACCAAATTAGTATTCTTGTGACAGGTTTCTAACTATATGGTCCCCTGACTCAAAAATCTTCAGTGTTTTCCTCTTGCTAAGAAAAATATACAGGCTAGTCCCACACCTTCAGAAAGCATTTTCCCATTTTCTTTCATATTACCCACCTACCCCTTTCACTTTCCATTCCAAACTAGCCTGTTCTCCAAACATAACTACAACTGCCCCCTAACTGCCTTTGCACCAATGGTTCCCTCAAGCCTCCACTAGTAGACTACAAACCCCTTGAGGGTAGGGGCCTTTGTGTTTGTATCTCAAGCATTGAGCATAATGCCTAGAACATAGTAGGTGCTTAATAACTATTTGTTCAGTTGAATTAAGCAAATACAATTCAATTTGAGCCCTAACTATGGGGATCAAGAAACCCACACACAGGAACTGGCACCTGAGCATTCATCATTTCCCACCCGACTGCTTTCCTGGACTTTATAGTGGTCTCCAGAAACTCACCATCCTGCAAGATCACTGTTGACCCTGAAATTCACACTTCCTCAGTGCCTCCTGCCCCTGGGTCCACTCCTTTCCTCTTATTGGAAAGGGTGGACAACTCAGATCCTCCACTTAAGGAGGGTGCAAAGGGCAGCCATCTCATTATTTCACATCTGATTTTATCATGCCCCTGTGACAGGTAACTTCCTCCCTCCCTTTTTAGCTTCTTTTGATGTGTCACGTTCCTCCATCAGACTGGGAGCCCCTTGAGGGCAGAGACTGCCTTGTGCAATTCTTTGTATACCCAGCACATAGTAAGCATTCAACGTTTATTGACTGGCTAACTCTGCTTAGAAGAAAACTAGGAATTCTTTTATTTTTTTATTTTTTAAATCATAACAGTATTTTATTAATTTCCAGTTACACGTAAAGATAGTTTTCAACATTTGTTTTCATAGGATTTTTAGTTCCAAATTATTCTCCCACTCTCCCTTCCCTCCCCCCTCCCCAAGATGAAAAGCAATCTGATATAGGTTATATATGTACAATCACATTAAACATATTTCTGCATTAGTCATATTGTGAAAGAAGAATCAGAACACAAGGGGAAAACCTCAAAAAAGAAAAAGAAAGCCCCCAAAATAGAAACAATATGGTTCAATCTGCATTCAGAATCCACAGTTCCTTTTTCTGGATGTGGAGAACATTTTCCATCATGAGTTCTTTGAAACTGTTTTGTATCATTGCACTGCTGAGAAGAGCCAAGTCTATCACCATTGTTCATCACACAATGTTGCTGTTACTGTGTACAATGTTCTCCTGGTTCTGCTCATGTCACTCCACATCAGTTCATGTAAGTCCTTCCAGGTTTCTCTAAAATTCTCCTGCTCATCGTTTCTTTAGTATTCCATTACATTCATATACCACAACTTGTTTAGTCATTCCCCAAATGATGGGCATTCCCTCCATTTCCAATTCTTTGCCACCACAAAGAGAGCTGCTATAAATATTTTTGTACATGTGGGTCCTTTTCCTTCCTCTATGATCTCTTTGGGATACAGACCTAGCAGTGGTACCACTGGGTCAAAGGGTATGAACAGCCGTATAGCCCTTTGGACATAGTTCCAAATTGCTCTCCAGAATGAATGAATCAGTTCACAGCTCCACCAACAATGCAATAGTGTTCCAATTTTTCCACAGCTTCTCCAACATTTATTATTTTCCTTTTTGTCACGTCAGCCAACCTGACAGGTGTGAGGTGGTACCTCAGAGTTGTTTTAATTTGCATTTCTCTAATCAATAGTGATTTAGAGCATTTTTTCATGTGGCAATAGATAGCTTTGATTTCTTCATCAGAAAATTGCCTGTTCATATCCTTTGACCATTTCTCAATTGGGGAATGACATACATTCTTATAAATTTGATTTAGTTCCCTATATATTTTTAAAATGAGGCCTTTATCAGAAATACTGGCTGTAAAAATTGTTTCCCAGCTTTTTGCCTCCCTTCTATTGGCTGCATTGCTTCTGTTTGTACAAAACCTTTTTAATTTAATGTAATCAAAGTCATCCATTTTGCATTTCATAATATCCTCTCTCTCTTGTTTGGACATAAATTGTTTTCCTCTCCATAGATCTGAAAGGTAAACTACTCATTCCTCTCCTAATTTATCTATGGTATCACCCTTTATGTCTAAATCTTGTACCCGTTTTGACTTTATTTTGGTATATGGTGTAAGATGTTGGTCTATGCCTGAAAACTAGAAATTCTTAATTTGGAGGTGAAAGGCTACTGAATTTTAGGTATAGGGATACACATACTGCACAAATCCAGTGGAAGTGGAGCTGGAATGCTAAATTCAAGGAACAGCTGATGGGAGGGGTGGCAGAGTGAGTAAAAATGATGTGGAATAAGTTTGAAAAAGAAGGCTGGAAATAGGCTGTGAAGGGCTTTTAAATGCTAAACTGAAGAGACTGCATTTTATTCTTGAGGCAATAGGAAACCACTGAAGCTTACTGAACAAAGCAGTAACAAGGGGAGACCAGTTTTAAGGATGATTATTTTGGTAGTTTTATAGAAGATGGATTGGAACTGGAGAGGGAGAGACTGGAAATAGGGGAGACCACTGCAACAATATATCAAGAGATGATGAAGCCACAGGAAGCTTCCACTAGAATGGACTGAGGATCAGGCTCTTTCTGGAACAAGCCTGTGGTGGCAGGGGCAGGCAGAGTAGACAGATCTCCTAACTTTCAGAACTTCCCGTGTTCTCTTTGGAAGCATGGATAGCTAGGTGAAGGCGGCTTTCTCTCTCTCTTTACTAACCCCTAATATACTTTAATAAATGCTTAAAAGCCTAAAAAAAAAAAGAGATGATGAAAGCCTAAACTAGAGTGGTGGTAGTGTGCATATAGAGAAGGGAACAGATACAAGAGCTGTTTGGATAGATGATAGATAGATAGATAGATAGATAGATAGATAGATAGATAGATAGATAGATAGATAGATAGATAGATAGATAGATAGATAGATAATAGAGAAAAAGAAAGAAAGAAGGAAGAAAGGAAAGAATGCAGTTTTCTATAATTGATTTCTTTTATAATCCAATGTGTTTCATTTCATTTAAAAACAGTCTAGGGGCAGCTAGGTGGTGCAGTGGATAGAGCACAGGCCCTGAATTCAGGAGGACCTGAGTTCAAATCTGGCCTCAGACACTTAACACTTACTAGCTGTGTGACCCTGGGCAAGTCACTTAACCCCAACTGCCTCACCAAAAAAACCAAAAAAAACCCCAAAAAAACCCCAACCCCCCCAAAAAGGTCACTACCATAGTGACTATTTCAAAAACAGTCTAATTATCTTTCTGACCTATACATAAGATCAAAGAAGGGACAGAGTGGATCACAGAAGATAAAGTGGACAATTTTGAGTACATAAAATGAAAAATGTTTCGCAGAAACAAAACCAATGCAACTAAAATTAAAGTAAAAGTAATTGGGGAGATATTGCATCAAGTTTCTCTGACAAAGGTAATGTTTCTAAGGTATATAAGCCACTCATTGAAATTTATAAGAATAATTACATACCCAAATGATAATCAAAGGGTATGAAGAGTTTTCAAAGGAAGAAGCCAAATTATAAACAAACACAAAAATACTCCAAATCACTATTAGTGAAATGCAAATAAAAGCAACTCTGACATTCCACTTCACAGTCATCAGTTTGGCAAAATTAACCAAAAATGGGGAATCAATGTTGGAGAGGCTACAATAAAACACAAATATTAATGTACTGTTGGTGGAACTATAAATTGGTCCAGACATTTAGGAAAGTGACTTGGAACTATGCCCAGAAAGACATTAAACTGTACATCCTCTTTGACATAGCAAAACTAGTACCAGGTCTATATCCTAAAGGGATCGAAGAAAGAGGAAAACGAGTCATGTACAGAAATATTTATAGCATTTCTTTATGTAGGAGAAAAGAACTAGAAGCTAAGGGGTTGCCCTCTGCTGGGGAATGGCTGAACAAATTATGACAGATGAATATAGTACCACACAACTGTGCCATAAGAAATGATGAAAGGGATGGTTTTAGTGAAACCTAGGAAGACTCGTATGAATAAATACAGAATGAAGTGGGCAGAACAAGGAAAAGAACTTATAAAGTTACAATAACACTGTAAACAAGTAACTTTGAAAGACTTAAGAACTCAGGTGTAATGACCAACACAATTTCAAAGGACCCACGATTAGGCAGGATACCCATCACCTGGTTGAGAAATGATAGACTGGGGGTGCGGAATAAGACATATTTGAGGGTTGTGGCCAATGTGGGGATTTGATTTTCTTGCCTATGCATAATCGTTATATTGATTTTTTTTATTTGCTCAATTGGCAGGGAGGAAAGGGATGGAAAATGTACTTCTGTTCATTGAAAAAAAGGAAAGAAATATTTTATGTTGCTTATTGGCTTTATCAGACTGTCAAAAGAGACCATGACATAAGAAAGATTGGGAATTCTTGTTGTTAGAGGTAGGATTGACAAAACTGGGCAACTGTGGGGGTTAGATTGGAATAGGTTAACAAAATACAGTATGATTTTCTGTGCTTGAGCAACAGCTCCTGTGTCATTAGCTGGAAGACCAGAAACATGACCGCAGGACTGTAGCCAAGATACAGAAGTACAAGTTAATCAAGAACAAGATTAGATCGAATGCACTAACACAGTGTTTCAGTCATGCTAACCAAAAAATACCCACCCCCAAAACACCCCGTTCCTGATAATCATCATGGTGAAATTTCTAATGTTACAGTGCTTAAGTTTGTTCCACCGACATAGATACACTGACCAACCTTCTGATATGTTTTTGTATATATGCTCAACATCCTGTGATTGAACTTTGTCTCTCGTGCATGACCTGAGACTGCTGCTCTTTTCATTTGTGTCTCCAGCAGGCAACTGACAATTTGCGGGGTATGATTGACAAGATTGAGCAACTCATTGAATTTGGGAGGGGTGAGATGACTCCAATGTTGTAAACCTGGGTCACTGGCATGATTTTTCTTAACAGAAACCAGACTATTTGGAAGAGAGGTAGGTTATGAGGTAGAAGGAGTAATGAGCTCCATTTTAGCCATCTTCAGTTTCAAATGCCAGTTGGCCTCCCAGATGGAGATGTCTAAAAGATGGTAATAAAGAACTGTTGTTCAGGAAATAGATTAAGGCTGGTTAAACAGATGAGAGTCATCTACATTTAAAATGTTACAGTACTTAGAGATAAAACAATCAATGGGAATCCATTAGAACAAGAGAAATGCTCATCTATGTTCACCCTCCATGATTTCCCTGCCCCAAACCTAACCAGAATTTTGCCTCTCAAGAGGCAACTATGATTGTTCGTGTCAAGAACTGGCCTCTAACCTGAGGGCAGCAGGAGAAAAATAGAGCAGACCAGAGACAGGTGAATCAGGAATTAAATAGAAGTTTTATTTTCAGAGTTAGGGAAATGGCTTGCAAACAAGGATACATGTGTCCTACTAAGGAGGCCTGTGGCAGTGTGGGGAGATCTCAATACTTATACTATTGGCTCTGCAGTGATCTGTAGTCCTGACAATGAGTAACAGCAAGAACGGGACAAGTTTGATTCATGGCAGGACATTGTAACTGGAACATGGATACCTGTCCAAGCTCAGAGTGCTGGTCAAAGTCAGAGGGTGATCATCCAGAGGGTGGGTGCAAAGGATTGTTGTTATGCTGAGCTCAGGGCAGAGCTTGCTTAGAGGACTCTGGAAAACAGGGTCTCCTAATACTTTTTATTCCTTTATATTTCTATCTTCCCTCTATAACTATACAGAAAACATTTGAGAATATAGGTGTTAGAAATAAAAATACTGGACTTTCCTTTTTAGTGAATATATGACGGCTTTATTACATTCTTGCAAGATTGGGCACACACTTTAGAAGAGTGGCGAGATTTGCCACAGCAAACTATTCTTTTTAATCCCTAATCCTATCAAAAAGGTCCCTTCCCTCTTCGCCTCATTGGTTGAGGACACAGAGGTGCACAATCTTCCTAGAAAGTCTCTACATATTTCCTCCTTACATGTCTCCCCTCCCATTACATACATCGAATGTTTGAAAATGTCAGCAGTCTCCACCTTTGGGGTATTGGCAGTTAATATGCATAAGCTAATTAAACAAGCTCAGTACAACCTAGCTTTAACCTTTGGCACACTTGGACTAGCTAGAAGTTCTCTTCTATATCTACTTCTAGACACTTGCAAGACTATTTTTTTGCCTTGAGCCCCCTTCCTGCCATCTTCCTTTCTTATGTCTTGTTTTCTGAGATAACAGCATTTTTCTGAGGGGAGACTATTTCCTTTCTCTCATAGGGACCACTGGGGTCGAGGTCATTACAGGATTTCATCACAAAGGAGAGTAAGCCACTTTCATCCTGTCACTCTTGTATTGAATAACAGAAACATCTCTGCTACTTGGTCAAGCCTAAACTATGCATAAAATTCAAGGACCTCCTCTAGATAGTTAATGAGAAATCCAGCACCTTTCTTCATATTTTGTACCTTTGACCTATCATCTGACTTTTCAAATTTGGCAAATACTAAGTGTCAAAGTAGTAAGATAGGTCTAGGAAAAGGAGAGGAAGGGAAAGGGGGGGGAGGGGAGAAAGTAAAGGCAAAAGGGAAAAGGAAGAAAAGAGTACCTGCTCTCAAAGAGCTTACTTTCTTCTTTAGGGATGAACATGAAATCAAGTAAGCATAATAGTCATTAAAGAATGTTGAGGACAAAAGAAAGACCAAGGAACTCTACATATATTTGAGGGAGGAGAGAAAGCTTTCAGCTTGGGAATTCAGGGAAGCTTCTTGGACCAGCCTTTTCACCCTAAATGTCTCTGCCCCTACAATCCACTCCTCCAATTGGCAAGTTCCTCCAAGAACTTCCATTTTGAGGAAATGCCCAGAAGTCCTCTCCGGACTTCTCCTTCCATGCACCCACGTGGGCACCCCCTCTTTTCAGCTCCCCTTTATTTGTTGTCCCCACCCCCCGTCAGAATAGAAAATCTTTGAGAGCATGGACTGTCTTTTTGTTTGTATATGTATTCTTCTCTGTGTTTAAGTGTCTGGCACATGGCACACACTTCATAAATGTTTGTGGACATATCAAGAACAATGTGTGTTGATCAACTTTGATAGACTTGATTCTTCTCAGCAATACAATGGTCCAAGATAGTTCCAAAGGACTCATGATGGAAAATGCTCTTCAAATCCAGAAAAAAAAAAAGAAAAAAAAAGGAACTATTGCATCTGGATGCAGATAGAACCATACAACTTCCCTTGTTTTTGTTGTTGTTTTCTTTTTTTTAGGTTTTTCCTTTTTGCTCTGATTCTTCTCTCATTACATGACTAATGCAGAAATATGTTTAATGTGATTGTACATGTGTAACCTATATCAGATTGCTTGCTGTCTTGGGGAGAGGGGGAGGGAGGGAAAAAATTTGAAACAAGAAATCTTATAAAAACAAATGTTGAAAACTATCCCTACATGTAACTGGAAAAGAATAAAATATTTATGTGGAAAAATGTTTGTGAACTTGTTAAGTGGCCTCAGACACTTAACATTTACTAGCTGTGTGACCCTGGGCAAGTCACTTAACCCCAATTGCCTCACTAAAAAAAAAAGAAAATGAGTAGGGTAACCTCTCTTGGGGGCTAATGCTATCGAGATAGGACGTAATCGGAGATGAATTAATCTGGTTGCTAAAGCCTGTTTTTCTGGTTTGTTTTGCGTTGTTATGCCACATTTTGTTTATTTAACTACCAAGGCATTAAGGAAGTAACCCCTTCCAGTAGAATCAACTTTTTCAAAAAGGAGTTAGACTTTTTGAGGTAGCAAAAACCAGGAAGTAGCAGGTGCCCCTCATTTAAGGAATGGCTTAACAAATTGTGCTCGATGAATATGGTGGAATATTATTACACCATAATAAACAATGAACATGAGGAATTCAGAAAAGCACGAGAAGACTTAAATGAAGGGATACGAGAGAACCATAAGACAATGGTTACGATAATGTTCATCAATACAATAGTCAAAAGCAGCAGAATTCAGATTTAATATATTATATATTGACTCATTTTGGTTACAGAGGCCATAGCCAGACCCGTGACTTGAGTTTCTGTTTTGATTGAAATCTATACTTTCTACAGTTTAGCTCCGCCGGCACCCCCCCCCCCCACCTCGCCCAAGGGATCTGCTTTCTTCCAGGACCCAGGCTGATAGCATCCTACGTCCGGGTTCAGGAAGATAACACATCTTTGTAGGTTATGCTAAAACCTCCGCTCAGATTTCTTATGGGGCTCTGCTCCTAACAGGGTCACTTCCACCCCCCGACTCCCAACACACATTCTAGTAGGGCAGACAATTATCTCCAGCTAGGTTAAAGTACAATCCTTCATGGAGGCAAAGGGATGATCCCCTGGAACAAATTCTGTGATCTTAAGTAATCATGCATGGGGTTTGGATTTTTACAGTAAAATGAGATAATATTTGCTTAAAGGTTCAGTTATACAGTACTCTGTTCATGATAAATATCTAACTAGTATAATATTCAAGGATATGAAAATCAGAGTGAGCCATTCAGAGGAAATTCCACCTTTTAAGAAACTTTGTGAGATGTTAGCATTCGAATTATGGGAATTGTGTGACAATTGATGGGGGCACTCTTAAGCAGCAGGAGCCTCCTGGTTTCATTGCTTCTTGCCCACACATAGCCTCTCCCCAACCAAATGCATGCCACTTTCCTCAGCAATTCCATACCCCATTGGACTTCCTTTCCCTGGGACATCCTTACTGGAGTCGCCTTCACTCTTCCGGTAGCCTCCCAATTTTATGGGGGGTGGGGGTGGGCCGCAGCCGGGTGGCAAATGGTGCTTAAGTTGCTCCCACTCACTGTGAGGATTCATGAATGCGAGGGTGTCGTAGAGTTGTTTTCTAAGCCTTGATTTCGCTACATTGTGGGCAGGCATTAGAGGAATTTCCCGGGGCTAGTTTGGATCGGGACAGGGACGGGGGGGGGGGGCGGGGTGCGGGGGGAGAAGCAAGGTCTTGGTGGCCCCTTTGGGAGATGGATGAACACAAGGCTTCCGCCTCCAGACTATGGCCTGGGCAGAGAGAGAAACCACGGTTTCTGCAGGGCCAATAGAAGGACCTAAGGAGGGGCTGGGGGGGGGGGGGAACGGGGGAGAAGGGATGGTCAATCTCGGACCCAGGTGCCACTTCGTTATGTGAGTCCGGGGTGTGAACCAGGAGACTCTTGGCTGCAGCTTCCAGCGATGAGAAAACCAGAAATAAAGAGAGGGGACCAGGGCGAGGGGGTTGGGGGGTGGCTCCATGCCACCCGAAGCGTGGACCCTGGACTCTCCGGTGCCCGCCTCCCGGCACATTCTCTCTCCAGCCCTAACCCTCCCCTCCCAGTCACGAAGCCAAAAACCTTCTTCCAGTCAGCCTCATCTCTTCCCCCAATTACCGGCTAGCTTGGACCCGCTAGGGGGAGGTAGGGGGTGTTCCAGAGTGGAGAGGGGTGGGTTCTAGAGTAAATGCAGAGGGGTTGGCTCTAGCCCCGTGAAGATGGACTCCTGGGGTCGAGAATGGTCCCCCAGGGAGCCAGTCGCTGTTTGAGCCAGAGGATGCTAATTAGCTAGGGGCCCCAAGAGCCTGGGGGAGGAGCCGTTTCTTTGGTAGACTCAGCCCTCACCCTCCAACCAGAGGCCCTGGGTAGTCAGCTGCTTTCCCCCTTGTTTTGATCATGGAGCTCCAAGTGAATGTGAAGACGTGGATTGAGAAAAACAAATCCTCCTTTCTCCCCCCAGTCTGCAACAAGCTCATGTGAGTCCTTCCTTCCTCCCTCTCCAACTCCTCTTCCCCATGAAATAAATGGGTCTTTGCTTTCTGCAAAGGATTTATGTTGTAGTGAGATTATCAAGTCCAGGGTCTTTTCTTGAGTTAAAAGTTTCAACTCGATGGTCAGATGTGGAGGTGAGAAAAAGATGCAAATATTACTTGGGACTTTGAGGATCAGTCTTCTTCCTTGGCAACTGAGCTCAGACCCTGAAGCCTGTATAAGGGTGGGGAGTCATAACTGGGGGTGCCCGGCTTGACTTTCCCAAATAAAAGAAGTGGTTTGAGACACTACAAAAGATAAATCTTTGTGTAGGCTGAAGGGAACACTCCTTTCTCAAGTGTCAACAGGTCAAATGGCCAGGACAGTCATAGAACCTAAGGAGAGCTAGAGATGAGAGAAGAACCTTTTATTTGAGTAATACCAACCTTCACAAGCTAGTAAGAATGAGAGATAGGCTCCACCATGGAGATGAGATTGGAAAATGAGCCAGTTTGCCCTGTAAGGCACAACTATCTTTGACTACATGGTGGAAAGCCACTGCTCTGTGACTTCAGTCATTTTTGCTCTCTGCATTTTAACTTCCTTCCTTGGTGGAAATTCAATTTTTTGTTTTGGGGTTGTTGAGGGTTTTTTTGGGGAACTTTTTCTCACATTTTTTTCAAACTTTATCTTCCTCTTAATTTGGACCTTTCATATCTATTACTATAACTTCCTTCTTTCTCTTGAAACCCCTCTGCTGTCCAAAGGAATTCTATCCTGTTTTAATTCCTACTGCTACTCCTTCTCTAACACCTTTATTGGCTGTGGCTCATCTTCCTCCTCCTCCTACATGCTAGATGTGAACCCTTCCCAAAACTCAGTCCTCGGCCTTGAACCTTCCTCTTTCTATACTCTCTCCAGTGGTGAGCTCACTTTTATTTTTTTCAACCAGACCTGTGATTTCTTTGGTGGAGCCAGCTGCTGCTGGAGAAACTCCCTCTAACAACAGTGATCAATAATTGCTTTGCAATTTCTAGTCTTAAAGAGCTTCCTGGGGGCATTGAGAGCTGAGGTGGGGAAGGGTTCTTGTCAGTACCCAGGCTAGCATATCTGGAAGAATTAGGATAGGTTAGAAGGCAGGAAAAGATTATTTTTTTTTCTCAAGATATTACTCAAGCGGGGCAGCTAGGTGGCGCAGTGGATAAAGCACTGGCCCTGGATTCAGGGGAAATCCTGAGTTCAAATCCGACCTCAGACACTTGACACTTAACTAGTTGTGTGACCCTGGGCAAGTCACTTAACCCTCATTGCCTTGCCCCCCCCCCAAAAGAGATATTACTTAAGCACTTTCTTCTGAATGAAGCTTTTCCTGATCCCCCCAAAAAGTAGTGCCCTCTCTCCCAAACTACATTGTATTAAATATATGTGTGTATACACATATATATGCGTATACACATATTTGTATGTGTTCACTTTATATTTGTGCTGTATATATATTTAATATGTACTTGTCTTCCCCATTAGAATGTGAGCTCACTGTGAGTAGGGATTTTCCCCCCATATTTTTGTATTTGTATCCCTTGCACAATGCCTGGCACATAATTAATAAATACTTATTGATTGATTGGTTGATTGGCAACAGTAAAAGAAAAGAGCCATTGAATCCAGTAGCTTCGAAGAATGCTGACATATGAGAATAAAGTGAAACCCTGGTAAAGTGCTCTGAGGTTCAGTTGAGAGTGCTGTCCTTGGTGGTATTAGTCAGTTTACATATATCTCCACCAGCTTGGCAGGGACAGTGGGGGGGGGGAGGGGGCTCTCATCCCTATTCCAGTCCTCTAAGTCTTCCATGGGGGCTCCAGAGAACTCCCAGATGGCTCTGCTGTATGCTGGTCTCTTCCTGACTGAAAAGTAACGTAAAGAAAGACAGTCATTTCCTTACCAGGAGTATACAGGGGCTGAGCTGTTCTGGGTTTCCCCCTCAGTCTCTGTTCCTATTTCTTTAGGGGAGATTATGGTTGGGGGTGGAGCATGGTAAACATCAGAACTGTGGCTTCTTCCTGAAATCACTTTAAGATGAAAAATTGAGCCTTCAAAGCTTTGATCACCTTCTTGTCCCATCTGTCCCCTGCCTGGTGAGGAGAGAAACTAGAAAAGGGCTCCCCCATCCTGAGCTGATCCCTTTTTCCCAAGTCACTCACTACCACAAGGATGAGTGAAAATTCATCCTTTAGTGGAACCCCACCTTCCACACCCCTAAATAGCTCCCCCCCCCCCGCCGCCCGCCATGGAACTTCAAGAAATGAAGGAAAAATAGCCATGACTTGCTTCAGGAAGAATTTTATTGGGGGGCATTTCATGTAATTCATACATACATAACAAGATGTTGCACACCAGTAGTTACATTCAAATTATCTTTCAATCTCTCTTCCTCTCAATTTGGACTTTTTCCTTCTATTAATATAACTTCCCTCTTTCTCTTGAAACTCCTCCCTGCCCACTAGTGGAACTCTATTCTCCTATTTTTCCTCCTACTTCTGTCCTTCATTGGCTCATCTTCCTCCTCCCACCTCCCACCTCCCACCTGCTAGATGTGAACCTTTTCCAAAGTTCTGTCCGAAGCCTTTGACTTTCTTCTTTTTAATACTTTCTCCAGTGCTGAGCTCACTTTTATTTTTTAACCAGACCTATAATTTCATTGGTGGAGGGGACCATTGTTGGGGAAACTCCCTCTACCAAGGGTGATCAACAATCACTTGGCAATTTCTCCTCTTAAAGAGTTCCCTGGGGGCATTGAGAGATTTTAAGTGATTTACTCTGCTTGAATAACCAAAGTGTGTAAGAAACAGAACTGAACCCAAGGCTCTGCTGCCAGCTCTCTATTCATACCGACATCCTGCCTCTTATTCTCATCCATTTTCATTTGCCTTTTTTCTAGGAGGTGACTCCCTAACTAGAACTCCAGCACTGCCCTCTTTTTCTTCCTTCCTTCCTTTCTTCCTTCCTCCCTTCTTTCCTTCCTTTCTTCTGTGCTTCATTTCTTCTTTCCTTCCTTCCTTTCCTTCTCCCTTCTCTCCCTCCCTCCCTTTTCTCTCCTTTCTTTCCTCCTTCCTTCCTTCCTTCCTTCCTTCCTTCCTTCCTTCCTTCCTTCCTTCCTTCCTTCCTTCCTTCCTTCCTTCCTTCCTTCCTTCCTTCCTTCCTTCCTTTCTTTCCTTCCTTGCATTTCCCTTTCTTGCCCAGGCTGAAAATGCATTAGCCATTCATGGACCTGATCCCACTGCTGATCAGCACTGAAGCTTTGACCTGCTCCATTTCTCACCAATACTGGTTCACCCTTCCTTGGATAGTCTGATGGTTTCTGGATCCTAGAATCTTTTTTTTTTTTTTGTGGGGCAATGGGGGTTTAGTGACTTGTCCAGGGTCACACAGCTAGTAAGTGTCAAGTGTCTGAGGCCGGATTTGAACTCAGGTACTCCTGAATCCAGAGCCAGTGCTTTATCCACTGGATCCTAGAATCTTACTAGGTAGATGATAGACTTCACGTAGACACCCAATTGGCTTTATCTCTACTATCTTTCAGAACTCCAAAGCCATATCACTGCTAGCTAGGCAGGAATGCTTGTTCACCCTTCCTTGGATAGTCTGATGGTTTCTGGATCCTAGAATCTTACTAGGTGGATGATAGACTTCATGCAGACGCCCAATTGGCTTTATCTCTGCTATCATTCAGAACTCCAAAGCCATATCACTGCTAGCTAGGCAGGAATGCTTGCATTCTTCCAGCCACTCCCAGTAGCAGGGACCAATGTGCACCACCAAGACCAGCCTTGACCTCTTTCTCAAGCTCCAGCCCCATAGCTCCAAAAGCCTATTAGGTATTTTCCACTGGATGCTGTCAATGGCACCTCCAACTTAATGTGTCATCTTTTTTCCTTCGCACTCCAGATTCTTACTTCTGATTGTCCTATTTCTATCATAATTTTCCCAGTCTCAGAGGTCCAAAACCTTGGAGTTACCTCCATTCCACAGCAGCCCAAGAGGATCTTGTCTTTAAAGTTTCTAGCACTCCACTCTGCCTCTTACCCCTCTCCATCTACTCCATAGGATTAAGATTTTGAAGGAAATTTAAAGGTCATATAGACGAACACGTGTCACTTTATAGATAAGAAAACAGCATCAGAGAAGGAGCTTGTCCAAGGTCTTAAAGATAATAAGCACCTAAGTTAGAATTAGAACCCAGGTTACTTGATTCCCATTTCAGTGCTCTCTCCATTATATTATGCTAGCTTCTAATAAAAACCTCATCTACTTCTACTCTTCCCCCACCCTTTCATATCATGTACCTAGCAAATCTAATCCCAATCACCACTGGGGGCTGGTGGGGAATTTTACGATAAGAAGCTCTTACCTCTTGTTGAGGGGGTAGAGTTCAAGAGAGAAATTTCTAGTTGTACCACAGGATAGATTTTTCCCATAGAAATAATGTTATAAAAGCTGGTTATATCTCCTTTGGTGCTATATAGTTAAACTGCGTTTGAATAAAGTAGGCCTTGGCTAGCTCCCCTCCCTTTGTGGACATTGTTTTTATAGGATGATGAGGTCCCAGTTCCAAAATCACTTACAAATAAACTTTGGACCCACTTAGCCTGTTTGTTGCAGGTGCTGGGCATAGCCCTTCAGAACAAGTTATAGGCTAGGACTGGGTAGAGTGGAGCTTTACAGAGAAAACTGGAACTTTGAATCAGAAAGAATGATATCACTGCTAGCTAGGCAGGAATGCTTGCATTCCTCCAGCAAAAGAGTTTAAAAAGTAACTAGGCAGGGTGGCTAGGTGGCGAAGTGGATAAAGCACCGGCCCTGGATTCAGGAGTACCTGAGTTCAAATCTGGCCTTAGATACTTGACACTTACTAGCTGTGTGACCCTGGGCAAGTCACTTAACCCCCATTGCCCTGCCAAAAATAAAAAAAGTAGGGTCAGGTTGTTAGGAAGGGAAACGGGGTAATTGAATGGTTTAGGCAGACATGTTATAGGAGAGTGTCAACAAAAATGGACAGAACACTGACCTGGAAATCTTGCCTTTTTTCCTCTTCTTTTTCCTCCCATTTTAATTTTTTTTTATGAATTTAAGATATTAGAGAAAATGAGCATTTCCATATATTCACACTGAAATTGTGAATCTGTATTATACAGCGCTTGCTTTTCAAATATGTAATAAATTCAACATGTAACTTTCAAAGCTGTCCTTCTTGTCTCTGATTCCTTCCAGCTTTCCTTCTGTTCTCCTTTGGGGATTAGGGGGAGGACTCCTATCCCAGTCTCCTTCTCCTTCCTACCTCCCTTTACTAGCAAAAAACCCACTCTGCTTTCCTTTGTCAAGTGGGCTCTAATCTTTTTCCAGTAGTTTGAAAGTTTGACCTTAGGCTTTTGAGTAAGTAAATAAACTCAGCCCCAGCTTTAATTGGGTTCTCTAGCCAACCCACTGTGTACCTTCCTTGTGGATTTAAGAGGGTGGAGGGACAGAAAAGAAAGGGTATGACAATTAGGCCTTGAACCCTAGTGAACTTTCAACCCCTAGACAATCTCAGATGTTTACACATACACCTGGGCAAACCAGATTACATACTTAGAACCAAGTGAAAATGAAGCTAAAAATTCCCGGTAAAACAGAATGAAGGTTATTGTCTTAAGAGGCCTGTGATGTGCAATGTGATAAATTACATTAGATTCTATTTTCAAGGGTGTTGTTTTGCATTGTTTAAAATTATGCCAGTTGTAATCATTCTTTTCCAGAATTTATGGAGACTTCTGTCATGGGGAAAGAGGTGGTACTTTATTGGAAGCTAGAGAAAGTGATCGAGAGAGAGAAGTCAAAGATTTAGTCTTAAGGGGGGGTAATGTGGTGAATGGGTCAGAAGGAAATAAATGTTATTCAATATTCTGGGGAAATTCTGCTCTTCCCCATCCTCCTTCTCCTCTTCATCATCATCATGGCCACATAATACCCCCTCCCCTCAATGTGTAGAGGTAATCACTGTAGGCACACACACTCACTTCCAACTCTTATGTAGCCCTAGGCTGGTGGGGGAGAGGGGTACTGAGTTTGCCTTCAGGTGGCTCAAATTCTGATGGCGGATGGAGACTACCTTGGGCTACCTAGACAAAAGGTTCTGTCTCCACCCGAGAGTCCTTTGTGAGACCTGATCTGGTTTGAGTCAGATGAATCTTACTTTCAAGGAGAACTTAGACCTTGGGTGGCAGAGGGAGAAATAGCTAAGAAAGAAGAGAAGATCTCTGGGTCCCCCAAGATATTGATTATTAATCATGCTTTTTCACACAATCCCATCTTAGGACTGATCCTTTAACCCCTATTCTCTCATGCTTGGCCTCATTTTCTTAGGCTCTGGCCTCATTGCCTCTCCATGTTATTTGCAGGCATCAGTCCCAACTTAAAGTCATGTTCGTTGGAGGCCCAAACCAAAGAAAAGATTATCACATTGAGGAAGGAGAAGAGGTATGAGTCCTGGGGAAAGGTGGGGATATTCCCCATGTCTTGAGCAGAGGGGAAAGTCTTACATTTATTCACCCAGTTGTTTCCATAATGGCCAAGTGTGCAATTTGCACAAATATGAGACTGGTAAGAGAAGTGGGTAAAAAGGGGGGGATAATGTGGTGAATGGGTCAGAAGGAAATAAATGTTACTCAATATTCTGGGGAAATTCTGCTCTTCCCCATGCTCCTCCTCTTCATCTTCATCATGGCCACACAATACCTCCCCCCAAAATGTGTGGGCACAGTCACTGTGGGCACACACATGCTCTTCCAACTCTTATGTGGTCCTAGGCTGGTGGAGAAGAGCACTGACTTTGCCTTCAGGTGGCTCACGTTCTGATGGTGGATGGAGATCCTCAGCTTCTATTTATTTATGTTTATTATGACATCATCAGCAATTTCACAGAACAGACTAGGATTCTCAAGATCTCCTTGGAGTCAGAGAAGACATTCATTCAAGTTCTCCCGGGTGTCTCTATGTAGAAGTCCTTTACAACCCCTACCTACCCCCAATCCTCATTCACAAGGACAGTACTGTGGGAAAGCTATGCTAAGCACAAACTAAGCAATTTCCTGGAAATTGTGTCATAATATCCTCACCTGCCAAAAATCCAACTTGTGAATGAGAAACTACTGAGTATCTGTGTTGGGCTGAACGTCATCATGGGGACTGAGTGAACACAAGTCAAATGAATGGAGGGGATGGCTTGAAAGGAGGGATTGAAGTATAAATGGAAGGGGTGGAAATTGAAATGAGAGACTGAGAGCTGATTAGATAAACTATTTCTTTGCTAGGAAGATGTCAGGGAAATTTTCAACCTATTTCTTGAGTCTGACAGAGAAACAAAGAAATGGGGAGTATTTTGAAAAATCTATGTAATGGAGAGATTGTTGGATTTGGAAACCAAGGGACTTGGATTTAATTCTAGGCTCCATCATTTACAACTAAAAATGAAGAAGTCCACAGGCTTCACAAATTATAATAACTAGCATTTATATAGTGCTTTAAGATTTGCAAAATGTTTTTCAAATTATCTCTTTTGATCCTCACAAACCTGGGAAATAAGTGCTATCATTATCCTCATTTTACAGATAAGGAAACTGAGGCAGACAGAGGTTAAACGACTTGCCCAGGTTCACACACCTAGTAAATATCTGAGGGACTCTAGGTGTAATAATTTGTACTGCCTAGCTACCAGTATTAACTCTTCCTGAAGCTGTTGGTAGTCATGTAGAAAAATCAATTTTTGATGCCAAAGAACTATGGGGCTATGCATACCCTTTGACCCAGTAATACCATTACTGGTTCTGTATCCCAAAGAGATAATAAAAAAGGGGAAAGGACCCACATGTACAAAAATAATTATAGCAGCTCTCTGTGGTGGCAAAGAATTGGAAGTCGAGGGAATGCCCATCAATTGGGGAATGGCTGAACAAGTTGTGGTATATGAATGTAATGGAATGCTATAAGAAATGATGAGCAGACAGATTTCAAAAAAACCTGGAAAGACTTAAGTGGACTGATGCTGAGTGAAGTGAGCAGAACCAGGGGAATATTGTACATAGTAACAGCAACACTGTGTGATGATCAACTGTGATAGACTTAGCTCTTCTCAGCCATACAATGATCCAAGATAATTCCAAAGGACTCATGATGGATAAGGCTCTCCGCCTCCAGAAAAAAAGAACTGTGGAATCTGAATGCAGATTGAACCATACTATTTCTTACTTTTTTTTCTTTTTTGAAGTTTTTCCCTTTTGTTCTGATTCTTCTTTCACAACATGACTAATGCAGAAATATGTTTAATGTGATTGTACATATATAGCCTATATCAGATTGTTTTCTTTCTTGGGGAGGGAAGGGAGAGAGGGAGAAAACTTTGGACTTCAAAATCTTATAAAACCAAATGTTTAAAACTATCTTTACATGTAACTGGAAAATAATAAAATACTTTTAAGATTAAAAAAAAAACAGGGGCATCTAGGTGGCGCAGTGGATAAAACACCAGCCCTGGATTCAGGAGGACCTGAGTTCAAATCTGACCTCAGACACTTGACACTTACTAGCTGTGTGACCCTGGGCAAGTCACTTAACCCTCATTGCCTCACCAAAAAAAAAAAAAAAAAAGATTAAAAAAAACAAAACAAAAGAAAAATCGGTTTTGGTACAAATCTAAATAGGGCAGTGTTTTTGTTGTTCAGTTGTATCTGACTCTTCATGACCCCTGTATGGGGTTTTCTTGGAAAAGATAATCAAGTGTTTTGCCATTTCCTCCTAGTAGTAGTAAGTGGATTAGGCAAACAGAGGTTAAGTGACTTTCCCAGGGTTGTGAGTGACTCACAAGGCCCAGTATTCTATCCATTGAGCCACCTAGCTACCTCAGTAGGTCAGTATCTCCCTCCCCTCTCCCCTCCCCCCCCCCAAATTAAGACCATTGGTCTCTTTACCACTTCCAACCTTTAACATCTTTGAACTTCATTCATGTAAAAGGGGGATTCCAAATTCAGAGTTAGAAGGAACCTTAAGACCATCAAGTTCACTCTCCTTGCTTTACAGATGAGGAAACTGAAATTTAGATAGGATAAGTTAACTGAAAGAGGAATCTAGATGATGCAATGGATAGAACTTCTGGAGTCAGGAAGACTTCAGTTCCAATCCAGCTTCGGATATTTACTAGCTGCTATGTGACCCTGGGCAAGTCACTTAACCACTGTTTGTCTCAGTTTTTTCATATGTAAAATGAGAATAATAATAGCATTGACTTCCCAGGGTTGTTGTGAGGATCAAGAGAGATATTGTGTAAAAAAACATTTTGCAAATCTTAAAATAAATCTTCAAAATAAATAGTAGCTATGATTATTACCTTCCTCAAACTACTGTGTCTGACATCATATCCCATACCCTTAGCCTCTCTACTTCTCCAAAGAAAGGAAGGAAGTATATGTTTTCAACTCTTCTCTGGATCCAAGCTGGGTCAATATAATTACCCAACATTGAGTTATATTTTATCATTCTTTCCATTTATGTAGTTATGAGTCACCATGTATATTGCTTTCCTGAGTATGTTTATATCTTTTCTTTCACATCTTTATATAAGAAGAAATAAGCAAAGTTTACATCTTTCCTTATTTCTCTGAATTACCCATAGTGATTTCTTAGTTTTTTTTTTTTTGGTGAGGCAATTGGGGTTAAGTGACATGCCCAGGGTCACACAGCTAGTAAGTGTCTAGTGTCTGAGGCCGGATTTGAACTCAGGTCCTCCTGAATCCAGGTCCAGTGCTCTATCCACTGTACCACCTAACTGCCCCTACCCATAGTCATTTCTTAACAAAACATTAATATTCCATTGTATCATGCACCACAATTTGTTTAGCCATTCCCCCAATGGTGGGCATGTACTTTATTTCCAGTTCTTTGCTACCACAAAAAAAGAAAATGCTCATGCTTTAGTGAATTTGGATGGGTTAAGGAATGGCTGCTACTGGCTCTAGATTTCTTCAATCTCTTTCTGTCTTTGTGGCTGAATCTTTCTCAACATCTACCTGTCTCCACCCCAGTCAGCCTCTCCATTTTTTCTCTCTCTTTCCTGTCCCTATGTGTGTAGATGACTCTGTTTTTACTGATGTCTGTCTTTCTGAACCCCACTGTTTCTGATCTGTTTGTTTGTTGTCTCTATCTCTCTATAGCAGATGGACTCACGATCTGTCTCTTCTCGTCCCACCTTCCTCCTCAGGACACACTAATGTCCAGTTTTAAATCTAGTGCTCATACACTTGCTTATTTCTTATCCTTCTCCACTCCACCACTGACAAATCCTTCACCCCCCCCCCTCCAACCATCCCATTCCATTGTGTTTCCAGAACTCTCTGAGCTGACAAAGTAAGAGAGAAGCTGCCTAGGACCTTGGGCTAGATCCCTGGATTGATCAGAAAAAGCAGTAAATAAGAGAAGGGCATTTGGAGGGAATCTGTAATTAGCACTATAACATCACAAGGAATTAGAATAATTACTGCCACATGCTTGCCCCAAAATAACTGCCAATGCTGGCTCTGCATGTAAAAGCTCACAGCCCAGGCAGACACCCTGAGGTTAGAAATGCTGCTCTTTTTCTGAGTCAGAGAACAGGTGGTTGGTTCTAGAGAGACCTATGGGATAGCTGCCTCCTCAAGGAGGGAGTCCTGGGGAACTGCACTCAGAGAGGAGGGGTAAGAAACAATGCATACCTTCCCTCTCTCACAGTCCTAGGGGTTGGGAAACTGGAATTTGAAGCTGGCAAATCCTGTGACTGAGGAGAAAAGCTTCAGATATTTTCTGGCTCTGTGACCCTGGGCAAGTCAATAAACCTCCCTCAGCCTCAGTTTTCTCATCTGTAAAATGGGGATAATTATAGCACTTACCTCAGAAAGTTGTGGTGAGGATCAAATGAGATAACCTATGTAAAGTATCTTTCAAGTTTAACACATTCAATAAATGTTATTGTGGTTATAACTTATTATTGTGGTTCATTCCCCTATACTTTGGGAAACTGACCTGGGGGAATTGTGGGGGACAGTAGCAGCACAGTTGGGTACCTCAAAGCCACATGGGACCAAAACACCATCCCCAGCACTCTGGACCAGATCCCCAAAGAACAAGGGGATGTCTGAAAGAGCCTGATGATGCACCTACCTGTACATGGCTACAATACCTCAGTGGATAAACTTCAGCAAATAATTGGGCCAGGGATCTAACAAACAGAAGTTCCCTATGGCATTCAGCACAGCCCCCTTTCCCTCTCCCTACCTGCTGCCTCCATCAGTTGCTGTGACTTGAGGAAAGACAGACTCAGTTCAGTGTTGGTCTGAGCCAGATAGAATAATAATAATATAATAATAAGAACAATAATAATAGCTAACACTTATACAGTGCTTACTATGTGCCAGGTCTTGTGCCAAGCACTTGACAATTATTATCTCATTTGAGCCTCCCAAAAACTCTGGAAGGTAAGTATTGTTATTATCCCCCCTTTACTGATAAGGAAACTGAGACGGATAGTAGTAAAGTGGCTTGGCTATATATCTGAGGTTGGATTTGAACTCAGGTCTTCCATCTAGAAAGATGAACATGGAGACATACATACAGGCAGACTTACTGGAACCCATGAGTACAATAAATTCCGGGTTCGCAAGTAGTAGCAGTTAAGTGGTACAGTGGTTAGAGTTTGGGACTTAGAGTTAGGAACATCTGAGTTCAAATACTACATTGGGCATTTACTAGGTATGTATGTGTTCTTGGGTAAGTCACATAACCTCTCTGTGCCTCAGTTTCTGTATCTGTAAACTTTAGTGCTATGTAAAATGCTGAATATTCTTATCCATGGTAGGTTTTGGGTATTTTATTTTCCATTTATTTCAGAAACCAAAAACTACTTTTTTTTTTTGGTGGAGGGGGGCAGTGTTGTTAATTGTTGTTTTAGATTGTTTCCTATTTGGATATTATCTATATTTAGGACTGGAAAAGGCCTTGTAAGCCACGGAGTCCAACACTCTCATTTTATAGATAAGGAAACTGAATCCCAGTGAGGTAAAGTGTTTTGCCCAAGGTCCCCCAGCTATCAAGTGGTAAAGCTGGTATTAGAACACTTAAAGAAATTAATTCAGGGGGGCAGCTAGGTGGCTCAGTGGATAGAGCACTGGCCCTGGATTCAGGAGGACCTGAGTTCAAATCCGGCCTCAGACACTTGAGACTTACTAGCTGTGTAATCCTGGGCAAGTCACTTAACCCCAATTGCCTCACACACACACACACACACACACACACACACACACACACACAATTAATTCAGGTGATTCATTAGAAATTCAAATACTCAAGCTGATGCTTAAACACTCTGGCCACATAACAAGAAAATGGGACTCATTGGAAAAGATTGAAGGCAAAAGGAAAAGGGAACAGCTGAGGACATGATGGATAGATAGTGTCATGGAAGCAATGAACATGAACTTGCACAGACTTCAGGAGACCGTGGAGGACAGAAGGGCCTGGTGTGCTGTGGGTCTACATGGTCAAGAAGAGTTGAACATGGGGGCAGCTAGGTGGCGCAACGGATAGAGCACCGGCCCTGGATTCAGGAGGACCTGAGTTCAAATCCAGCCTCAGACACTTGACACTTACTAGCTGTGTGACCCTGGGCAAGTCACTTAACCCTCATTGCCCTGCAAAAAAAAAAAAAGAGTCGAACATGACCAAATGACTGACCAACCACAACCACCTCTGACTCCAGATCCAGGGCTCTTTCCAAGACTCCATGCTTTTCCTTCCTTCTCCCACGGACAGATAAGAGGTGAACTAGGCCTGCCTCTTTTCCCTTGGGACTTTCTCTTTACACAATCCAGGTTCTAAGTCTGCTTAGAGAGTGCTCCCGCCTTTAATATGATCCCCGAAGGTCTAAAACGTGGGCTGGAGAAGGTAGAATGGCTCCGCTCGAAGACCCAAGGGCTCACCAGGGCCCGCAGGTCAATGTCATTCCACCAGGCTCTTCACGTTCTGATTCTTGTGCCTGAAGCCTTTCATCCTTCAGACTCTGGCCTGATTCCTCTCAGTTAGTCCTGCAGCATGGGACCCCTGCTGTCTGTCTGTCTGTCTTATCAAATGTTCCTAGAGCCTGCGGATTATGTGAGAAGCAGAGAAAAAAGTATTTCTTTTTTTCTTCTTCCTCCAATTTTTCTAGCCCAGGACTGATTTCAGTAAACACTATTAATTAGCTATTTAAGAAAACCAAGACTGGAGTAAAATGCTTGGAGAACAGCTGCTCTCCTCTCCCTGTGGTGATAGACGGCGGCTCACACCCCACAGCTCTCCAGTAGTCAGCCTCACGGCTCTCTAGCCTTCTGCCTACTATCACCCTGGCTAGTTGCCTTTCCTGGTTTTGGGGCTTGGTTTTGTTTTTCCATCCAGTCACTGAATCCTCAAGAGAGTTTCTTATCCGGTCTCCTTCCTATGGGCAGCAATGCCTCAAAGTTCACCAAACACCATAGTAATAGTTTACATTCATGCAGAGTTTTCCTCATGTTCCCTACGTAGTGCAAGTATGGCCGTTCCCATTTTACAGATGAGGATCCTGAGACTCACAGAGGTCAAGCAACTCGCCCCAGGTCACAAGTGATAGACTTGGGACTCAAACACAGGTCTTCAGACTGCTAGTCCGTCGGTCTCTTCCATCACACTACACTCCCTCCTCCTTGGATGAGGGTGTGGCCTTGACGCGTCTGTAGCATCTGCTCGATAAGTTCATTATGTATCTGTGGTTTATCCATAGGGTCTCTGTTACGTGTGTGTGTTTGGGGCAGGGGTGGCTCCTAAACCATTTATAACTCCCACAAGACCCCTTTGTGGGTATTCCTGGTAGTTCCATCAGCCATGGACAGTAGTGAGGTTCTTAAACACTAAGGGAATTCTCAGTGGTGACGGCTTAAGTCATTCCTTCCCGCCATAGCTCTTTTACCAGATTGAAGGTCACATGGTTCTTAAGATCCTGGAGCAAGGCCAACACCGAGATGTGCTCATCCGCCAGGGGGAGGTGAGTGAAAGAAAGGGTCACAGGGCTGGCTGGCTCTGCCCTTTGGGGAGCCTGGGATGGCTGCAGAGGGAAGGCTCTGGGGAAGACCCTTGGGAGTAAGTGTTTCAGGTCTATGTCTATAAGGAGGGGCCTGAATGTAGGCTCAGGAAGGGTAGAAGGCCTAGGTAAGGAGGAAAGGCTCAAGTCAAGGAGGCACCTGTCAGGTGTGTGGTAGTGGGGTTCCTTAGGGGATGGATTGGATGCAATGACCATCAAGAGACCTTCCAGCTCCCAAATGCTGTGATTCTGTGACTGGGGGTATACTGACAGGGCTGGTCATCATCATGTGATCTACTAGAGGGCCCCTTGTATCCGCACCACACCTGTCCCCTGGCTGCAGGCTCCCCTTCAGCCTATGCATGGGCACATGAGTCACTTGGTCCATAGCCCCTTGGTGCATGGCCTTGGGTTTTTCCTTATTCCCTAAGGTGAAATGTGACTGGCCAAAGAAAGATTAAGCCATGGAGTAGCTACCCTCCTGCCAATTTCCTTCCCCTATCCCCAACTAAGCACTTATGATGGCTGAAGCCCCAACTGATGTCTGTTCCTACTGGCTATTCAAACCTCGCGTCTTACCTCCAGATATTCCTCCTGCCAGCCGGCATCCCCCATTCCCCGCAGAGGTTTGCCAACACCGTGGGGCTGGTGATAGAGCGAGAAAGACTGAAGACAGAAGTAGATGGGCTCAGGTAACTAATTTCCACCTCCTTTGGATTTTAGGGCACAAGCCTCCACCCCAGGGAAAACCCAGGGATGTTTCTGTCCAAGGGGTCATAGCACTGTTCAGTCATTGGGTGAGCAGGGGCCACCTCCAGTGAGAAAATGGCTCAAATTTGATCCAGTAGAAAATTTTTGTAAAGCACTTTATAATATTATCTGATCAGGGCAGCTAGGTGTTGCAGTGGATAGAGCACCGGCCCTGAAGTCAGGAGGACCTGAGTTCAAATTTGACCTCAGATACTTAATACTTACTAGCTGTGTGACCCTGGGCAAGTCACTTAACCCCAATTGTCTCACTTAAAATAATAATAATAATAATGATATTATCTGATCTGTATAAGCTATGGGTAGGAACGGTATAGAGTGAGCTCATCAACTTCTTCAACCACTGGCATCCTGATAACACTGCAATAACCGCGGTGACTCCCACAGTGCTCTGGACAGGGGAGTAGAATAGAATCAGAGGATGGAGGCCTAGAAGGGAACTTGGAGACCAACTAGCTCAGGCCCCTCTTTTTATAGGGGTCTCTTGGTAGCTGTGGAGGGACCACTGGGATCTAGACAGGTATCACAGACTTGGGCCACAGGATGGAGCTCAGAGTCAATCTGGCCATCTTGCTAAAGCAGGGCTTCTTGGCCTTTTCTGGGCCGAGAATAAATTTTTGGGCAACAGGTCGATAAAGCCAACAGGTCTCTTCTCAGAATCTTGTTTTAAAGTGCAGAAAATAGAATGCATAGGCTCACAAAGGAAAAGGAAGGTTAATGAAAATAAGGATGTATTCCTCCCCAATCACACAGAAATCTATCCATGGACCTCTTGCAGGGTCTGGTGACCTGAGGTTCTAAAGGTGATGAGCTACAGAAGGGGGAGAGGGTGAAGAGGCAAGACAGGGACACACCCTACACCCTACTTCCTTTCTCTCCTTTAGGTCGCACTCAGGTTCCCATCTCTAGTGATCTTTTGCAGGAGGTTGAAGAGTAAAGGGGAGGAGGGAATTGACTGTGAAGGGGCAGTGAAAACACAGCTTTAGCGGTCATTGCCACACCTGCAGCTTAGGGCCAAGGGGAGGTTCTCAGAGGCGACCTGTGTTTAGTCAGGGAGCAGCAAGGGTCCAGGATACCTGTCCCTCCTGCCACACGTAAAGATGAGCTCATCAGCACCTCCCGTCCCAATCCACAGGTACTATGTTGGAGACACAACAAACGTCCTCTTTGAGAAGTGGTTCTACTGTGAGGACCTCGGCACACAGTTAGTGCCCATCATCCAGGAGTAAGTGAGGGAGAGATGAGGATGGAGGGCAGGGGATTTTCGCCCCCGAGTCCCTCATGGTAACATCATTGGTTTATAGCAGGAAGGTCATCTGGTCCTTTGTGTTCATTTAGTTCCTTGAGAGGAGCCGAGGCCCAGAGAGTTCAGGTGTGACATGTTTAAGTTTTTGCAGGTTTCAAGGGGCAGAGGCAGGATTCTTCTGATTCCAAATCCAGTCTTCTTTCCAAATCCAGCTGCCTTTCAATATCAGTTCCCCTCCCCCTCTCCCCTGCCTCCTCCCCAGCACATTTGGACAAGGATGGTACTCGCAAGCCCCAGGACTATCCCCACAAATTTAGAACCAGCCTTACTGCTGGGAGGGGCCTGGCTTTGGAAGTTAGAAGGAAAAATCCATTTCCTTCCCCAGGACTGTCTTTTATTATAACCCTGAGGGTCAGAAACACCCTCAGTAGAAGCGAGGCCTAAAGGAGGAGAGAGTCAGAGAGCCTCAAGGGGCGCAGGTAGGACTGAGGGTGGAGAATGAATGTGGGGGAAAGACTGGATTCCTGCCTGATGTGGGTAGATCCCCATGAGGCTGTGCACGTGGCTTCATGCATCTCTGCTCCTTCTCCACTTCTCACACATGGACATGGTTGTGTGTGACATGTATGTGATGATGGAGGACCAAAGAGCACAAGCAACAAGGTGGGGTGGGTGTGAACACAAATCCTCTCAAGTGGGTGCTCACCTACCTGTGCGCCATGTTTGTACCTTCAGGTTTTTCAACTCCGAGCAATACAAGACAGGAAAACCGAGCCTGGGTGAGGATGTTTTGAGCAATCTGTCTGCATGGGTAGATAAGAGGAGGGGCTGGGGTCGACATTCTGGGTGCTGGGCCTCAGATGGGGCATCATCTCTCTGCCTGCATCTTTCTCTAAAGCCTACCGGACGGGGTAGGAACCCCAGGGAGTTCTCTCCTTCATCCCTCCAAAATGCCTAATACTTCCCTATTAGGAATGAATGCCTTTGGGCTTGGGAAGCTTTCCTTTCCCTATGCCTCCGAGAAGAGTCACACTTCAAGCCACTAAGCCCACCGAATAGGAATTTTTATGGTTGTTGAACACAGAGCATATGGGAATGGAACCCTCCTCCTTTCTGCTCCCCCTGCTCTGCTCTCTGTTTGTCACGCAGTCCCAGTTAAGCTCATCAGGACATGCAGAGGGGTCAGAGGGCTCCATGGATGGTGTTGAGGGGGCCCTGATTCCTTGGTCTGTGTTGTAGACCAGCTGCTCAAAGAGCCACCCTTCCCACTGAGCACAAGGGCTGTCATGGAGCCGCTGGCCCTTCAGGGATGGCTGGCTGACCATCGTGGGGAGCTACGGGCAGGGAGCACCCTCAGCCTGTTTGGAGACACATATGAGTCACAGGTAAGAAGCCCGCGACTTTCTTTGGGGCAGGCCTGCTAACAAGAAAGCAGGGATAGCCTCGGAGCGGGAGCGGAAGCTGGGGTGAATGGGTACCTGGACCTAGGACTGTGTGGGTGACCATGTGAATACACACGTCTATGTGTGTGTGCGAGTGCGAGTGCGAGTGCGAGTGCGTGTGCGTGTGCGTGTGCGTGTGCGTGTGTGTGTGTGTGTGTGTGTGTGTGTGTGTGTGTGTGTGTGTACAGCCGAGTGTTCTTGTCTGGGTTTCACGTCGTTCCCCCAAGGGCACAGATCTGAAATGTGTCTCTCCCCCCCCCCCCCCAGCAGGAAGGGGCTGGAGAGAAGCAGTTTGAAAGCTCGGCTGACTAGTTCATCTGGTCAAGAGCTCCGCTTCTTCTAGGAGATGCCTGCCCTGGGCTGTGCCTCTCCCAAGCATTAGGCCTGGGAGCTGCAGCATGAGAGGGAGAGCCTGAGGAATCAGAGCCCCCACAGGGATGGTGGTTTTCTCTCTCCCCCAACAGGTGACAGTCTATGGATCTGGAAGCAGCAAAGGTCCTGCACGGAGTGTGGACGAATGGCTCTGGCAGCTGGTAAGGTTCCTAGGATGAGGCTGATGGGCCCATGGCCGAGGAGGTTAGAGAACTAACCACATGGGGATTGGGGCTCATCCTGCAGAGCCTGGGGCCCCTCAAGTAAAAGGGAATGTCCAGTAAAGGAACCTCCCTATTTGCTATCCCCACCCTCGGGAAAGTACAATCTGGGTCAGACATTTGGCCACAGACCTGGGTTATGCTTTTAGGGGTCCCACTCTGGGACAGACCTGGGGCTGGTTCTCGGTGATGCCCCCTTTGACAAAGGTACATACAGAAGAGCGTATACTCAAGACAACACAGGAAGCACTAACTGCCATGTCGATTCCCAGGGAGCAGCTCAGTACTGGGGCCCATTCCACTGCAGGAGTACACTCTTTGGTAAATTCCTCTTGCCTCTTCTGCCTTAGGAAGGGTCCTCGGTGGTGACCATTGGGGGACAGAACCGAAGGCTGGCGCCACATGACAGCCTCCTTGTGCCCCAAAGAACCTTGTGAGTAACCCTCTCCAGGAGGTCCCCTGCCAGAGACAGTTCCTCGCTGGAAACACCTCCTTCTCCCTCCCCTGGGACCTGTCATATGCCCCCCCCCACTGTGATCCTTGGGGATGTCTCCCGCTCACCCATCTTCCTCTAGGTCCATCCCTGAGGAAGCCAGTCTGCATGTGACCACATATCCCTTTGTGTCTCTGAAGGTACCTCTGGGAGCGAGCTCAGGATTGTGTGGCTTTGTCAGTGACCCAGGATCCGGATAACAAGAAGCCACTGAAGTAAATCCCTATAATAATGGATGACCTTGGTGCCATCTTCAGTGAATAAAACACATCACATAAAAAGCCACTATTTGGACCAAATGTACCTTGCCATTCTTCTCTCTGAATCCAGGGCCAGTGCTTTCTGGAGCATGGATTTTAATGTGGTTCATGAGTTGCAAAAAATGTGAGGGTTATGAGAGTTGTTGACCCTGCAAGTAGGGTTTGCGAAATGCCAAAGATGAGCCTCACCTAGTTCCTGTTTCCTAGAACCTTGCCCAAATTCTGGATGTAGTTCTAGTACAGTTCTTAGAACTGGACACAGATCTTCAGTGATTCAGAGGAAATAAAGACGTTGTAGCTGGCATCTGTGTTTCATCAGCTGTGGGCTTGTCTTGTGGTAGTGAGTCACAGAAGCCTAAGCCTCCGGTTTCCCAAGGATTACCTGGAGGCTCATGCTAGGCACAGGCAGCCCATATTACAAAGATGGAGCTACAAAGGGAAAACAGCATCAAGGATATAGTCAAAGAAGATGGTCTGGCAGGGGGAGGATAATCAGTGGCTAACCCCTGGGCTTCAGTGGTATTTTCTTGGTCATAAGAGGACACCAGGAAGGCCTCTAGTACTTTGGGTGGACCCCCTGTGGGATGCAGCTTGGTGATACAGTGGATAATGCTGGACCTGGAGTCAGGAAGAACTGAGTTCAAATCTTGCCTCAGTCATTTACTAGGTCTATAACTCTGGGGAACCTCTCTAAGTTCTAGTTTCTTCATCTGTAAAATGAGCACCTACTTCATAGAGTTGTCATAAGGATCAAATGAGATGGTGTGTAAAGAGCTTTGCAAACCTCAAAGCACATCATTATTATATTTATATTTTTTGTGAGGCAATGAGGGTTAAGTGATTTGCCCAGGGTTACACAGCTAGTAAGTGTCAAGTGTCTGAGGCTGGATTTGAACTCAGGTCCTCCTGAATCCAGGGCCAGTGCTTTATCTACTGTGCCACCTAGCTGCCCACTAGCTATCATTATTAACTAAATTCATGCGAAGATATTATGAGAAAGTCAAGGAAGAGCAGGAATGGATGGATTCTATGGCTTTTGGAACAAACACCTATGAGATAATAAATCCTTTTGAGTATTAGAATAATAGTATAGTAGCTCACTTTCACATAGCACTCTAGTTCACAAATCATCTCAGGTGATCTTTGAAAAAATCCTCTCTACCTCTGAGACAGGGGGTCACTCAAAGAAAACTCTTTTAAGTACCTGAGTATGTGTTAGTGTGTCTATCCATGTATGTCACTGTGAGGTGATGTGTACATATGGTGTTTATTTCCAGTGACTTTGCTCAGCTCTCCCAACCCTCGTGCCAGGGAGCAGAGGTGGGGAGAGATGGGAGATGGAGGGAAGGAGCACAGGCATCCAGCCTTGGCTCTTTTCCCGACTACAGATAAGTGACCAAGGATCCAGGCCAATGGCAAGGAGGTTCAGGCTGGCTAAGGATTTTTGAAAACAGCCACCCTGCATGAAAGGAGGAAGGGTGCAGGAGAGATGGGAATTTGTCTCTAAACACCTTCCTTTCTGCCCTGCAGCCATTATCTGCTACTTTTTGAGGGGTGGAGATAGAGGCAGGTGATTCCATGGACACCAAAGAAAGTCATTTATGGTCACTGGAGTAAAAATCTCTCAGGAATCAAAAAAAAAAGGCCTTTGATGATTACAAGACACTTTAGGATCAGAGAGAGGAATACATATATTTTGGGGTGTGTGAGCTATTGGGAAGGGGATGGTTTTGGTTATAAATTAAATATCACAGAAAAAGCATATATAGGGGCCAGTCAATATACCAATATAGCACTTCCAGCATGGCCCAAGCTTCTGGGCCCAGCCTGTGGGGTGGCCTCCTGCTAACTTGAAGGGTTTGGAAGGAGACGCCTTCAGTCTATTTTCCCTAGGATGCTAACTTCTACAGAGTTCAGGATATCTTTTGGCCATCTGGCTAGCATGGAGCTTATTACCCTGGCCAACTGTAGAGTCCTTAGTTTAACTAATGATCAGTCTGAACCAAAGCACCCAGGGCCTTCATAGCAAAGGAACCTAAAAACTAACCCCCTCTTTCTTCTCACCCACCTGTATGGAAGTCGAGATTCTTAGGGAAACCCCAAAAGAGAGACTGCCTTAAGTAAATCACAGCCTCACCTTTATTTTTCTTTACTTCTTCTAATAGAACCTGGCGTAGGACCCATTTTGAAAAATAGGCTTTGCAGATTCATTATCTATCTCTAGCCCTCACCTCTGTCCTACCACCTCTCTTCTGATAGTTGGTCTTCTCCATGAATTTGGGAATAAAGACGGTTTCATATTCTTTGATCACAAAGATGTGATTTCACTGATGTGGACAGTCCCTCCAACACTGAAGAATGAAATCCAACCATGGCTCCCCATTCTAATCAACCTTTGGTCATGTCTTTCTATAATTCTTCATGGGGGTGGGGAAGCCCACCCAATTTGCTAGGGACCTTTTATTAGAGCTTTTGTCATTGCATAGACATCGGCGGGCAAGAGCTGTCCATTATTTGTCCTTTATCTAACCAATTCACCTTTTCCATACATACATCTTTCTGATAATATCCTTTATAACACTTCTCTTGTACATTTATTCTCTGGTAATGCATTGTAGCCTGCTGTGGTATACCATGAATCTCTCTATTATCTTTTGGATGGCTCATAACTTTAATTTTTTGAGATTCCATTTCACGTAGCCACATAGCACCATCAGAAGAATATTGTTAAAGTGATGGTCATTCATGGTTAATGTGGCAATTTGATTTGCCTCACTATGAAGTTATGTATTGAGGCCTTTCTTTCAATATTTTCATTTGCTAAAAGAGGGTGGGGAAAGTAGTGGGAAGAAAAAAAATTTATACCTTGTTAATTTAAAAAATTTAAAATTAATGTAAACTATTTAAAAAGAAAAGAAAAAATAAAAACAAACTAAAAGATGGTCATTGGTTTCAGAAAGAAGCTTGGGTCATTAGAAGCATCACATAATTTATCAAAGGTAATCCGATCTGTTTTCTTCCTGTTCAATCCTGTTGAGCTTATTGTGTCATGTCTGTCTACAAATATGTACTGACAGACTAGCTTAATTAGTTATCATTCAAATACATATAAATTTTTCATCCACTTAGTTTTGCACATGTGAATAGTTAGAAAGCTTGACAAGGGTTCCAACTAAGAGTAGTCTATCCCAAGGGCATTTAAGGATGAAACAAAGAGGAAGACAAGGCTGACCAAGAAGGAAGACAAAAGATGAAAAATGGAAAAGATCTGTAAGGATATTTTATAAAATTTTTTTCATCCTCAAGGTAAGTGCAGCTACCACATTTAGGCCATGATATCATATGTGGTAAATTAAGTGGAAATGGCCCTGAAGGAAACAAAGATGAGAAGAGCAAGTGAATTAGACTAAATATTCATAGAAATTTGTGCTAGAGGCAACATAATTTTGAAGTCATTGAGGGATTCTTTTTCAAGGTATGTGAAAGAGAAGGTAATACCATAGGCTTGGAAAAAATCTCTGACCCCATTGTTACCTGAAAAAGAGCTGACCAAAACAGTAATTATTTACCCATATTCCTACTTTTTCATCTCTATAAAATCTTTATGACAATAATCTACACATCCATCAGTGATCCTTGAAGAAGCAATAGAAAGGGATTAGTCAGGCTTTCACAAATTATATTCTACAGAAGAAAACATCTTTTTTTTTTTGCCTTAATGATTTATTGACTTCTTTTGCATTTTCTTTATATTACCATAATTTCCCACTATACCTCCCATTCTTTTTGTGATAAAGAAAAACTGACCAACAAAGTGACCATGTCTGACAGCACATACAACATTTCACTCTATGATTCACTTCTCTACCTAGAGGAAAGAAGTATGTTTCTGAATCTATTCTCTGAAAGCAAGACTGGTCATTTTAACGAATCTGAGTTCAGTTGCCTTTTAGTCTGTCAAAGGGTATAAAGAATTCCAAATTGTTTTCCAGAATAGTAGGACTATTCACAACTTCACCAATAATGTACTGGTATGCCACATATTCAGTTGTTATTGTAGTCATTGAGTATTTTGTTCTTCTGGTTTTGCTTTTTCAACTCTATTGGTTCATAGGAATCTAATTATATTTCTCCAGATTCATCTTCATTTTACAATGATACAATGGTACTTACATTTATATATCTCATATATAAATGTCAGTCATACCTGAATCAATGGGGTTTAGTTTATGAGTTTTTTTCCTTTCACAAAAGTACCCGATAAGAATATTTTAATATATATGAAATCTTTTCTCTTTTTCACTTCCTTGGGGGTACACGAGTGGGCTCACTAGGTGAAAGTATATCCTTTAATAATCCCAAATTATTTCCCAGAACAGTTGGGCCAATTCACAGCTCCACCAACAGTACAGCAGTATGCCTATCTTTCTATAAGCTCCTGAATTTAAACTATTTCAGCCTACCATTTTTTCAGTGTGATGGATGAAAGAGAAAACCTCAGAATTGTTTTAATTTACATTTATCTTATTGATAATGGAGCATTTTTATATGGTTCTTGACACAGTCTGTATTCCTTCTTTTGAGATCTTTTTGTTCATACATACTTTTGTCCAAGGTCAAATCGCTGATGAGAGTTTGGAATTCCTGAAAGGTGGAGTTTGTAAAAATGCCCTTTAGCATGGATAAATAGAAGAAACCTGTTCAGGAATAGGAAGATCATCTTCTAGAGTTCATGGAGCTATGTGGGCAATTAGGTAAGGGAAGATCTATGGACCTGGAAGAGAAGGCTCATCATATTAGGGGAAATGAGCAGAGGGTTGTGGATCCAAAGCAAGATCGGGTTGCCAATTATTAATTGAAATTGAAGAATAAACTTGTATCCCAGACAGAAGAGGAATCTACTTTTCCAATGACGGAAGGAACTGAGGAGAGCTCAACCTTGATGTCTGCATAGATGTTTAGCAAACTAGCAAAGGAGAGCAATCCAGAGGATTTGTAGGTTACAGGAATGTAATCAAGATATGCACACTTTCCCTATGGGCCAGGAAAAAGTTCTGTGAATTCGGAGAACTATCCCAGACAGCCCTGGGATAGACTAGAATTATCTTTATGTGGAGGGCTTGGGGAAGGGAGATTTTTCCATCTTGATTGGATTTTTTTTTTTAAACCATCTACAACAGAAGAGAGGAGGAAATCATTGGCGGCTGTAGTGAGTGGAGCACAGCAAGATGGTAGGTAGGCATTTTGAATGGAGACTAACAATAGGGTGTTCATGTGGCTAGAACTTCATCTGCTTGCTGCTCCACCTATTAAAAGACAGGGGAAGGGGGGCATCTAGGTGGCACAGTGGATAAAGCACCAGTCCTGGATTCAGGAGGACCTGAGTTCAGATCTGACCTTAGACACTTGACACTTACTAGCTGTGTGACGTTGGGCAAGTCACTTAACCCTCATTGCCCTGCCCCCCACCCAATACATTTTTATTTTTTTATTTTATTTTATTTTTTTAGTGAGGCAATTGGGGTTAAGTGACTTGCCCAGGGTCACACAGCTAGTAAGTGTTAAGTGTCTGAGGCCAGATTTGAACTCAGGTACTCCTGAATCCAGGGCTGGTGCTCTATCCACTGCGCCACCTAGCTGCCCCCACCCAATACATTTTTAAAAAGCAGGGCTAGCTGTGTAACCCTGGGCAAGTCACTTAATCCTCATTGCCCTGCCCCCCCCCCAAAAAAAGCAGAGGAATGGCTACAATATTCTGATTGCTGCCTGTGAACATTCTTTTACAGCTTAAAAAAACTGCAAAAAGTTGAACTATTCTCTTGGAAGTGTCTACAGACTGATGGTGTTCAATTCTTTATGGCTTTTTGTTTGTTTCTCTGTTTTTTCAAACTGTATATATTTCTGGTTTTTGTTTCATAGATAAAAGTATGGTCAACCTTAATTGCCTCTGTGATATGTGTCTGTATGTTAACTGCATGCAAGGACAACTGTATTGAAGAATGCCTATGAACACAAATAGATCAGGATGAGGATCTGTGGTTCCATCTAAAATAGCCAGGATTTCATCCTTAACTGGGGACTTTGAGCTGAAAGTAAGATAAAATTTTGTGGTTTTGATTAGTCATATATTTTTTATTAACTTCCAAAAAGGCAGAGCTAAACTGGATCCAGGGATTTTTTTTTAAATTTCCCTAGGATAAAGATGAGTCAGAGAATCATTTTTCCTTTCTGGGAAAAAGCTGGGGACTGTCATATTACTTGTCCTCACTCGTTCCTTTTTCTTTCCCTTCATCTCTTCTCCCCCACATCCCTGAAATTGAAGGTAGTGATCAGGGTACCACTTGGTGGGCAGAGAAATAGGAGTGGCTGGTAACTACCAAATTCTTTAGATGGAAGGGAAATCCTGCATATAGCCAAACTTTACTGCACAGTGCTACTAAGAGTGGGGTGAAATGGATGTGAGATGATCTCATTGCCACCAAGAATGTCTAACATGGACATTTTTTAATGTCAACAAAGGACCTGAACCAGAAGTCACCAGTTATATTGCTTTGTTTTGTTTTGTTTTGTTTTTTTGGTGAGGCAATTAGGGTTAAGTGACTTGCCCAGGGTCACACAGCTAGTAAGTGTTAAGTGTCTGATGCCAGATTTGAACTCAGGTCCTCCTGAATCCAGGGCTGGTGCTCTATCCACTGCACCACCTAGCTGCCCCTCACCAGTTATATTGGCTCCACTTGGTCCTTTGGGTTTCTTCCTAAATTAATTTGAGCAGCAACCAGTGGCATTATGGGAGTTGATGTGCTATTGCAAATTGGCTTTAAGGGTATGAATTAAAGACAGCCTCTGTAGATAGTTGGCCTTGGTTTGTTTCACAAAAGAGCTTAAGATGCCTCCAAGAATAATCAAGATAGAGTTTGCAAGCTCTCTCTCCTATGGAGCAAGATGCTAGATAGTAGCTGGAGATGGAGAGATGATGGTAGAGATCAGCAGGGCAGTGGAAACACCCAGCAGGCTATACATAGCAGGGCAAGGGACAGCTTTAGTGGAAAAAAGCAGCTGGCCCTATGATGTCAACAGAGGACCTATGCTGGCCCAGCAGCAATTGGAGACATGAGTTACTCTTCCATATGTTCCTTATGTGTATGCCCTTCTACATCTTGTCTTCCCATATGTAAGGCGACCCTGAGCAGTGGTGTGTTAACCTGGAGCATAATGCCATGTCTCTGGGTATATGGAAATCTCTGTCACTTATCTTGATGTCCTGTTTAATTGGATGACTTTTGCTTTGAGCAATCCTCAGCTATGTTTTTCCCCCCAGGGCAATGAGGATTAAGTGACTTGCTAGTAAGTGTCAAGTGTCTGAGGCCAGATTTGAAATCAGGTCCTGCAGAATCCAGGGCCAGTGCTTTATCCACTGTGCAACCTAGCTGCCCCACCCCAGCTATGGTTTTAAGTGGTTGATGACTCACAATATGATTTGAAACTGGGGTAGCATTAGTGATGGGTGTTGAAAGGAGGATTGACCTGTGAGGGAGGGTACCCAGGAATTACAAAAAATTGGCCCAGATAATAGTTGACAACATATGATATACGGTATGGTCTTCCAAGGTTGTGGAGAGAGGTGTATGTGCATTAAATGGAGGGGACAGAGTATGGTATTCCTCCACCTTCCCCAAAGCTCCAGGAGCATCAGAAACCAAAGGTTCAGGAAAACATTGTTCTGGGAATGTCCCTAACCATGTCTCTACCAGACGGTTCAGCTAAGTAAACTGGGGGAGCTTCCCACATATAAAGCAAAAACAGCAGCTCAGTCCTCCCTCTCTCCTACGTGGGAGAATGAGGAGACTACATGTCAGCAATCTGTTGTGCCCCTTCTGAAAGATCGCCAACTTTTGCCTCAAATGAATTACTTAATCTATGTATCATTTTTACCTTTGGATTCTCTTGTACTGTTTGTAAGCAAAATAGTCATCTATGGCTGGTTGTTCTGGATTGCAGTAAATGTGGTTGGGGAGACCACCTCTAGAGCAAAGCTTCTTAAACTATAGGTCACAACCCCATATGTAGTCGCATAACTGAATGTGGGGGGTGGCAGAAAATTTGGCAGTAAATGTTTGATTTGTATACCTATTTGGTGGGGGGCGGGGCAATGAGGGCTAAGTGACTTGCCTAGGGTCACACAGCTAGTAAGTGTCAAGTGTCTGAGGCCAGATTTGAACTCAGGTCTTCCTGAATCCAGGGCCGGTGCTTTATCCACTGTGCCACCTAACTGCCCCCCAGGATACCTATTTCATATACCTATATACCTGGAGTTCTGTAAAAATTTCTCAGGCAAAATGGGGGTGTGAGTAGAAAAGTTTAAGAAGCTGGGCTCTAGAGAAGTGAAAGAGGAAGAGCTATTATTTGTAGGGCCACGGTTTTTGGAGGAGAAATTCTTTGTGCCCTGGGACATGACAAAATATTACCCACTACTGGATGGGAACCTGGTTGAAGAGCTTTCTAGCTCAGCTCCTGTGGGCTGCAATTCACTAAAAACACAAATGTGAGGAACTAATAAACAACCGCCCCCATCAATATGATGGCCCTGTGTGAACCTGAGTCAATTCAACCATTCAATTCAATTTAACCAACATTTATTAAGAGCATTTATTAAGTATCAGGCACTCTGCTCTGCAATGAAGTCTCCCAGAGGTCACTGAGCCAGTCAAGAGCCTTGATGAAGGCAAATTGTCTAACATACTCAGTACAGATCTAGTTTATTCCCTGCCCTGTGTCTATTCACTCCTCCATGATTTTCAGGAACTAGAAAGATGGACTGAGATGGGCGGGTAATTTGGGTAAATCCAGAGATGTTACATTAAGGGAGTGCCATGTCAGGCTGAATAAGCAGAGATGCAGCCAGGCAGGGCAGCAGGTGGGTCCTGGCGGTGAGCTGGACATTGGGGTAGTCTGGTGGCAGCTAGCAGGGAGCAGGGGTCACAGGGAAAGGAATCCAGTTCCTGGGGAATAAAGGGATTAGGCACCAAAGCAATGACTTCAGGTTCACAAACAAGACAAGAACACAGTTAACGAGGTGGCGGAGCGGCTTAATTACAATGGACAATGTAAGAGTCCAGTTACTACAACGGAAGTACAAGCTCAGCAAACAGTAGATCTGATTTGATTGGTACAAAGCCCTCGTCTATAAATCCATTCAATTCCACGGATATTTATGAAATACTGACCCATGAATCATAGTGGATGTTGTGCATATGAAAATGAAATGTGTCAGCTTCTGTCCTCAGAATTTACAATCTAGGAGGGACATTAAGATGTGCATACAGATAAATGATATAAAATACCAAAAGGAAGTGTTTAAACAAAGCAGATCTGTGGTGGGAATGATCATTTTCTGAGCTGGGCCCTGAAAGATCTTTCCCCAGCCTAGAGGCTGGACCAATCCCAGAGTGTCAGGACATATTTGAACCCTGTGGTCAGATCCCTGATCCCAGAGCCCAGGATGGGTCAGGGAGTGAATGATTCTAACCATGGGGACCAGAGGAATCGATCCCCAATCCCCATTCCTAGACACAGTTCTCTTGTGGAAGCTGCTCTCTGTCCTTTTCCAAGCCTGAAGGAGAGGACACGACCCCAATCCTAGGATGGGGTGCCCTCAGGAGGTCAACCGGAACACAGAGGGTGGGGGCGTGAGAATAGTTCCTCTTTGTCTATAGAGGATCTCTGATCCTTATCATCGGTGAGAGCATAAGATGAAATCTCACGGATATTACACAGCTGCTCTCATTTTATTTCCTGGGTTGGCTGTCGGGCCTCTGGTTACCTCTGTTGTTTAAGTAGTGTCCAGTCCCGTGCTGGTCATTGAAAGTAACAAGATGAGGGACACAAGGCTCTGAAGTGACCTTCCATTCTTCAAGAGCAGCGGAGCCTTGTGGGAGCCCCAGCCACCATCTTCTCTGAGACTTTGAAGGAACATGATGCAAGAAGCACAATGCAACCCGAGCTTCTCAACTGCCCTGTCAGCCTTCCTAGCCCCAGTGCTGGCTTTGGAGTGTATTGTGGGCCTGGTGGGGAATGGCTTTGCCCTCTTCACCTTCTATTTTCAAACGCAACCTTGGAAGTCGAACACCATTTTTCTGCTGTGCCTAGTCATTGCCGATTTTCTCCTGATTATCAACTTACCCTTTCGGGTAGATTATTATGTGCACAACCAGACTTGGAACTTTGGGCCTGCTTCCTGCAAGGCTAACCTCTTCATGATGTCCACCAACCGCACGGCCAGCATCGTCTTCCTCACGGCTGTTGCATTCGATCGGTATTTGAAGGTGGTATGGCCCCACCACGCGCTGAGCCGGGCATCTGCAGCGTCAGCAGCCCAGGTGTCTGCGGGGCTATGGGGGATCATCGTGATCATGAATGTGCCCCTGCTCCTCATGGATCCCCAGCTCCTCTACTCCGAAGCCTCTTGCCTCAGTTTTACAATAAACACTCAAAACTCTATTGCCCAGCGCTGGCACCACATACTCTATGTGCTGGAATTCTTTCTGCCATTGGGAATCATCCTTTTTTCTATCTTCAACATCATCTTCACCACCAGACGGCAACGACGGAACCTGGGCAAGCAAGCAGGGGTTCGACGGGCAATTCTTGTCCTGGGAGTAATTGTCGCTGTCTACTTTTTCTGCTTCTTGCCCAGCACTGTCTTTGGGATAGCCTCTGTCCTAGCCAAGCGATTCAAGAATTGCCATGCCCTCAGCATCTGTGCAGAGCTGTTCCATGGAGCACTGGCCTTCACCTACCTCAATAGTACCCTTGATCCTGTGCTTTACTGTTTCTCCAGCCCCAACTTTCTCCACCAGAGCAAGATGCTTCTCTGTAGGAGGGACCAGTCAGCTGGAATAAGTGATGAGCGAGAGGGTGATGATGGCAGCCAGGCAGATGGATTCAAGGAAGGTGGACGCAGGAACTTTTCAGGATTAGGTCCAGATATTGGTTTCTAGGTGAGGAACCAAGCAGCCCTTTGCCCTACTCCCTCTGGTCTTATCTATCGTTGGAAAAATATCTGAGAAGCTTGGGTAAAGGGGTTTGATTACTCTGGTCATTAGGCTCCATCATGCAAATTTTGGTGGATGGAAATAGAACCTGCCTTGTAAACTTCCTCTGTCCCAGTCAGCCCTCACTCTTTAAGAAATTCAAAAAGAGATTACTGATTATCTATGGCTGGGGAGGGATGGGTTTCTCAGATGATGTGGTAAGACTCTCCAGGCTCCAATCTCAAACCACTGGTGGGACAGGGCTTGGAAGTTGAAGTGAGCCCTAGGGCTTGGAAAGGCCTTGGGAGATGGACCATGCCTGGATTTTTCAAAGCTAAGTATAGCCATACCTATTACCAGTTCTCCTGTCCTTAATAAACCAAACTCACAGAAGGCACATCTAACCAGGTATCTGTGTTTGTTCCTGTGAGCTTAGCCACAGTACCACATCCCTGAAACTGGGAACAAAATATACAGGAAGCACTTGGGGGTGAATGTGGGGCTACAGTGGGGGGGTTGATGGTGCAAAGAGCCTTCCCTTGGAATATATTTCTGGGTGTTGAGTGGGGTATTCTTAGATAGGCCAAAATCCCAGGTTGAGCCCCGCCATGTATGCTGTAAGACTGATCTTTGTCTTACCTCCACCAAGGAACTATACAGAACTGGTCTGTAGATCATTCCTTCCTCTTTCCACTGAAACCTATCCCCAAAGAAAATGACATCTTATCTTTAGGACAGGGATGCTTTAAATGGCAGCCACTACTAAACTCAATGAGGTCTAGCCTAAAATCATATCTCTGCTAGGGTCCCAAGAGGTAGCTTTGTGGACAGCATCCTCAGGAGTCAAGGAAGTCCCTAAACCTCTCTTTCTCCCCTCAGGGCAACCCAGTAGGGATCTATTCTTTATGAATTTAATCTGAGGTTTTCAGGAGCTCAGGTATATACCTAGGCTGGTTCACCTTTAGTGGAACAAATCCACTTAAAAGTCACTGCCCACCCCTGGGCAAGACAGGTTGATTTTTTTTTTTTTGGCGGGGCAATGGGGGTTAAGTGACTTGCCCAGGGTCACACAGCTAGTAAGTGTCAAATGTCTGAGGCTGGACCCGAACTCAGGTACTCCTGAATCCAGGGCCGGTGCTTTATCCACTGCGCCACCTAGCCGCCCCCAAGACAGGTTGATTTAAGGCAATCTTGATCCAACTCCTAGAAACCCCTCCTTCTAGTGTCCAGCTGGGAAAAGAGTCTGTTCTTCCATCTCCTTTGTGATTTTATCCACTTTGATAGTTACTCCTGAGCCTATTCTTTCTTGAGCAGGTATTCTTTACCTGTTTGTGTGTGTCATGAACCCTTTTGGCAGTCTGGTTAAGGCCTATGAACCCCTTCTTGGAATAATGCTTTTAAGTATATTAAATATATATATATATATATAGTTCATGGTTAAGAACCCATAGTTAAGAATCCCTGTCCTAGAGCAACAAACCACTGTTTGTTTAATGTCTTCACCTACACATTCTCATTCCTTTGAAATAAATTGTAGAGCTGGAAGATCTTTCCAAATCATATAATATAGTCCAAGCTTCTTATCTTCTTATTTTTATAGAGATAAAAATGTAAAAGCCCTTGGGCTTTATCTCTGAGCTTCTTTACCCATGACCTCACTCTCACCTCCATTTTCCTTTTCTGAAAACTCTCACAAACTAGACACAGCAGAAATCCACAGAATGTCTCCTCTAAAAGAAGAATGATGAGTTTTCAATATGCTTCTCTACTAGTTCCTGCCTTCCCCTTTCCCCCTTTTCCCTACCTCTCATCCCATCCTACCCTCACTCCCTATTTCTAATTTCCTGGAGGTAACAATCCTGGTTGGGGAGAAGGGATTAGAGGGTATTCCTTATTTCTCTTAAATGCTTTCCCTTCCCCATTCCCTATGTTCAATTCAAAAGTCCAATGAAGTAAAGGGAGGATCAGAAACCCCAGCCTAGTTTTGAGCTTAGCTTGAAGCCTCAAATTTCCAAATAAGAAATCCTACTAGAAGTACTACCTGGATAAGTACAAACATTGAACTTGTTTCCTTCCCTATCTATCACTGCGACTTCTCCTGGGAGTAGTTTGGGGCCAAAAAAAAAATGATCTAGAATCTAAAGAGATTCTCCCCAGTTGCAATTTGCAGATTCTGAGGCCTAGAGAACAGTGAGGAACACTATTCATTCAGACCTAATCCCTTGTCATCATTAAAGCTCAATCAGAGGGGCAGCTAGGTGGCGCAGTGGATAGAGCACTGGCCCTGGACTCAGGAGGACCTGAGTTCAAATCTGGCCTCAGACACTTAACACTTACTAGCTGTGTGACCCTAGGCAAGTCACTTGACCCCAATTGCCTCACCAAAAAAAACAAAAAAACAAAAAAAAAAACTCAATCAGAAACTTTCATGAGAGTGAAACAAATTCTGATTAGGTTTTTGACTCTGGGGGTGGTTTTGATTTAGTTGTACAAAGTAAATGCACGGTAGGACTCCTGAGGCTTAACTACTGGAAAGCAGGGTTTTTCCCTTCTTTTTTCTCAGGGATGCTCACAAAGCTAACCAGAGGGAGCCAAGGCACTAAAGTACAAAGAATACTGGCTTTGGTGTCAGAAGACCTCAGTTTGATCCAGCTCTGCCACTCAGTGGTAGTGAGACTATGGACAAGTGGCTTGGCTTTTTCGATTATCTTTTCCTTATCTATAATGCCTAGTTTGGGTTGGTACTCACAGCAGCAGCACAAGCCTCTGGGACAGTTGGGGTCTTGTGAGGCAAACAAGGACAAAACTATTTGCCTGGGAGGAAGGATGTGGAACTGGGGAAAGAGACCCTTTTAATTAAACAAAGCAACCTACATACCCTCAGATCGCATCAGATGCTCACTGTATAAGCAAAGGGACTTCTCCATACCCCAAACATCTCTAGTCCTAACAGAGACTAGTACTAAACAACTACAAAAGTGCTGCTTTTTTGTAGGCTAATAAAACCTAGGAGTTGGGAGGGACTTTACAGGCTTTTTAAGTCCAACCTACCATCCACTACCTGAATCCCCTTTTTAGCGTCTCCCAAAAGATTATCCCCCAGCCTCTACCCGAACTTAGCATAATGGGATATCTCACTCCCTTACCAGAAAGAGAAACAAGCCTAATCTCTTCGGTGTGGCCATAAGGACCAACACCAAGCTGAGATCTTAAAGCAGATGAAGGTTAATAGAAACTGGGCTCTGGGGAAGTAAGAATTTTAACAGAAATATTGAAAACATCACCAATTATTTATTTCAGTTTTCTCCTTTTGGACTACTCATGCCATAGAGGGGAGCTGGAGACAGAGAGGAAGTGATGCTGGCATAGATAAACACTGTATGCTTTAAAACATCATTTGATTCCAATCATAAGAGCACAGAGCTTTTCTGCACACTTACTTTGCTCTGTGTGTGCGTGTGCATGCGTGTGTGTGATTTACTGGGACATACAGACCGGACTGCAGTACATAGGGAAACTCATCATGCTACACAATGGGATTTTATAGTCACAGGATGGGAGAGCCTGAGAAACCCTCAACAGTAGCAATGAATCCTAAATGTCAGATAAAGTTGGACCAGAAAGTTGAGTGATTGTTAGAAAATTTTTCCCTCCAATTCCCATACCAGCATTCATATTTCACTATCTGCTTCTAGGAAACTTGGGCTTTGCTGGCCTGAGAATCTTCAAATGGAGAAAGGATCCCTTCTGAACAAAGTTTACAGGGAGCCAGTACTCTCTCAAAATTCAATGGCAACAGTTCTTTGAATCAAACACTTAGGGCACTATTCCCCTTCACAACCTGACCCTGTGTACACAATTCCTTGGACCTGGTGAGTGGTCCATCTTTTAACATCCTCAGAGGATGGAGTTAATAAATGGCCAAAAGCAAATCAGAAGGCTGCATTTAATAAGGGCTTTCAAGAGGGAAGGGAGAGGACAAAGGGTCATTTAGTCTCTTAGGTCCAAAAAAACCCCAAAACAAACCATTCATGAAACAGGAACAAAATGAAAGTCTCTACCATGCAGCCCATGCAAGCAGGCAGATTTTCTTTTTCCTTAAAGGAATCCTGGACTTTCTGAGCTCCCAATCTTCTTTTCTCACCCTGGTCTCCATTTACCTGGCTCCTCTTCTGGTACCCAGTCCCTATTTCACATTACTCCAGAGGACAGATATGGAAATATTTCTGGGAATAGGGCCTAGGTTGCCTCCCTCATTTTTTTTTTTAAAGGGAGTGATTAATGTTTCTGGAAGTTAATACTTGAAGCTTTGACTCACAGTATCATCCCATCATATTATAAGGACAATGGTCTCTATAATAAAAGAAAACAACCTAGCTTGTGCTTGCAGCTCCTGAGTGTTTCCCTCCCATTCCTAAGTGTTAAAGAAATGAGACTTACAAGTCATGCATGTGGAAATTCAGATTCAGGGATATCATCTACATTCACCTTTCCAGGGAGAACTATTTCCCCTTCCTTCCTTCCTTCCTTCCTTCCTTCCTTCCTTCCTTCCTTCCTTCCTTCCTTCCTTCCTTCCTTCCTTCCTTCCTTCCTTCCTTCCTTCCTTCCTTCCTTCCTTCCTTCCTTCCTTCCTTCCTTCCTTCCTTCCTTCCTTCCTTCCTTCCTTCCTTCCTTCCTTCCTTCCTTCCTTCCTTCCTTCCTTCCTTCCTTCCTTCCTTCCTTCCTTCCTTCCTTCCTTCCTTCCTTCCTTCCTTCCTTCCTTCCTTCCTTCCTTCCTTCCTTCCTTCCTTCCTTCCTTCCTTCCTTCCTTCCTTCCTTCCGTTCTTTCTTTCTCTCTCTCTCTCTCTTTTCCTTGTCAGTTCAGTCTTAGCTGAGGACTGCACAATAAACAGTTGTAACGACACCAAGGTCTGATGCTGAGGATAGACGTCCAAGCCATCAGCTGGAGAGAAGCAACCCTGTATTCTTAAAGATTTCTTGGGGACCTCCAAGGTCTGTGTCTGTCTCCTTTCTCTTGTTCTCTCTCTCTCTTTCTCTCCCCCTTCTTCCCTCCCTCCTATCATCTACCTACAGGGCAAAGTCATCCTTTACTAGACAGCCACGTCCCTGCTTGTCTCGGCTCTCGGAGGGCAGATTCGGCCCCCATTTATCCTTTGCTGGTTTGTCACTTGGATGATGTGCAGGGATCACCTGGTAGACAGGAGCCCAGAACACCTGGATTATCATCAGGGACTAGAACAAAAGTTCCCTTAGAAAGGGAAGAAAACGATTTGTGTCATATCATTTATGACAAATTTGAGGCAAAGTTTAAGCACGGCAAGGTAAGGAGGGAGGGGAAGGTAATCTAAGAGCTACATGTGAACGTTAAGGCCTCAGGCTATATCCAACAATTAAAAAGACAGGCGACAAGGAAGGAGGCTTTCACAGAATCACAAAAGGCAATTTCTGCTGCTTGAGACAGGTAATTCTGGAGACTTTGCTGCCCAGGGGGAGAGAAAGTTTCCCTTTTAAAATAAACCACACAACTAAAAAGAGCTTGGCATCAAAGAGGAAGTTATGTGAAGGTGGTATCAAAGCTATGTGACAGTGATGCCTAGAAAAGGGGAACAGATGTCACAGCAAGCTGCATATACATGAGCACATTTCTTAAGAATCCTTCAGGAAGATGTTATACCCCCTCCTATGCACAATTACACATCCTCACAAACCACAGTCAGCCTGATCCATGAAACATTACTGTCTCTCCAAGGCATCAGGGCTCAGGACTTGCTTCATTCTAGGAGATACAGCTGACTATTTTTGTGCTCAAGAGGAGAGAGAACAACTGCAAATTCTGTGATGCTGGAAGGCTGCAGATAAAATAGGATAGGATAGGGTAAACTTTCTTCTCCTCCTTTCTCATATGGGTCCTGCTCTTGGGCAGCTTGTACCTTGAGAGGCTAAGGGAGATGCTATTGATTCACAAAATGGAGATGTAGCTTTGGGAAGCTGAACTCAAGTTTCCCCACTGTGGGCCATTGACTCTGCGGGGGGGTCAGGTCATGGGGGTTTCAAGCTGGGATGTGCCGGGAGCACAACTGCCTCTTCCTAAGCCAAAGCTGTAAAGGTCAGTAGGACAGTGAAGTGAGTCTTGGTTTGGAGGATGGGATGAGGGCATCTCAATCTGAAACACAGCATGTGAGTTCTGGAAAAGAGAGAGAAAGAGAGAGAGAACTGAGGTCAGCAGATGCACAGTCAAGGCAATATGTGAAGAGTTAGTGGTCAGGAAGGGAGAGCTTTCACTCCATTTAAAACCTGGTCTAATGCTAAACTGAAGTGGAAATCCCATAGAGGTACCCTTAGACTTCTGTTGGCACATCTGTACATATCTTTGGAAATATATTTGGGGCTGGAAGGGAAATCTGAGGATACATGTGATTGAAGGCATTTTTTTTTTCTTTTTAAAGATGTAAATAAACAGTCATGATTTGTTAATCTCATTACAAAATAGGGTGGGCACAAACCGCAAGCATGGATCACTACTGGGTTAGACTGCCACCTAGTGACCAGGTCATTAGGCAATGTTTCCAGGGCTTGTAAATGACCACCACCATGTTTCACCCCCAGAGCTGGTATCCAAGAACAGGGAAGGCAGATAGCATATGGCTATGGCTATTTACCAAGAAGTTACCACAGAGAATTTAGCCATTACAAAATGGGTACTCCATATGAGTTGTGAACATTTTTCTCTGAAAGTGAGGAGCTCATCCATCCAGCCCCAACTCAAACACTGAAATAGCCACTCAGTAAAGACTAAGGGAAATGGAAATTGTCCCCAAATCACAATGAAAACCCCAAAATGAGGGGTGAGCTTTCATCTCTCTTTGCAAGGCTTGAAGAAATCCAGGAAATCTTGGTAGAAACGAGTAAATGAAAAGCAGAAATTTCTTGCAGACAATGTCAATAGCATCTTGTGTTACTCACTAGATTTCAAAACATATCAGGGTTTTGAAGGAGGTGGTTTAGCAGATTCTACCAAAGGGTTGGCTGGGATGAATGTGTTCCCACTAGATGCTAGTTTGCTAAGAATGGACAGATCTGTCTTGATGCTCTTCAACTCTCTACTGAAGTTTCCCTTCTTATTTGGACCACTTTAGCCACGTAGCACACCAACCCCAGGGAGAGATATGAAATGTTCAAGTGGCAACTCAAAAGCTTCCTTTTTCAAAGTACTGAACAGATACAGAATTGCAAAATCTCATGTTGGAAGTTCTTCTAGTCTAATACTCGAATATGAACACTTTTAGGACCTGACAAGTTACCATGCAGCCTTTGCTTGGAGCCTTCTAGGGAGAGGGAATCCACTGCCTTTCAAGGGAGCCCATTTCACTTTTGGAAAGCTCTAAGTTGTTAGTACATTTTTTCCTTAAACTTGTAGCAATTTTCGTCTATTCATAGTTCTGTCTTCTGGGATCATTCAGAACAAAACTAATTTCTTTTCTAGGTGACTGCTCTTCTAATACTTGAGAGAAGCTATCATGCCCTGTTAAGGCTTCTTTTCTCCAGGTCAAACATTCTCAGTTCCTTCAATTGATACTTATATGGCAAGATCTTAGCTTTCCTGACCATCCTTCGGATGTTGTCCAGTTTCTCTCTCCCAAATTGGGATACCCAGAAATGAAATCAGTACTTCAGGGCTGGGCTGATTTAGGTAGAGTATAAGAAGAGCATCATCCCCCTAGTCTCAGATAGTATGCCTCTTTTCATGTAGCCGAAGGTAGCATTAGCTTTTTTGGCTGCCATAGCAAGATTGACCTGGTAGTACACCAAACCCCAAAGATCTTTTTCAGATGAATTGCTGTGATTGTATAACTACCTCATTGTATAGATTCTATTTGGACATAGCTGTTTGCATTATATTGTGAGCTCTTTGAAGGCAGATATTGGTTTTACCTTTTTTTGAATCCTAGTACTTAGCACAATGTTTGGTGCGTTGTAAGCTCTTAATAAATACTTGTTGACTTGACCTTCTTCCATCTCATACTGTGAAGTTGATTTTAAAAATCCAAGTATATTAAACTTCAGATTTAACCTCATTAAATTTCATTTGATCCAATGTCAAGATCTCATTGGAATCTGACTTATGTCCAGCTATCCCCTGCAGCTTTGTATCATCTTCGAGTTTTGATAAGGATCACTTTTGGTTTGTCCAAATCATTGATAAGCAGCCCAGGCTTCTGAGAAACTTCACTAAATATCTTCTAAGTGCATATTAAAGTCAATTACAATTCTGAGTCCAGCTGCTTTTCTTTCACTTATTATCTAGTGGAACTCGCCATATTTTGCACATGAATATCTTGAGAGACTTGATCAAAGACTTTGCTGAAATCTTACTTAATTGGATCTGTAATCTCATCAATTTGGATGTTCCCTCCAACATTGCTGACCCAAAACCATCCAGACCTGACCATTTTTGAGAAACTCTTGTTCCTTTTTTCCCGTTAAGTTTGCCAATGGAGTATACTCAACACGCACTGGGAGTATTTCTCACTTTTTCACGATTTTGGGAAAATACCAATGAAGTAATCAGTTGCCCCTTACTTTAGTCAAATGGTCAGTCAATTTTCTTTAATCCTAAATTTCCCTGATGAAATCCTTTCCTCCTGTCCTTCAAAGTTCCTCATTTGTTTTATTTTGTAGCTTACTGCTCTGTGTACATCTCTTACTTCCTTTTGGGTGATATTTACTTTTAATTCATTGGAGAGTATTGTGTTCCAAGAATTGTAGCCACACAACACTAGTTCAATATTGATGCTAACAGGTTGGGCTTTTGTTTCTAAGAAAAGTTTAGGGCCATTAAAAGAGTTCTGCAATTTTCTGAAGTCAATCGGGCCAATGTTTTTCTTTATGTTTGATTCTGGATCCAATTTGTGATTTCTCTATGTCTCTGTCTCTGTATCACTCACACACACACACACACACACACACACACACACACACACAAGAGCACTGAAGCATTTTTAAGAACACATACAGAAGAAAAAAAGAAAGAATGACTGAAGAAAATCCAGACAAGGAGGGCAGCTTTGAAAGTTAAGTGTTGGATTTACTATATCCCATATTAATCTCATTTCCCTTTTTGACAGGGATGCTATACTGGTAGATAAAGAGAATGCTGTTAAGTTTACTTAGATTTTCACAAAGGTCCTCCAAATTAAGTCAGCACAAATACCGTGATATTTGATAATTTCAATGCAAAAGTGAGAATAGGTGAGAATGGTGAAAAATATCAAAAGAAATGAGAAAGGTCAAAGACTGGTAGACAACACAGAAGCCCTCTCCCCTTTATATGTGTGTGCATGTATACACACAAACACATAAACATATATACATGCACACATATATCAGATGTATAGATAGATATTAGAGATATAGACATATACAGTAGCTATATATGTAGAAAGAATTGATAGGTGCTGGACACATTAGTGCTGAATAGGAGCAACAAAAGAAAAAAGGAATTTATTATATTTTAATAGACAAGAAATGATTTGTTGATGAGGGAGTCATTTGTGAATCAAATGTCTTAGTACACTCAGACCAATGAGTTGAGTAAATCCAGAATGAAATCTCCCCTTGATGGATTGGTGGTTTTTTCCTCACTTTTTGAAGGATAAAGACTTTTATAAACTAATGAAGAATGAAATGAACAGAACCAGGAGAAAATTTATATATTAACAAGACTGTAAAGACAAACAACTTTGAAAGCTCTAAGAACTATGATCAATATAATAACCACTCATGATTTCGGAGGAATGATGATGAGCCATACTATCCATCTCCAGACAGAGAGGTGATGGATTTGGGGTGCAGAATGAAACATAGACATTTTTGCCTACAGCTAATGAGGGACTTTGTTTTGCTTGACTATGCATATTTGCTACAAGGATTTTGTTTTTGTTTTTTTCAATGGGATGAGAGTAGGAGGGAGAGACAATAGATTTCTGTTCATTTTAAAGAAAAACTTTAAAAATAGAGAGGTTCTTGACTCAGCAATACTACTGCTAGGTCTATATCCCCCCCAAGGAGATCAAAGCAAAATAAAAAGGACCCATATGTACAAAAACATCTATAGTAGCTCTTTTTGTAGTGGCAAAGAATAGGAAACTGTGGCAACAGTCTTGAACTGGGGAATGGCTAAACAAATTATGATAGGGCAGATAGGTGGCGCAGTGGATAGAGCACTGGCCCAGGATTCAGGAGGTCCTGAGTTCAAATCTGGCCTCAGACACTTGACACTTACTAGCTGTGTGACCTTGGGCAAGTCACTTAACCCTCATTGCCCCCACCAAAAAAAAAAAAAAAAGCAAAAACCAACCAAACACAAAAACAAGTTATGAGGTATGTGATGGAATACTATTGTGCTATAACAAATAGTGAAGGGGATGATTTCAGAAAAACCTGGGAAGACCTATAGGAGGTGATGCAAAGTGAAGTAAGCAGAACCAGGGAATAATCTATATGGTAATAGCAATATTGTAAGGAAAAATTGGCTATGAAAGATTTAGTAACTCTGATCAATATAATGATTTATTCCAGTTTAAAAGAACTCACTAACAAGTCAAGAGATTATTAGTGGCTCTGTTTTGAAGGAAGACACTGTGAGTTCTAACAGATGCTGAAATCATTGAAGCCTCTCCACCCATCACTAATATATCACGCCTTTGTGCCAAGTTTGTGATGTCTCTGTACCTATTTCTCCTTTTTGTCCAGGCAGTTCACTCTAATGTCAATATCAATTCTATTTCTGTCTCGTGTGGTGTTGGTAAAAGACTATGTTCAAGTCATAAGCTCTTCCAGTAGGAACATTAAGAGAAATCAGTAAGAAAAAGAACCAGGCAACCACTTAAAGTGCCATTACAATTCAAGATATAGCAATATCTTTGGAACCCTAGAGACTAAATGGGTAAGACCTAGCATCCATCTGACATAATATTCTGGTGAAAAAGGAAAGTTCAAGGGATGTGCTAGGGAATGAACGTTAAAGATAAGCTATCATCCATTTTCCTTTAGGGGCCATTCATGACCTTTTTGTTCAGAAACTTGTCCAACATTTGAAAAATTTATTCATATTTCCTACCAGTACTTCTGTTAGAAAAATGAGCTTCCTTTATTTATTACCTATTCTGTGGAATACTACTTCCTTTTGTTTATCCAAATACACTATTTTTAAGTTTCAAAGGGTGTTCCTTCATTCTTTTACTTTAGGATTAGATGAACAATTTTGTTTTCACCTAACCATTCACAATTTTGTGGAGTTTGATGGTTTCCCTTTCTTAGTCTTTAGCTTTTCAAGCTAAAGCGTTTTCTTTCTTTCTTTCTTTCTTTCTTTCTTTCTTTCTTTCTTTCTTTTTTTGTGGTCAATGAGGGTTAAGTGACTTGCCCGGGGTCACACAGCTAGTAAGTGTCAAGTGTCTGAGGCCAAATTTGAACTCAGGTCCTCCTGAATCCAAGGCCGGTGCTTTAATCCACTGTGCCACGTAGATGCCCCAAAGCTAAAGAGTTTTCAAGCTAAAGAGTCCTACTCAATGTTTTCATATGGCAGACTCACCTCCCCCTTGCCCCCAAAATATTGGGTCAGATCCTAATATAATATTAACTCTTTAATGGTCAGCTCTGTTTTTTGCTTTCTCTTTTTCTAGTAAATACCTTGCACAGGGCTCCACACATCTTAGGTGTTAAATAGATTTTTGTTGGATTGGAGATCCTTCTCTGAGCTATCTTTGGTTCCATTATATCTATTTTAAGGTTCAGCAATAAGAACTGTACAGTGCAGCCACAGTAAATATTCATCATAGTTTTATATAAAGGTAGAATAATTTTTTTAAAATTTCCAATACTTCATAGTATGCAATGTTTTGTTAGCTTTTCATGTTATGACAGCACATTGGTTTTATCTCTAGAGGGAATAATCTAAGATGAACTTAGTTTCCTTTCACGGGTTGGGCTCAAAGCCCTTCATTTTATGCATGTAGTTTTAAAAATGTACCCCAAAATGTACTACTCCCACATTAAAACTCTTTTGCTCATTCATATAGACATATAAAATTATCCTGTGGTTTATTTCTACAAACTTTAGTACCCAGAATTTAGTGCCTTCTGCAAGTCTGGAGACTGTATTGCCAATACTCTAACAAGAGAAGTATAGGGTCTCTAAATTTAGAGTAGAGCAAACTTTTGAAAGAACCTTTTAGGACATATTATACAATTCAGATGTTTTATGAGTGCTCAGTCATCCGGAAGGAGAAAAAAGAAAACAAAATTGTACAAAGCCTCAGGGGCTTAAAATGAGTCAGAATGTCTCCATGCCAGTTCATTTCTTCATTCGTTGACAAATCCTCACATCACTGTCACCCTAGGGGTTCCTACTTAGGTGGCATCAGTTCAGTCATTTGGATGTTGGCTAAGTCAGGAGACTAAATCAATTGATTTCTGAAAAAAAGCACTTTCTTTCTGGGAATTATCAAAAATTAATGTCCCCATGTCTTCTTTTGCGTGAGTACATATGTGTGTATGCGTGTGTATGTATATATGCACACACACATACATGCACACTTTCCAAGTGATTAATAACTGTTTATTCTCTTTGTTTAAAAGGTAGACATCAGGTGACCTAGACAGAAATCAAACCAATTTTAAAGATCCACAACAATTTCTTGGGAACAGTAGCTGGGGAGGGATTGGCTCCCCACAGAATAGAACGCAGTACCACCACATCTCTTTGGCTTAGGGAGTATTGAGATGCCTGTTACAGTACAACCCAGGTCTGTTCTTCTAAGGGACAGGTCAAACCTCCTCTGGCTAATGGCTGCTCCTTTGAGAACAAAAGCTTTCTTTTCTCTCCCTCTGATCCTGTCTTCTGTTTTAGTTTCCAAGAATCATCTTTCACAATGGTTCATACACAGTGCTATACTGTGAGATATAAAAGGTTTAAGGATGAGGCATTCCACATGTTCTCTGTGACACATTCAACTAACTAATGACCAAATGCAACCAGACATTCAGGGATAAAGACAAGGCTGGTATTCAGTTATGAATATTAATATACCCTCTGAGCCCTGGGTTACTCTTCTGCAGGCTTCTTTCACAGTACCCAGATAAATGAATTTTCAAACTATTCACATACTTAACAGAGAAGAATGTGTTCACTCAGAGGAGAGGATAGGGGCATCTCTCAATGGGGGTAATGATTTTGGGTCTGGGTTGACCTCCTCATGAGAAAACTAATGTTGTGTCCTTGGACAGCCAATATGGTATTATCCCACAACACTCCAGGAAAGCATTGTTGATTATCTAATACACCTTCCCTCCATCACCCATTCTCACTCACACTTCAACAGCTTTAGATAATGGCTAAATATCCCTGGAGACAATCTAAGCACACTCTCTGCTCTGATACATGGCTTCACATTCAATAAGCCCTAGAAATATAATGGCCCATTTTCAAATAATAAGAAACACTGAGATGTTTGGTTGCCAGAGGCGAGTCCGGAGCCACTTTCCTTGCTCATTTGAATAAAGTTTGCTAGTTTTCTATAAACAGTTTTTCAGATTTTTAAAGTCAGGAAATCCTTTGTGCCTGTTGAAATGGCATATAAAAATTGTGACAGAAGGTGGCCCAGGCCCATACAGAAAGAACAGTGCTGTCAGCTGTTCCTACTGATCTATTCCTGCTGCGATTCACAGGGACAGCATATGTATCCCCAGAGTTTGCTCACTGGCACGGCATCACTTGCTGTCATGAGCTTCCTGGAGCTGGGATGCCAGAAGTTGGAGATGTTGAATAAATGATTTCAGAAGCAAAGCACATGCATGATCTCGTGGATACCCCAGATCACAATATTGCATCTGCAGAGACATTCAAATCTGATGCCCTCTTCACAGGAGAATATATGGTAATGCTATATCTTGTTGTACAAAGGGAAGGAACAGGGGCCAGGAAAACCTGATATCTGAAGTACGAAAAAAAATTGGAAAACTGTACTGATCCCACTGGAAGACAGTTCCTTTGTATGAAGTCAAATGTGCTGTAAAAACAGAGGGATTAATAAATAAATATTTGTTGAAAAAAATCCAATTTCCTGAAAAATTTTCTGTCTTGTCATCAACACAATTCCAAATGAAGAGACAGTTGAAATCCCAAGACCTTTATCCCTTTAAGGTTTCCTTCCTTTCTGGATGCCATCAGCTTCTACCATGCCCTGAACAGATAGTTAATTTCTCTTCAATCTGGTCAGGTGTCCAAGAAACTCTCCTTCCTTGACTTTGGCCCAAGACATAACTGAGATTGAAAAGTCCTACTAAGAAATTTAAAAAAAGAAATGTAAAAAGTCAAAAGGCAGGGGCAGCTTGGTGGCGTAGTGAATAAAGCACTGGCCCTCCATTCAGGAGGACCTGAGTTCAAATCTGACCTCAGACAATTGACAATTACTAACTGGTGAACCTGGGCAAGTCACTTAATACTCATTGCCCCCCTCCCCCAAAAGTACAAAGGCATAGAAATGTTATGAGAATGATTTCTCTAGATAATCTAATACCACTCCTTCCCCACTTGAATCTCTCCTTAATTTCCCCTTCTTTCTAATAAGAAAATTGGGAAGAAAAAAAAATAGTAGAATGAGGGGAGTCCTAAAAGTAGGTAAAAGGATGAAAGGAAGATATTGAGTGCCTGGTACAGGGGATTTGCACACTTCATTTGATTACACACATCATAAACTCACCAATTTCCTGCACACAGTGCTTTTTTGTGTGCATACCTCATAGTGACAGGCATCTTTAAATGTATACATTCTATACTATGGAACATGAATGAATCCATCATCTTACTGATGTGGGCAGTCTCTCCACGGGCACAGATTACCATCTGTTATTTTCATCCTGTTTGATTCTTTGGCCACATCCTTTTTGTGAAGGACAGTCCTCAGTGGCTTTCCTTAATGATTGTCTAGATGTTATCTCACATTCTTATTGAGTGACTGGTTCATCTTCTTTTATTCAACACATCCCCTGCCATTCATTTTCTGAATTTCCTTGTCTCTTACCGCCTTGTTCCCTCTTTCTTGCAAGTCAATACTAACTTGGCAATAAGTATTTACTAATACATATGTAAACCTACTGCCCCTTGGATTACTGGCAATTGGTTGCTGTTTGATGCTTTTCAGAGAGGCAATGTCGAATAGTGGGTTAGACAGGCTTAGGGCTAGCTTTGGAGTCAGGAAGACCTGAGTTTAAATTCCAGCTCTCACACACTGATTATATGGCCATGTTTAAGTCACTAAGGGCTACCTTTTCCATTTCACTGCATTGAAGTAAACTCCACATAAGATCTATGTATAAAATTGTACCATCAAAAAATGTGATTGAGTAAAAAAAGCACTGAAAATAGAGATCTGGGTTCAAATTCTTCATCTAGCATTACCTTTGTGATCCTGGGCAAGTCACAACTTCCCTGGGTCTCAGTTTCCTCATCTGTAAAATAAGGGGCTTGGAGTAGATTATTTCTGAGGTCCCTACATTTATCTGGGAAAGAATGTTTTGTTTTGTTTTGTTTTGTTTTAGTGAGGCAATTGGGGTTAAGTGACTTGCCTAGGGTCACACAGCTAGTTAAGTGTTAAGTGTCTGAGGCCGGATTTAAACTCAGGTACTCCTGACTCCAGGGCCGGTGCTCTATCCACTGCACCATCTAGCTGCCCCAGGTCCCTACATTTATGACTATAATCCTCTACAGAAAAGGAAAACCAACTTCTTTGCCTTTCCCAAAGGAGTAAAGTTTCTACTCTCTGTCTAGTTCCAAGACAGCCACCATATCCACTGTTTGGCCATGGAAAGAGAATTGGCTCTGGAGACAGGTGACAAGGGTTTTGAATGCCGATTTTTCCACTTAATATCTTTTTGACCTTCGGTAAGTCATTTAAACTCTCTGGTTTCCAATTTCCACATCTAACATTAGGGAGGTTGGATTATTTGCTCTGAAAGGTCCTATATAACTGTGATCCTCTGATCACTAGATCAAGGGATAGATAACTTGCTGAAATTTTTATAAGTTTTATAAATGCCATCTTTTTTGTTGTTGTTGTTGTTAGGGCAATGGGGCTTAAGTGACTTGCCCAAGGTCACACAGCTAGTAAGTGTCAAGTGTCTGAGGCCGGATTTGAACTCAGGAACTCCTGAATCCAGGGCCGGTGCTTTATCCACTGCGCCACCTAGCCACCCCTAAATGCCATCTTTTTTACACCATAGCAATTTTCGTGCGTGTGTGTGTGTGTGTGTGTGTGTGTGTGTGTGTGTGTGTATGTGTACACACCATGCTTCCTCTCCTACTATGACCCATTCCCCCTTTTCAGGGGGAATTTAGAAGGTAAGATACTACATTTATAACAACATTCAGGAGGAAGCAAAAGAAACAAAAACAATAACTGGGGTTGATATTACAGAATAACATGTAGGGGAATTCTGAAAGGACAAAGAGGCAGTTGTTTGGTGCAGTATATTGAGTGCCAGGCCTAGAGTCAAGAAAACCTGGGTTCAAATCCAGTCTCAGACATTTAATAGTTGTGTGACCCTGGACAAGTCACTTAAACTGCTTGCCTCGGTTTTCTTATTTGTAAAATAGGCATCATAATAGCACCTGTCTCCCAGCAATGTTGTGAGGATGAAGTGAGATAATAATAATAATAATAATAATAAAGTGCTTATTAGCACAGCGCCTGGTACATAGTAAGCTTATAGCTATTAGTAGTAGTAGTAGACCTGAAATATCAGTGTTGTTCAGTCATTTTCAATCACGTCTGACTATCTGTGACCCATTCTTGGCAAATATCCTAAGGGGTTTGCCATTTCCTTCTTCAGTTCATTTTACAGATGAGGAAACAGAGGCAAACAGGTTAAGTGACTTGCTCAGGGTCACACAGCTAGTACTTGTCTGAAGCCAGATTTGAACTCAGGAAGATGAGTTTTGTACTTGAAGTTTCAATAATTCTTTATTAATATCCCTCCAAACCCTGTTGGTCCCTGTATTCAATGCGAATGCCTGGGAGAATAACTTCTTGAAAGGCTTCTAGGGAAAATCACCCTTCCTACTGTAAGGGGGCTAAAATTCTAGTTGGGAGGAGAGACATTACCAATGTATTCCAGGCTAGAAGAAGCATGAATAAATGGGATTGGGGCAGGCAAGAAAAGTGGTGGGAGTTATGGAATTGAAACAGTTCTCATCAGTTGGTACCCCCTCTCTTTTAAATTTAGCTCATAAAAATTGACAATGGTGAAAGTCTGATGCTGCTGATGTGACCAGGAGACTTCTGTTCATGGGGAGCAAGTTATTATCAAGCAGTGCAGTAAAATCCCCCAAAGGAAGGCTGGCAGGACCCTAGGAACAAGGGATTTCCAGATCCAGTCTCGTCAGTACTATTCCTTATTGTTCCCTTGTCTAAGTCACTGTGGCTTTCAGAGAACCTGCCCTTTCAAGTCTAGTCCCAGGGAGTAGGGACCTGGTTCCCTGTTCTCTGGGAATGTAGCAATTCTGGGTCAGACCCCTCTTTTGTCTGTCTGCATCCTTTTGTAAATAGTAAGGGGGAACCTGAGAAATGGTCTTAATTATTCATATAAAGAGCTGAAGTTGTTGCTGCTGCAAACATCACAGATTAGGCTGATCTTCTCTAAGGGAGTAGCACCCCTTAGCACTACTTTATTAGCATAGCACCCAGGACAGAAGAAAAAGCACTGAGAAAGAAAGCATGAAGAACCACACCAGATGACAGCAAGACTCAGGACAACTATAATTCCTGAGGGTGAGTGGAAATGCTAGGAATGGTACTAATAAGCTATTCCTGCCACATCTAGAAGGGTACTGTTCTATTCAACAACTTCTGTGTCTTTTCTAGCAAAGATAAAATGTAAATATTCTAGTACTGTGGTTAGTGCCTCTGTAGCTAGGATCACATTCCTCAAAGACAAAAAAAAAAGTATTTCGATAGAAAGATGTGATTTCCTCTAGCAAACACCACAAAGGCTATATACCTCAAATGCCTAACTAAGCCTGGGCTCAAAGGACTAAATACTTAAACAAGAGAGGCTGAAGACAAGTTAGAATCAGACAAAATTTTAACTACACCAGGTCCTTGACTCTGACTCTTCCTCAGGCTTCAGTTGTACCAACTGTAGGCATGTTACCATTGGGATCTTGATTAGTGTGGGAACAGATGGCTAATATTTTTGTGAGCAGGTCAACATTTCTGCAAAGGGCTCAGAGGATGTCTATAAGGGCTGAAAAATGGTCTGTTTTCTCTAACTATACATTTACAACACAGCACTGGTGGCCAAAGATTTGTAAGCAGTTTTCCTCCTTATGTCTTCCAACTTCTCACTGCCACAGTCACTACTACAACCATCAACATTTTGCAGGCAAGTGAAAGGAAAGTATTTCTGAGGAAATCTTCATCCTGTGGGATTTCCTATGTGACCTATTGTCACTGCCAGAGTTTAGAGCTCAACAAGGCATGAAGAGTCTAGGAACAGTCTTGTTCATAAAAACATATGACCACTTCAACAACCATGACAGCTATAAACTCAAGAACTTTTGAAATGTATAATGCATTTTCTGGCTGATTTATTCCAGATAGGTTTGCAATTCAGGCACAAAATATAATTCAGTTCCAACTGAAGAAAGTCATCATAGACAAACCCCAGACAGGTACTGTGATACTTAAGTTGATATACTATAATCCAGCCTTTCCATTTTTCATTAGCTTGAGCTTTCATTTATTCGACACAATTTTATTAAGTGTTTACTACATGCAAGGCATAGCCTTTGGTTCCAAATATTGCCAAGTAGGTTTCTTAGTGACCTGAAATCCAGCTAAGGATTAAAAAAGCCCAGGGTAAAATGGAAGGGACAAGCTCGAACCACAAAGTGACCACTGTACTGTAGAAGGGTCCCTCTGAAGCTGTTTGATGACTCAGATCCAAGGCAGAATCATCACATTTGTTCAAGGAAGCTGATCTGTGCAGTCAGCCTTTTCCTTGGTTTTAAGAGTCAGGTAGAGAACATTTCCAAACAGGAAAAGCAACCTCCTAAATACAGACTATATTCATGTCTGAGTTTCAAATCACTCCAATGAACTATCCACATCAGGGAAGTGAGTGAAAAAATGTCACACCTTTATAGTGAATTGGAGGAATGTCACTGGACTAAATTGAATATGCCGTGGCAAGGGCAAATTCTCCATTTCCTTGCATTTATGATATACATGGATCAAAGTCTCTCTATAATTCATTTCTCTAGATGGTGACCCCAGCAAGGGAGAAAAAGCCTCAGCCTATTGTAATGTCTCCCTGTAGTGCTAGGCTTACATACCATCCAGGCCATTGTGATGGCTGTAGTTTCTCTTTCCCAGGATGCTCAGAGATGCATGGTTTGGGGTGGCAAGCATCCGCTTAGTGGATGGGCTTTGCAGGCTTGGCGTAGATCTTAGTACATTTGGTTTCTTTGCAGGATGGATCTCTGTTGACAAGAAATATGGTTTTTCTCAACAAGGAACATGTTATTAAAATATTTTTATGCATTCTAGCTGCTGACTAGGTACATATCTCACTTTCTAATGGTCTGAAAGTCAATTCCGTATGAACCAGCACATTTTTCAAGGAAGTGCATAATGAATCAGCCTCAAGTGTTGGTTACCATGGTTCTACTTATCTAAAAAGGGTTGGCTTGCCTCCTGAGCTCTAGATTTGAGCCTTGTACAGGGACTATATGCAAAAACAGCCACTCGAGGTCACTCAAAACATTTATCTTACTAAAGGAATTTGACACCTGACTCTTCACCAGAAGTGTGACAAGGACATAACATTAAAAATCAGCCGACTCCTAGGAGATATGTGGCCTTGAAGAAAACCCCCTGAAAGGTATGACCAATAATATTTACTCTGTATGCTTGAAATCAAACCAGGAACTATTTTCCCAGGAGTCTTAGACACCGTTTTACATCTCCACCTGCAATTAGATTACAACTACGCATACCTGAGGGTTTGAGGTAAGAATAGGGGGAGAAGGAAGAGAGCAGGACCCAGGACAAATCACTCCACAGTAACCTACCCACAGGAACAAAGCACTTAGTGCTGGAAGGGATTTTGTAGACCCCCTCATTTTCTATGAGGGAGCTGAGGCCAATGAGGTAAGTGATCTCAGGAAATGCCTAGGGAACTAGCCGGCAAAGCTAAAGCTTCTGACTTCAAATCCAAGGCTCTTTTCACTACACCACTCTGGCTCTCAATGTGTTAACATCTATATACAGGAAGAATCTGGAACTATGAACACTTGGAATAAGTCAGTAGTATAAAAATTTCAGAGAAAAAGAAAGGACCCATGAAGAGAAGTCACTAAAGGATAACACAAAGTCTGTAGTAGCTCATATGTTGGGCTTGAAGTCATAAAGACCTGAGTTTGAATCATGCCTCAGACACTTAACTAGCTATGGGACCATGGGCAAATCAATTAGCATTTTAGCCTCAGTTTCCAACAAAATGGTGATTTTAAGTACCACCTACCTCAGAGAGTTGTGAGAATCAAATGAGATAATACATGTAGAACATTTTATAAACCTTAAAGAATTATAAATGTTATTATAATTATTTTTATTATTAATAAAAAAATTATACATGAAAGGAGGAATAGGCAAGTTGGTGCCAATCAGGCATCCACTGGCCCTTTGTCTTGGAGACAAAGGATGGAGAATTCTGGGGGAGAGGGTGGTGCCTCTCAGGGTAAGGTGTTGACTGTATGCATATGAGCTTTCTTTTAGTACCAAATGGTTAGTCCCCTTCTCTTTCCACATGTGGCCAAGTCACAACACATTTTCAGCAGCCTAGTGCCAAAAACAGCAAAGTGCCTCCTAAAAATGGAGGGTTTGAGGCAATTTGATTTGCTGTACCCCTTGGAATGGTTCTACTGGGCTGACTACCTCTTGGCTACCTATCCCACAGAAATATTGTGCCATTACTCATACTTGGCCCAAGTCAGTACAGTGCCTTGGCCGAAGGGAGGAGTACCCAGTTGACTATGAAATAGACTCATACAGTACAATGGAATATTCTGTTCCTTCAAACTGCAAAAAGGATGATGGTAGAAAGTGTCAGAATATTATGGAATCAGACCCTACAGTGGAGTATAACAGCAACTCATATTTATATGTCCCTATTTCCCTTGCTCATAATAGCCATGCAAAGTAGCAGTTCGAATATCACTCCCTTTTTACAAATGAAGAAACTGAGATTCTGAAAGGTTGTGACTAGCTGCCCATGGTCAGATAATGTCAGAACTAGGACTCTAAGCCAAATCTTCTGACTCCCAAATCCACACTGAAATCTCAACACACTTCACAACTACTAACTAATCCAATATCATGATGTTCGTATGACACTGGAAAGGGAACATCTCAAGACTTCTATTTTTCCCTGGAAGGACATCAAGTATAAAGACAACTGTTCTGAGCTGTAGAATTGTCATTTGCTCTGATGACAACATTCACAACAAAGGGCTGTGTCTTGGATTTTAAGAAAGCTTGGATGTCTTTAAAGCATGTGGTATGATTACTTTATATCTATAAATTTTTCTGACAGAACAAGAAAATTGAATGTTATCCTAGGTATGCATTTCATTTTTATGAGAAAATGAAAAGCTAACAAACAATTCAAGCATGCACACAATCCCATTTTTGCATCGAGGTATATTAATAACCATCATTATATAAATTATTCATCTCAGAATTTTGCAAGGAAATCATGAGGTTACTGCCTAACAATCTTTTTATGGCAATACCATTCTTAATTATGAAAGCATTAAAGTTTCTCCATGCAAATGGAACAAAGGTTTCTAATGACCCTTATGCTTAAGGGTTTTCAGAATAAGAGCAGGAAAAAACCAATATAAAGGATCATTTTTTTCAAATGTCTTCTTTAAATGGAATTTCATAACCCGCTGAAGGTCTGAATGGATCTCATTTAAGTCACTTGGAAGGTATGTGTGAGCTTTGAAGGGATTTTGCACAAAGAATTACTAAATAGGCCTAACATATGGAAAACATTCTTTGTATATTTTTCTCAAAGACAAAATACCCACCTAAATAACCAATGATACATGCCAAAGGTTTTCTAGTGCTTTTGCTCTTCAGAGGACTTCCAGATACCTCTGAGTGTCTGTCGGCATCTGAGGAAAGAAATAAACACAAATACACTAGTAAGCCTCCTATTTTCTCCATCTACATATACACACACTTTGGAAATCAAGATATTAAGTAGAATAAGGTAATGAAGTACGTCTCCCACCCCACCCTTGTTGATGAAAAGTAGAAATTTTTTCTAGTTACTATTTCTTTTCAATTCCTAAATTCCATGTGAACTTCCCACCCAGAAATCCCAGAAAAGAGAACCTTATAGATATGTCTTCACACACACTTGAAAAAAAAATTTTCCATTTGTGAAAGCCTGAACAGTGACAACCTTTTTGTAGTCATTAGGAAGCTGAGATGAGTCTCTGTAATTGAGAGAGATCTCTGAAAAGTAACATTGAACCAATCTTACCGTGAGATGAATGTAGTGTTTCGTAGCAGATGAACAAGGCAATTGACAGGATTAAGACAAGAGAAAGGTCCCTTCCTGCTCCAGCCAGCTGCAGCAGGTTCAGAGTGAGAAAGTCTTAACCTATTTTGGTAAATCTGAATTCAGGAGATGATGCCCTCACTGGGACATTTGGTTTCATGGCTCGTTTTTTTTTTTTCCCCTTCTGTAAAATCCTACATTGTCATTACTTGTAAGACTTGACAGGTTAAGTGCTGGTTTCATCTATCAGATATTGGAAAGATACTGCTGGTATGGATATTAGCTCATAAAAGTCCCCACAAGTCTGCTCATAACCCACCAGAAGATGTTTCAGGGAGAGAAAAAGGAGGCACTAAGCCCAAGTGTTTAAAGCACAGGTGCTTTAATTAGCTGTCAAATGGATAGAAAATACTAGCAGTGGAATAGAAGTATATGGAAGACTCTCATACCAGAAAAGTTATGGAGCTAGAATATTGAGGAGGGCTAATACAACAGACACAGAAAGAAGGTTATGGTTTTCCTTTTGGTTTGGTTTTGAAGTTTCTCAAATGGCATGGGCCTTGATTTTTTTTCTTTCCAACAGAGTAGCTTTAACCAATTCAATTCAGCCTTTATGCTACTTTCCCCCAATATCTGAAAAATGTTTCTATTGACCTCCTCCTCCTCCTCCTACTACAGGAAGCTTCCCTTTGTCTTTCTGGGAACTCCCTGAATGAGTGACCCTTTCAGTACAGAGCAGCTTTGGGAGCTGAGAAATGGGAACAGGATACGTCTTTTGAATTACAAGGTATGTTCTAATATTCCAGTATTAATTATTTCAGATTGAAATTTTAACATTTTCGGGGAGTTTCTCAACCGTTATTCTCCTTGCACACTGTTCAAACTCAACATTTTTGAGAGAGGGAATAAAAAAGCTATATATTGGGGCAGCTAGGTGGCGCAGTGGATAAAGCACTGGCCCTGGATTCAGGAGTACCTGAGTTCAAATCCAGCCTCAGACACTTGACACTTACTACCTGTGTGACTCTGGGCAAGTCACTTAATCCCCATTCTGCACCCCCCCCCCCAAAAGCTATATATTAAATAGCTTCAGATATAACTGACTTACGTAACATTTTAAAAATGTTTTCAAAGTGTTTAACATACATTAGCTCATTTGACTCTCACAGCCCTGTGAGTTAAGTGCTACATATGATATTATTTTACAGATAAGGAAACTGAGGCTGAGAGAAGCTAAATGATTTGCCCAGGGTGATATGGCTTATGTTGGAGGTAGGAGTTGAACCTGGGTCTTTCTATCTGCAAGTCTAACACTATCATTCTGCAAGTATAGTAGGAGAGACCATGGCATAGCTCATGAAATGTTTGCTTGCATAATAGAAATAATTTCTTAATTATTAATGTAATTACTGGGAATGTGTTATGATTCAATCTCTTTGTTTTCCACATATCTAATTCTTTATTTCTATTTTATAAAATAGGCGTCTATTAAAAATTAGTTAGGAGGGCAGCTAGATGGCGCAGGGGATAGAGCACTGGCCCTGGAGTCAGGAGGACCTGAGTTCAAATCCGGCCTCAGACACTTAACACTTACTAGCTATGTGACCCTGGGCAAGTCACTTAACCCCAATTGCCTCACTAAAAAAAAAAAAAATTAGTTAGGCAGAAATACAATGAATGCATTTTTGGTACACTTTTAGGTAACTGTTAGTGCTCCACAAATCCTAAAAGGAGGTTCTTGAAGAACAAACATCCTAGTGCTGTCAAATTACTGAGAAGTTAATATTAAAATATTTCCTTCTTAACCTTACTAGGTCCTGAAAACTTAAGTTATGCTTGAAATGTGTATTAGAGGAAAATCATTTATGGGGGAAAAAAGCACAAAAGCCTTTCAATTATTTTTAGATAAAGACTGAAACTGTGTTCATATCATCAGTTAAATTTATTTTGCTTCCTGTCCTGAAGAAAAACACCAGGTGCCAAGTTCTGAATGTCAGACTTAGACTTTTATATGAAATTTATCTTTCCCAAGATAATATTCTGTCCCAGTATGGGTCTAAGGATAGATGATATATGTTTATTCTTATATATAAAAAAACTTCATTTGCCAAATCCCTCTTTGGTAGAAGGCATCAATTTCCCCCCCTGTTCTTCTTATTTTTTAAAGTTAGCCTGGCTGCTCAAGGCTAAAGGCAAAAGAATATTGATGCTCATATAGGGCAAACTCTGGGGGGAAAGACAGGAAAGTAAATCAACAAACTCGCTGCGTGGGTATGACCAAATCACCCAAAGGTCTTTCATTTTAACTTATGATAATTTACTCATAATTTCTTATCTAATTAGGAATTCTGTTGATGGTTCTAGTAAGTAATATTTCATTTTGTAGATTTCCTTTGTTTGTGATATTAAAGCCCTCTGAGGTGATCTTCATTGCACTTTGACATCTAAGTTCAAGTATCAGCTCTGACACTAACTAGTGAGGTGACTTTTGGCCAAGTTTCCTCTTCTGTAAAAGAGAGGTAATAATATTTATACTTCCTGCAGGAGAAGGAAGTACACTGTAATCTGTCAAGTGCTATATAAATGTAAGCTTTTACTATTTTACAGGGGAAGAAACAGATTCAAGGTGCTAAGTTCTAGGGTCACTGCTTGAGAGAAAAAGAATTTTATAGCTAGTCAAAAATTTTATAGCTGTAGAAAGGCTTCAAAAAGTATCTTCCATAAACTGGTTTATATATGTTGTGGAAAAGAAGAGAAAACAAATATTTCTGATTAGATGATGTCAGCTATGAAAACTAGTACCTTTGGCGTGAACTTTCTGAATAGTCTGCGAAAGGGAAATTACAGATTCAAATTTAAATGCAGGAGGAAGCAAATTAAAATGGAAAATTTTCTTATAGTCTAAATAAAGTTCCATTCTGGAAGTTAAAAATTTTTTTTCTTGCTTCATAGATATAGACATATCTATGATTATTTAAAATTCACTGATGTTTAATACCAATACAGATTTACTTAGTACCTAATTTTAAAGCAAATTGTCAAAGAATATAGTATACCTATCCCTGAAATGGTTATACTTTTAAGTATCACAGAATGTTAAAGCTAAAAAGGACTTACTTATGAGATCATCTAAGTCACATGTCCCGCATTTTACAGATGAGTAAGAGGAGATGTGACTTGCCCATGGTCATAGTTCTTTAGATGATACAAAAAGGACTGGAAAAAAAAATCACATCTTTTGAGTCTCCTCTTTCTATTATTTTCCATTTCTTCCCCAGAAAGATTGAATTAGAAATTGAATAACACTTATTATCAAAGATTTCACTCTAATTCTGAAGTCACTGATAATGCCTGGGTCCTATAACATATATAAATATTTGCCTCGGTTGATTAAGGCAGAGGAATAATTCATTAGCAACACCATGGAATGGGGCTCCCTCTAAAGGTCAAACAAGACAGCTGTCCATGATTATTACACCTAGGAAATACCATCTAAAAACTCTATGCATAGTAAAATGTTCCTAAGAGGGGGAAATTTGCTGCTTTTATTCTCAATTCACTTGGCAGAACATCAGACTTATCTATTTGGTATGGAACTTGCTTGTACCTACAGCTTTTTTTAATGCCAAATTTGATGAATCATTGTTAAAATTAACACTATTCAGATATTTGTTTATATGCTTGAGTGTAGCCGTTTTTTAAATCTTTGCAACGTAGATTATCTGAAATAGAACACAGTGGGTTTGGGTTTCATGAAAAAACCCAAGAGCTTATGAAGGAAAAATGTTTGTGAATCTTGACAAGTCCAGTGAGTTTTGTAGCTATTGTTGAATTTCAACTCCAACACTTCCTAAACTAGCTATGTGATGATGGGCAAGTCATTTTTTAGCAAATGGAACTTCAGCTTCCTCATCTATAAAGTGAGGATAATAAAATTTCCATTACACTTCATGGGGTTCTTGTGGGGAAAAGTACTTTGTAAACCATAAAATGCTGCAGAAATGTGAGTTACTAATTCTATTGTTACTTAAGGAAACCTTTCCTCTCTAGTTCTGTGTTTAACTTTTCACGGAGCCCTATTCAAGACATTTATAGAAAGGTCACGAAAGAATAAGTTACATTCCCTAGAAAGCTATTTGGAAATTTGCCATGCAAAAAAGGAGTATCAGAATTTATTTTTGCCTGAGGTTAGATTAGCTCCTTGACAGAATTAAACTATATTGGAGTGCCTCATTATTGTATCCCTCACTATAGAACACTGCCACTATTCAACTCCCATGGGACACAAACTCAAAAGACCGCTTTTTCATGGGCAGGGCTATTATCCTAAACGACTATAATCAAGTAACAACAACAGCATAATAATAATACTCACATTTATATAGCACTTCACTTATACTATTATCTGATCCTGAAAATAATCTTCAAAATAATTATTATCCTAATTTTACACAGCTGAAGAAATTGAAATTCAAACAGATGATTGGCTAGCCCCACGATGGCAAAACAGCATTCAGGCAATAGCTAAATCACCCTACCCTAACTTTCTTGGAGGCCAGGGGTGGGGTTATAGCAGTTAGCCATGCCAAGTTGTTGGTTCTTTAATTTAAACTCACAATCCTGACAGCAACATGCTTTCATTTCAATGGTGAGCAAAAAAGACAGAATTTAATTGACATCTTAATCTGTTATGTCATTGGTGGGTTCCATCAAGGATAATTTGATGCAGTGGGGATGATCCAGTAACCTTTAAGGGTCAGGGTGATATGTCCATTGGTGATCCTGTCTTGTTATTTAATGTTTTAAAAGTGGTATTCACAAAACCATTCAAGAAGCCAAATGTGGCAGGTCAACACTAATGTATGCCCACCCACATCCCCAAAATGGTTTTTGTTGTTTTTTTTAAGGATCTAGAACTTGATGATATATGTCATGTACTAACTGCAAATATCCTTAAACACATGTAAGAAAATAAAACCAAAACTCTTCAGTTTTGGTATTTCAGCCTATTTTTAACTTAATTTTTTTTTGTTACCATAAGAGAATGTGTGTATATGTGTATGTGTGTGCACCACAGCTCACCTCCCCCTGTGCTAGTTTACCATTGCCCTTATCTCACAATTAAACAACAATGGTGGTGCCAAGGTAATGGCTGTGGTGGGGAGGTCAAATTACAGCAAAATATACATAACTTCAATTTTTATAGAGAAAACAGAAGTCAGGTTGACATGTGTCAAGATGGTGGTGGTTACTACTTAACAACAAAATACTTTCCCAATATAAAAACGGAGAGCTGGGTTCTCCTAAAAGTACATTCAAATTTAAATTGACTGCATTTATAAGAATGCTTCAATTATCATTTCTTTCATAATTACTCACTCCTACCTGATTAAGTAATAAATATGCTTTGCTGTTTGTCAGCATTCTATCTGAATGGCCCCATAAAGGAATTAAGGAACCAAAGGAACTGCTGTTAATACTATAATAAGGTTCACCTAGAAAGGCCATAAAGATGTAAAATATAATCAAGTAGGTACTAGAAAAAGAAAGTTCATTGAAAACTCGTCTGCAAAAAAATTCAAATCTAAAGCCTTGGAGCATGAGTGAATCTTTCGTAAGAATCACATTCTAAATGTAGTATTCTCCCTGGAGTTGATAAATTTAAATGATTAGAAAATGTAAGGGAGCTTGTGCTTTTTGAATCTCACCAACACAAAGGGCTGAGGTTTTATTTTAAATGATATCTAATTGATTTTTTAAATCAAATCCAGGTAAATTAAACCTTGATTCCTTTGGCAATGAGGCAGTTTAATTGAGAAAAAAATGAGATGGTAATTCACTGAAGCAACAAAAATAAAGCTAGTATACAAATTAACAGATAAATTTGGAGGAGAATCTCAGGAAATGCAAGTTTCTTCAGTGGCTAACTTCAATTTGTGTTGTTTCTCCCCCAGTTATAGAAACAAAGATGAAACTGGGTCCCTGATAATCTTTTTGTAAAAAGTAATCTTATTTATTTTCTCTCTCAACAGCTTCACTTTTCATTTTTCCGAAGTTTAAATTACATATAAAGTCATATCTTTCAAAGCAGATGAATAGAAGAGTTGAACCCAAAGATTTGTTTTCCCCATTTCTTTTCTTTCTGTGTGTGTGTGTGTGGGGGGGGCAATGAGGGTTAAGTGACTTGCCCAGGGTCACACAGCTAGTAAGTGTCAAGTGTCTGAGGCTGGATTTGAACTCAGATCCTCCTTAATCCAGGACTGGTGCTTTATTCACTGTGCCACTTAGCTGCCCCCTCACCATTTCTTAAAGAAAAAAGAAAGCTCTTACGCTTACTTTAAACCTATAAGCCAAGGGAAGTGTCAAAAAAGAGGTTATCAATGTTAGTTTAATGTTGTTTGTAATTTTGCCCCTTTTCCCCCAAATCCTTTGTAAGTAATCTGTATTCATCATATTCCCTTTAAGGGGCACCTTTATCCTCTCAGGAAACTTTTATCTATAAGTCTCAAAACTGCACAATTTTGTGAGAAATTTGTTTGCAAAAAAAAGAAAATGCATTTCAGATAGTTTTTCTTTTTTCAACTGCAGCATGAATTCAGTCTTTCCTACCAAAGCTGGGCAACTGTCTGGTTGCTGGGGTAGTGATGGGATAATAACTCAATAACAATGTAAATTCATAACCCCAATGTCAAGAGCTATGTGTAGAAAATGATAGCCACACAATCATGTAAATACATGGAAATATATGATTCAAAGACATGTATATGCAATGAAAAAAATGTTGAACACAGGAAAATAAAAGTCTAATACCACACCTAGAAAAAGAGATTCTTCTCAGAATCCTTATCCAAAATAATTCAAGGTTCTACAAATTTATTTACAATTTATAGTCTCACAGAAATACAGTGAGACTCATAAAACTATTCAATTATGTTGGGTAATAATTGCGAATGCTAAAGGGAAAACGAGAGGTGGCACAGACACACAAAAAAATGTTAAATGTTAAATAATAAGACTTCATGAAACTGTAACATTAACTCATTCAAATAAGATTTCCTATTGTACTGAAATACCTCAGCATATAATATAAAGCTCAGGGTCAATCCTGTGGCACTCACCTTATAGGATAAAAGTGCCTATTAATAGGTCCTCTTGGAAAGGATACAAAACAGACCAAATTTATGCTGAACTATGGAAAATAGTATTGTAGAGAGGTTCTAATGTATTTCATTAAGTTGGTAAGTTAAAACCAGAATAGACAAAAAAATTTTAAAAAATTAAACCAAATAAAGGCTGTAGACAAGAAATGATGTTTATTGCAAACAAACAAAAAACCAAAAAGAAAACAAAAATGAAAAAAAACAAAACAAAAACGAAACAGAAAAATGATCAGAAGCACAGCACATATAGTTAAGAATTTAAAAGCATCTTACATTCTGCCCTAATGGCAGCACAATTAATAGGGACAAAGGGTCGTCTTGCTGCCTGCCGCAGCCGGAGGGTATTTTTGCAGACCTGGCGAGCAAGTTTGGTCAAACATGTAGTATGAAGGAAGAAAGCTTGGCGGGTCTTCACAGATGACTTTGGACTTCCAGTGTTACGGACTGGCATTCCCTGTGTGGCCTGACGTGACATGTGACCTCTAACACGGGGATCCTGAAGAAAGCAGAAATCAAAATCAGCTAAAGTAATAAAACCCAACATTGTTTTCATCATGTGTAAACATAAACGCACCATGATGCAGTCATTAAGATATAGAGATGACACAAAAGCCTGTCCCTGAAACCAAGTGTGGGAAAAGAACACCACACAGATCTTAATGTGGTTATAATTCTCAAGATACCAAAAGCTGAGGTAGAAAAAGCAAAAATAAATTGAGGACTCACTGAGAAGGCTAATCTCATGTTATCAACTTTATTATTGAGGGATTCCCTGTGGCAGAAACGGAAGAAAATATTTTCTTTACTAGGAGAGATAGGGTCTAATATACGTGGACATTTTCAATCTAAGATAATTTAGCCACACTGACATTTCAATTACTCATGCCACAAGATTAAGGTCCTGTCATTTTGTACTTTTTTCCAAGAGCCAGAACAGTATGAAAGGGGAGATTTGGCAAGAGTAAAACAATTCAGAGAAAAAAGATGTTATTGTACATTCATCTCGCCTCTTTGGTACTTCTAAGTTTTCAACAGTGGTTAATTACTTTTTTGTTTTCCAAACAAACCATTTTCAATGAAGAAAACCATTTGGATAATATTTCATCTACATCTTGTTATACTAAAAAGATACATAATTTTATGAGTATAGATATGCTTCTCACCAACAAGGCTATAATACTGCTATTGCTTAAGTATATGGTCTTTATGAATTCTTGCAACTGAGGGGAAAAGTCACCCAGCACTGAACCATCTAGGAATGGTTCTCAGTGAACTGAGCTAGGCTTATTTCCAGATGACTAACACAAAATCTCGAGGCCAGTATGTGAAGGCTTTCAAGCTTGGTAGGACTTGATAGAACTTGTGCTCTGCTGGCACAACACAAGAGAACCCAGGGTTACCTCTGTGCCACGGGGAGATCCTAAATGGCTTCAATGAAAAATAATTTGTATTATTATAAACAATGTAAATATTTCATTGTGACAAAACAAATTTTCACTAGACAAATACAATAGATAAAAAAAGCCAAACTAACCACTCCTATAGGCTAGGAACTACTGCAGAATTTCAGTGCCTTTTCAGGGCAGAGGGAAGATTTGTGCAAAATGGCTCCAATATTTTCAATAATGTTTAATTTGGTAATCAATAAATGATTAATGCAGTTAATGATGCAAAGATATTAAAATGTTATGCTAAATTTGATGCGTATACTTCAGCAACTTTTTTTTGATGAATTCCCACCCCTCCTTTAAAACCTAACTCAAATGCCACTTTCTCCATGAAACTTCCTCATCAACCTATTATTGCTAACATTTCCCTGTGGTATATCACTTAGTATTCTATTTCTCTAAGACATTATGTTTTACAGTAATCTCTGTGTATGCCTGACCTCCCTACTAGAATGGACTATGTTTTATCTCATTAATTACTCTTGATACTAACATAATCTGTTTCCCAAAGTTAATAGATATTTACTGAATAATTTTAAACTTCATTCTTTGTTTAACAAAAGAGACCAGGACATTGAGAAACATCCACTAAGCATCAAACACTTAAAAAAACCAATATGGTTTTCTGTATACATACTTCTGTAGTTGGGTTGGGAGATAGTTTTTCTTCTTCTGTCTGTGTTGGCATTTTCAGGCCACCATATTTTTTCCAATACAGCCAACAGGTTGCACATAATCTACATTGCATGTTGGGTGGCCCCCAAGAATACCACTGGTGAGACTGTGTGGCTAAAAATAATAAAATATTATAGTCAACATCAATAAAAAATACTCTATGGCAGAATTTCAAAGACAGTTTTGCTTGTGATATTATTTCTATTTTTTCTTTCTCTTATAACCCATTAAAAAGAATAAATTCTCTATACACACATACTTTAATAAAAAGACACAAAAACCTTTTCTATAGTATGTTCAGTGCCTAGTACAATTTAGAGGTTATTCAATAAGTATCCTCTATACTGGCTGCCTTTTTAAAAAAGATAAATTATAGAAATTTAATATAGAAAACATTAGATAATCATGCTGATTAGATGATGAAATTAATTCTTTAAAAAGATAGTCAATTATGATATCTATTATCTATATGAATAGAAGGAAGAATTGCACAGATAAGACAATAATCACAGTCATTATCATACTTAATTGAAATATGGGTGTGATTTATGTCTTCAGAAATTATAATTCAAAACTATGAAGGCATTTTGTGGAAACCCAAAAGAGGGGGGAAGTCACCTTTTAATGGCTTATTTCTGCCTGTTACCTAACAACGGTTGGAAATCGATCAGAGCTGAACCTGAATCTAAGTACAGGGAAGTGAATGTCAAACACCTTTCGATTAGAGTCTTAAGGACCAAGGAGTATAATAGGTAGTAATTTCAAAACAGTGAGCAAAGCAATATTGTTCTGTTTCTTATCTTTCTAGATATTTATCTGTGATCGACTGCAGATTAGATCAAAAGAGTTTCCAAAAAATCTAACATACTGAAACAAATCTCATCAATACCATTTCACACACCCAGAAAAATACCATTTACTTCTGCCATATTCTAGAAAGTTCCTGATAAGGTTGAAGTATGATAGAACATGGTGACACACCTCTCCCCCAAATAAATGATAGCTCACAACACCATCTATAGTAGTGAATGAAAGTAAGTCACAAGAATCACAATGTCTAAATGCTATTAAACCAGCCAATTTTCTAAGCTCAAAAGTACAAGCAGAAATGTGCTATTTATGCAACTAACTGCATTTATTTAATGGAGCATGAAAGACTTAAGTCTTCTGTGAGCCGGTGTTAGGTGCCACCAGAGCAGCATGGTCTTATTCATACCTTGACCTTCCACGCAATGTTCCTACTCTAGTATAGAGCATCCTGTAGTTTCCTACTAATCCTGAACTTGACCAACAAGTCCCATTAGTACTTACTATAGCAGCTCTCACAGGCCCGTCCTATCAGGGCACTCTGGGGTTGGTACGGGGTTCCCACAGCTCCATTCACAGTGTTGGGTTTGCCATTGCTGCCAGATATTTGGTTGGGGTTTGGTTTGTTGCTTTAAATAAAATGTAAAGTGATGACTTAAATTATTTCTGTAATGCTTTTTTTCCCAACAGTCCTAGTTATCTATACAGACAGTTCCTACTTTACAAATTCAAATTATACAAATTTAACTTTACTTACAGAATTCTGAAAGAAATCCACATTCTAAAAAAGCCACCTATGTTAACTTTACTGTACAGTACTGTGCCTTCTTTACTCCTGCCCCTTAGCTTAGCACTCAGCAGCCTCCCACCTCATCCCCCCTCATCAAAAACAAAACAAAACAAAACAAAACAACCCCAAACCCCCAAACCTTTAAAAATACCCTCCAAGTGAAAACAGAAGAATGGATGTGCAGAGAGATCACTACCACCGCTGCTGCTGGCTGGAGCCAGACTGGGGGCTTGGCTGGAGACCTCTGCTGCACTCTGTTCAACCTTTCAGGTGTCCAACTCACACCTGTCTGTCTTCTGTCTGTCCCTGGCCCCCACATGTCACTTGTCCTCTCCTATCTGTATCATGTCCAGCCCTTATTTATCTGCCCCCTCCTCTGAGTTCTGGGCCCTGCATGTTCTTCCTCCTGTTCTTGCTTCTCTGTCCCCAGTCCTGACACATCCTTGAACTATTTACTGGCCCCCTCCCTCCACAAGCATGTGGCCCCCTTCTTGACTTCCTCTCTCCTTTCCCTCCATCCACAGGCAAATTCACATTACATAAAAATCACTTTATGTAGAGGTGTGAGGAACAGTTCATTTATGTAAAGCAAGAACTGTCTGTAGTGGATTTACTACTTTAAATGTAAAAACACTAAAAAGTAAAAAAAAAAATTATCAAGAAAAACAATGTGACATGTGTGCAAAGCCCAAATCTGATGTAAACAAAAAGCAGAAATGGGAAGCTCTACCACCAAAAGGCTCAAATGATGAGGAAAAAAACTCAACTGGAAGATTTTGACACTTGATATCCTGACACACTTTGCCCAAAATATATTGACAAAACCTCCCCCACCTTTATCATCCTGGTAAACTCTGTAGAACAGAATCTGGAGTTCCAAAAACAATGGGGGTTCATCTCCTTGGAATTCAAACAAAAAATCCAGGAAAAATCCTAAGAGCCTTCCTACTAATCCCCTGAATGCCCAGCCGATAAATTTGGTTTCTCAGTGAGAAGGTCAAAATCTCACATGTAAAATAAATGTAAAGGACAAGTCTGGACTGGTTGAACAAACTGCTCTTGGTTTTGTTATCGATTCTCCATGTGACCTCTGAATAAATCATTTAGCTTCTCTGTCCTCAAAGGAGTTTCTTCCTTTATAAATTAGAGTTAAATGTGTTTGCCAGTAATTGGTGTCAAGAGGTAGTATGAAGAGAAAAAAAAATTTAAAGGTAAATTTAGACATGAAAAGGAATTAAAACAGGTTTTTACTTGGACTCTTCATAGTATTGTATTTTTTGGCAGAAAATATACAAAGTAAAAACTGGTGATTTAGTAGTTCAAGTTGAAAGAGTTGATGAAATCACATTTCTGATATAAAAAAATGTATTAAACTTGGTAGGAAATGGTTACCCCTTGAGGTTATATTGACTGATGTGCTATCAGATATTTTCTTGGAAAATTGAAAAATATTATGGGTTTAAGAAAAGTAAATAAAAATTAAGCATGTTGTTGATATACTTCAGTAAAGCATTATGGAAAAGCACAAAGTCAGTTTTGTAGCTTAATATGAAATGCTACTTGGACTTTAATATAGGTAATAATGATTTGAGACTAAAACAGTGTTGAAGAATGAAGAATTGCTCATGTTTCTTGTCAAGGATCTATTATTCAATTTGAAGTGCAGAATTAAAAAGAAAACTGTCACACAAGATGTAAATTAACCTTTTCTCACAAATCATAAAAGCAAATAGAGTTTATTTTACAAGAGATATCATATAGCTTTGAAAAGGTGAATTAAAACAGAAAAGAAATATCTTTCATGGTAGGGTTTCTACATCTTCTACATATAAATTTATAATCACATGTTTTAATCTGATCAGCATAGAAACCTATTAATACAAATGTATAAAAGTACATACAATGTTTAAGTAACTTCAAAGAAAATGCAAAATAGTAAACAATAATCTGTCATAGATTCCCAAAAATCTTCCCCTGAAGTTGTAACTTCAGGATCATTGCAAAGCAAGAGATGAAAGACTCAAAAAATTCATGCAGAAACCAAATTATATGTACTTTCCTTTAACTGGAAACAAAACTGTTATTTGTGAAAAGTATGAAGAACAGCCTTGATTATTTTCCCAAACATTTTAGATAATCATAAGCTTTATATAAGGTCTGATTAATAAGAAATGTGTCAGATACTAAGATTCATGAATCACAGAAGCTTTTTAATCACAAGATATACTATAAAATATAAATACAAACAAAAGTTGATTTGTGGGACAAATATCACACTGCATCTTTGAATAGTAATATCTTCCCTGTAAACCTATACACAGAAGAATAAAGCTAGTGTTATTAGCCTTGAAGAAAAGGTTACTGTGAAAGATCATAATTCATTCTTTATGAGGCCACCTGTTTGTAGAAGCAGGTATTAAATAATATATCTAAATTCAATTACCAAAGGACTCAGTACACTACAAAATGAAAACAAATGTAGCACTCAGCTCACAAAACAATAATCTCTATGTGAGACTATGTCATACATTTCTTTTGTTTCTCCCTAAGTGCCTGAATAGAACTCTAATACATATTGAATGCATTAATTGAATGAGCAAGCCAACAAAGCCCCAGAATATTTTAAAATACAGAATACTTTGCGATGGGAACAAATTTTAATTGCAAAGTTGGGGAAAAAAATCAACGTCTATTTTCATTGGATGACACTATAAAAGAGAAGTAGACTAGTACAAAGAGAGCAACACCAAAGTGAAATGAAGTAGAAAGAATTCATTAGTTAATTAGATTTTTTTCTTGTAAAAATTAACTAACAATCAACAAGCATTTATTAAGTGCCTACTAAGTGCCAGGCATTTCTATCTTATTTGCTTCAATACATTAAACAAATCAAAACTCGTTCCCTAAGAAAGGACTGAGCCCAATGTGCAGAAACATGGAAGCAAGTATTAGTTCAACCACAAGTGAAATAAGATGGATAGATTTTATTATATTCTTCTCCCAAGTCTGAAAATAGGCGGTTTGCAACATCAGTTAGCCAAGGGAACAATGAAAATGACGAAGGCTGTGAATTTTCCTTCAGGCAAGTATGGAAGATGAGGATGATTTTGTAGTCATCTTCAGATTGCATGCTAAGTCTATGCTTTTTCCTCTACCGTGTAACATTATGAATATACAAAGGACACCACGATCTCTTTCCTAGAGGAAGCAAGTCAAAGGGCCACATTTCTCTTCTACAGGTTACTAGGAAGTTTCTTAAAAGAAAGGAAGTGGTGTTTCAAGGAGGAACCAAAGGGGGGAAAAAGATGTAACAAGTCAAAGGGGACATTCTTCCTTGTTTCAGGAGGTAGAACGATGATAGAGTGAAGAAAAGGAAAGGAATAGTAAATGAGTGACACTTTATCAATAGCTGAGCAGCTCATTTTGTAGGGCAGAGAACTGCATTGTTTCTGGAATAAATAACAATGACATTTAGATAGTACTTTAACATTGTAAAGTATTTTACATCATCTCGCTTGAAGCAGCTTTTTTGTTGTTGGGTTTTTTTTTTTGGGGGGGGGGAGGCAATGAGGTTTAAGTGACTTGCCCAGGGTCACACAATTAGTAAGTGTCAAGTGTTTGAGGCCAAATTTGAACTCAGGTCCTCCTGAATCCAGGGCTGGTGCTTTATCCACTGTGCCACCTAGCTGCCCCCTGAAGCAGCTTTTTGAATTCCAATAAAAGATACAACTTCACATATGCCACCAGGTATGAGGCAATCCAGTAACTGTCCCTAGTAGTAAGGGTGATTTTAAAAAGGAGATACTGAAGTGGCTAGTTACTGATCTGACAAACATGAAAAAAAATTGTATTATATTTTCATAGTATGTATCTAAAACAAGACTGTAAGATTTTTTAGAATTAGCAAACCTGATTATCACTGACCACTTCTAGTGATTTATACTGGGACAAATGATATTGCCAAAAGGAATCTAGAAAGCACTGCTAAGGATTATGGTATCCTGTGCAAAAACCTGAAGATACTGGAGATATTGTTTGTATTACTCTTCCAAATGAAGGTAGGGGACTCAGAAGATAAAGGTAAATTTTGGAAAAGAATGGCTAAGATATAGCATCTCACAACAGAATTTGGATTTCTAGATCATAGCTTAAAATATATTTATGTCACACTCTTGGTTATGGCTGCATAACAAGGATCAGTAAAAACCATAATTGCCTAGAATCTTATGAATTAATCCAGATTAATAGAAGGTTTTAAAACTAAACAAAAGGAGAAGAGAGAAAGTTAACCATGTGGGTCTGACAAATTACTTACCATTGAGAGTAGGTACCACAATAATATCCAAATGATAGTCAGCGATAAACTCTGACTCAGGTAACTATATACATTTATTAATGGGGTGAACTAGAAAATGTTACATAAAGAAGTGGATTTGACCTCCCATGTAGCAATGTGATGAGGTGGCATATATAACCAATTGGAAACATAGTAAAGAACTGAGAGGGGTTAATTGAACTGTATATTAATAAGAAATCCACATGGCTGAGGAGGGAAAATGGTAGAGAACATCTGATTATGAACTGATGGAGGGAGAAAGAGAAGTGATATGATTGTGGATTTATATAGTACCTAGCCCAGTGCCTGGCACATAGCAGGCATTTAATAAATTGTTAACCACTACCTTGATTTATACTGAAAACCACCTGAATAGAAGGAACAATTTGGGAAATAGATCACAAAGCTGGTATGGAAGCATATTATAGTTATGGAGTACTTCAACTATCTGCCCTTCTGCTGGAAGTCCATCATTGCCAAAAGTAAAGCAGCAGCTACGTTTACGACCTGAGTTAATGCCAACTTAATTCTTCAAAACATAGAGGAAGCCACTGATCAACTAATTCTCATTCATATTTTCATTCTCATTCTCTCTCCTCTCTCCTCTCTCCTCTCTCCCTCTCCCTCTCCCTCTCCCTCCCCGCCCCCTCCCCTTCCTCTCCCTCCCAGTGTGTATGTCTAATTACAATACAGTTTAAAGTATCAGCAGCTGAGGAGATCAAGAAAGGTTTAATAGTACCTCTGCTGAATCTTGAAGAAAATTATGTATTATAATAAAGGGAAATGCTTTTCTTGATGTGATTCTAACCAATAAGAAAAGAATGGTTGGTTAAGTGAAATAGGAACTTTAAAGGTAAATGGCCAATGCATCATAATTGTTTGCTGTAGTCTAACATACTTAGATCAAGAGATAGGATTTTAAACTACTTAGACAAAGGATAGGTAGGATCTACTGGTCTAATATTGTGAAGAAGTTGGTTTTAGAAGCAATCAGTCAAGACTTCTGGGGGCAAGGCTTAGAGGGTGGGAGTTGAGAAAGAGAGCTCAGCTGAGCCTTCCCAATGTTCTTCTCCAAACAACTTTTAAAATAATGCCTCAGATTGAATTCTGGAGTGCAAAGCCAACAAAAGATCAGAATCAGACATTCTTCTAGTCCAAGACAAAATAGGAGGTCAAAGAGATCTGTGACATGGGAGTGGAAGTTGGCCCAGAGCGCACATGGATGAAACACCAGTGATGGGATCAGGTGGTGAAAATAGAAGCAGCAGTAGCTTCAGAAGCTCCCAAGCCAGAGATGGTAAGGGGACCTGGTAAATGGTCAGAAAGAGACCACAGGGGACTCCTGTGCTATCACTGAACACAGTACCTGACAATGTTTGGCAACTTCACTGCCTTTACCCACTTCTGGGCTGTAGTTCAAGGGCAGGGAGGAATACTTTCAGTCAAGAGGGAGTGAAAGCCCAGAAAGATGATTGTTTGGAAATTCAGTAATAATAAGTAAATTACAAATTAGAATTGTGAGATTTTTACCGCATGTCCAACAAATTGGCAATTTGAAAGCAATATGGTAGGACTGTGTGAAGATAGGTACAGTAATAACGTAAGCTGTGAATGAATCCAAACATTTTAGACAACAATTGGGAATCATGATAGAAAAGAGATTATGCTATTCACATTCTGTGATAGACTTCTGGACATTTACCCCAAAGAGATCAACAGATGGAAGAAAGGTCCTAAACCTACAAGACTTATAGCAATAATTTTTATAGCAGCAAGAAACTAGATAAAGGTGGGTCTCCAGTGACTGGGGAATAGCTGAACAAATTGTACCATATGTAAAGAGTCAAATATTTTAACACTGCAGGAAACAATGAACATTCAGAATTCAGAGAACCATAGGGAAATTTATAAGTATTGATGCTGACTGAAAAATAAACAGAACCAAGATAAATTTTATACACAATGATTTCAATAACATAAAGGAAAAAAATATTAAACAAGACATCAGAATTAAAATTGAAGCAATGATGAATCATCTCCACAAATGAAGAAGCATACTTCCCCTCTCAAGAAAGGTAATAACCTAGAAGTGTGGAATGAGGCGTATGTTACCAGACACAATCAATGTGTTGTAGGTTTGTTTTGCTTAACTGAAAAGAGTAGTAGGGTCTTTTTTTTGGGGGGGGGGGCAATACTGGGAAATGCCACTAATGGTTTGCATTGAATCAAATGAGATGAAATTAATGGAGATACATATAAACGCTTATACTTGGGTTCAAAAAATAGCTTCACAAGTAAAAGACAGAGTAGATGTGGCCAGATATGGATTTAAATGGATTGTAATATGATGAGTGTAGAAGGTTATACAGCTGCCAAAAGAAAAAGTTAATGCTATCTTAGGCTGCATTAAGAAACTCAGACTACATTAGGTGATGCATCATGTCCAGAATGAGGGAAATGATGATTCCATTATACTCTGCCATCACAACTGGAATTCAGTTCTGGGAACTACCTTTTGCCTCCCCAAACTCAAAGGAGTAAGTTGAAAAGTTCAAAACTGAGTATCCCATTAGAGTTTATTGGGCTCATGAGGGGCATACTAGAGGGAAGAGAATGAGAAAATGACATTATGACTCAAATGGAGGACTAATTACTAATTCCTTTTAGGAAGCACACAGACAAGTTGAAATGCGTCCAAAAGAGGGTAATAAGAATGGTGAAGGGATTAAAAAACATGACATGCAATGGTTTTGTGCGTGTACAGCTTGAAGGAGCCTTCAGGGGGACAGGATTGCACTCTGAACGCTGTCACATGGAAGAAGAATTTGATTTGCTCTTTTTGGCCTCAAAGAATTGCAACTGGAACAAGGAGTGGAAAGTGCAGGGAAGCAGATTTAGGGTTGATGCAAGGGAAAATTTCCTAAAAATCAAAAGTTTACAAAAAATGAAACAACCTGCCAAGGAGTTCTTCAAACAAAGGCTAGCAACGATATTGAAGGGATTCTTGGTCAGGTATAGGTTGGCCTAGATGATCTTAAATGTGTCTTCATACTCTTAGCATCTTGATGATTTTGATTATGTTGATGAGGAAAATGATGGATTGCATCTTATATGCTTAAAATATGGATGTCAAATACTTCGCCATAAAACATTCATTCTAAGTAGGTCTGGCAAATGAAAAGATATGGGCAAAGTCTGCACAGCCTACACCAAACAGCAAAAAAACCCACCACAATTTACAAATTTCAAAAGTTGCAACTTCATAAAATCTACTCAATTCATACACATATGCTTTCATAGCTGTGTTTTCTGACCCTTTCCCTGTCACTGTGACTGAGGCAAAATTCACTACAGATCTCCCACTGCCTCTCATGTTTGTCTACTTTGGTCTCTCTTACCAGCTAACTTTTTGTCCTATTAAGTCCATTTTTGCCTTTGCTTTACTGATGAAGAAACTGCAGCAGAAAGGTTTGGTGATTTAATTGAGGTTGAACACAGGATTAATGCAGAAATAGGATTAATGTTATTATGTGTATATATATGTGTGTGTATATATATATATCTATATGTATATGTATAGAGATATATAGATATAACCTATATCAGATTACCTGCTGTCTAGGGGAGGGGGGAGGGAGGGGAGGGAGGGAGAAAAATCTGAAATTGTAAAGCATGTATAAACAAAAGTTGAGAACTATCTTTACATGTAACGGAAAAAATAAAATATCTCATAAATTGAGGTTGAACAGCAAGAAAGGGCATAATTTGCACTGACATCAACTCTTCAGCTCATAAGAAAAGCTTTAGTACTTACTAAGTTGGAATATAGACTTGTTTCAATTTGCTTTCAGCTTCAGCAGCTTTCAGGCGTTTCTAATTAAAAAGAGAGAGAGAACATTTTACATACAATACATAATAATGACTATTAGTTCCTTTTATTCTTAAAATTACAAGGGACTTAAACCAAGCACCAATAGACAAAACAACCTTGACTATATAAGCAAATAGTAATTTCTGTACCTATTTTTTAAAGATAAAACTTATTACTGTAAATATACCATAAACTTAAAAAGTCACAAATTCAATATAGAGAATGATAAACTTAGAATATTACTAAGAGAATACAATAAATTATTCAAATGACAAGATAAAGTACACTATAACCCACTTACATATGAATGATAAAAAGCACCATTAAAAACAATGAAAAATAAAGACAAGGAAATCTTTTTGTAATGATGATTTCTACTTAAATTTTTATGGTTTTTATTTTATTTCTTTTTTGATTTTTTGAAAGCAACAAAAATAATTCTTTCCTTCTAGAGACATGAGGTGGACACTAAGTTCCCACAATTCATGGAGAAGATAAGCTAAAAAAAAACCTCAGGCATTGTATTGAGACCAACTTCATTTGGGAAAAGGGACGAGAGTAAAGAGAGGTGAGGAGGAAACATGAAGGAATGTTCTAACCTCCCAAAACTCAAGGTATACATTGAAAATTTCAAAACTGAGTATCCCATTAGAGTTTATTGGGCTCATGAGGGGTACACAAGAGGGAAGAGAATGAGAAAATGACAATATAACTCAAATGGAGGACTAATTACTAACACATTTAAAATAAATCAAGAGCAGGAAAGAAAGGGAGATGAAATTACATCATAGGATCAGCTTATGAAAGTAAATACATAAATTAAAAACTTAAACATGGACCTGTTGGGTCACAATCATTTGACAACAAATGGAGTGGCAATGAAAAATTAAAGGACAACCAAAAGGAGATATGTTGTTATGACCTGGTATCAAAAGTGTATTTAATATTTATTCAGAATAGAGAAAACCAAAATGTGTCAAGTGTTTCTCAAGGCTTTTAAATTTTGTTTTGGTTTTGTCCTGAATGGAAAGATTAGGAGCTCTGAGGACTAACTTCTACCCAAAATGAAATTCCAATGATAGGCACAACAATCATAATTCCCTATAGTGACACTCAATGACAATTTCTTCAATAATACACATATAGTTTAATTAAAATTGCTTCTGCAACTTATAATTTAAAAAAAATACCACAGGATAAGAAATCACTTATTCAAATTAATTATTTTGTTTTGTAGCATACTCATTAATGCCAAAATTATTGGATTACCTGTTGTACATATCTATCAGTAGTTTTCCACATGTAATAATATTCAATGATGCTAGTCAATGACTTCCATGGGAGCTGAAAAATAAACATTTTGAAATTTAATACAACTAAAGCTACTTTATGCCCTCATAAAAACCTCTTCTTTAAAATAATAAAAGTAGTAATTTCATATGGGGCAGATACATTTTAGAATGGTTAAGACTAAAGAAAACCAAATTATAACCATCCTGCCTATGACTGGATTTGGAGTCTGAGAACCTAGATTCCAACCTTGGAGTTACTAGCTAATAAGCCTGGGCAAGTAACTTGACCTCTCTCTGGGCCTCCATTTCTTCATTTATAAAATGAAGGGAATGGTGTACTATATAGTCTTCCAATTTCAAATCCTATGATCATGTTTCCAAAGAGAACTTAAATTGAGCAAGAGTCAAGCTATTGGGCCCCATTGGATGTCAGGCTATATTCAATTTTATTTTTTATCTCCCACTATATTTAATACTCTGTCTTATAATAATGTCCTTCACTTGAGAGATACAACAGAAGTAGCCAAAAAGAAGTGATGCACCAGGGCAGCTAGGTGGCACAGTGGATAAAGCACTGACCCTGGATTCAGGAGGACCTGAGTTCAAATCCAGCCTCAGACACTTGACACTTATCAGCTGTGTGACCCTGGGCAAGTCACTTAACCCCCATTGTCCCGCAAAAAAAAAAAAAAAAAAGAAGTGATGCACCATTCTTACTAAATGCTTATTGAATGAATAAAGATTCTGACTTACAACCAAAGTGTAGTTTGGGGATAGGAAACTAGCTCATTGCTTTTGCAATTGCTCTATTTTGGAAGAAAAATGTGTGCTTAAGCTAGTATTTTTTTATAAATACTTGAACATAATATACCTCATAGCCTTCAGATTAATAACTAGGCATAGGGACACATTTACAAAATGTATCCATAGTTCAGTGAAGAAATTTGACTGTTTGAGGGAATAAGGACTGTCATAAGATACACGTTTTCCCTTGGTTATGAACTGGGAAAACAAATGAGCCAATTCTGAGAGTATAATTCATTTACTCAGGCTGACAGATTCCAAAGTACAGACCTTAACAAAAAACCTAAAATATTTTAAACATTATTTGTCAGTATCTCTAAGACCTAGTCCCTAGTTTACTTATTATTGGCAAAAAGACTTCACAGCAAAATATCCAATTTCTTGCACCAAGAAAGAAAGTTAACTCACATCTATTTTCCCTTGCTTTGCTAATTAAAATCCCCAAAGTACTGTCCCTTTGTGTCTACAAATTCATTTGTCCCCTTTAGAAATGTGATGTTCCTTTTTAAAAAAATCAATAAAAGTGTTCTATATTTTCCATTTCTGAAATATTAACATAAAACCTTAGTCATTTCAGATCAACTGCTTTTTATGGGGAATAGAGAACTGTGGTTTTATAGAATTAAATTAAACATTTCCCTCAGTATTGTAAAGTCCTAGAAGTTTGTTAGACTATTCTATATTAGGTTTGTAACACCAACAGTTTTAGCATCTTTTATAGAGTGTCAAGAATGAAAAATATGAAGAATTTAGAGGAATATGGTTAGAGTTGCATGAAAGGATTCAGAGTAAAAAAAGTAGAACCTTAAGGACAATATTCACAACAATGACTACAGTGTAAAGAAGGGCAGCATTGAGAGGCAACAAAATGGGTTAAACATGATAGTTGATATCAATATAGTACCCACATTGAGTTATCCCAAATTCAAGGTATTCCATGGGTCTACACTTCTAAAACTATGTAGCTCAAGAGCCCTCCCAACTACTGTGTTAACCTTTAACAGTGAGCTGCTTGACACAATTAGCTCAAAGCAATGACATTTACTGAAATGGCATAGTATAAACAATAGTAACAAAGCATTCTTTCCATAACCCTAGGGTGTAGTCCCTCCAAATATAGACTATGTCACAGGAAAGTATAGGCATACATCAGAGTTCACAGGGACAGAAAGACACAGGCAGCTAAGGCAACTCACACTTCCTGTTCTGTCCTCATACTATTCCCCAGTAATCCTGTTGAACAGATCACTTAGCTGAACTTGTTTGGCCTGCTCTTAACTATAACTCAACTTTTGCCTGCCAGGGAAAATTCTCTTGACATTCTAGCTGGACTTGATGGCACTGTTGTTGTTTTGTTGTTTTTTAAAATTGGGTATGCTATCTTCTATTGGGTAAGCGCTTTGGCCAATGGCTAAAATGCTATACTTCTACCAAGAAATGATTGAAGAATTTCACTTCTAAAAGCATATCAAAGTGTACAAATGGGCTACCCTCTTACTCTCCCCACCCATAACACTTCACTGTCTCATACTTCCCCATTATATCCTGTCACTTCCTCAAGTGAATTGTGAGGATTGCCAATTATGCTTGCTTAATTATATTTGGTGTGCATGTGTACTTTGTAGGGAGGTTACTTGGCCTGAAAGTGTAAATACAGTAACAGAATGTACCAATAGAAAGTGAATTAGTGTATCCCAGTATTGGATAAACCTAAATTATTTTAGTAGCTGAGTTAATTTAAAATGAACAAGTTTCCAAACTTAGACTTTAAACACACTGGAACTTCAGAGAAATATAAATTAAAACTTCTGCACCCTTATTAGCAAAAATGGTAAAAGATGAGAAAACTCATTTTTGGTGAGACTATGGGAAAACAAGTTGGCTAATTCATTGCATAGCAATGAATTCAACCATTCTGGAAAAATAATTTGGATTTATGCAAGAAAGTTAATAAACTCTTCAAGCCTTGACCAAAAGATCTGATTTCTGGGATCATAATCCTGAGAATTCTAACCCTTTTCCAAAGACAATCCAAGCCATGCTTTGTGTGTGTGTGTATACATATACATATATGTACATGCATATATGGATGGGTATGTATTTATATATATGCATACAGATATATGTATGTGCATATACACATATGTATATACACACACAGCTCACTCTCTTTCTCCACCTCCTCTCTAACTCTACTCCTTTGTATTGTCTTCCACCATTAGAATGCAAACTTCCTGAGGAAAGGGACTGTTCTTCTTCATACTTATATCCCTAGTATTTAGCACATTTGACATCATAAATGGTTAAGAAGTTTTTAAAAATTCACTCAAGTTACTGAAATCAAGACCTAAATATTTATAGCAAAAACAACAATATATGAGAACAGAGAATAGTTGAACATATTGTGGTATGACTGTGACTGAAATGAAATGAAATGACTATTAAGAATTCAGAAAAACATGGGAAGATTTGTATGAACTCATGCAGAATAAAGAAAGCAGAGTCAAAAGAACAATACATCATTCTGTTTAAAAAAATAATCACTGAAAAGGTAACAAAAACTGTGGTCAAATAAAATGGGTGAAGACTTCAGACAAGATGGCAGAGTAAAAGGTCTTGCCTGGCCCTTTGCTCTCCCTGCCCTCATGTCAGAAAAGCAAGAAATGCACCAATAAAAGTAATGAAATTAACAAGGAGATATGTGACAAATTTAGCTAATTTTACTGATGTTCAATATTAAGATTTCTTTAGCTATTAAAATTTTCTTTAAAACTTTTATTAATGTCTTTGTTTTTATATAACCTCTTCCAAATATAGCCCTAATTACCCCCCTATTCAAAAAGTCATCCTTTGTAACAATTTTTTTTAAAAGAAAAATGTTCGGGGCAGCTAGGTGGTGCAGTGGATAGAGTACCAGCCCTGGAGTCAGGAGTACCTGAGTTCAAATTCAGACTCAGACACTTAACACTTACTAGCTGTGTGACCCTGGGCAAGTCACTTAACCCCAATTGCCTCACTTTAAAAAAAAGAAAGAAAGAAAGAAAAATGTTCATCAAAAATAAACACCACATTGACTATATCTGGTAATTTATGCAGTATTTCATACTTACAGTCCCCATATATGGAAGTTGTTCTTTCAATTTACTATTTGCTATAGTCTACTGTCTATATTTTTTGCTAGTCCTATTTAATTCCCTTTGTCAAAGCTTGTTCTTATGTTAATCCATAAAACCTCTCCAATTTTGCTTTCTCCCCTTTCTAGAATCATCTATATATTTCTCAATGCTAGAAACTTCCAATTTCCTAATCAAAAACTCAACCACTCACCATAAAACCTTAACATCCCTGATATATATTGCTATACTAAAGGATGATGGACCTATGAGTCCTACCCATCAAACTTGGAAGAATGGAGAAGAGCTTATTATAATGATATGTCAAGTATAAGAAACAATTTCTTGCAGGGCTATCATTGACTTGTTGGCATGTGCCCTAGTTCTATATCCTGCATGCTGCCATTTACGTCAGGTGGATGTTGCCCTAGTAGCCTCCTCTCGTTGGCCTTATTATCCCTTTACTTCCAAAGTTCAAGGTCAAGTCAAACAGACTTCTCCTGTGAGAGTAGAAACTCTCCAAATAAAGACCTCTTGCTTTCAGTATTAAATGACTAGTCTAATTTTTCTGTGAGTTCCCAACCTACTGCATTGGACTGAGATAGTTTATTATGATTTTTGCTTACATTGTTTAATATACATTTATCAAAACAGTTATAATAATGATTTTAATTTTGTTCATTTTACATTCAGTTATTGCTGCTTAGAGTTATTTACTTTTAGCTGCTCTGCCTATAAATTTAAACCATGAATAACATGTAAAAAGTCTGGTCAAAAGATCAACACAGTCAGCAACACCAACTTAATTACTATGTTTTGTTATTCAAATTTAATGACCTCATCTTGATGAGTCATTCAGATCTGAACCTAAGAAAACAAAAAAAAAAATAGTAATTAAAAGGGAAGCTGTTATGAACTATAAAGTACAACCTAGTTATTCCATCTCATTTACTTAGAAAATCATTCTCACAGTAAGGTTCAACTCTTAAATATTTCTGGTCATCCAAGACAATGAATACATCATCTATGCAAACAGAAAACTCTTATGTTAAAAATTATATCGAAAAAATGTTAAAGTCTTAATCTGGTGACCAAGGTACAGATATCTCTCAGACTCTCAGATGAAGAAAAGGGACATTTCATAAGTCCAAGAGAAACGTTATGTTCCTGTTTGCTCACTGGCCAAGTGTCTGATTTTAATATGATAGGGGATTATATCAGCCTCCTTAGTAAGCAAGATGGAAACAATCTCAAATACCTAACAAATAATTTCCCAGAGTTGATTTTAAAGTCTACACACTAAATTTGCAGGCCTTCATATTTACACTTTACTTTTTTAAAGACAATTTTATAAAACAGATCATAAACCCTTTAAAAATCACTGTTACCTTACATTTAAAATGTTGTGAAAAAAATCACTAAGTTATATACAAAGTTAAATACAAATTTGTTTAGCCTACAGAGAATTAAAGCTGAGATTTCTTTACTAGGTGCTTGTTACTTCCTGAAAAGGGAAAATACTAAATTTATATAAAATTTTATAGTAGATAATAGGAAGTGTGTCATTTAACAAATCACAATTGACAAGATAAAAGTGCTCTATCCACTGCGCTATCTAGCTGCCCCTATGTAGATGATTTTTGGGGGGTTTTTTTTGTGTTTTTTTTGTGTTTTTTTTTTAGTGAGGCAATTGGGGTTAAGTGACTTGCCCAGGGTCACACAGCTAGTAAGTGTTAAGTGTCTGAGGCCAGATTTGAACTCAGGTACTCCTGGATCCAGGGCCGGTGCTCTATCCACTGTGCCATCTAGCTGTCCCTAGGTAGATGATTCTTAAAGTTATATATCCAGACCTAATCTCTCTACTGAACTCTAATCCTGCATCATCAACAACTATGTTTTTTTCCCTTCTTCTTTTTTTTTTGGTGAGGCAGTTGGGGTTAAGTGACTTGCCCAGGGTCACACAGATAGTAATTGTTAAGTGTCTGAGGCTGGATTTGAACTCAGGTCCTTCTGAATCCAGGGCCGGTGCTATATCCACTGTACCACCTAGCCGCCCCAACAACTATGTTTTGAGCAACTCTTCATAGATATTACACTTGCATCACAAAGACATTAAGTCTAAAATAAAATTAGTTATCTTCCTCTCCATTAAATTGTTTCTTTTGAAGCTTCCTTGCCTTCACTAGAACCAACAAAGTTTGTAATTCTGAAGTTATTTTCATAGCGTAGCTCCATTACTTAGTATCAGGGTGGCTAGGTGGCACAGAGGGAATAGTGCCCGGTCTGAAATCAAGGATGACTCATCCTAGTGAGTTCAAATTCTTGGGGCAGCTAGGTCATGCAATAGATAGAGTACCAGGCCTAAAGTCAGGAAGACCTGACCTCAAACACGTACTAATTGTGTCACCCTGAGCAAGTCATTTAACTCTATTTGCCTCACTTTCCTCATCTATAAAATGGAGAAGTGGCAAACCACTCCAGTATCTTTGCCAATAAAATCCTAAATGGGGTTATGAAGAGTTGGACACAACTGAAAATGACCAAACAGTAACAACACTTCACATCAATATAAACCTGAACAAGTCTCTTAAAACTTCTCTTCATTCATATGTATCTCCCTATGTAAAATAAGGAGGTTGAACCAGATGAACTCTAAATCTAGGATCCCATAATCTTTTACTTTATCACCCAAATCCAATCAGTTTCCAAATTGTATCAATTCTTTACTCTATCTTCATGGTGACCCATCCTAGTCTAGGCCTGGCCTCTGGACTATGGCGATATCCTCATAATTGTTGCCCTACCTTATCACTTCTTCCTGTATATGGTGATCAAAATAATCTTCCTAAGGCAGAGGTCTAACCATATCACTCCCCTATTCAGAAATTTTGAGTGGCTCCTCATTGCTTCTAGAATAAAATTTGAACTCACCAGTCTGCCATTTTTCGACTTCCCTAAACTGGCTCCAACCTAGTTTTCCACACTGGACTAGTAGCTATTTGCTGAACCACTGCAAATACCATTTGCAACAATTTGTTTCTTTCACATCTCTAGGTGCTTGAAGACTCATAAAGCAAAGAGGAATCTTAGCTATCTACCTGGTATGTAGAGTATGGGAAATGGTATTCAGAAAGAAGCATCATAAAGCTGAAAAAAAAAAAAAGGCTGAAGACAGATCATGGAGAGTTTTTAATGGTTTGGGAAATTAGACTTTATTCTAAATGCAATTAACATACAGTTAGTCCTCAATATTTGCACACTTAATTTTTGTGATTTTAAGCATTTGTGTGATTTTTACAGACTTCATTTTCACTTTCCCATTGGCAACTACACACATTTATGGGTATACATAGTAGGGAGAAAATAAGAGGTACAATGCAGCAAGTTTATATCCCCTCCAAAAGGAGGCAAGTACCTTTAAAAGTGTTGATGAATCTGTTCCAAAAAGTGCTAAATTAATCTCTCAAGTGCACAATGGGAGAAGTGGGGGGGGGGGGGGAAGAAAAGAAAAAAGAAAGGAGAAGCAGCACAAGACCCAGCATACCCCACCCCCACCAGCCACCAGGAGTTCCAAGCTTCTCAAGTAGCTTAAAATTTTGATTATAGGTGGCTACAAAATCAAGATGCTCAACCACTTATGAATTTATTTCAATGTATACATATATAAATGTCACATGGGCAAATACACTAGCTGGGACTGAATCTGAATCTAGTATTTGCTTACAGAAGAGAAGCATTTTTAATCTAATCAAATTAAACAAAGGTCTATTCTATTGTTTTCTCCCTCCCCCCATAAAACCAGCTCTTAGTTTTATGTACTAGTTAAATAGTTTTCTTACTTTCAATTTTATTAATCTCACCTTTGATTTTCAGGATTTCTAATTTGGTGCTTAATTGAGAATTTTTAATTTGTTCTTTTTCTAATTTTTTTAGTTGTACACCCATTTCATTGATCTGCTCTTTCTCTATTTTAGTTATGTAAACATGTAGAGATATAAAATTACACCTAAGTACTGCTTTGGCTGCCTCCCATACATTTTGGTATGTTGTCTCTTTATCGTCAGTACTTTGACTCTAGCAAAAGGATTAACTATGTTTCAAAAGACAGGAAGGTAGACAGATGGGAGAGGGAAACTATCCAGGGATGATGGAAGAGATGATCATCAAACATGAGAGATATACTAAACTCAGAGTATAGAGTTGAGAAACTGACCAGTGAGAAATTAACTGGAGGAGTAATTAGCAGGTTAAAATTACAAGTATATTTAATGAATTCCAATTAAACTAGAACAGGAAGGTTTCTCTTTTTTGTTTCAGGATTAATGACATTTTAGATTATCTTCCTAAGGAAAAAATTATCACAACTAGCCTCTTGCTAAAAATGTATAGTTGTTCTGCCTTTTATGGAAGTGGACCTTGGGAGTAATTAGTATCTAAACATGGGAATTATTCTTTTACAATTGCAGAGGCAGTATATATGGTCAAGAAACACTGTGGCCGCTGTCCCTCCAGAAAAACCACACTGAATATACGATAGCATGCAAATTGAAAATATAGTTCAGTTTTAAACAACTGAAATAAAATTAATAGGCTATTCTTGGAAGCTTCTTCTAAGCCTAAAATAAAAGCCCCTGGTTTCTAAGTAACAATTTAATATATAACAGCATAAAATGTCAAAATTTTATAAGACAATAATTCCTATACCTAAAGAACAGCAGAGTCACACAAGTAACCAACATGAATTAGTCTTTCCTCATATGTGAAATTAAGAGATTGGACTAAATGATACCTTCCTAAGATCCATTCTTGCTATGAAATTCTCTGACAGTATGATTCTAAATGAGACTGTGTATCAGAAGATCCATGCTGTCAGGTAAGCTATCAGAATGATACTATGATGTTTTAATTATAAGAGACAAAACTCATATAATGGAATAGTTGAAGGATATAACAATACAGAAAATAAGATGAAAGTGAACTCATGTTCTAATTTTATAGCTGGATAATTAGCAAGTGCTAAGTTTAAGACTTTGCCCAAAGGCCCAGAGAGAATCTATACTGAAACTTGTATAAGAACTCAAGGACCTCAGGACTCCTAGTCCTCTTTATTAGTAATGCAGTCATTCCCTTAAAATGGACATAACTTCTTTAGCTGAGAGGCATAATAAAACTGTTATTCTCATCCTTATAGACTGATGTTCTTAGCATAGCTAAAAGATAACAGTTAAAACATGAGCTTTGTAGATAAATGCTTTAAAATATTCACATGTCAAATACAGTGCTCATGCCACGACTTATTTTAATCATAATAAAGCCCTACAATTTTCTACTTACAAAGTCCTGACGTATATCATTGAAGTCTTTTCCATATTTTTCCAAAGCCTCTTCAAATAGGCTAGCTTCAGAAGCAGACCATTCTTCCATTTCATCTCTACATAAAACAGGTCCTCCAAGTGGTACCAGAACACTAATTGCACTGCTTAAATCATAGTTGTGTCTGTATAATGTGTCCATAGCATGGAACTAAAGGGAATAAGAAATACAGACAAGAGAAGGTCAGAAGCTCAGAATTAATTATTAACAAATATTAAAGGTTATTAAGGTATATTCAGAATGACAAAGTTAATTGACAATAATGTATCCAGAACAGCATTTTAAAATTTCCAATTACAATATAAAAGAATTTTTTACCTTTAAAAATTGAGTTCCACATTCACTCCCTTCCTCCCTGTGCCCTCATTGAAAAGGGAAACACTTTGATATAGATTATCAATGTGCTATCATACAAAACATTTCCATATGGGTCATGTTGTGAGAGAAAATACAGAACCCACTCCACCCCCCCCCCCAAGAAAAAGCACATAAAAAATAAAAGTAAAAAATAGTATGCTTTGATCTGCATCCAGACTCTATCAGTTCTTTCTCTGGAGGTGGATAGTATTTTCCATCATCAGTCCTTTGGAACTTCAGCACAGCATTTTTAAAACCATGAAAGTAAAGGTGACTTACAGGGAAAGAAGATGCCTAAATATTCATTTTCAGCAATATATATTATTACATGCTTATATGAAGCTGAATTAGTTATGTTACAAAACCAATGTAGGATAGATAGCCCATCAGAATCCAGGCTAATCAACCCTATTCATAATAAAATGAATCTGTTACATCAATGGAGGCAATACCGTCCTATGAGGTAGCATGTAACACCATCCAATGTGCACTTATCCATTTCCTCTCAAAATGCTAGATGGTAGGGGGAAGGTCTTGAATTCTCCTAATATCCAAAAGTACTAGTGAAGTACAATAGGCTATCTGTTATCATGGGTTCTTCCCATGTGACTGGCCCACCTTTTTTTTCTCTCTCTCATATATTTCTTTTATTCTATTACTTTGGTTCTTCTTAATTCCCTGTTCATATATTGTTGCAGCCTCCTCATGACAACTGTAAGCCTTTTCACTGACCTCTGAATATCACACATAATTCTTCAGAAGCTATAGTATTCCATGACCTCCAGGTATTAAAAAAAAATGCTCTGCCCATAGACAAATTTAGGGGGATCATTAAAAATTAACATGTATAAGAAACACATAAAATAGGTAGACTTAGATGGATTATAATCTGCACCTCTCTGTTGGAAGGAATATCCCATTCACATATGTCCATGAATAACTGAGTATTCAAAATAATTAAGATTATGAAATCTGGCTCAGCAGAATAAATAAATCCTTGCCAACATAGAACACAGCTCAATTAACTTTTTAAAAATAGTCTGTCAACGCCAAAATGAAAAAAGCTCTCTTACAAATACCTTTCAAAAGGTTTTGTTGATTTGGAGTTTTTTAAGTTGAGTCACTCTCTGAGAAGAAAGTTTCACTAATATACTATTAGTGGAAACTTTCTGGAAAACTTAGAATTATGTGAACAATGTAACTAAATTGTTTATGTTGTTTGGTCTAGTGATTCTGCTGATGGGCATATGAACCAAGTAAGTCAAGATTCCATAAGCAACAAAATACTTACACCACCAGTTTTTGTAGGAGCAAAACCCAACGAAACAAAGTGGATGCTCATTAATTAAGAAGTGGCTGATCTCTTTGTGGTGGCAAAGAATTGGAAATTGAGGGAATACCCATCAACTGAGGAATGGCTGAACAAGTTGTGGTATATGAATATAATGGAATATTATTGTGCTATGAGAAATGATAAGCAGGCAGATTTCAGAAAAACCTGGAAAGACTTAAGTAGACTGATGCCGAGTGAAGTGAGCAGAACCAGGAGAACACTGTCACAGTAACATTGTGTGATAATCAACTGTGAAAAACTTAACCCTTCTCAGCAGTGCATTGATCCAAGACAATTCCAAAGAATTCATGATGCAAAATGTTCTCCACATCCAGAAAAGAGAACTGTGGATTCTGAATGCAGATTGAACCATACTGTTTCTACTTTTGTTTTTTTCTTTTTTGAGATTTTTCCCTTTTATTCTGATTCCTCTTTCACAACATGATTAATGAAGAAATATGTTTAATGTGATTGTACATATATAAACTATATCAGATTGCTTGCTGTCTTGGGGAGGGGTGGGGAAAGGAGAGAGGGAGAAAGATTTGGAACCAAAAGTCTTATGAAAACAAATATGGAAAACTATCTTTACATGTAAGTGGAACATAAGAAAATACTTTTTATGATTTAAAAAAAGTGGCTGAATTGATGTATTGAAATATTAGTATGCCTTAAAAAAATGATATGAGGAATTCAGAGCTATGTGGGAAAGAATTGTGTGTATGGATGTTGAGTGAAGCAGAGCCAGGAAAACATTAAATACAATGACAATAAAAAATTCTGAATAAGAATGATACTAAGGGGCAGCCAGTTGGTGCAGTGGATAAAGCACTGGCTCTGGATTCAGGAGGACCTGAGTTCAAATTTGACCTCAGACACTTGAAACTGGCTGTGTGACCCTGGGCAAGTCACTTAACACTCATTGCCCCACGCAAAAAAAAATTAAAAAAAATAATGATACTAAAAGGCAGCTGAGGACTAATTATTGATCAATCTCAGTCTCAAAGAATTGAGGACAACCCATTTCTCAGTTCAATCTTGCTGCTGTTTTGTCCTTTGCTCTCCAAGAGGACCATGATATCAGGAAATAATGTCATGACTTGAAATTAATTGGATTTAAGTGAAGGACGGTTGTGCAAAGTCACCAACCTTACTCTCTCCTCCAGAGCCATCGATCCAGATATACAGCAGGATGACTGGAGATGGCCTCAGATGTTTGAGGCAATCAGGGTTAAGTAACTTGCCCAGGGTCACACAGCTGGTAAATGTTAAGTGTCTGAGGCCAGATTTGGACTCAGGTCCTCCTGAATCCAGGGCCAGTGCTCTATCCACTACATCACCTAGTTGCCCCTCAGTTCAATCTAAAGAAATGAGTAGGGCAGCTAGGTGGCACAGTGGATAAAGCACTGGCCCTGGAGCCAGGAGTACCTGAGTTCAAATCTGGCCTCAGACACTTAACACTTACCAGCTGTGTGACCCTGGGCAAGTCACTTAACCCCAATTGCCTCACTTAAAAAAAAAAAGGAGTACTTCAGTACATTTCTTGAATTGTGTGTGTGTGTGTGTGTGTGTGTGTGTGTGTGTGTGTATCCTAGTTTTGCTAAATGGTTTTCTGTTACAAAGGAGTGTATGACTGGGGAAAGAGGGAAGTATTATGGAGAAATGACCGGCATAAATTTTTTTAAAGGGTATAATGAAATTTGAAAGAAAAGTATCATTTCTTTTTGGTTTTGAAAGTCCCTTAACATTCAGGGCTGGGGAAGGATTTGGGGAAGCCAAGCAGAAGGATATTCCTATGTGACTGAATGAATCAACAGAACGGCTTATTTTTTCCATATGTAATTAGTACAGAGAAATACACATATAAAAATCAAGTACTAGGAAAAAAATTATGATTTAAGACTGTTTATACTTTGTGTTTTCTTCTCTTAAATTTCACCCTGATTATAGGCACGTGAACACTTTTTACCAAGTGTTGGATCCTTGATAGTTAAATAAAATGTGTGAAATTCAAAAGTAAACAGTTTCATTTACTCTCAGGAACTATCTGCATTAATGAAGGTTGTATTAAGACCAACCCACTCACTTTCCATAAAAAAATAATATAAAATGCCCTCGAGTTTGCTAATTATTTTTCCATGTCAAGGACTATGGTTAGTGTTTTTCTCCCCTTAGCTACTGGCATCTACTCACCTTTGTGAAAATAACAATTAGTCCATATCCTTTAAGTAATAATGGTTTACTTTTTCAAGCATTAATATAATTATTATTCTGCCCAGAACCAAATACAATAAGTGATCTTAAACTTTCCCTTGTTCTTTCCAACTTGAAGATTAGCTAAATCTTGGGCCAAACTTCACAAAATGTAGGTTTTTGAAATTATCAGGTACTTATTATCACCTACACATTCTGATTTAGAGCTGTCAATACATTCAGAATGACAAATGGTTTATTTACAGCAATTATATGTATATAATGAAATGTCTTCTTCAACTGATTAAAAAAAAAGCAGAGGAGGGCGAGTATTCTAGGTATGGAAGGTGGCTGAAAGAATGCCTGGAACTGAGAGATGGAGCGTGTTGTTTGCGAAACATCCAGGTAGCCAGTGTCAATGGATCAAAGAGAATATGTTGGGGTAAAAGGTATAAGAAGACCCTGAGAGACAGTGAGTTGCCTTTCAAGGTCTTTAAGCAGAGGCTAGATGACCACCTGTCACATGTTTTTATAGTGATGATTCTTTTCAGGTATGGATTGGACTAGATGGCCCTTCTAACTTTGAAATTTTGTGATTCTATGAAGGCTAAAGATAACAAAAAGCTTATTAAACAATGTTGGTGACAACATGAAGATTAAATGTACAAACATACGGAACAATAAAAATAAATGTTGCAAAAGTACAAAGAACAAGCATGTCTCCAAGGATATGGAAAGATAGCCCTACCCCACTTCTTTGCAGCAGTAGGAAGTAAATGGATGCATATACTTTTTGTTGGGTTTTTTTTGTTGTTGTTATTTTTGGAGGTATTATTTGGTTTAGTTGATTTTTGGTCTCTTCTTCTTTCTTGTTCTTTTAAAGAAATGCTATTTGTGATATGGGATGGTTCTCTGGGATGGGGAAGAGAAGGGATACTGGGAGAAATTCTAGTAATATAAAGAAAACTATAAAAATTAAAAAAAAATATTGGGCAGGAAAATGACAAATGTTGAAGGGATTGTGGAAAAAGTGAGACTAATGCATTATTGGTAGAGTAGTGAACTGATCCAACCATTCTGGAGAGCAATTTGGAACTATATCCAAAGGGCTATAAAACTGTGCATACACTTTGACCCAGCAATACCACTACCAGGTCTACTACTTAGGCTAGACTAAGGAGATCAAAGAAAAAGGAAAAATGTCAACACCAGTGCTTTTTGTGGTGACAAAGAATTGGTAAGTGTAAGGGCCAAATTTAATATGGGAAGAGTTAATTGGGAGGCTGGCTACAATACTGGGAGACTCAGAACACAATGGAGGACCTCTAGGTCCTGAGCCTCCCCTCTCTTCCATACTGCCCACTCCCCAACTGTTTCTCTCAGACTGATAAGAAATTAGATTAAAAAGTCTCCTTTCAAATAAACAACAAAACAGGATTTGAGAACCAATTTAGAAATAAGGACAAAGAAAAGCAGGATACGACCTGTAAACTCGCCCACCAGACTCAGCTGCCTCTATCCCCGTGTGCGTCCGCGTTTAACTCACCTGCCACTGTGAACGCTTCTCTCTCTCTCTCTCTCTCTCATTGTCTCCTCCTCCCCTCCTCCACCACCTGTCTCCTTAGTGGCTCACTCCCTGTCTCCACACCCCTCTTCTCTACCTCCCAGAATAAAAAAACCCTTCTCTCCCAGGAAACCTGGGCCGACCACCCACACACCCCAAACTAATTCGTTGGCACCTCCAGGGGCTGTGCCCAAGGCTGGCTAGGGCTTGGGGTTTTCGTGCATACCTCCACTGGGCAGAGGGAGCTATGCAGGGCATGCCCAAGGCTTTCTAATTTTAGCCAAAGATGGGGTCCCCAAATCAATTCTTACGTAAGTGAGGAAATGTCCATTAATTGAGGAAAGCTTGAACAACTTGTGCTATGAGAAATAATTGTGGGATGCTTTCAGAAAAATGTGGGAGGACTTACATGAACCGATGCAAAGTGAAATAAACAGAACAAGGATACTATTACACACAGTAACAGCAATATTGTAAGATAATAAACTGTCATTGACTTAGCTATTCTCAGAAATAGATCTAAAATAATTCCAAAAGACTTATGATGAAAAGTTCTGTCCACTCCCAGAGAAAGAACTGATGGCATTTGAATGCAGATTGTAACATACTTAAAAAAAACCAAAACAACACATTTTTATTTAAAGTCCTGAGTTCCAAATTCTATCCCTTTCTTTCTTCCTTCCCCTTTTCCCCTCTCTGAGATGATAAGCAATCATATATAGGTTATACATGTACAATTATGTCAAACATTCGAGATAGCCATTTTTGTACAAGAAAATTCAAATAAAAGAAGAAATGAAAGGGAAAGTGAAAAATAGTATGCTTCAGTCTGTATTCAAACAATATCAATTCTTTCTCTGGAGCAGATAGTATGCTTCATCATTAGTCCTTTGGGATTGCCTTGAATCATATTTCTGAGAATAGCTAATATTCACAGTTCTTCATCAAACAATATTACTGTAACTGTATACAACATTATCCTGGTTCTGTTCATTTCACTAGGCAACAATTCATGTAAGTCTTTCCAGGATTTTTTTTTTAAATCATCCTGTTCTTATAGCACAATAATATTCCACTACAATCATATACCACAGCTTGTTTAGCCACTTCCCAACTGATGGGCATCCCTTTGATTTCCAATTCTTAGGTGGCACAGCAGATAAAGCACTGGCCCAGCAGATAAAGCACTGGCCCTGGAGTCAGGAAGACCTGAGTTCAAATCCGGCCTCAGGGGGCAGCTAGGTGGCACAGTGGATAAAGCACTGGCCCTGGATTCAGGAGGACCTGAGTTCGGATCTGGTCTCAGACACTTGACACTTACTAGCTGTGTGACCCTGGGCAGGTCACTTAACCCCCCACTGCCCTGAAAAAAAATCCAGCCTCAGATGCTTGACACTTACTAGCTGTGTGACCCTGGGCAAGTCACTTAACCCCAAGTGCCTCACCCCCCCACCAAAAAAAGGGCATTAGTGTCCCAGTTTTTCCACATTCCTTCCAACATCCAACATTTTCCTTTTTTGTCATATAAGCCAATCTGATAGGTGTGAGGTGGTACCTTAGAGAAACATATTTTTTAAAGCTTTATTATTTTGTTTTTAGTCTGCATTTTTTTTTTTGCAACATGGCTAACAATAGAAATGTTTTGCATGACTGCATATAATCTGTCAAGTTGCTTGCTTTCTCAAGGAGGAGGAAGGAAGGAAGGGAAAGAATCTGGAACACAAAATTTTAAAAAATGAATGTCAAAATTTTTTATTTACATGCGATTGAGAAAAAATAAAATTAAATGGAATTTTTTTAACTTCTGGGTAAAGAGGGTTATGAGAAAGCACTTCCTACCACCCCTACTTCTTTGAAGTGCTGAGTAACTCTAGGGTATGAAATACTGCAAACAATGCTAGACTTTCATTAATATATTGATCAGTTTTGCAGAACTATTTAACTTCACCCCACATCTTTGTATTCTTTGTAATGGAGCTTTTGGAGGGAGAGGGAGAAGGAGAGGGAGAGAGGATGCACTGGGAGAGCTAGGTCACAAAAAAAGATACCAACGAAATTGAATAAAATAAACTAAAACAATGTTGGTTGAAATATGAAGATCAGAGATATGTCCTCTTTGTAGATGCATGAGAAAATGACAATGAATGACAGAGAAGGCTGAATATTTAATTCTAACTTTACTTCATTATTTAGCATCAATGATACCAATCTTTAACAAAGAGAAAAGCAAAATAAATGATCAGGACAAAATTACAATGAAAGATCCAATCTATCTTCCATTATCTGTCAAATTGTTATTCTCAAAACATAGATATAATCTTTCTACTTCCCTACTGTAAATCTCTGATAGCTTCTAGGATAAAATACAGAATCCTAAGCATATTTTAAAGTCTTTACAAAATGACTCCCATCTACCTTTCCAGTATTGTTTCAATTATTCCCTTTCAAGAATTCTACATTATAGTCAAATTGGTCTACACTATAGACAGCAACACCATAAACTGCTTCTCGTGTCCACATGCAGATGGTTCCTCACATCTGGATTGTAGGATCTTCTCCACTCCATCTCTTAGAATACTTAGCTTCCTTCAAGACATAGTTCAGAAACCACCTTTTACATGAGGCCTTTTCCTAATTTTTACTTGGTAACATTGACTCTATTGAAATTACTTTGTATGTAACATACCAAGTTTCATCTTCTAGTAAAAAAAAAAAATCAACAAACTTCTTTGAAGACAGGGACTTTTTCTTTTGTTTTGCTTTGTTTCATTTACTGCCCAACACAGTGACTTGCAAACAGGAACAACTTAAGAAATGTTTGAACTAAATTGTTGAACTGAAAGACAGATAATAAAATGGTAGGACAAAGAAGAGTAACCTTTGATGATTTAAAACTATGTGTGATTGCTTTTGGTGATCAGGGGAAAACTGTAGCAAATGGAAGATATGCTTCAGGACTGAAGATAAAAAACAAATGTCCACATTTTTTAAACAGTGAAGATGGCAAAATCTTCAAACCATAGGTCAGTATATTTAATTTTGATTCCTAGAAAACTTTTCAAATAATTTGAAATCATTTAGAAAGGGAAGAAGTCATCAATTCTTCCAGCATGGGTTCATTAAAGAAGAAAAAATAAAGTTGATGTTACTTCCTCTCTAAGGATCTTCCTTTCCACATTTATAAGAGGAGACTGAATTAGATGAACTTTGAGGACCATTGCAGCTCTAAAACTATGGTAATAAGATCTAATCTTGGCTCTAGAAAACAAAGAATGATACCACTCTCCCATCTTTAGAGGAGTAGGGAGTTATAGAGGTACAAAATGATGCATAATGCTTTTAGACATAGTCTCTTTCCTGGTTGATTTGATTTAATTTTTTTAACTGTTAGAGAAGCAGGTATATTAGTAAATGACTATTTTTAAGTCAATACAACTTTACAAATTTGACAATTTGAAATATGCTAATATTTTTTTTTTGAGTCAGGCAACTGGGATTAAGGGACTTGCCTAGGGTCACACAGCTAGTAAATGTTAAGTGTTTCAGGCCAGATTTGAACTCAGGTCCTCCAGACTCCAGGGCTGGTGCTCTATCCACTGTGCCAACTAGTTGCCCCAGACAATTTGAAATATAATACTTTGGGGATGGAGGGGGGGGGCACCACAGGGTAATGTGGGTTAAGTGATTTCCCCAGGGTCACATAACTAGTAAGTGTCAAGTGTCTGAGGCCAAATTTGAACTCAGGTCCTCCTGAATCAAGGGCTGGTGCTTTATCCACTGTGCCACCTAGCTGCCTGAAAATATAATACTTTTTAGAAAAAACTATATCATCCCAAATTAACAACATTTGGTATAGCTAGCTATAGCTAGGTCAAGGTAATGGCATAGACAAAGTCTATGCCGATTTTAGAAAAATATCTCATGTTTGAGGGGGACAATATGGGAAAATGTGGGACAGAATAGCTAGGTGGACTCAGAAACAACCATAACCAAACACCAAAAGCAGTGATTAACACTACAAACATGAAACTAGAGAGAACTGTATAATCCAGTGGTCTATGATGTAAGGACTACAAAGCTACCCCCTAAAAAGTGTGTGGTATGTGATAAACCAATTGGAAAGTAAGATGATAGGTCACATCATCATAGGGCTTATCTCCAAAACAACCGACCATAACTACTCTTCACTCAAATGTCTTCTAACAGTCTCTCTCACTCCACTCCTCCCAACACTGAAAGATGATGCCCTACTTGCTTTTGACTTAGATATTAGACCTCAATGCAATTATGATTTGCCCACAATGTGGATACCCACAGTAGTAGCTACCATTGGAAAAATTCCAGTCAACAGCAGGAAGGTAGGCTCTAGACTCTGGAGAGGCTATTCTAGTAGTCTCTACATAGTTGACTACCATCTATCAGTAGAAAGAAACACTAGTCATGAGAGCAAAACCAGTTTGGGTACCATTAATTTTTTAAAAAACCATAAAATAGGACAGCTAGGTGGCACAGTAGATAAAGCACTGGCCCTGGATTCAGGAAGACCTGAGTTCAAATCCAGTCTCAGACACTTGACACCTACTAGCTGTGTGACCCTGGGCAAGTTACTTAACCCTAATTGTCCCTCCCAATAAAATAAAATAAAATAAATAAATAAAAACCATTAAATAATTGTATTTGACCTTTATTTCCTTCTTTTTGTTGTTGTTCATTGGTTGTCATGTCTGACTCTTTGTGACCAATAGTATACCAGGACTTTCTATCCTCTACTATCTCCCAAAGTTGGCTCAAACTCATGATCATTCATCTCCTATTTCTTAAATTTTGATTTTTCTGTTTTTTTTTTATTTTTATTTTTTTTTAGTGAGGCAATTGGGGTTAAGTGACTTGCCCAGGGTCACACAGCCAGTAAGTGTTAAATGTCTGAGGCCGGATTTGAACTCAGGTACTCCTGACTCCAGGGCCGGTGCTCCATCCACTGCACCATCTAGCTGCCCAGATTTTTCTGTTTTATAATGCACATATTAAAATAGTAGTACAGGCAGACAATTTATTTTTTAAAAAAACATTCACATACTAGGAATTCCAAGATCAAGATTTTTTTTTTTTGCTAATAGAAGTCTGTGAACAAATAGATTAGAGAATATCACAGCCACTAAACATGTTAGAGACTACTAGCCTAGCTATCTACACAAAAAGCTCATTAATAATCAGCTCATGGCTACAGGATGCTAAATTATTTTAGTACAGTGACACACAAAAGAAAAATACAGAATGGCCCTTAAAATATCATTCCCTTCTGTAATGACAATTGTAGGGTATTAAAAAGAAGGGTAGAAGATAATATAAAGTTTTTTAGATCATCTGTAAACTTTAATTTGATTCTGGACTCTAAATATGAGGTCCTTTTTCAACATGTTATAGGGATGGTCATATTCTTATTAGAGCCGAAGTATATAAATCTTAACATTTTTGCTACAATGAAGAAAAAAGGGGGCAGCTAGGTGGCGCAGTGGATAGAGCACCGGCCCTGGAGTCAGGAGTACCTGGGTTCAAATCTGGCCTCAGACACTTAACACTTACTAGCTGTGTGACCCTGGGCAAGTCACTTAACCCCAATTGCCTCACTAAAAAAAAAAACAAATGAAGAAAAGAAAGTTGTTGTTAAATGGAAATGCAGTTCAAAGATTCTCCTTGGCGAAGACAAAGAGTAGAAACAAGAATACAAGTAAAATATTGATATTAATAAATGGGTCTTTATATCTAGGAAGATGTTTGAGATAATTAAACAAACAACGCAATATCCAAAAGCCTATTTTCCTGCTGTTTTAAGTTCGGGATGCAATTTTCCATCCATTTGCAGTGTCTAGCATACATAAGTGTGAATGTGTGTGTTTTTATATATATTGAGTAACCTGACAGTGAGAGATATACACATACAGAATGAAAGATTCAGAGAAGGGAAATGTATGCATGGTTGGTGAGTTAGGCTACAGCACAGCACAAACAAGGAATTACAAAGAAAATATGGAATAAAGGATATCATCAAAAAGTTCTATGAGCAGAAACGAAACCGTAGATATTCATGGCATTTCTGGTTGACACTGTATTTCATAGATATCTTTGGGCTGACAGACATGAACAAGGAAAAACCCAGTACACAGAGCACTGATATAAGCTGATATCCAAGAATTACACAGGATGAGCAGGGATGCATAGGCTACAATCTGCATCTTGAGATGGAAGCTCTTCATTGATGAAATCACAGATCTATTTAAGTATTAAGAAGACAAAACTGAATTTACTATGACGTAGAAATTATTCAAGATGTAAAAAAGTATTTTACAATTAGCAACAGCTCTGAAAAAGAATTGGAAATAATTGATCCAGTTGAGCTATTCTCAGCTGATATAACACTTCCCAGTCCATGAATGAATATTTCACATTCTTCTAGATAATGGTAGATAAATGTTCTTTCCAAAATAGATCCTAGACTTTTCATCTAAAAAGACTGTAATCAATGAAATGAATTATAATGATGATTATAATTAGAAATGAGAAGAATGATAAAAAATTGTTTCTTTAAATGCAATGTCTGAAAAATCCTAGTGAGGATACTTTGTATATCAACAACTCTTTTAAGAAAGTTTTTAATCGGGGGTGGCTAGGTGGCACAATGGATAAAGCACTGGGCCTGGATTCAGGAGTTCCTGAGTTCAAATCTGGCCTCAGACACTTGACACTTACTGGCTGTGTGACTCTGGACAAGTCACTTAACCCCCATTGCTCTGCCCCCCCCCCCAAAGAAAGTTTTTAATCAATGTGGTTTCCAGGTATGCCCCCTGGAAACCCTGAACTGAATGGACCCTTTATCTGAAGTGAAAGAAAGCAATCAAGCAAAAATGACTGACAGGGTGATTATACATAAAAATATACTAAAAATTCAATAACACTTATACTAGAAAGAAGGAGCTATATTTCATAAAATGGTTGGGGGAAATCAAGAATGGTTATTAAAATTAATCAAAATCTAGTTCATTTGCATTATTATAGTTATGTCTATTATACAACATACCCTGCTTACTTTTATCTATATCACACCCTTTCCCATTATTTCTGATTTTGTCACATTCATTGTTTCTTTTGGTGAAAAAGCATTTAATCATATTCATATGTCACAGGTTTTTTTTTAGTCTTTCTGTATAATCAACAGGCATCTGCTTTTGTTTTTAGTTTATCATTACTATCAAAAATGTTGCTATGGGTTATTTTAGTACATATAAGGCCTTTTGTTCTGTCTTTGACCTACCAGTGGTATTGTTGGGTCAAAGGGTATGAAAAGTTTGATAAATGTCCAGGATTTGTTTAGACCTAATCAAATTATCAGGCATTTTTTGTTTAACCTGACTTTAAACTACCTTAAATAAATCAGAGGGCAAGATCTAATGAGAGAGAAAGAAATCCTTAGCAAGTCATAGCATTCCCAATTAGAAGCAAGATATTAAAAACTCAGTGTATCCTCTACTAACCACCTTGTCATAAATAGTGGGTGGGGTTTTTGGGTTTTTATAGATACTAATTGTTAATGTCACTGAAATGTAAATCTCAGCAAGCACAACAAAATCAATACAATATGCTATCTCTGCTAAACAATTGTGAAAGTACCGTCACATTTCACGGTTTCTATAACAGATGGAGCTGACAAATGGAAGCATTTTAGGAGAAAGATTGACAGGGAAGACTTGCCATGCATTTCTCGCTTTCTGTTCTGCAAAAATACATAGTTTTCTTCTGCCATCTGTTTTCTCAGTTAAAATTCCATCACTAATAATATATTTTTTAAAATGTTACTTGCTGCCAGAAAATATGGGCTTGGAACATCATTTCTATTGAAAAGAGAATGAGTATACATGAACAAAATTACCGAAACACGATACTATTCTATTTTTATTCAACATAGAAGGTCAATTTAGACCATCATGCTCAAAGCTCATACTGTGATAAAGCCAAAAGCTTTTCTGTATGTTGTTCCGCATACATTCACAATCTATAAAATAACCTCTTCAATCAAATCATCAAATATATCTGCTTATGGTATTACTTATCTAAGTCAAGACACAATAGATTCCCAATCATTTTCTTTCGTTTTCTTTAAGACTCTAAAGCAAGGGTTCTTCACCTTTTCTACACACCTATAATCTGTTACCAGAGGAGGCTGGTGATCTCTTGACCTTGGAAGTTAAACTATAGTATACTGATCTCATTAGGTGTCTGTACAAAGTCTGGTACCAATGTGGTGAACCGAGGAGAATAGATGGAGCACCAAGTTGCCTAACAAGTAGCGAATTAGCTCAGGTCAGAAATGGAGCATATTAAAGCTTGTTGATTTGAGACCACGAGTTGCCACTATACTTTTAATCTGGGCAAGATAGGGAGAACCAGTCTCAAAAACAAACAATAATACCCCTTTTTTTTTTGGGGGGGGGGGAATGTTATAGACTCCTTTGGCAGTCTGGCGACACAAGAACCCATAACTGAACTTAGTTTTAAAGGAATAAAATAAAATACATATGATTACAAAGGAAATCAATTATACTAAATACAAATGTATTTTTTTTTGGCCATCTATCAGCTGTACAACCTAGCATCTCCATATTTCATGATAGAAAGTATTTTTATATAAAACATATATGGTATGGCACTTGCCACGAAGACAAACTTTTCAAGTTAATGTTTACAGAACTGTTTCATTGTATTTTACATTGCATTTATGTTCAGTGTATATCAATGGTTATAGGTAGTTAAAAAAACCCACATTTTTTCCTATCAAGGTTTTTTATGCATAGCAATTCTGTAAGCAATGTTATATAATGAAAGCAATCCTTTTGACATCATAGACGAGGTTTTCAAAAATTTTGCTTCTGTTTATTAAAAGCATGTAACTTTCTCTACCAAAAAGCTTGCCTAGACAATAAATTCTTAATGTACACTTTCAAGATATCATTTTAGAATTTTTCTCAAAAAGTTAGTGACAGGATGAAAAAAAGCCCAGCTCTCACAACTGCTCCAGGAAGGATTTTTTTTTAAAAGAAAGAAAGCACCGGACCTAAAAATGATCAAGAAATCCAAAGAGAAACAAATAAGGGAGGGAAGAGTTGAAACTTACCATCTCACATAATCTGAGTAAGGGAAAAGAAGTCTATATAAACACTAAGGAATAGGTTGAGGATGGGTGCTACATACAAGTTTCACTTTCACCTGAAAGGGACAAAGGAGGGTGGTTATTGTTCCTTCTTCAAAGAGGATCAATGATATTACAAGGGTGATGTCTTGACTTGCAAGTGAATTAGATTTCAGTGGGGCAGAGATGTACAAAGTCATCAGCCTCACTCCTCCAGAGTCATCAAAGTCCAGTGGCAAGACAAAAGTCAAGAAAACTAGAGATGACTCAGGATGCAGTGGGTGACCTCATCCTTTCTAAATTAACGTTTTTCTGCAATGCTCAGTCTGAAGCAAAATCCATTCAGTGACTAAAGGCTAGGTAAGAATTGAGACAAAAGATGGCCTAATTTACCATCACAAAAATATCAGTCTGGGAGGGGAAGATCCTCAATGTTTCTAGCCAGAACCCGAAACAAGGTAAGCAGAAGCTGCAATGGGGGATGGTAGCCAATAGAAAGGAAAAGAGACAATATGATAATGAAGAAATATATTAAATTATCAGGAAGGGGCAGAGAGATGAAAATGGGGATTAAGAGGAAGGGAATATTCAGAGAGGGATGAGTCAAAAGCAAAACAAAATCCATTTTCAGAGGAAGAAAGGAATAAAATGAAAGAAGAAATTTGGGAGTAGGCAAGGGAAGAGAGGAGTAGATGAATGCAAATTATTATTAACTATAGTCACAAGGTCAAACACACTCCTATCTCAACATCCTCCCTTTGATAAAGAGGAGGTAGAGGGGGAAGAGAAGAGAAAGAAAAGTATTAAAAAAAAAAAGAAAAAAGGAATGGTTAATAAGTTAAGTCAATAATCATGTATTAAGAAGCAGCTATGTGCCAGGCTCTGTGCTAAGCACTGGGGCTATGAAGAAAAATGAAAGACAATCCCTGTTCTCAAGGAGAACACAGTCTAAATACACAATTAGCGATCATTACTTTGACCAATGATGGGATAAACGCAACCAGAAAATGGAGGAGGTTAGTACAATGGATTAGAAAGCAGAATCTAACAATATATTATTTACAGCAAACAGCTGAAACACATAGATCTGTACAGATTTAATTACCAGAGCAAAATCTGTTATGTTTCAGGTAAACTTTTTTTAAAAAAAGCAGTTACAGCTGTCACAATCTCATACAAGGCAATAAAAATAAAACTGGATTTTAAAAGATAAATCTAAAAACTATAAATAGTGGGGCACCTCAATGTACCCTTTTCTAATCTAGACAAATTTAACCAAAAGATAAAACAAGAAAGGACAGGAATTTTAGAAAAGATAGATAGATCTCTGATGATTATTGAATGAGAAAAGATCATATATATTTCTCAGATATTCATAGCACCTTTAAACAGAAATTGAGTATAAAAGTAGGGAAATTAAAACACCAAGTACACTTTTATGGACCAAAATGCAATAAAAACATCAAAGAGGATTTCTAAATAACTGAAAATTAATTGTAGACTACATAATTTAATCCTAAAGAATTTCTGTATCATAGAAAAAAATATCACTAAAAACGACAAGACAAATGGAACAAAGCCCTTTCTTTCTTCCTTTTTATCTGTGGGGGGAAGCAATCAGGTTAAGTGACTTGCCCAGGGTCACATAGCTAGTGTCTGAGGTTGGATTTGAACTCAGGTCCTCCTGACTCCAGCATTGGTGCTCTAACTACTCTGCCTCCTAGCTGCCCCAACAAAATTTTTTCAAAGCAGTTCTGAGCAGAAAATGTATATCTATCAGCTTTTTAGTCAACAAAAGAACAAATAAAGCATGCAACAAAAACAACAACAAAACCTGGAGAATCAAGAAATTTAAAAACCCTAGCTAAATATCAAAGTATAAGATATTAACAAAATAAAAAAATTAAACTATTAAATTGATACATAAAATCAGAAACTGTTTTTGAGGGGAAAAATAAAATTGATAAGCCAATTAATATTTCAACTAAAAAAGTTCAAATGATCAATATCAAAAAATGAAAAAGGGGAAATTAAAACAAATTAAGAAATAAATCCAACTAGAAATCATATAGACCCATTATACTCCAACAAAATTCATGAATTCAAATAAAAGAATATGTACAAAAACATTAAATGCCCCAGTTAATAGAATAGAATTAATTTTTAAAATTACTTTTCAGTTCCAAATTCTTTCTCTTCCATGCCTCTCCTCTCAACACATATTGAGAAACCAAGAAAAACAAAACCTTCTACAAACACGTATATTGAAGCAAAACAAATTCCCACATTGGTTATGTTTAAAATAAAATAAAAAAACAAAGAAAAAATCTATACTTGATCCCTTTTCTCCCTAGACATTTTTATGCAACCCCAGCTACATAGGTATATAAAATAGGTATACTTAACCCTTTATTGTTAGCAAATTTTTTGAGACCTCCACATTCAGTTACTCAATCCCATATAAGGTCACAACCTACAGTTTAAGCTTTGGTCTATATCATCTCTCTAAATGAAAGTAGGCAGCATGTTTCATGAGTCCCCTGGAATTGTGATTATTTATTTTGTTGATCAGAGATCTTAAATCTTTCAAAGTTGTTTGTCTTTGCAATACTGTTGTTATTGTATAAATTGTTCTCTTGGCAGAACAATGAATTTAAATAATCCAGTCTCAGAATAAGAATAGAACAAGTCATAAACCCCAAGGGGGGTGAGGGAACCTCAGGACGGGAATGATTTTCAAGTGAATGGTATTAAATATTCAAAGAACAATCCATTCTAATACTACATAAATAGGACAAGGGCTCCTACCAATTCTTTTTAAGATTAAAAATAAGTACCTTTCCTCAATTGGTAAACGATCAAAGTATATGGACAATCTAGGGACAACAAGGTGGTGTAGTAAATAGGGTACTGAGCTTGGAATAAGGAACACTCATCTTCATGAGTTAAAACCCAGACTCAGACACATACTAGCTGTGGGACCCTGGGCGAGTCACTTACCGTGTTTGCCTCAGTTTCCTCATCTCTCCAGTATCTTTGCCAAGAAAACCCCAAAACGAGGTCATGAAGAGTCAGTCATGACTGAACAACAAAAATATGAACAAGCAGCTCACAAAGGAAGAAATCCAAGCAAGCAACAGCCACATGAAAAAAATGTTCAAAATCACTAATAGAGATATGCAAGCGAGACCTCTGCCTTATACTTATAACACTGGAAAAGAAGGCAACAAAGGAAAATGATAATTGCTAGAAGGGGCTGTGGTAGAGCAGAAACAAAACTGAACTGTTTGTTGGTGGCGTGGTGGAAAACAATTTGGAACCATAGCCAAAATTTCATTTAATTCTACCTATCCTTTGACTAAGTTATACCACTACCAGGATACCTCAAGGGGAGCAAAGGAAAAGGAAAAAAGACCCATACATACAAAAATATTTTTAGCAGCACATAAAGAATTGTAATAAAGCTGTGATGTAAACTACAATGTAAAATGGGGCACCTAGGTGGCACAGTGGATTGAGTGCTGGGCCTGTAGTCAGGAAGACTCATTTTCCTGAGTTCAAACCAGCCTCATACACTTAATAGCAGTGTGACCCAAGGTTAGTCACTTAATTCTGTTTGCCTCAGTTTCCTCATCTATAAAATGAGCTAGTATCTCTCCCAAGAAAACCCCAAATGGGATTACAAAGAGTTGGACATGACTGAAAAACAAATCAACAACAGCAACAAAACTGTAAATGAGGGGGATGCCCATAAACTGGGCAAAATTTGATGCATCAGTGTGATGGGATACTACAGTACTATTAGAAATAATGAAAATGGTTTCAGAAAACTTGGGAAGATTTGTGAGAGCTGATGCAGAGTAAAGTGAGCAGAATATTTTCTACAATAACAACAACACTGTAAAGACAGACAATTTAAAAGACTTCAGGAGAGAGGAATAAACATGTAAGCATCTACTATGCAAAAGTGCTTTACAAATAAGACACTGTGCTAAGTGTTTTACAAAAATTATCCAAATTTGGTCTTCACAACAATCCAGGGGCCATTATCCCAATTTGATAGTTGGGGAAGCAAACAGAGGCTAAGAGACTGTCTCAAGGTCACAACACTTTTGAATACAGGACTTCCCGACTCCAGAGCCAAGGCTCCACCCACTGCATCACCTGGGCTGCCACTTAAGGTCTCTCTCTGATCAATGCAATCACCAAAATCTCCAGAGGACTAAAGAATCATGCTATTCATCTTGCAATAGAGTAGCTATGGACTAACAGTGCAGCATTATAATGAAAGTAATAACATCTAGCATTTATAGTACTTTAAGGTTTGCAAAGTGATTTACAAATTGTAGCAAATGAATGCATTTGTTTTGCTTCATTATGCATATGCATACACACATACATACATACAAACTTTTTTTTATTTTTATTTTTTTTTTGCGGGGCAATGGGGGTTAAGTGACTTGCTCAGGGTCACACAGCTAGTACGTGTCAAGTATCTGAGGCTGGATTTGAACTCAGGTACTCCTGAATCCAGGGCTGGTGCTTTATCCACTGCGCCACCTAGCTGCCCCTATACAAACTTTTAAAAAAAAATTGTAGGGGTAAGTACTGGAGAGAGAAGGGAGTCACCAATAGTTACAAGAAAAGGAAAAAAAATAATCACTGAAGAATTTAAAATATACAGAAGAGATGTGAAGTTAAGAAGCAAATACGGGTTAGCAGGACAGCTTTAAAAGTTAAATATAGAATCAATTTTATATTGTAAAAAAGCAAGCTCCATATAATTTTAATATTCTCACATATAAATCCTCTTTTTTTCTAAGCTCCATATAATTTAAATATTTTCACAGATAAATCCTCTTTTTTTCTATTTTATTTTGTATATGGAAATGTTCTTTTAAAATTTTCATTAAATTCAGAATAAAATAAATTTAGGACTAGTGGGTTGGCACACACCTATAATTCTTACTACTAGGAAGACTAGGGATACCTGATATTGAGAGTTCTGTGCTACACTCACTGATTAATTAATACAGTGAGCCTCTGGACAAAGAGGACCACCAAGCTGCCTAGGGAGGGGCAATAATCGAGTCCTTCATAGGGGAAAATAGGTTCAAGCTTCTGTACTGATCAGCAGTAAGAGCAGAGTTATGAGTAGCTGCTACACTTGCAACCCAGTCAAGATAAGCTCAAAAAATTAAAATAAATATAAAGATATTTCAGTTTTTTAGACTTCCTGCTTTTTGCAGCTGAAACTGATATAGAGCGCCTGCAACGGACTTTTCTCTCAGTCAATAATACCTGTGAATTCCAATGCAAACATAACAAATTATATTTTTAATAATGGGACTTTATAGTTTGTATTTCTGTATTTCCAGTATTTAAACTGTATTTTCTTTACTTATGCAAGTTTTAAATGGTCCAGTGGAGTTTCCTCTTAAATCAGAAATGGATTTATCATGAAAAAATATTATTTTTTTCTTTATAAGGAATGAAGATAATAAAAATTTTAAACTTAGTAGTGGTGGAAAGGTGATAAAGTAGATGGAAAGCTGAACCCGTAAACATTATGACTTAAGATCAAGTCCCTCTCACTGTGTGACCCTGGACAAATCACTTAAACTCTGTTTGCCTCAGTCTCCTCATCCATAAAATGAGTATAAAAAATAGTGCCTGGGGCAGCTAGGTGGCGCAGTGGATAAAGCACCGGCCCTGGATTCAGGAGGACCTGAGTTCAAATCCAACCTCAGACACTTGACTCTTACTAGCTGTGTGACCCTTTGCAAGTCACTTAATCCTCATTGCCCCGCCCCCCCAAAATAGTACCTACTTCACAGAATTATTGTGAAGAACAAATAAGATAACATATGAAGCACTTTACAAACCTTAAAGTACTATATAAATACCAGCTATTATTAATGGGAAAATTTCAAAAGATTATCTAGAACTACAAGTTATTTTGATTTTTAAAAAAATTATAGTTTGGTGAGGGGAGAAGCCAATTTATGACATCACACTTACTAAAATGAATGACACTGAGAAGTATAATAGAAATGACGTTACTTTTCCCTTCTATAAAAAGATCCTTCAATTTTGCATTCATCTACTTATTGCTAAAATACAACATGCAATCTGAGGGCACTATTCCTTTGTGCAATGAACCTACACAAATGGATTCTCATGTTGGGATGTGATATACACTAACTCAAATTTGACCTCACTTGAGCATACTCTGTGTATACGTAAGTTCCTTAAGGGCAGGATCTGTATTTGTCTTTTTAAAATATGTTCCCAGTGTTTAGGTCAGTGCCCGGCATGTAATAAGTGCTTAATGAAAGCCTGCTGAATGATTGATACTGTAATAACTGCTGGGCTGCATAAACTATCATGGCAAATACTCATCTCACTTCTATAAATTTTAATTTGACTTTTTTTGGGGGAAGGGGAGCGGGGCAATAAGGGTTAAGTGACTTACCCAGAGTCACACAGCTAGTAAGTGTCAAGTGTCTGAGACAGATCTGAACTCAGGTCCTCCTGAATCCAGGGCCAGTGCTTTATCCACTGTGCCACCTAGCTGCCCCCAAAATGACTTTTTTCCTTTTCTTTTTTTTTTTTTTCAGTATAAATTTTAATTTGAACTTTGTTTTCACTGAAAAAAAAATATGCATTTGTGTGACAATTGTACTCAGAAACACCCAATAATTTTGGCTATTGCTCTGCAACCTCCCCCCGCCAATCCCAGAGAAGCCTGTGTGCCATAGCTAGGAATGCTCCCTTGCACTGGATTATAGGATGGTTGATCACTTAAAAAGCAAAGAAGGATAATAAGCAAAGGAGAAAAAAGGGGGCAGAGCCCAAAGAAAGGGGCAGAAACCAGTAACAGATAAACAGTACCATGTAGATAACAGGCCACTCATTCTCAAGGAGGTTAAGACAATCAAATAGCAATATAGTACTGAAAACCTTTTTCTAAATATAAGTCCCAACCAAAATTCAAATAATCCATTCATTTCATATCTGGATATTGCATCAGGTAATTACCTTCATACCTCCCAAATTAAATTCACCCTAGAAATATAAGTGAGAATAGTAAATCTTTCTTTAAAACTGTCTTTATCACATTGCTCCCCTGCTAAAAATTTAAAGTAATTCCCTTGGTTCCCACTATACCTAATCTAAACTGCTGAAGGAAAATCTAAAGAAAATTAAGGTATCCTTTTATTAAAAGTCCTATGTAGAAACATGCAAACTTCATTTGGAGGATTCATCTTATAGTTTTTATAAGCTGTTTTATCTTTTTTAATTTAAATTTTATGTTGGGATCATGCAAAAGAAAAGTATTATTTTTTTTTAAATAAGGGCAGGTCACATTTCCTATTTTAAAATTGCAATAATCTTCTGCAGACTCTAATTCCAAACATGCTGTAAGGAAATATATGGATATTTTTCATTAAGTTAACTCTCCAATGAAATACTATTCTACTGCATCATAACGCAATGAAGGTGAAATGTGAACTAGAAGCTCTTCCAGGGATTTACCAAGCTAGAAAGACCACAAGTATGGCCTCAGGGTATGAGCAAATGTCTATGATTAGAGCCAACCTGCTTAACAAAACTGAGACAGGCCTATCAACAGATTGATTGCAGAGTTAAAATTTTCCTGATAACAGCAACTCATGAAGAGCATCTCCTAAAACACAGAGCAATCTGTAATCAATGGAGGCAGTTTGGAGTTTTTTCCTTCAGTAATGTCTGACTCTTCATGATCCCATTTGGGGTCTTCTCCAGCCCATTTTACAGATGAGGAAACTGAGGCAAACACAGTGAAGTGACTTGCCCAGGGTCCCATAACTAGTGAGTATTTGAGGCTAGATTTGAACTTATGAAGATGAGTCATCCTGATTCCTGTCTGGGAAGTCTATCCACTGAGCCATCTAGCTGCACAGAGAATTGTTTAATCCTAGATTAAAATGGTCAAAATGTAATAAGTTGATATTTTTGAAATGTTTACTTTTTAACTATTGTTACTGGTTTGGAAGGATAATTTTGTGATATATTAGTGATTCTGCAAAATATTAATGGAAAATTTTCAAATTTTAAAAATGCTAAAAAAAATAATTTCAAAATTCTCTTAATTCAAAACCTCACTCCAAACTAGGCTATCATAAAATTCCCCTTAACCTCAAAGTGCTATATAAAAATTACTCTAAAAAAGATTCAAAACTGAAGCATTTAATTTAAAAAGAAGCAATTCAAAACTTATTTATTAAAGGTGGTATTCTATACAGAGTTCATAAATGATGCTATAAAAGCTGAATGATCACAGGCTCAATCTCCATTTCAGGTATAAAAGAAAAGTTAAAAGATGATACAACAAAATCTTTTTTAAAATAGACAGAATTTATTGCTAGGGTGCACTGATCAGTACGGCATGGTATAAAGGAGTCAAGGCACATCCATAGTTTAACTGATCTGAAATTCATAAAAACTAGCATTTTAATTCCATTTCCACATATTTAATTTGAATATTCTACCATCAAAACTGTTCTAATAGGCAAGTTTGCAAAAAACAAGAAACATGCTTTAGTTACTTGTGCCTTATAGTTCCTTCAGCACAGTTTTTCTAGCTAAAAGGTGGTTGTTATAAATGTGATACTTAGTAATGATTATTCATTTTAAATAATGAACTGAAAAATTCAGTAATCAGAAAAAATTAAATGAGGCTCAGTTTATATTAGATAAGATTATAATAATTTCTCTTTTATGTATCTGTAGCCATAATGCTAATTGTTGGTTGCCCATAGCTATTCTTCCCAAAAATAATTCACAAATTTTAAAAGGATATATCACCTATGCTAACTTTGATTTTTATCAACATTAATAAATGTAGCAACTAAAGATAATGAATCTAAATGACATTGGCCAGAAATGTCCTTACCAGAAGATAAAATAATACAGGAGACATAGGACAAGCATGTTGTGAAGTTCCCTCTCCATTTCATACCAATATGGGATACTGTCTCCGTTTAACGATGTGACACCCCCTAGATCCACCTCCAGGACATTGTTTCTCTCAGTACAGTTCACATCACAGTCCCTCCATCTCACCTCCACCACCCAGCCTGTTTCTTAATTCCCTCCTCAACAAGGGAAACTGTCACTGGACCTGGGCAAATCTAGTCCCTTATTAAATGGGCAGGTTATACCAGTCTCAGATATGTAGCCCTTCCTTCAGCCTGGCCTAAAAGCCTTGCCTAGCTTGGCTATTAGACACTCATCCCAACACAGCAACGCTGCACATTTCCCTTTGGCCACCATAGATCCACACCCATGTTTTGCCTTTAGAAGCTGTGTTAAAACAACTTTTGTTCTCAGGATTTGGTCGGCAAAATAAGACTGCATATTATGCCATAGACAGTTTGATGTGTTTTGCGAATGATTTAACAATTGATAATAAAATACACAATGATGAAATTTGCAATGCCCTCTAGCACTCTCTAGGTAAACTTAGGCAACAATAACTACTATAATTCAAAGCCATAATGATTACAAAGCTCATAAAGGGAAGAGGGTAAAGCTGTAGATCTGAGGACAAAGAAGTAAATTATTCTGGTGACTCAAAAGACAACTGTCCAACATCTTACTGACTGTGGCTGATGGCAACAATCCTGATAGCAGAGCATGCATACCATGGCTGCTGGCTTAGTTATTATTTGTCCTTCATTCTCCAAAGAGGACCAGGATATTAGGAGGTGATGTCATGACTTGCAGTGAATTGGATTTAAGTGAAGCAGGGCTGTGCAAAGTCACCAGTTTCACTCTCTCCTCCAGAGCCATCTGGTCCAAGATGACTGGTGATGGCCCCAGATGTTTGAGGCAACTGGGGTTAAGTGACTTGCCCAGGGTCACACAGCTAATAACTGTCAAGTGTCTGAGTCTGGATTTGAATCCAGGGCCAGTGTTCTATCCACTGTGCCACCTGCTGGTTTGGAGATAACAAGGAATTACCAAAAGGATACTGAAACAACCTGTTGCTGTCTCACTGACAGTTAACTGATGCAATGGATAAAGTGTTAAGCCTAGCTAGAGTCATGAAGAACTGAGCCCAAATCTAGTCATAGATGCTAACGAGCTCTGTGATCCTGTGATCCTCTGTGATCACCTCTGCCTGCCTCAGTTTCCTCAACAGTAAAATGGAGGGAATAACAGAACCTATTTCCCAGAATTGTCATGAGGATCAGAGGAGATAATATTTGTAAAGTACTTAACACAGTGCCTGGCACTTAGTAGGTATGTGTACATATACATACATACACACACAGAGCATTTATTTATATATACACACACACACACACACATATAAATGCTAGCTTATTCTTAGTAGTATGAGTCCTGCAGACTCACAAGCATGCAAGGGGCACCACATGACTCTGTAGGTCCTATTTCATAAGATACAGATGCAGATTTGGATTAGATCAAGGGAAAGTTTTGAAGGGATAAGTATCCTGGAAAGGGTCAGACTCATGTTTCAAGGGATTGAGCTAATTCCAAGCACTGCTCTCCTAATTCTGAAAGTCTGATCTACGTGATCTTTTTATATAACACTGCTGATAGATACTTAGACTGATCAAGTCAAATGGCAAGAAGAAGAATGAGGCCATACAAATTCAGTTGGATATAGAATCCATTTTTACTTTAATAGCATGGCATTTTATGTATCCCACCCAAGCACTAATTTGCAGTAATTACATTGCTTAATAAATCCACTCCCACGTATAAAGAGAGTCTGTGGGCCTAGCAGAGTTTTTCATGATACTTGGCAGGTTGCAGCAAAGCAGAGATCACTGTGTGAGTGGTCTAGAGTTCCACAGACAGCAAGACAAATGATGCCCACTGTGGATATGCAGCCAGGAACACTATTCTTGTATCAAACCTTAGAGCATGACTGATTTCTTCTCCAAATGGTCTAGAAAGTCTTTAGTAGAAACATGAAGGGGGAAAAAACATGCTTAAGGCAGAAAACAAAATATTAGCATTTTGCTGACATAAATAAGAAGACTGGCTTTTCTTCAATCCTATTTAATATATATGGGGGGAAAGCAGCATGACATTAGGAGCCAGGAATCATTCTTCAGAGAATGAAAGAAAGAATATATGGCCAAAATTAGAAATTAGAAACAAATAAGAGGAAAAAACCATTAGAAAGCTTGAAACCCTACTCACAATAAGAGTAGAGAGTATGAAAGCACTGTTCCAATAGACAGGACTTCGTGAGAAGAAAGAAGTGCAGAGAAGTATGATAGATTCAATGGAAAAAGATGTAGGAACAAGTTTAACCAAAGCCCTACTGAAATATTTGTTATTATAACAGGCATAAAGGGTGTCCCATGATGAGAATGGCCAATGACTTCCAGTCCATGACAATGAGTGGTAACTGCTGCCTACTGACCTTCTTCCCCTCATGCGGAGGCATTGCTTACTCATAGGACTCTTCAGAATTATAGCTCTCTTGGCCCCAAAATCTACCATTCTTCCCACATCTTCTATACCTCATAAAGTCTCCTCTTATTGGAGAGAGAGAAGGAAAAGTGATTCTTTTTGCTAGAACTGTGGTAAATGGAGAAGAATTAATTTTTCCCCTTCCCTCACACCCAGGAGAAGCAGAAGTAAAATTGTTCCCTAAATATAAAGTTATTAGGGGAAGAGGGAAGGAAATGAGCATTTATACACTGTCTACCATGTGCCAGGCACTACGCTAAGTGCTTATCATTGGTAGCAATGTGGTATAAGATGTTGGACTTGGTGACTTGACAGGGAGCCTAACTATACTGAAAAATACATGTTTCTATGGGCAAATGAAATTTTAAGTTACAAACTAATGAATTTCTGAAACCCAACCTGTTCATAAATCGGTGACTTATGAAAAGACACATTCACTTGAAATGTTAGTGCTGCAGTGTATGGGATTTAATTTTTTCATATGAAAAAGATTCCCTCATTAAGAACTTTGTTTTGTTTTTTACTTAAACCTAGAAAAAGGCTAAAGAAAGGCTGACTGGGATTCTATATCTTTCACAACCACTTTCTACTTATACAATACAGCTCAATATTTATGTCAAACCTGAAGGTCTAGACACCATACTTCTTTTTTGATATAGACAGTTCCTGTCTATATCATTATGCAAATTGGCCTAGACATATGAAAGGGAGAAGGTCAGCATTCGGTTCAAGGACACATGGGTGCCAGGGAGAGAGAACTGAGAACAGGTTGAGGAACATGAGGGGGTCAAAGGCTAGCCACATGGTGGTGTGGCCAGTACTGAGAGGAAGAACATGCGGTTTTAGACAAATGGAGGCCACAAAAGAGGACAAAGTCACATATAGGAGCTGTAGGGGCCAAAAAATGCTCCAATGAGGAAAAGCATGAGGAAAAAAATATTCAAACATGGTGCCATTTAAAATGGACTGGCTTTTCTTTTGAGGTAAGGCTTTCAGAGGTGTTTAAAGTAAGGGAGATTGGTTAAATGAGGGAGGCAGTGGGGGAGGGGATGTGAGAGAGCATGAACAACTAGACGGTCCAGGGAGGGCCCTCTAGGGGGACGGGACAGCCAAGGCAAAGGTGTGGCAAGGGGAGACAACAGTGAGGGCAAGTATGGGTCTGGCACCTTCTGACCCCAAAGGATTCCTCTGAGAGCTGTCCATCAGATAGGAGGCCAAGTGAAGACAGCTCATCCCAGAAGGCCCCAGGAAAGGAAGCTCCCACCCACAGCGGTCATTCTGCCCAGGTCTTTCTAGCTTGGACCCTCTGCACCCGCTGGCCAGTGAGCCCAGAGGGCATGGGCCAGGCAGGCTGCTACAGGGCAGGCTCAGGCCACACGGACAGAACAGATACACCATACTAAGTGCAGAAAGACTGAAGACAGACTACAAGGGTCAAAACACATGGATGGTTGGAAGGGGCAGGACAAAAGTCTCTTCTCTCACAGTGCTGGAGGTCTCAAGCCAAAGCCCCCATCCAGAGGTGGTAGCAGTGGCTGTGGTCTCTCCATGTGTCAGTTCTTCTGCTTTCACTTGGAAGGTTTGTTTTGGGGAGAGGTTGTGGAACACTGAGCCAAGGTCAGGAATAGGGGATGGGGGAAAGAGACAGAGACAGCAAGAGCAGGAGAGAGAGAAAGAATGAACAGTACTATAAAGTTAACATAGGTTTTTATTGGAATGTGGATTTCAGAATTCTTTATGAAAAGCCAAACTGATGAAAATTTACATAAAGAGAATAGATGTGTTTAGGTGTAAAGACAAACACAAAATAAATCAAGCGACTGTCACCCTTCTACCAGCAGGCTCACAACAAAACAATTCCTTAATTGGATTATCAAAATTTAATTTTTGCCCCCCATTCCATGTACCAGCATTGTGTTAAGTGCTAGGAATACAAAAAGAGGCAAAATACGATCTCTGCCTTCAAGGAGCTTACAATATAATGGGAGAGACAACATACAAAAATATATAAACAGGATGAAACAGGAAATGATTAACCAAGGGGAAGGTTTCCTATAGATAGGATTGTATTTGAGACTTAAAGGAAGCCAGGGGGGTTGGTAGATGGAGCAGAGAAAGGAAAAACTTTCCAAGACTGGGGACAGCCATAGAGAATGCTTGGAGCTAAAAGATGGAATATCTTGTTTATGAAATAGCCAGGAGGCCCATGTCAGTCACTGGACTGATGAGTACATATTGAGGAGTAAGGTGTAAAAAGACTGGAAAGGGAGGAGGGGGCTAGGTTATAAAGGTTATATAGGTTATATAATGCCAAGCAGAGCATTTTGTATCTGCTCCTAGAGGGAATAGGAAGACACTGGAGTCTGGCGGGGGGGGGGGGGGGGGGGGGGGCGGCGCAGGAGGGCGAAGGGAGACAGACAGACAGACAAACATGATAGGAACATTACTCTAGTAGCTAAATGGAAGACAAACTGTAGTGGGAAGAGACTTGAGGCAGGCAGACCCACCAGTAGCCTATTGCATTATCAAGACATGAGGTGATGAGGGTCTATACCAGAGAAGTGGTATTGTCAGAGGAAAGAAAGGGGCACTGCACGGGTGAAACTGATAGGCCCTGGCAACAGTCTGGATATGGGGGAATGGGGTGAGAGATAGGGAGGCATCTAGGATGACTCCTCGGTTGCACGTAGTTAATGATTAGGAGACAGAAGCTCAAAGGAGACTAGGGCTGGTCATCCAGATAAAGATGAGGTCATTGAGTGAGAGTATAAAGACAGCAGAGAAGAAGGTCCAGATCCCTGGGTTAAACCCACAGATAATTTGAACTAATTTCATGGAAATTCTTGGTAAATGGCCCCAATATGTGCTAAGAAGCAAAGCTGCCTTGAAGACAGAAAAAAATATGAAAGCTATGGAGTGTCAAGAATCTTAGAAAGCCATGGATCTTTAAAAGCAATTGCACATGTAAAGATTTCTCTAAAAAGTATTAAGAAGTGAGTATTTACAGAATAATAATCTGACCCAGAAGGTAATACTGGTTGGGGTGCCTTACAGTGCAAAGCACCTGACATAATTATAGGTATTAAAGAACACAATGACGCAACTATCATTATTATTATAGCTATTTATCAATTTTAAGTAGCTATTATTAATATTTTTATCCACAAAAAAGGAAAGCATTTTTTTTAAAGTTTCCTTTTGGTCATACAATATCTTATCTCATGTACATGTATTTTTCCCCCAATAACTGGGGTCAAGGTGCATTTAGTTTGCAGGGTCATTTCACTAGAGGTACAAAATGGCATCATTCATAGTTACCTTTGTATCATTACAATTGGGAATACTGATACAAACATATCAGTAATGTGATTGTTTTTATGTATTACAAAAGTAAGACCATACTTCTATAATTCAAGAACATTTGCTTAATTGGGAGTACTTCCTCATTTGGTCTAGGTAAATATTGGAAGTGTTCAAAACTGCTACATTTCTCTACATTTTTTTCCAAAAGTGGCTAGAAAAGCAATCTTTCAACATCAGTATGACCATTAATGACAAAGTATATACATTTTTTGTTTTCTTATAAACAAGTATGACTGAATTAACTAATTTAAACTAGAACCATATTTAATTAATTTTTAATAAGCTATGATAATGTATATTTGCATTTGAATAACGAATGTTTTATTTTTGCAACAATTAGAAAAAGTGGAAAGAAATCATATCAGAAAATAATTGGCTGATGGACCCAAAGAAAGCATAATACACATTCAATGAACAAAGACAACTGGGTAACTTTTTCAATATAGTCTGTCCATGTCAGTGGTGTTTCATCTGGCAAACACTTATATAAGAGAAGGAAAGAATGAAATAAGAAAGGAACAACTGGAACAGTTACCAAAAGGCAGCTTACCAGAGTGATGTCTCGAGAAGCAGCAGCTGCACTCATGTGTAAACTTGGCTGTCTGACTGAACTACTGCAATCCAGGGCTCGAGCAAATGTTCCAACCGCACTAGGCAAGCAAACAGACAAAAATAAAATAAAATTAGATAGATAGAGAAAGAGAGAGGGAGGGAGAGAGGAAGAGAGACATAGAGAAAGAGAAATAGAGATTTTAGTTTTGTTTCTTTTCTCTCCTTTTTAATGCTACAACATTCTTCAATAGATAATTAAAGTATAAGGACATGACAAAATAAAGACACTTTAAAAATCATGTTACATTTGACAAATTTACCAAGGCAAAACTTTTCCTTTCTATTGATAGGCCAATCTCAGGTACTAATCATTATGTTTAAATCAATAAAAATGCTTGGTTGTAGGAGGGATGGAGTAACAAGGAAGAAGGGAGAACACAGGAAAGGCAGTAAAGAAGGTACCTTATGAAAACTCTATTGCATGCTCCTAACATGAGTGCTGTCTGCCGTCGGAGTGTCAGGTAGAAGTTAATACATAGGTTGAAGTACAAGAGGAAAAGGAGGCAGCACGGTTCCAAGCAGTCTGACTGTGCTAGCCAGAGACCAAAGGAGCAGAGATATAGATTTCCACATGTGGCTAATGCCCTTGGAGGTGAGCTCCCTAAGACTATACCATCTCGCCCACTGGTTCTAGAACTCTTCTATCTACTATCTAATATAGGACTGTTCCTACCATTTGAATTCTCCAACATAGTAAATCCTATCTTTTATTTCAAGGTCTATATAACTTAAAAATAATCCATTCAGTTATGTGCCAAAGACTGCCTGTTTTCTTTATAGCTACATGCAGCACTTGTATCATAAATCTCCTCTTTTAGTTGGGGGAAAAACAACTCCATGAAGTAAACTAAGCTCTATGCATAGTAGTAGGCATTTATTAAACACCTACAATGTGCCAGGCACTATGCTAAGCACTGGAGCCACAAATAAAGGGAAAAGACAGTTCTTCTTCCCAAGAAGCATCCAATTGAATGGGAGAGACAACATGTAAACATACAGGATAAATCTGAAATAACCAGCAAGAGAAGGGCACTGGAACTAAAGGGGACCAGGAAAGGCTTCCTTTAGAGATTAAAATTTTAGCTGAAACTTGAAGAAAGACAGGGGAGGGGCAGCTAGGTGGCACAGTGGATAGAGCACCGGCCCTGGATTCAGGAGGACCTGAGTTCAAATTCGGCCTCAGACACTTAACACTAGCTGTGTGACCCTAGGCAAGTCACTTAACCCCAATTGCCTCACCCAAAAAAATAAAAAAGAAAGACAGGGAAGCCAAGAAGTGGAGATGAGGAGAGAGCATATCCCAGGCATGGGAGACAGCCAGTGAAAATGTCCAAAGTTGGGAAAAGGAATACTTTGTGTTCAAAGAACAGCAACCAGACCAGTGTCACTGGAATGTAAGCTATATAGTGGGGTAGAAACTGTAAAAAATACTGGAAAGAAAGAGGGAAGCAGGTTATAGAGCCAGGAGAAAAGAATTTTATTTTTAGATTAGACCAAAACTTCACATATTGAACCCAATATTTACTTCCATTCTAAGTATGGAAATTTGTTTATATGGAAAGAATGTTGGCCCAGTACATGAAATATACTATAAACAGAAAAATAAAAGGCTCCCAATATCTATGTTTGCTATATACACCAAGGTTTTGTCTGGGCCCCTTTTCTTTTCTCACTTTGCATTTAATATTAATCATCTCATCAAGTCAAATGGATTAAATTATTATCTCAATGAAGATGAGTCCCAGATCTACATATTTAGTCCGTATCATTCTCCTTATTCCCAGTCCCACAAGGGTGGACATCTCCAACTGAATGAAATGGAATAGAATAGAAAAGCACTTACTAAGTAATTCCTATGCACCAAGAATTAAATCAAGGGCTGTGGATGCAACCAGAAAAGCTAGAGAAAATGTCCTCTCAAGGAGTTTACATTAAAACTGGGAGGGGGGGGGGGGGACAACATATATAGCAAGGTTCTTCAAGAGGACAGATGAACAGACCCAACCACCCTCAGGATGCAGTGACAAGCCCAGGAGTCCTGAGGGTACAACAGAACAGATGACAATGCCTAGAAGGCACAGAGACAGGCCTGTTTGGTCCAGCATCTTTCTAGGACCAGAGACAGCGACTCATCTAAGCAAGGGAGTCCTGACCAACAACCAATGGGAAAAAGGGTAGTGAGTCCAAGGGCAATAGTGGAGTAGAATTCTAGGGTTAATTCCTGCCCAGATGAGGATAAGGGAAAGTAAGCATCCAATGAGGATTTCCAACCCTGATCAGAACTGGACAAGGGGGTCTGAGATGGGAGAAGTGAAAGTCTCCATAGGTATCTCAAACTCAAGATATGAAAACAATGATCATTATCCCTCAGCTTGCTAATATTTTACTTAAAATCTCCACATCAGGGCAGCTAGATGGTGCAGTGGATAGAGCACTGGCCCTAGAGTCAGGAGTGCCTGAGTTCAAATCTGGCCTCAGACACTTAACACTTACTAGCTGTGTGACCCTGGGCAAGTCACTTAACCCCAATTGCCTCACTAAAAAACAAAACAAAACAAAAAAAACACCTCTACATCAATTTTCATTAGGGAAATTAGTCTATAGTTTTCTTTCTCTGTTTTGACAATCCCTAGAAAAGATATACAATTAGATACTAATCATATTAAGGAAAAGGCCACTTATTCCTATGTTTCGCTGTGTGTGTGTGTGTGTGTGTGTGTGTGTATTGAAATAGGCATGGGTATACTATCTTCTCAAAACCTTTTTTCTACATTTATTGGGACAATCACGTTCCTGTTGCTCTTTTAAAAATATGTTATATGGGAGCAGCTAGATGGCAGATGGCACAGTGGATAAAGCACAGGCCATGGATTCAGGAGGACCCAAGTTCAAATCCGGGCTCAGACACTTGACACTTACTAGCTGTGTGACCCTGGGCAAGTCACTTAATCCCCATTGCCCCACCAAAAAAAAAAAGTGTGTGTGTGTGTGTGTGTGTGTGTGTGTGTGTGTGTGTGTATAGTTGTCATACTATTGAACGAACCTCAATTTCTAGAATAAATTCAACTTAGTCATAGTGTATTCCTATTTTTATCATGGGCAACCTCATCCTTTTAGGTTTGCCATCTCAGAATCATCTTCACTTCTTTTTACTCCTTCAACTCACTCTCTATCCAACAGGCTACTCTTGTTAAGCCAAACTCCAGGACATCTTCTTCATCCAGTCATACAAAGTCTAATTGATATTCCTAGAGCATAGGTATAAACATGTTATTACCCAGCTCTAAACATGTTAATAGCCTCCTACGATAAATATAAACTCCACTATTTGGCATATAATGTTTTTCATCATCTGGCTCCAATTTACTTTTCTAGATTTCCACATTACTGGCCTTTACCTATCTGTTCCAGCTAAATTGGTCTCCCTTTTGTTGCCCTTTCTTAACATTTACTTATATGTCTAGATGGTTTTTATAAAGTAACTTTTTAATTTTAACTTGACAAACACTAAGAAATGAACATTTCCTTATATAAAGAACAGAAAATGAAAACATGAATCTGCATTACTTACATACAGCTTGTTGTTTTGTTTTTTTTAAGTATATTAAATTTAAGGGGCAGCTAGGTGGCGCAGTAGATAGAGCACCGGCCTTGGATTCAGGAGGACCCGAGTTCAAATCTGGCCTCAGACACTTAACACCTACTAGCTGTGTGACCCTGAGCAAGTCACTTAACCCCAATTGCCTCACCAAAAAAAAAAAAGTCTATTAAATTCAACACAAGTAGTACTAATACTACCCTTATTTATCTGTTTCACCTTGGGAGATTCTTTCTGTTCTCTTCAATATATTTTTAAAATATTTCACTGGCATCTTTTTCTTTTCTCCTACTTTTGGCAAAACCTGTTCTTGTAACAAGTAGGTATATTCAAACAAAAACAAATTCATCTTGTATAAATTGTGTCTAAAAATCTATTTCTCATTCTGGATCTATAGGCCATCATCACATGAAGAATGTTTTATCATTATTTTTCTGGAGTTGTGATTATAGTAATTACAATGATCAAAATTCAAAGCTGTTTCATCTGATAGTATTGTGATTGTTGTATAAAACACTTCTGGATTTGATCATTGCATTCTACATCAATTTGCATAAGTCTTCCCAGGTTTCTCTGAATCCATTCCTTCCCCCCCCCCATTATTTTATTGATGCAGTAATATTCCATTAAACTCATGTACCATAATTTGTTCAGTAATTTCTAAAAGAACAATACCCCCCCCGCCCCCACTTTGTATTTCTTTGGAATAACAAAAAAAATTACTGCTATAAATACTTTTATATACATAGGAGTACTTTCTGTTTATGTCCAATTTCTTTGGAAATATATGTCTCATAGTGGTATCACTGACCGAAAGTGCCTGCATAATCTAATGACTTGTTGCCATTCAGCCATTTTTCAGGCATATCTAACTCTTCATGACCCCATTTGGACTTTTCTTGGGCAAAGACATTAGAGTGATTTATCATTTTATTCTCCAGCTCATTTTACAGATGAGGAACCTAAGGTTAATAGGGTTAAATGACTTGTCCAGAGTCACACAGCTAGTAAGTGTCCAAGGCCAGATTTGAACTCACGAAGAGGAGTCTTCTGACTCCATGCCTGGCACACTATCCACGTAGGTGTTCCTAGTGACTTAAGGAGAGTTCTAAACTGCTTTCCAAAATGGCTGAACCAATTCACTGCTCCACCAACAGTGTATTAGTATTCCTTCCCCCAACAGAACCACTGACTATCATTTTCAACAATCTGTTAAGTGTGATTTGGGATCTCAGGGTCCTTTTAATTTTCCTGCTTTTAATTTATAGCAATTTCAATCCTTTTCCCACATGGTTGTTGATAACTGCTTGTTTATATCCACTCATCATTTATCTATTGAGGAATTGCTCTTATTCTGACATGTTTGTATTAATTGCCTATACATTTTGGATATTAAGTCTTTATCAGAGAAATTTGCTGAATTTTTTTAACCAATAAAACCTTTCAATTTTATGTAATCAAAATTATGCATTTTCTCCTGTGATATAATCTCTTTGAATTGGGTCAAGAAATCTTCCTTTGTCCATAATTTTGAGAGGGATCTCCTCTCTGTTTCTCTACTTGTCTTATAATACGACCTTTTAACAGGTTTTTTTCCTAAAATAGTGAGTCCTTACCCATGTAATCAAAATTCTTGAGTTTAATCAAGCACTATGATACTACATTCTAATGTTTCTGGGTCTTTACCAAATCTGTTCTACTGATAAATTTGTCTATGTTTCAGCAATACCAAATCAGTTTGATTAATATTGCTTCATAATATGTTTCAAGATCTGGTATTGTTAGGGCTTTTTTCTTTTTCATACTATTCCTTGAGATTATTCCTCCAGATAAATTTAGTTAATATTCTATCTGGTTCTATAAAGGAAACATTAATAATTTGATTAGTATTGGCAATGAATGAGTAAATTATCAAGTTATATTGTTATATTTATTATGGTGGCATAAAACAACCATTAGCAATTCATATTTAATTATTTAAGTCTACTTTGTAAAAAATACAGATGTATTAATGTAATTCCCATCTATATCTTGATAAATGGATGTCTAGTGGTTTTATATACTCTGTGTTTTGAATCAAATTTTTTTTATCCTTTCCTAATATATTCTGTTGGTAACATATAGAAAGGCTGATAATGCTATTTCCTCCCCTTGTGGTTTAACATCGGTCTTCAATCCCGAGATACTGTACATTAATTAATAAGTTTATATGCTTTGGCCTTGTATCTGCAGCAGCAACCTTACAATTAAATCTATGGCCCTGAGCACCAGACTCATTTCCAGGGAAGAGACAAAGTTGTTTAAAAAATTTTTTTAAATTTTAATTCCAGTAGGGTCCCATACAGAAAGCAGCAGTGATAATGAATTGGTTTTTTTTAATTGCACAAATTTATACAAAAAATTATGGTGCTCCTGTCTCAGAAGCAACAACCCTTTTATAAAAAGGGATTACAACTAGGGCTGCAATAAATTCTAAAGGATTTGACCCCTCTGAGAGGATAGAGTCTGTTTGTTCAAACTGAGTTGAGGGTTGAGGGATTCACAGAGTTAATGCTAAATCCTGCTCATCCCAGAAGGTGGTTCAAGAAGTGGAACTAAAGAATAATGGAACTCAGCCTATGAATGCCCCAATGTTTGCCCAAGCCAAGACTCCCATTATTTCCCTTTCTCTTGGCTTTTGGACACCAGCAAGGCAATTCTGAAGGTAAGTTACTAGCACTCAATATGAGACAACAAGAAAAGATGTAATTATTTTGGGAAGCAAAAATGAGACAAGTGAGGACAAAGGCAGAATAAAATACATATCAGTAACTGCAATGAGAACAAGCAAAGATGATCTTAAAATTAGGATTGCACCCAAAATAGACATAAACTAACAATAAGAGTCAAAATGCCTAAAAAACAGCAGTCCCCTTGTTAGTCTAATGATTTCCATTGAAAGGAAGGCATGTGTATGTGGGGTCTAAGCTCAATATGAAAGAAAACTTGCATTATCCCTGGCTAGCTATACTGGCACCATTTAAAGAAGGTCAAATTCCTTGAAATACCTTTGTTCTATTCCATCACCTATGATTCTACTGTTTGAAAAATCACTGAGATTGTACATATATAACCTATATCAGATTACTTGCTATCTTGGGGAGGGGAGGAAGAGAGAAAAATTTGAAACTAGAAATCTTATAAAAACAAATGTAGAAAACTATCTCTAAATGTAACTAGAAAATAATAAAATAAAATATTTATATGGTAAAAAAAATCACTGAAGCCTAATACAAAAATTTGAAAGATTATAATGCATTCTCTGGAAACATTCGGCAATATGAAAACCCTCAGTGGTCCCACCCACCCTGGTGGCCCACAACTGCTGGACATGGTCTAGAAACTTTGGAAATGTCTTTGGAGAGCGGAAGTTGCTATATATATTTATTCTGCTCCAGAATAAATTCACTTAAAACTCAGTAATGATGTCCCCACATTTCTCTGGTGTTTTGGAGAAGGGAAGGCCTTCTCCAGGAACCCTCTTACTCTAGGCCTGATAACATCCTTGAACACATTATGTGGATGATCCTTCCATCTAGCACGGGAACACTTTATTAAAAAGCCATATAGCGTGTGATCCTTACTGGATAAATCACATCAGACCCATCTCTCTTAAATATATTTATGGCTAATCCTTTTAAAATAAAGACAATGTTGGCCGAAATGTTGGTTGGGGTTTAGTCCTCCTCTTTTCTTGGTACCATTTTCCCACTTCAAATATATTTTTCTACATGTATATATAGTATCCTCTCAGAATATAAAATCCTTTAAAGTTGGGACTGTTTTTCATTTTGTCTTTTTATCTCCAGTATCTAGTGCTCTGTTTTGCATATAAGTAAAGTTAATGAATCTTTTTTTCTTTGAAAAGTATATTGCATTTTATTTATTCACTCAAGAGTGTGATACACCATATGCATATATGCATATATATTTATATCTATATGTGTGTCTATATATGTAGAAAAGGTACTTCTTAAAACAAGACACAAGATACTTAAATTGAAACAAAAGAAAGATTTTGTCCTTTAGCAGTCATTTATAAGAGACCAAAGAAAACAGAATCTTTTTTTTTTTAATCAATCAGTCAGTCAATTTCTTGTTGTTAAGTACTTACTGCATTCTTTATTAGATAGGATAAAGAGAATGCAACATTTCTGGAACTAAGTAGGATTCTATGTGTTTTCTTTTGTAAAAGTTATCAATAAAGGGTAAAGGAGGTGCTGAATATATTCAGTATTGTCAAAAAAGGCATCAAAGAGGTATCATCCAAAAAAAAGAAAAATGACAACAAATGTAGGACAAAATAGAGTCATTTATGTTCTCCTCCAAATCCATTCAACAATTCTTTGTGAAGGGGGAGGGAGAGAATCTGGAATTTAATATTTTTTAAAATGAACGTTAAAAATTGCTTTTCCCACACAATATGGGGGGAATCCAATGCAAAATAAATAAATAAATGGGTTGGGTTTTTTAGATTCTCCCTTTGGTCAAAGATAATTTCTTTCCCCTAAATCACTGGGACATCTCAAGATTCACAAAACTGCAATTCCACTATTTGTATAGATCATATTCAATTTCACATGGAATAAAAAATAAATTAAAAAGAAAATTACTTAAGTTTGGAGGATTGGAATAATCCAAAATTCAACCATCACTCTTACAGCTTCTAGAGCGATTATTTTAAACAACAGTAACTATTTGCAAAATTATCCACACTCAGAGGTGGGGAATGCAGACCCCCAAGAACAGACTCTTAGAGGGACCCAAGGTGCTGTCAGTCAGACTGAAAAATAATTAACAATCTTACAAGGATCTAATATAGAGGACATGAATTTAAACTTCTAAGTGTGTTCTCAATCCAACAACCTAGGTACTTTTCCATACTGAACATGGCACTGTAATAAACAAGGGGCAATTAACATAGCTCTATAGGGGCAGCTAGATGGCGCAGTGGATAAAGCACCGGCCCTGGAGTCAGGAGTACCTGAGTTCAAATCCGGCCTCAGACATTTAACACTTACTAGCTGTGTGACCCTGGGCAAGTCACTTAACCCCAATTGCCTCACTAAAAAATAAATAAATAAATAAAATAAAACATAGCTCTATAATCAGCAGGACAAAAAAGGACAGGAAACCGTAACAGATCTTAAACCACAGCCTTCTTATTCCTTGTCATAAATTTAGCTGTCAACTTCATGAATTTGTCTGTTTCTGAGAAATATTTTCCCTTAGAAATTCTATGTCAAAGGGGCCTATCTTAGATCACTACCTATAAATTGTCCAGCTTGATCCACTTAAACTCAGTCATGCACCTCTAAAAATCAACATCTCAGTGTCTTTAACTGAGTGTTAATTGTTTTATTTTATTTTTTTTAAATGTATGAGGTATTTTATTTTTTCCATTACATGTAAAGATAGTTCTCAACTTTTTTTTATACATGCTTTACAATTTCAGATTTTTCTCCCTCCCACCCCTCCCTCCCCCCCTCCCCTAGACAGCAGGTAATCTGATATAGGTTATATCTATATATCTCTATACATATACATATATATATATATATATACACACACACACACACGAGTGTTAATTGTTAACAGCACCTGGGCCTTCTACCTTGTTTCTGCAGATTTTTCTAAGGTATTTTTTCCAGTCAATCAACTCTCCAGGTTCCAAGTCATTGTGGGGGTTTCTTTAGTAATGTTGCTCAAACCTGCTTCCTATAGCTGCCTATTCAACCTTCCCAGTCATTTGCATCCACCAGTAGTGTTTCCCAGAAGACAGTTTCTGAGCCGTTCTTGGCATTTCCCCTGAATACTGGAGTACTGCCCTTTCCAAGTAGCTCTCACAGAGCTGATCTTCCTAGGGTTGGGAACTCAAGGGTCTGGCAAGGTCTCACAAAGAGACTTCCCAAAGTAACAAGTTAACTTTGATAAACTAGAGCATACCCATTTGAAAATGAAAGATAGCCTCTTCCCAGAAAGGCATTCTGTCTCTGTAGACTTTTCAATTTAGAGCACTATGATGCTAGATTACATTAGTGGCTCTCCCAGCTCCTCTAAGAGCTCCTGAACTGGTGATGTCACCTTCATGTGAGCCTGGAACTTCCTGAAGATTAAGAATCATGAGACTTTAGGCCAGCAACTCCTTCATGATCATCAAAATCATAGAGAGAATTTTCAGAGCCCTTGCTAGCTCCTGCTCAAATAAGCCAGAACAGGATACAGAAAGCTAAAATGCAGTTTATTTATCCCCTCAAGAGTGTGATGCACACTGTTAGTAGGTGATGGATGTCATTAATAAATCTTTAATATAAAACAGTCTCGCATTTCATGTTGCCCCTAATACCCAGCCACTGTGAAGTACAAATTTTTTTTTAGTCATGTCAGACTAACTCAATTAAGTGTTTGCTGGATACTTATTTTATAGCCTAGAATATTACTAGGCATGGTAGAAGAAAGAAAAGAATCAGAAAACTTCTGCCCTTGAGGAACTAACAATTAAAAAAAAACCCACCATTTTGGGTGGTGGATTGAGGGAGGGAGCTTCTCTAGTACAAACATAAATCAAATAATGAGAGAACAATAAAATAGATTAAATTGTGTAATTCAATCCAAATGCATTGAAAATACAGATGAAGGAGAATAAACCAGAATGCATTAAAGATGCTTCACAAACTAAGTCTTTTCTTGAAAAAAAAATTTTTCCCCAATTGTCGACATATGCTGTTTCTACCTACATAGCAGTGTAGGTACCTCATAGCCTTCATCATCTCCCTATTTACAACCTACCCCTTTGCTCTGGTTCTCATCACCTCTTGTCATGACTATTGCAATGGCCTATTTGGTTTCCTTTCTTCAGTTCTCTCCCCACTCCTATACATCCTCCAGCGATAAAACGGATTTTCTTCAAGTAAAAGTCTGGCCGTGTCACACCCCTACTCAATAAACTTGAGTCCTTCCCTCCTGCTCCAAAAAATACGGCATAAATTCTTGTTTGGCTTTTAAAGCCCTTTACAACCTGACCCCACTCTATTTTTCCAACTTCATAATACATCCTTGTTATTCATGTACTATGTGGTTTGGCCAAGCTGGTCTTGCTGATGTTGCTCAGACACTATACTCCATCACCTGTCTCCCCACCTTTGTATTGATCATCTCCCATGCCTACAGCAATGTACCTCTTTACCTCAGTCAGTCAGTCTTGTAGAAGCTTTACTTCCTCAAAGACTCAGATCAAACAACCCATTCTACACAAAGCCTTTCCTGAGCTCACAACTGATCATCACAGCATTTATATAATACTTTATGATTGGCAAAGGACTTCACAAATATTATCTGATTTGATCCTTACAGCAACCCTATAAGGTACATGCTATTATTATCCCTATTTTAGGGATGAGCAAACTGAGGTAAACAGAGGTTAAGTGACTTGCCCAGGGTTCCATAATTAGTAAATGTGCATGGCCAGATTAAAGGGTCAGATCTTCCTGGCATTAGGTCCAGTAATCTATCTACTACACCACCTAGCTGCCTCAACTACTGGTGTCCTCCCTCCAAGAATGCCGTATGATTATTTTCTATAGTTTCCCTTCCACATTGCAGGAGTTAAGGGCATGGCAGTCCCCCGAGATCTGGAAAATCTACATAAAATGTTTTGATCCTGCCTTTGTTTCATATAAGTCTGAATTTTTTCTTTCCCTCTTATGTGGTGTTTATAGTACCTTATTGTAAAATTTGGATTTAGTATTTGGTCACAGGCATATTTTATGCATTTCTGAGTTTCTAATCTTTTCCTGTATCATCTGCTGCCCTTCATTTGTCATTTGTGGCTTCCACAAAACTCCCCCAAATTACCATTTACAGTAACTTCTTTTTTCTTTCTTTCTTTTTTTTTGGTAAGGCAATTGGGGTTAAGTGACTTGCCCAGGGTGACACAGCTTATAAGTGTCAAATGTCTGAGGCCGAATTTGAACTCAGGTCCTCCTGAATCCAGGGCTGGTGCTCTATCCACTGTGCCACCTAGCTGCCCATACGGTAATTTCTTATGCCGACCCACCACATACTGAAACCTTGACAGGGAAAGTCGTGATGTGGAAGGGATAACTGTACTTCTTGGGTATATACATATGAAGACACGTTCCATTCAAACTATGTGACAGCAGGAACTGTTTCTTTTTTGTCACTGTATCCCATTTCTAACACAAGGCCTAGCACACAGTAGACAATTAATGCTTCTTAATTAACTGATTTTATTCGCTAAAAACACGATGCAAAGGAAGCTGGGTATAAATAGGAAATGTCAGTCCGCCCTTTGATTATGAAAAGCAGACAGCAACTCAGTCATGCTAATGAAACAAGGGAAGGCTTAGGAAGAGAACATAGGCCTCAGAAGCTACCAGAATTATTTTTTTTTCTTTCTTTTCTCTTTCTTTTTGAGAGAACCATGAGTTCTAATGAGTTTTTTTTCCTCTTTTATAGGATTCTGCTTTAAAAAGAGGGTTATTGAACCCTATTGCTTGATCAATGAACATATTGAATATTGAATCTTGCTGATTGAAGCCTTATTCCTTGTTGATAAACTGATCACCACTTTAAGTATCTGTTACTGTTATACTAGAGAATTCATGTATAAGATGATGTGGTTTACTTGCTAAAAGAAGATTATGTAATAATGTCTAATATAATCAGTTATTTATATTCATTTATCATTTATATGTCATTATACTCTGGTTATGGTTTGGAATTGTTGTATATATCACTAGTATATCCTTAGTTATGCAGCATAGAATGTATTTTTACCATCATACTGTCTTTGGTAAAATCAATATGAGATTTAGGAAGTATGGAAACTTATCATTTCAGAGACTAACTTACTGTGAACTTTAATGAAGGCCCTGGAGAGAATATGTGTGCAACAAAAGGAGAGACAGGTATACATAAGTCCATGGTTTGCTTATGATGGCGACTATGTAGAGCACAATTGCTAGACACAGTCCAGTTTCGTCCTCTCTCCCTCCTAATACAACCTAACTTAACTGAACTTGTTTTCTTTTTGTCTCACTCAGTCTAATCACCTGTGGCCTAGCACAATCACTGGCTGTCTCAAAACCATGAGATATGGTATGATAATCTTTCCATAACATTTTTTAGGTGTCATGAACACATACTAAATTTGGCTCTGATCCAGACACATGGTGGTAAAAAGTGTTATGGATTGCATAACTACCTCAACCCTCTATTATATAAAGGAGGGAATGTAATGGAATTTATTAATTTGATCATTGACAATGCTATGCTACGGTTTAGTAAAAATCCAGCAATTCAAACAATTAAAGAAGAGAATCCAGCTTTCCAGACCAGAGTCCAGAATCCAGTTTTCTAGATCAGAGTCCAGAGCCCAGTTTTTCCAGACCAGAATCCAGCTTCCTCCTGATGACATCTTACCACTTCAAGAAGACAAGAGAACTCAGAGACTTTATATGAACAGTTTTGTTTTGTTAGGTTTTTTTTTTTTTACTATCTCCTTCTGTTATTATATACCATCTGTAACGTGTACTCTCTGCAGAGACCCTCCCTCTGCAAGACCAATATCAAAGCGTCGCGTTCATGAGGGACTGCCCCTCTGGACAAAACTTTTCTCTCTCCTTTTCTATATTGATATTAACATATTATTAGCTAGCATAGGATATTATTTTTGGCTGTTTCACTGAGCAAACTCATTCTTTTTTCAAATGAAACAAAGGGGGCAATGTGGTTAAAAAAAAAACGGAAGTTTTAACTGAATCATTTGAGAGTTGAACACATGCTACTGATATGGTTTTTGAAGGACCGCCCTTTTGGGAAGGAGACCGTGATGAACAGCCATGCACTTGCTGCTGCCTGGAGAGTGTGGCCAAGCACGCCATACTTCCGGGACACCAACTTAAAACTGAGAGTGGGAATGGAAGTTGGCTCTCTGTCTCACTCACTCTGGCCTGACGGCGCACGATTTGGTGATTGGCTCTGGTTCTCAGTCTGGGAGGCAGTTTTGGGATTCGGTGAGTTTTATAAAAGAATATAGACTAAGCTTAGATCTAAGACTATTCATTTTTATTTCTACTTTCCTATTTCCCTAATCAGTATCACCTGTTTGTTGTCTAAACAATAAAGGCTAATCCCTCACTGATTAAAAGCTCAGAGGCTTCTTTTCTTACTGGTCTGGGAGATATATGAAGGGAAAAGTTAAAGGGAGAGTTTAATGCTCTTATATCCAATTTTAAATCTCACATTGGTCTGGCCCTTTGCAAAATTTCTGAATCTATCTAATTATATTATAATCTGGTCTACATATCTCAATCTTCTCCACAATAACATGAGGTACTTGATTATAAATGCTTTGCTAAAAATCTAAGTAAACTATATAGCATTCTTCTTATTTACTAGTTTAGCAGCCCTTTCAAAAAAGGAAATGTTAGTCTAGCATCATTTGCTCTTGATAGAGCGATGCTAGTCCTTTGTAATCATTGCTTCCCTTACTAAACATTCATCAACCACTTCTTTCAACAATCCATTCTAGAACTGTCTCAGTAAGTGAAGCCCAGCTTGCTGCTCTAGAGTTTACAGGATCTGTTCACTTCCCTTTTTTGAACATCAGTACCACCTTTGCCTTTATTCATTCACAGTGTGAGATTTAAAATTGGATATTAGATCATAAATCTCCCCTACTTAACCTTTCCCTTAATTTATCTCCCAGACTAGTAAATGGAAGAAGCTTTTGGTTTTCTAGATAGACCTTTTATTGTTATGGTAGTCACAAGGTGATGTTGATTAGAAGGATAGGAAAGTAGAAACACAATACAAATCGTCTTAAGTCTAAGCTTAGTCTATATTCCTTATAAAAAACTCACCAAAACCGAAGGCCACCTTTGGAGAGAGAGAGACCGTCTGTGCAGCGCAGTCAGGAGACCAGCAAAGCAGGAAAAAGCTCCACTTCCATTCTCTCCACCCCAGAAGTCGAGTGCATAGCAGGCAGTCTGACATGCACAGCAGGCACACTGGCGTGCGTAGCTCATGCCATTGGTCTCCTCCCCAAAAGGGTGGTCCTTCAAAAACTGGAGTCTTTCAGTTATCCTAACCGACTGTTAAAAAACTTTCATATTTTTTACCACAACAGGATATAATTCATCTTACCCAGGTGATTTGAATTCATGTTTTTTAAATTATCTCCTTACTTATTCTTGGGTACCAACTCCCTGTCAGTCTTTTTTGTTCTATTATTTCTAAATGTCATGTTCTTTGACAGAGAAAACAGAAGCAAACAAAGAATCAAGTAGCACTGACTTCTCTCTATTGTCACTTACCACTTTTCTATCCACCTGAAATATCCTTTCCTCCTTGTTCTACTGAGGGAGGAGGGAGTGAGAAAGAGAAAGTGAAAAAGACAGAGACAGACAGAAGAAAGAAAATTTTAACAACTTTGGCTACCTGTGTTTCTGAAAAACACAGAGCACTTTGAGTAGTTTTTCAAAGAGAAGTTATTCTTTGATGGAGCTTACCGTGCTACAACTAAAAATTGGTCAATCTGTCGATCAGTAAGAGGGCTGTTTGGGTCCCAGACTTTAACCTCCAGCTTTGATTGTTCTCTGCCATCTGTTTCTCCTGTACAAAGGTAAAGGGTATGGAGAAGTCGAATTATTTATTTGAGAGACATTATCTTTGAAGATTAAAAATACAATACTATCTTAAAAAAATCTTCTAGAATAGTAACACCAAATTACTAAATTTTACATTATAATTTTGAATTTTTCTATCATAATAATTTAATTCTTCTTAATACATTCTTTTTTTTATGAGATATTTTATTTTTTCCGTTACATGTAGAGATAGTTCTAATACATTCTTGAGCACAGTTTTAATTCATTAATACATTCATCATATATGATACACAAATGTAATTACATTATATATATATATAATATATATATATATATATATATATATATATATATATATATATATATATATATATATATATATATATATATATATATAAAACATAGACTCTTTCTACTTGAAGCTACTACAATCTCCTAAAACAAATGTTCCTTGCTCTACTTTTATCTGAAGCCAAGGGAAAAGCAGTGAGTGCTGCTGCGAGTACTCATGATAGTGACAGGAGAGCAGAGGAAGATAAATATAGTATTTATTAAGCACCTATTATTTGTTAGGTAGATTACCAGACACTGTCGATAAAAATACAAAAGTGAGAGTCCTTGTGTTCAGTGAGTTGCCATTCTATAGGGAGGATACAACATATTCATAGATAAGTAAATACAATTTCTTGGGGAACCAATTCAATTCTACCTTCTCCCTAATCTGGAATCCCTTGCCACATTGATTTATCATTGACCATTCCTTATCAAACTTAAACCCTGAATTATTCTGACCATCTGATGTTTTCCCTCTCATTTATGTGCTGAAGTAAAAATGAACTGAAGGAAATTATGAAATTGTGATGATTGGTCTGCTACAGATTTACATTATCTAGTCACAATTGGACCATCACTACAGCAAGGCAATCATTCTGATCCTTCCTAATTGATGCACCACCCCCACAGTTCACAATGACTGTTTCGAACCATCCAAATTAGACCACTAAGCATAGATGTCCCCCAAATCTCTCAGACCCTCTTCTCTGTTCCCTGCATGCAATCTCACTGGTGATCTCATCAGTTCCCATGGGTTCAATTATCTTTAGGCTGATAATTCCCATATCTCTTTATCCAGCTCTCGTCTCTTTCCTGAGCTCTCAACTCCATATTACCTGTTGTCCATGTTAGAAATTTCAGACTGGGTATCTCAAATTCAACATGTCTAAACCACTACTCTCTTTCATGATCTTGTCCTCAAATGTTCTTCCTAACTTCCCTACAACGTGAAGATCACTAGTACCCTTCTAGTCACCCAGGCTCACAGTCTCAATGCCATCCTCAATTCCTTTGTCTTGCTGACCCCACTTTTACAAAAAGTTGACAAATCTTATTTCTTTCTCTGAAACATCTCTCACATGCTTTCCCTGTGCGCCACTCACAGCCACCATATTAGCCCAGGTTATATGACCTATCTTCTGTACTGCAACAGTCTTCCAAAGTTGGAGCCCCTGACTCAATTCACTCTCTATTCCAATCCATCCTTCACATGGATGCCAGCAATCTTTCTAAAGCACAGGTATGACTATATCATCTTCCTACTCAATAAACTTCAACAGCTCCCCATTATCTTGAGGATCAAATATAAACTATCTATCATGTAAAGCTGTTCACAACCTGTCCCTTTCATATTATTCTCTCCATAGACTGTGCAATCTATCCACATTGCCCACTATTCTGCACAAAGCTGGATACATGTCCTATCTTTATATCTTTGCACAGGAAGCCCATCAAGTCTGGAATGCTTTCTCCTAACTTCTGCCTCTTAGAATCTCTGTCCTCCTTTTAAGATTCAGTTCAAGTACTAAGCCTGGCATGAAGTCTTTCTGGCCTTTTCCTCAAAGGCTACTTTCCATATACTTAGCATTTATCATATAGGTACCAATATAAATGTCTCCTTCACTAGAATTTACATTTCTTGAGAGCAGGGACTCTTTTTTGCTTTTCCTTTTCTTTGTAATCTTCAGAGCTTAGCACAGAGCCTGGCAAATAAGCACTTAATAAAATGCTTGTTGATTCATAAGTCCCTTGACTTGGGACAAAAATATCAAAGTGAAGATCAACTATATTTTTTGTAAAATAATTCCATCAAAGACTTATAAATTTCAGATGAAAATATATACCTTTAAATCAAGAAATATTTGCATGAGTTAGGTTTGAAGTATTACCCTGTAAATATAGATATATTTATATATATATACACACACACACTTACACTAAGTACTAAGTTATCAGTAATTCACCACAGGAATTCATCATTTATTTTATTTTATTTTATTTTATTTTGTGAGGCAATTGGGGTTAAGTGACTTGCCCAGGGTCACACAGCTAGTAAATGTTAAGTGTCTGAGGCCGGATTTGAACTCAGGTCCTCTTGAATCCAGGGCCGGTGCTCTATCTACTGCACCACCTAGCTGCCCCGAGGAATTCATCATTTATGTTACAGATAGTTTAGATTTTTAACTTCTTAAAACTGTGAGGAAAAAACCCTTAATTCCATGGGTCAGCATTCATCTAAATTCAGTACCAACTTGAAATAAGTGAGGGAAAGATCACTGGTATACAGCCTTTGGTGAAAGAGGAAGAGAAAGAAACAAGAAGACAAAGGGCAATTTAAAAAAATCTTTAATTTGTTCACTAAATTAGGGGAAGCTAGATGGCACAGTGGATAAAGAACTGGCCCTGGCTTCAGGAGGAACTGAGTTCAAGTCCTGCCTCAGACACTTGACATTTACTAACTGTGTGACCTGGGACAAGTCACTTAGCCCTCACTGCCCTGCCCCGCCCTTTTAAAAAATTTATTCACTAAATTGTTCCCTTTAGTTTTGGTTCCACTTGTTTACCAGCTGTAATGTCCTGTCTTGAGACCTCCCCAAATTCTATCCATCCTTCAAAGCTCAGCTCAATTCATTCATTCATGTTTTTTCAAAATAATTATGCACATAATCTCCCTCACCCCCACCCCACTATGAAATCTATTACCCATTTACTCTCTTTTCTTGTTTACTACATCTCCTCAAAGAATACTTAGAATTTTCGAACTGAAAGGAGGTGAACCATCATTTCCTTCCCTCCCACACCAGCCAGGCAGTAGGAGGACTAGGCAAGAGCAGATGGCAGGCCAGTCCAAACCTAGGCACAGGCTTGGCTCAGAGCCCTCTGCAAAACCCCTTAGAGCCTTTGAGCTTCATTATTCATCTGCCATCCACTATCAATCCTATGGCTGCTCACATTTCTTTCCCTATCCCTACAGTAATCAATCACCAACCACTTAAGACAAAAACTATCCCCAGCCCTCTGCCATCTCTCCTCTCCATCTTCCTGAACCCCATCCTCTCCTTTCCCCACTCCAACCCTGCCCACCCTTTCAATAGTGCCTTCTGAAATTCCCTTTCTATAGTAAAAAAATTCTACTTCATTCTGAACCGACCTCTCATTCCATCAAGAAGTCCTCACTGAGACCCAGCTCCCTCCAAACAAAACCACGTCTCTCCTGCTATCATTTCCAGTGTTTGTATCTTCTCTCATTTTCCCCCTCCCCCAAAGGTGTCAGAATACTTCTTGCTCCCCACTGTCACTTCCAGACTGTCCCTTTTCCTCTACCACTCAACAGTCTTTTTTCCACTCAATCAAAAATTTCCACCCAATCCAAATTATGATGACTTTGGTATACCAAACCCCAGGTTATTTTCTCTCTAGCTGACAATCTTCCTTTCCTCACCAACTTCAGCTCTTCTAGAGGATTTTAATACCCACAGAGATGGTCCATGACACTATCAGTTTCGTTAAATCCCATGACCTATTAATTCACTACACCTCAGCCACCCATACAGATAGTCTCACATTAGATCTCACAATAACCCATAAGGATTCCACTTTCCTAATTAGAAATTCTTAACTTTGTCCTATCTGTCCTTATCATTTCACCTCTCTTAATGGCTCACATCTCCTGGATTTTTTAGACTAATCTAGATGCCCAAGAACTCCATTATTTGTACTTAGTCTTCATTTTGTACCCTTTCTGACATCAACCAAATAATTAACCATTTCAATTCTATGGTCTTCTACTCTTGACCCCTTAACTCCATCTCAATCTATTATCTCTCATCTATTAACAAACCTCAAGCCTGAATTACTTCTACCATCTGCCTCCTCTACTCCTACTGGTTCCTGATCAATTCCTACTCACTAGGTGCTGAATGCAGCTGAAAGAGGTCTCACAAATAGGCTAACTAGGTACATTATAAATTGATGCTATCAAGATACAACTATGCCCTCACTACAGCAAGGTGGTCCTTTTATTTCTACCTAATGGATTCCTGATCTCATACTCCCAAAGAAGCTATTCCAAAGTTTCTCTTCCTCCCAAGCCCCTACCCCAATGCGTCCAACCCCTGCTGCCAGAGGACCTTGTGTCTTAATTTATTTTTAAAATTGAAACCATTCAACATTAACTCTCTCTTCTCCCATTATTTTTATTTCAAGACTTTTTTATATCATATCCCACTCTCTCCTTTTTTCCATAGGTCTCTGACAAAAAAGTAGCCTTTCTCTTACCAAGACCAATTATCTCTATTTGTGCACTTGATCCCATTCTTCCCTTTTTTATCTAGCAGACTGCAAGTTCAATAATCCTCCTCTGGTTAATATTCAGCTTCTCCCTATCTAGTTTCCTTCCCTAATACCTTGAAACATATTCATCTCCCTCATCTCCAAAAACCAAAACAAATACAATACCCTTCACAGATCCTATATCTGTCTCCTCCCTTTTTTATCAGCCAAATCTCCTACAGAAGTGACTCTACTTCCTCTCCTCTTACTCAATTCTCAATCCTCTGGATCTAGCTTCTAATCTAATTCCAAAGTTACTGGTGATTTCTTAATAATGAAACCTGATGGGGGAACAGCTAGGTGACGCAACACCGGCCCTGGATTCAGGAGGACCTGAGTTCAAATCCAGCCTCAGACACGTGACACTTACTTGCTGTGTGACTCTAGGCAAGACGCTTAACCCTCATTGCGCCCCGCCCCCCCCCCCCCATAAAGAAAGAAAGAAAGAAGCCTGATGGTCTTTTCTCAGTCCTTATCTTTTCTGGTCTATTTGCTGCATTTGATATTGCTGGCCACTCTTTCCTCCTGGTTTTGTTTTCTTGCTTTTGTTTGTTTATTTGTTTGTTAGTTTGTTTTTTGGTGAGGCAATTGGGGTTAAGTGACTTGCCCAGGGACACACAGTTAGTAATTGTTAAGTGTCTGAGACCGGATTTGAACTCAGGTCCTCCTGAATCCAGGGCCGGTGCTCTATCCACTGCACCACCTAGCTGCCCCCTGGATATTCTTTTCAAACTGGACTTTCATGATGCTGGTCTCAGCTGGTCATTCTTCCTGTCTGACTATTCCTCAGTCTCCTTTCCTGGTTCAACATCAGTATCACACCTCACAATTACTAGCGTTCCCTAGGGCTCTGTCCTAGGCCCCCTACTTTTCTCTCTCAACATTCTCTCTTCCTTATTTCGTTACCATGGGCTTATCATTTCTATATTGATGACTCCCAGATATTCAGCTCTAGTATATCCTTTATGCTTCAAATACTCATCATTGGTTGTCTACTCAGCATTTCAAACTGGGTGCCCCAGTGGATAGAGCACTGGACCTGGATTCAGGAGAACCTGAGTTCAAATCCGGCCTCAGACCCTTGACAAGTCACTTAACCCCAATAGCCTCAAAAAAACAAAACAAAACAAGACTAAAAGCTCAAAGACTACTCAAAAGCTCCTTCAATGAGAGAGTCAGGTGAATGAAGGGGGAAGGGAAGAGGAAAAGAATAAACATTTATATAAGATCAATTATGTGCCAGACACTGTGTTCAGTACTTTTACAAATATAATAAAAATAAAGATATTTCTCATTAAAAAAAAAAAAACCTGGGTGCCCTGGATTCATCTCAAAACCAAACATATTCAAAAACTAAAATCACTGCATTTCCCCCAAATTTCCTACCTCTTTCAAAATTTCTTATTTCTGTAAAAGGAAGGATTCAACATCCTTTCAGTCATCCAAGTTCATAATATTGGTATAATATTATGATCTCCTTACTCTCTCTCACCCCACCACATACACATAACACACACTCACACTCACATCAGTTGTTAAGTTTGCTATTTCTACCTTTACAACATCTCTTTCCTCCAAACCTTTACCTCTACTCACAAAGCTACCACCTTATTTCAGGCCTTCAATTACTTCTCACTAAATGATTGTAATTGTCACCTAACTGGGTCTCCCTGCCTCAAGGCTCTCACCACTCCAATATGTCCTAGACACTGGTATTACCAACAATCTATTAATTGTCAAATACAATAACCCATTTTTAATTTCATCCTTCTTGATATATCTGTAGCATTGGAAATTGTTTAATTGTACACAATAACAGCAATATTGTAACAATGATCAACTGTGGAAGATTTAGCTATTCTGTTTAATACAATGATCCTATACAATTTTGAAGGACTCATGATGAAAAATGTTATCCTCCTCCAGAGAGATAATTGATAAATTGATAATTGAATACAAATTGAAGCATAATTTTTTAAAAAAACTTTGTTTTTCTTGCTTTGGGGGGGGGGGTGAATATAACTAATATGGAAATGTTTTACATAATTTCACATGTATAATTACTATCATATTGCCTGTCTTCTCAAAGAGTAGGAAAAAGACTGCAGGGAAAAAATTTGGAACTCAAAATTCTTAAAAATAAAATTCTTGGGGGCAGCTAGGTGGCGCAGTGGATAGAGCACTGGCCTTGGAGTCAGGAGTACCTGAGTTCAAATCCGACCTCAAACACGTAACACTTACTAGCTGTGTGACCCTGGGCAAGTCACTTAACCCCAAATGCCTCACCAAAAAATAAACAAACAAACAAATAAATAAATAAATGAATAAGTAAATAAATAAATAAAATTCTTTAAATAAATAAGAAAAGATTTTGTTGTCTATCTATAGCATTGGAAATTGTTACTCACTCTCTCTCCTCTCTACATTTTTTGACAATGCTTGCCACTGGTTCTCCTACCTAGAAGAAGTGAGGTGGCACAGCAGGATGTAACCTCAGACACTTGATAGTTTGCAAACCTGGGTAATTCATTCAACCTCTGTTTGCCTGTTTCCTCAACTATAAAATGAGGACTAGCACCTACCTCCAGGACCATTGTGAGAAGCAAATGAAATATTTGTAAAATGCTTAGCACAGTTCCTGTCATGCATTTAATGCTTGTTCTGTTCCTTTCCCTGAATGCTCATTCATCCGGGTCATGCTCACTAACCTTAGACATCCCTCAAAGTTCTGATCAAGGTCTTTTCATTTTCTTCATCATTTTTTCACTTGATCTCATTACCTTCCTTTGGTTCAATTATTAGATCTATATATCTAGCCTTAGTCCCTCCAATAATCCCTAGTACCTTATCACTGAATGCTTGTTGGAAATCTCAAACTGGACTGCAATAAGCATTTCAACTCAATGTGTTCAAAATAGAAGTCATTACCTTTCCCCAGAAACTCCCTCTTTCCCAACTTTTCAGCTATTGTTGAAGAGACCACCATTCTCTTGGTACCCAAGCACCCTGTCACAACTCTTGTATGCATCTCCTTTTCTCCATTCACATAACCACCACACACACCATTTCAGCCCCACTTGTCCTGAAGGATCTTATATAAGATAACAAACATATATAAATAAGCATTGAGAATATTTATCTATACTTGTATTAAAATCTATCTAGATCAATATATCTACAAATTCATGTGTATCAATGCCCATACCTATATATCTATATCTATGCAGATATAGATATATCTTCCTTCAAGTCTCAGTTCATCTGGGGTCATGTAACTGAATTGTGGGAGTTGCAAAAAACTTAGCAACAGTAAATGGTTATGTAGACCTATTTTACATACCTACATCCCTGGGGTCATATGAAAATTTCTCAGGTGGAAAGGGGTGGTGAGTGGAAAAGGTTTAAGAAGCCCTGATCGATCGATCGATCTATCTATCTATTTTTCTTTCTTTCTATCTATCGATCTATCTACACATCTGTGTATACATACATATATATGCTTATATCTTCCAGATAGATGTACATATATCTATACCCATAACCTATACCTAGCTATCTATACCTAGATATTGATATATCTAGATTATCTATAAATATCTATATTTAGATACAGATAGACAGAGGTATAAATATAGATTCTCTATGCTTACCTATATATATTCCTCATATAAATCATTGTGGGCAGGTACAGTTTTATTTTTTCTTTCTATGTCTAGGGAATAATCCAGTGCCTAGCTTAATAACTTCTTTTTGAATAACTGATTATCCAAATGCACTACATGAACTGATACAGGCCTGAAATGCCCTTACTTTGAATTCATATTGATATCAACATTTATATAATGCACATGTATATGTATATGTGTTCGTATATACATGTATGCACAGGCCCTTTGTGCACACATGCATACACATACACATGCATGTAAATACGTTGCTTTGTGTTCAAAACTGTGTGTGCACATGCATTATATATGTTATATATATTTTATGCATACATGTATATACAGGGTATTTATCAGGGGGACTACAAGGTAATTTTGAAGAGGAGGCACTAGTACTTGGAGGCAAATTTTGCAGGACCACTTGTTAAGAAGCAGTTTTTGAGCTGAGACTTGAAGGAAAAAGCTAGGAATTCTAAGAAATTGTTTTTTTGGTTTTGTTTTTTGGTGGGGCAATGGGGGTTAAGTGACTTGCCCAGGGTCACACAGCTAGTAAGTGTCAAGTGTCTGAGGTCAGATTTGAACTCAGGTACTCCTGAATCCAGGCCGGTGCTTTATCCACTGTGCTACCTAGCTGCCCCAAGAAATTGTTAATCACAAAGAGATTTTCTCTTAGATTCCTTTATATTCCAGCATTATATACTGGTTTTGCACACAGTCAAAATAACCCATACTCCTGACTCTTTGAGCCTCTCATCATTTGGGAAGCTCAGAATACACCACTTATGTATATATAATCCCTTTTCAGAACAATTATTTATTTACCTAATAGTCTAATGCTCCACCCAAATATTTTGGGTTTTCAATTGCAGTAAACTTTGTATATCTTGTTTAAATTCCCGCAGTGGAAAGAAGAGGGTGAAAAACTGACAAAGAACAGAAAACAAAAGGATTCAATAAGTGAAAACAAATCTTGGGAAATGGTATAATCCAACTATTTTGAGGTTATCACATGTCTTAAATATGGAGGGGTAGGCAGTATTAATAATGGAATAAGTATAATTATAACTAAAGAACATTACTACAATATCACATTGTATGCTCCCATTTTAAAATATTACCAAATTCCTACCTGCAGTTCTGCACAAAGAAGTCTTAAAAACCGAAGGATAGGGGGCAGCTAGGTGGTGCAGTGGATAGAGCACTGGCCCTGGATTCAGGAGGACGTGAGTTCAAATCCGGCCTCAGACACTTAACACTTACTAGCTGTGTGACCCTGGGCAAGTCACTTAACCCCAATTGCTTCACCAAAAAAAAAAAAAACTGAAGGATAAGCATGCTTCAAGACAACTTCATGATAATATAATATTTAAAGTCTAAGTTATTTATTTTTTAAAATAAGACTTTCCAAAGAGGGAGAAATTCACAACATACTTCAACTCTCAAACAATAGTGTCAAAATCATATAATCCACTTATTTTATAATAAAAATTTGGCACTCTGTGAAATTACTAAAAATTACAAATGCCCCTAATTTTTGTACATTGCTCAAATACTTGCATCTTTACTCCCCAATGACATTACATGACTCCTTTAGGATACAATACAAAATAAAGGGTTTTTAAAAATTATACAAAAAATAATTTAAAACATACCTTCTGCAAGCATGTCTGGTATATCTGCTTGATATCTAGGTCCTACTCTGATTTCACCTTTGTCTGCTAAAAGCGTTTTCAATGAAGGATCATAAACCAAAGAATAGAAAAATGTATCCTAAAAAAAAATCATATACATGTCAATCAACCAAACAAGCAAACAATAATATTTCTTAAGTGCCCACCATGTGACAGGCAGTGTGCTAAGTACTAGGGATACAAAAGAGGCAAAAGATAGTCCTTGCCCTTAAGGAGCTTACAATCTAATGGGAGAGACATCATGGAAATAAACAAACAAAAAAAGCCACATGCACAGTGGAAAACAATTAAAAACACTAGAATTAAGAGGAGTTTAGGGAAGGCTTCCTATAAAAGGAAGGACTTTTGCTGGAGTTTAAAGGAAGCCAGGGAGGTCAGCAGTTGGAATGGCAAAGGGAGACTGTTCCAGGAATAGGGGACAGCCAGCAGTATGTATTCTTACATATGTAAATAAACATAATTCTTCAAATATTCTTACATACGCTCTTACTTTGTAAAAATCCTGAGATTAACACTCACTCAACATAGTGAATGAAAAGGTAAATCTTTAGCAACAAACTATGTTAATCATCACCATAGTATTACTAAGGAAATGTCAAAAATGAAAAGCCACATAATTCAAGCAAAATAGGTATATATTTATTAGGTATATATTTAAGGTGTTCATGTAATCCAAACCAAAAGTAGTATTAATCTGGTGAAACTTAATCTCACAATAGCAAATTGAGAATTTAAGACATGAAAAACCTAGGGTCCTATAAGTAATGTGCCTACAATTCTTTTCAGCTTTAAAATTCTATTACTTTTTGAATCATAGGAGGAACAAACTTTCCTTCAAATAATGTTATTTAGGTTATTCCAAGTATTTATGAGTTTGTTTTTTAAAAAATTTCAAAAGCCAGGGAAAATCTTGAAAATGAGATGGATTTTGACCCTTGAAGAAGAAAAAAACAATCAAAGCAGAGGAAATTGCCCAGTGATTCTGCAGAGATGTCATTTCTATTTTTAGGTACACACATTCTGGGATAAAGCAAAGCATACTCAGGCAGGACAGCCCTACTCTCTTCTTTGTACTCCCTTAGTTATCCATTCAATGTAGTACTCTCTGTGCCATCTAAATCTGTGGTGTTCTAGGACTTCAGTTTGCACAAAAGCCAAGCATACTGTTGGCAGTGATGTTGTATCTGTCTCCCACTTGGATCCAATCTCCTAGTAGCCTTCCTACTTACATGCATGACTGAACTAGCTACTATAAGACTATGGAATGATGTGGGATATGAAGGTTGTGGGGCAGGATTACATACACATAGGATTTCGGGAAAAATTTCATAGGACCCCATCTTATCCAGAGGGAGCCAACATATGGATTGTATATTTAAAGATCCTTGTAAAAATAGAAAGGCACTGAAAATGCTGCTAATGGCTCAATTATCAAGTATATTTGAAATTATAGATGGCACATTGAACTGGCATTCAGTACAACTTGAGTATTTGTTCTATTATGAAATAAAACTTGTGATTTTAAAAATGTAGGAAGGTGGGGCAGCTAGGTGACACAGTGGATAAAGTACTGGCCCTGGATTCAGGAGGACCTGAGTTCAAATCCAGCTTCAGCCACTTGATACTTACTAGCTGTGTGACCCTGGACAAGTCACTTAACCCTCATTGCTCTGAAAAAAAAAAAAGTAGGAAGTTCCTTCTGAGGAACTTCATCTGGCAATGCAAATGAGCACCTTTCCTTTAACTTCAGCCTTAGATTGATTTGCCCAGGGTCACACAACCACTATGTGACCAAGGGGAGATTGAACCCAGATCTTCCTCACTCTAAGGTCAGCCATCTATCTACTATGCTATGTTGTATTTTTTTTAATGTAGTAAAACAGATGGATTTAAGTCTTTATGTGAGATAAGTAGTCCACAAAAGCACAATCCTAGCACCAGATTTGGCTAGTCAGGTCCCCTGCCTGGTCAGCACCTTCTAAGCAACTTAAGAGTGTTAAAAATTTGCCTTGGATGTAGAAGTTAACTGACTTGTCCTAGTATCACCCTGTTGGTTACGTAGCAGAGATAAGACATGAACCCAGATCTCCTAAGGCAGAGACTCAAGGCCAGCTCATTACTCCCTATGCTAGGCAATCTCTTCTTCATTCTTTAACAGAAAAACTTAACAAATGTGTGTGTATGCGCACATGTATATGTGAATGTGTGTGTATCTAAGCTTACAGGTAGAAAACCTATATTAAAACGGAATACTTGCTCTGTTATCTTTACTTCATGAACAAATGTTATTCTCAGAGCAATTTCATCATCATATTAAACATCAGCATTTCAAATATAAAACCTGTCAGGCAAATAAAAAAGCAAAGTAAAAGTAATTTTAAAATCAACTAAATTTAATTCTGCTTTAAAATCAGATACGCATTTAATTAAGACATAAGGATTCTAAAAGGCAAGTTTACACAGTGATCACTGGTATATACAGACACTAGTTTACTAAATATATTTTCTTCAGCTGTACTATAAGACAGATCAGCTACAGATCAAAATCCAATGTGCTATATTTACTAACAAATGGCACACCCCCCCCACCCCCACCTGAAACATTTTCAACAAGGGCTAAAAAAAGAGGATGATTCTGGTTAATACGATGTGAATGGTGAATCAAGGTAATAATATCAGAAGTTGATAAACATTTTAATTTTTACAAAAATATACTCTAAAGCGAGGAGGATCAAATTAAAGTTACATCCATTACCTCTTTATCAAGATATGACAAAACTGATTCTGTCTCATTCAGAAGTGCAACACTGCATTTTCCCCTGTACAAAGAGAAAAAAGGAATATTTAGGTAGACAATCTGGCTATGTACTGTTGGCAACATTTAAAATCGTAGGCAATAAAGATCAAGACAAAACATCAAAAATGGTAATGAGGAGTATATTTACTTTATACAACAGTATCTCATTTTAAAAGGAGGGAAGAACTAAGCTTACATTATACCATCTTATGTTTTGGAAAAGAGGAAATATAAATCAACAAATATTTATTGAGGGTCTAGTGAAAGGCACAGAATCCATGAAATAAAGGCAATTACAAAGTTTATTGATCAGTTGAAATTTTACTGCTTTTAGACTAAGATAAAATGCACAGAGCAAAAAAGTGGTCAGAGATAAAGTAAGTTTCAGGGAAAGAAAAGATTTAACATTTCCAAAACAATTTAATACAAGAGACCACAAGAGCAATGTATCACATTTTCAACTATGGAGCAAAACAGTTTCAGCTCTCTTTTTAAAGTAATCAGTGCAACAAATGGAAAGTCTATAAGTATAATAGACATCTATGTCAGACAGTATATAAACAAAGTATTGATAATCAAGCAGACAGTACCAGGAACATACCCTCTTCCAAGGCTCAACAGATCATCTAGTCACTTCTGGAGTAAGGCCACATGAGACAACTACTAAGTGCCTATCTGTACAGCATTCAGAAGCCAATGGGAGCCACCAATTTTGGTTATAGTCTTTGTCTACCCAGCCATAGAAGTTTACTGACTGGCACAGAACCTATATTTGAGCACACAACCTACTGAATACCACCCTTGCCATCAAGCATGAAAGCAATCTTTCTGTAGTGTTTTTGGTGTCATGAACTATGTCTGGTGTCAGGGGATTTGATCATTGGTTTAATACAAGATTGTCATAGGCTACTATAGATTTAGAGATGAAGGATGGAGCCCTGTTACTTATTCTGTACCTGCTAATGGGAATGGTAGTGCATGAATCAAAAGGCTTCAGCAGGTCTGTGGTCTGTTATGAGACATGGTTGAACAGATAGATACCTGAGACATGGCAGTTAAAAACTCCATCTTTAAATGGAGAATAGCTGGAAAGTAAGACAGGGATACATAACAGCAACACCTTTAATAGAAATTACTTTGGGTCAATACTCATTCAAATAATAAATAATCATAAAAACGACAATGAACATTCATATAGCATTTTAACAGCTTACAAGGTTTTTAAAAAATATGTGAAATCATAAATATGCATATATGTATAATTTCATCCTTATTAAATAGATACCATTATCTCTCTTTCACAGATGAAGAAATTGAAGTTCAAAATCATTAAGTGATTTGCATGGCTAATAGTAAGTGTTAAAGAAAAGATTTGAACCCAGGTCTACCTATATTCAGTTACTAGCCAGAAAGGCTTATTTGAGCTAGAGAAAGCTTCTAAACTTTTTGTTTGAACTTATCTAACATGGTCCGTGGACCATAGTACACTAGGCTCCTCGGCAACCAGAGGTGCTCATCCTCTGATGTCATAATTTTTAACATTTTAATACTGTCCATGGGGTTTTCTTTCCAAAGATACTGGGATGGTTTGCTATTTCCTTCTCCAGTGGATCTTCTTTTCTCAGAACTCTCCACTATGATCTGTTTGTCTTGGGTAACCCTGTATGGCATAGCTCATAGTTTCATTGAGCTATTCAAGCCCCTCTGCCACAAGGCAATGATCCAGTAGAGTGATCAAATTATCCTAAAGCAAGTGCAAACATTTGTCTTCGAGGGTCAAATATAAATATATACTGGTACTGTTATGAGTCAAAGGATTTATGTTAAAGACCTAGTGACTATGATTAGTACATTGAAAATATTCAAATAAGCCCAATAACTTGTAATATTTATCTTATTTCTGAGCAAAAAATGGATAGGAAAAGAAAAATAATTCAATTTAACAGCAATAATGTGGTGCAATATCATTTACTCCTTTATAAACACTGATATTTAATAAATACCCAGGTTTCTTCTCTAACTTCAATTCTAGACTGGTGGGGGGGGGCAGCAGGGGGAGGGGAATACCAATCTACTTATGCATTAGGAGTTATTCTTACACCAAGAAGGCAGTACCAGGAATCTGCTACCTCAGGACTGCAAAGGTCACATATGAATCTCCTGGAGTAAAGATGACCTACAAGGCTCTATGAGATAACTATTAAATGCCTCTCTGTAGAATGTATAGAAGTCAATGGGCCCTACCCACTGCTGTGTATAAGAACAAATATAATAAACAAAATATTTCAAAATACAAATTATATTGATTCACAAATAAAAAATCACAATCTTAAGTGAATTAATATATGCATTCATATTCATAAAATAATTGTTCTCTGAAGCTTTCCTTTTTCTTTAGCAATCATCCTACCTAATATCAATTCTGAGATTTCTGAGGGTCTGAACCTCTAATTTCACTTTCAGAAAAATCATGAAGGTTTGTCTCTGGCAAAAGGTATTACTTTTTAAAAATTTCATTCATTCACGTTATACACAGACAAAATTACTATTATCTTGGTGCTCCTCCAAGATAAAAAGAAGATTGAATTTTATAATGCACAGAGTGAAAACTAGGAACATTGTCCTGTTGTTGTTGTTATATCTTACAGATGCTAATGAATAAAATGGATTGAACTGAATTAGGAAAACTGTAATTACACACATAGCCTGATTAAGCAAGAGTGAATTGGCTTTGTAAAATAAGCCTTGTATTACTCTGCTTTACCACCTATTCGTGAAGGAATTTTTGGATTACTAATCATTTTTTAAAGGTCATCATTTGAGGATCCACTGAAGTCACATTACAGTATCTAAAAAGCAAAGATATAACTTGTTGGAGGTTAATGGATGCTATTAACACTTATGGTTTATATATATATTTAATGGGGGGGGGGGCAGGGCAATGAGGGTTAAGTGACTTGCCAGGGTTACACAGTTGGTAAGTGTCAAGTGTCTAAGGTCAGATTTGAACTCAGGTCCTCCTGAATCCAGAGCCAGTGCTTTATCCACTGCACCACCTAGCTGCTCCTATATATTTAAAAAATATATATTTAACAGGACCTACCATACTTTCATATCTGAGAAGATAAAACATCTTCATCTAAATTCTCTCTGAGTACCATAACAATAATAAAAAAAATCATTGCATTAAATAGATTTAGTGGGAAATACCAAATAGCTTTGAGGAAAGAACCTATGAAATGTTAAACAAACAAAAAGTACCTATATGTTTTTGTTTTTGTTTTTTTTTTAGTGAGGCAATCGGGGTTAAGTGACTTGCCCAGGGTCACACAGCTGGTAAGTGTTAAGTGTCTGAGGCCGGATTTGAACTCAGGTACTCCTGACTCCAGGGCCCGTGCTCTATCCACTGCGCCACCTAGCTGCCCCACCTATATGGTTTTAACACTTAAAGAAAAACCCTTCTTTAAGAGCAATTTCCCAGGCTTCAGCACAACTTGTTTAATAAAAGATTAAAAAATATTTTGAAAAAAAGAAAAAATAGGGGCAGCTAGGTGGATAAAGCAAGCAAGCAAGCAAGCAAGAAAGAAAGCAAGAAAGCAAGAAAGCAAGAAAGCAAGCAAGCAAGCAAGCAAGAAAGAAAGAAAGAAAGAAAGAAAGAAAGAAAGAAAGATCATACCAGCCATAAAATATTATCACTAAAAGTTCTTTTTAGGAGAATTTTTAATGTACTTTTTAAAGTTGTGTTGCATCATTTGTATCAGAGTAAAATCTTTGTTCAATAAATATAAATGAGGTCTTTTCAGAAAAATCTGACATTATAGTCACAAAGCCACTCACAGATGATTCACTAAAACTCTTGACATTTTAAGTATTTGTGCAATACTATTCTTCTGGTTTTCACAACAGGCTCCAAACAGCCAGACTACATTTTAACATGGTATGGAGCATGTGCAACACATTATCAATGCAATTCCCATGTTTAGAGACAGATGTCAAATGCTCTTAAATGTTTTTATGGCATGAATATAATATGCAGACACTATGCATTTGCATATTACTGTATTTTACATTATACATGTGAAAATAATAACAGAAATGTGTATCCAGCAGTTTTTTCCCCCCAGTGCAAATAGGAAAATTTCCTTTAATTTGCTCTTCATTAAAAAAAAAAAGGCATAACCACATTACAAAAATATCTGGATCACCTATGGGCCATATTGAATATGAAGTCTAGCTCACTACTAAAGTATACTATACAATTCGTCTACCATAATTGACTGAATCAATGTTCATTAGTAGTGGGTGGAGTCAAAAGAAAGGAGATCAATCATCAGGATACCATTAGTTTCTATGGAAACTAAGCAGGATGTGGAGAAGGAATTAATTTACTGAATAAGCATTTGTTGAGTGGCCACTATATGACAGACACTGTATTAGGCCCATGAGTTGCACAGACAAAAATGAAAAGCTTCACAAAGCTTATGTTTTATTGGGGGAAAACAAATAAAGTACAAATAAAAAGTAATTTGGAGGAGGCAGGCACTAGCAGGTTAGGCAAGAGTATCAGATTTTACTTCATGCAAAAAGATCGTTTTCTTCAAAGCCTAGTCCAAGCACCAGGGAAATATGCTGTCAAATAGAGACATCATAAAGCAAAGCTCCAAATGACATGACTTGGCTTGGCTTCCCAAGACATAAAATACCTACCTCAAAATTCTGCCTTGAATGAATAAATAATGTGAACTGCTTAAAACACACCATGGTGCACAGTAAACAAGCACCTTGAATATGTATCACAGACCTACTGGACTATGGTAGCAAAGAATGAATAAGAGGAGGTTATTTCCGTGGGGACCAATTTTTAATTGGGGAGTGCTAGCTAAGCGGCTCGCCGCAATATTGGGGCAAGGAAGGAAACCGGCAGCCTCCCTCAAAACAGAACAATATTTATTTTAACAAGAATGAACTTAAAAAAAAAACACAAACAGGATCAGCAGGATCAAGGGAAAGGAAATAAAAATGGGGAAAGGGAAATTATAATACCTGAAAAACACCACCGCCCAGGAATCAGCTGAAAATACACAGCAGAACGCCTGTCGCTTTCCAGCTTCCACCTAGAATGCCCAATTCTCCTCCCCAAACCTAGAAACAACCCACACAGTCCCAGCCAATGGGATGGCTGCTCTGATAGTCACATGACTGCCCTCACTAGGATTCCAATCATTATAATTTTGCCAGGACCATGTAGGTGTCAGCGAGTGGTGATGAAGTGAGGTGCCAGAGCCCTGGCAAGGGCTACAACCAGTGGGTGGAGTACCGTGAGGCCTGCGGAGCCTCAGGCCAGTGTGCACTGAGGCATAAAAACTTCAAATAACAATTAATTCTTTACATTTTAGAAATATTTTTTAAGAAATATGTTTTGCAAGATTGCACATGTATAACCTATCAAATTGCTTGCCATCACAGGGAGAAGGGGAAAGAATTTGAAACTCAAAGTTTTTTTTTTAAATGAATATTACAAATTGTTTTTACATGTAATTGGGAAAAATAAAATACTATTTTAAAAAAATTAATATTTCCTAAGGACAGCTAATATGATTTGATTAAGACAAAGAATGGCAGAAAGAAGAGTGAAAAGTGACTACAAAACATCTTCCTCTATTTTGTCTCTCCTCTGTACCTTCCAAAGTAGGCAAACACTGAGCTACTGAGCAAATGAAAAGAACTGGCAAATTTAAGAGAAGTTAGTATATACAATGAGGGATTCTCCTAATTAGTACATAGTACCTTTCTGTTGACCTATAAGCCTTCTTGATATTTCATGCCACAGAATAAATCTATTAAGAGGAACAATGCCATCTGGATGAACATAAAGGAAACAAAGAACCAATCCCATGGCCTCAGCTGAGTGACTTTTCTTGAAAGATTTTTAACACATTATAGAAAAGAACACACACTAACTTTATAAATGTTTGTGTCAAAGTCAAATGCTAGTAACAAATTAGCTAGTAGCAAATTAGCTTTGCTAATCAGTAGACAAAAATAGTTAATTTTGATACAGTATCTCTTCACTTTGCCCACATTATTAGCTCTTAATACCACACAAAAAATAGATTTGAAAAGAAATATAAGCATATTGGGAACCTAATTTATTTCATGCTAGATGTAATTTCTTACTTAGAATTGCTTATAATAGTATCACACCCCTAACAAACTCTCTAATTTTTTTAAGATACAAAGAATGTTGGCGAATCAAGCCTCTGAAATTTAAAATCAAAATACTACAAAAATCAACATCAAAAATAACTACAAGAAAAATTCCATGTTTCTTAGAGAAACAAGTCCAAATGATGGTGTTAAAAGAATGTTTCTTTAAAATATTATTTATAGTCAAGTTGAAGGCAGACTCCTTGGCTCCAAGCAATTTCTATTTTATTACCACTTAAAAACTTATAAGTCAGATTAATTATTTTTAACAATGAATAAAATAGCCTAAGAAAATTAATCTCCTTTTAATGAGGATCTCATGAGACAAAAAGTACACAAAACTGATATAAGCAATTACTAAAGAGAAAGGACAATGTTATAAATATAAAGGAAATCAAATTATACTCATGAATTTGTATGTATAAAGTTCAGTGAAAGAATACAAATATTGAGACTGTGTAAATCTACTCTTGTTTTGGTCAGATCTGAAGCAATTTTCACTACATCTCTGTAGCTTGTAAAACCTCTCCCCAAGACTCAGAATATTCTAATGTAATGATTGGAATGACGCCACCTGCTGGAGACTTACTGTAGAAAAGCTGCGCCATGAGGTGAACGTCTCTGAGGGTAAGACCATGGGTCTTTTCTTTGGCGTCAGGAAGTGACGTTTGCTGGTGGGGGGAAGAAGGGGGAGCCAGGCGCTCTGACTCGGGCTCTTTTCCTGAGGATGCTGGTGGAGAAGGGAGCTAGAAAAGCGCTCTCCCTTTAATAGATAGGAATCTAGGCCTTTCTCTCTTTACCAAATTCTTATTCTCCTTAATAAATTATTAAAAGTCTAAACTCTTGCTAAAGCTTATAATTTATTGGTGACCACTCATTAGATATTTTAGACAGACTAGCTAGAATTTTAGCCTTAACAGATGGCTGACCACGAAGAAGAAAGCTGAACCTCACTCTTCTGATCTTCTGGTTGGGTAAGAAATTTCCCCTATCCTGTCCCTTTAAATCCGAAGTACTGCTGAATTGCCAGGTGTTTTCCCTTTAAATTTTTTCAAATGGACATTTTAAACTCCCTAATTACCCTATTTTTGAGTTTAGCCTGTTTTACCAGACAAATGGGAGATAAGATCATGTTAATGCTTTGTTCTTGTGGATTTTCTATTTTTATTTCTGTTAGAAGAGCCAGCAAGGTGCTCACACAAGGGAATATAAATATGCCCCTCTCTCCCAGCCATGCTTTTTCAGAGAAACCTTGCACTCCTGCATTTTTTTCAAATTCTAATGCTGAGAGTCTGTAATTTTGCATGCCTGGAGGCAACGACCCAACCTCTAGAAGCAGTGGGGGGAGGAGAACCCAGGCCTGATTCAAATTGCCCTGGTCCCTTCCCTCCTCTCCAGACCCCACCTTCTACTCCTCCCATGGCCAAGCCCCTTGATTCCCCTGCCCAGGAAGTCCAGAGATCTAATGCGCATGCGCAGCTTTCTCTAACTACATTTGCAGCTTCAGGCTCAGTCCTTTCCCAGCCTGGCTGTGTTTCTAAGACAACCTTAGAAAACCCTCTAAATTCCAGATATGCTCCTTTTGTTCATAATTTTGCTAATCTGCATTTGTCTTTAATTAGTAACCTTATAAAGCATTTATTTGTATGGTGAAAAACTGACAGACAATATAGAGGGGTTAAAGAAGGAAAACTTAAGCTGAATAAGAATGACAATCAACATAGTTCAAGACTCCACTTCTTTTGCCATGGAAGGGTACATATTTTACAGAACTGTAGAAGTAAGCAGCAAGGTATTTGGGGATTTTAGATACCGGAATCAAAAGTGTTCCGAATTCACTCAGAGTATTAATGTCAGTTCAGAGGTTACATAGGATTTCTATGCTATTACATATACATTTTAAAATTAATGGTATGAGTTTATTTTCATAGAGATTTTCATACTTTTGAAATTGTGTGTTATACTTAGTTTTTTTTAAAAAGAGAATATTTGTAAAAGCTTTTTATAGTCATGTGATCAAGTTTATATTTTATAATACTCTTATTAATATTAAGTTCATATTCATTTAGATTTTGCTGGTTTGAATTTCATTGTCTTTCATTGTTCCATGTGTATTTTCTTCTATTCATTCATCTATCTAATTTTGAAACATTGCAAGATGGTTTTGATTTCATAATACAATGTTAATTCTAGGAGTATTGTGGTCCCATATTCTGAGTTATTTGTTTTTGTTATTTTTTTCTCAACTGATTATTTGATCAAACTCTTTAAAGCATTTCTCTGGCAAATTGGTTGCCATGGCAAGTGTAAATTGATTCTAGAAGTATTATTTTTGATAAGCATATTCCAAAAAAAAAAAGGGGGGGACATTTGTAAAAGTTTTCTTTTTTCAAAAAAAAAGTTTTCTTTGAGATTGTGTTGTGCTTTTGTATTTAAATATGTTTTTCACAAAAGTAATTGTATACTTGGTATAAAAAAGGGGTATTATTTGAAATTGTTGCTTAATTATATATTATATTCTGAGTCAAGATGTATTCACATTTTTTGAGATCATTTATTATCCTCAATTTTTAAATCCATATGAGACTTGGATTATGGGAACTTATCATTTAAGACATTAATTGCCTTTATTCTGAGTTATCAGATGCCAGCTGGCCAAGATGCCATCCAGTCACAAGAGGAATACATGCAAGAGCAGACACTGAACTGTCACATGAGGAGACACATATATGAAGTCAAGGTATGGCTGAGGGAATGGCTTTTGAAAAATGTTGAGGTTGGATTCTCTTGGTTTAATATTTTATTCTCTTTTTCCCTACAATATTGTACAGATGGCTGGAAGTATTCATCCCACCCATCTCATTCTACACCTGGCTTCTATGCCCCCTCCTATATGCCTGATGCCATGGACATCTCAATCCCATGCATCTGATTAAGTCTGACTCAGTTTCCTCCAATATGTTCAGTGGCATGGACATATATTCCATCCACCTATTTTAGGTGGGCAGTATATATTGCTCAAGTGTGGGAATGCTCATATCCCATCATTTCTCTGTTCTTTTATGGTAACCCCCATAATTATCTCAGGTGTCATGATAAATACAGTGTTGAATTTGGCCTTGACACCTGTTATCAATTATATTAGATTTTTAAATTTCTCATAATGGCATGAGGATAATCAGGCAGGTGATGCAAAAAGTGATGAAACAAAGATAAAAATTATTTTTAGAAATTAATATTGCAGCAATTGTCTTCTCAATTTACCCTCCATAAGGGGGGACTGTAGTAATATTAATTTTAAAGAATGTTTCGATTTTTGTTTTAATATATGTTTCATGTGTAACAACTAAGATTCTGAATTCTCTTAGACATGTTTTTGAGAACTTTCATTGTTTGATTTGATTATTGACAAAGCTATTTTAAAGTTGTGTTAAGCTCAATTTTGTAGGAAATTTTCCTGGCTGATTACCAGCATCCACACATCAACCCCTGAAAAGACTTCCATTCCACGACTACACCTAGAGGGCATCTGAGAAAAGACTTTCAGAGACTTTAAATGAATAGTTTTGTTGTTGTTGTTTTTTCTTTTTCTCTTTCTGTTATAATATACACCATCTGTAACATGTACTCTCTGCAGAGGCCATCCCTTTGCAAGACCAATGTCAAAGCGTCGGTTCATGAGGACAAAAAATTGCCCCTCTGGACAAAACTTTCCTCTCTTCCTTTTCTATATTGTTATTAACATATTGTTAGTTAGCATAGGTTATTATATTCTGTTAGTTTTGACTGTTTCATCAAGGAAACGCCCCGTTTCTTGAGGAAACAAAAGGGGGACTGTAATGATTGGAATGATGCCACCTGCTGGAGGACTTACTGTAGAAAAGCTGCGCCATGAGGTGAACGTCTCTGAGGGCAAGACCATGGGTCTTTTCTTTGGTGTCAGGAAGTGACATTTGCTGGTGGGAAGAAGGGGGAGCCAGGTGCTCTGACTCGGGCTCTTTTCCTGAGGACGCTGGTGGAGAAGGGAGCTAGAAATGCGCTCTCCCTTTAATAGATAGGAATCTAGGCCTTTCTCTCTCTCTCTTTACCAAATTCTTATTCTCCTTAATAAATGATTAAAAGTCTAACTCTTGCTAAAGCTTATAATTTATTGGCAACCACTCATTAGATATTTTAGAAAGACTAGCTAGAATTTTAGCCCTTATCACCAATATGTGTAAATCTTGTACTTTTATCATCTAAAAATGTGTTCCAGAATAGAACAATTCTGAATAGGAATAAAACATGGCTAATTATTCCTGGCCCTCCGGGTTACACAAAATTTTTGTCCAAATGGCTTAGTTTTTCTCTTAGTTTTAAAGGAAAGTTCAATCTAGGAGAAGGACTTTCTCCAAGAAATTGTGGTGATGTGAAAATAAAAGGCACAGAGACAAAAGGTGTTTTAAAAAAAAACCAGCCTTTTGGGGCAGCTAGGTGGCACAGTGGATAAAGCACTGGCCCTGGATTCAGGAGGACCTGAGTTCAAATCCAGCCCCAGACACTTGACACTTACTAGCTGTGTGACCCTGGGCAAGTCACTTAACCTTCATTGCTCTGCCTCCCCCCCCAAAAGCCTATCAGAGCTAGCATTTCTAAAAATAAAATTAACCACAACTTTAAAAAACTTTTAGTCTAAGAGGAATAATTAGTGATTAAGTCAACAGACTGACTCAAAGGCTTCATTCAAAACTCTAACTACATAACTACCAAGAGAGAATTAGTTTTTAAGTACTATTCATTGAGTATCTCCATCTAATAACAATGACTGTTTTTTTAAATCAGCACAAGATGTGTAATTTCAGCAGTTTCATTAAAAAACCACTAACACAAATCTCACAACCTACAAATCTTGGGCAATATTTTGTGTCAACTTTGCATACTGTTAAATGATAATTAGAGTATCTGCATTAGAAAAGACAATTTATTTACATTAATATCAACTTCCTTCCTAAGTATTTAAAGGAAGTTAAAACAACTACAAAGAAAAGCTACAAATTTGTTTATATCCCTGAAGCAGTAACTGTTAAATTTTTAATCTAAAGAGGTTACTGACAACATGAAATGACCCATCTATACAAACATATTCATAGCAAAAATAATTTAATCCAACAACTGAGGAATTGCTAAACAAATTATGGTATATAGTATACCATGAAGAATGCTAACTATGAAACCCCTCCAAAATATAGGAAAACTTATATGAAGAGATACAAAGTAAACAAAACAGAACCAGAGAACAAAATAAACAATTACAGTGCAACTATGTAAATGAAAACAACTTTAAATGGCAACAAAGCTCAGAATAATAGCATTAGAAAATTCTAGTACTAACTCATGTGAGTACATTTATATTTTTTATGTAACAAATGTAAGCCCTTAAGAACATAAGGTAGCATACACCACTGGTTGTAGTACGTCTGTTATCGTGTTTCAAGGATTGTTCTGTATCAAAGTGGAATACATAAGGTAGAGGTAAGTATGATGAGTTAGAAAATAATAGTGATGATAAGATTAGCTTCCATCTCAAAACTTTTTTCAATTATGAAATTAAATAATTTTATCCACCTATAATCTGCTAAAAGCTAAAGAGAAATAGCACAGTAACATATCCTAGAAACTATTTCTTGCTGAACTACATTGAATAAGACAATAATAATTATTATAATCCATCTATAGGCCAAATAATCATCCACATCATGGAGCTGGTGGGGAGGGGCAGGTGGCAATGAAAAAATGGGGCAATTCCAGGCAGGACTCAGCATGTCCTGAGACTGAGGTGATAGCTGTGAAGACCTAAAAGGAACCCTAAAACAAAGGCCAGCTGAGCTCTGTGAATACTGCAGAGTGGGTTGGCAACCAAGTGTAATGGAATTTATTAATTTGATCATTGACAATGCTATGCTAAGGTTTAGTAAAAATACAGCAATTCAAACAGTTAAAGAAGAGAATCCAGTTTTCCAGACCAGAATCCAGTTTCCTCCTGATGACATCTTACCACTTCAAGAAGACAAGAGAACTCAGAGACTTTATATGTTGTTAGTTTTTACTATCTCCTTTCTGTTATAATATACACTATCTGTAACATGTACTCTCTGCAGAGGCTCTCCCTTTGCAAGACTAATGTCAAAGCGTCGGTTCATGAGGACAAAAAAATCGCCCCTCTGGACAAAATTTTCCTCTCTTCCTTTTCTATATTGTTGTTCACATATTATTAGTTAGCAATAGTTATTATATTCTTTTTACTGTTCCGTCAAGGAAATATTTTGTTTCTTGAGGAACAAAAGGGGGGAATGTGGTAAAAAGTTTTAACAGTTGGTTAGATAATGGAGAGATGCCAGGTTTTTTTTAGGACCACCCTTTTGGGGAGGAGACCAACAGCATGAGCTACGCACACCAGTCCGCCTGCGACGCACGCCAGATTGCCTGCTAAGCACTCGACTTCCGGGGTGCGAGCTTAAAAGGCAAGGAGAGAATGGAAGTGGGGCCTTTTTTCCTGCTCCGCTGGTCTCCTGGCTGCGCTGCACAGACAGACGGGGACTGGAGTTTGACTCGGCCCGGCTCTCGGTTAACAGCACGCACTTGACTCAGTCTCTCGCCCCAAAGGTGGCCTTCCGCTTTTGGTGAGTTTTATACGGAATATAGACTAAGCCTAGACTTAAGACGATTTGTATTGTATTTCTACTTTCCTATCCTTCTAATCAACATCACCTTGTGACTACCATACAATAAAAGCTCTATCTAGAAAACCAGAAGCTTCTTCCATTTACTAGTCTGGGAGATAAATTAAGGGAAAGGTTAAGTAGGGTAGATTTATGATCTAATATCCAATTTTAATCTCACACAAGGCAGTATGATGAAACTTCTAAGAATCTTAGATATAGTCAGGGTGGCATAAGATTGCAGGCCCTAATCAAAATCATCAAGATGATCAGCTCAACTTGGAAGACAGTAAAAGTAGGGGGCATTCCATTGTGTTCTCGTCAAGAACGCAAGATACATCAACAACACAAACATCACTAACCTGCCTACTGGAAATTCTTTAGTCCAGAGGACAATGTCAAGCAAAGACAGGGCAAACTTTATAATGTACCAATACTATATCAAAGCAAAATTAGAAACCTATCTCAGTAGCTATAGGCAAGGGCTTCATATTGTTTTTTGTCAATGCTACCCTCATCTCCAGGTAACATAATAATATATTGCCCAAAGAGTGCAAAGTAAGAAACAAAAACACAACCCCCCCCCAAAAAAACCATCCATCTATCTGGCCATCCATCTATCTCCTAAACTAAGATCAGATGAAGAAATTATGTAGAAGGAACTACCAGTCTAAAGAGAAAAAAGTTGAGAACCCCAAGAATGCGGTAATTTTTTGCTTAATAAAACCTAACAATGAAACAAGGTAACAAAAACTACACTGATCTCTCAAATAATTTTGAAAAGTTGGCCATACTTAAAAGTAGAATTCCAAAAAGGCCTTTTTGAGTTTGAAGGAGTGAATCTAACTAGCAGACCAATTATAGAAAAACAAAATAATTTAAAAGACCTGGAATATGCTATAATCATCATGAATGAAAGTATTCTCCCTTCCATATTTGGCAGAAAGCTTAAAAATATTCCGAGACTTTCACACAATAGTAAATGAAGCTGTTTTTGTCACAGTAAGAACCATAGAAGGAAAGGTGGAGCTATCAAGCAATATTCCAATGGACAGAGACCAAACACCACTAGAGAGAAAACTTAAATGACATAGGCAGAAGAAAACTTGAATGCCATATTGTCCAATTGAAGGCAACAAAAAAGAAATAGGCTGAAAAGTACCAAGAAAACAAAAGCAAATCAGAAACTCTAGATTTCCTTAATGAAAAAATGAAAGTATGAGTAAAAATATTAAATTGATAGAAGGAACTAAAGCAATGCAAAGAACAAGATAAACAATTCAACATCAACCAAAAATGTGACTACAGAAGCTTAAAGAAGTAAAGAAATAAGAAGCCAGAGATAGAATCTTCAAATGAAAAGGATGTAGAAATTTTCCAGTCTATGTGGTAGCAAGAAGCTCAGCACAATAAAAACACAAATTGGATCAACTGAGAACTAAAAAGCTTGTATACCATTATATAATGAATGATAGAACAGTTACTTATGTCAAGGGAGTGGGGCTGAAAATAGCTTCTCTGCAAAAAATAAAAGAAGGGGACTGGACAAGAGCCCTAATTCTCAGCTCAAACAATTATCAGTGTAAAATGAATTACACCATCTCCCTCGGAGATTCAACCCTGACCCCACCTTTCTTAACAGAAAACATCACATCTCTATTACCAAAAGATGAAAACTCCAGCAAGCCTCCAGATATAGGGCATTTACATGTTTATACATTTTTTACAAAGCATTCACAGATTGTACCACTTTTTAAAAAAGAGATAAATAACAGTAACAGTAGGTATCATAATATTCATCATCCCAGATGTTTTGGCATCAGAGGAGCCAGGAAAGTGTCATCATTCACTAGGAGTTGATGCCCTAGCCCCACACTGCTCCAAGAACAGTTTGGAAAACCTCTTTCCACCCTACCACCAATTTACTACCCTGAAACCTACCGTTACTCTTTCCTGGCTCACTGCGACAACTCTACAACTTTTATTACTTATAGGGCTGTTGGAACCAGGGAAGAGCCACCATTGCTAGCCCCAGGTCTGGACCATAATTTCAGAAACTAATTCCTCATCTCTAGTACCTTATCTAGGACTAAAGTCTTAAGACAGACACCAGACTTGTTAATATTGGAATATCCTCTGGTAGTAGTGACTCCAGGACATCAAGAACATTCTCCGTCCTCCCCTTCAACCTTCCTTCATCATTGTAGGAAGTTGAAGGTAAGAGGTCCAGTTAATGATACATTTACTATCCTTTAGCTAGCTAATTCCCACCTCTTCCTCCCTGAATTCCTGTGGAGTTACTAGATGCCTAGATAAAATCATCTTCCCCTTTTAAAATAAAACCAGCTTTCATTCCACCTACCACAGCCCTACTCTTTCCCCAAGTCACTACCCTGTCTGCTCTGCCTTCCTCTTCCATTGTGCCCATTAAAACCTCTACAATTATCTTCTGTAGCCTTCCCCCCACCCCCATACACACACATTCCTATTTTCTCACATTCTTGGAAACCAGGTTTTCCCCACTCACCCTCTCCAATAATGTATGCACTTCCCTCTTGACTCTCCTATCCCAACTTCAGCATATTGAGTCAAGAGAACAAAAGAGGTCAGCAAAAGCCCTGTCCTCAGTGCCACTTTCAAATTCCTCTTCTGTTGCCATCACTCAGTAACTACCCCCCTTTTGAGTTTCATTCCATTCATTTATAACACCCCATCAAATCTGTTCCTAGGTCATTTTCCTTCCTTTCTCAAGGACTGTAGGCAGTAGCCCTTGGCTCACAATCTTCCTCTCCATACCTGAGATTTCCAGTATAAATGTTGATGTTCCTTCAAACATTCTGCCCTCCCAATTCATCAACCAATTGAATTCCCATGAATGCCATGCATCTTTCACTGTACCTCAGCCACACCATACACCCTTGACCTTTACATCACACAAAACTATTTTATCAGCAATATCCAGAATGAAATCCTTGCACCCACAGATTCTTGCATCTATTCTTGTCCTAGCCATTTAGCTCCAGTCATTCCATCTCTTTCCCACCTGCCAGTTGATCCCACTCTGGCTTCACTTTCCTCCCTTCAGAATTATGATCCTGCACTTGTACACTCTAATCCTTTCATTCCTTTTTTAATCACCAGTCATGCCTTTCCAAACTACAACTCTAGGTTATCCCCGACAACACCCTTCTTAGGCAAACTGAGCCACATGCTATTTCCTAAACTCAGCATTTCATCTCCAGCTTTCTGCCTTTGCAGTCTTTCCTATTCCTAGGACGCATTCTTTCCTTACATCTCAAAATCCTTATGTTTCTTCTAGGCAGAAGTATTTTCTCAACTCCCTAGTTGTTTATCAGTCCTCCCTCCTCAAATTACTTTGTATTTACATATCTGATTAAATAGCATGCCTGGCTCCTTCTCACTCTCCCCACCACCAAGTAGATAAACTAGATCAGTGGGGAGGAACACTACTAGTGGTGCCTTCCATTAGCATTATTCCCATGGGATAATCAAAGAGTTGAAATTCTGGGGATTATCTCCAACATAAACATACTACTCAAATGAACCATTATCATTTCACATTCTACTGCTCCACTACCTGCCACAGCTGGCCTCCATGGTAGATAGGTTAACAGGACTACACATTACAACTTGTAGAAACCACATGCCGGTAAAACTCCTTGGCTTCTCCAACTCCTAGTGATCACACAGATCACTCTCAGCATTCTTCATACTTTGTGGATTGGAAAACAGCGGTTTATGGGTAACATTCCTCTGTCATGGGTTTGTTCTCTGCACCCTCCCCAACCCTGGTAGCAAAGAGTAAGTAGCACAGGATAACTAAGTATGCAATCCACATCAGGGACTTCATTATATTATTTTTCTTAAATAAAAACCAAGCCCTCTTCTAAACTTCCTTCTTTTTATCAAAGGCAACAACATCCCACACACTGTCTAATCCTTTTTATTTACTTTCTCCACTCTGGATTGTTGAAAATGATATAAGCATGTTACCTATAAAAACTCTAACAATTGCATTCTCTATCTATTATTTCCTCTTCCTCCTCCTCCTCCTCTCTCAGCTTTGACTTCCTCTGTTTCTGATCTGGGCTTGTTGACTCCTCTTTAAGCATCCTCACAGATGTGGCCAGCTGGCACATAATAATGATTTATTCACTGCATTTACTCAGACTTGCACTAATGATCTAGAGAAGAAAAGCTTGATTTTCTCAAATAGGGCTCTAAACCACATTTCATCATAAATGCCTGGATCATTAAAAACAAATTATGGGGCAGCTAGGTGGCGAAGTGGATAGAGCACCAGCCCTGGAGTCAGGAGGACCTGAGCTCAAATCGGACCTCAGACACTTAAAACACTTACTAGCGGTGTGACCCTGGGCAAGTCACTTAACCCCAATTGCCTCACCAAAACAAACAAACAAACAAATTATGTATTTCTAAGCATGCACAACAATTTAAATAAAATACTTCTACATAAGATTTCTAACTTTTGGGGGGGGGGGGCAGGGCAGTGAGGGTTGAGTGACTTGCCCAGGGTCACACAGCTAGTAAGTGTCAAGGGTCTGAGGCTGGATTTGAACTCAGGTCCTCCTGATTCCAGGGCTGGTATACTAACCACTGTACTACCTTAGCTGCCCCTAATAAAACTTTATAAATATGTCCAAAGACATATTCAACTCAAATTTCAATGATCAGGACAGTTATCCAGTCTAATTTGACATCACTAATAAATACTAGAATTGTTTCTCATCTAAAAGACTTAGGTTTCTTCCTGTATATTTTAATGAAACTCAGATATTTAGAAATAAATTTTGTCCTCTGGAAAATTAAAATTTTTTAAAAGTTTCTCTGTATCCCGAATTATATATAGAGGATTGAGATGTGAATGTTTTTTTTTTATTGCTCCTGTCAGCTATTTGGGAGAGAGGGAGAGCACTGCACAAATATGTGTGTAGTGTGTATACACCTATGAAGTCATCAAGTATTGATTAAGCCCTTACTACATGCCAGGCACTGTGCTCAGAAATATTAAAAAGTCTCTTCCCTCAAGGAACTCACAGTCTGCTGCTGGTGGTGGTGGTGATGGTGATGGTGGTGGTGGTATGTGTGTGTGTGTGTGTGTGTGTGTGTGTGTGTGTGTGTGTGTGTGTGTGTGTGTGTGTGTGTGTGTGTGTGTTTTTAAATAGTCTAGTGAGTATTTATATTTTAAATGGTTTATGATCAGGCTAGCTCATGAGGAGGGAACTTAACTTTAATGAGAATGTGTGGGGACTATGGATACAACAAACAAATCTATGTATCAATCGATCTAAAATATACTTCTCATAAGCAAAGTATAAGTGAAAAACAGATTTCAACAAGATGGGGGTCAATGACCAGCAGGCTGAGCCAAAGAAATGTTCTAAAGGTATACTGATACAATGAAGAACAATTTTTTTAAATGAGGTAAGTTTGATGTCATGAAGAAACCAGAAGTGAATTATTTTTAATGGGCATGTCTGACAATTTGTGAAGCAAAAAAAGCAGAATTCAAACCAATCAGCATTTACAACCACAACCCCAAAGTCAGTCTTTTGGGGCATGCACAATTAAGAAAGGTTCCTAAGCCAACCAAGTCTTAAACTGCTGTTGGTCACAGAGTACTATAAAAATAGTAGGGTGGGAAGAAAGGCAGAAGAAAAGAAGGAAAGAAGGGAAGAACAGAGGGAGAGAAGCAGACAAGAAGGAAGTGAGGGGGCGGAGCCAAGATGGCAGAGAGGAAGCAGCAAGCTGCCTGAGCTCTCCTTCTGTTCCCTCAAAAAGAACATTAAATCAAGCCTCTGGATGGATTCTGAAACTACAGAACCTGCAAAGGGACAGAGAGACACAGTCCTCCAACCAGAGATAATTTAGAAGACTTCAGGAAAAGGTTGGTCTGACTCGGGCAAAAGGGAGGCCCAGCGCAGGGCAGCAACCCAGCGCCGAGGGGGTCGGGGCAAGTCAGCAGGAGCTGCGGGCCACAGCTGAACAACTGAGGCCCCTGGAACCTGGTTCAAAAATCTGGTGGCCAAGAAGAACAGTGGAAAAACCTACCTGCACCAGCCGGGAGAGTGATGAACGGGTCAGGCAGGAACGGATGCCAGGAGCGGTCGCCTGGCTGGCCAAGCGAACCCAGACAGGAAGTGAAGGGCGGGGGACCTCCACACACCATAAAGACGTCAGAGTAAAAAGCCTATACACAGCACCTATACCCCTGCACAAGAAGCCCAAAACAGGGACTCTGGTGCCCCAAGAGCAGACCTCAACTTAAAAAATAAATAAATAAATAAATAAATAAGCTGCAATAATGAGTAAGAAGCAAAAAAGAGCCCTCTCCATTGAGAGCTTCGGTATCGATAGGGAAGAAGCCAACGCAAACTCAGATGAGGACAATACCCTCAAATTGCCTACATGTGAAGCCTCACGAGGGAAGGTAAATTGGTCTCAGGTACAAAAACCCTTCCTGGAGGAGCTCAAAAAGGATTTTAAAAATCAATTGAGAGAGGTAGAAGAAAAAATGGGGAGAGAAATAAAAGCAAAACAAGAAAACTATGAAAAAAGAATCAGCAGCTTGGAAAAGGAAGCACAAAGATTGACTGGCCAAATCGAAAAAAAAGTGCATAATTTCACTGAAGAAAACAATGCCTTAAAAAATTCAGTTGGCCAAATGGAAAAAAAGGTGCATGATCTCATTGAAGAAAACAATGCCTTAAAAAATTCATCTGGCCAAATGGAAAAAAAAGTGCATAATTTCACTGAAGAAAACAATGCCTTAAAAAATTCAGTTGGCCAACTGGAAAAAAAGGTGCATAATCTCATTGAAGAAAACACTGCCTTAAAAAATTCATCTGGCCAAATGGAAAAAAAGGTGCATAATCTCATTGAAGAAAACAGTGCCTTAAAAAATTCACTTTGCCAAATGGAAAAAAGGTGCATAATCTTACTGAAGAAAACAATGCTTTAAAAATTAAAGTTGGACAGTTGGAAGATAAGGAATCCATGAGACACCAGGAATCAGTCAAGCAGAATCAAAAGAATGAAAAAATAGAAGAAAATGTGAAATACCTCATTGGAAAGAACTGATCTAGAAAACAGATCCAGGAGAGACAATTTGAGAATCATTGGACTGCCTGAAAGCCATGACCAGAAAAAGAATCTAAACACCATATTCCAGGAAATTATTAAGGAGAACTGCCCTGATATCATAGAATCAGAGGATAAAATCATCATTGAAAGAATCCACCAATCACCTCCTGAAAGAGACCCCAAAAGGAAAACTCCAAGGAATATTGTAGCCAAATTCTAGAATTATCAGGTGAAGGAGAAAATACTCCAAGCAGCCAGAAAGAAGCAATTTAAATATCATGGAGCCACAGTCAGGACTGCTCAGGACCTGGCAGCTTCAACATTAAAGGACCGCAAGGCTTGGAATATGATATTCCGGAAGGCAAAGGAGCTTCGATTGCAGCCAAGAATCTATTACCCAGCAAAAATGCGCATTTTCTTTCAGGGGAAAAGATGGACATTTAATGACATTGGGGACTTTCAATCTTTCCTGGTGAAAAGACCAGAACTGAATAGAAAATTTGATCTCAACATACAAGACTCAAGAGAAGTTTAAAAAGGTAAACAGAGGGGGAGGGAAAAAAAAAGGTTACCCTATTAGGTTAAACTGTTTATATCTCTACACAGGAAGATAATACTCATAACTCTTAAGAACTGTAAATGTATTTGGGCAGAGAGAAGGACTTTACACAGAGGGTATAAATATAAATTGTATTTGATGTGATGATACAAAAAAAAATTTAAGGGGTTAAAAAGGGAGTCTATGGGGAAGAGAGGAAAGGGGAGGTGGAAGGGGATGAATTATATCATATGAAGAGGTGAAAAAAAAACCTATTACAATAGAGGGAAAGAAAGGAGGGGTGAACATTGTTTCAACCCTATTCTCATTAGATTTGATTCAAAGAGGGAATAACATATACGTTCATTGGACTAAAGAAACTTAACTCATTCTTTAGGGAAGCAAAGGGGGAAGGGAAAGGAGGAGACTGATAGAAGGGAGAACAAAAGCAAGGGAGAAAAGGGTAAAGAAAAGAGAGGGGGGTGATAAAAAGGGAGGGCAGATTGGGGGAGGCAGGGGTAAGAAGTAAAACGTCGGTGAGGAGGAATAGGGTGAAAGAAAGGGGGGAAAGTACAAAGGGGGTAAATAGAATGGAGGGGAATAGACAGTCAGTAATAATAACTGTGAATGTGAATGGGATGAACTCTGCTATAAAACAGAAGCAAATTGCAGAGTGGATTAAAAACCAGAATCCTACAATATGCTGTTTACAAGAAATACATTTGAAGCAGAGAGATACACATAGAGTAAAGGTAAAAGGCTGGAGTAGAATATATTATGCTTCAGCTAAAGTAAAAAAAGCAGGGGTAGCAATCCTTATGTCAGACAAAGTGCAGGCAAAAATAGATCTCATTAAAAGAGATAAGGAAGGAAATTACATCCTGCTTAAAGGTACTATAGATAATGAAGTAATATCAATATTGAATATGTATGCGCCAAGGGGTATAGCATCCAAGTTCTTAAAGGAGAAGTTAAATGAGTTACAAGAGGAATTAGATAGTAATACTATACTAGTGGGGGATCTGAATCTCCCCCTCTCAGAATTAGATAAATCTAGCCAAAAAATAAATAAGAAAGAAGTGAAAGAGGTGAATAGATTACTAGAAAAGTTAGACATGATAGATGTCTGGAGAAAATTGAATGGGGAGAGAAAGGAATATACCTTTTTCTCAGCAGTACATGGCACATTTTCAAAGATTGACCATGTATTAGGGCACAAAAACATCATAGTTAAATGTAGAAAGGCAGAAATAGTAAATGCATCCTTTTCAGATCATGATGCATTAAAAATTACATGTAAGAAAGAGCCAGGGAAAAGTAGAATGAAAATCAATTGGAAACTACATAATTTCATTCTAAAGAATGAATGGGCTAAACAAGAAATCATAGAAACAATCAATAACTTTATCCAAGAAAATGACAATAATGAGACAACATACCAAAATCTATGGGATGCAGCCAAAGCAGTGCTTAGGGGAAAATTTATGGCTCTAAATGCTTACATGAATAAAAAAGAGAAAGAGGAGATTAATGAATTGGGCATGCAACTTAAAAAGTTAGAAAAAGAACAAATTAGAAATCCCCAATTAGATACTAAATTAGAGATCCTGAAAATCAAAGGAGAAATTAATAAGATTGAAAGCAAAAAAACTATAGAATTAATCAATAAAACTAAGAGCTGGTTTTATGAAAAAACCAATAAAATAGATAAAATGTTGGTTATTTTTATTTAAAAAAAAGAAAGAAGAAAACCAAATTACCAGTATCAAAAACGAAAAAGGGGATGTTACCACCAATGAAGTGGAAATTAAATCAATAATTAGGAATTATTTTGCCCAACTGTATGCCAATAAATTTGACAATCTAAATGAAATGGATGAATATTTACAAAAATACAAACTGCCCAGGTTAACTGAAGAAGAAATAAAATCCTTAAATAAACCCATATTAGAAAAAGAAATTGAACAAGCCATTAATGAACTCCCTAAGAAAAAATCCCCAGGGCCAAATGGGTTTACAGGTGAATTTTACCAAACATTTAAAGAACAATTAATTCCAATATTATACAAATTATTTGGAAAAATAGGTGAAGGAGTTCTACCAAATTCGTTTTATGACACAAATATGGTGGTGATACCAAAACCAGGCAAAGCAAAAACAGAGAAAGAAAATTATAGACCAATTTCCCTAATGAATATTGATGCTAAAATCTTAAATAAGATATTAGCAAGGAGATTACAGCAAGTGATCACCAGGATAATACACTATGACCAGGTGAGATTTATACCAGGAATGCAGGGCTGGTTCAACATTAGGAAAACTATTAACATAATCAACCACATCAATAAGAAAACTAACCAAAATCATATGATTATCTCAATAGATGCAGAGAAAGCTTTTGACAAAATACAACACCCATTCCTAATAAAAACACTGGAGAGTTTAGGAATAGGGAGAGCTTTCCTTAAAATAATAAACAGTATCTACCTAAAGCCATCAGCAAGTATTATATGCAATGGAGATAAATTAGAGGCCTTCCCAATAAGATCAGGGGTGAAACAGGGATGTCCATTATCACCCCTATTATTTAATATTGTACTAGAAATGTTAGCTTTAGCAATCAGAGAAGAGAAAGGAATTAAAGGAATTAGAATAGGCAAGGAGGAAACAAAACTATCACTCTTTGCAGATGATATGATGGTATACTTAAGGAATCCTCGAGAATCAACTCAAAAATTACTTGAAACAATTAACAACTTTAGTAAAGTAGCAGGATATAAAATAAATCCACATAAATCATCAGCATTTCTATACATGACCAACAAAGTCCAGCAGCAAGAGATAGAAAGAGAAATTCCATTTAAAGTAACAGTAGATAATATAAAATACTTGGGAGTCTACTTGCCAAGACAAACCCAGGAACTCTATGAACACAACTACCAAACACTCTTCACACAAATCAAATCAGATCTAAATAATTGGAAAGATATCAATTGCTCATAGATAGGCAGAGCTAATATAGTAAAAATGACAATACTGCCTAAATTAATTTACTTATTCAGTGCCATACCAATCAGACTACCTAAAAATTATTTTATAGAGCTAGAAAGAATAATAACAAAATTCATCTGGAAAAACAAAAAATCAAGAATATCCAGGGAAATAATGAAAAAAAATTCACAGGAAGGTGGGTTAGCGGTACCAAACCTGGAGCTCTACTATAAAGCGGCAGTCATCAAAACTATCTGGTACTGGCTAAAAAATAGAGTGGTAGATCAATGGAATAGGCTAGGCTCAGGAAATGCAGTAGTAAATGACATTAGTAATGTAGTGTTTGATAAACCCAAAGACTCCAGCTTCTGGGATAGGAACTCAGTATTTGACAAAAACTGCTGGGAAAACTGGAAGATAGTATGGCAGAAATTAGGCATAGACCAACATCTTACACCTTATACTAAAATAAGGTCAAAATGGATACACAATTTAGACATAAGAGGTAATACCATAGGTAAATTAGGAGAGAAAGGAAATAGTCTACCTATCAGATCTTTGGAAAGGAAAACAGTTTTTGACCAAACAAGAGATAGAGTGTATTATAAAATGCAAAGTGGATGATTTTGATTACATTAAATTAAAAAATTTTTGTACAAACAGAAGCAATGCATCCAAAATTAGAAGGGAGGCAGAAAGCTGGGAAACAATTTTTGAGGCCAGTACTTCTGATAAAGGCCTCATCTCTAAAATATATAGGGAACTAAATCAAATTTATAAGAACCCAAGTCATTCCCCAATTGAGAAATGGTCAAAGGATATGAACAGGCAGTTTTCTGATGAAGAAACCAAAGCTATCTATTCCCATATGAAAAAATGTTCTAAATCTCTAATGATTAGAGAGATGCAAATAAAATCAGATTGGCTAAAATGACAAAAAAGGAAAATAATAAATGTTGGAGAAGCTGTGGGAAAATTGGAACACTAATCCATTGTTGGTGGAGCTGTGAACTGATCCAACCATTCTGGAGAGCAATTTGGAATTATGCCCAAAGGGCGATAAAGCTGTGCATACCCTTTGACCCAGCAATACCACTTTTGGGTCTTTTTCCCAAAGAGATCATGGAAGGGGGAAAGGGACCCACATGTACAAAAATATTTATAGCTGCTCTTTATGTGGTGGCAAAGAATTGGAAGTCGAGGGGGTGCCCATCAATTGGGGAATGGCTGGACAAGTTGTGGTATATGAATACAATGGAATACTATTGTGCTGTAAGAAAGGATGAGCAGGAGGAGTTCAGAGAAACCTGGAGGGTCTTGTGTGCGCTGATGATGAGTGAGATGAGCAGAACTAGAAGAACATTGTACACAGTAACATCAACATTGAGTGTTGATCTACTATGATGGACTATATTCTTCTCACCAATGCAATGGCACAGAAGAGTTCCAGGGAACTCGTGATGGAAAAGGATCTCCAAATCCAGGGAAAAAAAAAAAAAGAACTGCAGAGTATAGATGCTAAATGAACCATACTATATCTTTTGTTTTTGATGCTGTTGTTTTTTTTTTCCTATTTTGAGGTTTTCCATCATCGCTCTGATTTTTTTTCTCTTATAACATGACTAATGCAGAAATAGGATTAATGTTATTATGTGTGTGTGTATATATATATATATATATATAAATAAAACCTATATCAGATTACCTGCTGTCTAGGGGAGGGAGGGGAGGGAGGGGAGGAGGGAGAAAAATCTGAAATTGTAAAGCTTGTATAAACAAAGGTTGAGAACTATCTTTACATGTAACGGAAAAAAAATAAAATACTTTATCAATTAAAAAAAAAAAAGAAGGAGTATTATACATAAACATGAAGTGAAACAAGTCCATATCTCAAGGAACTAACATTCTAATAAGAGAAGACAAAACATATAAGGGTTCAGCTACAAGGCAAATGAAAGGTCTTTAGGGTACAGTAGAACAAGGAAAATGGTAAAACTTGATAATCCAGGTGGCAAGTAATCCAAGTTGTCTAAGACTGCAGAAGGATGTAGACTGTTAATATATGAATGTATCCAGCAAATGTTTATTAAATACCTCTATATCTAGCATTCTGGCATTTTCAAATGTGGGGAAAGAACTAGTAGAAAATTTACCAGTTTATAGTTAATTAGCTTTCTGCCTAAAAATCTTGAGAGCTGACACACTAAGTAAAAAAAAAAAATTTGAAAAGTAGAAAGCCCAATGTTCTCCTTTCCTCGTGGCTTGAATGGTCTTTTTTCATTAGCTACTGCTGTTATTGTTATAATATTGCTACTTACTGCATACTGAAATTGCAAGAGCAACCCAAAGTTTTGAGAGACTCTGTTTTCCAAAGCACAAGAAACATCTGAATTTAAGTATGGTTTATTATAATCCTTTTTTGCTTACATGGGAAGTATTAATAGTTTTCTTTGAAAAATAACTAGGGGGCAGCTAGGTGGTGCAGTGGATAGAGCACCGACCCTGGATTCAGGAGGACCTGAGTCCAAATCCAGCCTCAGACACTTAACACTTACTAGCTATGTGACCCTGGGCAAGTCACTTAACCCCAATTGCCTCACCAAAAAAAAAAAAGAAAAAAAGAAAAATAGCTGCTTAGCTCTTTCCGTCCATTCGTCCTAGAGAAGAGGAGTGAGAGACAAGCAAAGCAGCGGCATGGGGGACATTTAGACAGAGCGTGCCTACCAGAAGCAGCCGACCATCTTCCAGAACAAGAAGTGGGTGCTGCTAGGGGACACCACCAAAGAGAAGCTTCCCAGATACTACAAGAACATAGGGCTGGGCTTCAACACCCCCAAGGAGGCCATCGAGGGCACTTACACTGACAAGAAATGTCCCTTCACTGGCAATGTCTCCATCAGAGGCAGGAACTTGTCTGGTGTGGTGACCAAGATGAAGATGCAGAGGACCATCATCATCCACTGGGACTACCTGGATTACATCCACAAATACAACGGATTCAAGAAAAGTCACAAGAACATGTCTGTGCACCTTTCACCCTGCTTCTGGGATGTCCAGATTGAAGACACTGTGATTGTGGGTGAGTGCAGGCCCCTCAGCAAAACCGAGAGGTTCAACGTGCTGAAGGTCACCAAGGCCGCCGGAACCAAGAAGCAGTTCCAGAAGTTCTGAGCCCCCTCCCCAGTGGTGGCGAGTGGCAGGGCATGTGCCCCAGGCCTGGCCAGCAGCTTTGCTAATAAAGGCATCCTCTCTATTAAAAAAAAAAGAAAAGAAAAGAAAAGAAAGATAGCTGCTTAACACTATATAATGATCAATTGTGAAAGACTTAGCTCTTCGCAGCAGTACAATGATACAGGGCAATTCAAAAGACTTATGATGGAAAATGTTCTCCACATCCAGAAAAAGAACTATGGAGTCTGAATGCAGATCAAAGTATACTATTTTCACTTTATTTGTTGTTGTTATTTTTTTCTTTTTTGTGGTTTCCCCCTTTTGTTCTGATTCTTCTTTTACAATGTGACTAGTTGGGAAATATGCATAAGATAATTGTGTATATATAACCTATATCTGATTGCTTGCCATCTTTGGGAAGGAGGAGAGAGAAGGGAGAAAAATTTAGAATACAAAATGTTACAAAAATGAATGCTGAAAACAATTCTTTACACATAATTGGAAAATAAAAATACTACCAAGAAAAGAAATGAAAAATAGCTGCTTAGGACCAGGAGAACATTATGCACTGTGACAGCAGTATTGTTCAATGAAGAACTAGGAATGGCTTAAGTATTCTTATCAATATAATGATCCAAGACAATCCCGAAGGACTAATGATAAAGCATATTATCCATCTCCAAAAAAAACAGACTAAAGCATGTTATTTTTTCATTTTCTTTCATTTTCTGTTTTATTCAAGTTTTCTTATACAAAATAACATGTTCTACATAATTGCACATGTATAACCTATATCCAATTGCTTGCTACCTCAGGGAGGGGGAAGGGAGGAAGGAGAAAAGGGACAGAATTTGGAAATCAAAACTTTAAAAAGAAAAAAGCTGCTTATATCCTCATAAATCTGTCAATGGTATAGTATGTTTTTCCCTTGCTTATTGATAACACCTACACAAAAGGTTTTGCTTTTACCACTCCTCCCAATTCTAAGATAAGAATAGCAACTTTAGAAAAACATGTTAAGACTTAAGTGCACTGCTGCTGAGTGAAGTGAGCAGAACCAGGAGAACATTGTACACAACAACGGCAATATTGTGCAATGATCAACTATGATAGACTTAGCTCTTCTCAGCAATACAATGATCCAAGACAATTCCAAAGGATTGATGATGGAAAATGTTCTCCACATCCAGAAAAAAACAACTGTGGAATATGAATACAGATTGAACTTTTGACAAAGAACAGAAACTCTTCAAGCCAAGAAAAACATCATCTTCATCTGAAAGTACTCACCAAAGGGGCATTGACAGCATTTGTACCCCTTACTCCCCATTCATCCAAGATCTAAACAATTACAATTCATCTCCTGCAACATATCGACATCAATGAAACTACACTGGCATGTATATGCATATTATATGTATATTTATGCATATATATTTTTGCCTCTACATTTTAACGCTGAGACAATCATGTTTGCCACATAACTTTTCATTTAGAGATTTAGATTGCTGCTAAATGTTAGGGGAGAGGTAGGAGAGAGCCTGTTTGATCACCTTTTCAACCTTTGGAATTAGCCCCACATAGAACGGTCACGACATATAAGGTGTGTGATGAAATAGAATACACCACTAAAGGGCAACTCTGACCAAAAAATATCCCGTAGAAAATTTCCTGTTAGAATTCCCCAGTGTGGTATTAACCTCCCACTACTATTGCTCGAAGAACAAAAAGGGAGATGCATCTCTAACTATGATCATCCAAAGTAGCTTCCAAAGATTCTACCCTTGATTTTACTATCCTTCCTTTCTTCCTAAATCCCGCAATAACCTTATCTCTCATTCTCTCCCCTTTAACACAGCATCAGGTGAAGAACACAATGTTACAATATAAAGGGATTTCAGTGTAAAAATATATGCAGTGAAGCAATGAGAAGTACTGTATCACAATACTCAGAGTGGCAGAGGTTTAAAGTACAGACTATTTCCCCCTACAAACATCCATTTTTAACTTTTAAGAGTTGTCAACAAACATTTACTAAGCCCTTGCTATATACTAGGCACTCTGCTAAGTTGTGGGAATACAAATATAATAGGAAAGGAGTCCTCAAGGAGTTTACATTTTAATAGAGGAATACAACACTAAAAGAACCCAGAATGCTAGAGGGGGAGGGCAGGGGAAGGAATGACCATTCTTGTCATGTAGAGATACTTGGAAGAGTAAGGAGAGAAACCTAGAGAGTAACGAAAACTTGGATGTCCTAACAGTCCTCATTAAAATAGAGGATCTGTGAAGAACCAGCCAGTCAGAGGAAGAGGGCATTTCTAGAGGCAGATGGTACTTTTATCTTTGTCTTTTTTTGGGGGGGGGGGTAAGAGGGAGCTATGAAGTGACTTGCCCAGGGTCACACAGCTAGTGTCAAGTATCTGAGGCTGAATTTGAACCCAGGTCCTCCTGAATCCAGGGCCAGTGCTCTATCCACTGCACCACCTGGCCGCCCCAAAGGGTAGTTTTAGAGTAAGAAGTCCATGGGTGAGGTAAACCTCCTGGCTGAAGAGGCTTCTATGCCATGACAGAGAAAGTCCAGAAAGTAAAGAATGCAGCCTGGAGTGGAAATATAGGCCACATCTCCCCACATAAACTCTTTTTTTTTTTTTGTGGGGCAATGGGGGTTAAGTGACTTGCCCAGGGTCACACAGCCAGTAAGTGTTAAGTGTCTGAGGCCAGATTTGAACTCAGGTCCTCCTGAATCCAGGGCCAGTGCTCCACCCACTGTGCCACCTAGCTGCCTCCCCACATAAACTCTTATCTCAGGCTGGTAACCCACCAAAAAAAAAAAAAAGTCATCAAACCTATTTAAATGGATTTGTTATCAGGCTAAACACCTGGCAACTAATATCTGAACACTCCAGTGTACAATTCATTTACATCTGTTGAATTATGTTCTTCACACAGAGGTTTGTATATAAAAATAAAAGGCACTTGGGACCGGAAGAAAAAGGCATATTGGGACCAAAAGAAGTAGGTACAAGGACCTGAATCACTATACAGTAAATTAGAAGGAGTCCACTAAAATGTTCCCCACTTCCAGGAGGAAGTTTCAACATAATCAAAATATATCATCCTCCTCACCTCCCAGGGAAAGAAAGAGAAAAGCCATGGAAACAGATAATAAAGAAAGCCACGGACTATTAGCAATTAATAGGGAGACATTATGGTATAATAGAATCTAAGGATCTCCACTGAAATTACAATTCTACTATTTAGTATCAGTCTAATTTTCAGCCAGTCATCTAACTTCCTTGAGACTCAGTTTCCCAATTAGTAGAATGTACTAGATGATCTCTAAGTTATGTTCCAGTTCTAAATCTCTGGATATTAAGTTATCTAGTTGGAGTGATCAAGGAAGGCTTCATAGAAGAGATGTCATTTGAACTAGGCCTTAAAAGATAACAGGACTTTGATAAAGAGAGGGCCAAGAAAAGCAAAGGCAGGGTGTATGATGGAGTGGGAACCAGGGTTTCAATCCCAGTACCCAAAGCAATATCCTTTACCTCTCTGAATCTCAGTTTCCTCAAGTATAAAATAAGAAGCCTGGAGTAGATGAATTTCTAAGGACCCTTTCAGGTCTAAAGCCAATGATGCAGAAGGCATATTAAATATGCAATATGCAAGGGGCAATATTAAAGTAACACTGATTAGTATACATCTGAATAAGAGGATTGGACATGTATATATTAATAATAATTAATAATAATAATGGAAAGCCAAGTTGGCACTATATTGTAGACATAGACAGCCAAGTTGAATAGTTTTAATTTTATCTGTAAGAAATGAGGTGTTATGAAATCAATCAAATATTAAGCATTTATTAAGCACCTGAGAAAGATCATTTTAATAGCTGAGGAAAGAATGGACTGGAGTAGGGAGAGATCTGAGGCAGGCTATAGCAATTGTATGAAGACTGGCGTATTGTTAGGCTAGCTAGGCCCTAGCATAAAAAAATGACTCTGACTACTGATTAACCAGACCTTGAACCAGGAAGTTCCTATATTCTCAATTTAGTCAGCTTAATATTTAGGCAAAGAATGTATGATTCTACTGATAATCAGTTTAGCAAACTTCACCTAATCGATGTATGTAAAGTTACCAAAATTCCCCTATCACAATGCCCTTGTGATTAATAAGGGAGACAGGGAGAGTATAGGGAAGGGAAGGAAATGGGTTGTCATCCAGGTCACTTACTATTTTACTGCCCCTTCAGTCTCCCTCTTATTCAGTCCTTGTGAATCTGCTCAGCAACAATCAGGTACAAAAGCAGACATTCAGAGACATGTGCTTTAAACAGGAGTATACATCCCAAAATAGGCCCCTGTCACTACCTGTATGGCTCTTGGAACTGATGAACTAGGGAGCCATACACTTGCATGCCTATGAGTAATAAATTCCCTGATTTGTAATCTAAGGCAGCTGTGGTACAATGGGCAGAGGGCTAGGCCTGGAGTCAGGAAGACAGACCTAAGTTCAAATCCAGCCTCAGATATTTACTTATTGTGTGGCTCTGGAAAACCACTTAGTTCCTGTTTGCTTCAGTTTCCCCTAATATTAAAAAAAATGGGGGGCAGCTGGGTGGTGCAGTGGATAGAGCACCGGTCCTGGAGTCAAGAGTACCCGAGTTCAAATCCGGCCTCAGACACTTGACATTTACTAGCTGTGTGACTCTGGGCAAGTCACTTAACCCCAATTGCCTCACTAAAAAAAAAAAAGAAAGAAAGAAAAAGAAAACAGGTGACCTTGGAGAAAACAATTTCAATCTAGTAAGGAAGATGGAACTCAAGAGTTAATCCTCCCCCCATAAAAGGGAGGGAGTATTAAACAGAATAGAGGCAAAGACTATAGACAGTGTTTTCTAGGGTTTTGATTCTGAAAGGAAGAAGAAATAAAAACCATTACACCTTGTAGGTAGGAAAGAATCAAGTAAAGGTTATTTTAAGAATTGGAAATCCTTGAACATTTATTTAGCAGAACATCAGGACAAACTGAATAGGGGAGACATTATTTTGGCAACATGGGGAACAATCAGGAGGCCACTATAATAAAGGAGAAAGGAGGTGAAAGCCTAATTATTCATAATATGGCTATCCATTTTTTTCTTTAAGATCTCTAGAGTTGGAAATTTGATAGTTCTTTTAACATTTTTTCCTTTCATCATCAAGGCATTTTCCTGATTTTAATCAACACTTTAATTTAAAGACTTTTTTTCAGTTTCTGTACCCTTATGATTTGAAGAACCACCCTGTTCCTACAAAATGCTAGGAGTTTCAGCAGCAAAAAAGATATAGAACAGAGGTAGAGCAGAATTCTCAAGTACATGCAGATGGCATTTTCACATACCCCCTCCTCCCTAGAACAGACATCCAGCAACCAATAGTTACTTCTCATAGGACTACTGAGACAGTTGGTAGCATAGTATATAGAGTCTGAAGACAGGAAGACCTAAGTTCAAATCAGGCCTCCAATGCTTACTAACTGTGTACCTCTGAAAAACTTACTTGACCTCTGTTTGTCTCAGTTTCCTCAATTGTAAAATGGGGATAATAACAGCACCTCATAAGGTTGTTCTAAGGATCAAATTAAGTAATATTTGTAAAAATCACTTAGCACTGTGTCTGGCACATAATAGATGCTATATGAATACTTATTCCCTTCCTCTTCACCCTCCTGAATGTGCATTTACTGAGAAGCAAGCCAGGTGGCCCATACCACCACCACATTACAAAACTATAAGGCATTAATAGGTCACTTATTCTAAGACCGGACTAGCACTAGGGAGAGTAAAAAGAAAGTGTTTCCCCCAGAGAAATTAGAAAGGCTATCATGCAAATACACTATTAATCCTCCAGGAGGACACTTATATGTATATCTATTCACTGGAAAATGTTCATTTCCTCTCTGCAAAACCTAGATTTTTTATTAATTTCATTATACCACCAGATCACTTGATGGTATCCTAGGGAATAGTTCACAATTCATCAAATGCAAGAGCCTTGCTGCAAAAAAAGGTGATATCAGGCAGGTAGGTGGCTCAGTGGATAGAGCACCAGCCCTGGATTCAGGAGGACCTGAGTTCAAATCCAGCATAAGACACTTAACACTTACTAGCTGTGTGACCCTGGGCAAGTCACTTAACCCCAATTGCCTCACCTCAAAAAAAAAAAAAGGTGATGTCATATCACAAAAGGTCTTCTATATTTTGTTACAATAATAGGCAAGAAAGAAAATTACTTATGTCAAGTCAACAACTGGAAGGGTTGTACTTGATAGGCAAATGTGTTCTACTCTATTCCATGACCAAGGACAGCACTCCTAATTCCATCCAGCTATTTGAAAATAAGCCATTGGTCATAGAAAGAAGTGCAGATGAGAAAATATAAAGGGTTTACTATAATCAATAGGAACTTAATATTTACTGAAAAAGTGATCTATTTCAACATTGAAAAATCATCTAACGGCCATTAGTACAATCTTTGTGTTAGGATAATACATCTTTATTTAAAACAGAGTTCCTAAGACTTTTTTTTAATGTCAAAGATCCCTCTAACAATCTGATGAAGCCAAGGACATTTTCCCAGAATAATAGTTGGTTGCCTAAATTCATAATGGGAGGAAATGTTAAATTTCATTTAGAGGTTAGTGAAAATAAAGATGCAGTTTCCTTTTCCATCCAATTAGATCTTCTGCAATCTATGTGCAGAACCCTTGAGAGTCCATGGACTCTAGATAAGAAATCTTGACGGCCAATTAGGTGGCGCAGTGAATAAAGCACTGGCCCTGGATTCAGGAGGACCTGAGTTCAAACCCGGCCTCAGACACTTGACACTTACTAGCTGTGTAACCCTGGGCAAATCACTTAACCCTCATTGCCTCCCCCCCCCCAAAAAAAATTCAAATTCCTTGCCACCACAAAAAGAACAGCTATAAATACAGAAATCTTGATGTTCTTAACTGCTCAATAGGATGCATAACTAAAACAGCACTTTGTTTATAGAAGAGACTATGAAACAGGTTCAGGTTTGGTGTATTTGTGCTTGGCTACTGGGCCAGTGGGCATCCTTCTGTATTCAGCATAAGGTACTCTACCATGCAATATTATATTCTCACCTTTATTTTTTAATATATCTCCCTCTCCCACTAAGAGTGCATATCTTACAAGAAAAAAAAAAAGACAGGAAAAAGCAAATGAGTGTCACAAAGAAGGTTGACATTCCCTGTCTCAACATTTTTGGTTGCAAATAAATATAACCCTATGTCAGGCTCCAGAAAGTCTCTTAAAAGAAATGAATATCACTAGAAATAGTTACAGGTTTAATTATAAATAACCTTGCATTTTTTTGAGCCTATAAACATTTACTGGAGAGGAACTATCAAGCAGTCAATAGGACCTTCCTCAAAGTCTGTCAGACCTGGGTTCTAGTCCCTCCTCCAACATATACTCAGTGTGGGACCCTAGACAAAAGCAATCAGAAAAGGTGGTAACCTGTACTGGTAAAAGGAATTTCTCACCCAAAAGTTCCCTGTATCAGTGAAATCAATGGTGTAGTTTTTATGTTAAACATCTGCCAGGGTTTTGGTCCAACTTGAGCAAACCTGAGCAGACATTTAAATAACTTTTATAAATGACAGAAGTTTTATTATCCTACACTTTTGGCACCAATTGTGAATTAGATTCCTTATTCTCTCTTTTTAAAATTTCTTTATTATACACAATAGAATTTTTCTGGAATTTCTCTGACTGACTTCATTTTCCTATCAGCAAAGGACCTGATTATGTGGCTTCCACATAAGCCTTACCAAATGCAACTGACACACCCTTAATTATATACTGGTAGTTACATCAAACATTTAGAAAACGGTACTTCCTGTAAAGATAAAGAGTTAGAAAAAGAGTTAGGATATTGATTGCTTCTACTAAAAATGTCCATAAAGTACTGAAGAAGAAACAGGTTTAAGAAAGAGATAGGATGGGGGCAGCTAGGTGGCGCAGTGGATAGAGCACCGGCCCTGGAGTCGGGAGAACCTGAGTTCAGATCCGGCCTCAGACACTTAACACTTACTAGCTGTGTGACCCTGGGCAAGTCACTTGATCCCAATTGCCTCACCAAAAAAAAAAAAAAAAAAAAAGAGATAGGATGACATGTAGCTGCATATGCCAAGGATCTATGTGATTGGCTAGCTTTAACCATATTTGAATCATCCATGTATTATGGCCAGAAGGTTACCTTGCAGCTTTCTGGAAAGGAAGAATAATTACCTCCTCAGCCAGGTAGCATTTACTCCCCAAAACAACAGGTCTTCAAAAAGGAAGCAAAAAGGGGTAAAGTAACTATATTGGGGCAGGAGCTTTCTGTTATTAATAAAGTTCAAAATTCCTCATTCAAAATTAACTTGACTGGGGCAGCTAGGTGACACAGTGGATAAAGCACTGGCCCTGGATTCAGGAGGACCTGAGTTCAAACCCGGCCTCAGACACTTGACACTTACTAGCTGTGTGACCCTGGGCAAGTCACTTAACCCCCATTGCCCCACCAAAAAAAACCAAAAACAAACAACAACAACAACAACAAAACCTAACTTCTTGCCTCTGAAAGCAGAGCAGCATTCTCAAGGATCATCAGAACTGGCATACAATTTAAGATCCAAAAGGGAGGTGACTGGCAAACATACCTAAGTAAGAGGAAGCATGACAGCAAAGCTCTCTCCATAACAACTCTATAAATATTGAGAAGAAGCACCAAGACAAATGATGATGGGAAAATCTAAGGAAAATCCCATCCAAGGTCAGCCCTGGAAGACAAGCACAAGCCTGCTAGCACTGGGGAGGGGCAACAGATAAGAAGGCCCAACAAAACCTTCCAAATTGGTCTGGGGCCTGTGTCTGTGTACCAGAACAAGGCCCAAAAGCAGAGATGAGCCCACAGCTGTGTTACTGACCCTAGAGCAAGATTTGTGGGTAAAGACCAGTGGTAGGGCCCATAGCTAAGTACATGGGACAAGGAACTCAAGCCAAAAGGATGAGCTGTAGTTCTGTCACTCTACCTTTCCAAGTAGCTGAGGCAGATACCACTGCTAAGCATATACCCTAAGGAGGACAATGATAAGAAGACCTCACATACAATTAAATATTGATAGCAGATAGATAGATAGATAGACAGACAGACAGACAGACAGACAGACAGAGATAGATAGCAGCCATTGCAGCACTTTTTCTAGTTAGGAGTAAAGAAATGGAAATAAAGTAGGTGTCCATCAGTTGTGTAATGGCTAAAACAAATTTTGGTTAATGAATGTAATGGAAAATTACTGAGCTATAAAAAAAGACAAATATGTTGAATACAAGGAAATACTCATGTGAACTTATACAGAGTAAAGTAGACAGAATCAAGAAAACAATGTACACAATGACCACAACCATGAAAATGAGGGGGGGAAACCATGTGAGCAGAACCAGGAGAATATTGTGCACAGTGACAACAATATTGTTTGATGAAGAACTGTGAATGACAACTTTTCTCAGCAATACAATGATCCAAGACAATCCCAAAGGACTAATGATAAAGTATACTATCCACCTCCAAAGAAAGAACTGATATTGATTGAACACAGACTGAATCCTGCTATTTTTCACTTTCTTTCATTTTTTTCTTTTATTCAAGTTTTCTTGTATAAAATGACTAATATCTGATTGCTTACTGCCTCAGGTAGGGGAGAGGGGAGGGAGGGAAGGAGGGAAGGAAAGACAGAATGTGGAACTCAAAACTTTAAATAAAAATGTTTATTATTAGAAAAAAAAGAAAAAAAGAAAAAAGTTTGGAATTATAGAACATGTTCCATACCTATAGATCTCCATATGTACTTTGTAATTTTGTAATATTCCCTTTCAGTTGTTTTGTTCTTGGTTGTTTTTCCCCCCCATTTACATGGTTGTGGTGATTGTGTATATTGTTTTCTTGATTCTGTTTACTTATGAGTGTTTCCATGTATTCAACATAGTTGTCTTTTCTTATAGCTCAGTAATTTTCCATTACATTCATTAACCACAATTTCTGAAATCGTCCGGTTTGTCATCTCTTATAGCACAATAATACTCCATCACCATCATATATACCACAGCTTGTTTAGCCATTTCCCCAACTGATGGGCATTCCCCTGATTTCCTATTCCTAGCTACCAGGAAAAAAAAAAGCTGCTATAAATATTTTTATACAAATAGGTCTTTTTCTCTTTTTTGTGATGTCTTTGGGATATAAGCCTAGCAGTGATATTGCTGGATCAAAGGGTATGCACATTTCTATAGCCCTTTACACACAGTTCCAAATTGCTCTCTAGAATGGTTGGATCTTTTCAACTGGGTTAGCATCCCAGTTTTCCCACATCCCCTCCAACATCCAATATTTTCCTTTTTTGTCATATTTGCCACTCTGATAGGTGTGAGGTGGTACCTCAAAGTTGTTTTAATCTGTATTTCTCTGATCAACAGTGATCTAGAGCATTTTTTTCATATGATTATAGATAGCTTTTATTTCTTTGTCTGAAAATTGCCTGATCACATCATTTGACAATTTATCAATTGGGAAATGATTTGTATTTTTATAAATTGGACTCAGTTCTCTATATATTTGAGAAATGAGACCATTATGAGAGATAATCATTACAAAAATTCCTTTCCCAGTTTTCTGCTTCCCTTATAATCTTGGTTATACTAGTTTTGTTTCTGCAAAAAACTTTTTAATTTTATATAATCAAAATTATCTTTTACAAATTTCAAATTTTTTTCAAAAAATTCTTTAGAAAACATAAAAATTCTTTATTTAACCATAGCCAGTCAGTATTGAGATTAAACATATTAAAAACAAGGTTTTTTTTTGGTTAATAACAGCAAAATTAGCAAGGCAGTAACTTAAACCACTAAGCTTAAGTAATTATATATTCTTCACACTTTTTTATATACACTATTTTTAGCTCCCTTTAAAGAAGATAAAGTAACTTGATAAAAATTTCTATTAGTTGTTATTGTGTTTTGTAGGAAAGGTTTAAAACAGTAAAGTAACCAGAAATAAATTAAGCAAAACAAGGATGGAAATAAACTGAAAAACAACAAAGTGTTCACCCATTCCCAAATTAGTCTTCCTCATCCTTTTAAATATCAAACCTCACTCACTTTCCTTCATCTTCTATCTGACCTTTTTCATGCTCTGAAAGAGCATTTTAAGAGACTCCACTCAGAAGAGGCCACTATGGCCTGGAGGGAATATTTTAATTTTGAACTGCCTTTGTCCCCTTAGTTGGATAATTGCCACATTTCTCTAATGACTACCAGTAACCAGAAGACTCAGTTCTTGTTACTTGTGACAGATCTGAGACACATACTGGAGTAGGGAGGGAGGGAGAACAATCAGACCTCACTGCTCCTCTCCCTCCAAAAGCAAAGTTCTCAGGTACTGATTCTCTCTCTTCTTCCTCCTTTTTTTCTTTAAAAAATGTTATTTGTTATACAGAATAGTTGGAGGAGGGGGAAATACAAGAAGAAACATTAGTGAAATAAAAAAAACAAAAGATAATAATTTTTTTAAAAACTGAGGGGGGAAGCTAGGTGGCACAGTGGCTAAAGCACCAGCCTTGGATTCAGGAGTACCTGAGTTCAAATCCAGCCTCAGACACTTGACACTTACTAGCTGTGTGACCCTGGGCAAGTCACTTAACCCCCATTGCCCCACAAAAAAAGAAAGAAAGAAAGAAAGAAAGAAAGAAAAGAGTGTGGGGGGGAGGGACTAAGTGGCATGGTGGAAAGAGCACTGATCCTAGAGTAAGGAGGGCCTGAGTTCAAATCCAGCCTAAGACACTTATTGTGTGACCCTGGGCAAGTCATTCAACCCTCATTGCTTCAAAAAGAAAAAAAGAAAAAAAAGAGAAAACCAAGAGTGAGCTCTCGAACTCATGACACGCCACAGAAAAATGCCCAGAGCAGCAAAACTCACAAAAGAATGTGCTGAAATCACCTTTGTGGTAAAATATGAAAGTTTTTAACAGTCGGTTAGGATAACTGAAAGACGCCAGTTTTTCAAGGACCACCCTTTTGGGGAGGAGATGAACAGTCCGCCTGCTGCGCATGTCAGACTGCCTGCCGGGTACAGTCCGCCTGCTGCGCATGTCAGACTGCCTGCCAGGTACAGTGCGCCTGCTGCGCATGTCAGACTGCCTGCCGGGTTTTTTTTTGACTTCCGGGGTGGAGAAAAGGAGAGAGGCCTTTTTGCCTGCTGGGCGGGACTCCTGACGGCGCGGCACGGACTCTCTCTCTCCAAAGGTGGCCTTGTCGGTTGGTGGCCTTGTCGGTTGGTGGCCTTGTCGGTTTGGTGAGTTGTTATAAGGAATATAGACTAAGCTTAGACTTAAGACGATTTGTATTGTGTTTCTACTTTCCTATCCTTCTAACCAACATCACCTTGTGACTATCATAACTATAAATAAAAAGGTCTATCTAGAAAACCAAAACCTGCTTCCATTTACTAGTTTGGGAGATAAATTAAGGGAAAGGTTAAGTAGGGGAGATTTATGATCTAATATCCAATTTTAAATCTCACAGTTTTGGCGACCCCGAAGGGACCTTAAGGACCCTCCCACCCTCCCTAGTTTGGCCATAAGCCGGCCAATTCGGTGGATTTTCCAAATTACCCCCCCCCCCACGGACTTTCCCTTTGTCTAATCTCCCTTAAAGACTTTAAGCCTCTAAGAGTCTTGCTTTAAACAGAAAAGCCAGCCCAGTTTAAAGGGCAAGATGCTCGAATATTCTACTATCCCTTTGATTTTTCTCATCGGAATGTATTGGGACAGCATAACATCCCGACTTAGAGGAATAGTTTACTCAATGGTCCTTCATAACATTATTGGTTTTTTCCTCATTCAGGCAGCAAAAAGTTTTTTGTATAATAGTATACGTGAGAATCTTTGGGAAAATACGTTTAATATAAGTAGAAATTTTATGCCTGCAATTGAAATACCTTTTAATACCACATCCATAGTTCATACGACTAAGGATTTTATTTTTTTTTGGTTTTTTTTTGTTTTTGTTATTATCATTGTTTTTGTTATTATCATTGTTATGATATGGGGGAAATTCTCACATATGGAGAGAGACCTCGAAATGAAATTCTCACATATGGAGAGAGACCTCAAAATGGCTGTTTCTACTAGAGATGATCCAAGTTCAGAATCAGATCAGCAGAAACTACTCCCTCTGCAGGAAGCTATAGAACATAGTAAGAAGGGAGTGCCAATTCAAGTCAGAAAATATAGCCCCTTTAGACCAAGTGACTTGAGCGCATGGAAATCAATCATCCCTAGTTTTGAGAAAAATCCTAACACTGTAATTTCACAGTTAAGGACTATATTTAATGCATATCAACCCAGTTGGGCTGATGTTACTTGCCTTTTGGAAACTTTACTGTCCCCAACTGAGATTACAGATGTTATCTCAGCAGGAAATGCCCTTGTTGCGAAAGGTAAGGCCGATGTGGAATGGCCTCTAAAGGATCCAGAGTGGAATTATAATGATGATAGGGATTTCCAAAGATTAAAAGATGCTAGAGAAACACTTCTGAAGGGAATGGAATCTTGCTCTAGAAAACCAGAAAACTGGCAGAAATTTTTAAGCCTACCTCAGGAGGCTAATGAAAGACCAAACAGATTTTATGATAGACTTTGTGAGGCCGCTAGACAGTACACCAGATTGGATCCAGTAGATTTAAGAGATTCCTGTATCATTCTCAACACATTTGTTTATAATTCACTGCCAGAAATACGCAGATACTTTCTGAAACAATGTCCAGACTGGAGAAATCTCTCAGTAGATAGAATTAAGGAACTTGCAAATTATGTCTTTGACTCACGTGAGGAAGATCCAGATCACCCTAAACAGAGCATTCTGGCACCAGCGATTACTAGTCAGCCATGTGGATACCGGAGCAAGGACACTAAGGTGTGTTGTTACTGTCGTAAGGAGGGGCATGAATTGAGAGAATGTAGGACTTGGAGAAGAAATTCTAATTCTAATTACAGGCGAAATCAAAATAGAAATAGATCTTTTTGGAGGAATACAGAAAGGCAGTACCAGAATAATGGTAACCAAGACCCCCCTCAGAAGAGGACACAGGAATGATGGTGTCTTGGGGAGGAATGGAACATAGATAATGAAAGCCATATATTCCCAGATCCGGATTTTTTGAATGCACTTGTGCCAGTCCATTCACCTCCCCAGAGTAATGAACCACATGTCACCTTAAAAGTGGGGGAGACTTATTATGATTGTCTGCTAGACACAGGAGCCTCTAAATCAGTATTAGTAAGCAAACCAGATGCTGGGTGTAGACCTGTAGGATATTTGAATGTAGTGGGAGTCTCAGGAAAGAGCCAGAGAGTGGCAAAATTGAATCCTCGCATGGTATCTATGGGGCCCTTAACAGTAGAACATTCATTTTTACTCATGCCTGATGCCCCTGTAAATTTATTAGGTCGTGATCTCCTTTGCAAGCTTAGAGCAACCATATCTTGTGCTCCAGATGGGGCTGTCTCCTTACAATTGCCAGAGGATACTGTTCATTTATTACCAATTTTACTTACAGAAGCTCAAGGAACAGCAGGGGAGGTATCCAAAATCCCCTCTGACATTCCTGAGTCTTTATGGGCCTCATCCCCTAATGAGGTGGGGCTCCTTAAGTCTGCCATGCCTGTTACCTTTAAAGTTAAGGGGGGACCACCCCCCTCCATTCCACAGTATCCATTGTCTAGGGAAGCAATAGAAGGGATCACCCCTATAATTGAGGCTTTGAAAAGCCAGGGTATTATTATTCCATGTCATCACTCTCCATGCAATACTCCCATTTTGCCAGTTAAAAAACCCAAGCCTGGGCCAGATGGTAAACCTGTTTATCGCTTTGTGCAAGATCTTAGAGCGATTAATAATTATGTTATTCCTAGACATTCTATAGTCGCAAATCCGGCTATGATAATTTCCTCAATTCCCTATGAATCTACATGTTTCACAGTGGTAGACCTTTGCTCTGCCTTTTTCTCCATACCAGTACATGAGGACTTCCAATATTTATTTGCTTTTACCTGGAAAAATAGACAGTGGACCTGGACTAGACTCCCACAGGGATTTGTAGACAGTCCCACATTATTTTCCCAAATTTTACAGCAGGATCTGGCCTCTATTACCTTTAAAGCCTCCACACTAGTACAATATGTTGATGACTTACTTTTGGCCTCTCCTAATGCTGAAATTTGTCAGGAAGATAGCCGTCACTTACTGCTGGAGCTGCACAAGAGAGGACACAAGGTTTCCAAGACAAAGGTACAATGGTGTTTGCCCCAGGTAGAATATTTAGGATTTATTTTGGCTGCTGGAACTCGCTCTGTCTCTTCTAAGCGAGTCCAGGCCATTCAACAACTCTCTGCCCCCACTACTAAGAGGCAGTTGAGAGCCATTCTGGGAGCAGCTGGGTACTGTAGACAATGGATACCCTCTTTTGGTGAAATTACTAAACCCCTCATAGCTCTTACAAAAAGTTCTGTTCCAGACATTTTACAGTTGGATCCCCAGCATCTCTCAGCCATAAAAGAATTAAAACGGGCCTTGTTATCAGCACCTGCCCTAGGACTGCCAGATTATAGTAAGCCTTTCACTCTCTTTGTGCATGAACAAAGGGGGGTGGCTTCTGGAGTCCTGACTCAGTCACTGGGGCCTAACCAGCGTCCTATAGCCTACTATTCAATTCAGCTGGACCCTGTAGCGGCTGGAGTGCCACCTTGCCTTAGAGCAGTGGCGGCCACAGCGCTTTTGGTAGAAAAAGCCTCTGATTTGGTCCTAGGTAACCCTCTAACTGTGCAATGCCCTCACGAAGTGGAGGCTCTCTTACTACGTCACAGGACACAAGCCTTTTCAGATCAAAGGCTGGCTAAGTATGAAATAACCCTGTTAGGTAATGAGAATATCACTTTAAAACGCTGCACAGTTCTTAATCCAGCAACACTACTCCCTAATTTACCATTCTCGGGGGAACCGTTGCATGACTGTGCTTCTTTAGTTGATATGGCTGAAAAACCCCGTGATGATCTTTTTGATACACCTTTAGAAAATCCTGATCTTGTCCTCTATACAGATGGTTCCTCATTTATGAGAGAGGGAACCCGTTTTACTGGAGCTGCTGTAGTTTCTGATTATGACACCCTCTGGGCAGCTTCTCTGCCTTCCCATTTTAGTGCACAGGCTGCTGAACTTGTGGCTCTTACACAGGCCTGTAATATAGCTAAAGATAAGAGTGCCACCATTTTTACTGACTCGAAATATGGCTTTGGCATATGCCACTTTATTGGTATGATTTGGCGTCAACGAGGCTTTCTAACATCCTCGGGCAAGGCTATTGCCAATGGGGACCTTCGTTTATTATTTATATGTCATTATACTCTGGGTATGGTTTGGAATTATTGTATATATCACTAATATATTCTCAGTTATGCAGCATAGCACACATTTTTACCATCATATTGTCTTTGGTGAAATTAATGAGATTTCAGAAATATGGAAACTTATCATTTCAGAGACTAACTTGCTGTGAACTCTGACGCAGGCCCTGGAGAGAATATATGTGCAACAAAAGGAGAGACAGGTATACGTAAGTCCATGGTTTGCTTATGATGGTGACTATGTAGAGCACAATTACTAGGCACAGTCCAGTATTCATCCTCTCTCCCTCCTAATTTAACCTAATTTAACTGAACTTATTTATCTTTTTATCTCACTCAGTTGAATTCACCTGTGGCCTAGCACAATCACTGGCTGTCTCAGAACCATGAGATATGGTATGATAACCTTTCCATAACATTTTCAGGTGTCATGAACACATACTAAATTTGGCTTTGATCCAGACACATGGTGGTAAAAAGTGTTACACATTGCATAACTACCTCAACCCTCTATTACAAGTCTAACCATATAAAGGAGGGAATGTAATGGAATTTATTAATTTGATCATTGACAATGCTATGCTAAGGTTTTAAAAATACAGCAATTCAAACAGTTAAAGAAGATAATCCAGCTTTCCAGACCAGAGTCCAGAATCCAGTTTTCCAGACCAGAATCCAGTTTCCTCCTGATGACATCTTACCACTTCAAGAAGACAAGAGAACTCAGAGACTTTATATGAACTGTTTTGCTTTATTAGCTTTTACTATCTCCTTTCTGTTATATACTATCTGTAACATGTACTCTCTGCAGAGGCTCTCCCTTTGCAAGACTAATGTCAAAGCGTCGGTTCATGAGGAAAAAAAAAAAATCGCCCCTCTGGACAAAACTTTCCTCTCTTCCTTTTCTGTATTGTTGTTCGCATATTATTAGTCAGCAAAAGTTATTATATTCTTTTTACTGTTCCATCAAGGAAACATTCCGTTTCTTGAGGAAGCAAAGGGGGGAAATGTGGTAAAATATGAAAGTTTTTAACAGTCGGTTAGGATAACTGAAAGACGCCAGTTTTTCAAGGACCACCCTTTTGGGGAGGAGATGAACAGTCCGCCTGCTGCGCATGTCAGACTGCCTGCCGGGTACAGTCCGCCTGCTGCGCATGTCAGACTGCCTGCCAGGTACAGTGCGCCTGCTGCGCATGTCAGACTGCCTGCCGGGTTTTTTTTTGACTTCCGGGGTGGAGAAAAGGAGAGAGGCCTTTTTGCCTGCTGGGCGGGACTCCTGACGGCGCGGCACGGACTCTCTCTCTCCAAAGGTGGCCTTGTCGGTTGGTGGCCTTGTCGGTTGGTGGCCTTGTCGGTTTGGTGAGTTGTTATAAGGAATATAGACTAAGCTTAGACTTAAGACGATTTGTATTGTGTTTCTACTTTCCTATCCTTCTAACCAACATCACCTTGTGACTATCATAACTATAAATAAAAAGGTCTATCTAGAAAACCAAAACCTGCTTCCATTTACTAGTTTGGGAGATAAATTAAGGGAAAGGTTAAGTAGGGGAGATTTATGATCTAATATCCAATTTTAAATCTCACACCTTCTAACCAAGAACTGCTTGGAAGGTCAGAAGGAGGGAGCTGCTGTGCTGATACAGGAGTCAAGCCCAACCCCACAGTCACCCTGACACAGATCCAGTCCCAGGAAGGTCTCACCAGAGAAGGAGACCCCCCAGAGCCTCTGAATCACCTGAAGCGCCAGTGTCATCTGGAACTAAGCTTACAGTCTGGTGAGAGGGCTGAGCCCTGGGCAGGGGGGAGACTACAGGGGTCTATGCTGGTGCTGAGACAGAACTTGGATTTTTCACCCCTGCTGAGAACCAGGAGGTAGGCTCAAGTAGCAGTGGCCCAGGTGGGAGAGGGGCACAGACTCATCAGAGCTAACAACTACAACACACAAAGCTGATTGATTAGCAAGTTGGTCTGGGGTTATCTATGGACCAGGGAACAGGCCAGGCCAGTGAAGAACCTGATCCTCCTTAAATCATACCACCTGGGACTTCTTAAGCTTGGGATACTGCAGCCTGGAAACAGTGCCCCACTTTAAGGAGCTAAAAGTCAAGCAAAAGAAAGGCAAGATGAGCTGACAGAGAAAGGTGAGGACCATAGAAAGTTTCTTCATCAACAAGGAAGAGGGGCACCCTCAGAGGAAGATGTCAACATCAGGGCCCCTATAGCTAAAGCTTCCAAGAAAAATACGAATTGTTCTCAGGCCATAGAGGTGCTCAAAAAAGACTTTGAAGATAAAGTTAGAGAGGTAGAGGAAAAAATGGAAAGAGAAATGAGGATGATGCAGGAAAGACATAAGAAAAAAGTCAACAGCTTGAAAAGCCAAATTGGCCAAATGGAAAAGGAGGTACAAAAGCTCTCTGATGAAAATAACTGCCTAAGAATGAGGATTGAACAAATGGAAGCCAGTGACTTTATGAGAAACCAAGACACAATAAAACAAATCCAAATGAATAAAAAAAATAGAGGGCAATATGAAATATCTTCTGGGAAAAAATGCTGACCTGGAAAATAGGTCCAGGAGAGATAATTTGAAAATTATTGGTCTACCTGAAAACCATGATCAAGGAAAGAGTTTAGACATCATCTTCCAAGATATTCTCAGGGAAAATTGCCCTGAAATTCTGGAAGCAAAAGATAACATAGAAATTGAAAGAATTCACCAATCACCTCCAGAAAGAGATCCCAAAAGGAAAACTCCTAGGAATATTATAGCCAAATTCCAGAGCTCTCAGGTCAAGGAGAAAATATTGCAAGCTGCCAAAAAGAAAGAATTCAAGTACTGTGGAGCCCCAGTCAGGATAGCACAAGATCTAGCAGCTTCTACATTAAAGGACTGGAGGGCATGGAATATGATATTCCAGAGAACAAAGGAAATGGGATTACAACCAAGAATCACCTACCCAGCAAAACTCAGCATAATCTTTCAGAGGAAAAAGTGGGACTTTAAGGAAAAAGAAGACTTTCAGATATTTGTGATGAAAAGACCTGAACTGAATGGCAAATTTGACTTTCAAATACAAGTCCCTAGGGGGCAGCTAGGTGGTGCAGTGGATAGAGCACCAGCCCTAGAGTCAGGAGGACCTGAGTTCAAATCCAGCCTCAGACACTTGACACTTACTAGCTGTGTGACCCTGGGCAAGTCACTTAACCCTCAATGCCCCGAAAAAATAATAATAATAAATAAAATACAAGACCCTAGAGAACCATAAAAAATTGGAGCTGGGGGACATACCTGGGGTTGTACAGTGGACAACTGTCTTGTGTCTGAGACTGGGTTTTGACTGGGATCCCCCCGGGTCCAGGGGTGATGCTTTGTCCACTGTGTCACTAAGCTAGGTGATGACATCTTTAGGGTTAAGTTGAGGGGCTGAAGGGAATGCACTGGGGGAGGGGGAAGGGCAGAAGTGAAATCCCACATGAAAGAAACAGGAAAAGGCTTATGGAGTGGGGGAAGAGATAGGAGAGGAGCAGGGCAGTAAATGAATTTTACACTTATTAGAAAAGGCTCAAAGACCTTAAACTCATCAGAGCTGGCTCAAGGATGGACTAACACACACACACACACACACACACACACACACACACACACACACACACACACACAACTGGGTGGAGTAATCTATTTAATCTGGGCAGTAAATGAACCTAACACTCATCAGAATTGGCTCAAAGACCTCAATCTCATTAGAATTGGCTCAAGGAGGGAATAATGTACACACTCAATTGGGTGGAGTAATCTCTATAACCCTGCAGGAAAATAGGAGGGGAAGAGGATAAAGAGAGAGGGGTAAAAGAAGGAAGGGCAGAGTGGGGGAGGGGACAGACAGAAGCAAATCCCTTTTGAAGGGATAGGATGAAAGAAGATGGATAATAGAATAAATATCATGGGGCAGGGAATAGGATGGAAGGGAAACAGTTAACAATAGTAATCATGAAAAAGAGAAAAGGGGGGAAAATTGTACAAAAAATATTTATAGCAACTCTTTGGGGAGGCTAAGCATTGAGAATCAAGGGAATGTCCATCAATTGAGGAATGACAGAAAAAGCTGTGCTATACGATTGTAGTGGAATGGTCTTGTGCTACAGGAAATGACAAACAGGATGATCCCTGAAAAACCTGGAAAGACTAATTAACATCTATGTATAGTGCAGTGAGCAAAGCTGGGAGGACATTGTGCATAGTGACAGCAGTATTGTTCAATGAGCAATTGTGAATGACTTAACTACTCTCAGCAATGCAATGATTCAAGACAATCCAAAGGAACTAATGAGGAAGCTTACCATGCACCCCCATAGAAAGAACTGATAAAAAGAACACTTGTGGATTGTACATATATAACCTGGTTGTGATCTTATGGAGGGGGAGAGGAAAGGGAGGGAAAAAAATTTGGAACTCTAAATCTTATGAAAATGAATGTTGAAAACTACCCTCAGGGCAGCTAGGTGGTATAGTGGATAGAGCACTGGCCCTGGAGTCAGGAGGACCTGAGTTCAAATCCAGCCTCAGATACTTAACACTTACTAGCTGTGTGACCCTAGGCAAGTCATTTAACCCCAATTGCCTCACCAAAAAAAAAAGAAAAGAAAAAGAAAACTACCCTTACATATAACTGGGGGGAAAAAAACAAAAAACAAAAGATAGTCCATCAAAAAACAACTGATTAAAAGAAACTGTGGGGGCAGCTAGGTGGCGCAGTGGATAAAGCATTGGCCCTAGATTCAGGAGGACCTGAGTTCAAATCCAGCCTCAGAAACCTGACACTTAACTAGCTATGTGACCCTGGGCAAGTCACTTAACCCTCATTGCCCTGCAAAAAAAACAAAAAGAAACTGTAATGAAAAGTCTCACAGAGGAACATCACCAAAATCCAGAGATTTTATGTCAAAGAAAAAAATACTAAAGGAATGCAGAAAGAAAGTTCAAAGCACCAAAAAGCCATAGTCAAGATAACTTAATACTTGGTAGAGCCTAAAAGAGATTGTGGAATACAATATTCCAAAAAGGTAAAGTTATATAGGCATGTAACCAAGAACATCTTGTGCCATAAAAATAAGTATAATTCTACAGAGGGAAAATGAGCATACAATGAAATAGACTTCCAAGATCAGAGTGGAGTAGAAATTTTGAAGCGATAACACAAGTAGTCAAAGTAAACTAAAAAAGTTAATACCTTTGAGAAATTGAGAAAGATTATACAAGAATGAAGTGTTTAAATTCTAATGTAGGGAAAAGAGAAGTCAGGTTAAGTCAACAAGCTTTTTAACTAAGTGCCTACTCTGTGGCAGGATACAAAGAATATCAACAAAGGCAAAACCAATTCTTATTCTCAAGTACCTCAGAGAACAAGTAAACAACTATGTACAAATAAGACACGGACAGGATAAATTGGAAATAATCTCTGGCACTAGAAGAAGGACCTCAGGAAGGGATTCTTGCAGAAGATCAGATTTTAGTTGAGACTTGAAAAAAGATAGGAAAGCCAGGAAGCAGAGACAAGGAGGGAGATCATTCCAAGCATGGGAGGCAAGAGAGTGAAAAGGCATGAGCTCTGAATATGAAATGCCTTATACAAGTAGCAGCAAGGAGTCCAGTGTTACAAGATGGTAGAGCACATAAGTAAAGTGTAAAAACATTGTAAAGATAGAAAGAAGTTTAGGAAGGGCTTTATAGTCAAATAGAGGATTTATATTTGATAAAATAAATGGAAATAACAGGGAAACACTGTAATAGATGGTGACATGATCAGATTTGTACTTTAGGGAGATCTTTGAAGTTTACAGAATGGAGGACAGACTTGAGTGGGAAGAGACTAAAGTCAGAAAGAGCAAATAGAAGGCTATTTCAACAATCCAGGTATAAGATGATGATGAGGTGGTAGGAATATTAGAGGAGAGGAGACATAGAAGAAAAATGTTAAAAAGATAAAATTGAAAGGACTTGGAAATAGATATTGAATATAGAATGTGAGGAGTCCAAGATGATACTTGGGCTGCAAGCAGTGCCCTTGACAATAATAGTGAAGTTAAAAAGAGAAGATTTGGAGGGAAAGATAATGAGTTTGACTTTGGACATGCTGAGTTTAAGCTGTCTAAGGGACATTTCAAGCTGAAATGTCCAATAGACTGGAAATCAGAAGAAAGGTTGGGGCTAGATAAATAGATCTAAAATTTTTCTGTATAGAGATAATCCTTAAATCCAAGGGAATTAATCAAATCACTGAACTATTTTAAATAGAACAGGAGAAGAAAAGAGGGCATAGACCAAAGTCCTGTGAGAAACCTCTAATTACCAGACAAGACTTGGATGAAGGAAGGAGGGAGACAACAATCATACATTAAGCACCTACTATGTGCCAGGTACATGCTAAGTGCTTATAAATATTATCTCACCTGACTCCCCCAAAACCCTGCAAAGTAAGTGCTATTATTCCAATTTTACAGCTGAAGAAACAGAAGTAGACAGAGTTTAATGCCTCCAGTGGTCTTCCTAACTCCAGGCTCAGCACTCTATCCACTGTGCCATCTACCTGCCTGAAGATAAGATAAAGGAGACTGAGAAGCCAGATAGAAAGTAGAAGGAAAACAGAGAGACAGGAAAGAGTAATAAACAGTGTCAAAGGCAATAGAGAGATCAAGAAGGATGAGGATTGAGAAAAGGCAATTAGATTTGGGAATTAAAAGACCATGAGTAATTGAAAAGATTAATTTCATTTGAATGATGAGTTCAAAACACAGACTTCTGAAAGACACTAATCAAAGAAGACCTTCTCAAAGAGTTTAACCACAAAAAGGAGAAGAGAGAGAGTATGACAGCTGGTAGAAATGGCCAGATGGAGGGAGGATTCTGAGAATAAGGGAGATGGGCATGTTTATAGATAGTAGCAAAGCAACCAATAGATAAGGAGAGACTGAAGATTAGGGAGAGTAGTGATGACAGAGGGGATAATTTGCTGGAGAAAACAGAATGGAATGATATCACAGGTATGTACAGGCAGCCAGGTGATACAGCAGCTAGAACTCTAGGCCTAGAGTCACTCAAACCTGAGTTCAAATGTCTCCGGCATTTACTAGCTGTGTGACACTAGGTAAGTCACTTAAGCCACTGTCTGCCTCAGTTTACTCAATTGATAAATAGGGCTCATAATAGTATTTGCTTCACAAGTTGTGAGAATCAAATGAGAGATTTATAAAGCACTTAGCTCAATGCATGGCACATAGTAGGCATTTAATAAATGCTTCCCCTTACCTCGAGGGTTTGCCTTGCCAAGGAGAAGGTTCACCTCTTTTTAGGGACAAAGGAGGAAATAATGGCAGAAAATATCTAAGTGATATGAGTTAAAGAAGACAGAGCTCTCAATGGATGGCCTCAATTTTTTCAGTGAAATACAAGGTAAGGTACCCAGCTGAAATATTAGAGAAGGTGAGTCATGGGAATTTTAAGGAGAAAGAAACAAGTATCCCCTCAAAACCCCGATGTGATCAAAGGTCACAGAGAGTGACATCAAAGGACTTGGGGAGGCTTATGTTATGCTTTAGTTATTTTAAAAGGAGAAAGAAAATGAAAGGGAAAAAAGTACAGTAAGAGAAGGGTAGATTTAAACAGTTTTACCAGCATGAATACAATACAAACAAGGAAGAAGGACAAGAGAGGACAGGAGAGAGAGAGAATAAGTTCAGTTTAGAAATACATTCAGCTCAACAGGGAAACAGAAAGGGATACAATAAAGAGGAGGATAAGTATAAGAGACTAAGATAGAGAGAAATATGCAGTTAAAATTACTGTAAATATAAATGAAATGAACTCACACAGAAAAGAAGACAGCTAGTTGAATTAGAAAGCAGAATCCAACAATGTTCTTTACAAGAAAAGCTCTTGAAACATAAAGATTCACGTTTAACAAAACCTATTACACTTTACCTGCTCTAAAAAAAAATAGGGAGAGCAATTATTTTTCTCAAAGCAAGACCAAAAATGTACTCAATTAAAAGAGATAAGTAGAAAAACTACATTATACTTAAAGGAATCAGATGATAATGATACTTAATATTATGTATCCAATAGCATGGTATCTAAATTATTAAAGAAAAGCTAAATGAGTTAAAAGAAGAAATAGACACCAACACTATAATAACTGGGCACTTCAATATTCCCCTTTTAAACCTAGAAAAAACCAACAAAATACATAAAAAGAAAGAAGTTAAGGAATTGAATAGAACTTTAGAAAAGTTAAATATGACAGACTGCTGACTATTAAAGAATGGGAATAGAAAGACAATATCTTTATCACCACTGAATGACCTCTAAAAAATTGAGATACATTAAGACATTTAAAAACTCACAAATGTAGAAATAAAGAAATCTTAAATACACTTATTAACCAGAGTGAAATAAAAATTGTCTTCATGGGATTAGACCTATAGGTCACATACTTATGACTGGAAGAAACCTTATAGGTCATCTACCCCAACCTCTTCATCTTACAGATTATAAAACAGAGGAACATAGTTGTTGGGTGAATTTTCCAGGATCAAACAAGTGTTAAGTATCAGAGAGAGGATATGAATCCATGTCTTTCTAACTCCAAGACCAGAGACCTATCCATTATGCTATAGTGCCCATGAATGGCTGCTGAAGAAAGGATTAAAAAATTATTTGGAGACTAACTTAATCTTAAACAGTTGGTGGGGCAAAGAAACAATCATGCATTAACAGATAACTTGATCAAACAAAATGACAACAATGAGAAAATATACCAAAAGTAGAGCTTCCAAACTGATGCTCCTGTGCAAAATTAAGAATAATACAAGATGAAAAAACTCTGTGATAGCACAAAGTTCATAATTTATGGTTAAAGATTTAAAGTTTATCCTACAAGCATCACAAGAAAATTAAGATCTAGTCAAAGCAGTCATTAGGAGGAAATTTATATCTCTAAACATTTTAAACCCTTCCCCCCCCAAAAAAATGAAAGAAAAAACAGATCAATGAACTAAATAAGCAACTAAAAGATCTAAAAATACCAACAAATTTTAAAACTCCCATCTAATATAAAAATTAAAATTCTGAAAAATCAAAGATATTAAAAAATTCAAAACAACAACAACAACAAAAAACCCCTAACTAGACTGATGAATAAAACTAAGACAAATCATTAGCTAATCTTATTTTTAAAAGAAAAAGAAAACCAGAGTACAAGATTCAAACATGGAAAAGGACAATTCTAACAAATGAAGAAAAAAACCTAAATAATTAGGATCTATTTTGCCCAACTAAGTGTCAACAAAACTAATAGTGTAAATGAAATGAACATAGTAAATATATAAAATGCCCAGACAAAACAGAAAAATAATCCAACCTCAGAAAAAGAAACCAAAGCCATAAGTGAACTCCAAGAGGAAAAAAAAAAAAACAACTCGCATCCATATGGATTCAAAGAACAATCAATTCCAATATTATATAAATTTTTTGTAAAATAGGAATAGGAAATATATTGACACACATACTAGGAAAAGACAAAAAAGAGAGAAAACTATAGAACAAATGAACGGTCCCTAATGAATAGTGACAAAATATTTTCAATAAAATATTAGCACAAATGGTATATCAAAAAAATTATACATTATGACTAAGAAGGATTTAATCCAGGGAAGCAAGGTTGGTTCAATATTAGGAAACCTAAAAACAAAACTGACCACATTCATAACAAAAAAGTCACATTCTTTTATCAACAGATTCATACAGTCTTTTGACAAAATCCATTATCCATATACATTAAAAACACCAAAAAGGATAGGAATAAATGGACTTTTGTCTAACTTTATATGATATATAATTAAAACAGCCAGCATTATACATAATGGAGATAACAAACTAGGCACCTTTCTTGTAGGATCAGCAGTAATTAGAATAAAGATGTCCACTACCCCAGCATTATTTGACACAGTACTAGAAATGTTAGCTATAGAAATATGAAAAGAAAAAGAAATGAAGGGAATAAGCATAGCCAAAGAAGAAACAAAATAATCAAGTTTTATAGATGATGTGATGGTTTCCTGAGAGAACCTGAAAGTCAACTGAAAAGTAATTAAAACCAAAGGCCACCAAAGTTCAGAATATAAAGTAATCTAAATAAATTGTCAATCTGTGTTTTGAACAAAACAATTTAGCATGAAATTCTGCTCAAAATAACCACATACTATATAAAATATTTGGGAGTCTAAATAAAACACACACAAAAACTATAGGAATTCAAGTACAAAATACCTTTACAGAAACAAAGCTAGAGAGAGGGGAGAGAAAGGGAAGAGATGGAAGGAGGCAGGGAGGCAGGGAGGCAGGGAGGCAGGGAGGCAGGGAGGCAGGGAGGCAGGGAGGCAGGGAGGCAGGGAGGGAGGGAGGGAGGGAGGGAGGGAGGGAGGGAGGGAGGGAGGGAGGGAGGGAGGGAGGGAGGGAGGGAGGGAGGGAGGGAGGGAGGGAGGGAGGGAGGGAGGAAGGAAGGAAGGAAGGAAGGAAGGAAGGAAGGAAGGAAGGAAGGAAGGAAGGAAGGAAGGAAGGAAGGAAGGAAGGAAGGAAGGAAGGAAGGAAGGAAGGAAGGAAGGAAGGAAGGAAGGAAGGAAGGAAGGAAGGAAGGAAGGAAGGAAGGAAGGAAGGAAGGAAGGAAGGAAGATTTATATAGAGGTTACTATGTGCCAGGCATTGTGCTAAGTGTTTTATAAATATTATCTCATTTGATCCTAACAATGACCCTGTGAGGTAGGTACTATTATCCTCATTTTATAGATGAAGAAACTGAGGCAAACAGAAGTTCAGTGATTTGCCCACAGTCACAATTAATAAGCATCTGGGGCCAATTCTGAATTCAGGTCTAGCTGACTCCAGGTTCAGCATTCTTATCCACTGTACCACCTAGCTGCTTCTATAATAATATGACAACATTCAGAATTTTAGGGATTCTGCCAAGTGAGTTCTTAGGAGAAAATACATATTTTTAAAAACTGTCTTTAAAAAAATTAGTACAAGAACAGATCAATAAATTGGGCAAACAACTAAAAACACCCTAGAAAATAATAAATGAAAATACCCCAATTAAACAACAAATTAGAAATTCTAAAATCCAAAGAGATTAAAAAATTGTTTTAAAAATTAAATTAATAACTAAAATTAGGAGCTAGTTTAAAAAAACCAAAATAATCCATTTGCTAAGTTTATTTTTTTTAAAAGAGAAAAAATTTTTACTCCCATCATATATCTTAAAAGTGAAATTAGCATTGGCCCTGGATTCAGGAGGACCTGAGTTCAAATCCGGTCTCAGACACTTAACACTTACTAGCTGTGTGACCCTGGGCAAGTCACTTAACGCCAACTGCCTCACCAAAAAAATAAAAGTGTAATTACAACAAATAAAGAGAAATTTAGAAATTATTTTGCCTAATCACATGCCAATATAATTGACATTCCAAATGAAATAAACAAATATTTTTTAAAATATAAAATACCTAGGGTGAAAGCACAAGAACAAGAGGCCTTAACTTAATCTCAGAAAGAAAGTTGAACAAGACATTAATGAGCCCTCAAAGATGAAATATGCTACCCATCTCCTGACAAAGAGGTGAGAGACTCAGGATAAAGACCGAGATAGATTTGTGGGGTGTTGGGGAGGATACAACATGGGAAATGGAAAGCTCAGTGGCTCAGTGGATAAGGTGCCTGGCCTTGAAGACCTGAGTTCAAATCTGACCTTGGACACTTACTAGCTGTGGAACCCTGGACAATTCACTTAACCCTGTTTGCCTCAGTTTCCTCATCTGTAAAATGAGTTGGAGAAGGAAATCGCAAACCAGTCTAGTATCTTTGCCAAGAAAACCCCAAATAGGATCATGAAGAGTCAGACATGACTGAAAACAACTGAACAACAAAAACATGGGCAATGGAGGAATTTGTCTTAACTATACATATTCCAATGATTTTTTTAATGGGGAGGAGAAGGTGAGAGGACCAGAAGGTAGATTTTTGTTAGTAGAAAAAAATTTTAAACAAATACATAGGAGAGAACAAAAACTGAAAAAAAATCACAAATAAGCAGTGGTGTTTTGAAAGGTACAATTTGAATTTAGTTTATATTTTAAAAGAAAATGAAGCTGTACATTATAGAGATCTGCAGATTTACATATAATCTTTTTCTGTTCTACTATGTATATAGAAATACTCATTTTATTTGGTATTTATTAACTTCAAAATAAGAATTTAAAGGATGAAGGCTATTCTTGAGATACCCTTAAAGACATTACTATCTCCCATGAATAGTTTAGGGATTCAACTATATGAAAATAAGGGGATAGACCAAAGGACTTTCAAAGACCCTCTTTCTTTGCTTAAGAGCAAAGAGTCATAAAATCTGGGATTCTATGACTTTCTTAGACATCACAGCAGCATTTGGGGACATTATTACAAATACATATCTTCCACAAAGTTCTTACCTGATATGTGTTGCAGGAAGAGATTCATACTGACGTGACAAAAATAGTTCTCTATGTTTCAGTTGATGTTTCTGTTTATCTGTCAAATCAGCATCTACTGAAGTTTCAGATTCTTCTTCAATCTCTTCTACAAAAGTATAAGAGAAAGACACCATTAGATAGGACTATTACAAACATTACACTTCTCTGCACATTATCAACTAGAATATTTTTTAATATTCCAGCATTTAATTTTTAAAAAATAATTATACTATTTTTTTTAACATTTTTTAAAATTTCAAGTTCCAAATTCTCTCTCTCCCTCCAGTTCCTTCCCAACTCCAGTCTCTCCCCAATCCATTGAGAAGGCAAGCAATATATCAACTATCCATGTAAAGTATTTTATTGTAAAATATATTTCTATATTAGCCATGATGCCCCCCCCCACAAAAAAAGGCAAGAAAAACAAAGTAAGTGAAAAAGGTATCCAACATTTAACTTCATGCTTTTCTTCATTTCTTTGGTCCTGCCCATAGATAAGTATATTTGTCTGGGTTGGGGCCAAGTGTAGAAACAGTAAGCCAGAGCCCTGGATTCATGAGGACTTGAGTTCAAATTTGGCCTTAGACACTTGATACTTACTAGTTGTGTGATCCCTGGGCAAGTCACTTAACCCTCATTGCCCTGCCAAAAATAAATAAATGGAATTTTAAAAATAAAAGACTGAACTTTTTAAAAAAGGAATTACTGCCTTTCTTGGAAGATGCAAGTAATCTTCCCTGTGTCACTGTATCAGCACTATACATTATTTATCACTGAGTACACAGGAATGTAAAGTTATCCATTAACACCAAGGCCTCTGCCCTAGAACCTACTCCTCCTTTCTTCATCACTGGTCCTAGGAGATTGAAGCTTTAACTCTAGCCCTTCTAAGTAACAGGATTTCATCTACTCTGCCCATTACCACCACAGTAAGACTATAACCTTCCATACTAATCAACACCCAATGACGCCATCTGAAGTCTCCCTCCAGAATCCTACTGCTAAATGGATGGCAAAAAATATCTCCATTTTCCACAGTCAAAGTACCACCCATCCCAGCACTCAACTACTAAATGATAAACCTCTTAATGACTTGATTTTGTTATTGGTTAGTCATTTCAGTTGTGTCCAACTCTTTATGACCCCATTTGGAATTTTCTCAGCAAAAGTACTGGAGAGGTTTGCCATTTCCTTTTCAAGCTCATTTTACAGATGAGGAAAGTGAGGTATTAAGTGACTAGCCCAGAGTCTCACAGCTAATAAGTGTCTGAGGCTAGATTTGAACTCATGAAGATGAGTATTCCTGATTCCAAGCCCAGTGTTCTATATACACTGTGCCACCTGGCTGCCCAATGACTTAACTACTTCTAAGGAAAGGACTTCAGAAACTAGGATGAACCTAGAACAAAGTGTATATTTTACATGCAATGTATTTTTTTACTCTGCATCGTCCCTGTGCAATTTAAGATTCTAAATGTGGATTCTAATCTGTTCCCCCAGTTTGGGGGAAACTGACTAAAAATCACTGATAAAACGAGTTTAGGTTTTTAAGGGTTTATTGGAAAATAGAAAGAAAAAGATTGAGAACAGAATTCTAACAGCCTGGCATTCCTATCTTTCTTCAAATTTCCTGTGAAGTCCTCTGCCGCCACCACCATCAAGTCAGGAAGCCAAAAAGGCCAGCGCTCTCTGCGCAGGCTCCCTTTCCTCCTTCCTGTCTCCTCCCAGACCATAGGAGGCTCCTCAAGTTGATTGGCTGGTAGCTTTGACAGACAGCACCCATGAGCAAACATCATTTCCTGACGCCAAGGAAAAGCCACAATGCCTCTGAGGCATTTTCCTCATGGTGGAGCTTTCCACAGCAAGTCTCCAGTAGGTGGCGTCATTCCAATCATTACATCCCCTGCGCTTGTAAGATTAGGCAAAGAAACTAGTACTAAATATGTTCATTTAGAATCCTAAAGTTTAGGAGATCAAATATTTACCAACCCCCACAGCCTGACTTTATCTCCTTGTCCTTCATCCTTTCATTCTTTCCAAGCTTCCCCTTCCTCTCTTTTTTTTTTCTTTCTTTCTTTTCTTTTTTTTTTTTTTTGCGGGGCAATGGGGGTTAAGTGATTTGCCCAGGGTCACACAGCTAGTAAGTATCAAGTGTCTGAGGTCGGATTTGAACTCAGGTACTCCTGAATCCAGGGCTGGTGTTTTATCCACTGCGCCACCTAGCTGCCCCCCCTTCCTCTCTTTAGAGTGCTGTCCTTATAGTTAAGCAATTCAACTCTACCTTACTCTTTACCCACCCCCCCCATCCCTTGCTCCTTTACCCTACCAATACTTAGACTCCATTCTGCATCTGCTGCCCTGCCTCGTTTCAACTTCATAAAACAAGAAGCTCCCTCCCTAATCACCTCTAATTTCATGCCTTTCTAACTCAAACCTTGACTGACAAGCTCCCTCAGCCTCCCCTCCCCTCCAATTGGAGGACTGGAGGGTAGAGTGCCAAATTCTAGACAATACCTTCCTTTATAGAGGGCAGAAATGGGACTTATGGTTGACTCCACTTTGTATCTGCTGCTCTGGTCTGGTTTCAGCAGCACAGAATAAGATGCCCTCACACCAGGAACCTCCTGGCTCCCTCCCCTCTTTATTGCCTCCTTTTGTGTATTGTCTCCTCCATTAAACTGTAAGCTCCTTGAAGGCAGAGACTCTTACTTTTTATTAATTGTATCTCCATGGCTTAGCACAGTGTCTGGCACGTAGTAGGTGCTTAATAAATGTTTATTGAACTGGATTGGATTAGACCTTGTCAAAGTGTTGTTTTGTCTCTAGTTCTAGAAGAAGACCATGACATGGGGGAGGCGATGTCATGGCTTGTAATGGATTTAAATGAGGAAGGACCGTGCAAAATTACCAGACTCGCTCTTTCCTCTGGAGCCACCTGTGCTGATATATATCTTGCCACTGGACCTTGCCAAATAGCAATCTGGAGTTACCCACCATCCTGTTTCTCCAGTTGAAAAATGATGATGAAAGTTATGCAACAGAAAATAATGATAGTAAAAGTCATACAACACAGAAGAACAAGTGCATTATAAATTTACATTATTTAATCTCAGCTAGGCCACTCACTGCAGCAGAATAATCATTTTCTTCTTTACTGGTTCACTCTCTCTCTCACACTCCTCACAACAGCTGCTCCAAAACCTTCTTTCCTCAAGGGCAATATAATATCATGCCTCAAGACCAGTAATTCTTAACTTGGGGTCCACAGACCTCCAGGTTAATTGATGTCTGTGGCACAAAAAAGTTTCAGAACCCCAGCTCTACATTCTCTCACTTGGTGAATTTACCTGCCCCTTAGGGAAATTATCTAGGTGCAGATGATTCCCAGATCTATATATCTATATATCCAACCCTAGTCATGCCAGGGTAGGAGTGGGGATAAGCTCCTACTCTCTATAAAATGCTCCAGTGGCATGTGTCTCAAATAGCCTCTGACAACCAAAACCCAACTCCTGGCCTTCTCAGGGTGGAACTGTTTCCACTGACAGGAGAAGGGACGAAGGCAAGTCACTGGCGTCTTAAAACCAGTCATTTCGGGCAGGTGGGGCTCATCAGCCTTGGCAGGAAATTCACCTAGGGGAAGGAAACCCTGATTTTAAACCTCTGCTGCCTTGCAGCTATACCTATATATGGGAAAGGCTTCGGGAGTTAATCCTGAGGAAAAATCAGGAGTTGGAGTCCCTTAGGCAGTTGGATGTTGGACATCACATCCCTCTGGCAACTCCTTCAGTGGCACTGGTGCCAAACTGTACTGGTTCTGCCTCTCCTTTGGATCCACCAATATCGTGGAGAGGGAAAACCTGCTGCATGGGCAACAGCTTGTTTTCTATATTGATCCACCCAGGCCAGCGCCCTAGAGAGGACACTCCAGCTACTCCTCATGGGGTAGATACAACATGGGATGCAGCAGTTACCAGTTATAAGTCACTTGCCCAACTGACGTAGGGCTCGACACCAGGGGCTGCATTCGACGGTGGGAGGAATGATCGAGTTCCACTGGATAGCTACTACCCGCCTAAAGCTGGGCAAACCCCAGCCAGTAAGGTGTTGTCCTGTCACAGTTCATCTTCCTCATTGGGTGCATGGGGATTAAAGTTACGGCCTGACAGGTGAACTGAAGCATTGGCACCAGTAAAGAATAAAGTTAACTCACATTCCAAGCCACCTGTCCTAAAGTTGGGCAGTTGGACTGTCCGGACTATGATGACCGGACTCTCAAACGACCTACAAGCAGTCAGAGACTTTCGGAAAACAGCGGTGATAAACAACGAGCTATGGAGACTAAATGTTGACATTGCGGATTTGCAGGAAACGCAAATCACAGACTCTGGAAGGCTGAAGGAAAAGGATTACACATTCTTCTGGAAGGGCAAAACTTTGGCAGAACCATGGGAACATGGTATGGGCTTTTCTGTGAAAAACATGTTGCTGAAAATGATTGAATTGATTGCCAACAGTACTGAGAGACTGCTCACACTTCGTCTGAATACAATCGAAGGCCCTGTGAATCTTATCAGCATATATGCTCTGACATTAACAGCTTCACAACAGAACAAAGACGAGTTCTACAATAAGCTGGAAACAACGCTAAGAGCTATCCCCAGATATGAATTCATCATTCTTCTGGGTGATTTTAATGCAAGAGTTGGCTCTGACCACGTGTCCTGGTCAACATGCCTCAGGCCATATGGCATTGAAAGGATTAATGAAAATGGGCAAAGACTGTTGGAATTTTGTGCTTACCACGATTTGTGTGTATCCAACTCATTTTATAAGTCCAGGCCACAGCACAAAGTATCATGGAGACACCCCAGATTGCAACATTGGCACCAATTGGACTTAATAATAACCAGGCAGTCTGCTCTCAAATACATTTTTTTTTTTTTGCGGGGCAATGGGGGTTAAGTGACTTGCCCAGGGTCACACAGCTAGTAAGTGTCAAGTGTCTGAGGCTGGATTTGAACTCAGGTACTCCTGAATCCAAGGCCGATGCTTTATCCACTGCGCCACCTAGCTGCCCCTCAAATACATTCTTAACATGCAGTCATACCACAGTGCCGACTGTGACACTGATCACTCGTTAGTTTGTTGTAAAGTGAGGCTCTGGCCCAAAACATTGCAATACGATCTCGTATTGACACTAGCAAAACCATGAATGTCAGCAAGGTGGATCAATTTTTGAGATCTCTCAAGAATGCATTGATCACATCTTCTCCTGCTACATCAGCTGCTGAAAAATGGAAACAGATACATAAGAGTGTCCATAGACTTGCCCTTGATGTCTTTGGGAAGATGACCAGCAAAACGAATGACTGGTTTGAAGCCAAGTGCAGTGAAATGAATCCCGTCATTGAGGCCAAGCGCAGTGCACTCATTGAATACAAACACTCCCCGAATGAACGTGCTCTTCAGAAACTACGGGCTACGAGAAGAAATGCTCAGCAAATCACGAGGTGGTGTGCGAACAAATATCGGGTTGAGCTCAGTGAGGGAATAGAGGTTGCTGCTAAAGCGGGAAACATCAAAGGAATGTATGAAGGCATCAAGAAAGCTTGCGGACCCACTCAGAGCAAGACAGCTCCCCTCAAGTCCAGCACTGGAGAGGATATTACGGACTGAGTTAAGCAAATGGAAAGATGGGTAGAGCACTTTTCTGAGTTGTACACCATCAGAAATTCTATCACAGAATCAGCTTTAAACATCATGGAGTCCTTCCCTGTACTACAGGAGTTGGACAATGTACCCACAACTTGAGGAACTTGAGAATGCAATTAGCTCCCTAAGATGTGGAAAAGCTCCTGGTGTAGACAGCATTGCAACTGAATTGATCAAATGCTCTAAAAATGTTCTCTTAAAACCCCAGCAATGAATTGTTGTGCCTGTGCTGGAAAGAAGGTGAAGTGCCACAGGATATGCATGATGCCTGTATAGTTACTCTTTATAAGAACAGTGGAGACAGGAGTGACTGTAACAACTTCAGAGGAATTTCACTTGTTAGCGTCGCTGGGAAGATGTTTGCCAAGGTCATCTTGCTTAGACCGTGTAAACTTAATGACCGTGTTTACCCCGAATCGCAATGTGGCTTTCGAGCAGGGAGATCAACTGTCGAAATGATTTTCTTGCTTCACCAACAGCAAGAAAAGTGCAGAAAACAAAGAAAACCCTTCTTCATTGCCTTCACAGACCTGACCAAAGTGTTTGATACGGTTAACAGAGAAGGTCTTTTCGAAATTCTCTCGAGAATTGGTTGCCCTCCTAAACTACATAGCCCCATTCGTTCCTTTCATTGCAACATGCAGGGTGTCGTACAGTTCGAAGGCAACACCTCTGAAGCATTCAGCATAAACAGCAGAGTCAAGCAAGGATGTGTGTTTGCTCCCACACTGTTTGGAATTTTCTTCTCCATGCTGTTATGTCATGCATTTGGTTCATCAACTGATGGCATCTATCTGCATTCCTGCTCAGACGGAGGCCTGTTCAATGTTTCACGTCTGAGATCCAAAACCAGAGTGAGAGGTAGCACCCTCAGAGACCTGCTTTTCACCGATGATGTCGCACTTGCCTGTCACTCAGATCGTGAATTGCAGACCTTGATGGATTGCTTCTTCCAAGCTTGCATGGACTTTGGCCTAACCATTAATCTTTTTGTTTTTTGGTTTTTTGCAGGGCAATGGGGGTTAAGTGACTTACCCAGGGTCACACAGCTAGTAAGTGTCAAGTGTCTGAGGCCAGATTTGAACTCAGGTACGCCTGACTCCAGGGCCAGGGCTTTATCCACTGAGCCACCTAGCTGCCCCACCATTAATCTTAAAAAGACAAAAGTCATGTGCCAGAGAGCTATGTCACCTCCATCAATACACATCGGTAGCTACTAGTTGGATGTCGTAAGCCAATTCTCGTATCTTGGCTCTATTGTCAGTGACTTGATTCTGAGATCAATCAGAGGATTGGGAAAGCTATTTCAAGCATGTCTAAGCTTGCCAAGCATGTCTGGACAAACAGTAAACTGACAAGACAAACCAAATTTGCCGTCTATAGAGCATGCGTCCTGAGTACCTTACTGTATGGCAGTGAAACATGGACTACATACACTAGACAAGAGAAGAAGCTTAACAGCTTCCACATGCGCTGCCTTTGGCGCATCCTTGGCATATCTTGGTCAGATAGGATTGCCAACACAGAAGTGCTCCAACACGAGCAACTTCCAAGCATCTACACACTACTGAAACAAAGACGGCTGTGCTGGCTCGGTCATGTGCACCGAATGCAAGATGGGCACATTCCTAAAGACCTACTCTATGGCGAGTTAGCCTCAGGCCAAAGACCTGCTGGACGCCCCCAGCTTCGCTACAGAGATGTATGCAGGTGAGACTTGAGGGCTCTGAGAATAGACATTGGCAGCTGGGAGGAGATGGCCAAGGACCGCGCCCCATGGAGTTCAGTACTCAAGAGCAGCTTGCGCACAGCTGAGATGGGCCTCCAAGCTCTGGAGGAAGAAAAATGAATGAGATGCAGGAACCAACGGGCAAGAGAGAGCGCAGTTTTCTGATGTCCTCATTCTGTGGCTCTTCAAGGCTCTGATCCATGGTCGTCCGCCACTGGTGGAAGCCTACTAGTCTTTCCCCTGAGCTTCAACTCCATATCACTTATTGCCCATTAGATATTCTAAACTAGATGTCTCAGAGGGCATCTCAAACTCACCTTGTCAAAAACAGAACTCATTATCTTGCACCCAAAACTCATGCCCCTTCCAAACTTCTCTATTTCTATTAAGAATATCACCATTGGGGCAGCTAGGTGGCACAGTGGATAGAGCACTGACCCTGGATTCAGGAGGACCTGAGTTCAAATCTGGCCTCAGAGACTTAACACTTACTAGATGTGTGACCCTGGGCAAGTCACTTAACCCCAATTGAGGAGGAGGAGGAGGAGGAGGAGGAGGAGGAGGAGGAGGAAGGAGGAGGAGGAGGAGGAGGAGGAGGAGGAGGAAGAGGAAGAGGAAGAGGAAGAGGAAGAGGAAGAGGAAGAGGAAGAGGAAGAGGAAGAGGAAGAAGAAGAAGAAGAAGAAGAAGAAGAAGAAGAAGAAGAAGAATATTACCATCATTCCAATCAAACAAGTTCCCAGGTTCCCAACCCTGGTGTCTTCCTTGGTTTCTCACTACTTTTCCCCTCATGTAGACAATGAGTTGTCAAATCTTGTCCTCCATAACATTTGCCCTCTTCTCTCCACTCAAACCACAAAGAGTCTAGGTCTAGTGTGTTGGCTCTCATCACCTATCTTCCTGGACTACTGCAATCTTACTGGACTACTTTTTTTTGGGGGGGGGGGTGTTATGGGGGGAGGCAATCAGGGTTAAGTGACCAGCCCAGCATCACATAGCTAGTAAATGTGAAGCATCTGAGGCCACATTTGAACTCAGGTCCTCCTGACTCCAGCTGGGCCAGTGATATACCCACTGAGCCACCTAGCTGCCCCTCTTTTTTTTTTTTCCACTCAAGGTAGAATTCTTATTCAAGTTCAAACTTTTCTCTAAATGTGTCTTCCTACTTTTAATCTTTCTTCTTACCAATCTATTCTCCAGGGATGCCAAAGTGAATTGACTAAAGAACAGGTCTGACTATATTTGGCTCATTATTATCTCTGAGATCAATTATAAAACTCCTTTGTTTGGCATTTAAAGCCTTTCACAAGCTGTTTCCAATGTATATTTCAGATAGATAAATAGATAGACAGACAAGACAGATAAACTCCTCTTCACAAATTCTATACTTCCCTTCAAATTGGTCTAGATGCTTTTAATACACAACACTGCATCTCTTGTCTCTATGCCTCTACAATGACTATACCTCAAAGCACTTCTTTTAGAAACCCCGTTGTCCTACAAAATTGAGCTCAAGCACAACATTGTTATAATATCCTCAGCAGCCAGGGTCTTGCCCTCAAAATTACATTGTATTCATTTTGTATGGTATCTTTGACATAATGATATATAGCCATGTTTTCTCTCTGATACAATGTAAGCGCTCTGAAGAAACTATTTCACTTTGGTCTTTGTATCACTGTGTTTTATGGAGTGTACCATCCTAAATCTTTAGTTCCAAGGGACCTTAGAGGCCAATGACTCCAGCACCCTTCTCCTGTTTCAGATGAAGAGATTATCTGTCTGAGGCAAGATTTGAACTCAAAGTCTTCCTGACACTAGTGTCCGATTCACTACACCACTCTGTATTTCATATCCTGGCACAGAGTAGGGACTTAATAAATGTTTGTTGATTGGGATAAAAGACAAAAAGATCCAACATGTTCATAACATCTACTTTTTGAGGTAACAGAGAAAAAGAAACAAAATGTGTTTCCATTTATTAGAGAATGGCTAACAAAGTACAAATAGGACTAAATGGAATATTACTGAACCTTAAGAAAAGACTAATAAGAAGGATTCAGAGAAGCATGGGAGAGGCTATATGAAGTGATGCAGAAAGATTAAGCAGAAATAGGGAAATAATTTATACAATTATGATAGTTACATAAATGAAAATAATAAAAATGAAGCCCCAAATTACACAATTATAACAATCAATCTTGTGCCAGGAATGAAGATGAGAAAATGTACCTCTCTCCCTTCCCTGGAGAGCTGAGGAGGATAATGCACTTAGAATGTTGACTATGTTATAAGCCAGAGGTATCAAACTCAAGACCAAAAACCAACTGTTACTGAAACAGATTAAAATGTAATTGGGAAATGTTTAACAAAATAAATAAAAATTCAATAAAATGTAGACGATATGCCAATTCGTGGTTTCCTAAGTCAATAGTAGGACACAGGGATTCACTTCTATTTAAGTTTGACACTACTGCTATCAACATGATCACAGTTATCTCAAGGTCTTAATTTTTTTGTCTTTGTCACAAAGAAAAGCTAGGGAGCAGAAAAGACACATTAGGAAATGATTGTGACATTGAAGAGATATCAATAAAACAAAAATAAATACTAGGAATTTTACGATATCTAGACAAATATACAAAATAAGTTTCCAAGAACTATATTCAAGCTACAGGGATGATGATTTGAGTCACAATGGTTTTTAAGGAAATTATTTTCCACTTGTTCAAATGAATCAATTGGTAAAACTTTCAGAAATAGAAATATCAAATGTCACACAGAAAATATGGAAAAATCTAATGGAAAAACTTCAAACTGCAGCATCTCTGTAGTCATGAGTGGCCAGAAGAGTACTGTAGGGACCAATTTTAATTAGGGAATGTTAGCTAGGTGGCTCGCCGCAATACTGGGGCAAGAAAGGAGACCGACAGCCTCCCTCAAGACAGAGCAGGATTTATTTAACAAGAACGAACTTAAAAAAACACAAACATGATCAGTAGGATTAAGGGAAAGGAAATAAAATGGGGAAAAGGAAACAATACAACCTGAATCACACCACCACCCAGGAATCAGCTGAGAACACACAATGGCATCCTGCTGCCTTCTAGCTTCAAGCTAGAATGGCAAAAAACCTACCTTCTTCCCAGCAGACCCCAGGCTGACCACACACAGCCCCAAGCCAATTGGCTGGCCGCTCTGACAGTCACACGACTGCCCTCACTGGGCTTCCAGTCATTATAATTTTGCCAGGCCCATGTAGGCATCTGCAAGTGGTGATGTCGTGAGGTGCCAGCACCATAGCGATGGCTACAACCAGTGGGTGGAGTACCTTGCCAAGCATTTGCAGAGGCGCTGCTTCTCAGCCCCAGGCCAGTGCATGTGCTGGGTTTTTTTAAATTCTAGCCAAAAGATGGGGTCATAAAAACCTCAAATAACAATTAATTCTTTACAGTACCCTGGGAGATTATGCTTGATTGGCTTTAAAAAAAAACCTCCAAGATTTTCTACACTATTACACAAAACTATATGGTTTTAATTATTGACAACATTATAAAAAAGGAAAAGCATATTTCTGATTGAAATACTTTATTAAACTTTTTTTTTATAAAAGTATTTTATTTTTTCCGGTTACATATAAAGATAGTCTCAACATTTGTTTAATACAAGATTTCCAATTTTAGATTTTTCTCCCTCCCCCCTCCCCTAGACAGCAGGTAATCTGATATAGGTTTTATTTATACATACATACATACATACATACATACATACATACATATATATATATATATATATATACACATACATACATATATATATATAAAATAACATTAAACATATTTCTGCATTAGTCATGTTATAAGAGAAAAATCAGAGCAATGAGGAAAAACCTCAAAATAGAAAAACAACAGCACCAAAAACTAAAGAAATAGTATGGTTCATTCAGCATCTATACTCCACAGTTCTTTTTTTTCCCCCCTGGATTTGGAGATCCTCTTCCATCATGAGTCCCCTGGAACTCTTCTGTACCACTGCATTGGTGAGAAGAAGCTAGTCCATCACAGTAGAGGAATGATACTTATTTTTTTAAAAAAGCTCAGCAGTCTACAAATTCTGCAATAATTCTGTTCTCCTTAGAAGAGTATGGTCTCAAGGGGCAGCTAGGTGGCACAGTGGATAGAGCACCGGCCCTGGATTCAGGAGGACCTGAGTTCAAATCCAGCCTCAGACACTTAACATTTAACTAGCCATGTGACCCTGGGCAATCACTTAACCCCAATTGCCTCAAAAAAAAAATTTTTTTAAATAGAAGAGTATGGTCTCACAGGATGAACAATAGAATAATATTCAATAAATCTGGTTTCTAGTACCAGATATTCCACAAGCTAGCTGTGTGACTTGAGGCAAATTATTCACCAGCTTAGAACTCAATTCCTTCAGCATTTGAGAGCATTTGGACCAATGATCCTTTAAGTCTCTCCCAACTCTAAAATTCTATGATTCCAAATGTCTTAAGATTAGAGAAAGTCCTTTTTATATGAGCAACAGAGGATTTTTTTTTTTTGGCCTTTATGAATGTCATGGATGTAGATTTAGTCAGAAATATGTATGAATAAAAAATTAAATATATACAAGTTTGTAAAATTGGATATCCATATTTTAAGAAAAATTAAAATGCATTAAGAATAGAAGTTACAACAAAAGATAATTCAATTTAACAATTCTGAATACCTCTTCTATTGTCTTCCTTTATGAAAGGTACAAAAGAAAAATGTAGTCTTCAATATTCAGAAATGCAATCTCTGCAAAGATCACAGATATATAGACAGAAAATATGGGGGGAAATGCTAAATTGAGTGGCAGAGGTCGCAAGTGTTATATAAGTTCAGATCCATAAGATTCTATGAAATAAAATTCTACAAAATATGTCAGCTCAGACAGGGTGGGAAATTGTCAAGAATGAAATTCTGAGGAAACAAAGAGAAAATTCCAAAAGTAAAGAAAAAAGGAATTGTGTGATTAGATGGATGTGGATGCACAAAGAACTCACCAACCAACTTAAGAGTTATAAAGGACAAGTACAGAAGATAAAAGCAAAGGCAGATAACAGAGTACAAATATAATGGCACTTATGATACTGTATGACTATGGCCAGAAGTTCTAAAATGGAGAATGAGGTAAGGCTTGGGAGAAAAGCTGAAGATAAAAGCTTGTGGGGATTTTTTAAGCTATAAAGGAGAAAAGAGGAAGATGAAAGATGAAATAGGTGGCTGTGGCAATGATATAAACTGACAGAAGACAGAGATGTTCAAGTCCTTTTATCCTTTTGTTTTCTCTATCAAAAAGAGTGACCAGGGGGCAGCTAGGTGGTGCAGTAGATAAAGCACTGGTCCTGGATTGAGGAGGACCTGAGTTCAAATTTGACCTCAGACACTTAACACTTACTAGCTGTGTGACCCTGGGCAAGTCACTTAACCCTAATCAATTGCCTCACAAAAAAACAAACAAAACAAACAAAAAAAGAGTGACCAGGGGCAACTAGGTAGCATAGTAAATAAAGTACCAGCCCTGGATTCAGGAGAACCTGAGTTCAAATCTGACCTCAAACACTTGACACTTACTAGCTGTGTGACTCTGGGCAAGTCACTTAACCCTCACTGCCCTAAAAACAAAACAAAACAACAACAATAAAACAAAACAAAACAAAACAGAAAAAAAACGACAGAGGGAGGTGATGGCCCAGATAAGTAAAGAAATAATAAGAACATATTTATCTACCTATGATGAATTCAAGTCACCTAGCCTAGGTGAAAAACATCTTCCATTGCCAAAAGGACTGGTGATGTTTGTTGAGCAATTTAGTAATAGGTGAAAGGTGCTGAAGGATGGGAAAGGTATCACAAGACTTGTAGACATTCTGGTAAAGGAGCAAGAGTGCTAAACCTAAATCACAGAACTTGGGTTATAATTTCCTTATCTGGTAATTATATCTATATAGCATTTAGTTTTGTTTTTGTTGTTCAGTTCACTTACATGGTCAGAGTCCTTGTGTGCGTTACTTTCCTGTTCACCTTACTTCCCTTTCTATCAGTTTATAATTCTTTCCATGCTTCTCTGAGTTCTTCATATTCATTGCTTCTTATAGTACCAGTAATATTCCATTATATTTAGGTACCACAATTTGCTTCACCTTTCCCTAGTCAATGGACATCTTTATTTTCAGTTCTTTGCTACTCTACAAAAAAATCTATGCTACTACACAAAATCTGGTATGTATTGGACTCTTCTGTCTTTGACTTCTTTGGGATAAATGCCTAGCATTTGGATCTCTAGGTCAAAGGGCATGGACATTTTCATTGCTTTAATAATATAATTTCAAATTCCAAATTGCACCAACCTGAGAATTAGGTAAGTACACTGCATAAAGTCAGGATACAAAAAGATATTGACAGTCTAGAACATGGGGCTAATTCTACTGAGATCAAATTTAACAGGGAGAAAGCCTCACAAAAGCAAGCATTCAAAAAAAAAATTTTTTTTTACCAGTTCAAGACAGAGTTAGGTAATAAGCTGTCTGGAAAAGACATGGAAGTTTTGATGCACATTAAGTTCAACAAGTCAACACTGTGGTGTGTTTGTCAAGAAATATAACATGATCTTAGCATTAAGAGAGGCCTTAGCTTCAAAAAATAAGTTCTACCGGACTTGCCCTGGTCAGATGACATTTGTAATATTTGTTCATTTCTTGATATGATACCTTAGGAAGGATAAGCTTGAGGTTGAACACAGGAGCACTGAAAGTCCATTTTAGATGAAGATTGAATAAACTAGGGATTCTTTAGGTTACATGAGAGAATTCAGGTAGACACGATGTGCACCTTCAAATAATTGAAGGGCTGTACAAAGGAAACAGATTTGTTCTGTTTGTTGTCAGAGTACCGAAAAGATAGAATTAGGCACAATATGTGGCAGTATAAAGAGTTAAGTTTAGGCTTGATATAAGCAAAATGTTCCTAAAACTCATCACTATCAAAAAACAAAATGGACTGTCTCAGGAGGCAGTGGGCTTCCTTCTCACCAGAAGTCTTTACACAAAAACTAGAAAACCATTTTTGGGAGGTATGTTGTTAGAAGGCATTCCATTTATATATATATGATGCCTGCTGATGTCTCTTCCACTCTGAAATACTGTGTGATTCTGTATATGAGTTGTATAAAAATTTAAGCTGTATGGAAGACTCCACAGAGAAGATAGAATTAAAAGTTAATCTTTAAAAAGTAGATAAATTTTATGTAGATATGGGGAAAGACAGGAAGGCCTATTAATTTTCTGGTCCATGATATAAATTAGAAATTAAATAAGTTAAATACTCATTTAGAGATTGCTTCCCATGGTAATACATTCCTATTTCAGAAAACAATTCAGAAAGAAGCAGCAAGTTTGATCAAGCTACATTAGTTAATTAAAATAACTCTCAAATTGTGTTGGGGTAATAAATGCCTTAATAACTTCAGATTGAATTCCATCTCAAACTTTATAACTGTAATGTGAAAACGAGGCTATGAAATTGATTTAGAAACTCACATAGAAAAGAGCCACCTGACTAAAAAGAAAAAATAAGGAATTTCAACAGACTCAATATTCTTTTTAATGAACTACTATTCAAAGAGAAATGCATCACTAAAAGGGCCTCAACTTGCTCCTTAACGAGCTGGAAGAAGTTCTTCATGTACAGGCACTATTATTGCCAACAAAAAGCATAAAAATAATTATGTCCTTTACCACTCAATAGAATTTGATAAATTGCAAGTACAGCAAGACAATTCAATTTCAGTGTTGTATGGCTTCACAACAGCAACATACCCAGAAAATAATGGTTGTAAGCAGCAAATAAAAGGACAAAATTCTTTGTTCAGTGTACCAAGGGCTCCGGCTCTATCCAAATACTCAGGATATAATCACCACAGATAACATATTTTACTATGAAAGTCAGTATCTATACAATAAACAAAAGAAGAGCTAAATTTTACTTGACTTTTAATTTAAATTTGTGTTGTAACCTTAAATAGAATAAGGATTAAAATATTATCCTGTTAGGGCAGCTAGGTGGCGCAGTAGATAAAGCACTGGCCCGGGATTCAGGAGGACCTGAGTTCAAATCCAGCCTAAGACACTTGACACTTAGTAGCTGTGTGACCCTGGGCAAGTCACTTAACCCTCATTGCCCCACCAAAAAAAATTTTCTTTTAATGTTATCTTGTTAAAACTCCCCAAATCATATATGTATATATGTAACCTTTAAGTAGTATAAATAAGAACTCAATATTCAACAAAAACTAGGAAAGCAGGAAAGAATACTGGGAGAAATTAGATTAAGACCAGCATCTTGAACCACTCACAATAAGTTCCAAGTGAATATGAGACCTAAATTTTAAAAGCTCACACCATAAACAAATTAGAGAACACAGAAGAAAGTATGATTCACAACTATAGATAGGAAATGCATTCTTGACCCAACAATATAGAGGGAGAATCACAGGAAATAAAGAGGAAAATTTTGATTACATAAAATTGTAAAGTTTTTGCACAGACAAAAATCAGTAGTTAAAAGTAGAATGGAAAGTTAACTGAGGGAAAATTTGAGGCACACTCCTCTGATAAAAGTCAAGTATTGAAGCCAAATACAGACAAATAGATATATGACATTGATTTAAATATGTAAAAATAAGAGCCATTTGCCCATAGATTAATGATCAAAGAATATTATAAAGGAAGAGAAATGCAAGCTACAAAAAGTAATGTATTTAAAATGTCCCACATCACTAATAAGATAAATATGCAATTTTTAAAATCTCTGTGGTTCTACCTCACACCAATATTGACAAAGAATTCAACTTCTGTTTACCACCCTTTAAGGATGGGGAAGACATGGACATGTTTGTGGGCAGTAAGGAATCAAACTGTAGGTAGGAGAGACTGAAGATTAATGAGAGTGGGGGTGACAGTGCGATCTGTTGGAGAAGATATAATTCAAATCAATAAGCAATTATTAAGAACCTACTATGTGCCAGGTGTGCTAAGCTCTAGGGATACAAATAAGAAAAAGACAATCTCTGCCTTCATGGAGTCTATAATCTAATAAAGGAAGACAACCCACAAAAGGAAGCTAGAAAGTGTAACGATTGGAATAACGCCACCTGCTGGATACTTACTGTAGAAGAGTTCTGCCCATGAAGGGAAGGTCTTTGAGGGCAAGACCAGGAGTCAGGAAGTGACGCGGACTAGTGGGAGGAGGAAGGAAGAGACTGGCGCTCAGTCTCGGGCTCTTTCCTTTGGACTCTGGTGGAGAGCGGAGCTAGAAATGTGCTCTCCCTTTAATAGCTAGGAATTTAGGCCTTTTTCTCTCTCTTTACCAAATTCTTATTCTCCTTAATAAATGCTTAAAAGTCTAACTCTTGCTAAAGCTTATAATTTATTGGCGACCACTCATTAGATATTTTAGACAGTTTAGCTAGAATTTTAGCCCTTAACAGATGGCTGACCACGAAGAGGAAAGCTAACCCTCAGTCTTCTGATCTTCTGGTTGGGTAAGAAATTTCCCCTCCCTCTCCCTTTAACTGCTAAGTACTGTCTTACTGGCTGTGTTTTCCTTTAAATTTTTTCGAATGGACCTTTTAAACTCCCTAATTACCCTATTTTTGATTTTAGTCTGTTTAACCAGACAAATGGGAGATAAGATCATGTTAATGCTTTGTTTTTGTGGACTTTCTATTTTTCTTTTTATTTTTGTTAAAAGAGCCAGCAACTTACTCACACAAGGAAATATCTCTCCCTCTCCCAACCATGCTTTTTCAGAGAAACCTGAAGAGATTCCCGCAGCTTTTCCCAGTTCTAACAGTAATTGTTGCTTTAATTTTGCATGCCTGGAGGCAATGACCCACCCTCTAGAAGCTTTTAATCCCCTAGCACCTGGAGGCAAAGTGGGGGAAGAGGAATCCAGGCCTGAGTTCAAAATCAAGTCTGATTCAAATTGCTCTGGTCCCTCCCCTCCTCTCCAGACCCCACCCTCTACTCCTCCTATGGCCAAGCCCATAGCTTCCCCTGCCTGGAAAGTCCAGAGATCTAATGCTCATGCGCAACTTTCTCTAACTACATTTGCAGCTTCAGGCTCAGCCCTTCCCCAGCCTGGCTGTGCTTCTGAGACAACCTTAGAAAGCCCTTTAAATTCCAGATATGCTCGTTTTGTTGATAATTTTGCTAACCTGCTTTTGTCTTTCATTAGTAATCTTATAAAGCATTTGTATGGTGAAAAGACTGACAGACAATATAGAGGGGTTAAAGAAGAAAAATTTAAGCTGTATAAGAATGACAATCATCAACATAGTTCAAGACTCTGCTTCTTTTGCCATGGAAGGGTATATATTTTACAGAAATGTAGAAGTAAGCAGCAAGGTATTGATATGAGTATTGGGGATTTTAGATATCGGAATCAAGAGTGTTCTGAATTCACTCAGATTATTAATGTCAGTTCAGAGGTTACATAGGATTTCTATGCTATTATATATACATTTTGAAATTAATGGTATGGGTTTATTTTCATAGAGATTTTCATGCTTTTGAGATTGTGTCTTATACTTAGTTTCTAAAACAAGGAGAATATTTGTAAAGCTTTTTATAGTCATATGATCAAGTTTATATTTTATAATACTCTTATTAATATTAAGTTCATATTCATTTAGATTTCCCTAGTTTGAATTTCATTGTCTTTTATTGTTCCGTGTGTATTTTTTTCTATTTATTCATCTCTCTAATTTTGAAACATCGCAAGATGGTTTTGATTTCATAATACAATGTTAATTCTAGGAGTATTGTGCTCCCATATTCTGAGTTGTTTGTTTTTGTTATTTTTTCTCAACTGATTATTTGATCAAACTCTTTAAAGCATTTCCCTAGCAAATTGTTTGCCATGGCAAGTGTAAATTGATTCTAGAAGTATTATTTTTGATAAGCATATTCCAAAAAAAAAAAAAAAGAGGGGAACATTTGTAAAAGTTGTCTTTGAGATTGTGTTGTGCTTTAACTTGTATTTAAATATGTTCAGATTTTTCAAAAAAGTAATTATATGCTAAGTAAAAAAAAGGTATTATTTGAAATTGTTGCATAATTATATATTATATTCTGAGTCAAGATGTATTCACATTTTTTGCAATCATTTATTATCCTCAATTTTTAAATCCATATGAGACTTGGATTATGGGAACTTATCATTTAAGACATTAATTGCCTTTATTCTGAGTTATCAGATGCCAGTTGGCCAAGATGCCATCCAATCACAAGAGGAATACATGCAAGAGCAGACACTGAACTGTCACATGAGGGGAGACATGCATGAAGTCAAGGTATGGCCAAGGGAACGGCTTTTGACAAATGTTGAGGTTGGATTCTCTTGGTTTAATATTTTATTTTATTTTTTCCCCACAATATTGTACAGATGGCTGGAAGTATTGATCCCACCCATCTCACTTCTACACCTGGCTTCTATGCTCCCTCCTATATGCCTGATGCCATGGACCATCTCACTCCCATGCATCTGATTAAGTCTGACTCAGTTTCCTCCAATATGTTCGGTGGCATGGACATATATTCCATCCACCTATTTTAGACCTGGCATACTGCATGGGCAGTATATATTGCTCAAGTGTGGGAATGCTCATATCCCATCATTTCTCTGTTCTTTTATGGTAACCCCCATAATTATCTCAGGTGTCATGATAAATACAGTGTTGAATTTGGCCTTGACACCTGTTACCAATTATATTAGATTTTTTAATTTCTCATAATGGCATGAGGGTAATTAGGCAGATGATGCAAAAAGTGATGAAACAAAGATAAAAAATTATTTTTAATAATTAATATCGCAGCAATTGTCTTCTCAATTACCCTCCATAAGGGGGGGACTATAGTAATATTATAATTTTAAAGAATGGTTCAATTTTTGTTTTATTATATGTTTCATGTGTAACAACTAAGATTCTGAATTCCCTTAGACATGTTTTTGAGAACTTTCATTGTTTGATTTGATTATTGACAAAGCTATTTTAAAGTTGTGTTAAGCTCAATTTTGTAGGAAATTTCCTGGCTGATTACCAGTATCCACACATCAACCCCTGAAAAGACTTCCATTCCACGACTACACCTAGAGGACATCTGAGAAAAGAGTTTCAGAGACTTTAAATGAACAGTTTTGTTTTGTTTTGGTTTGGTTTTTCTCTTTTCTTTTTCTGTTATAATATACACCATCTGTAATATGTATTCTCTGCAGAGGCCCTCCCTTTGCAAGACCAATGTCAAAGCGTCGGTTCATGAGGACAAAAAATCACCCCTCTGGACAAAACTTTCCTCTCTTCCTTTTCTATATTGTTGTTCACATATTATTAGTTAGCAATAGTTATTATATTCTTTTTACTGTTCCGTCAAGGAAACATTTTATTTCTTGAGGAACAACAGGGGGGACTGTAACGATTGGAATGATGCCACCTGCTGGATACTTACTGTAGAAGAGTTCTGCCCATGAAGGGAAGGTCTTTGAGGGCAAGACCAGGAGTCAGGAAGTGACGCGGACTAGTGGGAGGAGGAAGGAAGAGACTGGCGCTCAGTCTCGGGCTCTTTCCTTTGGACTCTGGTGGAGAGCGGAGCTAGAAATGTGCTCTCCCTTTAATAGCTAGGAATTTAGGCCTTTTTCTCTCTCTTTACCAAATTCTTATTCTCCTTAATAAATGCTTAAAAGTCTAACTCTTGCTAAAGCTTATAATTTATTGGCGACCACTCATTAGATATTTTAGACAGTTTAGCTAGAATTTTAGCCCTTAACAAAAGTCGGAGAGATGCTGTGGGGTACCTGGTGCAGAAGCATCTTGTTCCATCTAGTTCAAACCAAGCACAGCTGCAGACAGAAAAGTAGAGAGTTAAGGTGGGAAGTTCAAACTCTTTCCTCTATAAAGGAAAACTCAGAGGAATTTAGTGCTCCAGCTCCCAGCCCTCTGATCATAGGGGGAAAGGAAGCTAAGGGAAATTAGGAAAATGTTGAGTATGCAAGGCTGAGTAAGCAGCCTAACGATGAGATTTAAAGATCATCCTGGGAGGGCATGTTGTTCTGTAAAGTTCAAACTAAGCAGAGCTGCAGAAGCAAAGTAGAGACTGAGGCGATGGAATTAGACTACCTCTTCAGGTTTGCCTTGGCATGGAGGTCCACTTCGTCATTTGAGCCAATGATGAAGTAGGAGATAATAAAGAAAGGCATCCGAGCGATGTAGGATGAGAAGAAAGAAAAAAGCAGGAAAGCACAATTGGAAACAATTGCTCTTTAAAAAGCTGTGCATAGGGGGCGACTAGGTGGCACAGTGGATAAAGCACAGGCCCTGGATTCAGGAGTACCTGAGTTCAAATCCGGCCTCAGACACTTGACACTTACTAGATGTGTGACCCTGGGCAAGTCACTTAACCCCCATTGCCCCGCAAAAAAAAAAAAAAAAAAAAAAAAAAAGCTGTGCATACCCTTTGACCTAGCAATACCACTTTTGGGTCTTTTTCCCAATAAGATCATGGAAAAGGAAAAAGGACCCATATGTACAAAAATATTTATAGATGCTCTTTTTGTGGTGGCAAGGAATTGGAAATTGAGGGGTTGCCCATCAATTGGGAAATGGCTGGACAAGTTGTGGTATATGAATGGAATGGAATACCATTGTGCTGTAATAAATGATGAGCAGGCAGATTTCAGAGAAACCTGGAAGGACTTGCATGAACTGATGATGAGTGAGATGAGCAGAACCAGAAGAACATTGTACACAGTATTATCAACATTGTGTATTGATCTACTGTGATGGACTAGATTCTTCTCACCAATGCAGTGGTACAGAAGAGTTCCGGGGAACCCATGATGGAAGGGGATCTCCAAATCCAGAAAAAAAAAAGAAAAAGAACTGTGGAGTAGAGATGCTGATTGAACCATACTACTTCTTTTGCTTTTGGTGCTGTTGTTTTTCTGTTTTGAGGTTTTTCCTCATTGCTCTGATTCTTCTCTTATAACATGACTAATGCAGAAATATGTTTAATGTTATTATGTATATATATATAACCTATATCAGATTACCTGCTGTCTAGGGGAGGGGGGAGGGAGGGGAGGGAGGGAGAAAAATCTGAAATTGGAAAGCTTGTATAAACAAAGGTTGAGAACTATTTTTATATGTAACTGGAAAAAAATAAAATACTTTTATCAGAAAAAAAAAGCATTTTGTTTTTGTGGGGCAATGAGGGTTAAGTGAGTGACTTGCCCAGGGTCACACAGCTAGTGGGTGTCTAAAAATCACTTTGTTTTAAAGAGGTTGTGTGGAATAATATATAGAATATCTGAATAAGATTCAGAAAGATTTGGGTTCAAATCCCTACTCTGACACTGGAGGTTATCTAATCATAAGTTAGTGATCTGTCTGGGCCTTAGGTTCCTCATCTGTAAAAGGGGAATGAATAGGAATACCTGTATTACTTTCATCACAGAGTTGTTGTGAGACTCATGAGATAAAGTACAAAAAGCACCTTTCAACCACAAAAAATATATACATGTATAGTGATACACATATTACTATATTTCAAAAACTATGTTACATAAGTGTATGTTATAGTTGTTTTATCCCTCTGTTTAAGGTCTATGAGAGCAAAAACTGAATTTTAAACAAATCAAATCTGCACAAAGTAGGCACAGTATTTTATAAGCTGAACATTAGCCAAGCTGGGAAAAAAAAGGCCAAAAGGTTACCCAAGGTGATATTTCTTTTGTTTTGTTCTTTAAAACACACACACACACACACACACACACACACACACAGCCTGATGAAACCATATACAAAAGTACTGCAGGGCTATGAATTATTTTTATAGAAGTAATACCCACAGGGATGAAATCACACATCTTTTACGCCATTACTATTATCATTATCATCATATTTTGAAACTATAGTCTTAAGTCATTTATGTTGTAAGTCTTCCAAATTGCAAGGTACTTTGCACATATTTATTTTTCAAAACAACAGTACTAGAAGTCTTTGTAATGCTATAACACTCATAGACAGTTAAGTATCTTCCGTAAGTACTCATAAATAATCCTAAAAATTTCTGTCTTCACTATAAATACACTGTTGGTGGTACTGCGAACTGGTGCAAATATTTTGGATAGCTATATGACAATGTATGTCATAAAATGGATACTTAATAATCCTACAATTCTACCACTAGAATTCTATCCCAAAAACCATTCCAAAAAGGTATTACCTATCTAAACAAAAATATCCATAGCTGTTCTAATAGAATAGCAAAAAAACCCCAAAAAAACAAAACAAAAAGAAAAAACTAGAAACAACCACATCCAACAATTGTAGAATAGCTGAATATATCATGGTGTATCAACATGATAGAATACTGTAGTACTTAAAAAAACACATATATGAAGTACTATAGACAAAAATAACAGAACAACAACAACAACCAAAAAAAAAAAACCCCAATGGCTAAAACTACACAAAAGAAAAAAATTAAAAAGGAAGGAAAACAGCTAAAGGTTGCTGAACCTAGGACAGAGTTGAGAAGTAACAGAAAATAAAAGCATTTTCTTTGTTGTGCCATACCGAGTGTGATTTTGCTTTGTGAGAAGATAAGGGTCTGGGTTAAGATTTGGTCTGTTGCTTTATTTGTTATTTGGGTTTTGTTGATAAGTTTATAATAAAAATTAAGTTTAAGTCGTAAGTTTTCTGTTATAACACCTCTTCCAATTATTTAACAAAGCTTTAAAAACATAATAGCTCTTCACGTTCTTACTCAATATTTTTGCTATGCAGATTGGCTCTTCTATGCCCATTTTTACATCTTGTTAAAATTCCACTTTAAATTTAAATTAGTTTACAATTCAGAACTATGGCCAGCTCCCATTTTAAACCCATTTACATTGCTTGGTTCTATAATTCCAATAACCATTACCTTTTCAAAAGAACTAACATGGGGAAGATACATGAGACTAATTTTATTCAAAAGCAGAAAAGGGGGAAAGAACTATTTTTAAAAGCTTTATAATTTAAATAGATATATTATGAAATCAATGTGTACCTTGCAAATCAAGTGATTCAAGGATATAAAATAGACATCTCAAAGATATTATAATTTCTTTTAAGATCCCTAAAAACTGAACATTCAAATATTAAACTTTAAAAAATTTTTGTAATTCAAAATCATGTCTGAAACTTACTGTGTACTTTATCAGTAAAAAGAAAATGCAACCATAATTATGACACACCCTTCTTCTTCCTTATGCTCATCCCCCCTCCCTCCATTCCAACTCTAGCTCCCTGGCTACCACTCCTTTATATTTATTTTTGTCCCTATTAGAATTTAAATACATTGAATACAGAGACTGTCTCCCTACCTGTATTTGTATTAACCAGGAGTTAGCATAGTGCTTGGCACATAGCAGGTGTCTGATGAATGCTTTTCCACTCATTCTTATAATTTAAAACTGGGAAAAACTACAGAGATAAATTGATCTCACTCTCTCATTTACAGGTGAAGAAACTGAGACCCAATGAGGTGCAGTGGCTTACAAAAGATGACATAATATGCCTTAGAGCCAAGATTTGAACATTAGTTCAACTGAATCTAATTTCTAAGCCAATAGTAGATCGAGACAATCAATTAAAACTGAATAAAGAATAAAATGTTACCCTAAACGTTTAGCCTTTAACAAAGCAGAACAAAGGAATTCACAGCAAAGCAAGGGTTTGTGCTGTGTCTCCCTCCACTTTCAGTCCTACCTAAAGTAGTCCCACTACTGAATCTCTTTACTCTCCTCTCTTTCCTTTTCTTCATATGTGTGTATCTGTCTGTGTGAATATATATATATACATACATACACACATGTAATGTGTACATTTCTTCTTCTGAGGATCCAATTAGCAATATATTTAATGTCAACATTAACCAATGTCACAAAATATGTTAACTCTTCACCTATAAAATATAGTTTCATATACAGATCCTAGTTTCATACCCAAGTTAATCCACATATTTAAATCCCTTACTCTTGCTAATAAATTGTGAAAGGAAATTAAGCTCTAATACTTATAGCCCTAGGTTATACGGACAAAACAGACATGATCTTGACCCTTTCTTTCATTTTGTTCATTTTTCATCTGTGAATGCTATCATGAGTGAAGAATTTCCAAAATACATTTAGGTACACAAAATAATATACTTTCTTCTACCCATTCCACATATTTTTTTTAATAATTGTCTACTGAAATGGGATTAAATTTACATATAAACATCCAAATACATATAAATCTCTACATATCCATATGACCAACATTCTAGCAGTCTCTTAGCTGACAAAAATATTAATTAATCTATAGATGAAGAGTTGTTAACCTGAGGGTCCACGTGACTTGAAGGAGTCCATGTGTCAACAAGGAGTTTGTTTGTTTGTTTGTTTGTTTTGTGGGGAAATGAGGGTTAAGTGACTTGCCCAGGGTCACACAGCTAGTAAATGTCAAGTATCTGAGACTGGATTTGAACTCAGGTCCTCCTGAATCCAGGGTCAGTGCTTTATCCACTGAGCCACCTAGCTGCCCCACCCCCCCGAGTTTATTAATGGATTGTAAGGGAAAATTTAAATGGAGAAAAATTATATCATTATTTTCATAAACCTCTAATTGAAATTTAGCATGTCCTACAATTATGTTTAAAAACAAACAAATATCACATTATTTAGAGACAGGGTCAGGAGGTTTTACCAGACTACCAAAAGGGTTCACCATATGAAAAAAGATATTTAAGAATACCTGATATTAAATATAATCTCTCTCACACACAACACTTTCAATAGTTTTCACTTAATGATCTCTCCAAAAATTATATTTTAAAATACCATTAAATACTAAGTTGTGGTTTTTTAAAAAATATACTCTGGTAACTGCAAGAATAAACAATGATTAAATGATAACTGTTGCTGAATCTTCCTTAAAATAGAACATCTAGGGAGTTAACAGCTAAGTAACTCAAAGACAGAAAGGAAAATCCATGGAGATAGCCCAAACTTCCTGATCCCATTGTATTTTACATTTACTTATCCATGATATTTTTACATTAAACTGTGAGCTCTTTGAGGACAGGGACTGTTTTTTGTTTTTCTTGGTATCCCTAGAATATAGACTGGCATATAATAGGTGCTCAATAAATGTGTTGTTGCTTCTTCTTGTTATTTGCCAAGACCTAAGTAAGCTTTTTTTTTTTTAGTGAGGCAATTGGGGTTAAGTGACTTGCCCAGGGTCACATAGCTAGTAAGTGTTAAGTATCTGAGGCCAGATTTGAACTCAGGTACTCCTGACTCCAGGGCTGGTGCTCTATCCACTGTGCCATCTAGCTGCCCCAGTAAGCTTTTTTAAAAAAGAATGCTTCCATTTTCTTTTTTCTCAAATATATGTAAAAATAACTAACATTTGTTGTTTTTTTAAGTTTCGAGTTGCAAATTTTCCTCCTTGCTCCTCTCCCCCCTCACTGAGAAGGCAAGCACTTTGATATAGATTGTACATGTTGAGTCACATAAAACATTTCCATATTAGTCATGTTGCAAAAGAAAACACAGAGCAAAAAAACAAAACCCAAAAACAAGAAAAAGGAAGAAAGAAAAAAAAAAGTAGGCTTCAATATACATACAGACTCAATCAGTTCTTTCTCTGGTTGCAATAGCATTTTTCATCATAAGTCTTTCAGAATTGTCTTAGATCATTATATTGTTTAGAATAGCTAAGTCATTCGCAGTTGATTATGTTGCTGTTACTGTGTTCAATGATCTCCTGGCTCTGCTTCCTTCATTTTGTATCAATTCACAGAAGTCTCTCCAGGTTTTTCTGAAACCACCTTGCTTATCACTTCTTTATTACAGACAGTTGGGGGTGGGGGCAGGACAATGAGGGTTAAGTGACTTGCCCAGGGTCACACAGCTAGTAAGTGTCAAGTGTCAGGCCAGATTTGAACTCAGGTCCTTCTGAATTCAGGGCCAATGCTTTATCTACTACACCACCTAGCTGCCCCCCTTGCTCATCATTTCTTATGAGATAATAGCATTCTATCAAAATCATAGACCCCAACTTGTTTAGGCATTCCCCAATTGATGAATATCCTTCAATTTCTAATTCTCTCACCACAAAAAGAACTACCATAAATATTTTTTGTACATATAAGACCTTTTCCTTTTTCTTTGATCTCTCTGAGATACAAATGTAGGAGTGGTATTGCTGGGTCAAAGGGTATGCTCAATTTTATCACTCTTTGGGCATAGTTCCAAATTGTTGAATAAGCTTTTTTATGGCTTATACCTGGGGTATGCAGTTGATTTATTTTTATAAACTGGGAATTCTGTGGATAGCTAAATTAAATACAACCAATAGCATAAACAAAGAGCATCAATTTATTGTACCATTCTGTACAATTACCATGATGCTATGCACTGAGGGGTTGTTTTTTTAGATAGATAAATAGGGGGGCAGCTAGATGGCGCAGTAGATAAAGCACCAGCCCTGGATTCAGGAGTACCTGAGTTCAAATCTGGCCTCAGACACTTAACACTTACTAGCTGTGTGACCCTGGGCAAGTCACTTAACCCCAACTGCCTCACCAAAAAAAAAAGATAGATAAATAGGGGGCAGCTAGGTGGCACAGTGAATAAAGCACCAGTCCTGGATTCAGGAGGACCTGAGTTCAAATCCAGCCTCAGACACTTGACACTAGCTGTGTGACCCTGGGCAAGTCACTTAATCCTCATTGCCCCACAAAAAAAAAATTAAAAAAAAAAAGATAGATAAATAGTCCTTTGTCTACAAGAAAACAAGACATGCAAACATGAAACAAAGAAAGACATATGCGTTAAAGGAGTAGAGTACAGAAGATCCAAGAATAAGTCAAACTATAATGTTTCATTTAGTGCATAATAAAAGTATACATTTTATCACTGAAGGCTAGAAACATCAAGGAAGGCTTCACAGTGAAGATGGAACTTGAAATGGGACCTTGAAAAATGAACAATAAGTATACTGCATAGGAGCATGTAAATATGTGGGAAACAAAGAAGGCACTTCTGTTTGAGGTTATCACAAGATATGGAAGTAAGCATGGAGTAATGGCAATTATTGCAATATAGTTCACCCTTATATAGCTTCTTAAAGTTTAAATAATGCTTTTTTCAGAATAATCTTGTGAGTGAAAAGATAATAAGATGAGGAGATGGAAAAGAAAGGGACATGCCTAAATTAGAAATGAAAATTTTTGTCTGTAAAAATTGGGAAATATAGTTGGGTATGACCAAATTATAAAGAGTCTTTAAAAAGAGTTTAAGCTTGATGGAACAGGTCTTTGTAGTCAAACCTAATCCTGGATACTATAACCTCTTCAGTTTAAAAAATATATATAAATGAAAGTGCTAGGGGAAAAAAATTGAAAAGAAATGAGAGCTATAGAGAAAAAAATTAAAAGGGAAATAATAGCTTGGAAAAGATGGGACAAAACTATGACTAAGTAACAAACCTCTGAAAATTATAATGGGCCATAAAGAAGATGATGATTCCCTGAAATAAGAAGTATAACAACAAAGACAAATGTCTTTTTATTAAAAAAAAAAAATAGGAGAAACTATAAGGTATTTCAAAGCAAAAACAACTGACCTGGAAAGCACATCAAGGAGAAAAAAAACTAAGAATCACTGAAATACCTGAAAGCAAAAGCAAAAGAGAACTTCCACATCATATTTCAAAAATTGAAAAGAAAACTGCTCAGATCTCTTAGAACCAGAGGGCAAAATGAAAACATAAAAGAATCTACCAGTCACCTACTAAAAGAAAACCCAAAATGAAAACTCCCAGAAAAAAAAATAGCCAAAACCCAGACTTCCAGGTCAAAAGGGAAAAAAATACTGCCATCTGACAGAAAGAAAGATTTCCCATACCTAGGAGCCACAGTCAGCCTCACACAAAGTTTAGCAGCTACCACTATAAAGATGTGAAAAGTTTAGAATATGATATTCTAGACATCAAAGTATATCGGCTTAAAACCAAAAATAACTTACCCAGAAAAGGTGAGTAGAGGAGCAATATAACTTTAATGAAATAAGATTACTTGAAAGCATTCCTGATGAAAAGACCAGAGCTACATAGAAACTTAAGTACAAATACAGGAAATCAACAGAAACATAAAAATGTAAACAAGAATGAACAATTATAAGGTACTAAACAATGATAAACTGTTTACATGTGTCCCTTCTGAACTTTATCATTATCAGGGGTCATAAAAGAAGTCTAGTTATACAAAAGGCCTAGGGATGGTCTGTTATATCTTGATTTTAAAGCGACAGGAGGAGGAATACATTGTGGGAGGGGTGAAGTAAGGATGCAGAAATTTGTCTCAAATAGTCACAGTGAACAACAGAAGTCTAAACAAACAAGAAGGAAGGATTTATATCGGGTAACATTTGAACTTTGCTCTCTTCTAAACTTGTCAAGGAAAGGAGGAATACACCCTTAGGTGCAGAAATACATTTCACTGAACAGGGAAACAGGAGAGAAAGGGGAGATTAGAAAAAAATACACAAGAGGAAGAGTTGACTAAAGAAGAGATTAGTCCTGAACAAAACAAACTCTAAGGATGAACAAATGGCAAAAAATTAAAAACTGAGGGGTGCCCAGCAATTGGGGAAGAGATAAACAAGTAATAGTATATAAATGTGATAGAATCCTATTGTGCTACAAGAAAGGATAGATGGGATAATTCAGATAATACCAAGAAGACTTGTATGAACTGATCCAGAATGAGGTGAGCAGAAACCAGGAGAACAATTCATACAATGACAGTACTGTAAAATAAACAATTCTGTAATAATTCCACGGTTACTCATGATGATACATGCTACCTACCTCCTGACAGAGAGGTAAAGGACTCAAGTACAAAATGAGACACATAAATGTAGATATATGTGTTTCATTTTGTAGTTGACTCCTTCACCTCTCTGTCAGGAAGTGCATATGCATGTGTGTGTATATATATACCCATACATATATCACACATGAGGGAAATTAATATTATACTATTACATTAAAAATTATTAATTTGTGATCCACCCTTTTCCTTTCATTTCTTCAGTCTCTAAAGGGTATGGTTGAGTGATGAGATTTGTCCCTAGCCCCCAAGTCATATGCTTATTAACTGTGTGGGCAGGATCCCACCTAACAGTGAGACCTAATTTCTGTTTAGAGTAGACATAGGATTCAGTCTGGATGAGCCTTAGCCTGGAGGAAGAGTTCTGGGTCAATCTCCTCCCTTAGAGAGCAGGGCAACCCAACTCATGAAGGAGAAAACTAGCTGGAGAAGTCAGGATGGAAATGGCTTCCCCAGCCAGGATGCCTTGAAGCTTCTGAGTCTCATCATCCAGCCCAGGAGCTTTTAACTCACCTCCTCATTAAATGTCCACCAATCAGGGTTAATTTTCATTTGACAGGGAAGTTCCCTTTCAGAAGGGATTTGAGTCATTTCAGTCTCCCTTGGCATCTCTGGTTACCAAGAAACCACTATCAATTTATTGATTGCCAGCTTGACTAATTAATAAATGTATTATTAATTACCCAGAAACTCTGTCTTGAGGGGTTTTTATTTATCACACATGACCACTGTTGAAATCTGTTTTGACTATACATGTTTGTAACAAAGGGTTTTGTTTTTCTTTTTCTTCCTGAAGTATAAGCAAGGGAAGAGAAAGAATTTTTTCAATAAAGTTTAATTTTAAAAAAGATTAGGGAAACTGAAAAAGTATTCTGACTGAAATTAGGCTAAAACCAACAATTCACACCACATACCACAACAAATTTCAAATAAACACATGGCCTAAGTATAAAAGGTCTTTACGATAAATAAGAGGAACAGGGAAGGCAATGCTTTTCACAACTTTGGATATAGAGCATTCACAGAGAAAAAAGAGAAAGAAAAGAATGCAGGAAATTAAAAGGGCGATTTAATGACATGACATGACATGAAATTTGAAAATTTTTATATAAACAAAAATAATGCAGTTAAAATTAGAAGAAAAACAACTGGGGGAATCTTTGTCAGGTTTTTCTGATAAAGTTCTTACATTTTGAGAAATACGGGGAACTTAGTCATTTCCCAATAGATAAATGTCAAAAGGATATGAACAGATAGTTCTCAAAAGAAGAAATATAAGCTATCAACAAATATATGGGGGAAATGCTCCAAATCACTAATAAGAATCATGCAAATTAAAAGAACACTAAAGTTCTACTTCACACAAATTGGATTGGCAAAGATGACAAAAAAGAAATCATTTGGGGAACAAGAACACTGATGCCCTGCTTGTGGAGCTGTGAATTAGAGCAGCCACTAATGAAAACAATTTGGAACTATACCAAAAAGTAATTAAAATGTGCATTCCCTTTGATCCAGAGATACTTCTCCTAGGAATATATACCCAGAGATAAAAAATAGATGGACAAAAAACATACGTACAAAAGCATTTATAAAAGCACTTTTTATCATTTCAAAGCTTTGGGAACAAGATAGGTCCCCATCAACTGGAAAATGACTAAAAAAATTATGGCATGTAGGTGTAACAGAATATCACTGGACCATAAGAAATGATGAAAAGACTAGATTCAGATAAACCTAAAAAGACTTGTATGAACTGATGAAGTAGTAAAGTATACAGAATCTTACACAATGACTACAACCTTGTAAGTGAAAACAACTTTTAAAAACTTGAGAATTCTAATCAATAGCATGACCAATCACAGCACCTAAAGACTATGGATGAAACATCTAATACCCCTTTGTGGACAGATAATAAGCTGCAGAGAAAGGAAGGGATTTCCATTTTGAAACATAACCATTAAAATGCATATTTGTTTTATTTCATTATATTTCTGTTGCGGGGGGAGTTTCTATTGGGGAGAGTAGAAATTTATGGGAGAGTGAGGGGCATAATAGTGATTTTAAAAAGGAATAGAGTAAAGAGTGTCAAGACATTTTTAAAACAGCAGAGTTCAAAGGACAGATGTTACAGACAAGCAAGGTAATTGTTAGATTTAATGCATATTAAAAAGAACAAGTTGTATGTAATATATTTTTGTAAAATCTCCATTTTCTGGCTTTTGTATATATGGAAATGTTGGTGCGGTTTTTTTTTGTTTGTTTTTTGCAGGGCAATGAAGGTTAAGTGACTTGCTCAGGGTCACACAGCTAGTAAGTGTCAAGCGTCTGAGGCTGGATTTGAACTCAGGTCCTCCTGAATCCAGGACCGGTGCTTTATCCACTGCGCCACCTAGCTGCCCCAGTGTTGGTGTTTGTTGATAATTTTCTAGTTCATAAGAAAAATTTTCCATTCTTCATATATGGAAATGATTGCATTTGTTGATTTTTGTGAAACTCATAATATTTTACAGTAAAGAGGATATAATGTATCAATAACTGAAAAAATATTCAAAGCTACTACTAATCACAAAAGTTAAAATTAAACAACACTGAGTCATCACTTTGTCATGGGTGAAATAGGGTGGGGGTTTGGGGAGGGGTTGGGGTTTCGGGTAGGGGTTTTTAGGGTAGGGGTTTTTAGGAATTCCTCTTTAAAGACTAATACCCTTGGGGCAGCTAGGTGATGCAAAGGGTAGGATAAAGCACTGGCCCTGGATTCAGGAGGACCTGAGTTTAAATCCAGCCTCAGACACTTGACACTTACTAGCTGTGTGACCCAGGGCAAGTCACTTAATCCTCATTGCCCAGCAAAAACAAACAAACAAACAAGAATTACACCCTCTAGCAGACAAATCCAATTAGAATAAAATAATAGTTTATTTGGTGTGCTAGGAAAAGGAAACCAAGAGAGAAATCCTTGGACTTCTTCTCATGAGGAAAAGGCATGGCACAGAACATGGCTCTGAAATACCTATCTCCTTGAGCAGGAAACAGGCAAATACCAATGGGGGAGGACCATCCCCAACTGATGGTGGCTGGGGGAAGTCCGGTGAGGGACTGTTCTGGATCTCTCAAGCCATCTCTAAGCTCCCCACACCACAAAGGCAGCAGCCACACCCAATCTTATCTCCCTGAGGGGTGGGGGACACTGGTTAGGTGTGTCTGTCCTTTGGTTTAGTTTCTCAAGGAGAAGGTTCTTTTGATTTACCCCACAAAACTTCTGGAGTACCCAGGGCCATTCAAATGAGGTACCCAGGTCCATAATAACTTCATATCTATTAAGCTGGCAAAGATGCTAAAGATAGAAAATCATTGCTGGAGGGGCTGTATATAGTAGTAAGATGAGCTTGCTAATTCTTTGCTGGAGGAGCTATTAATTGGTTCAATAATAAATGAAAAGATACTGAATTAGACTCTTTGAACAAGGAATTTCCTCTGACCAGAAAGAAACCAAATGCACAAGTGTTCGTAACAGCATTGCATGTGATAATTAAAAGCTAAAAAATGAGACCAACAACTGAGAAATGGTTAAACAAATTATGGCATATGAATGTAATGGAATATTACTAGGCAGTAAGAAATGATAAATATGAAGAATTCAAAAAAACATAGGAAGATGGAGTTCAGAATAAAGACAGCCCCCTTCCCCCAAAAAAGAATATATACAAGTGAATGCAACAATGTAAATAAAGTCAACATCAAAAGGTAATAAAACTGGTTCGATATTCAAAGTTATAGGATGTATCTCTCCTTTCTATTAAAAAAAGTCATTAAACTAGCTTCTGTGGGGCATTTAACTTGTAAGTCATTTGTTTCTGTATTTGGACAAAGTGGTGTTGAAACAAGTTTCTTTCAATAAGTGTGTTTTAAAAGTTATGGGGCAGCTAGGTGGTGCAGTGGATAGAGCACCGGCCCTGGAGTCAGGAGTACCTGAGTTCAAATCCGGCCTCAGACACTTAACACTTACTAGCTGTGTGACCCTGGGCAAGTCACTTAACCCCAATTGCCTCACCAAAAAAAAAAAAAAAAAAGCTGTCACAGATTTAAAAAGTTAATGGCTGGGGGAGCAGCTGAATGGCACAGTGGATAGAGCACTGGCCCTGGATTCAAGATGACCCGAGTTCAAATGTGACCTCAGACACTTGATACTTACTAGCTGTGTGACCCTAGGCAAGTAACTTAAACCTCATTATCCAGCAAAAAAAAAAAAAAAAAAAAAAGGTAATGGCAAACTTCAAGGGTATAAATGGCTATCTAAAATCAAAATCCTCAGCAAAATTCTATTCTTCTTGTCATTTTTAAGAAATAATAGCAATCTATTACAATTAACATCAATGATATCCTTCACAGAGTAATATAAGATAAAATAGTCCTGTGAAAAATACCAAAGATTATCAAATTGTATTGCCCTGACTTGGAAATTGACTTGCTGCCTATAGTTCCAGGAAAGCGAATTAATCTCTCTACCTTGGTTTCCCAACATTTTAAATGTATTATTACAGTACCACCTGCTTCTTTTAATAAGGACAAATGAGGGCAGCTAGGTGGCACAGTGGATAAAGCACCAGCCCTGGATTCAGGAGGACCTGAGTTCAAATCTGGCCTCAGACACTTTACACTTACTAGCTGTGTGACCCTGGGCAAGTCACTTAATCCTCATTGCCCTGTAAAAAAAAAAAACAAAAAAAAAACAAACAAATAAGGACAAATGAAACAAAATGTAAGAGAACTAAAGGCCTGGATCTGGCTCTGGCTCTGCTAAGAACAAGCCCATGACTTTTGAGTAAGTAGGTTTACTCACCTTCTCCTGGGCTCAGTTTCATCATATGTAAAATTGTAGAAGGACTAGATGATCTCTAAAAATCCCTTCAGTGTCTAACATTCTGTTTCTATAATTACTAAGGGAATAAAATGCTTTGGACTTGGAATACGGTCACTACATAAAGATGACTTTTTTTTATTTTTAAAAGGTAGCCTAGGGGCAGCTAGGTGGTAGAGCACCAGCCTTGGAGTCAGGAGGATCTGAGTTCAAATTCAGCCTCAGACACTTGACACTTACTAGCTGTGTGACCTTGGGCAAGTCACTTAACCCTCATTGCCCAACCCCCCCAAAAAAACAAACAAAAAAAAAAACAAGAAAAAGTAGCCTATAGAAATCATGAGGATTAACTGAGTTGTCCCAATTACTAAAATTATATTCATGTGACAAACATATTAAAACAATGTACATTTCCAGAGTACAAAGTCTGACCAGCACTTGCCTTTAATTTTTTTAAAAAACTCTACATTTTAAGATTTCCAATTTTTAGTTATGGGGCTCATATAGTAACTAATAATCAGTATAACAACCAATTTTTAAAATAAATATTATTATAATGCACTTGGTCTACTTAATAAGCAATGACATTCATTAACATTCAGAGGAAAAGATCAATAAGGAATTCTGCACCACTAAATAAACATCCATGTTTAGTAACAAGCCTTTGGAGTTGATAATAACCTAGTTAATGAGACACATACTTATTATAAAATGTCATTTACAAAAATAAAGATTTTTAAATATCAGAAGTCCTTATTAATTGTTTTTTGATTGTTTTAACAGGAATCAAATTATACTTAGTTATCTGAACTATGGTAAGTTTCTACACTTCAAAGCAGTAGGACCACACTAAGGCTACCAAACCACAGGCAATTATGCAAGACTCAACTGTTCCTCTGAGAGCAGTCTAAATGCCTTTGTCTCTAGCAAAGTTTGTCATGAGAATATAAGAGAAAGAAAAATGTAAAAGGGGGGTAGTTTCTCATAGACAGGAGCCACTGTTATTATTACTTTTATTTCTTAATAAAATGTATTTTAAAATAAATTTAAATAAAACAAATTTAAATTTTATTTAAAATAAAATCTATTTTATTCTACTTTTAAAATTTTTACTATTATTGCTTTGCTTCTTATAAAAACCCTAGAAGACTAAGTATAAATATATTTACACAATGAACATTTAGCAAATATTACTTGGAAAAAACTCTTAACTGTGAAGAAAAATAAGAGTTCTCTCTCCACTCTCTAGTCTATTGAGCTAAATCATTAAATGTGGCAGATCCTATAGGGAGTAAACAGAGGTAAATTTATATTACAAAAAATAAAAGGAAAGAGTACAGGAAAAATCCCATGCATATAATTTGTAATCAAGCACCTCATTCATCACGTAGAAGGAAGAAAAAAAAATGCCAATACCATACAAGCCTTGGGCCCTTTCTTTCACATAACAAAGAGTATCTTAAGTGTGGTGTGAATATTCTATAAGCAGAGTTGTTTAACTCTCCCATTATGCCACAGTCTTCAATTCCCACTTATTTCAAGCTTCCCAATAAGCCCCCCCATTTAAAAATAAAAAAATAAAAGGTATTAAACAAAAATCCAAAACCTATATATCACAAAATTGGGGGGGGGGTGAACCCAAAGAAAGTTTTAAAAATTGATTTGCTACAAATAGGCTCCTTGCAGACCCATATTGTTTTGTTTTGTTGTTATTTTAGCTGTCCCATGAATTTATGTTCAGTTTTATATTACAGTTCAATTCAACAACCATTTATGAAGGGTCTACTGTGTAAGAAGCACTGTGCAATGCACTGAGTGGAGTTTAGTTTAGAAAAGGACACATGACATGTGACTTTAATACAAAGTACGATTGTTTTTCTATGAAACATGTGAATTCCTATTACACTGTAAGCTTCTAGAAATTAGCAATTCCTTCATCTTCCTTAGCACCTAAAGAAAGCACCAAACTGCTTTGCAAAAAGTAGACATTCGGGGCAGCTAGGTGGTGCAGTAGATAGAGCACCGGCCCTGGAGTCAGAAGAGTTCAAATCCGACCTCAGATGCTTAACACTTACTAACTGTGTGACCGTGGGTAAGTTGCTTAACCCCAATTGCCTCACTTAAAAAAAAAAAAGTAGACATTCGAGACATTAATTAATTAATTAGTTAGCCAAGGTTATGGCAGCAAAGCCAGCTCAGCTACTCTACCAAGCTGAGGAGAGGAGGCTTTGAGAAAACGCCTCTCTACTCTGATGTCCTAAAAATAGCCTGGCTTAAATTAAATAAATTCAGGTGATGACATTTTTTGTCACTGTAACACACAAGGATCATTTACCAAGATGTGGAGGATTTTGTAATTTGCCCAATAGGAGCTTTCAGAGAAATGAAAACAGATTTCTTTAAAAACTCAAACTGGGGCAGCTAGGTGGTGCAGCAGATAGAGCACCGGCCCTTCTGGCCTCAGACACTTAACACTTACTAGCTGTGTGACTGGGCAAGTCACTTCACCCCAATTGCCTCACTTAAAAAAAAAAAAAAACCTCAAGCTTTTTTTTTTTTTTGGATACACCATTTTAGTTTCTTCGAATAAAACCACAAGTTATTAGACAAAAGGGACTTGGTTTTCTATTTATTGTATTGCTCACAACTTCTAGAATAGTATTGGGCACTTAGCAGGTGCTCAATATTTGTTGAAAGACATTTGATGTACTTCATCATAATGGGATTTTAGCTGCAAGCCAATAAAATAAATATTGTGCTACATATATCACCAAAAGGTAGAAGGTCCTGCTCTAGTTAATCTAAGGCCTTGCTTCTGTTATGGGCCCATAGCATCCCAGAAGTTCTCTGGGGCACATCAAAGAACCTTCTCCTTGAGAAACTAATCCAAAGGACAGACATACCTAAAGAGATAAGTGGAACTCAGATCTGACAGAGCTAAATCACGAACCCCCACCCTTCATTCTAGTCTCTTTCAACCCTGGGGAGATAAGATTAGGTGTGGCTGCTTCCTTTGTGTCCTGAGGTGGTTTGAGAGATCTGCAGCCACCCCTCACCCAATTCCCCCAGCCACCACCAGTGGCAGATGGTCCTCCCTCACTAAAGGAACTTTCCAGTCAGATGGTCACCCCCATCAGTCCTCTTTAAAGTACCTGACAGTCTCCTGCTCGAGGAGATTGGTATCTCAGAACCACTCTCTCTGTGCCTTTCTCCCCATGAGAAGTCCAAGGACTTCTTTCATGGTTTCCCTTCCCTTCCATTTCCCTTCCTCAGCCCCGAAATAAACTACCATCTTATTCTAACTGCTTTTGTGTGCAAGAGGGTGTAATTCTTTAAAGAGGAATTCCTAAGGACCCCAAACCCCTACCCCTCCCCAAACCCCCTACCCTATTTCCCCAAGACAATTCTTTCTTTAAAAGATCTACTTTCCACAGTAAAGAGTTGGAGTCCGTCAAGCAAAATCAACAGTCCCCTTTCAGAACAGCAGATGCCATATGAACTGACATTCAATGACTTCAGAATTTTCTTTTCTGAAAATTCCAGCTCGGCCTACTGACAAGGCTATATTAAATAAGCCAACACATTTTCAATCAATATACAAAAGATTCCCAACTGACCAATCTCTCTATCCCTTGCTACATGCATGGCTACAGCAGTGAATTTTAAAGAGAATCTAATACAATTCCCACTTGGACTGGAGTACAAAGAATCCACTCAGGGGGGTGGTGGTGGTTTCCTTAGGTATTCCTCTTTAAAGTGACTTGTCACACAGCTAGTAAGTGTTAAGTGTCTGAGGCTGGATTTGAACTCAGGTCCTCCTGACTCCAGGGCCAGTGCTCTATCCACTGTGCCACCTAGCTGCCCGATTATCACTGATTTTTAAAAACTACAACAGCCAATTATGACAAAGATAACAAAAGATGGGAATAATCAATGATGGAGAGACTGCAAAAAGGCAGTGATGTGTCTGCACCGTTTTTGCCCACACACACCCCTCCATCATTCTAGGAATGTTAGGGGTAGGGAGAGAAATGACAAGCCTGCAAAAACCTATGCACAATTCTAGGACTGGGGTATATAGGGCTTTTGTCCCTCTCTCCTCCTACAGAGTCCCACTCCAGACAGGCTTACGCTAATCATTTTCTCCCTTCACTGTTTCCTCTATATTGTCTATTCTTCTTGTTTGGCCTTTCCTCTACTCATTCTCCATCTTGAAGAGAGTGAAGGAAACATACCCTTCTTTACCAGATGCTCATGATTTATCTTTAATTAAACTTAGGAAATTAAGTTTCTTTGCAGAGTGTGTGTGTGTGTGTGTGTGTGTGTGTGTGTGTGTGTGTGTTGCAACTGGGGTTAAGTGACTTGCCCAGGGTCACACAGCTATTAAGTGTCAAGTGTCTGAGGCCAGATTTTAATTCAGGTCCTCCTGAATCCAGGGCCAGTGCTTTATCCACTGTGCCACCTAGCTGCCCCCATCTTTGCAATCTTTGTCCTCCAAACTTTGTCATACTGCCTGTTCACATCCCTTCCTCCTTTCTCTCACCATGCTGATACTATGGTTTGGTTTGGTTTGGTTTGGTTTTTAAATAAGGGAATGTAATTATTTAAGCCTAAGAAAAGGGGCAGCTAAGGTGGCACAGTAGATAAAGCACCAACTCTGGATTCAAAGACCTGAGTTCAAATCCAGCATAAGACACGACATTTACTAGCTGTGTGACCCTGGGCAAGTCCCTTAACCCTCATTGCCCCACCAAAAATAAATAAATAACAATAATTAATTTGGGGCAGCTAGGTGGCACAGTGGATAAAGCACCAGCCCTGGATTCAGGAGGAACAGAGTTCAAATCCGACTTCAGACTCTTGACACTTACTAGCTGTGTGACCTTGGGCAATTCACTTAACCCTCATTGCCCCACCAAAAAAAAATACTAAGAAAAGAAAAGGAAATTTATTTCTCCTCCCTTTCTCCCAAAACCAGGAAAATTTCGTTCCTGTAGTTACCTCTTTCCTATTCCATTACTCTCCTTGTTAGAAATAAAGCAACTAGCAATGTTGTTGTTGCTGTTGTTTTGCGGGGAGGGACAGGTACAGAAATACATTGTTGTTTGAGCTGTGAATTGGCCCTACCATTCTGTAAAGCAATTTGGAATTATGCCGAAGTCACAAAATGGCTATATTGTATGACCCAGAGATCTCACAACTTGGGCATATACCCTAAGAAGGCATTGATTAAAAAAAAAAAAAAGGACCCTAAATACACCAAAATATTTACAACAGTACTTTTAGTAGTAGCAAAAAAACAGGGAAGGGGGGAGGGAAGGGAAAGATGCCCAATGAGGTGACTGGGAAGGGCTAAATACATTCTTTTTTTTTTTTTTTTGTGAGGCAATGGGGGTTAAGTGACTTGCCCTGGGTCACACAGCTAGTAATTGTTATGTGTCCGAGGCCAGATTTGAACTCAGGTCCTCCTGAATCCCGGGCTGGTGCTCTATCCACTGCGCCACCTAGCTGCCCCAGGGCTAAATACATTCTTACACATGAATGTAATGAGATATTACTGTGCTATCAGAAACAATAAATATGAAAAATACAGGGAAACACTGGAGGACATATAAATTAACAGAATCAGAACCAGAAAAACAATGTGTATAAACATTACTTAATTACAATAACTTTACTCCTTCTTTGCAGTGGTAGAAGACTATCAATGTGGAATTCTGCATACCCTCTTTATTGCTCTATATAACAAAGAATGGCTCCCCAGATAGGAGAATGGAGAAAGAGAGATTTTGATATAAAGTTTCTATATGAAGAAAAAAATCAATTAATAATTCCTTTTTAAAAATTCAGGCTTATACAAAATCTACCTCAAAATTGTCCATGTTATCCTTCTATACCTTCTTTCAAACAAAACTACCAATAGCCTCTCCTTCTAATGAAGGAAATCTTAAGGCATGTCTACAAATATTAAACACTATAGTATTTTCTTTCCACGTACACATTATGGAGACACAGCAAAAATGGCAGAGTACTAGGAAGTAGCATCCATTACACGAACAATCTAAAAACTATTAAACAAAAAAAAAGAAAGAAAGAAAGAAAGAAAAAAAGAGGCAAATATCTGAAACTAGGAACTTAAGTTTTAAAAACTCAAGGTTTTTTTGCTCATTCAGGTGAGTAAATCTCTTATCCTCTTCTATTTCCTAATCTCTGAAATATGGGGATTAGACAAGACAGGGCTCTTCTAGATGAAACTTTTCTATGATTTTCCATAACCCCATGTTCAACTTAATATGCTTATTTATAAATTAATTGACAATTTGGTCAAAAAAGTTATTAGCTAGGGTATCCTCCCATCTAGTGTACACATTATTCAACTAAGAGAAAAGAAATACATGATTGCAGAAAGTTGCCTGGTAAACAATTTTTTAAAAGAGGAATTGAGTGATCTCAGGAGATACTATAGTCATTATAACAGACTTCTAGCTCAACTCCCTCATTTTACAGATGAAGAAAGCAGGGCCCAATATATAATACATACATGAGTCTCTATGGTATAGTGTAAGGAACAAAAAGCACTATGTAGAGTGTAGGACAAATTTGTCCTATATTCACAATTTTTTTGTTACTTTGATGCAATAACCAACTGTCTCATTTAATAATATGTGAAAGGTAAGAAATTAAATACCTCTTTTATTCCAAAAAATTTCAGAACTGAAAAATAAAACAATATTGACATTAGAGAAGACAATGGGAAAAAGCCTAAACACCCCCTGGGCCATACTGTAGCTTGAACAGTGTGTCTTGGAAGCAGCGCCACACTTTAAGAAGGAACTAAAAGCCAAGAAATAGTAAGCCAGGATGAGTAGGCAGAGAAAGCAGAAGACCATCGAAAACTTCTTTGGGGGAAAAGTGGGCCACAATGCACCCTCAGAAGAAGAAGAAGAAGAAGAAGAAGAAGATAATAACAGGGTCAAAGTTCCAACATCCAAAGCTTTGAAGAAAAATATGAACTAGTCTCAGCCCGTGGAAGCTCTCAAAAGGGACTTTGAAGAGAAAATAGAGATAGAAGAAAGATGTAGAGATAGGGAGGAAAGAATGGAAAGAGAAATGAGAGTGATGCAAGAGAGTCATGAGAAAAAAGTCAACAGTTTGAAAAGCCAAATGGGAAAGGAGATTTAAAAACTGTCTGATGAACAAATGGAAGCTAATGACCTTATGAGAAACCAAGACACAGTAAAGCAAATCCAATTGAATGAAAAAATAGAGGGCAATGTGATATATCTCCTTGGAAAAACAGCTGACCTGGAAAATAAATCTAGGAGAGATAATTTGAAAATCATTGGACTACCTGAAAACCATGACCAAAGAACTTTGTCACCATCCTCCAAGAGGTTGTGTGGGAAAATTGTCCTGATATTCTAGAAGCAGAAGCTAAAATAGAAATTGAAAGAATCCACTGATCACCTCCTGAAAGAGATCCCAAAAGGAAAACCTCCAGGAATATTATAGCCAAATTCCAGAACTCTCAGGTCAAGGAGAAAATATTACAGGCAGTTAGAAAAAAGGAATTCAAATACTGTGGAGCTCCAATAAGGATAAAGCAAGATCTAGCAGCTTCTACATTAAAGGACCAGAGGGCATGGAATATGATATTACAGAGGGCAAAGGAACTGGGACTACAGCCAAAAATCACGTACCCAGCAAAACTAATCATAATCTTTCAGAGGAAAAAATGGAATTTCAATGGAAAAGAGGACTTTCAGTCATTTGTGATGAGAAGACCTGAACTGAATGGAAAATTTGACTTTCAAATACAAGACCCTGGAGAAGCATAAAAAGGTAGACAGGAAAAAGACTTCATGAGGGATATTAAAAGATCAAATGGTTTATATTCCTACATGGGAAGATAATACTTCAAACTCATAAGAACTATCTCAGTAAGGAATTCACAGAAGACACAGGTCTGAACTGAATATGAAGGGGTGATATCTCTAAAGCATTTATGTTTTGTTCTTTGTGGGGCAGACAGGCTGTGGTGTCTTATGTCTGGGGCTGGATTTGGGCTTGGGGACTCCTGGGTCCACGGCTGGTGCTTTGTCTACTGTGCCACCTAACTAACCCATGATGACATCTTTAAAATAGGTTTGAGGTGTAGGAGGAATAGACTGAAGGAGGGGGAAGGGAAGAGATGGTCTGGGGAGAGGTAATCCACATGAAGGGAACAAGAAAAAAGCTTATGGAGGGGAGGGGAAGAGGGGGAAGGAGTTGGGGAGTGAGTGAACCTTAATATCATCAGAATTGGCTCAAAGAAGGACTAACATACATACTCAAGTAGGTATAGTAATATATTTTTGCCCTGAGGGAGGGGAGGGAGATAAGGGGGTGGGAAGAGGGGAAGGAGGGAAAGGCAGATTAGGGGAGAGAGCAGTAAAAAGCAAAACACTTTTGAGGAAGGTGAAGATGTTCTGCATTACTGCACAAGCATGAAATATTGAATTGCTTGATTTCATAAGGAGGGTTGAGGAGGGAGGGAGGAAAAAAAATTTAGAACACAGAATTAGCTCAAAGACCTTAATCTCATCAGAGTGGGCTCATGGAAGGAATAACATTCACATCCAATTGGGAGGAGTAATCTATTTAACCCAACAGGAAAGTAGGAGTGGAAGAGGATAAGGAAGGAAAGGTGAAAAGGGGGAGTGCAGAGCAGGGGAGGGGTCAGTCAGAAGTAAAACACTTTTGAGGAGGAATAGGTTAAAAGAAGATAGAAAGGGGCAGCTAGGTGGCACAGTGGATAGTGGATTTAATTTTTTTATAAATAAAATAAAAGCTCTATGCAAAAAAAAAAGGAAATGAAATTTGAGCTATTGAAGAAAGATTTTGAAAGGGAATAAACAGCTTAAAATAAGATGTGCAAAACCTTTCTCAAGCAACAGACTACCTGAAAAGCAGCCAAATACAAGCCAATGATTCCATGAAAAACAAGAAATATTAAAACAAAGGCAAAAAACTGAAGAAGAAGAAAAAAAAGGAGACAAGATAAGGTACCTCGGAGCAAAAACATCTGACCTGGAGAAGAGCTCAAGGAGAGATAATTTAAGAATGATTGGAATATCTGAAAGCTCTGAACAAAACCAAAAAAGTGCCTATACCTCATAATTCAAGAAATCATATTTGGGTAATGCAAAATTTTGTTTTACATGAATATACATATTTATAATGGATTTCATTCTTTCCTTTTCAATGTGGGGTACTGGAAAGGGGAGAAAGAATCTGTAACTGAAAATAAGATAAAAAGGAAATGTTTTTTTAAATCATGAAAGAAAACTACTCAGCTCTCTTAGAACCAAAGGACAAAAAATACCAAGAAAGAATTCCCCTGACAGAAAAACCAAAATGACAGTTCCCAGGAACATTATAACCAAAATCCAGAATTTTCATGTCAAAAAAAAAATACTACAACCAAGCAAAATAAGAAATTCGAGTATCAAGAAGCCACAGTCAAGATCACAAAAAGATTTAGCATCCACCACAAAGAGCTTGGAATGTGATAGGACAGAAGGAAAAGTAAAAGCTGAGTATAATGTTACTGGAGGGAATAACAGAGCTTTAATTAGAATAATTCCAACTTCCTGATAAAAAGATCAGAACTACATAAAAATTTTAAAGTATAAACACAAGAATCAAGGGAAACTTGAAAAAGTATATGTGAATGATCATAAAAGACTAAACAAGAATAAATGGTTTATATTCTAAAAGGGAGGTGATACATGATCTCTCTGAACCCTATCATAACCATGGGTCATAGAGGGAGTTTAACAGAGAGACTATGAGTGTTTCTGTTATATCTTGATGATCTCAAAAGAAGGGAGACAAAAAGAGTAATATACTGGAGGTGGGGGAAAGAGGAATTATGGGGTAGTTATTTCATATAATTAAGACATGCAATAGAAGTCTAAACAAATGAAGAAAGGGTAGAAGGATTGATTGATGGGGGCAGATAGGTGGCCCAGTGGATAAAGCACCAGCCCTGGATTCAGGAGGACCTGAGTTCAAATCCAGCTTCAGACACTTGATACTTAACTAGCTGTGTGACCCTGGGCAAGTCACTTAACCTTCATTGCCCCACCCCCCCAAAAAAAGGATTGGTTGACAATGAAACCTCACTCTAATGTGAACTGATCAAAGGAAGAAAAAACAACATATACAGAGTTTGGTATAGAAATACAATTCACTAAATAGGGAAATAGGAGAGAAGGGGAAAGTTGGAGAAAGGACAATAAGAGTAAAAGTAAATTAAAGGAGAGATTAATTCTAAGCAAAACTCTAAATATATACAAAAATACTGACAGCAATTCTTTCTGAGGTTGCAAAGAATTGGAAACTGAGGGAGTGCACATGATTTGGGAATGGTTGGAGACATTATGATACATAAAATGTGATGGAACAACCATCATGATATATAAGAAATAATGAAGGAAATGGTTTCAGAGAAATCTTGGAAGACTTCTATAAACTGATATAGAGTAAAATTAGCAGAATTTGAACAATTTATACAATTACATTATTATAAAGACAAACAATTCTGAAAGACTTAGGAGTTCTGATTAATATAATGACCAACCAATGCTACCTGCCTCCTGATAGAGAAGTGAAGAACTTAAAATGCAGACTGAGATATTTGCTTTGGACTATGCCAATTTGGGAGTTTGTTCTGTTTGAGTATATGTGTTTCTAACAAGAGTTTTGTTTTTCTTTCTTTTTAATTGGGGGCTGGGGGGTGGAGAGAGAAAAAGGTCTATATTTGCTTATTGGAAAAAACTTTAATAAATAATAATACATCAATGGAATACTATAATCACATTAAAAATCAATGATCATGAAGAATACAAAGAAATCTGAAAGCATCATTATAAAATAATGTAAAAAAAATACACACACAAAAAACCCAGATTAAGTACATACTACTATAACCAAATAAGGAAAAAAAGAATGAATGAACAAAGAACCTAAACTGGGACAGAAAAGGAATTATTAGACTTTATTCATTAAAATTAATTCATTTGTATGTATAAAGTTACTAAACAAGTTTAGCTGATTATCTTAGTGTTCAATATTTCTGACACAGTACTTAATTGTTTTTAAAGTTGATTTTACAGGACTTCCTAAGCAAGGCCTAAAAGAAGGCAAACAGTACAAACATATTCGATAAACCCTAGATCACAAACTAAGAGAGAAAGGACTCAATATTTGACATGAACCATGGGAACAATTCAAAAACAATTGACAGAAAAAAAAGTTTCAAACAGATTCTTATTCCAAAATAAAGTTCCAAATAGATGGGAAACCTAAATTTGAAAGGTTACACATTGGATACTGGAACTTTAACAGCTATGATTAGGAGAAATTTTCCTAATTAAACTAAGAAATGAAGTGATCACAAAAAATAAAATAGAGAATTTTATTACTTGAAATTAAAAACATTTGTGGGGGGGGGAATCAATACAATCAGACTAAGGTGTTGATTGAGTGAAAAAATCTTTGCATCACACATCTCTGATAAGCCTAATAACCAAGATGTATAGGGAACTAACACAAAACAGTCCCTGCCTTGTGAGATTTAAAATTGGATATTAGATCATAAATCTCCCCTCTTTAACCTTTCCCTTAATTTATCTCCCAGACTAGTAAATGGAAGAAGCTTCTGGTTTTCTAGTTAGAGCTTTTATTGTATGGTAGTTACAAGGTGATGTTGATTAGAGGGATAGGAAAGTAGAAATACAAAACAAATTGTCTTAAGTCTAAGCTTAGTCTATATTCCGTATAAAACTCACCAAAACCCAAGGCCACCTTTGGGGAGAGAGAGAGACCATGTCAAGCGCGTGCTGCTGCTAACCGCGAGCCGGGCCAAGTCGAACTCCAGTCAGCGTCTGTCTGTGCAGCACAGTCAGGAGACCAGCAGAGCAGAAAATAAAGCTCCACTTCCATTCTCTCCTTGCCTTTTAAGCTTGCACCCCGGAAGTGGAGTGCTAGCAGGCCGACTGGCGTGTGTAGCTCATGCCGTTGGTCTCCTCCCCGAAAGGGTGGTCCTTAAAGAAAAACTGGCATCTCTCCATTATCGCTAACCGACTGTTAAAACTTTTTACCACAGCCTAATAGATAAGTGGTCAAAGATATAAGTAACCAGTTTTCACAAAAAAAAAAGCCAACTAGAAACAATATAATAAAATACTCCAAATCATTATGAGAAATGTGCATTCATAAAAGACTTTAATTCGCATCCTGCAAATTGGCTAAAATATAGATAATTTTGAATAGAATGTGGGAAGCTTTAAAAACAATGACTTGGTCCAACTGTTCTAGAAAATAATTTGGAATTATGTTTAAAAAGTTACTAAGTTGGGGCAGCTAGGTGGCGCAGTGGATAGAGCACCGGCCCTGGAGTCAGGAGGACCTGAGTTCAAATCCGACCTCAGACACTTAACACTTACTACCTGTGTGACCCTGGGCAAGTCACTTAACCCCAATTGCCTCACTAAAAAAAAAAAAGTTACTAAGTTGCTAATACCCTTTGACCTAACAATACCAGTACTGGGCAAATACCTAAAGTCAGACAGCAAAGTCCCATATATGCCAAAATACCTATAACAACATGTTTTGGGGGGTAGCAAGAAACAAGAAATAAATTAAGTAATTAATAAATTAAGTATCCATAGAATGCCTGGACAAATTGTAGTCTATGACTCGAATGGAATGTTATTGTGTCATGAGAAATGACAAATGAGAGAATTTTAGAAAAGCATGCCAAGATTTAGATACACTGATACAGAGTAAGGAATAAAGAGTAACATGCACAATGAAGATAGTAATATAAACAAAAACCCTAAAAACTACCTGGACTCTGATTAAAGTCAATGATCAATCTTGATTCCAGAAGGAAGATTATAAAACACACTTGCCTCTCTCGTTCTGCAAAGAGGGGAAAGAATATGGATACAAAATGTAGCAAAGCCTGTAAAACAAGGATTACACATTAGAGCTGAAAGGGACCTCAGAGGCCATCTTGTCCAAGCCCTTCATTTTAAAGATGAAGAAATTGAGACCCAGGGAAGTGGTTAAGCAAATCAAGAATCACGTGGTGCCAGGCACCATGCTAGGGACTGGAGCCATGAAGAAAAAAGCAAAAAGAGTCACTGTTCTCCAAGAGCTTATATTCTAATGAGGGAGACAGTATCTATAATCAACAACATAATTGTAGAGTATATGTAAGATAATATTAGCTGGAATGATGGTGATACCTGGAGGCACCAGAAAAGGCCTCCAGAAGGAGATAACCCTTGTCTTAAAGGATGATAGACAGGGAGTCTGACAGTTGAAGGGGAGAAGGGTTTTTAAGAATGGGGTTTTTTTAAAAGCCAGTACAAAGAGACAAAAATGGGAGTTGTGTTCAAGGAACTAGCAAGTAGGACAGTATGGCTAGACCACAGAGTATGTGGAGGGAATAATATGTTAAAAGATTGGAAAAATAGGATCAGGTTAAAAGGTTTAACACCATCAGATTTTATCTTTGAACCTTGATGTGGTAAGAAGCCAATGAAGTCAATTGAGTAAAGGGATGACTTGGTCAGACTTACATTTTAGAAATCACTTCATCATCTCAGTGCAGGATGGAATAATTAGTATGGGAAGAAACTTCAGGCAGGGAGCCCAACTAAAAGAAGATTAGAGTAGTTCAGGTGTGAGTGATGAGGTCCTGAACTCCTGTGGTGGCTATATGACTTGAGTACAGAGAAGGAGACTCACGTGTAAAGTGTTAGAAAGAAATTATGAAAGTTGGCAACTAACTAGATATATAGGGTGAGTGAGTGAGGAGTCAAGGATGACAACAGTTACAAACCTGGATGACTAGAAATGGTAACTTCAAAAGTAATGGGGAAGAGGGTTTGGGTAAAAAGATGAATTACTTTGGACATGATGACTTTGAGATGCCTGTAGGACCTCTCATTTGAAATATATAAAAAGTAGTTGGTGTTGGGTGACTGGAGCTTAGCAAAAATTTGAAGTCTGAGGTCTCTATGAATAGAACTGGGAATCATCAGTGTCAAGATAAATCATTGAACCCATGAGGGCTGATTTGATCACTAAGTGATGGAATAAAGGCAGAAAAAAGAAGATAGCCCAGGAAAAACCTTTGAAGGACTAACAATTAGCAGCCATAATACAAATGAAGAAACAGGAAAAAGAACTCTAGGGCCAGTCTTCCTCACACTCTACCACCCTGCCTCTATCACTGTGTTGGCTGGTTATGCTCAAATGCTTCTGTTATAAGGGAGGTTTGGTTGTGTTAAAGGTGTGTGGCATATTGAGAAATGACTGGTTTTTTTAAGTCATCAATAAAGCTGAAAGATCAGTTTCAACCAATGGATGTTGAATAGCAAGAGGTCAAGAAGAGTGGGTTGTGAGGAAATAAAGACAAAACGTGAGACAACTTTGGTGAAGTTTGGTGAAGCCTATGGACATCTCAAAATAGTTTTAAATGCAACAAAAAAATCTGACTGGGATCAGAGATCCCTGAAGCGACAATGTTACTATTGTCCTAGCACTCCTCTATTAAAGCAATTGTTAAGGGCTAAAATTCTAGTTATATTGTCTAAAATATCTAATGAGTGGTAGCCAATAAATTATAAGCTTTAGCAAGAGTTAGACTTTTAAGCATTTATTAAAGAGAATAAGAATTTGGTAAAGAGAGAAGGAAAGGCCTAGATTCATCTATCTATTAAAGGGAGAGAGCATTCCTAGTTCCACTCTCTGCCGGAATCCACACGAAAGAGCATGAGCCAGTGCGCCAGCTTCCCCTTTCCTCCTCCCACAAGCAAACTTTGGCGTCACTTCCTGACGCCAAAGAAAAGACACATGGTCCTGCCCTCAGAGGCCCTCTCCCTCATGTTGGAGCTTTCCTACAGTAAGTCTCCAGCAGGTGGCATCATTCCAATCATTACACAATATTACATTCAAAACACCTTTTATTTCCTGAACCATTTACAAAACTAGTTTTCAAGGCACTTTCATATGCATTATCTCATTTGATACTTCCTACAACCCAAGAAGTAGGTAGGACAAGTTGTGGTCTCACTGTTTTACATATAAGGAAACCAACATACTTTGTCTAAAGGGACAAAATGAAAGAAGCCTTATTGGAGAGTAGTTTGTCTGGGGGGAAAAATGAGGATTTTGGAGGACAGCAAAGGAAAAAAACAGTCAACAATATCATCTGTTTGCCAAGAAATATCTGATGACAGCTTATCAGGAAGCAGCATTAAGATAGGCACAGCCATTGTTGCTAGAGGTATATTGTTATAACTACTTTGGAAAGGAATTTGCAATTATGAAAAGAAAATGACTAAATGCTCATACTCTTTGACTAAGAAATTCCACTGATACACACAAACATCAAGGAAGTCAATGACGAAAGAGGAGGCCCCATAATATAGTAAAATATTCATTGTAGCAAAGAATGAGAATCAAAGTAGATGCCCAGCAGTCAGGGAGTAACTCAATAAATTGTGATATGAGAATGTAAGGGATTATTATGTGTGATGAACATGATAAATACAAAGAAGCATGGAAAGATATATGAATAAATGAAGGAAAAGTAAACAGAGGAAAACAAAACACACACTGACTTCAACAATGTAAATGGAAACAACAAAACTGTCAAAACTGAATGCTGTGAAATTATTTTAACTAAGCTAAGCCTCAAAGAAGAAATATAAGAAGGGCTCTCCCTACTTTTTTGCAAAAGACAAGTAGTTTCCAGAAAGAAGAAGGTGTTACTATTGATCCACTCTGCCATGGTCAGACTGCAAGAAGAATATTGTATTCCATCCAGGAAGTCACATTTAAGGAAGGTCATGACAAGCTGAAGAACACATGCAAAAGAGGGAAGACACAGTGAAGGACCTTGAGTGTCCTGCCAAATAAGAAGGGGCTGAAGGGAATGGGAGTATTTAACCTGAAGAATAGAAGACACAGAAGCAAAAGGACAACCAAAAGAGCTGACTCGATGTATTGAAAGGGCTTTCCCTTGGAAGGGGGATCAGATTGATTCAATCTAGCCCCAAAGGAAAGCATGAGAAGCAATGGTTAGAGATTGCAAAGAAGCAAATTTAGGCTTAATACATAGAACAATTTCTTGATAGGGTTCTCCAAATTAGAGTGAGTTGCCTCAGAAGTTAGTGGGTTTCTTCTCATTGAAGATCTCCAAAGCAAAGACTAGACCACTTGTCAGGTAAATTGTTGTAGGAATTCCTTATCGGGTATGGATAGGACTGGTTAGCCACCAGAGCCTTTCCACATCTGAAATTCTATGTTTTCTAAATTTAATCATGTTAGATTTGGCCTATCTTTCCAATCTATTAGGATATGTTTTTGGATCCTGATTCTATGATTTGGTGTACTAGCAATTCACCCCCAGCTTTGTGAAATCAGTAGATTTGATAAACATGGCATTCATTTTTTTATTCAAGTTATTAATAATAATTTTCAGCAGAACAGGATCAAGGACAGATTACTGGAGTATTCTGCTAGAAACCTCCCTCCACATTGATATATACTCATTACAAACCATGAATCCTGAGGACTCAAGATGAAAGACATTATCCACTGGGGGGGGGGGGGGGGGGGGCAGGACAATGAGGGTTGAGTGACTTGCCCAAGGTCACATGGTTAGTAAGTGTCAAGTATCTGAGGCTGGATTTGAATTCAGGTCCTCCTGAATCCAGGGCCGGTGCTTTATCCACTGTGCCACCTACCTGCCCACTACTCACTTTTTAATATGGATGTGGTGGACTTAAAATGCAGAATGAGATATCTGAACATAGCCAATATGGAAATTATTTTCTTAACTATATATATTTATTATGAAGACTTTTTCTTATTGATGGGAGGGGGCACCTGTCAGTGAGAAGAAATAATAATTGCTTATAAAAATGAATGAGAGTGGGGCAGCTAGGTAGCACAGTGGATAAAGCACCAGCCCTGGATCAGGAGTACCTGAGTTCAAATCTGGCCTCAGACACTTGACACTAGCTATGTAACCCTGGGCAAGTCACTTAACCCCCATTGCCCCACCAAAAAAAAATAAAGAGAGTGAATGTGTGTGTGTGTGTACACACACACACACACACACACACACATTCACTAATCACTGTCTTTCATCTCTGGTCATTCAACAACCAGTTTCAAATCCATCTAAGTCTACTAGCTTCCTATCTACAAATATATTTACTATACAGAAATGTCTGTGATCATGAAAGAGTCAAAAAATGCTAGAAATGAAAAGAACCTAAAGACTACCACCTAATTTGATAAATAAGGAAAGCTGATACTCAAGGAGACATAATTTGCCCACAATCACATGAGTAGTAAGAAAACAAAGAGGCAGATTTAAATCCAAGTCTTCTGACTCTAAAGTTGGTGCTCTACACCATGTTATACCTTCCTTTCATTAACTATGGCCAAAATGATAAGGGATATGACAAAGCTAAGAAAAGTGACAGGAATAAAACAACATGGTATAATAGGCATTAGCACGTAAGCTAGAGTCGGGAGACTTGGGTCTTTATTCTGGCTCCAATATTTATTAATAGCTATGTGACCAAAGACAGACCACTCCACAGGTCTTAGTTGCTTCATTTGAAAATACAGAAGATACCTACCTCACTCACACAGCTGTTGCATATAAGGTGCTTTCTAAACTTTTCGGTTCTATATAAATGTGAGTTTTTATTTATTAGTCTGACTGTCATGTTGAAACTATTGAGAAATTAGTCTGTGGGACACCAAACCCTTGTACACAATTAGCCCAATATTACCAGACTTACAACTTCAGAGTTCCAAAGACTGAGATAATGGTTATAAAAGAGATCACAGTATCATCCTAAACAAAGTCTTTCTTTTATTTTGTACAATTAACAGACTTATGGATGGGATTTTCAATACTAGTATTTTGATTCTATGCAAATTTTATACTTTTAAAAGAAATAGAAGTAGAAAGATCTATTTCAAAGACACGGACAAATTACAGAAAAGGATAATACAGGTATAAAGAAGAAATAAATTCCCAATAAGAGTAGAAAGAATATCAGACTATTGGTAAGAAATCTTCACTCTAAATCTTAATTCTGTCACTTAAAAATTGTGTAACTTCAAATAAGTCACTTCACTACTCTGGGCCTCAATTTTCTCACATTAAATTAAAGGAATTATACTAGAAGTCTGATCTCTAAAGTTCCATATATATAAACTCAATGCTCTATAGTCAAAAGTTTTCCATTTCTAGTTATAATTTTTCACTTATAACTAGTGCACATTTTGACAAAGAAGTTCAAATAAAAGGACTAAAATATTAGGTACCCCTCCTCTCAAAAGAAAACTTTTCCATATAAAAATCAATTAATTACAAAACATGTCTTCCATAATTTTAATCCAATATATTAACCTCACAAAAGTGCTGATTCTTTGCTAAGCCACTTCAGGCAAAGGCTTCTATTTCTACATCATGACTAATTAATAATTAAATGATGCAGCCTGAAAGAAAAAAAAATCTACTATAATCAACCACCAGGAAAATGTATTAGATCTAAATGGATGAGAAAGACAAGTGGGGAAACAAGCAACTACGGGAAAATAGAATAAAGTGCATAACTCTCTCCACATGGCGCATAACCTAGAAAAGAAAACATCAAAATGCCAAAATAAAAGAAAATTGACTTACTAGCATGCTTGTCTGCAAGCATTATAAGACTGTTGGAAATGTCTCGCCGTCTATAAAAGCACACTACTTTTGCTTCCACGTTGCCATTTGCTGTCTAAGAAAAAGAAGGAAAAAAAGGTCATCTCTGTTGAATATTAGATTCAGTTTCCAAATTAAGAGTACTCATGGTATATGATCAATTTATGATCTTTCTTAAATATCTATTCAAAACTTTTATATGATGAAACAGATCTAAGGAAATTCATACTCAAAAGTAATAATCAACATGTACTCAGTTTCTGATATAAATGGAATGTACATTTTAAAATAACATATTGGTATAGATTAAGCTGATATGTCATATTGGGTTGATTAGGTGCAAGAAATTAAACAAAAAAATTTTAACTAGTTTTTGATATTTGATGATTATTTTCCTCCCAACCTATTCAAAGGAAGCATATGCCAATCTGCAGGCCAACAACCTTTCCCCATATTTCCTCCATACTAGTTTGACACCAATACTCTATTGGTACAAGGAAACAGAATGATTTTATAACTTAATGAGCCAAGAGATTCTATAAATCCATGATAGTCAATATTCTTAGTATATTTAGTTTACTTTCATGAGTTACAAACATATCAACTCTTTTTACTCCTTGACTACAGCACAGAATATAATCAATATTCAGTTATGTTATAATTTACTGCATCTGGTGCTCTCTACCCTACTCTCAACTCTCTATTAATTCTGAAAGCTTTCAAGAAAGTCTATCATTCACTATGAAGTTTAATAATAAAAAAACCACCTAGCTACAATAGAATGTTATGACTTCTATTTTCACACAAATTTTCCAAATTTCTCTGAAAACTTGGAGACACAACTAAATATAAATTAAAAGACCTAAGGAGACATAAATGCAGCCATAAAATTGTCAATTTATGTAGTTCAACAGCAATATTTTAGAATGAGAAATGTAGCAGAAATATTGCTCCACAAAACTGTAATCATTTAAATCCTAGTCAAAATAATACCATATCTCAAAACACTAGAATCAAAAACACACTTCAAAATCACCAATTCACAGCAACCTTGTGAATGAAAAAGCAAAGCAAATGCAAATCACCCATGAAAAGCCTCGACTACAAGATAATCATTTGCTGTCAGTGGAAACCCTGATGAAAATTCAAGGAGCAGATATCAAGGTGAAATGGAAGGGGCTGGATTTGGAATCTCAGAACCTGGGTTTAAATCACCTTACCTACTGACTCCCCAAACGCAGTTATCTCTGACTGGCAGTTTCCTTATTCTCTCATTCTCATCTAGAAAATGAGGGATTAGGCTAAAAGACCTTTATGGTCACTTCCTGCTTTAAATTGTATGATCTTAAGTGGAAAACATGATGTTTTCAACACTTTTTGGTTTTTTGCACTGAATTCATCTTCAGTGGTAAGGTCTCTACTTGTAAGAACTACTAAGTTAATTTAATCAGTGTGCCTGGCATGTTGTAAAGGCTTAATCAATGCTTGCTGGTTAATTAAAATGTGCTTATTCATAAAAGAAGAGACATGCTTTCAACTCCACCTAATTTCTTCTTTCATATTCTTTTGACTGATTAATCAGTCAAGCCCCAGATTTGTTGATAGACACTTGGGGGTATGTGTTATAATAGAGAAGGATGCTTTTGTCCTCCAACCTTTTCTCCATCATTGACCTCTGCATTCCTCCCAGCCTCAACTTGAGCAAGACATTTCAGAAAAATAAAAGTCTGGTAAAGTTTTGATGTCTCAGTTCTTATCTTCTCAATCCATCAGGGGAAAAAAAATGTCTGAAATAAAAATCTGTTAAGTTTTTATGTCCCACTTCTTATCTCCTTCCCAATCCATTAAGGGAGAGTAAAGTCAGACTCCTCCAGCTATGTTTCATTTTCCAAGGCTTCTCTTCATTACTTAATAAATATTTGTTGTTAACTCAGAGCTTTCTGACTCATGAATTGCCTAGCTTTAGAGAACTGTCTGAGACCATATTCCTCGAGTCAGCAGAATAGGAGGTTGGCTAACATCAGGGGAAGACAAGAGGATAATTCTATCCCAACTTTCTCAAGCTACAAGCTCATCTTGAATTTTCTTAGAGTCCCAGAAATGGTAAGCCTAAACTGACCGAAGCTTCTAGAGGGTAATCTAACAAGCAACCTGTAAACTGTTCCAGAAAAGCAAAAATTTCAAATCTGGCCTCAGACACTTGACACTAACAGTGTAACCCTAGGCAAGTCACTTAACCCTCATTGCCCTGCCCCCCCCCCAAAAAAAACCCAAAAAACAGAAAAGCAAAAATTACAACAAGGCTCAATGTCCCAGGTCCACCTGGGCATAGATCAGACTATGCTCAGCAACCTAGGGACTCTGAAGGCTTAGACCAGATTTTCATTAGTTTATTTAAATCTAAGCTTACATCAAAAGAGTTGGTCTATAATTCATTCAACTTCTAGATAAAAGGTTCCTAACCTTTTTTTTATCATGGACCCTTTTGATAGTGTGGTGAACCCTATGGACACCTCAAAATATTTTTAAATACATAAAATAAAATACAAAGGATAATAAAGGAAACCAATTATAGTGAAATAGTTATTTTTTTTAAACTTTTTAAAGTTCACAGATCACAGGTCAAAATGTTTGGTTTTAGGCATGGGCATCATCCATTTAGTCCATCAGTCATCAGTAACATTCAGCTAATCAATACACAACCCCAAAATAATATTGTAAGATACTAGCAATCAAAAAGTTTTTAACTATGTATTCTTTTTTTTTTTTTTTGCAGGCAATAGGGGGTTAAGTGACTTGCCCAGGGTCACACAGCTAGTAACTGTCAAGCGTCTGAGGCCGGACTTGAACTCAAGTACTCCTGAATCCAGGGCCGGTGCTTTAACCACTGCGCCATCTAGCTGCCCCCTTAACTATGTATTCTTACACTGCTACAATTCTATCTCTCAATCTAATGTGAAGAAATAAAAGGGTAGTTAGAAATCTATGGTCCACACATGCAGCAGTTCACAATTTCTTTAGCATCTCTTCTTTCCTTCAAATTTCTATAATTTCATTAGCATGGATACCACCAAAGCAAACCACAATCCTTCCCTAACTTAAATCTTCCAGACAGCCCCACAGGAGTTGAGAAAACATACTTCCCTCCCTTTTTTTCAGAGGAAGCCTTTCCTCCCCCACTGGTTATGCCACATGCCATTTTCCACTGATGTACTAGTTAACTTTGATCTTTGTTTTTCTCTTTTTTAAATCTTTATTAGAAAGAATGATTGCTTAGCTACGGTGGACCAATGTTATATTCAGAAATGAAGGAGATATAAAAAAAACCTCTAAAGATCAATAGATTTGTTAACTTAGGTCATCTAGACTGCCATGACCAGAACACTCTTTACTCTGCAGTCAACTTCATGAGCTTCTCTGTGCTTAGCTCAGATTATCTATGGGAGACAGACATGAGGTCCATCAAATGGGCCCATGGTGGAAGGTTTGTCCAGTTTGGTAGAACTTGCAAGGGCTCAGATGTCTCTAGCATACACTTTAGAGACCCAAGTTCACCTCTACTCCAAAATAAAGCCAGAGTAATATTCTGGTGGAGGTTTACAGTACCTACAGTAGAAATACATCCTAATTCACTTCAAACAATTATTTGCTTTATCAAGATACAGGCATCAGGGATTGAATTCAACATGAAAAAGTTTCATTCTATATAGTCCTAAATTATATGGCAACCATAGACAAGCAGTAGATTCAAATTAATCAAGTTTATAACTTCTCTCACAAGCTCATGTATGTAACACTAATTGACTTTACACAGGGCTTTAAACTTGCAAATTGTTATGTATAAACATAGATCCTCAAAGTACTATCCTTATTTTTACAGATGAGGAAACTGATGAGGGAGGTTAAACTTGATGCCTCATATATAACATCATAAACTAAACATGTTCAAAACTGAACTTATTCTCTTTCCCTCCAAACCCTCCCTTCCTAGGTGGCCCAGTGAATACAGCACTGGTCCTGGAGTCAAGAGGACCTGAGTTCTAATCTCACCTCAGATACTAGCTGTATGACCCTGGAAAAGTCACTTAACCCCAACTGCCTTAAAAAACATCCAGGATCATCTCCCATTGCCCTGACATATATCTTGCCACTGAAACCAGATGGCTCTGGAGCAGAGAACAAGGTTGGTGACCTTGCACAGCCCTCCTTTACTTAAATCAATACAAGTCATGACATCACCCTGATGTTATGATCCTCTTGGGAATGAAGGACAAACAAAAAATACTTTTGTGGCTATCACTATCTTTCTGATTACCCAGTCTCCTCATCTCTTTACTCTCTCAACCCCATCTCCAATATCCAATCTGTTGCCAAGTTCTATTGATATATCTTTTCAACATCTCTCATACTTTATACCCACTTTTCTCCTCTGACATTGTCACCACCCTAGGGCAAGCCCTCATCATGCCATACCTGGACTACTATAATAGCCTGCTGATTGGTCTCCCTGACTCCAGTCCCTCTCTATTCCAATCTACCTTACTATCAGCTATCAAAGTGATCTTCTTCCTACAAAGTGCAAGCATGACCTCCCCCCTCTGCCCCCCCCCACTCCTCTTCATTCAGTAAACTCCAGTGGCCGACAACTCCAGGATCAAATAAAAAATCCTCTGCTTGTCTGTTAAAGCACTTCACATAGTGGTCCCTTTTCTACCTTTCCAATCTTATTTCACTTTACTCTGTGCTCCATGTCCTCTACCATTTAGTGATACTGTCCCTCCTTGCTATTCTTGAACAGCATCTTTAGACTCCTTACATTTTCATTGACTGTTCCCCATGCCTGGAACATTTTCCCTCTTCATTCCCACCTCTTAGCTTCCCATCATCTGAAATCTCACCTTCTACAATAAGTCTTTCCTTACCTACTCACCTCCCAATTCTGTAATACCTTCCAAGATTACCTCCAAATTATCCTGTCCAAATCTTATTTGTACATAGTTTGCATGTTGTCTCCCCTATAAGATTGTGAGTTCCTTCAGGGCAGGGACCATGTTTGCCTCTCATTGTATTCTCAACACTTAGCACAGTGCACCTAATAAATGCTTGATAATCACATGTTCGCTATCACTTTTATATGAGTGATTTCCTAAATGGGCTCTAAGAAGTTTATAAGCATCTAATATATATTGGGAGGCAGCAAGAGATGGTGGATAGAGTGCTGACTTTGAAATCATAAAAACCTAGGTTCAAAGTTGACTTCTGACAGTTACTAGCTGCATAACAAGTCATGGAATGAGAATTACAGAACTAGAGAGTTGGGTAGAACTTTGGTGCCCATTTAGACCTAATCTCTGCCTAAAGACCTCCGGTGAGGCACAACTCAACGCCTCTCAAAGAAGCCCATTACACAACTGAACAAGCCCTCATAGTTGAGTTGTTCTTGACATCAAATGTAAGTTAGTCTCTTTAGTTTCCAACTACTACTTCTGATTTTGCCTTCTGGAACCAAATAGAACAAACCTAATCCCTCTTCAACAAGATAGTCCTCACATTCTTACAAAGTTACCATGCTAGGGGGGGCAGCTAGGCGGCACAGTGGATAAAGCACCAGCCTTGGATTCAAGAGTACCTAAGTTCAAATCTGGCCTCAGACACTTGACACTTACTAGCTGTGTGACCCTGGGCAAGTCACTTAACCCCCAAAGCCCCCCCCCCAAAAAAAGCTACCATGCCAGGGGGGCAGCTAGGTGGTGCTGTAGATAGAGCACTGAGTTCAAATCTGACCTTAGACACTTGACAGTTACTAGCTATGTGGCCCTGGGAAAGTCATTTAACCCCAGCTGCCGCACCAAAAAAAAAAAAGTTACCATGTCCTAAGAAGTTTTCTCTTCTTGATAAACACCTCCAATTCTGTCAACAGTTTCTCATATGACACAAACTCTAGGCCTTTCATTACCCTACCTTCTTCAGGATACTTACCACCTTATTAATGTCATTCACAAACTGTGGTTCCCAGATCTGAACACAGCACTCTAGATAAAGTCTAATTAATATAGGGTCAACTATAATCTCCTTATTTCTAGAAGCTTTGCCTCCCTTAACATAGCCCCAAAGTGCATTAGGGTTTTTTTTGGCTGTTGCAACATCACTAAATCAACTGTTGGTTTATATGGTCTCAACACACCCATTTTTTCCCAAACACTTTTCCATTCCATCTTGTACTTGTGAAATTGATGTGTTATACCCAAGTGTAAGAACTGACTTTTGTCACCAATATATTTTATCTTATATGATTCAGCCCAAGGCTCCAGCCTTTCAAAATCTTTTAAAATCCTGTCATCCATGGGGCAGCTAGATGGCACAGTGGTTAAAGCACCGGCCCTGGATTCAGGAGTACCTGAGTTCAAATCCGGCCTCAGACACTTGACACTTACTAGCTGTGTGACCCTGGGCAAGTCACTTAACCCCCACTGCCTGCAAAACAAACAAACAAACAAAAAAATCCTGTCATCCAGTGTTTCCGCTGTATCTTCCAGCTTAGTGCCATCTACAGATTTCAGGGGCATGACAGCTATAACTTTATCCAAGTCACAACCTCTGAACCTCAGTTTTCTCACCTCCAAAAAAAAAAAAGGAAGAATAATACTTGTAGCATCTACATCACAGCTTTTGTGAAGATGAAATGAGATAATATAGAAAAGCCCTGCAAATTTTATGGTACTTTGCAAATATCAAGTATGGTATAGTTAACAGCAACAGTTGTCTCAAAGGGAATAATAGGCAAGAAAACAATTCAGGAGTCTTAAGTCATAATGTATTTTAATTTGACATCATTCAAAAAGTTTGGGATCTGGAATTTGAAAGCAAACTGTTAAAACCTTTCATGCCTTTCACCCAAGACAAGATAAAAATTCCACTATACCAGACCAAAGGCAAAAGTTAGTATGTACCTTATTAAGTTCTTCTATCCTTCTGATTAGATATGGATTACTTGAGGAATTCTCAAAGTAGACATAATCTGCAATGAAAGGTAAAAAAAAAAACCCTCTTAATATCTTCAAAATTAACATACAAAGGATAGTATCATTTTGACACTGATCTGATTCGTCATGAAAAGTACACAATTCATATTCCAAACCTCTCAGCTCATTCACTGTAAAACCAAGTTTAAATAAAATATACAGTACATATATCACGTTTGTTATTCATAGGCAAAGAATTTCATTTATATCTTTATTTCCATTAACATGGTTAACTTGAATTAAACTTTTAGAGTCAAGTCAACAAACATTCATAGAGTGCCTACTATATGTTAGGCAGTGTGCTAAATGTTAGAGTAAGGCAATAGATAGCCCCTATTCTTAAAGAATTCACCATCTAATAGGAAATAAAACATGCATATTCTACAAGATATATACAGAATCAATTGGAGAGAATCTCAGGGGGAGGGAGAGAAAAAGTTTGAGGAAAAGCAAGGAAGCCATTGTCCCTGGAGGAAGAGAACCTGAAGGGGGATTAGGGGTGGGGAGGGGAAATAATCAAGTAAAGTATAAGAAGACTGGAAAGATTAAATGGAGCCAGATTATGAAGGCTTTAAAAGCCAAACATAGGATTTTATATTTGATCCTGAAGGCAATAGGGAGCCAATAGAAATAATTTGGTCAGACTTGCAGTTAAGGAAGATCACTTTGACATCTAGGTGGAAGATGGCCTAGAATGTGGAGAAACTTGAGGCAGGGAAACCTACCAGCAGGTTATTTCAATAGTCCAAGCTCAGTCAGTGTCAGAGTCAGAGGAGAAAAGGGGTGAATATAAAAAGAGATGTTTTAAAGGTAGAACAGATAACACTTTGCAACTGATTGGATATAAGAATTGAGACAGTGAGGAGTTTGGGATGACACCTGTGTTGTAAGCCTATGTGACTAGACCTAGAAGGGGCCTGAGAGATCATGGAATGTAACCCTCTCAACTTACAGGTGAAGAAACTGAAGTAAAGAGTGTTTGACTTACCCAAAGTTACACTAGGAAGAATAATTTTTTAAAAAGCAACTCACATCTACAAAGAGTTCTAAGTTTTAAGAAAATTTTGACCCAACAGCTCATTTGATTCTCTGTGAGATAGGTGCTACTATTAATCCATTTTACAGATGAGAAAACTGTATGGAAGGGTTAAGTGGCTTGCCCAGAATCACAGAGCTAAAAGGCTCAGGTGCAATTCTAACCCCTGATTCCTGTTCTGAACTCTGTTCACTAAAACAACAGAAGTTTAGAACCCAGTTCCAGACTTCAAAACAATGCTCTTTGCATTACCCCAGGCTGATTGAACATCATTAGCTCTAATTATTCAAGCCCCACTGAATAAATGGCACTCCAATGTGCTCTCTCTCATAGCCAATACAATACGATGAAGGCAGTAGGTACAACCATGTCCCCTCATAGACAATTTACTTTCGTCTGTAACACAAATGTCTCCATTTTCCTCATCTAAGAGCTACTTAGTAACTTAAAGGTTTCCAAGTCTGACATTTCAATGACCAACTAACTTTTCAAAAATGGATCAAAAAACAACGTGAGGGCTTGGGATAGCAAATATTTCTGTACTTAAGAGTCATAGTAACCTGAAAAACTAAAAATATTTACATGTTTTACATAGCCATACCAGGAAGGACTTTAACATGGGCACGGCCCCCTGAAAAAAAGGACAGCAAATTCTTCAGTTCACTCCCTTTGGGCCCGTTTAGCATCATGTGTGGTTATCAGAGCAAGCTTTCAACAAAAAAAGGAGAAAAAAAATTGAAGTATGGCTTGTTGTCTCAATCTAATAGGCTCACTGGAAACTTCCCACTGTGTGTTTTATTTGAGAGGCTGGATTTCCATTGTTATTGTCTCTCTTGGTGCCTGTTTCCCTGTCTGTCTTTTTCCTACAAAGTGGCCTCATTTAGCCAGTACCAGTGTAATTCCTCCCACCACTAGCCATGAGCTGAGCTAATGAGAAGAGAAGCAAGAGCAGCCTCTCAGACGCAAGCACTGCACGATCTGAATTATTATTTTGTCAAGAAGGGGACAGGAGGGAATCGAGAAGGGAGAAAGTTTGTGTTTCGCGTTATCGCTCTCCTTTTCCAAGAGGCAGGCGCTAACCCAACGCGCTGCTGCTCCCCATCAGCGGTTGCCTCCTTGGGGAGCTGGGGCCGGGGCTGGGCTGGGCAGACCAGGGCCCCTGGGCGGGGAGGGCGGATAACCAGGGCTCTGCCCCTGCAGACAGGCCTGCCTGGCTCTCCCTCCGCCTGTCCGCCCGCCCGCCTGCTCCCGGGGCGGGCCGCCCCCACGCTCCCCCGCCAGGGGACCGATGGCCTGGCTCCATACTCACTGGGCCCCACTGCCCTGCACCCACATTGCGGGGGGAGGGGGGACAGGGGGATGCTCGATCGCCCTCACCACCGGAGGCTCTTACCCCGGGGGAATGGGAGGGCGTTCTGCTCGTGACCCCGTAGGGAGAGAGGGGCCCACGCAGGCCCGGGGAGGAGGGGAGAGGGGGGAGGCCCTGGTAGGCCCGTGGGAGAGGGGACACGCGGGTAGAGGGGGGTGCCAGGGAGAGAGAGGAACCGAGACGGGGGTTGGGGGAAGGGGGGGCGGCCACTAGAAAGGCAGGGGGAGGGGCACGCGGGGGCGGCCCTGTCCCCCGTGGGGAGGGGGCACGCGGGGGGGGGGCGGCCCTTGCAGGCCCAGGGGGAGGGGGCACGCGGGACTGGGCAGGGGGGAGGGGATCTGTCCCCCACCCACCCCCTCCCCCGCTCTCTCCAGCGGTTAGGGTTCCAGGTCTCCCGCCCCCTCTTCCCCCAGGCCCGGGTTCCATCCTACCTCCGACCCGGTACATGTTGGCCGCCATGTCCGCCCGCCCGCCCGCCCGCCGAGCCCGAGCCGGAGCCGGAGCCGGAGCCCGAGCTGAGCCCCGCCCGCTGCCGCCGCCGCCGCCGCCGCCGTTTCAGCCTCAGCCGCCGCCGCCGCCTCCGCGGTTACTGCTGCTGCTGTTGCTGCGGCTGCTTCTTCTGCTGCTGCTGTTGCCGCCGCCGCCGCCGCCGCCGCCGCCTCACTGAGGGGAGGGGGAGGGGAGGGGGAGAGGAGGGGGTGGGAGAGGAGGTAGAGGAGGGGGAGGGGAAGAAGAGGGAGGGGGGAGCGGCCCGCCCCCCAGGCCAGCGACGGGTTAATAGGGCCCTTCCCTCGAAGGGGCGGGCATGGGTGACTGGCGGGAGATCGTTGGGGAGAATTGGGGCGGGGGCGCAAGAAGAGAACGAGGGGTCTAAAGTTTGGCAATTTCAGGGTCTTAGACCCATTAGAGAATTTGGGATGATCCCAGCACAGAGGCTCTCCTCCCTCTCTTCCCACCCCCACCCCCACCCCACACACACCTGTATGAGCAGTTTCTACTCTTGCCCAATCACCCCCTTTAGGTTCAAGCTCAGTAGCTACCCTTGGGAGCTCGTGTGTGTGTGTGTGCTGCAGTTTGGGTGCACATAAGCCAAACGTGGGAGTATGCTGTGGTATTTCCTCAACTGCGTGTGTGGGTCTGAGTTTACTTAGATAGTCATGCAAGGTGAGGGAATCCGGTTCTCCTATTTCCCCTCAAGTGGGAGCCCTGTATGGACCGGGGGAGGGAACCTGGAGGTCGGGGCTAAACAAATGTCTTGGCCCCGAAGTGGCTGCATCGAGTGCCTGACAAACGAGCTTCCTCGAGGGCTGAAGACAGAGGTACCCATGAAGGCTGTTGTGGCTTCAGAGATGTACACATGGGAGGGTGTGGGGAACCCCTAGGAGGGAAGAATACGGGATGATGCTTTTCACTTTGCCAATGTGTTTGAAGAACTCAGCTAGCCTTCCTTCTTAACCACAAAGTTAGTCTTGCAGGTTGAAGGAACCTTGCATTGTACTTCCCATTAAACTAGGAACCTTAGGAGCCAAGGGAGGAGGGGGGAGGGAAGGCTAAGCACGTATCTTGGTCCCTAAACGCGTCAATTTGTAGGTCCAATTCTTGTTCTCTTGTCCCTTAGAAGTTCGAGGCTTTCCAGGGTGCAAACAGAGGGAGGGACCTTTGAAGGCAAATACTCTTTCAGAAGAGTAGGAATTCAGAAGGAAATGGGGTGGAGGGCAGCTGAGAAGATAGGACGTCTCTTTTTCTATTGTCAACGTTAGGAAAACTTAGCCAGCCTTTCCTGCCAGCCCCATTAGCAAGAACCACATGACAACCAGGTTGGTAGTGATGGACAGTAACAAGCTATTTGCAGCTAAGCTTCCCACTGGGTCCTTATTTTTCCCAATTTGGTCCTCTAAACAAACCACTTGGTTTTGATATTCTTCATATCCTGACAAAAACAAGAAACCAAATAAAGTCTGAAGCTAGCTAGCCATCCCCAAATGAACCCAAACAACCTTATTTAGTGAAACTAAACTGTTCCCAAGCTATATCGAAGGTTCCAAACTGTTCCCAAACATTGTTGTTTAATAAACATGAAGATGCCCCCATGCTGTTGTTCCTTCTTTGGAGTTTCTGACTGAGAAACATCCTCTCTCGCTAGTTCTTGTAGTGTGTGTTGTTTTTTACTCTCCAGAAGAGAAAGACTACTTTATTAGTTTTCTGACAAGTCATTCGTTTACTTTGATACAATAAACATAGATATTTTCTGATGAATTCAAGATTTTATGTGTAGCCAAACGAGAAAACTCTGGCAAGTAAGAAAAAGAAATCCACCTTTTCGAGGACTGCATAAACAAGGGCTTTGTGAGCTTTTAATTCAAAGTCTTTTCTACTTCCCTAAGAAGAAAATTAACAGCAATGAAGTTGTCATCATTCAGCTTAAAGCTATCACAATTGTACTAGACTTTTATCAAAATATTCTCTGTGGTAGGGAATCGCTAGCTGTCTTATTTCAAAGAGGCGTCAAGGGAAGACTGCTTGATTTGTCTGGTAGCACAGAACCCACAGAACTTGTAATCAGCCCAGCACCACCACCACTTTGTATCACCTTCTGAATCAAGAAGGCCTGCTAGCAACTCTACTTTGTAATTAGATAATGATGTAAAGGGAGTTAACTCCTGAGTGGTTCCCAGTGACTGAGACTCAGGGAGGCAGACTAACAGGCCTCTGTGCCTTCTTCCAGAGTAGAAAATAGGGAGAGTGGTTCTCTCCCTTTCGGCCTCTTTTCCTCCACCAATGTTGACAACCTACAGCAGAAGCAGATGGCAATGATAGATATGTGCTTACACAGACCTAAGATAGAGTTTAAGATGCTGTTCTTGAACCCCAACCTAGGAGTAATGATTGTGAATTCCCTATGCACTAGAGTACTGGCATCTATACCTCTAACCAGGAAAGGGAAATTTTCAGGGAAGCTTTGCAAGTTAACTCCTAGACAATTCCAAATTTGTTTCTGATTATAACTATTCAGACACCAGTATGCTAGAGGAAGGAGACTTCAACGGTTGTCTTCTTGGGAAAGAAAGAGAATCACTCTCAAGTATGAACCTCATCTAGTCCAGCTGCTCATCCCATTTTATTTTTCCTTAGTAATCTTTTTACTTCTTCATGTATCACATTAGAGACAATAATGTTAGAATCCAAATATGGTATACTTCATGGTCTTTGAAGAAAAAAAATAGGTTGGTGTAAAAAAATCTTATAGAGATTTTCCATTTTTTATCTTATATTGTCCTCCTGGTTTTATCCTTCAATGCTCAGAGAATTATCTGGCTTTATTGGGCCCGTTGGCAAGTTTTCTATAATTTTTTTCACTCCACCAGTTTCATTATTTTGGGGGGGGGGGGCCATGGGGGTTAAGTGACTTGCCCAAGGCCACACAGCTAGTACGTGTCAAGTGTCTGAGGCTGGATTTGAACGCAGGTCCTCCTGAATCCAGGGCCAGTGCTTTATCCACTGTGCCACCTAGCTGTACCTTGTTTCATTATTTTATAAGGTCAAGTGATAATATTGATAATCTTCCACTACCCTCCCCTTTTGAGATTTTACCCCAAAACAATCTAAATTGGCATTGCCATTGGCCAATTGCTTGGCAAGAAGATATTGTTCTGCATACTGAGGAATTTTCAGGGGGAAGAGGGGCTTCCTCTTCCTCATTGTAGCAAAAGATGTACACTAAGTTAAACTTGATGGTTGTTGAATTGAATTGAATTCTTTAAAATCAAGCTATATTGCCTTTCTCAAGTCTTAGAAAAAGATAATTCAAGCTGGTGAGAATTATTACCTCTTTAGGAAGTAGTGATTGTCTATGTTGATGTCTATTTTTTAAATTACTTCCCATTCTTTTGTTTGTTGAAGACTAAGTTCATGCCAATAAGCCTAATTTCATTTGATAAATGAACTTAATAAATTTCATTTTTACTGACCACATTTCTGTTATGTTCTAGAATGTTCCATAGGATGCACATCACACTTTTTGGCTTTGGTGGTTCAAATACTTATGTAAAAATTGCAATTTTAGCATGTTTTACTTCTTTCGACATTTGTGAATTAAAAAAAAAAAACTTGTCCACAATTAATCCCTTAATAAACTAAGTATATTCAATTCTTCTCCCCATTTTGCCTTCTGCTTTGATTAAAGTCATTTATCTCTGTTCTACATCTATGACTAGAACATAAAGTTAGCATTTACAACTATTTCAGCCATTTGTTCATGGCAGCAGTTCATTATTTTAAAACCCTGAGTTTTCTTAATTGCATGCCATGCCTTCCTATTTTTATTCTTTTAATTTGGTATTGATTTTGATCCTGGTTCTAACAAGTCCATCATCTAATTGTACACCTCCAAGTGGAAAATTACTCCCATGCCTATAACCAGTTGTTTCCTATATATTAAGATCAAGTCAATTTAAGGTTTAGCTGTATTATTCAGTACTTGTTATGTTTCACACCCCCCAACTCTGTTGTGGAAGAAAATGTTCATGATATATAGATGTGAAGCTTCAATGTAGTCTATGAGTCTTTGACCGCTTTTGTTTCTTTTTTCTTTTGTTTCATGTATTTAAATCTTATTTTCCCATTGTTGGGGGGGGGAGGAGGAGAATGGGGGTTAAGTGACCTACCCAGGGTCACACAGCTAGTATGTGTCAAGTGTCTGAGGCCAGATTTGAACTCAGGTCCTCCTGAATCCAGGGATGGTGCTTTATCCACTGTGCCACCTAGCTGCGCCCCCCCCCAATATGTTTTTTGTCAGCATCCCTTAAACCCATGTATATATTATAGTCACTAAGTATTATTTGGATGTTTTTTGGAGCGATCTTGTCATGAGTTTGAGAGCTATAGTCGCTAAGTAATAAAGCAAAATTGATTTAATTTGCAAGTCTTATCACATTTTTCATACAATCTCTCTCTGCCTTCTCATCCTTTACAATAGTTGTGATCTACACCAAGGAAGAGAATACTCACATATATGAAATTTCAGGTCTATCAAAGTATCCTAGAATTATTATTATGATTGGATAAAGGAAAGATCTGGAGCTTGGAATACTGCCTTGGATAGCAAACATAGCAGGGAGAAGGGACTAGGTATCCTTAATGTACTGGGGGGAGAGGCAGGGTGGTGTGAGTAATAGGAGATAGCAGAGCCCTTTTAGTCTAGCTTCTGGCCTCATCATTAAACTGCTAGCGATCTTTTAAATGCGAAATCATCTTTTCTGAGTCCTTATCTTTTCTGACATCTCAGCCTCATTTGTCATTTAACACTGTTGACCACTCCCTCCTCCTAGAACACTGTCTCCTCCCTGGGCTTTCATGCCACTTTTCAGGTTCATCTACCCACCTACCCAGTCTTTCTCAGTTTCCTTTGCCAGATCACACATGATCCAGGTCCACACCCCCTCTGTGTAGGTGTACCCAAGGACTTAATCTTCTGTCCTCTCTATGTACTAGCTATCTTGGTGATCTCATCAACCCCTATGGTTTCAACAATCATCCCTCTGCAGGTGTATGAATTTAGCCCTAGACTTTCCACTGAACTCAAATCCCACTTAACTGACAAGTGGACATTGGCAACTAGATGATCCCTAGGCATCTCAAAGTCAAACAGAACTCATTGTCATTCCCCCCAAATCCTCCCTTCTTCCTAATTTTACTATTTCTTGTGAAGTACCATATCTTTCCAATCATTCATGTTTGCAACCTCAAGGTCACCTTCAACTTTCTTTCTCACTCACAAACTCAATCAATCGACAAGTATTTATTCAGACAAAATATATAAAATAGTACCTACTTTCATGGAGCTTAAATTCTAACAGGAAGGATAATTTGTAGATGATGATTAATAATAATAATAGCAGATAGCATTTATATATTGCTCTAAGGCTGCAAAACGCTCTACAAATATCTCATTTGTTTCATGTCTCTCATTTGAGCCTCTCAACAACCCTGAGATAGGAGTTATTATTTCTCCCATTTTACAAATGAAGAAATTAAGGCAGACTAAGGTAATTGTCTTACCCAGGGTCATACAGCTAGTAAGTGTCTGAGGCCAATTCTGAATTTGTGTTCCTGACTCCAGATCCATCACTCTATCTACTTCACCATGTAGCTGCCTACATATATATGTATATTCAGAATATGAAGAGAATAAATGCCAATGCATACCAAGTAGTCAAATATGAGGTAGCTTCCCAGGAAGTACACTAGCAGTTCAGGAGATCAGAAAAGACTTATTTACAAGATAATGGGGGCAGCTAGGTGGTGCAGTGGATAGAGCACCAGCCTTGGAGTCAGGAGTACCTGAGTTCAAATCTGGCCTCAGACACTTAATACTTACTAGCTGTGTGACCCTGGGCAAGTCACTTAACCCCAATTGCCTCACTAAAAAAAAAAAAAAAAAAGATAATGAAGGAATTGCACATTGAAGACAGTGAGAGATTCAATGAGGAGAGATGATGAGGGAGTGCATTCCAGGCATGGGGACAGCTGTTATGAAGGCATGGTGATAGAAGATAGAGTATGGAGGGACAGAGACATGGCCCATTTAGCTGGATTGCAGAGTGCAGAAGGAGGAGTAATTTACAATGCAGCTAAAACAATAAGTCAGGACAAGGTTATAAAGGGCTTCAAAAGCTAAGCAGAAGCCTTTATATTTTATTCTAGAGACAATAGGGAGCCACTGGAGCTGACTGAGTGTGTAGGGGAGAGGAGGGGGGTATGGAACATAGTAAGGTCGGCCTTTAGAAAAGATTATTTTGGAAGCAGTGTGGAGGATACAGTGGGATGGGGAGATACTTGAAGCAGGAAAGCAAATTATGAGTGTTGCAATTATCTAGGAGGAGAGCAGTGATGAAGGCCTGAACTAAGTTAGTTACTGTTTGAGTTGATAGAAGGGGTTAGGTGTGAAAGCTATTGTAGCAGTAGAAATTTGGCAATTGATTAGATATGTAGGGTAAAAAAATGAGGAGTAGATGACACCAAGTTTAGGAATCTGGGTAGTAGAAAAATGGTGGCACTTTCCACAGATATAGGGCAGTTTGTTAGGTGAGTTTGGAGAAGATAATTAATTCTATTTTGCACCTGTTAAATTTGCATTGTCTCTAGAACATCAAGTTTGAAACGTCCAATAGGCAATTGGTTATGTGAGATCAATGCTTAGGCAAGAGACTGGGATTGGATATATAGATCAGAGAGTCATTGTCATAGAGATGATAAATCCATGGAAACTGATGAGATCACAGAGAGTGCAGAGACTCTGGGGCTCTAGGGTAGAGCCCCAAGGAATAAGAACAGGTTGGGGGAGTGCAAAGGAGATTAAAAAGAAATGGTTAGAGGCAGCTAAGGGGCGCAGTGGATAGAGCAATGGCCCTGGATTCAGGAGGACCTGAGTTCAAATCGAACCTCAGACACTTAACACTTACTAGCTGTGTGACCCTGGGAAAGTCACAACCACAATTGCCTCACCAAAAAAAAGAAAGAAAGAAAGAAAGAAAGAAAGAAAGAAAGAAAGAAAGAAAGAAAGAAAGAAAGAAAGAAAGAAAGAAAGAAAGAAAGAAATGGTTAGACAAGTAGGAAAAAAACAAGAAGAGAATGATATCACAAAATCCCCAAAAAGATATCCAAGAGGAAAGGGTGGCCATTGGTCAAATGCAGCACATAGATGAGAAAGACTGCAATCTGAAAAAAAGACCATAAGATCTAGTAATTGAGACATTTGTCACTCTGGAAACAGCAACTGCATTTTAACAATGAAGTTGGAAGCCAGACTTCAAAGAGTTGAGATGTAGGTAAGAGAGAAAGAGGAAGAGGTAGGGAGGGTAGATACCTTTTACTCCTAGTTTGACTATGAAAGGGAAGAGTGACATAAGATGACAGTTTGCAGGTCTGTTGAAAATTTGTTTTCAATTAGGGAGGATGTATACATTTTTGCAGGTAATAGGGAATGAAATAAAGGCTAAGAAGAGGTTGAAGATTAGTTGTCAAGTCTCTGCTGATTCTGTCTCCATAAGATTTCTTGCATCTGTCCCTTTCTCTCAATTTACATGACTACTACCACTACCCTCATTTTTGTCCTTATCACCTCTTGTAATATCCTACCAATTGTTCTACCTACCTCCAGTATCTCCCTTCTCCAATCTATCCTTCATGGAACTGGGAATTTTATATTACTAAAGCAAAGGCCTGACTATGTTACCTCCCTGCTGAAAAAGGGAAAACACAAACTCTTCCGTTTGACATTTAAAATGCTTCATGGGGGGCAGCTAGGTAGCTCAGTGGATAAAGCACTGGCCCTGGATTCAGGAGGACCTGAGTTAAAATTCAGCCTCAGACACTTGACACTAGCAGTGTGACCTTGGGCAAGTCACTTAACCCTCATTGCCTCGCCAAAATAAAAAATAAAAAAGGCTATTAAAATGCTTCATGGGACTTCTGGCTAAAATAGTGGCATTTTAAGACCTAGAGGAGCACAGATTTTCCCCCAAACAGTTCACTAAGCCTCTAGAAATGCACAAGAAGGAAAAATGATAAAACCAAAGAGAAATAGCTATAAGCCCCTCCATCCAGTCCAGGAGTCCAAAAGAAGACCACTAGAAACCAGTGGAGGGTATGGGGAAAGGCAAACCTGGACTCCTTGAGGTACGCAGGACCAAACCACTACCTAGGCAGCCATACTATAGCCACAGCAGGGGACTGGACCAATATCCAGACAACCTGTTCTGATCTAGCAAAACACCTGGGGTCTTGCAGAAGGCCTGCTACCAGCACAATCAATTTTTGACTGGGACTTGTCAAACTTACAAGAAAGGTCAGAGTCAACTCCTGGTTCAGGACTATGCAAGGAGAAGGTGACAGAGAAAGGACCAAGGCCAAAATGTAAGAGCTGAGCTGCCAGCAGGCTGAGCTATGACCAAGTCTTAGCCACTGCATCTAGGACCAAGAGGAGCTGACCATACCATCCAAGACTAAAGGAGGAAATAGAGTGTGACTCATGTACAGAAGACTCATTCCAGAAACTGTGGCTAGAGATAATGATTAAGAGAAGAAAATGCCAAGAACCACAAAAAATTATGGATTGAGAGAAGTCCAAGAGTCAAACACAAAAGCAAGTCCAAGTAGAACCTCAGAGAGAAAAATAAACTTGTCACAAAGATTACAAGAAATGAAGCAAGAGATACAAATGTAAGGTTAAATGAGATAAGAACTAGAAAAGAAAGAATGAGAAAGAAAATTAATAGTTTGGAACAGTTTAAAAGAATAGTTTAGAATAGAAGGTGGGCCAAACAGAAAGCAATAACTCCATAAGACAATAAGAAATATTAAAACAAGCTGAAAAGTTTGAATGAAAAAAAGACAATGTAAAGTATATACAGGGTGGGCCAAAAGTCACAAAGGGGTAAAATCTCATGAATGGCATAAATTATTTGAAAATAATTTTCAAAAAGTTATTAAAACATCATACCTTCTTCATGACTTTTGGCCGACTCTGTACTATTAAAGACAACTGACCTGAGAAATAGAACAAGGAGAAATTATTTAAGAATCATTGAACTACCAGAAAATCATGGCTAGAAAAAGCCTGCATGCCATATTTTTTTTTAACTTTTTTTTTTTAAGTGAGGCAATTGTGGTTAAGTGATTTGCCCAGGGTCACGCAACTAGTAAGTGTTAAGTGTCTGAGGGTGGATTTGAACTCAGGTACTCATGACTCCAGGGCCGGTGCTCTATCCACTGTGCCACCTAGCTGCCCCCTGCATGCCATATTTAAAGAAATCATAAATGAATATTATCAATTAGAACAGGACAAAGTGAAAAATGCAAAGAATCCACCAGTCACCTCCTGAAAAGAAGGAAGGAGGAAGGAAGGAAGAAGAGAGAGAGGGAGGGAGAGGGAGAGAGGGACAAGAAATTTTCAGGAACATCACAGGCAAAATTCTGAGTTTTCAGGTCCAAGAAAAACAAAAAGTATTGCAAGCAATCAGAAAGGAAAAATATAAGGACAGAGGAACCAGTCGAGATCAAATAAGCAAATAAGACTTGGTCATTTCAATTATAAAGGAAAGCAGATCTTGGAATGTGACATTCCAAATGGCAAAGAATAAAGGTTTATTGCAAAGAAAAACTTACCCTGAAAAACTAAGTATAATCTTATAAGAGAAAAAAAAAGGATTTTCAATAGAATATAGATCTTCCAAGTATTATTTCCAGTGGGGTTAAAACTAGAGCAGAGGGGGGCGGCTAGGTAGCGCAGTGGATAAAGCACTGGCCCTGGATTCAGGAGTACCTGAGTTCAAATCCAGTCTCAGACACTTGACACTAGCTGTGTGACCCTGGGCAAGTCACTTAACCCCCATTGCCCCGCAAAAAAACAAAAACAAAAAACTAGAGCAGAGTAGAAGGCTTGAAATGCAAACACAGGAGTTGAGCAAACTGGGAAAGTGAATTCATTTGATCATTTGGAAGAGCCAATACAATAAGGAAGTGGCTTACATTCTAATTATGGGGAGAAGATTCATGTGTCTCTTAATAACCCTAATGTCTTCAAGTGTCATAGAAGGAGTCACTCTCTGGATCCTGCCTACTTTTCCAAGTTATTTGCACTTTACTCTCCTATGCATGGAGGGAAGCTAGGCAGTGCAGTGGATAGAGCACCAGCCTGGAGTCAGAAAGATCTGAGTTCAATTATGGCTTCAGACTCTTACTAGCTGTGTGACCCTGGGCAAATCACTTAACCCTGTATTCCGTTCCTCATCCATAAAATGGGCACACACTGGAGAACAAAATGACAAAACACTTTAGTATCTTTGCCAAGAAAGTGTAGAGTTGGACACAAATGATCAACATTGACTCCTACACATACTCTTCATTCCAGCCAAACTGGTCTACATACTGTTCCTCATATAAAACTTCCATCTCTTGGCTTGGTGCCAAGGTGGGGTGTACCCCCCCCTTCCTGCATCCCCCTCCCCCCAAAAAACCAACCTGGAATGTATTCTTTCTTCACCTTGATGTTTCTTAAAAATCCCAAGCTTCCTTTAGGGATCCACTCAAATGCCAGATTCAAATGAGGTCTCTCCTGCTTCACCTACCCTCCAAATTTCTTTAAATGTAGTATTCCTTTAAATATAGTATTTATTTATTTGTGCACAGTGGGGTAACTAGATGGTTCAGTGGATAGAGCATCAAGCCTGGAATCAGGAAGATCTGAGTTCAAATTCAGCCTCAGACACTTACTGCGCAACCCTGGGTAAGTTACTTAATTCTGCCTTAATTTCCTCAATTGTAAAATGAGTTGGAGAAAGAAATGGCAAACCACTGCAGTATCTTTACCAAGAAAACCCCAAATGGGGTCACAGAGAGTTGGACGTGACTGAATTAACTGAACAATTTGTGCACAGTACATGTTATTCCTACACATACCTCCATTAGAAATGTTAGCTCTGGGAGATTGGTATCTCAGAACCACACTCTGTGCCATGTCTTTGCCCCATGAGAAGAAGTTCAAGGATTTCTCTCTTGGTTTCCCTTCCCCAGCCCCTAAATAAACTATTATCTTATTCTAAAAAAAAAAAAGAAGAAGAAGAAGAAGAAATGTTAGCTCTTTAAGGGCAAGGATTATTTAATTTTTGCCTTTACAATCATCTAGCACAATGCTTTATTAAACAGAAAATAGTTGCTTAATAAATGTTTGAGTGAATGAATGTGACTATTTCTAAGGCACAGCCCTGGGGCAGACTGTAGCTATCTGGTTAGGGTAAGTAAGAGGCCACCTTATAAGGGCTGGGGCACTTAATATGTTGGTCTGAGCCTCAGGGTCACTACCATCCTGGGAGATAGTGGCCAGTCTTTCATGGAGACCAAGCCTCACTCAGCTTTGAGTCCTCTTGCATGGGTAGGAACAGGTTCAACAGGTCATGTTAATGAGATCAGAGCCCAGGACTACTTTGCCAAAACAAGTTTGGAGTGGGGTGTGGGGGTGAGGGAGATGGGGGAGAAGATTGCTCTGGTTGGTGTTACCAGCCAGGGGTAAGGGCAGTGTGTGCCTGGACAGGCTGCTGAAGGTTTGATGATTTCATCCAGCGTTAAAGCTCAATTTTCCATTGGGGCATTTATAGAGTATTCTGCTCAGAAGCTTCCTCCCTGCCTGGGGCCTGGGGGTGGGTGTAAGCAGCCGGCCGGGTGAGTGAGAGAACTGTGCCAGAGAAAGCAACTCTGACTAATTTCAGCCTCACCCTCCCACCTCATATGGTGAGATCCAACACCCTATTCTAGAGGAGACAGAGACAAGAGAATGAGAGAGAGAGAGAGAGAGAGAGAGAGAGAGAGAGAGAGAGAGAGAGAGAGAGAGAGAGAGAGAGAGGAAAGAGGGGGGGAGAGACAGAGACAGAGAGATAGAGACAGAGAGAGAAAAGAGGAGAGGAGAGAGAGAAGAGAGAAAGGAGGGAGAGAGAGAGAGGAGAGAGAGAGAACCATGGACAAAGAAAGACAAAAAGAAAAGGGTATCCCTTCCTTCTTTCAGTGGCCCCCCCATCCCACTTGCAATAGGGTTCAGATTTGCCTGGCCCCAGGGTTAACTCAGCCAAAATACAAGAGCCCCTTCTTCTCCTCCACTGCTTTGACAATAGAAAACATATCTATATGTACAATCATAGCAGAGGATCCTTTCTCTTCTCTCAATTTAGGGAGTCCTTTGCCCAACAGCAGCCCCACTCCCCATCTCCTCTGTTTCCCACATGGATGACATCCACTCTTGCCTTCCTTAGTCCCTACCACCCAGGATTCCATTATAACAGCAACCACAGTGGTTTTCTTCCTCAGAGGAATCTCTGATTCCTGAACTCTTTGGGGCCACATCTTCACCCCTTGAGCAGCCACAGCCCATGAGACACATGCAGTTCCACTGTCAGAGCTACAGCTGCCTTTAGGATAAGAATCTGAGAGAAGCTTATTTGCTTTTCTGATTTCAAAAAGGGCTGAAAATACCGGGGAGCTGAAAATGAAACTTTGAACTCCTGGACAAATAAATAGTTATGTATGTCTCTCTTTTTATCTCTGTTAACTCCAACGTCCAGCCTGGGAGTTTCAGAGAGAGAAAAAAGTGTATGTATTACCCAGTCTGCTTTATGAAGCCTACTTTATAAAGCTGAGTCTCTACTACATGAGAGGAAAAACTAACCCACCTTTTCAAACTTAATTGCACGAATCAGAATTGAGGATGTACAATCCTGAGGAGAGTGTTTCTTGGGGGTGGTTTAACTTTTGGGGCCTATGATAAAGTAAGTATTGAAACAGATCAGATACACACAATGTATGTATGTGTATATGTGTATGTGTATATTTATGAGTGTGAGTAGGTATATGTGTGTATGTATATGTGAATGAGTATGGGTATGTGTATGAACATGTGCATGAGTATGTGTATGTATATATGTATGAACATGCATGAGTATGAATATGTGTGTGCTTATGTACATGAACATGTTATGTGTATGTGTATGAGTATGTGTATATGTATATGTGCATGTGCATGTGTGTATGTATATGAGGATGTGTGTGAATATATATGTATATGAATATGTATGTGTATATGAGTATGTGTATGAGTATGTGTGTATGTATGAGTATGAGTATGTGTGTGTATGTGTATGTATATCAGTATGCGTATGAATATGTATATGTATAGGAGAATGTGTGTATGTGTATGAGTATGTGGATATGGATGTGGGTGTATATGAGTATGTATATGTATATGAATATGTATATGTGTATGTATATGAGTATGTGTATATATATGAATATGTATATGCATATGAGTATTTGTGTATGTATATGAATATGTGTATGTGTGTATGAGTATGCATATGTGTATGTATATCAGTATGTGTATGTATATGTATATGAGTATGTGTGTATGAATATGTGGATACGGGGATGTAGGTGTATATGAGTATGTATATGTGTATGTTTATGAATATGTATATGCATATGAGTATTTGTGTATGTGTATGTGTATGTGTATACATATATGTATATCCCTCAATACATAGCTATATATGCCATGTCCTTTAGTAAGGGGCCAGAGCATGCATCCCTCCCCTCAAAACCCAGAAGAGCCATACCGAGTTCCTTGAGAAGTTTTCTAGTCCAGCAGATCTTGGTGGGGGAGGGGAAGGTTCTCCCTGATCACACAGGTTCATTATATTGGGATTAGATACCACCTGGAGTCCACCATCTCTCTCCTTCACTGAGGCAAAATCCAACAGAAAAATCTGTCCAGGGCCAGCTAAGCTTCTCAAGTCTGACAGATTGGAAGCTTTAAGGATGAGGAATTTCTGTCCCCTATCAAACCTGGAGCTCCCATAGCACAGGGAAACATTGTAGACTTTTCCTGACTTCCTTTCTCCCTCAACATTCTCCTGGCTCTGATATTGACAGCAGCACATTGGAAGGAATGTTGCATTTGGAGTCAGAAGAGAACTAGGTTTGACTATACCCTCTGATGTTCATTTGCATGATGCTGAATCACTTAACTTCACTGGGCCTATAAAATGGAAAGATCCAATGAGATAAAGAGAGGGAAGGGGATACACATTTACCCAGCACCTACTACGGGCCCCACAACAACCTGAGAGGTATAGGTGCTATTGTGGACCTCATTTTACTGATGGCAAACTTAAACTGAGGCAGAGGCTAAGTGACTTGGCTAGAGACTCACAGCTAATAAATATCTGAGGTCAGATTTAAACTTAGGGCTTCTTGATTCCAGGCCCAGCACTCTATTCACTGCTTTGCCTCTGCCTTTGCCAACATATGTGTAGTTGGTTTGCAAATCTTTAAGTGCTGTATAAATATCAAATGACACAGCTTGTGTGACATTGGTCAAGCCACTGTTGGCCCATGTTTCTTCATCTGTAAGATCTGGGAACTGGACTAAAGGCCTGAGATTCCTTCCAGCCCTAAATGTTCACACCTGTTATCCCCCAAAACATGCCCAAGGCTTATGTAAGAGCTGTCCTACCAGCACAGGGGAAGGGACAGGATTACCCTTGGGGTGTCTTTTTAGTCTAAGCCTTCTGATCCACAGAGCTAATTTCTGGGGAGCCAAGACCATATTCACCAACTCCAGCCCTGAGCATTTTAACAAGAAGTCTGTATGTGAAGGATGTGGTAACTCCTAGAACAGAATGCATTATTTATGTCCCTAGTGTCAACCCAGCTCCAAGGCACCAGGGAAATGGGAAAGGCACTCAGGTCTTGGCTGATTAACCTAAATATTTAAACAGGAATCAAGAGTTGAGATAAAATCCATTTTTCTTCAGTAATTCAGAGACTGAAGAATTTCCAGGCAAGACTATGAGAAACACCATCCAAGGAACAGAGAGAGGCAAGGAAAAAGCCAGTCAGTCAGTCAGGTGGATGGCTTGTCTCTCCCTCCTCTCTAATGCCAGGCCCTGTGTCCTGCTGAATGAGTAAACATTATTTACAGAGTCCAAAAGAAGAAAGAGACAAAAAGACAAGATGGGATTATAAGCCTTTATGACTCTTTGATGGATGCATTTCTTAAAGTTTTATTGTTACCTTTTGTTTTATACCACAACCGTTATCCCTTAGCCAATCCCTCTCCCCTCCCCCACTTACCCTACCCCCCCCCCCCCAGCCAAAAGTAACTGTAATCTGTGGCCCAGAATCCTCAGCATTGTACTTACATGGACCGGTTTAAATTGGCAATAACTCCTTGCCCCATTTCTCAACATGCCCCCCTCCCAAACCCCTCCTCCTTCACCAAGAGTTTCCTCAGAGAATAGGGCACAAATTTGTTTCCACAAATGTAAATGAAAGGATCCCTATTCCTCACAGAGGCATTCAAAGTAACAGTGAAAAAGAGCATTACAGGGCAGTCTTTATTGTTTGTGCAATAAAGACAGGATTCTGCTTGAGTGATGGTAGACCCCAGGCAATAGCTGAACCCAATATAACTGATCGTGGAAACCCCCAGGTCTGATGGAATGGGGTGCTTCCCAAGGAGCCAGGCAGAGCTCTTTTTGGCTCTTATGGAAAGGGGAAGTGCTCTGGCCTCTTGCTAAAGGATATGAGATATAAAGATATGCATCAAGGATTTTTGAAAAAATTCGATTAGTGGAAGTGGAGGTGGGGAAGGCGTACTAGAGAGACAGTTTTATTTTTTTGCATAGTAGATGCAAAAATAAAACATAAAGGACTACAGCAGGGCATAAGTGATTGGTGCCAATCTCCTCAAACTCCACTGAAGTTTATCTCCCCCCAAAAAATCCTCAACAATCCCCCAGACCCATAGCTGAAGTTTTGGACTTCACTCAGAAGGAAAACAAACAATGCTTCGAAAGAGGGTAAACCCTCATCCCATGATCCTCGAGGGAGGTCCTTCTTTGGCTCAGGAATCCATTAGAAGCCTCCGGGCTTATGGAATTACTATAAAGAGTTATTTGTCCCCCCAAACTAAAATGAACTTGGGCTTACTAGAGAGGCAGCACCCTTCCTAGTGGACCTTCAATATCATAACTCGTTACTAGCAGGAGCTAGTCCACATCTTTTGTTTTTAGAGGGCTGGGGGGCAGGGCAATGAGGGTTAAGTGACTTGCTCAGGGTCACACAACTAGTAAGTGTCAAGTGTCTGAGGCTGGACTTGAACTCAGGAACTCCTGAATCCAGGGTTGGTTCTTTATCCACTGCACCACCTACTTGCTTCTAGTCCACATCTTTTACTCTCCTCCAAGGCCATGTTTCTGACCTTTTCTCCAAGAGGCTGATTTGTCCAGAAGCTCCTCCTTCTCTCTTTAGAAGCTGGACCCCCAAGCTCTACAGAAATGCAACATTGTCCAAGAAATCCCCTTGCCTGTATCTGGGGCTCAGGATTTCCTGCCAATCAGCTACATGGTTGCCTTCTTTACAATAATGAAAAACCAAGAGAATATTGTATACAGTAACAACAATGTTGTTTTAGCAATGACTTTGAGGGAATAAGTTATTTTGACTATTTTAAATACCCAAATTAAATATAAAGGACATAAAAAGAAAGACACTATCTGCATCCAGAGAAAGAACTGATAAATAGCTGTATGTATAGAATAATTTTACATACATATAGAAAGTCATCTCTAAGGTGGGGGTAGGGAAGGGAAAAAAAGAAATTTACATGATAACTTTATTATATATTTAAGAGGAATAGCAAGTTGTACATAATAGATTTGCAGTTTCATATGCAATCATTTTTTTTACATACTATGTTGTAGAAATTCTTGCTTTATTCTGTAAATTTAAAAATAAATTTAGGGAGGCAGCTAGGTGTCACAGTGGATAAAGCACCGGCCCTGGATTCAGGAGGACCTGAGTTCAAACCTGGCCTCAGACACTTGACACTTACTAGCTGTGTGACCCTGGGCAAGTCATTTAACCCCAATTGCCTCACCAAAAAATCAAAGCAAAAAAAATAAAACAAATTTAGAGTGGGCATTCTTTGGGGGGGGGGGCAACGAGGGTTAAGTGACTTGTCCAAGGTCACACAGCTAGTCAGTGTCAAGTAGCTGATGCCGGATTTGAACTCAGGTTCTCCTGAATCCAGGGCCAGTGTTTTATCCACTGTGCCACCTAGCTTCCCCTTAAAAATAAATTTTAAAAAATACAACTGCTGTATCTTGGATTGAGAAGTTATGCCACTGTCTTACCATGACTTGGCCCAAGAATTCAGCCTCCAGGAACCTCTAGGGGTGAATAGATGAGAACATGAGATACTCCTGAAATGTGGCTCTTCTTTGGGGCTGGAGGGGTCAGGGAAAGAGTCTGTGTTCATGCAGAGAATTTCTACCACCAACACCCATACCCTAAAGGTAGCTAGGTATTGCAGTAGATAAAAGCTTGGAGCCTAGAGTTAGCAAGATCTGAGTTGAAATACCATGTCTGATACTTACTAGTAGAATGACACTGGCCAAGCCACTCTGCCTCAGCTTCCTCAACTCTAAAATGAGAACCTACCTCAGAGTTGTTGTGAGGATCAAATGAGATCATATCTGTTAAAAGTGTTTAGTACAGTGACTGACACGTAGTAAACACTATATATGTATGTTATTATTATTATGTAAATGGTACATTGGAGATGGAAAGACAGCAAAGGATTGTCACAAATGGGAGAGTAAAAGACTTTTGTTTTTGTACTTGATATTATTACCTCGATTTATTGGGACAACAAAGGTCCAATAAGGAAGGTTTTGACTCTCTAGCAGCCTAAAGAACCCTGGGCCTTATCATCCATCCCACTGCTGTAATCTTAGGACTTTGGGACCAGCCTACCTTTCTTTTATGTGTCATTTTCCTTAATTAGAGCAAGAACTCTCTCCTTTTTGGAAATGCTTTTTTTGGGGGGGGAGGCATTGGGGGTTAAGTGACTTGCCCAGGGTCACACAGCTAGTAAGTGTCAAGTGTCTGAGGCCAGATTTGAACTCAGGTACTCCTGAATCCAAGGCCGGTGCTTTATCCACTGTGCCACCTAGCTGCCCCCTGGAAATGCATTTAAAAATTTTTTTTCTTCTTTGACAATTCCTTAATCTGAAGTTTTGTTTTTTTACTGTTTTCTCTCACAACCTAGCTAATGTGGGAATGTTTTCCATGAGTACTGATGTATAACTTATTTTGAATTGCTTGAGTTCTTGTGGGTGGGGGGTGGGAAGGGAGGGAGGAAGAGAAGTTGAAACACAAAGTTTTAAAAAATTGATGTCAAAATTTGTATTTACATATATTTTGGAAAATAAAATTCTAAGCAAGAAAAAAAAAGAACTCTCTCCTTTTTACTACTTATATCTCCAGGGCTTGGTACAAAATAAGAACTTAGTAAAATCTTGTTTCACATATTCTCCTGAGCTATCCTGATACATGCTAGGGAAATAATCTAAACCTTCTTTTAAAATAAAAATAAAATAATCCCAGATGACCAAGTCATTGATCTCTCCCATATATAATAAAGAGGAAAAAAGTAAGTTGAACACAGGTCACACTCTATATCATATTTCATCATTCGTTCTTCCAGACTGAGAGTAGTCATTACAATTAATCAGCATTCAACTGTCTTTTAGTGTTGTATTCATTTATATTATTCCTGAAATTTTTCATATGTCCCCTGCTTTTTTTTCCTGCTTACTTTCATATCTCCTTTGAAAATTAGTTCATTCAAGTCTATACATGTTTTTCTGAATTCTCATATTCATCATTTCTGGTGGTGCAATGATATTCCATTAATTTCAAATTCTGCTATAAGATCAAGAGTCATTCTCTGATAGATAAATGGTGAAAAAGTATGAACACTGGGGAAGAATTTGGAGCTATGCCCAAAGGGCTATGAAACTGTACATACCCTTTGGCCCAGCGATACCATGATTAGATCTGTATCCCAAAGAGATCAAGGAAGAAAGAAAAGGACCCATGTGTAAAAAAGTATTTATAGCAGTTCTTTGGGGAGCAGCAAAGATTTGGACATTGAGGACATGCCCATCAATTGAGGAATGACTAAACAAGTTGTGGTATATGATTGTGATGGAGTACTACTGTGCTAAAAGAAATGAGGAGGAGGGTAGCTTCAGAAAACATAGGAAGACTCATATGAACTGATAGAAAGTAAAGTGAGCAGAACCAGGAGAACATTGTACATAGTAACAACAATACTATGAAGATGACCAACAATGAAAGACTTAGCTACTCTGATCAATACAATGATCCAAGACAGTTTCAAAGGATCCATGATGAAAAAGGATATCTACCTACAGAGAGAAAACTGATGGACTCTGAGTACAGATTGAATTTTTCATTTTTATTGCCTTTTATGTTGTTTGCACCATAGCTAATGTGGAAATGTGTCTTGCATGACAAAAAGATATAAAGTTTTCAAAAGAATTACAAACGAATAACAACCATAAGAAAGATGAATCTGGGGCAGCTAGGTGGCACAGTGGATAGAGCACCAGCCCTGGAGTCAGGAGGACCTGAGTTAAAATCTGGCCTCAAGACACTTAACACTTACTAGCTGTGTGACCCTGGGCAAGTCACTTAACCCCAATTGCCTCATTTAAAAAAAAAGATGAATCCAAATTACTACTAATAATGGATAAATGAAAAAGCATTTATTAAGTCCTTACTATGTGCAAAACACTGTGCTAAGCACTAGGAATGCAAATAGAAAAGTAAAGAGAGTCTCAGCTCTCAAGGAGCTCACATGTAATGTCTTTTGCCTTTCTTTGTGACCTCAGTGCTTAGCACAGTAGGCCTGGCACATAATAAGTGCTTAATACATGCTTATTGACTGACTGACACTATAATGGGGAAGAAATACATAAAGGATGTTTCAGCTGTAAGTCAGATATAAAGGTTCCATGGTCCTTAGGGTACAGTGGTAAATAGAGAATAATGCATCTTCTTTAATATTGTGTCCACTGATAAAATCTTATGCTTCTGATTTTGAGCCATTTGATAGAGCAAAGTACTTTGGGTGGCAAGAACTTTATTTTCTGGGTCTTAGTAGATATAGTTACTAAGAAATGAAAATTGAGACAACTCTGAGATTTTAATTCACACCCCCCCCAAAATTGGCAAAAATGACAAAAGAAGGGGATTGTTAATGTCAAATAGGTTGTGGAAAAATGGGCATATTAATGCATTGTTGGTGGAGCTATGGGTTGGTCCAACCATTCTGAAAAAGCAATTTGGAATTTTTAAAAGAAAGTAGCTAAAATGTCCATACCCCATGACCCCAAATTCTATTGATTGGTATTTGTCCCAGGAAATCAATGACAGAAAGTACCCATATACAACAAATTGTTTATAGTAGCACTTTTCTGGTAGCAAAGAATTAGGGGAGGAAAAGTAAATGTCTGTCAAATTGGAGAACAGCTAAAAAGTTATGGTACATGAGTGTAATTAAATTTTATTATGCTATAAGAAATGATGAATATGATGAATACAGAGAAGCATGGAAAAATGTATTTGAACTGATGCAAAGTGAAGTTAGCAGAAGCAGGAAAACAATATTTACAATGACTATAATAATACAAATGGAAACAAGACAATACTGAACACTATGAAAGTAAAATGATTGTGGTTTTTTGAAAAAGAAAATCACAATATCAAGCTTAGTCCCAAGGAGGAGATATGAGAAGGCACTTCCTCACCCTTCAGTGAAGAGGTAGGGGACTACAGGTATGGAACACTGAATATAATGTCAGATTTCTGGTGATTGTTTTGCTGTACTGGGTTTCTCTCACTTTTTTTAGTCTTTGTTAAAAGGGATGGCTCTCTGGGATGGAAGAAGAAAATAAGACAACAAAAGAAAGGTATCTTAATTTTTTTTCCAAAATACTTCAATTTGTCCAGTCAGTCTTAAATACTGAATCATAGTTAGGCTTTTAAATTTTCCTTTTTTATTATGAGCTTAAAGATTGACAAATATGACCATATCCATACATAAAGAATAGCAAAAAAGGATTGCATATGAAAGCATGAATATCTACAATGTATAGTTTGAGCATCTTTTTTTACATATATGTGAAATCTACCACACTAGTTCCAACTCTGCCCTTCTTATGTTTCACATTCTAAATTAAGTTCTTGCTTAAGTTTTCACTATATTTTTTAACATTCCTTTCTTCCCTTTTTTTGGTCATTATCCCTACCCAGTTCTCCCAACTAATTTCCTCCCACCTCAAAAGCAAATAAATGCCCTCCCTTGAAAGAAATAAGCATAAGGTCATAGATTTAGAGATGAAAAGAATTTTAGAGGTAGTTTAATCAAACCCCCCTTTTTTGCAAATGAAAGACCCAAAATGGTTCAATGACTTGCCCAAGGTCACACAAGTAATCAGTCACAGACTCGGGATTTAAGCAAAGGTCCTTCCTGTGATGAACACCTATTTTCTTTCCATTTCCTCCCTCCACCCCCACTATGGGACATGCCTTTTTATAAGAATACTCTTCTTTGTAAAGAAACAAATTTCAAAAAGTTCATCCTTCACGTTAATTTCTTTATTTAAAATACTTATCTGGACATGACATATCTGAGTTTTGAGAATCAGAGCACCACCACCCTGCTGAGGGACATTGTGAGAATGAGGGCTATAACCCCCCTAAAAAAGAAAACATGTGACTAAGTGTCGGGAATCTGTCTGGCATCCGGAAGTTACCACCTGTAAGTCCTGTCTATCAATACTATCAGCCAGTTAGCTTGGAGCTGTGTGTGTGTATGGGGACCTCGCCTGGGTGGGCCAGCAAAGGGCTTCTGATCGAGAGAAGGGCCTTTTTTCCTTTTTGTTGGAGGTCAAGAGAAGATCAGCTTCAGGTGCAGGGAGCTAGGGTCTTTTTCTTTCTCCACATGTTCTCTTTACTAACCCCTAATATACTTTAATAAATACTTAATGCCCAAAGATTGGTGCTATATGTTTCTTTCTTTCTTTCTTCCTTCCTTTCTTTCTTTCTTTCTTTCTTTCTTTCTTTCTTTCTTTCTTTCTTTCTTTCTTTCTTTCTTTGTGGGGCAAGGAGGGTTAAAGTGACTTGCCCAGGGTCACACAACTAGTAAGTGTCAAGTGTCTGAGGCCAGATTTGAACTCAGGTCCTCCTGAATCCAGGGCTGGTGCTCTATCCACTTCACCCCTTATACATTTCTAATTTAAGGTAACTTAGATTTTTAGACATCACAGTTAGAATTTTAAGCTCCAAATGTGTATCTGTATGTGTATGTAGCAAGAACAAACTCTTCCATGAATAGACACATATTCAGGTGATAGGACTATTCCCAAGGGAAATAACTTTCCTAAGAGGCTTGTAAGGGGCTAAAATTCTAGCTATACTGTCTAAAATATCTAATGAGTGGTCACCAATACATTACAAGCTTTAGCAAGAGTTTAGACTTTTAAGCATTTATTAAGGAGAATAAGAATTTGGTGAAGAGAAAAAGGCCTAGATTCAGCTATCTCAGGGAGCCAGCATCTCCAGCTCCACTCCCCATGAGGTCCTGACAAAAGAGAGAGAGAGCCAGCCTCTCCCCTTCTTCATCCCACAAACCTCCTGAGAAACCAGGAACGTCCCATCCACACACACACAGCTCCAAGTTAATTGGCTGATAGCTTTGATAGACCGTACCCATGAGCAAACATCACTTCCTGACGCCAAGAAACTGACCTTCCAAGTCATATGGCTTGCCCTCAGATGCCTTCTCCTCATGGAGGAGCTTTCCTACAGTAACTCTCCAGCAGGTGGCGTCACTCCAATTGTTCTAGTCTCAAAGGTTCAAGGACTTATCCTGAAGTTCCCTGGGCTATGTTTTCTGTGACACCCTCTGACTACAATGCAGAATGCTGATTTCAGGAGTGCTAAGGGGATGAAAGGGAGAAGAATAGGAAGCAAGTAGAAGAGATGGTCACAGGAATACATGGCTCAACCTCTTTGCTGGCTTCACTTGGAGAGAAGGTTGAGTGTCACTGAGAGGAAAAAGATGTCTGTGACTGCTCTGATGAAAACCAACAGATGTTGCATCAATGGATCTTCCCAACCTTGGATCCAGCCAGGCTAAAGGCATTTGTCATGTACCTACAACAGATCATGAACTTTGAGGAAGAGTTGAAAAAGAAACTGTTTTTCCCAATGTAAACATGGAAACAAAAAATTTTAACATTTGTTTTTTAAAATTTTAAATTTTTAAAAAATAGATCAATTTTGATTTCTAGATTCTTTCTCCTCCTCCCCCCCCCCCAAGAAGGCAAGCAATTTGATATAAATTATACATGGACCATCATGCAAAACTCATTTCCATATTAGCTGTGTTGCAAAAGAAAACACAAACCAAAACCCCCCTCAAGAATAGTTTTTTAAAAGTTTAAAAAGAAGTATGCTTCTATCTGCATTCAGACCCCATCAGTTCTTTCTCTGGAGGTGGATATCATTTTCATCAAAAGTCCTTTGGAATTATCTTGGATCAGCATATCGCTGAGAATAGCTAAGTCATTCACAGTTGATTATCTTTACAGTGTTGCTGGGTGGGGCAGATAGGTGGCACAGTGGAAAGAGCACCGGCCCTGGATTCAGGAGGACCTGAGTTCAAATCCGGCCTCAGACACTTGACACTCACTAGCTGTGTGACCCTGGGCAAGTCACTTAACCCTCATTGCCCAGCAAAAAAGAAAAGAAAAAAAAATGTTGCTGGGCACTTTTGGTTTTTTGGGTGAGGCAATTGGGGTTAAGTGACTTGCTCAGGGTCACACAACTAGTAAGTGTCAAGGGTCTGAGGCCGGATTTGAACTGTAATGATTGGAATGGCACCACCTGCTGGAGATTTACTGTAGAAAAGCTCCGCCATGAGGTGAAGGTCTTTGAGGGCAAGACCATGTGATTTTTCTTTGGCGTCAGGAAGTGACATTTGCTTGTGGGAGGAAGAAGGGGGAGCCTGGTGCTCTGACTTGGGCTCTTTCCTGTGGACTCTGGTGGAGAGTGGAGCTAGAAATGCGCTCTCCCTTTAATAGATAGATGAATGTAGGCTTTTCTCTCTCTCTTTACCAAATTCTTGTTCTCCTTAATAAGTGCTTAAAAGCCTAACTCTTGCTAAAGCTTATAATTTATTGGTGACCACTCATTAAATATTTTAGACAGAATAGCTAAAATTTTAGCCTTAACAGAACTCAGGTCCTCCTGAATCCAGGGCCGGTGCTCTATCCACTTTACCACCTAGCTGCCCCTGGGCACTTTCTCCTGGTTCTGCTCATTTCCCTTTACATCAGTTCATATAAGTCTTTCTGTGTTTTTCCAAAAGCATCCTGCTCATCATTTTTCATAGCACAATAAAATTCCATCACAATCATATACCACAACTTGTTTAGCCATTCTTCAATGGAGAGGCATTCATTGAGGAAGATTTTTATGCCATTATTCACTCAGAGCTAATTCTAGAGTAGATATATTGAGAGTATTTTCAGTACAGAGGAAAGGGTGTTAGATTGGTTGTCAGAAGACCTGGGTTCAAATCCTGCCTCTGGACTTGTGTGAGCAGGGCTAGAAACTTCATCTTTCTGGCCTTCAGTTTCCTCCAAATAAAATGAGGTTGGACTGGATGACCTATAAAGTCCCTTCCACCTCCAAGTTTCTGATCCTGTTCCTTTACCATCATTTTGGTCTAAATTAAATTTTTTATTTTGAAAATGTATAATTCTTCTCTGCTCGACTAGGTACAAAGTGATGTTGAATAGGCAACTAGATGGGTAGTGGATAGAGCATTGATCCTGGAGTTAGGAAGACCTGAGTTCAAATCTAGCCTCAGACACTTACTAACTGTGTCACTGTGGGTAGCTCATTCAACCTCTATTTGCCTCAGTTTCCTCAACTATACAATGGGGATAATAATAGTACCTACTTCCCTAGAATGTTGTGAGGATAAAATGAGATAATAATTGTAAAGTGTTAGCATAGAGCCTGGCACATAGTAATCCCTACATAAATGTTAGCTTAATTATTATTTAGATTACTTGGGAAGTTCCCAGTTAAGCTGGCATGGGGGTGGCTAGAACCAAATAAAGGGCATTTATTATTCAAATACCCCAGGTTGAATTTAGTAGTCTGTGTGAATCCAGAGTTGAATGGCAGCCAGGCTACCTAAATGTGTTTATTCAAGAAGAGAGCTGTGTTTAGCTTTATCATATAAATTTTTAAAATCAAATTGAAATGTTTTTCATGCGCCATGGGCACAGTCTTCGTTATGCCTGTTGTAGACCACAGCCCAGCAGAAGGGTGTTTACCGAGTGCTCACAAAGGAACTCAGAGTAGGCACACAATACTAAAGGCCCCAAAGGGCATCTCCGGCTATTTAATTAATCCCAGGTGGCTATCAGGGAGCAGGAGAAAGCATGAGAGAAGTTATCAGTCAAGTAAAAGCAGTGCCTGAATTCTGCTCATTTCACCCTTTAAGGTAGGGAAGCGCCCACCAAGGTTGACCACAGACTCAACTGTTCAACCCCTTTGCTTAGCAGAAAGCAGCACAAAATGCAGAGGACTAAAGCTACAGCAGGAGGGTTGGTATTATCTGGCAATTCTGAGACAAAGTCCTTTCCAGGCTTTTGAACAGGATTAAATGAGATAATGCACAGCAACACTATGCAAACACTATGCAAACACTATGCAGAGTCTGTTAACAGGCTAGATCCAGGTGTCCCTTGGCCCCTGCACAGACAGCAAAGCTAAGTCCTTGAATCACAGACAACTTGCTGCTGGAGATAAAGGGAAAGAAAAACAGTAGCGGGTGCTTAGCAATTTATTCACACAATTAATTGCAAGAGAATTGTGAATAAGGGGCTTTATAAGTGACAGAGATATGGAAATGATTTTAGCACCAGGAGCAAAGGCAGAAGGTGACAAAAGCACAAAGAACCCCAGGCATTGTGCTGTGGACTCCAGTGAAAAGCCAAGATATCAGTAATATCTACAGATATTGCCCTTTGGAAGAGAGCATAAAACTAGAGTGTAGAGGTAGGATTATTCTATTTCTAGGAGGTCATTTCTTATATCTCTTAAATATTTCTCATATCTCAGTAGCTTTAGATAAGCTTGGTGATTCTGTCTCTCTTTCCCCTAACCCAGAATTTTAGCATAACCTGTTAAGAATGTTCCAAAAGAACTCCAAGTGGGTACTGTTATTGCTCTACCTTAATCTTAGAAAGTTATAGTATTTGAGTTGAAAGAGATTTTGGTACTCACCTAAACCAACTCATTGAATAGACTAGGAAATTTAGTTCCAAGAAAGGCCAAGGGACTTACTCACAATTAAATAGCCAGTGAAAGACTTTGGACTACAACTCTCATGAAGATTACTAACATTTGCAAAATGCTCTATGTATAGTCTCCCCTTTGATCCTCCAAACGACTCTATTTCAACTCAAGCTAAGTCAACAAACATGTATCAAGCACCTGCAAGCTGGGAATATAAATACAAGTAAAAAGGAAAATAGTCTCTGTCCTCAATGAGCTTACATTCTAATGGGTAAATATGATACCTAAGAGAAAACTGAGATGGGGGAGGGAAAGGAAGAAAGGTACCTACTTGTGAGGAAGGGCATAATGGAGAGACATGTCCATATTGTAGCCTCGCAAGAAATGAAGTGATAGGTGGCTTGGGTGTCCTTTTACAATGGAGCCATCCAATCAGGGACTGATAATAGTTCTGAGGTATGAATTCCAGGGCTGAAGATATCTTCTAGGAAGAAGAATTTTCTGGGAAACAATGGAGCCATCTGGATTTCCAAGTGGTGAGAAATGAAGAGATGGTTATGACTCTTCACTCTGGAAGCTCACACACAATGAACTTCACATATTAGAAATACTTTATACCATCCCTTTGGCCCCTCCAATTTGATTGGTTGGCTCTTCCCAGGACCTCCATTTTAAGGAGGCCTGAGCAGGCCAGCTATATCTTTATTTCTCTCCAAACTACATTCCTGATTCTCCCAGTCTTTCTTTACAATGGCCCACAATAGTTACCTTCATCTCTTCTGCCTTCCTCTTTTCAGCTACATTTCTTCAGTTACATCCCCTCCAACCCAAGTTCCTTGAGAGCAGGAACTCTCTCTCTCTCTCTGATCGTATTTGTATTCACACAGCTTAGGACAGTTCCTGACATAGAGTAAGGGCCTAATAAATACTTGTTGACTAATTATGCCCATTTTACAAATGAGAAAACTGAGGCTTTGAGAGCTTAAGCAACTTTTCACAGTAGTGTTATGGGGAGAATTGGTGGGGGGGTTAGGGATAGAGATAGGGGTAGGGGTTTGGGGTCCTTAAGAATTCCTCTTTAAAGAATTACACCCTCTTGCACACAAATCCAATAGAAAAAGATAATAGTTTATTTAGGGGCTGGGGAAGGGAAACCAAGAGAGGAATCCTTGGACTTCTTCTCATGGGGAGAATGCATGGCACAGAGCGTGGCTCTGAGATACCAGTCTCCTCGAGCAGGAGACAGGCAAATACTTTTATAGAGGTCCGATGAGGTGATCATCAAACTGTGGAAAGTTCCCCTATTGAGGGAGGACCATCCCCCACCGGTGGTGGCTGGGGGAATAGGGTGAGGGGTGGCTGCGGTTCTCTTAAGCCATCTCTGTCCTCCTCCTGTCACAAAGGCAGCAGCCATACCTAATCTTATCTCCCCAGGGGTGAGGGAGACTGGAATGAAAGTGGTGGACCCGGTGCTAGCTCAGTCCTGATCAGGTTCCACTTATCTCTTTAGGTATGTCTGTCCTTTGGTTTAGTTTCTCAAGGAGAAGGTTCTTTGATGTACCCCCAGAAAACTTCTGGGGTGGCCTGGGCCTATAACACTAGTAAATTCAGAAGCACGATTTGAACTCGTTTCTCTCCCAAAGCCAGTACTAGCAGCTTTTCTGATATACCATGTTGTCTCTCACAGGGAACAGCTGTCACATGTTCCCTGTAGGGTACTTCTTCCTCCAAACCAGTCTTTTTCCTACAGATGCTTTCCCAACAAACTGCAGCCTCCACTCCTGTCTTCACATTTTTTCTGTGTTTCTGTATCTTCTCCCCTTTATGAACCTTGGTGTCACCCCAGCAACCTCATCCATTGCTTTATCTGTCTGTCTGTCTGCTTTATTTGTATGACTGGCATGGGAGTTAGTATTTGGAGTTTTTGCAGCTAATTTCCCCATGTAAAGCAGTCATCTGGCTCAGCTAATTTCCCCATGTTGATGAATAATAATTTGCATATTTGTGAGCTAAAATTTTCCCCAAGTAATTATTGTACATTTTTATTCCATATGCCCCTGTTTTCAAGTAAAGGCTTAAGGGAACATGAGTTTTGGGACATGATCGACGTGGTTGCTATGGCCAAAAGATCCTAAATTCATGAGGTTGTTGGATGGTGGATAAGGAAAACACATGCCCACACTCGGGAATAAGGGGGAAATGAAAATGGAAGTCTGAACACAGGGGACTGGCTCAGAAATCAGTTGTTATGGAAATGAGAGCTACCCTTGTAGAAATCTGAGACCTGGACACTGAGCCCATTTCAGTGGGCATAGAATCTGCTCTATTGGCTTGATCAAATATAAAGCTTGCACAAACAATTCAACTCAGCCTTCAATCATCAGGGTGATGAGGTGGTTAGCTATCTGTGAGAGTCACCGAGGCCCTACTCAAGGGCTGCCCTGGAATGACATCCAGAAAGAGGAACTGAACAAAGGGGTCCCGAGCCCCCAGGGACAGGGTCTGTATGTGATAAAAGGGCACCTCAGGGAGGACTTTATGAGATTCAAAACATTTATGGAATACCATCTATGGGCTAAGTGCTGTGCTCAGTGCTATGGGGGAAGGAAAGATGAACAAGATCTGGTCTCAATTCTAAAAGCAGCTAATGGAGGAGACAATATGCAAACAACTACGTTCATGCAAGATATATACAAGGTAAATAGTATTGAGTCGTATTCTCAGAATGAAGACACTAAGGTGGGAGTGAAGTGGAACTGGGAAAGGCTTTTTGCAGGAAGTGGGAAATGAGCTGAGTCTTAAGGAAAGCTGGGGAGCAGAGCTAAGGAGAGAGAGCATTCCAGGCATGAGGGATAGCCAGAGAAAGTGTGTGGAGGAATTGGGAGATGGAGGGTCATGTGTGAGAAACAGCAGGAAGGCAGGCTTTAATTGGAGAGTGGAATCCATAGGAGTCCAGAAAGATAGGAAGGGGCTAGATTCTAAAGGGTTTTAACAAAAGTCAATAAGCATTGACTTACTGTGTGCGAGGTACTGTGCTAAGCACTATAAAACAGTGGGTTTTAGGTTTGATTCTGGAGATAATAGGGAATTGATTACACGAGGGGAGGGGTGACAGACCTACACTTCAGGAAGATAGCTTTGGCAGCTGAGTGGAGGATGAACCGAGGGGGAAAAACCTGAAGAAGGGAGACCAGCCAGAAGGCAATTTCAATAGTTCAGGCCTACAGTGATAAGGGCCAGCACCAATTCAATTCAATTCAGTAAACATTTATTGGGGGTAACTAGGTGACTCAGTGGATAGAGTGCCAGGTCTGGAGTCAGAAGACTCATCTTTGTAAGTTTAAAATCTGACCTCAGACACCATCTAGCTGTGAACCCTAGGTAAGTCACTTAACCCTGTTTGTCTCAGTTTCTTCATCTGTAAAATGATCTGGAGAAGGAAATGGCAAACCTCTCCAGCACCTTTGCCAACAAAACCCAAAAATGGGGTCATGAAGAATTGGATACTACTGAAAAGACTAAATAACAACAACAACAAATATTTATTTAGTAGCTACTATGTGTGGCGCACTGTGCTAAGCACCAGGGATACAAAAAAAGAAAATGAAAGATAGTCCTTGCTCTCAAAGAACTTACAGTCTAACTGGAAAGTCAAAAGACAAAAGAAGGCTGGAAAGGGGTGTGGGGAAGGCACCAGGGGGGATGTAGTGGCAGGGGGGAATTCTTTTTCTGTGGCATTGAAACTAGGCAGCATAGCAGATACAAAGTGGAGCAAGCAGGGAGTCCAATTTCTGCCCTCTATAAAGGAAGACTTTGGAAGGAATTTGGTGCTCTACCCTCCAGATGAGAGAGGAGACTGAGGGAGGTGGTATCTATGTTTGATTTAGCGGCACAGTCATGAGATTAGAAATGATGGGCTTGGGCAGCTAGGTGGCACAGTGGATAAAGCACTGGCCCTGGATTCAGGGGGACCTGAGTTCAAATCCAGCCTCAGACACTTGACATTTACTAGCTGTGTGACCCTGAGCAAGTCACTTAACCCTCATTGCCTTACAAAAAAAGGAAAGAAAGGAATAAAGAAAGAAAGAAATGATGGGATTATCCTGGGAGGGGAATTTTATTCCATGGAGTTGAAATCAGGCAGCCCTGAAGATGCAAAGTGGTGGCAACTGTGTCAGTGGAAAGAAGGAGGCATATATAAGAGATATTAGGAAGATAGAAACTATTAACTTTGGCAACAGATTGGATATGTGGAGTCAGACTGAGGAATCAATGATATCAAAGGTTGCAAGCCTCAAGCAAGAATGGTGCTGCCCTTGGCGATAATAGGAAAGTTTAGAACAAGGGAGGGTTTGGGAAGAAAAGCAAACTCTTTTTGGACATGATGAATTTAAGATGTCTATGAGACATACAGTTCAAGGTGTCCAACAGGCAATTGATATGAGACTAGAAGTCAAAAGAGAGGTCGGGTGAGAGAAATTGACCTGAGAATCATCTTCATAGAATCATCTAATTGGATGTATGGGAGCTGATGAGATCATCGAGCAATACAATAGAGAGAGAAAAGAGGAGAAGAGAAGAGAAGAGAAGAGAAGAGAAGAGAAGAGAAGAGAAGAGAAGAGAAGAGAAGAGAAGAGAAGAGAAGAGAAGAGAAGAGAAGAGAAGAGAAGAGAAGAGAAGAGAAGAGAAGAGAAGAGAAGAGAAGGGGACCAAGAATAGAGCTTTGGAGGGCACCTGTGTCTAGTGAGCATGACCTGGATGAAGATCTAGAAAAGGAAACTGAGAAAGAATGGTCAGACAAGGGGCAGCTAGGTGGTGCAGTGGATAGAGCACCAGCCCTGGAGTCAGGAGGACCTGAGTTCAAATTCAGTCTCAGACACTTAACACTTACTAGCTGTGTGACCCTGGGCAAGTCACTTAACCCCAATTGCCTCACTAAAAAAAAAAAGGGTTAATAGAAGAATGGTCAGACAGGTAGGAAGAAAACCAGGAGAGAGCATCAAAAGGGTCATGCATCAAAAGAGGATGAGTCAGCTTCTGATCCAAGAAGAGCCAGGTACTCAGTAAACTTTAAAGGTAGGGACTACCTCTGCTCTCACTTTCTTCTTCCCTTCACCAGAACATGTGACATGAAACTTTTTCTCTAGGACTTCCTATGTCTTCTCTCCCCTAGTGGCTGTTCATAAATAGAAATAAGAACATATGGTCAGTGAAATGAACCTAATTGGGAATCTCAAGGTCCTGATTGCCTCTTTTGCTTTGTTTCATTCTCTGAGCATTGGTGACCTAACAACAATCCTGAGATTGCTGTTTCCAGTCTGGGAGGCAACCTTGCAAATATCAGCAGCTCCTGGGTCCATCAACCAAGTGCCTACTTCACTGAAGGTACTCCCTGCAGTCACTGCAGTGTCTCCCAGCAGAGAAGATGATCACCAACAGAAGAATGAACTCAAGCCCTGGCCAGGCTTGTCAGGAGATATGAGCCTTGAACGAGTTGCCTGGACAGTGTAAAGCCAGAGTGAAAATGAAAAGCCTATTCAATAGTCCTACTAAATATTCCATGTTTCAATATTTTAAATACCAATTATTAACCAATTATTATTAACCCCCATTGCCCTGCCCCCCCCCAAACAGTCAAGCCAATCAATCTTTTTTTTTTTTTGGTGAGGCAATGGGGGTTAAGTGACTTGCCCAGGGTCACACAGTTAGTATTTAAGTGTCTGAGGCCGGATTTGAACTCAGGTCCTCCTGAATCCAGGGCTGGTGCTTTATCCACTGCGCCACCTAGCTGCCCAATCAATCTTAATATTATCCTCTCAAGGGGTGGGGCAGGCTTCTAGGTGTCTCAAAACCCATTATTTTCTCACACTTATAATATTACTTTTGCTGTGTACAATATTCTTCTAGTTCTGCTCACTTCATTTTGCATCAGTGAGACTTCCCAGATTTTTCTGAAACCATCCTGTTTGTCATTTCTGATAGCATAGTACTATTCTATCACAATCACATACCACAACTTGTTCAGCCATTTCCCATTTGATGGGCATGAAACCTAAACATTCTTTAAGTGATTTTCCTGAGGGAGCTAGGTTGAGGGAGAAAAGAGCCAAAGATACTGAGAAAGAGCCTTAGTCTTTTCTTTAGAGTCAGGGCTCCCCACCCCCACCCCTCCACCCCATTCCCAACCTTGCCCAGATGGAACCTTGTCTATACCTTTGCCCAGATGTGGGGATCCTCAGTGGTTGACGGAATCCCTAGTTCCCTGTTCCAATAATACTGAGCTATTGTTGCATATAAAACAGATACAAGGTATACAGGCTAAAATTCTAGCTATACTGTCTAAAATATCTAATGAGTGGTTGCCAATAAATTATAAGCTTTAACAAGAGTTAGACTTTTAAGCATTTATTAAGGAGAATAAGAATTTGGTAAAGAGAGAGAGAAAAGCCTAGATTCATCTATCAAAGGAAGAGCGCATTTCTAGCTCCCTTCTCCACTAGAGTTCTCAGGAAAGAGAGCGAGTCAGAGAGCCAGCCTCCCCTTCTTCCTCCCACCAGCCAACATCACTTCCTGACACCAAAGAAAAGCTGCATGGTCCTGTCCTGAGGCCCTCTCCTCATGTTGGAGCTTTCTTATAGTAAGTCTCCAGCAGGTGGCGTCATTCCAATCTTTACAAAGGTAACTTTCAATGAGAAGCCACTAGGAGTTGGGATAAAAGTGGTGATAGTGAGAGAGTTCCAGGAACCAAAAAGACTCTATGCAGAAAATAATCTGTGCACTGACTCTTTCTTTTTTTTTGGTGAGGCAATTGAGGTTAAGTGACTTGCCCAGGGTCACACAGCTAGTAAGCGTTAAGTGTCTGAGGCTGGATTTGAACTCAGGTCCTCCTGACTCCAGAGCCAGTGCTCTATCCACTGCGCCACCTAGCTGCCCCCGCACTGACTCTTAAAGAAAAGCAGGGATTCTAAGAGGTGGAGGTGCAGAAGGAAAGCATTTTAGGCAAGGGGAACAACTAATGCAAAGACAGAGGTGAGAGTTAGAGTGTCATATGCAAGTAGACTGATATGGCTAAACCTTAGAGTGTGTGTATGTATGTATGTATATATGCGTCTGATATCTATCCGATATCTATATCATCTATGTCTATATCTATATCTTATTTTGTATCAGAAGCCAGAAGACATAGGAAAGGAAAGGTTCAGGAAAGGGTTCTAAATGCTAAACAGTGGGCGTTATATTCGATCCTACCTCTAATAGGGAGTCATTGGAGTTGACTCAGTAGAGAAGGTGATAAGATCAGATAGATGTATACTCTAGGAACCTTACTTAGGTAGCCATGTGGATGATGGGTTAGAGTAGAGTTGAAACAAGGCAGGGAGACCAAGGAGTTTCATGTGTTCTGTCTCATAAGATCCTAAGGAGGAGAAGGGCCTGAATCATGAGACTTGATCGGATAGCACAAACCTAACCCCAAGTCTAACTTGAGAACAAAATGAGTGGCAGTCATCTGTTCTGAGGGCCTGAGTGAGGCAGGGGAGCTTGGCAGAAATGCCAGCATGGGACAAATGGGACTAAGCTTTTGAATGACAGTCACATGCCCAGTGTCCTGACTGCTAAAAAGGACCATACAGTGTTAAGAGTGCCCCCATCTGCCAACACTTAATCTCTTTTTACTTTTTTTTGTGTGTGAGGCAATTGGGGTTAAGTGACTTGCCCAGGGTCACAGAGCTAGTAAATGTCAAATGTCTGAGGTCAGATTTGAACTCAGGTCCTCTGACTCCAGGGCCGGTGCTTTATCTACTGCCCCACCTAGTGGTACAAAAACCCTTTACTTTCACTAAAATATTAAAATATTAATATAAAATGATAAATATTAACCAACCAACAATATTTTTAGGGACAACAGTGTTATTGAAGATGCTTGGTTGTTGTTTTTTAATCCCCATTTCTGGACTAGAGAATAGGATGTACTTGTAAATAGTAATGATTTGTCAGTCGTTTTTCTTCCTGAATTTTCTCCCCTTTTTAGATTGTCATGACATGGCTCCCTCCTATTTCTCCTCCTGGTTTCACCACTCCTCCTCATTCTCCTTGCTGGATTGTTATAAAACCATGTCACACCTACCAACTATGGGTGTTGCCTCAAGGCTCTTTCCAGGATCTCTCCTCCTCCCCAGTAAACTAGCTCACTTGGTAATCACATGAGTTCAATTATCATCTCTATGCAGATGAACTAATTTCTCTTAATTAAATACTTTGCTATGCAGTTCTTGCATGGTCTGTGAATACAGGCACTTGCAACAGTGGAGACTGGAGTCAAGATTTACATACTTGATTACCCTGAACATCCTAAACCCAGCCTGGTTGAGTAAGGAGCCCCAGAGGTAGCTAGGGTATAAGGAGGACCCATTGTTATAGGTGATTCAGTGGATGGAGTGGTGGGTCTGGAATCAAGAAAACCTGAGTTCTAATCCTGCCTCAGACACATATTAACTATGTTGCCCTTGGCAAGTGATTTAATACCCTCTGTCTTGCTTTACTCATCTATAAAATAGGAATGGTATAGCACTTACCTCCCAGGGTTGTTGTGAAATTGAAATGAGATATTTGTATAGTGTTTTTCAAACCTTAGAGCTATGCTAACTATTATTAACATAGAGAAAAGAAATATTTCCTTTTTTGGGGGGGAGGGGGTGAGGCAATTGGGGTTAAGTGACTTGCCCAGGGTCACACAGCTAGTAAGTGTTAAGTGTCTGAGGCTGGATTTGAACTCAGGTCCTCCTGAATCCAGGGGTGGTACTCTATCCACTGCGCCACCTAGCTGCCCCAAGAAATTACTTCTAATTGGGAGAATTTGGAGAAAGCTTTGTAGAATGAGTGGTATTTGAAGGATGGGTTAATAATAAAAGCTAGCATTTCTATAGGACTTTAAGGTTTACAAAGCTCTTTACAAATATGATCTCATTTTGTGGGCAACCAGGTGGTGCAGTAGATAAAACACCAGCCCTGGATTCAAGAGAACCTGAGTTCAAATCTGGCCTTAGACACTTGACACTTACTAGCTGTGTAACCTTGGGCAAGTCACTTAACCCTCATTGCCCTGCAAAAACAAACAAACAAAAAAACCCAAATATGATCTCATTTTATCCTCATAACAAACCTGTAAACAAAACAAACCTGTGTTTTTATTATCCTCATTTTACACATTAAGGAGCAGAGGCTGAGAGCTTGAGTGACTTGCCCAGAGTCACACAGTTGAGGATGAAGATCTAATGATAGATTTAAACTTGGGCCTTTGTGACTTAAGGCACAGCACTTTATCTACCCAGTTCCCCTGAGTTAAAAATCAAAGTAAGAATAGACCAATATTGCTGGGTCAATTCAATAGGTAGAGATAGGGGTGAAGGAAGGAGAAAGGCAGTTTAGCTAGAGGGATCACAGAACAACAGAATCTTAGCGTTGGTGGAGACCCCACAGGTCATCCAGTCCAATCTGAACAACCTAAATGACAAATGATAATCCAGCCTTTTTTACCTCAAGGGTTTGGGGGTTTTCTGTTGGTTTGTGTTTTTTTTTTCAGTTTTTCTTCTGTCTCACGTGTGAATTTCCTCAGAATTTCTCTGATGGTTCTTACAGCATGAATTCTGCAATTCTACTTCTACATACATTTCTAGAGCTGAGGACTTTCCATTTGTGCCTGTCAACTGTGCTGATTGGAATATGTCCGTCTCTCTCCCTATGCGTGCACACACACACACACACACACACACACACACACACACACACCCCTAGTGTAACCCAGTGTAACAGAACAGAGCAGATTGACTTCTATGTTCATTTCATTTTCAGTCACACCTATATTTATTGATACCTAATGACTTGGACCACTTGGGAAAATAGTAGGAGAAAAATGGAGCAGGGTCCCCACATAAGCAGTTTACAATCTAGCTGGGAAGACAAGACTTTATCTCTCTCCACCCATAAAACAATTGGAAAGCAGTTCAGCACAGTGTATGATTAAATGCAAAAGCAAATATAATTTAGTACTAGAACCTATGATATGTATGATTATATATGATATATTAAGTGTAAGGGGAATAAGGTTCTTTACCCCAAGGCCTAGGATTCATGGATATGAAAGGAGCCATGGATGAGATAAACGCATAGGGATGCATCTGGTTTTATGATTAGTGCTGGCTCTCATCACTTCCTTCACTGGACTATTGCAATAGCCTTCTGGTTTGTCTCCCTGCTTCACATCACTCCCCACTGAGGAAATGAGGCCATTAGGAGAGTAAGTGGTTAAGTGGGAATTGAGTGAAGCACACTGACTCCATCTTGGGATTCAGTTCTGGAGCTAGCTGCGCCTTTTCTATTGAATTATGGGTCTAGTCCAATTTCGGTGAGACACTTTACTCAATTGTGGGAATTGGGAAAACAATTCATTGCACTGTTTGAACCTAGTCCTGTGTGGCTGGGAAGCTGGACCACCCCCACCTGCTGCTTAGAGAACCTGAGTAAGGACCCAGGTTATGCTGACCTGAAACCCAGTCAGATCCAAAGATTGATGCAAGGAGTTTTCTCACAACTATACATCTAAAGTAATCCATATTTCTTTCTTTCTTTTTTTTTTTTTTTTGCAGGCAATGGGGGTTAAGTGACTTGGCCAGGGTCACACAACTAGTAAGTGTCAAGTGTCTGAGGTCGGATTTGAACTTAGGTCCTCCTGAATCCAGGGCCGGTGCTTTAACCACTGCACCATCTAGCTGCCCCGTAATCCATATTTCTTATCTGAAAACTGGCCCCATATTGATTAATCAGTAATGGTTTCCATGTTCCTTTGATTGTTTACAGACACTTAAGGGAGTGTGGGGAACCTCTTTTTCTGAATTAAAAAAATTGCACCTGTTCACTCTCCCCTTTTTAACTTGGAAAGTCCTTAATCTTTCCTTTAGTTAGAAATCAGATTACCTAATGTAATTGGATTGTTTCCTTTTGACTAATTGGTTTTATTGGATTAACTCTTTTTAACAGGATTGATAGGTTTTATTTCTGACAATGGACAATGTAAAGAGACATTATTTTTAAGGTGTAAAAGTCTGTCTCTCCCTGTATTCGGGGTCCAGACCTAAACTGAGGAGGTCTGCTCCTATTTGTTGAGCAATTGGCACACACTGCTTCATAAATTGATATGCTCAGAAGATCGAACTTTTGTTTCTTCAAGTCATTTCATCTTTCACTCACTACACCACTCCAGCTTATTACACTCAGATGCCAAAGTTGCAATACTTAGTTTTCACAATCTTGCCTCTCCCAGTCTTTCCAGTCTTATTAAACTTTACTCCATAATCACACATTTTGAATTAGTAGCACTTGCCTTCCAGATGTTTTTTGTACAAAATGGCTATCTCTCCTGCCATGAATACTCACCCTTCTAATCTCTTCCTTTTAATTTCCCTGGTTTTCTTCTTCAAGACTCAGCTCAAAACCTGCCTTCTATAGGAGGCCTTTCTTGTCCCATCGTTTCTCTCTATTCTTCCTCCCACCATTGTACTCTATGTGCATCTTGTATGTACATAGGTGTTTGCCTATTATCTTCTCATTGAGACCCCAGGGAGCTTCTTGAGAGTAGAGACAATATTTTTGCCTTTCTTTGTGCTTACCACAAAGCCTGACTCATAGTAAATATTTAATAAATGTTTGTTGACTAAATTAATGAACATAGTGTTTAGGAATAAAGGAAATGTCTGTGAGCTCTAGCTCTGAGTAGCTTCCCTGGACTAATGGATTACAAATGATCAAGTCCCAAATAACAAGGTTTTGTTTTCAGGTGGGAATGGAGACTGCGATTGGAGTTGGGAGTTATGGTCAGGTTGAGAGCCCTATCTGACATGCTTAGAAGTATGCCTAGGGAATATTGGTATCAATGTGGATAGTGGATTGGACAGCCAGATTACACTGTCTAGGAGACCCCTTAAAACAAGGATTCTTAACTTTTTTTTTTTTTTTGGTGAGGCAATTAGGGTTAAGTGACTTGCCCAGGGTCACATAGCTAGTAAGTGTCAAGTGTCTGAGGCCGGATTTGAACTCAGGTCCTCCTGAATCCAAGGCCAGTGCTCTATCCACTGTGCCACCTAGCTGCCACAATTCTTAACTTTTTTATGTCCCTTTGGCAGTCCAATAAAGTTGATGGGACTCCCTTCTCAGAATAATGTTTTAAAATGCATAGAATAAAATCCAAAGGATTACAAAGGAAATAAATTATATTGAAATATTTGTATCAAAATATTTTAAAAGTTCACAGATGGCAGTTTAAGAAACCCACTTTACTTTAAGAAATTATTAGTATAGGGGCAGCTAGGTGGCGCAGTGGATAAAGCACCAGCCCTGGATTCAGGAAGACCTGAGTTCAAATCCGACCTCAGACACTTGACACAAGCTGTGTGACCCTGGGAAAGTCACTTAACCCTCATTGCCCTGAAAACAAAAATAAAGAAAGATTATTAGTACAATCCAAGTTAGTAGTGTGACAATTGGAGTGACGCCACTTGCTGGAGAGTTACTGTAGGAAAGCTCCTCCATGAGGAGAAGGCATCTGAGGGCAAGCCATATGGCTTGGAAGGTCAGTTCCTTGGCGTCAGGAAGTGATGTTTGTTCATGGGTACGGTCGACCAAAGCTACCAGCCAATTAGCTTAGAGCTGTGTATGCAGGTGTGGATGGGACGTTCCTGGTTTCACAGGAGGCTTGTGGGACGAAGAAGGGGCGAGGCTGGCTCTCTCTCTCTTTTGTCAGGGAGGCTGGCTCTCTCTCTCTCTCTCTCTCTCTCTCTCTCTCTCTCTCTCTCTTTCATCAGGACCTCATGGGGAATGGAGCTAGAAATGCTGGCTCCCTGAAATAGAGAGATGTAGGCATCTAGGTCTCTTTCTCTCTCTCTTCACCAAATTCTTATGCTCCTTAATAAATGCTTAAAAGTCTAAACTGTTGCTAAAGCTTCTAATTTATTGGCGACCACTCATTAGATTTTTAGACAGTCTAGCTAGAATTTTAGCCCCATTACAGAAACCAACCATTCAGTAGCTATGATAACCTGAACTAAAAAAAACTAGATATTCAGACCTTTAACCCAAGAAGGTCTGAGTTGATATTTCATAGTGTAATGGACTCCCCAATCCCTCCCAAAACCTACTTTCTAGGCTTTAATACTTAAAATCCAAAAAAGTGACCTAGATTGTTGATTTAGGGAGGCTGGGAAAATATCCATTCTGTAATTTCCTTGACCACTGCTCATCCTGCCTAATCCCTCATCATCTAGTCATTCCCTCCTCACCTAGATGAAGAAGGCATTTCCATATGTGGCCCCAAAGTTCCCTTGCTGAACTTCAATTAATCTACTAAAAAAACATTTATTAGACTCCTACAATGTAACAGGCACAGTGTTTTAAGCACTAAGGATACCCCCCAAAAAGGTAAAAGACAAGTCTCTGATCTCAAGGAGTTTATAATCTAATTTCTTCTGGCTATCCTTTACCTTTCAAATGCTTCATTTGTTCCTTTCCTAAAGATCACTATGGTTCCAGATCTTAGAGGTCCTATATAATCTACTAATCTGCCATTTTTTTCCAAAATATATTCACCCCCATTAGTTGGTAAGGATGATTTTACCCTTCAGAGAAACTAGGCTTCTTTACATACTGTGCTAAACCAACATTTGAACCTGAGTTCAAATCCTTACTTTGTCAATTACTATGTATAACTTTGGACAAACCACTTAACATTTTAGACCCTCAGTTTCCCAATCTGTAAAATTTGAGAAGTAGATGACGATCGTTAAGATTCTTTCCAAAGATAAATCTATGACCAATGGTGGATGTAGGAAGGGTCACATTTGGGAGAAATTAACAGTCTGGTTGTAGATGAGAGTTGAGCAATAAGGCTGGCAATTTAGGGACCAACTCAAAAATTTTAAGCCCCAAGGCTCTATTCATTTTCATAAGAACCAATTTGGTTCACCCAAAGTCACATTTATAGAATGGGGAAAGGGTTGCAGAGATGAAAGATAAGAGCAGCTGGCACAAACAATAGATACGCAGACAACAGAGGTGAAACTTAGTTACCTTAACATTCTCTCCTCTGTTCCTCTACCACAGGTAAGGCTATATCTCCATAACTTTTAGAACCTACAAAACAGTACAGGTGGCATAGGGTTGTGGTTGGGGTTGGTGCTAGAATTGAGCCTGCCCAAAAGGAAGAGATGGTGTATTAAGTTTGCTCAGTAAGCATGGCCAAGACCAACTGCTATGGATAGATCCCTTCCCATGGGAGAGGGGCACAAAGATCACTTTACACACACACACACACACACACACACACTTACTTGTGTTCTAGCTCCCAGGAAGAATCAGCAAAGGCCAGGGCTCACCCATTGCTTTCCTTTTTCTTCCTCAGTCCTAACATTCAACTAAAATAGCCAATGTAAACATATTTTAAAAAGCAAAGATCGGGGCAGCTAGGTGGCGCAGTGGATAAAGCACCGGCCCTGGATTCAGGAGTACCTGAGTTCAAATCTGACCTCAGTCACTTGACACGGAATAGCTGTGTGACCCTGGGCAAATCACTTAACTCCCATTGCCCCGCAAAAAAAAAAAAAAAAAGTAAAGATCAACCAGCTTCTGATATTTCATGACTTGGAGGATTTGGGGTATGTTTACCCTCTTCTTCAGACATGTAAGATAGGTATACAAACACACACCTGTAAGCATAAAGCATACACTTGTCCTTTAAGCTACATATACTATCAGACAAAATTACCCTTTTATACTTTCCTCCCCATTATCAGAAACCATACATTGTAGCAGATTCCACTGTAAGCATAATGTGTTCTTACATGCTGTGTCTAAACAAAATTTATCAATAAAAATGCATAAATATTAGCAGTGATAGTTTTTAAAATGTTTTTTCTTCATTTTTGTTGTATTTAAAAGAAATTTGTATTACTGAGCAATTTCATAGGGAAAATTAACAATGCATAGGGATCACCCTTTCTTCCAGCCCTAATGTTACTTATTCTATCATTCATATTTCCCAAATGACCACTGTTTCTAACTTTTTTTTTTTTTTGGCAGGGCAATGGGGGTTAAGTGACTTGCCCAGGGTCACACAGCTAGTAATTGTCAAGTGTCTGAGGCCGGATTTGAACTCAGGTACTCCTGAATTCAGGGCCGGTGCTTTATCCACTGCACCACCTAGCCGCCCCTGTTTCTAACTCTTAACAGAGTTGGGGTCAGATAAGCCTATAAGATTCCTTAAGTTGTTGGGGTTTTTAAAAAATCAAATGGTGGTTTTCCATTCTTGTGTGTGTGTGTGTGTGTGTGTGTGTGTGTGTGTGTGTGTGTGTGTGTGTGTGTGTGTTGGGGATGGGGGATGGTATGAAGAAGCAACACAAATAGACAGTTTTGTAGAGAACCTTATTTCTGTCTCTCTCCACCAGTATATCTAATTTTTTCCTCCAAGTTAAAACCAGACCAGGGTTTGCTTAGCTTCAATTCAATTTTAGTTTATGCTCCATGCAGGGTATCCCCTAAGAATGTTAGATATTGCTTCCCTTTGCCCCCACAAGAGTCTCCCCTGAGAATATTACAATATTTCTGTCTAAATTTTCACCCAAAGGATTTTTTTTAAAGCCCTTGGTTCTTTTCTCTCAGTCCTCCAGGGCCATGTCTGCTCCCTTTTAAAGGCCTAGTCCAAAAGTATAGCTTATGTATGTACCAACCATGACTCAGTTGAATGCCTCCCAAACAAACACCATGATTCATTCAATCATAGGCAAGCATTGTGGCAATATTGGACCAAGAACCCAGGGCAAAGGTACTTCTTCACACCCCATCAAAGAAATATCATCAAAGTAGTCCCAAATGTGGTACCAGTAAAGATGTTTATGGCCTCTATAGAAGGGGATCTTAAGCTTTTTGTGTGATGGATGCCTTTGAAAGTCTGATAAGACCCATGGGATCCCCTCAAATGTAAAGGATATTGATGGAACAGACTGAAGCATGCTATTTTTCACTTTCTTTCATTTTTTTCTTTTAATCAAGTTTTCTTGTACAAAATGACAAATATGGTAATGTTTTACATAATCATACATGTATAACCCATATATGATTGCTTGCCGCCAGGGGGATGGAGGAAGGGAAGGAAGGATAAAAATTGGAACCCAAAACTATAAATAAAAATGTTTGTTATGTTAAAAAACATTTTTTTAAGTTATCAAAATATCTCCAAAAACCAAAAACAAATTCATAGACCTCAGGTTAAGAATCCTTGCTCTATAGGGAGACATCTTCAGTGGCCTCATCTTTCAAAAATGTCTATCTTGATAAACATCTACATGCATCTGTCTTTCTCTGAGACCCAATGAGTCTGAGCCACCTGTCTAGCTTGTCAGGGAGCATCTGTTATAGGCAGGGACCAGACAATTTTTTTTGTGTGTGTGAATTCTCTCTGGGGTATCTAAACCCTTTCCTAAATGATGAAATGATCAAGGTTGGGAGTATATGGAGAGACAGAGGTAAAGCATCCTCTGCAAAGAAGTCTCCCTTAACCATGGGAAGGAATCATTCAGTTTTTTAAAATGTGTTTTTAGAAAGTCCTTCTGTCCTGGTTCTCCTCAAGAATGAGGGTCAAACTTTGACAACTCTAAAACCATTGCACTTACCTTTGGTCATAGCAACCATCCTACCCATATGCCAAAGCCCAGTTCAAAGGCTATCTCCATTCAATATTTAGGTCTTTTAGAGCCTGAAGGGGAACTCAGGTCTAGTTCAACTCTTCATTTTACAGATGAGGAAACTGAGACCCAGGAAATTAAAATGACTTACCCAAAGTCACATGGATTGTAGGTATTGAGCTAGGATTCAAACTCAGTTCTCCTTCTTGTTCTTGTTCTTGTTCTTGTTCTTCTCTCTCTCTCTCTCTCTCTCTCTCTCTCTCTTTGCAGGGCAATGAGGGTTAAGTGACTTGCCCAGGGTCACACAGCTACTAAGTGTCAAGTGTCTGAGGCTAGATTTGAACTCAGGTCCTCCTGAATCCAGGGCCAGTGCTTTATCCACTGCGCCACCTAGAGGCCCCTTCAGGCAGTCAATAAACATTATTAAGCACCTGCTATATATGTCAGGCACTGTGTTAAGCTCTGGGTGATATGGAGCTGGAGCTGCTAGGGTACAGAGTATAGAGGACTGGGGCTGGAGTCAGGAAGACCTCAGTTCAAATCTGGCTTTGGACACTTGCCAGCTCTTTGACCCTGGGCAAGTCCCTACATCTCCATTTGTCTCAGTTTCCTCGTCTGTAAAATGGAGATAATACTAGCCTGTCTCCCAAGGTCATTGTGAGGATCAAAATGAAATAATAATTGCTAAGTGCTTAGCATAGTGCTGGGTACATAGCAAGTGCTATATAAATATTAGCTATCATTATTATATAACTAAAGCCAAAATACAGTTCCTGTTCTCAAGGAACTCAGAGTCTAAAGGGAGGGACAATATGCAAGCAACTATGTACAAACAAGCCATGGATGGGAAAGTTTGGAAAGGTTTCACTTTCAGCTGGGAAGTGGAAGTGGGGTGGGGTAGGGAAAAGCTTCAGGAAGGAGAGAGCAGGAATGTGGATCTGACTTTCATGAATAAGAGGGTTTGGGAGAAGACATTCATGTTCATTTTACTTAAAAAAAAAAAAAAGATGGAGAAAAGGTCCATGATTTGGGCAGAGTCAGGTGTTCTACATCCACCCAGCAAAGGATTTCACAGATTTTCAGACCTCTCTCCCTAAACCTGGACCAAAGACCACACCTTGTGCTAATTTCCTTGGCAGCTGGGCTCCACTCCTTTGTTCATAAGGGGCCCCTTCATTAGCATGTAACAATGGAAAGAGGAAGGTGCTATCCAGCTTTCCAGATTTCCATTATACAATTTAAGTGCTTGGCAATTCTAGAGGTACTCCATTATCATTGGTATTAGCTGAAGTTAGTGTTCTTTTGTTAAAACACAAAGGTTTGGACCTCTTTTTTCTTCTTTTACCCTTTGACTAAGCCAAAACTAGCACAAGAATAAAGTCCTGGCTTCATTTCCCCTCACCCACTCTAATGGCAGCCTCTTTCCAAAGCTCTTGAACCTGGTATGTACAGAAGTGCCACATTAATCTACCTTCTTCACTGTATAGTAACTTTACAATGTGATATAGCTAATATACCACCATCAACATAGCCCTTTCAAGTTTGAAAAGCATTTTTCTTATCGATCCTCACAATAACCTTATGAAATAGGTTCTGTTATTTATTCCCATTATTCAAATGAGGAAACTGGGGTAAAGAAAGGTTAAGTGATTTGTCCAGGATTATGTAATAAATGTCTTAGGTAGAATTCACACTCATGTTTCATGAATCTAGATCAGCTACATCTAATATACCACATAATTGCCAAATCCTTTATAATAAAATAATACATGCTCCTTCTATATATCTTTTTTTTTTCTTTTTTTGGTGAGGCAACTGGGGTTAAGTGATTTGCCCAGGGTCACACAGCTAGTGTTAAGTGTCTGAGGCTGGATTCGAACTCAGGTCCTCCTGACTCCAGGGCCAGTGCTCTAATCCACTGCACCACCTAGCTGCCCCTACATATCTTAAAAAGGAAGCGCAGGTATACTTGTTTAGGAGATTTCATTAACCAGAATTCCCATCATAAGTATTTTAAGTTACAAATTCACTTTGAGGTCACCAATCTTTCCCTGATGCTATTTTTACCGCATGCAGTGTGTCTGGTGCCTCCTGTTTCCTCTGAGACAGCTAAGCAAACCATTGCTGTATGATGTGAAATGAGAAAGCTGGGGAGACACAAACTGTTCAAGGTCAACTCTTAGCAGCTTTCCAATCAAATAGGCATTGCTAAGCAAGGAAATCACGGCTGTAGTACTTAAAAATTTGCAAAGCACTTTGCATACATTCTCTTATTTGAGCCTCACCGCATATTATTCTCCTTATAAAGATGAGGAAATTGAGACTCTCACAGCTTGAGAGCTGCCCATAGTAAATTAGAATCCAGGTCTTCCAGACTCTAGACCAGACATAGAAAGCTGCCTCTCTTTCAAAGCCCATGTCCATACAGTACTTAATGTTCAATGTTGCTTGCTCTTCCCCTTTAAAGCTCTATAATAAAACTGGAGAAATGTTTTTTTGCAATCTTTTTTTTTCTTTTTCTGTTTTTTTTAAACATTCTTATTTAAAGTTTTAAGTTTCAAATTTTATCCCTTCCTAATTCCCTCCCCTCCCCTTTCCCTGAGAGGGTAAGCAATCAGGTATAGATTATACATGTACAATTATGGAAAACATTTTCATTAGTCATTTTGTATAAGAAGACAAATAAAAGAAAAAGAAAGTTGTTATGGGGGAAATGGGGTAGTGGTTTGGGTTAGGGGTAGGGGTTCTTAGGAATTCCTCTTTAAAGAATTACACCTTCTTGCACACAAAAGCAGTTAGAATATGATGGTAGTTTATTTAGGGGCAAGGGAGGGGAAGGGAGGGAAGAGAAGGGAAGGGAAACCAAGAGAAATCCTTGGACTTCTCTTGGGGAGAAAGGCACAAAGCATGTGGCTCTGAGGTACCAATCTCCTCCAGCAGGAGACCAGCAGGTACTTTTATAGGGGACTGATGGGGGTGTGACCATCTGCCTGTGGAAAGTTCCTTTAGTGAGGGAGGACTATCCCCCACTGGTGGTGGCTAGAGGAATTGATCCCTCAAGCTATCTCCTCAGAACACAAAGACTGCAGCCACACCCAGAGTTATCTCCCCAGGGGTAAGGGAAATCAGAATGAAGGGTGGAGGTCCTGAAGCTAGCTCAGTCCAATCTAGTTCTGTTTATCTCTCTAGGCATATCTGTCCTCTGGTTTAGTTTCTCAAGGAGAAGATTCCTTGATGTGCCCCAGAGAACTTCTGGGGTGTTCTGCGCCCTCAACAAAGTGAAAAATAGCATGTTTCAGTCTGTATTCAACAAATATCAGTTCTTTCTCTGGAGACAGTATGCTTCATCATTAGTTCTTTGGGATTGTCTTGAATCATTGTATTGCTGAGAATAACTAAGTCATTCATAATTCTTCATCAAATAATACTGTCATCACTGTATACAACAGTTCTCCTGGTTCTGTTCACTTCACTATGCATCAGTCAGTACATCTAAGTCTTTCCAGGTTTTTCTGAAACCATTCTGCTTGTCATTATTTATAACAATAATATTCCATCACAATCATATACCACTGCTTGTTAGCCATTCCCCAGTTGATGGACATCTCTTTGATTTCCAATTCTTAGCCACCACAAAATGAGCTGCTAGAAATACTTTTATACAAATAGGTCTCCCCCCTTTTTAAAAAAATATATTTTTGGGATATAGATAAAGCAGTGGTATTGTTGAATCAAATCATATGCACAGTATTATAGTCCTTTGGGCATAGTTCCAAATTGCTCTCCAGAATGATTGGATGAGTTCATGACTCCACCAAGAGTACATTAGTGTCCCAGTTTTCCCACATCTCCTCCAACATCCAACATTTTCCTTTGTTGTCATATTAGCCATTCTGTTAGGTGTGAGGTGGTATCACATTAAAACAATGTGCATTTCTCTGATCAATACAGGGAAATATGTGGTGGGGGGTCCTTAGGTATTCTTCTTTAAAGAATTACAACTCTGGCACACAATCTAATTAGAATAAAATGGTCTTTTATTTGGGTGCTGGAGAAAGTGACCAAGAGGGAAGTCAAAGGCTTTGCCTCAAAGGGAGGATATGACATAGAGACATCTTTCTCCTCTGCTGGAAGGGAGGCCAAAGCTTTTATAAAGGACAGGTGGGGGGGGGGATGGATGGGGTGACCACCTGATAATGGATAGTTTTGATTTCTTTGTCTGAAAACTGCCTGTTCATATTCATTGAACATTTATCAATGGGGGAATGACTTGCATTTTAATAAATTTGATTCAGTTCTCTATATATTTGAGAAATGTTGCAAAAATTCTTTCTCAGTTTTCTGCTTTCCTTATAATATTGGTTGCATTGGATTTGTTTGTGCAAAAACTTTTAAATTTTATGTAATCAAAATGATCTATTTTATATTTTGTAATGCTCTCTATATTTTCTTTAGTCCTAAATTCATCCCTTAACTATAAATCTGATAGATAAACTATCCTGGTTTTCTGCAATCTTAAGGTGGTATAAAAATGAAAAATAAAAGAAAGTTGCTGAAGCTTCAGGACATGTTACATCTATTAAGAGCAGCATGTGAGGTGGTGCAGTGGATAAAGCACCGGCCTTGAATTCAGGAGTACCTGAGTTCAAATTCGGCCTCAGACACTTGACACTTACTAGCTGTGTGACCCTGGGCAAGTCACAATCCAGGGCCACAATCTAGACTGAGTCTTGTAGGGAAACAAAAACAAAAAGCTAATCTCCACAAGGTTTGTTGGGTACTCTATTATGGAATGAGTATTTAGAGCAGGATAAGGATTTAGAGCCCTGGTGGCTTCCTGCAACCTTACACTTCCCCCTGTATAGTGAACAGAGAGATTGGAATAAGAATAATCTTATTAGACAGCCAAGGGAACCCTGAAGGGAACAAGAAGGGACTTTTGCCAGGCAACCCTATCAAAAAGGCTAAAGACTTATGAGCAGGAAAACAACTTTTAATTCAATAAAAAAAAACACTATAGGATAAATTAATAGCAAGATAAAATCCTAGAAGAAAATAATTCTGCAATAATTTGTACTAGAATGCCAAGGCAGGAAAAGAATATATTGGCTACAAGTACTCCAAGTAGATGGAAGCAATAAAGGAAAAATTAAAACGAGACATAGAAAGAAATTAGAGGATTTGGGAGAAGTACAAAAAGATTAGAACAGAAGTTTAGAGTCTCTTATCCAATTAGTTGTGTAAACTAAAAAAGACAGAATGGAGTAAACAAAATTCAAAATTTCACTGATAGAATATACAATACAAACTATTAGAAACTTAAAAGAATAAAAAATTAGGAATATGAATATCTACTGTAAAAAAAAAATTGACCTGGAAAACTGACTGAAGAGAAATAATTTAAGAATCACCAGACTTGGGGCAGTTAGGTGGCACAATGGATAGAGCACCGGCCCTAGAGTCAGGAGTACCTGAGTTCAAATCTGGCCTCAGACACTTAACACTTACTAGCTGTATGACCCTGGGCAAGTCACTTAACCCCAATTGCCTCACTAAAAAAACAAAAACAAAAACAAAGAATCACCAGACTCTGGGGCAGCTAGGTGGCACAGTGGATAGAGCACCGGCCCTAGAGTCAGGAGGACCTGAGTTCAAGTCCAGCCTCAGACACTTAACACTTACTAGCTGTGTGATCCTGGGCAAGTCACTTAACCCCAATTGCCTCACCAAAAAAAAAAAAAAAGAATCACCAGACTCTTTGGAAACCATGGTCAAATAAAAAACCTAGCGACCATATTTCGGGAATCATTTTTTAAAGAAATAAACAGAACTACAAGAACCAATGAGTACAGTAAAATGTAAAGAATCCCCAGATAGCCATGTGAAAAAACCCCAAAATGAGCACATTCAAAAATGTGAGAGCCAAATTCCAGAGCTTTCTGGTCAAATGAAACGTACTCCAAACTTAGCCAGGAAGACGGAGCTCAAGAGCAAAGAAACTATGGCTAATATTGCCCCAAATTGTGCAGCAATTGAATAACAGAAATGAAATCATCTTAGAATATATCAAAATACAAAAGAAAATGATTTGCAAAAAAAAAAAAAGAGGCAACTCATTCTGCAAAGGGGCAAAATAAGAAGTGGGGGAAGGGGGAATTGGACAATTGGATCATTAATAGAATAGATTGTTTCCACTCTGGTTGAGAAGACCATAGCTGGGTAAAATCTTTGAAATGCAAACATAGGGAAAAAAGAGAAAGCTAGAACAGTAATTACAGTTGAATAACTTGAAATGACTGCACGATAATTGAGTGCTAACATTCTAATTGGTTGAAACCATTGTTTCACCAGAATCTGATGTCTTCAAGGGTCTGAAAGGGAAGACAAACTGTAGGACTGAACTTTGTTCTGTTTTGTTTTGTTATGAGAAAATATACAAAAGAGGCAGAAAAAAGAATACAATGGAGACAAATTTAGTTGGTTGTTATCCTTTGTTCTGGAAGAGAACCAAAATGACATCACTATGTTAGAATCAAGTTACAGTGTGTCCAACTATGGCTGATCAGACCAATATGAGCTCAGAATGCTCTACCACAGTTTGGGCACAAAGAATCCATATGAACATTTGGGGTGGATTCTCTAAATTTGTGCATCTTGTATTTTTTTTGAACTACTTCAATTCTGCTTTGCTCATAGAGCACAGCACCTTCTCTGATGAGGACATGACATGCTGGGTGATCATGTGCCAGTGTCTCCCATGTGATTGTGAGGAAATGGGTATTGGTCTCCTCTCAATCCAGACCTGTTTGAAGAAGAAGGTCTGCTTCTTTCCTTCCTTCCCCCACCCCCAAACAAAATCAGATGATTCAGAGAAACACTGGTCTGGTCGTAATTAGGTCTGCTCCTGAGCTGTGTCCATATAAGGGAGGAATGGAAGAATTGTCCCTTTATCACCTCCCCCATTGGCTAAGAAATACTGTGTTCTGATTATTTAGTTTTTGCTCATAGATTGTAACCCTTGAGTAATTGAAATAATGGTGAAAAAAGGGGAGGGGCCATTCGCTTTAGGTACTAGGAGATACAAAGGCCTATGAGCCTCCATTTTGTGGTCACCCACCAGCCGGACAAGGGGTGGCCCATTCTCGCGAGAATGATAATAAGTGAGCCTTTGATACATCACCAATGCTGAGTTCCAGAAGTTATTGGAGGAGTGATATTCCTCACATGATGCAATCAATTCCAAAGTTCTTAAAAGAGACCTTGAGAGTGTCCTTATATCGCTTTTTCTGATCACCATGTGAGCACTTGCCTTCTGTGAGTTCTCCATAAAATAGTCTTTTAGGCAAGCATACATTTGGCATTCAAACATGGCCAGCCCATCAAAATTGGGCTCTGTGCAGTAGAGTTTGAATGCTTGGCAGTTTAGTTTGAAAGAGGACCTCAGTGTCTGGTATCTTATCCTGCCAGATGATCTTCAGACTCTTCCTAAGACAATTCAAATGGAAGCAATTCAGTTTCCAGGAATGGCACTGGTACACTAGTGGTCCAAGTTTCACAAGCATACAACTATGAGGTCAGCATAATGACTCTGTAGACCTTCAGTTTGGTAGACAGTCTAATACCTCTTCTTTCCCACACTTTCCTTCCATGCCTCCCAAATGCTGAGTTAGCTCTGGCAATGTGTGCATCAACTTCATTATCAACGTGTATATCCCAGGAAAGTACACTGCTAAGGTAAGTGAACTTATCCACAGTATTCAAAACTTCTCCATTTGCTGTAACTGATGATTCCATGTATGGATGGTGTGTGCTGCCTGGTGGAACACCTCTGTTTTCTTGGTGTTAATTGTTAGGCCAAAATTTCCACAAGCTTCAGAGATTTGATCCCTACTTTTTTGCATCTCAGCTTCAGAGGCTGCATTGAGTGCACAATCAACTGCAAACAAAAAATTGTACACAAACACTCCTTCCAATTTAGTCTTGGCTTGTAGCCTCTTAGAGTTGAAGAATTTACCATCAGTGTAGTAGCTGACCTTGATATCATGTTAGTTCTCATTGAAGGCGTTTTACAACATGACTGAAAACATCATGTTAAAAAGCATAGGAGCGGGGGCGGCTAGGTGGCTCAGTGGATAAAGCACCAGCCCTGGATTCAGGAGTTCCTGAGTTCAAATCCAGCCTCAGACACTTGACACTTACTGGCTGTGTGACCGTGGGCAAGTCACTTAACCTCCATTGCCCCGCAAAAAAAAAAAAAAAAAAGCATAGGAGCAAGCACACAGCCTTGTTTCACTTCATTCATGACTGGGAAAACTTGAGAGCATTGTCCATTTTCCAGAACCCAGGCAAGCATGCCACCATGAAATTGACTTGACAATATTGGTGAACTTCTCCAGGCAACCTAATTTTGACACAATTTTCCATTAGCCCTTATGACTAACAGTATCAAAGGCCATGGTCAGGTCTTCAAATGTTGTATACATTGTCTGTTCTCTCCTGCCATTTCTCCTGGAGTTGTCAGGCAGCAAATACCATGTCAAATGTTCCTCAGTCCTTTCTGAAGCCACTCTGGCTCTGAGGTAGATGACCATCTTCTAGGTGAAGGATCAGTCTAATAAGGAGAACTCTGGCAAGAATCTTGCCAGCAATGACTAAAAGAGAGATCCTCACCCCCACCCCATGATTGTCACAGGACAATATATTTCCTTTAGCTTTATAGAGATGGACAATGGAGGCATCCTTGAATTATTGGTGGATAACCTCCTCTTGTCACATAACCCCAAAAATTTCAGTCAGCTTTTGTATGAGCAATGGACCCCTGACCTTGTAAATCTCAGCTGGAATAGAATCAGTACCAGGTGCTTTGCCACAGGAGAGGAGCCTAATGTAATTGAAAACTTCTTCAGTTGGAAATTTGTCTAGAGAGGGGTTGACTTCAACCTGAGGTAAATTGTCAATGGCTTTTTGATTACTGATGTTCTGTTGAGGACACTATGTAAGTGTTCAACCCATCCCTTCAGGATCATGTCCTTATCACTAATCCATGTGGCTCCATCAGCACTGAGTAGTTGAGAGGCACCATATATCTTTGGCCCATAAATAGCCTTTAGGGCATCATAAAAGCACTTTAGATTGTTACTATCAGCATAAAATTGAATTTCATCTGCCTTCTTACTGAGCCAAGAATCTTTCATCTCTCTAAGCTTTGCTTGTACTTTACTTTTTCTTTCCAGGGCAATGAAGGTTAAGTGACTTGCCCAGGGTCACACAGCTAGTAAGTGTCAAGTGTCTGAGGTCAGATTTGAACTCAGGTCCTCCTGAATCCAGGGCCAATGCTTTATCCACTGCACTACCTAGCTGCCCCCTGTACTTTACTTTTGATGGAGTTAAATGCTGCCTTCTTGGGATAGATGAACTATCCTGCTGGTAAACCCCGTGGAGTTCTCATTTTTTCATTTAGCAGCTTCTGAATTTCCCCATCATTTTCATCAAACCAGTCTTGATGTTTGTGAGTATTCTAATCCCCTAAATGAGCAAATGCAGTGCTATACACCAAATCTCTGAAAGCTGTCCACTCCTTTTCTGCTCTACTGTTGCCAGCCATGCAGTTGGCTCAACTTTCCCTCCAAGTTAGCAACAAACTGTTCCTACTCAGAAAAGTGCTAATCTGTTGACATTAAGTCTTCTGGTAGTCATTTTGCCTTGAGGCCCCACTTTTGTTGAATGCAAATATTTAGCTTGGAGAGTATAAATCTATGATTAGTTCAGCACTCTGCTCCACATTTTGCCTTCATCACTCTGACATTCTGTCTGTCTCTTCTCCTTACAATCACATAGTCTATTAAATGCCAATGTTTGCTAGGAAGATGCATCTATGAGGTTTTATTGCATTTAGGTAAACAGAAGACAGTGTTGGTGATGAGAAGGTCATGAGATCCACAAGTCTTCAGTAGTTAAGTGACCATTGCTGTTGCTGTTTCCAACTCCATTCCTCCCCAGGACTCTCTGCCATGTCTGGTAGTCTGAGCCTACTCCAGCAGTAAAGACATCCAGAATTATGTTTGTCCTCTTTTGGCACATTGATGATAAGGGTCTCCAGATCTTCAGAAATTTTTTCTTGGACCTCAGCAGGGTTTGTCATGGTGGGAGCATAGGCATAGTGATGGTGGTGTGGCATGTTCCTGCAACTGGCAATTGCATTGTTATTAGCCTGTGAGAAATAATTACTAACAATTTATATGGGGGTGGGGTGGGGGAATCTAGTGTTCTCTCCTTCTTTTTTAGTCCTTTCTCTCCCCCCTCCACTGCAAAGTCCAGTTTTCCTTGTAAAATTACACTGAATCTCTTCATTTGGGTCAAGCTGAACCTCAAGTTTTCAAAGACTCTTGGGTGGAGACTTTCTATTTATCTAGATTAACTGAAAGACTTTACCAAACCACACCTAAGTAGAAACTATTGTTCTCTGATCAACTTGGGTGGGGCTCTACATTCCTTCTATTGTCATTCTTATTTTCTTTTAACTTTAATTAATTATTTTTTTGGGGTGAGGCAATTGGGGTTAAGTGACTTGCCCAGGGTAACATAGCTAGTGTCTGAGGCTGGATTTGAACTCAGGTCCTCCTGAATTCAGGTCCAGTGCTTTATTCACTGTGCCACCTAGTGGCCCTGGACATTTTTGTGTGTGTTTTGACCACATGGTGGGATCTCTGCCTACTACAGTAATAAGGCCAGGGTTGAGTGCACAGACAATTTTTAGGGTACTTTTCTTTTCTTTTTTTTTTTTTTTTAGTGAGGCAATGGGGGTTAAGTGACTTGCCCAGGGTCACACAGCTAGTAAGTGTTAAGTGTCTGAGGCTGGATTTGAACTCAGGTACTCCTGAATCCAGGGCCGGTGCTTTATCCACTGTGCCATCTAGCTGCCCCTTTTTAGGGTACTTTTTCTAGCCCCTTCCTAACACTAGGAGGTGAGCAGTATAGTCCTTAAAAGGCTGTTCAGAAACCAAGGGGGTTGCTGAATCTCACTGCTACTTCCAGTGAGAAGACAACCACCCTATGGTCTGGGCCTTCTGTGTGCAGGGTTGTGACTACAGCTTCCAGTGTATCTGTGCCTGCTGCTTCATCACTTGCCTGTTGCCATAGGATTTTGAGATAGGTAAAAGTGGCAAAATGGTATGGGTGATGCCTTTGACTCATGCATAAATTGGATTTAAGGGCAGCTAGGTGGCACAGTGGATAAAGCACCAGCCCTGGATTCAGGAGGGCCTGAGTTCAAATATGGCCTCAGACACTTGACACGTACTAGCTGTGTGACCCTGGGCAAGTCACTTAACCCTTATTGCCCTACAAAACAAAACAAAACAAACAAACAAAAAACCATGCATTAATTGGATTTAAGTTGCACAAAGCCACTGGACTCACTCCCTCTTCCAGAGTCATCACAGTTCAATGGCAGGACAGAAGCAAGACAACTGTTGATGGCTCAAGATGCAGTGGGTGACCATGGCATCTTCAATGTCTAACCAAGTTCTAAGCATTCCACAGCATCTGCTTCAGCTGCCTTCATGACTGTTGAAACAAATTGTTATCATCCACCCATTCCCACCAGGAGAAGTCTTCCCATGCTTGGGGTAGACACCCCTCCGAAATCACTGACAGGTTTGAGACCCCTCGGTTACCCTCAACCTGGTTTAGCCTATCTGCTCAAACAGTTTACAGGAGTGTGGCCACTGCACATGCTACAGCTTCTTGGAGCCACAGACGAGAGTTAGGTGAATCAGGTAGACACCAAAGGTAGAAAGCAGCCTTGGAGAGGGCTCAGCAGCCCTCACACTAGAGGTACTAATCTTCCCTGAACACACCCTATACCCCAGACAAAATGAAAATGAGAGAGGAATGTTATTACTTATCATTATTGGGGAGCCTCACCAGAAGAGTATACAAGCATGAAGGGAGGGATGGGGAAATCAGAATCTCATGAAACACTGGCAAAGAGCAGTTGAAAAGACACACACACACACACACACACACATACACACCAGTAGTATATAGTATATACCAGTATATAGTGTAGAAATACAGTAAAGTAAAGGGCAGCTAGGTGGTGCAGTGGATAAAACACTGGCCCTAGATTCAGGAGGACTTGAGTTCAAACCCAGCCTCAGACACTTGGTACTTATTAGCCATGTGACCTTGGGCAAGTCACTTAGCCCTCATTGCCCCACACAAAAAAAGAAAGAAATACAATAAAGTAAACCTGGAACTATGGAGAGACAGGAGGGAGGCATTTAAGACAGAAGGAAAGTTAAGAAGGGAAAAATCACCAGCACAACAAATTTTAATTAGAGATCAATTAAGGTTAAAAAGAGATGGAGAGAGGATAAGACTATGGGTATGCTAGAGCTAACTAATCTAGCCACTGGTGAGAATGGATTTTTATATTTTCAGTGTAAGTATTTACACCTCAGAAATCAGCAAATGTTACAGATCAGGGCCTCATTTATTTGTAGATTATCTAGACTTAAAGTGATGGGAAAAATGTTAATAATGAAGATTAAACTAAAAAGTCTATCTGGCAATCATTTTTTCCTCAGAGTGCAAATGTTAAATATTTACCAGAACACCTGAGGATAAGACTCAGTAATCTTGGTTTGGGCTGGATAAAGAGAACAAGGGCAGAAGAGAATGATCACATCACTCCAATAGAAGATTATTCGTGTTAATTCAATTCCTTACCACTACCACACCACCACCACCCTTGCCATCCCCATCTTCTTTGTCTTTGTAAAGAAGGAAGTATGTGTGTGGGGGGGGAGAGGGGAGTGTGCAAAGAAAGCAAACATTATAATAGGATATGATGGAGAGAAAAACAAATAAGCTGTCAAGGTAAATGAGTTAAACTCACCCACAAATCAGCAGAAGACAACAAAATGGATTAGGTAACAGAATATGTTGTTTACAAGGGAAATACTTAAAACATAAAAATTCACATAGAGTTAAAATAAAGGGTTGGAGTAGAAGATATTATCCTTTCAGATTTTTTTTTTAAAGCAGGGCTGTTAATCATGAGTGCAGAAAAGTCAAAGATAAAAATTGTTATTGTTAAAGGTGGTAAATAGGAAAACAACACTGTGCTTAAAGACAGTATGGATAAGGAAGCAACATCACTACTAAATATGAAAGCACTGAGTGGCAATGACATTGAAGTACTTAAAAGGAAAGATAGTTGACCTAAATAAAGGTATAAAAGCTTAACTCTACTAGATAATTAATGACTACTCAATGGAAATCATAAGAAGTACACATATTCTCAGTTTTTCATAGGACATTTATGAAGATTGAACATTTACTAAAACATAAAAATTCATAAACAAATACAGAAAAAGTATAAATAATAAACATACTCTTTATGACTATAATACCATAAAATTATAATCAGTAAGGGGAATTTGGAGAAATTTTCAGTTTTAAATTATATGAAGTGATATAACTAAAAAGAGTGGTTCAAAGAAATAATAAATAATTTTATCAAAGAAAATATAACAATGAAAAAACATACAATAAAATTTTTAGGATCCAGCCAAGAGAGTGATTAGAGGGAAACATATCATAACACATTTTCATCAAAAAGAAAGAAAGAAAGAGATCAATCTCAAGAACATATGGTTTAAAAAACCCAGAAAAACAACAAATCAAAATGAGTAAATACAAATGTAGAAATTTTAAAAATCAAAAAGTTAAGACAAAATTGAAAACAACAACACTATTGTGGAACTCTGGTCTGATAATTATCTATGAAGGTATTGTAAGACTCATCTCCTCAGCAGCTACAGATAGAAAAGTCTTAGACAAGGAAATTCTCCCTACCAAGGTTCTGAACATTGTAAAATGATTCAAATCATGAACATACTCCCATCCCTATATACATGCATGTACATATAAGTTGCTGTTCTAGGCCCTTCTATATCCACTATCTCCTGAAGTCGGTCCAAGCTCATGCTTATTGTTTCCATTATACTAAGTATCCATTTCATCATCTGCTATCCCCTTCTCCTTTTGCTTTCAATGTTTCCCAACATCATGTCTTTTCTAATAAATTCCGTCTTCTCATTATGTGGCTAGAGTAGTTAAGCTTCATCTTTAGTATTTGTCTTTCCAATGAGTGTAAATATGTTTATATACATTATACATGGTGTGTGTAGATAGATAGATAGATACGTTATATATGTGTATCATATATGTGTGTACTATATATAATTTTTATATATATATATATATATAATTGTGGCTCTAGCAACAGAAACGATACTCTTAAAATGTATTACCATCAGAGGCAGCTAGGCGGCACAGTGGATAAAGCACCAGCCCTGGATTCAGGAGGACCTGAGTTCAAATCCAGCCTCAGACACTTGACACTTACTAGCTGTGTGACCATGGACAACTCACTTAACCCTCATTGCCCTGCCAAAAAAAAATACATTACCATCTCTTTTTCTGCTGTACCCCTTGGGGCCCCTGGGCCTTTCCATTTGTTTTACAGCTGAAATCTCCCTCATATCTTGTCTATGTATTGTTTCCTTTTATTAGAATGTGAGTTTCTTGACAATAGGGGCTTGTTTGCTTTTCTGTTTATATTCCCAGTGCTTAGTGCAGTGTTTGACAAATAACAATCATTTAATAATTTTTTTCATTCATAAATAAAACCAGATGCTGGTATTCTGAAAGACTAATAACACTGACAAACCATCAGCAAATTTAATTTTTTTTAAAAGAGAGGAAAAGTAAATCACTAAAATTAAAAAAAAATTAGAAGGAAAATTCACAAGAGATGAAGAGGAAAAATAGTAAATTGTAAAGAAACATTTCATTGAACTTTATGCCAACAAAACAAAAACAGATGAAAAATTATAAAAATAGAAAATATCCATGTTATAAGGACAAGAAATGGAGAGCATAAATAACTCAATCTCAGAAAGAGAAGTTGAACAAGTCACAAATGAATTCTCTTTTTTTTTCTTTTTTTCAGGGCAGTGAGGGTTAAGTGGCTTGCCCAGGGTCACACAGCTAGTGTCAAGTGTCTGAGGCCAGATTTGAACTCAGGTCCTCCTGAATCCAGAGCCAGTTCTTTATCCACTGAACCACCTAGCTGCCCCCAACAAATGAATTCTCAAACAAAAAAGATCTCTAGGTCTATACAGACTTAAAAGTGAGTTCCATCGAACCTTTAGAGAACCATTTGTTCCATTATTACCTACTTTATTTATTTCTTTTTTTGTTTTTTTGCAGGGCAACGAGGGTTAAGTGACTTGCCCAGGGTCACACAGCTAGTAAGTGTCAAGTGTCTGAGGCCAGATTTGAACTCAGGTACTCCTGAATACAGGGCTGGTGCTTTACCACTGCGCCATCTAGCTGCCCCCTACTTTATTTATTTTTAAAAAAGTGATAGAAGGTACTTTACTAAACTTATGAGACAACTATGGTCCTGATAATGAAAATAGGGAGAAACAATGCAGAGAAAACATATAGGCCAATATCTCTGATGATTATTGATGTAAATACAATAAATAAAATATTAGCTAAGGGGATGTATTGTAATGTATTCAAAAGATTATTCACTATGACCAGGTTCACTTCATATTAAGAATGCAAGATAGGTTAACATGGTAAAAATTACATCTACTCCCTGCAGACTAAGCTGGATTTTCCCTAAAAGGAAATGAAACTGTTCTTGAGACTTATAATTATTTTATGGAACTAAGATTTGAATCTTGGATGTAATTTCCTACTCACTTAAGTAGAAAAGTCCAGTGTCTGCTCATTTCATTCCCCATCAGTTCAAACAAATCTTCCCAGGTTTGTCTGAAAGTGTCCTTTTTGTTATTTCATGTGGCATAGTAATATTATATTAAATTTATGTGCTATAATTTGTACAGCCATTCTCCAATTGATGGTTTCTTGCTTAGTGTCCAGTTCTTTGCCACTGCAAAAGAATTGCTATAATTATTTTTATAATATTACCATTAGTTATAATAAATCCAGTAATGTTAGCAATAATAATAAGATAAGAAAAAGAAATTAAGTATAGACTAAATTCATTGAAAAAATTAATCAAAACATTAACTCCTGTAAAATAGCTAGAATTAAAATAAACCTACCAAAAATCTGTATATTACTATGTGTTACTAACAAAACAGACTAAGAATTTAAAAAATAATATTTAGGGGGGCAGCTAGGTGGCACAGTGGATAGAGTACTGGCCCTGGATTCAGGAGGACCTGAGTTCAAATCTGGCCTCAGACACTTAACACTTACTAGATGTGTGACCCTAGGCAAGTCACTTAACCCCAATTACCTCACCAAAATAAAATAATAATAATAATATTTATTTGAAATAACTACAAAATGTATAAATTATCTGGAAGTCAGACTACTGTGGTAAAAATTATTTGGGGTAAAGATTAATATTCCCGTTTTTAGCTAATTCATTTGGGAGGGGCCACACCTGGCCCACCTGAGGTTATGAAGGCAGCTTTTTGAAGGACCTCCCCTTTTGGGGGAGGGGAGATTGAACGCTCCCGTAAGGGAGGCGGGCTACTTCCGGTACGCGAGCTCGCTCTCGTTCCTTTCATGTTGTGCCCTTGAGCTGGTGGCCTGTGTTTGTGCTTTGTCCAGCGACTCCCCTTGTGGTGGTGCATGTTTGCTCTGTCTTGGTGGTTGGTGAGTTACTTACGGAAAAACCCTAAATTCCTTTGAACTAGCTAAATTGGAAAGAGTCTGGGTTAAGCTTAGAGTTAAGAATATCTATATGTATTTCTATTTTCCTATTTCCTTATCTTTGATTTTTATTAGTTTCACCTTTGTTGTTTAATTAATTCCCAAGTAATAAAATCTGATCCTTTTGTGAACTAAAGCTTAGAGGCTCCTTTCTTATTGGCCTGGGAGAAATATCTAAAAAAGGGCTGTTCAGAGGGGAGGGTTAAACTTTAAAGGTCCCTCATATTTCCAGGACACCAATATTAAGGTGAGTCACTCAAATAACACTCAGTATATCAAATTTTGGCCCTCACACTACCAAGGCATACTCTAGATTTATCTGACTAGAACTCTAAAATACTATTTACCAAAATAAAAATAATAATTTGAGAAATGTTAATTATTTATGATATAGCTATGCCAACATAATACATAAAATGAATAATAATAATTAGTACTTATATAAAGCTTCAAGGTTAGAGAATCATTTTGCATATATTTTCTCATTTTATAGAAATATTATAAAAATGACAACACTACTTAAATTGATTGCTGATCTAGTGCTATAGTAATTGAACTACCAATGAGTAACTTTTTTTGTTTCTTTTGGGATAATGAGGGTTAAGTGACTTGCCCAGGGTCACATAGCTAGTAAGTGTCAAGTGTTTGAAGCCAGACTTGAACTCAGGTCCTTCTGAATTCAGGGCCAGTGCTCTTACTGCACCACCTAGCTGACACCTCCAATGAATAACTTTAAAGACCTAAATAACACCATAAGCAAATTTATATGGAGGAACAAAATATTGAAAAGTGCAAGAGAAATGATGAAAAAAAAGGAAGGAAAGGAGCCTCCCATTATCAGATCTTTAAATGTAATATAAATATGATCTATGGAACCAATGAGGCAAATACGATCTAAAAGTAATCAGACATAAAAGTAAGGTATTTTTACAAAAGCAGGTAAAAATAATTAGTGGGATAAAGATTCCCTATCCAACAAAAACTGCTAGGAAAACTGAAAAGAAGTTTGGAATAAATTCCGTTTAGACCTAAGATGGCGGAGGAAAGGCAGTGAGCTCCCGAACTCATGACATGATCGCTCCAAAAAAAACATCCAAATAATGCCATAGGAAAATGCCGGAGCAGTAAAACTCACAGAAGAATGTGCTGAAATCATCTTCTAACCAAGAACGACTTTGAAGGTCAGAAGGAGGGAGCTGCTGTGCTGATACAGGAGTCAAGCCCAACCCCACAGTCACTCTGACACAGATCCAGTCCCAGGAAGGCCTCACCAGAGAAGCAGACCCCCAGAGCCTCTGAATCAGCTGAAGCACCAGTGTTGTCTGGAACTAAGCTCACAGTCTGATGAGTGGGCTGAGTCTTGGGCAGGGGGGAGACTACAGGGGTCTATGCTGGTGCTAAGGCAGAACTTGGATTTTACACCCCTGCTGAGAACCAGGAAGTAGGTTTGAGTAGCAGTGGCCCAGGTGGGGGAGGGGCACAAGCTCATCAGAGCTAACAACCACAACACACAAAACTGGTTGATTAGCAAGTTGGTCTGGAGTCATCTAAGGACCAGGTAACAGGCCGGGGAGTGAAGAACATGATTCTCCTTAAATTATACCATCTGGGACTTCTTAAACTTGGGATACTGCAGCCTGGAAACAGTGCCCCACTTTAAGGAGCTAAAAGTCTAGTAAAAGAAAGGCAAGATGAGCAGATAGAGAAAGGTGAGGACCGTAGAAAGTTTCTTCATTAACAAGGAAAACCAAGGAGCACCCTCAGAGGAAAATGTCAGCATCAGGGGCCCTATGTCTAAAGCTTCCAAGAAAAATACAAATTGGTCTCAGGCCATAGCGGTGCTCAAAAAGGACTTTGAAGATAAAGTTAGAGAGGTAGAGGAAAAAATGGAAAGAAAAATGAGGGTGATGCAGGAAAGACATGAGAAAAAAGTCAACAGTTTAAAAAGTCAAATTGGCCAAATGGAAAAGGAGGTACAAAAGCTCTCTGATGAAAATAATTACCTAAGAATGAGGATTGAACAAATGGAAGCCAGTGACTTTATGAGAAACCAAGACACAATAAAGCAAATCCAAATGAATAAAAAAAATAGAGGGCAATGTGAAATACCTTCTGGGGAAAACTACTGACCTGGAAAATAGGTACAGGAGAGATAATTTGAAAATTATTGGTCTACCTGAAAACCATGATCAAGGAAAGAGCTTAGACACAATCTTCCAAGATATTCTCAGAGAAAATTGCCCTGAAATTCTAGAAGAAGAAGCTAAAATAGAAATTGAAAGAATCCACCAATCACCTCCAGAAAGAGATCCCCAAAGGAAAACTCCTAGGAATATTATAGCCAAATTCCAGAGCTCTCAGGTCAAGGAGAATTTTTTTTTTTTTGGTGAGGCAATTGGGGTTAAGTGACTTGCCCAGGGTCACATAGCTAGTTAAATGATAAGTGTCTGAGGCCGGATTTGAACTCAGGTCCTCCTGACTCCAGGGCCGGTGCTCTGTCCACTGCGCCACCTAGCTGCCCCAAGGAGAAAATATTGCAAGCTGCCAAAAAGAAAGAATTCAAGTACTGTGGAGCCCCAGTCAGGATAGCACAAGATCTAGCAGCTTCTACATTAAAGGACTGGAGGGAATGGAATATGATATTCCAAAGGGCAAAGGAAATGGGATTAAAACCAAGAATCACCTACCCAGCAAAACTCATCATTATCTTTCAGCAGAAAAAAATGGGACTTTAATGAAAAAGAAGACTTTCAGATATTTGTGATGAAAAGACCTGAACTGAATGGCAAATTTGACTTTCAAATACAAGACCTTAGAGAACCATAAAAAATTTGAGCTGGGAGACATACCTGGGGTTGTACAGCAGGCGAATGTCTTGTGTCTGAGGCTGGGTTTTGGCTGGGATTCCCCTGGGTCCAGGGGTGATGCTTTGTCCACTGTGTCACTTAGCTAGGTGATGACATCTTTAGGGTTAAATTGAGGGGTGAAGGGAATTCACTGGGGGAGGGGGAAGGGCAGAGGTGAAATCCTACATGAAAGAAACCGGAAAAGGCTTGTGGAGTGGGGGAAGAGATGGAAGAGAAGGGCAGTAAATGAATTTTACACTCATCAGAAAAGGCTTAAAGACCTTAAACTCGTCAGAGTTTGCTCAAGGAGGGACTAACACACACACCCTACTGGGTGGAGTAATCTATTTAATCTGGGCAGTAAATGAGCCTAACACTCATTAGAATTGGCTCAAAGACCTCAATCTCATTAGAATTGGCTCATAATAATAATAACACTCATTAGAATTGGAGGGAATAATATACACACTCAACTGGGTGGAGTAATCTCTCTAACCCTGCAGGAAAATAGGAGGGGAAGAGGATAAAAAGAGAGGGGCAAAAGAAGGAAGGGCAGAGTGTGTGTGTGTGTGTGGGGGGGGGGGACAGACAGAAACAAATCTCTTGTGAAGAGTGATAGGATGAAAGATGATGGATTGTAGAATAAATACCATGGGGAAGGGAATAGGATGGAAGGGAAACAGTTTACAATAGTAATCATGAAAAAGAGAAAAGGGGGGAAAATTGTACAAGAAATATTTATAGCAACTCTTGGTGGAGGCTAAGAATTGAGAATCAAGGGAATGTCCATCAATTGAGGAATAATGGAAAAAGCTGTGTTATATGATTGTAGTGGAATGGTCTTGTGCTACAGGAAATGACAAACAGTATGATCCCTGAAAAACCTGGAAAGACTAATGAACATCAATGTATACTGAAGTGAGCAGAGCTGGGAGGACATTGTGCATAGTGACAGTAGTATTGTTCAATGAGCAATTGTGAATGACTTAACTACTCTTAGCAGTGCAAAGATCCAAGACAATCCCAAGGAACTAATGAGGAAGCTTACTATGCACCCCTATAGAAAGAACTGATAAAAAGAACACTTGTGGATTGTACATATATAACCTGGTTGCAATCTTGTGGAGGGGGGAGGAAAAGGAGGGAGGGAGGGAGAAAAATTTGGAACTCTAAATCTTACGAAAATGAATGTTGAAAAGTACCCTGACATGTAACTGGAAAATAAAATAAATAAAAAGGAGGGGAAAAAAAGAACATTAACTCTTTGAGGGCAGGAAAAAAATTCAGTTTAGACCTATTTAAGAGTAAATGAGGGGGGCAGCTAGATGGCGCAGTGGTTAAAGCACCGGCCCTGGATTCAGGAGTACCTGAGTTCAAATCTGGCCTCAGACACTTGACACTTACTAGCTGTGTGACTCTGGGCAAGTCACTTAACCCCCATTGCCTAAAAAAAAAAAAAAAAAAAAAAAAAGAGTAAATGAGGGGGGCAGCTAGATGGCACAGTGGTTAAAGCACCGGCCCTGGATGCAGGAGTACCTCAGTTCAAATCCGGCCTCAGACACTTAACACTTGGGCAAGTCACTTAACCCCCATTGCCCCCCCCCCTAAAAAAAGACAGATTCAGGGAGATAATAGACAAGCAAAAAAAAAAAAAGAGTAAATGAGAATAAATTTAGAACTGGAAAGGACTTTAGAGGCCATCAAATGCCACACTAAGCTACAAAAGTGCCTATGACCTAAATATTGCTAGGTCACATCATTTTAACAAAATAGTGGGACACAAATATACAGCTTAACCCAAAAATCTTAGTGCAGTTTTAAACTGTAGATTTTGGGGAAAACCTGTAGAAGAATAGGAGTGGTTTCCCAATAGAGAAATAATTGAAGGGTAGAAGCAAGCACTTTTCAAAAGAAAAAAAAAACCTGTATGAAAGAATGCCACAAATGATAATAATAGAAAAGCAAATTCAACTCACCTCCACTAGATTGATAATGATGACAAAAGTCAAAAGTGGAAAATGTTGATGGTCTAGGGGAGGAAAGAAACATTAACTCACTGCAGTTAAAGTTGTAAACTGGTCAAAAGATTCTGGATAACAATTTGCAGCTATATGCTAAAAGTCACTCAATTGTACTTACTCTCTGACCCATTGATAAAACCACTAGAGGAGTAATGCCTAGTATAGTTGTTGAATATGGCATTGGTTGGCCAGTACTTAATACTTTTTCAACCCTCCCTGCTGGATTGTATAAAGGACTGAATCCTTAGCAAATTTTTCTTTTCTTTTTCCTGTGGGATGGATTAGAATATGATCTTTTCGCCCTTCACTATCCTCTCCTCATTATCCCCTTTCTCTCTGGAGTTTTATTCAGCCATATATAGTTACAAAAATTTGCTAGTTTTTCAGCCCAGGGGCAAAGAGGATCCATCCTTAGGTCCCTATGGTTCCTTTCTCTGTTTTATAGAGTTTCTATCAGATGAAAAGTTCCTAAAAACAATTACAACCACTTTGATCTCCTACTTTGGAACAATTGTAACATCAGACAGAGTTGGAGTTCTCTGATCTAAATGAAAGCTTTGTTTATCTTGAGCTGGTCTCTTTACCTCTGAGGTAAAAAAAAAAAAAAAGTGTGAAAACGTGAACTGTTTAGGTAAAGGTAGCAAGCATCTGTTATTGGATTTACGTGGGGAAGGAAAGCTGGGAAATGAGCAGAACTTTTGGGGGGAATTACCTCCAGTCATTGAGGAGGTGAATAAAACCAATAGCTTCAGTCTGAGTTTTCTGTTCTGAGATGCTTTCAGGGCACTGATGGTCCACCTTGATCTCTCCCTTCTCTTGGCACAGTTCCACCCTTCTTTCTGTTTCTCCTTTTGGGTTGTTGCCCCTGTGCCACTGATTCTTTCTGGCTATGCTTATTAAGTCCTAGGCAGGGCTGTTTTCCGATTGCTGCCCCTCCTACTGAGTGATTGAAGTTACCTCTTCATTTATCTCTTACAGATTGTATATGTCCCTTTAAGAACTGGGAGTGACTCAAGTCTGCTTTCTGCTTCAAAGATCACAATAATTATAAATTCCTTTCAAGTTGAGAGGTAATGATTGCCCTTCTGAATTACAAATCCCAAAATGCCAATGAATTCTCATATCCCTATTAGATTTATCAAATTTGAGAAGAACCTATACGTAAAAAAATACTTATAGCAGTAGTTTTCATGGAAACAAAAATGTATGCCCACGGGTTGTGCACTGGCTATCCCAATTATGGTACATTAATTGAATATTATTGAACTGCAAAACAGGACAAATTAGTTAAACTTTGAAAAAAATATATATACATACGCATATGTATATATACATATATGCATACACCCCCTATATATATATATACACATACATATGTAAAGTGAAATAGAACTAAGAGAACAATTCACATGATAATCACAATGTAATAATGTATAGGAAAAGAACTTTGAAAGACTTCAGAATTCTAGTCAATTTGATGACCAATCATGACTTTAGAAGACTTTGAGGTTGTATGCCTAACAGCTGTGGGCAGTGACAGTGGACTAGAAGTACAGAATGAGATACATTGTCAGACATGGTTAGTGTTTTGATTTACTTTGCTTGATGGTACCTGTTCGTTGTAAGGGAGGGCTTTTATTGGGGTGGAAGGCAATTCTGAGAAAGTGACAGAAAGAAAGAAAGAAAGAAAGAAAGAAAGAAAGAAAGAAAGAAAGAAAGGAAGGAAGGAAGGAAGGAAGGAAGGAAGGAAGGAAGGAAGGAAGGAAGGAAGGAAGGAAGGAAGGAAGGAAGGAAGGAAGGAAGGAAGGAAGGAAGAAAGAAAGAAAGAAAGAAAGGAAGGAAGGAAGGAAGGAAGAAAAGAGAGAAGGAAGGAAGGAAAGAAGGAAGAAAGGAAAGAAGGAAGGAAAGAAGGAAGAAAGGAAGGAAGGAAGCATCAACATAACAAAAATACAAAGTAGCAAACAAAAATAAGTTCAGAAGGTTGCCCAAATGACACTGTTATTATTACTTTGTTAGTACCACTATGTAAGAGAAGCTCACACAGTTTCCTGTACAATTCTCTTTTTGGTTCTTCTTTGTATGCTGGAATGTTTAAAGTTGATTTTTTCAGCTTATGATAAAAAACGTTTAAAACAAGCATTTAGCATATAGTAGTATCTTGTACATAATAAGTTTTTTGAGTGAATGAACTAGATCAATAACTTTTTTTTTTGGTGGGGCAATGAGGGTTAAGTGACTTGCCCAGGGTCACACAGCTAGTAAGTGTCAAGTGCCTGAGGCTGGATTTGAACTCAGGTCCTCCTGAATCCAGGGCCAGTGCTCTATCTGCTTTTGCCACCTAGTTGCCTGCTAATCAGTAGCTTTTTGAGATCAAGAAGCAGGTTTTAATTCTGAAAAACAATTTGGAACTATGCCAGTTATTTGCCAAATTGCATGTATCATATGATCTAATTATACCACTATGAGGCCTGTATGCCAAAGAAATCAAGAAGATGGGGGTGGGGTATACATACACATGTATACACATGTGCACAGAAATATTTATAGCAACTATTTTCCTGTTGGCACCAAACTGGAAGCTAAGGGGTGGGGGGGGGGGAAGTCCTGCATTTGGGGTATGGCTAAACAAATTGTTGTATAGGAATGTAACAGAATATTATTGTGCCATAAAAATGATAAAATGAACAATTGCAGAGGAAACTGGAAGGCTTCTATGAACTGACACAAAGTGAGCGGAAAAAGAACAATTTGTACAATGATAACATTGCAGAGAAAAACAACTTCAAAAGACTTTAGAACTCTGATCAATGAGAGAGACCACAAGTCCAAAAGAATGAGGATGAAACCTGTGGCTCATGTCCTGATTAGATAAGAAATAGCTTTATAATGCAGAAAGAATATGCATTTTAGGACATAATATGAAAATTTCTTTTGCCATGCTATGCAGCTATTTATTGGGTTGCGGAGGAGATGGAAGAACAAGTTAATTATTTTTTTTATTTTTTTTAATTTTTTTTAGTGAGGCAATCGGGGTTAAGTGACTTGCCCAGGGTCACACAGCTAGTAAGTGTTAAGTGTCTGAGGCCGGATTTGAACTCAGGAACTCCTGACTTCAGGGCCGGTGCTCTATCCACTGCGCCACCTAGCTGCCCCCACAAGTTAATTTTTTAAATGCTTGTTAATTGAAAAAAATACGATAGAAATATATAAACAAGGGGGGCAGCTTAGGTGGTACAGTGATTAAAGCACTGACCCTGGATTCAGGAGGACCTGAGTTCAAATCTGGCCTCAGACACTTAACATTTACTAGCTATGTGACCCTGGGCAAGTCACTTAACCCTCATTGCCCTGCAACTCCCCCAACCCCCCCCCAAACCAAAAAACAAACAAAAAAGGAAATACATAAACAAGTAGATTTTACTTGTATCCCTTCCAACAGGGTTTCCGGAGTATATGTCAAAATTATTTCAGATTCTTTTGAAGTCAAAACAGAGATGACTTTCTTCAAGGAACCTCTGATCATTGATATGAAATGAGGCACAAAATAGGAAGAGAGGTGCCCACTAAATGTAGTCTCTATGACTAAATGTATTCATGAAGAAATCCCAAGTAATATTCAGGTTGAAGAGAGATTTCCTATAGATGGTCAGGTTGCTAGATCGAAGCTTCTTAAACTGCGGGGACATATAACTGAATGTGAGGGTCATAAAACTTTGGGAACAGTAAGAGGTTATATATACCTATTTAGATACCTATATATGTAGGGTTGCATAAAAAGTTTTTAGGGGAAAATGGGTGGTGAGTGGAAAAGGTTTAAGAGAAGCCCTGCTTTAGACGCTCCTATTTACAGATGTCATAATGCAGATTGTATGAAGCCCCAGAACACTACAGTCTTTTTAATGAGCTCCACAACCACTCAAAAAAGGCTGAAAAACAACACTGGTCTACAGCAAATGTTCTTTTTTTTTTTTTAATTAATAAAGTATTTTGGTTTTTTTTCTGTTACATGTAAAGATAGTTCTCAACCTTTGTTTATACAAGCTTTACAATTTCAGATTTTTCTCCCTCCCTCCCCTCCCTCCCCTCCCTCCCCTCCCTCCCCCCTCCCCTAGACAGCAGGTAATCTGATATAGGTTTTATATATATATATATATACACACACACACACACACATAGTAACATTAATCCTATTTCTGCATTAGTCATGTTATAAGAGAAAAAAAATCAGAGCAATGATGGAAAACCTCAAAATAGAAAAAAAAACAACAGCATCAAAAACAAAAGATATAGTATGGTTCATTTAGCATCTATACTCTACAGTTCTTTTTTTTTTTTTTCCTGGATTTGGAGATCCTCTTCCATCACGAGTTCCCTGGAACTCTTCTGTGCCATTGCATTGGTGAGAAGAATATAGTCCATCACAGTAGATCAACACTCAGTGCTGATGTTACTGTGTACAATGTTCTTCTAGTTCTGCTCATCTCACTCATCATCAGCCCACGCAAGACCCTCCAGGTTTCTCTGAACTCCTCCTGCTCATCCTTTCTTACAGCACAATAGTATTCCATTGTATTCATATACCACAACTTGTCCAGCCATTCCCCAATTGATGGGCACCCCCTCGACTTCCGATTCTTTGCCACCACGTAAAGAGCTGCTATAAATATTTTTGTACATGTGGGTCCCTTTCCCCCTTCCATGATCTCTTTGGGAAAAAGACCCAAAAGTGGTATTTCTGGGTCAAAGGGTATGCACATACAGCAAATGTTCTTAACCATCTTTTGTACAATGGACCCTTTGGCTGACTGGTGAAGCCTAAGTATTCCTTCTCAGAATAATGTTATTGCTTATATTTATAACTGAAGGGAATACTGAATTTCAGTTAGAGGTTAGTGAAAATAAAGATGTGATGGGTTTTTTTCCCCATCCTATTTCACACATGCCCTAAAATCTATCCATGAGCCCTTTGGGAGTCTGTAAGCCTCAAGGTTAGAATCACTGATCCAGAATTAGTAAAAGCTTACAGGGAAAGATAATAGATGATTATGAACAGTATCACCTTCTAAAGCAGAGAGGGGAAAATCCAGATTAAAGGAAGCTTGGTGAGAGATCCAACTAAGTAAAGTCATCCCAAGGGAATGTAAAAGTGAACACTAAAGGACAGTAAAATTAAGAAAAATGAATTAACAAACTGCCAAGATTTAACAAACTTTTTTCATCATTATAAACAGTAGACCCCCCCATATACCAGGGCTTCTTAAATTTTTCCCACTAGCAAACCCTTTTTGCTGGAGAAATTTTTATGCGACCCCAGTTATATAGGTATATAAAATAGGTGTACATAACCTCTTACGGTGGCCATATTTTTCGTGATCCCCACATTCAGTTATGCAAACCCATATGGGGTCATGACCTACAGGTTAAGAAGCTTTGCCTTATACTTAAGTATCACAATTCCAGATATGCTTACAGAGGAGGTAGAAATGGCACTCAGAGAATAAAGATTAAGAAAGCAACTAAATTAGGCCAAGTATATGAGGGAAAAAAAATCCTTGCTGGAGGCAATACAACTATGAGAGCCTTGAGAGTTTGATTTGTAAGACTCTGATGGAAGGGAAGTTACCAAGGACCCCAGCATTAGTGTGCCTGTGATGTATGATGTGTGTGTGTGTGTGTGTGTGTGTGTGTGTGTGTGAGGGGAAACCTCAGATTTTTTTAATATAAAAAAAACAGTGACCAAGAGAACATCATCAACCTGATATTCTCTATGTTCATGACCCAAATGCTTATTTCCTCATTTATATGCTTTTTTTTTTGGTGTGGGGCAATGAGGGTTAAGGGACTTGCCCAGGTTCATACATCTAGTAAGTGTCAAGTGTCTGAGGCTGATTTTGAACTCAGGTCTTCTTGAATCCAGGGCCAGTTCTCTATCCACTGCACCACCTAGCTGTCCCCAGATACATTTTTTGTTTTGTTTTTTTGTTTTTTGGTGAGGCAATTGGGGTTAAGTGACTTGCCCAGGGTCACACAGCTAGTAAGTGTCAAGTGTCTGAGGCTGATTTTGAATTCAGGTCTTCTTGAATCCAGGGCCAGTGCTTTAATCACTGCACCACCTAAACTGTTGCCCCATATACATTTTTTAATGAAAATCAGCTCTATATGTATAAAGGATTCCTCAATGAGGACAGGTAGGGAACAGGGAGGCTTTCACAAGTCATATTGCACAATTGACCACATGTTTATCATCACACAATTGACAAAAACATGTTGAGATTATAAAATCCTTTGGTACTTATTGGTTTGGTTTTTTAAAAAAAATTTTTTGAGTCCTTGACCTCCTTAAAGATTCTCTCCCAAGAGGGGAGAGATCATTCAAGATTCCTTGACAGATATAACAAAAAAAGAATCTCATTCAGCAACCAGTTGATCATGAACACCAGATAAGACACAAAAGAAGGAGGGATATGGTCACCAAAAGTGTTCACCACTCCTATTGGGGAGACCAAACAGAGATTAAGTTGAAGAGGGATTCTTCATGGATGGTGATCTCTCAATTCTCTTGTTTGCTGATTCCATGATGCTGATTACATAAAGTTCTGAAATATTGTGGGGATTCCTGGAAGACATCTGTAGGTACTCAAGAGTTTGGCTTGAGGGCAGCTAGGTGGTGCAGCAGATAAAGCACCAGCCCAGGATTCAGGAGGACCTGATTTCAAATAGGGCCTCAGACACTAGCCACTTGCCACTTACTAGTTGTGTGACTCTGGGCAAGTCACTTAACTCTCATTGCCCTGAAAAAAAAAGAGTTTGGCATGACCAGCCAAATGTGATGAACTAAGTATATGAAAAATGCCTATTGCTAAGATTCTGATATGCAATTGGATGGACATCTTAAAGTTTCTGCATTAATTTCTTTTTTTTAGTCATAAAAGTATTTTATTATTTTCTATTTACATGTAGAGATAGTTTTCAACATTTGTTTTTATAAGATTTCTAGTTTCTAATTTTTCTCCCTCCCTCCCCACTCCCCAAGACAGCAAGCAATCTGATATAGGTTATATATGTACAATCACATTAAACATATTTCTACATTAGTCATGTTGTGAAAGAAGAATCAGAGCAAAAGGGAAAATCCTCAAAAAAAGAAAAAAAGTAGAAACAGTATGGTTCAATCTGCATCTAGATGCCACAGTTCTTTTTTCTGGAATTGGAGAGCATTTTCCATCATGAGTCCTTTGGAACTATCTTGGACCACTGTATTGCTGAGAAGAGTCAAGTCTATCACAGTTGATCAACACATAATATTGTTGATTCTGTGTACAATGTTCTCCTGGTTCTGCTCATCTAAGCATCACTTCATGTAAGTCCTTCCAGATTTCTCTGAAATCTGAAATCTGCCTGCTCATCATTTATTACAGCACAATGGTATTCCATTACATTCATATACCACAACTTGTTCAGCCATTCCCCAATTGATTCAGCCACTAAAGTGATTTTTTTTTCTTGCAGGGCAATGAGGATTAAGTGACTTGCCCAGGGTCACACAGCTATTAAGTGTCAAGTGTCTGAGGTCAGATTTGAACTCAGGTCCTCCTGAATCCAGGGTTGGTGCTCTATCCACTGCGCCACCTAGCTGCCCCTTTTATGATCTCTTCGGGAAAAAGACCTAATAGTGGTATGGCTGGGTCAAAGGGTAGGCACAGCTTTATTGCCCTTTGGGCATAGTTCCAAATTGCTCTCCAGAATGGTTGGATCAATTCATAGCTCCACCAACAATGTATTATTGTTCCAATTTTTCCACAGCTTCTCCAACATTTATTATTTTCTTTTTTTCTGTCATATTGGCCAATCTGATAGGTGTAAGGTGGTACCTCAGAGTTGTTTTAATTTACATTTCTCTAATCAGTACTGATTTGGAGTATTTTTTCATATGGCAATAGATAGCTTTGACTTCTTCATCAGAAAACTTCCTGTTCATATTCTTTGACCATTTCTCAATTGGGGAATAACTTGGATTCTTATAAATTTGATTTAGTTCCTGATATATTTTAGAAATGAGGCCTTTATCAGAAATACTGGCTATAAAAATTGTTTCTCAGCTTTCTGTCTTCCTTCTAATTCTGGATGCATTGCTTCTGTTTGTACAAAACCTTTTTAATTTAATGTAATAAAAATCATCCATTTTGCATTTCATAATGTTAAGGGCTAAAATTCCAGCTAAACTGTCTAAAATATCTAATGAGTGGTCGCCAATAAATTATAAGCTTTAGCAAGAGTTAGACTTTTAAGCATTTATTAAGGAGAATAAGAATTTGGTAAAGAGAGAGAAAAAGGCCTAAATTCCTAGCTATTAAAGGGAGAGCACATTTCTAGCTCCGCTCTCCACCAGAGTCCAAAGGAAAGAGCGCGAGCCTGAGCGCCAGTCTCTTCCTTCCTCCTCCCACTAGCCCGCGTCACTTCCTGACTCCTGGTCTTGCCCTCAAAGACCTTCCCTTCATGGGCAGAACTCTTCTACAGTAAGTATCCAGCAGGTGGCGTCATTCCAATCGTTACAGTCCCCCCTGTTGTTCCTCAAGAAACAAAATGTTTCCTTGACGGAACAGTAAAAACAATATAATAACTATTGCTAACTAATAATATGTGAACAACAATATAGAAAAGGAAGAGAGGAAAGTTTTGTCCAGAGGGGCGATTTTTTGTCCTCATGAACCGACGCTTTGACATTAGTCTTGCAAAGGGAGGGCCTCTGCAGAGAGTACATGTTACAGATGGTGTATATTATAACAGAAAGAGAAAAAAACAACAAAAACAACAAATCAAAACTGTTCATTTAAAGTCTCTGAAAGTCTTTTCTCAGATGTCCTCTAGGTGTAGTCGTGGAATGGAAGTCTTTTCAGGGGTTGATGTGTGGATGCTGGTAATCAGCCAGGAAAATTTCCTACAAAATTGAGCTTAACACAACTTTAAAATAGCTTTGTCAATAATCAAATCAAACAATGAAAGTTTTCAAAAACATGTCTAAGGGAATTCAGAATCTTAGTTGTTACACATGAAACATATAATAAAACAAAAATTGAACCATTCTTTAAAATTATAATATTACTATAGTCCCCCCCTTATGGAGGGTAATTGAGAAGACAATTGCTGTGATATTAATTATTAAAAATAATTTTTTTATCTTTGTTTCATCACTTTTTGCATCATCTGCCTAATTATCCTCATGCCATTATGAGAAATTAAAAAATCTAATATAATTGGTAACAGGTGTCAAGGCCAAATTCAACACTGTATTTATCATGACACCTGAGATAATTATGGGGGTTACCATAAAAGAACAGAGAAATGATGGGATATGAGCATTCCCACACTTGAGCAATATGTACTGCTCATACAGTATGCCAGGCTTAAAATAGGTGGATGGAATATATGTCCAAGCCACCGAACATATTGGAAGAAACTGAGTCAGACTTAATCAGATGCATGGGATTGAGATGTCCATGGCATCAGGCATATAGGAGGGAGCATAGAAGCCAGGTGTAGAAGTGAGATGGGTGAGATCAATACTTCCAGCCATCTGTACAATATTGTGGGGAAAAATAAAATAAAATATTAAACCAAGAGAATCCAACCTCAACATTTGTCAAAAGCCGTTCCCTCGGCCATACCTTGACTTCATGCATGTCTCCCCTCATGTGACAGTTCAGTGTCTGCTCTTGCACGTATTCCTCTTGTGATTGGACTGGCATCTGATAACTCAGAATAAAGGCAATTAATGTCTTAAATGATAAGTTCCCATAATCCAAGTCTCATATGGATTTTAAATTGAGGATAATAAATGATTGCAAAAAATGTGAATACATCTTGACTCAGAACACAATATATAATTACGCAACAATTTCAAATAATACCCATTTTTTTTACTTAGTATACAATTACTTTTGTGAAAAATCAGAACATATTTAAATACAAGTTAAAGCACAACAGAATCTCAAAGAAAACTTTTTTTTTGAAAAAAGAAAACTTTTACAAATGTTCCCCTCTTTTTTTTTTTTGAATATGCTTATCAAAAATAATACTTCTAGAATCAATTTACACTTGCCATGGCAACCAATTTGCCAGGGAAATGCTTTGAAGAGTTTGATCAAATAATCAGTTGAGAAAAAATAACAAAAACAAACAACTCAGAACATGGGAGCACAATACTCCTAGAATTAACATTGTATTATGAAATCAAAACCATCTTGCAATTTTTTAAAATTAGATAAATGTATAGAAGAAAATACACATGGAACAATAAAAGACAGTGAAATTCAAACTAAGGAAATCTAAATGAGCATGAACTTAATATTAATGAGTATTACAAAATATAAACTTGATCGCATGACTATAAAAAGCTTTTACAAATATTCTCCTTGTTTTAGAAACTAAGTATAAGACACAATCTCAAAAGCATTAAAATCTCTATGAAAATAAACCTATACCATTAATTCCAAAATGTATATGTAATAGCATAGAAATCCTATGTAACCTCTGAACTGACATTAATAATCTGAGTGAATTCAGAACACTCTTGATTCCGATATCTAAAATCCCCAATACTCATATCAATACCTTGCTGCTTACTTCTACATTTCTGTAAAATATATACCCTTCCATGGCAAAAGAAGCAGAGTCTTGAACTATGTTGATTGTCATTCTTATTCAGCTTAAGTTTTTCTTCTTTAACCCCTCTATATTGTCTGTCGGGCTTTTCACCATACAAATGCTTTATAAGATTACTAATTAAAGACAAAAGCAGGTTAGCAAAATTATGAACAAAACGAGCATATCTGGAATTTAAAGAGTTTCCTAAGATTGTCTCAAAAGCACAGCCAGGCCAGGGAAGGGCTGAGCCTGAAGCTGCAAATGCAGGTAGAAAAAGTTGAGCATGCGCATCAGATCTCTGGACTTCCCAGGCAGGGGAAGCTATGGGCTTGGCCATAGGAGGAGTAGAGGGTGGGGTCTGGAGAGGAGGGGAGGGACCAGAGCAATTTGAATCAGACTTGATTTTGAACTCAGGCCTGGATTCCTCTTCCCCCACTTTGCCTCCAGGTGCTAGGGGATTAAAAGCTTCTAGAGGGTGGGTCATTGCCTCCAGGCATGCAAAATTAAAGCAACAATTAGTGTTACAACTGGGAAAAGCTGCGGGAATGTCTTCAGGTTTCTCTGAAAAAGCATGGTTGGGAGAGGGAGAGATATTTCCTTGTGTGAGTAAGTTGCTGGCTCTTTTAACAAAAATAAAAAGAAAAATAGAAAATCCACAAAAACAAAGCATTAACATGATCTTATCTCCCATTTGTCTGGTTAAACAGACTAAAATCAAAAATAGGGTAATTAGGGAGTTTAAAAGGTCCATTTGAAAAAATTTAAAGGTAAAACACAGCCAGTGCGCCAGTACTTAGCAGTTTAAAGGGTAGGGGAAATTTCTTACCCAACCGGAAGATCAGAAGTGAGGTTCAGCTTTCCTCTTCGTGGTCAGCCATCTGTTAAGGGCTAAAATTCTAGCTAAACTGTCTAAAATATCTAATGAGTGGTCGCCAATAAATTATAAGCTTTAGCAAGAGTTAGACTTTTAAGCATTTATTAAGGAGAATAAGAATTTGGTAAAGAGAGAGAAAAAGGCCTAGATTTCTATCTATTAAAGGGAGAGCACATTTCTAGCTCCGCTCTCCACCAGAGTCCAAAGGAAAGAGCGCGAGCCTGAGCGCCAGTCTCTTCCTTCCTCCTCCCACTAGCCCGCGTCACTTCCTGACTCCTGGTCTTGCCCTCAAAGACCTTCCCTTCATGGGCAGAACTCTTCTACAGTAAGTATCCAGCAGGTGGCGGCATTCCAATCGTTACAATAATATTCTCTATCTCTTGGTTGGTCATAAACTGTTCTCCTTTCCATAAATCTGAGAGGTAAACTATTCCTTCCTCTCCTCCTAATTTAGCTATGGCATCACCTTTTATGTCTAAATCATGTACCTATTTTGACCTTATTTTAGTATAAGGTGTAAGATGTTGGTCTATGCCTAGTTCCTGCCATACTATTTTCCAGTTTTTCCAGCAGTTTTTGTCAAATACTGAGTTCCTATCCCAGAAGCTGGAGTCTTTGGGTTTATCAAATGTCATTTACAACTGTGTCTCTTATGCCTAACCTATTCCATTGATTCACCAATCTATTTCTTTTTGTTTGTGTGTGTGTGTGTGTGTGTGTGTGTGTGTGTGAGGCAATTGGGGTTAAGTGACTTGCCCAGGGTCACACAGCTAGTAAGTGTCAAGTGTCTGAGGCCAGGTTTGAACTCAGGTCCTCCAGGGCTGGTGCTCTATCCACTGTGCCACCTAGCTGCCCCACCACTCTATTTCTTAGCCAGTACCAAATAGTTTTGATGATTGTCACTTTATAGGAAAGCTTCAGATTTGGTACAACTAGCCCACCTTCCTGTGCATTTTTTCAGCAGTTCCCTTGACCTTTTGTTCTTCCAGATGAATTTTGTTATTATTTTTCTAGCTCTATAAAATAATTTTTAGTTAGTTTGATTGGTTTGACACTGAATAAGTAAATTAATTTAGTTAAAATTGTCATTCTTATTATATTAGCTTGACCTATCCGTGAGCAATTGATATTTTTCCAATTATTTAGATCTGATTTGGTTTGTGTTCATAGAGTTCCTGAGTTTGTTTTGGCAAGTAGACTCCCAAGTATTTTTATGATCTTTTTTTTTTTTTTTTTAGTGAGGCAATTGGGGTTAAGTGACTTGCCCAGAGTCACACAGCTAGTAAGTGTTAGGTGTCTGAGGCCGTATTTGAACTCAGGTACTCCTGACTCCAGGGCCGGTGCTCTATCCACTGCGCCACCTAACTGCCCCCGATTCCCAAGTATTTTATGTTGTCTACCGTTACTTTAAATGGAATTTCTCTTTCCATCTCTTGCTGCTGGACTTTGTTGGTCATGTATAAAAATGCTGATGATTTATGTGGATTTATTTTATATCCTGCAATGCATTAATTTCTATATCTGGACAGATAATACAAATGGAAAATTATCTTGGTCTAGAATTAAACAAGAGGAAGAGAGAAAGCTATATTCCTTTCAGGAGATTGCAAAACTCCTTTAAAGATCTCAAACTTGCCCTACAAATAAATGTGCATAATTTTAAAGCCAATATTCTATTGTCCTTACATGGCTGCAAGACATGGAATTCAACAGTCTCCAAAGGATTAAAAATAACTGTCATCCAGCAGGGCAATGGAGAGGTACATGATGGATGTGAGCAGGCTACATCATGTAACCAATGAGGAACTTAAAGGAGAATGAGCAACAGGAATAGAAGATGGCATCTGGGAACTATATATCACAAAAAGAAGATGGTTTAGTCATGTGGTAAAAATGAGGAATGAGTAACTTTAGTAACTTTGCAGTGTTTAGAGAGAGCAATGATTCTAACTTATTTGGTAGACCTTGTTTTGCAAATCTCTGGAAGGAAATGGACAACTCTCACAGAGTATGGACAAGCATGAGATAAGTTATGAGTGAAATCATTGAAGGGTAAATCCAATTCAAGATCACAAAGCCATTTGAGTAGTTGAGAATTTGCTATATTTACTGCAAGTTTTCCTCCCAATCTGGGCCTTTCCTTTTCATTTTGGATTCATCACCTTTTGTTGTTCCAAAATTCTTTATCCTTTTTTTTTTCCTCTCAGGGCAATGAGGGTTAAGTGACTTGCCCAAGGTCACACTGTGCCACCTAGCTGCCCCCTTTATCCTTTTTTAAAATATAAAATTACTTATAAATTTAAAAAATAAGAATAAACATTTTAATTAAAATTTTTGAGTTCCAAATTCTATCCCTCCTTCCCTCCCTCTCCTACCCCATCTCAAAGGTGGTAAGCAATCAGATATAGGTTATATGTGTGCAATTATGTTTGTTTGTTTTTTGTGGGGCAATAAGGGTTAAGTGACTTGCCCAGGGTCACACAGCTAGTAAGTGTTAAGTGTCTGAGGCCGGATTTGAACTCAGGTACTCCTGATTTTAGGGCCGGTGCTCTATCCACTGCACCACCTAGCTGCCCCAGTTGATTAGTTTTAAAAAGCATTTGATTTGGTAAAGCAAAATGTTTCCTTGAAGTCTCTCTTCCAATAAAGTATCTCCCATTCATACATCAAAATAGCTCAAGATTCTTTAAAATACGTAACAGAGATAATCTTGTTCAATGACCCACTATCTGAGCATTAATATCAGATGAGACATAAAACAGTAACTTGTCAAGCAAGTTCACCACTGTTGTGGAGGAAAGACCAAGTACAGAGTCCAAGATGAAGAGGGATTCCTTATGGATGGTGAGTTCTTCCTGATTCTCCTCTTTGAAGGTGAATTAAATCATTAAATTAAATCATTAAATCATGGTGGTTAAATCAAACTCTGGAACATTGCAGAGCCTCCTGGAAATTTGCCAATTCAAAAAAACTTTCACTTTTTGTTCAGATTATGACATAAAGTAAGTTAGATAAGTTATGGAATCTATCAGTAAACACACATATGTCTCTAATCATATATTTTCCCCAAGAGACCATTTGTTTTCAAGTTGGTTTTTTTTTGGTTTTTTTTTGGGGGGGGGTGAGGCAATTGAGGTCAAGTGATTTGCCCAGGGTCACACAGCTAGTAAGTGTTGAGTGTCTGAGGCCGCATTTGAACTCAGGTCCTCCTAACTCCAAGGCTGGTGCTCTATCCACTGCACCACCTAGCTGCCCCTGTTTTCAAGTTTTAATTATTTTAAAACAAGTGTGTATTTTCTTTCTTTTACTTGGCCTTCCTCTCTTCCCTAACTCAACTGAACAAACAAAAGGAAAAGAAAGCCCTTGTAACAAATATCAGCATATATGTCTTGGACAAGCTACAAGAAATTGGGTTTAGAATTAAACAGGAGGAAAAGAGTGGGCTAGATTGGGTTCTTATTCATTGAAAAATTTAAAATGATTATTACTCAGAAGATACTGGGGAGACACATGATTGGTGTGTGGGGAAACTGCAACACATAACAAATAAAAAACTATGAAGAAGAATTGGAGTAAAGGACGTTATCTGGAAAATGTATGATAGGAGAAAAAGATTGACTAGCCATATGGCTAGAGTGAGGAACAACTAAGTGATAGCTTTCATGCTCCATTAATAGCCTTGTAATGCTTAGAGAAAGTAAGGAAGGCCCACGGTGTTTTGGTGGGCTCCATTGCTAATCTTATAGAAGGAAGGACATGGACAAGAGTGGCACAGGAGGAGCAAGGATGGATGGGTTGTGATCTGTACCATTGGATGGAACATCTACACCACAGAGATCATAGGTTCATTTGAGTATTTTAGTAGAAAGAATATTGGACTTGAAATCAGAAGATGGGGTTCTATGTCCATGTCTTGGCTAAAATGAGGTAAAACAACCAAAGGAGATAACATTTGTAAAAAGCATTTAGCACAGTGTCTGGCACATAGTTGTTGTTTAGTCTTGTCTGAGTCTTCGTGACCCTGTTTGGGACCTTGGCAAAGGTACCAGAGTGGTTTGCCATTTCCAGCATATTTTACAGATGAGGAAACTGAGACAAATGAGGTTAAGTGACATATCACATAGCTAATAAGTGTCTGAGGTCAGATTTGAACTCAGGAAGATGAGTCTTCCTCCCTCTAGGCCCAGCATTCTAATCTGGTGAACCACCTAGCTTCCCCATCTGGCACTATCTATATAAATGGTTATTCCCTTCTCTTTGCTCTACCACTTACTAGTGATGGGACCAGGACCATCTAACCACTAGGTGGCACTGTGGGGTTGTACAACTAGTTGACTTCCTCTACATTAGCTCTTATATTAGATAGATAGCTTGGCAAAGTGACTAGAATAGTGGACTTGGTGCGGGAAGACCTGAATTCAAATCTTACCTCTGACACTTAGTAACTGTGAGCAGTTACTTAACTTCTCAGAGTCTCAGTCTCCTCAAGGACAAAATAGGGTCAATAGCACCTACCTCCTTTTTAAGAGGCTTAAATAAGATATGTATGTAACAAGGCTTTTCCAATATTTCTTGAAAGTCCCTGGTGGTAATGGATAAAGGAGGACATAAGAAGGTAGAAATGTGTGTGAGTATACATTTCCCAGAGTCCTCAGGTTTATGTTTCCTTTGCCCTTGATGAACCTTCCTGTTTGGGCAGAAAAAAAAGATACCCATCTATGATTTATTTGGGGTCATGTGGCTAGAGCATGGGGGTGTTCCTCTGGTGATACTCCCTGAAACTGATCAAACAGAGTAAAGAGTGAACTGGGATTGAACTGGAGAATCATGGGGCATGAATTTTACCTATAGCACTACAGACTCAGAGTATATAAGAATAGGTGGAGTGGAGTTATGAACAGGCTGAAACAGGTTAAAAACTACTAAGAGAAATGTTAACTACAGCCATGGTGAATCTAGCAGATGTACCATTATTATCTGAAAGTGCTCCTCCTCTGTTCCCTCCGAGCACTTTCTGGCCTGTACCCCAAGTTCTAAAAATCTGCCAAATCTTTGAATCTTGACTGTTTCATTTCAGAGGGGGTACAGAGGGGGAAAGAAGTCAAATCCAAGCTGTAGTCAGCTTTGCATTTTGCAATAAAATTTTTTTTACAGTTTTGTTTTGTGTTGCCGCACTATCAGTTTTAGTTATTCTATGGTATAAATCACATGGCAATTAAAAACAGCAAATTATAGATTCTATGAAAGAGAGTATAAATTAGAAGTAAAGCTTCCAAATGCAGGAATTGGGAATTTAGGGTATTGATGAGTATTCCCTGTTTTAGTAATTTTTGAGCATATTTCAAGTCAGACACCTAAATCTATGTGGAACCTGGTACCAGCTACAGCTCCTAGATAGTTTAGGAGGAGAACTAGCCAGTGGAAGGTTAGAGGAGGTTACTCAACCATGGTCAGTATGCCATCTAGTGAACAGTAAAGGAATCTGCAGCCATTGTGGAAAACTCATGCATTTGTTTGGACCACCCACTCTTGCAGTCACTAGGGTGGCAATTTGCCCAAAGAGTGGTGCCAACTGGTGGCCAAACTAGACTTTCCCCATTGGGTAATTAAATATGTGCTAGCTCATTGCACTCTATAGATTGCACAAAGTTGGAAAAGCAGACAGGTTTGGGTGGGTATAGATCTGGCAGCACCATATGTATGCCTAGCACCCACCACCCACACACTGTCATATGTGTAAAGTGCTCTGAAAACTTGAAAGGGCAATATAAATGCTAGGTATTGGTATTATTTTAAGGTTTCTTTCAACTCTATACCTTACTACCTATGAAACAGAGTGGAGTGCAACCCAAAGGATAACTAAAATCTATTAGCATCTTTATTTGATGTATTACCTTTGAATAAGACTTCTTTTTTATCTTCCATTTCTTAGTCTTATGGTACGGATGCCCACAAAGGGTCGGTGTGGAGACTTTGCTTTTTTCCTTTGTTTTTTAAGCCTGAGGGGTTTGATTATGTGGATATAATCATTAAAATGGTCATTGTAGTTAGAAGGGTCCTGGAAGTCCAGGAAATAGAATACTGGTACTGACTACCCAGGAAATAAATGCCATTTCCCGCTTAGCTTGATATTGACTTGAAATCATGGTGAACTAGAAACAGAATTGCTTAACTAAAGCAGATTCTATGGGTCTTATAGTCACAATTATCTGTTTCCCTGCCCCCACTTACAGCTGGTGGTATTATGTATAGAGTGCTGGACATCAAATCTGGAAGAGCTGAGTTCAAATCTGGACCCAGACATTCACTATGTTCAAGAATTCTGAAATGCCCTTGTCTGACCATTATCTATTGATTTTTCATCTTTTCCTTTGCTTTCCCATACTACTTATTACTACTGCTCTTTGTCTACATTATGGCTTCTAATTCCATGACCCCTCAATTCTTTCCCAAGTCATCTCTCCTATACTAACCAATCTTTCTTCTTTTCTCCATCTTTTCTCCTGGTGAACCAATTCAACTCTATATTGGCCTCCTCCTTTGAATCTCTAGCCTCTTTATCATATGTGAGAATCAGGGTGCCACCCCCCTGCTGAGAAAGACAATGTAAGAACCAAGGCAGCGCCACCATGAGGAGAAAGCATGTGACTAGCATCTGGAAGTGACATCTAGTCATAGAGCTGTCAATCAATGCTACCAGTCAATTAGCTTGGCGCTGTGTGTGGGGACCACCCCTCTTGTGGTCCCACAGGGAGCTTCTGTTGCAGGAGAATGGGGATCCACTTTTCTTTTTTTTCTTTTTTTTTTTGCGGGGCAATGGGGGTTAAGTGACTTGCCCAGGGTCACACAGCTAGTAAATGTCAAGTGTCTGAGGCCGGATTTGAACTCAGGTACTCCTGAATCTAGGGCCGGTGCTTTATGCACCACGCCACCTAGTTGCCCTCGGGGATCCACTTTTCGATTGGAGGTCGCGGTAGCGGTAGCAGAAGAGGCAGGGCTAGGGGAGATAGGCTTTTTCTTAAACTTTCTGAACTCCATGTGTTCTCTCTCTCTTTTTTTTTTTATGTGTTCTCTTTACTGACCCCTAATATATTTTAATAAATGCTTAATGCCCAAAGACTGGTGCTATATGCTTCTAATTTAAGGCAACCACACATTAGATTATTTGTCATAACAGTTAGATTTTAAACATCACACATATCACCAATTACACTCAGCCAAGCCTCAACCTTGTAACATTCTCACCATTCAACATCTTTGCTCCACTCACATGCTGCTAAATGAAGATGGAGAAAATGACACAACCGTTCTGACTGGGTCTACTATAAACTTATGTTATATATCCTCAACTGGTTCCTCCCTGCTCTTACATAATCCTTTTCCACAATCCCCTCTCTCCAATGGCTCTTTCAAACCTTTTTATTCTTCCTCAAACCTCCCTTGCTTCTCTGCTATCCCCCACCAACTCTCTCAGGGGAGAACTTTGACTCATATTTTATAGAAAAAATTAAGGACATTCATGGCAAACTCCCTCTTTTCTCCTCTTCCTCATCTCCTATCACACAGATATTTTTGACATCTCCTTCACTCCTGTCTCACATGATGAAGTAACCTTATTCCTTACTGAGAATAAGCCTGTTCAAATAATACCATTCCATCCTGCCTCCTCCAAGTGATTGTCCCCTCTGTCATCCCCACTCTTTCACTTCTTTTCTTTCTTCTTTTTTTTTTTTTGTGGGGCAATTGGGGTTAAGTGACTTGCCCAGGGTTACACAGCTAGTAAGTGTAAAGTGTCTGAGGCCGAATTTGAACTCAGGACCTCCTGAATCCAGAGCCAGTGCTCTATCCACTGCACCACCTAGTTGCCCTGACTTTCACTTCTTTTCAATCTCTTACTATCTAGTAGCTCATTTCCCCACTGCCTTACAAGTATATTCTGGTTTCCCTCATCCTGAAAAACCCCTCACCTGATCCTTCTATCCTAAAGAACTAATATCCTATATCTCTTTTGCTCTTTGTAGCTAAATTGGAAAAGCCCATCTATAACAGGTGCCTCCACTTTCTTTCCTCCCACTTTCTTCTTTTTTTGTTTTTTTGTTTTTGTTCTTGGTGAGGCAATTGGGGTTAAGTGACTTGCCCAGGGTCACACAGCTAGTAAGTATTAAATGTCTGAGGCCGGATTTTGTAAAAATAATTAATTATTAATAAGTATATCTAACCTGGAAAAAATTATGATTTTGTATTCATGAAAAATTATAGGTTTAGAAAAATTATAATTGGGCCGTAAGTCCTTCCGTGGTCGCCATTCAAATGTAGGAAATATTTTTGGATTGACTAGGGCTAATTTTGGGGGGACTAATTTGATTGGGGTACTTAATCTGGGACTGTTGACTGTTTGGCTATCTGACTGTGTTTAATTTAATATGGGCCATTTATAAAGTTCCACCACACTGCTATCCCACTCCCAAAATGATAAGCAAAATATAAAGAAGCCTCTTAACTAAATAATCAAAGCAGAGTTTATTTACGAGATACTATTTAAAATTAAGAATACAGGGAAATAAAATGTACAACCTGACTGCATTACAGTACATCTCTTTCCACTGCATCTCTTTCCCACCTGCTGTGCCTCGAACTTTTTTAATACAATAAGGGGTATATATATATATATAAAACCTATATCAGATTACCTGCTGTCTAGGGGAGGGGGGAGGGAGGGGAGGGAGGGAGAAAAATCTGAAATTGTAAAGCTTGTATAAACAAAGGTTGAGAACTATCTTTACATGTAATGAAAAAAAATACTTTATTAATTAAAAAAAACTTATCAATGTAAAATATTAAAGGACGAGCTAGCATTATAAGAAACTTTGTCATGAGACTAAATTTTAGTGTTTTTTTAAAGAAATAAAACCATTTTATAATCATTTAAAAAAAAATACAATAAGGGCCTTAGCCGCCTCTCGCCTCAGGGTACTCTCCGAGCCCCTTTCACTTTGTAAATCCCCCTGCTTCTAACTTTCCTCTCCTTACTGCCACTGCTGAACCCCTGTGTTTCTCTCTCACGACCTTCTGTCTGTCTGCTCTGTCAGTCTGCTCTCTGCTGCCTTTGCCGCCCCTCTAACCTTGTCCACCTCTCTTAATCTTGTCTGCCGGCCTTTCCTCCCTGCTCCTAGTCCTTCTCATCTTCTCCTGCGTCCTTGTAGCCCTGTCTCTAGTCTGCTGTGCTCCAACCTTTCTAATCTCGTCAGCTGCCGCTTGACCTCTTCTCCACCTCACCTCGTCCGTCCAAACCCCTTCTCAGCCTCTCTCCTCTGACTGAACCCCTGTCTGTCTCACTCCCAGGTCTATATATACCTTTTCTTCTCTCCACTCAAATCTCGGGGCTTCCTGCACCCCCACAGACCAAGCTAATCCACCAGCCAGGGCTGCAGCTGGTGTGTGTGTGGGGGCTGTGCTCGAGCCTCATGCGCCCCAGCACAGGCCACCCCAGAGCCCAGCATCTCTCAGATAGCTACGCTCAGGTCGGAGGGAGCTGGGGGCTTTTCTTCCCCCCAGCTGTCTGACCTGGCATCTTGTACAGCCCACTGGGCTTTTGGGCTCAGCTGAAGCAGAGGGGGAGGGGCACCAGCCCCTTCCACACAGAAGAGACCCTGAGGGCTTAAGGCTTTCCAATCTCAGCCCAAAGGTAGGGTCCCAAAATCAAAATAAATTTCCACAATTTGAACTCAGGACCTCCTGACTCCAGGGCCTGTGCTCTATCCACTGTGCCACCTAGCTGTCCCCCTCCCACTTTCTTCTTAACCCCTTACAGTCTGGCTTCTAACTTTATCATTCCACCAAAATTGCTCTCTCCAAAGTTACTAATGTTCTCTTAGTTGTCAAATCCAATGACCTTTTCTCTGTTCTCAATCTCCTTGACCTCTTTGTAGCCTTTGACAGTAGTGACCCCTCTTTTCTCTTCAAAATTCTCTTTTCTCTAGGTTTTTGGGGCATCTTTCTCTGTGGGTTCTTTTCCTACCTATCTGACTGCTGTTTTTCTGTCTCCTTTGCTAGCTCCTCCACCAGATCACACCTCCTAACTGTAGGTGTCCATCAGGGCTCTGTCTTAGGCTCGCTTCTGTTTCCCTTCTATATCCTTTCACTTGGGGATCTGCTCTCCTTTGGATTTAATTACCATCTCTATGGTGATGATTCTCAAATCTCCCTATCCTGTCCAAACATTCTCTGATGACCTCCAATCTTGCATCTTCAACTGCCTTTTAGATAGCCAAAACTGGATATCTAATAGACATCTTAAACTCAACATGTCCAAAATTAAACTTATGATCTTTTCCCCATAACCCTCCCTTTCATTCCTACCTTAGCTATTACTGTAGAGGGCAACACCAAGGTCTAGGGCAGGCCTTCATCACTTCATTCTTGCACTACTGAACAAGCCTGCTGGTAGATCTTACTGTCTCAAGTCTTTCCCCCAGTCTGGGCCTCTCTCCATTCATCCACTAAAGTGATTTTTTTTTTTTTTTGCAGGGCAATGAGGGTTAAGTGACTTGCCCAGGGTCACACAGCTAGTAAGTGTCAAGTGTCTGAGGCCAGATTTGAACTCAGTTCCTCCTGAATCCAGGGTCAGTGCTCTATCCACTGTGCCACCTAGCTGCCCCCTACTGAAGTGCTTTTCATAAAATCCAGATCTGACTATGTCACCTACTTAATAAACTCAAATGGCTACCTAATGCCTCCAGGAACAAATACAAAATGCTCTGGTTGGCATTTGAAACCCTTCATAAAGCCCCGTCCTCTTTCCAGTCTTTTTATACCTTATTCCCTGACAGGTACTCTGATCCAGTGACACTGGTCTCCTGGCTGTTGTATAAACCAGACATTCCATTTCTCAGCTCCAGACATTTTCTCTGACCATCCCCTGTTCCTGGAGTGTTCTTTTCTCTTCAACTCTACCTTGGTTTCCTTTAAGTCCCAATGGAAATGCTTTCTTTTACTGGAAGATTTCCCCATCTCCTTTGAATTCTAGTGCTTTCCTCTGCTAATTTTTCCTACTTATTTTGTACACAGCTTGCTTTACATCTATTTGTTTGCTTGCTGTCTAGCCCACTAGATTGTGAGCTCCTTGAGGGGAGGAATTATCTTTTACCTCTTTTTGTGTCCCTAGCACTTAGCACAGTGCCTAGTACACAGTGTTTAATATATATATTTATTAGTTGATTGACTACTAGCTGTGCAATCTTGGTGTAAGTCACTTGACCTATGCCTGCCTCAGTTTCCCCATCTGTAAAATGGAGACGATAACCACACCTACCTCCCAGGGTCATTGTGAGGATCCAATGAGATATTTGTAAAGCACTTAGCATGGTGCCTGATACATAGTAGGTGCTATATAATTTGAGCTATTATTACTACCCACTCAAAGAGTGTTTCTCACACAAAAAAGTCGAGTGGCATATGTTTTCAGTATTTGCTCATCCCATGTCAGTGGCTAAGGTAAATGCACACCACACACAGAGAATGCCTTGGCCACTTAAAAGGAAACTTGGGAAGCCTATTTTTTTTTCTTTCTACAGAGATTTACACTGACATTTGCTCTAATTGTTCTTACAGTTTCATCCATCACAACAGCGGCTAGCAAAGAGGGTATAAAAAGCTTTCCCCGTGTCCTTTGCTCTGAAGATTTCTGTTTGTGATGACTTTTCTCTGGAAAGGAAAAAATCACATCTGTAAGAATGGAACTCTCAGCAAATGTTAGACAGAGGGTAAAGCTCCATCGAGACAGGAGGAGAATCCTTAGGGGATTGATCTTGGTGCTATTCAACTACTGAGCTCTGTTAGCAACTGTTCTTGGAACTGGGGCATAGGAAAAAAAAGTTATTTATACCCCCAAAATAGCACTACCCATCAAACCCATCATTCTTTGGAAAAATCAAAGAAAAATAGCTGCGTTTCTGGCCTAATACTGAGATAAACTTACAATGAAAAGAGCATTGGATTTCCAGTCAGAGCATCTGAGTCCCAGTCTTGATTTTGCCACTCTGTGATCCTGGGCAAGCCTCTTAGCTTCTCTGTGCCTATCTTTTAATCTGTAAAAGAATAATAGTAATAGCTAGTATTGACATAGCACTCTGCTTACATTACCTCATTTAGGCCTCACAATGCTGGGAAGTTGATGTTATTATTGTCACCATTTTACAGATAAGGAAACTGAGGTTGATAGTGCTGAAATGACATATCTAGGGTTACAGAACCAGCAAGTATCTGAGACAAGGTATGAACTCATTACTTCCTGGCTCCCGATCCCATGCCCTTACTCACTATACTACCTACTTGCCCCAGACTAGATGTACTATGAAATGGACCTACTTCATTAAAGCCCTCAGAAAAATAATAGAAGAATATTAGTCAGGGGCAGCTAGGTGGTGCAGTGGATAGAGCAACAGCCCTGGAGTCAGGACGACCTGAGTTCAAATCCAGCCTCAGACACTTAACATTTACTAGCTGTGTGACCCTAGGCAAATCACTTAACCCCAATTGCCTCACAAAAAAAAAAGAAGAAGAAGAAGAATATTAATCTTGTTTTTTTTCCTGGGCAATGGGGGTTAAGTGACTTGCCCAGAGTCACACAGCTAGTAAGTGTCAACTGTCTGAGGTCGGATTTGAACTCAGGTATTCCTGAATCCAAGGCCGGTGCTTTATCCACTGCGCCACCTAGCTGCCCCGAATATTAATCTTAAAACCAGAAGGTGCGGGTCTAAGTTTTGCTATTTAATAATTGTGTGACCGTGGTCAAGTCACTTAACCTTTTTAGGCCTTTGTTTCCTAATTTGTGAAAAGCAGAAAAGAGGAAAGGCTTTGAAATAATACAATAGTATAAGAATCTGTGATTTTGTTGATGAGGGTATACTTTCACAGATGAAAATAAGAATTGCTGTAAGACAAGGTTCTTAACCATGGAACCCAAGGGCTCTGCAGATAGATTTCAGGGAGGGACATGAACTTGAATAGGGAAAATATATACATTTTTATTTTCACTAATCTTTTTTGTTTGTTTGTTGTTGTTGTTTTTTGGTGAGGCAATGAGGGTTAAGTGACTTGCCCAGGGTCACACAGCTAGTAAGTGTCAAGTGTCTGAGGCTGAATTTGAACTCAGGTCCTCCTGAATCCAGGGCTGATGCTTTATCCATTGTGCCACCAAGCTGCTCCCTATTCTCACTAATCTTAAAGTGAAATTTAGTATTTCCTTCAATTGTTGGTATACTCAGCAAACATTTTGAGAAGCGGTTCATAGGCTGCGCCAGATATCCAAAGGGCTCCATGACATAAAACCTTGCTCTAAAACTTACAGATAAGGGGGCAGCTAGATGGCGCAGTGGATAGAGCACTGGCCCTGGATTCAGGAGGACCTGAGTTCAAATCCGGCCTCAGACACTTGACACTTGCTGGCTGTGTGACCCTGGGCAAGTCACTTAACCCCCATTGCCCCACAAAAAAAAAAAAAACAACTTACAGATACATGCTCTTAAAAAGTGAATAAACAAAATGAAGAAATTAAAGCTATCTATAGTCATCTGAAAAAATGCTCTAAATCACTATTGATTAGAGAAATACAAATCAAAACAACTCTGAGGTACCACCTCACACCTATCAGATTGGTTAATATGACAGAAAAGGAGAACATATGGGAAAATTGGGGGAAAATGCATTGTTGGTAAAATTGTGAACTGATCCAACTATTCTGGAGAACAATTTGGAACTTTACCCAAAGGGCTATAAAACTGTATATATGCTTTGATCCAGCAATACCACTACTAGATCTGTATCTCCCAAAAATCATTAAGAAGGGAAAAGTACCCACATATACGAAAATATTTATAGCATTCTTTTTGTGGTAGCAAACAATTGGAAATTGAGGGAATGTCCATCAATTGGGGAATGACTAAACAAGTTGTGGTATATGAATGTGCTATAAGAAATGATGAGCAAGAGGCAGCTAGGTGGCACAGTGGATAAAGCACCAGCCCTGGATTCAGGAGGACCTGAGTTCAAATCCAGCCTCAGACACTTAACACTTACTAGCTGTGTGACCCTGGGCAAGTCACTTAACCCCAATTGCCTCAGGGGGAAAAAAGAATATATTAAATAAAAGAAATTATGAGCAGGTAAAATTTAGAAAAAATCTGGACTTACATGAACTGATGTTGAGTGAAATAAGCTGAATCAGGAGAACATTTTATACAGTAACAGCAACACTGTGCAATAATCAACTATGATAGACAGCTTTTCTCAGCAATACAGTGATCCAGGCCAACTAGGTGGTGCAGTGGATAGAGCACTGGCCCTGGAGTCAGGAGTACCTGAGTTCAAATCCAGCCTCAGACACTTAACACTTACTAGCTGTGTGACCCTGGGCAAGTCACTTAACCCCAATTGCCTCACTAAAATAATAATAATAATAAAGCAATACAGTGATCTAAGAGAATTCCAAAAAACTCATGATGGAAAATGCTCTCCACATCCAGAGGAAGAACTATGTAGTCTGAATGCAGATCAAAGCATACTATTTTCACTTTTGTTGTTGGTTTTTTTTTCCTTCTCATGGTTTTTCCCTTTGGTTTTGATTCTTCTTTTACAACATGACTAATGGGGAAATATGTTTAATATGATTGTATTTGTATAACCAATAGCAGATTGCTTGCTGTCTTAGGGAGGGAGAAAAATTTGGAACTAAAAATCTTATCAAAATGGATGTTGAGAACTATCTTTACATGTAATGGGGGTGGGGCAGGTAGGTGGCACAGTGGATAAAGCACCGACCCAGGATTCAGGAGGACCTGAGTTCAAAAATCAGGCCTCGGACACTTGACACTAGCTGTGTGATCCTGGTCATGTCACTTAGCCCTCATTGCCCAGTGCAACAAAAAAAAGTAGTTACATGTAATTGGGGAAAAAATAAAATACTATTAAGTTAAAACAACAACAACAAAACCCAAAGAAATAAACGAAACATTTTAATGATGCCCCTTGTCTTTGTACCACAATTATTTCTGGCTACTCACCACTACCCCTAACTGATCCCTCCTAAGTAACAAAAGAAAACAGTGAAACAAAAACAACTGATTGATCCTGGGGCCCCAAACTGAATGGACAACATTCTGCCTGAGTAATCTGCCATCTCTCTCCTGAGAAGTGGGAGGTACGCTTCATTACCTATTTTATACAGAGTTGCTGTGGTGGAGCATTCCATTAACCAACCTAGTGATCCATCTCTCCAAACAGAGTTGGCTGGTTCTGAGTAGTAAATCCTTTTCAGCCTATAGGACTGGTCGGAACTTGTGTTCTTCTGGAATAGCCTTTACAGATCTAGGAATGATCTCCATGAGGCATGACGATGACACTTTCCTAAAGACCTATGATTATAACAGCTTATATTTACATAACCCTTTAAAGCACATAGAGTGCTTTACACACACACACACACACACACACACACACACACACACACACGGGACAGATATCTTTGCCTTTGTGGTGGCATTGTAAGCTCTGCTCCTCCCCCTCAGGGATTCTAGTGGGCTTTTTTTAGATAATTTTCTGGGCGAAGAAGACTTCATGATCTGGTGCAGTCACTGGGTGGGGATTACAGAAATTGGAAAGCCAAATTGAGAGGGATGTGTTTTTTCTCTAGCCTCAAAAAGACTCAGATCAGAGTGTCAACTTTATAAGGGATCTGTTTCCTCCTGAGAAGGGGGAAAGGTGGATGGAACTCAGTCATACTAACTTAAGTTAGGACAGAGCCCATAAATTGAGAAAAGAATGTTAGGAAATACAGCTGACTTCAGCTAGAAATGTGTTAGGTAGCCTCTTCAAATGTTAGCCCTGAATATCTCCTTGTAAGCATAACCAAGTTTCCGACCAAGCCTGGGGAAATTTTGCTTACTCCTGAAATATACAAGCAATGGTGGTTCTGGATTGGTTGAGAGAAAGTTGAGGTCTACTCTGGGGACCTGCATAAAGAAGAAGTTGGTGCCACAGTTTCTTGAGAGGGACACCTCAGGGCTTCGAGAGACTACTGGGCAGACAGCTGAGAGAGAAGCTACAGATGTGTGGGGAAAGCCTAATATGTCAGTGATTTCCAGCTTGCCTTCTTGAACACTGCAAGATGGCTTTCCTTGAGAGAAACTGGATCTTCTCCCTTGGTTTGAGCTGAGATTTAATCTTGCTCTCAGGTAAAAAGCTCATCCATTATCATATCTTTTTTGTATATTATAATCTGTATAACTTCCAATTTCCATTTGCTGTTCACTTGGATAAATGGATTTACTTTTCACTTGTGATGTTCTTTTGTTTAACTGGCAAGTGTAAGCTAAGGGCTACCATTCCCTTTAACAGTGGCTGAGAAAAAGCTTTGTTTCTGAACCAGATTTGTATCGCTAAACTAGACCAGAGATATTTGTGGAGGCAGATAATAATAACAATAGTAGCATTTATGTAGTGCTTTATAAATACCATCTCATTTTATCTCACCATAACCATAACTTTGGGAGGTAGGTACTATTATTATACCCATTTTACAGATGAGGAAACTGAGGCAGACCGAGGTTAAGTGATTTGCCCAAAGTCATTCAAGCTAGTATCTGAGACTAGATTTGAATTTAGAAGTTCAAATCCAATAGTCCATTCACTGAATGACCTAGCAGTGATTAATTCTAGGCCAGTACCTCTCAGATATAGGGAAGAGAAAGAACAAGCTCTCAGCTATAGCCCTTCTGTTTTCCTCAAGATGAAAATCTCAATTTCCCTTGGAGAAGAGTGGGACAGATTCCAGAGTTATCTATTCATGCCACCTGTGAGCTACATGTATACATTTAGACAATTCATGTGAACATATGCATCATACATGGGGTAAGCGTGACTTACAGTGATGTTCTTTTACAGTGACTTACTGTGATGTGCATTGTAGGCATAGTAGGTGCTTAATAAATATTTGTTGGCTGATTGAACTTATTGGACCTGAGAGATCAAGGATCTTGAATGACATAACAAAAAATTTTGGGTTTTTCCCCTTCTTTCTTAGTTGATTATATTTTAAATTCTGGTGTTTTTTTAAAAAGTAGAATTGCAATTGAATAGCTTAGAATGTTTAAATATCTAGCCAAGACTGTTTAGTTTCTTTCACATATAGGGACTGTAGGGGGCAGTTAGGTGGCACAGTGGATAAAGTACCAGCCCTGGATTCAGGAGGACCTGAGTTCAAATCCAACCTCATACATTAGACAGTTACTAGCTGTGTGACCCTGGAAAGTCACTTGAATATATATATATATGGACTGCAACTTGATGAGGTTGCGGGAAGATAAACATGTGTTTGGGACTCTGGTTGAATTTTTTTTTTGCCTTATTCACTTTGAAAATTTCTTTGAGCAAAGGTTCTTAATGGGGTGGGGCCATGCCTTTTTAAAAACATTTTGACAAACTTATTTCAATATGACTAATTTCCTTTGTAATCCTGTGCATTTTACTTTACTTTTACTTTACCTGTGCTTTTAAAAACATAATTCTGAGAAGGGATCCATAGATTTCACAAGACTGCCCAAGGGATCTATGACATACACACAAAAGATTAAGAACCCCAGCTGTATAGCTATGTGTGCCTTGAGATATGATACACAGAAGGAAAGAACTATTTAGGGTCCTTCTCTCCAATCAGATTCTTTGCCTTCCTGTCCAATACTGCCCAGGCCCTGAGGTCCCAAGGCAGACTTCACATGGGAGAATTTATGCCTCTTCCTAGAACTTCCAGTTTGATCAGGTCAGCTGGGAGGATGTCTGTTTAACACCAGGACAGTCATTACTTGAAACCTTTAAAGCCCTCTGAGTAAAACCTTCTATTTCCACTATCCCAGTTTCTGCTGTCAGTCCCCATAGCTTCTTTGATCTCATACAATATCTTCTGATATCTATACACAAACATAAGTGGATGAGCTGACCACCAACATGATTGTAGCTTGCTTAAAATAGAATCCTAATGGCAAAGAACTGAAAATTGAGGGGATAGTCATCAACTGCGAAATGACTGAACAAGTTGTAGTGCATGAATGTGATGGAATATTGCTGTGCTATAAGAAATGATGAAGAGGACATTTTCAGAAAAAACTGGAAAAACTTACATGAACTAATGCAAAGTGAAGTGAGCAGAACCAGGAAAACATTGTACACAGTAACAACAATACAGTATGATCAACTATGAATGATTTAGCTATTCTTGGCAATGCAATGATTGAAGATAATTCCAAAGAACTCATGATGAAAAATGCTATCCACCTCCACAGAAAGAACTGATGGAGTCAAAGGCAGATTCAAGCATACTATTTTTCACTTTATTTTTTTTCATGGTCTTTTAGTCTGTTTCTTCTTTCACAACATGAAATGTTTTACATGATTGCACATATATAACCTATATCAAATTGCTTACTTTCTCCGGGGGGGGGGGGAGTTGAGGGAGAGATGAAGAAAATCTGAAACTCAAAAAATTTTTTAAATGAATGTTAAAAATTGTCTTTACATGTAATTGGGGAAAAAATAAAATACTATATAAAAAGAGGGTCCTAAAAACTTTCCCAGTTAACAAGCTAAGAGATAATTGGGGCTTTCTTTTGCCTCTAGAGTTAGTAAATTTGTCCATTAAATTTTATTCCTTTAGAACTTAAAAAAGAATTCTGATTTTATTCAGGAAGCTATATACCCATGGGTGAGAGTAGCTGGGAATAAAAGCGAGGCCATGCTGAGATCTTTTGTTCTATCAATATGCAAACCATTTCATAATATTACAATGTGTTTTTTTTTTCCAGAAAGGGAGTCAGGGGTTCTCAGAATCAGTCATTTCCAACCTCACCACACAATCACACAGACCATCCAGCACAGTTCCTCCCACAGCCATGCAAAGTGGCATGTCTCTGTGGAGAAGGGAAATTTATTTTAAACCTCAGTATTAGTCTAAACATTTGTTCTCAGGGAATGCTGCACAGGGTGATACAAAGAGTACCACAGTGGTGAGTATGTGTGTTTGTAAAGATGTCTGAAGCTGAAGCTGCACTTCAATTTCTTTACCTCAGGACAGTGGCAGAGGCCCAGTGGAGGTGCACAGACTTTCAACCACATAGCTCCAGAAGAAGGGAACTGTGTAACTAAGTAGTGGGAGTTACAGAACCCAAGCATTCTAGGGAAAGAAGAGCTGTGATGACTCTGATGTTGATCCTCTAGCAACCTCAAATTCTAGAGTTCTGGCCTATAGCCTTCTAGAGAGAGAAGGAGGAGTGTCTCTGATGAAAGTTCCATGCCGGTAACTCATCATGACATGGGAGTAACCTTGGGTATTTTCTAAGGTGAGCTGCTAGGTGGTATAGTGGATGGAGCACTGGACAGAGTCAGGAAGATGTGAGTTTAAATCCTATCTCAGACATTTAATAGCTGTGCGATAGTGGACAAGTAAGTTAACCTTTCTCAGCCTCAGTTTCCCCATTTGTAAACCAGGGGACACTAACAGCAACCATTTCCTAGGGTTGTTGTGAGGATAAAATTAGATAATTTATGTAAAGTATTTTCTATGTCTTAAAACTCTATATAATTGCTAGCTAATCTCTTTATTTTTATGCCAGCAGCATAACCTCTTATGTCTTTCAAAACTGGAAAGTTTTGATGACAGTTCTAGGAAGAGACTCTCTTTGTCTATTATTAGATGACCAGACTTGCCAAGTATAGAAAAGTTTATTACCAAAATATTGGCCATTGGGTAATGCATTGGGGGTGGGGGGGGCCCCATTCTGATGGAATTGTGGATCATTTCAAATACTAAAATTTAAAACAACAACAACAAAGCAACCCCTCCCCCAAACCAAACCAAACAAGCAAACAAACAAAACAGTGAATCCACGTCCTATCGCAAGTGCTTATGGGCAGTTCTCTAAGTTACTGGCTTAAGTAGAGCTATATAGTGTTGGGTGTTTGGGCCTTGGGGTAAGGGAGAAGTTCAGGGCAAAAAATGTAGAAAGATGTCGAATGATGGTGAGGAAATACAGGAGAATCATGATCATGAAATATCTAAGAATTTTGGTACCTGGGGAAAATGCATTTTGGGGGCAAGACATTGGTGGATTGTGTTCCAGGCGACTGTTTCCCAAACTAGTGCTTTTCTTCAGGACTTCCTAGGAGCTGCATTTTCCCATACCCCAGACTGAGAATGATGTGAAGTACTTCCATATTGTGGAGCAGTCTCCTTAGAGGGACCTCCCTGAAATGTGTGAGAGTGCCTTATGTTTAGAGAAACACTACTTCCAAACCTGAATCAATTCTCTCCAGACTCCCACACCATCCCCAGAAGGCCAGAGACCCTAAAATGCTCCCTCTCCCTAGGCAGAATGAGGACCACACTTTCACTTGCCACTCATCCCCAGGCTATCCTTGGGGCTGCTACTGGTGTGGAGAAGTATCTCTCCATTCCAGATTGTTCCCAGCTGTTCCTTATCCCAGAAAAATTCTGTTTAGGACATGGAGTTCCTCTACCCTTATCTTTTCTAACTTGGGCAGAGGACTGACTGTGGAAAGAAGCATGCCCCCTGGGATGTCAGTGCTTGGGACAAAATCTCAATCACCCTGTCTTAATTATATCTATGGAAAAATTTGTGTGCAACCCTCACTCAACAGGAACAATTTTTAGGAGATAAAGGAGAGATAAATGTTTCTTGATTTTTCAATCTCACTAAGTTGCTGACTCAAAGTAGGAAAGTCCAGAAAGAAATTTCACTGGGAAAAAAAAAAAAAAAGAAAATTTCTTTCAAAAGCAGAAATGGAAATAACACTGGGGAGGTGGAGAGGAGGAGGGAAGAAGCACCACCTCCCCAGTTATGGTTTTCCTCAGTAACAAAAGAGATCTGCTGTTCTTGAAATTAGTATCCCATAATTCTTTATTTTAAAAGACCATAGACAGCAGGAGAAGGTCAGATGCCAATATATAGACATTCTGCTGTTGCTCCCTCCATGGTCTTGGACATTTGAAACTCTTTAAATGACAGTGTGGGCCAAGACTTTGGGATTGTCTCATATTCCTTATGCAAGTATGATGTTTAGCTTCTACAGGAAAAGTTGGGAATAATGGGCCAGATATTTCAAGTAAGCTAGAAGCTTTCGTTTATGAAAACTGTTGTTCAGTTGTATCTGACTCTTCATGAGTTTTCTTGACAAAGATACTGGAGTAGTTTACCATTTTATTCTCTAGCTCATTTTATAGATGAGGAAACTGAGGCAAACAGGGTTAAGTGACTTGCCCAGGGTCCCACAGTTAGTATCTGAGGTCAAATTTGAACTCAAGTCTTCCTGACTCCAAGCCTAGCACTCTTTCCACTGATCCACCCAGCTGCCTGCTTATGAAAACTATATAAAGCAAGGGTGGGCTCTGGAGCAAACCACTTCAAAACAAGTCTACTGAATCTGTGGGTTCTGAGCATTGAATGAATATAACTACACAACCAAGAAACAACTGAAATAATCCTATTTCATAAACTTAGAGCTAGAAAAAATCTTGGAGGCCAGATTTAAAAGGGACTTTTAAAGTAGAAACAAAACTATTGAGTATTCTGGAGAGTAGGCTGAATAGAACAAGCAGTGTGTATGGTATAGTCTTTTGGAATAAGGCCTTTGAGCTTGCCTTCAAGAGAGTACCACTCATACCATTCTTATGTGGTATTGGCAGCAAAGTCACATAAGAATTTGTGCCCAACTCAGAGGCAGACAAGAAGTGCCCACATGAAACAATTAGAGAACAATACTGAAGCACGGGAGGGAATGTGCGTAGGTGGATAAAATTGTAGATCCATCAAAATATCAAGGTAATAGCTCACATTTATGTAGCAATTTATAGTTATAAAGAACTTTACATAAATTATCTCATTTGAGTCTCACAACAACTCTCTGAGGTAGCACAAGTATTACTATCCCCATTTCAGAGATGAGGAAATGTAGCCTGAAAGAGGTCAGATGATGTGTCCAGAGTCACAAAGCAAGTAAGTGACAGAAGAGGGGACAAGAAGAGAGAATGGGTCTTTGGCTTCTTTGACATAGGAAATTTCCTTACACTAAGTTAGGTCTGTACCTTCTAGGCAAATTATAATCTTGGGGAGGTACCTGGAACACTGAGATATTAAGTGATTTGCTAGGGTCCCATGGTCAGCTAAAAACCCAAGTCCTGCAACTTAAGGTCTCTAGGTTATTCTATCAAATTTCCACAATCATGAGAAGTCTCATTTTACCTGTCTCTTTCACACAAGATATGCCCATGTAATGGATCTGCTTCTTAGGACATGTGGATTTTTGCCCATGGAACACATCTCCCAGAAGGATTCAGGGCAAAGGATTGCATGAGGTCTGAAGATGATTTCCCAAGGGGTATAATTTGACACAGATGTCACTGTGTATGATCTTGATTAAGCCTGACTAAGCTCTAAGCAATCCACAGCACCTGCTTCAGCTGCCTTCTGTGGCCATTGGAACAAATTGTTCTCATCCGTCCATTCCACAGGGGGGAAAATCTTCACACGCTTGAGGTAGACACCCCCTCTCCCCAATTATATATAGGCCAGCTCCAGTCACCTTTTTTCACGTTGCTCCCCGTGGACTTCTCCAAAGCCATGTTACTGTTATATATGTCCTCACCATTCCCTTCCCTCTATCCTTCCCCATCTCCCCCTGCCTTTCCCAATGCTCACCAGTCATCTTGACTTTTGTCCTGCCACAGGAAGAGAGAGCAAGACTGATGCTTTTGCACAACTCAGCTTCACTTAAATCCAATTCATGAGCAAGTCAAGACATCACCTGTGATGTCACTGGTCCTCTTCCAAAATGAAGGATGAATAACACAGTGTATGAGGACTTTTTGAAGGTTAAGTTTAGAGAGACTGAGGGAGGTAGAGCAGGAGGAAGGTTACTACCATTAGCATGAATTTTTCCCCAGAGCTAGAAAAGGGAAATTAATAGCCTTTCATATACCTGAGTGGAAGTTGCTGTGGGGTGAACAAATTCCTTTTCAATTAAGCCAATGAAGAGGAATTAATGTGGCAAGCCAGTGGGGGTGGTGGTAATGTAGGTTATTACAGCCTTTTGAGCCAAGGTGAATAATTCTAGCCCCCAATGGCTTCTGAGTGTTGTGGATGCTTGGCAGGAAGGACTTCTGGTGATTACACATAGTTTTTTGTTTCTTTTACGGTGTATGGTGGGAGCCGGAGATGATGAGATTCTGTCCTATAGGAAGGCTTGGGAGAGAATTGAGATTTTTTTTTTTTCTGCTGTGATGAGCTAATCTGTTGCATGCATTTTATTCACCTTTTACATCACTTACTTGATGAAAATTCTGTTTAGGAAAATTAATTATCAAGGGTATATGGGATGGGTTGAGATGGGGAAAACGAAAGAGACTAGAGTTAGGGAGACCATCTTGAATGCTTTTGCAATAATAGAGGTATAGGTAAGATTCTGGTACAGTGGAAACAACTGGGATTCAGAAAGCCTGGGTACTCATCCTTCTTCTTTTACTACTATTATACTTGTGTGATCCTAGGCAAGCCACAACTTCTCTGTGTGTTTCCTGGTCTATAAAAAAATATTGGCTAGTCAAGCATGCTGGCTTATGCTTGTAGACCCTGCTACTGTGAAGGCTGAGGCTGGTGGATCGATTGAGCTCAAGATTTCAAAGCTGCAGTAGGGCTAAAGATGAGTTCGTGTTTCACTTAAATCTATCTGCAATATCTGGAGCCCAGAGGGTGGGAGGGAAAGGAGGAGCATATTGGCCCAGGCCAGAAAGGGAACAGATCAAAGCTTCCACACAGATCAGCAGTGGCCTGGGTGACATAAGTTAACCCTATGTCAAAAACAAAACAAAAATTGGCAGGATTTGTTTGACCTCTAATACTCCTTCTAGTTCTAAAAGTCTGTGATTCCAGAGTTTTAAAAAAATTACTTGCTGATTGCTCTCATCTCCCCTCCTCCCAAGATCTTTTGTGACCTTTAGTTTTCTTTCTTTCTTTCTTTCTTTTTTTTTGGTGAGGCAATTGGGGTTAAGTGACTTGCCCAGGGTCACACAGCTAGTAAGTGTTAAGTGTCTGAGGCCAGATTTGAACTCAGGTCCTCCTGAATCCAGGGCCAGTGCTCTATCCACTGCGCCACCTAGCTGCCCCAGACCTTTAGTTTTCAATCAAAACAATTGTGTCATTAGGCATTTATTAATTATGTCTGAGTTTTTGTTTTTTTCAGGGCAATGAGGATTAAGTGACTTGCCCAGGGTCACATAGCTAGTAAGTGTCAAGTGTCTGAAGTCAGATTTGAACTCAGGTCCTCCTGAATCCAGGGTCGGTGCTTTATCCACTGTGCCATCTAGTTGCCCCGCTGCCATATAATATTTACATGGAATCCCCTCTAGAGCTTTATTGATTCAGAGTTAAATTGAAATTACCTAATGTTGATTATTGATTTGCATATCAAACTTCCTTGTAGGTTCTTCCTGGGAAACTGCTAGAGGTTTGTTCCTGGACTGATTTACACATCAAAGGCTTCAATCAGCTTTCTTTTTTCCTGTAAAAATGATTGGAAATATTGAGGAGAATTGAAAATAATTTTTTTCTTTTCAAACATCATTCCTAGTTTAGTTGGGTAGAAGAATCAGGGGTGATGTACAATTTCTCTTGACTCTGGACAACTAGAAGAACTTGAAAGGATGAAATCATTGAAAATCATGGAAAGTTTGATTATCCTGTCTTCTAGACAAATTAGACTAGACACATAGGATAGGTTATAATAGATTTAAATGGTTCTTCTGAATAGAGCCTAGAAAAAGAAACAGAAATGAATAGTCCAAAGAGAGTCAACTCAACAAGTTAAGCACCTACTATGTGCCAGGAATTGTGCTAAGTGCTGGGAATACAAAAAAAGATAACCGAAAATGTCACCACTCCCAAAGAACTCACAGACTAATAGGGAGCAATATGCAAACAATTATGTACAAATAAATATATGTAAGTTAAAATTGAAATAATCTCAGAGGGAAGACACTAGCATTAAGGGGGACCAGAAAAATCTTCTTATAAAAGGCAAAATTTTAGCTGGTTTTGAAAAAAGTCAGGAAAGCCAGAAGACTGAGATGAGGAAGGAGAGAAGTAAGAAAAAGGTAAGAAGACACCAGGCCCCTGAGAGCCAATCAGGGTTCCTAGGAGAGAGAAGCCTATTCTTCATAGACACAATTTCCCCCTAAAGAACTTTCTTTCTTGGCCTCAGGATGGGAGATGGCAGTTTTGGGGATACAATAAGAAGACCTCTTAGAAAAGGGATGGTATCCTATATCAGATTGCTTGCCATCTTGGGGAGAGGGGAGGGAAGGGAGGGAGGAAGAAAAATTTGGAACTCAAAATTTTATAGAAAAGGGATGGCAGGGGGCAGCTTAGGTGGTGAAGTAGATAGAGTACCTGCCCTAGAGTCAGGAGGACCTGAGTTCAAATCTGGCCTCAGACACTTGACACTAGCTGTGTGACCCTGGGCAAGTCACTTAACCCCAATTGCCTCACCAAAAAAAAAAGGGGGGGGTGGCAGGTATGAAGTGGGTACTCAGGGGACCAAATGGTGGGAGTTCTTGAACTTCTGACTTGAGAAGCTGTAGTAAGAGTTCTTGAACCCTAGCCTTCTGGAGGGGTGGCAAGAGTTCTTGGATAACAGTTTGAGCACAGAGCTCCTCAGCAAGGGACTGAGAAAGTGCTGAAGAGCAAAAAATGGACTCTGCCCTTTGCTACTACTGAGTTATTTGGATGCTACAGGCCTTATGGGAACCCCAAATGCATTTCCCTTCTGGGGTTCACTGCAAACCCCTACAATAACACTGTAAGGCTGATGTCTCCTATAAGAGCATGGAATAGAAAGTGTATGTAACTCACTGGAATATGACAGGTTGATTCTCTAGAAACCCTTTGTTCATTTCCCTTGGGAAGGGGGTGGGGAGTAGAAGGGAGAGAATTTAATACTTAGGCTAGTATTTTAAGGCTGGAAGAGGACTGGAAGGGATACATAGTGAGACTCACCAGAGAAAAGAAAAATACTTTTATTGTAATAGGCTCCTACATTCTTCTGAGGAAATGAAACAAAAGTTATCCTACTGAATTCCAAAGGACTCATGATGGAAGATGCTCTCCACATCCAGAAAAAAGAACTGTGGAATATGAATGCAGATCGAACCATAATACTTCTATTTTCTTGTTGCTGTTTTTCTTTTTGTGAGGTTTTCCTCTTTTGTTCTGATTCTTCTTTCACAACATGACTGAATGCAGAAATGTGTTTAATGTGATTGTGTGTGTGTGTATATATATATATATATATGTATATATATATATATAAAACCTATATCAGATTGCTTTCTGTCTTGGGGAGGGGGGAGGGAAGAGGAGGGAGAAAAATTTGTAACTAAAAATCTTATAAAAACAAATGTTGGGGCAGCTAGGTGGCACAGTGGATAGAGCACCGGCCCTGGAGTCAGGAGGACCTGAGTTCAAATCCGGCCTCAGACACTTAACACTTACTAGCTGTGTGACCCTGGGCAAGTCACTTAATCCCAATTGCCTCACTAAAAAAAAAAAAAACAAACAAAAAAACCCCAAATGTTGAAAACTGTATTTACATGTAACTGGAAAAAAATACCATTAAGATTGGGGAAGGTGGGGGACAGCTAGGTAGCGCAGTGGATAAAGCACCGGCCCTGGATTCAGGAGGACCTGAGTTCAAATCCGACCTCAGACACTTGACACTTACTAGCTGTGTGACCCCAGGCAAGTTACTAAACCCCCATGCCCTGCAAAAAAAATATTGGGGGGAAAAAGGTTGTCCTATCACTGATATTCCTTAAAGGGAGGGAAAGAGACTTAGGAAGTGGGAACCATTTAATTCATGTCATTGGAGACCTATACAAAAGCTAAATCTGAAAGTTCCCAAGGGAATCTGAATGGGGTCCAAATAAGCAAGAGAGTGACTTTGTGGGGAGTCAGTGTAAGGCCAGAGTTTGGGGCTTGGGTGATGGGTTATACATATGTTTTCTCCTATTAAGTGAATAACTTTTTGTGATTTGAATTGGGGCTCCTTGATTAATGTTTTTCTTAACTGCTTATAAAATCCTCCCTACTGATGAAACTGGAATTTGACAAAAATGTTTCTAGGGGAATTGAATCTTTTTTTTTTTTGGCAGAGCAATGAAGGTTAAGTGACTTACCCAGGGTCACACAGCTAGTAAGTGTCAAGTGTCTGAGGCCAGAGTTGAACTGAGGTCCTCCTGAATCCAGGGCAGTGCTTTATCCACTGTGCCACCTAGCTGCCCCCGTAGGGGAATTGTATCTTAGCAAATTTCTCCCTACTGGCATTAAATAAATTCTATCAATCTGTACATAGTTTATCTTTTTAATTTTATTACTTCTAGGAAATTCCTTGATTTTTCTGGGAAAAAGGTAATTCTCTTTTAAAAGGTAATCCAATGACTCAGATTATTTCTCTAATTCTGTCATCTTTTCTCAAAATGTTTTCCAGGATTTTTACAGTTGAGTTGTTCTTTGTTCTTGTTTTCCTGCATGTTTTACATCTGTGGATTTGTGCTCCAATCTGAAAATTGCAGAATCAGAGCTCTGGTAAGATAGTGGAATTAGAGGTGAATAAAAACTCCAGCTTTTCAATCAGTGCCTCAGCTCATACTTTAATGTGAGTGTGATTTTATCAAGGTGGGTATTCCCTCCAACAGTAAAGATCTTGTGACCTATCAGTGACTGTTTGTCTTGTGTGGCTCTTGCCTGTGACTTCCCACAAATATACCACAGGAATTTACCTGACATTCTGGGAGGGGCCTTCCTCACTTTTTCTTCACATTAGAAGTATAGCTACACTATCTGAGTCAACCACCCCAACCCAAATCTCCAAAACACCTTCTGCCAAGAATAGATTAAAATGTCCCAAAATAATTAAAGGGAAGAGGAAAAAAGAAAGGGAGCAATCTCAGAGTCTCCCAAGTGAATAAAGGAGGAATGAAAAGCTACAACATGATGAACAAATATTGTTGGTTAATAAGAGCCTGAAGAGAAGGGGAAAAATTAACTTCAAGAACTGTCCAAACTTAGTCAATCAACAAATATTAAGTGTTTACTATATGCCAATGCCACTGTGACAGTGCCAGGAGCTGTGGATACGAAGGCAAAAATGGTCCCTGATCTCATGGAGCTCTTATTCTGAAGAGGAAACAACATGTAAATAACTAGATACATACAAGACATACACAGAGGTTGTGGAAGATGATCTCAGAGGTGAAGGACCATAAAAAATTTCAGACCATAATAAAAATCAATAAAAGTAAAACATGTAGTAAAACAAGGTAAAAAAAACAACACAACTATAAAAAACCTGGAACACGTTATGAGAAAAGATGACAGAATTACAACTTTGGAGTTCTAACCCTAACCCATCCTAACCCTAACACGAAATCATACAAACTATTGGTACTAGTTTAAAAATGAAAAATAGAACAGTGGGACAGACTAAACAATAATCATTAACAATTGAACTCAACCCAATATTTGATTAAACACAAGAGGGGGCGGCTAGGTGGCACAGTGGATAAAGCATGGGCCCTGGAGTCAGGAGTACCTGAGTTCAAATCCGGCCTCAGACACTTAACACTTACTAGCTGTGTGACCCTGGGCAAGTCCCTTAACCCCAGTTGCCTCACTAAAACAAAACAAAACAAAACAAAACAAAACACAAGAACATAAGCTCTGTAGGGAAGGACTCCCTATTCAATAAGAACTGCTGGGAAAACTGAAAAATTGAAAATTGCAGTGTGGCAAAAAATAGGTTTAGATGTTGATATTATAGCATATACCACAATAAATTCCAAATCAACATGAAGCTTTAACTTAAATATAAAAGATCATATACAAAAATTATTAGATGGATAGAGGTATCTTTCATAACTATAATGGGGAAAATTCCTTAGCTGACAAGGGGTAAAGAAGATCAGAAAATGTAAAACATAATTTGGATTACATGAAATTGAAAAGTTTTGGCATGAACAAAATAAATGCAGCTAGGTAAGAAGGGAAAGTTGATTGAGAAAAAATTTTTGTATCAAATATCACTGATAAGGGTTTCATATCTAAGATATAGAAAGAACTAACAAAACTATATAAGACCATATGCCATTTCCCATTGTGTAAATGTTCAAAGAATATGAAAAAAAGTTCTCAAAAGATGAATTGATAGCTATTAACAATATCTCTCTAAATTACAATAATAAAAAGAGAAATTCAAATCAAATTCAAATAAAAACATCTCAAGTTTTATCTTACACTTTACAAATTGGAAAAGATGGAGATAATACTGCAGAAAGATAGGATACTAATACGCAGTTGCTGGAGCTGTGAATTGGTCCAAGAATTTTGGAAAACAATTGGATTTAATTTTTAAAATGAAGTTGTTAAAATGTCCAATACCCTATAACTGATTGTTCCTGTGGTTTAGGCATTTACCTAAGGAGATCAGGCAAAAAGAAAGGTTTCAGTATATCTCAAGAGAGTCATTGTGATACTTTTTGTTATAGAGTAGATAGCTACTTGAATATAATGGCATATTACTATGTTGTAAGAAATAACAAATATGAAGAATTCAAAGAATCATAGGAAAACTAATATGAAATGATACAGAGTAGAAAACAGAACCAATTAACCATACATATGTATGTATGTATGTATATATCAATGTATATATCACAATATTGCATTTTTTGTCAGATTCTGTTAGTGTGCTGATTCTCCGGCCTTTTAAAAATAAAACTTTCTAAGATTATAAATTGCAAAGAAGATGCTGGACTGCATTGAATGGGGGAGTTTCCTTAACAGGAATTTCCTATACCAATGAGATTATAAATTCAATTCCAATTTTTATTATGAGAAGACAGCCTGGGAAAGGAAAAGATAGCAGATATGTTGAGAAATGATTGTTTTGTCATAACAAAATAAACCAAAGAAACGTGATTTCTGAGGGTGTTTCCCAAACTCCTATTTAGAGGAACATAAATGCTTTTCTTTTACTTTAATTTTTTCCCAAATTATTTGAATGCTCCTTCTGTCAGTGGAACCTAATGATCACTGAATTTAAGCTGAAACCAGGATATTGCTGTTGAAATAAATTAAATGATTTAAACAGTCCTCTGTGCATTCAGAATGTAAAGTACACCTAGGAGATACAAAATTGTATTGTCATCAAATTAATTTGTTTTCCAAGCTCCAAATTTAATTTGAAGCCTGTTTCATTTCATCAATAGATTCAATTGAAAAGGTTTTAAAAAGAATTTTGTACAGAGAGGAACCAAAAACAGAAATAGCAAATGCCAGAGCAAATAATAATCTTTGCAGCTGATCCACATTCTGTTGCTTATGATGCTTGAAAGTATTTTTCAACAACTCCTCATGGAATTGGCTCTTCCATAGTCTGGTCTCCAGGCTCATGCTCCTGGACTTTTCTTTGTCCTTCATGCCCCATAAACTAATCCATTCCCGCACCCTGACGATTCTCTGACTTTAATGTTTCTCAGCATTGCCCCTCAGTCACCCCAAGGGACAGTGTTCTAGCCTAGATTATTGCTACTCTCTTGTAAATGGTCTTCCTGTTTCCAGTTCATCATACCTTTCTAAAATAATCTTCCTAAAACATTGCTTTCATGTTATTCCTTTTTGAAAACTTTCCATTTAGATAAGATCGAAATTAGACAGCTAGCTGGGCCCTTAAAATCCTTCCCCTCCCCCATATCTTCAGCTAAGCCAATGTGCTCATTCTCCTCAGCACTGGACTTGCTACGTACATAAAATCCTGAAGCTTTTGCTATAGGGAATACACTCTTCTTTCCTCTCTGCCAAGCCAAGTTCATCACCAAAACCTGAACTGGGACTAACATCCTTTAGGAAGCCTTTCCCGATTAGTGTAATGATGCCTATACAGCAAATAAAGCGCTTCCGAGCTTTTCATTCCATTAAGTGCTGGAAATGTAAATTGTCCAAATCTTAAGAGGAGGAAAAAAAGAAATTGGGCTATGTTTAAGAAATGATCCACAATAATTCTACTGAGTACAGGGAACCCCAATTCTATTTTTTTTCTCATAAGAAGTCAAAGCAACAGAGTAGAATGACTCTTTGTGACCTCTAGTGGGCGTTTTTCAATCCTACCAAATTCTAAGTAGGGGACAAAAATTCTTTGAGCACCCAGTCCCAAGAGACTGTGAAACCGTAACACCCACTTCAATAAACGATTTGTTTTTCTACTTCTGTGTTTTGCTACTAAAACAGTTCAGGCACTGGGAGATCTTTTAGCCGCTGGTGTCCCAATGAACAGCCAAGAATGTGGGAGGTAATTCAAGACAAGGGAACCCAGCAACCTTGGGGACAGGCCAAAGTCTAGATGCGCCTTTTTTTTTTTGAGGCAATTGGGGTTAAGTGACTTGCCCAGGGTCACACAGCCAGTAAGTGTCAAGTGTCTGAGATCGGATTTGAACTCAGGTCCTCCTGACTCCAGGGCCAGTGCTCTAATCACTGCACTACCTAGCTGCCCCATGCGCCTTCTTTTTACAGCAGAATCCCTTAGGGACTCCTTAGATCTCTAAAGGTAAGCACCTTCCCTAGGTTTTGGGGTACTAAAAGCTGCAATCCATCAATGTATGCTCAGGAAATCAGGACATTACGAAGCATAATAATGTAACTCACTTCAAGGTTTGCAGAGTACTTTCCTCACAAAAAACCCTATGAATATCAACTATAATCACCCCGTTTTGAAAATGAGTGAATTGAAGCTGAGAGATTAAGTGACTAGCCTGTGGTTATAGAAGCTAGTTAGGGACAGGAGATTTGAAGACAGTCTCCAGACTTGGGGAGCAGCCCTCTTCCCCCTCTTTGGAGTTATCGGAAAAAGAGAAAAGAAAAATAATCCATATTTCCCCACTACCAAGTCCACGCCCTTTGGGGCTTTTCTTGCATTCTGAAGGGGGTGGTAATGAGAAGGTCCTACTGAGGATCATTGCCAATGTGCTCGCTCCATTTTTTTAGGGTTCTGCGGAGGAGTGTGCTTGTGGAGGCGGGAGAACTGGTAGGAGCGGCTTCTCTTTAGGAGAAGAGAGGAAACTGAGGGAAGCAGCGCGGGCAGTAGACACTGACGGATGGATGCTTTGATGTGTGCGCGCTCCCTCTCTCGCTCTCTCCAGCACACATTACGTGGGTCTCTTCTGAGCGGGGGAGGGAATAGAAGAAAGTCGGCAGGAAAAGCTAAGACTGGGGTTTAGTCACCGAGAAATTCATCGGGGACGTTCCAGAACCCCAGCTTGGCTCAGGAACACAATTTTCTGGAAAAGGCGCTTCAAACGCCGTCTGCCACCTCCCTCGGGAAGCCCACTCCCCAATCCGGCGCCGGGGTCTGGGCATCCCCAGCTCTTCCCGGGAACCCCTGGCACTGGGAGTCTTTGGCGGCTGCAGCGAACACGGGTTGTTCGGCTCTCGCGCCCGCTGCTGGCGCTCTGAAGAGGGCATGGGGACTGGCAGCTTCCCCGACAGTCCCCAGTGCTGGGCGGGGAGGGGGGGTCGGGTGCCCCGTCTCATCCTCGGGAGCTCCAGGTTCAGCTCCTCATTTCATCCGCCTCTTGCTCCCCCATTCCCCGGGTCTACCACTTCTCCCATTCCCAATTCTGGCACCAGCTGAAGGATTCTCCCTTCTCTCTCTCCGGGTCAGCAGCAGCCCCGCACAATGCCAGTCCCCGCTGTCCCCTCCCCGCCCCCCAATCTCCTCTCCCACCAGCCGAGGGTTTCCCCGACTGTGTCTTCATTCCCAGCAGCAGAGGGGGGTCTACCCGTCCGTGGGAGCCGCTGGCACTGGCTCCGGGACCTGCCACGGAGGGGTGGGCTGACGCCGTGGGGAACAGGGAGCCCGGGGAATCCCGGCATGCGAGGGGGGGCTGGAGTAAGGTGGGGCCGAGAGGGGAGGGAGGGACCGAGAGGAAAGGGGAGGCTGGGGAAGGAGAGGAGGAAGCGGAGCTGGGGAAAGCGAGGGGGCCTGGGGCGGGGAGAGGAGGGAGGGCCGGGAGGGAAGCCCCGCCCCCGCCGCCTCTATCCTCCCTCGGAGGAGCCGCCTCGCCGACTCTACCTCTGCCTCTGCCTCTGCCTCAGGACTGCTGTTGGCTGCAACCTTCGTCTGAGGGAGCAGCCCTGGGGGCGTCGAAGAGCGCTCCCCTTCCCAGACACCCGGCATCTCTTCTACCCGAGCCCCCTCATCCCCTCTGGGGCTGCAGCAGGGGGGACGGCGCCGACGGGTCATCGGTCCCGGAGGGCGCAGCTCTGACCACCGAGACATTTTTTTGCATCGAGGCTGGAGGCAGGCTCACCCCCGTGGGGGGTGCGAGAACTCTGAAGGGCAGAGAATATTGGGGTACGGGCAGGGGAGAACGGCTGAAGACCGGACCTCACCATCCATTGCCTCTGACTCCCGTGAGGTCAGAGGAGCTCCCACCTCCTGCCATCCTTACTCTCCCCCTTGCAGGCGGCACTTTGCTGGGGAATTCCGTAGTGCGTGCCCCGACCAGGAGGCCGTGGGCGGTGCTGGGGGTGGTTGCGGGGCGGCCAGACGCGCCTTGCAGCCCCGGGAGGGGGGAGCCCTTGGGGACATCCAGGAACGCACGCCCCTGCCCAGCAGCCGTTGGAAGACTCAGTCAGTCTGTTTAGGGGTCCCCGACAGCACGTACTCCTCCGGACAGGCAGTTACTCCGCGCAGTTCGTTGTGCATTGAGGCAACCCAACTGGTGGGGAACGAGGAGAGCCCTGAGCCGACGGGCCAGGCCCGGGGCCGCCGGCCATGACCTTGGGCCGAGGGATGGCTTCGGTGGTGCTGAACGTGGGCGGCGCCCGATACTCGCTGTCCCGGGAACTGTTGAAGGACTTCCCACTGAGTCGGGTGAGTAGGCTACACGGTTGCCGCTCCGAGCGGGACGTGCTCGAGGTGTGCGACGACTACGACCGTGAGCGCAACGAATATTTCTTCGACAGGCACTCGGAGGCCTTCGGCTTCATCCTGCTCTACGTGCGCGGCCACGGCAAGCTGCGCTTCGCGCCGCGAATGTGCGAGCTCTCCTTCTATAACGAGATGGTCTACTGGGGTCTGGAGGGCGCACACCTCGAGTACTGCTGCCAGCGGCGCCTCGACGACCGCATGTCGGACACTTACACCTTCTACTCGGCCGATGAGCTGGGCGCGTCTGGCCGCGAGGAGGCGCGGGCTGCCAGGGGGTCCGAGCCGGCGGCCGCCAAGAAGCGCTGGCTAGAACGGATGCGCAGGACCTTCGAGGAGCCCACATCCTCTCTGGCCGCGCAAATCTTGGCCACCGTATCGGTGGTGTTCGTGATCGTATCTATGGTGGTACTGTGTGCCAGCACCCTGCCCGACTGGCGGGCCGCGGCTGTGGATAACCACAGCCTGGAGGAACAGAGCAGGTACACCGCCGGCCCTGGGAGGGAGCCTTCCGGGTAGGATGCACCGCTGCTTTGCCCTCTCCCCAGTGTCCAGTCCAGTGCAGTCCAGTCCAGTCCAGTCCGTCTGTCCAGTTTCTCTGTTCTGTCTGCTTGCCGGACTTCAGGTCTCCAACCCTTAAATAAGCTAAAGGAAAAAGGGGGTCTTCCCTTGCACTTCTCTCACTATGCCTAGGCATAATAAGGAGCCCAAGCTAGGACAGAATAGGACACAGTGAGTACAGTGAATAAGATGTTATTAAAATGATTCCTTTTCAATTTGAGAAATGATTCCTTTTCAATTTAGCTATTTGCGAAAATTCCCCAAGTCCTTCGTCAGAGAAAATTGTTATTGGAGACAGAAACCACCTTTTTCTGTAATTAAGGTTTCTTTTTTGTAGGAAGCAACAGGTTAATTGGACTTCTAAACGTCTAGCTTCCTGATTTAACACCTTAGCCTTGAGCTAAGGGGACTTTGAATTATTTGCCCATTTTAGTCAGTTTGAAAGGTTGCAGGCTTGTTAAAGTGAAATGTGGTACACTGTTGAACAATCTGTATGCTAAGCCTTGGGCTTGTGTGCTGAAATTGAATTTTTATATCATAGAAGAGGCTAACTCACCAGCACGCCGTAAATAATGTGTATCCTATCCTCCCACCTTAAAAAGTTTTATTAATGCAGTCTTCTTGTTGCACTAGTCAGTTCCCCAAATGCCATCCTAATTCCTTCTCCCTTCTTCTCCCTTCCACCAGCAAAGTATTTAGAGAACAAAGCAACTGTCCCTACTGTGACATCAAAGATTGACACTGGCCTTCAGTCACACTTACACAAAGGAAAAAACGACTGGCAAAGAAGAACATTTAATCCTACCCAAACCCTTATTAACTGTGATGAAAGATCAACATTTCCGGTTTCCCTAAAGCTTACTTTGCCCTTTTTATGATGATACCATAATCCTGTGTTTAGGCAGTGCCTGAGCAAAGAAAAGCAGGGTATTTATTTCACATGTTTAATACTGGTACCTTAGTGTCAGGAATTAATGTAAAGTACAGTTGTACCTTCTAGAAAAGAATGTGTGTGTGCATGTGTGTATGTGTATGTATGTATGTATGCATGCATGCATGAATGTATGTATGTAGAATCATAGATGGAAATAGAGGGACCCAAAAGTGACCTTTAAGACCACAGGCTACACAGATGGAAGGGAACTATGATTCTCATAATGAAGAAACAGGCTTTCAGAGAAGTGGCTTGTGCTAGGTTTCAGCGGGTAGTCACAGCTGAGTTTAAACCCAGGTCCTCTTCAAATCCAATCTATTTTCTTACTTCACCATACTGTCTCAATTCTAGTTTTACAGCTTTATTTTTTACAGATAGGACAAATACAAAGAATTCTCAAAAATATGCTGTGCTTAAACTTCAAGGCTGCTAGAGCTTAGTTTCCCTCATCACCCATTAGTGTTAATCACAGAGTACATAGACTCATTTCATCTTTCTCTAATTGAGAAGTGCTGGTTTGCCTTACAATTAAAGAGTATTTATTTTACTTATAAATATTTCTCTTTTTTTGGAGGAAAGGGGCTACATAAATCTAATAAAATTGTCTAGAGTCAAAGGGATGCCATTTTGTGATGAAATAAAAGATGATATACTTTGAGAAGAAATTCATTAGACTAGCCATTTAGTTGAGTGTTTTAGGAGTCTTATGTTTTCAATTTACATATAAGAATTATCTAGATAGATTAAAATTCGACTAAATGTTTATTTACTTTGTGCCAGGAACACTGCTAAGTGTTGGGAATACAAATGCATAGAAGTAAAAAAAACCACAATTCTTTTTTATTTATTTATTTTTTGGTGGGGCGATGAGGGTTAAGTGACTCGGCTCCTCCTGAATCCAAGGCCAGTGCTTTAACCACTACACCATCTAGCTGCCCCCTAAAAAACACCATTCTTGTCCTCAAGGAGCTTGCTACAGTCAAGTGGGGGAAGACAACATATAAAAGGGTGATGAAAGTGGAGGGGATATGGTGTGGAGGCCTGGTTGTGGGTAGGAGAAGGCAAAAGAATGCTCATCTTTGAGAGCCAGGGGACACAGGTGGCAGAGTCCAATATCTACTTATATTTCACCCTACAGTAAAATTATTGTATATATTCAAGCATACAAAAAGTCTTGATTCTTTAGATGGGTAATGTAAGAAATAAAGAAGAAACACATCATAAGAAAGTGACCGGCCTGGGAATGATTTGACAATATCAGCAGAATTCCAAGGATATGTTTGGTTGCTCTATACGAGAAAAATAAAGTGGAGAATGAACACCATTGTTGGTACAGATATCGAGAGGTCTGGCTAATGGCCATATATAATAAAGAAAAAGAACCAAACTTCAAAAAAAGATTTGCAGGAAAAATGTAAGTTAACTAGAATGTGAAATGGACTTCATTTAGTAGGGTCAGATCTATGCTGGAATGCCTCAAGGGCAGAGGGGACCGCTGATGTATTGTCAGTTGGTCATAAGGGAACAGAAGAGGTCAAGGAGAGAAGCTAAGATACAGAGAAAGAAAGAAAAGGAAGAGAAAAGGGTTAGTGTGTTTTTATAACATTTAGATGAACGTTTCTTTTTTTTTATAGATATCCAGACATTTCAGGTGAAAGAACCTTTTTCTTGACTTACCCAGTTTCTATGATGTGCCTCCTTATTTGCATCTTGTATAAAGTACAAACTCCTTAATTTGGCATTTCAAAACCTTCACAGTGTGGCTGTAGTCTATTCTGCTTTTCAGCTGCTCTGAACTACTTGCTGTTCTCCTGACTCAGTCCATCTCCCCCCTTTGCAGCTTTGCACAGATGCTGTGGTCTCCCTGGAATGGCATCTCTCAAACCCTTTGTTTCCTCTAAGGCTTAGCTCAAGATGCTATCTTTACAGGAGCACCCCCCCCCCCCCCGCCCCCACCTCCTGTCCTGATCCCTCTAGCTGCTAATGCTCTCTTCCTCTTCCAATTTGTATTTTCAATCTGTGTAAATGCTTCTTGAGGGCATTGGCTATTTATCCTTTCATCTTTTTATGCCTACCATCCCTAACCAGATAGACCAGCACAGTGGCTGGATGATTTTTATTTGTACAGTTGGGCTCCACTTAAGAAAACTCTGTATCTAAAAGACAAAATAGGTTTATTAGAGTGACAGCTTGGCTTATGGAGGGTGTCTTCACTTAATAAACAAATTCACTGGTTCTCTCTCTCTCTCTCTCTCTCTTTTTTTTTTTTTTTTTTTTTGCAGGGCAATGAGGGTTAAGTGACTTGCCCAGGGTCACACAGCTAGTAAGTGTCAAGTGTCTGAGGCTGGATTTGAATGCAGGTACTTCTGAATCTAGGGTCAGTGCTTTATCTGCTGCACCACCCAGTTGCCCCCAACTAGTTCTTTTTTACTCCACTAATTCTTTTAAAAAAGATTTTCCCCTAACATTTTTTATTGTTGTTTTAGTTGTTTCAGTCCCAACTCTTTGTGACCCCCTAATTCAGGCTCCTATTATTTCAAAACTGAACTGTTGTAATTACTCTCCTATTTTGGCTCCATCCCTCTCTCTCTTGCTTGTACTCTATCTCTACAACACCGTTAGATCTATTTTCTTTTAACTGCTTTGTTTTTGCTCCTCCCTTGTTCAAAGCCTCCGTAGTTCCCTAATGCAAACCCGATGAAATAATTTCACATTTATAAAGTACTTTTAGGTGTCCAAAACACTTCCCTCAAAATGTTTCTTGTGAAATAGTATAAGTAATGGGTCCATTAGTAGTGTAAGTAATAGATGAAGACATTAGGCCTTGGTGAGGATAAGAGACTTGTCCAAGGTCCCATAGTTAAGTGAATATTAGAACTTAACTGTGAATCCATGTTTACTCGATTCCATGTCTAGTATTTCAACCATGCCATTCAGTCTCTCAGATAAATAAAGTAAATAAAAACTTACTCTGGCCTTCAAAGTACACTTCCATAGTGTGATTCCAAGTTTCCTTTCTAGCCCTATCTCATTATCTTCAGTATATTGTATAGTGGACATTTTGCTAGATGCTTGAGTATAGGGAGAGATATTTAGTCCCTGCCCTTTGAGGTATTTACAGTCTACTAAGGGGATAAGTAAATACAGGATAATTTAAGGAAAGGAGAGAACATTAACAATTAGGCTTATAAGGAAAGTAGGAGGTAACACCAGAGTGAGTCATGGAGGAAGGTTCAAGTTCTAATTCTGGACTAGGGCACTGTTAGTAGAATGTAAAGGGAAAGAACGTATATGAGAAGAACAATCATTTCATAAGAGCCTACTATGTTCAAGGCACCATCCTGGATGCTAGTATGCAGCCAATAAACAAATACAAGATAAAGCAAGGTCATTTGAAGTGGGAAAGAGCCTAATGACTGAGGGGACCAGGAAAAGCTTCCAGTAGGAATTGATGCCTGAGCTGATTTGTGAAGGAAGTTAGGGATTTGAAGAAGTACAATGGATGGATGAAGGATTGACAGGACTCTGTTTGGAGTGGAGGATTGGGCTCAAACCCCAGTTCTGCTATTTGTCATTTTTTTGGGGGGGGCGAGGCAATTGGGGTTAAGTGACTTGGCCAGGGCCACACAGCTATTAAGTGTTAAGTGTCTGAGGTCGGATTTGAACTCAGGTCCTTCTGAATCCAGGGCTGGTGCTCTATCCACTGTACCACCTAGCTGCCCTATTTGTCATTTTTTGTTTTAGTTTCCCCACTTTAAAACAAGGGGGTTTGATTTGATGACAGATATTCTATTTGTGTGTGTGTGTGTGTGTGTGTGTGTGTGTGTGTGTGTGTGTGTGTGAGGCAATTGGGTTTAAGTGACTTGCCCAGGGTCATGCAGCTGGTAGGTGTTAAATGTCTGAAGCTGGATTTGAACTCAGGTCCTCCTGACTCTAGGGCCGGTGTTCTATCCACTGCGCCACCTAACTGCCCCTATGACAGATATTCTAAGTGTAAATCTTTGATCATGTGACTTGATGGCAGCTTGGCTATGAGATGAAGGAATGCAGGAAGGGAGGGAGGGAAGAAAGGAGGAAGGAAAGAAGCATTTATTAAGCATCTACTATGTGGCAGGAGCTTTACAAATGGTATTTCATTTAATCCTCGCAATAACCCTGGGAGGCAATAATAGTAATAGCTAACATCTATATAGTATCTGAGACAGCTAGGTGGTTCAGTGGATAGAGCCCTGGGCTTGTACCTTGTCAGGAAAGTATGAACCCAAATCTGGCAGTTCATACTCACTAGCTGTGTATTCCTGGGCAAATCACTTAAACTCTGTTTGCCTTAATCTAATAGAGAAGGAAATGGCAAATCATTCTAGTATCTTTGCCAAGAAAACCCCATGGACAGTATTGGTATACTGTGATCCATAGGATCAGGAAGAGTCAGACGTAACTGAACAACAACAAGTATAGCACCTGCTTTGTGCCAAGTGCTTTACAAATATTATGTAATTTGATTCTTACAACATACCCAGGAGGTAGGTGCTATTATTATCCCCATTTTACAGATGAAGAACTTGAGGCAAACAGAGGTTAAATGGCTTGCTTAGGGTCACATAGCTAGTAAGTGTCTGAGGCTGGATTTAAATTCAGAGCTTCCTCATTGAGCCTAGTGCTTTATTCACTCCCTTAATGAGTGTTTATTGACACTTAATCCATATTGTGGATAAAGCACTGGACCTGGAATGAAGACATTGGTTTGAATCTCATTCAGATACTTACTGGTTGTATGGCCTTGGACAAGTCACCTCTGAACTTCTTAAAATCAGGGAGTTTAACTAGATTGACCTCTAACATCCCTATCAAATTTAAATTTATGATCTATGAGGATCATACTACATTTCCAACCTCATTACTCCCCTTCACTCACCCTATTTTCCAGCCAACTTTTTTTTTTATTTTTGGTGAGGCAATTGGGGTTAAGTGACTTGCCCAAGGTTACACAGCTAGTAAGTGTTAAGTGTCTGAGGTCAGATTTGAACTCAGGTCCTACTGACTCCAGGGCCGGTGCTCTATCCACTGCACCACCTAGCTGCCCCTTCCAGCCAACTTTGATCTTGCCAACCTTGTCTCCTTGCTTTTCCTCACATACAAAACTTCACCCTCCAGTCCCTTTGTACTAGAGATTCCCATGTCTGAAATGCACCCCTCCCCTTCTAATCATCATGGTTTAGAATCCCTGGTTTTCTTCAAAGCTCGGTTCAGACACCTCTTGGTCCAGCAGGCTTTTCTTGGCTCCTAGTACCTTCCCTCCAAAATGATTTCTTTTGTCTATCTCTTGTATCTTCTTGTACCTTGTATATCTGTGAGAGAATAGAAGTCCCATGAGAGGAGTCACTGTCTCATTTCTGCCCTTGTATCCCCAGTGCCCTCCTGGCACAGAATTTTAACTTCTGAAGGCTAGGCTAAGTGAGCTGTGAAGCAATGATTTCTTCTCCCTTTTGTTTTTTCTCTTCTTCTGCTCCACATACTCTACTAATTGGCATCCTTTAAAAGATTTTGTTCATTATACTTCTATAAATGTTTTTATTGTTCTCTACTTAATAAATCTTACCCGCTTTCATTCAATGTTAAGAACATGCTCCTTAGAGCTCCTATATTGAAATTTTGATCTTAAATGTTGATTATATTGTTCATAGTTTTTTGGCTTAAAGTCATAACATTTTAAAATGAAATTTAGGAGGTAGTTGTAAACCACTTTCTATGTAAAAGTAGTACTTAAAATTGGGAATCTGTCATTTGACTTTTTAGTTGAAAACCATATTTCATATATAAACACATATATTTTATGCATATAAATGAAATGCATGTTATTCATATACATACATATATACACATACTTATCTACCTTAGCTACCAGCCCAGCAAGCTCTGAGTCTATGCTTTAATATACACATATACACACATATATGTATACACACAAACACACACACACACACACACACACACACATATATATGGCTAAAGCATGGACTCAGAGAGAGTTTGCTGTGCTGGTAGCTAAGGCAGAAGATACTCCTGTGAAATCTCCATTGCATGGCAGTCATTGCAAGTCCAGAGTATAGTCCTCAGGAACTTGATTTTTTTCATCTCAACTGGAGATGCTTTGGTCATTGGTAGATGATTCCCATCACTGAAACTTCCACAAGATGGTTTTGATAAACTAGAATGTCGATTTGTTTATTTACAATGAAACGTATAATTTCCAAAGCAGTGGGAGCACTTCCCTTAACTGGAAGTTAGCATTGATATTCTCATCTTAGGAAAATATACTTGGAAAATGAAAGTATGAGTAGATAATTGCATGGTGAATACAGAATCTGAAAGAGAGGGAGGTGACCTTAAGGGATGTTTTGTTGTAGTGGATAGAGTGCTGGACCTGGGGCTAGGAAGTCCTGGATTCAAATTTTGCCTCAAACACACTCTCAGTGACTATGGACCAATCATATAACCTCTCTAGATCTCACTTTTTTCATCTGTGGAATAAGGGTTGGACTCAGTGACCTCTGAAGTCTCTCCTAGCTTTAAGTCTATGGTCCTTTGGTCACAAGCTAGTAGTGTCTTCCCTCCCAAATTACTCTGTCCTCAGCTAGAATAATCTAGATCACTTTTTAATTTTCTTTTTTCAGGGTCAGCCTCTTGTGTTGATTCAGTAGAAATTACTATGAAATTGCTCAGTTTTCAGATTTCCTTAGCATTCACCAAATACATCTGTATCCTGTATCCTTGTGATGGATATGGGTCCATTCCTTGGGAGAGATTCAAGGGAACATATGGACAGAAGTCTCACAGGATAAGAAGCTGTGGCTGGATTGTGATCTGCACCATGAGTTTGCTGAAGTATCAGAGATAGATATGTTATAATTTGTAAAATTATGGCCTGTTTTACATTAGTTACATTTTAAATGATTCCTTTTTATAAGAGACACCAAAAGTCTTTGCTGAGATGTGGGAAAGGCCCCAATCTTATTAGTGGGATGCTTATAAACCATTTCCTAGGGTGAATTACTTTGGTAGCTGGATAATCTCATTTGTTTTATATTAATTCTTAATAATATGTTTTGGAGGCTAACTTTTAACCTTGTTCTGAAATATCTACAGCCCCCAATGCACTGACCTTGTTTTAAATATTCAAATAAATTGGATTATTTGAGAATTTAATCATATACATGATCCATGATTGTGATAGAATATAAATCAGGGTTTCAGTGAAATTCTACAGTAGCACAACAGTACTCAATGACAAATAGGCAAAATCTTTTTTTCTGCCAATTTTAGAACTCACTGTAAACATTGCTCATTTGTCAATCCCCTTACCCCTACTAAAGCACTAAAAGTGCTCATTTCTTTTCAGAAAGCAAAACATTTTTGGTGTTAATCTTAAATATTTTAATATTATGTAAATGTTAATTTTTACAACATATGGAAATTCCAAATCACTTCTAAGTAAGATATGACATTTTGATGGTATTATATAGAGTTAGATTTTTTTTTTACAATGCTAAAACCCATACTTGATTATAAAAACGACCCAAATTGGCCTTCAGAGACATAAAGAGCTTTTTTTTTCCTTTTTGCTTCTCTGAAGTGCAGCTTTGCCTCTTTCTTGGCTGATAATAACTTGGCTGGTTATACCTTCTAAGATACATTTGAACTCCTAAAATAAAAAAAAAATTATTTCATTTTTCCATCTGAGGGTTGTATTTTTTTTTTTTACTAAATATAGGGGTTGAAGCAGTTATGCATATATGAATAATTTCTTAGCTTATGAACAGTCAGAACTTGTTAACATTTGAAATGTACAGGCAAAGCAAATATGGAATTGAGACAATTATCTGAATATTTTAGACCAAAAAATACTTTGGAAGAGAAAAAGTTTGCTTAACCTTATCCACCAATGGCTAGTTTGCTAAGCCTTTTGCCTTCTGGTATTTTTATATATGACAATATAAGTCAACTGATGACTTAGGTTTCTTCTTACTTGGATTTTTCAATATAGCTTCAGAATTGAATAATGATAACATTCATATAGGACTTTAGAGTTCAGAAGGCACTTTACATACATTATTACATTTTAAGCTCCCAACAACCCAGGAAAGTTGGTGCCAGAAGTGTTATTATCCCCATTTTACAGATAAGGAGACCGACGTTTAGGAGGGTTAAGTGATGTCTATGGCCACAATAGTTTAGGGTCAGAGGCAAGGTTTGAATCTAGATTTCCTTCATTTCTAATCTGGGACTGTACACCATGTAGAGCAGATTCCAATGTTCAAATAGGTTGTATTACAAAAGTTTATAGGACATTTGCAGTACTCAGGTCTGTTGTACTATTCATGCCATACTTTCAAATATTCGAATCTCATTGATTCTGGAGTTCACTCCAATGATGCCAGTCAGAACCCATCCATGTCTGCCTTTCGTATTCAACCCTTAAACATGTCCTCCCAGGAGTTTGCCACAGGTGGTTCACCAAACATAGGGGAAGCCTTCCTTATGGGTTTTTCTTCTTGGCTGCTCTACTCTGCACTTCTGTGCAAACCATATCATCCTTCAAGATCAAATTAGCCTTGATACTTACACCTTAACAGTCCCCTCCACCCCCTGGGACCTCTGAATGGAGGATAGATCAAAGAGCTCCTCCCTAAACCTCCATTTAAAGATGATCTCCAGGTCAACTATCTCTTCCTTCCCCACCTGGCTACATTACTTGGGACTTCATCATGCCCCCACCTTCATTCCTCCTCCTTCCTTCCCCAACTTTGATTCTTTTTTATGTTCCCCCACCCCATAAGATTGTAAACTCCTTTAGTGCAGACTGTTTTTCTTTTTAGTATCTGTGACTCTAGTACTCAGCACAGTGCCTGGAACACACTAGGCATTTAATAAATGTTTGACTGACTGATTGGGGCCACCAGTGGAACCCTCTGGCCAGCCTCCATTCATCCTTAATCCTTAGCTCTCAGTATGTGATTATCCCATCCTTTGTCATGTAGCTCTTTGATGACATCCTTTACTTCTTTTGTCCAGAGGTCTTTGGGTCTTCTGTTGTAGCCTGTTCACATCTGCCATGTGCCTTTTCATTACCCTCAACTTTAGTTCTTTGGGGCAGGGGTATTCCAGGCATTGCCTCCATACAGCAATACCATTAAATGTTTGTTGAAAAGATGAGCCTTAGCTGATATGGGAAAAAAAGTTTTAAAAATGCTTTCCAATTTCCTGGAAGTCATTTAGCTTGCTCTCCTCCTTTTCAGTTACCTGCCCCTGTTCATCTGTATTGTTAACTGTTCATCTATATTGTCTTCCAGATATACATACTGTTGAACATGCTCTATAGTATCTATTCAGAAGCATGTTGAAACTTGAGCAATAGACCTTCTTCATCCATTTGTTTTGTCCTGCATGGATGGCCAAACTCTTTTGAGTGATAATAGATCTTTCCCAGAAATGTCTCAGTAGTGTTGTGGGACTCAATGCAATCAACATAATGTCATCTGCAACAGAAACATCTGGAGAACCTCACTCTCCACTGAGAATTCCTTCTTATTTGGGACTCTTCACTGGATTTCTTCCATCACATTGACAAATGTTTTTGGCCAGTATATCTCTCCTTGTTTTTTATACTTATAGAACCTGATATTAGAAGGCGAATGAACAAGGTTATTTTTATTATAACCTCCAAGAAATCTTTAATGATCTTGATATTTGGACAGATGACACCTTGTTCTAGAACAGCCTATAAGGTGGTGTTTTGTTCTACTGAGTTGAATGGTTTTTTGAAAAAAAAAACACAATAAGCACAAGGGTATCTTTTGTGCTCAACATCTTTCAGTACATTTCAAGACGGTAAAGCTGGGATTGAATATCATTTGTGAAAACCTTTTTGTTCCCTCTTAAGACCCTCGTAGAGGGTAAAAATCATTATCCTAATGAGTTTGTATAGATGAGAAGTTAAGGCTATAGTTAGTTGTTGATGTGTTTCCAATAACCTTATTTTATTATTATTATTTTCTTTTTGGTGAGGCAATTGGGGCTAAGTGACTTGCCCAGGGTCACACAGCTAGTAAGTGTTAAGTGTCTGAGGCCAGATTTGAACTCAGGTCCTCCTGACTCCAGGGCTGGTGCTCTATCCACTGAGCCACCTAGTTGCCCCTCCAATAACCTTATTTTGATATTATTAATTTCCAAAATTTTTTGTACACTACTGGCACCTTTCATTCCTTGAGATATTTTGGAAACGCCCTGAACACCCCCAAAACTGTATCACCTCCAGCACATATTTTCTCAATCTATGTTTAATCTAATTTAATGCTTTTACTGTCTTTGTTTTTTTCTGATGCTTTTGTTACTTCTTCTGTAAGCATTTCAGGCACTGTGATGTTAGGGACCAAGTTTTATGGTTCCATAATCATTGATAGTTAAAACATTTTGTTGTAATAAATTTTGTAAATCTTTTCTATTTTTCTTCTATTTGTAGTGATTTTTCAGTTTTCATTTTTTAAATGTACTTGGAATGATTTTGCTTAGTTGGCTATACTGCAAACTTTCTTTGGACTGATTTTACCATCCACTGTTTCTCTCTGCTTTATGAGTTGACATTGTTCATAACCTCCCATCATCCTTCTTTGTAGGATTTTATAAATTTATATTCTAATTAAGTGTTGCCTATGGAAGGCAACTTCATTTTCCTGTAAGTTAAATATTTACTGACTTTCTGGGCTCTTTATTTTCCCCATTGTAAAAATTATTTTATATTGGTTTAACTTCTGGAAAATATACTGGTTGGCACCAGTGACATTTCTGTGATCCATTTTTATACTCTTTTTTAAAAAATAAAATTTTATTGATATCTTTTGTTTTTATTTCACCCAAACTTCCCTTCATCCTTTTTCTTACCCCTTCGTAGAAAGCCATCCTTTACAACAAAGAATTTTTTAAAAAGGAATAAGAAGCTGGGCAGCTAGGTCATGCAGTGGATAAGGTACCGGCCCTGGATTCAGGAGGACCTGAGTTCGAATCTGGCCTCAGACACTTGACACTTACTAGCTGTGTGACCCCTGGGCAAGTCACTTAACCCTCATTGCCCCACCCCACCAAAAAAAGAAAAAGAAGATGAGAAACCTAACTGATTAATACATTGAAAAAGTCTGACATTATATGCAGTGTTCCACACTGGTAGACCTCCTGCCTCACATCTAGAAAGGAATGAAGGAATGTGTCTTCTCATATCTCTTCTTTGGGACCAAGTTTGTCCTTTGTAATTTGGCAACATTCTTTTTTTTGGTAAGGGAATTGGGGTTAAGTGACTTGCCCAGGGTCACACAGCTAGTAAGTGTCAAGTGTCTGAGGCTGGATTTGAACTCAGGTACTCCTGACTCCAGGGCTAGTGCTTTATCCACTGCGCCACCTAGCTGCCCAACATTCATTTTTTAAAATTGTTTTGTGGTTGGGTTTTCCCCCTCATTTTCATTGCAGTATTATCATGTATGTTGTTTTCTTGGTTCTGCTTGCATCATATCACATAAGTCTTTCAATGATTCTATGTATTCATCAACTGTTGTTTTTTACATCACTCTAATAGTTCATTAAATTAATGTAACACAATGTATTTAGTTGTTTTCCAATCTACAGGAATCTATTTCCTTCTAGTTCTTTGCTACCTCAAAAAAAATGCTGCTATATATATTTTGACGTATTTTCAAGCTTTCTTTTTATTAATGACCTCTATTACTAAGAGTGGAATCTCTGAGTCAAAGAGTATGGGCATCTGAGCCACTTTATTTTTATAGTTCCAAATCACTTTCCAGAATAGTTTTATTAATTCACAGCTCCACCAACAATGAATTAATGTGCCCATCTTTCTACAACCCCTCCAACACTGGACCTTTCTGGTTTTTTGTCATCTTTTCCAACTTTCTAGATGTTAGATGAAACCTCAAAGCTGTTTTGTTTTGTATATCTCTTATTTTTAAAAAAATAATCCTTTCATATTGTTAAGTTTGTATTTCTACTTTTGAGAACTGCTTGTACATTTGGTCACATCCATTTGAGAATGACTTCACTTTTTATTTTCTATATATCTTGTTTAAATAGTTCAAGGTCAAACATTCTTAGCTGGATGTCTTTGGAATATAAATCTAGCAGTGGTATTGCTGGATCAAAGGGTATACACAGTTCTATAGCCCTTTGGGCATAGTTCCAAATTGTCCTCCATAATGGTTGGATCAGTTCACAACTCCACTAACAGTGGATTAGTGTTGTATTTTTCCACATTCCCTCCAACATCCAACATATTCCTTTTTTGTTATATTAGCCACTCTGATAGGTGTGAGGTGGTACCTCAGAGTTGTTTTAATTTGCATTTCTCTGATCAAAAGTGATTTAGAGCATTTTTCATATGACTATAAATAGCGTTGATTTCTTTATCTGAAAACTATCTATTCATATCCTTTGACCATTTCTCAATTGGGGAATGACTTTTTTTTTTTTTATAAATTTGACTCAGTTCTCTCTACATTTGCGAAATAAGGCCTTTATCAGGGATACTTGTTATAAAAATTCTTTCCCAGTTTTCTGCTTTCTTTATAATCTTGGTTGCATTGGTTTTTTGCAAAAGCTTTTTAATTTTATATAATCATAATTATCTACCTTACATTTTTAATGTTCTCTATATCTTCTTTAGTTCTAAATATTTCCCCTGTCCATAAATCTGACAAACTATTCCATGCTCTCTTAATTTGCTTATGGTATCACCCTTTATGTGCAAATCATGTATCCTTTTTGAACTTATTTTAGTATGCAGTGTGAGATGTTGGCCTATACCTAGTTTCTGCCATACTGTTTTCCAATTTTCCCAGAAATTTTTGTCAAATAATGAATTTTTGTTCCAAAAGCTTAGATCTTTGGGTTTATCATAGGCTAGATTACTATAGTCACTTACTATAGTATAATTCATACCTATTCTATTCCACTGATTTACCACTCTATTTCTTAGCTAGTACCAGGCTACTTTGATAATTACTGCTTTATTAAACTACAGTTTGAGATCTGGTACTGCTAGACCACCTTCTTTTGTATTTTTTTTCATTGATTCCCTTGATATCCTTGAGCTTTGGGGTTATTTAAGCATTTTATTTCTTCTTCTGTTAATCTAGGTAATTTATATTTTTACAAGTATTCATTTCATTTAGATTGTCAAATTTATTGGCATATAATTGGGCAAATAACTCTTAACAATAGTCTTAGTTTATTTTTCATTGGTTGTGAGTTCACCCCTTTCATTTAAAAAAAAAATTTGGGGGGGGTGAGGCAATTGGGGTTAAGTGACTTGCCCAAGGTCACACAGCTAGTAAGTGTCAAGTGTTGGAGGTCAGATTTGAACTCGGATCCTCCTGACTCCAGGGCCGGTGCTCTGTCCACTGTGCCACCTAGCTGCCCTTGCGCCACCTAGCTGCCCCACCCCTTTCGTTTTTGATACTAGTAATTTGGTTTTCTTCTTTCCTTTTTAAAATGAAATTAACCAATGGTTTATCTATTTTATTGTTTTTTTCATAAACTAGCTTTTAGCTTTATGTATTAGTTCAGTGGTTTTCTTTCAATTTTATTAATATCTCCTTTGACTTTCAGGATTTCAAAATTGGTGTTTAATTGGTATTTTTAATTTATTCATTTTCTAGGGTTTTTTTTTGGTTGCATGACCAATTCACTGATCTGCTTTTTCTCTATTTTGTTGATATAAGCAATTAGAAATATAATTTTTCCCCTAAGTACTGCTTTGGTTCTGTCACATAAATTTTGATATGCTGTCTCACTGTTGTCATTTTATTTAATGAAATTATCAATTGTTTCTTTCATTTGTTCTTTGACCCACTTGTTTTTTAAGATCACTTAATTTCCAATTAATTTTTAATCTCTCTTTCCTTTGTCCATTATTAAATGTAATTTTACGGGGCAGCTAGGTGGAGCAGTGGATAGAGCACTGGCCCTTGAATCAGGAGTACCTGAGTTCAAATCCGGCCTCAGACACTTGACACTTAATAGCTGTGTGACCCTGGGCAAGTCACTTAACCCTAATTGCCTCACTAAAAAAAAAAATGTAATTTTATTGCATTATGATCTGAAAAGCATGTGTTTACTATTTCTGTTTTTTTGAATTTGGTTATGAGGTTTTTATGTTCTAATGCTTGGTCAATTTTTGTGTAGGTGCCACGTTCTGCTGCAAAAAAGCATTTTTTTTCCCATTCAGTTTTCTCCAGAGATTTATCATATCTAACTTTTCCAGAATTTTATTCACTTCCTTAATTTCTTTCTTGTTTATTTTTGGTTAGATTAATCCAGTTCTGAGAACAAAAGGTTAAGGTCCCCCACTAGTATAGTTTTATTATCTATTTCCTCCTGTAGATGCTATACCATTTGGTATATAGATGTTAAATATTGATATAACTTCATTGTTTATGGTACTTTTCAGCAAGATATAGTTTCCAGCTTTATCTCTTTTAGTAACATTTTTCCTCTTGCTTTGTCTGAAATCATGAGTGGTACCCCTGCTTTCTTTGCTTTGGCTGAAGCATAATAAATTCCATTATAGCCCCTTACATTTACTCTGTGTGTATCTCTCTGCTTCAGATGTGTTTCTTGTAAACAAAATATTGTAGGAGTTGGGTTTTTAATCCATTTTGCTATTTACTTCCGTTTAATGGGTGAGTTAACTAACTGTATATTTTCCTCCTTGCCATTTTTCACTTTTTTATCCCCCCCTTACTCCACCACCATTTCTCTCCTCACAAGTTTTTTACTTCTGATCACCACCTTTTCCAGTATACTCTCCCTTTTATCAGTCTTCCCACCCCCTCCTATTTTCCCTGTCCCCTTTTTTCACTTCCGTATAGGGTAAGGTAGATTTCTATATCCAACTGAGTGTGTATGTTATTCCCTCTTTGAGCCAATTTTGATGAGAGTAAGGTTTAAGCTTTGCCTGCCACACCCCGCCCCCCATATTCCCCTCCATTATAATAGCTTTTTTGCACCTCTTTTATGTGGGATAATTTACTCCACTTGATCTCCTCCTTCCTTCTACCTTTTTCCAGTGCAATTTCTTTCTTACCCCCTTTATTTTGTTTTTGTTTTTTGTTTGTTTTGGTGAGGTAATTGGGGCTAAGTGACTTGCCCAGGGTCACACAGCTAGTAAGTGTTAGGTGTCTGAGGTCAGATTTGAACTCAGTTCCTCCTGAATCCAGGGCTGGTGCTCTATCCACTGCGCCACCTAGCTGCCCCTTAGCCCCTTTATTTTGTTCCTTGGGGTATCATTACATCAATATCACCTTATGTCTATACTTTCTGTCTTTATAGACACCCTAAAATTGCCCTTATAAGTAATAAAGTTATTAAGAGTTATAAATATCATCTTGCCATATAGAAATATAAACAGTTTGATCTTATTGAATTTGTTTTGTTTTTGTTTTGTTTTGTTTTGTTTTTTATCTTTTTGTGTTTCACTTGAGTCTTGTATTTGCAGGTTAAATTTTTTATTCAGCTCTGGTCTTTTAATGAGAAATTCTTGAAAGTCCTCCATTTAGTTAAATGTTTACTTTTTCCCCTGAAAAATTATATTCAGTTTTGCTGAGTAGGTGATTCTTGGTTGTAAACCTAACCCTTTTGCCTTCCAGTATATTGTATTCTAAACTCTCTAGTTCTTTAATGTGGAAGCTGCCAAATCCTTTGTAATCCTGATTGTAGCTCCATGATACTTGAATTGTTTCTTTTTGGCTGCTTGCAATACTTTCTCCTTGATCTGTGAGGTCTGGAATCTGGTTATGATGTTCCTGGGAATTTTCATTTTGGGTTCTCTTTCAGGTGGTGATTGGTGGATTCTTTCCAATTATTTTTTGCCCTCTGGTTCTAATATATCAGGGCAGTTTTCTTTGATAATTTCTTGAAAGATACTGTCCAGGCTTTTTTCTTTTATCATGACTTTCAGGATGTCCAGTAATTCTTATTTTATAATTATAAAATAATTCTTATTTTAATATCTATTTTCTAGGTCAGTTGTTTTTCCAATGAGACATTTCAGATTTTCTTCTTTTTTTAATTTTTAAATTTTGTTTTGTCATATCTTGATATCTCATAGTTTCAACATGTTCTATTCTAATTTTTAAGGAAATATTTTATTCAGTGACCCTTTGTACTTCCTTTTCCATATGGCTAATTCTGTTTTTTAGTTATTTTCCTTGGTAAATTTTTGCCTATATTTTCCCATGCTATTGACTCTTTTTTTTTATGATTCTCTTGCATTACTCTCATTTCTTTTCCAAATTTTTCTTCTACTACTCTAATTTGCTTTTTAAAATCCTTTTTAAGTGCTTCCAGGAATTCTTTTTGGGCCTGAGACCAAATTATATATATTTTTTGAAGCTTCACCTATAGCTATTTTGGCACTATTGTCCTTTAAGTTTATGCCTATTACCATAGTAGCTTTTTCTTATGTTCTTGCTCATTTTTATGCTTTTTTGGGGGGTGACTTGGTTGAGGGTTGGGGCCCCCTGCTATTTGGTTGTTATAGAAACAGAATCCCCTTGCTGGTAGGCTCCAGGACCAGGATCTCACTGTAGGCATTGAGGGCAGGCCTTCACCACGGTCAGCAATGGGGTCAAGGCCTTCCTAGTGGCCTATGCTAGGGGGTGGGGTGGGGTTTCTGGTTTGGGGCCTTCCTATGCTGGCCCAGACTACTCACTTGCCTAGGGGGCAGATGGTTTACAGGAAATAGGGCCTCACTGGTGGATTGCCCCAGGCTTAGAGTCCTACTGTAGGTGACCTCCTGTGAGGTCTACTGTAGCTGCTACTGCTGCTGCCACCTCAGGTCACTGCTAACACTGCCCTGGCCTCTGCTGCTGCTGCTGTTGGACTTCACTCCCCTCCCACCCAGTTAAGAGAGCCCTTGCCTGTGCTGCTGGAAAGCTGATTCCCTGCTCCTGGAACAATTCAGAGACATTATTTAGTTGTTTAGAGGGGAAATTTAGGGAGACTTTGGGGAGTTCCTTCCTCATGCCACCATCTTGGCACTAGAAGTCTATTTTAATTTTTTTAATTAAATTTCAGTCAAGAAAATCTGTCTTTTCTCCCTCCCAAACCTCCACTTAAGTCCCCAATGAGAAAGAAGAAAAACACCCCCCCCCCATTGAAAATGTATAGTTAAGGGGCAGCTAGGTGGAACAGTGGATATAGTACCGGCCCTTGAGTCAGGAGTACCTGAGTTCAAATCCGGCCTCAGACACTTGATACTTACTAGCTGTGTGACCTTGGACAAGTCACTTAATCCTCATTGCCCCAAAAAAAAAAAATGTGTGGTCAAACAATATAAATTCTTCCCATTAGCTATATAAAAAAAAAGTGTTACTCTGCCCTGAGTCCCTCATCTCTCTTATCAGGAAGGGGGTAGCATGTTTCATCATAATTTTTTTCATCATAATTACTCTTGAACTATGGTTGGGCATTGCATTAATCAGAGTGTTAAAATATTTCATTGCTTGTCATTACAATAAGACTGTTATATTATAATAGTAGCTAGTATTTATATAGTGCTTTAAGGTTTGCAAAGCACCTTAAAAATATGATCTCATTTTATCCTCATCACAACTTCAAGATATAGATACTACTATTGTCCCCATTTTATAAATGAGGAAACAAAAATTAAGTAACATGCTCAGGGTCATACAGCTAGTGTCTAAGGTCAGATTTGAACTCAGGTCTTCCTGAGTCCAAGTCTAGCACCCTGTCCAATGTGCCACTTTGCTACCTAAATTGTTCTTCTGAATATGCTCACTTTACTCTGAATCAGTTCATAAAAGTCTTTCTAGGTTTCTATGAAACCTTCCCCTTCATCATTTCTTATAGCACAATAGTAATATATCACATTAATTGTTTAGGTATTTTCCAATTGATGGGCATTTCCTCAGTTTCCAGTTCTTTGTTATTGCAAAAAGAGTTGTTATAAATATTTTTGTACATGAGAGTCCTTTTGTTCTTTCTTTTATGTCTTTAGGGTATAGAACTAATAATGGTATCACTGGGTCAAAGGGAGTGCACAGTTTAATAAGTTTGGGGGCATAGTATTAAATTGCTTTCCAGAATGACTGGGCCAATTCCCAGTTCCACCAAAGGTGCTTTAATGTACATGTTTCCCTGCAGTCTTTCCAGCATTTGTCATTTTCCCTTTTTGTCAACTTTTCTAATCTTCCAGTTCTTTTTTTTAAAGAATGTGTTCATAATATAGAAATGTGAGGCTTCTTCTGTTAATCAACATATCTTTGAGGTTTTTCCTCAATGTGAGATCTTTAGAGTACTAACAATCAAGTTAAATTATTGACCATCAAAAAACTATTATTCTTAGTACATTCTGTCTAGGTACAGTTTGGGGCATACTTGGTGGTGATGTTGTCCTCAAGGTATCTGTAAACCTAGTGAGAAAGAGGTAGTAGGTAGTGTGCCCCAACTAGAAGTCTAGTGAGGAGGGTAAAAATGTTCTGTCAGTTGACTTATCCTGCCCTGTCTCTCACTAGCCATGACTAGAGTCTGGCCATGTTATTCTTCTGACCCAGTCTAGAAGCCTAATGTGGAAGCAGGCAGTGTTTATCCTGGTCCCCCTTCACTAGCTGAAAGTGGGGCCAAAGCATCTTGGTCTGGAAGCCTAGTAAGGCAGTGGGGGTGCCCTCACCAACTGAGAATTAATTTGGAAATCCAAATATAATCTATGTTAATTCATCCCCTGGAGCCTCATCCTTTACTAAGAGGGAATAATACCTCCTGTCCCCTTAAAGTAGGAGGTTTGTTTTTTGTTTTTGTTTTTTTGAAGGGCAATGAGGGTCAAGTGGCTTGTCCAGGGTCACACAGCTAGTAAGTGTCAAGTGTTTCAGGCCGGATTTGAACTTAGATCTTCCTGAATCCAGGGCCTGTTGATTTAGCCACTGCGCCACCAAAGTAGGAGTTTTTAACACTATTTTGTGTCATGGACCCCTTTGGCAGCCTGGTGAAATCTAGCAACCTTCCTTCTCAGAAAAAGGTTTTTATTTTTAAAAATTCCTAATCGAAAGAAACAATAAGTTTCAGTTACAATTAGTGAAAATAAAGATGTAACTTTTTATCCCACATCATACCCCACCCCCAAATGTACCCACATACTCCATGCTCCCTGGCTTAAGAATTTGTACTTTAAAAGAATTAAAACCTCTTCCCAGACTAATATCCACATTGACATTAATCACATAAACAATGATATAGGCTTGTCTGATATATATTTTTTGGTGTTTGACAGATACGTAGACATATATAGAATGCAAAAGGAGGTACAGTCAGGAAGTAAGCAATTTTAGGAAGCATATTTGCTTTTGACTAGCAGCCAAGAAGGACAAACCTCTATCTGTTTCTCCTTCTGTGTCTTCTTCCCCTAACTGAGCAGGAAGTAGAGGGGGAAGTGAGCATCCCATCAGTTTCATTTAATGCCATATTACAAGAGAAACTCTATCAAGTTCTAGAAGAAGACAAGGAAGGAAGCTGTCATACAGAGATCAGATGTGTGTTTGACCCTGTGCCTCTTTCTCTTTTGCATGGTGTATAAGATGGACGATCATCCAACTTTTCTCTTTCCAGATTCCTAAAGCTAATTAAAAAAAAATCACAGGTTAGTGAACTCCGGGACAGAACCTATTTGGCTAGTCTCAAGTATTGGTGTCAATGCTTCCAGCAGCCCAAGAACAAAAGGCTTACATTCTTTCCTGGGACCAGAAATTTTAAAGTCCCTTGCAAAAAGTCAGCCAGGGTATATTTGCCATTTGTGATTGTGTAGCACAACTGGTAGAAAACACATCAGCACTTAAAAATAACAAGAGTGATTATCCCAGAGGCTCAGGTAATCAGCCCCATAATATTTAAAGCAAGCGTACCTTAACAATGCATGCAATAGATATAGCTCATATAGGAAGAGCACTTCAGTGCTGAAATGTGTAAATTACCTTCAGGACATAGAATGTACATATCTTAAAACAACATGCATATCCATATCACACAGACAACTAATAATAAACAGGAAAAGACAAAGCTAGCTAAGTATAAAAAATCAATAGGCCTGAAAAAAGCCACCATGAATGTAATCATTAGCATATATGCAAATAAACAATGAATAAAATCGTGAATAGCTGAGACAGATGTAGCTGTACTACAAATACAACAGAAGTGTATAAGCTAATAAACAATCATAAAATAAGAAAATATAAACATAAGCGTACAATTATATATATACATCAATAAGTCTGCAATTACACGTAAGGCAGGCTTTACACAAGCAAGCCCTAGTATTGTCCCTTGTCTACAAGGGACAAGAAACTGCTTTTGGTTAACTGGTAACAGTATAAATTTAGCTAGTCATAAATGGAGTGAGTCTAATTCTTTTGCAATCTGAGGGCCTTTCTGCCCCCATACTCGAGCTGGTTGATGGTATGGGTTGTTATCATCATCATTATCCTAAATATAGGCTTTGTTGTTTAGTCATTTTCAGTTATATTCAAGTTTTTGTGACTCCTTTTTTTGGGGGGGGGTGTGCACATTTCTTGTCAAAGGTACTGGAGTGGTTGGCCATTTCCTTTTCCAACTCATTTTATAGATGAGGAAACTGAGGCAAACAGGGTTAAGTGACTTGCCCAGGATCACACAACTAGTGTCTGAGGCTGGATTTGAACTCAGGTCTTCTTGACTCCAGGCCTGGCATTGTATCTGCTGCATCACCTAGCTGCTCCTAACTATAGTCACACTTCTCTAAATTGGAACTTGTTGAAGTGGCATTATTTCCATGCTCTGTAGGCTCTGTACCTTAAGAGGCTTAATAGCTGAATTTCTAGGCAAGAAAGGAATCACTTCCTAGTTCAGTCTCCTGTATAAATTGAGATTCCCCTCAATTCCAGGCAGTTGTTGGTAATGGAATACATTTTCTCCACTAGAAATGTCACTCAAAGCCTGCATCTGATTCAGACAATTTAATTAGTGGAAGGTCTCTTTTTCCCAGAGTTTACTGTGGTTGTGTCCACTGCTTGTCTTTATTCTCATCAGAAAGTCCATCTAGCTCTCCTATGAGCAATAAGTGGTTGTAATGAATTAGATTTATTGTACCCTATTACTTTCTTTCTTTCTTTCTTTCTTTCTTTCTTTCTTTCTTTCTTTCTTTCTTTCTTTCTTTCTTTCTTTCTTTCTTTCTTTCTTTTTTTAAGTGAGCCAATTGGGGTTAAGTGACTTGCCCAGGGGCACACAGCTAGTAAGTGTTAAGTGTCTGAGGCCGGATTTGAACTCAGGTACTCCTGACTCCAGGGCTGGTGCTCTATCCACTGCGCCACCTAGCTGCCCTGTACCCTATTACTTTCTAAGGCTATTTTCCAAGCAGGCAAGTTGCTAGTTGCTGGCTATCTCAACAGCTTAGTCTGGGACAGCTTTCCATTACTCTGGTAGTCTATGTAACTTGAACACCATAGTTTCTTAGAGAACTCACCTTCTGGGAGGTCTTGAAAACATTAATGACAACATAATGTTCTTAACCTGGTGGGTCATGAACTTTAAATATAAATAGATAATAGTATCTCAATTTAATTGGTTTCTAATTCTATGCATTTTATTTTACACATTTAAAAGCAGTATTCTGAGACGGGATCAGTGGACTGACATAAAAAAGGGAAAGGAGGGCAGCTAGATGGTGCAGTGGATAGAGCACCGGCCCTGGAGTCAGGAGTACCTGAGTTCAAATCCGGCCTCAGACACTTAACACTTACTAGCTGTGTGCCCCTGGGCAAGTCACTTAACCCCAATTGCCTCACTAAAAAAACCCAAAAAACAAACAAACAAAAAAAGGGAAAGGACCCTTGCATTAGGACATCATGTCATCATATCTTTTTTTATTTTTTTTATTTTTAGTGAGGCAATTGGGGTTAAGTGACTTGCCCAGGGTCACACAGCTAGTAAGTGTTAAGTGTCTGAAACCAGATTTGAACTCAGGTACTCCTGACTCCAGGGCCAGTGCTCTATCCACTGCGCCACCTAGCCGCCCCCTCATTATATCTTTTTGCAAGAGCTTTTCTTTCTTTTATTTTTTTTTAGGTTAATTTTGTCAATTAACCAAACATCTATCTTCTCTCTGTCCTTTTCTCCCCCGACCTCATGAAGAAAAAATAAGTAAAAAAGCCAAACTCTTGCAACAAATATGCATAGCCAAGCAAACAAAGATTCTTGTATTGTCCACGTCCTAAAATGTGGCTCATTCTGCACAATTAGCTCATATCCTTTCTGTCAGGAGGAGGGCAATATTCCTTATCATTGGTCTTCTGGAGTTATGGTTGATTGTCACGTTGATCAAAGTTCTTTAGACTTTCAGAATCGTTCATTTTTACTCTGTTGTTGCTATTGCATAAATTATTCTGATTCTGCTCACTTCACTCAGCATCAGTTTTATAGAGGCCTTCCTATGTTTCTCTGAAACTGTTCCTTTCACTGCACAATAGTATTCTATTCCATTCATATACCAGAATATGCTCAGACATTCCCAAACTGATAGACATCCCTTTGGTTTCGAGTTCCTTGCCAGCACAAAAAGAGATGCTCTAAATATACATTTATACATATAGCACCTTTATCTTTTTTTTTTATTTGTCAGGGTTATTCTAAGTTGAATTCATACTAAGCATTTTTCAGGCAAGAGGAAAAGGTCATATTCATGCAAAAATTATGTTACTTAAATGTAATGGAAAACTATTATGCTATAAGATGTTGTTCTTTGATCTCCTGATGGCTTTGTGGATTTCAGAACAATATGACATTTCTTGTTATTTTTGTTTTGGGTTTCTTTAAACATATATGAATAAAGGAGATCATTCAGTGATGTGGTGATAGCAGCATAGTTCTTTTCTGGGAGGTGGGGTGGGGCAATGAGGGTTAAGTGACTTGTCCAGGTTCATACAGCTAGTAAGTGTCAAGTGTCTGAGGCTGGATTTGAACTCAGGTCCTCCCGAATCCAAGGCCAGTGTTTTATCCACTGTGCCACCTAGCTTCCCCCAGGAGCATAGTTCTTAACAAATTTGTGATAATAACCACCAAATCTTAGATCTTGAAGATTCTGAGGATTTGGCCAATTCAAGAGCATCTCTATCTTTTCTGGATCACTTTGATCCATAAACTTAACAGAAGTTCTGCAAAACTCTCACATGTTCATTGATAGCTTCAGACCAACTTTCTCCATCTGATCGAAAACCTTAAATGGTCTTTGTTCACATTCTTTGGTCCAGTTATCTAGACTACACAAGCCCATCCAGATAATACATGTCTTCAACTGTTTTCTCCATCACTTGTTGGAAAGTGTCCCTGAGATGCTTTGAGTCATCTGTTCAAATTGGTAAGATCCTGCCAGGCAAATGAAAGTAATCTCTTTGTCTTCTTTGGCAATAGGAATTTGATAGTATCCTTTGTGTAAAATCAAGAATGAGAACCTTTGGCTGCCTAGCAGACAGTCCAGAATATCTTTTTTTTTTTTATTTATTTTTTTTTTTTTAGTGAGGCAATTGGGGTTAAGTGACTTGCCCAGGGTCACACAGCTAGTAAGTGTTAAGTGTCTGAGGCCAGATTTGAACTCAGGTACTCCTGAATCCAGGGCCAGTGCTCTATTCACTGCGCCACCTAGCTGCCCCAGTCCAGAATATCTTAACTCATTGGTGCATATTTGCTAATCCACTTAAATTCTTATGTTTGAAGTTCAGTAGTCTACACATCTTCCTTTCCATTCTTCTTTTATACCTTTACTCTATGTGACGTGTAATGGCTATTCGACCCTGTTCCACTAGATGCTTTCTGAAGTCTGACATTGCAGATAAAGTAATCTTTCTGGACTGTTCTCAGAACAACCAGGAGTCAAATAATTTGATTTCATAGATTGTTCCTGAGCACACCTCATACCCCATTCATGAGGTGTGAACATGCTTATCCTTTTGCTGTGCTTCTGCCTCATCTGCTCCTTTCTGTCTTCTGGTGCCCAGGAGTCATCAAAGTCAAATAGCTTAGAATCCACTTCTAAATTTGAAGACCTGCTGCTCACATGATGTTCATTGCTACACTTGTTTCTAGTTCCCTGTAGGCTTCTTCATAGGCTGAGTTTATTGTCAAATATATGTGTTGCATTCCCTTACTAGTATTTTGAATAGAGTAGAATTGGTTCCAGTGAGTGCTGATACTTGAGTAAAAAGTGATAGATCTAAATATACCAAAATCATGGAGTTTACCTTCCTGTTAACACTAATAACTTTCTTGGGAAGAGAAGGGACTAAGCATTCACATAGCATCTGCTGTGTGTCAGGCACTGAGCTAAGCTTGTTCCAAATATTATTTCATTTGAGCCTCGCCATATTTGAGTCCTGTGAGATAGGTGGTGTTATTATCCTTATTTTACAGTTGAGGAAACTGAGGCAGACAGAATTTAAATGCTTTGTTCAGGGTCACACAGCTAGTAAATGTCAGACTGCATTTGAATTCAGACTCTTCCTGCCTCTAGTCCCAGTGTGCTCTCCACTCCCAAATATGGGTAGTCTATATCACAGTCCTCCAAGTCTAGGTCCTTTCATAGATTATAAAGTTACTTTCCTCAAGTGTCTCATATATTATGATTGGAATATAATAATCACTTGGGTTCCACTGTTTAAGACAGAAGTGCAGTCCATATCCTCAGTTTTCATTTTAATTTCTGTAAAGGGTCCTAAGAGTCCAAATGGAATAGTCTCATAAGATATTGATGATGGGGTGATTTTCACTATGCTTCGGGTATGGGGTGACATCTTCCTCTCATTCTACCTCCTTTTGCCAATACTTACAAGTCATTCCTTCCCCCAGCTATGTATATTTCTCTTGGGTTAAGGCATCAATTTTTATACTCTTGGATGTAGGAGGTAGGGTAGCAGAGATGGTTCCTATACCGAAAAGATTCCCAACTTGGATCTGTAGTCTCTCTGGGGGAAAGCCCATTGGAGACAAAACAAAATATGAAGGACACAAAAAGTGAAAATAAGATTTTAAGTGCCGATGGGGAGGGCAGGGAGAGAAATCAGTGAATTAGCACAAAGAAATTTAAACTAAGCAACCAAGACATGAATGAATGAATGAAATACAATATCTTCCAGCCAGCATCAAACAAAAGCTGGGGTAGGAATCAGCTCAAAACTCAAAACCATCACTAAAAGCTCCACTCACAAGAAATAAATAAAATAATAATAAAAATAAAGGTTAAATCCCAATAGCAGGAGGGAAAGTAACAGGAAATCAGAACGACATTTTAAAAATAAATTCCCAAGAAAGAGTATCACACATGTAATAATGGTCACATGTAGTTCATGTAGGAATTGGGAAGTCTAGGGAAGAGAGCCCTGAGATTTCCCCACGAGACCGTTCAAGGGAGATTGGATGAGGATACTTCAGAGGCTCAAGATGCTTTTCCTACACAAGCTCTCATTTGCTTTAGGGGCGTATATAGATAATTAAATAGGATTACATATAGATTATTTGATATTATATAGATTATTACATCTATTAGGTCTAAGGGCATATAAATTATGGTGTATATTCAAGTAACACCCTGTTGCAATAATTTGTTCATGTAAGATGAGGGACAATATAATAGTTCTCCCACTCCTGCTTTAGGGACTTTTTATTAGACAAAGTCACAAATTCTTAGAGCCTTAGTTAGGAAAAGTCTTAATATTTCGGCAGATGTTTGGCTCTCTTTCTTAATTTGCATTTTATCTATCTCTAGTTAACCCTGACTTCTCTGTGGTTGAGGAAAAATTCAGGTTATTAAAAAAGTTTGGGTAGAGAAGGAGCATAACATATTACTATGCTTGTTTATAGAGAGGCACTGGGAGGGGAAGATGAGGAAAGAGCAGACTTTTCTCAGAATTTTCCTCATACCCTAAGGATGATGATTCAACTGGTGGTATCATCCTGAGTTTTCTGCTCTGAGATGCCTGTAGGGCTAATAGTCTTCCTCAGCATCTCCCTTTTCTGTCACAGATCAGTCCCATTTTTTTCTTTCTTTCTGCTTTTGGTGGTTGCTGCTGGGCTGCTGTTTTTTTTCTGGCTGAGTTCTGATTTCCTATTTTATAGAAGACCCACAGGGCATGCCTAAGTTTCCTTAGCCCATCTAAATGGTTTTTTCTGTCAATTTAATTCTCTTTCAGTTTTTCAGGACTTTTCACATGGAAAAATGTTTTTCACACAATAAAGTCTTCACACAAACTTTCAAGTCTTTGACTGATCGGTTAACTGAGACTTGTTGATACCTTGTTAAGGAAGAGAAAGCTTATCACTTACTTAAAATTGAATGAGTCAGTTTGATTAATTTATTTCTTCAATACCTGATCCTTACACTTTTATGTTTTTTCATGTATGGAAAATTTGCATTTGGCTAGGGGATATAGGTAAAATGCTCTTGCTTATGGGAAATCTAAATAGAATCCATATCTACTCTACACCAGCAACTTTAGCTCTTACTGAAAGATTAATATCTCCTGTTACTTTAAAGGGTCAAAACAAATTCCTAGATTACTATATATCTATATCTATATGTATATATGCCAGCATTAATTATACAAATTAGGATGTCAGCATTTACCAAAACTTTTGGGGGGCATTTAGCAGACATCAAATGTGAAGGAGGCAGTCAAGAAATAAATTATGTGAGTAGCACTGGCTGCTCTTGGCTAATGGCTAAAAGGGATGGGCCTCACACTCTTTCCTTTTGTGTCTTCCTCATCCCTTCAGTGTCTATTATCACCATCACACAACAGCTCATCAAAGGTCCAAAGAAAAATAGGAAGAAGAACATATATGCAAGAGGACTGAAATTACTTTCACTTCATTTAGCTCTGATACATTTATCAGGCGAAGGCACCTCACATTTGTGAACATGGCCTGGATATCACCCTGGGTGGGAAGTCTGTTCAGATTGACTAAGGAAACCTGATATAGAACACGAGATCAGAACCCAAGATCCAAGATGAGAAATGACAAAACATTCTACCTAGACCCCCGATATGGTATCAAAATCAATCTGGGGGGCAGGGGTAGAGAAATAGAGTTCTAGGCTTAATTCTCAGTCTTAAGTTTCCTCCTTTGCCTTGACTGAAAGAGGAGTTCACGAATTTTAGAGGATTTCCCATATTTCTATTCCCATTGTAGCAATGTACCCAGATCAACTGGCCGAAGTATTTGCTTCTGGAGCCAAGATGGATAAATAGAATATTCATTAAGCACTTAGCTGAGTACAAGGCACTGTGCTAAGCACTATGAATATAAACACAAATTAAAAATATAGTCCTTACCCTCAGGGAGCTTGTATTCCTTTTTAAAACAATAATTAACATTTTAATTTAGTTTTGAGTTCCAAATTCTATCCCTCTTTCCATCCCTCCCCTTTCCTCCTCTCTCAGGTGGTAAACAATCAGATATAGACTATACATGGACAATTATGTAAAACATTACCTTATTAGTCATTTTGTACAAGAAGACTTGAGTAAAAGAAAAAAATGAAAGAAAGTGAAAAATAGCATGCTTCGGTCTGTGTTCAATAAATACCAGTTCTTTCTTTGGAGGTGGATGGTATGCTTCATCATTAATCCTTTGAGATTGTCTTGGATCATTGCATTGATGAGAATAACTAAGTCATTCACAGTTCTTCATTGAACAATATTGCTGTCACTATAGACAGCGTTCTCCCAGTTCTGCTCACATCAGTTCATACAAGTCTTTCCAGGCCTTTCTGAAATAATCCTGCTTGTTCTTTCTTTCTTTCTCTCTTTTTTTGGTGAGGCAATTGGGGTTAAGTGACTTGCCCAGGGTCACACAACTAGTAAGTGTGTTAAGTGTCTGAGGCCGGATTTGAACTCAGGTCCTCCTGACTCCACAGCTGGTGCTCTATCCACTTTGCCACTTAGCTGACCCCGTGCTTTTCATTTCTTATAGCATAATAATATTCCATCACAATCATATACCACAGCTTGTTTAAGCCATTCTCCAATTGATGGGCATTCCTTTGATTTCCTATTCTTAGCCACCATAAAAAAAGAGCTGCTATAAATATTTTTGTTATTTATGGTATGCAGTTTTATAACCCTTTGGGCATAGTTCCAAATTGCTCTCCAGAATGGTTGAATCAGTTCACAGCTCCACCAACAATGCATTAGTGTTCCAATTTTTCCATAGCTTCTCCGACATTTACTATTTTCCTTTTTTTTTTTTGTCATATTAGCCAATCTGATAGGTGTGAAGTGGTACCTCAGAGTTTTTAAATTTGCATTTCTCTAATCAGTAGTGATTTGGAGCATTTTTTCATATGGCAATAGATAGCTTTGATTTCTTCATCTGAAAACTGCCTGTTCATATCCTTTGGCTATTTCTCAATTGGGAAATTACTTGCATTCTTATAAATTTGATTTAGTTCCCTATATATTTTAGAAATGAGACCTTTATTAGAAATACTGGCTGTAAAAATTGTTTCCCACCTTTCTGCTTCCCTTCTAATTTGGGACGCATAGTTTCTGTTTGTACAAAAAACTTTTTAATTTAATGTAATCAAAATAATCTATTTTGCATTTCATAATATTCTCTATCTCTTGTTTGGTCATAAATTCTTCTCCTCTCCATAGATCTGAGAGGTAAACTATTCCTTCTTTTCCTAATTTACCTATGGTATCACCCTTTATGTCTAAATCATGTACCCATTTTAACTTTATTTTAGTATTCAGCATGAGATATTGATCTATACTTAATTTCTACCATATTGTTTTCTAGTTTTCCCAGCAGTTTTTGTCAAATAATAAGTTTTTGTTCCAAAAGCTTAGATCTTTGGGTTTATCATATACTAGAGTACTATAGTCATTTACTATATATATATATATATATATATATATATATATATATATATATTCATGCCTATTCTATTCCACTGATTCACTACACTATTTCTCAGCCAGTGCCAGATTTTTTTGATAATTACCACTTTATAACACAGTCTGAGATCTGGTACTACTAGATCACTGTGTCATTTAAAATATTGTGGGGAAGCCTGTCTCTGTTCTAAGTTATTGGGGAACTTAGCTGGGGTTTCTAATGTATTTCTACTTATAAATTTGAGGCTATTGAACCAGTTTTGGCAGCAACCATTTATTAATTTGACTACGTGTACAGCCAGCATGGAGTCCCAGGGAAGAGGGGGGTTGGGGAGAGCCAGCCTCGCAGTAAGAGAAGCAGTGAGTATCAGGGACAAGTGTGGCAAGAGAGTGAGTAAAACACGCCCTGTCCCCAGGGATTTTTATCCTCCTTCAGGTAGAGGCAGGTCACCACACATTGATCCAAATTAATTGGTTAGTATCATTCAACTCCATTGATTGACATGACTTGGGGGGGTAGTCAAGGTGGGCTTCCTTCCTTTAGGAAGTCAGGAAGGTCAATCTTCATTCCTTTTGTTAAGCTTCAGGCTCTTCCCAGGCTGGGGAGGGGGAGAACAGCTTCTGGATTTCTCCTAGAAATTCATTATTAATAATTATTTTCTCACACCACCTTCCTTTGTAATGTTTTTATTGATTCCCTTGATATCCTTGAGCTTTTGTTCTTCCAGATGAATTTTGTTAAGAAGCTTGCACTCTAAAGATAACACATAATGGGGGCAGCTAGGTGGCACAGTGGATAAAGCACCGGCCTTGGATTCAGGAGGACCTGAGTTCAAATCCGGTCTCAGACACTTGACACTTACTAGCTGTGTGACCCTAGGCAAGTCACTTAACCCTCATTGCTCTGCAAAAAAGAAAGAAAGAAAGAAAGAAAAGATAACACATAAAAGGAAGATGAAAAAGGGAGGGAAAAGTATCCCTGAATGGAGACAAGGTTGTTGTGGAGGACGTAGAAACATTTGGAGTGTTAGAAATAAAGCTAAGAGAGTTATGAGCATGCATGGCTTGGGCACTTCATGAAATGGTGGTCCTGAGCAGATACTCATTTATCAAAGTAGAGGACTGTAAGTAGGGGCATCTCTGGGGTTAGAAGGCTGTTGGTAAGGACACTGAAAAGTCTCAAGAGTGAGAAGTGGAACATAGAAAGAAGTGAAGATAGTATATAGATTCAATGCTGTACAAAGAGCATCCCCCCCCCACAAAAAGCTACACTATACCCAAAGGGGACATCTTGAGGACTCTAGCAAAATGATTTCCAGGAACTGAGTTACTCCTTTGCATATGTGATCTTTAAGACTGAACTCAGGGCAGCTAGGTGGAACAGTGGATAGAGCACAGGCCCTGGATTCAGGAGGACCTGAGTTCAAATCTGGCCTCAGACACTTAACAATTACTAGCTGTGTGACCCTAGGCAAGTCACTTAATCCCAATTGCCTCACCAAAAAAAAAGTAAGACTGAACTCACTTTCTCCTGGTCTCTGTAAGCACTTATGGGAGAGTATGAAATAGAATTTTTTTTGGGGGGGGTATCCTATACCAACTATCTTTACTCTACCACATTAGAAAATACCCCTTTCTAAAAGCTATTTTAGACTGACTGATTAAACTCACTGGTGGGGGCTTGTGAGCTACATAACATTAGAAGGATACCTTCTTAGCCCCTCCAGGTTAACTCTAGAATCCTACCGGAATGTCAGAGTCTTACTCTGGAAACCCAACTAGTCAGTAATAGTAGGCTTTGGGGATAGCCACCTCAGAGAATGTACTACATTCGCATCCAAAGATCAAACATATATTTTTGATTTTGCTCATTATTCTCCCTCTTGTATTGTTTTGAAGATGGAAGATATTCCTGCTTTTCTTTCTGACAAATCCCAAAGCCAAAAAACAAATGTCAACAAACTACTGTGGGACAAAATTGGCCATTTATAAGTCAGATGTCTCTATGGCAGTACTCTACACAGTAGACAAGAAGTTGAAGAGTTACATAGGAAGTAAAAGAATTGCCTTGCTGTGGTGGAAAGCCAATGTAGATTAGATAATATAAATTTGTAGTGGACTCATTTCCCTCAGTTATATAGTTTCTTTCAGCTTCATTAATAAGCACTGAAGTATAAGGTAAAGAGGTAGGATTGATGCAGAGTTGTGGTTTCCTAAGGGGTGAGTATGTATAGTACAAGGGGGCAAAGGGAATTGAACATAGAGGATAATTCATTTGAACTGGTTTACTGGAGGATCAAGATTGGGAAGGGAGGAAAATATATTAGAACAGGGGTGATGACTTAGGAGAAAACTTGAGAGCTGGAAGGATTAAAGATGAGATTGTATAAGGTGTCAGGAGTAGTGGAATGATAGAACAGATGCCTTCAATAGAAATGGGAAACTTAGGAAGAGAGGTGTAAATGGGAGGAAAGATAGTAACTTCTGTTTTGGACATGGCGAGATGATCATGAGACATATAGATGGAAATATCTTAGAGAGGGATTATCTAATTTATTCACTGGACAAGGTTTAACCTATTACCATAGTAAAGTAATGAGTTCCATCTCACTGGTACTGGTGATAAGGTATTTATGCCTCCATGTACCCTTTATTAACTTTGCATTGGTTTATATCTGAGGCCATTAATATAATTACAGAAAATTGTGCATATGGTAGTGTTTTGAATAAAAATATACCCTTTGGAGAAACGTTTTAATGCATAAAATATAATAGAAAGAACACTGGAGTAGAAATTGTGATGTGCTTTTGTCTCTCTTCTGCCACCAATTATTAGCCTTGTGACAATGGGCCAGTCCTCTATTCTCTTTTTCAAAGTGCTTTACCTACATTATCTCATATTATCCTTTTAGCTACCATCAAGGTAGGTGGTACAAATATTATTATCTCCATTTTACAGATGAGGCAGCAGACTCAGAAATATTGAGCAATTTGCCCAGAGTCATGTAGCTGGCAAGGGGATGAAGCAATATTGGAGTTTTAAGATTCTTTCTAGGTCCCAAATTTCTTAAGTGCCTGATAATTCAAGCCTTTTGACAAAAGGGCTAAAAGCAAAACTTTGCTCCTTTGTGTTTAAAACCTAACAGAGCTCTCTTTAATAGCATATTTAGCACATCTTTGATAATTTAAGAAATATTATAATTTCACTTTTTAACTTTTCTTCAACATTCACATTTTAGCAGGATAATAACACAACTTAAGGAAGTTTTCTGGAGCAGGGTAATTTCCCTTTTAAAATGTTGAAATCATTTGCATAAATGTTATTTAGGGTTTTTTACACTTATAATTCAATTACAACTGAAATTTTTCTTAAAACTTGGGACTCTGGAATCACCAATAAGTAGCAATTGTTTAAATCTAAGTTCATAACTGGACTCAGACACTTACTAGCTCTTTGACCCCAAGCAAGTCACAAACTCTCTGTGTCTCAGTTTCTTCATCTGTAAAATGGGAATGATAATGGTACCTGCTTTCCAGGGTTATTGTGAGAATAAAATAAGATAATATTTGTAATATTTTTAAAGCCATAAAATTCTATGTAAATGCTAGCTATTTTATTATATAACTCATTTAATAATAAAAATAGAAAATAGGTAAATATAGTTAAAAATAGAAATAGTTATAAGGGAAAATGTACTCTCTTAGAAATTTGTTTTCAGTAATCTAGATCTATGTTTTTAGTTTTGTAGATCATTTACCTTGTTGTCACAGAAAACTGACTTAAGTTATGGTTGGCTTTTTCCCCCCTTTAGGGTAAAACATTCGGGTACTTGGAAATAGTGTGATAATTGAAGTTAACATATAGACATGGTTCCAAGGCTGTTCTGGATTTAAAATGGGTTCTATTTTAGCAGTGAATTAAGACTGCCTTATTTCTGATTTTCTTGATTTTATTTTCTTGTGACTGGAGAGATTTGCTTTGGTGAAGTATAGTCACCAAAGGGTTTCATTGGCTTGCTGTATGATGCTGGACAAATCACTTAACCCCAATTGCCTCAAACATTCAGAGCCATCTCCAATCATCCTGATGCATATCTTGCCACTGGACCCAGATGCCTCTGGAGGAGAGAGTGAGGTTGGTGACTTTGCACAGCCCTCCCTCACTTAAATTCAATTCACTGCAAGTCATGACATCACCTCCTGATGTCATGGTCCTCTTCAAAAACAGACAAACAGCGATCTGTTCAGGTGTATGCCTAGTGATTCTCAGTGCATTCTTTCAGAATGTATGCTTCTTAGCCTCTAAACAACAAAAATTTCCACATATTTTCTGGATAACTAGTTAAAGTTGGGCTCCTAATTGATCCCAATAGCTGAAGGAAAGTAGAAAAGGCATTTTATAGGGAATTTGATCCAGAGAGGTCAGGACTAAATAAATTGTATTTATTATGTAATGAATTACCCTGTATAGCCTTGGTCTCTTATTATAGCTATATATGTAAAATCAAGAGGAAAGTTAATGTAATTCTTTAAATAATTCAGGCCCATAAATCTGTTACTGAGGAAATAAAAGGAATGATACACATGAGTTGTCTGTATTGATCAAATTCACTGAGTAATTATTTTGTTCTCCATTATGCCTATATAGTGGTTGCTTTGGTGTGCTTCATGTATAGCTACTTGTGGCTGCTGAAACTGCCAAAAAATTAATGGAATTAATATTTATTTGGGTGATGAATATGACTACCTCATTGTTTGACCTATGAAATGAAGGACTCTATTCCTAGGCTTTAATGTGTTCTTCAAGGTAACCTATACCATTGGTTACTGTTCTCTATACAGAAATGTCTTCATTTTCTAAACATTTGTCAACCAGAGTAGAGCTAAGCTGTGATTAAAATTTCAGACTGAAGATTTTGAAATTCCCCATTTCCTTTACTCATCATTAGAGAGGATAAGCAGAGAAAGAAGAGAAAGGACACTTAAAAAAAACCAAACATAGTTGGTATTCACCAAATAAATTCCTCGGCCCCTTTGAACTTCCATTTAATCATCTTTAAAATAAGATCATTGCATTAGATGATGTCTAAGGTTCCTCGCAGCTCCAACCTTATATGATTCTAATATCATCAGAGCCCCTGGTGTGTTATTATTAAGGTCTTGAGAATTTTCTTCCCCATCACAGCAGTTGAGCAGTTGAGTATCCTTACTAAGTGATTCTGTCATGGCTTATGTAGGGAGCTTTATTTGTCATCAGTTCTGGGAAGTATTTTATTGGAATAGGGTCCCAATGCACACATGTGTTCTCCATTATTGTTTTTTTAAAAGAAGTTTTATGAATGCTTTCTGTTTTTATATCACAGTGATTTTTGGATATGTTACATTCTTCCACTGAATGAATTCAGTCACCATATCACTTAGTTATGCTCCACAGTGTGTGTATCTCTTCTCATTGTGTATTCCAATGGAATAGGTGCTGCCATACTTTTTCTGTGTGGCCAAGATTGGTCATGACAATGATTAGTTACCAGCACCTGCTTCCCAGGGTCATTGTAAAGATCGAATGAAATAATACTTGTGAAGTGCTTAGCGCAGTGCTACATTAAAATTAGGTATTATTATTATTATTGTTTAGAATGTTGTTTTATTTTTATTTGAATTATTGTGGTTAGTCAAAAAACATTTACTAAATGCTTTGTGCCAAATATGGTGCTGAGTGTGCTATAAAAGAAAGGCCAAACCCTCCAAAAAACCCAATTCTTCCTCTCGAGAAGCTAATGGGGAAAACAGTTTGTAAGCCACTAGGTACATGGAAGTGGAACACAGAAAAACAATGGAAGGAGAAGACTTTATCAACAGCTGGAGGAGGGGACTGGAAAAGGCTTCAATACAATATAGTAACCATTTATTAAGCACTTACCATGTGCCAGGCATTACGCCAAGAGCTAAGAATACAAATAAGAAAAAGACAATCCTTGCCCTCAAGCTCACAATCTAATGGGGGAAGACAGAACACAAAAGGAAGCTGGTAGTAGGGGTGGGGGCATTCAGGGGGAGTTGGAGTTGAAACCAAGCAGAACTGCAGATGGAAAACTGAATGTTCCGGAAGTCCAAATCCTTCTTTCAATAAAGGAAAGCTTTCTGAGGAATTTCATGTCCTACCCTACAGCCTTTCTTCATGCAGAAGATGGGGATTGAGTTACACCTGAATAAATCCAGGGAAACTAAGAAGTGGAAGTTATGGGTGTAATGATTGTAATGATGCCACCTACTGGAGACTTAATATAGGAAAGCTCCACCATGAGGAGAATGCCTCAGAGGGCAAGGTCATGTGGCTTTTCCTTGGCGTCAGGAAGTGACGTTAGCTCATGGGTGCTGTCTATCAAGGCTACCAGCCAATCAACTTAAGGAGCCTCCTATTTTCTGGGAGGAGACAGGAAGGAGGAAAGAGGGCCTGCGCGGAGAGCTCTGTCTCTTTTGGGTTCCTGACTTGATGGTGGTGGTGGCGGCAGAGAACTTCACAGGAAATTTGAGGAAAGATAGGAATGCCAGGCTGTTGGAATTCTGTTCTCAATCTTTCTCTTTCTATTTTTCAATAAACCCTTAAAAACCTAAACTTGTTTTATCAGTGATTTTAGTCAGTTTCTCCCAAAACTGGGGGAACAGATTAGAATCCACATTTAGAATCTTAAATTACACATGGGGCAGGACATTACAGACCTGGGGAATAGCCTGGGCAAAGGCACAGAGACAGGAGATGAAGTAGACCAGTATAATTGGATCATAGAATAAAGGAAGGGAAATAAAGTGTAATAAGGCTAGAAAGAGGGGCAGCTAGGTGGTGCAATGGATAGAATGCTGGTTCTGAAGTCAGGAGAATCTGATAGATTCAAATCCAAGCTCAGGCAACTTACTAGTTATGTGACCCTGGGCAAGTCATTTAACCCTGGGAAGGAGGAGGAGGAGGAAGAGGAGGAAGAGGAGGAGGAAAGATAAAAAGAGCTTTAAATGCCAAACAAAGGATTTTATATTTGATTCTAGAAGTTGAAAGGGAGCCACTGGAGTGGAAGACTTGGGGAGAATATATGGTCAGACTTGTTCTTTTTTAAAAAATCACCTTGTTTAGTTGAATGGAATATGGGCTAGAATAGAGCCATATGAATGTTCAAAGCCATTAAAAATAAGAGAAACAAAATCAAAAGATGGCAAAAGACCAGAGTGGTCACTGTTGGAGGAGCTGCAGAAATATGGGCATATTAATGCATTGTTGATGGAGCTATGAATTAACATAACTGTTCTGGAAACATTTTGAAATTTTACAAATAAAGCACTCATACTCTTTGACTCAAAGATTCTACTGCTTGGAATGTACCCTAAGGAGGTCATTGATAAAAAGAAAGTCTTTGAGGGGGCAGCTGGGTGGCTCAGTAGATAAAGCACCGACCCTGGATTCAGGAGGACCTGAGTTCAAATCTGGCCTCAGACGCTTGACCCTTACTAGCTGTGTGATCCTGGGCAAGTCACTTAACCCTCATTACCACCCCCCACAAAAGAAAAAGAAAAAAAAGAAAAAGTCTTTGAATATACAAAAATATTTATAGCAGCATCTTTTGTGATAGCAAAGAACTGGAAACAAAGGAGACCCCCATTGATTAGAGAATGGCTAAAAAAACCTGTGGCTGTGATGTTTAAAATCTAAATTGTGGTCACCTTAAATTAGAAGTTTCAGCACCAGTCTTTGGGCATTAAACATTTATTAAAGCATAGAGGTATTCACAAGGAGTTCAGAAAGTTAAGAAAAAGAAGTCCTACCTAGCCTAGAGTTCCAGCCTGGTTGGGTTCTTCCTGTAGTCCTCCTCCACGAGCCTGCTTTAATCAGGAACTCTCTAGCAAGCTCATTGGGGAAGCTTTTTATAGGTCTGGAACAGAGGCAGTCCTTACACACTGCTTCAAGCTGATTGGTTGGCATCATCCAAATCCATTGGTTTTGAAGGTGTTCTCAGGTTGAGTTCACAGTCTAGCTTCTGAGAACAATACCGTCTTAAGGGATAGCCAGGTGTGATTACAATCCAATTAACTTGAAGTAGGCTTAATCAGCAGTCAATCACTCTCACTTGATTCAATCAGTATAGATTAATCTCCAGGTGGGTCTTTGAGTATCTGCTAAATCCCATTATTTCATCACATGGCACATGAATGTGATGGAAATATTAGACCCTATAAGAACAAACAAATGATGAAGACATAGAATCATGGAAAGACCAGCATGGACTGATACAAAGTTAAGTAAGCAGTACCAAGAAAACAATATACATAATGATTGCAACAATATAAATGCAAAGAAGAATCATAGGTCAATAAAAATGAATGCTGGGGGCAGCTAGGTGGCACAGTGGATAAAGTACTGGCCCTGGGTTCTGGAGGACCTGAGTTCAAATCTGACCTCAGACACTTGACACTTACTAGCTGTGTGACCCTGGTCAAGTCACTTAACCCTCATTGCCCAGCCCCCAAAAATGGATGCTTCAAAATTACAAAAAACAAACTTATCCCCAAAGAAAAGTTTTGGGAAGACACCTCCCCTTTACTCCTCTACAGTGGTGGGGATCCACCTGTTATAGAATATTGCATATATTGACACCGTTTTTCATTGTATTGATCAGTTTTGTTTTGTTTCTTCCTTCTCTCTTTTTCTTTCAAAAATTATTTGTTATATGGTATGGCTTTGTAGGAGGGAGATTGGGGAAAATTTATGTGAAGTAAAATCAAAACATATTAATAATTTTTTTTTTTTGCGGGGCAATGAGGGTTAAGTGACTTGCCCAGGGTCACACAGCTAGTAAGTGTCAAGTGTCTGAGGCCAGATTTGAACTCAGGTACTCCTGAATCCAGGTCCAGTGCTTTATCCACTGCTCCACCTAGCTGCCCCTATTAATAATTTTTTAAAGGCTATTGAAATAGTGCAGGTAAAAGCTGATGAGGACCTAAACTCTGTGTGTGTGTGATTTATAATTCAAGAGAAGGGAACAAATGTGAGAGATGTTGTGCAAGTAGAAATTACAGGATCTGGTAATAAAGCTGGGCCATATACCTGGCACATAGTAGGCACTTGATGTAATTTGAGTAAGAGTGAAGAGTACAGGATGACACTCAGATTCTGAGTCTGGATGACTGGGAAGATGGTGGTACTCTCAACAGTACTAGGGAAGTTTGGGATGGGGAAGGGTTTGGGGGGAATGATAATGAGTTCTCTTTTAGTCATTTGAGTTTGAGATGACAAAGAGGCAGTTGGAGATGCATGACCGAAAAGATTAGGCCTGGAAATATATAGATTTGGGGATTATCTACATCGAAACGAAAATTCAAATTATAGGAGCTAAAGAGATCACCAAGTCAGATACTATAGAACAAAAAGGGAAGAGGGGCCTAGGACAAGAGAGCACCCCAATTAGAGGGCATGTCATAGGTGAAAAATCCACAAGGGACACTGAGAAAAAGTGGTTAGACAAATAGGCAGAGAACGAGGAGAGAGCAGAGCAATGAAAAGCTGTAGATGAAGGGACTTTGTATTGCTTGGAAGCCTCTCCCTGTTTGTCTTCACCTCTTAGAATCTCTAATTTCCTTTGAGACAGCTCAAATGCCACCAAGAACATTCTTGCCACCAGAGCTTTCGGTGCTATGGAACTGTTCTACATCAGAAACCGATAGAGTTTCATCAGTGGAAATGACAAGAAAAAAAGGAACATTACCATCTACATTGTAACTGAACCCTTAGGATTATGAGATCCTTTCTATCTGACTTCACTGTTAGTATGTGAGCTCTTTGAAACAAGGACTGAGTTTCTTTTCTCTTTATGTCCCCTGGGTTTATCACAGTGCTTTGCACATTGTAAGCACTTAATAATTACTTCATTCCTTCCCCTTCTAGAGGCCACTTCTAGGTCACCTTCTCCCGCTAGGTGCGAAAGCTTTCCTCTCTAAGGTTACTTTCTAGCTACTCCATATGTATCTTGTTTGTACCTATTTAGTTACATATCTCCCAAACTAGGATAAGTTCCTTGAGCTCAGGGGCTATTTTTGCCTCTTTTTGACAAGCTTCTTACTAGTTTCCAAATGGAGAGTTTCCATCAGCTGAGCAAGCCAGGCATTACACCTGCCCCTCCAAAGCCCTTTGAAAAAATTGTTGCCATTGGCAAATAGGAAGTGGCGCGTTTTGAATGCATTGTTCTCGTTCCCAATCCAGAACAATCAGTGCACTAGGGTTTCTCGGGAAACATAAATATTGTCCTTTTCACTTGTTTTTCCCCAGTGCCATATAGAAAAAAGTCTCAAAGCAGTTTGTGTATGAGGATCTTGTACAGTCCCATATGTCCAGGTGAAAATCATAACCATATTGAAATAAAAAGTTGTGCAGATTCAACAAACAAGGAATGTTACAAAGTTTACCAAAGATGATTCAGCAAGTGCCTGACTTGGTGTTGAATAGGGTGGGTGTTGGGGGGGGGGTAAGCAAAAAGAATAGACTTCCTAACTCAGAGGGAAAGCTGATCCTTTCAGAGCTTCCCAGACCCTGTGGGACTTTCCCTTAAGGGAATTAGGACCTGGCATTGACTGGAAGTTGACCCCCTTATTGTCAACTGAGAAACTAGGCTTAGTATTTACAAATTGCTTTCTTTTCTAGGGTTTAGGGCACTTCTTTATCTCTCCGATACACAATTTGACACTATGAATCACCATCATCTTGAGGTTAATGAGTCTTGTTTGCTAGAATTTGTATTCCTAGCACTTGGCACAGAGCCTGGCCCTTAGTAAGAGTTTAATAAATACATTCTCACTGTCTCTTTCCCTCTGTCTTTCTGTCTCTTTCTCTTTCTCATTCTCTTTCTCTTTCTCTTTCTCTCTGTCTCTCTATGTGTGTCTCTCTCCCCTTCTCGTTCCCTCTCTTTCCCTCTCCTCTCTCTTCCTCTCCCTCCTCTCTGTGTCTGTCTGTGTCTTCACAAATAAGTAAATACAAAATAATTTTGCTTTATTCTTTTAAAGAGAGATATCCAGCCATTTCCCTGAATTTATTTCATGAAAGACAAGAAAACTGAGAAGTAATCCTATAACCTTTTTTTTTAAAAAAGAGGAAACAGTTTTATCAGATGTATTAAAGAGATAGTCTGTTAGATTTTTTCCCCTAAATATAGGGAAACAGAATCTTGTAGGGGCATAGGCCTTCCAAAAGAAGACTAAATTGCTGTGTGTGCTTTATAGAAACCAGTATAATTACTTTATGGCTATGATGAGTTAGAAATCTGTTTAGAAATTATCCCTGTGGTTAGAGGCTGAAAGCTAGTAAGATTTAGCCTTCCCCCCTCACCCCTTTCCAGTATTGTAACTATCCAGTTTGGTTCATGCTGGCTTTGGTTCATGACTGTACCTAGACTCTTTTTTTAAAAAATATTAATAAAATATTTTATTTTTTCCGTTACATGTAAAGATAGTTCTCAACTTTTGTCCATACAAGCTTTACAATTTCAGATCTTTCTCCCTCCCTCCCCTCCCTCCCCCCTCCCCTAGACAGCAGGTAATCTGATATAGGTTATATATATATATATATACACATAATAACATTAATCCTATTTCTGCATTAGTCATGTTATAAGAGAAAAAATCAGAGCAATGATGTACCTAGACTCTTTTAGCCAAGCATCATTTGAGAGGAGAATGAGAAAAGGCTGGGGTTATAGGGCATTCTTTTGCCCTGATGCATTTAGATGTGTACCTGGTCCTTTTGTGTTGAGAGGAAGAGGAGTTCATCTGATGATAGATGATGCAAAATGAAGTAAATGTGACTTTTGTTTTGGAAAGGAAATGTAAATAATCTGCTAAATATCCTGATTATTTATAACTGCATATCATTTGTACATTTCTGTGTGTTTCAAAGGAACACGAAGCTCCGAGGGCCTCTGCCAAATGCTATAAATTTGAATCTTAAATGTCTACTGCATTTTAAAGATAATCTAAGTGATAGACTAAATGATTTGTGTTTCATGGATTCATAGACTCACAGGACCAAAAATGACCTTAATTGCCCATTCAGTCCATTTCCCTGCCTTTAAGAAAAACAGTACTTAAACCACCCACTGGAAAAGTAGATCTGTTTGTTTATTTAAAATAGCCATAGGAGGAAATTGGGTTCCCTTTTGTCACCAAGTGTCATACATTGGCTTCACAAGCCTTACAGTTGGGGGATTCTTCTAATATATAGTCTAAAGTTCTTCTCTTTCACTTTAAGCGCCTTCCATTCTGCTTTATAGTCCACTGATCCAAAGATTAAAAATTGTTAGGGCCTCAGTGTTTATTCATGTTTTTAAAGCATGGTTACATTCATTTTTGAAGGGTATTTTAGCATTCCCAAACTAGTCTGACAGATGTTGAGAACGGCACCCTATGGTTTCCATATTCTACACCCTTACTTACATATTATGATATGAGACAGGATGGGGACCAGACCTGTGATTTCATTGGCACAGGGAACTTGTGGGTGAGAAAATTCCCTGTGTTCATGCAGGTCTGCATCTTCTCTCTAACATGTCCTTGGAGAGTTGTTCTTACACTTTACTTCTAAGTAAAGAGGGGCAAAACCTACAACCACAGTACCCCCCCCTTTTAAAAAAATACACAGTTCTTTCTTATTCTCTCATCAAACAGTCCTGGAAAACTGAAACCTTCCTTATTCCCAGCTTTAGACCATACAAGTAATTTCCAGAGAGATTTCATCTAACGTTGTTAGTTCTGAGAGGTTGATTAGTATAGGGTCATACAGCTATTAGGTGTCAGAGGTGGGACCAGAACCCCAGATCTACCTGACTTTGAGGCTGGTTCCATATACATGATGCCATTTTGCCTCTTCTTATCACAGATAATATTATACTTGTTTTTAAATTATAACAATAAACATGGTCCATGTAGGACCATAGGATTTGTACACTCTCATTTTATAGATGAGGAAACTGAGGCTCAGAGATTAAGTAATTTACTAAAGTCACAAATGTAATAAATAGCAGAGCCTGAATCTGAACCCAGTTCTTCCATTTACTTTGTGGTCCACTCTGACCACAAGATACTCCAGTTCTGTGTCATTTTATATTTATTCAGTTTAATTTTCCATCTTCTCAGTTGCATTATGTTTAAATCTTTCCATTTTCCAATTTGTCATAGGATTTAGAACTAAAAGAAAAGATATTTGAATCCAGCACCCTCATTCTACAGATGAAGAAATTGGGACCTAGATAGGTTATAATTTCCCAAAGTTCACATAGGTTGTAAGTAGAAGAGCTGGGATTTTAAATCTTGGTCCTCCATGATCATTTTGGATTTTAATCAGGTTCTCTGTGATGTGACATGTAGTTAGAGCAAAACAGTTATTTTCAGGTTCTTGCCAGTTTTTAAAGGTTCTACATTGCTGAGTGGCATGATTTTCAACTACTTTTGGTTCCACACATCTTCCTCTCCACTGCACAACCTGTCCCATCTTAGATTCTTCTAGTTCCAGAGTGTCTGTGGCCCTCTGAAATACTTCTGAGCAGGGAGTGAATACGGGGAATAACCACCCTGGAGAGTCTAATGAAGGCCTGGGCCAGTCCCAGAGGGTAGAGGAACTTCTGTCTACCTCTTGTTCTCTGTGCTCTGGGGCTGCCTTGACCTTCACTTGAATAGAGTAAATGAAGGGTTCTCTATAAGCGGTGGTACCTTTGTAATGATGAAGCAAATGTGGAAGTACACTATTATACGTCTTGTTAAGTCAAGTCAGCAAGCGTTTATTAAGTACTTCCTATCAGTCAGGCACTTTTGGGACTGGGAGATTAGAATATGTTCAATGAATATATTATCACAGTTAATATTGTTTTTTAAATGAAACATTAGTATTTTCAAATATTAACATACTTTAATGAATTCATAACCTCACTGGATTAAGTTCTCTTTCTATCCATGCATCTTCTAGTCCATCCATGCCTTCTTGTCACATGCAATTCTTGTTCATCTCCTTCTGTAAGTTCTTCATAGAGCTACTCAACACACTAGAGACTTTCCTCTGGGTCTTTTAATATTTTATGAATTCCAGCACAGTGCTTCTACTGCCCATCTGTTCTCCCTTGCTTTTCCTATGTGACATACCTTTCTTAATACCCCTTTCTTTCACATATACCTGACACTGTGGCCTGAGAGAACATTGTTGACCTTGACCTCCATGTCTCTATGCTTGGTAAGGTTATTGACTACTTTCTGGGAAGATCTTTAGACCTCCTTGTTGTGACAATTGTTTTGTACTGCTGACCTTTCTTTAATAAATTGAAGCAAATAGAGTCAATGTCTTTACTTTTAGATTTTCTATTATTTTAGCCAAGAGCTTATTTAAGTTGGTCAATTTGGAGCTAGTATAATTGAAAATTTCCATAAGCCATGAAAATAATAAGCTCTCCTTCCATGTGCCTAAGGTTGTGGGGAAAAAAAAATCCAGCAAAAACAAAATATATTTATATGTCCAACATCTCTTTTTATTACTTTTTCTATTTGATCTAAGGAGCAATAGTGTGTACATTTTCCCCAAGGTAGATACAGTACTTGGATCTTTTCAGTAGAAAGAAAAAAACTAAAAGTTGTGGACTATCAATACATTGGATGGGTCCAGTACCAGATATTCCAGTCAGATGTAATATTCACAGGTTTAATTATATTTGAAACTTATTGACAAAGCATTAGTTTGGATCCTATATTATACACAGTGTTCTAAAAGTCTTACTACACTTTTACACTTTAATAACTTAAAGCTGCAGTAAAACTTTCAGGACACCTGTACAGTATATAGTATTTAATGAAATCATTAAATTAAATTATTTTATTAAGCCTGAGGTTTAATAAGGTGCTTATTTACAGATCTAATCTTATTGAGCCTGTCATACATACACACACACACACACACACACATATATGTATGTGTGTGTGTGTGTGTGTGTGTGTGTACATTTTTTTTTTGGTGAGGCAATTGGGGTTAAGTGACTTGCCCAGGGTCACACAACTAGTAAGTGTCAAGTGTCTGAGGCCAGATTTGAACTCAGGCCCTCCTGAATCCAGGGCTGGTGCTCTATCCACTGCACCACCTAGCTGCCCCTGAACCTGTCATATTACTAGGTAAAAGCAATACTCTTCCATTTTACTCTAATAGGATCTCCTATAGCTTGCAATTCCAGATAAGCTATATCACTGCCCTGGACGTTGTGTAGAGTGGTTTATCATTGGAAGTACCTGAAGGACTTCTTCCTAACACTATCTCTTCCCTGTGAGATCCCCTCATTAGACATTTGGCATCATCTGCATTTCCCTCTTTCACAGTCTTTCTACTCTGATTACAATTGTGGCTGCTGGTAGAAATAATTAAGCAAAAAATGTCCTGGCATTTGCTCTTCTGCAAACATCCCTGTTGAATGCAATTCATTTCATAGAATCTTTGAGCTGGAAGAGACTTTAGTGATCATCGGTTCAGAGTCCCTCCTTTTACTTCCTGACAGGAGGGAGTAATCTGCCGGAGGTTCCAAAGTCAGGGCGTGAATAAATGCTCCAATGTAGGCTTTTGCTTCCCAGTTCTGTGCCCTCTGCGCTATTCTGTTTTCTAGCTGCTGAAGCAGCATGGAATTTTATGTTGTGAGATCTGCTAATCCAATCCAACCATTTTGTTCAACACCTGTCCACGTGCCCAGGTCTGTACCAGGTACACAGGAATGAAGAAGAACATCCCCAAAGCTTTGAATGTAGAAGCACTCGATATGGAATTCCTGACTTAGTGGCACTCTCTTCCCCTCAGCTCCCCCCACCCATTACATTCACCATGGAGAAACAATGACTCAGTGTTATTTTTGTTAGAACCTTATGTTAGGAAGAAGACAGCTTGCTAATCTTCAGGTTTCATGAATTTCTCCTTATAGGAGCCTTAGAGGGCCCAGCACCCCAAATGGTCACATTTTTATTCATAGTCTTCCTAGTCTGGTGAGGGTGGAATTTGGCAGGTGGACAAGCAGAGCTGGTGCCAGCCCGTTTCTCCACAGCTGCTGCCCCCTTTGGGTTTTCTTTGCTACTAGCTTGCAAGGTGATGGGGTACATGAAACAAAGAGGCAGGCCCGACAGTGGAGAGATTGTGGGGGACAGAAGACACTCTTTCTTCTGGCTGAGGGTTTCACCAGGTTGGAGGCTATACCATTATAGCCAGAGGCTCTCATCCCCCTACTAGCTTTGGTTTTCAATTCTTTGATGGTTAAGGGGTGGCTTCTCCACAGTCAGTGCCTTGTACAACTGGATAAAGACCTCAGATGTTGTCTGACTGTCTGGCCCCTTAGTGGTCAGGACCTGAAGGACAGGCTCTTTTGCTTTCTCATGTCCCGGGATGTTTTTTTGTTTTTTGTTTTTTAACTTTTTTTGTAAGGCAATTGGGGTTAAGTGACTTGCCCAGGGTCATACAGCTAGTAAGTATCACATGTCTGAGGCTGGATTTGAACTCAGGTACTCCTGAATCCAGGTCCAGTGCTTTATCCACTACGCCACCTAGCCGCCCCTCCTGGAATGTTTTTATAGGAGCTTTCCTGTGTTGCAGACTTTCTTTCTGGGCAGGTGTCTGGAGTTGGAGGTAAAGGAATCTGATGAGGCCGAAGAGCTTAGTTCTGATAGAAAGATTCCTTCACTACTTTCAGGGGCAGAGATAGCATTATGGGATAGGCAAGGGGCTTATTGGAGGAGCCCACCTTAATTTGGATGCATGGCTTACAAATAAAAACCAGGTGATATCTTTTAGGGTCTCCCCAAAACAGTGCTCTTTAATGACACTGCTTCCATAGTCAGAGTCCATATCATGAAGCCACCATCAAAAAGACATGGGATTTGAAGGACTTTTCCAATTAGGAAGGATGGGTTATACCTGTAACAAATGGCAATATATTTGTGGGATGGTTGGCTACCACGAGGAATGTACCATCTAAAGTAATGAGTCAGAATTCTTTGTTTGGAGGTAACGAGGTCATATGAACCTGCAGCTTCATAATGCATGGCTAAAACCATGCTTTTTGGCAGCTAAGTTGAGTACTGATCCTGGAGTCTGGAAGACTCATCTTCCTGAGTTCAAATATGACCTTAGACCCTTATTAGCTGTGGGACCCTGGGCAAGTCATTTAACCCCATTTGCTTCAGTTTCCTCATCTGCAAAATGACCTGGAGAAGGAAGTGGAAAACGAATTCAGAATCTTTGCCAAGAAAACTTCAAAAGGGGCCATAAAGTCAGACATCACTGGAAAAAAAAAAAAGACTGAATAACAAAAACATGCGCTTTAACTAGCTGGGTTTACCAGCTCAGACTTAAAACAAAAACTAACCATAAGATAATGATTTTGAAAACTATTGCTCGGCTTAGATTTCTGATGACTTTTATCGTTTCGCTTTTCTTTGGTTTTGAATCTGTTCCTCGCGCTTCTGATAGGAGAGATCCGAGCCAATGATGACCCATAGACAGAGAATCCTAGAATTTTTAGAGATGAATGGGATCTCAGTGGCCATCTTGTACCCAAAAAAGGAGCCCCCAGTATAACATACCTGACAAATGGTTATCCAGACTCTGCTTAAAGTCCTCCAATGAGACAGAAGCTTCTGCCTCCTCAAGGCGGCCTGTACCATATTTGGATAGGCCTCATTTGGGGAAGTTTCTCCTGCGATCAAGTCTCAATTTGCCCCTTTGCAATTTCCCCACATTGTGTCTGTTTCTGCCCACTGGGGCCAAAAAAGAATGACAGCCCTTCAGATACCTGAAGATGGGTGTGAGGCCCTCTCTGAGTTTTCTCTTCTTTAGATTAAATATTCCTATTTCCTTCAACTAATCACCAGATGACATGAAACCCTTCACTCTCCTGTTTGCTGTCCTCTGGATGTTGTCCAGCTTTTCAATGCCATTCTTAACTCCCTTGGTACTCAGACCCCATGTGGTCTACTGGAAGTTGTGCCTCTCTAAATGCAATCCAAGGTAGGAGTGTATGAGGAATAAAGAATAGAAAAAAGTGATTTCAACTTGAAAAAAAACTAATTTGTTTTATGATAAGTTGAAGTCTAGGTAAAATATAGCTTTATATCAAGTTTATGCTCTAGCTGCATGCCAAAAAAAGAGCCTTTGAGAAAAGCTTAATAGATTATATTGTTTATATATTCTTGATAGCTCCAAGTTAATTACATACTGTTAAATAAGATCTTGTTCTTCAGAAATAATGATACTGGCATCTAATTAACTTTAGTGGAAACTTTGCATTTTGTAAATAAATAAGGACTTAATCACGCTTAATGAATTTGCATTTCTACTCTTTATTTTGTCAGTTATTAAATCGTGGTGGATCTGATAAGAGTAGGGCTGTCTCTGTTCTTCGTGTTCTTTGGAAAAGTAGATGAATTAATGTCAGTGTCTTACTATCTGGAAAAATAATCTGAGTGCTATTAAAATGCTTAAAAATAAAATGATCAATTCTTTTTTTGTTCTCTTGACAGGATAATTGAAGCCATCTGTATAGGTTGGTTCACTGCAGAGTGCATTGTGAGGTTCATCGTCTCCAAAAACAAGTGTGAGTTTGTCAAGAGACCCCTGAACATCATTGATTTACTGGCAATCACTCCCTATTACATCTCAGTGTTAATGACAGTCTTTACAGGAGAGAACTCTCAACTTCAGAGAGCTGGAGTCACCTTGAGAGTACTTAGAATGATGAGGATTTTTTGGGTAATTAAGCTTGCCCGTCACTTCATTGGCCTTCAGACACTTGGTTTGACTCTCAAACGTTGTTATAGAGAAATGGTTATGTTACTTGTCTTTATTTGTGTTGCTATGGCAATCTTTAGTGCACTTTCTCAGCTTCTTGAACATGGGCTGGACCTGGAAACATCCAACAAAGATTATGCCAGCATCCCTGCTGCCTGCTGGTGGGTGATTATCTCTATGACTACAGTTGGCTATGGTGATATGTATCCTATCACAGTGCCTGGAAGAATCCTTGGAGGAGTTTGTGTAGTGAGTGGAATTGTTCTATTGGCGTTGCCCATAACTTTTATCTACCATAGCTTTGTGCAATGTTACCATGAGCTCAAGTTTAGGTCTGCTAGATATAGTAGGAGCCTTTCCACCGAATTCCTGAATTGACACGTTGCTGCTCTCCTCCTGCTGCTACCTGTTCCACGTCCACTGATCGAAGCAACAACCATCATGTCTGGATGATCTCGAAAAGAAGATTGTCATCAGCTTCGATGGGTAAATGTAATCCTGCCCTGTGGAGGAGAATATTTCATTTATTAAGAAAGAAGTAGGATGGAACTTAAGAAGTGTCACGGTGGCTCTTAGAATGATGACAGGAAGATTTCAGGACATTATTTAGACTTTATCCTCTTTGCCTTGAATAACTACAGATTTCCAAAAGCACATATTATTGAAATATTTAAAGACTTAGAGGTCCTATTTTCCAAATGTGTTTCAATGCTTGTACTGAGAAAAAAAAAGTTTGGAATTTATAGTATTCTGGTTAGTGGAAAAAAAGCATTTCTATTTCCTGATGGTGTACAGTTTTTTACATCATTGTCAGGAGTATCCCAGAAATATATACCGCATGCAAGAATGGCTCAATGCATACTAAAGAGATTTGGCTAAAAATTTTAAGCTGTTGAATGAGGCTATAAGCAAACGGGGATAATTTTTGACTCTTCAGCATCTGTCTCAATTTACTAGTTATATTTTGTTCTTATTATAATACTCACTGTATATTATAGCTTTATTGAACTTTGAATATTATACTCCTTTATTGTCCAGATGGGTTTTTCTTTTGATTGTTTCCTGATATGTCCACCCACATTATTTAAAAGCAAAAAGAGCTTCCTGGGCTACACTCATTAAATCATATCTTAACAAGTTGGTGGTATCAGAGGGTTGTTGCCCTAGTAGATATTGTGGCTCAGTAAAAAGAATGCTGAAGCTGGAGTTAGGAGATCTAAACTAGAAGACTAGAACCCTAAGCCTGTGTGACCATAGCTGAATCATCTGGCTTCAGTTTCTACATCACTAAAATGGGAAGAATGACACTTGTACTATGTATCCCACAGGGTCATTGTGAGGAAAGCACTTAGGAAATCTTCAAGCACCAGAATGAGTTTTTAGATGTCTGCATAAGGCTTTGGTTTCAACATTACAAATTTAATAGAGTTTGATCAGTGGTGGAAGTGCAGTGGTACATTATTAGTAAGTATTCAGTTCCAGCTAAATGTGTGCATGCACACACACACACACACACACACACACACTCACACACACACCTATTGTGCTATTTCAGAACATAACTTTTCAAACTCTATGCCGAATGTAATTTCAGATGAAGTGACATTAGTAAAAAGGCCTACAGGTCAGCTAAGATGATGTTTTTCTGCTCCCAAATTTAAGAATTTCCTAATCAGAACTTTTTATTCACTTGTCTTAATAATTGATTTCTGTGTAATCAATTGAACTGCCTGTGTAATAAGACTGATTCAGCTAAGACAGCTGAAAAGTATGATCCTGTTCTTCTATCTGATATTTTAAATTGTACAGATAGGCATAAACATGCAGACTTCTATCTAGTGGAAGATAATGATAAATATACTCATTGGGGTCACTAGTTGTTAGGCCTAAGAAAGTAAAGATGAATATTGCTAAGTTAGTGATAAGTTTCTGTGCCTCAATATAATAATACAGCTCTAAATCACTAGTTTGTTTTCATAATCATCACTCCCATCAAGAAACTTGGACTATAGGGGGCAGCTAGGTGGTACAGTGGATAAAGCACTGGTCTTGGATTCAGGAGGACCTGAGTTCAAATCTGACTTCAGACACTTGACACTTACTAGCTGTGTGACCTTGGGCAAGTCACTTAACCCTCATTACCCCGCAAAAAAAAAAAAAGAAACTTGGACTATAAATCACTGAGAGTTAAACTAATGGAGATACCATTAATTTAAATGTGTGATTCACAATATTACATTTTTTAAAGTAGCAAAATAATTAACTCAAAGTAAGGACTTGGACGTGAGGGGTTCATAGAGGGGCATGGTAATTAAAGGTTACCAGTACTATCCAGGGTCAAGGGACAGTTCCTGATTTTCTCTCACTGACCCTAACTGTAGCTTGTCCTTAAAGCTATCTGTGAATCTAGGGAAAAGTCCTGAGAAACTAGACCTTGGCAGTATCCGCCATTCTTTTTTTTTTTTTTTTTTTTTTGCGGGGCAATGGGGGTTAAGTGACTTGCCCAGGGTCACACAGCTAGTAAGTGTCAAGTGTCTGAGGCTGGATTTTTGAACTCAGGTACTCCTGAATTCAGGGCCGGTGCTTTATCCACTGCGCCACCTAGCTGCCCCGGTATCCGCCATTCTTAAAAGAAGAACAGAATGTCTAGCCATATAGGAGTCAGGTGATGTTTTTAACCTTTTAGTTACCAATTTAGTCTTCCTAGAATTTTCACTAATATGTTACACTTCTCCTCCCTTCAATTAAATATTTTTAATTGTTTCCCGTACTTTTGATTTGACTATACTGGGAGTAACATGCAAGAATTCATTTTGTCTTTTCTACTGGGAATGAAGATTTTAGAAATTCACATGTAGATTCATGGAAACTAAGTTAATTAGAGCAAACCCACATCAAGTAGGGGAAAATATATGATCACCCTAAATTTAACTGGCACTAGAAATTTTTCATGTGTGTGCATTATCTCCCCAATTGGATTGTAAAATTCTTGGGGGCAAGGATACAATGTCTTCTACATCTTGGCTCATAGGACCAAAGATTTAAAGACAGAAGTGACTTCAAGTCATTTAGCCTTCCCTGCTTCCTTCGCTCCCCTTTACTTGTAAGATAACTGAGGCCCAGGAAGTTTAAGTTACTCGACCAAGGTCATCTGGGTAGTATCAGGGGTAGGATTTGATTCTTCTGACTCCAGAGACAGTGTAAACAAACACATTAACACATCAGTGCACAGTCAGGACAGTGAATGCTGTCCTTAAATTGGGGTCACTAGTTGTTAGGCCTAAGAAAGTAAAGATGAATATTGCTAAGTTAGTGATAAGATAAACCCCTAGTTTATCTCTTTGGTGAAGACAAACTTTACATCTGGCACAGTACCACTTTAGATCAAAGCGTACTGGAAAATTCATGCGGCACTTAACGAGAACCAAGATGCCAATTTGTTCATGTGCTTTCAGAACGTGTGCCCAAAAGTCTGCTCACAAGAATGCTATATTCTCTCAGTACAGATGCTGATAGTTATCTCTCACAGGGAAATAACTTTCACTAAATGAAGTTCTCTCCCTTTCAGCTAATTAAGGTTTAACAGCTTCTTTTTAGTTGATCTTAAAGATGTTTACTCACTCTTGTTTTTCATGATGGAAATGTCTTTGCAGTATCTGTAGAGATCTGACAAGCCAGATGTTATCCTAATTAAGGCAGTATGGCCCAGTGGAAAGATTCTTGGGTTGTGTCTGTGTGTCAGAAAACCTTCTCTTTCTACCACTCACAGACTTGGGTCATTGTTTACCCATCTGCAATATAGGAATAAAGTTTTAGGAAATTTCTTTTCAAATATTTTATTTTTTCCCAATTACATATAAAATATTTTTAACATTCATTTTTTAAGATGTTGAGTTCCAAATTCTCTCCCTCTTCCCACCCCCTCTTTGAGACAGCAAGAAATTTAATATAGGTTATGCATATGCAGTCATGCAAAACATATTTCCATATTAGTCATGTTGTAAAAGAAAACATCTACCAAAAACCCAACAACAACCAAGAAAAATAAAGAAAGTTAAAAAAAAAAAAAGATATGCTTCGATCTCTATTCAGACTCCTTCAGTTCTTTCTCTGGATGTAAATAGCATTTTTCATCATGGGTCCTTCAGAATTATCTTAGATCATTATATTACTGAGAATAACTAAATCATTCACAGTTGATCATTATATAATATTGCTGTTATTATGTACAATGGTCTCCTGATTCTGTTCACTTCACTTTGCATCAGTTCATGTAAGTCTTCCCAGGTTTTTTTCTGAAACCATCCCCTTCGTTATTTCTTTTCTTTTCTTTTTTTTTTTTTAGTGAGGCAATTGGGGTTAAGTGACTTTCCCATGGCCACACAGCTAGTAAGTGTTAAGTGTCTGAGGCTGGATTTGAATTCAGGTCCTCCTGACTCCAGGACTGGTGCTCTATCCACTGCGCCATCTAGCTGCCTCCGTCATTTCTTATAGTGTAATAGTATTCCGTTACAATCATATACTACAACTTGTTCAGCCATTTCCCAATTGATAAACATCCCCTCAATTTCTAATTCATAGGTCCTTTCCTTTTTTTTTTTTTTTTTTTTTTTGCAGGCAATGGGGGTTAAGTGACTTGCCCAGGGTCACACAGCTAGTAAGTGTCAAGTGTCTGAGGCTGGATTTGAACTCAGGTACTCCTGAATTCAGGGCCGGTGCTTTAACCACTGCGCCATCTAGCTGCCCTGGTCCTTTCCTTTTTAAAAAAATCATTTTGGAATACAGACCTAGAGTGCTAATGCTGGGTCAAAGGGTATGCACAGTGATATAGCCTTTTGGCATAGTTCCAAATTGCTCTCCAAAATGGTTTCCCAATTTTTCCACATCCCCTACAACATTTGTCAATTGCCTTTTCTATCATATTAGTCAATATGATAGGTGTGAAGTAGTGTCTGAGAGTTGTTTTAAACTGCATTTCTCTAATCAATAGTGATTTAGAGCATTTTTTCATATGACTATATATATATATAGCTTTTATTTCTTCACCTGAAAACTGCCTGTTCATATTATTTGACCATTTATCAATTAGGGAATAACTTATATTCTTTTAAATTTGACTCAGCTCTCTATATTTTTGAGAAATGAGGCCTTCATCAGAGAAACTTTCTGTAAAAATTTCCCCTGTTTTCTACTTTCCTTCTAATTTTGGCTTCATTGGTTTTGCTTGTGCAAAAGCTTTTAAATTTAGTGTAATCAAAATTATCCATTTTATATCCATTTTAGCTCTCTATCTCTTCTTTGGTCAGAACTTCTTCATTTATCCATAGATAAACTGTTCCATGCTCCTCTAATTTGCTTATAGTATCACCCTTTATGTTTAAATCATGTACCCATTTTGACCTTATCTTGGTATATAGTGTGAGATGTTGGTCTATACCTAGTTTCTGTCAAACTGCTTTCCAGTTTTCCCAGCAGTTCATGCCCCAAAAGCTTGGATCTTTGGGTTTATCAAAAACTGTATTACTATGGCCATTTACTACTGTGTATTGTATGCCCAATCTATTCTATTAATCCACCACTCTTTTACCAGGAAATAGTTTAAAAATAGATGTGAAAGTTCTATAAAACCCCATGCTACTATAACTATACTATACTTTGCTAGAAGCTCTGTCTTAGGTCTATAGCCATATTGCTTCTACAAAAGTAGAAATACTTTTCGTTTCTTAGTAGCAGGAAGAGTATTCTAAGCCTGTCATTGAGGTACCCTGCCAAGATTGCTTGCCATTGGTCTGCTGGAGTCCAGGAGCCCAAAGTAGAAAACAAATAAAGAAGCCCCCAAACAAACAAAACTAGGGCACTATTTCCAAGGTGTTGAGAGGGGTAAAACAGATGGACATGTCAGGGACATCTTTATACACTTCCAGGAGGGAAAGAGACAATAGAAGGGAAGAGTGAAGGATCTTATGGAATATAGCATACTATAAAGCATAGATAAGCTTTAGAGACAGAATGACTCAGCAGGAAGAAAATCAAGGAGCACTGGGTTTGCTTTCATTAAACACAGTAAGAGAGAGGGTTTCCTATGAATCAATCAATAAATATTTATGAAGTGCCTAGTATGTGCCAAGCACCATACTAAGCACTAGGAATACAAAAAGAGTCAAAAGACAATTCCTGCTCTCAAGGAGCTTACAATCTAATGGGGAAGAGAACACAAAAAGAAATATATACAAAGCTGGTTTATATATAAGATAAAGGGAAAATAATTAACTGAAGGAAGGCTCTAGAATTAAGAGAGGTTAGAGAAGGCACTCATTCAGCTTGAGGATTCAACCTTTTAACTGACATAGCATGACGATGATAACATCATTTACATTCTGAGGCAAGCACAGGTCCATTTTGAGGCAAATTTTGATGTCCAAATCTTATAGTAGAGTCATACAAACACATATGGCCAATTAGTTCTAATCTTGCTTAAGTTAGCAAAGACCTTAATCTCCATAAACACTGCATTTATATAGACCATGGATTTTAGCCAAGAATCACTGAAGTAGCTCTAATTTTTAATTTTGTATCAACAATAGGTAAAGAGGACCTTTCTTTAGGGCTTAAGGGCTCAGAATTTAACTTCATACAATAATGTTCATTTGGAGAACATTTAATTTTAACATGCAGCAATAGTTTCTTCTCCTTTTCTCCCTATTAAGAAGTTTATGTGGATTTCTAACTACATGTAATAAATACCTTGTAACAGTTGGAAGTTCTAGGGAGCATTTGTGGGATATTCAGTCACATCTGTCAGTCAGCTCTAATTCTTTGCCAGCAATCAAATTGCAATTAAACAGAAGCCAAATTTACAAAATATTTGCAAAGCCAAATAGAACAGATTAATTTATCCTTCCATCTTTCACTGTTTTCCCCTCTTTCTTATCTTGTTCCCCTAGATCTTCTCTCTTGTCTTTTATCTTTTTCAACTTGCTTATCTTTCCTCTCCTAAACTCTTTATCTCCCCCCCAGTCATCTTCATTACCACTCATCATTTTCAGGATTCCTCCCACCTTTATTCTGGCCCTGTCCCCTTTCCCCGACTTACACTGGACTATATTTAAAACATAGTCACTTTAGACTTACCTGAGGTGAGAAACCTCATTAATTCACTATTAGTTGATGCAGAGAAGTGGATGAGCCCTTCAAAACAAGGTCAAACCCCCATCTGATTAGATGGGCTTTTCTTACATCATTTGGTACTCCAAAGGTATTGGGCTATAGTGATGGATGCCTCAGTAGAACTAGTTTAACCATTCTGCTGAAGCAGCTGGGCCAAGGCAAAGCTATCCAAAATTTTTCAGGTGTATCTGTTCTTTTTGAAAATGGTAATCAAATAGGCATGGCTGTAGAGACCAGCCTTGGGAATGTGGAAGGAAGTTTGAGCGTCAGGTTGACTCTCTCTCACTGATGGATACAGAGTGGGAAAGAGAGAGAGAATATGACAGTGAGTCTGTGCTTCCTGTATGAGGAAAAGTGACCCTGAAGAGCAGGGCAGAGCAGAAGGGAGAGAAAGATGCTTCTGTTGTTCAGTTACTCTTTTAAAAAGCCTGAGTTACTTAGCTAGATCTGGAAACTCAAAGTATATGTTCAGAGTCTCAGAGGTGAACAGAAGAAAGAAAACAAACATTTATTAAACAACTACTGTGTGTCAGGCAAGCAGCTAGGTGGTGCAGTGGAGAGTGCTGGAACTGGAGCCTGGAAGATTGATTTTTGTGAGTTTAAATCTGCTCTCAGACATTAGCTGTATGACCTTGGGCAAGTCACTTAATCCCGTTTGCCTCAGTTTCTTCCTCTGTAGAGTGAGCTGGGGAAGGAAATGGCAAACTACTTCAGTATCTTTGCCAAGAAAACCCCAAATGGTGTCACAGTATCGGACATGATCAAACAGCAACATATGCCAGGCATGGTTTACAAATATTATTTGCTTTTCAAAACAGCCTTAGTAGAAAGTAAGTGCAATTATGATCCCTATTTGATGGTTGAGGAAACTGAGGCAGAGGTTATAAATGACTTACTCAGGGTCACACAGCCAGTAAGTGTCTGAGGCTAGATCTGAACTCAGGTCTTCCTGACAGGAGGTCCAGCTTTATCTACTGTGCCACTTAGCTGCCTCTGAGAAAGGGACTTCAGCATACACATTTTTTCTTTCTCAAAAAAAAAAAAAACAAACCATGAAGATTTTTGAATAGATTCATTTTTTTTAAAAAAAGTTAAATTTGACTCATCATTTGCTTGGTAGTCTTCCAAGTATTACAACAATAACATCTCAATGTGAGGCGTGTGTCTATTCAACACAGCACTCGGGGGAACCTGAATATTGATATACAGGAAGTGGTTATACATAATCACTTTTCTTAACATAACTGTATTTACATAGAGAGTCACCAATTAAGGCAGTTTGGCTCAGGGCAGGAGTTCTGAGCCTTGAGGGACTGGGTGCATTTTTTCTGGGGGTCCAGTCCAAAAATACTTTTGCTCAATTCACTGTAGAGGATACCTAAAGTGTTGTAGCTTTCCTTTTGAAGAGCCTAGACCTAGCTAAGGTTTGAGGTCCTCCAGGACTGCCCTGCAGATAGCTGGAACCTCCTGTCCTCCTTTTCAAAGGCTGCCTACCTATCTTTTTTTTTTTTTGGTGGGTCAAGTGACTTGCCCAGGGTCACACAGCTAGTAAGTGTCAAATGTCTGAGGCCAGATTTGAACTCAGGTCCTCCTGAATCCAGGGCTGGTGCTTTATCCATTGTGCCATCTAGCTGCCCCTGCCTACCTTTGCTAGGACTTTGAATCTGAGTCGGTGGTTAGGTGCCAAAGGCTTAGAGTTCCTATGATACTTGAAGGTTATTGGTCTATGTCAAGATGGCTGGGACTTCTCTCACTGTCTTGTGGGACAGATCAGACACTTGAGTTCCTGGTCACTGTTCATGCTGTCATTTCCTCCTTTGGGTTGATGGCTTTGCTACTTTAATTCTGTCAACCACTGAGTTCTTCACAGCATTGTCTGGATTTTTGCTGTCTCTAGGTCCTGTAGGTAGCAGTGACTTCCACCTGGCCTCCATCAGGACAGGCAAGCTAGAGTCTTCTTGGACTTTTTGGGGGGAGGGGGGGTGGAAAGGAGGGTTAAGTGACTTGCCCAGGGTCACACAGCTAGTAAGTGTCAAGTGTCTGAGGCTGGATTTAAACCCAGGTCCTCCTGAATCCAGGGTTGGTACTTTATCCACTGTGTCACCTAGCTGCCCCATAGCCAGAGTCTTGGTAAACATAGTTGACAAATTCTTCTGCTGTGTTAAGGGAAGAGCCAAGGACCTTCCTGTAGGATTAACTAATGAATTGCCACCTAGGGTTTTTCACCTAACCCACTCCCCTCCCCAAAGCCACTTTTCTTGCTGACCTGCTATAGGTTGTTTGCAGCTAGAACACTCTGAAGGCTTCTGGGACAGGGCTTGCACCCCTCCCTCTTGGATGACCAGACTTGATACTTGCCAAACTACCTGCCAGGGTATTTCTCCACTGATGAAGAAGCACTTCCACATCATGTGGTAATAAAGGAGGTTCAGTTGAACAAAACATGTCTTATTCAGCCTAATATTACAAAGAAAAGTAAAGATATGAGTTTTTCCATTGAATTATAAAAGATACTATATAACTTTTTATAATTTATACAGAAATTCCTAAAATGTATGAACTTTTATAAAGAATATTTTCAAAATAATACAACAAATTTCCTCACATTTTAAGGTTTCTGTTATTAACATTTAAAGAATGATTTGCATTTGTCCCCATTTAAAAGTCCCTTTAACAGTAAATACCTAGATAGAACAAATGGGACGCTATTATATATATTTAGCATTCTGTGCCAATGTGTGCCACAGTATATAACTAATTGCAGTGTCTTTAGGAAAAAGGAACTTTATAGGCAAGTGAGTTATAATTTTTAAGGTGTTCCTAACTTTATGCAATAGGTATAGTCATAAAAAGTTTTTTTATATAAATTTAAACTTTATATTGAATAATACATCAAATGCACCAGGGCCTCACTATTTCAAGGAGTCCTACAGTTTATTCCTTTTTTTGAAAGGCAAAAAATTATTTAATGTGAATAATCATCTCTTCATTTTCCTTTTTTAAAAAAATAGGTAATGTGCTTTTTTACAAAAGAGGGGCTACCTTTGAATAGCAAGAGGGGTTGGATCTAGTTATGGAAAATGTTGAGAGGGTGATGCATATCATATGAAAAGGGGGGCTGTGTCACAATTTGACACATTACGACTTAAACAAGTTTTTAAGGAGATAGAGAGAGATAGGACAATATCTTCGGGTTGGAAGAGACCGTAGCAGAGGTCATTCTGTTCAGTTTGTAATTGACTAAGAATCCTCCCTTACAAAAAACCTGATGACTGCTAACCTTTGTTTGAAAAGCTCATAATGCTGCCTCCCTCCTCTGCCCATGTCATTTATTGAGAACAGTATTATGTCAAGCTGAAATCTGCCTCTGGGTAACTTTAACCCACTGAGACTAGTTCTGGCTCCTCCCTGAGACCAGGTAAAATGAGCCTGCTACTATTTGAAGACAGTGAGTTATCATCTCTCCCTTCCTTCCTCCTCCACCTTGCCAACTCCTCAGGCTTCTCTTCTCTAGGCTTCTTCTTGAAGAGCCTAGAGCCAGCTCTTCATGGAGGCACTGCTAGCTGAGTTTTGAGGTCCACCATGGCCTCAATTGAACACAATCCTACAGATATGATCAGACTCAGGCAGAGAACAACAAGGCTAGTTCTCTGCCTCTCAATATAGAGAGGAGAGGGAGGGAACAAAGGACAGGTTTTTGTTATATCGAATGATAATGTTCTCTTCATCTGCCCAGACCAGGAATTTTGTTAAATAGAGTGTCTGGGAGATAGTAAGCTAAAAAATTCACTGAGACTTAATGATAGTTCTCCAATTGATATGATCTCCAGTGTTTTCAAGGTACATTATGGCTATGATTTTCTTTTTAAAAATTACCCTGAGTTTAATTTTGATTTATGGGTCTAAAGGTGAGGAGATGGATTGGTTGGGGTGTTTTTTCTATTATTGCTTGGCAGCATCATCTGAACAGCAATGGATTAAGTTCAGTGACTTGTTCCTTCTTCAGGAAGGTTTTGTTTTGTGTCATTGAATCTTGGTGGTAGTGAATAAGTTCTTCATCCTCATGTAATGGCAAAATACAACATAAGAATTGGGTTGGGAGAAGGGAGAAAGAGACGTGACTGAGACAAGTGTTTCAGAAACCTAGATCAATCTTAAGAAGACAAACTGATTTGGTTTGCCTTTGGTAGGGGGAGCTTCAACACCAATTTTCCCCTCATCAGTGGAATCATAGGTCCAGAATGTATCTCAGTTCTTATCTCTATCTCTTCAAAAGGTCTTAAATAATTAAAAACCCAGCATGGATACCTCAAAATATAGGCTTGGTTTTATTTTTGTTTTACTACCATGCTAATCCTGGAATTTTAAATTTAGTGAACCACACTAACGTATTCTTATCAAAATTTCCCTAGGAAATATAAATAAAACAAGTGGATCAGAAATCCAATAGCATTTGTAAACTAAGCTGAATCTAAAGTTTGGAAGAATACCTGTGAGATGTGTTTTTCAAACCCGATAAATTCTAATGGAGAGAGCTTTCTGTGGTATTTTTTTAATGAGCAATATCATTAGTGTGGTATTTGACTGAATTCTTATATTTTTTGCACATGTGCCCTAGAGGCCTTTGGTTAATGGGTCCATTTAAAATAAATCCAATAAATGAATGTGCTGGCTGAATGTGAATAATCTTCAACAATGCAAATGTGAGATCAAAATTAATGGGGTTATGCTCTGCAGGTTCTGACACCACATTCATAATGTCACCCATTTACTAAATAGAATGAGAAAATAGCTTCCAAGGGGAGTCGTGCAGTACTGGGACCATGAATTGAACATAAACAGTACGCTATGCCAACTGATGACAATGATTGATATTTTTATGAATATGTGGGTCCCAAATTATTATGCATTGAACAATGGTCACTTAATGAGTGGTGAGTGAACAAATAAATGAATTACTGGTATTTTGGATATTTGACCAAAAATTACTCCAACATTTAAATTGAACAAATAATGGAAAAATATGTTTTCCCAGTATTATAATATTTGTTTAGGCCTCTTATTAGCATTTTTTTTAAAAAAAGCATTCAAGATGTGGAGGTCAGTGTCACTGTGGGGAAAACATGAAAATTCCTTGGAAAAAGAAATGACCTGATTGGTGGTATAGGTGCAATTTAGTACCTCCAAGGAGTGTCTTTCTTGATCACGGTAAATTATTTATACTAAAAGCTTAAGTTGCTACTTTAGTTAGTCACAGAGTCAGAACAAATCATTAGCTTGTAGCTGTGTATAGATGGGTAGCTAGCTTTTGGTTGCCATCAGTATCGCAGCTAGACATTTACAAAGTAAGTAGATCCCTATTTCATTCGTTTGAAATGGCTGCTTAAGTGATACATGGACCCAGAGAGAAGACAAAAGCAAGACTTTTCTACTTTGCCCATGTGGACCTCATAAAGACCCGTCCCTTTACCAACTGGGTGACTGGTGGCAAATGTAAACTAATACCTATTTTAAGTGAATGCAGCCTTAGAGAGATTTCTCATAGCACTCTCCAAATAACCCTTGTTGGGACCATCCCTCACCCACACTGGGACCTAAGGGGTGGCTTCCTTGGCTGGTACATCTGGAGGGAACTCCTTGGGAAGTAGTTTTGCCTATGGTCTTCATGGCTCACCAGAGTACCCTAAGTGTGAGGGTGGCATAACCCGTATTTCTGATTTTTCACTTGATAGATGGGCAGCCCAACTATCTCAATGGGAAGTGCCACATATGTAGAGGGAACCTAGTATCTTTTAGTTTTCATTCAATGTGGTGATTTTTAAAGACAATGCCTTGTCATTTTCCATTTATTTAACTTTTCAAATCTCTTCTTCAACTAAGACGGTAAGTTGCTGAGGAAGTACTGATCTGTATTGTTGAAGGGATTTCCCTCTTTTGGGAGTTTTTCTGCTGCTGAGATTATAAGACCAGTCAGAATCCCTATCGCAACTTTTCCAAAGAATTGAATTGAATTAGTAGATGAAAATAACTAGCTGTGTCTCCTTTGATGATGATTCTGATATTGTGTTAACAAAACAAGTGGGTTCACTGTCAAACATTAAAAGAATACCATGTTGGGCAGCTAGGTGGTGCAGTAGATAAAGCACTGGCCTTGGATTCAGAAGGACCTGAGTTCAAATGCGATCTCAGACACTTGGCACTTATTAGCTGTGTGACCTTGGGCAAGTCACTTAACCCTCATTGCCCTGCAAAAAAAAAAAAAAAAAAAAAGACCATGTTTTTAGTCTTCGGGTTGTATTTCAATGTAATTGGTGTCATTTATTTTCATCTTAAGGAAAAAAAATTTGAAAATTAGTAGGATTTATTGTCCTCAGAATTGAAATTTGTATTCATCATTTATATTGTTTATTTGCTTAAAAACATGAAGAGGAGTAGAAATTGAAATCAGGAAAATAATTTGATTAGGCTATATTTAGATATTAGTGTCCCAAACTGAAGTTTAATGAGCAAATACATCAGATTTTCTGAGAGCTTGGGTGGTTATTTATCTTTCATTTTGTCAACCTAGCCATATATTGACTGGCTCCAAAGAATTTAGAATACTTCTGACCCCCCCCCTTTAAAAAAAGTCTTTAGTTGTATAAAGATTTAAGAATATAGATAAAAAATATGTAAATGGATGCCAAGTTATATCAAGGTATGTTTGTGGTTCAATGAGGGTTACTACTACTCCCTTGCATATCCTAAAATTTTTACATTGCTTTCATTTTATTTTATACCACAAAATATAACATTGGAAATTCATATTTGACATATTCTTAATTTGTTTTGAATATAAAGTTAATTTTGATAATTAAACTCACTGCCTTCTTTAATTTATGAAAGTGCATACTTTTTATGCTTAGTGCATACTTTTGCTGTTTTTTGAAACAAAGTTGAAGTAGCCTTATATCAAGGGGAGCCTTACAACAGATCGCCTTATTGAAATTTTAGGGTGTTTAATTTTCCAATATTATTTTCTAAATTACAAAATCTAGAATATTTCTGATATAGATATTTTGAGAAGAGTTCTATAACTAGTCACTTATGCAGAAAACATGTTGATAATATCTAGCTAACATCATTGTTCTGATGAATATTTTATTCAAATCATACTTTAGTCTTCAGTTTTATACAGGTTCTTGCTAGCAGTTTCTCAATAGTTTAAGCTTTTTGTGTATATGCAAAACAGATATTTGCCTTAAATGAAAAAATGTTGTCCTATAAACATGCCAATCTCACCGTATGCCTATTTGGAGGTGACTTGGAGACAAAACCTGATAAAATGTGTAGAGGTGAGGGAAAAAAAGAGTAAAAGTGTGTTCCTACTTATGTTCCAAATATTCAATGTAGATTATTTTCAATATTCTAAGGTTTGCTGGAGGAGGGATGTATGATTTTCTTTAGCTTTGGTTGTTAAAGAGAATTGGATTTAAACAAATTAAATATGGAGGTTATATCCATTTTTTTCCCATTGGCCACATAATCAATGAGAGTATCTTCAATTCGTAAAAATGCATGTGTTGTAAGTTTGATTTTTTTTCTCCAATGTATATAAAGCCTCATGCTGATTATCTTAATGGTCACAGTGTACATTGCAGATATATGCAGATCTTTTTTCAAGGACCAAATATAATGTGAAGAAATTGAAAAGAAAAAAACTAAGTTGTAGTGATAGCAGTATAGCTTAGACTTCAAGAGGAACACTTTGTTGTTTCATAAATACGTAGAACCTTTAAATGGGATCTGATTTTATCTTCTCACAAAAATTCTTAAAACCAGCTCATTTTATTAAGATTTTGCTGATCAGTCAAGGGCACAATTGCTAAGGTGCATGATGGTGCTGAAGATGTCCCTTCTCTTCATCCCACATTGTGACTTGTGTATATGTTAGGTCTCCATAAGTATATAAATGTGCATTCAATAGTTAATCAGTTCTAAAGACAATAATGGTGGTGGTTGCAGCTTTTCAAACTTTTTAGTTCTTTACTAAATAGTTTATAGTTTTTTAAAGAATGTTGATTTTATATATTGTATGCAGACTTGTAAAATATTCTGTATAGCTTTGAGAATTGAATATGTAAATAATAAATTTTGGCTTCTAGAACAAACTATTTTGTATGTTATCTCTTATGTCAACTTAGTGTATAACTTGTTTATGGTTTCTTTCTCCCTATTTCTCTGATAGGGTACCTAAGGCTAAATGTGGCTAAATCGTGACAAAAGCACAAAACTTGTCTTCTAATTGTGAAGAGTGTGCAACTGAGTGATTGTGTAGCCTTTCTACTCCAGTTCTCACATGATTTCTTTCTCCTTGTCTTATCCCCTGCACCATCTAGCTACCCCCACTTTCTCCCTCTTTTAGCCAGTTACAGACACATATAGATATATGTGTGTATAACTCTTTTAACGACATACATTGATAGATTTGTGGATGGAGTAAGAATAATGTTCTGGATAGTATGGGGGGGGCAATGAGGGTTAAATGACTTGCCCAGGGTCACACAGCTAGTAAGTATCAAGTGTCTGAATCTAGGGCCAATGCTTTATCCACTGTGCCACCTAGCTGCCCCAGGATAGTATATTTTAAGCAAGTGTTCCAGTGAAATCAGGATGGATTCCCCACCCAGTGGATATTCATGTTGTTTGCTAAGTTCATAAGAGTTATAGCTAAACACGATGACTGCCCACAATTCCAGAGGTCTCATGATGAAGCATAGAGGTAAATAAACTTGGAGTGCAGATCGAGACATCTTGTCTGTCTGTCTATCTATCTATCTAATCTATTAATTTTTATTTAATATATTTTTATTCATTCTTTCATTTGGGGGCATGGCTGATATGGGAATTTGTTTTGCTTGACTATACAAGATGATTAACAGAGGTTTTGCTTTTCTTGCTTTCTCAGTAGGGGTGAATGGCGGGAGGGGAAGAGCAAAGAGAATTCTGACCTGAACATAAGGTAAAACTGAGGTAAAATTAAGGTAAAAAAAGAATGACTGTTAAAATGGACTTAGTTTTACTTGTAGCTGGGAGTTGATCAGTGAATCCTTGATCAGTTGAGTTCTCCAGGAAAAGGAGCTGATGAAGTGTTAATGTCTTACCCTTTTCACACTTGGAGTGGTTGCATTCGTAGCTCATGAAGACTAAAACTTTGAGTGGCTCATACTTCAGAGTGACCATTCTCAAATTATAAAGCTTATGAAAATGAGAGATGCTCCATTGTACCTGTAAAGGTAACTCCTTTCAGGTTTTGATGGGTATGGGGAAAAGAAAGTATAAAAAAAACCTTTTTTCCCCATTCCTTTAAGGAGGTGTGAACAAGTACCTCAATCATGCTGTTCAATTTTCTAACCCGACTTCCTCATTACCTCTTGCCTGTACTATTGTAATAGCTTCCTAATTGATCTTGCTTCCAGTCTCTCCCTGATCTAATCCATTCAACACAGTTGCTAAATTTATATTCCTAAAGATTAGGTCTTAGATACTATTCTGCTGTTCAAGAAACTTCTGTAGCTCCCTATTACCTCTAAGGTATAAAATCAAGTCTTGTGTTGGACATTTAAAGTTCTTCACAGTGGTTCTGACCTATCTCTCTAGACAAATTTCACTTTACTTCTCAAAACATACAATATATTCTAGTCAAACTGGCCTGTTTACTTGCTTCTGTCTATAACAGGCATCTCTCACTTTTTTCCCCCATACTTTTGCACAGTCTGTCCTTAACTCCTTGAATGTCTTTAACTCCTTACCTCTACCTCTTGGAACCTGACTCCCTCAAGTGTCACCTCCCACACAAGACCTATCCTGATATCTCCAGTCTTCAGTGCTTCCCCATACCTCAAACTTCTCCCCCCAAATTGCTCTGTATTTATTTTGTAAATACTTGGTTGTTGTTCAGTCAGATTCTTTGTGACCCCATTTGGAGTTTTCTTGGCAAAGATACTGGAACAGTTTGCCATTTCCTTCTTCAGCTGATTTTACAGGTGAGGAAATTGAGGCAGTTTTAAATGACTTGCCCAGGGTCATTACAGCTAGTAAGTTCCTGAAGCCAGATCTGAACTCTGGTCTTCCTGATTCCAGGTCTTGCACTCTAACCACTGCATCACCTAGATGTCCCCTGGGTTTTGGATCAATGCCCAAGTATTTCAGCACAAAGAGCTTTGCTCATCCAAGGGATAGGTTTTATTGAGCCTATTATTGAACCAAACTGACATTCTGCTCCTGATACATAATTATTCTTACCTTTAGTAATGGGTACTCCTGATACATAATTATTCTTACCTTTTGTAATGGGTACAAAAGACAGTAGTAATAAAGAGACAAATTTCGGTTTCAAAATGAGCATTTCAAAGCTAATCCCAGTATTTGAGATCAAAACACTAAGGAATCATAAGAACGGGAGAATTATTAAAGAAGATAAACCTCAAGTCAGATAACATTTGTATGTAGTTAATCAAAATAATGAGTGATCAGTGGCATATTTTGCTTTCCCCAAACTGAATTTTTGAACCCAGTTTATCTTCTTTAAAGAAAAAGGCTATGTCTAAAATGAAACTATAATAATCATCATAACAACAGCTAACATTTATACAGCACTTTAGGGTTTGCAAAGCATATATTATCCCGTTTTATCCTCAAAACAACTATGGGAGGTAGATGCTATTATCCCCATTTTACATATGAAGAAACAGAGGCAGGCACCCCAAGATTACACAGCTACAGAGAATGTGAGGCAGGATTTGAAATCAGGTCTTCCTGGCAGCCACCAGCTATAATAACCCAGCTGCCAACACAATGTTTTTCTTTTCTTTTCTTTTTTTTTTTTTTTGGTGGGGCAATGAGGTTTAAGTGACTTGCCCAGGGTCACACAGCTAGTAAGTATCAAGTGTCTGAGGCCAGATTTGAACTCAGGTCTTCCTGAATCCAGGGCCAGTGCTCTATCCACTGCACCACCTAGCTCCCCCTAACACAATGTTTTTCAATACAGATTTGACAAAATTACAAATGAATGTAAGTAGTTGAAATACGTGACTCTTGTTATACTACAGATTCCTAACAGAACAAAAACATGTGGGTAAAAATCATAACAATAAAGAATTAGGGATAGGGACCAGATCTGTAATTTTATCATTTGTGTTGTTCTCTTTTGCAGGAGCACCCATTCACCTTTTATCTACCATATCAATTATTTAGGACTCAACTCAAGTGCCCACCTCCTTTTTATTTGACCTATTATTTTATCATTAATTTTTTTTGTTTGTTTTTTGTTTTTTAGTGAGGCAATTGGGGTTAAGTGACTTGCCCAGGGTCACACAGCTAGTAAGTGTTAAGTGTCTGAGGCCGGATTTGAACTCAGGTACTCCTGACTCCAGGGCCGGTGCTTTATCCACTGCGCCACCTAGCCGCCCCGACCCATTATTTTAAAAATATTTTGACACTTTTTTGTTTTTTTCCCTTAATAGTCTTTTTTATGAAGCTTTCCCTGTCAACATTAGCTTTTATTATTAATCTAATAGTAAATTAATTTTCATTATTATTTTTGCCCTTTTCTGAATTTATCAGTACTTATCATATAAACCAAGCAATCTCATACACAAGATATTATTCTTTAATTCTTCTCATTTTAAAATCTTATCTTCCCAACTATATTGTAAGTATCTTGAAGAAAGAGTGGGATATTCTCTTCTTTTTGTATACTCCACTAGTTCTAAGAGTTTAGGTGACTCTAAATCATGATTGATTTTAATTTCTGAGGTGAAAAAAAGTCATCCTTCTAATATAAAAGTAACTTTCACCTTCCATCAGTTGGTTGTTTTATTTGATTAATTTTTATAATGGCAGGTGATGCATTTCTTTTTTTTTTTTTTTTTAGTGAGGCAATTGGGATTAAGTGACTTGCCCAGGGTCACACAGCTAGTAAGTGTTAAGTGTCTGAGGCCGGATTTGAACTCAGGTCCTCCTGACTCCAGGGCCGGTGCTCTATCCATTGCGCCCCCTAGCTGCCCCAGGTGATGCATTTCTTCATCCTCACTTTCTCATCTTTTCTTCTCAGGACTCATGTAGCAGTTGGGGCATTCCTCTACCACATGAAACCTCTAGAAAAGAGCATAGTGAGGATTGATTAATGATAGGGGAACTTGAGCTTCTTTGAAAACAGTAGGGAAGGATGAAGATTTGAGAGAGTAGGAGGGTGGAGGTTGCAATATGATGGGGAAAATAGGAAGGATGGGGTCAAGTACACATGTAGAGGGAGAGACCTTGGCAATGAGAAGGGTCAGAGACTGAGGGGAAGGGGGAGAGAGCAGGAGATGATGTTAAGGGGTTTTGATATGAAGAGAATGGGGAAAGAGGGAACTTCTATTGAATAGTCTCAATTTTACTAGTAAAGTAAGATGAAAATTCCTTACTTAAGAGAATAGGAAATATGGGAAACTTGAAGAAGAAAGAGAAGGCTTAGAATAGTTTCTATAGGGAATAAGACCAAGAATCAATTTGTTGTCGCTTCATCATTTTCAGTAGTGTATGACTCTTTGTGACCCCATTTGAGATTTTCTTGGCAAAGATATTGGAGTGGTTTGCCATTTCCTTCTCCAGTTCATCTTACAGACTGGGAAACTGAGGCAAACAGGGTTAAATGACTTGTCCAGCAGCACCCAGCTACTAAGTGTCTGAGGCTGGATTTGAATTCAGAAAGATGAGTCTTTCTGACTCCAGGCTCAGCACTTAATTCACTGTGCCACCTACCTGCCCAATTAGGAAGGAATAAAAAGAATTGGGAAGGCCTACCTGAGATTGGATAACATGCATTTTTTAATGTATCTAGTTAGCACACTTGTGACAAAGTTGTGAAAGAAGAGGAGGCACAAGACAGAATCTTGGGGGACAAAATGAATAATGATACAGCAAAGATGACTGAGCGGGATCAGTGAGATGGAGAGTTTTGAGTGAAATGACAAGGTGTTAATTCACTGTGGTAACTATGTGTGGAGGCAGAAAAAATTCCCGAGTCCCAAGGGATGGGTAGGAGATTTTATCTCTTAGGCAGGAGCCCTACACCTCCATGAAAAAGAGAGAGAGAGAGAGAGAGAGAGAGAGAGAGAGAGAGAGAGAGAGAGAGAGAGAGAGAGAGAGAGAGAGAGAGAGAGAGAGAGAGAGAGAGAGGAGGTGGTTTTAAAAGACTAAGTCTTGCTTCTATCCAGCCCTAGTGGGAGGAGGAGGAAGGCTTGGGGTCTGGGAAGATTCTTTCTCTGGAAAGGAGGGTGTGAGGAATGAGTATGAGTCATTCATATTTCTCTACACAGTGACATCTGTGGGCTACACATGCTTTTGTTACATGAGAAGTCAGGCTTAGGGAATATGATGAACGTAACTTGCCCTTAACTTATATGTTTATCTTGTATATTTCCTGTTAGTGTAGGGATTTTAGAAGTGGTTCCTGTAACTGGTCAGAAATTGGTAGTAAATAAGGCAGTAGGTAATTCAACTTAAGTCAACATTCATTAAGCACACACTGTGTATGAGGTACTGATCTATATACTGGGGCTATAAAGATGAAACAGGATGCAATGTCACCATCACCAGGGAGGCTACAGTCTAATAGGTGTGAAAGGGAGCCCTGTGAAAAAGAAAACAAAGTAGGAAGATGGATAGTGAGAGAGAAGCATACAACTTTATAGCCACAAAGGACCTTAGAGATCATCATGAGGAGTTAAGAATGTGAAATACTGGATACTATGCTGGTTCAAATCCTGCTTTAGGTACTTCCTAGCTATGTGATCCTGTCTAAACAAGTCATGTAGCTCCTTTGAGCCTCAGTTTCTTCATTTGTGAAGTGAAGATAGTAATAGCACCTATATCTCTAGCTTTTTGTGAGGACCAACTGATACAATATGTATCAAATGCTTTTCAAACTATAAAGTGCAATATTCAAAATAGTGATAGGATTAGGAACTAGACTTGTGATTTAATTAGCATAGGGAGGTCCTAGATAGGAAACTCCTGCTACCAGTGTCCCCACCCATCTACTCAGAGAGCGGCTCCAAGCACTACAAGATGAAGTGACTTCCCTAAGTTCACACAGCTAGTATTTGTCAGAGGAAGGATTTGAACCTAGTTCTTCTTGTCTTCAAGTCTGGTTTTGTTTTGTTTTGTTTTGCTTTTTATCAAGCATGCCACTGCAGATGAAAAATCTGAAGCCCAGAAGGACCTTGAGTCCTTGTTTTTCTTTTTCTTTTTCTTTCTTTCTTTTTTAATTTTGTGGGGCAGTGGGGGTTAAGTGACTTGCCCTAGTAAGTGTCAACTGTCTGAGGCCAGATTTGAACTCAGGTACTCCTGAATCCAGGGCCGGTGCTTTATCCACTGCGCCATCTAGCTGCCCCTGTGTGTCCTTGTTTTTCATAGGAACTGAGCTTGGCCTGGAGGTAGAAACAAAGGCAAGTCAACTTTGAATAGTTGTTCTAGCAAAGAAATCAAGGAAATTCAGAGGTTTTTCTCCTAAACTGACAAGACTGGACTTTCGAGCCATATTGGATATATGTTATTTGCTCATCAGTATAGGAAAATAATTACTTGACCTCTACAAAGTCAGGCCAAATGTGATGTTCCTGATGGCTAGGTATAGGAAGAAGAAATGGAAAAGAATTAAGACGGTGTAGAGTAGGAAGGGGCAGCTAGGTGGCACAGTGGAAAGAATTCTGGGGCTGAAGTCGGAAAGACAACTTGCTGAGTTCAAATTTGACCTCTGACACTTACTAGCTGTGTGACCCTGAGCAAGTCACTTAACCCTGTTTGCCTCAATTTCCTCATCTGTCAAATGATCTGGAGAAGAAAATGGCAAACCACTCCCATATCTTTGCCAAGACAATTCTAAATAGGGTCATTAAGAGTCAGACATGACTGAAATGACTGAACAACAAAAGTGGACTGAAAGCTGGACTTGGAGTAAGTTTGAATCATGCATTGGACACATATCAGCTATATGACTAGCAAGTCACTGAACATGTCAGCCTCAGTTTTCACATATATAAAACAGAAATATGGGTTAGGAACTGGACCTATGATATCATTGGTACAGGGAATTCCCAGATAGCAGGCCAGCACCTTCTTATTTTTGGAGAGTCCATGGGATTTTGTCTCTAAGGTACATCTGTGGTGGTAGAATAGTGTAGGGCCTACTACTTTCTACAGGGGTCATGACCTTGATCTTAGAATAGTACTATGGGGCCCAAAGTGAGGACAACAGGCACAAGCACTTACACAACCCAACAGATCCTGGTGTCCCTCACATAATCACTGTGGGATTTAAGAAGAGTTAGTGACATTTCTCTCCTTGATTTAGTATTCTTGACTTTAGTATCCACATGAATTTCTTTAATCAAATTAAATTTTAATCAAATCAAATTTCTTTTCCAAAGGACAAATAGTTAGTGGATTATAAGGTGTTCAGGCTCTACCACCTGCTGCTGGGTGTATTATTTCCTCCAAGGACATTCTGGAATTAATATTGAGATTATTTGTGAAAAAAATGTCTGCTGTTTCAAACTTAGCAGAGTTTCTTTTATATCAACTTACCATGTCTTTTGGTAACTATTTGCTCTCTATATGCAAGTCATTGCCCTATGTAGGTGACTGTCAATAAAGTATATTTATTGGGAGGTTATGGTGTTTATGCTTCCCCAAAATCTTTTGTTTATAGAATTTTGATTTGTCATTAAACTACAGAATCAAAACACAAGTTTCCTCAGACTTTCATAGACAAGATTTGCCTCCAAACAAAGGTCTATGCTTAAAGAAATATAGAATGTGCCAGCACCTTATGGACAATTATATAAGCAGTGCTACAACAGCTTAAGATGGAACTCAACTCATAACTGATTGGTATGGAGCCAATTCCTAGGAATTTGTCCAAGAAATCCCTTTGAATTCTTTGTTGAATTCATGGGTATGGCAACACCACTGATATAGATTGCTACCTTTGTGTACTTTTCATCCTGGGTCATTCTTGTCCATGTTTCCCCACCTGAAAAGACATTAAAAGTTGGACTTACTGGGAAGGGTAATAGACCAGGTTGATACTACAGGCAAATTTGATAGGCCTCACCAATAACAATTTCCTGAGCCTTTCCGCCGGCTCTGGCATATTCCATTGAGTTGCCAAAATGATGAACACAAAAGGAAAAAGGAGAAGAATATGTTTTATGTTTGCTAGACCCTTTAGAAAATGTGGTGTTGTCCCTTTGGCTATGTATATGTGAATATATAAGAAAGGTAATATTGTAGCTATCAAGGGTATGGGCACAGTTCAGCAAGGAATGCCCCACAAATGTTACCATGGCAAGACTTGATGAGTATATAATGTTACTCAACATGCTGTAGGCATTTTTGTAAAAAAAAACGGTTAAGGGCAAGATTCTAGACAAGAGAATTGATGTGTGTATTGAGCATATTAAGTATTCTGAGATCAGAGATAGCTTCCTGAAGAGGGTAAAAGAAAATGACTAGAAGAAGAAGGAAGCCAACGAGTCAGCCTGCTCCACTCAGAGAAGCACACGTTGTGAGGACCAATGGCAAGGAACCTGAGCTGTTGGAACTAATCCCCTATGAATTCATGGCATAAATGACTAAAAAACATAATCAAAAGATTCTTGGATTAAAAAAAAAACCAACAATTTCCTGAGGCCTCAGAGGGAAATATGTGACCTTGGCTGGAGGAAATTCTAAGCAATCATTGAAGTGCTGAAAAAGAAAAAACAAAAACAAAAACAAAAACAAAAAGGAGTTCCTATTTTATGTCTGTAGGGAACTAAACTGGAAAAATAATCCAAATTGGTTAAGAGAAGACTGAAAAAATAGAACAAAGTCATATTTTTAGATAGTTTTTGCCTATAAGAATCTGATTAAAGAACTGCCAGACAGAGCAGTGCCCAAAATAATTAGTTAATATTTTCAATGGCCATCTGAAAGGTATGGACCTGAATTTACAAATTCAGTTCAATTCAGTGACATTCATCAAGTATCTATTATGTACAAAGAGAATTGTGCTAGGCAGGAGGGGATTTACAGTTTAGATAAAAAAGAAGTTCCCACTTTTATGGAGATTGAAGTCAAGAAGCTCATACGTAATTAATTTTAATTAAACTAAATATATGATAGCTACATAAGAGAGGTGCATGTAAAGTGGTAAGTGGTATTCAAATGGGAGAGGATCATTACCGACTGGGAGGCAGATGGGAAGTAGAAATTCTTTTATTTGAAAAATATTTCTTATTCTGAATTTAAACATGAAAAAAAGAGTATTTCCATATATTCAACAGAATACAAAAGGATTATAAGTGAAATCCCTTCCATTTCAAATGCTTTGCCTTTTAAAAAGTATATGGAAATTTCTTTAAAAGTTTTTAAATTTAATATTTTAATTTCTCCTAATTACATATAAAATAAATTTTAACATTTGTTTTAAAAAATTTTTGAGTTCCAAATCTTTCCCTTCCTTACTCCCTTTCCCCCTCTGAGAAGGCAAGCAATTTTATATAAGTTATACATGCGCAGTCATGCAAATCATATGTTAGTCATGTTGTGGGGAAAAAAAACCACAGACTTTAAAATCTCATGAAAAGTAAAGGAAAAGTATGCTTTGATCTACATTCAGACTCCATCAGTTCTTTCTCTGGAGAAAGAACATATGTAAATTTCACACAATGCTTTCAAAACTGCCCTGCTTTTCTGTGCTTCCCTCTGAACTTTCTTTTGTGAATTTTTTAAAAAAAGGTTTTAATGGTTCTCTCTCTCTCTCTCTCTCTCTCTCTCTCTCTCTCTCTCTCTCTCTCTCTCTCTCTCACCATTATTTCCTCTATTTCCAACCAATTAAAAATTAGAAGGGAAAAAACAACCTTATAACATATAAGCATATTCAAGCAAAATTAATCCACACAATAGCCATTAAAAATGTATGTCTTTTTCTGCACCTTGGGTCCAGCACCTGTGTCAGGAGATGGGTAACATGCTTTATCATAGACCCTCCAGTGACATGGTTGATTATTGCATTGATCAGAATTCTTAAGTTTTTTAAAGTTGTTTTTCTTTTTTTTTTCTTCTTTTTGCAGGGCAGTGAGGGTTAAGTGACTTGCCCAAGGTCACACAGCTAGTAAGCGTCAAGTGTCTAAGGCTGGATTTGAATTCAGGTCCTCCTGAATCCAGGGCTGGTGCTTTATCTACTGTGCCACCTAGCTGCCCCTAAAGTTGTTTTTCTTTACAATATTATTGTCCTTATATAAATTATTTTCTTGATTCTGTTTGCTTCACTCTACATCAATTCATTCTACAAAGGATTTTCTGCAATCTTTTTTATTTTGTAATTTCTTACAACAGACTAATTAAATTACATACACATACAACTTTTCTAAATTATTTTGGATCCTTCTATTTGTATTTCAAAGTTTTTACTCAGTTCTAGTGTTTTCCTCATAGACACTTGAAAATTCTCTATTCCATTAAATTTCCATTTCCCCTCCTTAAGGATTATACTCAGCTTTGTAGGGCAAGTTATTCTTGTTTGTAAGTCTATTTTGCCCTTTAGAATATTGTATTCCAAGATCTCTTCTACTTATGGTAGAAGTTGCCAGGTCTTGTGTGATCCTCACTCTTTTCCTTGGTACTTGAACTCCTTTCAGGAAATTTGCTGTACTTTTTCCTTGATGTAGAAATTCTGAATTTTGGCTATGAAATTCCTAGAATGGTTCCTTTTAAAGTTAATTTCAGTTGGATTCTATATTCATTTTGCCCTTTCTTTGTAACAGATCTGGGCAGTTTTAATTAAAGTTTAGTCAAGGTTAATCAATATTTTAGAAATATGATGTCCAGGCTTCTTTTTTTGTTTGATTTTTGGTTTTGTTTTGTTTTGTTTTGTTTTTGTTTTGCAGGGCAATGGGGGTCAAGTGACTTGCCCAGGGTCACACAGCTAGTATGTGTCAAGTGTCTGAGGCCGGATTTGAACTCAGGTTCTCCTGAATCCAGGGCTGGTGCTTTATTCACTGCACCACCTAGCTGCCCCTGTCCAGGCTTCTTAAAAAAATCTTGTTTCTCAAGAACTCCAATGATTCTTAATTTTTCTTTCCACTTATTTTCCAGGTCAGTTATTTTAGTTTATATTTTCTTTTATTTCTTCATTTTAAAATTCTGTCCTAATATGGAGTCTGTCTCATGGAGTCATTGATTTCTAATTGGCCTATTTTAGTTTTAATTGAGTTTACAAGGTAAAGTTTATCATTTTCCCTTCCAAATTATTCATTCTCTTCCTAATTCTTTCTTCTAAAACTTTAATTTTTTATCTTTCATGTCTTTCATGTATTGATTTCATCCTTATGGCACATCTTTTTTTTTCCTTTGAATCTCTGCTTACAGTTGTTATGTAGTTACTTTCTCCTTCTAAGGTGTTTTTTTGGGGAGGGGGATCATCTTAATCCACAATAACTTTTTATTCTGGTTAGTATCTTCTTTTTTTTGTTTGTTTTTGTTTTTTTGGCAGAGTATCTTCTTTGGTTTACTTGTTTCCAGCTTTCTTCAGGGCTTTATGCCAGACCCAGGTATCACCCCTTGGCTATACTTTTGGGTAAAGTAGTATACTCTGCATGGTTTTCCCCTAGGTCTCCTGGGTTCTTGTATTGACCTCCACTTCTCAAGGGTAGGACCCCTCAGTCCCTCTATATGGCATTTCATAATGAAGTGTTTTTCTCCTTGATGAAGGTAGAAGAGAACAGGTAGGCTTTCAAAATTGATATTCTTTCCACAGAAGACTAAATCCTTACAGTATACAGCTGAATAGAGAGTATAAGTTCATATTCTCACTTATGTTTAGTTGATTATAAAAAAAGCATTCAAGTCAATAAACAAATACTGTTTTAAGGACACCCCTTCATCAAAGTGTCTTCAGTGCATATGTTAAACATCCTTGAAAGATGTAACCCTAGGACTTTCTGTTTTGTTGACCCTTTGATTATATATTTATATATTTAGCAAGGCATAAAATAGGGAGACAGATGCCAGCCAAAAAGTAGTTGCCACTGCCATGAAGAGTTTTCCAGTACAGAAGCCAAAAGGAAGAGGGATTCTGTACACAAAGCAAGTTTCTTCAGGTCTCCTATTTGCTATTGTGCTAATTTCCTTGAACCCTACCTAATCTCTCTTCAATATGGACTTCCTTTAAGGAAACATTTTACATGATGACACATGTAAAACATATCACCAGGGGTGTAGCCAATCTTCAGCTATTCAATGGCAAACTATTCTCTAATTTGATCATGGGAAACTACTTCATACTTCCTAATGGGGTAACAGGGACATGTATTTTCACTTTGGGGTTTTTTTGTTGTTGTTTTATTTTATTTTGTTTTGTTTTTGCAGGGCAGTGAGGGTTAAGTGACTTGCCCAGGGTCACACAGCTAGTAAGTGTCAAGTGTCTGAGGCTGGATTTGAACTCAGGTCTTCCTGAATCTAGGGCCAGTGCTCTATCCACTGCGCTACCTAGCTTCCCCTTTCACTTTGTTTAACACATTAAAATCTTATCTCAATTACTTGCCCCTTCTGTGGTTTCCGCAACTAAGGCAAGGGGGGAGTCAATTCATCAGGGGTATCCTACCTAACTTTTCCCTATTGCACTCTATCCCCAACCCCAGTAAAATATTTGTTGTCTCCTGAGAATTAAGCGCAGGGATTTTGGCATATTTTTGTCCACTGTAAAATCCTAGGTAGGTCTAGTGCAGAGTCTGACAAACTATGGTCCAGAGGTTAAATCTAGCCTACCACCTGTTTTTGTGTGACTTGTGCACTAAGAATTTTTTTTTTTTACAGCTTTAAATAAAGTTTTAAATGAAAGAAGACATGCTTATTTGTTTAAGTTTTGTCTGTGGTTGCTTTTGTATTACAAAGGCAGAGTTGAGTGGTTGTGACAGATAATGTATTTGGTGCTCTCATCACTTCACACTGCTGCTCAGCACACTACAAATTATAGTAATGCAGTTATAATGCAACAGCATCTTTAATATCATGAGTATTGCCGTAATACAACATTTCTTTTGCTACCACTGTATATCCATCGTGACAAAACTACAAAAGGAGGAGAAAAGGAGTCATGATTTTTTTTTGATGTCAGGGCCATGACTGAAATTTTTGTGGATGAGAACTTCCTTCAACCACTTTTATCGAACACTGAATAACTTTGGAAATTAGCTTTTGCTGCAGACTTGATAATATTTCTTACTGAATTGAACCTAAAATCACAAGGCAAAACTATGTTTATATGTGAAACATACTGTAGTAAAGCCAATTCAATAACTTCCATTGCTTGAATCACAAGTAATGTCAAGCTACTTTATACATTTCCCATGTTGTCAAAAATTCAAACAAGGAGCAAGAACTCCATTTCCATACAAATCTGCAGCAGATATATTGTCTGAGCCCAAACTACACTTCCACTAGTGAGTTTCAGACCTCACGTCAAGTGCAAAATAAGTGTCCATATTTCAAAATCCATTTAACTGGGCAATTGAGGAGCTCTCACCTAACCTTTAATTGGAAGTGATTATTCTGCAATATAATGATATGCTAAAAGGCAAATATCATGAGAAGAATCTAATAGAATTCTATAAGTACCTCCGAAATAATGGATATGCTTAATTAAAAACACGTTTGTGGATTTATGTTAGCAGAAAAGACATTTTCAAAGATGAAATATGTAAAATAGATGAACATTTGCAATTGATTTTCATGATAGGAAACACTTACCTTGAACCCCTAAGCAAAATGTTATCTCCCCCAACAAGAATTTTATTCTTCTTATTAGTAGATCTGTATTACAAAACATTGTACTGATAATTATTATTATATTTTGAATTTTGTCAATAAAACATTTGTTTACTATCTAGCCCTTGAGAGAAAAAGTTTGAAGATCCTTCCTCTTGAACTTGAGCATGATCTTTTTGAGCATCTTTCCCTAGTACTTTGCTTTAAAAGTCTCAGTTAGGGGCAGCTAGGTGGCACAGTGGATAGAGCACCAGCCTTGGATTCAGGAGGACCTGAGTTCAAATCCGGCCTCAGACACTTAACACTTACTAGCTGTGTGACCCTGGGAAAGTCACTTAACCCCAATTGCCTCACCAAAAAAAAAAAAAAAAGACAAAAAAACCAACCAAACAAAAAAAAACCCATTGAAGTAAAAGTCTCAGTTAAGGACATGTGACACAGCTCTTAGACAATTCTGAAAATGAATAGTCTTCCTTGAGTCACCAGGAGGGCCACAGTTGGTGGTCTTGGAGATTAGATTTACTCCCCATAATATGGTTATACATTATAACAAACAGAAAACATTTTACAAAATTATTTCAGGTCACTTCCCATTTTGGTGCTTATAAAGGTCTATCCCAAGCCAAAGACAATAAAGAAAAGAAAAAGAAAACTGTGTTTTGCTCCTCAGAGGAAAGGTCATGTTCCTACCTGATGTTGACTAGAAGTCATCCCTTAACCTTCTGGTGAGAACTCAAACTGTCCTTGATGAAAATTCTACTGAGTTCCTGCAACACCCACAGCACCCCAGATTTCTCCACCAAATCCTTGGAAAACACAGGGGATATTCCAACTAGAGATCCAAAGTTTCAGTGGGAATCCAGATTTTTGGTGGGTCTCTGAAACACAGAGGGCAGCTAAAATTTCCCCAATGGACCCCAACAATACATATGACATTGCATGGAGGCCCAAGCTCACCCTTGAATAGAAAAATGGGCTAGCTTGTCAAGAACTCAAACAAACTCAGAAATTTACCCAGTGGGGTATGGGGATTAAGCACTTGGAGTTGATTATTCAGGGCTTCAAGAACCTTAGGCAAACCTTGGACTCATGGATCTGTACTCCATAAGAATCCTAAACTAGGCAAACTCATATCACAATAAGTCAAGTAGTCTAGATCCACTCAAATGTAATAATAATAATAATAATAGCTAACATTCATATAGCATCTCTTACATGTTAGGCACTATGTTAAGTGCATTACAAATATTATCTTATTAGATCCTCACAACAATAGAGAGGTAATATTATTTCATCATTTTTACAGAGGAGGAAACTGAGGCAAAGAGGTTAAGTGACTTGTCCAGAGACATACAGCTAGTAAGCATCTTAGGCCAAATTTGAACTTAGGTCTTCCTGACTTCAGACTCAGTACTCTATCCACTGAGGCACCTAATAAATAAGACAACATTTGAAAAAATTCAACATGAATGAATTCTCAAAATATTCTCTTGACAAATTGCTAAGCACTAGTATTCAATGGATGTAACAACTATACCCCTCATATTATCTTCCATACTCGTAGTAGACATGGTAATATCACTGATATAAATATTTAAGCATTTAGCCATGCAGAAGTTATTGCAAAAGAACTTGGCCAACAATCAAACAGACAAAAAATGATACAAAGCCAAAATGTAAATAGTCCCTATCCTCAAGGAGCTTATATTCCATTAAAGGAAGTCAACATGTACACAGGTAAATAATTGTAAAATGCATACAAAATATTTTAGGGTTGGGAGATGACCCTAAGAAGTGGAGGCATCAGAAAAAAAGATATTGTATCAGAGGTGATTATTCATTTTTTAAAATGTTATTTTATTTTCAGGTCTAAGTTCTTTCTCTTTTCTTTTTCCCTCCCACCCATTGAGAAGGTAAGAAAAACAAAGCCAGTTACAAATATGGGAAACAAATGGCCACATTAGCTATATTCACAAGAAGAGAGGAAGGAAGGGAGGAAGGAGGGAAGAAGGAAAAGAATATGTTATTTGATCTGCGCTTTGAATCCATCACTTAGTATGTTTCATCATGAGTCCTCTGGGATTGTAGTTGGTCATTGTATTGATCGGCGTTCCTAAGTCTTTCAGAGTTGATTATCTATACAATATTGTGGTTATTCTATAAATTGTTCTCCTGGTTCTGCTCATTTCACTATGCATCAGTTCATACAAGTCTGCTCAGGTTTTTCTGAAGCCATGGCCTTCATTATTTCTTACCACACAATAATATTCTATCACATTCATATAAGGAGTTGACCTTTAAGCAAGCTCAAGGTTCTAAGAGATAGTGTTCAGGAGGTAAAGCCTTTTCAGACATGAGGGAAAGTCTATGTCAAAGCCTAGCAAGAGGAAATAAAAATGATAAAAGGAGATTAAAAGGAGGAGCAATAAACAGGCCATATGCTTGGAAGATTAAATGTGTGAAAGAGAAAAACATGAAATAAGTCTGGAAAAGTAAGCGGGGGTCAGACTTTAGGGCATTGAATGGAAAACAGAAAAGTCCACATTTTAACTAAGAAGCAATAGGTAACTACTACAATTTCTTGACTGGAGGAGTAACATGATCAGATTTGTTTTAAGAATATCAATATGGAGGGGCGGCTAGGTGGCACAGTGGATAAAGCACTGGCCTTGGATTCAGGAGGACCTGAGTTCAAATCCAGCCTCAGACACTTGACATTTACTAGCTGTGTGACCTTGGGCAAGTCACTTAACCCTCATTGCCCTACCAAAAAAAAAAAAAAAAAAGAATATCAATATGGGGCAGCTAGGTGGTGCAGTGGATAAAGCACCGGGCCTGGATTCAGGAGGACCTGAGTTCAAATCCGGCCTCAGACACTTAACACTTACTAGCTGTGTGACCCTGGGCAAGTCACTTAACCCTCATTGCCCTGCCCCCCCCCCCAAAAAAAAGAATATCAATATGGCAGTTTTGGGGAAGATGGTTTGGAGAAGAAAGAGACTGGAACCAATAGACCCAGGTAAGTGATGCAAGCCATGTGGAGATAGAAATAACAATACTTGCCAATTGATTGGATATGGTGCTTGAGGGAGAGGGAAGAATTGAGGTTGAAAAATCTGATGACCCAGGTGACTCTAGTGGTGTTCTCAATAGAAATAGGAGTAGGAAAGTTGTTTAAGAGGGAGTGTGTTTCAGGGGAAGATAACAAGTTCTATTTTGAACATGTTGAGTTTCAGATGCATATGGGACATCCAGTTGGCAATGTCCAATAGACCTTTGAAGATAAGGGAACATGTTGCTCAAAGGCTGGAAAACAGGTTGGATTAGATGGTTTCTAAGATCATGTCCAACTCTGAGATTCTGTAACTTCCTATCTGAGAATTTCAAGAAATGTGATCCATTAGATCAAAAGCTTCTTTATATATAGGCATATGATAGATAACTAACTCAGCTTTTTTTCCTGAAGCTTATATTTTCTTGCACTTGAATATACACATGTGCCTCATGACTTTTTGCTTTCCATATTTACTTTTGCTTTGTGAATATCTTAGGGAATGCTTCAGGATAAATTCTAGGAGATAATCTTAAGGGTATTATAATTGTTCTGCACTAAAAACCAACAAACCAAAAAATAGTATTTGAGGTCAATAGGAGGTGAATCAAATCTTTCACTCTTATGACTATTAGAAATAGATCATTTCCTTCCTGCTTGCCAGTCAGCATTCATTAATGGATCTGGGATTTTTTTTTTAAAAAGCTTTTGCCTGGGGCTTTGAAAATATGACTATGTAACTTAATGATTATAGGAGATGAGAAAAAAAATACAATATAATCCGTCAGCTGACAGTTTGAAAAGCTGGTTCTGCTTAGGAGTTAAAGGTCAAAATTTCCAAATATAGAGTAAAATCCAATTATAATGCTCCTGCTTACAAAGGTTTCCTGTCTAATATTCACATGTAAGAACCAGTTAATGTACACACATGATCTTGCCCAAGCACATAATCTCCATTATAGTTTTTCTTAGCCTTTTTAAAGGGTGGCAGGATAAACCATAGCTCCCAACTTTTCAAACTTATCCTTGCTTTCAAAGAATTGGCAAGTGTATCACCCTCATTTTGTACATTAGGAAAGTGGGGATCAGAGACACTAAAAAATTGGTACAAAGCTAAGGGAGTAGGAAGTGAGATCTTTTGACTAGCCCTAGCAATGGTTAATCCCTAACTTTAAAGTAAGGCATGTTTCAAATGTTTGCCTGCTAAGCAATCAGACTTACTTTGCTATATTAATAGTGTTAAAAATGGTAGGTAGAGCTGAACTAGGAGTAGTAGTAGCCTGAGTTCTGATCCTGGGAGCAGAGGGAAAGATGAGGAAGAAAAGAATTTCCTCCCTTTCTGAGACAGGGCTGACCAAAGCAAAATTGTCAAATAAGCCAAATTTGTTTTAGGCGATCTTCTGTACACATTTTTTCCAACCTCTTGGTTCTAAGGCAGCTAGGTGATACAATGCACAGAGCAACCAACTTGGAGTCAGGGAGATGAGTTCAAATCCTGCCTTGGACATTTGCTAATTGAGTCAGCCTGGGCAAGTCACTTAATTCTCTCAGCTTCCATTTCTTCAACTGTAAAATAGAGATAGTAATCATACCTCACAGGATTGTTGTGATGATCAAATGAAGTAATATATGTAAAGCTCTTTGGAAACAATATAAATGCTAACTATTCTTATTATTATGCTGCCTTATTCTCCAGTTTTGTACCTACCCCCCTTACTTTTGGGGGGGGGGTGCAGGGCAAGGAGGGTTAAGTGATTTGCCCAGGGTTACACAGCTAGTAAGTGTCAAGTGTCTGAGGCTGGATTTGAACTCAGGTCCTCCTGACTCCAGGGCCGGTGCTCTATCCACTGCGCCACCTAGCTGCCCTCTATTCCCTTACTTTTAACCCTCCATGCTTCAAAACTCTTTCTTCTTTCTCATGTTGAATTTTTTGGGGGTGGGACAATAAGGGTTAAAGTGACTTGCCCAAGGTCACACAGCTAGTAAGTGTCAAGTGTCTGAAGCCGATTTGAACTCAGGTCCTCCTGAATCCAGGGTCAGTGATTTATCCACTGTGCCACCTACCTGCTCCTCTTTCTTCTTTTTTAATAACTGCCCCCTTCCTCGAACTCCATTCTATCACCAGATATTAGCTAGGTTTTATAGAAAAGACCTGGGATAAATACCTGATAGCTTTCAATCCTCTCAGAGAATTTTTTTTTAAAGAGATTACCAGTTAATCCTAATGGAATCATAAATTAGAGGGATCAATTAATCAACAAGCATTTATAAAACTTACTAAGTGGCAGACATTCTGCCAGGTACTAAGGATACAGATGCAAAAGTGAAAGTCTCTGCACTTGAGGACCTTAAAAGCTATGTACATGTAGAAATATATACATACAATAGAGATACAATGCAATTTTGGGGGAAGGCACTAGCAGGCAGAGGATCGGGAAAAGCTTTGTGTAGAAGATAGAGCTTAAGCTGAGACTATAAGTAAAATGGACTTCTAAGGGGTGAAGATGAGAAAAGAGTACATTCTAGGCATGGGGGACATCCAGTACAAAGGCATGGAGACAGGAAATGGAGTCCTATGCATAACACTAGGTGTCATTGCATGGCACAGTTTAGGAGGTCATGGTGAAAAGGGAAACAAAATTAGAACCAGTTTTTTTTTTTGCTCTTCTGATTCCTCCTTCCCAAGGCCACCTGTGTGTCAACGATGTTTGGTTTAGGGACTAAATTCTCTTTGAATATTCTGTACTGGGGAATTTAAAATTTAGTAACAACATACTGCACAAATATCTAATAAAACGTGTCCCTAGTTAGAGGTTCCCTAATAAGGTGCCTGGGATAGAGGACTTAACCTTGAGCTAGGAAAAAAACATCCTAGTTAATTTCCTTCTGTATGGTTACAACTATCAGAGCTATCCCACCACACAACATACCATTCACAAATGGACACAAGGAAATATATGTATCTATGCTGATCACAAATGTTTGGGAGAAATAAAACGAGGTCAGTAGAAATATCAAATTATGGTTGACTAAAGAAAATTCAGAAGTAGGCACCAGTCACCCAAGTCAAAGAGGAGGAGCATAAAGACAGTTCAATGTCTTTACACTGCCCATAACACATCTGCTTTTGCTAGAGCTCCAACCGCATAAGCCAGCTGCAATGATAAAGAGATGTAATGATACTTTTCTAGTCACCCCCATTGTTTTCACTTCATATCCCTGTGGGCCTGGGAGGGGAAGCCTTGTCTCATCTGCTGCTCTTGGCACTACTGCTGTTAAAATTGCCCCTGCTACGTTTTTGTCCTGCACTGCTGCTGCTGTCACCACTGTTGAGCAAAGAAAAGCAAACTATCTTTCCCTCTTTCCTCTCTTGTTCCAAACTCTTTTTAAATAAGCCTTTCCAAGTCTTACTCCTGTCCCCAAACTATGAGATATTTCTCTGGTCAAGGACTTGGGCAAAAACTCAAAATTATGAGGTTCCTGGCTACTCTTCTAGCCTACAAGGGAAGTAGAATCTGTTCCCACCTTTGAGAGTCTGTTACACATGTATAAGGAACAATGAAAAAGGCAGTTTGACTAGACTGCATATAGTATGTTTGAAAAGGTAGGTTGGGGAGGCAGCTAGGTGGCAACAGTGGATAGAGTGCCGGCCCGGGATTCAGGAGGACCTGAGTTCAAATCCGGCCTCAGACACTTAACACTTACTAGCTGTGTGACCCTGGGCAAGTCACTTAACCCCAATTGCCTTAAAAAAAAAACAAACAAAAGAAAAGGTAGGTTGGGACCAGAATAAAAGGGCAAAGGTGACTCTTTTGTAAATTATAGGATATTAGACCTAGAAATGTAAGAGATCATATAGCACAGTCCTCTCATTGTATAGATGGGGAAACTGGGGCCCAGAGATTAGTCATGCAGGTAATAACCATTAATCAACAAGCATTTTTTAGGCACCTGCTATGTGCCTAGCACTGTACTATGTTAAAGTAATGGAGTTTGCTAGGCGCCCAGGGGTCTGACTTGATTGACTTAGTAGTGTTTGAATTGGGTGTGAAGGAGGAACTCCTGGGTGCTCACTTAGAAGTGATTAGATCTTGAATTTGAATTTGGCCAACCCTGAGTGTTCTCAGAGGCTGTAGACTGCTGCATTGGCAGGAGACCACTCTCAGCCAATCAACCTGAAGAGCCTCCCATTTCTGGGAGGAGGACACGAAGTAGGTAGCAGACACTGGAGGAGGGCTTCTCTCTTTTTTGGTTTGAGACATCGGCTTGGGGGCAGCTAGGTGGCGCAGTGGATAGAGCACTGGCCCTGGAGTCAGGAGTGCCTGAGTTCAAATCCGGCCTCAGACACTTAACACTTCACTTACTAGCTGTGTGACCCTGGGCAAGTCACTTAACCCCAATTGCCTCACCAAAAAAAAAAAAAAAAAAAGAAGAAGGGAGACATCGGCTTGGTGGAAGGACTTCACATGGGCAGTTAGGAAGGCTAGGATTTCCATGCTATAAGGAATCTGTTCTCAATCTTTCTCTTTACTATCTTATATTTTTTTCATTTTTTTATTAATAAAGTATTTTTCCCCCATTACATGTAAAGATAGTTCTCAACTTTTGTTTATACGAGCTTTCCCAGATTTTTCTCCCTCCTTCCCCTCCCTCCCCCCTCCCCTAGACAGCAGGTAATCTGATATAGGTTTTATATCTTATATCTTTTAATAAACCCTTAAAAGCTTAAACTCTTGGTGAATTTATCAGTGATTTTAGCCAGTTTCCCCCCAAACTGGGGGGGGGAACAGATTAGAACCCACATTTAGATTTTTAAACAACATAGTACTAAGCCCTAGGGATACAAAAAAAGAAAGAAAGAAAGAAAGAAAGAAAGAAAGAAAGAAAGAAAGAAAGAAAGAAAGAAAGAAAAGGGGGAAAAACCCACTAGTCCTTGCTCTCTAGGAACTCAAAGTCATTTGTAGGAGGTTTGGAGAAGGTGGATAAATCTGACTACTATGAATTTTGGGGAAACATGTTCTCCCCAAATAAAATAACCCTTGAACAAGGAAACTGAATTGTGGGTTTTGCTCTTTCCTTTTTGGTGAAAACAAGATGAACAACAATGATTCTATTTTTAAAAGAGCCTCTCATCTTAGAGATTGACTGCCAATATAAAGAATTCTGCTAAAAGCAACCACTGAGACATACATTTTCCAACGTGAAAAAACCTGACCATTAGCAACTCCTGTGTTCCCAAGAATTATTGTATCATCTGCAAAAGTGATGGTTCTGTTTCCTCTTTTCCTATGCATAGTCCTTCAATTTCTTCTTTCTTATAACTATAGCCAGCATTTGTTGTACAATATTGAATAGAAATATCCTTGCTTCACCCCTGATCTTAATGGAAAGACTTCTAACTTATCTCCATTGCTCTTGGTTTTGTAAAGATATGACTCCTCATTTTAAGAAAGACTTCATTTACTCCTATGCTTTTTTTTTTTTTGGTGGGGCAATGAGGGTTAAGTGACTTGCCAAGGGTCATACAGCTAGTAAGTATCAAGTGTCTGAGGCCAGATTTGAACTCAGGTCCTCCTGAATCTAGGGCTGGTGCTTTATCCACTGTGCCACCTAGCTGCCCCCACTCCTGTGTTTTTTACAGTTTTGTTTTTTTAACAGGAATGGGTGTTGTTTTCTGCGAAATGGTTTTTTTGCATCTATTGAAATAATCACATGATTTTTGTTGGTTTTGTCATTTATCTGGTCAATTATGTTTATAGCTTTGAATATATTGAATGCCTTGCATTCTTGGTATCCATCCAGCCTGGTCATAGTTATGATCTTGTAGTGTATTACCATAGTCTTCTTGCTAGGATTTTATTTTAAAATTTTGTGTCAATATTCATTAGGGAAATTGCCCTATATTTTACTTTCTCTGTTATACTCCCCTGGATTTAGTTATAAAGTCTATATTTGTGTCATAGAAGGGATTTGGTAGGATCCTTTCATTACTTATTTTTTTCAAACAGGTTAGGTAGTATTAGACTTAATTGATCTTTAAGTATTTGGTGGAATTCACCTTTAAATTCCTCTGGCCCTGGAGTTTTTTGTCTTTGGGAAGTTATTTATGATTAGTTCAATTTCTTTTCCTAAGATAGGGTTACTTAGGTATTCTATTTTCTGTTGTATTAATTTGGAAATTTATATTTTTTTATATTTTTACACATTTCACTTAGACTATTAGTTTTATGGGTATGTAGTTAGGTAAAATGGGCACCTAGGTAGCACATTGGATAGAGCATGGGGCCTGGAGTCAAAAAGACCTGAGTTCAAATGTGAAACTTACTAGCTGCAGGACCCTGGGCAATTCACTTAACCCTGTTTGCCTCAGTTCCTCATCTGAAAAATGAGCTGGAGAAGGAAATGGCAAACCACTCCAGTATCTTTGCCAACAAAACCCAAAATGCTGTCACAAAAAGTCAAATACAACTAAAACAGGACTGAATAACAACAACAAAGATAACAGGTAAAATGGCCCCTAATAATCGCTTTTATTTCTTCTTTATTGGTTGAGAATCACTCTTTTTTCATTTTCTGTACTGGTAATTTGGGTTTCTTTTTTTTTTTTTAAATAAAATTAGCTAATGGCTAATCTGTTTTTTTTTTTATAAAGAGGTCCATGTTTTATTTATTATTTCAATGTGTTTTCTTTTTTAACTTTCAGTTTTATTAATCCCTCCTTTGACTTTTAGGATTCTATTTTGGTGTTTAGTTGGAGATTTAAAATTTGGTTTTCTGGGTTTTGTTATTGTTGTTGTATGACTGATTCATTGATCTACTCTTTGTCTTTTTTTTTTTTTTGATGAAAGAGTGTAGAAATATGAATTTCCCCTTAAGTACTGCTATGGCTGCATGCCATAAATTTTGGTATGCTGTCTCATTGTTGTCATTATATTTAATGATATTGATTGTTTTTGTGATTTGTTCTTTAACTGATTTATTCTTTAGTAATGTTATTTAGTTTACTTTAGTTATTTTAGTTTAGTAATAAGTTATTTGATTAATTAACATTTTATCTATGCCTCAAAGGCCCTTCATTAAATATAATTTTTTATTTCTGTTTGGTCAGAAAAGATGTATTTAATATATCTGCTTTTCTGCATTTGTTTGTGAGGTTTTTATGCCCTAAAACATGGTCACTTTGTGTGAAGGTACCATACACCGTGGAGAAAAAGGCATACTCCTTTCTATTTCTATTCAGTATTCTCCAGAGGTCTATCATATCTAACTTTTCAAAGTTCTATTCATCTCTAACTTCTCTATTTTTTATTTCATTGTTGGATCTGACTAGGTTTGAAAGGGATAAATTGAAGTTTCCTACTATTGTAGTTTTATTATTTATTTCCTCCTATAACTCATTTTGATTGTCCTTTAAGAATTTAGATACTATGTGATTTGCTTCATATATGTTCAGTATTGATATTAATTTATTAGTTTTTAGCAAAATGTCATTTCCCATTTATCTTTTAATTAGGCCTATTTTTGCTTTTGCTTTGTCTAAGAACTTGATTGCTATGCCTCCCCCTTTTTTACTCCAGCTGAAACATAACAAATTTTGCTCCCACTCTTATTTTAATTCTGTGTGCATCTTTCTGTTCCAAGTGTATCTCTTGTAAACAATATATTGTTAGATTCTGGTTTCTAATTCATTCTGATATTCTTTTCCATTTTAAAGGTGAATTAATACCATTAACATTCACAGTTATGATTGTTAAATGTATATTGCTCTCCATCCTATTCTCTTTTATTTTTCCTTCTCTTTTTTCCCTTGTCACTTTAAAAGTCTGTTTTTTGTCTGACCACAGTTTCATTCAGTCTGTGATAGACTTAATCTACCTTCTCTCCTTTTCCTCCCCTCTTTTCCCTTAACCCTTTTCCCTCCTTCTCAACTGGGTAAGATAAGTTTCTGTAACCAATACATGTGTATATGTGTATTATTTCTTCCTTGAATAAATTCAGTTGAGTTTCAAGGATTGCCCACTCCCTCCTCCACTCTTCCTTATGTATTCATGTGAGATAATTTTCCTCATTGTTTCTTTCCCTTTCCTCACTGCATTTCTCCAGTGCATTCCTCTTCTCTGTCTTTCCATTCTTCTTTTCATGTCATCCAAATATAATAGAATCACACTAAGGCCTTCTGTTTAATTAAATTCCCTCTCTGACTCCTGGTGATGAAAGTTCTCAGGAGGCAGTTACATATGGCATAAACAATTGGACTTGTTTTGTCCCTTATGATTTCTCTTTTATTTTATTTTTATTTTTTGTTGGGCAATGAGGGTTAAGTGATTTGCCCAGGGTCACACAGTTAGTAAGTGTCAAGTGTCAGAGGCCAAATTTGAACTTGAGTTCTCCTGAATCCAGGGCTGGTGCTTTATCCACTGTGCCACCTAGTTGCCCCTCCTTTATGATTTCTCACTCATGATTTTATGCTTTTCTTGAGTCCTGTATTTATATGCCAAATTTTATACTCACATCAGGTCTTTTCATCAGGAATGCTTAAAAGCCTTCTATTTCATTGAAGATATATATTTTTTTTCCCTGCTGTAGGATTATGCTGTTTTTTAAAGTTATTAAAACAATTTATTCTTTTTGATTTTTTAAAAAAGAATAAACATTTTTATTTAAAGTTTTGAGTTCCAAACTTTATCCCTCCTTTCTTACCTCCCTAAGGAGGTAAGGAATCAGATATAGGTTATACATGTTCAATTATGTAAAATATTACCGTATTAGTCATTTTGATAAGAAAGCTCGAATAAAAGAAAAAAATGAAAGTGAAAAATAGTATGCTTCAGTATGTGTTCAATAAAGATCAATTCTTTCTTTGGAGATGGATAGGATGCTTCATCATTAGTCCTTTGGGATTGTCTTGGATCACTGTATTGCTAGAAATAGTTAAGTCATTCACAGTTCTTCAACAAAAAATATTGTTGTAACATTATGTGTTGATCAACTGTGATAGACTTGATTCTTCTCAGCAATACAATGGTCCAAGATAGTTCCAAAGCACTAAATCCAAATCCAGGAAAAAAAAAAGAACTGTGGAATCTAGATGCAGATCAAACCATACTATTTCTATTGGGGTTTTTTTGTTGTTTTTCTTTTTTGAGGTTTTTCCTTTTTGCTCTGATTCTTCTCTCATAACACGACTAATGCAGAAATATGTTTAATGTGATTGTACATATATAACCTATATCAGATTACTTGCTGTCTTGGGGAGGGGGGAGGTAGGGGAGGGAAGAAGAAAAATTTGAAACTAGAAATCTTATAAAAACAAATGTTGAAAACTCTCTCTAGAAGTAACTGGAAAATAACAAAGTATTTATATGGAAAAAAAGAAAGTAAGCTACTTTAAAAAAAGCTACTTGATAGCCAGTTTTGTCATTGTATGCTGAGTACATGATTCAAATTTAATAAATGAGTACTAAATTTAAAAAAATATTGTTGTCACTGTGCACAATGTTCTCCTGGTTCTGCTCACTTTACTATACATCAGTTTGAACAAGTCTTTCCAGGACTATCTGAAGTTATCCTGTTTGTCATTTCTTATAGCACAATAATATTCCATCACCATCATATCCCACAGCTTTGTTTAGCCATTCCCTAATCGATGGGCATTCCTTTGATTTCCAATTCTTAGCCACCACAAAAAGAGTGGCTATAAATATTTTTGTACAAATTGGTATTTTTCTCTTTTTGGGGATGTCTTTGGGATATAAACCCAGCAGTGGTATTGCTGGATCAAAGGGTATGCACACGTTTATAGCTCTTTGAGCATAGTTTCAAATTGCTCTTGAGAATAGTTGGATCAGTTCACAACTCCACCAACAGTTGATTAGAGTCCCAGTTTTCCCCTCCAACATCCAATATTTTCCTTTTTTGTTATATTTGTCACTCTGATAGGGATTATACCCAGTTTTGCTGGGTAGATTATTCTTGTTTGTAACATAGATCCCTCAACTTCTGGAATATCATATACTAAGTTCTCCTTTTCTTTAAGGTAGTGGCTGCTAAATCTTGTGTTATTTTGACCAGGTCTCAGCAATACTGGAAATATTTTCTTTTGAACAATTGCAGTATTTTTCTCTGACTTGGAAACTTTGGATTTTGGATATAATATTCCTGGGTATTTCCATTTTAGAGTATCTTTCAGTAGATGACTGGTGTATTTCAATTTCTACTTTTTCCTCTGCTTTTAAAATATCTGGGCAGTCTTTATTTTTTAAAAGACTTCTTGAAATATGATGTCTAGGTTCCTTTTTTCTTCATAGATTTATAGTAGTCCAATTATTCTTAAATAATCTCTCCTTGATCTGTTTTCCAGGTCAGTTGTTCTTCCAATAATGTATTTCACTGTTTTTAGTCTTTTGACTTCGTTTTATTATTTCTTGATGTTTCATGGAGTTATTAGTTTCATTTTAGTTTATTCTAATTTTCAAGGACTTATTTTCTTCAGTAAGGTTTGTACCCCTTTTACCAAGATTTTAATTCTCTTTTCCTGTCTTCCTTCCATAGCTCTTATTTGGTTTTTCAGATGATTTTTAGCTTCTTCTTCTTCTTTTTTTTGGGGGGGGAGGCAGGGCAATGAGGATTAAGTGACTTGACCATGGTCACACAGCTAGTGTCAAGTGTCTGAGGCTGGATTTGAATTCAAGTCCTCCTGAATCCAGGGCCAGTGCTTTATCCACTGAGCCACCTAGTTGCCCTTTTTAGCTCATTCTTTAACTTTTCTAAGAATTCTTATCGGGTTTGTGTCCAACCTGCATCTTTGCTTATAGATATTTTCAAGTCATTCTCTTAATCTGTGTTTGTATTTTGAGATTCCTCATCACCATGTAGGTCTTTATAGTCAGGTTTAAAAAAATGTACTCATCCTTCCAACCTTCTAGTTGACTTTGGACTTTATTTTAATGTTGGTGAAACTCACTTCTGGTAAGGGACATCTGGGCTTGACCTTCTGTCATAATTCTTCTGCCACTTCTACAACTCATTCTGGGGCCCTGCAAGTTTTCAGTGCTCCCAAAGTGGGGTGATCCAGGAAGAGGTCTGTTCACTACCCTCCTAATCTGAGCTCTGCAAGTTCCTGACACAGGTTTAGGTTTGTTGGCTTGTGTGTGGTTGAGAGTTTCAATAGACTGTTCTGGACTCAGTCATGGTTAGCTTGCTGGGAAACTTTATAGGTTTGCAGCAACTGAACTTCTGGCTCTCCATTGGTCTGGGAATCCTGCCCTGGGTATTCCAGAGGAGGCTTAGACACTAGGCTAGAGGCTAGAACTGAGACCCTGCTGCTCTGATCCTGGGATCAGAGCCACACAGTTCCATTTCTGGAACTTGCTACTTATTCAGTACGCAGCTAGGATGGACTCACACATCCTCGGGACCACTCCTTTCCACTCTGGATCCATAACCTTGCTCACTGGGCAATGGGCTACAGAACTGCCAACTGGCACTTATTCCTTCACCCAGATCTAGTTCAGGAATCCCCAGGAATCTCCTTCTGCTTCAGTGATACATTCTCTGCTGCTCTATCTTAACCATTTTTATTTCCTTGGAGGCTGGAATGCTGCTGCTGCTGCTGTTCCTGTGCCAATTTGGTCCTCCATCCCTGGTGTCTGCAGACCTCTCTGTCTCCTTAAACTTTTCTGGGCTGGAAAAATGACTTGGCTTTCCTTTGTATTGGAAAGTCTTTCTCCTGATTGTATATAGAACTTGTTTTTTAATTGAATTGTTAAATTTAACCACTTTGTGTCTTAGAATCTGCAGTCTTTTTTTTCTGGGGGGTGATCTATTAATTAACATTTCATTTTTTACAGTCAGAAATAGGCAATTCTCTTCTATTATTTCCTGCATTATACTGTTAAGGCTTTTTGTCCTGTTGTGTTCCTCTAGGAGACCTATGATTCTTAGGTAATCTCTTTGCAACCTATCTTCAAGATCAGTATATTTTGCTTGCATAGTGAGCAAATGTTATTTTTTTTAATGTTATTGTATTTTTGCCTCTCTTCTTCCAGATTGTTCTTCACTTCTGTATATTTGCATTCCCTGGTCTATTATTCTCTTTTGTTCCTTTGGTAAGAGTTGCCATCATAGACTCCAGTGTTTCTACTTTGTTTGTTATTTTTGCTGTGCAGGCCATAAATCTTACTCTCATAATTCTCATTTCTTTTGAACTACTCAGGAACAATGCATTGCAGTTCCATGTTCTTCTCAAATTCCACAGAGTCTTCTGTCTCATTAAGCATTGGATTGTTTTCTTTGTTTTACAGTTTTTATTCATACTTACCTTACTGCATTTACTAGAACTGATAGTCATATTTCTTTCAGATGTTGATGATTTCCCTGTTTATTTCTCTGCTTATGGTCAAGGTCTTTGAGGGTTTTTTTCCCCTTTTATTTCCCCCTCTTACTCATTTTCTGACTCTGATTTGCTCAGGTGGTTTCCTGAGGGGCCTGAATCTCAAAGCATCTTAGTCCCTTCCCATGCTGGGCAATTCATGTACAACAGCCTGGCCTCTGGCTCCAAGCAACTACTGGATGGACAAGAACTGGCCCTAGCTGGGTGCCAAGTCCTTTCCCTCAGGCTCAGTGGAGTGCTGCACAGCCCCTCACCCCTGTCCCAGTGGTGTCCTGTCCTGTTCCTTCTGTCCCTCAGTTTAGAGCACTGCCATGTTGGTGCTACAGGGAGGAGGAGGAGGGGGTGGGATGTGGTGTTGAGCTCTATTTCCAGCCCAGTCACGTGTCCTGCCCCTTTCCCTCTGTTCCTGGCTCTTCTGCAGAGATCTTTTGCAGCACAGAATACTGCCCACCTCAGAGCTGCCTGTGTGGCCCCGTGACCTTTTGTAGACCAGAGCACTGCATAGGTATGTGGCTAGCTGTCCTGTCCTGGATCACCATGGCACTGGAAAGAGGGCTGGGAGTCCAGGGTGCAGGCTTGGGTTTTGTTAGGAGTCCATGTAGGTCAGCTAGTGCAGCCTTGCTGCTGTATGGGGGTTTAGAACAGAGGTGCTAAGTGAGCGCAGTGTAAAGTCAGTTCACGAGGTTTTTTTGGTTTGGTTTGTTTTTATCTTCTTTCTTTCTTTCTTTCTTTCTTTCTTTCTTTCTTTCTTTCTTTCTTTCTTTCTTTCTTTCTTTCTTTCTTTCTTTCTTTCTTTCTTTCTTTCTTTCTTTCTTTCTTTCTTTCTTTTTTTTGGATTCTAGTTGTCCTGAATCATGGAGAGAGCTGAAGTTTCTTTACCTCTGGTGCATAATTAATTTGTTTGGTTTTTGTCATTGAGTTGTTTTTGTCTAACTGTTCATGACCCCATTTGGGGTTTTCTTGGCAGAGATACTGGTTTTCCATTTCCTTCTCCAGCTCATTTTACAGATGAGGAACCGAGGCAGACAGGGTTAAGTGACTTGCCCAGGGTCACACAGCTAGTAAGCGTCTGAGTAGAGGTTTAAAAGGTCAAGAGGATCTGAGAAAATGTCTAGTTCTATATCTTTTTTTAATCACATGACCTCGAAGGGCAGCTAGGTGATGCAGTGGATAAAGCACTGTCTCTGAAGTTGGGAGATAAAATATGACCTCAGACACTAGCTGTGTGACCCTGGACAAGTCACTTAACCCTGTCTGCCTCAGTTCCTCATTTGTAAAATGAGTTAGAGAAGGAAATGGCAAACTACTCTTGTATCTCTGCCAAGAAAACCTCAAATGAGGACACAAAGACTCAGACACAACTGAAACAACTGAACAACAAAGAACCACGCTTTGAGAACCACCGCTTCAGATAGAACTAGAGGTTTCTACAGAACAGGAAACAGCTTCTCACCTTTTTGAGTTGGGGGGTATCTCATCAAATCCAATAAGAGAATCATAGACTCTTAGTAGCACAAAGGGTCTTGCAGAGATGATCTAATCCTCAACACTTCATTTTATAACACGAGGAGCTAAAGCCTTAGAGAAGTGAAGTGATCTACCTGTAGTTATCTCTTTTTGTGTGTGTGTGTGTGGGGGGAGGGCAATGGGGGTTAAGTGACTTGCCCAGGGTCACACAGCTAGTAAGTGTCAAGTGTCTGAGGCCAGATTTGAACTCAGGTACTACTGAATCCAGGGCCGGTGCTTTATCCACTGCTCCACCTAGCCACCTCCTGTAGTTATCTCTTAGCTGGTTGAAATCAGGACCAGAATACAGGTCTTGACTCCCAGTGCTTCCCACTAAATTGTATTCTCTTCCACCAAGAGAGCTTGCTATTGGCTTAAATAAGTAGCCTCCTTACATACACCTGCTCTGTCACGAGAGAATGCACAGAGTAGAAAAAAGATGGAACAAGTTACTAGCAGAAGGCAGAGTAGAAGGAACAGTAAAGAAAATGAAAAGATGTTATGGAGGAGGGAGGGAAGTGAGTATAGTACTGGGGAGGTGTTAGTTCCCAAATTATTGACAAGAAAGATCAGAGTCTTGAACCAGAATTGCCAGCCCAACTGACAACCCATGAGTGTGGGCTTCCTGGAGAAACAACAGTCTTGTTAACTTCCATACCCAGAAATTGGCAAGGCAAACACCATGTGGAGCTGGGGGGGAGGAGGGTGGGCAGGAGACAGAAAAGGAATGCTTTGAAGAAGTACCAGTCTCTTGTATTTCTGGAAGAAAAGTGAGCATTTATGTTTGAAATACAAGTATACTGTAATTCCAACATTTTCTTCCATAAACTCAGCAGCAGATCTGTTAATTATGCTTTTTATTTAAGTGATGTTTTTCTCTCGAAGCTCTCTGGGGCTTAATGATTAGTGAGCTGGAGGCTTGGGATGTTCCCCCTTAGAATTAAGTTTGCAAAATGAAGAAAATATTAGCAAGTTATGTAGCTTTTCAGGAGATGATCCAATAGAACAATGATCAAGTCAGGACCAGAATCCTAGTCCCTGACAACCAGGGGCAGAAACACCATGCTGCCTTTCAGGTCCTGGAATTAAAAACAAAACCAAAGCAAAAAAATCCCTGCTGTTTAAATACTTAAGGATTTTAGAGAATTTATAGTACCCGTTGAGTCAAATTTTTAAGCCCAACTTTCAAGGATAATGTTAGACTTCTGACATTCCCTGAAAAGGAAAGAAGAAAGGCAACAGCATTGTTTTGATGCTGAGATGATCTTCAAATTCTCTTTAGCCTTTCCCAATCCTCCTTAATCTTAGTGCCCTCCCTCTAAGACTACTCCCAATTTATCCTGTATAAATCTTGTTTCTATGTAGTTATTTGCGTGTTGTGTCCCCCATTAGACTATGAATTCCTTGAGAAGTGGGACAGTTTTTTGCCTTTCTTTGTATCCTCATTGCCTAGCACAATGCCTGGCAAATAGAAGGTGCTTAATAAATGCTTGTTGTCTTGACATCACTTGACTTCTAGCTCTTTATACCATGATTTTATGCAAGTGTGCTGTCCTATTGCAAGGCATCCTGAGCTGGGTTGTTGCTCAGGTGGGCTCCCTATGGGTGGATTTATGGGAGGAGATAGATGGCAGTCTCATGGGATGGGTAGGAGTGGAATAGTTGCAATCTTTTTTTGCTAGAGGAAGCACCTCTGTCTATGCAATTACAGATCCATGGCAATGTGGTCCTTAATCTGGCCTCACTTACATATGACAAACCAGGGTTAGAGGTTTGTGGGACTGAGGGAAGTTCATCAAGAGATGGGGCCTCATCAGCATCCTACTCTAACCAACTTGAGTCATCTTGATAAGAAAATATAGCTACAAAAGGTAAGGCATTTCCTTTAGGTCAGCCAGAAAAGCAAGCTCGCTTTTGTTCTTGTTATCTTTGGGGAAATGAAATATCAGTGTCAAAGATGGAGCTTAGAGGTAGTCTGGGGTGCGGGGGGTGGGAGGGGGGCCGGGGGGCAAGGAGAGAACGGGATACAAGTCCTTTCAACTTGGGGAAGTGCATAAGGACTATTACGGACCTGTTCAAAGGACCTTTTCAATTACTTGGTTCCCAGGCCAAATTGGCCTTGTTCCTGGTTATGAAAGCATGTTGTAGATTGCCACTGAGTGCCTCAAGGCTGCTGGAAGAAATTGGTTGGTCTCAAGAATTCTTTTCTGAAGGTTGTGTCATGTTGCCCAGGGAGCATGTCATGAAATAAATACAAGGCTGACGTACTTTGGGCTCAGTTTCAGGCCATTAACTAAATGACTCTATTCTTTGGAAGCTGTGCCTAGGATGAAGAGCTACTCTGTTACATAAACATGTTTGTCTGTTGAAAATATACATTATTGCTTTCTGAATTTTGAAACTGGGCGGGGGAGTCCCCTCACTTAGCATTTGAAGTGAGAGGACTTTTCCTCCCCACCCCCAAGTTTCAAAAATGTTGTATACATCTATTTAGATCCCTTCGGCAAATTTGTAAAGGCCCCAAGAAACTCAAAACATTATCAAATTTCCCCTTTTCCCAATTAGATTCAATATTACAATTATGTTCCATAAAGGAGGGCGTCAGTGCCAAGTTGGGGCTGCTGAGAAGATAATTATTATCATAGAATTTAGAGCTAGAATTAGGAGATAATGTCAGGAGCTCGGGAAGTTGTCACAGGCCAGTGGTGTCCTGCTGTTCTCAGCTTGAGTGTGGAGGAAGTAAAGCACTTAGTGAAAATAAGTGTTGGGGAAAAGCCAGCCATTTCTGTGCCACAAGGGAAGTGGCAATCTTGCCGGAGGCTCCCATCAACTACTGCTATCCTACAAAATGACTGGGGAAGACTTCCCATTGCAACTGCTGTGATGCCAGGGTTGATAAGGATTAGACAAGGTGGTAAGCTATCTTCTTTTTCTTTTTTAAAAGTAGTTTTCTTAATGGTTTTCTTGCTTTTACTTTTTATCACTTTTTTTTTTTTGCGGGACAATTGGGGTTAAATGACTTGCCCAGGGTCACACAGCTAGTAAGTGTTAAGTGTCTGAGGCCAGATTTGAACTCAGGTACTCCTGAATCCAGGGCCAGTGCTCTATCCACTGCACCACCTAGCTGTCCCTATTGCTTTTATTTTGTGATCACTTTCTTATACTCCCTTTCCCCACCATTGACCCTCCATGGTAACAAAGGAAAAAATAAGGCATCTATATGCCTCTGTCAGACATCTGTAGGCATTTGACCTCTACATTCAGTACTGAGCATTGTGAATTAAGTGACCCTTGGGGATTCTTAGTAACTTTACTAGGGGCATTGTGTATAATGGTATCCTGGTTCTGCTTACTTCACTCAGCATCAGTTCATACAAGTCTTCCCACGCATCTTTGAATTCTTCATATTATTATGACTTATATGTGTCTCAGGTTGGTGTTGTTCAGTCATTCAATTGTGACAGACCCTTTCTCCAGTGGATTAAAGCAAACAGAGGTTAAGTAACTTTCCCAGGGTCACAGAGCTAATAAGTATCTGAGGAAGGATTTGAACTCAAGTCTTCTTGATGCCAGGCCCAGTGCTCTAACCAGTGAGCCACATTGCTGCCCTGTGTTGTAGCACAATAATATTCTGTTACAATTTGGAGGTCCTTTACCTGGGACATGTGGACCCTTTTAAAACATACTTTAATAACTGTATCTTAGTATAATTGGTTTCCTTTGTAATCTTATGTATTTTTTTTTTGCAGGGCAATGGGGGTTAAGTGACTTGCCCAGGGTCACACAGCTAGTAAGTGTCGAGTGTCTGAGGCCGGATTTGAACTCAGGTACTCCTGAATCCAGGGCCGGTGCTTTATCCACTAATCTTATGTATTTTATTTTACGCATTTACAAACATCATTCTGAGAAGGGGTCCCATAGGCTTCACCAGACTAGCAAAGGAGTCCATGACTCCCCCAAATGAAAAACTTTTCCTTATATTCACATACCCCAAATTGTTCAATCGCTCTCTAATCAATGGACACTCATTGTGTTTCTAATTTTTTGCTACCACAAGAAAGTGTTGCTCTGAATACTTTAGTACCAATGGGACTGTTCTTTATTTTGTCTTTGACTTCTTTAGGATACATGCCCAGTATTGGCTCAGGAGGGTATGAACCTTTCTCTGAAGATTAATGTATTTCTGGTTGAATTGAATGCATTGGGTATTCACAACAGGAGGATTCAGATTCAGATTACACAAACCATTTGTAATATCAATTGTGCTGTTCAAGCCTGTTTGGAGTGCCCCAGCTACTTTCTTGATGTTCTGCCTTCTTCTTGACTAGTGGCAACCCCATGCTGGCAAGGTACACAGTTTGGCTCAGGATGTGATGGGGATCAGCCCAATAGGGGGACCTTTGGTAAGGATCTAGAAATAAATTTTGAAAGTGAATCAAAACTCATGAAAATTCAGTACCTCTGAGGGTCTAAAGGAGATTTCTGGTTGTTGTTTTTTTTTTTTTTTAATGTTCCTTGATGAAGATCCCCTATTCTTGCAGGTTTGTAGACCAAATGAGATAACAGGCTTTTCTAAACTCTTTCAGCCACTAACACATAACCAGTTGGCAGCCAGGTGTTGATTCCATTATTTCTTCTTGGGTGGCAATTGTTCAGTCCTTCCAGCCTTCTTCAGTCTCACCTTGCCCACCTATGACTAGTTCTGTTTCTGAGTAGGTCAAATACTTTATTCATCTCAGTCCAGATAACCCTTTACTTTTCACTTTAAAATTTTGGTTTAAACCTCTGGTGGGACTTCACTTCTTTTTGTTCTGTGATTGTATTGGCATAGAGAGCTCCTAGATAGAAACTTCCTCTACCAAGTAGATTGGCATCTTTTCTTTTCTTTTCTTTTCTTTTCTTTTCTTTTCTTTTCTTTTCTTTTCTTTTCTTTTCTTTTCTTTTTCTTTAAAGACAGAAATGAATTGTTTAATAGTGTGTTTTGTTTTGTTTCAGACATGTCCTGCTTTTCATGACCCCTTTTGGGGTTTTCTTTCTTTTTTTTTTTTAGTGAGGCAATTGGGGTTAAGTGGCTTGCCCAGGGTCACACAGCTAGTAAGTGTTAAGTGTCTGAGGCCGGATTTGAACTCAGGTACTCCTGACTCCAGGGTCGGTGTTCTATCCACTGCGCCACCTAGCTGCCCCAATTGGCATCTTTTCTGCAACTAATGGTCTCAGGGACTTTTGTAGAGACCCAAGAGGTTAAATGGCTCATCCAGTCTTTTATTTGGTGGATCCTATAAGCAGTGTTTTATTTAGTGTAATTCCTAATAACAATAATAACAGTAATAACCAACGTTTTAAGTGCTTTATGCTTTTTTCCCCTTTCAAAGAAAACTAACTTTATGGCTATGGTCTGTAAGTAGAGATCACCTACTTTGGGACACATATGGTTGAATCTTAAATAACCAAAACATTTTTCTTTTCTAGAAAATTTCTTTGTTTTTGCAAGCATTTTTTCCATTCTATCTTTTCCTATCTGGGAAACTTAGGCCCTTGGGTTAATTGGACAGCAACCCACATGTGAAGGAACAAGGTTCTACCTAAATAGTATCACCATTGTAAGGTACAGTCGACTTCATATAATACCTGGGAATATGATGTGCCAAATGCCAGGCACAGACTTGTGCTTCTCACCCTTACCTGGATGGGTGGGGGATGTCTCTATCATGCATTTAAATGGATTTCTTTATTCCAAGAAGGGGTGGGAGACACACAGTGAGCTAGATTTGCTGGGTTTCTGTTTGTGTTCTGATAGGCAGTGACAAGGAATGGACACTGATGCATACAGGCATATGTGCAGAAGTTTAGCTGTCTGAAAATAAGCAGCCAAAGGACCAGCAAAGAAAAAACAGAAAAAAGCAAGTTCATCATCATATCAGCTTGAATAGAAAAGTCCATAATTACCTTGACCTTTTTCCTCTAGAAGTTCAGAAAGTTCCTTATTAGTGATGACCCCAGCAGTTACTATACCCTCAACTCTGTGTGTCTGGTAAGTGAGGCAAGCAAAAACAATGTTAGTACCTGGAGCCAGAGCTGGAGGTGGAAATTGTTTTCATTTTTTTTTCCTTAGACAATCAAAATGGATGGCCTCAATGGAAAACCAGCAATTCTCATGGAGCCTGGCTACGGGGTGGGCCACTGAGGGGACAGCTTAAGAATATAGCTCTACCCATCCTATAAGCTTTATATCCACTATAAAGATTTTATCTGCAGCCCAGAGCACCTAAGCATGTTGGCAAGGAATAGCTCTGGATTTGGGGAGCTCCTGTAAATCTTCTCACTTTTCCCACTTCTTTACATTTCTTTCTATTCCTCTCTGTTTCCTAGCTTCTGATTATATCTCTTTCTTCCCTCTTCCCACCATTCCTTTGGTTCTCCCCTCCTCCCAGTCAATGGCCATGCCATCCTGAACTCACCCAATCTAATGTGATCTCAGAAGCAATTCAGAGTAGTTCCACCTTAGTATGCAGTTGGGAGACTGTCTGGGAACACCAGGTGTGGTAGGCTTTGAGAGAATGAGCACTAGATGTGGACTCAAGAAGACATAGATTGGAATCTCCCTCCTGAAATTTACTAGCTGTGTGACCCTTTCTGAGCCTCAGTTTCTTTATCTATAAAATGAGGTAATTGGATTCAATGGCTAGACAAGTCACTTAACTCTACTTCCTCATCTATAAAATGAGGGATTTGAACTCAATGACCCTTTAAGTTCTAAATTTATGATCCTGTGTCCATCATGGTATGGGCAGGTCCCAACTTAGAATGTTATTATTGAAGCTCCTTCCTTCCTTCCTTCCTTCCTTCCTTCCTTCCTTCCTTCCTTCCTTCCTTCCTTTCCACTGTTACTTCTCAGTAGTCTCCTTACCCCTTCCTTATCCCCATTAGAACTCTCCTTGAAGGGGCAGCTAGGTGGCACAGTGGCTAGAGGACTGCTCTTGGAATTAGGAGGGCCTGGGTTCAAATTCAGCCGCAGACGTTTACTAGCTATATGACTGTGGGCAAGTCATTTAACCTTGATGCCTCTTCCTCCACTCCAAAACAAACAACAAAAGAACTCTCCTTTTATAAGTCAGACAACAAGCATTTATTAAGCACCTACTATATTCATCTACTGCTAGCAAAAAGTTTTTTCATCTATAGATAAAATGCTGACTGATACACAATCAAAAGATACAGGTTTGAATCTGGGCTCTTCCACTTATTAGCAGAGTGACCTTGGCTGGCAGGTCACAACTTTTTTTTTGAGCCTGTTTCTTCATCTATAAAAGGGAAACAATAATCTTTTGATTTTGTGAGGCTGAAATAAGATAGTATGTGTAAAGCATTGTATAAATGTCTTAACTATTATTGACTCCTTAGTTAGTTCCAAAAAATCATCTATAATGTAGTTATTTCAATAGCCCCAAGCCCTGAGTCCCTCTAAGACCCCTTAATTTTAGAGATCCCAGCTGTTTTTACCCGACAAATAGAAGCTAAATGACTTCCCTAAATCCACAAAGCTAGTAAGTGCCTGAGGAAGGATTAGAACCCAGGTAATTATGATAACAAACATGAGCACTCAATCCACCAGAGACCACAACAAAAACAAATTACCCATCCTTCAACCTCTGTCTACTGGTTCCTTCCCTAAAGCTTTCGATCATGCCTAAGTCTGAAGGATCATTTAAAAAACCTTCTTTTGACCTTGTCTTGCCCTCCAGCTAATATTCTCTATCTCTTCTCTCTTTTACAGCCAACCTCTTCTCCTCACTCTCTTCACTGCCTTTCCTCTTGTTCCTCAACCCCCTCTGGTCTGCTTCTGACCTAGTCACTCAACTGAAACTACTACCTTAAGTGTTTTATCAGTCATTTCTTAATGGACAAATCTGATGGTCTTTTTTTTCAGTCCCTATCCTTTTCCACCTATCTCCACCTCGGCAGCTGACATTGTGGACCTGACAATTAGAGGCTCTACTGGATACTTTCTTTCTCTGGATTTCATGACACTGCTCTCTCCTGCTTGGCTCCCTCCTCTCCAGCTATTCCTTTTAAAGTGTCTTTTGCAGATTCATCAGTCATATTCCCAAACTGTGAGTGCTGCTCAACTAGCTAACTCAACTAACCCTCTGGTTCCTCTTACCCCAGTCTATACTTCCAGTCTCTGTCTATCTCTGTCTCTATCTCAGTCTCTGTCTGTCTTTCTCTCTGTCTCTTTCCACTCTCTATCTCTCTGTCTCTGCCTCTCTGTCTTTCTCTCTTGTCTCTGTCTGTCTTTCTGACTGCATCAGCCAATATGAGTTTAATTATCATTTCTATGGGACAACCAGGTGGTGCAGTGGATAGAGCACTGACCCTGAAGGAAGACCTGAGTTAAAATCTGGCCTCAGATACTTACTAACTGTATGACCCTGGGCAAGTCACTTCACCCCAATTGCCTCAAAAATTAATAATAATTATCATCTCTATATCAACAGCTCCTGGATCTACAGATCTGGTCCCAGTCTTCTCCATGAGCTTAAAGTCCAGTATCACCCCCTGGACATTTCAAACTAGATGTCCCGGACATATGTCAAACTCAGCATGTCTAAAACAGAACTAACTCATGGTCTTTTCCCCAAAACTCTCTCCTCTCCTTAAACACTCTGTTTCTGTAAAAGGCAGCACCATTTTTCCAGCCTCTCAGGCTCATGACCTTGGAGCTGGCCTCTATTCTTCTACCTCCCTCAGCTCACAGTTGTCAAATTTTGCCATTCCTACCTTTATAACATCTCTTGCCCAAACTCCTTCTCCCCAGTCACATAACTTCCCCCTGAGTTCCTCAGGCCTCCATCACTTCTCCCCTCGAGTATCGCAATGCCTTCCTCATTATTTCCCTGCCTCAAGTCTCTTATCACTCCAGTCCATCCTCTAAAAGCTACCAAAATAATTTTTCATAAGTGCAAGTGTGACCATGTGACTGGTTCCTCTACAAAAATAACTACAGGGACTTCTGATTGCTTCTAGGATAAAATACAAATTCATTCTGTTTAGTTTTCAAAGCTCTTCGTGACCTTGCCCTGATGCCTCTTTCCAGCCTCATAGTATATCATGCCCCCTCCCACCCTCTTTGATCCAGCTAAACTGGCCTTTCTGTTTCTTGCACACAATATACCTTCTTCTGCCTCAGCATCTTTTTTTTTTTTCTGGCTTTTCCCCATGTTGATTCTCTCTCCTCCTTTGAGATGTAGCCCAAACACCACCTTCTCTAATCAAACCTTTGCTATTCCCTTCAACTCTTAGTGTCTTGACTATCAAACTACTATATACTTTAACCATAGTGTATTTATAATCTTTATATTTATTCTCTATATGACTATATATGTACTTGTTATTTCCCCCTAGAATGTAAGCTCCCTGCAAGCAGAAATTGTTTCAGTGGTTGTATTTGTATCTCCAGTACCTTGTCCAATACAGCAAGGTTGTGCAGTAGATAGAGTACTGGATTCAGAATCAGAAAGACCCAAGTTCAAATCCAGATTCAGCCATTTACCAGCTGAATGATCTTGGGCAAGTCACTTAAAAAAATCACTATTTGCTTCAGTTTCCTCATCTGTAAAATGGAGATAATAATAGCACTTACCTCCCAGAGTTGTGAGGATCAAATGAGATATTTGTAAAGCACTTTACAAACCACACTATGGAAGGGCTAGCTATTATTTTTTAAATAATAATTTTTTTCTCAATTATATGTAAAAACAATTTTTAACATTTCATTTTTTTGAGTTTTAAGTTCCAAATTTTATCCTTTCAACTCCCATCTCTAGGAGATTGTTTACCCTGACATGGTAACATATCTAATGACATGGTAACAATCTAATATAGGCTATACATGTCTAATCATATAAAACGTATTTCCATATTAGTCGTTTTGTGGAAGAAAATTTGAACAAATAAAAAAGAGAGAGCGAAAATGAAAAGTAGTATGCTCTCATCTGTATCAAGATGCCATCAGTTCTTTCTCTGGAGTCAGTTAGCATTTTTTATCATGAGTCCTTCGGGATCTCTGAGAATAGCTAAGTCATCCACAGTTGTTCATCATACAATATTGCTATTACTATGTATAATGTTCTCCTGGTTTTGCTCACTTTATTTTGCACTAGTTCATATAAGTCTTCCCAGGTTTTTCTGAAATCTGCCTGCTCATCATTTCTTACAGCACAGTAGTATTACATTACAATAATATACCACGGCTTGTTCAGCCTTTCCCCAGTGGATGGGCACCCCATCAATTTCCAATTCTCTTCCACCACAAAAAGAACGCTAGCTATTATTAGTAGTAGTAAATACTTGTTGATTAATTGGTTGAACATCAGGGAAGCAATGAATATAATTAATTGCATTTATAAACCACCCCAAACCACATGATTACATCAATAGAAGCAGAAAAGACCTTTGACAAAGTACAAAATTCATACATGCTAAAACACATACAGGTATAGAAGGGATATTTTTAATATGAGAAGTCTATATTTTATAAGATTTATATTATAAGGATTATAAGATTTTCCTTCTTTTTTATTCTTTATGTTTACATTGTAATCATTGTATATACTGCTTTGTGGGTGTTTTGGCATTAGTTCGTATAAGTCTTCACATACTTTTCCGAATGAATTCTTCATATTTTTTGTTTCTTATGTGAAGAAAAAAATTTATATTTCAATCTAAAAGCTAGCATCATTTGGAGTGGGTAAACATGGAAAAGACTTGGGTACATATTCCACCCTCCTCTGTTTTCATAACTAGAGGACTAAGTGTGAGATATTGCATATCCTGTCAGGCAATTCATGTGTTGGTTGGTTGCTTGTTGAACTGCTTTTTTTTCCCCTCTATCTCTTTTCATTTTTTGTTATAGTGCATGGCTTACTTGACAGGGGAAAGGGGATATATTTAGAAATCAAAGTAAATAAAAACAAAAGTTGTTGTACTAACCTCTCTGGGTTACTCTTCCAACTTGGACTTATTCTAGCTGATTAGATCCCCAAGAGAGTGACTACTACCTCAGGTTCTTGGGGATACTCTGAGAATATACGTCTTTCTACTACAGTTCACAAGTCCCTACCAGTGTGCTTCTCCTTAACAGTCTGCCAGTAAAAAAGTGGGATTTTTGTAAAGGAATTTACTAAAATAGAATACTAAGTAGCTACAAAACAGAAACCCATGTTAATTCTCCCACAAAAACATTTAGAATCTGTGGGAAGAAAGGGCACAAACTTCAAGTACAATGGTAATGTGATATACATGTAGGAAACACAAATAGATCAGGCAACTCTCACCTCTGGATTTGCAGTGCCTCAGTGTACTTGTCCATCTTCCTGTCCTATCTGTTGGGTGAGTCAGGCACTTGGAGTCACTGAGTGTGCTCCTCTCCCTTAGTCCCTAGAGAGTTTCTTCTTTGCTAACAGAGGTCACACTCCTTGAAGCTATCTGGATTCAAGTGATTTCTTTGCTGTACCTACATCTTTCTGGAGCATGTTCATCTCTACTCTCTTGCTTGTGCCTCGCTTTAAATGACTCCTCAACTTCTGGATGGGGCATGTCCCTTTTGGATGAGTAGCTTCAATTTTAGTTGGCATGGCTGATAGGTTAAGGAGAGAGGAGAAGCTCCCCTTCTCCTTTCTACCCCATTATAAGTGTAGAGATATTCCAAACTCATATTCTGGAACTGTTCTATAATTGGATTGTCTCAGAGCCATAATTATTTAAAATTCCCAGAGGTGAGGTCAACTGCTTTTTGTCCAGTAGTCAGACTTCCTTTGATTCCATCAGAGACAGATAGTTACATTTGTAAAAGGATCACTGGGTACTAACACCTTATTACTACATTAATACCTTCTTGTCTGTGATTCTACTCTACAGCTACATTATTTTATTCATTCATTCATTCATTCATTTATTTGTTTGTTTGTTTGTTTATTATTTATTTATTTATTTTTATTTTTTCTTTTTGGTGAGGCAATTGGGATTAAGTGACTTGCCCAGGGTCACACAGCTAGTAAGTGGCTGAGGCTGGATTTGAACTCAGGTACTCCTGACTCCAGGGCCAGTGTTCTATCCACTGTGCCACTTAGCTGCCCCCTACAGGTACATTAATTAAGCTTGTGGGGGATAGGCGCTAGGGGAACCCAAATCTTTCCTCCCTTATAATTGTTGCTGTTGTTCAGTCATTTTCAGGTGACCCCATTTGGGGTTTTCTTGGAAGAGATGTGGGAGTGGTTTGCTATTTCCTTCTCCACCTCATTTTATAGATAAAGAACTGAGCAAAAAGGGCTAAGTGACTTCCCCAGGGTCACATAGCTGGCAAGTGTCTGAGGTCAGATTTGATTCTCAGGCCAGTGGTCTATCCACTTGTACCACCAATTTCCAGGAATCAGGAAGACCTGAGGGGTCTACAGGCTTCATGAGACTGCCAAATGAATCCATGACCTCCCCAAAATGCTGAAGACACCCTTGTCTAAAAATATGGAGACCTAGACCAAAGTGGTGGTAGTAGGAATGGAAGGAAAAGGACAATGAGAGAAATATTAGGGAGGAGAAGAATGCCTAGTGAAAGAGGGAATATGTAATGGCACATGGCTACTATCTGACCTTCCATTCTCTTTCTGGGAAGGTGCCAGGAATGTAGTATAGTGGACACAAATCCCCCCTCCAAATTTCTTGAATAAATCATTGAAAGACTTTCTTCTCTACATGTTTCCTTGGGCTCAATCGTCAGAGTTGCAGTTTGGAGGATTGGGTTCAAGATGTCTGTGGAATAGTACTTTGTTCTTTCTTCCCTAACAAACACAATGATTGGAAAAACACCCAACTTTGGGCCATCTTTTGCTTTTTTGATCTTCTGGCTCCTCAGTCATCTAATCCTTTAATTACAATTACTGCAGGTAGAAAAATCTCGGTCAGAAAAGTGCCCCTGTTTTTCTTATTGCCCTCTTCTTCCCCTCCTCCTCAACCCCTCAAGGCCTCTGGTTGTGAACCATGAGTCATCTCTGTTAATGTTCAGTACAGGGTAACCCATACCCTGAAATGGAGGCTGTCTGGTTCTCTTGCTTTCAATCACCTCAGCCTGGAAAACCAGGTGCTTCCAACGTTAACTTTGCTCTTGGCACTTGCTAGCACTTCTGACTTCGTGTTGCTGCTGTAGGTTTAGGAGAGGAGCCAAGAATGTTTTACTTCACCATCATAATGAAATGCAGATTTTTCAATTAAAAGGAAAAAAATCTTTCTTTCCACAGTCTGACACAATTTAATTCATGCGTTTATTCTTTTAAAAATTGTCATTTGAAACCTTATCAAACAGCACACAATTAAAGTCACTTTGCCATTATGCATACTTAACTTCATTAATTTCAATACATAAAATTTTTATAACAAATTTTTTTTCATTTTATTTTATTTTTCAATAATTACTTGTCAATCACTCCCTCTGGGTTGCTTACTTAGAATTAGGTTCTGTAGACCCTATGATCTTAAACCCATATGGGGTCACATAATTGAATGTGGGGGGATCACAAAAAATTTGGTAAGGTTACATATACCTCCTTTACATACCTATATGCCCGGAGTTGCATAAAAATTTCTCAAGCAAAAAGGGGTCACAAGTGAAAAAAGTTTAAGAAGCTCTGTTGTAGACTGTTCCTTGGTCTTTTGTGTAGGACAGGAATTCCTTTTGCTTTTTGGTATTTGGTTCTGAGTATCAAGTATGGATTAGGCATCTGGGCTCTCTGGGTTCCCTGAGTTTGAACTCTATTTCAGGGGCATTTTTTTTTTGCCAGTTACAGATGGCTTTGTTCTTTGTGGTTCATTTTCAGTGATTGCTTGGGCAAGAGATGGTCTTGTTTCCCAGCATAGCTTTGCCAATCTGGGAGCTATTTGCTTTGCTTTCTTCCTCCCTGGCAAACCAGCCCCCCACTTCCCTTCTTAGAAGCTACTGTCTGCTTGACATGAAAAATGTACTTGAAAGATGAGCTTACTGGCTAATTAATTAGGAGGGAAAAAATTCCCAGTTCCTTAGATATGAAATGATTAATTACATAGGCTTTAAGGCTGTCACACTTTCAGAATCGTATTTCTTTAATTTGAACTTTTTAGAGACTGGTTTTCTGCTTATGTTTGTGTTTTTGGTCTATGCAAGGGTGATTTCCAATGTGCCCGGTCGATTTCACAGCAAATGTCCCCAAACAACGTTTGCCCTATTTCATTAATAAGGCTATGTCAATTAGGTGGACCCAGATGAATTGCTTGTTCAGGTCTGTTCTCAAAACAACACTCATTTGTCTTCAGCTCACACCATTGCCTGGGCCTGTTTGCCTTGAAATAAGTTTGAACACATCACCTGACTCCACATTACCCACCATGTTGTGGAAAGTTGGTTGTGATAGGACTCTGTTGCTTTCCAAAGGCAAAGGGTAGATCCATTTTTCCATCCTCTGTTTCTGGTTCCAGCTTTTGAAAACCATGTTGTTTGGCTCAGGTCCTTAGACCTGCCCGACTATTGCTTGCTTTCCCTACCTACGATGTTAATTTTTTTGGGGGGGGGCAGGGCAGTGGGGGTTAAGTGACTTGCCCAGGGTCACACAGCTAGTAAGTGTCAAGTGTCTGAGACCAGATTTGAACTCAGGTCCTCCTGAATCCAGGGCCGGTGCTTTATCCACTGCACCACCTAGCTGCCCCTGGTTGTTCATTTTTATACTGAAGATCTTAGAATTTCCTTTGTCCCCCCAGAAGACTAGTCCCATCAGCAGTCAGCATGGTACACTTAATGTACCTACATTCAACTTGGCTGCTGCTAGGGCCCCTCTGCTGAGATTTCTCCTTCATCTCTTCTGGCCAGTTCTCTCCTCTGTAGGGAAGAAGGCACTTCTGAGGCATGGGATAACCTACGTGTCTTGGGCATACACTATACTTTTAAAAAAATAAACATTTTTATTTAAAGTTTTGAGTTCCAAATTCTATCCCTTCCTCCTCCCTTCCCTCCCCTCTTCCCTCCCTCAGGCGGTAAAATATAGGTTAGACATGAACTGCACTTTTTAATAAGAATAGCTAGTATTTATGTAGCTTTAAGGTTTACAAAGCACTCTACATATGTTATCTAATTTGACACTCACAACAACCTTGGGAGGTACATATTGTTATCCCCATTTTACGGATGAGGAAAGTGAAGGAGTTGTTAAGTGACATGCCTAGGGTCACACAGCCAACTCAGTGTCTGAGGAAGGATTTGAACCCAGACCTCCAGGGTCCAAGTCCAGCACTTATGCTGTCTAGCTTTTGGGGACTGGCATTTCCTTTGGGGCAGAGATTACCTATCTCCCTGAAATTTTTCTGGATGGCCAAGGCCAGGTTCCAGATCTGTGTTTATATCAAATTAAGATTAAACCCAATCATTTTCATTGAATGGCCAGTAACAGGCCCAGCCCAAGCATCTATGGCTCATTGTTTATTTTTTGATGGCTTAGAATGAGTGAAAATAGCAATTGTTTTCTGTTCTGGCCCCAAACTCTGAGGGTCTTCCCCTCTCAGACTGATATCTTTGGGATGGTAAATTGGGCCATCTTTTGTCAGAGTTTTTACCTAGCCCTTAGTCATTGAATGGGCATCGTTGCAGACAAACAGACCTGGGAAATATCTTAATTTAGAAAGGCCACAGTGACCCATTGCATCCTGGGCCATAGTCAGTCATTCTGACTTTTGTCTTGCCATTGGACTTTGATGACTCTGGAAGAGATAGAGGCTGATGACTTTGATTCGATACACATGCAGCAATGTCATTGGTCCTCTTCCAGGACGAACAACAACAAGGAGATGCTCACCTGTTCTGGCTCCAGGTATGTGCTCTGGACCAGGTTTAGACCTAGGGCAGCATGAGCTCTCATATGAGGGGTTACGTTTCCTTCTCTTGCTTTTTGGCTTGTTAGATTCCCCTCTCCCCTCCCCCCAGGTGCCTCAGAAGAGTTTGAATCCCATCTCAGACACTTATTAGCTGTGTCACTTTGGGTAATTCACTTGCCTTCTGTTTGCTTTTGTTTCCTCCACTGTGAAATGGAGATAATAGCACCTCCTCACCAAGTTGTGGTGAGGATCAAATGAGAAGTATTTCTAAGGTGTTTAAAAATAAATGTTTGTTGCTTCCTTGTTCCCGTCTTTAATTTGTGGCTTATGTCTAGGTTCTCCCCAAAGGAGTATGTATACAATATGAACCAGGCATGGAAGAGTTATTTATTTCCTATATATAAAAGAAATAGAATTCTTTTCTACTAAAAATGAGGAAAAGAGGATGCCAATGGTATTTAGAGGTCCAACATCGTTAGGAATTAAAATACTTAGTAAATTCTGGAAATATTTTTTAAATACAGAGGTCTGGATTTTCCTCCCCTAACCAAGTGCAGTATTAATAAAGAAATTAGGGAGGTTTTTGGCCTCTCAAGAAGAGAATTGGATCTCTTTTGCCTCTCTTTTCTTGCTCCGTCCCTCCCTCTCTGCCAAGCTCAACCAAGGCCTTCTTTCTCCTGTCCCTCTGTCTTCCTTAATTATCTACAATTTACCTTTCTGCTCTTATTTCATAATATTCCTGCCACATAGTAGACTCTAAATGTTTGTTGATGACTTATAAAGATTCCCATTGAGGTGCCATATCGTCACAACTCTGAGTTTCCCCAGCTTGCTCAAAGTTCTTCTATTTCAATAATTTTGCTCCTGAGGGTTCCACCTTCCCCCATGCCTGGAATTGTGGGACTCTCTTCACCACCTCAACACACACTCATCTCCTCCAGGCCCATCTACCCTTCCCTTAAGGCTGACCTCAGATGTCACCTCTTTAACATATGCTTTCCTGATCTGACAACCACAAGTATTCCCTTCCTCTTGTGGACTCTCATAGCAATTTGAGGGGCTATGTTTCTTACTCATTCACATACTACATTATATCATGTGCTTGCCTTATTTCTTCCTACAAGATTGTAATGATCAACAGGTCAGGGACCATGTATTACTTGTTGCTGTATTCCTTTCAGCAGCTTGCAAAAATATGTTTATTTGTAGGACTTAATCATTTTAAGTACCCTGTTCTTAATTTTAAAAATTATGTTATATTTTACTTTTTTAAAAGTTGATTGAATATGCTTTTTATGTTTATGTAGACCTTAATAGAAAAAAGGAGTCCTCATCCCTGGTCTATGCTGAAGACCTACAAAGCCTTTTAGTTTCAAAGGATGGTGCACAAGCTTTTGGCCACCTACATTGCCCTTTAGGTGCACGGCTCCAGCTTTTCCTCAGTTTCTGAAGCCTCCTTCATCTTGACACAAACAAGGTAGTGGTGTTACCTGTACCAGGTCTCACACCCAGGAGTGCAGTTACTGTGGAATCACAGCTTCTGATACACAAACGAACATTTATTCTTCCCAGTGATATCATGTTAAAAGGAACGCTGGCTTACCATCATTGTTAGTTAAATTACAACTGGCTGCAGACGTGGAAGTTAATGGAAAGTCATTCAATTGCAACAATATTTGCAATTGGTATAAAAATAGGTCCAGTAGGTCTTTAGTCTTTCTTGGTGATCCGACAATACGCTATGTGCAAAGTTGTTCCTTTTGCCTCATTTAGCTGGGGCTCCTATGGTGTTGCTCACCCCCTGGAGTTTGTAGAATAAATGACACTTTTGCAGGTCACCCGAAGTCAATTGTTCGTCCTTAGGAACTGAATTGTTTCTTCCTTGGAATGCTAGCAGACATGCTTCTCCAACCCCATCAGCCTCTCAGCTCACTTGGCTAAGCAGCAGGCTTTCCCTCTGTAGGAAGTCCCAGGCCCGGAAGGAAATGTAGCTGATGGTGTGACTTATGTTGCTGTTATTAGGATCAGAACACATTGCTAGCCTTCATTTTTCACAAGGTTCACACAGCATAGGAGGCTTGTTAGTACTGTAATCACTTTCAGGCTAACAGGCAAGCCCCCTCCCTAGATAGAGGCCTTAGGGGTGGATAGTATTAGCTCACTGCCTGGCCTCCCCTACTTTAATCACTGGGGGTTATGACTCTCATCAGTCAGTCAACAAACATCTATTAGGCACTTAGTATTTTTCAAATATTATGCTAAGCACAGGGAGATACAAAGAAAGACAAGAACAGTCTCAGCCCTGAAGAAATGGACAGTCTGATGAGGGAGATAACATGGAAGTACATACAAGATATGTGCAGAGTAAATGGAAGGTAATCAGAAAGGGGGAAACATGACACTTGTTTGTATTGCTGAAAAGGCTATAAAACTCTCGTCTGAATGAAAGGCTTCCATAAATCCAATCTTGTTAATCTTCCGAAAAGGAATAATTCTCCATTGTTTCAGAAACAATTTTTCTGTAATGAGAGTAAACAGTATGGGAATTACCATTGCATGTGTTATTAGATCTGTTCTAAAGGGCAATTAAAATAAACAACAAGCAGAGTGATTTTTAAAATCTGAGAAAAGATTTGATTTAATCACTCTCCCTTTACAAACACCTGATCCCACCATTCCATTCTCTGCCTCCAGCAGTAAGCTGTATGCCAGGAACTGCAAGGCATCACTGGGCTATACCACAGCAAATGTTGCTGGGGGCGCGTGGCTAAATGCAACGGGAAAGAGAATCCTTGTGGCTGACCCACTCAGTGGACCTGCAGATGACTAGAGGAAAAAGCACTTCTTGATACTGAAAATCAGCAGCAAGACTGACCAGGTGGGCCAGTGGGACAAGTTGGCAGGAGAGTTGGGGCTCTGGAACTGCCTGGAAACCTGAGAACTCTTAAGGGCTGGAGAGATTAAATGATTTCTCTACCAGATCAGAAGTTCTTAACCTTTTTGGTATCATAGTTCCCTGTGGCAGTCCGGAGAAACCCTTCTTAGAAATGTTTTTAAATACCTAAAACAAAATACATACCATCACAAAAGAAACCAATTATAGTGAAATAATTGTAAAAATATTGGGAAAAATTTACAGACCCCTGGCTAAGAAAGAATCCCTGTACTGGAATGATTTTAATGTGGTGTCAGAGCAACTGAGAATTCACATTGGAAAAACTCTTCTCATGTCTTGCCCAGAACTCGGTAGGTGCTAAAGGCAGAGAGAAAGTTGTTTACAGATTCTGTAAGTTTTTAGGAGGGTTTTTCTTCCCCCTCAACAATACACAATCCTTAAATCTAGTTGCTTCCTACCTTAGTCACGATGCTAAATAATTTATTTTGACTAAACAGATGATTTGGTTTGGGGTTATTTAGCTTTGAAATGTGTTCAGAAGATTCCTGAGGTAATGTGTGCCTTTTTCAAAAATGGTGGTAAGAAGCAAACATAGCAAAGATTCGTCACAAAAAAAGCAAACGCGTCTAGAAATGATTACTCCATAAACAAAACATGAGCGCACACAGCAATTTCATGTTCTCTCTCCACCCACTCAGCTGCTCTTAATGATTCAAGAACAGAGCAGCTTGGGCAGATTTACAGGGTTTGAGTTACTGACATCTGTGCTGAAATAATGCTATGTATGTTCACAAAGCAGTTGCTCTTGCTTAGGGAGAAAAAAAAAAACAACCCACCCAACCCACCTTAATTTGATTTTTGCATTTACCTTAGTTATAATAGAAACAAATGCAAGCATTCATTAATCTCAAATAGCAGATTATCAAGGCATATTCTGTGTGCCAGAGTGAAGACGACTACCTATGTTGTAGTTTGGAATGATCAGAGTTGCAAAGGTTACAAGTATAAGTGTGAATATAGATGCATCTTTTTTTTGCATTCTGCAGTTGGAGAACTGAGCCTCTTCACATGAAGAAAACTTGCTCAGGGTTATTGAGCTTGTTGGCTATTGAATCATTTGGGGCTCAGTGGAGGACAGTGTTTTCCTCTGCGTGGGGGGAGCTTTCAGAATCAACCTCTGGATCAGAGCTATAACAAGGGTATGCAGCTGGGTGCCTTACAGCATTGAATTCAGAAGGCAATGAAAGCACTTGTAGTCTTCTTTTTTTTTTTTTTGGGTGAGGCAATTGGGGTTAAGTGACTTGCCCAGGGTCACACAGCTAGTGTTAAATGTCTGATGCTGGATTCGAACTCAGGTATTCCTGAATCCAGGGCCGGTGCTCTATCCCCTGAGCCATCTAGCTGCCCCACTTGTAGTCTTCTAAGGAGTAGAAACATCCCATTTCCCACGTGAGGTCTTGCTCTGGATTTTCACTTCTCCCTCTCCTCCAACTGTCACATGCTCATGTGCCATAAGCTCCATGGTGTATGGAGATAGTCAAGGCCACAGGCTCTTGGGGCACGATGTGGCATCATTGCTAGGTCACATGATGCTGGCCTGAGGGAACTGAGGATGGCAGGTTTGGAAGGGAAGAACTGATACCCTAACACATACCCAACCACCATACTATCTCCTCCTTCTCTCCCTGCAGGGTCCTAATATTTGCATGCCCCATGGCACCTGTCTCTCTTTGATAAGCTCAGGGCTCTCTGCCAAAGCAGAAAGGTACTGGTAGCAGTTGCTTGTAGCAGTATTGCCAACCCAGATGGGAAGACGCCCTTTCTCACTGACACTGTGCACATACATTCATATAAACATATCCAGGAAGAAACCCCGAAGGTTTCAGCTCTCATCCCAACTGGGAATGTGTTGAGAAGTGGTAGAAGGGGAAAGCTTTCACTCATCTTAGGTTCTCATTACTGTCAGAAACACAATTCTATTCTCCCACAGCCCCCTTAAAAAGTTGATTCATGGGCATATTTCATGTTGCTATTCCCTGAGTGGAAATGTGCTGTCCAAGGGACAAAAATTTTTAGCTATGGCTTTAGTACCGAAATTGCTGATTTGGGCACTGAGTTACTGGGCTGTTTCCCTAACATTGCCCCGATTTCTTGTGTGGTTTAAATTTGAGCAAGTCATATGTCCTCTTTTCCACTCTTCAAGTGAGATGAACCTTGCACTTATTTATTTCTCAGACGTGTGAGGTCCAAAATTATCTGATCTACGGGGCAGCTAGGTGGTGCAGTGGATAGAGCACCGGTCCTGGAGTCAGGAGGACCTGAGTTCAAATCTGGCCTCAGACACTTAACACTTACTAGCTGTGTGACCCTGGGCAAGTCACTTAACCCCAATTGCCTCACTTAAAAAAATTATACGATCTGCAAGAAAGACCACTGAGGCAGAGCTTGAAACCATTAACCATTTATGAAAGGGACCTGACCCCTTCAATGAATGGTACCTCAGATCTTCCTTGTAATCTGAGATACCCCCTCTTCCCAGGACCTTACTTTGATAAACCTTGATTCCCAGACACTCAGAAGTGGCAAAATAAAATCCAGGATTTCACTGGATGACAGACCTTGATTTTTACCCCCCAAGTAGTCCAGAAATAACACATTAGCAAAGGTTGTCACAGGATAAGCAAGGCAAGGGCCATCTCCGCTAAGCAGTCATAAGGTAGTCCCTTCTTCATGTTGGTCAGGAGAAGGTGGTCTGGAGGTACAAAAATAAACTGGGGGTCTTTCCATATCACATCAAGACATGCTGGGTTTGGTCATCGGCATGCTTGTGGTTAGGCAAGTGATGTTTATAACTAGTACTTTAACGTTTGGAACCTGATGTAAGGAGCTATCTAATCTTTTTTTTTCAGTGCAACAAACATTTATTTTATTTTTTCCAGTAACATGTAAGGGTAGTTTTCAACATTCATTTTCATAAGATTTAGAGTTCCAAATTTTTCTCTCTCCCTCCCTTTCCTCCCCCCTCCACAAGGCATCAACCAATCTGATATAGGTTCTATATGTACAAGCCAGAAGTGCTCTTTTTTTTCAGTTCTTTCTATGGGGGTGTACAGTCGTCATTAGTCCCTGGGGATTGTCTTGGATCAGTGTACTGTTGAGAGTAGTTAAGTCATTCACAATTGCTCATCGAACAATACTGCTGTCACTGTGCACAATGTCCCCCCCAGTTCTGCTCAGAAGCTATCTAATCTTACCTAGTTATTCCTATATCTAAGATTTGTAAAATGTGTATTAATATATGTGATTCCTATACTCATATTAGTTGAGTAGACTGACTAGATGCGTATTACTAGATAAATATATCACTAATAATCACCAACAATCATTATTCCTATGGAATCACAGTGAAGTAATTCATACTGAATGGAGCAAAATAGGGATCTAATTGAAATCATCTCTGTCAGACTCTAACCCCTTCACCTTATTGCATTGCGATGTCTCCACACCAGCCTCCTTCTGGGACTCGAACAGTTACAGTTAGGTGTCCCCGTTTCTATGCTGGTGATCTCATCCCATGCAACGTTTCTCTTCTTCACATTTCAGCTTCTTGTGCATGCCATATTTAGATAATTGATCCTGAATGCTGATTACTATTCTGTCGCGCTGCCCTATTCCTATCAGCCCTGTTGTGGCTCCTCATTCCTTCACGCCATGGCTCTCCGGAAGATACAGGAGGGAGATGGTGGAGTCTCTTGCAGGCACCAGTAGAGAAGGTGAAAGAACACCAAAGGTAAACTTCCCTATTTAGTTAGCCCTCCCAAGCGAGTGACAAGGTAAAAGCATCTGATTCCAGTCACGTACCTTTCCCATTTTTTTCCCTTAAATTTTTTTTCAACTATTTTCACTCCCTTCCACCTCCCCATGTTGGGATGAAAAATTAACCCCTTGAAACAAATTCCCACATTGGTCATGGAAAATACATCCATACAACGCAACATTCTGTAGTCCGAATTCATTATTCAACAGGAGCTGGGGAGCATGCTTCATCATCAGTCCTTTGGAATCGTGGTGAAATGTTGCTACACCTTTCTCAGCTGTGCTATTTTTTTTTTTTTAAAGTGAGGCAATTGGGGTTAAGTGACTTGCCCAGGGTCACAAAGCTAGTAAGTGTTAAGTGTCTGAGGCCGGATTTGAACTCAGGTCCTCCTGACTCCAGGACCGGTGCTCTATCCATTGCGCCACCTAGCTGCCCCTCAGCTGTGCTATTCTTATGACTTGTAAGGACACAACAGGACATCTCGCAAGATGGACAGGCAGAGTTGGCCATTCTTATCCACTTTCCCAAATCAGCTCTGTGAACTACAGGTAACAAGAAATTCAGATTCAACACTTTTAAGTGCCTATCATGTGAAGTAACAAAGATAAAAAACCGCACAATCCTTGCCCAGAAGTTCCTTCTCCTTGGTCACCTGTCATTGACCCTTCACCCTCCCAATCAAATCTACAAAGGGGAGGAAGTGAGTATTGACTGTCCTTTGGTTCTAAACCTCGGATCTCCCTCCTCCTTTGTAGCCTCAGGGTTCTTTGGCAAAGACTCAGACTATGTTATCTTCCTTCCTTCTTCCTTTATCTGTCCCACTGCCAGTCTTTTCTCTCAATTTTCCTATTTCAGACTGATCTTCTGAGACCCCATGAAGGCATCTATGACCGAAGGAAATTAATTTTCCTCCCTCTCCTTGTGGAATCCCAGGAAGGAGTTTCCATACTCTGTACCATCATTAAAAAGAGCTCTTACTATTTTGCTGGTACATCTTCTCCCAAAGTATTAGTACAACTTCGTTTATGACTATTTGTCTTTGTTCTTTCGTTCATCATTATTCTTGGGCTGGGGCTCTGAGTTGGTTTCTCTAAGTTTATATAACACTTCACTTAATCATGTGCAGAGAAGCTTTTAGATAGTTTGTTGTAGTGAAGAGAATTCTAGATTGGAAGTCCAAAGATCTTGGTTTGAATCCAGGCTTTGCCAAATACTAGCTGAATGATCTTGGGCTAGTAACAAACCTGAGACTCAGTCTCCTTTGTAGAGTAAACATATTTACATTACCTACTTCACAAGGTTGTGAAGGAAGCACTTTTGAGCAGTAAAGTACTACATCAGTTTGAACTACTATGTGAACACATTCCTTTTATCTAAATCAGGGTGCTATAAAGCTGTTCTAGTATAATGCTGGGACCTAAAGAGCACTTCATGGGAGAATTAGATCAGCCACTAATGCAGAGCAATAGACTTTTATTACAGTCGTATTTTAACCTCATGCACTGAAAAGCCTGATTTCAGGGGGACACCCCAAGGGTAGCAACACAGAGAGGAAGGGTGTAATCAGAGAGGCTATGGCAGGGTGGGACAGGTTTGCCTTGGTGTCCCCACTTCTGAGCTCTTATCACTCCAGACTGATGTTTAAGATGGGTGAGGTCCCATCCTATCTTCTATTAGGACAGCAAAGAAGCCAGCCTCTCACATGATCCCCAGTACTCCTACTAGGGTTGCTCCTGATGCTGGGACTGCCTAGCACAGCTCACTTCCTGGAGCAACAGAAGAGTTGGTGAGGCCTGAGTCTTTCTTAAGCAATAGTGAGGTCAATCTGGCATGTCTGATTGATATGTTATGGTGGGTGGACCACCTGTGACAAATTACAACCTCACTTTCTATCCCAATCCTTGCTCTTATATTCAGGGACTTCGATATATTATACCTGTTGATGTCCTCCAGAATACCCTGGCCTCCCAATTTATTTGCCTCTTAAAACTTCTATGAATTCCATCACCATGCCACCTGAGCTATACACAGAAATGATCATCTTGTGATATGTCCATCACCCATGAGTGTTTGCCCTCTGTGATCCAAACTTTGAAATGCTCTTTTATGACCACATGCTCCATCATTTAATCTCTCTTGCTTCACTCCTCTTAACCCTATTTTCATATTCTCACCATGATAAGACTTGAGTCCTCCTACCATTCTGTGTTCACCCAGTCTATCATCCCTGTTCTGGCCTCCTTCCCCTCCTTTCACCATCTTGGCCCTGTATTTAACAATTCAGTCATACACCTTGTAATCTCTTGCCCAGTTCCAACCCTGGGTTACCTCCACCATGTACCTTTCCCATTTTTACTTACATATTGCTGATCATTACTGGGGAAAATAATGAAACCGTGTTTACTTGGTTTTTGATAAATTCATGTTACTTTACCTCACTTGGGCTCTCACTGCTGCATGACAATCCTTTTAAGTTTCCTGACTGACTCTGCTATACAGTCCAAAGGAGTTATTCCAAAACTTTTCTCAAGTGTCCTTTGTAATCTTTTCCTCTGGCTCTCACTGTCTCTGATTAAGAAGAGGGATGAACTTTTGACTTGTTAAAGCTAACCCTTTTACTTGTCCTCTCAATCCCATTCTCCACATAGCTGCCAAAATGATATTCCAAAAGCACAGTTCTGATCACATCATTCTTGGGAAACTCCAGGGCCTCACTGTTGCCTCAACGGTAAAATGAAAACTTGCTGTTTGGCACCTATAGCCCCTTAAAATCTGGCTCCAGCTCCCCTTTTCAGGCTTATTACCCATTCGCCCCTTTCCATACTGTGTTCTAGTCAAACTAAACTTTCATCTCCTGTCTCTGACTTTTCACAGGCTGGAACATCATCCCTCATCTCCTCTTTTTACAGTTTCTAGTTTCCTTCAAAGCTTAACTCAAGTGCCTACACAAAGCCTTTCCTGATCCCATCAGTTGCTGGTGCCCTCCTCCACTAAAATTACCATGTGTATTGTCTTTATTTTTGTTTTTATTTTTCAAGGGTCCACTGACCCATCTCATAGAAATGACTTCCTATATGTGAAGTATTGAACAAAAGATTGAATATTAACCTGTTTACCCCACTTATAGCATGCTTTACAATCAGCAATATGGCCCAGGAGAAATTGAGTTAAATTGTATATACAAGCCATGAACAAAATGGCAGATTTATTGTATGTTGTCATAATGTCTCTTTATGAATTGATGACCACCTGTGTAGACTAAAACCTTGGGTTGTGGGGAAGTTTTGCACAGTTAAGCCAAGGGCCATGAGAATAAGCTGTGATCTCTGGAAACAAGCATAATAAATCTGCAGTCAGACAACAGAGAAGTCAATTTTCTTCCCCCTTTTTTCTCTCAACCAATTCACAAAGATCACGGAGTATAGACCTAGCCAGGAGACAGCAGATTGACACCTTTGCTTTGTTGTCATCGAAGTGGGGATGGCTGGTGATACACTATTGATATGCCCAAAACAGGGCCTTTTTATATAAAAAAGGGAAGTGGGAAGCTCTGTTTGGTGCTGCTGGCCCCAAATGATCTGATGCAAACTTGAAAACTCACAGCATTCCCCATCTTCAGGGCTCCTGGGGGCCTGACCAATTGTAAAAATTATTCTTCAACAAATCATTTGGATATATAGGCTCTTTTCCCTTTCCTGCCATCGGCAGTTATTTACCATAGACAAATCACTTATTTAGAGAGGTATTTGCTGCTGTCAAAAATAGCATGAACAGGAGTGTCAGATCACCTCTTCTTTCCAAATTAACCCCATATGCCTAAATAGCACTAAATAATACATGTATACATGTTGGGTCCTCATCAAACATAATTTTCTGGAGTGAAAGAAGAGTTTCTGGAATATTCCTGTGCTATAAGAAACTATGAGCTGGTTGATTTTAGAAAATCATGGAAAGACTTGCATATGAAATAATGAAGAGTGAAATGATCAGAACCAAAAGAACATTGTATACGGTAACATCAATACTGTTCTAAGAATAACTGTGAATGAGTAAATCATTTTGAGTATTATACTCAAATAAACTACAAAGGACCTATGAAGGAGGGATGCTATCTACCTCCAGAGAAGGAATTGATAAACAGAAGTATAAATAGTATGGTTTTACATACATTCCTGTGTCTAATGGTGGCCTTCTCTAGTGCAGGATGGGGAGGGAAGGAGAAAAAGTACACAGCAGAAAACAAAACTAAGCAGCAAGCATGAAAAAGCAGGGTAGCTTTGAAAACAATGTAGTATTTCAAAAAAAGTAAACAGTGTGAAATGGGCATCCATGGTTTCATATTGAATTCTTTCTGTGCTGTGTTGTATATATGGACATTTCTTTTTTTGGTCTTTTTTGTATTTAAGTTCAAAATGAATAAAAATTTAAAAATAACAAGTTTCATTTTTGTGTGTGTATTTCATTGCCTATTACAGTATAGGACATGTTGTAGGCCCTTAACAAATATTGAATTGAACTGAACTCCTCGGACTCTATTCCTCCCCTTTTAATTTTGTCATGAATAGGGCCTTGGACGTGGAGTCAGAAAGACCTGCGTTCAAATTTCTTCAGACACTATGTGACACTGGGCAAGTCACTTGCCTTTTCTGTGTCTGTTTCCTCACCTGCAAATTGAGTTGGACTTAATGGTTTTAAGTTCTCTTCCAGCTCAAGATTTATGATCCTAGGAATTAAAGCTGTCCAAAAGTAGAATGGCTCCCAGAGGAGGTTTCTCAGCATTGAAAGTCTCCATTCAGAGGCTAGATGAGTACAAGGGGTCTTGTTGAGCTCATTCCAATTCAGATATGGGTCAAACTAAATAGCCTTTGAGGTCCCATTTAGCTCTAAGAAATGCAGTCGGCTATATGGGGACAATCCTGCACTACCTTTAACCCATGTCACAGGATAAGAAGTGTTTTGCAAACTATAAAGCATTACATAGACATGAGCTATTATGAATAAGAAGTAGTTTTACATGTTTTCTCACTTCACCTAGAATATTTTGCTGATATTCTTAATTGTTGAATGTTTTCTTGTTAGTCTGCGCATTTTGCATTTTATACATTGAAAATAAAACCCTTTGCAGCTTGTTCTAATTTTAATAACTTTTCTTGAATGGTGTTTTAAGTAAGTTTAAATAATTTCACAAGCCTTTTATAATCTCTGGAGTTGAAATGTGATGTACTAAAATTGAGTTAAATCCATAAGCTTTACAGATATTTTGTTTTACAAATTATGGAAGGGTTGGCAAAACCGAAGCTGGCTCACAAACTGTGTTGACATTCAACAAAGAAAAGGTCAGAGTAATGAGCTGATGTCAGTATGTTCATACTGTACTACAATAAAGCTGTCTCAATAACTGCAAACCAAGCTGCTATTTCCTATCAGTGAGAAGAGCTACTCAACACCTAAACTGTGTTACAAAAACATTGCTTCAATAATGGTTTAATTACTCTCAAGTATCATTATAACCTACATTTCTGGCTTTAAGATAAAGCTTCGAATCTCATAGAGTAAAGCCTTTCTACGTCAGCTGAATTTGTTTTGTAAGAGTTCTTATTCTGCTCTATGTACAAACACATAAAAGTCACACATGACACTGCCTACTGATCTAACTGCACATATCACCATTTTGTGGATTGTATCACATATGGTTCAGTTTTTAGCTTCTACTCTGCAGTATTTTGAGGGCAAGTTTCTTGGCTTTTTAAAAAAATGTCTTTGGTAGGATGATGGGAATAGTCCAAAGGAAATCAAGAGGAACGGTAAAACTGTCGTACACCTAATTGTTTTGCACCATGACCTACCTTTAGGGGAGAGGCTACTCCTACTGCCCTGCCCCCTCTGATTTATTCAGTTTATTTTTTTTTTTCAGATCATCTTGGAATCTTTAATTTGGGGACCTTGGAGCAGAGAAGTAATGGTGATCCTTTCATTCCTCAGAAGAGCAAGATCTCAATTGGGATGATAAAAATGGAGCCTAGGGATACCTGGGGTAACTTGTAAGCATCCTCGTGCTTTCAGTGGTTGAAATGCCCACCACTCATATTTCTTGCATCGTAACTGAAGACGCCAAACCCAGCCAGTATGTAGAGGCTCCCTTAGTACCATGATGAGGACTGGACACTGTGTAGACAGTAGCTTATTCATCTGGGCCACAACAGCATCTTGTTCCTCAAAAGCATGGACTTGCTTACTTTTCTCTCTGTATGTCCAGTGCTTTGCACATAGTTAAGTGCCTAATAAACACTGCATTCATTTTTCCTTTAGATTCTACAATATATAATGACAGATGGGCAATCTTTAAGATGGCAACAAATCAATTGTAAAAATTGACCATACTGAAATTCTGACAAAACTATTCCTGAAAACTGTTTGTTCCTAACTTCCACACAATTTAAACCTGGCTTAAAAATGTAAATTACAAAGTCACTGTTAGCCAAATTGGCATAAAGTAGCCAGAGCAAAATTGGCAGCACACAGCATGCACATAGCAATCAAGACGTCTGATTTGGTGTTGGAACTGCCCCCTAAGTGGCATCCAGTGTGGCCTGAATCTCCTGATAAGATAAGAGTTAGTATTTGGCAAGGTACACTATACTTTGACAAATGAGACAAAACTTTTGCACCATCAGCTAGTCTTTCCATTTGACATCCCAATCCACCCTCTGAAGCTGACAACACCCCCTCAGATGTTGTAACATTTAGAGAATTCTTATGTATTTTGGAATCTAAAAATCAGATATAAATATATTTGAAAAAACACCTGTTGTTGGTAGGCAAACTCCATGTTCCTAAGAAGGTGAATGACCCAATACTACTATTGTCCTATTTCTGCCCAGGAATGTTTAGGTTACTCAATATTTGCTTGTGTCAAAATATTTTACAGAGAAAGGGGATTGGACTAAATTATTAAGCCCCCTTGCAATTTAAGATTTACCAAAGATACCGCCATCTTCCACCGCATTCAAATTTTCATTCCCATTTCTTCATAGCAATTCATTCAGCATCTTTTTGCTTCTCTTCCAGATTGTCCTTCATTTCAGTGTACTTGTAGTCCCAATCTACTGGTCTTTCTTTTGTTTATTTGGAAAGACTTGTCACTGGGGATTCACATTTGTCTGGTTTTGCTCATTATTTCTTATGTGCAGGCCATAAAGGATGCTAATTATTTCAGTCTAACTTCTCACATAAGCCTTTGATTTACTTTTCTCCTTCGAATTACTTTGGAACATCCTGCTGTGATTTCAGATATTCTTGGGAACTCATAGGGCTTTATGTTTCATCAGGTCAGTCAATCACTCTACAAGTATTTATAAGCACCTACTATGTATCAGGCACCATGCTAAACTCTGGAGATGCAAAGAAAGGAAAACGATAATCCCTTCTCTCAAGTAGCTGACATTCTAATTGGGGAGACATGTAAACAACTATGTATAAATGGAAAATATACAGAATTGGAGATAATCAACAGAGGGAAGGTATCAGGATGTTTTCTTAGAATATTTTAAAAATACTTTTCTTTTTAAATTTTGAGTTCTAGATTCCCTCTCTTCCACACTACTCCCACCCACTGAGAAGGAAAACAATATTTGAATTACACATGTGAAATCATGTAAAAACACATTTCTATGTTAGCTTTATTGCAAAAAAAAGTGAGAAAATTATATTTCAATCTACATTCAGAGTTCCTAAGTTCTTTCTCTGGAGGTGGAGAACATTTTAAAATCCTATGTCCTTTGGAACTGTCTTGGAACATTGTATGGATCAGAGCAGCCAAGTCTTTCACAGATGACCATCATTATAACATTGTTGTTACTGTGCACAATGATTTCCTGGTTCTTCTCACTTCGCTTTGCATCAGTTCATATAGGTCTTGCCATGGTTTTAGTGAAACCACTCCCCCCATCATTTCTTATAACACAATAGTACTCTATCACAATCATATGCCACACCTTGTTCAGTCATTCCCCAATTGACGGGCATCTGGAAGGTATCAGGATTAATGGGATTCAGGAAAGGCTTTTTGTAGAAAGTGGGATTTTAGCTATGACTTGAAAGAAGTCAGGGAAGACAGAAGGGAGAATGAGAAGGGAGAGCATTCCAGGGAAGGGGGATAGCTGGTTAAAATGCCCAATTGAGGAACATCAAGGTCAGTCATAGGAACACAAAGTATATAATTTCCAGTATACAAATACTGGAAAGGTAGGAAGGGGACAGGTTACCAAGAAATTTGAACACCAACCAGAGGATTTGATATCTGATTCTGAAGGTGATAGGGAGTCACCAGAGTTTAGTGAATTATGATTGTGACAAGCCAGTTAGATATGGCATTTAAAAGGTTATGCTAACTTTGGAGAGAGCAGTTTCAGTTGAATGATGAAACCAGAAATAAGATTGTAGAAAACTTCCTTTCCAATGAAAAGAAATGAGGCAACTGACCTTCTCAAAGTTTAGCCACAAGAGAGGAAAGATGATTATTTAATATTCTTTTTCTTATATTATTTAGACTCTGGCAAATCTTTTTTGCAAAGGACTTGTTATTTGGGGGGGGGGCAATTGGGGTTAAGTGACTTGCCCACGGTCACACAGCTGGTAAGTGTTATGTGTCTAAGGCCAAATTTGAACTCAGGTCCTCCTGACTCCAGGGCAAGTGCTCTATCCACTGCTCCACCTAGCTGCCCCTGAGCTATAGGATTTTGACTGAATTTTCTTGCTCTTAATATCTTTTGTGGTTTTAGCCTTTTTTCCTTGTTCCCACGTCACCTTTGATAGTGGGGCTAGATCTCTGAGCTGTGTTAATCTCTTCCCACTCTAGAAATTCCCTTTTTGCTGGCCTACTACCCCTGTAGCTTCTGAGAGGAAAAGAATAGAGTCAGCTGGATTCTAATTCTCCTTCCTTCCGGCCCTGGGAAGCCTCCACATATTGGATCCCTGCCCCAGTTCCTCCTCTCCCACCAAACCCATCCCATTATTTAGTTCTCTGGCTGGGCTGAGTCATGTCTGCCACATTATACAGGTTTGGTGGAGGGTGGAGTGTATTCTGGGCAGGTTCCCTTAACTATATGGACTGGGCAGAAGGGAAAACCATCTTTCATTCTGTACCTTTTTTCTTGCCATGTGACTGTGAAAAATTTGAGGTCTGCAGCTTGTTTGCAACAAGATGCTGGGGTAAGGGCAGGGGTAGTATGTCCTGGAAGAGACTAACAAATTCTGAAGTAGGTGCCAATGTACAAGCCTGTGGGAGAGGAGCGTTAAGAGTTTTGAATTAGTGTTCTCTATTAATAAAGCAGTTACCTTGTTGGGCTTCTTGATTTCTTGTCTTGTGCTCTACCTCTGAAGCTTTTTTCCTTTTGGTGGTTTTTTAAGTTTAGTGGGGACTGGAGAAAATATCCGGTCCTCCATCTGGCCTAGAAGTCTCATTCAGCCTCTTAAAGTCAAATTTTGAATAAAAATAAATTAATGATAATTGAAATTTACAAAGATAGCCAAGCATTCTCTAGAAATGTAAAACCACCATAATGATGGTAAATTCATAATTCTTTTTTTTTTTGGTGAGGCAATTGGGGTTAAGTGACTTGCCTAGGGTCACACAGCTATTAAGTGTTAAGTGTCTGAGTCCGGATCTGAACTCAGGTCCTCCTGACTCCAGGACTGGTGCTCCATCCACTGTGCCACCTAGCTGCCCCTTAAATTCATAATTATAATTCAGTCAGTTACCCAAAAGAAATGGGAACCCTGAAATTTATTCTATAAATTCCAAGAGTTTGGTACTGTGTCTTTGGAGGAGATTTTTGTTTTCTCCAGCACCTATATCTTACTCTTCACCTTTTATTGTTTAGTTGTTTCAGTTGTGTCCAACTGTTTATGACCCCCTTTTGGGGGTTTTCCTGGTAGAGGTAATTGAAGTAGTTTGTCATTTCCTTCTCCAGCTCATTTTACAGATGAGGAACTGAGGCAAACAGTGACTTGCCCAGGGTCTCAGTGTTTGAGACCATATATTGGAACTCAGGTCTACCTGATTCCAAGCCTGGCACTTTATCCACTGTACCACCTAACAGGCACTTAGTGAATGCTTGCTGAATGAATAAATCTGAAACTTTTTCTTTCTACTGGGTACCTGATAGACTGAACAATATCATTAAAAGGCCTAGAATTTCAGAAGTGTACTTCTTATTCCTGATTTCCCTCAGATCTGGGTCATGTCCCTGGACAATGGGAAGTGTCGCCCAAAGAAATCTTTTTTTAAATTTTCAAGCCCTGTTTCTCATTTAACATTTACTAAACACCTGTCTGCAACGAGCTAATGTAACAGTCAATTCAAAAAGTATTTTATGACTGTTACTATTCGGAAGAAGCTGTAGGTCGAGGACAAGCCTCCCCCCCACCCCCAAACTGGAAAACATTTTAGAAAGTTTATTAAGTCTCTTGGCAGAGGAGAGAGCTGGCTCCCCAAACCTCTACGGATTAAAGTTAAATAGGATCTGATTTCAGGAACTAGCCTGGTCTCCAGGCCGGGTTCAAACATTAGCCACAACGGTACTGTAGATCCAATGACCAAGTCCTTGCCCTCAAGGGGCTGACATTTTGTGAAATGCCAAAGAAGTAGCAGCGGAAATAGACAGGGCGGACTAGACGGAGGCACGGCCCAGGCAGAATTAGCGGGGCTCGGCTTGGCCCCTCACACGTGAGAGGCAAGAGATAAGACGGAAGGGCCCCTTCCTCTCACTGCCTAGCAGCTGAAACCTCCTACCCAGCTTGGGCTCCTTGGGGGCGGAGCCTGCCTTGTTTTCCTGTTTGTGTTCTCAACGCTCAGTTCAGTTCTTGGCACGCAGTAAGCGCTCAATAAGTGCTTTTCCCATTCATTCGCTCCTTCCTATTTTCAAGGCCTGGGGTTGGGCTAGAGTTAGAGCACCAAGCAAGAAGGCGTGGGACCTTTCTGGTGTCAAGATCCTTGGAGAAGCTCAGGGGAGATGGACGTGAACCGCTACTTCCCGGCCAAAAGCGTTATCGGTGGGCTGCGCCCCGCAGCAGGTTTCCGGGTACGTCGAGGAACACCTGCTACCGCTAGTGCTTCCTGACCCCGGTACGCGAGCCCTGGCACACACATGCCCAGTAACTGCCCGACCTCCCAGTTCAGTGCGAGCCTTCACTTCCGGGTCTCTTAGAGCCATCTAAGGGCCTCCTGACTCCAGTTTCCGACTTGGCCGGGCTCTGTTCGGCTTCGTTGTTTCATTCTAGTCAGGCATTCGCCATAGCCATCCCCGCCTCTCTCTCTCTCTCTCTCTCTCTCTCTGCGTCGGGTCCTGAAGCGCGGGGTCCTTTGGCGAACGCCCGCCCCCTCGACTCTTTTCATGGCGCCGGCTCAGCGGGGATACTGGCTTCAGGACGTCGGGTCCAGAGGCGACATGTATTACAAGTTCAGCGGCTTCACCCAGAAGCTGGCTGGGTCTTGGGCTTCGGCCGCCTACAGCCCGCAGGTATGAGAGCGAACGCGCCGGTCCAAAGGGTGGAGAGCCGGCGGCGGCCCGGGCCTGGCTGCCCTTGGCGGAGCTTCAGCCGCCGTTTGTCCTCTGACCGGCGGCGGCTCCTCTCTCTCTGCTGGCTTCCTCACCGCCAACATCCCGGGTCTTGGGGCCCAAGGTGACCTCCCCCGACTGCTCCCACGAGCAAAAGTGGCCCCTGAGGTCGCCTGGCCTTGTGAATTCGACCTTGCCATGGCTTAGCTGCTAATCCCTTTTCCTTCCCCTTCGCCTTCTTTAGGTCGAACCCAGTTCTCCTTCCTTGACACCGCTCCCCCTTCCTCTTCGTTATCCAGAGAGTTGCCAAATAGGGGTTGGTTGAATTGAAGCCAACAAACATTTATTAAGCGCCTGCTGTGTGCCAGGTACTGCAGTGGACTTTGGGGATACAAAAAAGAGGCGATAGATATCCCTGTCCTCAAGGAACGCACAATCTTTGGGGGCAACAACTTGCAAACAACTATGTATAAACAAGTGAAATAAGGGTAATTGGGGGGGTATTCGTAGCTTTAAGATGAAGGGGGATCAAAAAAAGGCTTCTTGCAGAAAGTGAGATTTTAGGTGGGACGTGAAGCCTGAAGAATGCGAGGTTCTAGGCAAAATAAAGTAGCTCTTGTCCTCAAGGAGTTTACTCTTGTTGCGGGGTCCAGTGTGTAAGCAAACAGATGAGTACAAAGTGACTTCAGGAAGTGCAATAGTTGGAGGAATCACAAAAAATAAAACTAGATATTCCAAAACTGGGCTCAATGTTGATTCCTGTTCTCTTTCCTCACTATACTTGGTGATCTCCTCCACTCTCATCGATTCTGTTATCTTTGTGTTGGTGATTCTCAAATCAATTTATCTAGCCCTAATCTCCACCGAGTCTCAAATCAGTAGTTGCCTGTTGGACATCTCCGTCTGCATGTCACTTGGACTTCTAAAGTCAACTCGTGCCTAAGCTGTTCAATCTCTAGACATCAGGCATTTTTATGGGCTGTCCCTCCGTACTTGGAATTCTCTCTCTCCTTATCTTATCTCTGCTTCCTGACTGCCCTGGCTTCAGGTCAATTCTTAGCTAAAATCCCACCTTCTCCAGAAAGTCTTTATCCTCTTTTAATTATTTCCTATTTACAAAGAAAGGCCAAATAAAAACAACAAAAACCCAACCAAAATCACAGTGGATCTCAAGCTGAGAAATGGAAGGTGTGAAAACAGCCCTGTAGGCCAATTTGGTTGAACAGAAAGTGGGTGAAAGGGAGTAACATGAAAAAAATACTCAGAATCACAACATATCAGAATCTGCAAGCTCCCAAATAGTCATAAACCTTCCTCTAACCTACATTGCTGTGTGTTGAAAACCTAGAGTAAGTGGCGCTTTACCACCTCCTGAAGCCTTCTAGTGCAGGGCATCAGTGGTTGGAAGGTTTGTTCTTACATCAATCCTAAATTTACCTCTTTGTGACTTCCACCCATTGCTCCTGCTTTTATTTGTTGGGGTCAACAAGAACAAGTCTGATCCTTTTTCTACATGGCAGCCCTTTCTGTCCTATCATCTTAGCTGGGAGTGATATCTAGAGAGACAGCCTGATCTAGTGGATAAAGAGAGGTGGCTTCAGAATGGAGAAGACCTGGGTGCAAGTCCTGCCTGTCTTTGTGACCCTAGAAAAATTGCTTACTTTCTAGATAGCTCTCAAATGCCCTGGACAGCCATCCAAAACTATAAGTTGATAGAGAAGATGGTAGCGGGAGTTCCCTTATATAAGTGAAGTTGCAAATCCAGGCTCTTCCCAGATTCCTCTCTCAATGTTTATTAATATGGTTTTCTTGCCTGCCATATGGCACTGTTAACTTATGTTAAGCTTGTGATCCACTGAAACCTCCAGATTGTTTTCAGACAAGCTTTTCATTAATCATGGCTCCCCCATCTTGTACTGGGGAAGTTTATTGGTTTTTTTTTTTAACCTAAACTTTATATTTGTCTCTTCAATTTTACTTTACTAGATTTCATCCAGTGACCTAGTTAAGTCTTGACCTGGCAAGATCTTTTTGGATCCCGGCATCTGGTATGTTAGCTATCTCTCCCAGTTAGATAATCTTCCGATTTATGAGTTTGCCATGTTTGTCTTTATATGTCATTATTAAAAATGTTCAGCAGCACATGGCCAAGAACATATCCCTGGGGCACTCCTCTAGATACCTCTGTCTAAATTGCCATCAGTCCTTTTGGTCCCTTGAATTAATTTTGAATCCACTTAACTGTACAGTCACCTTGACCACATCTTTCCATCTTTCCCATGAGAGTTATCAAATGCTTTGCTAAAATTTGATCTATTCGTTTAGTAAGTTTAAAAAAGAAGAAGAAATGAGGTTGAAGTTGCACCCTCTGTTCTTAATGAAGGTACTGGCTCTGTGATTCCCCCTTCCTTCTCTAGTTCACTAACAGCTTTGATAATCCATTCTAGAACTTTTTCACAAATGGCTTATAGTTTGCAGACTCCATCTGAGTTTTTTTGAAAATTGGGATAATGTTTGTCCTTCCTTGGTGTTGCATTATTTTTCCCATCATCCTAAAGAGCTCAGCAGTCACATCTGCCAAGTTCTCTCATTTATGTACACTAGGTTACTTGAACTCATCAAGGGTCTAGCCAGGCACTGTCTTACTGTCTTCTTCTCTTTCATATCCCCTCTTAGTCATATTTGTTCTTTCCTTTTCAGTCTAATGTCATTCTCTTGACAAAGTAAGAATTGAACAGCTCTGCATTCTATCTTCAGTTTTTGTAGTCTGCTCTCCATACAGGATGCTAGGTGGTGCAGTGGATAGAGCACTGGCCCTGCAGTTGAAGGGACCTGAATTAAAATTTCACCTCACACACTTACTAGCTGTGTGTCCCTGAGCAAGTCACTTAACCCCAAGTGTCTTAAACATCTGGGGCCATCTCCAGTTGTCCTGATATATATCTTGCCCCTGCACCCAGATGGCTCTGGAGGAGAGACTGAGGTTGGTGACCTTGCAGAGCCCTCCTTCACTTAAATATAATTCAGTGCAAGTCATGACATCACCTGATGTCATGGTGCTCTTCCAGAAAGAAGGACAAACAACAATAACAACCTAGGGAGGAGAGGATGTCGTAGATTGTGCTCTTTTCCCCTATGTAGCTTTAAAAAAGGAGAGAGATTTCTTTTGATTTTAGCCTCAGCTCCATTTGAGCTTTAAGCACACCTGGTACTATTCTACAGGATCATAACACATTTTTTTATCCATGCTTGGTTACTTGCCCATCTTCTGTACATTTCTTTTTTAAAAAATCTAAATTGCTTGCTGAGTACAGTGTAAATCCACACTGGTCTTTTATATCTACCAATCCAGATACCATCCCCAACAATTTTAATGAAGAAAAATGGAGCTAGAGGGAAAATACACACACACATACTTGCATACACACATACATATATGCATACACACATATATGGCGAGAGACTGAGTTTTATCACTTTTCTTCCATTTGGAGTCTGAAAGAGCTGAGTTTAAATTCTTCCTCAAACACTTTTTAGTTGCACAACCCTGAGCAAGTCCCTTAATCTTTCTGTGGCTCAATTTTCTCATCTGTAAAATGGAGATAATATCCCATACCCCTTCAAAGGGTTGTTGTGAAGTTCAAGTGACATAATGTATATAAAGTACTTAGCAAATCTTAAAGCACTATATAAATGCCAGCTTTATTATTGCTGTTACTTCACTTTAGAGCCCCTTTGATTAGATTTGCAAAACAAAGACAGATACCTTCTAACTAGTTATAGCCTTTGTCCCTGGGTTGTCATTATATTTTAAGTAACGTTCCAGAAATAGAAATCCCCTTCTCAGACACCATCTTCTTAATCAGCTGTTCACCTCCCAGATAGGCCTTTCTTTTCTGCATCTTTTGCCTTCGGTAGTCATCAGTGATGAGTACACCACCTGTGCCCCCTGTGTTCCTTCTGGCAATATTCTTTGTGCCCACACGAATCATCAGAAATGGGAAGTAGTTATCTATTAGACAGGTCTTAGATTTGTTCACCAGAATGACAGCAGTCTTTTTGGTTGGCCAGGAGTTGCCCCAGTGCCCCGTAGCAGGTAGACACCAACCACCACAATTCATTTCTTCCTTTGACCTTTAATGTGTGATTTCTCATGTGATCAATAAGCACCTGCTTCCTTCTAAGATCATTCTGTTCCCTACTCTTTTGAAAGAGCCCAAATTATATTTTTTAGCTCCAAGTCCTTAATTCCCTTCCTCTTGGAAGTTAGTTAGAACCAGATTGTAGAAAGCTTTAAATGTGAGTTGGAAAAGTACTTGGTGATAAAGGCAACGTTGAGCCACAACAGACTGCTGAGTAGAGAGTTGACCTGGTCAGACCTGTATTTTAGGGCTATTTGGCAGCTGTGTGGAGGATGGCTTGGAGAGGAGAGGCTGAAAACAAGGAGACCCATCTGGAGGTTGTTAGAATACAGGTGAAGGGTGAGGGGCGGGGGTCAGTATGAATGGAGAGGAGGAGGATGTGAAAGATGTGGAGGTGCACTGGGCAACTGTGTGTACATGTTGATTGAGGGAGAGGGAGAAGGATGGGAACCTGAGTGACTGGGAAAAAATAATGATTAAGAATGGATTTCTAGAGGAGACCCAGAGATCAGTTTCAGTCCATTCTCTTTCCCACTCCAGAAAGTTCAGCTCTTGCCTGGGAAGAGCCCAAGGGAACAAAAGAAATGGAGATAGACTCGTTTGTCTAGATAGATAGATACTGGACTTTGCCCTTCAGTGAGGGTCTTTTGCATACTCCTTTTCTGATGTCTTCTTAGAGTTCATTTTAATTTAGACCACCCTCAAGTCTTGTCAGTCAATGGAACTGAATGAAGATAATCAATTAGCTTTGATCAATGTATAATGACCCTCCTCTATCTAAAGAGGATAAAACCATTGGCCACACCAGGATCATCCTTCTCTTTCCTACTTTACTGATATATAATATTTATTAATAATAAATGCTTACTCCCCAAACCGGTGTAATAGCAATTTAATTAAATACAGTTATAGCAATAATATTTTAAAAACATAGTTGTAGTTAACAATTAAAAATAAAACACAACTGAAAGAATGAGTAGGCCTTCATCAGAAATAGTGAAATTTATTTTTTTCCAAGTAAAGATTTTTATGTATTTTTTCAATTATACATCACGACAATTTTTAATGTTCATTTTTTTTTTTTAAATTGAGTTCTAAATTTTCTCCTTCCTATCCCCTCCCCTCTCCTTGAGAAGGCAAACAGTTTGATAAAGTTCATACATGTATGGTCATGCAAAACATAAGAAATGGGGAAATTTGGAGGAGAGATGAGTGTGCTGGCAGAATATAATGAGTTCCATTTTGAACAAGTTTAGTTTGAAATGCCAGGTGACACCCAGCTAGACACATCCAGCAGGCAGTTAATTGCGTGTAGGAGACTGCAGTATAGGAGTAAGATAAGGGCTGGCTGCAATAGATTTGGAATGATAATTGGCTCCATGAGAGCTAATTATAGAAAGATTGTAGAGGACAGAAGGCCTACAACAGAGTTCTTGTGGAATTTTACTCCATTAGGGAGGGAGCTAAGCATGATGATCCAGCAAAGGAGCCTGAGGAGCAGTGAGACAGGTAGAATCATCACAGATGTCAAGAGAGGGGAGTTGACAGTGCCTCTTGTTCCGGAGAGCTCAAAGAAAACCGGGCCTGAGAAAAGGCCACACAGCTAGTAAGTGTTAAGTGTCTGAGGCCAGACCTGAACTCAGGTACTCCTGACTCCAGGGTCAATGCTCCGTCCACTGCACCACCTAGCTGCCCCCTGACTAAGGTTTTCTTAGCCTGCTTCTTAAAAGTATGTACTCTTATCTCTGTTAAGTTTTATTGTATAAGCAATAAAACTAGTTAAATTTTAAAAAACAGAATTAGTTACTATCAGTTCATTTTTCAGCTTCCTGGATCATTTGCCAGTTTACCCAGTTGCTTGTGCTTGAAACTTATTTGTTATCTTTGATTCTCCCCATTCCCCCATCTCATCAGGTCTTGCCCATTTTACCTCCCAAGGCCTCCTTTCTTTTCCTACTGCTGACTGGGTAGGGGGGGGGGGTCATTACCTCTACTCTTTAATATTGCTTGAGTTTCCTGTTTGATTTTCCCTCTCCTTCAGCTTCTCCATCCTCTAATCCAGACATTTTAAAACTAGGATCTGTGAAACTGTTTTTAAAATGTTTTAGTAACTGTTTTAATATTCTTGGCTTCTTTTACAATCCTATACATTTTATTTTATGCATTTAAAAGCATGATTCAGAGAAGGGGTCCAGAGACTTCATCATACTGTTGCCAAAGGTTCATAAAACACAAAAGGTTAAGGATTACTCTAATATATCTTTCAGATAGCTGCAAACATCTTATCACGTGACTTCCCCCTGTTTCTTACCACATAAAATCCAAATTCAGCCTGGAATTCATAGCTCATCATTATTTTTGGAGACGAGGGCACCTCCGAAATTGAGCTTTTTTATGCCACTCAGGCTGTAAGTCATGAGTTCATTACAAATTCATGCTCTCTGACCTGAACTGGGTACTCAGGGCTGCACAGCAGTCCTTATCATTTCTTTGACTCCCTGTAACATTATCCACGGTAGCTGTGCAAAACCTCTTTCCCCAAGTCCTTGATTTGACCATTACTTTCAGTAGAAGTCTGTGTCTTCTGTTTTACTGAAATTGAAGTCGTCTTTCCTAGCTTGTTCTCCATACCTCAAAACCTCAGTCTTCATGTATGTGCTTTTCCTTTCCCCTAGTGTCAGAAAAGAAGGTGGTCTTACCACCCATGATCTCTCTATTTGTATCTAGGATCCCATCATTTTCTTTCTTCTTGGGAACTTTCTCTGTTTATAACATACTCTCATTTTTAGTCTCTGTTGACTCTTTTGTCTGTGTATAAACATATTCAGGTTTCTTTTAGTCTTAAATAAACAAAAACCTTCCCTTGACCCTGCCATTCTCTCAAACTATATCTTTCTTCCCTTTCATTGTTAAATTTCTAGAAATAGTATACACTTACTGATGTGCCACTCACTACTTAATCCCCTACAACTTGTCTTTTGTTCCCACCACTGTAATAAACTGTCTTCTCTAAGTCCTGCCTTTTCTCAGTTCTCATTTTTCTTGTCTTTATGTAGCATTCAGAATTTTTTTTTTTTTTTTGCGGGGCATTGGGGGTTAAGTGACTTGCCCAGGGTCACAGAGCTGGTAAGTGTCAAGTGTCTGAGGCCGGATTTGAACTCAGGTACTCCTGAATCCAGGGCCGGTGCTTTATCCACTGTGCCACCTAGCCACCCCCCAGAATTTTTTTTGACTTCCTAATATTTTCTCTTCTCTCAATTTCTGTGATGGTCCTACTTTTCTTCTTATCTGTTTACCAGTGTCTGATTTAGCAGTCATTCAGTCAGTCAACAAGTATTTTAAGTCCTCTATTATGTGCCAGATACTGTGGATACAAGTACAGAGCTAAAATAATCTGTATGCAGGGGCCTTGCACAAGTATAAAGTAAATAAGTGTGAATAAATACATAGTTAAGCATAAGGTAGTTTGGGAAGGGGAGAGCAGTAGTGGTTGAAATTAGGAAAGGCTTCATGCAGAAGACGGTGCTTCTGTTACATCTTAAAGGAAGAGGGTCTCTGAGGTGGAGGTGAGGAGGGAGTTCATTCCAGATGTAGGAGATAGCCAGTGCAAAAGCATGGGGGCAGGAGATAATATGTTATGTTTGAGGAACAGAACAGAGGCTACTTCAACTGGATTTCGGGAGGTGGCGGGGTGGGGGGGATCTCCATCTCCAATGAGGCTCAAAAGAGATTAGGGCCAGATTGTTTAAGGCTTTCAAAGCCAACTAGAAGAATTTATACCTTATTCTAGAGGTAATAGGAAGCCACCAGAGTTGACTGAGTAAAGAAGTTAAATGATCAGATCTACACTTAAGGAAAATTACTTTGGAAGCAGCACATAGGCTAGACTGCAGTGGTGAGAGAATTGGCGCAGGGGGACCAGTTAGGTGGCTGAAGGAATAATCCAGGTGAGATGAAGAAGGCCTAAATTTAGCTTGTAAGTTTGTGAATAGGGAAGTGGGGTCAGATGAGAGAGGTGTTGTCCTTAGCAACTGGTTAGATAGATGGGGTGAAGGAGAGTAAGTAGACCAGTATGAGGGTGAGGTTACAATCCTGGAGACTGGCAGGATGGTAGTGCCTTTGACGGAAATAGAGAAGTTTGAGAGAGGACAGGGTTGGGGAGAAAGATTGGGTTCAGTTTTGGACATGTTGAGTTTAAGGGACACCCTTTTTTTTTAAGGGACATCCATTTTGAAATGTCTAATAGGCAGTTGGTGATAATAGGACTAAAGTTTAGGGGAGAGATTAGTTGGAGGGATGTGGATATACATACATATATATGTCATATACATAGAGATGATAGGTAAACTCATGGGATCTGATAGGTTATTAAGAAATAGAATGTAGAGGGAGAAGAAAACAGGACCTAGGATAGAACTTTGGAATTAAGAAAAGATGACTGTGAAAAGACCGTTAGATTTGGCAATTGAGAATTCCTTGATAATTTAAGAGAACAATTTCATTTGAGTGATAATGTAGGAAGGCAGATTCCAAAGATTTGAGAAGTGACTGAGTGAGAGAAGAGGAAGTAGAGGCAGTGAGTGTAGACATGATCCTTCCTTGGTTCATCTTTTCCCCATGTTTAAGTACCAGCATTAAGACTCTACCTAGCTTTCTCTCTACATTTTCTCTCTTTGGTGTTTCATCTGTCTTTGGGCATTTGGCTCCAAATCTGTAACTTTATTTTACCCCCTGAAGTGCAATCCTACATTTTCATTTGCTTACTTGATATCTCTATTTAAATGTTTCATTGTCCCCTCAAATTTAACACGTCCAATACCGAACTTGGCCTCCCACTGTCTTAGAAAACAAAACCCTTGTCCTCTGCACCTTTCCTGTGTGTGTGTGTGTGTGTGTGTGTGTGTGTGTGTGTGTGTGTGTGTGTGTGTGTGTGTATAATACCACCATCCCTGCAAATACTGAGACTTAAAAACTCAGAACTTTAAAAATCATTCCTCTTACCTCCAAATCCTATGATTTTACCTCTCCAATATTCCTTTCCTTTTCTACTCATTGCTGTAGTTTTGGCTCTCCTTATATCTTACCAACTATAGAAGCCTCCTAACTTGTCTTCCTGTCCCCTATTTTCAAATCATCCTTCCCACAATTACCAGATGATCTTTCATAAGGCCATGGTACTCCCCTGCCCCCCAGACCTTCAGTGGCTCCCTATTGTTTAGAGAATAAAATAAAAACTCTTTAGCTTTTCTGCTTCCAACATCTTTGTTTTTCAGTCATTTTTCAATGGTGTCTGACTCTTTCTTACCCCATCTGGGGTTTTCTTGGCAAAGATGTTGGAGTGATTTTCATTTCCTTCTCCAGCTCATTTTACAGATGAGGAAACTGAGGCAGGTAGGGTGAAGTGACTTGCCCAAAGTCCCATAGATAGTAAGTGTCTGAGGCCAGATCAGTCTTCCTGCCTATGGGCCCAGCACTCTATCCACTGGGTCACCTAGCTGTTCAGTCTTACTAATCTAGTCTTACTCGTTTTATTTTCCATCCATACACTCGTTCTTCCATCCAGAATGGATTTCTAGTTGTTCTCTTAGATGTTCTTTGGTTCCCCACCTCCATGCATTTGTACAGACCATTTGTCATTCCCAGAATACACACCTTTCACATTCTGCCTGTTGAAATACTTTTTCTTTGAAGCTTAGCTCAGGAGATCCAAAGCACCTTCAGTAACTCCCCCTATCTTCTCCCCTCTTCTTTTTCATACTACTTAGTCTAAACCTCTCCTTGACCCGTATTCCAGCCTGCCTTGGATCTTAGTAATTTGTGTACATGTCTTAAACCTTCAAGTATATTGTAACCTCCTTGAAGTCGGGGTCTATAGTTTTCATTCTAGACCCTTCCAGCACAGTAAGCACTTACTGAATGTTTACTTTAGATTGGTATGAATTACCTTTGAAAGAAATTTAAGACTTTCATGGGGACTAGAGCAAAACATTCCATGCCTAAGGAACTGACTGAGTAAAGACACAGGATAGAATTTGATTGAACTACCTTTGACTGGAGAAGCTAAAAGGAAGGGAAGGCAAATTGGGGAGGAAATTGTGGGGAGCCTTACATGGTAGGCCAAGATTTTAAGCTGGGGAGTGAGGGATGGTCAGAGCTTAACACGACGATGATGAATCTGGCATTGTTTAGGACGGGCTGGAGGGGAGGGCAGCAGACAGGTTAGGAGAAAGATGTAATGAGGACTTTTGGCTGTGACCATTCAGCCATTTCTGAAGGCAAGAGTTAGGCAACACATATCTCTTAAGGATATCATGAAACACTTCATTGAATGCTTTGGCAAAAATTTATATCTGTTCTGCCTGAGATGATTACTTCACCAGTCCAGATAACTGTCAGAAAGTGGGATAAGGTCCATCTGACACAACTTGTACTTAATGCATTGTTATTGTTTGCCCTTCGTTCTCGAAGAGGACCATGACACCTGGTAATGTCATGACTTGCAGTGAATTGGATTTAAGTCAGGGAGGGTTGTGCAAAGTCATCAGTGAATTGTACTGGATCACAGTGATCACTTTTTTTTTCTAAGTACTCAAAATCCATCTGTTTAATATTCTGTTCTAGAAATTTGGACTTAACATTAAATGCATCAGCCCATAGTTGCCTAATTTACCTCCTTGAAAATCAAGTCATTTGCCTGTCTGCTTCAAATCCTCTAGCACATTAATTTATTATTCTAGGATTATAGATTTAGATCTGGAAGGGTTTTCAGAAGCCGTCTGGTCCAGCCCCTCATTGTACTGAGGCCCAGGGAGGCTAAGTGACATGTCCAAGGTCACATGAGGAGTAGGAGTCAATGACAGACTGGAACCAGGTCTTCTGCCTGCAGAGCCCTAGCCCAGCTCTCTTCACTCTAAGAGGTAGCCACACTGAGAGCAGGCTGATGCATATAGCTGCAAGTCCTCTCAGTGCCTGAGATGGCCAAGCTTGTCCAAGATAACCAGTGTCTATTTATAGCACCACTAGGATTTCTACCTACGAATTCACCATTATATTGTGCTTAAAAGGGTTTTAGACGCATTCTCTCATCTCATGTCATCATACTCCTATTAAGTACATTATTCCCACTTTATGGATAGGGAAACCCTAAGCTCACAGATTGTGTTTTGTTCAAGGTCACATAGCTAGTAAGTGGCAGAGCTGGGATTCAGACTCCTTTTTCCCAGGCAAGCATTCATTCTTAATTTGTAATCAGATGCTTTGTTAGTGTTGCTCTCGACACTCAATAAAAACGTTTCATGAGATCCTTAAGAGATGTGGGTTGCCTAACTCTTGCTTTCAGAAGTGGCTGAATGTCCAAAAGGTCCTCATTACATCTTTTCTCCTAACCCTGCCTGCTGCCCTCCCCCTCCAACCCATCCCAAACAATGCCAGATTCATCTTTCTCATGTTACATTTTGACCATCACTCACTCCCCAGCTTAAAAACCTTGGCCTACCGTGTAAGGCCCCCCACAATTTCCTCCCAGATTTGCCTTCCCTTCCTTTTAGCTTCTCCAGTCAAATGTGGTTCAGTCAAATTCTATCCTGTGTCTTTATTCACAGTCAGTTCCTTAGGCATGGAATGCCCTGCTCTAGTACCCATGAAAGTCCTAATTTTTGATCTTCTGGTGGATCTAGATTTTTTTTTCTTTCTTAGGGAAAAATGTTTAGAAGTGGTAGCAGAGGATAGAGTTTAGAAGGTTGTCCTTGGAGTCAGGAAGACCTAGGTTCAAGTTTGGCCTTCACGTCATACTAGCTAAATGACCTATCCTCGGTGCCTCAGATAACTGTAAGAAGTTAAAGAGTTTCCACTCTGGGAGTTCCTTAGAGTGATGAAATCTTAGGATTAGTCCTCCTTTGGAGGGAGAGAGGGTTTTTAGGCCAGTGTTTGCTGAGAAAATGGGCAGAAATGCTTTGTAGTGTTTGATTGGTGATAGGAGGATGAGGGAAAAGGCTTGACTTAGTATATCGGCCACCACCATCCCTGGCAGCAGAGCTTCTTAGAAGGTTCATTTAATTGTCTTGCCATACTCTCACTTCTGTCTTTATTTTTTCCTTTCCTATAGGGTTTAAAACCAGTGGCACCCTCAGAAGCACCACCTATTATATTTGCTACACCAACAAAATTTGCCTCAGAGACAACTACCTATGATTATGCTGGGAAAAACAAGGTTCCACAGCTGCAGACATTTTTTCAGGTAAGAGTTGGAAATGAGGCCTGTGAAATACTCAGGGGTTTTGACCTTTTAAGTCAAGGTGTTCTTCCCACAGTGTGAATCTGTCTACTTAGTGCTTATGCCACCTTCGTCCCCCATACATGAGTTTCTAACAATGTAATTTCCTCACATCCCTTGAAACCCTTTTTTTGTTTAATGGCGTTATTTTAAACTTTCTGGTAAAAGTAAAGGGATTCCATGTTGTAGGTGGTTATTTCATGGGATCCGGGGTTTTTGGTTTGGATGCACAGTCAGTTCTTGATTTATCCAACATTCGGGGAGGGAAATAAGACATTTCCTGTCTGGCTTTAAGAAAGAGCTATGACTTTTTTAAATTGCCAGCAGTTCTATGTCATAGTTTCAAAAAAATTAGGGACTATTCAAATTCAGTCCTCCACCTACAAGGGGATGAGGTTCATCGTGGTGTAATGAAAGTAACTCCAACTAGATGCTGCTATTAATGATCCGTGTGACTTGGGACCAGTCATTCCTCTGGGCCTTGGTTTCTTCATGTGTTAAGTAAGAGAGTTGAATTAGATGATCTCAGAGGTTCATTTAAGATCTAGGTCCTCTGAAAGACAGAAGGAAGTCAGATTGGAATTAAAATATTGCAAATAGATAACATATATGCACAATTGAAACTTACTGTTGAGGGAAAAAGGGACACTTTGCAGATCCATACATTACACCCAAACCTGCCCCCTCTTCCCAACTTCCTCTTACTGTTAAAAATACCACTGTCGGGGCAGCTAGGTGGTGCAGTGGATAGAGCACCGGCCCTGGATTCAGGAGAACCTAAGTTCAAATCCAGCTCAGACCACTTGACAGTTACTAGCTGTGTGACCCTGGGCAAATCACTTAACCCAATTGCCGTACCCCCAAAAAAAAAAAAAAAGAACACCACTGTCTTTCTGTTCACTCTCCCTCAGCTCACATAGGCAGTCGTTTGCCATATCTTGGCCATCTTTCTCCATGTTTCTTGTATGTTTCCTCTCCCCCCACACAGCCACTATCCCATTCATGACCCATATGACCTCTCCTTTGTACTATCATAATGGTATTTTAATGGTTCTGTCTACCTCGAATCTCCTCCAGTCCATCCTTCACCTGGCTACTAAAGTGATTTTCCCAAAGAGTAGGGCTGCCCATGTCACTCCCTCACTTCTCCGCACTCTCAATAAACTCTAGTGTATCCCTGTTACCCCTCAGCGGCTCCTTGTTGCCTCTAGCGTCACATAATACTCCTCTACTATCTAAAGCTCTCAGCACTTTGATCTCTTCTGGTCTTTCTGGTCTTCTTACATTTTAGTCCCTTCCATGAACTTTGTGATGCAGCTGCCTTACTGGCTGTTCCTTATGGATGATGCTCTATCTTCCATGCTGTCTGTGATGCCTGACGTGCTCTCCCTTCTGACTTGTGTCTCTCTGAATAGGAGGTGGCCTTTCCTGGTCCCCCCAGGCCAGTGCCTGCCCCTCTCAGGTTTCTTTCCATTTGCTCAACATGGTCTTTTGTTACGTACCTGTTTATGTCCACACTGTCTCCGTTAGAGTGAGGGCTCCCCAGTCCTTAGCTCAGTGTCTGGCATATGGGAACTGCCTGTTGATTGCTTGATCGCTAATATCATCTTATAGATAAGGAAACTGAGGCCCAGAGACATGAAGTCAATTGCCCATGGTTGTACATTCCATAAACAGCAGGAATCAGCAATGAGGCCCAGGCTTCCAGACTCTAAATCTAGTAGTGTTCCCGTGGCTTGTAGAATAATTTTGTTTGAAATGTGGCACCACCCATCTAATACTCTTACTCAATGAACAAGGCCTGAGAGGAGAGGGCATTTTGATGAATTGAAGGTAGAAGGAAAGCATCTTGGAGAGGGTGGGACATACTGGACTAAAGCTGCTTTTGTGGATTTTGACTTAACTTACAGGGTTTTAAAAGCTTAAGGGAAAAGGGGCAATTGAGCACAAAATGGCCCTGAATTCATTCCCACTCAATTGGTCTATTGTATTCAGACTTTGGGCCCTCTTGCCTAGATACTGATTTAATATAAATATTTTTATTTTAGTGTCTTTTTCCTCATTAAACTTCGTCTATGATAAGTGCCTCAGAAATAAGAGACCTCTGACATAAAATATCTGCATACCGAAGCCCAGATGGGAAATGACTGCAGATTTAGAAACCGGGCCTATTTACATGAAAATGGCTAATATTTTTTAATATTCAGAAGAATTTGTTTTGCTTTTCTCTATCAATCATGCTGGCAGATTAGTTTTTAGAATCTCTTGATTTGTATGTGTCTTCTTGTTCTTTGGTACTTGCATATATATTAATACATCTTGTTTTCTTTCCTCTAAGAAATCTGATGGTATACCTGTCCACTTGAAATATGGCCTACCTGACCAAATGCTCTATCGGACCACCATGGCTTTGACCCTGGGAGGGACCATCTACTGCCTGATAGCCCTCTACATGGCTTCACGACCCAAGAATAAATGAGTCAAAGTTCACAAGACTGATTTATTAACCAGAGTTTTGGCATAAAACCCTTTGAATTTTCTGTTTTCCTAATTGCCAGTGAATTCACTGACCTGTGTGGTTTATATTCTTCAGACAGAATTTGAAGGCTTATCAATAAGTGAATGTTTTGGTTAGTTGGTTTGTGAAAATAAATGCATTATCAGAGCACATTAAAGAGTTAGCTATTATTTAAACAAAGGTGATGATGCCCCTATAATTTGGGCTCCCTTATCTCTCCAGAGGTTGGCAGGCTGGCTCATTAACAATTCACTTGATGAAGCCACCAGGGATTTGTTGTGCCTTTCAGAGGCCCCTCGAGAAAGAGAGACTGCAAGTAGGGGAAGCATTTCTGTAACCAGATGTGCTGACTGAGGAAGGGGGCGGGGATTCACTGAAGCCAGAACCAGTGACAGGAAGTCCTTTGCCTTCCTGGTGCCAAAAATCTGTTCTTTCTGACACCACAAATTTCACTAGGAATTTAATTAGCTGTTAATTTGGGGAAATTTTCCATCTTGCAGCATGCTGTTCATAGAAATTTTTTTTTGTTAACTATCTATATACCCATAACTTTGCCATGTAGTTTCAAAAGGGTTATATGCCTGATCTCTGGCCTCTTTAAATATTCCAGAGATGAAGATTCTGTATTTATTCCATGGGAACAGAACAGCTCTTAATAAAGTTTTGCACTTTGGACTGGACTGTTGTACAGTTCATCTCTCCTGGCGATTCTCCTTTACTCTTGTTAAATGCTCTAGCTTTAAGGTATAATTTATTTTTGCTTGTGGAATAAATACATGAATGAGAAGTTTTTCAAGTTGAGTTTTTATTTTGAATTAAATGACCTTTTCAGCACATGATTTCATAATAGATATGCTCTGATTGCTGCCTTGCTTTTTCAGAAATAAGCAAGACAGTCTTGAAAAGACCCTTCCTTTTTGAACATTTAACTATGACAGCTTTCTCAGAGTTGAGGATAGGCCTAACACAGTAGTAATGATTAATTACCATATGATCCTTTTGTAAGACAATTACCTTTGCTCCTTAGTAAGATGCTTCTGTAATTCATAGTTCATTAGATAGTAATTCTTTTTTCTTCTCCGTAATATTTGGGGAGAATTATTTGATGACCTCATTTCTTTCAAGGAGTGGGAATCTTGTTCCCTCTAAATATGTGAGCCTTTGGTTATGGCCTATACATCCTTACATTCAAAGTAAAAAACTGAAAGCCCCCTCTCTTTTAAGAATAAAATATAAGAAATTTGTAGTGAGCTTTAGCACGGCTCTTTATAACAAGATAATAGGTTCCTTTCATACAGAGTAGTATCAACTGTTGCGTCAACAATCTTCATTCTTCTATAGTTTTCAAATAGTGTTTTTTTATTTGCAACTTGACTTTTGTTCCCTGTCAAAATGCAGAGGTAAATTCTGGCTTTATGATACAAGTTTTAAAAAACTTTAATATAAAGATGATATATATCTTAGACATTGCCACTTGCCTATATTGAAACACAGGACGTATCTGTCCAGCCCCATAATCTCTGGATAGAAGCAGCCCCAGCTTGCTTATTTCTCCTTGATCTCAAACTTGGAATGTATGGTACATCCCACTTTCATTTACAACTTATTCCTCATAAATTTGTCCAAACCTTTTTTGATGCCATTGATTTATTTCCTGTCAATTATACCTCTTTGCTTAAAAAATACCCCTACATTGATCATGAGTAGATTTGAAGTAGTGTTTCCTTTTGTTATAAACACTAAAATTTCAGACTACCTACTATGTGTTGAGAATGAATGGTAAACCAGTTAGTTACCAGTCTTTCTACACTGAGAGATCCTAGATTTTAGTTCTCACAAAGCTGGCGACTGCACCCCTATCTTATTTCTTGTAGTTGCCCATCTCAAGATCTGAACCATGTCCATCTTAATATTGATGAGCAGCAAAGTTTCAGATGCAACTGTACCACCAACCTCTTATAAGGGTAGTGGGATCTTCTCTTTTTCTACTCCCCTTTTGGGTGGTAGCAAGGCCAAACTATCCTAAAAGACAATCGGACCTCAGTTGGACCAAATGAGAAGGGTTGACTAATGGATCCATTCTATGTCCTTCAGATTATGGGTTTCGCCTTCCCTAGGCATAGTTCTGTGATGATTCAGCTCAGAAACCTGGAGCTTTCCAGGGTTATCTTGCTGAAATTTGGCCTTCCTTCACATCTCTTCACTGCCTATCAGCTTTTCACAAGAGCCATGAGAGCTGACCCTTTAGTAGATAATGGCACGATGTTTGCCTGTGGCTGAGAGACTGTTAAAACCTTTTGGATCAGGTACCTCTTAAAACAGATGCACCTTTGGAAGCCCCAAAGGCCTAATAAAAGACAAGAACAGTAAGACAAGCACCACCTGACCCTTGTTTTTCAGGGCATGAATTAGGAGTAATTAGGAGTGTGGAGAAGGCCCCCCTTCAGAGGTGAAGAATCATTTGCTTTCTCCCCCACACTCCAGCAGCATGCATATGCATAACCCTGAATCTCAAGAATATTGAAAGTTCGTGATGTCTCCAAGATGAGCAGGTGGCTATAGCACACAGCTGGACCTGCTGGGGATGAACTGAGCAAAAACCACAGATGTTGCTCACTTGGTATACCAGTATCTTGTCTCCAAGGAAGCTCCAATATGACTAAATTACTTTTAAAATGAGTAAGGAGAAAAAGGGGAATTTTAAGGACACCAGGTTGGCCGGTGCCTGGGTCCTGACCATCTCTGTGGATGATGCCTAGGGAAATGGGCCTTCTCAATAAAGAGCTCATGGAAATTCTCTTGTTTGGTAAGAGGTCAAAAGCAGGCAGCTTTCATAGGTCCAGGCACAATGGCTCCAACTTGGACTCTAACCCAGCTCCCCACACTCCCTTGGCTCCGTGTTATTTGTTTAACCCTGTAATCCACACTAAGGTTTGTCATACCTCTGAGCCCTGTAGGTAGAATCCAGGTTCCTGAGTCCATCCAACAGAATTCCTTCCTCCTGGTCCCCAAATTGGCTGTACAGACAACACTCGTGTTTTTTTTTTTTTTTGTTTGTTTTGTTTTTTGTAGGGCAATGAGGGTTAAGTGACTTGCCCAGGGTCACACAGCTAGTAAGTGTCAAGTGTCTGAGGCCGGATTTGAACTCAGGTACTCCTGAATCCAGGGCCGGTGCTTTACCACTGTGCTATCTAGCTGCCCCAACACTCGTGTTTTGATAGGGATTTCAATTGTCAATGGCCCTCTGAAGCAAGTGTGGCTGAGGCTCAAGGATTCCTGGTGGATATTTCTGGGGGTGGTGAGGACATGAGAGGTACATATGTCCAAGAAGGTTGGGAGCAAGGGGAGGGAAGACCCAAGGCAGAAGCATGCTTGCTGTCTTGGTAACCAGAACAGTAGAATTATGTCATTAAGAAAATTTGAACTTGGCTATAAACGAAATTCCAGGAAAATTATAATTGAACTCAGATATTTTGAAATTTTGGTCTGACATGGTAGAGGAGGGAAGGGTTAATGTTTTCAATAGGTAGACACTCAAGGAAAAGATGTTTTTTAGAAAGGGGGATATGCACTGATTGAAGAAGTGATCCAGCAGCTAAAGACTGTAGAGCACCATGTAACTCTAATTAATGAACCTTGGCTCTGCTGACACTAGTTGAAGCCACTGGGGAGCTCCTGAAGGGACATCGTAGAAAGGACATTTCCTCCCCTGACCACTAGACTAGATTTGAGAAGAGTGGGGTGAAGAGGTCAAGTACGGTGAATGGAAATATCACCAGGTTTAATGTTCACTGCTGTAGAGAGCCTATGCATCTCTTCGAGTTGGTCCTGTCAGTCACTAAGGGAGCAAACCTCTGATCTGGGCACTATGGGAAGAGGAGCCGAAAAGGACATCTTCCCCCATTGGATCAAGAGGTTAACAACCAAACATCTTTGCCTTGAGAGGCTCTGGGTTTGACCCAGACACCTGGGTAAAAACCCATCTAGCTCAGGGGGGTGGGGGAAGCAGGGAGATATACCACAGCAGGCCATGTCAGGCAGCAACAAGCTCATTTGGACTCTTGCCTTTTGATGTCCCTGGTCTGCCTGCTATGTGGCCAAGATATAGAAACTTCACATTATGCAACGGATTAATTTGAAAATGAAATTGCAGCTCAATGAGCTGATGTCAGCAGCAGAGTTCACTAGTGTTTAATTAGAGTCACTCAGAGGCTTATTCGGTCTGCTCCTAGGAAATCATTCTGGCCAAATAATTAAAGAGAATAAAGGTTAGATTTGTATTTCTGGCAAAGTTTGTATTGCATTCAGTGTCTCCAAAACATGAATTTCATTAACCTTTCATAGGAAGTCAATTGCTTTCAATTGGTTGTCGTGCTAATTAAAACTGAGTCATGGCAAGTCATGTTTTTTATACTCCTTTGTGTGTGTGCATTCATTCCCCCTGCCCCATCATTATATGCTCTTTAAGAATCAGTCATGTGGAGAAGCCATATTTATACTCTGGGCATGAATCTGTTGTATACCTCCCCGCTCCCACCTCCAAGCCATTGCACATCCATTGAGGGCTTTAAAGAATAAGAACAGACTGGAATTGCAACAGAGGGGACTTTAGTTAGATATATTGCAGCCTATGGTGCAAAGTCAGTTTGTTGTTTTTCCTTTATGCTTAATTGTGCCTCTAGGGTATGAACTGCAGAATGAAGGGAGTGGTCTGGCAACCCTAGGAATTATGGTGTGACCTTTTGGGAGAGAGACGCCAGAATAGGGGGTGAGAGCTAGGTTCCCTTTAGGGTTGGAGGGCACGGTGTGTAATAAAAAGAAACTTGGGCTTGATTCCTGCCTATGACACTTATTGCCTGGGTGACCTGAGGTGAACCAATTAGCCTCTCTAGGCCTGGGTTTCTTAATTTACAAAATGGGGATGATTAGAACTGCAATGCCTACTTTATGGCATTATGGTGAGCAAAGTGAAAACATTAGTGTCCCAAATGTGAGTTATTATTACAGTTAGTGACGGTTCTTGGAGCCCTCATAAGACAGAAGGGTATATGCTCCTCTCTAAGTGGATACAAAGGCCCTGTGAGCTTTGGGTATGGGGCAGCCTTTGGAAGAGAAGGCCTTCATCCAGCACCTCATCAGAGGTTTGCATGCACTGCTTAAAGTGCTAGCAGTGACCAGATCAGGTGGGAATTCTGAAACTTGTTAGAGATGTCTTCTGAAAGGTAGATTCAAGAGATGCGGGGCTTTGTGACAGCAGGGATTCCGCAGAGCATCTCACAGATTAGAAGGCTATTTCTGTGGAGCAGTGAACACCAGAGGGAGGTGCCACTAACTGGTGCACTATGGTCCAGGTTTTCAGGGCATCTGACCCGACCTCTGCTTAGGAACATAGATGAGCACATCTCCACTTGTAAGCATTCTGCCTGCTCTAGTATTGCGGGTTGTCCATGGGTACACATCCATGTGGATAATACCTCCAACACACAGACTGAAGCCCATCCACACCTTGTCCATTCAACTCTGTTGTCACTTCTGTCCCAGAGCTCCTTCCTGACTTCACTTGGAGGGTCAAGGTGACCTGGACCTCATCTTAGCCCTAGATTCCTGTCTCTCCTTAAAGGGGAAACAACCTTCCCCCAAAGACTACACTTTTTTTCCCCTTTTACTTAATAGCATTGGTTTTTCCCCCAATTACATGTAATGATAGTTTTCAACATTCTTTTTTTTTTTTTTACAACTAAGAATTTTATTTTGTAATTTTTTCAAATCTTTTTTTTTTTTTTTTCCGGGGCAATGAGGGTTAAGTGACTTGCCTAGAGTCACACAGCTAGTAAGTGTCAAGAGTCTGAGGCCGAATTTGAACTCAGGTCCTCCTGAATCCAGGGCCGGTTCTTTATCCACTGTGCCACCTAGCTGTCCCCATTTTTTTTTTCAATCTTTGAAGACTTTTTTTTTTGTTGCTGGTGGTGAGGCATTGGGGTTAAGTGACTTGGCCCGGGGTCACACAGCTAGTAAGTGTTTAAGTGTCTGAGGCCAGATTTGAACTCAGGTCCTCCTGAATCCAGGGCCAGTGCTCTATCCACTGCACCACCCTAACTGCCCTGCAACATTCATTTTTTGTAAAGATTTTGAGTTCCAACTTTTCTCCTCCCTCTCTTCCCTTCCCAAGATAGCAAGAAATCTGCTATACGGGCTATACATGTGCAATCATGTTAAACATATTCCGGATTATTTTTTTTGTTTGTTTTTGTCATTCATTCTCGAAGAGTAACATGATATTCAGGGTGATGTCATGACTTGCACTGAATTGGTTTAAGTGAGGGAGGGTCACCAACTTTGTAATGATTGGAATGACGCCACCTGCTGGAGACTTACTGTAGGAAAGCTCCAACATGAGGAGAAGGCCTCTGAGGGCAGGACATACAGCTTTTCTTTGGCATAGGAAGTTGACGTTGGCTGGGTGGGAGGAAGAGGGGGAGGCTGGCCCTCTGACTCCTCTCTTTCCTGAGGACTTTGGTGGAGAAGGGGAGCTAGAAATGTGCTCTCCCCTTTAATGGATAGATGAATCTAGGCCTTTCTCTCTCTCTTTAACCAATTCTTATTCTCCTTAATAAATGCTTAAAAGGTCTAACTCTTGCTAAGCTTATAATTTATTGGCGACCACTCATTAGATATTTTAGACAGACTAGCTAGAATTTTAGCCCTTACAAACCTCATTTTCTCCTCTAGTGCCATCTGGGTCTAGTGGCAAGATATATATCAGGATGACTGGAGATGGCCCTGGATGTTTAAGGCAATTGGGATTAAGTGACATGCCCAGGGTCACACAGCTAGTAAGTGTCTGAGGTCAGATTTTAACTCGGATCTTCCCAACGTCAGGGCCAGTGCTCCATCCACTGCACCATCTAGCTCTTCTTTATTTCCACATTAGTCATATCATGAAAGAAGAATCAGGACAAAAGGGGAGAAACCACGAGAAAGAAAAAACAAAACCAAGTGAAAATAGTATGTTCCAATCTGTATTCAGGCTCCACAATTCTTTTTCTTGATGGGGAGAACATTTTCCATCACGAGCCTTTTGACATTTTCTTGGATCATTGTATTGTTGAGAAGAGCTAAGTCTTGCTGTTATTATTATTATTACTATTATTTTTTTTGTAGGGCATTGGGGGTTAAGTGACTGCCAGGATCACATAGCTAGTACAGTGTCAAGTGTCTGAGGCTGGATTTGAACTTAGGTCCTCCTGATCCAAGGCCAGTGCCTTTATCCACTGAGCCCCTAGTTGCCCCTAGCAGTTATTATTATTAAAACACTTAGCCCAGTGCCTGACACAAAGTAGATACTTAATAAATGCTTGTTTCCTTCCTTCAGTCTTTCAAAGTTGTTTGTCTTAATGACATTATCATTATTTTATAAATTGTTCTGGTTTCTGCTCGTTTTGACTCTGCAGCAGTTCATACAAGTCTTCTCAGGTTCCTGTGAAACCATTCCTTTCATGTTTTGCAGCACAAATAGCATTCCATTATATCCAAATAGTTCACTTTGTCCAGCCATTCCCCCATTGCTGGTCACCCTCTTGGTTTCCAAATCTTTGTCACCACAAGAGAGTTACTATAAATATTTTGTGCTTATGGGGACTTCTTTCTCTTATCTCTTTGGGTATAGCCCTAGTAGTGTTGTTATCCCTGGAAACAACACATGGTTTCTTCAAGAAGATTTCATCTCAGGCTTCCTACACCTCAGCCTTTTCAGAACCTCCCAGCTGAATGTGTTCTTTCTTGGGATATTTTTTCTAGACCACTTAGTACCTCTCCTTTGGCCCCCTCAAATCCTACCTAGTATTGTCCTTATTGTATATGTCTATTCTTCCCTTTGCTCCAACCTCAGCTTTTGAGGGACTTGTGTTTTCTGGTCACTGTATCCTCAGCATCTAGCGTAGTACCTTGCACATGAGACATTTATGAAATAGTGCGTTTATTGAATAAACCTCCGTGTCACCTGTCCTCAAAGGTACCAGTCTTCAACTCTTGCCCAATTGACTGATCCCCATTGTCTAAGAGTGGGGGAAAAGAGCAGCTCTTGTACAAATCCCTATGTTTAAGTTTAATAATGTTTAATAAGAAACGTAATTAAAAAACTATAATTTAATTGTACAACAAGCATCTCCTTCTATCGAACACAAGGGGTTTCCATGGGAACCACTCCTGCTTTGGTGGGCTACTAATCATAGCTTTATTAAGCAAGCCATCTGTAGGCTTTCCTACCTTTACAAACAATCCTACTTGTCCCCCTTGATGAACTTTCCAGGGCAAACACCCTGATTGCTGTCATTACAGGGAGAAGCAGAGATCACCACCGTGATCTCCTTTAACTTAGAGTATAGGAGAAGTAGGGCCTTCCAGCACCGCATGAGGAACTTCTCCCATTCCAAGCCATAGAAGGTGGTGTTGCATGGTTCAGGCCACTCCCACTCTTGACTTGTCTTTTTTTTTTTTTTTGCAGGTCAGATTTGAACTCTGGTTCTTCTGAATCCCAGCCCAGTGCTTTATCCACTGTGCCATCTAGCTGCCCCTTGACTTGTCTTAAAAGGCAGTCCTCGGGGGCAGCTAGGTGGTGCAGTGGATAAGTACCAGCTTTGATTCAGGAAGACCTGTGTTCAAATCCAGCCTCAGACACTTGACACTTACTAGCTGTGTGACCTCGGGCAAGTCACTTAACCCTCGTTGCCCAAACAACAACAAAAAATTAATGCAACTAGAGAAAAAGAAACTTACAATGATTTAAATTTTGGGGCAGCTAGGTGGCACAGTGATAGAGCAACAGCCCTGGAGTCAGGAGGACCTGAGTTCAAATCCAGCCTCAGACACTTAACACTTACTAGCTGTGTGACCCTGGGCAAGTCACTTAACCCCAATTGCCTCACTAAAAAAAAAAAAAAAAGGCAGTCCCTCTCCTTCATCCCTGGTGTACCATTACCACTGTACCCTCCACATATTTCAGTTCTGGTAGTTGTTACCTGTTGACTCCCAGGACATTCTACTCCTTTCTCAGGGAGTTCAGTGACTGATTTATAGTCTTTCCCTGTAACTCGATTCTTGCCTCATACTTACTGACTTCATCTTTATATCTGTGTGTGTGTATATACATACATTATATATATCTCTCTGTGTGTATATATACATGTATATTTATGTATATATGTGTGTGTGTATATATATATATATGTGTGTATATGTATGTATTTGTGCTTTTTCAAATACTTTAACTTTCTTGTTCCTTTGGTTCTCATGACCTACTCCTTGATTCCATCTTTGCTACACATAGGGCCATTCCCTTGATCTTCCCATTGCCCACAACTGTTCCAATTCCATGTTTATGAATTCCATAAATTCCTTTATCTTACCATCACCTTTTATCATTCTATCATTGCACGTCTCATCATCTTTAACCCCATTCTTAGTCCTTATCATGATCTCCATTGCCTCTATACCTCAGTTCTTTTTTTTTTTTTTTGTGAGACAGTGAGGGTTAAGTTACTTGCCCAGGGTCATACAGCTAGTAAGTATCAAGTGTCTGAGGTCGGATTTGAACTCAGTTCCTCCTGATTCCATGGCTGGTGCTCTATCTACTGCACCACCTAGCTGGCCCCATACCTCAGTTCTTTCCCAGGCTATCCCTTCTGCAGTGGCTACACTGTTCTCCTTTCCCTAATTCAGCCCCTCAGTGTAATAATTCAACTCCACATGATCTCTTTTCTAATCCTTTGCCCCCTTTTATTATCACTGATTATGCCTTGTCAAAATCCAACAACGGGATATTCCCACCATCCTCTCCCTCCATTCTTATTCATGTGCTGCTCAACAGAGCTATTTGGATTCAACATTTGTTTATATTCTCTAATCTCAACTGAGCATTCATTGCACCAAAGCAATAATTCTACTCATTCTTAATCTATTAATTATTTCCTCCACAGAGGCCATCCCAAACTTTCTTATTTCGCTTCAAAACTGAGGACCTTGTCACATAGTTTACGGAAAAAATTTAAGTCATTCACCAAGAGCTCCTTCTTTTCCCTTCTTCCTCATCTCATTTCCTTCTTCATTCCTTAGATGAAGAGGTGGCTCTTCTTGCCAAGGCCAATGCTCTACATGCACTATTGATTCCATCCTCTTTTCTCTGACAGATTTGGCCCCAATGTCATCCTCACCCTCTCTTTTATCTTCAGTCTCTCCTTATTTACAGGCTACTTCCCTGCTGCCTACCCTACATACATAACAAACATACCCAAGGCTCCCCCATCCTTAAATCATTTCCACTTGATCGTATCATCCCTACTTGCTATCTTTTCATAGCTGTTCCTTCTTTGAAAAAATTCTTGAGAAAGCAGTCTACATAATGCTTCCTCTCTCTTCCTTTCCTCTCACTTGCTTCTAAACCTTCTGTAGTTTGGTCTCTAACCTCAACATTCATTAAAAATTGCCCTCTCCAAGGTTACAAATGAGGTGGCTGGTGGTTCGGTGGATAGAGCAGTGGACTTGGAGTCAGAAAGATCTAAATTCAAATTCATCCTCAGACAAATTCTAGCTATGTGACCCTGGGCAAGTCACTTAACCTCTGATTGCCTAATAAAGGGATTCACTGGAGAAGGAAATGGCAAACCTCTCCAGTATCTTCACCAAGAAAACTCGATTCAAATCCTTTGGTAAGAGTCCTTCCTTCTCTGGTGCTTCTCTGAGACTTCATATATATGTGTGTGTATATGTATATATGTATATATATATGTGTGTTTATATGTATATGTGTGTGTGTGTGTGTGTGTGTGTGTATCTTTTATAAGCCTGGTTATTTTTGTATTTTTCTCCTAATAGATTGTGAGCTTCTTTGTATTCCCAGCACTTAGCACAGGGCTTGGCACACAGTAAGTGCTTTTTGACTAACTGGAGGACAATAGAACAACAGACAACAGAATGTTGTCTGGCTTTTGAGCATGCCTAGTTTGCTTAATGTATATCCTTCTGGGCCCCCTATCACGTGGGGACTATCTGCATCTTTAAAGGTCTTGCCTCCAAGCTGTTAATTCTCTTCAACTCCAAAGTGCAGTGTCCAGCTCGGATGTCATGAATTGAACTGGTGAGAAGAGAATGGACAATCCTCCCCCTGCTTACTTCCCTTTTGTCCCTGGCTCCTGGAAACGACCCCAGAAGATTTTGTGTCTGTTCTGTGTTATTTGTCCTTGTTTACAGGTGCTGGAGGTGATCCTCCTGGGACCTTGGAGCCAGGATTGCAGGGGGGCTGGTGCAGCCAGTCAGACCACCCTGTTATGGAAGCCCTGAGAAACCAGGATGCCTGGAACTGGAAGGGATTTGGGGTTTGGAACTGGGACTGGGCTCTAAAGGAACTGAGCTAAACTATGAATCTAATCCTCTTCTCCTCTAGAGACTGAGGTGGTACAAAGGGGCAGGGGGATCATGCCTCCCATGTGTTGGGGAAGTGAATTTTCATATTTGCGATAATGCCTTCTGAAGTCAATATTCCTTTGTAAAAGATACCTTGTCTTTCAAGTCTGAGGCTCAGGGTTCAAATCCAATTGTGTCACTTATTGGCTGGGTTGACAGTGGGCAAATCATTAACCTCCCTGCTAGACTTCAATTTGTAAAACGAGGAAGTTGGACCACCTTCCGGTTCTAAATCCTATGTGTCAAACTGAGGGAGAATGTAGCTTTATGTCTTAGTTCCTTGTATCTGAGAAAGTTGCTGAACAACTTAATGCAAATGAGGAAAATTGTCATCAGGTTTGCAGTTTTCCTCCCAATGAACTCCAAGCTGTCATTAATGAGGAGTTCTCCATTTTTAGCAGCTCCCTGTCAGGCTACTGTTGTCACCCTCCACATCTTCTAGACATTTTGGGGGGTCGCTGGTAAGTTCATACTAAGAAGATAGTGGTCAGCAATAGCCTTGGAATTTAATCTTGGGGAATCTTGGTCTAGATCAAAATAAGAACATCTTCTAAATGGAAATTTGGAAGCTTATCAACTTTGATTAAAAATGATTTTGCTGGTGAAATGTTCAATTATCCATTAGCAGCAAACAGCTGGCAACACAAATTGATTTTTGCCTCTTAATCAGGGGACCTATGATATGGAAAGAAGGGGAGGGAACTTGCTTCTGTAATCTCATCTCTTAAAAGCACCAGATTATAAATTAGTGAGTTATGAAGCAACTGGCTGTACTTTCATCATCTTAACTCAGGGACAGGGAACACTTGAGCTTCAGCAGAGGCTAGGAGGCTTTAGACCAGAAGCTCTTAACCTTTTTTGTGTCTTAACCTGTTGGCAACAGACTGCTGAAGTCTATAGATCCCTTCTCAGAATAATGGTTTTCAATGCATAAAACAAAATAAAAGGAAACCAATATTATTGAAATGTCACTCATTTTTTTTAAAGTTCACATACCCCAGGTTAAGAATCCCTGCTTTATATCTAAGATATATAAAGTGAGCCATTTACCAATAGATAAATGGTTAAAGGTTATGAATAGGCAATTTTCAAAGGAAGAAAACCAAGTTATCAACAATCATATGAATAAATGCTCTAAATCATTAATAAATAAAGAAATTCAAACGAAAACAACTTTGAGGTTACACCTCATACCTATCAGATGGGTAAAGATGACAAAAGGGTCAATGACAAACGTTGAAAGGGCTATAGGAAAGAGTTGTGACTTGGTCAAGCTAGTCTGGAAAGTAGTTTACATCTATGCCCAGAAAGTTACCAAAGTGTGCATACCCTTTGACCAAACTTTACCAGTACTAGGCCTATATTCCCTAAGAAAGAGGAAAGGATTTATATCTACAAAAATATTTATAGCAGCTCTTTTCATGGTAGCAAAAAATTAGAAACCAAGGGAGGGGGATGTCCCTCTATTGAAGAATGGTGAAAAAAATGGTAATATATGAACACAATGGAATATTATTCTGTCAAAAGGAATGATGAAATGGACATCAGAGGGAAGTGGGAAGATTTTTATGAACAGATGCAGAGAGAAAAGAGCAGAACCAGGTGAACAATTTACAAAATGTCTATACCAACATGAGAAAAACAACTTTGAAAGACTTTAGGCTAGTGATCAGTACAATGATAAACCATGAGTTCAAATGAAGGTGAAATACATCAAATATATCATGGGGGAAATAGGTAGTGGGGGTCCTTAGGTATTCCTCTTTAAAGAATTACACCCTCTTCACACACAATTCAATTAGGAAAAAAATAGTCTTTTATTTGGGCGCTAGAGAAAGTGACCAAGAGGAAAGTCAAAGCCTTTCCTTGAGGGGAGAAAATGGCATAGAAAATGGTTCTCTGAGATGCATTTCTCCTTGACCAGAAGGGAGGCCAAAACCTTTATAGAGAATGGATGGTGGTGGGGGGGGATGGATGGGGTGACCACCTGACTGGGAGGGGAGGTTTCTTCTGGAATGATAGTCCTGACCTCTGGAGTTATTTCTGTCTCCTAGCTCAGGTAGTAACCACACCTAACTGAATTTCTTGCTATAGAATTTAATCTCCCCATACTTATTAGATGTGTCCATCCTGATAGCTAGTTAGCCAGTTTAAACTTTAATAGTCCCAATCCCCATGTCACTTACCTCTTGAACTTAAACTGCAGAAGGAAACATACAATTTTGGATATGGCAAATGGAGGAGTCTATTTTCCTAAACTATGCAGCTATGTATTGAGGAGTTTGTTTTCCAGTTTGTTTGTTTTTTAAATTTTATTTGTTCATTGGGAGTGGCAAATAGTGGGAAGAACAGATTAAACAAATTTAAAAAGGAAAAAAAGAACCCCTGCTTTATACAGTCACTTGAGGCAGTTTCTTATTGGAAACTGAATATGGGATATTCCCTTAGTCTAGAAGACTGTCCTTATCTCAACTTCTCGAATTCCTGGTTTTCAAAGCCCACTGAAAGGCCACTTCCTATATGAAGACTTTCCTGGTTCCCTCAGTTCCCAATGACCTCTTCTGCCTTGGATCTCCTAGCACTTCATTTGCATCTCTCTAATAACTTGTATTGGTGCAGAAGACAGGTTTGCCTGGAGGTAACACCTCAAGTCAGGTCTTTTCTTCCCCTCCACAAAGATACCAGAAGTGTACAATCCATTCTATAGTGTTGACTAATTACTCCCTCAAATAGCCAAGGGAAATTTCAGGGAGGAGAAATGCCACAAGAGGCACAAACCATGACTGTGGTACAGTGGAAAGACCACTGGTTCTGAGTGCTTAACTTTCTTTTCATATCTACTTTTGATCTTATTATCCATGAATTCATTTAAGGTTCTTAAACTTATTTAGATATCACGTCCGTTGCTTATCTCATTCTTTGTGAGTCACTATGTATAGGCAGATGTGACATACATGCTAATTTATTGGAATAGCAATAAAAGCAATGTTGTCATCTTCATTACAGTGTACAAGCTGGGAAAGTATGGAACACTGGTGAAACAATACTTAGTGATATTCAGTCATGTCTAACTCTTCATGACCCCATTTGGGGTTTTCTTGGCACGGACACTGGAGTGGTTTGCCTTTTCCTTTTCCAACCAATTTTACAGATGAGGAAATTGAAGCAAACAGATTTGTCCGGGGTTACACAGCTAGTAAATGAGGCCAGATTTGAACTCAGGAAGAACAGTCTTCCTGACTGCAGGCCCAATACTCTATGAACTATGGTGCCACTAATGTATTTTAGGTTGTTGTTGTTTGTTCTTCATTCTCAAAGAGGACCATGACATCGGGGCAATGTCATGACTTGCACTAAACTGAATTTAAGTGAGGGAGGGCTGTGAAAGGTCATCAACCTCACTCTTTCCTCCAGAGTCATCTGGGTACAGTGGCAAGATATGTATCAGGACAACTGGAGATGGCCCCAGATATTTTAAGGCAATTGGGGTTAAGTGATTTGCCCAGGGTCGTATAGCTAGTGAGTGTCTGAAGTGAGATTTTAACTCAGGTCCTCTTGACTTGAGAGTAACTGTTCTATCCACTGTGCCACTTAGCTGCCCCTTGTATGATAGGTAATTAAAAATAAACACTTTCCATTTCACGTTTTCAATAAAGAACAGATTTCCAGCTCCCCTATTTGAGTAGTAGGATTCCTATTCCTCAAAAGAATGTAAGGTCCTTGAAGGCAGGGACCAAACCATTGTTCACTTTTTGTATAGCCAGCTTATCATGGTGCCTTGCACATATATCTAAATATCTATATCTAAATCTATATCTATAATCTGTAGCTATATCTACATTTACATCTATATCTATATCTATCTATATCAGATACTAAGTGTTTTGGACTGAATTAAATTGAATGCAGTGGTGTGAATTCAGGTACTTCATAACTTTGAGCCCAGAGAAGTAGCAAAGGCAGGTACCTACAGTTATCTGGAAGAAAACCCTGGGCTCCAGGTTTCTAGTTTGTCAACCAATCTACAAAACTGAGTCTCTGCTGAGCAGCACTGCTAAGACCACTCTGAAGGGAGAGAAATAACTGAGGAAGCAAAATATCCATTAAGCACTTACCACTACTTGTGCTTCTTAATAGTCACCAGATACTATGTTAAACATTGTGGATGCAAAGACAAAACAGTTCCTTCCCTTAAGAAGCTTATCTTCTACCAGGGTAGCAGTTCTCAAAGTGTCATCCAGGGTCGCCCAAAAGTCCCTTTTTAGCATTTCTGTGAGGTCAAAACAATTTTCATAATACCAAGACATTAAAATTTTTAATATGGTAAATATTGATAGAAATACCACACCTAAAAAACCCCATGGGGGAGGGGGTCCTCAATGATTTTTTTTTTTTGGCGAGTCAATTGGGGTTATGTGACTTGTCCAGGGTCACACAGCTAGCAAGTGTCAAGTGTCTGAGGCCGGACTTGAACTCAGGTCCTCCTGAATCTAGGGCCAGTGCTTTATCCACTGCGCCACCTAGCTGCCCTTACTCAGTGATTTTTAGAGAGTATAAAGGAGTCCAAAGACCAAAAAGTTTGAGAACTGCCATACAAGGGGAATACAACAGGTTTTACAGCTAAGTAAGTACAGGAAACATACAAATACATATACAAGAATGGGGGTGGGCACATTATCAACTAGGAGAATCAGGATGGAACTAGGCTGTCAGAAAGGTGAAGGCGAGAAGGGTAGCAATCCAGGTATGAGAGACAGAAACAGGAGATGAAATGTTATGATTAGGGGAGTTAGAAGGTAGCTGGCTTGGTTACACAATTCAGTCAAGACCAATTTGGGAAGAGACGAGGTCTATGGCATTTGTAGTTTTCTATGAAAAAGGTTAATTTCTTTCACTACAATCATTGTCTTATGGCACTTAGTTTTGTTCCATCAGTGAAACCGGGTGGTAAAATTAAACTGTTAAGAGTCAAAATCTGGCTTTTGAGCAGATTTCTCTTAATCCCACTGAGTTGTTTATTCACCAGCACCTGTGATTATCCATATTCATCTCCATCAGTGGATGGCTCCCTGGGAAAAATCTATTATCTGGTCCAGATTATGTTCTCAAAAGGGAAGAACGAAGCTCTGCAGCTGATGGCAGGGATCTCCAGCAACTAAAGCTCAGGTTTTCTACAGATAGGTGAGGGAAAAGGACTTCATGAAGGACTGAACATGGGCAGAGCACTTGGCCTATGATAAATAGCAAGTTGGTAAGGCTTTTTATACCTGACTGACACAGGGATCATGGAGTGAAAATTGCCCAGTGCTTTGGGAATAAGGGAGGCTGATCTACACATTGCAGATGTCTCACGATCAGATTTAGTTATGTTTCAACAGAGCCTACAAAAACTAAACCCCAATTACTCGGTATAACATGAAGTAACTCTCAACAGTGAAGTAAAATAGTATATCCAAGTATTTTTGTATGGATTCATGATACCTGACCCTTTAGCAGCTGACCATTTGTTTTTTGTTTTGTTTTGTTTTCTTTCTTGTGGGGCAATTGGGGTTAAGTGACTTGCCCAGGGTCACACAGCTAGTGTCAAGTGTCTGAGGCTGGATTTGAACTCAGGTCCTCCTGAATCTAGGGCCAGTGCTCTATCCACTGCTCCACCTAGCTGCCCCGACCATTTGTTAAAAGAAAGAGAGGAGACTTTAATTCACTAGTAACAACGTTGTCCATTGGTTTTAAATTGGCTTTTGTCATTTAAAATTGTATCAAGTCAGTGTGTCCCTTCCTCATAGTGTTTTCTCTTTTGCCTCTCCACTCTGCATTATTTCATAGGATTCCCTCAATTCTTTACTGTTGTCATTTCTTATGGGCAAGTCCCTTAACTTTCCATGCTCTAAGTCAATGGTGACAAACTCAAATAGAAAGGGGAGAGAAAGGGGGCGGGACTAATCTATATATGAAGATCTCTATGGCTGCATATTAACCTAGTTTAAAAGTGTGATATTATCTATGTTTTGTTATATTTTTATTAATTTTGATAAGTATTTCCTAATTACATTTTAATCTGATTTGAGTTATACTTGGGAGTATTATGGGCTGGCTTCAACATCTATGTTTCTTTTCCAGTTACAGCACTTAGCATACTGCCTGGAACAGAGGAAGCACTTAAATGCTTTCTCACTTTTTTTTTTTTTTTTTTTTTTTGCAGGGCAATGAGGGTAAAGTGACTTGCCTAGTGTCACACAGCTAGTAAGTGTCAAGTGTCTGAGGCAGGATTTGAACTCAGGTCCTCCTGAATCTGGGGCCACTGCTTTATCCACTGTACCACCTCACTGCCCCCAACAGCTACATTTAACATCTTTGTTCTAGCCAACTTTAACTTTGATTACCTGAAACTTAAAAGTTCTTGCACCAAGGGTAAGATGGGACTTCTTAGTCCTTCAAATGGGAGGGAAAAATCTTTGTATCAAATTTTTCTGAAAAAGGTTTGGTATCTAAGATACAAATAATAATTTTTTATAAGACTAATAGCCATTTCCCGATAGGTAAGCTCTCAAAAGAAAAACTGCAAAGTATTTACAACCACATGAAAGAATATTCCAACTCACTATCAGTAAGAGAAATGCAAATCAAAACAACCCTGAAGTTTTACCTCACACCCTAAAAATTGGCCAAAATGACAAGTAATGGCAATAATACATGTTGGAGGGGTTGGAATGATAGGCACACTAATACATTGTTAGTGGCACTGTCAAACGGTACAACCATTTTATTTTATTTAATTTTTTTTGGTGAGGCAATTGGGGTTAAGTGACTTGCCAAGGGTCACACAGCTAGTAAGTATCAAGTGTCTGAGGCCAGATTTGAACTCAGGTCCTCCTGACTCCAGGGCTGGTGCTCTATCCACTGCCCCACCTAGCTGCCCCTGTACAACCATTTTAGAAAGCAATTTGGAAATAAGCAAATAAAGTGACTAAAATGTCCATACCCTTTTAACCAGAAGGCTCTGTTACTAGGCTCATACTCCAAGGAAGCCACTGATAATATTAATATTTCCATATACACCAAAATATTTATATCAATACTTTTTGTGATAGCTAAGAATTGGAAACAGATGCCCACTGATTGGAGAATGGCTAAATAAATTGTGGTACATGAAGGTAATGGGCTATATTAAGCTGTAAAAATGATGTGTGCTGAATACAGAAAAACATGCAAAGATCTATGTGAACTGAAGCAGAGTGAAGTCAGAAAAGCCAAAAAGGACAATATTACAAAGCCAAGAAGACAATAATATAAAGAACAACTATGCACCAAAAAGAAAAAAAAAATCAAAAGTGAACGTAGCAAGCTTATAAAAAACCAAGTAGGACCTGAATAAAGCAGATGGAAAGACAACCCCAACATGCCTTCATGGAAGGTGGAGGGTCCACAGGCATCACACATTGCACACGTTTTTGGACTTTTCCAACATATTGATCAGTTGTTCTGACTTTTTCCCCTCTCTCTAAAGAATTCTATTTGTATATGACATGGTTCTCTGGGAGGGGGAGGGACACTTAAGGTAACTATGATGATGTAAAAAAACAGAATAAAAGATTTTTTAAAAAGGACGATCTTGCAGAAAAGGTGCTGACTTGTATTGATGAAGGGAATTACTTCACCTGGGTGTAGTTCCTTATACCAGTGTAATCACAGGTCAAGCCTATACTATAATATTCCATTATATTTTAAAAGGTATGGCATGTGTTTTGCTCTAAATTAAGGTTTTTTTTGGGGTTTAGGAAAATATCTGCTTAGGGCCATACTCGAAAACAGAGGAAGCTGGGATCTCAAGTGATAGGAGGGGCTTTCTCCTCTCTCCCACTGGACCTCCCCACTCCCCCCCCCCACCCCAACACAGCCACTCTTGGCATAGTGCAGGGGTTCTTGGCAGTTTGGTGAAGACTAATAGTACTGTGGTTTTCTGCCTAGATTTATAATGAAAGGAAATACTAAATTGCAGGTGTAAAATTAGTGTAAATAAAGATGTAACTTTTTTTCCATCCAAGGTCATTGACCTCATGAAATCTTATCTATAGATCCAAGTTAAGAACCCCTGGTAGAGTGAATAAAAAGGCTATTAGGGAACAATTAACAAACCACTAGCAAACTTTTATTGTCTAGTATGTGTTAGATTATACAAGGCACTGGTGTGAGAAAATATTATTTATTCTGGCCTCAGACACTTAACACTTTACTAGTTGTGTGACTCTGGGCAAGTCACTTAACCTCAATTGCCTCACTAAAAAAAAGAGAAAATATTATTTATTATTAATTATTATTATTAAATTTTTATTTAATTTCCCCCAATTACATGTAAAGATTTTTTTGAGTTTGAAATTTTCTCCCACCCTTCCCTTCTCTTCCCCTCCCAAAGCCAGCAAGTAATCCATACGTTACATTCATGTTAAACATATTTCCACATTAGTCATGTTGTAAGAGAAGAATCAGAACCAAAAGGAAAAAAAAAACACGAAAGAACAAATAAACAAGAAACAACAAAAGTGAAAATAGTATGCTTCAATCTGCATTTAGACACCATAGTTCTTTTTCTGAATGTGGAAAGCATTTTTCCACATGAGTCTTGGCCTTGTCTTGGATCAATTGTATTACTGAGAAGAGTTAAGTTTGTCACAGCTGATCATCACATAATGTTGTTTCTTATTTCATTCAGAATCAATCATGTCTTTCCAGGTTTTTCTGAAATCCATCTGCTTATCATTTCTTTATAGTACAACTGTATTCCATTACATTCATATACCTCAGCTTGTTTAGTCATTCCCCAACTGATGGGTACCCCCTCAATTTCCAATTCTTTGTCACACAAAAAGAGCACCTATAAATATTTTTGTACATTGTGGGTCCTTTTCCCTTTTTTTATGATCTCTTTGGATACAAACCTAGTAGTGGTACTGCTGTGTCAAAAGGGTATACACAGTTTTACAGCTTTTTGGGCACGGTTTCCAAATTGCTCTCCAGAATGGTTGGATCAGTTCACAGCTTCACCAAACAGTGAATTAGTGTTCCAATTTTCCCACAACTTCTTCAACATTTATCATTTATTTTTTTTTTGGTCATATTAGCCAATTGGATAGGTGCGAAGTGGTCCCTCAGAGTTGTTTTAATTTGCATTTCTCTAATCAGTAGTGATGAGAACATTTTTTCATATGGCTATGGATTAGCTTTAATTTCTTCATTGAAAACTGCCTGTTCCTGTCCTTTGACATTTCCCAATTGGGTAATAACTTATATTCTTATATATTTGATTCAGTTCTCTATATATTTTAGATACAAGGCCTTTATCAGAAACACTGGCTGTAAAATTGTTTCCCAGCTTTCTGCTTTCCTTCTAATCTTATTTGTACTGTTTGTTTGTGCAAACCCTTTTTAAATTTAATGTAGTCAAAATGATCCACTCTGTATTTCATAATGTCTCTATCTCATCTTTGGTCATAATTCTTCCTCACTTCATAGATCTGACAAGTAAATTATCCTTCCTTTTCTAATTTCCTATGGTATCACCTTTATGTCTAGATCATGTACCCATTTTGACTTTACTTTGGTGTAGTGTGTAAGATGTTGGTCTATGCTAGTTTCTGCCATACTATTTTCCAGTTTTCCCAGCAGTTTTTGTCAAATAGTGAGTTCTTATCCTGGACGCTAAAATCTTTGGGTTTATCAAAGAGGAAATTGCTACATTCATTTACTGCTCTGTTTGTGTGCCTAACCTATTCCACTGATCCACTTCTCTATTTCTTATCCCTAGTACCAAATAGTTTTGATGGTTGCTGCTTATAATATAGTTTTAGATCTGGTATAGCTAGGCCACCTTTCCTTTGCATTTTTTTCATGAATTCCCTGATATTCTTGACCTTTTGTTCTTCCATATGAATTTTGTTATTGTTTTTTCTAGCTTTATGAAATAACTTTTTGATAGTTTGATTGGTATGGCACTGAATAAGTAAAATTAATTTAGGTAGATTATTTATCAGTTTTATTATATTAGCATGGCCTAATGAGAAATTATATTTTAACATTTGTTTAGATTTGATTTGTGTGAAAAGTGTTTTGTAATTGTGTTCATATAGTTTTCGGGTTTGCCTTGGCAGGTGGACTCCCAAATATTTTAATATGGTATACAGTTATTTTAATGGAATTCTCTTTCTATCTCTGCTGCTGAACTTTGTTTGGTCATATATAGAAATGCTGATGATTTCTGTGGGTTATTTTATATTCTGCAACTTTGCTAAAGTTGTTAATTGTTTCAAGCAGTTATTTAGTTGATTCTTTAGGATTCTCCAAGTATAACCATCATATCCCTCAAAGAATTATAGTTTTGTTTTCTTCTTGCCTATTCTAATTCCTTCAATTTTCTTTTTCTTCTCTTATTACTGAGGCTAAAATTTCTAGTACAATATTGAATAATAGTGGTGATAATGGACATCCTTATTTCACCTCTGATCTTATTGGGAATGCCTCTAACTTGTCCCTATTTAAATTAATGCTTGCTGATGGTTTAAGATAGATACTGTTTATCATCTCAAGGAAAGCTCCATGTATTCCTATGCTCTCTAGTGTTTTAACAGGAAGGGTGCTGTATTTTGTCAAAAGCTTTCTCTGCATCTATATGATTAATCGTGATTTTGGTTAGTTTTGTTATTGATGTGGTCAATTCTGATAGTTTTCCTAATATTGAACCAGCACTGCATTCCTATTATAAACTCCACCTGGTCATAGTGTATTATCCTGGTGATAAATTGTTGAATCTCTCTTGCTAATATTCTATTTAGAATTTTTGCATCAATATTCATTAGGAGATTGGTCTATTAATTTTCTTTCTGTTTTTGCTCTTCTTCGTTTAGGTATCAGCACCATATTTGTCTCATTAAAAGGAATTTGGTAGGATTCCTTCTTCACCAATTTCCCCAAATAGTTTGTATCCTATTGGAATTAATTGTTCTTTAAATGTTTGGTAGAATTCACTTTTTTTTTTTCAGGGGCAATGAGGGTTAAGTGACTTTCCCAGGGTCACCACAGGGTAGAATTCATTTGTAAACCCATATGGCCCTGGATATTTTTTTTCTTAGGGAGTTCATTGATGACTTATTCAATTACTTTTTCTAAACATGGGCTCATTTAAGGATTTTATTTCCTCTTCTGTAATCTGGGCAGTTTATATTTTTGTAGATATTCATCCATTTCATTTAGATTGTCAAATTTATTGGCATATATTAGACAAAATAGTTCTAATTATTGTTTTTAATTTCCTCTTCATTTGGTGGTGAGTTTAACTCTTTTCATTATTGATGCTGTAATTTGGTTTTCTTCTTTTTTTAAAAAAAAACAAATTAACTAAAGTTTTATCCATTTTATGGCTTTTCTAAAAAATAGAACCAGTTCTTAGTTTTATTTATCAATTCTGTAGTTTTTTTACTTCCCTTCTTTTCTTTTTTATTTTTTGGCTAGATTTATCTCATTCTGAGAGGGGGAGATTCAGATCCCCCACTAGTATAGTATTACTATCTAATTCCTCTGTAACTCATTTAACTTCTCCTCTAAGAACTTGGATGCTATACCACTTGGCGCATACATATTCAATATTGATATTACTTTCATTATCTATAGTACCTTTAAGTAAGATGTAATTTCCTTCCTTATCTCTTTTAATGAGATCTATTTTTGCCTGCACTTTGTCTGCAGTATAAGGATTGCTACCCCTGCCTTTTTTACTTTAGGAGGCATAATATATTCTGCTCCAGCCTTTTACCTTACTCTGTGTGTATCTCTCTGCTTCAAATGTGTTTCTTGTAAACAGCATATTGTAGGGTTTCTGGTTTTTAATCCACTCTGCAATTCGCTTCCGTTTTATAGCAGAGTTCATCCCATTCACATTCACAGTTATTATTACTGACTGTCTATTCCCTCCATCTTCTATTTACCCCCTTTGTACTTTTCCCCCCTTCTTTCACCCTATTCCTCCTCACCGACGTTTTACTTCTTACCCCTGCCTCCCCCAATCTGCCCTCCCTTTTATCACCCCCCTCTCTTTTCTTTACCCTTTTCTCCTTGCTTTTGTCCTCCTTCTATTCAGTCCCCCCCTTTTCCCTTCCCTTTTGTTTCCCTAAAGATGAGTTAAGTTTCTTTATCCCAATGAACGTATATGTTATTCCCTCTTTGAGTCAAATCTAATGAGAATAGGGTTTGAAACCATGTTCCCCCCTCATTTCTTTCCCTCTATTATAATAGTTTTTTTCCACCTCTTCATATGATATAATTCATCCCATTCCACCTCCCCTTTCCTCTCCTCCCCATAGACCCCTTTTTAACCCACTTAATTCTTTGGTATCATCACATCAAAGACAATTTATATTTATACCCTCTATATAAAGTCCTTCTCTCTGCCCAAATACATTTACAGTTCTTAAGAGTTATGAGTATTATCTTCTGTGTAGGGATATAAACGTTTAACCTAATAGGGTAACTTTTTTTTTCCCCTCTGTTTACCTTTTTTAAACTTCTCTTGAGTCTTGTATGTTGAGATCAAATTTTCTATTCAGTTCTGGTCTTTTCACCAGGAAAGATTGAAAGTCCCCATGTCATTAAATGTCCATCTTTTCCCCTGAAAGAAAATGCACATTTTGCTGGGTAATAGATTCTCGGCTGCAATCCAATCTCCTTTGCCTTCCGGAATATCATATTCCAAGCCCTTGCGGTCCTTTAATGTTGAAGCTGCCAGGTCCCTGAGCAATCCTGACTGTGGCTCCATGATATTTAAATTGCTTCTTCTGCTTGCTTGGAGTATTTTCTCCTTCACCTGATAATTCTGGAATTTGGCTACAATATTCCTTGGAGTTTTCCTTTTGGGGTCTCTTTCAGGAGGTGATCGATGGATTCTTTCAATGATGATTTTATCCTCTGATTCTATGATATCAGGGCAGTTCTCCTTAATAATTTCCTGGAATTGGTATCTAGATTCTTTTTCTGGTCATGGCTTTCAGGCAGTCCAATGATTCTCAAATTGTCTCTCTCGAATCTGTTTTCCAATCAGTTGTCTTTCCAATGAGTATTCACATTTTCTTCTATTTTTCTATTTTTTTTATTCTGCGTGACTGATTCTTGGTGTCTCATGGATTCCTTTTCTTCCAACTGTCCCACTTTAATTTTTAAGGCATTGTTTTCTTCAGTGAGATTATGCACCTTTTTTTTCCATTTGGCTAAGTGAATTTTTTAAGGTATTGTTTTCTTCAGTGAGATTATGTACCTTTTTTTCCATTTGGCTAGTGAATTTTTTAAGGTATTGTTTTCTTCAGTGAGATTATGCAGCTTTTTTCCATTTGGCCAAATGAATTTTTAAGGCTTTGTTTTCTTCAGCTTCCTTTTCCAAGCTGCTGATTCTTTTTTCATAGTTTTTTTTGTTTTGCTTTCAATTTCGCTCCCCATTTTTTTTCTAACCTCTTGCAATTGATTTTTAAAATCCTTTTTGAGCTCTTCCAGGAAGGCTTTTTGTTCTTGCGACCAATTCACCTTCCCTTGTGAGGCTTCAGATGTAGCAATTGAGGCTATTGTCCTCATCTGAGTTTGTGTTGGCTTCTTCCCTATTGATACAGAAGCTCTCAATGGAGAGGGCTCTTTTTTGCTTCTTACTCATTATTGACAGCTTATTTATTTATTCTTTAAGTTGAGGTCTGCTCTGGGGGCACCAGGGTCCCTGTTTTGGGCTTCTTGTGCAGGTGTATAGGTGCTGTGTCCCGGGCTTTTACTCTGAGGCCTTTATGGTGTGTGGAGATGCCCCCGCCCTGCACTTCCTGTATGATGTGTGCTCGGCCAGCCAGGCGCCAGACCCCAGCGTCTGATCCCACTGTTCGTGGCCCTCTCGGCCGGTGCAGGTAAGTTTTTTCCACTGTCCTTCTTGGCCACCAGATTTTTTTGAACACAGGTTCCGGGAGCCTCAGTTTGTTCAGCTGTGGCCCGCAGCTCCTGCTGACTTGCCCCGACCCCCTCGGCGCTGGGTTGCTGCCCTGCGCTGGGCTCCCTTTTGCCCGAGTCAGACCGACCTTTCCTGAAGTCTTCTAAATTATCTCCGGTTGGAGGACTGTGTCTCTCTGTCTCTTTGCATGGTTCTGTAGTTTCAGAATCCGTCCAGAGGCTTGATTTAATGTTCGTTTTGAGGGGAACAGAAGGAGAGCTCAGGCAGCTTGCTGCTTCCTCTCCGCTATCTTGGCTTCTGCCCCCCCTTCTTTCTTTTTTAAAATCAAATTAACCAGTGGTTTATCTATTTTATTGGTTTTTTCATAAAACCAGCTCTTAGTTTATTAATTCTATAGTTTTCTTGCTTTCAATTTTATTAATTTCACCTTTAATTTTCAGGATTTCTAATTTAGTTCTAATTGGGGATTTCTAATTTGTTCTTTTCTAGCTTTTTAAGTTGCATACCCAATTCATTGATCTCCTCTTTCTCTTTTTTATTCATGTAAGCAGTTAGAGCTATAAAAATTCCTCTAAGCACTGTTTTGGCTGCATCCATAGATTTTGGTATGTTGTCTCATTATTGTAATTCTCTTGGATAAAGGTATTGATTGTTTTCTATGGATTTGTTCTTTGACCCACTCAATCTTTAGAATGAATTATTTTGTTTCCAATTGATTTTCAGTCTACCTTTCCATGGCTCTTTATTACATGTAATTTTTTATTGCATCATTATCTGAGAAGGATGCATTTACTATTTCTGCCTTTCTACATTTGACTATGATGTTTTTGTGCCCTAATACATGGTCAGTTTTTTGAAAATGTGCCATGTACTGTTGGAGAAAAAGGTATATTCCTTTCTATCCCCATTCAATTTTTCTCCAGACCTCTATCATGTCTAAACTTTTCTAGTATTCTATTCACCTCTTTCACTTCTTTTCTTATTTATTTTTGTGGCTAGATAATTCTGAGACAGGAAGATTCAGATCCCCCACTAGTATAGTATTACTTTCTATTTCCTCTTGTAACTCATTTAACTTCTCTAAGAATTTGGACGCTATATCACTTGGCATATACATGTTTAATATGTGATATACTTCATTATCTATAGTACCTTTTAGCAAGATGTAGTTTCCTTCCTTATCTCTTTTAATTAGATCTACTTTTGCCTTTGTCTGAGATAAGGATTGCTACCCCTGCTTTTTGACTTTAGCTGAAGCATAATTATATTCTACTCCAGCCTTTTACCTTTACTCTGTGTGTATCTCTCTGCTTCAAAGGTGTTTCTTATAAACAGCATATTGTAGGATTCTGGTTTTTAATCCACTCTGCAATTCACTTCTGTTTTATGGCAGAGTTCATCCCATTCACATTCACAGTATTATTACTAGCTGTCTATTCCCCTCCATTCTATTTACCCCCTTTGTACTTTCCCCACCCCCGTTCTTTCACCCTATTCCATCTCACCAATTTCTTGCTTCTTACCCCTGCCTCCCGATCTGCCCTCCTTTTTTATCACCCTCTCCCTTTTCTTTCTTTCTTTCTTTCTTTCTTTCTTCCTTTTCTTTCTTTCTTTCTTTCTTTCTTTCTTTCTTTCTTTCTTTCTTTCTTTCTTTCTTCCTTCCTTCCTCCTTCCTCCTTTCCTTCCTTCCTTCCTTCCTTCCTTCCTTCCTTCCTTCCTTCTCTCTCTCTCTCTCTCTCTCTCTCTCTCTCTCTCTCTTTCTTTCTTTCTTTCTTTCTTTCTTTCTTTCTTTCTTTCTTGTGAGGCAATTGGGGTTAAGTGACTTGCCCAGGGTGTCTGAGGCTGGATTTGAACTCAGGTACTCCCGAGTTCAGGGTCAGTGCTCTATCTACTGTGCCATCTAGCTGCCCCCACCCCCTCCCGGTTCTTTACCCTTTTCTCCCTTGCTTTTGCTCTCCCTTCTATCCCTTTCTCCTTTCCCTTTTACGTCCCTAAAGAATAAGCTAAGTTGCTTTATCCAAATGAATGTATATGTTATTCCCTCTTTGAATCAAATCTAGTGAGGGTACGGTTGAAACAATGTTCACCCCTCCCTTCTTTCCCTCTATTGTAATAGGTATTTTTCACCTCTTCATATGATGTAATTCATACCATTCCACCTCCCCTTTCTCTTCTCCCCATAAACTTCCTTTTTAACCCCCTTAATTTTCTTGATATCATCACATCAAAGACAGTTTATATTTATACCCTCTGTGTATAATCCTTCTGTCTGACCAAATATATATACAATTCTCAAGAGTTAAACGTATTATCTTCTCGTGTAGGGATGTAAACAGTTTAACCTTATTGAGTAACTTCCCCCCCCCCACTGCCCCCGCACCCCCCCCCCATTTACCTTTTTAAACTTCTCTTGAGTCTTGTATGTTTATGATCGAATTTTCTATTGAGATCTGGTCATTTCATCAGGAAACCTTGAAAGTCCCCAATTCCATTGAATTTCCATCTTTTCCCCTGAAAGAGATTGCTCAGTTTTGCTGGGTAATAGATTCTCGGCTGCAATCCAAGCTCCTTTGCCTTCCAGAATATCATATTCCAAGCCTTGCGGTCCTTTAATGTTGAAGCTGCCAGGTCCTGAGCAATCCTGACTGTGGCTCCATGATATTTAAATGCTTCTTTCTGGCTGCTTGGAGTATTTTCTCCTTCACCTGATAATTCTGGAATTTGGCTACAATATTCCTTGGAGTTTTCCTTTTGGGGTCTCTTTCAGGAGGTGATCAGTGGATTCTTTCAATGATGATTTTATCCTCTGATTCTATAATATCAGGGCAGTTCTCCTTAATAATTTCCTGGAATATGGTGTCTAGACTCTTTTTCTGATCATGGCTTTCAGGCAGTCCATTGATTCTCAAATTGTCTCTCCTGGATCTGTTTTTCCAGGTCAGTTGTCTTTCCAACGATGGTATTTCACATTTTCTTCTATTTCTTTCATTCTTTTGATTCTGCTTGACTGATTCCTGGTGTCTCATGGATTCATTATCTTCCAACTATCCAATTTTAATTTTTAAGGCATTGTTTTCTTCAGTGAGATTATGCACCTTTTTTTCCATTTGGCCAGATGAATTTTTATTTTTTTGGTGAGGCAATTGGGGTTAAGTGACTTGCCTAGGGTCACAACATCTAGTAAGTGTTAAGTGTCTGAGGCCAAATTTGAACTCAGGTCCTCCTGACTCCAGAGCCGGTGCTCTATCCACTGTGCCACCTAGCTGCCCCATGTCAGATGAATTTTTTAAGAAATTGTTTTCTTCAGTCAATATTTGTGCTTCCTTTTCCAAGCTGCTGATTCTTTTTTCATAATTTTCTTGTGTTGCTTCATTTCTCTCAATTGATTTTTCAAATCCTTTTTGAGCTCTTCCAAGAAGGCTTTTTTGTTTTTGAGACCAATTCATCTTCCCTCTTGAGCCTTCACATGTAGGAAATTTGGGAAGTACTGTCCTCATCTGAGTTTGTGTTTGCCTCTTCCCTGTTGATACAGAAACTCTCAATGGTGAGAGTTTCTTTTTTGTTTCTTACTCATGCTGCAGCTTATTTATTTTTTTAAGTTGAGGTCTGCTCTGGGGGCACCAGGGCCCCTGTTTCAAGCTTCTTGTGCTGGGGTATAGGGGCTGTGTCACTGGCTTTCTACACTGAGGCCTCTATGGCTTGTGGATTCTCACCACCCTCGGCTTGCTGGCTGCACACTGGGATTGGTAGGCTTGTCGCGCCTGTCCTATGTGTGGCCATCCAGCTGGCAACCTGCCCTTCTGGCTGGTGCAGGCGTGTTTCTCCACTGTCCTGATGTGCCACCAGCTTGTTGAGCCAGGATCCAGGGGCCTCAGTTGCTCAGCTGTGGCCCACAGCTTCCTGCTGACTTGCCCCTGACCCTCTCAGTGCTGTAGCTGCTGCCTGCTGGCACTGTGCCTCCCTTTTGCCCCAGCGAGACTGACCTTTCCTGAAGTCTTCTACATTATCTCTGGTTGGAAGGACTGTGTCTCTCTGTCTCTTTGCAGGTTCTGTAGTTTCAGAATATGTCTAGGGGCTTGATTTAATGTTCTTTTTGTTTGTTTGTTTGTTTTTGTTTTTTTGCAGGGCAATGGGGGTTAAGTGACTTGCCCCAGGGTCACACAGCTAGTACGTCTCAAGTGTCTGAGGCCGGATTTGAACTCAGGTCCTCCTGAATCCAGGGCGGTGCTTTATCACTGTGCCACCTAGCTGCTCCTGATTTAATGTTCTTTTTTGACGGGAACAGAAGGAGAGCTCAGGCAATTTGCTGGCTACTCTCCACCATCTTGGCTCTGCCCCCCTACTTTTCTTACTTTCAGTTTTATTAATCTCTCTTTAATTTTCAGAATTTCTAATTAGGTGTTTAATGGGGATTTTAAATTTGTTCTTTTTCTAGCTTTTTTAGTAGCATGCCCAATTTATTGATATCTTCTTTCTCTATTTTATTCAAATAGGCCATTTAGAGATATAAAATTTCCTCTAAGAACTGCCTTGACTGCATCCTATAAGTTTGGTACATTGTCTCATTATTGTCATTCTCTTGGAATGAAGTTATCATTTGTATGATTTCTTGGTTTGACCCACTCATTCTTTAGAATGGAGATTATTTAGTTTCCAATGAATTTTTGGTCTATCTTTCCATGGCCCTTTATAACACATAATTTTTATTGCATCATGATCTGAAAAGGATACATTTACTATTTCTGCCTTTCTGCATTTGACTGTGAGGTTTTTATGCCCTAACATATAGTAAATTTTTGTGTGTGTGCCATGTACCACTAAGAAAATGGTATATTCTTCCTATCCCCATTCAGTTTTCTCCAGAGGTCTATCATATTAATTTTTCTAAAATTCTATTTACCACCTTAACTTCTTTCTTTTAATTTTGTGGTTAGATTTATCTAGTTCTAAGAGGTAAGTTGAGGTCCCTCACTAATATAGTTTTGCTATCTCTTCCTATAAGTCACTTACTTTCTTCTCTAAGAATTTGGATGCCTGTACCACTTGGTACATTACAGGTTTAGTATTTTATTTGTTTATTTAATTTGAACTCAGGTCTTCCTGAATCCAGGGCCAGTGCTCTTATCCACTGTGCCACTTAGCTGCCCCCTATGTTTAGTATTGACTTCATTGTCTGATACTTTTTAGCAAGATATAGTTTCCTTCCTTGTCTCCTTTTAATTAAATCAATTTTTGCTTTTTGCTTTGCCTGAGATAAGGATTGCTACTTCTTTTTTTTTTTTTTTCAGCTGATGTTCCAGTCTGTTCCAGTCTTTTTTTTGTTTGTTTTGGAGGGCAATGGGGGTTAAGTGACTTGTCCAGGGTCACACAAGTGTCTGAGGCTGGATTTGAACTCAGGTCCTCCTGAATCCAGGGCCAGTACTTTATCCACTGTGCCATCTAGCTACCCCCTTTTACCTTTAATGTGTCTCTTGAGTCTTATATTTATAGAGTGAATTTTCTGTTCAGTTCTGGGCTTTCATTGGGAAAGTTTTAAAGTCCCATTTCATTGAATGCCATCTTTTCCCTGGAAGTTTATGATTAATTTTGCTAGGTAGTACATTCTTAGTTGTAATCCCAGTTCCTTTGCCTCCAGAATATCAGTAGTCTAAGCCCTCTGATCCTTTATGTTGAATCTGCCAGGTCCTATGTTATTCTGATTGTTATTCTCTGATATTTAATGGTTTCTTCTGGCTGCTTGCATTATTTTCTCCTTTACTGATAATTCTGGAATTTGGTTTACGATATTCCTTGGAGTTTTCCTTTTAGGGTCTCTTTCTGGAGGTAATTGGTGGATTCTTGCAATGCTGATTTTTTCCTCTGGTTCTAAGACATTGGGCCAGTTCTCTTGATAGTGTCATGAAAATATGCTGTTTAGGCTCTTTTTTGGATCGTGGTCCTCAGGTAGTCCAATTATTCTTAGGTTGTCCCTCCCGGATCTGTTTTCCAGGTCTATTGTTTTCCTAAAGAGTTATTTTACATATTCCTCTACTTTTATATTCTTTTGATTCTGCCTTACTTCTTCTCTGTTGTCTCTCTGAGCCATTAGCTTCCATCTGCCCAATTCTTATTCTTAAAGAGTTATTTTCCCAGTCCGTTTTTGCACAATCCTTTCCCATTTGGCCAATTGCATTTTTTTAATGAGTTGTTTTCCTCAGTCAATTTTTCTCCTTTTTCCAAACTATTGACTATTTCTTACATAACTCTCCTTTCTTTCCCAATTTTTCTTCTACTTCTCTGTTATTTGATTTATAAAATCCTTTTTGAGCTCTTCTGAGAGGCTTTTTGGTCTTGAGACAAGGCTTCACATGTAGGTGTTTTATCATTATTATCCGCTGAGTTTGTTTTGATCCTCCCTGTGGCTGTAGTAATTTTCAATGGTGAGGGGTCTTTTCTGTTTCTTATTCATATTTTAGCCTCTTTTGTGTCTTTTAAGGTTGAGTTCTGCTCCTGGATACAGTGTGCACTGTCCAAGCTTCTTTTGCTGGGGGCTGGGGGCCCAGTCCCTGGCATTTTGCTCTGAGACCTCAGCAGTTTGCAGCTTGCTCACTGCACTGGAGTGGCCCAGCTTAGTTGGGCCTGTTGGGTAGCAGATACCCTGGCTGGAGATTGCTTAGTTGGGATTGGAGACCTCACAGTGGCCTGCTGTGCCACTAGTTTGCTGAGCTAGGACCCTTGGGTCCTCAGTTAATGATCTGTGCTGTGGCCAAAAGCCTTTGGCTGGCGTTGCCCAGATGAAAACAGACCTTTCCTGAAGATCTTCTAGGTTAAGTCGGAATACAGTTTCATTCCCCCCCCCCCCTTTTTTGCAGGTTTTGCAGCTCCAGAATCTGTGAGGCTTAATTTAAGGTTTCTGAGGGAAATTTGGGAGAGCTCAGGCAGCTTCTAGGTTTCAGTCTGCATCTTGGCTCCTGCCGAGTACCTATGAGAAAATAATTATTAATAATGGATTTCTTCGGGGATCCAGAGATTTACGCCCCCCGCCCAGTTCAGTTCTTGAGAAACCTTCAGCAAATCTATTGGGTCATACCCAAGGGAACAAAGAAATGAGATAGACTCTTTTGTCTAGCTTGGTGAAGGACTATGGGACCAAACCACATCTTGATAATGGACTTTGCCTTAAGCAACTTGAGCAAGGGTCTTTTTCTGATGTCATCTGTTCATTTTAATGTGGACCACCTTCAAATCATGTCAACCAATGGAATTGAATGATGCTAACCAATTAGGTTTGATCAATGTATAATGACCTGCTTCTATCTAAAGAGGATAAAAATCCTGGAAAGAGGCAGGAGCCCTCTAGGCTCTTGCCTTTAGGATGGTGTGGGGCTTGTTAGTTCTCTGTGTGTCCTTGAGATCATATGCTTGTCTTTCTGGGAGACAGCATGTGTCTTTGGGGCTTTTCTCCTGCTTGTGCTAACTGCCATGCTGCAGCTCTCTCCCTTCTTTCTCTACCACCTGACCTGAGACCATGAGAAGGTTAGGGAGACTCATGGTCAATCCTTTATGGTATATAATATTAATAAATTAAAATTGCTTCCCCAAAACTCATATAGCATTAGTAATTATTTTAAAAAATACACTGGAGACACCTAATCTTACTATACTTGGACTGATTTGATTAGTATATCAGTTCCTGGTAGTCATTATACAAAACAAGGGCCCCTGCCCTGGGCATTCTCCTTCTTTCTCCAGTGTGTTTCAGTCCCTGGCTCAAAGTCTTTCCACCCACCAGAACTCTGGTCCTCATACAAGGGGACTTCAGCATACATACTGATGCTCCCTTATACTTTAACTTCTATTTATTCAATTCTCATGACCTATTCATTCCACCTCACGTATAGAGATGGATGTTGCCATTACCTGAAAGTGTTCTACTTCCATATTTGTGAACTCTGAAATCTCTTTATCTCCTCATAAACTTTTATCGTTCCATCTTTCCCTATGTCTTACTTCCCATACCCTCTTTTTCATTCTCACTGTAACCTCCAATTCCTGTATTCCTAAGTCTTTCCTGGGTCAATCACTCCTGTACTTAGTAGTGTACTCCCGTCCATAGTGACACCTGGCAAACCAGTTCAAACTGTTAAATCCTCCTCTTGTCCTGTCCTGATCATGCCTTGTCAAAACCCTAACCTTGGACTAATTTTACCATCCACTTCCTTTACTCTTTCTTATTCATGCACTGCTAAACTGAGGAGAAAATCATGGTACTATGCCGAGCAGGTCACTACAAATTTGTTACATCCCACTCACCACTTGGCTGTTCCAACCATTCTCATCTCTCAACACCTTCCCCTCCCTCCACAGGACCCTCCCCTTATCCTGCATCAAACTTTACTGAAAAAACAAAAAGCAAACAACAAATAAAAGGCCATTTGTGGAGAGCTCCCTCTTCTCCCTTCATCTCACATGACTCAGGCATCTCCTGCTACTATCTTCTTTACTTCTACCTCACATAGAGAGGTGACTTCTCCTTGACATGGCAAACTCAATATTCATCCTTGATCACCCCCTTCAGTAGATTGTTTTATCATTTCCTCTTACTAAACTCCAACTCCTCCTGGCTCCTTCCTTACTCCATTCTCCCACCATCCTTAAAAAAACTCTTTTATCTGACCATCCCTAGTTGTCATCTTTCCTTTCCTTTTGGGCTAAACTCCTTGTATGTCAGACCTAGCTAGGGAGACCCGGGTTCAAATCTGGATTCACTCACTTACTGTGTGACCCTGGGCAAATCACTTGTTTGCTTCAGTTTCCTCATCTGTAAAATGAGCTGGAGAAGGAAATGGCAAACCACTCCACTATCTTTGCCAAGAAAACCCCAAATGGGGTTACAGAGTCAGATTTGACCAGAAAACCTTGAAAATTTGTCTATACTTAATGTCACTATCTTCCTTTCTTCTCTTGCTTCTAGCCCCTCTGAAATCTCATTATTCAACTGAAACTGTTCTCTCTAAAGTTGCCAAATGTAATGGCCTTAAGTCTCATCATTGAAGTACTTGACATCATTCATCACCCTTCTCTCCTCTTTAGGGTTTTTGTGACACTGCTCTCTTCTGTTTCTCCTCCTTTGGAATCTCTCCTTTACTGGATCTTCAGTTTATAGTCCACTAACACTGGATGTTCATTAAAGTTCTGTTCTGGACTTTCTTCTCCCTGTCTTTCTGCCTCAAATCTTCTGTTGATCTAGTTGGTTCTCATTGGCAATGTAATTTTCCTAAAGTGAAAGTCTGATCATGTCACTCCTCTACTCAGTAAACTCCTGGGGCTCCCTATTATTACTAGAATTAAATATAAAAAACCTGTTTGGTTTTTGAGGCCCATTACAATTTATCCCTTTCTATCTTTCTTGTCTTTTTACACTTTCCTCCATGGACTCTGATCCAGTTGCATTATTCCTTGAACACGATACTTTATCTTCTGGTTCAGTTCTTTTTCATTCATGCCTGTAATGCTCTTCTTCCTCACCCCTAACTCCTGGCATCTCTTGAGTGAAATGAGACCAAGGTCAAATTTCATCTTCTGCAAGAGGCCTTTCCTGTTTCCTCCCACTGTTAGTGCCTTTCTTTTGAAATCATCTTCGATTTATACTGGATATGTATATGTGTGTATCTCATATACACAATTATGTAGTTTTCCCCCCATATATATATGTGTGTCTTTTCCAGGGTGGAGCCAAGATGGCGGAGGAAAGGCAGTGAGCTCTCGAACTCATGACATGATTGCCCCCCAAAATATCCAAATAAAGCCATAGGACAATGCCTGGAGCAGAAAAACCCACAGAAGAATGTGCTGAAATCATCTTCTAACAAAGAACAGCTTAGGTCAGAAGGAGGGAGCTGCTGTGCTGAGACAGGAATGGAGCCCAACCCCACAATCACCCTGACACAGATCCAGTCCCAGGAAGGCCTCACTAGAGGAGACCCCCCAGAGCCTCTGAATCAGATGATATATATATGTGTGTGTATATAAATTTTTTTGGGGGGGGGGACTTTCTTTGTATACTCAGTGCTTACTACAGTGTCTAGCACATAGTACTTAATAAATGCTTGTTTATTTTTTTCCTCTGCAAAATGCCACTGTTCTTAGCAGCAGCAGTAGTTAGCAGTTTAAAATGTCTTTGCCATGACAGTTTTTAAGTAACACTAGCATTTGAAGAAAAGTTAACATGCTTATGTAGTCAAAGGCAACACATTATTTTGATTATTTTATTTATCTTCAAAAATTTCTGCCATGAGACAGGAATGCATGATAGAAATGGCTCAAACATCTTCACATGAAACACTCTGATTCAGATTTCATTCACAAGTTTTCTAAAAAACATCTACAGTTTCATAATCCCACCCATTTCATCCATTATCACAGATTTCATTATCCATTAAACAGTAGTTGCCAGCAATTGAAAGTTGTAAGGCTTTCTGTATATTAGTAGTGTTTTCTGAACTACCACACAAGAATATCACAATTATAATTTTCATCATACATGGCAACCCCACAAGGTGACAGATGCTTCCAAATGAATCTCCCTGTTTACCATGAGAGCTCCACACCCCACAAGCTTTATGATATGCTTTTCTTTTTCTTAGTACTACTCACTCATCTTAAATATGTTCCTTGTAGGGAATTATATCACATGCTGACCTGATGGTTTTTAATCATCATTACTAATTGGCAAATGTCTGAATCCAATACTGCTGCTCTCTGATAACTATGTACAGAACACATTAGAAAACATATGGGTTGCTTGGACTCTCTAACTCTTCTTTTGAAAAGAACTACTTTGAGGTTTTCTTGAATAGATGTAAACAAAAGGAGATACACATACACACACAAACATATGTATATCTGTTGATACAGAGTATTTCAATGTGTGTTTACCTACACATATATAGATCTATGCAGAAACACAGAATAAGTGCCTGTGTTCACACTCATACAGTCACATACAGCACACGTGTCTGTGTTTGTGTATGCATGAATGCTGTAAATGTCCTTTTGGAGGCCACTGGAGTTTTCATATTACCAAATGATGACTAAATACCTGATCTGCAGCATTACTCCTGAGAAGATACTAGAAGGGAATGACAGTTTTGATGCACTTTGGAATGGCACAATCACGTAAACGCTTGAACATTTAAGACTTCTTAACTCATCCCAAGTTTTTAAACATGATCCTACTGAAAAATATCTGAACAATGCAGCAAGTAAAAAACAACAACAAAGATTTTATATGATCAAAGTATAAACAGATACATAGGAAATGCTTAATTGTCAGTCATTTTTTAAAAGTAGGAAACATGTATGTAGGGAAAACATCGGTGTGTGACAAAACTTAAAAACACAAATCTCCAAATGCATAACAACAAATGCCATGATACCCCATAAATGGCCAAGAAGCTTATCACATTTCTTAATGGAGGAAATCACCCTCTATGGCAAATAGGAAAATCTGTCCTACACCAAAATCATGACTGTTAATAAGGCCAGTAAGAAGAACTTGTAATTTATTGATGCTTAGTTTTACTCTAAGAAGTTACACTTGTAAAAAAGAAAAAAAGAATCCCAAGCACCAATTCCATAATTTAAAATTTACTGCATATTTTTCCTAGCTAAGTTTAGTTAGGGAACTATGAAAGTTTAGTTTTATAGGTAGGTACAAAGTCCTTTCCATTCATATGAATGCCAACCTGGATAGTCTGGAAAACTGTTTAGGTCAATAGAAGAATCCATTGTTTTTGAGAACTACTGAATTTGATTGTTATATTAACCCAATTTCTTAATTTTATTAGGCAATATTTTATATTTAAGTAGATAGGTACAGGGAATGACATGTCTATTCCTTGCTATAACTTTCCTTAGAAAAAAAGTAAGAATGCAAATATATCTGGAATCTATTGGTAGTGTAAGAAAAATTGCATATTTTTTTAATCAAGAAGGCAGTGCTACTTGCACACGGCATTACTGTAATCGCCCCCAATTTCTAGTTCCCTTTTTCTTCCATATAATGGGGATGGGTTTGGAGGAAAGGACAGCTCAATGAAGAGCCCACTTTGTTTTTTTCTTGCTACACTTGAAACAACAGCACGTTATATATTTATGGATACTTTTAACAGTGCTTTTGTTTTTCTGGAAGTTCCTGCAGAAAGCACTTTCAGATAATAAGGTGATTTACTTCAGGTCATAATAATTGCCATTTCCCCCCCAGTATTTACATCGTGCCACTTCCACACATAGCAATTTCTGAAACGATGAATGTTTCAGTCTTTTCCTATTACTAACTTTGGCCAGTTCTCAACAAACACTACACTGAAGGTCAGCTCCATTCGGGAGTTAAAGGTAAGACTACTGAAGAAAGCAGACCACATGGAAACCAACATTTGGAGTGATATAATTCTCCATTACTCCCCTTCCTATAGCTCAACTTTCTCCTTGTTGCAAAACATATATCAGATGGGAAAAAGAAATCATCTGAAGTTGAAGTGTTAAGAAACTGGTGAATTCTGCTGGTCCTCAGGAACAGGTGACTCACTTTGCTCTTCCCTGGTCTCATTGGAAGGCTCTTCATAACTTGGCTCACCCAGGTACTCGCTGCTTCCTTCACTCTGCTCCTCACTCTGCTCCAGGTCATTCTCAAGGGGGGTTGAAGAATCACTCATTCTTTCATTTTCAGCAGCATCACTGAAGGGCTGGGAGGAGGGCGGGGGTGTGGGAGTATTTGGTTGTAGGACATTCTCATGGGTAGAAATGGGTGCTTTGGTTATAGCAATATCTACTACAGTCTCATTCTGAGGCAAAGATAACTTCTCCACAACTCTCCACTGAATAATACTCATGTCTTTTCCACCAGTTGAAATTAAGTGGCTATCGTTATGAGTAAAGCTGACATTAGTAACATGGCTGCTATGGCCACTGTACTTGTGACTTGGTGCCTATTGGAAATAAACAAGACAGAAAAATTAAACAGTTTTTAATATGTCTGCTTACTGTGACAATGACTAAGGGAAGGAAGCCAGCTTATATAAAATAACAACTTCCATCACAATCAGCACTAATGAGATCTGAGAGAAACAAAGCTAGTGAGACATCAAATCTCTTTTCTAATCACTGAGCAGGATGGGAGAAAAGTTGGAGGGAACGATGGTAATGTCCATGCCTTTACTCCCAAAAGACCAAAAATGCCCAAGGGGCTGTCTTATCTGAATAACAGATTATAAACTCCTAAAGGCAGTAATAATAGTTATGATTATATGACAAAGCATGACAAGTTCTGCAGTCTCTAAGAATTATCTAGTGACTATTCTTAAGAATATGAGTTTAAAATCACCAAAATAAATCAAGCCAAACCAAACAACTCCTGACTGCTAAGAGGCTTCTGCCAAACACCTAAAAAGAGTAAATCCCAGCTACTTTTTTTGTTGTCTATTCTCTGAGGATGCCCTAATTTTTCAGCAACAAGAAGGAAGAAGGAAGAAGGGGCATCCTTTTATGGCTGTCCAAAGGAAAAGCCAGGTAAAGTTGGTGTATCCTTCAGAATTCTAGTGGAATGGCGGACAATTAGGAACTAGTTCTCCAAGTGGCTCACCCCTCACCAGAGATGTACACAAACAAGTGGTCCAGTAGCTTCCTCTAAGACCTGCTTATTTAGAAGTTGAACTTACCTTTGGCTTAGAACAGGGATACTGGAAAAGATGAACCTTGCAAAAGTCATCAGCAACTGCTATCACTTTTCGGTTATGGGATCTCACTAGAGCATTGATATCTGTTCCATCCGATCCTTCTGGCCAGACTCCTTACAAGATGGAAACATGCATATGGAAACATTAGTGTGAACAATATATGGTATGCTCTAATGCTTCAAGATTCTGTGACTGTCCATGTGATTACTCCTGCCACTCTCTACAACCTGGTAAGGCCTTTGGGAACTTTGTGGCTACAAAATTTATCATGCTGTAGCAAACACAGTGAGTTCTGAATGTATCTAAGTTGGTTCCCAGGCAATAGAAGTATGGTGTGTACTCTAAATCTTTCCAGCTCTGTGGGATCTGCTAGAACTTGAGCTCACTGGCACAGAATTAGAGAACCCAAGGTACCTTCCTGCTACCATAAGACAATGGAGTAGGATTTTAGTGAAGGATCATATAAGATATATTTTTTTATTTTGTCTGAATATAAAACAAGAATTAGACAAATAACAAAGTCTAAACACCTAGCTGATAAGAAAATATCTAAAGAATATAGGTTGGTGGCCAAATATTAAATTATATAAAAAAGAATGATCAAATTATACTATTTTTGGGAGGGGAGGGTCGGGGGAGGGAGAGTCAGTGAGCCAGCCAGCTTGCCTGGTAAATCTGAATTTGGAGCTAGAAGTTAAAGGTCTAAAATCATAGTTCTGCCACTTGTTAATCATGTGACTTTGGACAAGTTTCTTAATTCGTTTACTAATCATCTGCCATAGGACTGTAGGTATTGTGTGATGGGATATAAAGAGAAAAATGAAACAATCCCTGCTCTCAAGGAATTTATATTATCCTAGGATAAACAACATATATATGGATTTTAAAAAAAGGAAATCTACACAAAAATAACAACAAAATAATTCCAGGATTGGAGGAGAATTAGCTGGGAGAATCAGGAAAGATCTTTTCTAATTTAGAAGGTGGCATGTGAGTGAGCCTTGAAGGGACCTAATGTTTCTAAAAGGTGAAGTTGAGAAGTGAGAGCATTAACTAGGCATAAGGGTTAGTGTATACAAAGGCATAGATAGAAGACAGAAAGTTGTGAAGTGGGAACATCAAAGAGGCTAATATGACTGGATCAAAGAATATGTGATGGGAACAATATGTAATCAGCCTGGAATGACACGGTGGAACCATATTGTGAAAGGCCAAATAGAGGAGAATTGTACTTTCTTCTTGAGCCAACAGGGAACTACCAAAGCTTCTTGAACAGGGAAATGACCTGGCAGTGTTTTAGCATTATTCATTTGGCAGCTATGTGAAAAATAAATGAGAGGCTGGATGTAAGGAGATGATTTAGGAAGTTGTTTCAATAATACCAATTAGGGCCTGAATTAGGGTGGTGATCATGTGACTGAACAGAAGTGTTGTGGAGGTAAAATTGGCAAAACTCAGCAAATGATCAGATGTGGGGTAGTAGTGAGAATGAGAGGTTAAGGATAATTGACTTGAAGAATGGTGGTGCCTTTAAAGAAATAGGGAAATTAGGTACATAAGCAAAGATGTTAAGTTTGGGACTCCTATGGGTTACCCAGGTAGTGGGTCTATTTATTTGTCTGGTAGGCAACTGGAGATATGGGGTTGAATATGTATACAGGTCTGGGAGTCATCTGCACAGAAATAAAGAGCAGAAACTCTGGGAGCTGATGAGCTATGGGGTGGTAGTGAGAGAGAGGGGTTAAGGATAACTTCTAGATTGTGAATCTGCGTAACTTGAAGAAATAGGGAAATTAGGAAGAAGGATGGGGGAAAGCAGAGAAGGAAGGACCAAATGGGATGAGTTCCCAAAGGAGGTAATAGGGGAAAGAGTCAAGGATAGAAGTAGTGGCATTTTTTTTTTTTGGCGGGGCAATGGGGGTTAAGTGACTTGCCCAGGGTAGTAGTGGCTTTTTAAGGGTGAAAGGACATCTTTTTCATCAGAGACTGGAACATAGGAAAGAATGAGTAATCATACTGAGGAAATGTAAGGTTCAGAATTGGAGATAAGAGGGAGTGTGGAGAGGGTGGTGTGGCATAGACAGCTTGAAGAGAAAAGAGAAGGTTTAGAACAGATACCGTAGGGAGTTTGCTAGTCACTTATGGAAGAGTGAAAATATTGAATTGTGGGAGTGAGGGACCAGTCAGTATCACAGAATCATAGCTCTAGGCAAGGGACTGCCTAGACCATTACACAGCATAAATTTGCAATATAGTAAGGTGACATCCTCTAGGAGTGTTGACACAACATAGGTAGTGGGAATAATCCAGCATTGGATTTAAAAAAATATTAACATTTTAATTAATGTTTTAATATTTTAAATGATTTTTAAAAATAAAAGAGCTGAGATAAAAGTACAAGGGATTCAAGAAAAGACAGTGTAATGGTAACACTATAGAGTCATGAGAGAGGAAAGTGAGCAGGAATAATGAGAGCCTGGAGAAGCAGGAAGGTATGGAGTAGTATGAAGGACAGACAATATGGTTAGGAAATATGAGGCACAGGGAAAGATGGAAAGAAAAAATGTTATATATGGTCAGACAGGGACTTCACTTATTGACTGTGGAGGTAGATGATGTTTGCTGTGTGTGTGCGCGTATGTGTGCACATGCACACGTGTACATGTGTGCACGCATGCATGTGTACATACTTGGTGATAAGAACAAGGGTCTGAAAATCCTGGGGTGTGGCAAAATGGTGAGAGCTGAGGAAGTTGATGAATTGAGAAGAGAATTTGAGGGCACAGCAACATGTAAACTGAAGCACCCAAGCACAAAGGCAAGGTATAGGATAAAGAAGAATGAGAAACAGATATTGAATTCCTCAAGGAAGAATGACCTAACAGGATCTGGATAGGGGGATATATGGGTAGAATATAAACTTGAGGGCATGGACTATCCTACTTTAAAAAAAAAATCCTCATCATGTAGCATAGTGCCTGGAAAAAATTTTTTGGGGGGAGTAGATCAGGGTTGGGGGAAAATCTGAACCCATGATTTCTCTGGTGTAGGGAATTCTAAAGAGAAAAATGCTACCACTGGAGATTAAAAAATGTTCCACAACTTAATAGTCTTAGAGAAGTGCTTGAGGCACTGAGAGGCTATGACTTGTCTGGAGTCACACAACTGCTATATACCAGAGGGGGATCTTGAACCTGGGTCTTTTTGATCTCTATCTTTGATGCCACATTATTGGCATTTATTAAAATTTAAAAAAAAGTTGAACTTAAAAAGACCAAATAAAGTGGACACACACTTGTATATCTGTGTGTATGTGTACGTATGTGTATATAGGATAAGTTTTTACTGATGTCTTTTTTTTCAATGCCATAATTTCTCTCAGTATCCCTCCCTCCCAGAGAGCCATCCCATAAAAACAAATAACATTTTTTAGAGACAAAAAAAAAAAAAGAAGGAAAACGGGAAAAAATGAGCACAACTGATCAATATATAGATAGAAGTAGTCTGAAAATATGTCATGTACAACATTTGTAGAGTTCCTTCTTCTGTAGAGGGGTAAATGTCTCAGTCTCTTCTTTGGAGGCTTTCTTATTTTTTAAATTTTGCGACATTCAACTTCTTTTTTTTTTTTTTTGCAGGGCAATGGGGGTTAAGTGACTTGCCCAGGGTCATACAGCTAGTAAGTGTTAAGTGTCTGAGGCTGGATTTGAACTCAGGTCCTCCTGAATCCAGGGCCGGTGCTCTATCCTCTAGGCCACCTAGCTGCCCCCGACATTCAACTTTTGATTTTTTTTGTGGCTGTTTTTTCTGTTTATATTTATACTGTTTACATTCTGTTCCATTACATTCTTTCTGTTTATTGTGTATACTGCTTGTCTTCACTGCCTTAGTTCATATAGATTTTTTCCATGCATCTTTGTATTAATCCCATGCATACTTTCTTAGAGATCAGTAATATTCCATTATATTCAAGTTTAGCCATTCCTCAAATGATGGGCATCTACTCAGTTTCCAATTCTTTACTATTACAATAAATACTACTATAAATATTATGGCACATATGGGGACTTTTTAGAATCTCTGGGTTAAAGTGAATGGAAGCATTTTAGTAACTTTGTTTGCATTCTAAATTGCTTTCTAAAATGCAATGATTCAACAGCTGCACAAATAAAGCACTAGTGTGGGTCTCTTGCCCGCCCCATCTAGCCCTGTCCCCAATTCTCATTTTTGCCATCTTTGCAGATGAAAAAGGATTATATATGAAAAATGCAGGCCTCTATTATGCAGCACTTGCTTTTATTTTAACATATATAATAAATTCAACACGTAACTTTCAAGTCTGGTCTGTGATTCTTTTTGGCCTTCTTTCTGGGTTTTTTTTCCCCTACTGAAAAATGCTTTACTAACTCTTTTTTTTTTCCTTGTTCTTTTTCCCCTTGACTTCCCTATCCCTAATTCCTCCTTTCTTCTTCCTCCTGTCCTCCACTGGAAAAAAAGAAAGGAAAAACAAAGTCCTTGTAATAAAAATGCATCATCAAGCAAAACAAGGTTATACACTGGGCATGTCATTCTGCATCTTGAATTTGTCATCTCTGACAGGAGGTGGGAAGCGTGCTTGATCACAGGTTTTCTGTGACTGTCATTGCATTGATCAGAGTTCTTAAAGACTTCGAGTTGTCTTTAGAATGTTGGTGTCACTGTCTAAATCATTTCCTTGTCCTAACTGCTTTACTTTCCATCAGTTCATACAAGTCTTCCAAGTTTCTCTGCAACCTTCCTTTTCTTATACCCCAATAACATCCCATTACATTCATACAACATAATTTGTTCAGCCATTCCAAATTGTCAGGCACCGTTCGGTTTCTAATTCTTAGTTTTAACAAAATGGGGGCCATATTTTTGTACCTATGGGGCATTTTCTTTTTCTGGGGTATGGGCTTAGTAAGTGGTATCTCTGGGTCAAAGGGTATGCATAGTTTAGTGATATTTGGGGAATAGTTCTAAACGTGTTCCCAGAATGGCTGGGTCAATTTCTGCCTCCACCAACAGTGCAACATATGCCTGTTTTCCTACAACTGGCTAAATCTTTATTGTGAGTAAAGGGTAGCATGAGAGGAAGAGCTCTAATATGAAAGATAGTTTGTTAATAATAGAACAGGTCCAGGGGCAGCTGGGTGGTGCAGTAGATAAAGCACTGGCCCTGGATTCAGGAGGACCTGAGTTCAAATCCAGCCTCAGACACTTGACATTTACTAGTTGTGTGACCCTGGCCAAGTCACTTAACCCTCATTGCCCTGCAAAAAAAAAAAATAATAGAACAGGTCCATAAGACATAATGGAAAAGCAAGGAAATGAAACCATTAAAGGATTTCTAAAGTCTCTTGTTCTATATTCCATGATCCTAAATTTGGATATCATCAAGGTTGAAAAAACTACATGTAAAATAACAAACAGTAACCAGTAGGTGGTGCTAACAAATTGCTTTTAAATATTTAGTTTCTGTGCAGTCCTGGTTAAAGGTTAAAGAGAACACCTGAAATTTCTTAAAGTAGCATTTCTATCAGCTACTCCCACTCAACATTTTCTTAAGTTCAGCTGTTATATTCTATACTTTGGAACAGGCATTTCTAATGCCTCAAGGAAGCTGACAGTAGGAGTGAGATCAGTGAGGCCATGAAGAGGGTAGGAAGTAAGTACAGAAATATATTTCTTAACATCTTTCAGTCTTTAATTCCTTTGAAGAGGCTTCCTGGTACAAGATTTTCAGGCTTTATACAGAAATACTCATCTTCACTCCATTTTGGGTTTTCTTTCTGAGTACCTGGAAGGAAGCAATGCCTCACTAGCTTTGCTAGTTGAAGTCTGTCCTTTGTTCTTGAGGAGTACCATGATATCAGGAGGTGATGTCATGACTTTCAGTGAATTGGATTTAAGTGAGGGAGGGCTGTGCAAAGTCACCAACCTCACTCTCTCCTTCAGAGCCATGTGGGTCCAGTGGCAAGATACAGATCAGGACAACTGGAGATGGCCCCAGATATTTGAAGGCAATTGGGTTTAAGTGACTTGCCCAGGGTCATGCAGCTAGTTAAGTGTCAAGTATCTGTGGCCAGATTTGAATTCACATCTTCCTGACTCCAGGGCCAGTGCTCTATCCACTATGCCACCTAGCTGCCCCACCAGCTTTGCTATTGAGCAAATGGAATGAGTAAGAAGCTAGAGAAGTGTGGAGGGCTGCCCAGAACAGATCACATTAGATTGTAAACTCCCTAAGGGCAGGGAATATTTTCCATTTTTGTAGTTGTATCTCTAGGGCTTAGCCCAGTGTCTGGCACATAGTAGGTGTTAATAAATGTTTACTGACTGACTAGCTCTAGGAATTTTAATCTAATCAACTGGTCCTTATTCTCCTATTGGTGCCTGGCACATAATCATTGCTTAATAAATGCTCATTCATTTATTCTTCCTAGGATGAGGGAATAAGGTTATTAAAGTGTAGTGGGGGGCGCCATCTGGTGAACAGGGAAGGAGACTGCAGTCTTGGGGAAAAGCTCTGCACTCGGATGTAGCCCACACTAGGATGGTGGTCAGAGAGCAGCATCATCTGGTGGCTAAAATATACTACACCACCTAGCTGTTTCATTCATTAATTATGGGCAGGGGCCATCTCCAGTCGTCCTGAATATATCTTGCCACTGGACCCAGATAGCTCTGGAGGAGAGAAAGAGGCTGGTGACTTTGCACAGCCCTCCCTCACTTAATAGAATTCATTGCAAGTGATGATATCCCCTCCCAGCCTTCATGATCCTCTGAGAATAAAGGACAATGAGAACGGGAATTCTGTGGCACTACACTGCTCGGTAGAATGCAGATAAATAATATATAATAAAGCTGAAAAAAGTAGTTCTGAAGGGCCTTAAATGCCAAACCAGGAAATTTACATTTGACACTGGAAATAAAAGGTAGTCATATGGCTTCAATGTCATGAGGACACTGGAAGAGACAAGAAAAGACTAGAGAAAGATTAGGAAATCCACACTATTGTTTTATAAAATCTTTGCAAAAACACACTGAACGTGTAGTGGTTTTTTGGGGGGGGGGCAGAGCAATGAGGGTTAAGTGACTTGCCCAGGGTCACACAGCTAGTAAGGGTCAAGCATCTGAGGCCAGATTTGAACTCAGGTCCGCCTGAATCCAGGGCCGGTGCTTTATCCACTGCGCCACCTAGCTGCCCATAAACATGTAGTCTTTGTTTAAAGAACTCTAGTGATGGAGGAGGTACCTAATACAGTTTCCAGGGACCGCATTCCACTTCTAGAGAGTACTTGGAAGTCCTCTTTTTGGAAATTCTCCTCATCTTAAGCCAAAATCTGTCTCTGCAACTTCTACTCATTACTCCTTGTTCTGCCCTTTAGAGCCAAGTCTACTTGTAAGTGTAATCTCTCTCCATATAAATGCCCTTCAATTACCTTAAGATTAGCATTACAACTTTCCCAAGCTAAACAACTCTAGTTCCTGGGCAAAGGCCTAATAAATGTATGCTGATTTACTGAATGATATGAAGCAGTTTTGATGCTATTTACCATCCTGGTTCCCCTGAACACTTTCCAGTTTATTAATGTCTTTCCTAAAATGTGACACCCAAAACTGAACATAATACTGAAGACTAGTCAGGCCAGGGCAAAGTGAAGAAGGACCATTGCTTCCATTATTATATTAAGCCTAAGACTGCATTTAGCTTTTATGGCTGCCATATCACATGGATGATTCATAATGAACTTGTAATGAATGCATTAAGAATCCCAAGATTTTTTTTCAAACAATTCAGGAGGCATTTATAGGATTAAGTATAAGACACTGAGTTTGGCTCTGAAGATATAAAGAAAAGAAAAAAAGGAAAATCTGTCCCTGCTCTTGGAGAACTTACATTCTATTTGCTTATGTCTAACAATCTCTAAAAAAGAACATACATACATGATTGAGGAGGAAGAGAAAATAAGTAGGGAGATCAGAAAGGCTATGCACATGAATAAAGATCCAGATAAGGAGACTGAGAAAGACTAGTCATATCCGCAGGGATGATGAGAACTAGGAGGTCATGAAAACCCAGGGAGAAGAAATATGGAGGACACCAATCAGACAAATCTATCTGTACTTCCCCCATCTTCTACCTGTGCAGTCTATTTTTTGAACTTAAGTCTGAGACACATAACCCTTAAAAATTTTATTATCCTAGGTTTGGTCCAATGTTCTATCTGGCCTATTAAAATCAAAATCATTTTGGATCTTGCCTCTGGCACCCAATGTGTTAAGCCATTCCTTCCTGCTTTGTGTCATTTGCAAATTTCATAAACATTAGTCTATGCTTTTATTCAAACCATTAACGAAACAATGTTTAAACAGTCTAGAGCCAGAGAGAGAACTAAGGGGTCAAGGGGCTGGAGGTCACGGTGTGTACAAAGTACAGTGCAGTAAGGGAAAGCAAAGGGAGAGGTGGAAATCCAATAGATTATGGTCAGATCAGGAGTTTTGGAATTCTTGAACGTGAAGGTGGTGCAACTGTGGGTGATGGCAAGAAGTGGGATGAAGGAGTAGGGTTAGGAAATGAGTAGTTAGGGTGTTCTGAGGGAGAATCAATATGTACATTGAAGTAGCTAGGGTAGAAAAGACAAACTGAGCCAGGTACTGAACTTACTGACAAAGGGAGAGTTATAACCTGGTAGTCTGCAGACAACATCAACCAGGATTTTGATTGGGTAGTAGACATAAACTGCATGAACCTAAAGCAAAGAAGTTTCTGAGTAATGGAGGTAGGGGGAGAACCTGGCAGTGGCAATGGGGAACAAAGAGTATTTCCACTCTCCTGCCTCAACAGTGAGTGGAGGGGAATGAGTAAAGGTGCAGTTAGTACTAGAAAGGGTAGCCAGGGAGAATGCGTTGTTGTGGAGGTAGGGTTGGAGGTAAGAGGAAGCCAGGTTTTCAGTGATCACTAGAAGATGTAAGGAATGGGAAAGGAAAAGATTTAGGATGAAAGAAAATTTGTTGCCTATGGAATAGACATTCTGCAGGGCATAGTGGAAGGGCTGGGTGGCATTTGGTTGGAAACCTGGGGTGGGAACGTTGAGGGGAATGGGAATAAGTAACTGGATGGTGGGGGAAAGAGAATGGGGTTTGAATAAACTACAGTGTTAAGAAACCACTGGGATAAGTAGGGTACAACCATGTATGAGAATATTCAACATTTATCTTTTGAAGGATGAAATTATCATTACAAGGCCAAAAATTTATGACTGTGCCTTTGAGGGACAGTGCTTCAAAAGGTATCTGAATAACTTAAATCTTACATTACTTCAGCTATATCATGCATTTGTACCAGGTTCCAAATTCCTCATTAATTTTTTCTTCTTGTCCCAAGTATATTCTGTGGACAGTATTACTACTTCTTTTTCAGTTTTATACCATATCTTTTTCTTTTCACATTTTTTTGGGAAAGTAGTGTGCTACAACCCACAGGAACAAATACACCATTCTTTTAATCCTATTTCATTAGTTTCCATGAATTTCAAGTACTAACTTCTAGCATTAATACTGATAGCATAAATGTACTCATGCATATTTTTCATTCTACAAAACTTAGCTAAGTGATATTTTTTTCTTTTTGTGAGAACCAGGGCACTGCCCCCTGATGAGAAGCATGTGACTAGCATTCAGGAAGTTGCCTGGCATTGGGAAGTTGCCTCTATTCATAGAACCACCTGTAAGTCATGTCAATCAATGCTATCGGGAGCTATGTATGGGGACTGCCCCTCTTCTGGTCCCGCAGGAAGTTTCCACTTGAATGAAAAGGGAAACTTTTTTTGGTTGCTGGGACAAGCTCGTGGTGGCAGAAGCAGCAGGCCAGGGGAGATAGGTTTTTTCTTAAACTTTCTGAACTCCACATGTTCTCTTTACTAACTCCTAATATATTTTAATAAATGCTTAATGCCCAAAGACTGGTGCTAAAGCTTCTAATTTAAGGTGACCACACATTAGATTTTAAACATCACATTTCTGGAAAGCCGCATTACATAAGGTAAAATATGTTTCTTACCAAAGACTTGGAAGCCTAATACACAAGTGTAAGTTGTCCAGTCAATGTCTTTACAGTCAGAACGATTCCGGATTAGTTTGCAGCCACTTGGAATGTCCCCTTTAAATTGAGAAATAGGAAATCTTGATGGAAATTTGCTACTTACACCTGTATTTATAATTCACACACTCAATATTAAAATATATTTAAAAAGAAAAGCAAAGAAAGTGCAGGAAATATTTATTTATTTTTGTGAGGCAATTGGGTTAAGTGACTTGCCAGGGTCACACAGCTAGTAAGTCTTAAGTGTCTGAGGCCGGATTTGAACTCAGGTACTCCTGACTCCAGGGCTGGTGCTCTATCCACTGCGCCACCTAGCTGCCCCTGGAAATATTTAGTTTTAACTGGTTTTTACAGAATTGTATATTTTTTCTTATTGAGGACATTCTCTTTATCTTCAGTCACACCACTCAAATTACAAACTTCCATCAATTATATTCTTCTCTATTCTCAGAAGGAAACGTTAAATCCAGAACTGCTCAGAACAGTATTGTTGGTTCAAAGGACCATAGCGGTCAGCAAACATTTACTTCACAATTCTAATTTCCCTTTATCTGTTAATTACTATCTCTAGAAGACAAATCCTATCCCATATTCTGTGTGTGAATAGACATATATGTGTACATATATATGAAATATAGATTCCATTTGTACTTACAGTATAGTATCTCATAGTCTCCTGAGTTGGACATTATATATTTGTTGTCTGGGGACCAATCAAGATGTGTAATATAGCTGGAATGTCCCTAAGGAATAACAACAGTCAACAAAAAGCATCATTAACTCCAGAAGAATATCCCCCTGTAGTATCTTAGATAATAGCATCTTCGCTAAGATACAAAACTACCAAAATGATGTAGGCCCGAGACAGTTTTCATATCTATGTTGTGAGGACCAATTTTTAATTGGGGAGTGTTAGCTAAGCAGCTAGCCACAATATTGGGGCAAGGAAGGAAACCGGCAGCCTCCTTCAAAACAGAACAAGATTTATTTTAACAAGAACGAACTTAGAAAAAAAAACACAAACAGGATCAGTAGGATCAAGGGAAAGGAAATAAAATGGGGAAAGGGAAATTATACTGAAAAAAACACCACCGTCCAGGAATCAGCTGAGAATACACAGCTGAGCTCCTGTTGCCTTCTAGCTTCCAGCTAGAATGGTGGATTCTCCTCCCCCTTCCCAGCAAACCCCACACAGCCCCCAGCCAATGGGATGGCCGCTCTGACAGTCACATGACTGCCCTCACTAGGCTTCCAATCATTATAATTTTGCCAGGCCCATGTAGGCCTCGGGGAGTGGTGATGACGTGAGGTGCCAGAGCTCTGGCAACGGCTACAACCAGTGGGTGGAGCACCATGCAGCCAGTGCACGCAGAGGCATAAAAACCTCAAATAACAATTAATTCTTTACAAGGTAGTAACCTCTTCCAAAAGATTCAGGGCTCCAAAAGAGCTTGGGGCAATGAAGCAGCCTATAAGCCAATTAATTGGTCACAAAAGTGATCGTGAAACCCAACAAATGCCCCACCAGCTGCTATACAAAGGGCAGGCAGGAGAGCCGGCCTAGCTGGAGTAGCAGGATATTCCAGGCAAATCAAACTGTGAGCACCATCAGCGCTCTATCTCCGTCCTCAGACCCTGATGCAGCCAGCTCCAGAGCCTGTACTCAAGAGTCTTGGGAACAGCACTGCTGCTCAAACCACCAGATCTGCTTCCAACCCAGCACCTAAAGCCTTCACTGAAGGGAGAAGCAGCCTGCTTTGCTCCATTTCACCAACGGGTGCTGACCAAATGTTACCAACAGGCAGATAAGCATTTCTATGGGAATGGTAGGACCTTCTCTACTCTCCTCTTTAGTTAGTCTAGAAATTTCTATTGCTGACTGACCAGTTTATATTTTGACCTGATGTAGATCTTCCCCTTCTGCCCTCTGTAAAATTCCACTGTATGGGTTCTGCTGATGTACCCAAGTTTGTTTTGATTTTAACTATTCCCATCATTGTATCATTTCTCTTAAAATCCCTACCCTATTCAGTCTCTTTTCCTGTTCAATTTGATGTATCTCAATACCTGTGTGTGTACACACAAACGTGTGCTCAGCTATGTGTGTTCAATCTCCCTTTGTTCAATGCAGTTTACAATGAAGTTCATCTGATGCTCAATCCCCCTGCAACCTTCCTTCATATATAACCCTTTAGTATACTCTTATTTTAGTACACTACAGTTGTGATAAATAAGTCCTCCCTCTTTTTCTCCCACACTGTACATTCTATTACCCCCCTTTTCTTATCATAAACCATCAAAATAGAACCAATTAAACATTTAATTAAACATTAAAGGACATTTTTTTCTTCTTCTTCCATTAAAATGTTAGCACTTCATTATCATCTAGCTCCTTCTAATTTATCAAATTTACCTTTCTAGATTTCTCCTAACTTTTCTGTTTGCATCTCTCAAAATTTCTACTGTTTTTTTTTTTTTAAATTAGGAATGCTTTCAAGTTCTCTTTTCAATTAAGATCCATTTCCCCTGTAGGATTATACTCAGCTTTATATGGGAGTGTTCTCAGTTGTAAGCTTATTATCCTTTGCCTTCTGAAACATTATATTCCAAGATCTTCTCTCATGAAGAGTAGAAGCTACCAGGTTTTGTGTGATCTTGACCGTGGTTCCTTGGCATTTGAATTTTTTCTTTTTGCCTGATTATAATAGTTTATCTTTGATCTGGAAGCTCTGGATTGGTTATGACATTCCTGGAACTTTTTTGGGTTTCTTTCAGGAGCTGATCAGTGAATTCTTTCTATTTTCACTTTGAAATGTCCTTTAATGTTTTCAAGGGGAATTGAGGGAGTTAAATAAGACAAACCAAAGACCTGGAATGAATTGCTTCTATTTGGATGATTCAATATTTTTGTCTTAATTTTTTATTAATGATTCCTTAAAACATAGTATCCTTCAGGCTTTTTAAAATCATAGTTTCAGGGAATCTGATAATTCTCAAATTATTTCTCCTTGACCTCTTTCCCTGGTTATTTGTTTTTGATATTGGACATATTACATCTTTTTTTTTCTTTTTTGTTTTTCTTCAATCTTTTGAGTTGGTTGTTGTCTCCTTGATTCAGTAATTTCTATTAAGTGTTCCTCAATCTTCAGGAGTCTCTCACATGAACAAAGTTTACTATTTTCTGTTCTACTTATTCTTTCTCCAATATTTCTCTAGTTCCTTTATTTAATTAAAAATTTTATTGTGTCATTTCTTTCAAGTATTCATTTGTATTTGGAGAAAAATCCCCTCCTCCCCCGCCCCTGGGTCCCTGCTTGAAGTTGCTGTAGAGATAACTCATTCTTTCTAGGTATGATTTTTTTTTTGGGGGGGGGAAGGTATTTCTGGATCTATAATAATTCTTTGCAATGGATGTTATCTTCTATTTACTCATCTCTCCAGTCTTGGATCCTGCATTAGGGTTTTATGCCAAGGATATTCTCTGTCTGGTTCCAACCTGGCTCTGTCAGCTCTGCCTGGTTCCAACCTGTACCGACGTTCACATCACAGAGTATGTCTAAACTAATAACACTGGTAGGTTTTAGGCTGCTCTGGATCTTTGAGGTTCAAAGTGTTAGATCCTTAGGATCCTCTATGTCATCTCAGGACAAAGTACTAGGTACCTCAGAAGTCCTACACATGGGATGGATGCTTTGAAATAGATCTCAAAAGATGAAGGCTGAGAGGAATCTAAATGAAATCTAAAAAATCATCACACATTTGAGTAAGGTAAACGTGGACTTGTTCACCAAATACTGGCATACTAGAAATAAAGAAGCATAAAAGAAGCAAATGCTCAGTACAATTTGTATACTAACTACAAGACAGTAACAGAGCACTCATCCAGTGGTCAGGCTGTTGACAATCTCAATCATCTGCAATACAGCCTCTTACTCAGAAGTAGGTGAAAAAGTCTCTGAACAATGAGGAAACAGTTGTAATAAAGCCTATATATTTATAGCAAAAGAATATAGTCACTGTCACGTCAGAGCTTACTTTCATGTATAAAATTAAAGTTAAGTTAATATGCTTAGTTATCTGGTCTTTCATAGTAGTTTTGAATTCTTTTCTAGGTTATATGTAGCAAACTGATTAGAAGCTGGAAGGGGAAGCAAAGAAGCTTCAGAAAGCAGTGAAATGTGATGGACAGGAAGGAAAGAAAGAAAACATTTTTTAAAAAAATCCAGCTTTCTGGCCATGTAATAATGAGTGGGGGGAATCTATCTGGATCTATGCATTTCAATAATAACTCTTGAAGACAGAACATCACAGCAAAGTACTATGATAACCATTTATAAAGAAGATCCCATATCACCCAGAAAAGTTTAAATTATACTTTCTAGAGACTGTTTACTTACTTACTTAGGAAGTATAGAGCACAACAAATATTTCCAATAAAAAACCCCCTGGGGGTCAGCATGAGAGGGTTTTACTGTTTTTTAAATAAAGATCTGAAATATTACATACATGGTGAATCTCTAAGTTTAGAGACTACACTATTATTATTTCAAGGAGTGAAATGGCAAATGGATGAGGATAAACCAAGATTTTGAATGTTATGTGAATGGAAAGAAAAGTAGCAGTTTTGAGTCTGGGTAGCTGGAAGGATGATGATATCTCAAAAGAAACAGGAGGATAAAGTTTATTTTTGGGGTGTGTGTGTGTATGTGTGTGTGTGTGTGTGTGTATTTTGATGTATGAAAGGTAAAAGAGGAGTGTTAGGAGATAAATAATTCCATTTTGGACACTGAGTTTGCGATGCTGGGGAAAACATGTAGTAGGTATTGAGTATTTTGGATGGGAGCTCAGAGAGGTGATAACTAAAGTTAGAAGAGGATACAAGACAGTCTGGAGAAGAATATAGAAAAGAGAGTGGAGTTTAGGCCAAAGGTTTCAGGCATACTGATAATTAAGGGGTAAGAGGAAGAAGACTAATCGGTGAAGGATAAAAAAAATGAATGGCCAGACAGATAGGAAGATAATCATGAGAGAGTAATTTCAAGGAAACCAAGTGAAGAGAGAGCATACAGAAGGAGGTAGAGGTTATAAGGCAGTCAAATGGGATGGAAAGATTCAGAAAAACACAGCCTGTAAAAAGGCATAGGAAACATTGGAGAAAGCCTTTTTAGAAGAATAATGGCAGTTTCATAGCTATGACCTTAATGATAATTAATTTCACTATTTTTGAATCTACATTCTATTAAGTCAATTAAGATTTTCTAAACTAAGTTCCCTTTCAACTAATAAGAAAACAAACTTAATTGCTGCTTAAATCCTAAATTACACTTCTATTTCCATTGGCAGCTTTTGTCCAAAAGTTTGGGGATGGCATTGTTTCCGAAAATGGACATTAATATGTGAACATACAGTAGGTCTTATGTCCAAGTCTACAAATAAAAAGAATATTGTGTGTGTCATGACACATAAGGACAAACATCACACAAAGTTCTGTCCAAGTTTATTTTATCCCCTGCTCCTTAAAAAATGGAAATTTGAATATTTTCTTCAAAAATCATTAAATTTTTTTTATAGCATTTGCTGTTATAGGATTGGTAATTCATCCCCCTGAACTAGACCATGGACATTTTTTTACCTGCCCCTCAATGCCAAAATATATTTTAATATACTGATAACCTTATCTTATATGAGAACTTGATCATGTTTGAAGCTGACTATATCTAAGGTTTGCTATGGCAGATGCCAGGGATACAAAGACAAAGACAAGTTATTTTTTGCCCTTACAAAACTTACATTCTCTTAGGGAAATATATCACCTGCAGACAGAAATACAGTATAACTTCTTTTTTTTTGCGGGGCAATGAGGGTTAAGTGACTTGCCCAGGGTCACGCAGCTAGTAAGTATCAAATGTCTTAGGCCAGATTTGAACTCAGGTCCTCCTGAATCCAGGGCTGGAGCTTTATCTACTGTGCCATCAAGCTACCCTCAGTATTACTTCTTAGTAGGATAATCCTGACAGTAGTTATTTGGATGTTAGAGAAGGGACATGACACTGGCATTTTTTGCTTCCCTTTTTCCATTTTATTTTATTACTCTGAACATTAAAAACACAAGCTAAAATTTAAAATTTCCACATACATTGTGGGATAGGTGATGATAGTATAAGAAATTGCGAATCTCTATGAAATTGGCACTGTAGCATGAAAACAATTAATAGCATTCCCTATTGTACTGTCTAATGCCAAAGAAAGTTATGGGAATATTCACAGCTAAAAACACAAGTACTAAAATCTCATATATATACACACATATTTACTTCCCTTTTAAAGTAAACATGGACATAGATATACAACTCTAAGGTTGTACTCTAAGGTAATTTTAGAATTTATCGATATGAATTGATATCTAAAGCTGTGCTAAGTATTCAACAATAATTATCTTTAAAAGCTGTATTAACAAAAACATCTACATTTCTTAATAAAATTTAAACACTTGTACTAATGTACATGGTCTACCTTCACATTTAAAAAAATTGATATGCTATGCAACTTACAGTGCATTTTCCGTATCTGCTATATTTTCTTCCACTTTCTGAGACTACATAGAGGTAAATAAAGTTGTCATGGGATCCTACAGCAAGGAAGGTGCCATCTACAATGAAAGGTGAAAAGATTTTCACAAAGTAAATATACTGCCAATTCCATTTATTCTTTATTTCAATGATCTCTATGTACAATGTTATGTTTTCAATTCAATTTAACAAACATTTAAGTGTTTATTCAGGGGGTAAGCCCTGAAATGCTCTCTCCTCCTCACTTCGGCCTCTTGCACTCTCAGTTTTCTTTTGAGACTCAGTTTCCTCTGCATGAACCTTTTCTGCTCTCTCCCAGTAGCTGTTACCTTGTATCTGCTTTCTGTTTGTTTAGACAGGGATATAATTGTATCCATACACCTCTATTAGAATAAAAGCCACTTCAGGGCAAGCACTGTTTCACTTCTGTCTTTGAATGTCCAGTTCCAGGCACCTATAGTAGGTGCTTCTTAAGTTTTTGATTGTTTTTTTTTTAAAGCCCCTGCCTTGAAGAACTAAAATAATTAAATATCAATCATTAGAACAGATTAAATTGAATGGCCTGAGAGATTCTAAGGAGGGATCATTTCTTATTGGAGTACCATATAGTTGGTAGTGCTCGAGATTGGCTTTAAAGGAGGACAATTAGTTAAATAGATGAAGATACAGGGTAAATTTGGTCCAGGCACAAAAGATGGCAAGTGCAAAGGCACTGAGGGAGAGCAAAAGGGGAAGCAGTAAACAGTGAGTAGTGCAGTGGGGCTAGATTACTGAGTGCAACAAGAGGAGTACCACAAACTAAGGCTAGATAGGCTGGTCAGAGCTGGACTGTGGATGGCTCTGAATGCCAGGGTAAAGAGTTTAAATTTTATTCGATAGGCAATGAGGGATCATTGAAGGCTTGTGAACACAAGAGCAAGACAGTCATACCTATGTATGAGGAAGATGGCTCCCACAATGGTGCGGAACTGAGTAGAGGAAATTATTATCCAGGGGATAAGGGACAAGGTTCTACTCTAGGATCATATCAGTGTGAATGGAAAGGAGAAAAAAGAAAGCAAGAGAGATTTAAGAGGTAAAAACAGTAGGGATCTGGCAGCTGATTAGATGGGGGGCAGGAACGGGGACTGGTGATTGTTAAAAGTCAGAAAGGGTTCAAGAATGACTTGGACATTTTAAATCTGGGTGACAGAGAAATAGAAAAATGAGTGGAAGAGCCAGTTTTCTAGAGATGATTTCTGTTTTGAATTTGTTGACTTTGGAATGTTAGCAGGACATCTAAGTAGAGATGTCCAGTAGACATCTGGAAATGCAGAACTGGAGCTCAGGGATAGGCAGAGTCTAGAGATAAGAAACTAGGAGTCATTCAGAAAAAGGTGATAAAACTGAGGAAAACCACAGGAGTGGAATTAGGACTAGAGCCTTGGAAGACTTTGTTGTTCAGTTGTTCTTCAGTTGTGACTGGCTCTTTATGACCCCATTTAGGGTTTTCTCGGCAAAGATACTTCAGTGGCCTATCATTGCCTTTTCCAACTCAATTTACAATGAGGAAACTGAGACAAACCGGGTTAAGTGGCTTTCCCAGGGTCACACAGTTATTAAATGTCTGAGGCCAGATTTGAACTCAGGAAGATGAATCTTCCTGACTCCAGACCCTGCACTCTACCCAACACAACCACCTAGCTGCCCTTTGGAAGACTTAAGGGACTGAAAAGGGAAGGGGAAACCAGCAAAGTAGAGAGGTCAAACAGATGAGATAAAACCAAAGCATGGAAATTAAGAAAACAAGAAGTAAAAGGTTAGGTCAATGATGACAAATACTACTGAAATTTAAAGGAATGCAAGGATTGAGAAGAAGCTATTAGGCTAGGCAAGTTCATGGTCAGTGGTAACTTTAGAAAGAACAATTTCAGTAGAACAGTGGAAAAGGAAATCATATTCCAAGAGTAGGTGATTAACACATAGAAAAGCATAGACTGTTTTCCTAAAAAGTTTAAGAGTGAAGGGGAAGAGAGTTTTGATGGGTTAGGAGGTCCATATGAAATGTTTTGGGGGCATAGCATGTATGTAAGCCATGGCAAGATAACAGTATGAAGGAAGATACTGAAGGTGAAGGAAGGAAGGGGGTGAGGGAAATGACTGATGGAATAAGGTCTGAAAACTGGGATGATCAGACTTTGGTAAAGAGGGCTGGCTTTAGTGAGATGGAAGGTCACCTTAAGCTCTGTGAATAGAGAGAAGTAGGTAAAGATGGGAGAGGATACGTTTTAAGGCATGATGTGAGAAGTTCTTATTAAATATTTTCATATACCACTAACCAAGAAGGCTCTTAAACAAACAAAAAGCAGCCATTTGGTCTAATGCATAATAATTGCCCAGAGTTGTTACACCACTGATTGCTCTAAGAGTGGCATGGAAAAAAATTATTTCTTGAGGTAAACACCAAAAATAAACGCATGAAATGTTACCTGTCTCAGGGTAATGTACAACTATTTTGTTTATGCTACTTTAGTTTTTTTTTTTTAAATCCCATTGTGCCCACCTATCACAACAGGCACCTAGTATGTACTATATACTCAACAAAGCTTACTGAATCTTTTGGTTTAAACAAACAATATCTGTATTACTTCTTTGATTATAGTTAGAAAGGCAAAATCAATCAAAATTAAAACCCCAAACAATGTAACTTCTTTGGTTTATTATAATGGGAATTCTTTACAATCCCAACACTTGAGGAAAACTTTTACTTTTTCATTGTATAGCTCTGAGATTCAGTTAGGGGGACAACTAAAGAAAGTCCTGGACCACTGGGAAAGAAATAAGTTCTCAACATAAGAAAAGGATACTCCTTTTAGTCAGGGGAACTGGGGACAAATTGATTAGTGAAAAGGGAATTATGGATTTTTAAGGAAGTATAATTATTACATGGTTGCTTTAAACTATCCTAATTGAATTTAGGATATGCTTGTAATTACTAGATAAAAATTTTATGTAATTAAAAATTCTAATTAATGTAATGACCAACCATGATTCTAAAGGAATAATGATAAAAGATGCCATCTGCTACCTATCTCATAATAGAGAGATGAAAGACTTAAGAGGGCAGAATAAAACACTTTTTTTTTTCTCAACATGGCTGATGAGAATTTTACTTTACATATTTGCAATGTGTTTTATTTTTCTTTAGTTCTCAAGTAGGGGGGAAAGGGATATAGTGGGTGGGGTGGGAAGGCAGATTTTTGCTGTTTGAAAAACAAAACAAAACAAAACAGGGGGCAGCTAGGTGGCGCAGTGGGTAAAGCACCGGCCCTGGATTCAGGAGTACCTGAGGTCAAATCCGGCCTCAGACACTTGACACTTACTAGCTGTGTGACCCTGGGCAAGTCACTTAACCCCCATTGCCCCACAAAAAAAAAAAAAGAAAGAAAGAAAAAAAAGGTGATTTACAAGAAGAACTCTATATGTTTAGTAAGTCAATCATTTCTACTATAGAATTTTCTAAGCTGTTCAATGGGACTTGAAAATCTGTTTAAAATTTTAAATATTCCTTTTATACTCTCATTTACACACTACCTACAGAGTCAGATTTTGTTAAATAGATGTTAACCTACAGCCTAGTACTCATTCAAATTTCTAAGTTAGTGGAAAATCAGATTTTAACAGTATTTTGTTTACATGTACAAATGTAGTTATACTTGTTCACTCTAAATATGTGTTTGGTTTAAAACCTAGAGAGTTACTTAGTTTCAGTGAACTCTTTGAAGTTACCTGGAACAGAACTCAATCTGATCCTCTTTTTTGGGGGGGGCAGGGCAGGGAGAGAAGGAAACACATGCAAATGTTTAACAGCTCCAGGGAATATAGTAGTCAACTTTATTTAAAAATTAAGACTATTTTATCACAGAAATAGGTTTAATGTCATAATGCATGTTAAATATGCCTTACCTTTTGAGTAGCGCATCACTGAGAGCTGCTCATTACCATCTGTATGGATTGAAACTAGATCTCTGGTTTCTGCATCCAGGACAAACCACCTGTTAAGAAGTAAGAGTCCAATAATTATTTAAGTTATACAAATTCAAAAAGGAAAAATTACTCTTAATAAATTTACAGTTGATTTCAGAAGATATAATACACAGGAAACAATTTGAAAACAATTAAATGCTACATAGTAAGATACAGAAAATGTTACAGAAATGTTTAAGGGAATAGAAAGATGTGAGGCCTGAAATATTCAGGACAGGCTTCTTGCAAGGGGTAGGACTTGAGCTGGGCTTTGATAGATGAATAGTATTTGGAAAAGGAGAAGACAGGGGGAGGGAGGAAATTCCTGGGTAGGAAAACAGTATGAATGAAGGGGAAAGATGCAGATATGAACATGGAACGCTTGTAGGCAGGGTTGGGCTTAATGTATAGGCAATGGAGATGGCCACCCATGTAGTATGATTTCAGAAAGATCCCCATACCAACTCCTGACTAATGCTTCTTCAATCTGCTCACTGATGCTTTAAAAGACAATCGAGTCTTTTCATTTCACCGCAAGAAGTATGTCTTAAAACAAATACCTTTGGGAGAAATGATATAACAGCATGGAGCAGCAAGAGCAAAAGATTGAAAAGGACTTGAATTCTAGTTGTCAGCTCTCCCACTAATGAGTAGTGTGTGATCTTAGGCAAATTAGAACATCTTGTGATTCTGTGACTTAAATTCCTGTTGAAGTATAAATTACAAATATCAGAACATTTCCAAAAAGCACATTTTTGGTAAGAGAAGGACATTAATTATTTGAAGAAACATCAAGAAGGAGAAATGGTACAAAAAGGGGAAGCTTGCAATGGAAAAGACAATCTCAGTCTGCTTCTCAGTTTTTGCCAACTGCTAACCCTTTGTAGGGGACAGCAAAGAAACCAACCTGACTGTAGTTAAGTAGTGAAAGATTAAGGCAATATAGGGCCTTGAAAGTCTGGCAGAATATAAATATAGATTTGATTCAGCAGGCACCATGAAGACGGTAAGCTGCTAAACAAGAGAGCAACACGATGAAACTGTCCTTTGAAGAAAATTTTAAACTGGTAGCAATATGTATAAAGTATTGTAAGGGAAAAGATGGAGGCAGAGAGACTGGTATAGAAAAAAATCACTATTTTTATTTCATGTGGACAGATGGAGTAATCAGGAAAGAAAATGTTATTTTTAGTCATTCAGATAAACAACAATAATCCAGTCATGTAACCTTTCAAGTCCCTTTCAGTGTCTAAAATTCTGTGATTCTACCTACAAAAACAAAAATAGTTTATATAGAATGAAGCACAATTGTTATCTTTAATTTCCAAGTCTTAAAAAGTAACAAAAGGTAAGAAAAAACCTTGGCTTTGTATATTAAATAGTTAAAAGTTATGAAAACCCTCTCTAACCATGGAATAATTAAAAATGAATTTCAGTGATTTATAAGCTATGTATTCAAACTCAAAGAATCACAGCATATGGAAGATAAAGGGACCCAGAGGACATTTAATCCAAATGATGTCAGACAAAATTTCCTCTTTACAATATAACTCCCAGGGGCAGCTGGGTGGCGCAGTGAATAGAGCACTGGCTCTGGATTCAGGAGGACCTGAGTTCAAATCTGGCCTCAGACACTTGACACTTACTAGCTGTGTGACCCTGGGCAAGTCACTTCACCCTCATTGACCCACCAAAACAAAACAAAACAAAACAAAACAAAAACCAAACCCCTACACTACAATATAACTCCCAAGTAGTCATCTAATCTCTGCTTAGAGATCTCAAGGAAGTGGACCTGACTACCTACCTATGTAGCACACCTTGCTTTTAGACATTTTTAATTGTTAGGGAATTTCCCCTTATATTTAGCTTGAAGTTGTCTTTTTCCAGCTTCCATCTATTGTTCCTAATTCAGCCTTCTGATCAAGTCTAATCCTTCTTTTATATGATAATCTTTTAGATACTTTGAGAAAGCTACCATGTCACAGTTAAGCTTCTCTTCTACAGGCAAACCATTCCTCATTCTTTAACTGATTTTCATAGGAAATGAATTTGAGGCCCTTCACCAACCTGCACTCTTCACTGGAAATGGACTTTTTTGCTTATAAATATCTCTACTAAAATGAGCTGCCTGGAACTGAACAGGAGATTCCAGATATGGTCTAAATCCTACCAAGGATTAGAAGGAGAGCTTCCAAGCTGTCCTCCTATCTCTTCCATTTCTTAGCCAAATTCCTAGGAAAAAAAAAGCTGGCAACAATCGTTGTCTCTCCTTTAATCCTTTCCCAACTCTTTAATATGTCTTCTGACTTCACTCAACCAAAACTGCTTTCTCCAAAGTTATCAGTGATCTCTCAATTGACAAACCTGATAGTCTTTCCTCAATCTCCATTTTTTTTTTTAAATTTGAACCTTTCTCCCTATATCTTTTCTCTTCTCTGGGTTTTTATACAATATTCTGCCCTGGAAGTATAAGTCAACAATCACTTAACATGAAAGACAAAAATGTGTTGCAGAGCTCAAATTCTAGAGGGAGAGACAAGAAAGGTGAGTAACTGTGTATACAAATAAATAGTGTAAATGGAAGTTAATCTCAGAGGGAAAGCCCTAGCAAGAACTATTAATTAATTTACCCAGGGTCACAAAACCAGTATATGTCAGTGGTATTTCAATTATCTAGTTACATTAGAATTTACTCTGAAATAAACAGTGATTTGAAGTGAAGGTTTCCCCCCAGCGCCCCTGGTCATTTATTCATTCAATCAATAAGCATTTATTAAGTGCCATTTTGCCAGACACTGTACTGGGGATATGCAGAAAGGCAAAAAATAGTCCCTTTGCTCAAAGAACTTTGTGCAGAATAGCACAATTCAGGGAATGTAAGGGAAAATTTCTTAATAGTTAGTGCTATCCAAAATTGCAATGAGTTTCCTAAGAGATTTCTTCTTTCAAAGATCTTTAAGGAAAGGTTGAATGATCCTGTTGAGCATACTGTGGAGGGGAGTTCTTGTTTAGGTATGGGTAGAATGAGATACCCTCTGAATTCCCCCTAAACTTTGAAATTCTGTGAAACTGCAAATTATTTTTGTCAAAAGCAAAAACTTATTATTGATACAAAAAACCCCCCTAAAAAAATAGAAAAAAATATACAAACTAAGTTTGGCTATATAAAAATACTAAAGTTTTTATGTCAACTACTTATGAGTTGTGTGGTTAGACAGGCAGGGGATGTGTTTGGACCAAATTATTTCTAAGGTTCCCTCCAACAATAAAATTCTCATTTTATTTTGAAGGAAAAGAACAATTAGGAAAATCATTACATATTTAATTTTCTGTATACTCAATTTTATTAAAATGCTAAATTTTACTTAACGTATGCTTTAGTTTTTCAGTGTGTATTGTTTATATAGTGTAATCTTATGGTTTTATGATGTGGTCACCTGATCATAATTTTAAAAATAAAAGGGAATACTCTAAAGGTTCTACTTTAATAAATACTTTATAACAGGGAGTATTTTAAAGGCTGGCTGTTCTTGCTCTATTTTACTTTCCTTCCTTCTTTCCCCTCCCCACACCTCCATCTTGGTTGCCACCTTGACTAGAGATGATGACCTGGAGGATTAACCCATTGGGCTCCAGAGCTCCCAATCCCAGACCTCCTAAAGTCCTGATTGGTGAATGCCTCACTGTTGGCTCACTATATCAAGTCGGCAGCTCTAGTCATGCTTCACTTTATTCCCTCTGCCTCTTCTCGATGCCACATATGTCCTCCCCTGTTTTCCACTTCTAGAAATAATATTATCAAATTACTACCCTTACTGCCACTAAAAGGCTGCAGCAATCTACTTTCCTATGGCTCCACTCCCCATCCCTGTAACTTTCCCAATAAAACATTCCTTCCTAGGTACCCTTCTCTTGATAAGTTGTTCTCTCCTTTTGGGGTGTAACGATTGGAATGATACCACCTGCTGGAAACTTACTGTGGTCTCTGAGGGCAAGAACATGCGTCTTTTCTTTGGCCTCAGGAAGTGACGTTTGCTAGTGGGAGGAAGAAAGGTGAGCCTGACGCTCTGAAAATGAGCTCTCTCTTTAATAGATAGATGAATGTAGGCCTTTCTCTCTCTCTTTACCAAATTCTTATTCTCCTTAATAAATGCTTAAAAGCCTAACTCTTGCTAAAGCTTATAATTTATTGGTGACCACTCATTAGATATTTTAGACAGAATAGCTAAAATTTTAGCCCTTAACAGGGGGTAGGCAAGTCTTATAAGACTAGCCAATATCACTAACTCAATATAACAGCTTGCTACATACATGCTTGAATGCTTGAAAAACAAACAACTCTTCTGAATTGAATAGAAAACAGACTTCCCAAATCCTACCAAAAAATCTGATGTGAGTATAAGGACATAAGTGTTAATTTGAGATGAAGTCCTACCAAAACCTACTACTGATAAGCAGCTGTGGTGGATATAGGAGAATACATTCTTTCAAGTTATTACTCTAAGAAGTTTAATTCCAAGAAGTCCTTTGTTTCAGAAACAGTCACACAAACCTAGGTGGCACAGTGAACCTGAGTTCAAATCCAGCCTCAGATACTTCTTATACCTGTGTGACCTTGGACAAGTCACTTCACCTTGTTTGCTTCAGTTTCTTCATCTGTCAAATGAGCTGAAGAAATGGCAAACCACTCCAGTGTCTCTGCCCCCCCCCCAAAACCCCAAATGGGGTCACAAAAAGCTGGATATAAATGACTGAACAACAACAAATAATTTAGACTATATTTTAGAATCTTAGTGGTGCCAGCAATTTATAAGAAGTCACCTCAGAAAGGAAAGGCTCTTTTGATATTAAGTTATCAATGGTTGACAGTTTTCTTTGAGAGCTTTAGGAATAGTCAAGGAAAATAGTTTGTTTGGACCACTTAAACTACAAACAGAGGTCAGCATTTATGAGTAAATTTTATTATTATGTAAGTGTACATATAACTGATAATCAAAGTAGAAATATTTTATCTGAGCCCTCTTTTTAAGAAAATCAAAACCAGGGGGCAGCTGGGTAGTGTAGTAGATAGAACACTGGCCCTGGATTCAGGAGGACCCTAGTTCAAATATGGCCTCAGGCACTTGACACTTATTAGCTGTGTGACCCTGGGCAAGTCACTTAACCCTTACTGCCCTGGGGAAAAAAAAAAGAAAAAAAAATCAAAACCCCCAAAACTCCACCAAAATTCTTTATGTTTTGGTCTCTCTGGTATGTAGATGGGGTGGGTCATAGTAACTGAAGACACAAAGGATCTGGTTGAGGAAGCTCCCAGAGTGGGAACTTAGGAACTCCCTCCATTGGAGGCACATCAGGTTAAATGACTTCCCCAAAGTCATATAGCCGATAAGTATCAGAGGAAAGATAAGAACCCATACTTTCTTGACTCCAAGCCTAGGACCCTATTTTTTTATATTCCTTAAAAACAATCTGTGGGGCAGCTAGATGGCGCAGTGGATAGAGCACTGGCCCTGCATTCAGGAGGACCTGAGTTCAAATTCAGCCTCAGACACTTAACAATTACTAGCTGTGTGACCCTAGGCAAGTCACTTAACCCCAATTGCCTCACACACACACATACACACACAAAAAAGAAAAAGAAAAACAATCTGTGAAAATTCTTAGAGACAGACAAAATGTTTGTAAATTGTGCACTTAATATAAAATAGTTAATAGAAAAACATAATACATAAATGAATGGCTTTTCTTATTCATTGTAATCTTGAAATGAAGCCACATAGCATCTGAAAAGAGCATAAAGGCTATAAGAATTTAAAAAGTATATGCTTTGGTGTCTGATTGTAGTGTTCCTTTTGTTTAATCACTAAACTTAACTGAATGCTTCAACTCTATTCCCAAATAAGAAATGATAATGGAGGAAAACTTTCTGTTACTCTGAATGTCAAGGGAAGTTTGTATGCATATGATTTTTGTATTAAAAAAAACAACAGGGCTCCCCAAGTACATCCATGTGCCATAGTGCCCCAGACAGGGAAACATTTCCTTAAAGCTACAAACTTCTCTAGATCCAAATGAAGGCTTCTGGAGAAATGTTTTAGTTAAGAGTTAAAGCATCCCCCCCTTTCCAGGCTATACAGTCCACAAAGACCCTACCTGCCTGAATGCGTTCCTATGGCCACCACTGTGCCACTTGGATGGAAGTCTGCACAGTGTCCTGGTTCCTAGAAGAGAGATACACAGCTGTTGGGGTTTCACCAGAAAGTCTCCATGGATGTATCAGTGGCAGTAACATACCTGAATATGGGTTAGGAAGTCTCACAAAGACATTAAATTCCAATAAACTTTATCATAGCCATGGTAGACAAAGAATGGAGATGAAATGAAAAAGAATGCTAAGACTGGAAATGGAGAGGGGCAGGAAGGGAGAGTACAAGAGGGCTTGGGAAAACAGGACTGGGGGGCAGGGGCAGGTGGAGTGCAGAGAGTACCCCCAAGACTGCACTGTCTGTACTGGGTGAAGGCAAAATAAGCCCTCGACCCTGCTCTCCAGAGAGCAGCATGCAAATTTTTGACCAAAAGACACTCATGCTAAGTCTCACATTAGCTGAACTCGCAGTATCTTAACAAGATGGATATCATCACTGCATTGCCATTTTTACCACTGACAATGATAAGTGGAGCTTTTATCTTTTATTCACTTCTTTAAAGAAGACCGCATTCTCTACTTGAATCTCTCCTTACATTCTCTACCCTTCTCCAAAGTCTCGAATTCTCAAGATTTTCTCCTTCCATAATTCTTTGGACTCTCCCTGCAGGGCTTACAGTCCGAGGAATGAATGCTGGTTCACTCACGTCTAGAAGTCTGGTCCACTCCAGTCTGTGCTCCACCGAGTTCCACATGCACACCTGCCTGTCCTGAGCACAGGTCAAGAGTAAGTCTTTAAAGGGATGTGTAGCCAGACCCCAAAGTTCATCTGTGTGACCCTGAAAATGAAATACAATTAAGGCTGTGAAAAATAAGAGTCTGAAACCAAGGTAAAAAGAACAGGAAGGAGCACATCCTAGCTAGTCCTGCAACTGTTCCAACAAGTGAAGAAGCATGCCAGACCAAGAAATAATTGGGAAGTGAGATCAAAGGAAAAACTATTTTGAATCATCTTTTCAGTCTAAGAATACAAGTTCTACCTAGAGAAAAATGACTAGGGAAAGAACTGTGGAATGGGGGGGGGGGGGGGGGAGACAGACTGGGATCATGGATTCACTCTTCAGAGTTAAGCCGGACCAGCAGTATAAGAAAATCCCTAGGGATGAGAAGCTAGGACTTGGTGCCCAGCGTTAGAAATAAGAGATCTTATATTTGCACAAAAATATTTATAGCAGATCTTTTTGTGATGGCTAAGAATTGGAAATCAAAGGGATGCCCATCAATTGGGGAATGGCTAAACAAACTGTGGTATATGATGGTGATGGAATATTACTGTGCTATGAGAAATGACAAGCAGGATGACTTTAGAGAGGCCTGGAAAGACATGTATGAAATGAAGTATTGTGAAGTGAGAAGAACCAGGAGAACATTGTGCATATAGGCAGCAATTTTTTTTTTAAGTTTTCAACATTTGTTTTTATAAGATTTCCAATTTCAAATTTTTCTCCCTCCCCCCCTCCCCTAGACAGCAGGTAATCTGATATAGGATATATATCTATATATCTATATCTATATAATAACATTAAACATATTTCTGCATTAGTCATGTTATAAGACAAGAATCAGAGCAAAAAGGAAAAACCTCAAAAAAGAAAAACAATAGCACCCAAAACAAAAGAAATAGTATGGTTCAATCAGCATCTATATTCTGCAGTTCTTTTTTTTTTCTTCTGGATTTGGAGAACCTTTTCCATCATGAGTCCTTTGGAACTTTCTTGTATCGTTGTATTGGTGAGAAGAATCTAGTCTACCACAGTGGATCAACACATAATGTTGATGATACTGTGTACAATGTTCTTCTGGTTCTGCTCATCTCACTCATCATCAGTTCATGCAAGTCCTTCCAGGTTTCTCTGAACTCCTCTTGCTCATTGTTTCTTACAGCACAATAGAATTCCATTACATTCATATACCACAACTTGTTCAGCCATTCCCCAATTGATGGGCAGCCCCATAATTTCCAATTCCTTGCCACCACAAAAAGAGCAGCTATAAATATTTTTGTACATGTGGGTCCTTTTCTCTTTTTTATGATCTCTTTGGGAAAAAAGACCCAAAAGGAGGCAGCAATATTGTTTGAAGAGGAACTGTGAATGACTTGACTATTCTCAGCAACACAACAATCAAAGACAATCCCAAAGCACTAATGATGAAGCATACTATCTACCTCCAAAGAAAGAACTGACACTGATTGAACACAGACTGAAGCATGCTATTTTTAACTTTCTTCCATTTTCCCCCTTTTATTCAAGTTTTCTTGTACAAAATGACTAATATGGTAATGTTTTACATAATTGCACATGAATAATCCATATCTGATTTCTTACTGCCTCAGGGAGGGGAGGGAAGGAGGGATAAAATTTGGAACTCAAAACTATAAATAAAATGTGTATTATTTTTTTAAAAAGAAATAACAGATCTTATATTTTAGTTCCCTGCCCAGGACAGTGGGTCCAGCATCAGAGACCTAGCCCTTTGAAATCTCAGGTAGGCCAGCAACACTGGGTTGTCTGGGCTATATCACTGTAATAATTGTTAAAGAAAAATAACAACAATAAAAGATGAAGAGATACCAAACTATTATTATGAGGCCACGGATAAACAAGACACAAACCCAGAAGAGGAGAATAACCCTAAAACGCCTAAAGAACAAAGACTCAAAGAAAAACACAGGTTGTCCAAAAAGATAAATTAGAATTCTTACCTAGGAGAAATGATACAAATGTTTAAAAAGTATATTGCAGGGCAACTAGGTGGTGCAGTGGATAAAGCAATGGTCTTGGATTCAGGAGAACCCGAGTTCAAATCTAGCCTCAGACACTTGACAATTACTAGTTGTGTGACCCTGGGCAAGTCACTTAACCCTCATTGCCCCCAAAAAACAAAAACAAAAACAAAACTATATTGCAAATGAAGGGGCAGCTAGATGGCACAATGGATAGTTCACTAGCTCGGGAGTCAGGAGGATCTGAGTTCATATCCAGCTTTAGATACTTTAGTAGCTGTACGACCCTGGGCAAGTCATTTAACCCTGATTGTCCCCCCACACCTCCCAAAAAGTATACTGCAAATGAAATGAGAGTAACAGAGGAAAGACACAAAAAAGAAATGAGAGTTATAGAAGAAAAGGCTTGGCATAAGAGGTGAGGTATGAAACCCTTATCCAAATAACAGATCCCTTGAAAATGACAACAGAAGGTACTAATTCCATGACAACAACAAAAAATTAAAATAGTCAAAAAAATTAAAAAAAAAAGAAAATATAGAATATTTCATATAAGAAACAAATGACTTGGGAAAATAGATCAATGAAAAAAAAATAAGAATCATTGGATTACCAGAAAGACATGATCTTTTTAAAAAAAGAGCTTATATATATTTCAATAAATCATGGGGGAAAAAAAAACAAACAACCTGCTCAGATCTCTTAGAACCAGAGGGCAAAGAAGAAATAAGAATTTACTGGTCACCTCAAGAACCTCAAAACGAAAATTCCTAGAATGTCATTGCTATTCGAAGTCAAAGTAATCATCCAGAGAGAAAGAATTCAAGAACCAAGTAGCCATAATCAGGATCACTTATGATTTGGCAGCCACTATTATAAAGTACTGGAGAGCTTGGAATATGACATTCCAGAAGGCAAAGTCTATATACTTACAACTGAGAATAACTATACAGCAAACCTGAGTATAATTCTACAGGAGAAAAAACAAATCTTCCAAAAGAGGACTTCCAAATATTCCTGATGAAAAGAACAGAGCTGCATAGAAACCAAAGTTTAAATAACAGAGAAAAGGCTGTATAAGGATTAAGTGTTCACATTCCAGAGTTGGGGGGTGGGTAGATTGGGGGGAGAGGGGCTGATATAAGCATCTCCTGAGTATGTTATTTGGGATCATATAGGAAGACAAGATGGAGGGACCAGAAGTGATTTTTGTTGTTTTAATAATCTTAAGAAAGGAATGGAAGTGGAATAAAGTATACAACAGGGAAGAAAAGGGGAAAAAGGGGGTGGAATGAATCTGATATAATAATAGGGAGGTGAAAGTAAAAGTCTATACAAATGAAAAAAGGATGGGAGGGGCCAGGCCTTACTTGAATCTCACATTTATCTGAACTATCTAAAGGACACACCCACAAATAAACCACATATAAAGATGCTGACATAGAAATACATTCAATTCAAGAGAGAAACAGGAACAAACAGGGAGAGTACTAAGTTGGGAGGGTAGACCTAGGGAGGACTTAGTCATAAGCAAAACAAACCCTAAGTTCACAGGACTTCAGAGTGGGGACTGTGAAGGGAGATTTGAAAGGAATATAAGGTTAAAAACCTGTTATTGGGGCTTGGGTAAGGGGAAAAGAAGAGAGAGGGAAGGGCTAGAAGCTATTTTCATCAAGCAAAGAACCTTGGTACTGACTACAGGCTTGGTTCACACTCCTTTTCTTCTATGTAAAGAGCAAAGAGGGAGAAAAGAGAGGAAAAAAGTAAAGGAGATAAGGATGGAGGGAAATACTTAAAATTAAAAAGCTTTTGTATAAAAAAGTCAATGCATCTATGATTAAGAGGGAAATAGTTAAAGGAGAAAAAAACTTCATAGTGAGTTTATCTGATAAAGATCTCAATTCCAAGAAATAGAAGAAACTGATTAAAAATTATAATAGGAGAAATTTCCCAATTGATAAATGGTCAAAAGATATGAATAGGCAATTCTGAAGAAAAAAAATCTAAACTATCTCTAGGCATATGAAAATATGCTACAAATTACTAAAGAAATATACAAATTAACTATGGCTAAAATGTTACTAAACTCCAGCAAGAACCACTTAGTCCTCTACTTCAAGGAGATTAAAGAGGAAAAGGTCTCGTGTACAAAAACATTTACGACAGCTCTTTTTGTGGTGGCAAAGATCTTGAAAACAAAGGACATGTTTGCCCATCAATTGGAATTGGCTGAATAAATTCTGGTATATAGATATAATGGAATACTATTGTGCTGTAAGAAATGGAGAGATGATTAAAGAGAAATTGTAAAGACATGTATGAACTAATGAAGACTGAAGTGAACAGAACCTGAAGAACAATTTATATTGTGACATCAACACCATAAAAATGAACAGTTTTAAAAGACTTAAAAAACTGACCAATACAATGACAAATCATGACTGTAGAATACTAATGAGGAAGAATGCTGCCTATTTCCTGAGGGACAATAGATTCATATGCAGAATGAGACATGTACAAGTTTGGACATAGACATGTCCAATATGAGAATTTGCTTTTGCTGGATTTTGCTCAGCTATTTACGATTAAAGGGTTTTCCTTTCTTTTTGCGGGGGAGGGGGTGGGGAAGGATGGAGAAGGGAGATGAGAGGTAGAAAAAAATAAAGACAACTGGAATTGTTTTTCTATTACCCCCCCCCCCCCCGGGCAACTTAAGGGCAAAAAAAAGGGTCTCACTTACAATTTTAATTAATACTCAAATAAAATATGACTCACCTGTACTTCTATTTGAAAACCGTCATTAAATGTTCCCCGTAGAATAAAATTTCTTGATGTGCCAACTAAAAATTGATCTGCCTTTCCTTCTGCAACTGCCCGTATTGCTCCATACTGTTCAGGAACCTAAAAAATAAATTTCTATAAAGCCATCACATAGTAATGACTATGGGAAGGCTGCATTTGTAGTACACAATTATAATTTACTTTTTTTTTGGTGGAAGAGCATCAAATATTGATCAACAAAATAGTAACATGGTATGTCAGGAAACTGCTAGACTTGGAATCACAAGAAGCCTGTATTCAAATCCCATCTTGGACACTTACTGGCCATGTGGCCATGGACAAATCTCTTCATTTTTCTCGTGTTCAGTTTCTTCATCTCTAAGTGTTGTAACGATTGGAATGACGCCACCTGCTGGAGACTTACTGTAGAAGAGTTCCGCCCATGAAGCGAAGGTCTTTGAGGGCAAGATCAGGAGTCTTTTCTTTGGCGTCAGGAAGTGACGCGGGCTAGTGGGAGGAGGAAGGAAGAGACTGGCGCTCAGTCTCGGGCTCTTTCCTGGGGACTCTGGCAGAGAAGGGAGCTAAAAATGTGCTCTCCCTTTAATAGATAGGAATCTAGGCCTTTCTCTCTCTTTACCAAATTCTTATTCTCCTTAATAAACGCTTAAAAGTCTAACTCTTGCTAAAGCTTATAATTTATTGGCGACCACTCATTAGATATTTTAGACAGACTAGCTAGAATTTTAGCCCTTAACAGTGTGAATAGTGATATGTTTACTTCCTAACTCACTCACAGCATCACTTAGGTGAGGGCTCTGTAAACCTTCAAGTGCTACATAAGTGTTAGTTACTGCTAATAAGGCTCTTTAGGTAAACAACCCTTCAATATACTAAATGTTACACCTAAACAACTGATAGTCTCCCCTCCCTGACTCTGCCCAAAAAAGCAATTTATTCCCTCCATTACAGTGATACAAACAGTATTCTAATATGTATGAAAACAGGTATCACTGAAGAACAGAATATAAAGACTTACTCCAGGAAAAAGGGCAAAACTGCAGGTGGATGTTCTTTTGGCTACAAAGGAATTGCACCTTCCATTGGAAAATTATATTAGGGAAAATGGAGTTGCCTGATTGGTCTAGAGCTGTGATAATGCAACTATTAACCAATTTCCATCTATCTGGAAACAAAACCCAGGAGATGTCCAGGGATCTCCTTTTCAGACAATCTCCTATTTTAAAAAATCAACTTAGAGGGGGCAATGTGTTAAACATGGAGTAAACAGAGATAAAAGAAAAACGTAGGTTTTTTGCCTTCATGGGTTCTCCAACTTATCAGAGTATGTGACGTGTACATAGATAGGGAGAAAAATAATCTTAAAGGGAGAAATCAATTTTAGCTTTGAGGGGGAAGAAACCAGGGAAACCTCAAGAAGGTGGTAGAAACTAAGCTGAAGTTTGAAGATAAAGATTTTAAAATATAGAGGGACTGGGGAGAACAGGAATTCTACGAAATCATGGAACCAGGAGAATGCATCATTTAACTGTTATTTTGTTTAAATGAAAAGGGAAACTCAATGTCTTTCCTTTCTTGGTCACTTAAATTACCCAAAACATTGAATTCTATTTAAAAACAATTCTATATTTTACCTTCTAAAATGTCTTCTACTTTGAGAATGTATTATGTCAACCTTTTTGTTGTTGTTGGGACTGCATTTACAGGCACCAGACAGCTAGGTGATAAAGTGGGATAGCATGCTAGGCCTGGAGTCAGGAAGATCTGAGTTCAAAAGCAGCCTGAGATACTTACTAGCTGTGCGACCTTGGTCAAGTTACTAAACCTGTTTGCCTCATTTTTCTCATCTGTAAAACAGGGATAATAATAGTTCCTGCCTCCCATGATTACTGTGAGGATCAAATGAGATAATAGCAGGCACTAAATAAATGTTTACTGACTCTCCTTCTTCCTGAAGAGGTCCTGTGGCACTCTGGAACTTGATGCAATCCATTGTATGTCATCTATAACAGGCACATCTAGGGAACCTCACCATATATACAGAATTTCTCTTACATTTTAACTTTGCACAGGACATCATACAAGACAGTGGTGGGTATGACTGGCAACTATGTGTGTATGTATATGTAAAAAAGCACACACACATTGTTTTAAGCCTTGCTTGATATTAATTGTTCGAAGTTTGCTAAAAAAGTTACTTTTGTGGCTGCAGCTTATTAAGTAATTTTGCATGATCTTAACATATGAATGGGCCTTTAAGGCTACATTTTACTTTACACAGATAAATGTCTTTTTTGGGGGAAGGAGCAATAGATGAATAGTAAATACAAAGGGAGCCTGTAATCTCTTTAATTTTTAGTCATTTGTATGACTGAAGAGACAGTCTGCTGTAGAAAACAAAAAGCTCATTCCCTACTCATATTCTCACGGTGGTCAGCATGTGAAAAAAAAAACTTACTTATTTGAGCTGTTGTTTACAGTTCAGATGAACTAGAATTCTCTGGACTTAAAAGCAAAGGTCCCATGAGAAATGGACTATTCTAATAACCCCTTTATTCTCTTGTACTCTGAAACCTATATTAAATCTAGCTTACAATTATAGATATTGCCATATCTCCTAGAGAAACTATTAAATCAATCCCACTTAATTTAGTTAAATCATAGCAGCTCACATGTACACAGTACTTTATACAATATTATGCTCACAACTATTTTGTGAGTCAGCTAGTATAGGTATTATATTATCCATTTTGCAGAAAAGGACTCTGGAGTTCATAGAGGTTGAAGTGCTTTGCCCAAGGCCACACATATAAGTAATTGGATGAGCTGTAGCAGATTCATGTCTGACTACAAATCCAGGGCTCTGTCTACTACTTCAAGACCTGCTTCAAGACCTGGAAGATTGAGAGAACCATTTAAAGTTTTGTACCTAAACTACAGTACTTAGAAAATAACAGGTTAATAACTTTGGCATTTGATAATAAATGCTTGTTGACTGATGGGTGTATAGGACAAATCTTCTGCTCCAAACCATTCATTTTTAAGAACAAAGGGCTTTTCTACTTGCCACCACCCCTGTTCTAAGAAAGGTAACTGTAAATGATAAAATCATTATTCTGACATGTTACTTCCCATGTTTAGAGTGAATGACGGAAAGAGAAAAAAATAGGAAGGAAGGAAGGGAGGGAGAGGGGTAGAGCACAGAAGGCAAGCCAAGTATCAAAACAGTATGTAAGTGCTAATCTTTACCTGTGTTGTTGTTCAGTTGTTTTTCAGTTGTGTTTGATTCTTTGTGACCCCATTTGGGATTTTCTTGACAAAGATACAGGAGTGGTTTTTCATTCCCTTCTCCAGCTCATTTTACAGATGAGGAAACTGAGGCAAACAGGGTTAAGTGACTTGTCCAGGGTCACACAGCTAGTAAGTGTTGGAGGCCAGATTTGACTTCAGGAAGATGAGTCTTGCTGACTCCAGGCCTGGTGCTCTGTGCACTATGGCAACACCTAGCTGCCCCATCTTTACCTGGAACAGGCTATTTCAGAGTCCGAGATGGGCTGATATTTTTGTATTTAGAATCAAAGTCTCCCCTCTTACCTCTATTTCTCTTTCAGGGCTTAGGTCATGATCCCACAAAATTACTTTTCTGTCTTTCCCTCCTCCAGTTAGTAGCATCCCATTCCTCATCTGACAAAGTGTGAAAACACTGCCATCATGAGCTTTGATTTGTTTGGTTATTTGATACACACCTAAGATGGGGAGGAAAAAACATTGGCTATTACATTTTTTCATCAAAGTCTTTAGAATTACAGAGCAATATCAGGAGTGGAAACATGCAGAATAACAAATAAAGATACTGAGGTGATTCAACAAATCAGAAAACCAAAATTAAGAGAGAGGATATTAAAGATGTATTCTAATTTATTTAAAAAAGAAATCCAAGTGTTAACATTAATAAGTGTTAAACACTTAAAATTTGTCAAGAGCCCTTCTATTTCAACATGTTTTAAAAAACTATCTGCCATCTTAATAATCTCACTCTGCCTCCAGGTGCCTGGGCTTTGATAGGTAAGCTTTCATCTTATTTTGTGCAGAACAAGGCCTCAAAAGTACTTCCCAGTACCTTTCAAACCATGTGGGTAACCTCCCTCCCACTATTTTCTCAGTCTTTTTATGTGTTGTTGTCCCCCATTAGAATGCAAGCTTCTTGTCGGCAAGGATTGTATTGTTCTTTTTTATTTGTATACTCAGCACTTAGCAAAGCAGCTGGAACATAATAAGCTTCTAAGACTTGATCACTGATTCATTAATTCTTTCACTTAAATTACTGAGACAAATTACCTCCTGGGTCAGTTAATGTAATAAGCAAAATGAGATTTGGCAAAGTAATGTAGGTTCAATCCCAATAAAGAGTTCTATGCTACATCTATTTATATGTTCTGATAGATGGCTTCTAGGAGGAATGATTTTCTGGTCTATTTTTTACAATGAGTAATCCTGAACAATAAATATTTTAATGGTCTCTGTCGACTTATTCTTTAAAATAAAAATATTAAATTGTACGCTGCTTACATCGCAAAAGGTGATGAATGTATTTTTTTAAAAAGTCTTTTAAGTTAAGCACTTACTGCATGAACAGCCTCATTCTAAGCCCTGGGGATACAGAGAGAAAAGAAAAGACAGTCCCTGCTCTCGAGGAGCTCATATTCCAATGGGGAAGGCAACACATATGGAAAGTTTCAGTTGCAAATCAGATGGAAAAGTCTCATTGTCCTTGGGGTGCAAGATGAAAGTCGACGAGACTGTTTCCTCTTTAACCAAGCTTCAGTTGATAAAATTCTCAGTTTTTGATGCTGAGGTTTCCAATATGATGAAGAAGCCTGTTGAGTTCTCCACAGCCCTATTTTTCCTGCCAAGAAGCAGTTATCCTTCCTTCATTATGTCCCTATTAAAATCCCTATTGCCCTTACATTTGAAACCTGACCAGAGAGCTTAAAGGAAGAAATGAGTGGGAATGAAGTTATGCATATCAACTCCTTTCCCTTACTAGATTAAGAAAAGTTCTTCAGGGGTAGCTAGGCAGGGACGTAAATAGAGGAGGACCTAAGTTCAAATGTGGCCTCTGACACTTACTAGCTGTGTGACCTAGGGCAAGTCACTTAACCCCATTTGCCTCTCCTCCCACTCTACCCTCCCAAAAAGAAAAAAACAAAACAGTTCTTCACATTTAAGTTACAGAGAAGCTAGATATTAGCTATTTAATTTCCATTTCTCAAAGCCTTAGAAAATAATTTCTAGCAAAGTATGTGCCAACAACAACAACAACAAAAACCCCCAACAAAATCTCCATGTGTTTGTAATCTTTGGTATTTGTGCCATAGCAATACAGCCCAATGCTTTCTCCACTCTGCCACACATTCTTTCCTTGTATGTCCCAATCTAGTGGAGTTCTAAGTACATAGCAGACATTCAATAAAAGTTTAACTATCCCTGGGTATAGTGTTTTCAACTTTTAAAAGTGCTTTGATATGTAATCACTATAAAGTAACCACACAGTTGAAAAAAAATTTTTTGTAGTCAAAAAATAGTAAACAGCAGGACTATAAGCAGTAAGACTTTTCAAAACCTACAAGGAAATCTATTTTTTGGCATTTTGTTTTAGTTATACTTCTTATAATTTCCTCAATTGATCTTTATAACAACCAATACTGTTTTCATTTTACAAATAGGGAGGGAAAGTACAATATTGAGGAGTTAAACACCTTGTGTAAGTTTGTATACCTGGTTTGTGAGAGCTAGGGGTAGAACAAATCTTCTGATAAGACTAATGCTTGTACCATTATAAGGCTCATATGTGACATAGGATTTAGCCTAGTATGGTGCTAGAGAGATTTTTAATAATAGCATTTAATCCAAGTAGGATGATTAGCTTTCTACTTCTCTACAAACACTTGAAGGTTTTACTTGCCCAGGGTCACACAGCAAGTAAGTATCTGAGGCCACATTTGAACTCAGGTCCTCTTGACTCCAGGGTCAGCTCTAACCATTATGCTACTTAGGTGCCTTGTGACCCTTTTCTAAGTGGGCAGACAGGAATAAAACTGTAGTCCTTAGATCTTGAATTATGTGTTTGTGTTTAATCAGTTTGTGCACTTGGTTTTTAGGGCTCTGAAGGTAGGATATTTTTTTGGACAGTTAAGAGAAGAAAATCAACCAGGAGGCAGAATTGAGGGAGGAACACTGGATAGGGAGTGCAAAGAGTAGGCTTTCAGTTCCAGATCTCATATTAATTAGCTGAGTGACCTGAAGCTAGAAGTCACTTTTTTTGGGGCCTTGGTTTTTTTGTTTTTTGTTTTTTCCCATCTGTAAAAGGAGTGAGTTGTACTCAATGTTGGACTAAGGTCATTTCTAGTTTCAAGAGTTAATGTTTATTGAATACATTTTCTACAGAAAAGGAGAGAAGATCCTGACAAATAGTTAAAAAAGATTTTGGGGACTGCTTACTTAACAGTATCCTAAAAAAATTTAGCTACAAACACAATAATTTCTTTGCCTAATTTACAAATGTGGTCCAACAAGATGGTGCATCTATAACTATTTCATTGGTGACTGTAACTGGACAAGAAGAAATGAAGAGAGTTGCCCAAATCCAAAGAACAGAGTAGAAATCGAACAAGCTATCTATTCAGAACATTAATCTCAATAGCTGACTTCAGCATATATCACCTGAAAATACGAGACATTTTAACAATAAATTAATTGTGTTCTCTGCTATATAGACATCTATGAGTTTCAGTAAGCATTCAACAGGGCAAAGGACTTGCTTTGCTTTTCTTGATCACACAGAAAAAAAGAAGTCAGAAAACAGACAACTTCTATTAAAGAGTAAATATATTAACTATTAAAACTAAGATAATTTATGTTAATTAAACAATCACAAAATATAAAGGCATAGTTTGTTGATTTCCATCAAAATCTTCCCCCCTTCTTTCCTAAATACAGGCTTACAATCAAAAGCAAAAGACTTCTTAGACACTTATGCCCTAATATGGTAGAATATTATATTCTAATGGTAGACTTAAAGTTGGCTAAACATGAACAGACTTTATATAAACTTACATTCCAGTGGATTTTTCCAATAAATTTCCTAAATGATCTAACATTAATATAATTAAAAGAATCTCTATACTTCAAGTTTAAACTCAAATCTATACTGTTTCCTTTTAGATAGTATTTACATATAAAACTCATTTACAAATGAGGTTTTCTTTGGCTATAGCCAAAGTTTTTTTTTGCATGGCTATATTATTATTGGCATACTAGTTTAAACCAAATCATGTCTAAAGTGATTGCCAAGAAAAATAATTATTCTTGAATTTAAAGGCTACTATGCCTTCTGGCTTAATTGCACCAATCTGTGGAAGCATAACTTCAATGCCTTCTTTTTATTTAACTGAATATCTAATTCAAACAAAAGTTTCCAAGAAACACACACTAACCACAACTGTCAATAAAATGTATTTGCAGGACTTTTTTGTAAGGCCTATCTGGCTGAGAGGGTGACTTTTACATTTCTGCCACGTTTGGCAATCATGCTTAGACACCAGATTTATACTGGTGCTTCCTTAGTCTAACACTTCCCAAATTAATTCATCCTTGGGATACTTTTGAGACTGAAATATATTAATTAAATGTATTAGTGCTGGACCAGAAATACAAAATACCACAGGATGGGGAAACTTTAGAGCAAAATAGGATAAATTAAGTTTCTTTTCATACTGAAAACTTGCAGCACATAATGATACATAACTTCAAACTTACTATCATTTTAATATATTCTCATGGAATTCCTGTTCACATTGCGTATAACAAGGTTCAACTGAATGTAACAGGTACAAAGGTAAAGCAGATTTTCTGAAAAGTAGTATGTTTGAAACCCTTAGACGTGAGATTGTTAGTGTGGGTAGTGTTAGACCTGGAATCATTAAGAGCTGGATTAAAATACAGCCTCAGACACCTACTTGTTGTGTGATCCGGGGGAAGTCGCTTAACCTCTGTCTGCCTCAGTTTCTTAATCTACTAAAAGGTGATAATTATAATATAATTCCAGGGTTGTCGTGAGGACAAAATTAAATAATACTGGTAATGCAAATGGTTGTAAACCTTAAATTGTTTATATAAGTGATGTTATTATTTGACACTATTAAATGACACTAATATTATTTCTGTAGCTTACTTGTAATCCACTTTCACTTTAACTACTTGCAACAGGCTTCTGCTCCAACCATTCTATTGAAACTGCTTTCTAAAAGTCACCAAAGTGACCTTCTAATCTCTGAATCCAAGGGTTTTTTTCAGTCCTCTTCCTTTTTGATGTCTCTGCAGTATGTCATTTTTGTATGTCTCCTTTGGGATACTCTATCCTTTTGCTTCTATGATGCCATACTCCTAACTCTTTAATTAGCCTTTCCCTGTCTCCTGATCTTCTTCCTGGATGACTTTGGTGTCTTCAGTGTCTGACCAAGTTCTGTGGCCTCCACAGCACCTGCTTCTGCCACACCTTCAGGGCCCATTGGAACAAACTGCTCTCACCCATTTTGCAGGGGGAAGTCTTCACATATTTGGGGTAGACACCTCCCTAACTCACTGATGGGTCTGAGGCTCAACCTGGTTTAGTTCATCTGTCAAAATGGTTTTCCTGGGGTGTGGCTGCTGTGCATGTTCAGTGTTTGGAAAGCTCCAAAAGAAAGTGTGAGAAAGAAGAGGTATTAGGCTGCATGTCAAAATGAAGGTCTATAGAGACACTGTGTTGACTTCATTGTTGTATGCCTTTGAAACCTGGACCGTCTACCAGTGCTGTGTCAGGAAACTGAAATGCTTGCATTTAAATTGTCTTAGGAAGATTTTGAAGATTACCTGGCAAGTTAAAGTACTGGATGCTGAGGTCCTTTCTCAAGCTAAACTGCCAAGCATTCAAAATCAACTTTAAAGAGTGTGACTCCAATGGGCTGGCTATGGAGCCTGCATGCCAAATGTACATTTAGTTAAAAAGATTATTTTATGGAACAGGGAGCCAAGGTGGTGGAGAAAAGGCAGGGACTTGTCTAAGCTCTCCCAATTCCCCTCCAAACAACTTTAATAATAACTCAAAACAAACTGCAGAATAGCAGAACACACAAAAATATGGGGTGAAACAGTTTTCCAGCCCAAGAAAACTTGGAAAGACTACAGGAAAGGTCTGTCTCATTTTGGTGAAAGGGGAACACAGCCCAGTACAGGTGGCATCTAGGCAAGCCAGCAAGAAGCCCCCAGCTCTAGCACAGGTCAGCATTGGAAGCCCTATGGCTGCTGGTGCAGCAGTACAGCTGGCCAGCTGTGAGGCCTACAGTCCCTGGCACAGCAGGCTAGTGGCCAGGCTTGGAGACCCTGACGCAGCAGGTGAGCAGTCAGGCTTGGGGGCCATGGTGCAGCAGACCAACAGTCAGTCCTGAAGACCCCAGAGCTAGAAGCTGTATTCTAGGCACAGAGCTCACCTTTAAGAACCAAGAAATAGGCTGGAAAATTATGGCAAGAGAGAAGATAAAAACACAAACTCCAAAGAACACAATAATGTCAAAATGCTGACATGCAAAGCCTCAAAGCAAAATGTGAATTGGTCTCAGGTGCCCCCCCCCAAAACCCCCAAAACTTCCAGAAGAACTCAAATAGTATACATTTTTAAAATAAAATAAGAGAGGTAGAAGAAAAATTGGGCAAAGAAATTAAAGTGATGCAAGAGAATCACGAAAAAAGAGTCGAACTTGGAATAAAGAAAGCACAAAAAATGGAAAAAGATATAAAAAAGGTAATTGAAGAAAATAATTCCTTAAAAATTAAAACTGGACAAGTGGAGGCTAATGAATCCATGAAAGATCAATAATCAATCAAACAAAATCAAAAGAATGAAAAAAAAAAGAAAAAAAATGTGAAATATCTCATTGGAAATACAACTTACTTAGAAAACAGAAACAAACAGGAGAGATAATTTAAGAATTATTGGACTACCTGAAAACCATTATCAAAAAAAGAGTCTGGACAACATATTCAAGAAATTATAAATGAAAACTACCCTGATGTCCTGGAACCGGTGAGTAAAATAGAAATTGAAAGAATCCAGTAATCACCTCTTGAAAGAGATCCCCAAAAGAAAACTCTCAGGAATATTCTAGCTGAATTCCAGTGCTCCCAGGTCAAGGAGAAAATATTGCAAATAGTCAGAAAGAAACAATTCAAATATCAAGAAGCCACAGTCAGAATTATACAGGAGTTAGCAGCTTCTACATTAAAGGATCAGAAGTCTTGGAATATGATGTTCCAGAAGGCAAAGGAGTTAGGATTACAACCGAGAATCATCTACCCAGTGAAACTGAGCATAATCCTTAAGAGGAAAAAAACCGACATTCAATGAAATATAGGACTTTCTAGCATTCCTGATGAAGAGACAAGAGCTAAACAGAAAATTCAACTTCCAAATACAAAACTCAAGAGAAGCATAAAAAGGTAAACAGGAAAAGGATTCAGTAAGGTTATACTGTTACATCCCTACATGGGAAGATGATACTTGTAACTCTTAGGGTAGTTAGAAGGGTGCAAGTATAAGTTAACTTTGATGGGATGACTGATAATTTTGAAAACACAAACAATATTAAGGGGTGAGAAAGAGGAACGCACTGGAAGAAGAGGAAAGGGAGAGGTGGAATGGGGTAAATTATCTCACAGGAAGAGGTACAAAAGACCTATTACAGCAAAGGAAAAGACTGCAGGAAGTGAACATCACCTGATCCTTAACTCTCATTGGAATTGGCACAAACATATTCAGTTGGGTATTGAAATCTATTTTATCTTACAGGGAAGTAGGAAGGGAAGAGAGCAAGAGAAGGGGGTGCCACTGATAAAAGGGAGGGTGGATTGAGGGAGGTGCTAGTAAGAAGCAAAACACTTTTGAGAATGGACAAGGTGAAAGGAGAGAGAAGGATAAATAGGGAAAATCAGATGCAGGGAAATAGAGTTAATAATCATAATTTTAAAAATTTTTACAAGAAATTTCTTGGTAAAGGTCTCATTTTTTCAGCTATGTAGAGAACTTAGTCAAATTTATAAAAAAGCCATTCCCCAATTGATATATGATTAAAGGATATGAACAGGCAGTTTTCAGATGAAATAATCAAAGCTAGCTATAGTCACATGAAAAAATACTCTAAATCATTACAGAGATGAAAATTAAAACACTTCTGATGTACTACTACACACCTATCAGGTTGGCTAATATGACAGAAAAGAAAAATGACAAATGTTTGAGGGAATGTGGGAAAAGTGAGACACTGGTACACGTTGTGGAGTTGTGAATTGATTCAATCATTCTGGAGACCAATTTGGTACTACGCCCAAATGGTAATAAAGCTGTGCATACCCTTTGACGGACCAATACCACTATTAGGTCTGAATCCTAAAGAGATAAGAAATAAAAAGGAAAAGGATCTATTTATACAAAAACATTTGTAGCAGCTTTTTTTGTAGCGGCAAAGAATTGGAAACTGAAGTGATGCCCATCAACTGGGGAATGGCTGAATAAATTGTGGTACATGATTATGATGGAATACTATCATACTATAAGAAATGATGAGCAGGATTAATGAAAAGTGAAATGAGCAGAACCAGAACATTCTACCTGGTAACAGCAAAGATCAATTGTCAATGACTCAGCAAATTTCAACAATATAATGATTCAAGATAATTCTGAAGGACTTAAGATGAAAAATGCTATCACTCTCCAGAGAAAGAACTGATGGAGTCTGACTGCAGATCAGAGCATACTTTTTAAACTTTATTTTTCTTTGTGTTTTCTTTCACAACATGACTAATATGGAAATGTTTTGCATGACTGCATATGTATAACCTTTATCACATTGCTTGCCTTCTTGAGAGGGGAGGGAGGGAAGGGGAGAATTTGGAACTCAAAATTTAAAAAAACAAATGTTAAGAATTGTTTTTACATGTAATTGGGAAAAAATTAAAATATCAAATAAATGTAAAATAAGAGCTATAAATATTTTTGTATAACCTTAAAGTTTGTTTTGATCAGGACAAATCCCTTCCTTAATTTACCCTTCTTCTAATCTTTCTCTTTCCCTCCTGTTTCCTTTCTGAGTAAAACATATTTCTATACCCAGACTGTATGTACATTATTTCTTCTTTTGCTATTTTAGATGAGAGTAAGGTTCAAATGTCATCCACCATCCCCAAACCCTTCCTTACTGTTTATATATGTATTTCTACTAGTCTATAGAATATGTGAAATAATTTCCCCTAAAATTATTTTCCTTTCCTTCCCTGTAACCCCAGATAGTGTATTCCTTTTGCTTTTTATTTCCATTCCACTTTCAAAATCAAGACATAACAGTAACACTCTAATTAGACTCCTATGACCCCTTGTGACAATTGGAGTGATGCCCCCTGCTGGAGAGATACTGTAGGAAAGCTCCGCCATGAGGAAAAGGCATCTGAGGGCAAGCCATGTGGCTTGGAAGGTCAGTTCCTTGGCATCAGGAAGTGACGTTTGATGTTTCCGGTTTAGACAGGAGGCTTGTGGGACAAAGAAGGGGCGAGGCTTTCTCTCTTTCACCAGGACCTCGTGGGTAGTGGAGCAAAAATGCTGACTCCCTGAGATAGATAGATAGGCCTCTTTTTCGCTCCTCACCAAATTCTTATGCTCCTTAATAAATGCTTAAAAGTCTAAACTCTTGCTAAAGCTTCTAATTTATTGGCGACCACTCATTAGATTTTTAGACAGTATAACTGGAATTTTAGCCACATTACAGACAGCAACAATTCATTCTGATGATGTCATGGTTCAGAAGGGGGTCATTTATCATCTTCTAATATTGGAATGTAAGCAATTCATCCTTGCTTAGTCCCTTATGACAGTTCATTCACGTTTTTCTTTTTATACTTCTCTCAAGTCTTGTGTTTGTACTTCAGAATTTCTATGCAGCTCTAGTCTTTTGATCAGGAATTCTTGGAAGGTCTCTATTTCAAGAAAGGTCCATTTTTCTCCCTATGGAATTATACTCAAGTTTTTCTAGATGTTGTTCTTGATTGTAAGCCTGTGGCTATTTGGGTGTTTGAAGTCTTTCTTTCTGGCTGGTTGCTGCATTTTTCTCTGATCCAGAAGCTCTGGATTTTGGCTATGATATTCCTAGGAGTTTTCATTTAGCGGTTTCTTTCAGAAGGTGACTAGTAGATTCTTCATATTTGCCCTCTGGTTCTAAGAGATCTGGGTAGTTTTCTTAATTTATGAAATATGCTATCTAAGCTCTCTTTTTGGTTATGGCTTTGGTCCAAAAATTCCTTTTTTTAAAAAAAAGGTTATAAAAAACCAAGATTCTCTCTGCTCTGTTTCCTAGGTCAGTGGTTTTTACTACAAGATAACTTAAATGTCTTGTTTTTAGTCTTTTGATTTTGTTTTAACATTTCTTGTTATCTTGTCGAGCCATCAGTTTCTATCCCATTCTGATTTCCAAGGAGTTTGTTGCTCAGGCAATTTTGTAATTCTTGTGCCAAGCTGTTAATTCCCTTCTTCCACAGCTCTCATTTCTTTTCCAATTTTTTCCTCTTGGGCTCTCATTTCATTTAACTCTTAAAATCCAGGACAAAGTCTGATAATTGTCCAATCTTGGCTAAGATCTGCAAGTTCCTATCCTGGGTCTAAGCACATTGGACTATTGCTAGAATTGGCCACTACCAGCAAGTTGGAAAGCTCAGCTGGTTCAGAAGAACAGAACTGTATGCTTTCTTTTGCTCTGGGATCCCTGACCTGGTTAATTCTCTGAAGGCTTCAGATTAGGCAAGAAACTAGAACTGAGACCCTATTCCACTCCTGGGGTCTGAGCCGCACGGCTGCTGCTTGCTTGTGAACTTACTTCTTCATTAGTACACAGGATCTCAGTACCCACATCTGCTCCTTACTCTGGACTGCTACTCCTAGGCAAAGATCTAGGAGGTCTCCTCTTCCATCAGCCCTAGATCTGTGACCTGAACCTGGATAATGAGTGACAAAGCTTCCACTGGGCACCTGCTATTCCTGCATCTTGCAAAGGTTTAGGCTTCTGTGTCATAGATGTCAGACCTAGTCTTACTAAGGTGCATAGCTTCAGCTTGTTCTGGATTCTATAAAGACTATTTTGTTTTAGTGAAAAGTCTGAATTATAAAATCAAAAGAAAACCATTTTATTCCAACAACCACAATTATTCATATTTATATATTATCACTATAACCATCTTATAAGGGAGGAAACTGAAGCTCAGGACTTGCCCATGGTCATATGATTACTAAATGTTCATAGCTAAGATATGAAACTATGTCTCCCCAAATCCAAGGCCCATGTGCTTTTCCCCCTAAATACACAATGTCTTTCAAGAACAAGCAGTTGTCAACTTTCAGATTTTGGGCCCCCTGACAATTTTTTTTTACATAAGTTGCTGCTTTGGGAAAATATATTTTGAATTACAAGTAATGTTTTCCAGAGTGATCAGGTTTCCAGAGAACCCAACAAAATTATTGACTATCTGGTTACAACATACTTTTCATGGCCCATTTCACATTATTTCCCTTAAAGTGCCAGATAAAATAGGCTATTATTTCTTCAGATTCTATAAGTATCTACTGTCCTATGCATTCGTTAGTTATCTCTTATGAACTCAATTTCTCATTTTCCCCTTACAGAATTTCTTTAAGGATTGACTCAGGTACCAACTAATTTACTCAGCTTTCCTCTCCCTCCAGCTACTGTTCTTTCCCTCAAGAATATTGTCTGGATCTCTCCTTTTCCCTTTTATTACACTTATCTGTATATGTATTCAATTTTCCCTAGTAGAATTTGAGGGCAGGAATGATTTCATTTTTGTATTGCCAGTCCTGACATTTAGCATAGGACCTCACATATAATAGGCATTTCATAACTATTCAATGACTTGAATCATTTAGAATCATATTTCTGTGATAAATGTGTCCAGAATTCAACACATCCTATCTGCCCTCAAATTATAGTGGGTTGGAGATTTGCCTAGTTCCAGAACAGCCCATGATAATCTCCCCCTCTTCTGAAGTGCTACAGTATCCGTAGTCTGTATCATTCCTGAAACATTCATTATATTGCCTTGTATTAGTTAACTTTTCATATGTGTTTTATTTCCTCAGCTAGATTTTAAATTCTTTGGGGACTGTCTTAATAATAACAGCTGACATCTATATAGAACTTTAAGGTTTAAAATTGATTTACACACATTATCTCATTTTACAGATGAGGCCAATGACATTTTGGGATGTCAAGCAATTTTCCCATGATCACTCACTTAGCGTTAGTGTTGGTACTGGTATTACAACCCAAATTTCTCTTGCCTAAGCTGACCTCATGCTTTAAAAAAAAAAAAATCAATCACTACATTTAAATCAAAGCTATGTGCAAAGAAAGCCATCAAATATTTGTGGCATAGCATGAATTATATTTAGAAAAAATATATTTCTTAGGAAAGCCAAAAGTTATTAGGGAATCCTCAAAGAAAAAAATAACACTGTATCTTGGGGCTGCTTCTTATACTATCCCGTTGCCTCTCCACCTCATATAATCTACATAAGACCATAAGAAACAAAGTAGCAATCATACAATATAAAAAAAATAAGCAGTAATTATGATATAAAAGAACACTATACCTTTAGGTCCTTTCCCAGGTGTGGGCTCTACAGTAGTTTTGTTCCAAATAAGAATGATTCCACCTGAGTCTCCTGTAAGAACATCTCCATTCCCCAAGAAAGCTAAGCACTGGACAAATTTGGGTTTTTCATATTTCTGCAATGAAACAATGAGAGAATTTTGAAAATTTCCTATGTTGTGTGATCTATGTACTTTTGTCTAATTCAACTTATTACATTTGTATTTTTAAAATTAAATAATAATATTCTGTTCCTTACTCCAAAAATTCCTTGTTTTCTTGTTAGTGAATTTCCACTCCAGGTCCAAAAAAAGATATGAGATTTGCCACATGTTATTATTGTATTTGCATCTGTTGGATGGAATTCTACAGCCAGAACAACTTCATTTGTAGTCTGTGGAAACAAAATGACAAAACTATATAAGATATATACCCTCTGGTGACTAAGTTAATAATTATATCTACTATGTAGAATCCAAAATTATGAAAAGTTCAAGAAAGACATTTTTCTATCCCAAAGTGTGGATTATTATTATTTTGGTGGGGAATGAAAAATAAAATGTTTAACATAAAAAGTTTAAATATTGCCACTTGGTTATTAATTCCTCTAAAGGGATTTCTAAAGATTATATAAAATCATAATATCTGGCTCTTTTCCGCTCATAAAAAGCAGAAAAGTAAAACTCTCAAATACAAGAGTAACACGCATTACTGCTTTTTTAAGGGCACCACTATTTTCTCAGTGCCTTCTTTGGTGAGGATGATGCTGATCTAAAGATTGACATATATTCCTATCACTTTACTAGGCTTTCAAAGGGCTGGGAATTTGTTTCTATAAAATAGAAAAAAAAATGCATGTCACCCTACTTGTTAAAAAACAAAACAAAAATGAAACCAAACCAAACAACTCAGGGCACAGAATAATGAGAAAAAGTTGAAGAGTTTTAGAGTTGGAAGTTGGAATCTGTGATGGAGTCAAAATTAGAACAAAGAATCCCCCGCCTGTTAACATGTTGAACCATGCAATCCTTTTTTTGAGTTTATTAACAGTAATGAGTTTCAGAGGGATCTGAAGTATTTAGTCTATTTTTCAAGGGTTCAGAGGAAGAAAATGAACAAGGACAAAAATATAAATGGAACGTCATACTACAATAGAGCCAGAATAGATAATACACTAATTTTCCTGGCATTCTTATTTTGTGCTATATATCACTGCTTCATAGAGAACTTATTTTGACATTTGCATTATTTTATATTTATAATTAAAGACTATGAATTCAACTAAACTCTAAACATTGAACAAATGTCAGATTTAAAAAATTCTGCTCTAATATTAGTTTATTTAAATACCCAAGTAGAGTTATGATCTTATAAATTCAGAAGCTTTCTGCAATAAGACTGTAATCCATCTACTGCCTATCTTGTGTGACTCTTGCCATTGTCCTTCCATAAGCAGGCTACAAAAAGATCCCCCAAATTGCTTAAAGCCTTCTTCTCTTCTGACATTATGAGGGCAATGGTAAATCACTGGCTGTCTACCTACCATCCCTGACCAGCCCATCTTGTCTTCTTTGAAGACATCTTTTACTCATGGTGTTCTATGGAGTTCTAGTCACACTTGCCTTTCCACTGCCTTCTGTGAAGGAGCCGTACACTTTCCCCAAAGCCTAGAATATTAGGCCATATCTAAATTAGATTAATTTATGAGGTCATAGATTTAGAGCTGGACAGGACTTCTGAGGTTATTTAGTGAAACCTCCTCAAAAAACCCCTGAGGAACAAAGAAGCAAAATGACCTGACTGAGGTCACATAGGGAATGAGTGGCAGAGCCAGAATTGACACCAGGTCCTCTGATTCCAAATGTAGCACTTTTCCCACTAGGCCATGTTACTATTTCAATTTAGTAGGCTTAAATGTGTAAAGTCTTATACAAGGATTCAAGAATCCATTATATCAGTGTGGGGTGGAGGAGGCATACATAGCTAGAGGGTACTTTATGGGAATAAGACTGGTTTTGGAGTGAATTACAAGCTCAACATAAGTCAGTGTGATGTGGCAGACAAAACAGCTAATGTAATCTTTGATTTAGGCAGCACTCTGGAGTTTGAGAGGTTGTGTATTTGATACCTCTGCTGTAGGGGAGAGTGGTTGAATTAAATGGCTTCTGAAGTTAGTACCGATTCATATATTTTGTGATAGGCAAATCACTTAACTTGGGTACCTAAAATAGAGAGAGTAACAGTGATACCACCTATCTCACTGGGTTGTTGCAAGGAAATGATTTCATAAACCCTAAAAAGCTACAAAAATGTGAGCTATTATTCTTGGGGTTTTTTTTTTTTTGGTGGGACAATGGGGGTTAAGTGACTTGCCTAGGGTCACACAGCTAGTGTCAAGTGTCTGAAGCCAGATTTGAACTTAAGTCCTCCTGAATCCGGGGCTGGTGCTTTATCCACTGCACCACCTAGCTGCCCCCTAAGCTGTTATTCTTAATTCAAATATGAATACTTTTGTAAATAGCAGAGCCAGGACTTCAACCTGGGTTTTCCTGACACCTGATCCATTGCTTTGCACACTATTATGTTAGTTTTCTGATTTAAAATTAAACACCAGAACTGTTGATGGTGAGAGATAAGAATATGTGTCCACATAAATGGTTACATTTAGCAAGATTTGTGGTTTTTCCCTCAGCTCTTTTCTGAGAAAACGAATGGTTTTATATCTACTTGACAGTGTCCATTTTCAAATGCCTGAGCAATTGCTGCATGTCCAGGTAGGGAAGAGTGTGAAGCTACAGCTCCTGCCTTGATGATAGTTCAAAAAGGCTTTTCTTTTAGCTATATCTTCAGGAAATCACAGTTCTAAAGGCAGAACAATCTTGGATCTTTGATTTTGTTCTAGGCATTTTCCTGGTAAATGCTGGTGGATTTTGCACCCTGAATAGGATTTAGTGTAAGACCCATTTGCTGACTTCTGAATAAACTTATTGACCTAATCAATAAGCTTCTTTTCTTTACACCTCCTCCCCTCCAAAGCTGAACCATTCCTGCCAACTGATAGTTCCTTCACTACCCATTCTCAGGCAGGGCCAAGAAGGACCCTTAAAACTTAATTTTATAAAAACAAGGATGGCTTCCTCTGTTTAATACTTTACATACTTCGAATTGATAAAAACTGCAATGCTAGATTTCCCAAAGTTCTAAGTATATAATAGAAAAACTGAGTTAAATGAAGTATTTATATTACTGTATATTAAATTTGTCAAACAAAATAATTTTATTAGAAAAGTTACACAGAATATATTTTTGTATTTCTATATTATGAACATGACTTTAGAGATGTAAAAGAAATGTAAAAAAAAAAGAAATGTAAAAAATAAGTATCACCCCCCCAATGTCTTCAAACAAATCATGAACCCTAAAATCCAATGTGAACCTGTTTTCCCTCAAAATGGAAATTTTTGTTTCTAAGTTCCTAAAGGAATCATTTCTCCCCCTTAAATAAAATTTCCCCTGTGACTACTCAGCAAAAAAACCAGTCTCTTAAACTAATTCAATAATGACTGATAACCTAATGTACAACGTTCTAAGCTGACAGAACCAAAAACGAACCCAAAGATTTTTTTTCCCCAAAAGTGATCCTTAGATTCAGATTCTTTGTTGCTTGATAGAGTTAGAGCACAGATCTACCAAATGCCCACCTCTTGGCTCAACACTTCCTCCCCCTTCCATCACCCTCAAAAGGACTAGATTCTCTGACTTCTACCAAATTTTCATCTTGATGGTTGGCTATTTGTGGTACTGACTGTTAAGTCAATTATCTTTGCTATAGGACCCATTTGGTGTCTCTTCAAAAGGCAAACTGACTCAAGGTACATCTACCACTTCTGATTTTCATAGTTTCTTATCTGATTACATAGGGACATTTTATACAAGCTTCTTTCTATTATGTTTGGTTCGACAGCAAGTGTGCTTGTCTTTCTTCATTGTGAAATAATCTAATGTGTACAACACCCTGAGTAGCACTATGCAGTTGAACATTTCTGGCCAGATTTTCAAGGTTAAGTCAAAATTTGTCATCAATGTGAAAATATGGTTAAAACTAATTCAGTCTGCTTTGCATCTCCTAGTCCGTGGGTGCTATCCTGCTCAATCTGGTAACCAAGATAAACATAGTCTAATATTATGCTAATACTGAGTGGGCATAAAATGGTACAACTCTCCTTCCTTTTGACCTGAACTACAGCAAAATGTCTTTGGTTATAGCCAAACAATACAGCCCAAGGGAAAGCAAAAGTTATTGAGCTTGGTGACTCAGCATGTCAAAAAAGAGCTACACAATTACAAATACTCTTCTAGTACATCCTCTTCTCTATCCCACCCCTGGATGTGTTAGTGAAAATAAAGTACGGCCAAGCTGTAATTTGGAGGGGGGGGTCTGCAAAATGAAATCATCTTTAATAGAAGCTTTTAAGATAGAAATTAATCTTTTAATTTAAAAAAGTTTAAAAAATACATACAGAGAAAACACATTAAAGATAGGCAATCCCATTACCAGTATGAAGAGAAGATTGTTTTGAGTGCAAAGCCTCAAAGTTTATACATCCTAGTAAAAGCTTTCCTTATGATTTAATACTCAGTATATCATTTAAACTAAATGAAAGCTAGAAGAGATAATCTACAGATAGTTTTGTTTTTAAAGCTTCTTGTTTTTCCCATGCTTTAATTAACTTTGGTGGTTAAGTATAATCAAAACTTCCATTTCTTCCAAAAGATATTCCATTCATAAAAGAAGAGAAAAACACAAAATAAAATCAATTTTCGAAATTGTAGAGCATCATTCTGAAACTTACAAGGAACAGGATATATATGAAGTAGAGAAAGAATCTGAGGAAGACCATGAGAACAATATTCAAAAGCAATGAAAATGTCTTATGCATTTTTCAATTACCTTGTTAATTCTGAATCTCTTCGAAAACTCTAGGGAATGAATGGCTATTTCTGGCTCTAATGAAGAGTGAATAATATAAACTCATCATTGTATTCATCAAACAAAGGCTATACTTTCTCCCCCTCCAAAGCTGGCTTATTTTGAATGGGAAAAATGCATAGGAATATAGTTGTGATGTCTTATACCTGTAATCCCTGCTGCTGGGGAAGCTGAAGCCAGTGGAGCAGATCTCAAGTTCTGAGCTGCAGAGAGCTAAGCCATTTGGGCACCCACAATTTGGCATTAATATGGTGAATCCCTGGGAGCAGGGAGCTAACAGATCAAAACTCCTATGCCCTAAACAGCCCCTGTACTTCCAGCCTAAGGTGAGATAAAAAGACCTAGTCTTTAAAAATAAAGAACGAAGAAAAAAAATGATGCCCCCAAACACGTCTATTTTGAATGGAAAACAATGTACAAAACCTTCTGCAAAATTATTTCCATTTAAAAGTAACTCGTTTTGTGGGTATGGCCTCAATTTACTATTTCCTAAATATACGAATCCATCCTTTTCCAAGAACTGGGACAGAACACTAATAATGAAGCCTTAACTTGGCTTTGTTTTTCTGACCTGATTTTCCTGCCATAGGCAGTCTGGTGACCTCCTGGTGGCTCACTATACTGGGGTCAGAAAATATGCATACTGGATTAGCTTTAGCTTTCCTGCAGCTCAGAAACCTGAACTCAGCGATTCACCAGCTTTAGTCTCTGCTAGTAGTAAGGATTACTGGTGTTTGCCACCATGCCAGGCATGTGAATTTCTAGTTTGTACTTTATTCTTCCTGCCTTTGTTTTTTAAAACTAACTGAACTCTACACCCAGTTCCTGGTATCTGGTCGTGTGATCTTGAGCAAGTGACTTATCTTGAATCACTATTTTCTTATCCATAAAATGAGTCTGGACTAGATTAATTCATTAATTAATTTAATAAATTGTTATTAAAGTGCCCACTACTGTTCAGAGGGCATCGTGGTCAGTGTTGGGTGAGTTACAAAGTTTAGATAAGACATAGTATGGTCCCTATTTATCTAGTTTACAGTCTACTGGAAGTTAAAACAGTAACACAGATAATTATAATAACCAATACATGAGAATTATAAACCAAAGTGCTATGTGAGGTAAAAGTGGAAGATATTTATCAACGAGGGAAATTCTTTGTAGAAAAGATATAGCCTTTGTAATGTGCTTTAAATGATGTTTTAGAATTCAAAAGGAGGAGACTAGGAAAGGCATGTCAGAAACAGGATGATCAAGGGTATAGTGTTAATAAAATGCAGAGTGAATTTGGAGTCTAGTTTGGCTGGAATGTAGTATGGAGAGATAAATAATATGAGATGGCTGAAATGTGAGATGCCTTAAATGAGAAATCTGAACTTTATTTGGTAAGCAAGAAGGAAAAACCACTGAAGACTTATGAGCAGATATGAATAAATGATTGTTAAAATCATGTCTAAATATAACATTTTGAGACCTGTTACAACCTCTGAAAAGGAAACAGGGACCAAGAATAATATCTTTTGTATTTTCAAGATTTGTTTTTATTTATTTGCTTTAACATTGTAGTAGCATATTTTTTTGTTACACTATTGATAGCTGTTTGTTTAAATCCTAGTGGCTAATCCTAATCTTGCATATTGAAGTGCATATCAAGGGAATATAATAATGAATTGGTATTGTGTAATTTAGCACTAAGAGACATGTTCTTGGCATTTATAGGGTAGGTAATATGGCCAAAATATAACGATTCCATCTAAGCAAGAAAAGTTTATAATGACAGGTTTAGTTTTCAATAGATTCAGTTTACCTTTATTTCTGCTCCTTTTGATTTTTTCTGCCAGTCCCACACAGTCAGCATGTGGTCATTGGAATCATCGACTACACATAAATGAACACCTGAATCCTATTTTAAAGAAAAGTCAATAAAAATATTTTATTAAAAGACATAATGCTCATTAAATATACACTATTAAGATAAAAAAATTGTTCCTTATGTCATACAACTATATCAAGCACAACTATGAGGAGCTTAAAACAAGTAATAGGTTTTAATTTCTTTAAAATTAAAATTGCATTCTATAAAATAGAACTTGATTGAACAAACATATATTAAGTGGTTACTCTATGCATGGCACTGATCTGGGTTCTGGGAATATGATGATGAAAAGTGAGCATTTTTACACAAAAGGAGCTTAGGGTCAAATGCTGTGGAGAGGGCAACCAGGAGATGGGAAGAGAAAGGGATCTATACAAATCTATATATCTATAAAAATAAGCGGGATACAAAATATACTGTTATAGGTAAAGGAGAGCTAAGTAAACAAGTAAGAAAAGTATCCCAAGGGAGAAGAGAGATATTTTTTTTTGGGGGGGGGTGAGGCAATTGGGGTTAAGTGACTTGCCCAGGGTCACACAGCTAGTAAGTGTCAAGGGTCTGAGGCTGGATTTGAACTCAGGTCCTCCTGAATCCAGGGCTGGTGCTCTATCCACTGCGCCACCTAGCTGTCCCTGAGAGATCTTTTTTACTTAGGTGGAGGGATGTACTCAATCCACGTAGTCTAGCTTGGTTAGAAAGTAGGAAACATGTGAAGGACAATAGTGTGATACAACAATGGAGATGTAGGATGGAGCCATAATTTGAAGGGCCTTGAATGCCAGTCATGAACTTAATTTTGGATCAGAGGAATGACTTGATCAGGTGCATCAGGAAGATTACAGGTAATGAACCAGAGAGGAGATAGAGAGCAGGTGGTAGCTGTGAGAGTAGAGGAAGGAGACAGAGAAACTGCAGAGGTCAAAATAACAAGACTTGGCAACTGGCTAGATACCAAGGGATATATATGGCTGGTGATGGTACTATTAACAAAAACAAATGTTAGCAGGAAGTGAAGGGGTTTAGTGGGAAAAGATGAGTTCAATTTTTATAAATGTTGAGTTTGAGCTTTCACAATCATGTCTATTGGAAACTAGAAAAAACGAATATAGTACCTATTCATAGTGCTGAATTTCTGAAGAAAGTTATCATAGTTTTATATTGCTTAATCTTTTATAGTTTTATATTTTTGTGGTGCTGACTCCTAGACACTCTATATACATTATACTTCCCATACTTCTCAAAACTTTCATCAGATCAACCACATTCAGGATATTCCAGTTTTATTAGTACTGGGAAGAGGGAAGAGAATTTTAAAGCAGGGAGGGACTGACCTAGAATATAATGAGTCCCACTTCTAACCCATGCTGGTTCTGTGACCCTGGGCAAACTACTTTACCTCTCCATGCTCCAGGAAGCTTTAGAGAGTTAAAAAAAATACTTTAAAGTGGTAGAGCAGAAGTTGATCTGTATAGTTGGAAAGAGTTAACTCCCTGGATTTCCCTACTCCAATAAAATTACATATCTGGTTAAAGAAAAGATATGTGTATAGGGGAGATATGTGCATTTTAAAAGAGGTATTCATCAAAATGGCTGGAATTTTTAATTAATGGAATTCGTGGGCCTAACTTAGGGAACTGGTTGTTCACAGTTCAATGCATTTTCCTGAAGAAATAATATTATACATGGCAGCTCCATTTCTAGGTCAGTCTACAAAAGCAAAAATGAGAAACAATCAAAACTACATCCTCTATACTTCCAGGCTCTGCCACTTAACCTGCCAACAAACCCTAAGGATCCTGGTCCTTGTTGTCCATCTCTGTTTCCTACTAGTGAAAGATACTGTGCAAGGGACTGATGATGTAATGATGAAAACAAAACAATTTCTTACCCACAAAGAGCTTATATTCTATTTCTAGGGAGAGGTTATAACAGGTACACAAACATGTAGCCCATGAATTTTTTTTGGCTTGTTTTATTTTTTAAAAACTGTACTTTTTTTTGGTGGGGCAATGAGAGTTAAGTGACTTTCCCAGGGTCACACAGCTAGTAAGTGTCAAATGTCTGAGGCTGGACTTGAACTCAGGTCCTCCTGAATCTAGGGCCAGTGCTCTATCCACTGTGCCACCTAGCTGCCCCTGTAGCCCATGAATTGAACTTGACCCCAGGGGTTTAGATAAGGACTTCATAAGGGGATTTCATTTATAAAAGACCCTTAAGATAGTTTTATAGTGGGGCTTTGGTATATGCATATCTGAACACTTTTACTAGCTTAAGGAATATACAGCATTTTATCTTACAACTTTCTTTAGACAAACTAATGTGACTTTGATTTCAAATTAATCCTTTACATTTTTTTAAAAGCCAGTATCATAAAAGTCTTACTCACTGCTTTTGAAAAATCCAGACAACCCACTCCACGTTCAAAAGTTCCAAGCCCAATAACCTGCAGCGTAGCCAGACTGACTGAGTCCCAAACTCTGACATGGGGTTGTAGAGGCTAAAAAGGAAAGTGACAATTGTAAGGAAGATGTCTAAAGTAGACAATGAAAACCAAAAATTTACTTAGATTAATATCAAGACCACAACAGTCACGTAAAAACAATTTAAGTGGGATGCTACAAAACTTTCAGTAATCATTTAAAGGAAATAAAATAACTAATGAACTATTTATAAATAAATATACAACCAATTCCAGCTTAATTGAGAATTTCAATTAGGTCAAAGTATTTAAACTGGACCACTCACCCTGCCATCTTTATCCACACCAGCTATCTGTCCAGTTGCAATCCTAATTTTGTCAGGATGTACAGCAAGGCTAAAAACAAAACAACAACAAAACATACCCACACAAAAACCCCACATTATTAAGAATATTAGTAGAGGTAGCATCCCCAAAACTAAAAATCTATTTTTGTATCAACATCTTCCAAACAGATGGTATTTTCTAGTTTTGGTAATTATTCATTCAGACAATTATTTTATTTTAAATATTAAAAATGATTAGCATATCAACATCTTGCACATATCAAATGTCCAACAAATGTTTAGGTGAAATGAAAAAAAATTGATTTCATTATCTGCTTTTTTAGCCTATGAAAACAAAAGAAATGTAAATATGTCATATCAGAATCCTCTTCTGCATTTCTTTCTTCTTTTTTGCAGGGCAATGAGAATTAAGTGACTTGCCCAGGGTCACACAGCTAGTAAGTATCAAGTGTCTGAGGCCAGATTTGAACTCAGGTCCTCTTGAATCCAGAGCTGGAGCTTTATCCACCACACCACCCAGCTGCACCCCTCTTCTGTTTCTTTTTTTTTTCAATTTATTTTTGCCAGGCAATGAGGGTTAAGTGACTTGCCCAAGGTCACACAGCTAGTAAATGTCAAGTGTCTGAGGCCAGATTTGAACTCAGGTCCTCCTGAATTCAGGGCCGGTGCTCTATCCACTGCGCCACCTAGCTGCCCCCTTCTGTGTTTCTTAAATTGCACCAATGCTATGTATCAAATGAACACAAAATGCTTTTTTGAAAAAGAAATTTTAAAAATATTTCAAGAAACTAATGAATGTTTGCAATATTTTAAATATTATATATAGTTACTGAGAAAAACTTGATAATGTAAAGCTATTATTATTATATGATATCTTGTATAAGATTATACCAACTAACATTGTCTTACAATAGCTTGTCAAACTCCACCCTGACATCATGAAAGCTTGATGTGATATTTGCCTTTTAGCCTGTTAATAGAGACCAACTTCATCTCCCTCAGCCAGTCCTCTTCCAAACTGTATACTTTTTCTCATCTCTCCATTTGCCTAGGGACATATCTCTCTCATAGTTCTTACTGCATAAATTGTCCTCTGTAAAGCAATTTCATGCAAAAATATACTTTTATGGAACCAATTAACAACATTAGGTGGGGTTTGCCAGGAGATAAAGACATAATGATTAGAATGGGAGTAGATACAGGAATAGAAAGATTAGATAAATTTGTAATGAACATTCAATAACATTGAATATTAAAACATGATAAGATTCAGGTAAATAAGCAAACAGGTCACTGGAATTTAATTTTATGAATACAGTGAATAGTAATGGTGACTCAAATATAGGCAACATGCCTAAAAAAGGATCTCTAAAAAGAAAATATTAGTGTGTGTGTGTGTGTGTGTGTGTGTGTGTATGAGTACAATGGAAAAACATGCAAAATTATATAATTCAGGTTTGGTGAAATAGTTTGGCTGTATTTGGACCAATATGATAATACTGCAATACATTTATCACCACATAAGAGAATCTCAAATGTGTGCATTTTACCACTGTTTGGACAGCTTGCTACTTGTGATATTCCACATCTCCCCTCCCCCAAAAGAATAAACTAAAATTCCAAACTACATAGAATGGCATTTTAATAAAAACATGTTAACTAACAACTACCTCTAGATGATTGTTCAGAAGTAGGCCGTTAGTGTTGGTAAAGCAGGTATGATATATCACAAAGAAAAGTGTCAGGAAAAATAAAATATCTACATAAATAGGTACTGCTTAATTAATTTTTGCTGGCGTTCTCTTTTCTTTGGAATTCTGTAGTTCTAGTAATCAAAATTCCTTAAGAATTTCCTACATTTCCCCAATGAATCTAGACCTTGTTTGAGAGAATAATCTACAATAATCCTCAAACTTCAAAAACAATACCAAAAAACCCTACTATATAAGAAGAGGAAACAGTCAAAAAATAAATACCAACCATTTTACACAGTCTGTATGACTCAGGTAATGTCGCTGGGTTCTTTCCTCATAATTAAACAAAACTACTACTGAAGCTATAAAATATACTATTTCCCCAGTAGGAAGAAGGTAAACATTGGCTCGACAGTCTTTTCCCCGATAACCATATCTTGAAAAAAAAGGTCAAGGTTTTTAATAGATGTAGTTGTGAAATATTACTGATCTTCCCTTAAAAGTACTTCTAAGCCTATCTTTGTTTCATTTTTACTGTGTGGCAATTTTAGAATTAACATTTTTTCTTCATGAGAGAATGGGCCAAAAAGCAACATAGTATAAAGTGACATTGGCCTGAGCAGCAGGAGGTCTAGATTGTATTCTGGGCTCTGTTCCTTCACTGTGTGACAGGGGATTAGCATTTTAACCTCTTTGGTCTGCTTTTTCCTCATCTATAAATAAGGAGGTTGGATTAAATGATTTCCAAATTTCCTTTTAGTACTAAATATTTGTGATCTGTTTGTATATATGAATGCTAACATTTTCAGAGTTAAGAAGATCTCTTTGTAGGGTAAGAGTTCTAAGGGATTTATATGTTTTTAAAAATGCAGATTGTGCCATCTGACTGATGAAATTAGGTTTACTTTATCAGCAGTAAAGGGATATATTCTTGTTCTTGCCAAAAGGTGCCAAGGCTCTGGGTATAATGTGAACTTAGGAATGCTTAGCTTTGAGCAGTTGCAGGTATCTTCCTGTATCTGACAAGGGATGCAAAAATAGGTTTCTGGAAAGATTTGTCATTCCTTGGTGCTCAGAAACAACATATCTGGAAGGACAGAAATCAAACATACTAGCATTAAGTGGACTGGATAGGTACATACAATCTCAGTCTCTACCATGATACCTGAGAAGCAATGGGACTGTATTTAGATTTCTGCCTAAGAGAAATAGGGTTTCATTCGGCTAGGGAACATGCTAACAAAGACCTGACATTTCACAAATGGTAGAGATAATAGAAAACTTATTGACCACATTACAATAAAAATGAAGAAAACGATACCAGGAAGTGAGAATGCAGTTGAGATTAATGTACTTTGGCATAAACTTTTCAGAACTATAGTGTGAAGTGATATTAAGTTTGATGGATTTAAGTGATTTCTAACAAAAATTAAAATATCTGATATTTAAGTAGCATTTTAAAGTTTACAAAGTAATTTACATGTATTATTTCATTTGAGCCTCACAAAAACCTAGTAAAATAGGCACTTTAGGCATTATCTTTGTTTTGCAGATAAGGAAAATGAGGCTTAGAGCAGTTAAGTATCATAATAAGAATCTGAATCCACACAAAACTAGTTAAGTGTCACAATGGGAATCTGAATGTAGTTGCTCTGACTCCAAACTCAGTGCTCTTTCCATTCAAGTTTCTCAAAGTATCTTCCGGATTGTAGTTAGTGATCTAAGAGTGGTTTTTTACATTTTAAAATGATGTTTTATTGTATTAAAATTGTGAAAAACAGGTGGGCTAGATTTGGCTCTCAGGACTTTGCCCATCTTTGCAACTGACCATCACCCCCTCCCCCCCGCCCCACCCCGGGCAATGAGGGTTAAGTGACTTGCCCAGGGTCACACAGCTAGTAAAGTGTCAAGTGTCTGAAGCCAGATTTGTACTCAGGCCCTCCTGAATCCAGGGCCAGTGCTTTATTCACTGCGCCACCTAGCTGCCCCCACCATTCACTCTTTAAGAAGAATTTTTTTAAAAAAAAAGGAAAGCAAACAAATCTGCATGGTAATATAGTAGGATACGCCCACTCCAGTTTAAGCTTCTCAGGTGGCAGTTCAGTTCGGATGTCATCATAGCTGTTGACATCAGAAGGAATAAACATTGTAATTGGCCGGCCTCTCATGAACATTTTGATATATTCTCCTTCTGTTGGGGGGAAAAAAAAAGGGCAAAAATGAAATCAAATATACTTGCCAAACAATCAGCTGAAATGGAAAAACATGAATTGTTAATGTAAAGAGAGATAATATAAAACAAAGATAGCTATTTTTGAGTTTGCTTTTTCTTCATTAAATATAAATTAATGATGCAGAGAACATAATAATATTAAAGGGTGGAAACCACTATAAAACATAAGAAAATATTTCTATTATGAAAATGTAAGGAAACTGCTTAAATTAATCACAAGATTAAGGAGAGACTAAAAAGAAATTACAAAAGTAAAAACAATTAATGGTTTTAAAAAAACACAGCAAAGAGAAAACCTAGAACATATGGTTACTATGGGGGAAAAGTACAGCATCAGGAACTATAATAAAGTACAACTCAAGCTAAAAATCAGAAACCAAAGGGATTCTTGGGAAAGAACTTAGCTCCACAATACCATTACTAGGTTTATATCACAAAGACATCCCTCCAAAAGAGAAAAATACCTATTTGTATAAAACTATAGCAGCTCTTTTTGTGGTGGCTAAGAATTAGAAATCAAAGGACTGCTCATCAATTGGGGAATGACTAAAACAAGCTGTGATATATGATGGTGATGGAATATTATTGTACTACAAGAAATGACAAGCAGGATGATTTCAGAAAGGCCTGGAAAGAGTTGTATGAGCAGAACCAAGAGAATGCTGTGCTGAGTGACAGCAATACTGTTTGATGAAGAACTGTGAATGACTTAACTAATCTCAGCAATTCAATGATCCAAGACAGTCCCAAAAGACTAATGATGAAGTATACTATCCACCTCCAAAGAAAGAACTGATATTGATGGAATGAAGACTGAAGCACGCTATTTTTTTACTTTAATTTTTTCTATTATTCAAGTTTTCTTATACAAAATGACTAAGATGGTAATGTTTTACATGATAGCACATGCATATGCTATATCTGACTGCCTGACCCCTGGGGAGGGGGGAGAGGAGGGAGAGAAAATTTGGAACTAAAAACTTTAAATAAAAATGTCTATTATTATTATTATTTTTAAAAAGCATTTAGCTCCACTGGTTTAAAGAATGCCAACTTTCTGAAGAGGGTCAGTATTATATCTAAGATAACTAATCCAGAATTTCTCAAAGTACAGTTGAGGACTCTTGGGGGTCTCTGAGACCTTTTCATGGGGTATTTGAAGGCAAAACTATTTTCATAATATTAAGATGTTATTTGCCTATTAAAATGTTTCTGGTTTCCAAATACATATCTGTGTGAGGCCAAATTTCCTTCATATACTTCAACCAAAACATATTGCAACAGACTGAATGCAGAAGCAGATATAAAAACCCAGCTGCTTTCTATTAAGCCAGACATTAAAGAGATTTGCAAAAATATGTGAAACAATGCCACTCTTCTCACTACATTTTTTTGCTTTTTGAAAAGTTATTTTATCATTTATGTTTAACACATAAGTTTGTCATTGCTATTTTAAATGAATTCATATTTTTAAAATGTCTTTTAATTTCTAATGTGGTAAATACTGATAGACATAGCCCACATAAACAAAAGCTCTTTGGATCGTCAATAATTTTTCTGAATGTAAAGAGGTCGTCCCAAGACCAAAATTTTAAGAGGTGATGATCAATTCCCGGGCAGCATGTTTGGCACTGGTAAAAGATTTAAAAAAAGAAAGAAACCATTCCTTTCCTCAAGGAGTTTACTCTATTTGGAGAAACAACACGTATACATACAAATGTAGACAACATATATTTTTGTGTGTGTATATGTGTGTGTGTGTGTGTGTATATATATATATATATATATATATATATATATATATATATATATATATATATGAAGGGGAGGGGTAATGGGGGAGTGCTAGGATCTAGGAGACCAAAAAAGGTTTCATGTAGGAGGGAGCATTTGAGCTGAGCTGTGAAAGAATCCAGGGATTCTAGGATACCAGCGAGCATTTTAAGCCAGTACAATGGGCAAAGCGAGCTGGAATGCTCTGGGTGAGGCTGGAAACAATTTCCAAAGCCAAACACAGTGATTTCCATTTTATCATAGAAGCAACAGGAAGCCACTGGATCTTACAGAGTAAGGGAGGGACATGGTTAAGACCTGTCTTTTAAGAGTATCACTTTCGCAGTAGTCTAGAGCGGGGCTTCTTATACTCTTTCCACCCATGACCCCTTTTTGCTCAAGAAATTTTTATAAGTCCCCACAGTTTGAGAAACTTTGGTGTAGACGATATATTGGAGAAGGAAGAAACTTCAGCCAGGTAGTTCACTTAGGAATCTATTGCAATAGTCCAGGCAAGAGGTGTGGCCTGAACTAAGATGGTAGCTATATAAATGGAGAGAATAAGGCAGATGTGAGAGATGTTCTGAGTGCATAACTGACAAGATTTGGTGAATGAAGTGACATGTGGGATGAAGAAAATGAGGAGTCGAGGATGACTCCTTGTTTTCCAAGGATATTGGTATTCAGGACAGAAATAGGGAAGTTTAGAAGATGGATGGGGGTTTGGGTGAAAGCAAGAGAAAATGTGGTCTATTTTGGAGATGTTAAATTTGAGATGCCTATGGGATAACCAATTGGAAATGTTTAATAGGCAGTTGGTTATGTGGGACTGAATTCCAGGGGACAAACTAGCATTAGTGTTGCTACTTAAGGGCTTTTTAATTGAAGTGTTATGCTATCATATTGGCAATGACCTGATGAACTCATTCCTAACCATTGTCACCTAATAAAGAAAAAATTAGAAGGAAATGGATACCATAAGCATAAGCTCTAGAAAAACAGGGGCTGAAGTTGGAACATTTGGGAAATCAAGGATGGTACCAGAGTGATGAAAACTGGGTGAAGGTGTAGAGAGGAGCGCTTGAGGAAGGTAAGTGACAGGAATATGAAGACACGTATTCTACTCCATAATTTTGCTTAGGACCAACTCTATATTTAAACATTGAATAAAGTATTTTACTAAAACTGCCAAGTCACTACCAATAACCAGTAACTTACACATTCATTCGTTGGCACTGGAAGTACAGAATAAATATGGGGTTGGGGGTAAACATTAAGAACACCAAATTATTTTCATTAATTACTCAAAAAGCAATAAATGAATAAACTGCCTTAGTATTTGTTCTAGACACTGAGAATACAAAGACAAAAATGGATCAGTCTCTGTTCTCAAAGAGCTTATGTCCTAACAGAGAAGATACGGATAAATATGTAAAAATAAGTACACAACAGTCTGGGAGAAAAGGCAGATCAGGAAAGACCCAATGGAGGAAAACAGTTGTGCTTGTTATAGCAGGAAAAGTTCAAAGTTATTTTTATTACTACTTCTCACGGGGTCTTTGACTCTAGGGTTAGATCTAATAACAGACCAAGGATCTCCTACACCAACGCTTTAAACCATGTTCTGCCTTTATTACTTCTGAAGCCAAGAGTGGGTTCTGTTTCCTGAAGCTTTTCTAAACAATTGGACTTTGATGTTTACCAGCCTTATCGATTATCTCTACTCCCTTTCATATCCCTGTATCTTTTGCCAGAAAAATTTTTATAACTAATTTTTTCCTCTTTGAATGTACTGTTCAGAGTCCAGCAAGGGTCCCTAACGACTTCAGGAGTGAACACTTTTCTAGACTTCTTTTCAAGCTACAAAAACCTTTTCCTGTCTTTTTCCCTGGTTAAAGACTAAACGACAGGATCACTTAAAAAAAATCATTCTTCAAACCAAGCCTAGAAGGAAGATATCTATTTGTACATCTGATCAGAAAAGGAGGAAACAGAAAGTAATGAATAACAGGAATAAGAGGGTATGTATAGGTCTTTAGGATGCAGGATATCATTTGGGGAAATGGGAAAAAAAGAAAGAAAAGAGAAATACGAATGACAAATTTTGTTATAATAAATTTCAACAGACAATCTCAGTTTTTTGTTTTGATAAAGGCTATTGTCAAAGAGATAGCATGGTATGGTGAAAAAAGTTGGCACTTACAGGGATGAATCTGAGAAACGCTGAAGTGGAATTAAAAAAACCACTCTGGGGGGGCGGGGGTGGTTAGGTGGCGCAGTGGATAAAGCACTGGCGCTGGATTCAGGAGTTCCTGAGTTCAAATCCGGTCTTAGACACTTGACACTTATTGGCTGTGTCACCCTAGGCAAGTCACTTAACCCCCATTGACCCGCAAAAAACACTCTGAGGTAAGTCATTTAGCCCCCTTGGGACTCAGTATGTCCATCTGTAAAATGGGAAGGTTGCCTCTTCCAGCTCCAGGTGAATAATCCTACCATTCATTGTATGGGTTGGACTAGCTAGCATCTCCACTGGTTGGGTTTCTTTTATACAAAGGTGTTTGACATAATGAAATCTGAGTTATAACATGAACTGGAGTGAGGTTATGATCACTCCAGAGTCTTTCACTTTGCAAATGACCTCAAAAGACACTGTTGTGTAACATGTACTAAGAAATCAAGTTTTACCAAGCTTTGGCTTGTATACATACATACATATAAAAATGAATTTCTTAAGTTATGGGTAACTATGGCAGCAGTGAGATAAATGAAGCTTATATCTAAAGTATTAGCTGAAGAGAAGAATGACATTATATTTTAATTAAAAAATTCTGATGAGTCCCAGTAGATGAGATTTTTTTAAAATAACTTTTGGGGGGGGGCGGGCAATGAGGGTTAAGTGACTTGCCCAGGGTCACACAGCTAGTAAATGTCAAGTGTCTGAGGCTGCATTTGAACTCAGGTCTTCCTGAATCCAGGGTCGGTGCTTTATCCACTGCGCCACCTAGCTGCCCCCTGAGATTTTTTTTTTAAAGCAATATTTGATAAATTCCAGTATGACAGATAATTTGGATAGTCTCTTTGAGTCTGTTATAATAGAATGTGACCTATTCTAATTCTTTTATTAGCTTCACTATCCCTTATTCTTTGCAGATACATATAGCATCATGAATCTAGAGCCAAAAGTCAATACTAGTTCAAGTTGCTTATTTTAGAGATGAGGAAAGGGGCTGAGAGAAGTGACTTGTCCATGGTGTTCAACAGGAAAGCTCTGCACAATTTTCATCATATCCCTGGTTAATGGTGGGTCTTTCTGCAAGTTGCTATTCCTTTGGGTTTTGTCTACAGGTTGTCTTTAACTCTCCTTTCTCTTGAATTCTGTTCTTCTCAATGCTGTTTGAAAAAGCTTCAGCAATATTAAATACTTATTAATCTGAGCAATGATTTTTCTAAGATCATTAATTAATATAAAGGAGAAGTGTCTTCAGTCACTTTCCCTGTCCCCTGCTGGGATGTTAAGTGAAAATTATTGTCTCTGTAAACTATCTCTTCCCTAGAGAGATTAAATGAATTTTATCCACGGCATTTACATTTCTCAATTCACAAAGGAACTATCTTTCCCCTTACCAATGTAATTTAATAGAGGAAGGAAAGTTGTTAGCAAGATTCAAAACTATTTTAAATATATATATATGTATACATATATATATATATATATATATATGTATGTGTATATGTAACAATTACTGACTTGGAAGGGTTAACTATTTTTCTTACTTAAACTGGAAAAAAAATCAAGACAGGAAAGGGAGATATGATCTTTAACACATTTTCATCGCATTATAGACTAGTTATACAAACAGCACAGAAAAAAAAGACAAATATTATGCACAAAAATAAGCTAAAGCGTGCATACGTACATGCTTCCAAGTTGGACCTACATGCGTCAATTAAATTTGCAAAGTCACTCAGGCAGAAAAGTTACTGAAGTACAAAACTTGCTTAAGCTGCCATGAAGAATGAACATTGTACATTTCAGAATTTATAGACAGTCTACTATCTTTTTGGTGAGAACAATCCAGAAATAACTAATAGCCACAGGATAGGCAACTTGTTAATACAAAAAAAGAAAAAAGGAAGAAGTATTTTGCTTTATTTCATCAATCTTTGATTTTGAAGAGATTGGCAGTTATCTATTACAAAGCTGGAAAGACAGGAAAATGAGGTCCTGATAGACAGGAAGTCTTATTAATATCTTTTAAATGGCTTTTCTAGGCATTTTTTTAAAAGAAAAAAAAATGCAAGCTGAAATCTTCTGGGCCCTGTGGCCCTTCTCCAATGTCATAGGATGGAATTTCAAATTCCATAGAAATAGACTGTCATTTTCAAAGTGGATTCAAATGATGCCACTAAGAATACTATTTCTACTAATCAAGGAAGAAGAGGTCAGGGAATGTACAGGGTGGGCCAAAAATCACAATGTTTTAATAACTTTGAAAATTATTTTTTCTTTATTTTTTACCATTTATAAGATTTGAATTTTGACATGTAATGTCAATTCATTTTCTATACATACTGTATATGATGCTATGGTATTATAAATTAAAAACAAAAAATAAAGGAGTTATTAAATATTGAAACCCCTTCATGACTTTTGGCCCACCCTGTACATGAAAAGCCAAATAAAAGATTCAGAAAATAATTAATTTAGAAAGCTACCAGCAGAATAGCTTATTCTTACCTTGGCTGTTTTTTTCACGAGTTGACATTTTTGCTGGTTATGAAACACAAATAACATATCTTTAAGCTTTAAAAAAAAACAACCACCACCAAAAAAACCTTCCCTTTTCTGACAATTACAACCTATAACCAAACATCTAAATAAATACATAATATTCAGAAAGAAGGTTTTTAATAAAGTACTGAAAATGATTTCAATGTTTTTCTTCAAATTATTAACAAATCCAAACAAATTTATTATTTTAAAAAACTCTCCAAAAATCAATCGATCTACATTTTAGAAAGGTTATTTTTATTTACCTTGATTGATGACAACATCTTTATGCCTAAAAATAGAAAATAAAAATACATATTTACTAAAACATTAAAACTTCATATCTGTTTATAACATCAGAAGGTAGAAGTATTACAGTAGGTTAAGAAATAAAATACCTAATCAATTTATAAGATAGAAAGCAAGTATTATTTAAGTCTGAACACAGAGGAAGTTTAAATGATAACTGATCTAGAAAATTATATAATTAAACTTTTAAATGAAAGACTTTAATATTGGGTTGATTTAATATACACTAACATACAATTATGTAAGGTTTCCTATTGGCTACAAAAATGTATAAGTAGTTTTTCTCAATAAAATAACATTAGAATTCATAATAGATGAACTCTTTAATAATGCAAGAGAAACATTTAAGAGCAAGAACAAGCTTTTAATTTGCCTGGAGATAAGCATATCTCTAAATTTGTTAGAATTCCTATAGGTACAGTAAGATATGAAAAACACAGAATATGAAAATTTTAAGTTATAGGTATTAAATATGTAAATAAAAAGTAAGATATTGGTAGAACAAAGGCAATACAAAGGATAGATATATCCCTAATATTCTAGGTGAAATGAATGAGTTCCAGAAAACAAGTAGACTTCCATAAAGACTGAATTTAGCTTTCCATTTCTGTTGTTACACACATATGAAAGAATAAGAAAATTTGAGAGTATCAGGGAAGAGTGGCCATCTAGTCTAATCCATACCCAAAAGAAGATTACAGGAACATATACAGAGTCTAAGAGGGGGCAGCTAGGTGGTACAGTGGATAAAGCACCAGCCCTGGATTCAGGAGGACCTGAGTTCAAATCCGGCCTCAGACACTTGACACTAGCTGTGTGACCCTGGGCAAGTCACTTAACCCTCATTGCCCTGGAAAAAAAAGAGAGAGAGAGTCTAAGAGACCCTCTTGTCTAACCCTTCAGTTGACAGAGGCTCACAAAGATTAAGCAACTTGCTCAAAGTCACATGGATTTAAGAGTCATAGGTGGGAACTGAAGCTGGGTCCTCTGACTGCAGATCTCATGCTTTTCTCACTGTTATAACATAGCCAACAAATAAGGATCCAGACTCTGCTTAAAGACATGCCTCCAGCCACTATCTCCTTGACCTCAGTCTTAAATCACAAAGTGGCCTTATATACTTTACCAGGGTCCTTTCACTTATTTTCAATCTCTCCCTCTCTACTGGCTTCTTTCTTACTACCTACAACAAATTTGGCATTCAGAGCTCTTTATAACCCAACCCCCTCCTACCTTTCCAGTTTTCTTACACCTAACTTCATGAAATGAATTCTTCTATCCAGTGTCATACAAGATACTCTATTTCTGGGCTCCAGGCATCCTCTGGCTGTCCCCCATGCCTAGAATGTTCTCCCTCCTGATTTCCCTGGTTTCCTTTTAAAAACAACTAAAATATCATTTTCTACAGGAAGCCTTTCCCATCCCCTCTTAATTTTTCCAGTGCTTCCTACTTATCCTGTATATAACTTGTCTATATATATTTGTTTACATGCTGTTACCCCCATTAGATTGTGGGTTCATTGAGGACAGGGACTGTTCTTTGCCTCTTTTTTATATCCTCAATGGAATGTTACCTGGGCTGAATCCCTTAAACTGATTCAGTAATAAAAATTCCTTGGGTATGATTTTTACACTGCATCTAAATTAAAGCTAATGACACATATATACATATTCAGCCCACATCTCTTCCACTCCTTCAAAGTTAGAAAGGAAGAAGGGCCTACTTTAATGTCTACATGTTGTTTTATGCGATAGTGAATGTGCAGTGGCAACTCAGCATATTTCAATACTTCCACAAGTCCATGACCTCCCTGGTCTGTGACATTCTCTTCCATCCACCCATTGCTTCTCATGTTGTATGATTCCTTTTTATGCTTTCCCATTAGCCCTTTATAGAGCACCAGGGCCATTAGATACCTACTGATTTTTGGTTACCAGGGCCACCCTGAATATTTCTTTTACAACACAGGGCTTTTCTGAATTAGCTTGTGGTTTTCTTTGTGTAGGGAACTCCTGGTAAAGAATCTCCTTCCCTCAGTGCAGCTTAGTCTGCCTTTTATCACCTTGAAGGGTTGGCTGGGAATTGAAGTACTGAAGGGAAGTAAGGAGCCAAGTGACCTGTCCAGGGGAATTCCTAACACTGAAACTAGCTCCCTCTTCAGGCTATCTCCAAGTTCACTCAAAATAAGCTCATCACACTTGAATGTAATGCGGGGCTTTGATTTATATATAAAGGATACATGCCCAAAGTATTTCAACAGTATACTTTGTATCTCAAGATGCCAACCCAACCCTCCCAGCACCCAGGTTTGTGCCAAAGGGTTGTGAAGCAGGAGACCATGTGAGGATCTGGCTCCAGCTACAAATTGTGTGACCTGAGGCAAGTCATTTCATGTCTCTGAGCATCACTTGCCTCAACTATAAAATGAGTCAAGTTAGATGGAAAGATCTCTCATCCCTCCAGCTTTATGACACAAAACCAAAATGTTGAAAAATGATTAGCTTTCAAAGGATTCATTTTAAAAGATTTGCACTTAAAGCAAAAATTTTTATGGAAGACAATGCAATACTTACTTGTCTGCATTTTTAATAACTTTTGATATTAATTTTGATGTCGAGGCTACCTGCAATAGCTTGATACGACTATCATCTGAATTCTCCCATGTACCAGATGATTTTTCAGCTGGAGATGGTCGTTTTATGCTTTAAAAAATTAAAAATTGTTTTAAGTTAAACTTTTGAAGAACAGTGATATGATAGCTTAAATAGCAGAGCACAGAAGCAGGAATAAAATTTCCTTAAAGCTGATCCAGAAAACAGAAATAAGGATTAGTTGGAAAGTTATGACTGGATGAGTACAATTTAACAAGGCAAGTGCAAAACTGTTTACATTCTACTATGATTTTGAAGATTTCCTAAGGACAACATTAATATTTTGTTGAAGAATCATACATTGATAAGGAATGGGGATGGGGACTTGAACTGTGTTTTCATAGGCACATGCAATTCCCAGGTGAGAAAACTACTTCTTCTTCTTCTTCTTTTTTTTGCAGGGCAATGAAAATTAAGTGACTTGCCCAGGGTCACATAGCTTGTAAGTGTCAAGTGTCTGAGGCTGGATTTGAACTCAGGTCCTCCTGAATCCAGGGCCAGTGCTTTATCCACTGCGCCACCTAGCTGCCTCCAAGAAAACTACTTCTACCAATACAGGTTGGCAACTTCTCTGCAACTTGCATTCTCAGAGAACTGCCCTGAGCACTGAGAGTTTAAGTGACTTGCCCAGAATCACAGAGATAGTATGTGTCAGAGAAAAGACTAGAATCCAGGTCTTCCTTGCTTCAAGGCTAACCATCTACCCATTATGGCATAAGTGGCTCCAATACACTTGATCTGTTTCTTTAAATCAAATCCAAGTGAGAATTTTAAGAGAAGGCAATAAATTTTGCAGAAATCCTCCTCAAATATAAATATACATACATATATGTATATACATATATTTCATATTACTTGTGGATATATTAAAACTGCTTTTTAGTAATCATTGGATAGTAATGAGGCAGCAATTGCAGGAGGCACCCATTTCCTATTAAAACAGCTTTATTTCAACTCATAAATAAGAGCAGCAAGTGAAGATTCCAAAATATAAACCACTACATTAAGCTCTACAGCACAATTATCATCATTACATTACAGGAAATTAACCAAAAAAATTATTACAGGTTGTTTTATATATAGCATATTATAACTAAAAAAAAAAAAAAGTTTCCCCCAAAGTGGCCTGGAAGTGACATTTAGTCAATAACTTGAGCTACAAATTTGCAACTGCATTGCTAACAGCCTGTAACTCATCCAGTCTTAAATCCTTTTTGCAAGAGCACATTCAAATAACAATGAGTGAATAGCAAGTATGTTTCCATGAGACCTTTAGAAGCTGAAAAAGAGTCTGGGGACAAAGAGTGTTAAATCAAATCAGAAAATTGCCAAGATTCTAAAAAGCAACTTCTTCCCTTTGTATATCACAATGTCTATCCATCACCTCTGTTGATAATACTCCAGAAAGCTCTTTCTATGAGATTAGGCAGGACAATGACACACTGCCAAAATGGCCTAAGAATCTGTGTGACAAGAAGACAAAGCATTTGGAAAGGGGTAAGCATGCATCAGTCAAGTGAATGAAAAGTGCTATGTTCTTCCAGATTTTCTATTAGAACAGTGATTTAGTAATCAAATAAAAAAGGAAGATTGGATCTTTTGGAAGTGTTTGTAGTGTTACCTTATTAAAACCCTAGCTGGTTTTAAGAATTACTTTACATATCTCTAAGCTTTCCGAAGCATAGATATATTTACACTGAATGAAAGTTAAAAGTATCTCCCCTTCAAAAAAAATTAAAATATTTGTCTTTTTATTAATAAAGGTGAACCTGCCTACATGATTCTCAGCATGAAACGCCAAAGAAGTCAGTCAACATACACTTGGCATGCAGATTTAAATCCTGATTTTTTTTTCCCTACCTCAAAGAAGTGTTAATTATTATAGGTATATATATAAGAAGCCCTCAAGAAAATTTTCAGAAAGAGAGAGAACAAGTGAAATGGATCAACTTCAGCAACCAAGCAAGAACTTAGAGAGCATCCCCCAAACAGAAGGGGAATTTGTTAAAAAAAGGTATCTGCAAGTTGTAATGATACCAAATTATGGTGAGGATTATACACAGTAATTTTCTATTGATGACATTAAAATGGTCATAAATATTGGCATATTATCCAATTTAAATGCAAGAAGATTCTGGCTTTGATTTTAGAGAATATTATATTGGCTTTACTTTATCAAATTAAATAGGAAACTATACCAATTTTTAGACTAAATAAAAGGTGTGCATAAATCTTTATATCCTAATACTGTTGCTGTGATAAAGTTACAGCAAGAGAAAAGGAAAAGTCAAGTTCTTTGAAATCTGTAGGTTGCCAACCTTTCCCCATGACACTGAATTTAGGTATCATTACAACAATTCCCTCTCTCTGCACTGGGGTCAGTGAAAACCTTTTGGTGGGAGGAGAGCTCTTGCTTTCTTGAGTTTGTCTGTGTGTTTGGAGAGGCTGTGAAGAGGGCTGGGGAGAAGGTGATGCTCGAATGTGTGGACTTTGATCGTTAGAATGAGAATCCTCTTTTTTTTCTTTCTGTCCTTGTGGTTTTTCTTTCTTTTTCTCTGTACTGCTGTAAAATAAAGTATAATATGCAACAAGCGTTTAAACAAATAAGCAGGGAACTTAACTAACAAGTGAAAGAAAATGTATGAATATTACACAAGACAAGTAATAAATAATGATTCACGTTCTTTTTGCCCAATAATGTTTTTCTAAAGGCTAAGTCAGCCTCTTATTCCAACTTAAATATCATCACAAACACAGTTACAGTTATACCATCACCCAAGAAGTCATAACTAACAATCCTTAGAAAGGAAAGGCTATCTGTGCACAGATACCCTGGTGGGCTTCTAAGTGTGCATCTTCCTGGCCCTTGTCACACATGCACAAAGTAGTACGGGGCAAATTGGGTGCTTATACAGTGACTGAAAAGAGGGTCTGCTTTCTTTTGGGGCACCTGAGGCTTTCTGTCCTAACTTTTTCAAAGATATGCCAGGGAAATTCAGCTATCAAATGTGAAAACCTAGTAAAAACATTCATAGCTACATGACAAATATCCACTATTACTTTTCTTTTTTTTTTTAGTGAGGCAATCCCAATTGGGATTAAGTGACTTGCCCAGGGTCACACAGCTAATAAGTGTTAAGTGTTAAGTGTCTGAGGCTGGATTTGAACTCAGGTACTCCTGACTCCAGGGCCGGTGCTCTATCCACTGCGCCACCCTATTACTTTTCATTATGGTACTTATTTAATGCTTATATTGCCATTCTGACCATTACATTTTTATTTTAGACTGGCTTTCTGCTAGCTTACTAATATTTAACCTTGCTGAAAATATGTGACATAATCTATAGTTCAACATTTCAAATTCTAGCTAAACTTCAGAATTTTCTAAAGTTGAGTTAAAAACCCACCTTTCGATTTTGATTTTTAACTTTTTCTGATTATAATTGCCTTGACTGTGTGGTTTCAGACCTTTTTTGATTGTTCACCCCATCAGTAAAAAAATATTTTGAGCATGTATTCCAAATATATTTATAAATTATGTATTACCATACTATTATGTACATTATAAAACTTACATAAACAGAAATTTTAAAAGTACCAAAGGTAAAATAACATTTGATCTTATTGAAGTTTATTGAGTGGTAAGAGTGTCATGGCCAGATTTATGCTTTAGGAAAGTCATTTTGACACCTGTGTGTAGAATGGATTGAAAGCACAAAAAATTCCTGAGGCAAGAAGACCAATTAGTAGATTATTTCAACAGTCTAGGTGAGAGGGTATGAACTAGGGTGGTAGCTATGTGAGCAGAGAGAAGGATACAGAAGCAAGAGAAGTCATAGAGATTGAAATTACAAGACCTGGCAAATGACTGTACATGTGGCGTGAGGGTAAGTGAAGATAGTAAGTCAAAGATGACACTGAGGTTATAAAACTGGTTGACTGGAAGGATGGTGATCTCTTTCTTGGAAAAGGGATAGTTATAGAGGTAAAGATAATATAATGACGTTAGTGATATGCCTGCTCATCCTATGGATTCACTCTGTCCCTCTCAAAACAAAAAAGGGGGAGGCAGGACTCTTATTTGTCATGGAATGGAAGTATACATTGGCACTTCCCAATGGTATTTGCTCTCACGTTACTGTGAGTATCTGAGGAAGAGGATAAGTTACAACTGCCCTGTGGGGCCAATGGCCAGCTAAATCAATCAACTAGCATTTATTAAGGGGCGACTATGTGCTAAGTACTGTGCTAACAGCTAGTGATAAAAAGAAAGCTAATGGGAAAGACAACATATAACTATTGTACAAGTAAAATATAAACAGAATAACTTGGGGGTAGTCTCAGAGGGAAGATGCTAGGATTAAGGAGAACTAGGAAAGGCTCCTTGAAGAAGTGGGACCTTAGCTGAGACTTAAAGGAAGCCAGTGAAGTTTGGGGATGAAGAGGGAGAGCATTCCAGGCATGGAGCAAATGCCTGAGAAAATGCTGGGAGTCAGGAGATGGAGTGTCTTCTGTAAGGAATAAGAAGGCCAGTGTTCCTGTTTCCTGTTCAGAGTACAAGGAAAATAAGATGTAAGAATACTGCAAAGGCTGGAAGGGCCTTTAAAAGTGAGACAGAGGAGTTCATATGTGACCCTGGAGATAACAGGAAGCCACTGGGAATTTATTGATTAGGGGAGTGATACGGTCAGAGGAAAATCAGTCTGACCACTGGTGAAGGCCCTCATCACTTCATACCTGGATTATTGCAACTCTCTGTTGGTGGGTCTGCCTGCCTTAAGTCCCTCCCCACTCCAGTCCATCCATCTCTATTCAGCCACCAAAGTGATTTTCTTAAAATGCTGGTCTGACTAGGGCATTCCCATACTAAAACCCTACAAAACTCAAGGAGCTTGTATCACCTCCTGGATCAGATACAAAATTGGTGGTCGGTTCTTAGTAAAGGAAAAGTTTTATTTACCAGAATGCACTAACATCAGGCTATTATAGTTAAGTGAATTTTCCATTTAACAAACTGTTAATGAAAAAAGAAAATTTTGTTTCAAAATTTATTAAAAATCTAAGATATATTGGTTAACTGTTTTTAAGCTTTAAAATGTTTAAAGCAAGAACATAACTGAATCTCTCTTGGTCAACAATAGATCTTATTAAACCTTGGTTTCACTAATATGAATAGCAATGTTCATTATAATTTAGATGTAAAAAGTAAGACTGGTTTCAATTTGGACTGACAGCATAACCCAGAAACATGTTTTTTTAAGTGAAACAGAAAATTTTCTGACTTATCTTATGATATTTCTTTTTTGCTTAGAAGTCGTACTCAATAAAGTTGATTTGTTAGAAGTTCTACTTAGATTAGGTTAATTAAACTTCTACCATATGAAAATTCAGTAATAATCTGGGGACACTTAAAAAAATAACATTCTTCAATGATAGGGGCTTGGCAGACTAAACACAAAGCATTAAATTCTACTTTACTATTTAGATCTATATTTTTGCTTTATCAGTTTTTCTGCTAATAAAGTAAGTAAAGTTTTTCAGACGCAATAACTTCCTAATGTTATACTAGATCTATCTTCTCTTCTCTGTTCTGATCTATTTGGCAAAGGAATATAACCTATACTGAAAACAAGACATGAACATTAAGGTAATTTATTTTGTCTCCAAAGTAATACAGTTCACCAGTACCAGAAAGCTAGAATATTTCCCTCTTTCTTTAGCTTCTTCTTCAATAGTGCTCTGTGGCAAGCAGATGTAAGGGCACATATTGGTTATTTGATAATGTCATGATATCATTGGCTAGGAACTACACAGATGGGAAAAATACTGTAAACAACATTACCAGAATAATAAGTGAGGGCAATTATCAAATTAAATAAGAATAATCAGAGTAAGATAAAGATTAAAAACTATAGAAATAGTTACATTTTCAGACTATTTTGAAAGTATCATTTTTTTCCCAAACATGACATTTATTTTGCAATCCCAGCCAAAGATCCGGTACTTTTAATACTTCTTTCCTACCTCATTAAGATGCTCAAGATTTTATTTCTATGGAAAACATTATTATATTATAATTTATATATTAGAAAAAAGTAACTGAAATCATACATTAACATCAGATTAGTCAAATTATCTTAAAAAAAAAGAAAACAAGGAATTAGGCTGCTTGGTGGCTTTAGTTAGAATCAAAAGCTTCCCTCCATTTCATTAATTCAGCATGCTTACCAAATGAGTAATTGGGTGAGAATCCCCTACAATCATAAATCAAGTGTTGAAAAAGAATATTTCATTTGGAATCCACTATGAATTTCTAGGAGGAAGCTGTGGTGACAATGGCAGCTCATTTTTGATAGATACCTTTTAGCTGCAGATGAAAAGGTTTTTCTTGATATGGATGTAGAGGTGCCATGGTTTGTCTTTCTGCTTCTACTACTGCCGTTGCTTAGACAGGACATAGAAATGGCTTCCCGAATGCCTGGCTGACCTAAAAAAGATTTAAAGAAAGCATCATATCAAACTTTTAAAATATTCACCACCAGAAGAGAATTGTAAAAGTACCTACTGAGATACGATCAGGTTTTATTTCCTCTTCATGTACAGCACATACGGAATTATGATTAAAACTCCACTAAGTAAAAGGACTGGGGATGCTGAATCAGGAAAAGAAAGTGGGGAAGGAAGACAGCGAGCTACATTGAAGTATTTGAAAGGCTGTTATATGGAGGAGGAATTGGATTTCTATCTTTTCTTTTCTTTTTTTTTTTTTTGGTATCATAGGCAAATTTAGACTTGATATAAGGGATGTGAAGACTCTGAAAGGGATACCTTTGGAGCTAATGAGTTCTTTCTTCATTGGGGCATCTGCTGTAGTGGTAATTCTTCAGGCATGGGTTGGACTAGATGGCCACAGAGATCCTTTTTAATCCTGAAATTCTGTGATTTGGTTCCAATCAAAATTGCTATTTAGAGATTTAAAAACAACAGCTACTACTACAACGACCAGAATACCACATGAGTTTTTTATTTTAAGGAAATATCTACCTAGTTTTCTTCTTTACTTTAGCTTAAAGCAATGCTCCAGTAGAAAAAGATGATCTGGGGCAGCGAGGAGGTGCAGTGGATAAAGCAAGACCCTGGAATCAGAAGGATCTGAGTTCAAAACTGGCCTCAGACACTTGACACTTACTAGCTGTCTGACCCTGGGCAAGTCACTTAACCCTCATGGGCCACCCCCACACTCCCTCCCAAAAAAAAAAAAAGAAAGAAAAAGATGATCTACAAAAGACTTCAGTAACTAAATCAAATAACATAGTTATTACAGAAAAAGAATTAAAATATTAGAGAAAACATCATAAAATTAAATTAACTTTTGGGTCAGTTTTGGTTCTCTTTTTTGTTCCCTTCTAACACATCAGCAAGACCTTTTGATTTCTTTTCCCCCTTCAATGTCTTTCAGAACTACCCTTTCTGCTACCTCAGTCCAGAATCCAAAGTACTTCATGCTTAGATTTCTCCAAGCCTTGTTCTCACCTATACATAGGTATTAAAAGAAACCTTCCTTAAAGAAGAAATAAAGATTTCAGAGCTAGAAGAGACCTCATAGGCTGTCTAATCCAAATACTTGAAAACGAATTCTTATCACAATACACCTAATGGGTGGCTATCTAATTTATGCTAGAATATTTCTGATGAGGGGTAACCCACCACTTCCTGAACCAGCATATTTCACTATTAGGTAGTTCTAATACTTGGAAAGTTTTCTCTTACATAAAGCGATTTCCACTTGATTTTGGCTGTTCTCCTGTGGATGTTCTCTAATTTATCAATGCCCACAATAATCCAGATGTGGTATGACCAAGGCAGAGTACAGAGGGACTTCATTGGCCCAGTTTAAGACTATATTAGGATTCTTTGGCTGTCAAAGCACTGTTGACTCATATGGAGCAAATGATACATGAAAAATTCCCAGATTTATTTCAAATAGGTATCTCACTTGTTACTTATGTAGTTGACTTTTAAACATCTGAATATAAGACTTTAAATTCCTATCAATAATTTCATCATAGAGATCAAGCTGAATGTTTTAGCTTGTCAAGATCTTTTTGACCTGCAGATTAACATACCTAGCATGATTTTTACAGACCCATTCTACTTTTATATGTATCCTGTTACCTGACCTTGCTTATTTATATCTTCTGTAACCAGTTTTTGAAAATCTAAGATCTTTATGAATAACATTGTTCTTTTCAGACAACTCTAGTTTTTCTTCCTCATCAGAATTATTTTTCTTTGTCTGAAATATTATTCTTTTTTGTTTGTTTTTTTGCAGGGCAATGAGGGTTAAGTGACTTGCCCAGGGTCACACAGCTAGGAAGTGTCAAATGTATGAGGTTGGATTTGAACTCAGGTCCTCCTGAATCCAGGGCCGGTGCTTTATCCATTGTGCCACCTAGCTGCCCCTGAAATTTTATTCTTGATAATTTGACACCCTCTCTGAGCTCACTTCTCGTGATAGGATGAATATTTACCAAAATTTCCCTAATGCAGCTTCTCCCCGCCACCCGCCATCCGTCACAATATGGGGAGGGGTTCAGCACCCCCCCTTTCATAATCCCAGGGATGTTTTCCCTAAATAAGAATCAAAGCTCTCCCTGGATCAGGTCCCCAGTTTATGTAGCTTCCTGGTCATTCAAGGGCATAAAAAGCCCCGGCAATAGGCAGTTGGGGCCCCTCAGTGTTGGATTTCTGAAGATGCTATGAGTAAACACATCCTCCTCTGATGACCAGATGCTTTTCCATATGGAGAAAAAGAGGACTGCAGTGAAAGAAGTTAAATGCCACTGTACTGTCATTACATTTCTGTATTAGGGCAAATTAAACCCTGCTTTGTTAACTGTTCAATGATTTGTGAGTGCCTTCTATTATCCCAACATCAAACCCGAATCAAGAGTACTGGCATTATACCTGTTTCCACAATATCCTACGCCCCCCGCCCTCTTGAAACCTTTCCCCAAATCTAGAATATATGTCAAGCTACCCCCAGCTTCCTCTCCTCTATCACAAAACAGAAGATGGAATTTTTTTCATCTCTCCAATCTTCATCATTTCTACTCTATCAACCAGTTGTTTCTTGTTGGCGAATCTGACTAAAAATACTTCCCCTTGTTGATTGCTCTATCTTTTGAAGGATGAAACCATCATAAAGCAAGCCAAGAAATTACCATCTGCTAAACCAATGACAAAAGCCACTTCTGTTTCTTCCCATCATTACATCTAAATTTTCTCCACCATGCCTTCCTCTCACCTAATTCCTGGATATTCTCACATGACTATAATCTTTATGTACAATGCTCCCCAGTCCCTGTTACTTATGAATAAAGGATAGCTAATTGAGGTCCATAGTTCAGTCATTCGTCTCACCCCAAATCTTATGCATACTTATGAGGTCAAATTTGCTATGGTCTTGTGTTAGAACCTCTAATCCATCTTATTTTTTTGCCAATATAGCATGCGTTTGTGTATGGTCATTTGGGGCTAGGGCTTTACTACTTCCTCTTTTCTTGAATTCTGAACCATATTAATATTTAGGTGATCCAAATGCCAGTCTTCTTACATTGCGGCAATTTTCTTTCATATGTAGCTTGGCAGATATGCCTAGGCAGTTTTTTCCCTACCTCTGCCCCCATTTCCCACCCCATTCTAGTTTAAAGACCCTTTCATTAGACACCCAAGAGAACAGGCAAACACATTTTTACCAGGCTTTGTTAGGTATACTATATTCCTGGACAGGAACCTTTTATTCCTATATTTTAAGGTACAGCTTGTTAAGTCCAAATGGCATTTTTAGACCAACTTGATCCTTTCTCAGCTCTTTACTTTCCAAATCTGTTTTTCTCTTCTGAATTCCTTAATCCTTAATAATGAGCAGTGAAGAATGATCAACTATGTTATGAACCTCAATTTTTCACCCTAGTTTTCTAATCTTTGCCAATACTTTCTAGGCTTCCTCTGGCAATATAATTTGTATCTAGGTGAATCGCCATAACTGGGCAGTAGTCATCAGGTTTGTCAAATAATGGGAAGTTCTCAAACCCTTAAATACATACACATACCTCCCCCCAAAACACAAATACACAGTAGACATATATACCGACCTATCTCTCTGTTTATCTAACAGGATGAAAAACCATTCAAGGAATGCTTCTATTCTTCATATTATCAGGGATAATGAATGTGTACACATATGCGCACGTGCACATACACACACAAGAGGAAGACAACAGATCTCTCTGCATTATCAGGCTAACAACCAGCTGCCTCAGTACCTCTCAAGGAGTCACCAAACACTAATATTCTTCCCTTCTTTTAATTTTTACTATGTGTAACCTTTTTTTAAAAAATTCTTCTTTTTATGGAGATGGGAATATTGTAACACATAATTGTCCCTAATAATCTGATGTACAGAAGCATTCCTTGAGTGGTTTTTCATTCTATTGGATACTGTACTCAAGAATATTCCTAAGCTTTCTATTTTCTATCATGTCACATCTAAAACAGTAAGCAAGGTATCAGAGTACTTCCCTAGCTCACCACATTCCCCTTCTACTTCAGGCCTGTTAATCTATTTTTCTCCCTTCTACCAACAAATTCTTATCTTTATATTTATACCAAGTCTTTTGCCTGGAATGATCTCATCACTATATCTAATTCATTTCTCTCAGCTTTTAAAAACTAAAACCAATAATTACACACTACAGAAACATGTACTCCTTCCACTCTAAGCTTCTGTTTTTTTTCATGTTAAAGCCTCTTGACGTCATCATCTCCTACTCTTTCCTCCTCTCCCCCAGTCTCTGATAATGAAGTGGCCTTTTTTCCGGTTAAGGTTAGTTCCTCTATGCATGCTCTTGATGCCATACCCTCTAATCTTCTGTAACAGATTGCTCCCTCAATCAACACCCTCCTATCCTTAATCTTAACCCAATCAACTGATTCCTTCCCTGGTGTCTTCAAACATGCCCAAATCTCCCTCACCCTTAAAAAAAAACAAAACCCTCACTAAATGGTGGTTATGGTAGGACGCAAATGATAATACCCCCATCTCCAGACACTTAGTCATCTTATATTTATTTAATCACTGAGAAACAACATGTCAAATCTCAGTTTTTGCCTCTGGTTAACTATAGTGTATGCTCTGTCATTTCTCAAGTGTCCTTTGTGATGCTTCCCATCTTTGGCTTGCTAGCTATTTCCTGGTTCAAGTACTTGACTTCCATCTTCAGGAGAACAATTTGATTCATCTAAGTTTATATGATCGTGTACCAGTGGTCTGTCTTCACACACACAGTGCCTTTGGACAAGATTCTCGAATTACATTCATTTGGTCACCCCCCAAGGGGTCCTAATGGGCTTTCCAGGCACCAGCTGTGATACAATCTGTCTTCCTGGCAGTCAACAACAGCCAAAAGTGCTTTAGCCCTTTCCCCCTTTTTCACAATACAGGTAATTTTATTTGGCACTGACTAAATTTTCAACTAGTAGCATGAGCATATGGTACTAATGTTTCACTGCTGTCAAAAAGGAAGCATTTTCTATCAGAGAAAATAATTTTTAAAAATTACATGGCTAACAATTTAAAAATTACTAAGGAAACCAACTACCACCCAGTCAAGTGGCCTAGCATGTTGTGCTTAGGAGAAACTTCTAACCCAACTAATAAAAATAATGATAGGTAACATTTATATAACACCCTCTTTACAATTATGATCTCATTTGCTCCTCACAACAACCCTAGCTAGAAGGTACTATTATTATCATTTCCATTTTACAGGTGAGAAAACCAAGGCAAAGAGAGGTCAAGTACTTTGCCCAGGGTCAGATAGCTAGGAAATATCTGAGGCTGGATCTGAACTCAGGTTTTCCTGACTTGAGGCCCAGCACACTATCCATTATGCCACCCAGCCTTTAAGTTTCCAGCACACTGAAAAACAGTACATAACACAGATAAGAAAAGAGAAATAATTAAGTTTGTTTCTGATTTTTTTCATCAATAGGATGAATGGTGCTACTATAAGATGACAGAGCCTTACAATCCCAATACATAGCTGATCACATGCATTTAGAGAGATCTAAGGTCAAATCATACTGCATACAATAATTACCTAGTAAAAGCCTGACATAATAGTGGGCTTGTACCTTAATATCCAAATCACAAAGGGCTATTTTAAAAGTTCTGCCACTGAAACTTATAAATAAGGATGCTATAACTATAGAAGAAAAGAAGAGCATTAAAAAAATTCCTTGAGTATATTTTTATTTTAAATTCTTTACATCATTTACAAATCCCCCCTCCTCAAGCTCCCAACTGTGCCAGAAATGGATTAATATAATTGGGAAATGTTTGACCAAATAAAAATACATCAAAACATAGATAAATGTGAATTTGTGGTTTCTTTAGTAAATATAGGGCCAACAGACATTTGTTTCCATTTGAATTCAACACAGCTTCTTTGCATAATTACCGAAATGTAAATAACCCATGACAGGATAAATGGAACAATACAAATTACAATTTACCTGGATTCAAAAGTTCACACTAAATTAAAATAGAGAAAAAAAAGCCTTACTTATTCTTAGTTGGGCAAAAAAAAAATTCTACAAATAATTTCTTAATTTTAAAGTGTTTTGTGAAGTTCTAAAATTAAAACTTAATATATATTATATAGCTTTGCTTACAATGCTTATTCCAAATCTTCATTACACACATATATTGTCTAATGTCATTTCCAATACTTATTCTATTTTTAAACTTACAAACAAATGCCAAGAGCGGACAGTCATTAAACATTTTTTTCTTGTCACTTTCTATAGTGGTCTATATATAGACAAGTTCCATGATAATGGAGTCTAGGGTTGCCAATGATAACATTAATGGAATTCTGTACATGATTACAAGAATTACTTTTGAAATTCCTATATCAATTCAGGAAAGATAACTCAGAGGGGTACATTTTTTTTTCTACCAAAAGAAAATGTCGCTATTAAATACTTCAATGGATCTATGATTTCATTTGGAATATTTCCTATGATAATGTAAATGGCAATTTAGCTGTGCCCCCTCATAGTGTGACTTCTGTCTATGTTCTCTCCTCAACCTGCCACAGAGAGTCCACCTAATGTGCTGGGGATCTTCTCATAGCACCCTTGACAACATACAGAGACCAATGTAACATGGGTTTTCTGGCCTCACTCTTGCTATGTGACCAGCCCATCTTTTCCAGAAAATGAACTGTTTATCTTAATTTATAAGAGCTTTAAATTCTTTTCTATAATCTTTTACTAATCCATGTTAAAGACAAAATGATCAAGGCACGGGTTTCAAGTAAATAGAGGGACTCAGAATTCACAAACACCACTAGGCCACTGTCCTCACATAATATCATGTTACATGAATTGGAGTCAGAGAGTTTTCAAAACATGGGGTTAATTTTTTAAATGTTAGATGTTCTACAATGATAACTGCCAATACAATATTCAACATTTCAAGAAATATTAAATGTCTACTATGTACAAAACACTAATGTAGGCATTAAAGATGAAAGAACAAAAATAAGACAGTTCTTAGACTGCTTATATTTTGGTGAAGAGATCTAAGAGATAAATACGAGTTAACTGGGAGGAGGAACAAAGTACTAATAACTAAGTGGAATGGGCAAAGTTTGGGGTAGGACTCAGCCCTTGACCTGAGCCTTTATTGATAGATGCCAATTATCACCAAATTATTATCTCATGTTTTCCCCTTCTCTACATTTACACAGCCATCACCCAAGTTCAAATAGGTATTGTTTAGTTCTCATACTAGCAGTTTTCTAACTTTTTGGTCTCAAGACCCCTTTATATTCTTAAAAATTATTGAGGATGCCAAAGAGCTTTTGTTTATGTGGATTACATGCAATGATGTGCTCATAATTTTTAACAAGTGGCTCTTTGGGGAGGGAGGGGAATACATACATTTTTATGTTTAAGTTTAATCTATACTATTAACATTTTCTCTATCACTTTCTTAAGTACAGACAATCATCAAAACAATAAGTCAAACCCTGATTTGTAGCATTTCTAAGGTGGTGAAGGTAGTGGGCTCTATACCAATTTTTAAGGTGTAAATGCTCATACAACTGGCTTTCACAAGTCAGTTTAACCTAGTGCCAGCATACCTTTGGTTATATCTATCAACATTTACAGTACTGGAAATGGATCTTAATATTATCACAAAAACAGTTTTGAACTTTAAAATTTTCTGGAAAAGGGGCTCCTGGACAATTTGAGAGTAGCTGTTCTAGACAATTTTTATAGCCTCATAATTGGTCTGCCTTCTTTAAGACTCTCCTCTTTCTACAACCCATCTACCACACGGCTACCAAACTGATATTCCAAAAGCACAGGTTTGATCAAATCATTCTCCAGCTCAAAAGGCTCCAGGGGCTTCCTTCTTACAAGTCCTTTCCACTCTGATTCCAGCCTGTCTTTCCAGGTTTACTGAAGATGACTCTCCCGAATACCTTCCCACATTCCAGATACACTGTTCTACTTGCGATCCCCATTCCATTTCCTACCTATCATTTGCTCAGGCTATCTCCCATCCCTAGAATACATACCTTTTTTTTTTTTTTTAAAGTGAGGCAATTGGGGTTAAGTGACTTGCCCAGGATCACATAGCTATTAAGTGTCTGAGGCCGGATTGGAACTCAGGTACTCCTGACTCCAGGGCCAGTGCTCTACCCACTGCACCACCTAGCTGCCCCCCACACTCCCTTTTCACCTTTGGAAATTATCTACTATGCAATGTAATTCTTTTGTATTTTAATTTTCTGTGTATATGTTATTTTCTTCCAGTAGCATATTAAGATCCTTGGTGGCAGACTGTCTCACTTTTTCCTTTGTTAAGTATCACAGGAGACATTTAGGGGCATGAATGAATGGAAATTAAAGGGAAGGAAGGGAAAGAAGGAAGGAAATGAGCATTTATTAAGTGCCTGTTGTGTGCTAGGCACCACATTTTTTACAAATATTATTTCACCTATCCTCAAAACAACTCTGGGAGGTAAGCACTATCATTTCCCCCATTTTGCAGTAGAGGAAACTGAAGCAGACAGAGGTCAAGTGACTTGCTCAGGGTCACAGCTTATAAGTGTTAGAGGCTAGATGTGAACTCATGTTTTCTTGACTCTAGGTCCAGTGCTTTAGCCAGCACACCAACTAAATGTCAGACAGAAACGAGGAGGTAGTACATTGCAGACTTGATGCCCTTTACAAATACATGAAAACAGTAAAGAAAACACTGTGATTTCAGAACAGGTAGCAATTCTGAGATTTCCTTGACCTACCCCTCAAGGCCTATTGCTTACATATTCACATCCATCAATTTCTTGGTTAACCCAGTAATTTTTTTATTGTATATTTCTAGCCGTACTATGTTGTGTGCAATTCTCATTTCTACTGTAGTAATTCAACCACTGTTTGATTTTGACATTATCACTCTTTCTACGATATTCTGTATATTTGTTATTTTATTTGTTTCCTTCTCATTCTTTTTTTGAAAGCATTTAAAATTCCTAGTTTGAGTTACTTGCTTAAAAAAATCTATGTGTAAATTATATTTTAGCTTTGATTGACAAGCGTAAATATTCAAATATATGAATGAGCATGAGAAAATTAAAAAAACAAGAATGTTTTATAAATCAAAGCAAACAGAAAATGACTGTACTTGTGTTTGTAATTTATATTATCACTGATTATTAATCTCATGCCACAGATGAATATATAGTCTTTAATGTCCCCAAACTGTCCTTGTTTTCCTCATCTTTTTTAACCTTAATTAAGGATTTAACAAATGTATTGTTAGTTTTGCATTTGGTAGCTAGGTGGAGGGACAGAGAGGTGGCACAGTGGAGAGAGCACTATGCCTGGAATCAGAAATCTGACCTCAGACATTTACTAGCTGTGCTACCCTAGGTAATTCACTTAACCTTGTTTGCCTCAATTTCTCATCTGTAAAATGAGCTGGAGAAGGAAATGGCAAACCAATTCAGTATCTTTTTTCAAAAAACCTTAATGGACAGTTGGTCCATGGAGTCATGAAGAGTCAGACATGAATGACTGAATAACAACAGCAAAGTTAGGTGGAATAGTGGATAGAGTGCTGAACCTGGAGTTAGATTTGAGTGCAAAAATATGTCTCAGACATTTACTAGCTGTGTGATCTTGGGTACCTCTCTTAACCTCCATCTGCTTCAGTTTCCTTATCTATAAAATGAAGATAATTGCACATATCTCCTAGGCCTGTTGTGGGAATAAGATGAGATAATTGTTGTAAAGTGCTTTGTCAACTTTAAAGTGCATTATAAATCCTAGTTATATAGTAACTGATATAACTTTTTTTTTTTTTGCGGGGCAATGAGGGTTAAGTGACTTGCCCAGGGTCACACAGCTAGTAAGTGTCAAGTGTCTGAAACCAAATTTGAACTCAGGTCCTCCTGAATCCAAGGCCCATGCTTTATCCACTGCGCCACCTAGCTGCTTCCTGATATAACATTCTTTTGGCTCTGTTTTCTTTGATTGTGTAGTTCTTATAAGATCCTACTTGCTTTTGCGATTTTCTTAAATGTTGATTCTTATTTAACATTCAAATATGGCAGGGAATGGTGGTGCATGTCTATAATACCGGCTAAGGCTGCTGGGTAATTTGAGTTTAGGAGTTCTAAATTGTAGTAGTGGCTAAAGCCAATCACGTAACCACATTAAGTCCAGCATAAATACGGTGAGCCCCAAGGAGCAGAGGGCTGCCTAAGAAAGAGTAAACTGGCCCAGGCTGGAAAAACAGAGCAAGTCAAATATTCCATGCTGATCAGTATAGGATGGACCACATGAATGTGTATTTCTAGCTTGGGAAAGATAGGGAGATCCAATACCAAAATTAAAAAAAAAAATTAAAATGTACAATTTATCCATTTAAAGACATTTATTACAATGCAATAACATTTATTAAGCATGTACTATGTGCCAGGCATTGTGCAAATATATGCTAAAGATACAAATAAAAAAAAAAGAGAGAAAAGACAGTCCCTCTATTATTGTCTAATGATCTGACAATCTAAATGTCTTTAAATGAGCTTATAATGAAGAATGTTACAATCAAATGGGAGAAGACAACACACCAAAGGAAGCTAAAATGGGAAGAGACAGTACTTGGCATGGGGACCCGATGATTCTGAAGTGGAATCTAAAGCAAGTAAATGATGGGAAATAAAGGGTTATCTGGGCATCTGAGCCCTCTCTATATGTAGGCTTTGTGAGGAGTTTTTTGCCCCACTCTCTAGTGCTCCCATCAGGAGCTAGAGACTAATGAGGGTTCTGATGAAGTGTAAGTACCAAAGTTTAAGCATTTTCTGAGATGATAAATTTCCTTGTGATGGGCTTTTTTTGGGGGTGGGGGGAAGGTAGCTTATGGGAAATGAATCTTAGGATGCCTTGCATTGGTTCTTTTATCATTGCTTTGTATCTGGTTCTTTCACTGTTTTAGTTGTTCTTTGGTCTTTTAACTGAATTGGTAAGAAAAGCAAGATATATGTAAGAAAGAAGTTTCATTTACAATCCTCTTTTTTTGGTACTACTATGATTAAAAAAATGTCCATTTTATTTGGTGTTTGTTTAGTTCAATAATAAAAATTAATTGAATGGCCACTTTTCTGTGTGTGTGTGTTAAGAAAAAGTATAGTTTTTCTTTCTGATTTTGATAAACAGCTGGCTCCTTTCAAAAGTCTCATTTTGTCATTTTAACTAGAAATTCCTACTTTATTAGCAGAAGAGAATAAGGAAAAAAGGCAACCTGTCATAGTGGGAAGAATGCTAAATTTTGAGCCTAGGACTCAGGTTCAAATTCTAGCTCTTCTACTTATTATTTTTGTGATGCTGGGCAAATCACTGAACCTCTCTGGGACCTTAGTTTTCTCATCTCGCTAACTGAGTAGGTTGGCTCTAAATCTACAACTTTATAATAGCTATTTGCCCACTTCTCTCACTGTTGATAAAGTCAAAACAATCTCATTTCCTACTCAGACATGCCTGTGATGATGTCTTTTGCTGCTGTCTGAAGATAGTATAGGACAGGCCTTGAAAGGGCTTGGAATATCTGCTGCTCATGTGTAGGTTAATTATTGCTAAGCTTGTCAGACAAGACCATTTAAAAAAAATCTTTGTTATAAACTGACTCAGCACCTAGTATTACAAATTTTGAATTGGTAATAAGGTTCAGTATGTTTATCTAACTCCCAATATATAAAACCTTGAATAAGTTTAAGATTTAAAAAACCCCCAAACAATATAACCTCAAAATGAACTTTTATTGATACCTGACCTAAGTAGGAATATATTTTACATGTATAATTCCAATAATAGAAACAGTATTGAAATATAATAACCTATTTCAAAGGAAACCAGAATACAATGAAAAATGAAATATTCCTACTACTTAATTACCTTTACTTGAGACTGTTTTTTTCACAGATACCACATTATCTTCAGAGATTGTAAGACGCCTTAATACATCAGCCAAAGCTGCCTTCAGAACTGTGATTTCATCTTCTTGTTGCTGAACTCGCAACTCAAGGGCAGAGAGACGATCCTGGACATCAGAAGTACTTGTAGCAGAGATACTGTCATCTATTGAAATATTAAGAGAAAAAAAGGTAACTTTAAAATAATTTTCATAAGATTAAATTAAACAGAAATCATGAGAAAATACAGGTGGTAAATTAAAATTTGAAAATATGAAGAATAATACCTAAAATTTCATAGATTGATTCAATTCAATTTGTTCAAGTTGAGATTTATTTATTAACTTGATAAATAATATATCTTAATGTAACAACAAATTTCCCTGATCAAACTTTCCCTAGAATTAATGAATAATATACAGTATAGATATTCATAAATTGTTTCTGCTTCATCTCCAGAACATGTGACAGAAATTATTTTCAGAAAATGTGATAAAGATAGTAAACTTTCCAAAGCATCTTTGGCCACTGTAAGTTTTTTTTCAGCTATTACCATCCTCATATATGAAAATACACTGTGAAATGATTTGTAGATTGCTCAGTCTACTTCCACCTGGAATGAACTATTAGCCTATTTATATAGTTCCTACAAACCCAATGGCCAGAAAGCCCCGTGTTACACAAACTCTCCTTCTCCTTGTATGACTACCTTCTCCCCTCAGCATTCCCAGTACAAACCACATATACACAGACCTTCTTCCCCCTCCCCTCCCCTTTTTTGGCGAGACAGAGACACAGACAGACAGAGATATATATATGTGTGTGTGTGTGTGTGTGTGTGTGTGTGTGTGTGTGTGTGTGTGTGTGTGTGTGTGTGTGTGTGTGTATAGAGGAGAATGTAATTTAATTAATGCTGTATTCAAATACAAATTTGAATCAGACAAAGTTGAAACTGGAAGGGGTCTTAAGGATTATTTAGTCCAATCCCCTGATTTAATGAAAAGGAAACTGAGGCTTAGAGAAGTTATATGACTTTCCCAAGGTTATAGACTACTAAGTGGTGCTGCCATTAGCAGAGCTTTCTGAGTATTAGTCTAGTGCTTTTCTAAGTATGCCAGTTAGAAAACAGAAAAGAAAAACCTGTTCCTTAAATCTTGTTGGTCAAGCTAGTAAAGATATTATGACTGCCTATACCTTATTTAGCTAATCTATATTTAAAGAGAGTAATAATAGTTGGTCACATGTATGACTGCCTTGAAACATACAAAAATATCTTTTTTTTTGTAATACTGCCTCCCCCAGGAAGAATTTTATAAATTCTAAATATGTTATATGCCTAACATTGCATTATGTCTGCAATAACAAGAAAATGAATGCATTCCTTTATGCTTCCGTTAAGCTTGAATATAAGATAGAAATTATTAATCATTCAGAGGTTGCTAAAATACAATTTAATTAAACAAAGTATTTAATACTAGAATGCCTCTACTAACATCCTACTGCTTGTGATGTGTAAAGTTACTCTTCAAACTCATTTCAGCTTCACCACGACCCAGTGAGGTAAGCACTATTATTGTCACCATTTTACAGATGAAGAAACTGAGGTTTGGAGAGGTTAAATGACTGACCTATGGTCACATTTCTAGTAAATATCAGAGATGTAATTTGAACCTAGGTTTTCCTGACACTCAAACTCTCTCCACTACTCAGCACTGACCACTTGGAAGGAGCTGTTGGCGTCAGTTTGAAGAATGGCCTGGGATCAGGAAGATGACTATGAGGGCATTACAATAATCACAAAGCAAAGTGACAGAGGCCTGAACAAGCAGAGTGGAAGTGGGAACAGAAAGAAGGCTGATGTTTAGAGAGAAGTCATCAATCAACAAACATTAAGTTATTCCTATATGCTTACAACTGAAGCTTACAACTTCACTTAATTCTTAAATCCACCTAAGGCTCATGTCAAGACATCACCCCTGATGTCAGTGGTTGTCTTGAAAACAAAGGACAGGGGGCAGCTAGATGGTGCAATGGATAGAGCACCAGTCCTGGAGTCAGGAATACTGGTGCTGGGGATAAAAATTTAAAAATTCCTGCTCTATAACATTATAAAAACCAATAATTTTGAAAGACCAAAGAACTCTGATCAACCATATCTGAGGACAGATGATGAAGAATGCTACCCACAATGCTACCTACCTGACAAAGAAATGATGAGCCAAATATGCAGAATAAAATAGATATTTTTGGACATAGCTAATATCAGATTTTTTTCAAGGACACTATTAATTTTTTCTGGGGAGGAGGAAAAAAATTAGAATTTTAAAAAAGAAGTTAATTTTTTAAAAGTCCTACCCTCAAAAAAGCTTCCATTCCATACAGGGAGAGAACATGGAAACATATATTTATATTTTTATGTATACATAAAGTATACATGTAAACATACAGTTATCCCTTTTACGTCATGATTTTCCTCATCATGGTTTTGATATGATGCAGGTCAGCACAAGAAATTAAATGGGAAAATTTGGGGGAGTTTTGCAGAAGCCACAGATGACAAAGACCAGCAGACAACATAGAAAAAGTTTAGAAACTCAGAAATGCATAATAGTATTGTATAATATCAACATATTTTATCTTTTAATACATAAATATACACAATTTATTTTTAAAGTTAATTAAAAAATTTTTATTTTTAAAGTTAAATTATGACCAAATATTAAACCCAAATTTTACAATAAGATACTGTAAAAACCCCATAAAATAAAAAGAAAACAATTCAAACTTCTTTGGTATGAAGGAGGGCCAAAAAATTGTACACAGATTTTCCAGATCACAGTGATGCTGCTTCCCTAACCCCTGCAATGTGGAAGGGATAACTGTACTTATATACACCTATTTACTGTACCTGTGATTCCACTGTTACAGGAAACTCCCAATAGAAAATTACCTACTAATACAGATTCAGACCTTTCTTGCAATTCAGTCTGTAGGAGTTGGATGGGCACTGAAAGGCTAAGTGATTTGCTAAGAGTCCCACATTTAGTCTATGCTGGGAGCTGCGGGGTGTTCAGGGAGGGTAGCACTTCCGGTGTGAGCACTTTTCAGGGCTGCTTGTCCGCCTGTGGCACACACCTTCACCCAACTCTCTTACCTATGGCTCTAAGGAGCTGTAGCATGGACAATGGCCACAACCCAGTAAACTGTCTCAGCAGACGTCATGAACCAGGCTGAGGGTAACTAACACTCCTTAAACCTCTTGTTGAGTTAGACGGATGTCTAGCCCAAGCATGCAAAGACTTTCCCCCAGGGAGGATGAGAACAATTTGCTCCAATGGCCATGAAGGCAGCTGAAGCCGGTGTCATGGAGCTCTTAGAGCTTTGGTTAGGCACTGAACACACGGCATCCTGGGCTATCACCAACCATCTTGACTTTTGTCTTGCCACTGGACTTCAATGACTCGGGAAGAAAGACTGAAACTTACAACTTCACTTAATTCTTAAATCCACCTAAGGCTCATGTCAAGACATCACCCCTGATGTCAGTGGTTGTCTTGAAAACAAAGGACAGGGGGCAGCTAGATGGTGCAATGGATAGAGCACCAGTCCTGGAGTCAGGAGTACCTGAGTTCAAATCCCGCCTCAGACACTTAACACTTACTACTTGTGTGACCCTGGGCAAGTCACTTAACCCCAACTGCCTCACTAAAAAAAAAAAAAAAAAGAAAAGAAAAGAAAAAGAAAACAAAGGACAAACAACAACTAGAACACAGACAAGTCTTTCTGGCTCCAAGTACAGCTCTTAATCTACTATGTTATGCTTCTTCTTGCTCTTGACTATTTTTTCCCCTGTGCTTTGAATTTCATGTATGTATTGATAAAGAAAGGGCAAATAGAATCTCGTTTTGGAGGAACAGCAGTAAGGCATGTTGGGCTAAAACCTAAAACAGAACATGTGAAGAGAAGTAATAAGGCTAGACAGGTAAGCTTGGCCAAGTTGTGAAGGGCTTTATATGCCAAAGAGAAAAGTTAGTATTGAATCCTAAAAGTAACAGAGAGTCAATGAAGTATACTGGGCAAAAGAGTAACATGGTCATTACTGTGATTGAGGTAGATGAAACAATGATAACTGACAAGACAAGGAAGTTTAATTTTTATTTTTTCTATTTTCTCTGTAAAGAATAATGACTTTTAACTGGGAAATGACATAATGAAAATAACTAACATGAGAGTTGATACTCAAAACAGATAAAGAAATAGTAAAAGATCATCTAGATGCCACTGAGAAGTTCAGGTAACCTGGCCCAGATGAGCCATAGCCCCATGAACTGGAAGAACTAGCAAATGCCACTGCTGATATGTGAAAGATCATGGAAAATGAGACAGGTACCTACAAAATTGGAGAAGGACAAATGTCCCAATTTTCAAAATTAGGACAAGAATAGTCTACAAACTATAAGCCAGTGAGCTTGACTTTGATTGCTGGGAAAATTTTCAAAGTGTCATTCAAGAGATGGCTTGACCAACATCTAGAAGAAGAATGGTAATTACATAGTCCCCATGGCTTTATCAAGAATAGGTCATGCCATTGTAACGATTGGAATGACGCCACCTGCTGGAGACTTACTGTAGAAGAGTTCCACCCATGAAGCGAAGGTCTTTGAGGGCAAGACCAGGAGTCTCTTCTTTGGCATCAGGAAGTGACACGGGCTAGTGGGAGGAGGAAGGAAGAGACTGGCGCTCGGTCTCACTCTCTTTCCTGAGGACGCTGGTGGAGAGGGGAGCTAGAAATGTGCTTTCCCTTTAATAGATAGGAATCTAGGCCTTTTCTTCTCTCTTTACCAAACTCTTATTCTCCTTAATAAATGCTTAAAAGTCTAACTCTTGCTAAAGCTTATAATTTATTGGCGACCACTCATTAGATATTTTACACAGTTTAGCTAGAATTTTAGCCCTTAACACCATAAAGGGTGAAACCATAGGTAAATTAGGAGAGGAAGGACTAGTTTACCTCTCAGATCTATGGAGAGGAAAACAATTTATGTCCAAACAAGAGATAGAGAATATTATGAAATGCAAGATGGATGACTTTGATTACATTAAATTAAAAAGGTTTTGTACAAACAGAAGCAATGCAGCCAAAATTAGAAGGGAGGCAGAAAGCTGGGAAACAATTTTTACAGCCAGTATTTCTGATAAAGGCCTCATTTCTAAAATATAAAGGGAACTAAATCAAACTGATGAGAATGCAAATCATTCTCCAATTGAGAAATGGTCAAAGGATATGAACAGGCAGTTTTCAAATGAAAAAATCAAACTCTATTGCCATATGAAAAAATGTTCCAAATCACTACTGATTAGAGAAATGCAAATTAAAACAACTCTGAGGTACCACCTGATACCTATCAGATTGGCTTACATGACAAAAAAGGAAAATAATAACTGTTGGAGAAACTAAGGAAAATTTGGAACACTAATACTTGTTGGTGGAACTGTGAACTGATCCAACCATTCTGGAGAGCAATTTGGAACTATGGCCAAAGGGCTATAAAGCTGTGCATACCCTTTGACCCAGCAATACCACTATTAGGTCTTTTCCCCAAAGAGATCATAAAAAAGGGAAAAGGAACCATATGTACAAAAATATTTATAGCTGCTCTTTTTGTGGTAGCAAAGAATTGGAAATTGAGGGGATGCCCATCAATTGGGGAATGGCTAAACAAGTTGTGGTATATGAATGTAATAGAATACTATTGTGCTGTAAGAAATGATGAGCAGGAGGAGTTCAGAGAAACTTGGAAGGACTTGCATCAACTGATGATGAGTGAGATGAGAAGAACCAGGAGAACACTGTACACAGTAACAGCAACATTGTATGATGATCAACTGTGACAGACTTGGCTTTTCTCAGCAGTGCAATGATCCAAAACAATTTTCAAAGAACTCATGATAGAAAATGTTCTCCACATCCAGAAAAAAGAACTGTGGATTCTGAATGCAGATTGAACCATACTGTTTCTACTTTGGTTTTTTATCCCCTTTCTTTTTTGATGTTTTCCCCTTGTGCTCTGATTCTTCTTTCACAATATGACTAATGCAGAAATATGTTTAATGTGATTGTACATATATTACCTAGATCAGATTGCTTTCTGTCTTGGGAAGGGGGGAGGGAAGGAAGTGTGGGAGAAAAATTTGGAACTAAAAATCTTATGAAAACAAATGTTGAAAACTATCCTTACATGTAACTGGAAAATAATAAAACACTTTTATAAAAATAAAATAGGTCATGCCAAACTAACCTCATTTCTCTTTTTGACAGGATTACTAAACTAGGAGATGAAGGAAATGGTATGGATATAGTATACCTAGATTTTAGCAAAGTTTTTCATACTATTTTGTGGAGAAGGTGGAGAGATATGAATTGGATGATAATACAATCAGATGGATCCAGCATTGGGTGGATGGCTAGACTGAGAAAGTAGTGATTGGCCCTGTCTTTTTAAACATTCTTATTAATGACTTAGATGACATACATACAGCTTATGAAATGTGAAGGTGACACCACATGAGAGGAACCTCTAACAGTTCCAGGACTGAAAAGGATCTTGAAAGGTAACAGCAGTAGGCTAATTCTAAGGCTTCATCACCCAGCAATATAGCAAAGATAACAGGACTTGGAAATTGTCAGTGTCGCAAGGGCTAAAGAAAGATCAGAATCCTAAGACTGCTGGTGGAGCTGTGAACTGAGACAATCTTTCTCTAAAAAATCAGGTATTAATTCTTAACCTGGAACCTCTGAACTCTAAAAAAAAAAAATCAATATTCTCATAATTATGATACGATATAATTGGCTTCCTGGGTAATCCTATATATTTTGTGAATTTAAAAACCTTATTCTGAGAAGGGGTCCACAAGTTGCCAGACTGTCCAAAGGGGTCCATGACACAAAAAAGATTAAGAACCCCTTCTAGAGCAATGATTAAATTGTTATAAAGCAACAAAATGTACCATACCTTCTGATTCATCGGTTCCACTGCAAGACATATATTCCAAGGATTTCAAAGACAATTATAACCACCAAAGTATTTAAAATACAAATTAAAGCAATTTCCAGGTTCTACCTCACATGTATCAGACTGAAAAAGATAACAAAAGAGGAAAATGACAAATACTGGGAAAACAGGGACACTAATGCACTTTTGGTGGAGTTGTGAATTGGTCCATTTTGGAAAGTAATTTGGAAATGTGGCTCCAAAGTCACCAAATGTCTATACCCTTTAACCCAATGATACCACTATTATCCTATACTCCAAAGAAAGCAAAGAAAGAGGAAAAGGATTCATTTGTACAAAAATATCTGTGGCAGCTTTTTTCATAATGGCAAAAAATTGGAAGTGAGTTTTCACCTACTGGGAAATAGATAAATACATTAAGGTATACAAGTGTAATGGAATATCATTTTGCCATGAGAAAAAAATGGTCAAATGGGCATTTTCAGTTGAAACTGGGAATACCTGTAAGAATAGTGGAATAAACAAAACCAGGAGAACAATTTATAGTGATGAAATAACAATGAAAAATGACTCTGAATCAAGTCAGGCAACTGAAGCCAGGTAGAATAATGCAGTGTAAATAGATTTGTAGAGTTAGAACACTAGGTTAAGTCCCAACTCGGCCACTGAAACTGGACATAAGATTATGGATAATTCATTTTCAAGTCAAGTTAATAAGCATTTATTAAATGCAACCAGGTATTATGGTAAGCACTGGGGATACAAAGTGGGGGGGGGAGGAAAATAAAATTTAAAAAAAGTCCTTGTCATCAAGGAGTTCACAGTCCACAAACAAACAAACGACTTACAAATAAAATATATACAGGATAAACTGAAGATAATCAAGAGAGATGACACTAACATTTGCTGTTGTTGTTTCAGTCATATCTGACTTTCTGTGTGCCCATTTGGAGTTTTCTTGGCCAAATACTAGAGTGATCTGCTATTTCCTTCTTCAGCTCATTTTACAGATGGGAAAACTGAGGCAAACAGGGTTAAGTGACTTGTCTGGGGTCACACAGTTAGTAAGTGTCTGAGGTTACATTTGAACTCAGGTCTTTCCGACTCTAGGCGTGGCATTCTATCCACTGTGCCACCCAGCTGCCCTCACTAACATTAAGAGGGACCAGAAAAGGTTTCTTGTAGAAAATGGGATTTTAACTGGGACCTGAAGTGAGCCAGAGAAGCTAGGTAGCAGAGATATTGCAAAAAAGGATGCCAGGAATGAAGGACAGCCAGTGAAAATTCATGGTGTGGGGTTAGTGTTTTGTTCCAGGAACAGCAAAGAGGCCAATGCCACTGGGTCACAGAGTATGAGGATGTGAACATGGTATGTCAAGACTGGAAAGGTAGGAGGGGGAAAAGTTAAGAAGGATTTGGAAGTTAAACAGGATTTTATATTTGATCCTGGAGGCAATAGGGAATCACTAGTCTATTGAATAAGGGTGGTAACATAGTTAGACCTATGCTTTAGGAAGATCTATTTGACCACTGAATGAAGGATGGAATGGAGTGAGAAAGAACATGAGGCAGGGAGACCAACCAGTAAGCTATTTAAATAGTCCAGGTATGAGATGATAAGAGTTTGTACCAAGGTGTGGCAATGTCAGAGGAGAAGAGATATACAAGAGATGTTATAAAATTAGAATCCACAGGTCTTGGCAACACAGTGTGTGTGTGTGTGGGGGGGAGGGCAGGCTGTAGAGTTGAGGATGACACATTTTGAGCTCTGTTAAGTAGGATAATAGTGCTGACATGGTAATAAGGAAGTTAGGGGGAAAAAAGGGGAGGGCTTGGAGTTTTATACATGTTCAGTTTAAGATGTCTATGGAACATCTAGTTCAAGATGTCTAATAAGAGGTTAGGGCTGGATGAGTAGAACTGAGAATTGTCAGTTTATCTATGATTACTAAATCCATGTGTACTACCAACAAAATCACCTAGAAAAATAGTATGGAGGGAAGGGCACAAAATACAGCCTTGGGAGGTACCTACAGTTAAGAGGTTCAACTTAGATGAAAATCCAACAAAGCAGTCAGTTAATTACAAGAACCAGGATAGAATAATGTGAGGAAAATTCAGAAGAGGGTATCAAGGAAACAAAGGTGAGCAACGATGTCAAAAGTTACTGCTGACATATATAACATATTCAGTTGCTTGAGTTCTTAAGCAGGGGCTAGGGAGGAAGGAAGAGAATTTGGAATACAAAGTTTTAAAAATCGATGTTACAATTTGTTTTTACATGTAAGGTAGGGAAAATCCTAAATAAATAAATGAACGAACAAACAAACGAAGTTAAAAAAAAAAAGCTACTGCAAAGGTCAAGGAGGATAAGGATTGAGAAAAGTCCTCTGGCAGTTAAGGGATCATTAGTAACTTTGACAAGAGCAGTTTCATCAAATGTTGAGGTCAGAAGACAGACTGCAAAAGTAAGAGAAAGAGGAAAGGAAGTGGAGGTACCCCAGATGTCAAATACATTTTTATCTGTTTACACACCTCACTTTCCCTGCCTTCTCAAATAATTTCCTTTCCTAGGCAGCTACATGGATTAGTAGAGAAACGGCTGGACCTGTAGTCAAGAAGACCTGAGCTTGAATCCTGCTTCAAATACATACTAATTGTAATTCTAGCCAAGTTATTATGCTGAGTTACTGTGAAGTTCAAATAATATAACATGTAAAAGCAGTTTGCAAATCTTAATACTCTATAAAATATTAATTGTTATTGCTAATAATAATTCATTAAGCAATGTGCAAGCCATTAGGAATATAAAGACAAAGATAGAACAGTCTCTTAAAGAGAGACTGGGAAAAAAAAAGAGAGAGACTGGGGAAAGGGTAGTTTGGGGGGTGGGTAAGTTGCAATAAAGAAGTTGATAAAAATATATACAAACAAAACAAATTCAAATTAATTATGCGTTAGGAGAGCACTTACAACTGGTGGGGGGCAGGAATCAGGAAGGTGGCCTTTGAGGTCAGGAAAGCATTCCAAGCATGGAGGCCAACTTTAGCTGCCACTTGACACCACTCCCTGCCCTTTCCCCATTGTTGAGTTCTTGGGGAAGGGCCCCACACATCAGCCAATCCTCATTCTCCAAACTCTCTCTGCCAGGCAGCTTCTCCTTCCTCCCCAGCCCCCTTTTCAGATCCTCTTTTATGTTTTAATTTCCTTCACTATAATGTAAGTTCCTTGAGGGTTGTTGTTCAGTTGTTTTCAGGTGTGTCTGATTCTCTGTGACCTTATTTGGGGTTTTCTTGGCAAAGACACTGGAGTTACTGGCCATTTCTGTCTCAAGTTCATTTTACAGATTTTTTTGTTTATATGATTTATATGTTTATATGATATATGTTTATATTTTTTTGTTTATATGAGGGGGTGAATACAGTAAGACCTTTAAGTGATTCAAAAACAAAATATATCAATAAAGATTTTTTAAAAAGATATGAGGTCAGAATACATTTGTAATATCGAGTACACTTCTTGATACATTTTAGGAGGAACACTGAAAAGCTAGTCAATATCTAGGGAACAAGAAAGTCTTCAGTATCATGCCATATGAAACATAGCTGAAAGATTGGGAATGTTTAGCTGGTGAAGAGTAGACTTATTAGGTGCCATGACTAATATCTTCAAATATCTGAAAGGTTGTCCCAGGGACAAGATTAGATTTATTCTGCATGGCTCCAGAAAAAAGAACTTGGGAGTAACTGATGGAAGTTGCAAAGGAGTAAATTTAGAGTTAATGTCAGGCAAGGCTACCTAAAAAGCTATACAAAAGTTAAATGGGCTATTCTGGAAGGTACTGGATTCTCCCTTACTGGAGATGTTCAAGTGGAGAGTTCTGATTACTTTAATTTTTTTTTTTTTTGCAGGGCAATGGGGGTTAAGTGACTTGTCCAGGGTCACACAGCTAGTAAGTGTCAAGTGTCTGGGGCCGGATTTGAACTCAAGTACTCCTGAATCCAAGGCCGGTGCTTTATCCACTGCGCCACCTAGCCGCCCCCTCTGATTACTTTAGATGGAAATCTGGCTCTCAAGACTGAGTTAGACTAAATCAGGAATTGGTAACCTATGAAGAACCACTAAGGGGTCCCATGGAGAGATTTAATGAGGTCCAAGAATTTTCAAAAACATTTTAACAGCATTTCAAAATATAACTGCTTTTCTTTGTATTTTCTATGCATTTTATTTTGTGCATTTAAAAACATTATTCTAAGAAGAGCCATAAACGCTTCACAAGACTGTCACAGAGCATTCCTTGACACACAAAAAGTGTAAAGAACCCCTGGTCTAGAATCAATTAATATTGTGCTAGCCACTAAAGATAAAAAGTTCAAGTCTCTGCTCTCAAGGGGCTTACATTCTATTGAGGGAGGAGACAACAAGTATACAGTAGAAATAATGTAAGATTGTGTTTAATATGCATTAGGAGTATGCAAATCAAGAAAATATTGTTCAGAAATTGTTTTCAAATTTGTTTCTGGGAATCCATTGTACATCATCTCTCCACAAAACTTAGATTGACCAGATTAATTTAACAAAAATACAATATGGTACTAGTTCCCTGAGGGCAGAGACTGTCTTTTTTTTTTGCTTAAATTCTGCCCCCGCCCCCACCTCAATATGTAGCACAGTCTCTGGCATATAGTAGGCACTGATAAATGCTTTCTCAATGCATGAAATTGCTTAACCTTTCTGAGCCTCAGTAAAGTACATATAAAATAATTATAAGGTAATTTTTTGGAAATAGGTTTAAGTAGCTGAGGAGAATCAGAAAACTACTGATGTAAATGGTGGTGCTTGAACTGAGCTTTGAAACATCCAAAGGCAGAGGTGAGGAGAAAATGTATAATAGACACAAAGACTGCCTGTGCAAAGGCATACTGAGTATGTGAAGTACTTTGTGTGAGGAAGAGAAAGGTCAGTTTGGCTGGACCAGAGTGCGTGACAGGGAGTAACAGGTCATAAAGCTGGGAATATGGATGGCTTAGAATGAAATTGCAAAGGGTTTTAAATGTCAAGAAGAGTTTTGCTATGGAACCATTGTAGTTACAGTGTATGACAGTAACATGGTCAAACTTGTGCTTTAAGAAAACCACTTTCGGTGCTGCTGTGTAGAAGACAGATTAGAGAGAGGCAAGAAGACCAATTAGAAGGCCACAACTGGAGGTGATGAAGGGTGGCCATGTTAAGTAGATGGAAGGCAGTGAATATGAGATGTGGAGGTAAAACTGAGAAGTCCTAGCAACATACTGGATGTGTGTGGTAAGGGAGAGTGAGGAGTAAAGGATGATTACTGGGTTGAACACCTGGAAGGATGAATGGCTGTTTGGCAGTGCCTGCAACAGAAATATGGAAGTCTGGAGAAAAGGTAGATTTTGGTAGAAAGATACCAAGTTCTGTTTTGGACACGAATTTGGGATACCTTTGAGGACATCTAGGTTGATTGAACTCAGGTCTCTTTCAACTCTGAGATTCTATCATCTAATTCAATTTCTTTACTGCACTCATGAAGTTTTACTATATTCGATGGGCCAAGAAGGTAACATTTCACATATAACCACTTTCTTTCTTACTACACACACACACACACACACACACACACACACACACACACACACGCACACACGCACACGCACATGCACACGCATACATTTTATAGACATTTAGAATCTTAGAGGTAAATAAGAGTTTCATTATATTCATATCACCTAAACCGAAGCTCCTTAAACTATGGGTTGCACAACTGAATGTGGGGGGTCATGAAAAATGTGACAGTAAATATTTGATTTGCATACCTATTTTATATACCTGGGGTTGTGTTGGGCAAAAAGGGTAGTGAGTGGAAAAAGCTTAAGAAGCTGTGGCCTAAACTGCCCACCAGAAAAGAGAACTGACCAATGAAACATGGCTGATAACTCTGTATTTTTCCTTGAATGGCGAGGGTATGTGTGTGTGAGAATCAATTTTTTTGTCATTGGTGCCCACAGCCATACTATAGAACTTTCACCCCTCTTTTTCCATGATCTTTAGTTATCTAGGTTATATCAAACAGGTATACATAACCTTTTACCACTGCTAAATTGTTCTCAACCCCCAACATCCCCTATGGGATCAGGACCCACAGTTTAAGAAGCTTTGTTATAGAACACAAGACACTTTGTGAATTAGGGATTTCTGTTAATATTCTATTAATGTTTATTTTTTTAAACAAAAAAATTAATTTCTATCGAAAAATTATTTTAAAATGTTCTGAAATCCTGTTCTTTCACACCTGATGTTCACGTAACCTCAGGAGGAATGGAGCTTTCCTAAGCCAAAGTTATTTTAGTTTATTTAAAAAAAAACAGCAACAACATATATCATATAAAAGTTTTTTCATGTTTTGAGGACTAGAGTGAGGGAACATAAAGGTATCACAAAAATCAATCCCGAAGTAACATGTTATATAAAGTAATTCCCAAAGGGTTGGGAATTAGTGTTCTAATGACATATTTGTACTTGTAACTAACTTTAAAATTAAATAACAATTACTAGCATTTATATGTAGCACATTAGGGTTTTGCAAAAGTGTTGTATATGTGGTACCTCATTTTTCTTTTCAAAACTTTAAGGTAAATAAGTTCATTCCATACATAGTTTACAGCCTATGAATAAAGTTCTATAAATTATTCTTCATTTCCAAAGATAAACATGGCTAGAAATGGGAATACCAAAGAGGAAGACAGGAAGAGCAAAGCTAACAGTGGTTTATACTTTATTGTCTATCCTCTCATCACCATGACATCTGTATTCCTAGAAGCACACACAGTTGAAAATCAGAAGTGCCTTTAGTTTGTTCCTCTTTACCTTGTTTCTGACCATTTCTTAGAGTGGCAAAGACAAGAAAGGAATTCAGTGAGAAAACAGAATGAACAAAAAATGAATTTTACTTTAAGGTACTTTGTCCAAATATACATCTTTATCCAGGCAATAAAAATACATCTAAGCTGTTAAATTATTTAGGTTCAAGCAAGAGGGGAAGATAGAAATGGGAAATTTTACAGTAGATATGAAGTAAAACACCTTCTTTCTTGCCTAAATCTCATCAACACTTAAAGAAACAAATTGATCTAGTTCTCATCTACATGACTGACTAGCTAAAGTTCCCAAACTTTCTCAGTTCATGGCATCTTCAATGTCTCAGTAATTTTTTTTTACAGTACCCTCCAGGCCAAAAGTAATAACCAACAGTTCTGTTTAAGGAATTAGGTTTAAATAACTTAACAAGTATTTATGTCTTAACAACTTAGTAGCCTTATGAAAAAATAATATGTAAAAACTGAAAGAAAAATATGAAATTTTAATTTCATTCTTAAACAACCACAATTACTTCATAATGGGATGTGTGCACCTATTGAGCACTGCACAACTCTCACTTCCTGCTCCACACTGATTGTTCCGTGGTACCTGCTTTTTATGATAGTCACACTGCTGAAAATAAGCTGTGAAAAGATATAGCATCACAAACTAGTAAGTAGAGAAGTTGCTGGCAAAGCCAAAAGGATGAGTAAACAAAACCACATTTCTATCATTTGAGAACCATGAGGGAATGTAGCGCTATCTAATGTTGAAACTGTGAACTACCTTAAGCTAGTAATCTGAGTGGCTAGGTTTCCCTTGAAAATGTACAATAATCCAGGGCACCCTTGTGAGTTCTCTGTGGCACACTCTGGCACCATAGTTATGAACCTTGGGATCAATGTGCATTGCAAAACATAATTATGTAATGAAAACGGGTCTTATGAGTACATCTGAGTCAAAGAATACACAAAAAGGCACAGTTTCTAATTCAACGGGGCTTAACATTTGATACGGTGAATAGAAAATGCTGAATTTATCAACTGTTTTTAATAAGACCAGTTTGGGTTCCAAGAAAGCTGTTTCCACTACATTTCTTGCAGGATAAAATTATATAATGACTACCCTTTAAACCACAATATTAATTATATAGCAAATGTTTTCATTCATCATATTCTGAATACAAGGTTTTTTTGTAAATCTGTCTACCAACTAAATAAAAATGGAACCACAATTATGACAAATTTCATAAAAATCTACATTTTCAGAGATACCGTAAATGTCCAAAGAATTAAACGACAAAAGAGCTAATGTTTCAACTAATCTTGCTCTAAAAACATAAAAACTTTTCATGGAAGATTCTTTCTTGTCATCATGGATCAGTGAATTTACACTGGAACGTATTGAGTTCAACCACATTATTTTATAGTGTTCTATTTATAAAGGTTACCTAACTCTATTTTTAAAAGATAAGCTAGAAATGACTTATAAATTATTATACCTTAGAATGAAACTTCATAACTGAAGGCATTTAGAATTCTGAAATAGCTAATTTATCATAGAATATCAAATATGGCTATGAATCTTATATTCAAAAGATTTTATATATTTATAACTTTAAATGAGTAATATCAACACAAAGTTGCCTATTTATACAATTATTTCAATTTATCTAATATAAGAGCTCTATATGTTTTCTTAAAGAATTTCTTTCTAGTCAATTTGTTTTAATAGTTAAATCTAAGAAAATGTTTCTTACTCTATAGCAATTTGATGGCTAAACTAAAAGTACCCTTTGAAAATAGATATTTGTAAATAATAATCATTAAAGACAGAAAACCAATTATGCCCTTTGACATATATATATTTTTGTAAAACAGTCTTATAAAAAACCACATTCAAGCATAATTTAAAAGGAAAAAAGAAAATTGAAGAAACCAATTTTGCAATCATACTAGATGCTTTCTACAATTACTATTCCCTGTGGAAATTTTTTTGACTACATCTAACCACCAGCACCCCTTTGATTAAGGTGACTGCTTTCAAAGGCTTAAAGTAAAGAGTAAAACATTTAGCTAAGGCAATTTTAGACAGTTTCTTAGATTTCTCAAAAAACAAAAGCTCCAAATTCAGTTATGTGTTTCTGATTATTTAAATGATTTAGATTTCAATTAAAAGACTTACTATGAAAATTTTTCCTTTTATGTTATGCTTTAAGCTACTGTCATAATGGTCTGTGATTTTATACAATTATATTTAATTTTTTGAAAGATCTTTCTTCTTACTTCGTTAAACTGATCTAATAAACTAGTATGACTCCTTGGCAAACACATATCTTTGTTTAAAAAGAGGCTTCAATGTTAAATTAGAGTACTTTGTAAAAATATATAGGCAAACATTTATACTACTTATTGACATACAAGTGTTTGAAAAAAACCTGATGAAGTGAAAATTCATTCTTTTTAAGACTTCTAACATAAGACTCTTTTTTGTCATGAGAAGTAAAGTTTGTGAGGCCCAATTTGAATTCCCAGGAAAGAAGAAAGATACATTACCAGTGCAGAAGTTCAAAAGTGTAGAAGTATCACACAGTGAATCGAGACCAGGCAAGCTGTCTTCCATTCCTGCCACCTACATTACAAGCACTATAAACCAACTCTTGTCTACGTTTCCTGCTGCCTTCCCAGAGTTTCAGAACAAATCCCAGCTCTCTCAATCTGACGGCATACTTGGAATTCTGAGGAAATCCTCCCAATCCAGATGGCCCACCACAAAGCACTTCTGTATTGGCACAAATAAAAACTTCTCAAGATATCTCTTCTCCAGCCTCTTTGCTCTCTCAGTGGGAGAAAACTGTTGTTTTTGGTTTTTTTCTCATTTGTAAAAGGAGACAAAGAGGAGACAAAATGAGATCGAGAGAGTGCAAGCTGAGCACGAAGGCAAAAGGGGGTGGGATATAGACAAAAATTGAGGCTGCTTTGGGGCGTGGCTAACTTCAGGCAGCAGAAATACTTGAATTAAGGCACCACATGCATATTCACTATAGTATGTATTACTTCCAAACACAATTTTAAAAAAAATCTTCTATTATCTAGTTATGGTTAAAAATCAGTTCTAACCCACAGAACTGTTTACCTTCTAAAAGATAAGCCAAATATAAAACCATAGTTTGAAACCTGGTCCTAGAATTTCTTCTAATAATTAAAAGAAGTCTTTCTTAAAAAATAAAGTCACATTTCCTTAAAAAAATGTACAAAATGTGATTTTACTTCCATTTAGATTTAGATTTTTTTAATCAATGGAAAAAATCTAGGTTTCAAGATTTCAATACTGAAAATTATTTGGGCAGATTTATTACAATCATTTCACTGAAATAAAAATGGCTGTAACCACAGGCCATAACCATTTTCCTTAAATTATTGATTTTCAGACTACTTATAGAAATTAAAAAATGACTGTCAATAATACACTTATATAATTTGTAATTTGAAAAAATATTAATTTCCAACATTATAAGTCTGAATTCAAATTATAATTTTGTAAAGCACAGTCATACTTTATTTCTTACAAAATCTCAAAGCCCAGGTGAACTAATGAGAATGATAAACATTCACTCTTTTTGGTAGCTACTACTGCAGCTAACCGGCAGAATGAATTTATAATGCTAAATTTCAAAACAAAACTATTCATAATAAGATATAATGTAACTTTATCTCCAGAGTATATATGGTTTAGATACTTTCAAATTTTATGTAGATAACTGAGAAGGGCAAATAATTTAACACTTCCCAAGTTAAATAAACATAGAAACAAAATGATTATGTTGCGCAGTACAACAAAAGGGAAGTCCTACTTAAAGAATCAGTCTTGAATCAAGACTAAATCCAAGTAACAGATAATATATCTGGCCAGATGATGGGATGAAAATAAGTTAGCCAACAGGAAAGCCAATCAAAAGCCTCAGAGAAGTAAAGAGATCAGAAGCATAAATTTCAAAGATGCATAAACAAAATCTATAGATTTTTGGCTCAGAATTAAATGTGTCTTTTATACTTATGACAACTAATCAATTTTCAGAGTAACTACAGATAGTTTTATGGCTGAAGACATACTAAGAGTAAATCATCCTAGAACAGGGGTTGTGAACCTTTTATGTGTCATGTATGTTCCCCTTTGGCAGTATGGTGAAGCTATGGATTCCTTCTCAAAGTTTTTAAATGAATAAAATAAAATACATAGGATTACAGAAAAAAAAATTACCAGAAATACAGTTATCAAAATATATATTTTTAAAAATCCAAACACCTTCACTAACCCCCTAAAATGTATACATGGAACCCTGGGGGAGTTTTATGAACCCACAGTTAAGAACCCCTCTTCCAACCCCCAAAGTATACATAGTTTTACTCTCTACCAAATATTCACTTGTAAATTTGAGTATGAAGACTATCACTTCTCAACCCAACAAGTTGAGGGTTTTAGGCTCCTAATATTGACCTTAAGAAAATACTGCTGTCATTCTTAGATTATATATAATCATGATAACAGAAACCTACTGGATAGAAATCCATAAAATGTAGGGCAATATAAAGAAAATCAAGAAAAAGTGAGAGCAAAATCGAATTTTTAAAAAATCACTTTTATATATAAAATATGTGTTTAGATTTGCTAAGAAAATATATCATTACTTTCAAAATATATTAAGCATTTTGAAGGTTAAATAAAAGATCCGATTTAAATGTCCTTCCCCCAAACTTTTATATATCAACAAAAAAGATTTCCAAGTGATAGTTGATTTATTTTAAGTAATACTAACTTTAAAAACTACAGCATGTATTTAGGAGTTTATCATAATAAGATTTAACCTGTACAATGGATAATTGCTTTTCAGACTTAGATCATGGGATGGTAAGGGCTGGAGAGAATTATCTAGAACATCTAACATTTTCTAGATCAGACAAATGAGACCCAGTAGATTAAGTGACTTGCCCAATGGCACAGAGGCAATCAACAGGAAAGATGAGATTAAAACGCATGTCCTCTTATTCCAGAGCCAATCCTCTTACACTTGAACCACTCTGTATCCAAGCACCACTACTAAAATTAAAGGGCTTCCCTAGCTTTTGAAATGTTTTGTAACCTTTTTTTCCTTTTTTTTTCCAATACCCATTTTTTGTCCCTTCCTCTGATATTTAGTGTCTCCACCAAACAGTGAATAAAAGAAGTAAGCCTGTTTTTTAAAAAATTTGGTTTTAAATCCAAATGCTGTGGCTTGGTAACAGATTATAGGCCTCAAATGGTAACTGGACATAACACAAACTGGTCCAGAAACCTATCTCCACAAAACAAAAGTGACAAAGTACATGTCTTACAATCATATATAAATATCATACTATGGAAAGGCAGCGCATTTATTTACCTCTTCTTGTTTCCTTGTGGCCCACTTCCTAGTTTACTGAGAAGACAGGTCATCTGATGTGAACTTCCTTAGTTTCTTTTCCTTTCTGGTTTAAAAATCTCTGTACCTACACCCTATCGTCTCTTAAGTAAGAGATGCCCCCCAATTCTAAGGCTAGCACTCCTCTACCGTGCCCTTTAGCACATCCCCTTTAAGACCTTTTTTCCATCAAAAGTCCTTCCCATAAAGAGTGGATCTGCTCAAGCTATTGACACTAACATCATCCTATCACAACTAAATTCTTTGAAAGAATAGTCAACACTCCAGTCTACCTAATTTACTTACTCCTCAGCTACTCCTAATTGGGTTCTCTACTACGACCACCCTCTAGAAAACAAACTATTCCCTTAAGGGTCATCAATGACCTCAAATTCAATGTCCTTTTCTCACTCTCCTTGGTCTCTTTGTAGCACCTGAGATTGCTCACCCCATCACTGAAACTTCGTTCTATTGTTATAGTGACACAATGCTATTTTAGTTCTACTTCCTCTAACTTTTCCTGCCTTCTAAGAGTCTTCCTTAGCTTTCTTTCCTCATCTTCATATCACCACTATGTTGATGATAGTCAAAATCTCCAGTCTGTAATTCTCTCTGGAGTTCCAATCCTGCATTTTAACTGCCAAGACTTCCTGCACCTCAAAGTCAACACAGCTAAAAAGAAATTAACCACTTTTTTCCTCCTCACACCAGCCTCTTTCTGACTTCTGTATTTCTGTTAACAGCACATGCTCAAAACTTCAGTCATCATTAACTTCTTTACCAACCCTTCATCACCCTGGGTGATTTCTCTTCCGTGTCCCTCATACCCCATCCCTTCCTTTCCATTCTACTGCCATCACCCAGTTCAAGTCTTTATCATCTTATAGAAACTATTGTATTATCTTCTTTTCTCCTCATATCTTCAAATTCCAATCCAGCTTAAACAATATTGTCTAGTGGGCAGGGAGCCGAATCCTGGAATCAGGAAGAAGTGAGTATGAATCTAATATCCTGTACTAGGTATGTGACAATAGGCATGTCATGTAACCTCTCAGTCTCAATTTCCTCATCTGTAAAACTGAGGAGCTATCTCTTATATCTACCTCAAAGTACAATTGTGGGGCTCAATGAGATAATGCATTTAAAGCGCTCTATAAAAAATTCATTATTATGCTACTTCCTTACTCAAAAGTAATTGGTTATTATCTTGGAATAAAATATCAAATAGTAAGATCAATGTGTATATGTCTGTATATCTTTGTATATTATGTTTATCTGTATATGTTCATCTCACTATAGATATATCTATAGTGCAAAGGGACTTAGAGGGCATCACAAGTCCAGTCAAAAAACAACCAAGGACTGGACTATTTTTGTCTTTGTATCCTTAGCATTGAACATCATATCTGATATACAGTTAAGTGTTTAACAAATGCTGGTTGAATGATTTTGTTTCTTGAATAAGATTTTGTTTCCTATTCTAAATTTACCTTCATTAGTGAACATATCCCTTCCCTTTCCCTCGTCCAACCTAATTTTACAAATGAGGAAACTGAGGCTCACAGGGGTCAAATGACTGGATTATGGTCACACAGGCTCTATCTACTAGTTGGGTATCTTCAGCATAGTACCCTATTTTACCTTCTAGACAAAAAGGGAAAAGTAGGGCCAGGAAAGAGAAAGATCCTCTCCAGGTTTCCTAAGGATCCTTTATCCCAAGTCTCCACTTCATAAAGAGGAGGAAGATGTAACTGAGGCAAAGAATAAAGTGAATGTCCAGACAGTACAACAGAATGTAGAGGGGTAGCACTGTCCTGTGGTGAGAGTTGACCTCAGTCAGGAAGGTGTATATGCTGGCTACTTTGTCCTAGACAAATTACTTAACCTCTCAGTACTTCAGACAAATCTAAGATTCTAATTGCAGGGCTGATGTGCAACTGCATTGGTAGAAGAAGTTCCCCCCACTAGGAGTTCTCTACAGTAATAAAAGCACAGGTCCAGTCAAAAAACAAATGTTACTTCCATGTGGACAAGGACTGTATCATTTCTGTTTTTGTAACATAGCACTTATAGTGCCTGGTTTATGGTAATGCTTAATAAATGCTTACTGAATGAATGATTGTATTTCTTGAATAGAGTTTGTTTTCCTTTTCTAAATTTTAACAGAAAGGAAACTGGAGTGTTTATTCAAGGGAAAAAATGCTCACTGAATAAAAATAGAGTTGCTTTTTACTTTTATCTACTCTCTAGAAAATTTTTTCCTACTGATCAGTGTGGTTCTCGGTAGACAAAAGGTTCTCTGCCCTCAATTTTATACTAAAATAATCCAATAATATAAGCTTATTGAATTTCTGATATTATTCCTGAAATAGAAGTTTCATTTATAATCCAAAAATAAAATTTGCTATCTTATTTTGGCATGATAATTACTATCATTTATATAGCACTTACTACTTTCCAGAAAGGCACCTAGGTGGGGCAGTCAGTCCTAGGACTAAAATCAGGAAGACTCATCTTTCTGAGTACAAATCCAGCCGCAGACACTTACTAGCTGTGTGACCCTGGGCAAATCACTTAACTCTGCTGGCCTCAGTTCCTCATCTGCAAAATGAGGTGGAGAAAAAATGGCAAACTACTCTAGTATCTCTGCCAAGAAAACCCCAAATGGAGTCAGGGAGATTCAGACACTACTGAAAAACAACTTAACAACATGTGCCAGGTACTGTGCTAAATACTTTTAAATTATTATTTCATTTAATCCTCAGAACAACTCTGGTAGGTAGGTGCTATTGTTATCACCAGTTACAGATGAGGAAACTGGGGCAAACAGGTTAAGTGACTTGCCCAGGGTCACACAGCTAGTCAGTGTTGGAGGCTGAATTTGAACTCAGGCCTTCCTGATTCCAGGCCCAGAACTCCAACCACTGTGCTACTTACTTAGCTGCACACATCACCTTCGCTTCTGAATATTTTTCTTTTGTCTTCCTATCCAGTAAAACATTCCTTGTAACAAACAATTCAAAAGAGAAAAAAAATCAATTTAGGAAAACCAACACAACAACCAAATCTGATTGTATCTGTTATGTCTTATACTCATAGTTCCCCCCACTTCTGCAATGATATGAAGGAAGTGCATTTTACCAATTTTCTCTAGCGGGGCCAGGTTCATTGGTCATTATAATTAAAAAGTATTCAATTTTTCTTTTGGTTCAATTTGTATTACTTTTGTCTTTTTGCATGTTTTTCCCCCTGGTTATAATCACTTCATTCTTTATCATATCAATCTTGCCATGTTTCTTTAAATTCATAATTTCTTGTAGCACAGTAATATTACATTACGTTCATGTTTAAGAAATACCCAAATGATAGCTATATACTTTGCTTCTAGTTATCTCCTACTGTCTCTCTCTATATAAAATAAAAACAAATAAACAAACATGTATGTATACATATGGGGGGAGAGAGAGACAGACAGAGAGACAGAGAGTGAGAGTGACCGCTAGCAAAAGGATCCCTGGGACGAAGGATTTAGACATGAGCCTCATCAGTGCCAGAAAACAATTCCTTATTAGCAGGGCAACAAGAATGAGGTACCTGGGGGCAGCTAGATGGCACAGGGGATAAGGCACGGGCCCTGGATTCAGGAGGAGCTGAGTTCAAATCCTCAGACACTTGACAATTACTAGCTGTGTGACTCTGGGCAAGTCACTTAACCCTCATTGCTCCCCTCCCCCCCCCCCAAAAAAAAACAGAAAGGAAAAAAAAAAGAATGAGCTACCTAGGTACCTGCCCTATGTAAACATAAAGACACAGCTAACACAAATATGCATAGCATGAGAATTACAATTTATGGTATGGAAACCATGTTTACTAGATGATAAGCTAAAATTTAGTTAAGAAAGTCTCAAATCTTCATTTAGAGTATTAAAATATGAATTTCTTTTTCTACTCAGGCTGTAAAAGGAATTTAAATAACTCCTAGTGATGAGCAGAATGTACAATAAAAATTCCTCCTTTCCAAAGTCCCTTCCCAAGGGCTTGGTCACTGTAAGTGAGATGAAAAGGGAATGCATATCAAGTATGAGGGATAACTTGTGCCACTGCATAGAGGGGAGTAATGGAGTATAAATTCTGACAAAGTCAGATGTAGTCCATTTTGATTGTAATGTACAATTCATGATAGAGAATAGTAAGAGCTAAGGCTAGGAAAGTAGATAAAATGGGGAGTGTCATAAATGGTTTTTGAACGAATGGAATAAAATAGTAAACAAACAAATAAATATTTTAGAAATATTATCAAAGAGTGCAGAAACTTTAGTGACTATCATTCTATTTGATAAGCAAACTTAACTAAACTTTGGCCAACTTACATGATTTTAACTGTGAAATATATTCCTTGTTCAAAAATAATATGAATTAGAATTTTAAAAAATAACTATTTTTAGAGAGCTGTCCAATAGAAGAAGGGGACTTTGTTAGGCTGGACATTTCTTTAAGCTGAAAAATGCTTATATTTAGAATAATCTAAAATTTTTTTTTTTAAAGCTATTTGGCAAGCTTGTGCCGAAACTCAAAAGTATAGATTTTTTTCTTTGACAATGGTCAGATTTGTGCTTTGGAAAGATTATTTTCTGCTGCTATGTCAAGAATGGATTAAAGAGGGGTGAGACTAGAAACGGAGAATAGGTATCAAGTTACTTAAAAAAAAATCAATTTGAAGATATTTGATGGGCCTTAGGTGTGATTGGTATATATGGCTATGTCTGAGAATGCTTCCATATATTATACTATACTATAAAGTAGCAGTCATCAAAAACATTTGGAATTAGTTGAAAATAGAGACATAGATCAATGGAACAGATTAGACAAGGGAGAATCAGAAAAAATGGAATTCAACCCAGTGTTCTGTAAATCCCAAAACATACTCAGGAAAGAATTCCTTTTTGATAAAAACTTCTGGAAATCAGTAGGCTTAGACCAACATCTTATGTCATATATTCTTTTTATTTCTAAAAATGTTTTTGTTGATGTTATTTTTATATTACCATAACTTCTCCCATGACTCCTTTTTGTCCTCCCTGAGAGAGCTATATCTTAACATAATATTTTTAAAGATGAGAGAAAAAAATCAACATAACTGGCCAATATGCTGAAAAAGTCTGAAAATGTGTGCAGTATACTTTTCCCACTTTTGCAAAGGGGTGTGGGTCTCTTCTTATATCCATTCTTTGAAGCCATGGTTGTTCTCAATAATTTTACAACATGATCTTTTGGAGGGGGGGGCATGTATGGTTATTCTTTCCATTTACATTTTTGTAGGAAGGAAGGAAACATTTATCTAGTGCCTACTCGTGCAAGCACTGTGTTGAGCACTATACAAATATTATCTCATTTTTTTAATTTAGAATTTTATTTCCCAAATTATGTGTAAAAGCAAATTTTGACATCAATTTTTTAAAACTTTGTGTTCCAACATCTCTTCCTCCCTCCCTTCCCACCCCCTACCCCAAGAACTCAAGCAATTCAATGTAAGTTATACATGAGTAGTCATGGAAAACAACTCTACATTAGCTAGGTTGTGAGAGGAAACAGATAAAAACAAAATTTCAGATTAAGGAGTTGTCAAAAAAAAATGTGTTTCAGTCTCTTTTCAGATACCATCAGTTCTTTCTCTGTAGGTGTACTGCAATTTTCATAAGTCCTTCAGAGTTATATTGGATCATTGCCTTGCTGAAAACAACCACAAGCTTCCCAGCAGATCATCTTTACACTATTGCTGTTATTTTGTATACAGTACATTTCTCTCTGCCTCAGTTCATGTAGGTCTTTCCAGGTTTTTCTAACAGCATTGTGTTCATTATAACTTTTATATAGTACCTTAAACCTGATAAAGAATTTTCTTCACAATAGCACAGATAGTAGATACCATACATTTTGCCATTGTAGTCAATCATCATAACTATTTCCCTTCATCCTATTCCCTTCCAATGATATTTACTCTATTTTCTATCTTATTTTGCCCTATTCCTCCTCAAAAGTGTTTTGCTACTGACTGCCCCCTCCCCCACTCTACCCTCCCTTCACATCCTATTCCCCTCCTACTTTCCTGTAGGGTTAGATAGATTACTTCTCCCAATTGGATGTGTATGTTATTCCCTCCTTGAGCCCACTCTGATGAGGTTAAGGTCTTTGAGCTAATTCTGGTTTCTTAAACTTTTCTTCCTCCCTCCCTCCTCAATTCTCCCTATGAAATCAAGCAATTCGATATATGTCATACATATGCTGTTATGCAAAACATCTTCACCTTCCTCCAAAGTGTTTTGCTTTTTACAGCTCCCTCCCCCAAACTTCCCTCCCCTCCTTCCCCCCCCCTTTATCTCCCTCCACATACACTTTTCCAAAGGGCAAAAATATATTACCATACCCACTTGAGTATGTATGTTATTCCCTCTTTGAACCAATTCTCATTATAGTAAGGTTCACTCACTGCCCTATTCCTTTCCCCTCTTCCCCTCCCCTTCATAAGCTTTTTTCTTGTTTCTTTCATGTAAGCTACCTCTCCCCAATCCACCTCTCCCCTCCCCCCTCCCCCAGTCTATTCCTCCTACCCCTCAACCTTATTTTAAAGATGTCATCATGGGTTAGCTAGGTGGCAAAATGGACAATGCAACAGCCCTGGACCCAGGAGACCCCAAGCCCAAATCCAGCCCCAGACGTAAGACACCCCACCCTGTCTGCCCCACAAGGAACAAGGATAAACAAAGAAATGACTGCTCTACAGATATCATCCCTTCATATTCAGTTCAGACCTGTGTCCTCTATGTGCTCCTTACTGAGAAAGTTCTTATGAGTTGGAAGTATTATCTTCTCATGTAAGAATGTAAACAGTAGGGGCAGCTAAGTGGCGCAGTGGATAAAGTGCTGGCCCTGGAGTCAGGAGTACCTGAGTTCAAATCCGGCCTTAGACACTTAACACTTACTATCTGTGTGACCCTGGGCAAGTCACTTAACCCCAATTGCCTCACTAAAAAAAAATGTAAACAGTTTAACCTCTTTAATGTCCCTCATGGTTTCTTTTTCTTGTTTACCTTTTTATGCTTCTCCAGAGTCTTGTATTCGAAAGTCAAATTTTCTAATCAGTTCAGGTCTTTTCATCACAAATAACTGAAGGTCCTCTTTTTCATTGAAATCTCATTTTTTCCTCTGAAAGATTACAATCAGTTTTGCTGGGTATGTAATTCTTGGCTATAATCCTAGTTCCTTTACCCTCTGGAATATCATATTCTATGCCCTCTGGTCCTTTAATATAGATGCTGCTAGATCTTGTTTTATCCTTATTGGAGCTCCACAGTATTTGAATTCCTTTTTTCTAGCTGTTTGCAATATTTTCTCCTTGACCTGGGAGCTCTGTAATTTGGCTATAACATACCTGGAGGTTTTCCTTTTGGGATCTCTTTTAGGAGGTGATCAGTGGATTCTTTCAATTTCTATTTTGCCTTCTTCTAAGAATATCAGGGCAGTTTCCCCAGACAATCTCTTGGAAGATGCTATCTAAACTCTTATTTTGGTTCTGATTTTCAGGTAGTCCAATGATTTTCAAATGACCTCTCCTGGATCTATTTTCCAGGTCAGCTGTTTTTCCAAGGAGATATTTCACATTGCCCTCTATTTTTTCATTCAATTGGATTTGCTTTATGGTGTCTTGATTTCTCATAAGGTCACTAGCTTCCATTTGTTCAATCCTAATTCTTAGGCAATTATTTTCTTCAGACAGCTTTTTTATCTCCTTTTCCATTTGACTTTTAAAGCTGTTGACTTTTTTCTCATGACTTTCCTGCATCGTTCTCATTTCTCTTTCCATTCTTTCCTCTCTCTCTCTCTAAATCTTCCTTCTATCTCTCCTACTTCCTCTTCAAAATCCCTTTTGAGAGCTTCCATGGCCTGAGACCAGTTCATATTTTTCTTGGAAGCTTTGGATGTAGGGGTCCTGAGGTTGTTGTCTTTTTCTGAGGGTGCACCTTGATCTTCCTTGTTGCTAAAGAAACTTTCTATAATTCTGAACTTTCTTTGCTTGCTCATCTTGCCATCTTTTACTTGACTTTTAACTCCCCACTGGGGGGCCCTGCTTCTAGGCTACACTACTGTTCCCAGCTTCAGAGGGTCCCAGGCATTTTGGTTTGAGGGAGGGCAGGTTTTTCTCTCACCTGGCCTGTTCTCTGGTCTGAAGGTAACTTCAAGACTACTTACTAAACAACCAACCAGCAAAGCTTTCTGTGCCCCTTCCCCATCTGGGCCTCCCCGCTGCTCAGGATTTCTTTCTGGTTCCCCTGTGGGGAGGGACACCTGAATTCTTCCCTAGGTCCCGCAGACACCCCTGCACTTTCCCCCCATGCCAGCTGTTCAGCCCTCTCACCCGACCACAAGCTCAGTTCCAGAAGACGCTGGTGCTGCAGATGATTCGGAGGCTTGGGGGTTAAGTTCCTCTGGTGAGGTATGCCTGGGGACTCTAAGGGTGCGATCCCGGGTTTGGACTTTACTGGTACCTCAGCAAGGCCCCCTTTAATCTGTTTATGGCTGGAAATAATCTCAGCCCATATTTTTGTGGGTTTTTCTCCTCCAGGGGTTCTTTTATTGCTGTTTTGGGGGTAATTGTATCAGGAGCTCTGTGTGTTTAATGTCTTTCCTCTGCCATCTTGGCTCTGCCCCTCTCATTTGGTTTTTATAGTAATTTTATATATTGTTTTCTTACTTCACACTGCACCAGATTCATGTAGATCTTTCCATGCTTCTCTATTTTCACCATATAGGTTGTTTCTCATAGCATAGTACAATCACATCAAATGAATGTATCACAATTTTCTTAACCATTTCCAACTGGTGGGCATTTAATTTGTTTGCAATTCTTTGCTATGACAAAATGTGCAAAAAATAATTTTTTTGGGGGGGTGTATATAACATCTTCTTATTAAAGGCCTCCTTGGTGCATAAGCCTAATAGCACAATCTCTGAATTGAAGAGTATAAACATTTTTCTCACTTTATGTAACTCCAAAAGGGTTGTACTGATTCATGGCTTCACTAACAATTGCCTGGTGTGCCTATCTTTCCAAAACTTCTCTAACGCTCAGTATTCTCATCTTCTGTCATCTTTCAATTTTGTCATCTTTCATTTTGTAAGGTGTAAGGTGAAATCTCAGGGTTGTTTTGATTTATGTTTCTTTTTATTAGTGATTAGGTGATCACTTCTCAGGTATGTTGTACAAGAGAAAATACTTTCAGCAAAGAGCTGGATTCGAAGGCTTTTAAGATGCCTCCTAACTCTATAATTCCATGATTTGCTCTGTTGAGAGAGAGACAGAGACCGAGAGACAGAAAGTCCAAAAGCATTCTGTTCAAAGATTTTCATAGTAGAATTGTATAATTAAAAAATAAGCTAGAAGGAAGCTAATTGTCCAGTAAAAGAGGAATGGTTAAATAAATTGTGGTATATTAATATAATACCACAATAAAAATAAGACCAGCACTTTTTCCCAAAGAAATCATGGAAAGGGGAAAGGGACGCACATGTACAAAAATATTTATAGCTGCTCTTTACGTGGTAGCAAGGAATTGGAAGTTGAGGGGGTGCCCATCAATTGGGGAATGGCTGGACAAGTTGTGGGAACAAGTTGTATTCATATATGAATACAATGGAATACTATTGTGCTGTAAGAAATGATGAGCAGGAGGAGTTCAGAGAAACCTGGAGGGTCTTACGTGAGCTGATGATGAGTGAGATGAGCAGAACCAGAAGAACATTGTACACAGTATCATCAACATTGAGTGTTGATCTACTGTGATGGACTATATTCTTCTCACCAATGCAATGGCACAGAAGAGTTCCAGGGAACTCATGATAGAAGAGGATCTCCAAATCCAAGAAAAAAAAAAAAAAAGAACTGTGGAGTATAGATGCTGAATGAACCATACTATTTCTTTTATTTTTGGTGCTGGTGTTTTTTTCCTATTTTGAGGTTTTCCATCATTACTCTGATTTTTTCTCTTATAACAGGACTAATGCAGAAATAGGATTAATGTTATTATGTGTATATATATATATATATGTGTGTGTGTATAGATATATCTATATAGATATATAGATATAACCTATATCAGATTACCTGCTGTCTAGGGGAGGGGGGAGGGAGGAAGAAAAATCTGAAATTGTAAAGCTTGTATAAACCAAAGTTGAGAACTATCTTTACATGTAACGGAAAAAATAAAATACCTTATATGTAAAATAAAATTTTTAAAAAAATTTTTAAAAAAGAAAGAAAATAAGACCAGCAAGTAATAATAAAAAAACTGAAAAGATATTTATGAATGCAGGGAAAAATCCATAACAATGAAATACACACTGACTGCAACCATGAGCAAAAAAGGTGAGAGAATGGACAAAGTATCCTGATGATGACTTGGAATGGTTTTAAAAAAACTGATATATGATATACAACTAATTTAAATGTAAATAATTACTAAGCAAGTTTGAATGGTTGTACTGATGTTGAATGTTGAGGTGTGTGTTTTTTAAATCAACATTTAAACAATTAAATGCTTAATTTGAAAATTTTTCAAAAATATGAGCAAACTCTCTGCCCCAAACCCCAAAACCAAAAGTTTTAGTGGCCTGCAAGTTCAATATAACTATGTAAGAGACAATAGGACAAATATGAGATGCAGTGGGGAGCACTGGCCTTGGAGAAAAGAAATCTAGTTTAGTTCTGGCTCTCACATTTACTACCTGTATGGTCCTAATCAAATCAGTTCACCTCACTGATCAATTGGTTTCCCTTCTGTAAAATAAAGATAATATGTGCACTGTGTATCTTACAGAGTTGTTTATACACTGTAAAGTGCTATAAAAATGGAAGTTTTAAATTAATGCATATACCACTCCTAGGAAATACTCCTTTTCTGATATTTAAGAAACAAGTTTAGAATAATAAAAACAAGTAAAAACATTACTCTGCACTAAACATTATCAACTTATGAAACTTGTTAGCAAAAATTTGTTTCTATTTGGTGGAATGGTTTTTTAAAAAGCATTCTATAGTAGACAAATTAGACTTGTATTTCTCAATAAATGGATTCAATAAAAAGCAAGAGGCGTGCCTAATATGCAAAATGGGCCTATCTTCATTATCATCTTGCATAAGTCATATTTTATATATGTACATATAGTATATATATTAAAACACATACATAAATGCTTATATGAACAAAAATACCCCACAGCTTCAATTCATCATCTTATATCCATAACTGCTAACATATAAAAGCACAAAGGCCTAAAGATCTTTTGTATTACATAAAGATCTTTCAGTTCAGCAAATGATTGCTCAACAGGTGCTAAACTGTTTAGTTTACATTAAATACAGGAAGGAAATAACACAACCACCCCCCCCAACCCCCCCCCAAAAACCAAGTGACAAATAGTGGTCATTTCTGAGTTGAAAAATGTAGCATTCCTCCAAGAAATTCATAAATACTGCTAAAGATCTTAGAACAGAGCAAAGAAAGCTTTAGGAATTCAAGGCAGTTCAAAAAGCATATAATATAAACTTGCCAAAACCATTTCCAGGATGTTAAAAACAATCTACTGACCTCCAAAGGATGTTGTAAGAAAAGCATTATGTAAATGTGAGCTATTATCAGACATCCTGTCTGAGTAAAGACAGACTAAAAAGTCTAAAAACTGACTACTCAGTGTACAAGTTATCATTTAGAACTTCACTCAGATTCAGATTACACATAAATAAAACATTAAATACTTTTATACTTTGCCAATTACTTTAATAATGACTCAGGGAAAATGGCAAATGGTAAAGCTTTCATAAGAGACATGGCATATGATATGTTATCATACAGGATATAGGGACTTGCCTCTCTTGGTGTAAACCACTTCCTCTTTCTTCTAGTCAAAAAGCAAAATATTGCAAGTCAAATTAATTGCTATGTTAAATGCCATTAAAGTCTGCCAAATTAACCAGGCTTGCTATCATTATCCCTAGAAATCCAATTTTAAAAAGTATTCGATATAGAGCTGACAGTAATTTAGAGTCAAAGAACTGGGTTTGAATCTCAGTTAAACTATATAAGTATGTAGCAGGGGAACTCTGGACTCCAGTCTCTCTAGGATCTGTATTCATTTGGTTCAGTGAGGGATAGCTGTATTAGCTAATTCAGAAACAGCACAGGATAGTGGAAAGAGTACTAGATTTGAAGTCAGAGGGCTCAGATTCATATCTTTGTTCTGACAGTTACTGTGTGACTTCAGGCAAGTGACAAACTTTGTAAGCCTTTTTTTTTTTTTCATCTGCTTAATGAAGGGGTGTGGGGAGGAGGGAAGAAAGAAAGGGGATAGATGAAATGGGTTCAGAGATTTCTTCCAGTTTTCAAGTTATGATCCTAAAATATCTAGAAACCCTTGGGGCACTTGAAAGAGTGATGGTTTTGGACTTAGAAGACCTGCATTTAAACACCAGTTCTGTAACTTACTACCTGTCTGATCTTCATCAACTTACTTAACCACTCTGGGTCTTAGTTTCTTCATCTCTAAAATACTGTGTTTGTGAAATCTGACCTAGAAGTTCTTGTCCAGTTATAAATCTACAACTCTAAGGTGGTCTCTAATTCAAACACATACTAAGCACCTACTCTATGCAAGGCATGACTATAAAAAATGTAGTTCTTAATTTTCTATATATATTCTCTAAGTTCTGACATAAGGAAAATATTTGGTGAATATTGAATCAAAAGAAAACAGTATCATAAATGTTAGATAAATCCCCAAAATTCCAATGACTGAGGTAACAATGTTATACCACAAAAATTGTTGGAAAAGGTAGAAAGCAATTTGGCAGAATTTGGGTACAAACCAACATCTTGTGCCATATACCAAAGCTCCAAATGGACACATGATTTAGACATAAATGGTCAAATTATTAAATTTACAGGAGCAAGGAAGAAAATACCTTTTGCAATTATGGATAGGGGAAGAATTCATGAACAAAGGATATAGAAAGGATTACAGATTTTGATTACATAAAATTGGAAAGTTTTTGCATAAGCAAAATCTGTGCATTTAAAATCAGAAGAGAAGCAGTTAACTGATAAAGGCCTGGTGTTATGCTTGTATATATGTATGTGTACACACACACACACACACACACACATGTATGTATACAGACACATAACTCAAAGTAAGACTTCTAAATTCTATCATATTCCCTTGGACATCAGCAACTGTAAATGATGTTGACCAGGGCTGTGATTGCTCTTCATTCTGTTCCTAGTTATCAAATTACCTGGGCAATAAAAACTGTCCAACTAAGACAAGAAAAATAAAAGTTTTTGGATTTTACACTGGAGTTTACATTTAAAACTTGTAGTTATGGAGCCCTTACCCAAGTATTTTGTGTTCTTGAGTTTGGTGAGCACAGCTCTGTTCTGTTTACGTCTGGATCAGGTAGCTGCTACAGTAGACAGAATATGTATTTCCAGTTAGAAAGAACTCAAATTCAAATCTGGCCTTGCACTCTAGTTGTGTGACTCTGGGCAAGTCAATTAACTTTTGTCTGCCTTAGTTTTCTCATCTATAAAATGAAGATAATAATAGTATCTACCTCCTAGGATTGTGAGGATAAAATAAAATATTTGTAAAGTGTTTTTGCAAACTTTAAAGTACTATAAAAATATTAGCTATTATTTTTATTGCTTATTGAGTCTATCCCACTGATCTACTTTTTTTTTTTTTAAGGGAGGCAATTGGGGTTAAGTGACTTGCCCAGGGTCACACAGCTAGTAAGTGTTAAGTGTCTGAGGCCAGATTTGAGTACTCCTGACTCCAGGGCTGGTGCTCTATCCACTGCGCTACCTAGCTGTCCCCCACTGATCTACTTCTTAATTTTTAACTAAATAGTTTTATGATTACTGCTTTATGGTTTGAGGTCTGGTAATTCTATGCCACATACACCCCCCCCATATATACCTATTTTCCTTTATTTCACCCTTTTGTAAGAATCACTATGACTGTAGGATTATGACTCAATAATTATAATATTACAACAAAGAATTAAGTGATTATACCATACAATAACAGAGTGGCTTCAAACTTTATTACAAAGATTGGAGATTAAATCCATCTAACCAGTTCTGCAAAATTAGCTATGTTGTCTTCTTTCACTTCTCCCAATGCCACTTTCTTTTTAAATTTTAATTGTTTTATTTAGAATTTTCTCCATTACATATAAAAAAACTTTTCTTTACATTGATCTTTTAAAACTTTGTGTTCCAAATTTTCTTCTTCCCTCCCTCCTCAACCCTCCCTAAGAAATCAAGCAATTCAATATGTCATACATGTGCAGTCATGCAAAACATCTTCACATTAGTCAGGTTGTGAAAGAAAACAGACAAAATAACTTTAGAAAGAGGAACTAACAAAAAACTTATACTTCAATCTGTATTTCAGATACCATCAGTTCTTTCTCTGTTGATGGTTTGCATTTTTCATATGTCCTTCTGATAGCATCCTGCTTACCATTTATTTCACAATATTTATTGCTAACTGTATTACCCTCCATCCTATTCCCTCCCCATGATATTTACTCTATTTTCTATCTTCTTTCACCCTATCCCTCCTCGAAAGTGTTTTGCTTTTTACTGCCCCCTCCCCCAATCTGCCCTCCCTTCTTCACCTCTCCCACTTTATCTCCTTCCCCTCCCACTTTCCCACTTGAGTGTGTATGTTATTGCCTCTTTGAGTCAATTCTGATGAGAGTAAGGCTCACTCACTCCCCCAGTCCTTCCCCATCTTCCTCTCCACTCCATAAGCTTTTTTTTTTTTTTTAGTGAGGCAATTGGGGTTAAGTGACTTGCCCGGGGTCACACAGCTAATAAGTGTTAAGTGTCTGAGGCCGGATTTGAACTCAGGTACTCCTAACTCCAGGGCCGGTGCTCTATCCACTGCGCCACGTAGCTGCCTTCTCCATAAGCTTTTTATGGGAGTTACTTTACCACCTTCCACCTCTCCCTTTCTTCCAATGCATTCCTCTTACTCCATAACTTTATTTTAAAGGTGTCGTCATGGGTCAGCTAGAGGACACAGTGAACAAAGAACTAGTCGTGGACCCAGGAGGCCTCGAGCCCAAATCTGGACCAAGACATATGTCACCCCACCCTGCCTGCCCCCAAAAAAAGAAGGATAAAGAAAAAATCAATTCAATGCTACGTTCTAATACAGACAAGGAGATCACTTCACTGAAATTATAGCACGTTTTTCCAACTCCTCTTTAAATACTATCCAATCCTATGGTCTTATGAAAAAGTGATACAAAGTAGCAAAGTTAATTTCTATATGATCCCAAGTTTAAAAGCTGAAAAATATCTCTGAGCTAACTAGATTGTACCCTTCATTTTACAGATGAAGAAACTGAGCTCAGGGAAATTAAGTGACTTGACTAAAATCACATAGGTAATTAGTTTTGGCTGCAAATCCAATGTTCTTTTACTGTACAGGATAAAGGGAGTGAGAGAAAAAGAGAGAGAAGAAAAGAAAGGCAAGAAGGAAAAACAAATTATTAAGTACTTAATGATTTAAGTATCATTATTATGTGCCAGGAACTGTGATAAGCACTATACAAATATTACCTCATCTGATTCCCATCACAACCTCGGGAGGTAGGTAGTATTATTATCCCTATTTCAGAGTTGTATAAAGGCAGACAGAGGCTGAGTGACTTGCCCAAGGCCACATAGTTACAAAGTATGTGAGGCCACATTTGAACTCTGGTGTTCTTGATGGCGATTCCAGCATGCTATATCCACTATGCCACTTTGCAAAATAATAACAAAATTCATTTGGAGAAATAAAGGATCTTGAATCTCTTCCCCCCCCCATAGTTGAGTGAAAATTTTAAATAGTTCGTAATAAATTTATAATCAATACAAGCTAATTAAATATGGTTTATATTATTTATAATTAAATATGATTAAGAAGGGATTCCCACATTCCTCCTATTAAACTGAAGCAGAATTATGTTTCCATAAAATAGATTATTTTGTGTTATCTAAACCAAAAAATTTTTTAAACTTTTAAAATGTTTTATTAATGTTCATCTATCTCTACCTTCCAGTTCACCTTCTCCCAAGCAAAAGCCCTCCCATATAACAAATATATATAGCCAAGCAAACAAATCAAGATATTAGATGTATCTTAGAACACGAACACGCACGCGCACACACGCGCGCACACACACACACACACACACACAGATAGCTGTCTATCTATATATAAAAATAAATTCCATTGCACTCTATACTACAATTTGTTCAGCCATTCCCCAACTAATGGGCACCTATTTTTGCCCGTATTCTTTGCTACAATAAAAACAGCTGCTACAAATGTTCTTGTACACATTTTTCCCGGTCTTTTACTTCCTTGAGTACATGCCTAATAGTAGTATCCCTGTAAAAGATACGGGTAAAAGGGTGCATACAGTTTAGTGATCTTTTGGGCATTATTCCAGAATGTTTTCCAGAATAGTCAAATTAGTTTACACACCTCCCAACACTGGTTTACTAATGTTCCTGTCCTCCTAAAATTAACAATCACTACTTCCCACTTTTTTCATTTCTGCCCATCTGACTGAATCTTCATTTAAGTGCTTATCATTACAGATGGATCATTTTTTTCATATACTTGTTGATAGCACTTCGTCACTAAGAACTATATTTTCATATGTTTTGACCATTTACCCATCATGGAAAGGCTCTTCTTATATATTTTATATCAATATCTCTTATAAACCTTTATAGGAAAAATTTGTTGAAGATGTTTTCTAAATTAGTTCTTTCCCTTCTGATTTTAATTAAATTTATTTTACTTGTATATTTTTAAAATTACATTAAAAAAAAACAAAAAAATTACATTAAAAAATCTTGAGCAAAATTTTAAAAAACATAGGAATGAAAGGGTAATGGTACTTCCAGTTCTCATATTATATTGTCAAATAATAATCACCAAAAAGTATCCAGTTCTAATTTAAAAAACAGAAAATTAGATCAATGGAATAGACTAAAAGGAAGAATCAGAAACAAAAGATCTCCATTACCTAGTGTTTGTTAACCAGGGAAAGAACTCCCTAGCTGACAAAAACTACCAAGAAATCAGAAATTCAGTTTAGGAGAAATTAGAGTTCCCAACATTAATCTACTACCTGAATATTAAAGGTCATATCATAAAGTAGAAGAGAAACAGAGAAGGTACTTTTCACCGCTATGGGGAAGGAGGTGAAGGAGCAGTAGAGAGTTCTTAACCAAGTTAAGAGTGAAGTGAAGAGATAACAAAATTTAAAATAGATAATTTTGATCATATGAATCTGTAATGCTTTGGTATGAACAGAAAAATCAATGCAACTAGGCTAAAAAGGGAAGCTGTCAATTGGGAAAAAATAGTTTTTGCTACAAACATTTCTGAGAAGGGAGATATCCAAGATATATAGGGAATTAACACAAATATATATGACCAAGAAGAGCCACTCCACAAAGAATAAGTGATTAGAAGTTATGAATAGTTTTCAAAAGAAGGGCAAACCATATGAAATACTGCTCTAGTCTGTGTCTCTTTAACAGTTCATTGTTTCATATTTGATGGAGGAAAAATTCACTGTGGCTTCAACCCTGAGGTTTTACCTCACTCATTAGAATGGCAAAGAGGACAAAAAATATGAATAATGAATATTGATGAGGTTCCAGAAACACAGACACTAATACATTGTTGGCAAAGTTGTAAATTGGTCCATCTATTCTGGTAAGCAATCTAAAATTTTGTTAAAATTTTTTTGAAGTACTATAACTAAAATGTCTATATACTTTGACCAAGAGACATCACTGCTACATAACTTTACCCCTAAGAAGTATGTTTTCACATTAGCTACTTATTTAGGAATGTATATGACAATATATTAAAAACTGATGGGTGATGATATTTCAGAAACAGCCAGCAGCTGGAGTTCATGTCTGAAATAGAATTTCCCAGGATTGTTGGCCTTGGAGATAGGTGAACCCACCAACTGGATGGAGTAGGAAAACCAAATGTCCTATCGAGAATGCCTATGGAATGAGTTTCTCTTGGAATTGAATTCCTTTTTAAAAATTTATTTTTAAATTTTTTTCAATGAACAAAAATCTCCCTCCCGTTCCTCTCCTTTGAGAAAAAAAAAGGGGGGGTGGTGGTGGTGGTGGTGGTTGATTCTTATAACAAATATGCATAAGCCAAGCAAAATATTCCTACATTGGCCATGTCTGATAAATACATAAATCTGCATTCTAATTCCATCATCTATCAGGAGGAGGGATAACAAAATGCTTCACCTTGGGTCCTCTGTAATCATTATTGAGCAATGCACTGATTATAATTCTTAAATTTTCCAAAGTTGTTTGTCTTTATAATGTTGGTTTCACTGTATAAATTCTTCCCTAGGTTCTGCTCGTTTCACTCTACATCAATTTTCCTCTAGGTTTCTCTGAAACCATTCCTTTTATAATTTCTTATGGTGTATTAGTACTCCATTATATTCACATGCCATAATTTTTATAGCCATTTTCCAATTGATGGGAATCCCCTATAGTTTCCAATTCTTTGCCACCACAAAACAAGCTACTTATAAACATTTTTGTACATGAGACCTTTTCTTCTTTCTTTGATTTCTTTGGGATCTAATAGTCATATTGATAGGTCAAAGGGCATGGAAAAACTGTCATTACAGTTTTCAATCCTCTGTTATTTTGTTTGACATTTAGGATTTTTAAAAAAGCAATTAAGGATTTTTTAAAAATCTCTAGTTTTAAATATCATTTCTTTCATTCATTTGTATGGGTAGTTATATTCATAGCTAAAAAACACTTCTACTAAGCTAAAATAGTAGTGGCTGTGGGAAGCCCAGTGGGTGATCCCTCTGGAGGACCAGGCAGCTGAGGGACTCTTCAGTCTTAACTAGAACATGCTCCCTGGACTGTACCCCAAACTATGGAAGACCATACCTCTGCTGGCAAGAAATACAAAATGCATGAGCTCTACCTGACCAGGGCTTTGGGTATGGTGAATATCTCAAGCTTTCCAACTGTTCCCACCATGAAAGAGACCCATGGTATGATTGGGACCATTCAGAACTGCGTCTGAAAGGGATGAACCCATGCATTATGAAATTTACACGCCCCACCCCACCCTACTGGGAACCATGTGGACATATCACCCATACCTGTCTCCTGGAACACCATATGTAACTATCTCTTTGGCTTCATCAGCTTCATACTATTCATGTTCTAGTTATGGGAAAAGTACCCATATTATCAGCCTCTGGCTCCAAAGCAATATCCTTGTGACAACTTGTACCTGGAGCTCCTAAGGAGGTAACCCTGAATGTGTAATATACTATGAAATCTGAAGACAGTCTACAGAGTCACTGTTTCCTCCTATTCAAGGCAACATGATTATGAAGATTTAACCTAAAATACCTGATGAATCTAAAAAAAAAAATGAAACCATCCAAAACACTTCTGTCTCAGATGCTTTCCCTGAATAATGAGATGCCAAATCTTCCCTGATCTCATTATATCTAAATTTGAAACTTGTACACATCTCTTTACTCACTACCTAACAGAATGAATGAATATAGACTGTCTTTATACTACATAAAATATTTATATGCTCACCTGATTGCAGACAAATAGCATAAAAGACCTGAATTTACTAAAGAGAAATTACTAGTAAATGTTTGATTTACAAAAGGAATTATAATAGGGTTTCAAAAGAAAAGTATTCTGCCTGTCATACTTAAATGCTGATTTTATTTACAGCAATTTTCCACAAACATTTAAATAGTTCTTTGTATGTAATGGGGGACATCTGGGTGCATTATTGTTTTCTCCATTAAATCATAAAGGGCAGCAGAGTGTGGCCTTTGTGCCTAGAGTACTTTGTAAGGCCCTATGAGACAACTGGCATTTAATAGCCCATTCTGAGAGCATTCTGGTAAATTAAACTTTTCCTGTATCAAGAACCAACAACTAATGCAACCAAGATGGAAAAAGAACTCCAGCTTCTAATCTTTGGGCTGTCTTGGGCCAAAAAACTGGTGAATTAAGACCAGTGGTCTTCAATGTGGGAGCTATGACTTAACTTCAAAGGGGCTCTGGATTTATCTCCAGGGGTGGGTGATCCATCAACCAGAAAGTTGAAAGAAGGGTTATATCCCACATTCCCAGCAACGACCAGCCTTGAGATCTGTCTCTAATATAACCATACCTACCCCTTACCTCCCAATACTTCCTAACTCTGCCCCCTTCCTTCTCTGTGTGTACTACATCCAAAAGAGTCTGTCCTGGGCCCTCATTTCTTCTCCCTCTATACTATTTCATTTGGCCATCTCAACAGCCAACCAGGGTTTCAATTTACATATACATCAGCATCTAGGTCCGAAATCAGGAAGACACAAGTTCAAATTCTTCCTCAGACCCCACCCCCCAACCCCCATTAGATTATAAAATCAAGGGCAGAGACTGTCTTTTGCCTCTTTTTCTACCTCCAGCACTTAGCATAGTGCCTAGCACACAGTAGAATCTTAATATTTACCAATCTGACTGAATTATCATCTCTATTCAATCCTAACTTTCCCCCTAACTTGCAGAATGACATTTCCAACTGCCTATTAGACATGCTGAACTGGACGTCTTGTAGACATCTTAAACTCATAATGTCCCAAACTGAACTGTTATCTCCAATCCCTCCCCTCTTCCCAATTACTCTCACAAGGGCACCACGATCCTCCCAGTTACTCAGGTTCAAAATCTAGGTGGTCATCCAGGACTCCTGTCTCAAACTCCACATATACAATCAATTGTCAAATTCTGTCACTTTTACCTTGGTAACAACTCTTGCACATGCTTTTTTCCAGGTGCATCAACCTGCCCCATCCCAACCATCCTCCAATCAACTGTCAAACTGATCTTCCTAAAACGAGAGGGTGTAACCATACATATCCCCCCTCTGCCTCCCTCCTCTGTTTGGCTTTCAAAGCCCTTCATAGGCAGGCCTCTTCTTACTTGTCCAGACGTCCCATACTCTGTGATCATTCATACTGGCTTCCTTGTTGTTGGGGCCCACGAAACTTCATTTCCCCACGCTGACTGTCCCCTCTCCTTATCTGTAGCTCAGAGCTTCTCTGGCTTCCTTCAAGTCTCAGCTAAAATGCCCCCTTCTTTAAGAGGCCTTTCCTAGTCCTCTTTAATCTTAGTGCCCTCTCTCTGAGATCACCTCCAATTTATCCTATATTTATCTTGTTTGTACAAAGTTGTTTGCATGTTGTCTCCCACATCAGACTGTGATATCCCCGAGGAAAGGGGTTGTTGGGTCTGGGGTTTTGGGGGGGTTTTTTTTGCCTTTCTTTGTAGGCCCAGACTGTCACATAACGGACATGTAATAAATGCTAGTTGATTATGATCATCTCAAAATTTACGATTAGAAACTGATGGTGGTTCTCTTTAAGGATGATTCCATTTTGTACATTACTGCAGCTCCTTGGAAGGGAGAATAATCAAATATTATAACCAAACAAATAACGAGACCACCTTCTAACAAAAAATGTGAATCATCTTTCAATGTCTTCATTTAGACTAAGGCCAAACAACCGTTAGCTAACAAGTTTAAAAAATTGTTAAATCTATACAATGTATCAACTAGAACAACATTTAACAAAGATGAATGAGTTATAAAAACAGGTTTGTATGTTGCAGCATACTCTATAACAACCAGTTAATGGAGTACAGGGCTCTGCATAGAAGTTAGTTATTGAGAAATAATTAACTTTACCACTACCAGGTGCAATAAAGATACCAAAATTTTTAAAAATCCAATGACCCAATGCTTCATTTCCTCCCAGGCTTCCTGTAGTAAATCTGTAGTGCTACAATAAAACTCCTTGAAAAATGAGTCATCTTGAATCAAATATAATCAAGGAGATAATGATTAACCAAAATCTGGCACAAATCTTACAGGGTAATACAAGACAAACTTACATCTTTTAAAGAAAACTCATGTTTTGATATTGATACCTCAAAAACTGGTGCCAGTTTTAAATTTTATATACAGCATCACCAAACATTTAAAATTTCATGCTTAAAATATTGATGATTCCTTTCACTGCCACTGCCCCTTCATGACCACGTAATATTCCATGTATTTATAGAAAACTAAACACCTACCTGTTTATCTTCTGTTTGTATTTTGAAAGTTTTCCCAGTGTTCACCATCATCACTATTTTCATAAGGAACAAACAAGTATATTCTTGCCATAAGATGATACATAACCCGATATTCGGTATGTTGTTTGTTTGTTTTTTTATAGGGGATTTCACCCAAACGGACATTACTGACTATTGATTGAGCTTTTTCTTCAGTAGCAGGGATGGTCTTTCACTGAGCTCTTGAGAACAACAGTATATAGTATCTATAAAATGGATAACTACAGTTAGGAGTGTGCTCTTAGTGGTCTTACTGAGAAGATACAAAAAGTTATTAGAACTCTCTTATGAAAGCTGGATAACTTGATTTTAGGTTAGTCACAGTCACTTTGTAGCCTTTAGGACGGGTTTGTAACAGGTTATTTTTGGACTCAACAGCTAGTAACACCACCAAGACACAATTCTATCATGTTTTAAATGTTGAGGCACTCTCGCATCACTGCTGTTGTGGGGACAGCTCTTTGGAGGCAGAGAAGAGCAAAAATGAGGCAGTTAAATAGAAAACGAATGGCAAGGCCCCTTTTGAATTGCCTTCATGTCCAAACTCAGAGACCTTAGATTCCATCTCAAAAACTTGGGCTAAGTGTTATAGGTGGCAGAGGCAGGTCTGTGTTAAACCAATGAGTAACTTCCAAGTCTATACAGTTCAACTTCAAGAAGAAAAAAAGTGGTTCATAGATAGGAATGCTACCAAATGTATTGGCCACAACTTAGAAAATGGCTATTTCTTCCTCATTATGATCAATAAGGGATATTGTGGCCACAGAGTTATAATTAAAAATTAAGCTCAAATCTATCTTCCAACTAACTCTATCTCCCACCCAAGAGGACAGCACCAGACTGGAAGTTGGATTCAAATGTTTGTTTTGCGGAATTATTCCCGTCCTCCTTTTTACTTAGTGGTTAATAAGCATTTATTAAACGCCTGCTATGTGCCGAAGAACTATGCTACTAAGCACTAGGGGTATGAAGAAAGGCAAAAGACAGTTCCTGCCCATCAGGAGTTCACATTTCAATGGGGGAAGAGAACCAATATGTTCCAGTTAATAATGAACTAAAAGAAGACACTAAAATGAAGAGGAATTGGGAAAGGGTTCATGTAACTGTGGCTTAAAGGGAGCCAGGAGGTGGAGATGACAGCACTCCAGATGTGGGAGATAGCCAGAGAAAATGCCCAGAGCTGAGATGGAAGGTCTTGTCTGTGGAACAGTAAATGAGGCCAGTGCCATTGCATGCTATGTGGAAAGGGTGTAAGAAGCCTGGAGAGGTGGCAGGTAGAGAGGAAGGGCACGTTCCCTATGAATTTTCATTCTCATCTATAGATAGCTTTGGACTAGATGATGTCTAAGGCTCCTTCTCCTCGAAAATGGTGTGACTGCTCCATTACCTGAATTCCCTGTGGTGCTGGTTTATTCACGGCATCCCAAAGGGAGAGGTGCTCCCACCTCCAAGAAACTGTGCCAACAGTTCCCTTACTCAGAAGATTCTTTTCCCTCTCTCCTAAATCCCTCCCATTCAAATAGGTCGAGCACAATCTTCACTTCCTGGTGAAGCCGCCTCTGATGTTCCAGGCTGCAATTCCAGTCCAATAATCGTTTATCAAATATTAAATGTGTTAAGCACAGGGGAGATTACTTACTGTGCTAGTCACTGAGAACCCCAAAACAGAAGAAGTTTCTGGCCTCAAAGAGTTTGCCAGTCTACTGTTGATCTAAGCCTCCTCTGGAGTTCTATGGTACTCACTGTCCATACCCTTCATTTGGAATTTATTGAGTACCGTCAGCCCTATACTTGAGCATAATCACTTCAGAAGCTGAATGGAGGATGGACTGGAGGGGAAAAGATTTGGGGCAGGTGTGAGGAGATGATTTCTGAAAAACAGTTGGAGATGCAAGATTGGAGGTGGACAAAGAGGTGAGGACAGGACGGGTAGATTTGAGAATTGTCAGAGAGCTTATGAGATGACAAAGGGAAGTAATATGGAGGGAGAAGAAAACAAGAGCCTAGGATAGAAAGAACCCTCTGGAATATCTTTGACTAGAAGACATGGCCTAAATGAAGATCCAGCAAAGGAAACTGAGGAGAGGTTATACAGAGGAACCTGTCAGGAGAAAGTCATGTCCTGAAAACCTAGGGAGAATAACAACAACAACTACTATTTATATTACATTTAATATGTGCCAAGAATTGTGCTAAGGACTTGACAAGTATTATCTCATATGATCCTCACAACAATTCCAGGAGGTAGGAGCTACTTTCATTCCCACTTTACAAATAAGGAAATCGAGGCAGAGAGGTTAAATAACTTGCCCAGGGTCACAGAGCAGCTAAGTGTTTGAGTCTGGATTTGAACTCAGGTTCTCCTGACTCCAGACCCAGTGCTCTATCTAGTCACTATGCCACCAAGGAAGACCGGGTGATCCAGCAGTCAAAGGCCACAGAAAGGTCAAAGAGAATAAGGATTAAGAAAACACCACTGAATTTGGCACAAGAAATCACTGGAAACTATGCAAAGGACAGTTTTGGCGTAAGGATAAGGTCAGAAGCTGGTCTGTAAAAGGAGAGAAAGCAGAGACAGACTTCTCTAGGAGTTTAGCTACAAAGGGCAGAAGAGATAGAATAGATGATAGTAGAGACGGAAGGATCAAGTGAGGGCGTTTTCAAGATGAGGAAGAGATAAGCATATCTGTAGGTAGTAGAGAACAAACCAAGAGACAGGAAGAGATTAAAAATAAGTGATGGGGGGCAGCTAGGTGGTGCAGTGGATAAAGCACTGGACCTGGATTCAGGAGGACTTGAGTTCAAATCCAGCCTCAGATGCTTGACACTTACTAGCTGTGTGATCCTGAGCAAGTCACTTAACCCCAATTCCCTCCCCCTCCCCCCAAAAAAAGTGATAGAGTGGGGATGACAGAAAGCCAATCTGTGGAGGAGAGGATAGAAAGGGATAGCTTGAGCAGGTAGAGGAGTTGGCCTTGGTAAGGAGAAAAGCCACTTCAACATGTGAGACAGGGTGAAGGGAGATAATGGCAGAAAGCATATCCCATCCTTAGTTCTAAGGAGATCCCTAACAGGTATTTATAGGTACTCTTTTTATACTTTCCCTCAGTTAAAAGCCCTTTCCCATTCCTAGCAAACTCCCACTTCTTAACTTCTAGGCTTAATTTTCTAGGCTAAATGTGGGTTGTGGCACCATAAGGAAGCCTTGATCTAAAGCACTTAGTAATCACCATTTTGTAGATATACCTCTGTCCAAATTCCCATTTGTATCCAGTTATTCCTATCCCTTTCTGCCCTTCTCTTATACTGTACCCTTTGGAAGCCTTGCTGTATGGTTAAATTTCCCATCATCCTAATGGGGTTCAGAGATACCTGGATCTTGAGAAGAGACCTCATCCTTTGTCTCTACATCAAAGGCTGTGGACATTTTAGTCACTTCCTTAGTATAGTTTCAAGTTGTTTTCCAGGATAGTTATTTCAATAGTGTAAAAGTGGCTGTCTTTCCATAGCCCTTCTAACAGTGATTATTCCCATCTTTTGACGAAGCTAGGTGGTACAGTGCATAAAATGCTGGACCTGGGGACAAGAAGACTTGAGTTGAAATATGACCTTAGACACTAGCTGGGTGACCCTGGGCAAGGCCCTTAACCTGTTTGCCCCCTTCTCTTCAACTGTAAAATAGGGGTAACAATAGCAACTACCTCAGTAGGATTGTTGTGAGGATCAAATGAGATAAATGTTTGTAAAAAGCACTTAGCACAATGCCTGGCACATAGCAGGCACGCTATAAAAGTAAGCTATTATTATTATTATCGTAAGTGCTTATTCCCTTCCCCCTTCCCTTATTCCTTTGCTCCGGTATCAGAAGGGACCCTTCTTCCTTGCTAAAGCTGGTTCTTCTATTAATGCCCTGGGTTTACTTCTTTCTATTTTGGGGGGGTTTGTACCTTCATTCACTCATCTTCAAGCTCTTCTTACAAGCTCTTTCCTCTTTGCCTACCAACATACTAAAGTAACTCCCAAAATGACAAGAAATGACTAAAGCCTTAAAAAAGGTTTAACTTGGCCTTCCCCTCAAACTACTGTCGTCTTTCCTCTCTATTGCTAAACCTCTCTAAATTGCTGCTTCTTCCTTACCACTCAGTTATTTTTCAGTCCCTTGCATTCTGACTTCTGAACCCATTATTGTACTAAAAATGCTCTCTGAGGTTAGCAACAATCTCTTAACTGCTAAATCTGATGGTCTTTAAAAAAACATCCTAATCCTCCTTGACTTTATGCATCTTTCCTTCAACTGGCAACTATGCCCTCCTCCTGAACATTTCTACACCTTCTCTTTGGCCTATATGACACTGTTCTCCCTCCAAGTTTTCCTACCTTCAAATCCTCTTCCTCAGTCTCCTTTTCTGGAACATAAGTCATCTCTCACACCCTAAACTTGACTTGGGTACTATAAACACGTGTATGCATATATGTATGCATGTATTCGTGTCTCTCTGTATGCATAAACACACCACCTTGATCTCATTAACTCCTTTGTTTTCCATTATATTCCCTATGAAAATTTCTCCCAAATCTAAACATTCAGCAAAATCTCCTGAACTCCAGTCCTGTATCTCCAACTGCAGAGTAGATAGCTCCATCTGGCTGACCCCTCAGCACATTAAAATAGTGTTAAAAAATGACATTCTCTGACAGCTATCCCTCTCCAAATTTCTATTGAGAAAAGTGTGGTGTCTTCAATCACCTAGATGCATAAACTCATCCATGCTTGTTTCTTTCTTCTCCCTTCATGTTTCACCCCCTCTCCCAAATTTCTAATTAGATGAATCTTGTTGATTGTCTGCTAAGCCTAACACACTTAGGCACTGCATGGAACATAGCAGGTGCTATATTAATGCTTATACCCTTCTTTCCTTTCATTTTCACATCACATTTTCACATGTTCTTCTCTTCTCTTACACAATCACCAGGCCCTTATTACCTCTCCTGTGGACTATTTTAACAGGCTCCTAATTGACATCTATCTCTCCCTTCCCAATTCTGACCTTCCATCTTCCACATAGTGGCCCCCAAAAATCTGTCTATGGCACAAGTGTGACTTTATCATTTCCCTGGTCAAAAATCTTCTTGGTTCCATTCTGCCTCTAGGATAAAATATAATACCCTTTATTTGGTATTTAAAGCCCTCCACAATCTGGCTCCAATCTACTTTTCCCAAACTTATTTCATGTTGCTGTCTTTCATTTACTCTCTGTTGCAGCCAAATTGGAATAACAGTTTCTCCCCAAACTCAGAATTCCATCTCCTTTCTGTATTCAGTGATTTTACCCCATTACCTGCAATGCCCTCTCTTCTCCCTCCCAGAATCGTTATTTTCAAACTCAGCCCATGAGCCACTTCTTCCTTTTAACCTTTTTAAAGCCTCCCAGCTATGCATATTCTTATGTTTTAGAGATATTGCCACTCAGTAAAATGTAAGCTTCTTGAAGGCAAGAATTATTTCATTTGTCTTTATTTCTTTAAAGTTTAACACAGTGACTTACACAAGATCCTTCACAACTTGATTCCCCTCGCCCTCCCCCCCCCCCCATGTACTCTGTGATCCAATGACACTGGATCTACTAATTCCATCAACAAGACATCCATCTCCTGACTCTGGTCATTGTCACTGATTGAAGCCTTGGATGTGCTCTGGAATGCTCTTCCTCTTCATCTTTAACTCCCAGTTTCCCCAACTTCCTTCAAATCACAGCTAAAATTCCACCTTCTATAGGAATCCCTTCCCAATTCTCTTTAGTTCTAATGCCTTCCCTCTGTTGATTATTTCCCACGTACCCTGTACATGGGTAGCTAGGTGGCACAGTGGATAGAGTGCCTGGCCTGGAGTCAGGAAGACTCATTTTCCCGAGTTCAAATATGGCCTCAGACACTTATTGTATGATCCTGGGCAAGTCACTTCACCCTGTTTGCCTCAGTTTCTCATCTGTAAAATGAGCTGAAGAAGGAAATGGCTCAAACCATTCCAGTGTCTTTGCTGAGAAAACCCTAAATGGGGCCATAAAGAGTCAGACATGACTGAAAAATAACAACAATGGCCCTATATATAGTTTGTTTGTACATGGTTGTTTGCATGGTGTCAGTACATTGTGAGCTCTGTGAGGACAGGGATTGTCTTTAACCTTTCTCTGTATCCCCAATGCATGGCCCATAGCAGTTGTTTAATAAATGTATACTGATTGAAATGAAAGTCTATTTCCTATAATCTTTTTTTGATAAAATTGGGAAGAAAAAAGAATGGATCTAACAGCTGAAAATGGGTTGAGGCATGTTGGTTATTTGATAGTGGCAAGCCTGGATTGACTATTGCCACCATTCCTTAGGATCCTATGTGACCTGGCACTGAGTCTTTTGTAGTCAGTATTAGGAGGTCTAGAAATAATCTCCATCTCCATCATCTAGCTGTTTGTTTTACCATAATGTCAAAAGATGATTAAAGCTATTAGGACATCTATTCTCTCTTTCCTCCTCCTCCAACCCTAGTCACCCAGATCCCCTGTCAGGAACAGCAAGTAGAGGCCTTTCCCCTCTTGACTTGACACATCCCTAGGGGGGGACTCAAACCCTCACTTTTCTTGGATCTTCAGGCTCACTTTCTCCTTCCTACTTGTGGTGGGCCAGTCCTCTTCAGGGCCCCTTTCCCGTAGACCAGATATGGCTCCTGATTACATTTGGATGGGCTAGGATTCATCAAACATAATCATTCTGATAAAATGGAGGATCACCAAGCCAGCTTGCAAGAGCACCAGGAGAGGATTATTAAATTTTCAGTGTGAATAAAACTTTCTTGGCATTGCATAATAAAATAAGGATAATAACAACATGTATCTCACAGGGTTGTTGTGAGGATCAAATGAGATAATAACTGCAAAGCACTAAGCACAGTGCCTAGCATACAGTAGGCATTATATAAATGCTTATTCTTTCCCCCTTTCTCTAAGCCTCTTCCTAAACACACACACACACACACACACACACACACACACACACACACACACACACACACACACACCCCCTTGCCCTGCCCACTCAGATCCCCAGGCATTACCACATGACCCAGATGATATAGTCTAAGGACTTCTGGGTCTTGCCATCTACCTTACTGTTGTCCCCTAACATTTTTCAAGATTTACCACCTTTGTTTAAGTTGAATTGCTTCCATATATACTGGATATTCCCCTAATTAGAGTATGAGTTTGTTAAGAGTAGGAGCCGTTTCAATTTTCTATGTGTATCCCCAGTGCTTGGCAATAGGAGTTGCTAAATTAATGCCTATTCATTTATTCAGACTAATTTACAAAACACAAGTGGTAATAAGTTAGACAGAGTTGGCAATGAGGGAGAGCTATATGCAGTAGCAATAAAATTCCCAGTTTCAGATAAAATAATATGACAGCAAGAAAGCAGATTAATTCAAGAAAATAATATAAAAATTAAAGCTCCAGGGTGATCTTTATGCATATGGTTTCTTTGGTTTAGGATTTTGGGGGGGACTTTATAATAATTTCATTACAAAACCAAAACCTAGAAAGTAAACTCCCTCTACTAATGCAGAACAGCATTAGAGTTACTTGGAGCAGTGACAGGTTTAAAAAAAAAAGATCAACTCTAACTGTACTTCAGTGGATCTATAATCTCACTTCTGTAAATTTCTCTTTTGTACATACTGAAAATCATTTATAGGATACTCATTTAATGTAACCCAGGTATTTTAAGATTTCACAAGTACCAATGCAAGTGAATTTCAGGTTGTTCATCTCTTTTGTTTTGTTTTGTTTTTTTATTTCGCACGCACTTTCTACAGGACTAGCCCCTTGTACTGGGTTCTTCTTTCCTTGACAATATTTTTCTAGATTAGAAATACACTGTGGCCTCTCTATGCCGATCATGCATCTCCTCCATTGCTCTTCAGTTCACCTACAACTAATCCCTCAAAAATTGTGGTTATTTTAAGCTTCTCAGCCATTCAGTATCACTGGAAAACTAGTAGTATTATAAAGATGGATTTGTGTGAAAGGCAGCAGCTTGGGGTCATTAAAATCACTGTGAAATTTCCCAAATACAACTCAGTGTGTTCTTTTCCTCCTACTGATCTCTGGGACTAGTTCATGGTCCTTATGCAGTGTCTGTTCCAGACACATGGTACTGATATTCTAACTCAATGGACTGACCATCTGATAGCATGTCATCACCTGGAAAATAGGCATTTTTCATCCATTTGTTTTTCCTATGTGGGTTAGCCAGTCTTTTGAATAATTATGAAACTCACCAAGGATGCCCTGTTATTTTCTAGGGCTTGATTCAATTAGCATCAAGAGGACCTCTACATGGATCCTGAACAGTACATTCTTCTTTCCAGTGGCAGATGCTTTTGGAGAATATACTTCATTCAACATTAATAAGAGAAACACTGAACATTACCTCTATCATTGCATTTCTCAAGAAATAGTGTATGATATTACTATAGGCATGAGGGATTCCTTATAGGAAGAAAGCATTTCAAAGGACATTTTCCTTTACTGAGAAAAAAATTTTTGATAATAAACAAAATGTATGTTGCACTATAGAAAAATCATTTGTGACTGCAATTAATGGAATCAAAGATTTAGAGGTGGGAAAGAGCGTAAAGATTATATTCTGTATTTCAACACTCTCATTTTACAGATAATGAAGAGAGCTACTGAATCAAAATGACTTCAATTCCATAGACATTGATTGAGAGCCTACTATGAGCCAGGAATTGTGCTAAATCTTGGGAATACAAATAAGAAAGAGAGATAGTTCCTGCCTTCGAAAAGCTTTCACTCTAATCGGTGAAGACGACAAGCAAAGGGAAGCTGTAAAGGTGGGGTGGGACAGGTAGCCACCAGGAGTTATCTGCTAGGGGTATGGTGTGCTGTAAAGTTCAAGCCAAGCAGCGCCTTGATAGAAAATGGAGTTACCTGGAAGGTTGTGAGTTCTATAAAAGGTATTGTTGTGAGGACTTTAATCCTCCATCCTCCAGTCCTCCAAACAGAGAGGAGAGGCAAATGAGGGCGACTTGATAAAGCGTTGGGTTTTAAAACCTCAGTCAATCTATATGATGACAAAACTTGCCAAAGGTCAAACAGAGAATAAGCAGCAGAACCAGGATTTGAAATCAAATCCTGACTCCAAATCCAGTGCTTGCCCCCATATTACACTACATCTCACCGAAATGTTAACATTCCCAAAACTTGCTCTACCCATGTCAGTGCTTCCATTGTGCCCTTAGGAACTTTTACATATCTTCCAACAGCATTACTAATTTCTTGACTTTTATGAACAGACTCCCGATAATGCCACAGGTACCTTTAAATCTCTTTCTAAAGGCAACCTTTGTTTTTTACTTGTCCCTTTCCAGTAAATGACACTGACATTGTTTTTGCTTTCCACTGCTTCCAGCCTCTTCACTAAAGTCTTTACCCTGAAGGTGGTGCTTGAGCATCTTAAGAGAAACTAGGAATTTTAAGAGGTAGTGATGGAAGGGGAGCACATTCCAGGATGGGGTCACTCACTGTACTGAAAGGCAAAGAGGTAGGAAATGGAGTATTTAGAATAAAGAATAAGATAACCAGACTGACTGGACCACAGAACACACAGAGAAATGCAATGGCAAAAAGGCTGGAAAGATTGTTCTTGGCTATCAGGTATCTTCTTTTGAAAAGTAAGTTAACTATTGAAGTGATTAAAGTGGTTTCTGGGTTCTTTTGATCCCTATATTGTGCCGATTCTGGTAGGAGAGTAAAGCTCATGTAATAAGGCAAAGTAAATATTAACAAAATTATAAAGATCAAGCAGGACTTGAGAGATGAGAAGACCTCTCCAGCCTACCCCTCCCTCCATCCCACAGGTGTTACACAGTGTACATGTTTTCACTTTTTCAGCATATTGTGCTGACTTCCCTCCCTCTAAAAAATACTATTTGTCATATGAAATGGCTCTTTGAAATAATTATGGTGATGTGTGAAACAGAAAATATCAACAAATACTTTTAAAAAGAGATAATTTAGTTGAAAAAGGTAAATTAGAGTTGGCCTGTGAAGGGTTTTAAATGCCAAATACATGAATTTGGATTTGATCTTCATTGTATTAGGGCACCACTAGAGTTTACAGAGCAAAGAATACATTGGGGGCAGTTAGGTGGTGCAGTGGATAAAGCACTGGCCCTGGATTCAGGAGGACCTGAGTTCAAATCCAGCCTCAAACACTTGACACTTACTAGCTGTGTGAACCTGGGCAAGTCACTTAACTCCCATGGCCCTGAAAAAAGGGGGGAAAAAAGAATACATTGGTCAGATCTGTGCTTAAAATCACTTTTACAGCTGAGAGATTCACTAAAGGGCTGAGATTGGGAAAGGAAGTAATGAAAGCAAATCCTGATTCTCAGTGAAGATAAAGAATATGCTTATAAGGTGTAGGGAGGAAGGAGAGATGCATGATCTGATAAAGTAATCTCAATTTAAACAACTGTGAGTAAAAGCAGTATCAAGGGAATGTCCACCTTCCTGGGAAAGGAAGTAGAGGGAAGGAATAAGATCATGGGCCTTAAGTAGACTGAGGAATTGGGAGGTTAGTATGTTAGAAGTAATATGTATTGTGAAGTCCCCTGGTATAAGGGCACTGGTAAAAAAATGACAAATACTCAGAATACAGAAAAGCAGTTCAAAACTTACATTCACTCATTCAAGAATACACATATCAACAATATAAACTAAAAAAATAAAACAAAACTCAAAGTTTTTCAGTTCTGACTAAACTTTGGGAACTCGCTTCCTGCCTTTCTGGTGAGGGGAGATGTTATTCTGTTTCAAACTAACTCTTGCCTAGGAGGTTAGGGGAGAAGGCACCATTTCATTAAGTCAGTTTCTGGTCTCTGTGATCAGAGGAGAGGGCACCATTCATTCCATCAGGCTTGCAATTCTCCAGTCTGGCCTCCAGGTTTCTCCAGTCTCTCCAGGTAAGAGGAAAAATAATATTCCATTAAACACCAAACTCCTCCTCCTTTCCAGGGAAGATGAAAAAAAAAAAGACTACTCAATCAAGTCTGCAGCTTGGTCTCCCATCTAGAGGAAGGGGAGGAAAGCCTTTAACTCTAAGTTCTAGTTTACTTGCTTAACTGCCTAAGGGCCTTTAGATAACTCCACCTGGAAGGTCAAAAGCCCATGGGCAATGAAAATCTAAGTAAACTCTTTCCTCAACCACTGACATCTCTCCCCCCCCCCAACACACACACACACACACACACACACACACACACACACACACACACTTCCCCTTTCCTTGATTCTGAACATTCATTCACTTTTCCCCAAAGCCTCCAACCCATACCTCTTCAAATGTCCTACTCTAAAGCTCCCCACCCCACCTCTTTCATTGTGATCTCAGGAATGCCTGCTTCAAAGTCAACAAATTTACTTTCATCTTAATTTGGGGGGGGGGGGGACCCAAGGCAATGAGGTTTAAGTGACTTGCTCAGGGTCACACAGCTAGTAATTGTCAAGTGTCTGAGGCTGGATTTGAACTCAGGTCCTCCTGAATCCAGGGTCCGTGTTTTATCCACTGCGCCACCTAGCTGCCCCTACTTTCATCTTAATTCTTCGTTCCCAAAGCATCTTCTGACTCTCAAGGAAACCTGACACCCTCTCTTTGGCCACCCTTTCCAGCAACAAGCTACACTTTCACTCATTAGCTGAAATGGGGAAATTGGAACACTCCTTTGCCCTCCATTACCACTTTCAGGTTCTCTCTCTACTAACAAGGCCACCTCTCTTCCTTTGAGGTTCATTCAACCGGTATCTACCATTCAATCAAAATTCTCATCTACCAGTCTCCAGGTCACTCCCCTTCTCTCCACAAGTACTGGATCTCAATCTACCACCTCACTAATTCTTGCCCTCAAACTAGGGGACTTCAATGTGCATACTAATACTCCTTTAAGCACCTTAACCTCACAATTCCTCAGCTTACTCATTTCAAAAGACCTAGTCTTCCACTCCAACTCAGCCCTTCATCAGTCACAAATGCTCCATCCACTTTCATGTCCATGAATTCTGAAATTCCTTTATCTGATCACAATCTATTATCATTCCACCTCACCCTCTGCCTAGCAACACCAAACCAGGGTTGTTGGGGTTTTTTGTCTACATCTCGTCCTCTACTCTGTTCACTCCCAGACTCTCACCTGTGCAGTAGATACACTCTCCTCTTTTTACCCCTTTGATCCCTTGATGAACAAGTTAACTCTACAATATTGTCTTCTCAAGTCCTCGGCTACCTTATATCACTCACCAATCCTGCCCCATCAAATCTCAATCTGGGATCACTCCCATTGTGTGTTGTCTTTGCTCCTACACACCTACAGTTGAATGAAGTTAGAGAAAAAAATCACAAAACCTTGCTGACTAGGTCCACTACATATTTGTTATAATAACCTCAAGTGGGCTCTCCCTGCTACATACAAGACAATCCTTTTACATCTCCCTAATTAACTCACCAACCCCACTCACCACAGCAGCTCTCTCAAACTTTTCCATCCCCACCCCCCAAACTTCCCATAGTCCACCTTACCTTTCTCTCTCGGCTGAGAACATTGCCTCATATTTAACTGAAAAAACTGAGGCCATTCACCAACAGCTGCCTCTTTTCTTCTCCTCTTCATCTCAAAGCACCCAGATACCCTCTGCCACTCTCATCTCCTTCACCCTTGTTTCACATGAAGATGTGGCCCTTCTTGCCAAAGTAAACCCCTCTCCCTGCACAAATGATCCTCTTCCATACCTCTTATTCAGCACCTGACCCCAATATCATCCCCACTGTCTCTAATCTCCAATCTCTATCAACTGACTACTTTCTCAAAGCCTAAAAACATTGCTCATGTTTTTCCCATCTTCAAAAAAGCTTCACTTGCTCTGTCCATCCCTATTAATTACCATTCCATATCTCTCTTGCCTTTTGTGGCTTCACTTCTTAAAAAGTCCATCTACAACAGATAACTCCACTTACTTTCCTCTTACTCTTCTTAACTCTCCATTGTCTAGCTTTAGACCTCATAATTTAACCAAAACTGCTCTCTTAAAGTTACTAAAAACTGGGTAGCTAGGTGACACAGTGGATAAAGTGTTGGTCTGGAGTCAGGAAGATGGATCTTCCCGAGTTCAAATACAGACTCAAACACTTACTAGCTGTGTGACCCTTGACAAGTCACTTCATCCTGTTTGCCTCAGTTTTCTCATCTGTAAAATGAGATAGAGAAGGAAATGGCAAACCACTACAGTATTTCTGCCAAGAAAACCCCAACTGGGATCACGAAGAGTTGGAAATGCCTGAAAAATGACTGAACAAATCCACAGTCTAAATTCTAAGGAAATTGGATTTTTCACTGTCCTCTGAACGTGTCCAGTCTCTATCTTTACTCAAGCTATTCCTTAGACCTGTAATGCCCTATTTTCTAGTATTGTTTATAGAAACACTAATCATTCTTCAAGATCTGGCTCAAATGTTACCTCTATGAAAATTTCTCCTACCCTTTGCCCCTCGGGCAAAAATGTTATGCCAACTCTGAATTTGTGTTACTTTTTTCTACTTATATTTCACATCATAATTTGTTTATATGTTTTATGTCTTCTATACTTAAGTTGTGGGCCGAGTCCATCATTCTTTCTATACTAAGAGTGTCTAGCCTCTTTGTTATTATTGTTTAGTAGTGTCCAACTCTTCATGACCCCATCTGAGGATTTCTTCGCCAAGGTACTGGAGTGGTTTGCCATTTCCTTCTCTAGCTCATTTTACAGATGAGTAACTGAAGCAAACAGGGTTAAATGACTTGCCCAGGGTCACACAGCTAGTTAAGTGTTTGAGGATGGATTTGTACTCAGTCTTCTTGGCTCCAAGTTCAGCACAATGTTTAGCATCGTACCTTTCTAACAGTGGCATTAAAGTGTTTGTTGAATAAAGGAGTGAAAAACAAATCTTGACTAGTTCTATTGATTTTCACAACAAGAAAAATAAGATGATTAGTTTAAGGTTATCATACAGCAGTAGTATCAAACTAAAAAAGAAAAGGATCCTTCTATGCCATGTTGACAATGAAAACCACAAATTATTTATTCTGATAAATATTTATCAATTGCATTTTAATCTGATTCAGCCTGACTCAGAGTTTTGGGCCCTAAAGTCCCAAGTTTTGTCACAGAACATTTGATTGTAAAAATCAAACTAAAACAAATAATCACAGGTTCAATTTCATCTGAAATGTTATGCTTTATATACACATATAATAAGTATATTCTATAATTCAGAACATAATAGTTGAAATCTCTTGAATGCAGCCTTTTGATACCGTTACCATTGATAATCATTATGATGTACTAGATGAGGCTTCCCCTATATGCTGTAATTTAATTCATAAATTAAAAAGACTTTTATGAGCATGTGCATTATAATTTATGGATAAGAATCTGCCTTTAAAAAGGCAAACAATCAACTAATGAATATTCATTAAAATACTTTTACGTCTATTAATCCATCAGTTTCCCCAAATGAGCAAAAAAGAGCCAAGTTAAACAGCAGAGCTCAAGTATTTGAGCTTCCACTATGTATAAGGCACTGCAGACACAAAAAACATAACACATTCCTGCTCCCATGGAGCTTACAGTATAGCTAGGAAGACAAATAGAAATAGTTAATTACATATTGTCTTACCCTAATTAATGGCTAAATTATATGCTTCAGACTATAGGAATCTGTAGTAATGTGCTAGAAAAATGGTTACAGATAGAAAAACATAAAAAAAAAAAGGTCACAAAAAATGTTAAACTATATAATGGTTCCTAAACTTTTCTACCTATAACCCTTAAAAAGATGTTAACCACCCCCCACACCAAAATTTTGTCATCCTACTCTAATACACCTCCCCCTAAAAAAACTCCGAAAATACCCCACTCACAATCACCTTTATAGGTGCTATCAATAAGCAGCTGATTGAAGTTCTGTAGCTCAACCTACTTTTGACCACCAGAGTAGGTGTTAAAGGCCGGAAGGGAAAAAGGTCAAGCAGTGATCTCATCCCATTCATGTAACCCACAGTTTACTGCCATTACCACCCCCAAACAGCTGTCTGGAATTCTCTAAACTCTTATGTACAGAATATCCTTGGAACTCTTGCATAATTAATAGGTATCCTTACTCCAATTTAATAACTACTGACCTACAAAAAAACCCCAAAAAACGCAGAAATAAGAAAACATAATATATAATATATTTATATAACATATAAAAATATATTACCAAATAGCCCCCAAGGTTTTATTGATAAGTCATCATAATGACCAAAAATATACATAAGTGAGAACAATATAGATATTATCTTTGTATAATAATCACCCCCAAAAATGCAAGCATTGTTTCAGACTTTATTTAGTAGGAGAAAAAAAATCTGCATTGTGGGGAAAAGGGATAAAAGATACTCATATTTTTCCATGAAAGGGAAAAAAGTGACCACTGTTAATGCAAGTATAATCAAAAGTCCTACCAAAATAATACAATCTTAAATATCAAGGATAAAACAAAAGAAATTTGGAAGAGATGAAAAATACTGAATAATCTGTACTCCATGTTTGATTTTATAAACACTAATAATGAAGTAACCCTAGCATAACGTTCTATCAGTGCAAATCAGCACCACCTCTGCAACTTCTGTAGATCATCCAGTCTTAGGGAGCAGTCTGAGGTACTGAGACATTAAGGCATTTGGCCAGGATCGCCCAGTACTCGTCAAAGATAAGAAGAAACCAGGTCTTCCTGACTCGGGCCATAATCTCTATCCATTGTGCCATGTCACCTCTTACACATAAGCATATGCAATATAAATACAAGGTAAAAGGGGAGAGGAGGTTGGCAATGGAAATAAAGAAAGGATGTGACTCTGGAGCTGAACTTTGAAGGAAACTAGGAATTCAAGATGGAAGTGAAGAGAGAATACATTACTGGCATGGGGGGAAGGAGGGAAATAGATAATTTATGCAATGGCACAAAGACAGGAGACAGAATGTGGTATGAGAAATAACAAGGACAGTGTGGCTGGGCCATAGTTTATAAAGGAGTAAGGTATTACAAAGGGCTGGAAAGGTAGTTGGAATCAGGTTTTAAAAGATTTTAATTAACAGAAGTGTTTGTATTTGATTCTAAAGCTAAAAGGAACATCACTGGAATGCTTTTATCCTGGAAGTAGAAGAGTCAAACCTGTGCTTGAGGAGTATCACTCCATAGCAGTGATTATGTCCCTGGCACAGTGCATGGGCCTTGCCTGTAGCAGGCACTTAATGTCTGTTGTTGTTTAATTAAATTGACAATGTAGAAAACATAGCATTTATAGAACAGAACTGACCTCACAAGGTTGAATAATTCAGGCTTACATTTTGATAGCTACTAGGTAAATTCAATTGCCCAGAATTTCAGAGATGCTGAGGACACTACAATTTCCTTACTAAGGAAGTGATTCAGGATTGCAGAATAATTCCAGTTTTATTCAATCTACCTTGTGGTCTTAGATGAGGGTGAAAGAATCCAGAAACTGGTATTAGACAATTTTTGGCTCTTAGAATATTAGCTATAATTTATATAGCACTTTAAAGTTTACACAGGGCCTTACATAGGTTATCTTATGTTCACAACAATCCTGTGAGGGAATACATTATTATTATCCCCATTTTACAGATGAAGAAATTGAGGCAAACAAAAGTTATGTGACTTGATTAGATACCATCTGAGGAGGGGCAGCTAGGTGGCACAGTGGATAAAGCACTGGCCCTGGATTCAGGAGGACCCGAGTTCAAATCCGGCCTCAGACACTTGACACTTACTAGCTGTGTGACCCTGTGTGACACAACCCTCATCGCCCCGCAAAAACAAAAACAAAAGAAAAGAAAAAAAAGGATAGTGTCTGAGGTAAGATGTCAATTAAGATCTTCCTAATTCCAAGCCCATTGTATAGGAACTTCTGTATGTCAAGATCTATTCTCCAGAAGTCTGACTGACAAGTTCTATACCAATCACACAAGGGGAAATGGGAGAAATAGAAACTGGCCACAGGTGAAAAGGAATCAATCAATAAGGATTTATTAAATGCTTCCTACAGGCCAGGCATTGTGCTAATGCAAATTGTGTGAGAGATGCAAATACAAAAAATGAAAAATCCCTATTCCCAAGTAAGAATTTAAAAATGTAATAGATTTTTGCTACTTGAATTTTGTACAGTCCAAATACAAGACAAATGCTACCTACCAACAAGCATTTATTTATTAAGCACTTATTATGTGGCCAGGCACAAAGTAGGCATACCACCATCAGTAAGGCACATATATAAGTTGCTTTTGGGGGTTTTTTTTTGGGGGGGGGGCAATGGGAGTTAAGTGACTTGCCCAGGGTCACACAGCTAGTAAGTGTCAAGTGTCTGAGGCTGGATTTGAACTCGGGTCCTCCTGAATCCAGGGCCGGTGCTTTATCTACTGCTCCACCTAGCTGCCCCCTATAAGTTGCTTTTTTCATTAGTGGTGATAGCCTTGTACTGATTACTTACGATATACTTTAGACCCTATTGTGATCAATGCAAAAAGTCTAAAGGGGTAGTATCTGGTTATGTATAGAGTGAGGCTAACTGGCTACAAAGAGTTTAATCACATAATACTGGCATTAAGCAACATGCCCTAAACAAATGAGCTAAGTAGAAACACTTCACTCATGCCTGTTAAAACAATCTTCATAATTATAAACTTATGCAAATTTTGCTTTTCCTAGGATGTCATCTTAGTATATCATCTTGATCATAAATTGATTTTGTTATATAAAATTATATCTGAATTCAATATTACATAGTTTCATACCCCAAACAGATCCACACTAATAAGAATCTTGAAGACCAAACAAAAATGAGTACCAAGTGCCAAGAAGTGCCAAGAAGCACTTCTACCTTAGTTCTAAAGCTAGTACAAATGTCTGAGGCCATTTAATTGAACTCTCTTATTTTATTCAAAGAAATGAAATATCCTTTACCTATACTGAAATCCAAGATTTCTTTTTTCAAAAGTAGGGGGAAAATATCCATTCACTGATCCTGAGAAATCGGTTGTACCACCTTCAGGAACATATTAAGATAGAAACCAATTCTGTCATTTGGGGATCAGAAAGATAATGGCCACAATTATCCAGAGAGAGTGAAATCTTTTGACAAAGTAGACTATTTAAACCATATAATTTAGATTTATTGTTCTTGACGCCTTAGTTTTCCAAACAAACCGTAAATTCTTATTTGGCATAACACATATAAAAGAGTAATACTTCTATTACTCTCGTTAACTTATTCAGTAACTTCAATAATCTCAAACACAAGAACAAGAAACAATAAGGCCTATGAACAACAAAAAATAGCACAAAGGCTAAGTATTAAAACTCACACACTTCCATCAGTACTCTCTGTCAGAGTTTAATTACTCAAGGAGATTTGGGGGGTGGGGGCAGGCAGAAAAACTAAATAGAGAAATTCAAAAAGCTTAGTAGCATGTGGCTATTTAGTGAAAGGAAGACTAAATCCTGTCTACTTATTGGGGGGGGAGGGGGTGTCTTTCAGGAGGTCAGGAGTAAGTGGTGGATTCTTTCTATTTTCATTTTGCTCTCTGGTTCTACCTGGGAGTATCCATTTATGATTCTTAAAATATGGTAGTCAGGCTTTTTTTGGTCATGATTTTCAAGTAGCTCAATGACTCTTAATAAGTCGAATTATATCAAATGCAATCAAATTAAACCTGAATTTAAGTACCTGTATATACAGTATCACGGCACCTATGTGAAATACAAAGGAAAATATTATTGCTAATTCTAGTCCACCAGAAGAGCTTCTAATTTGAAAAAACAAGATGAACACAAAATAAATAAGAAAAGAATAAAGATTATTTATATGAAATGCTAAGAGATATTTTCATATGGCACTTCAGACAAAAGACAACACATACTGGAGCAGCCAGCGAAAATTTCAGGAAAGCAGCTAAGTTATGCCTTGAAGACTATGAAAGATTTAAATAGGTGAAAAGGTATTCCTGAGGAGAGGGAATAGTAACCCATTATTTAAAAGGAACATATAGTGAATTTTTCTTGTGACATGTTCAGTTTCCTTTCCTATCCACATAATCCATAAATTGATAATAAAGAATATTGTAAATATACTCAATTACTTTACATAACTAGAAATTTCCCAAAGCTAAATAGTTACCATGTACGTTCCCTCTTTTTCCAATTAGACTACAAGCCCCAGGAGGTCAAGGAATAGAGCTTCTTCCTCTGTGCTTAACATGATTCTCTGTACACAATAGGTACTCAAAGGTTCAATGAACATCTAGTATAAATATTTAGGATACAAGACACAGGAAGTAACAAAAATATAAAAGACTTAGTTCCCCCGATTAAGAAACTGACATCCCAGTAGGGGAGTGAAGATGTTAGCAAATAACTGTAACGATTGGAATGACGCCACCTGCTGGATACTTACTGTAGAAGAGTTCTGCCCATGAAGGGAAGGTCTTTGAGGACAAGACCAGGAGTCAGGAAGTGACGCGGGCTAGTGGGAGGAGGAAGGAAGAGACTGGCGCTCAGTCTCGCTCTCTTTCCTGGGGATGCTGGCGGAGAAGGGAGCTAAAAATGTGCTCTCCCTTTAATAGATAGAAATCTAGGCCTTTCTCTCTCTCTTTACCAAATTCTTGTTTTCCTTAATAAATGCTTAAAAGCCTAACTCTTGCTAAAGCTTATAATTTATTGGCGACCACTCATTAGATATTTTAGACAGACTAGCTAGAATTTTAGCCCTTAACAGATGGCTGACCACGAAGAGGAAAGCTAACCCTCAGTCTTCTGATCTTCTGGTTGGGTAAGAAATTTCCCCTCCCTCTCCCTTTAACTGCTAAGTACTGGTGTACTGGCTGTGTTTTCCCTTTAAATTTTTTCGAATGGACCTTTTAAACTCCCTAATTACCCTATTTTTGATTTTAGTCTGTTTAACCAGACAAATGGGAGATAAGATCATGTTAATGCTTTGTTTTTGTGGATTTTCTATTTTTCTTTTTATTTTTGTTAAAAGAGCCAGCAACTTACTCACACAAGGAAATATCTCCCACTCTCCCAACCATGCTTTTTCAGAGAAACCTGAAGAGATTCCCGCAGCTTTTCCCAGTTCTAACACTAATTGTTGCTCTAATTTTGCATGCCTGGAGGCAATGACCCACCCTCTAGAAGTTTTTAATCCCCTAGCGCCTGGAGGCAAAGTGGGGGAAGAGGAATCCAGGCCTGAGTTCAAAATCAAGTCTGATTCAAATTGTGCTGGTCCCTCCCCTCCTCTCCAGACCCCACCCTCTACTCCCCCCATGGCCAAGCCCATTGCTTCCCCTGCCCCGGAAGTCCAAAGATCTAATGCGCATGCTCAACTTTCTCTAACTACATTTGCAGCTTCAGGCTCAGCCCTTCCCCAGCCTGGCTGTGCTTCTGAGACAACCTTAGAAAACCCTTTCAATTCCAGATATGCTCGTTTTGTTCATAATTTTGCTAACCTGCTTTTGTCTTTAATTAGTAATCTTATAAAGCATTTGTATGGTGAAAAGCCCGACAGACAATATAGAGGGGTTAAAGAAGAAAAACTTAAGCTGAATAAGAATGACAATCATCAACATAGTTCAAGACTCTGCTTCTTTTGCCATGGAAGCGTATATATTTTACAGAAATGTAGAAGTAAGCAGCAAGGTATTGATATGAGTATTGGGGATTTTAGATATCGGAATCAAGAGTGTTCTGAATTCACTCAGATTATTAATGTCAGTTCAGAGGTTACATAGGATTTCTATGCTATTACATATACATTTTGAAATTAATGGTATGGGTCTATTTTCATAGAGATTTTCAATGCTTTTGAGATTGTGTCTTATACTTAGTTTTTAAAACAAGGAGAATATTTGTAAAGCTTTTTATAGTCATATGATCAAGTTTATATTTTATAATACTCTTATTAATATTAAGTTCACATTCATTTAGTCCTAGTTTGAATTTCATTGTTTTTTATTGTTCCATGTGTATTTTCTTCTATTCGTTTATCTATCTGATTTTGAAAAATTGCAAGATGGTTTTGATTTCATAATACAATGTTAATTCTAGGAGTATTGTGCTCCCATATTCTGAGTTGTTTGTTTTTGTTATTTTTTCTCAACTGATTATTTGATCAAACTCTTTAAAGCATTTCTTTGGCAAATTGGTTGCCATGGCAAGTGTAAAGTTTTCTTTTTTCAAAAAAAAAGTTTTCTTTGAGATTCTGTTGTGCTTTAACTTGTATTTAAATATGTTCAGATTTTTCAAAAAAGTAATTGTATACTAAGTTAAAAAAGGGGTATTATTTGAAATTGTTGCATAATTATATATTGTGTTCTGAGTCAAGATGTATTCACATTTTTTGCAATCATTTATTATCCTCAATTTTTAAATCCATATGAGACTTGGATTATGGGAACTTATCATTTAAGACATTAATTGCCTTTATTCTGAGTTATCAGATGCCAGTTGGCCAAGATGCCATCCAATCACAAGAGGAATACATGCAAGAGCAGACACTGAACTGTCACATGAGGGGAGAAATGCATGAAGTCAAGGTATGGCCGAGGGAACAGCTTTTGACTAATGTTGAGGTTGGATTCTCTTGGTTTAATATTTTATTTTATTTTTCCCCACAATATTGTACAGATGGCTGGAAGTATTCATCCCACCCATCTCACTCCTACACCTGGCTTCTATGCTCCCTCCTATATGCCTGATGCCATGGACATCTCAATCCCATGCATCTGATTAAGTCTGACTCAGTTTCCTCCAATATGTTCGGTGGCATGGACATATATTCCATCCACCTATTTTAAGCCTGGCATACTGCATGGACAGTACATATTGCTCAAGTGTGGGAATGCTCATATCCCATCATTTCTCTGTTCTTTTATGGTAACCCCCATAATTATCTCAGGTGTCATGATAAATAACAGTGTTGAATTTGGCCTTGACACCTGTTACCAATTATATTAGATTTTTTAATTTCTCATAATGGCATGAGGATAATTAGGCAGATGATGCAAAAAGTGATAAAACAAAGATAAAAATTATTTTTATTAATTAATATCGCAGCAATTGTCTTCTCAATTACCCTCCATGAGGGGGGACTATAGTAATATTATAATTTTAAAGAATGTTTTAATTTGTGTTTTATTATATGTTTCATGTGTAACAACTAAGATTCTGAATTCCCTTAGACATGTTTTTGAGAACTTTCATTGTTTGATTTGATTATTGACAAAGCTATTTTAAAGTTGTGTTAAGCTCAATTTTGTAGGAAATTTTCTGGCTGATTACCAGCATCCACACATCAACCCCTGAAAAGACTTCCATTCCATGACTACACCTAGAGGACATCTGAGAAAAGACTTTCAGAGACTTTAAATGAACAGTTTTGATTTGTTGTTTTTTTTTCTCTTTCTGTTATAATATACACCATCTGTAACATGTATTCTCTGCAGAGGCCCTCCCTTTGCAGGACTAATGTCAAAGCGTCGGTTCATGAGGACAAAAAAAAATCGCCCCTCTGGACAAAACTTTCCTCTCTTCCTTTTCTATATTGTTGTTCACATATTATTAGTTAGCAATAGTTATTATATTCTTTTTACTGTTCCGTCAAGGAAACATTTTGTTTCTTGAGGAACAACAGGGGGGACTGTAACGATTGGAATGACGCCACCTGCTGGATACTTACTGTAGAAGAGTTCTGCCCATGAAGGGAAGGTCTTTGAGGACAAGACCAGGAGTCAGGAAGTGACGCGGGCTAGTGGGAGGAGGAAGGAAGAGACTGGCGCTCAGTCTCGCTCTCTTTCCTGGGGACGCTGGCGGAGAAGGGAGCTAAAAATGTGCTCTCCCTTTAATAGATAGAAATCTAGGCCTTTCTCTCTCTCTTTACCAAATTCTTGTTTTCCTTAATAAATGCTTAAAAGCCTAACTCTTGCTAAAGCTTATAATTTATTGGCGACCACTCATTAGATATTTTAGACAGACTAGCTAGAATTTTAGCCCTTAACATAACTGTATGTCAGAAGTGATAAGTGCCAGAAAAAGCTCCCAAATATGTAAAGCCAGAGGGATTTCATAAAGGAAAGAACATTCTAGTTTGAAGAATGGATAATTTTTCAAGAAGTAGATATGGGGGATGGAAGACAGGAAGGAGGCATTTTAGGATAAATAAACAGTATATCTATTATGGGGGACAGTGAAGTGGATAAAGTGTTGGACCTAGAATGAGGAAGACTCATGTTTCTGAGTAAGAATCTGACCTCAGAGCTATGTCACTTAACCTGGTCTGCCTCAATTTCCTCATCTGTAAAATGAGATGGAGACAGAAATGATAAACCACTCCAGTATCTTTGCCAAGAAAACCTTAAATGGGGTCATTAAGAGTCAGACACAACTGAAATGAAAGAACAAAAACAAACAAATCCATTATGATCACTACTGAAACGGAAACAATATACTTTACATGAATTACTTCACAAGGGAGTTCATGCAGTGTAACTGAAGGGGACTGGATTCTTTCTCTGATTTGGAGAAGACATTTAAGATCTGTGGACTTGTTTCCCCATCTAAAAACTTAGGATTGGGCTAATGATCTCCAAGGATACTGTGATTTATTTGATACTCAACAACGCTTTGAGATAAATAACTACAAACATTATTATCCACATTTTACAGGGTACTGCCCCCCCCAAACAGACCAATTAGGTGAATGGTAAATTCAGGTTAGTTGAAATGTAAGGGTCACAAAGGAGACAAGGAGGGGAGAAAGTGAGATAGGGATGGGAAAAGACTGAAAAAAGGACCAGGTTTCAGAAGGCCTTAAATTCCTAGTTCTTCTGTGAGGCAATGAGAAGTTGTTGAAGGTTTTTAAGCAGGGAAGTGATATGGTCAACAGCTCAGTGCTCTAGGAAAATTAATTCAATTGTGACGTGCAAACTGACCAAAAGCTACGAATTTTTCAGGTAGGAAGACCAACTGGAAATATATTAGGGTATGTACTCTAGGCTTAGAGTAATAAAGACTCAGACCAGGATGGTGACAACGCGCCTGAAAAGGGACAGTAAGCATTTTCGATATTATAACAAGATTTGACAAGGGGGAGGAGAGAAAAAGAAACCCAAAAGAAAAAAAATTCAAGGGGGAAAGTAAAAAAATAACAGTGGTTTTTGTAGTTGTTGGGGGGGGGTCCTAGTTAACTAAGGTACCATTAACAGAAAGTCAAGGGAAAGAAAAAGGTGTCAGGCAAAGAGGAGTTAGGGTTTAATTATATGGTGTCTGAGACGACAAGGGATATCTGGATTGAAATTTTAACAGAAAATATATTATCTATATTCAGAATAGGTGCTATAGAATAGAGGTTGGGACTAATAGTAGTTATCCTCATGGAGAAGATAACTGATGTCATGAGCAGATAAGGATGGCTTTTTGGTTCTTAGTTGTGATTTATTGGAGTTTAGTTTGTCTAAAAAAGATTTATAGGTAAAGTGAGAAGACTGAACTAAATAATCTCTATTTTAGCTCTAAAAGTTTCTATGGTTATCAAGTGTTCAAAAATACAGTGTTTAAAACTTAGATCATCAGTATTACACCCCCTACCCGCATTAATAGACTTTAGCCTAGATACAAAAGAAACCAATCTACTTTTTTGGGTGTGGGGAGGAGATTGAAGCTGTGATTTGGGTGATAGAGGGAACTTCAATAAAGCTCCCTCTTTCAATGCAAACTGGCACCCCTTCTGTTCAGAGAAGCTCCTTTATTTTATAGTCACCTGTCTTGCGATATTTTGAAGTTAGGTCATGGTAGGCATTCTAAATGTTCATACTTTTCCAGTTCTGATAACTTCGAACACACTTGACTGACAATTAGCATTCAGGGTTAAACTAGATAAATTTCTAGAGAGTAGGAATCACATCCATACTTTTTGGTTCCCCAAGAGGGCATATTACAGTACCGGACAAACAGTTTTTACTGTTTAAAAGTAGCTATGATACTTTGTGAAAAGATGTTTTTGATAATGTATTTAAGAGGTTCATTAGGTTACTCTAAGGAACTAAATCCCTCTGAACAACTCTATTACAGAAACCCTGAATTCAAAAGGTTCACAGATGTCATCTAGTCCAATCCATCCATGATTAATTACTCTTTATCACATAATCAACAAGTGGTCATACAAGACTAATATCTCCTCCACATGAAAGCTGTCCCAATACCTAAAAATAGTTATGTCATCCCAAGTCTTTTTTTCTTTTCTTTTTTTTTTTTTCAGTGAGGCAACTGGGGTTAAGTGACTTGCCCAGGGTCACACAGCTAGTAAGTGTCAAGTGTCTGAGGCCGGATTAGAACTCAGGTCCTCCTGAATCCAGGGCCGGTGCTCTATCCACTGCACCACCTAGCTGCCCCATCCCAAGTCTTTTTGAAGCAAAAGATTCCCAGCTCCTTCAAATGATCCCAATAATGGCATGATATCCTCAACTTTAACCATCCTGGTTAAAGGATAAAATAAACATTGAGTGATTGTATGGGGGGGTTAACAATAACCATAAAACCTCCAGTTTATCAATTTCCTTACTAAAATGTAGTGCATTGATCTGAACACAATAAATTAGATATAATTTGATCAGAGCAGATCCTATATCCTGGATACAATACTTTTCTTAATACAGCCTAAGATTTCAATTAATTTTTTTGATGCTATTACTCTTTTGAATAAACTCAGCCAAGTCTGCAGTTATTCAACCCTCCATAACTTTTTTCTTAAAAAAAAAAAAAAGAACATATTAAAGCCATTACTATTTGCCAGGCATTGTGCTAAGTGTTAGCGATATAAAGAAAGAGACCTTTCCCCTCTCCCCCCAAAAAACTCAGTCCCTGCCTTCAAGATAACTTGTTTACTTCAAATCCGGCCTCAGAGAATTATAAATTGTGTAACCTTTACAAGTCACTTAACTTGCCTGCCTTAGTTTCCTCTATGTAAAATGAAGTGTAACGATTGGAATGACGCCACCTGCTGGATACTTACTGTAGAAGAGTTCTGCCCATGAAGCGAAGGTCTTTGAGGGCAAGACCAGGCATCAGGAAGTGACGCGGACTAGTGAGAGGAGGAAGGAAGAGACTGGCGCTCAGGCTCGCGCTCTTTCCTCTGGACTCTGGCGGAGAAGGGAGCTAGAAATGCGCTCTCCCTTTAATAGATAGGAATCTAGACCTTTCTCTCTCTCTTTACCAAATTCTTATTCTCCTTAATAAATGCTTAAAAGTCTAACTCTTGCTAAAGCTTATAATTTATTGGCGACCACTCATTAAATATTTTAGACAGACTAGCTAGAATTTTAGCCCCTTACAGAAGATAATAATAGTATCTATCTGACAAAGTTGTTGTGAGGATAAAATATTTGTAAAAGTGCTTAGCACAGTGCCTGGCACATAGCAGGTCCTTAATAAATGCTTATTACCTTGTATTCCCTTAATGGGGGAAACTAGGTGACACAGTGGCTAGATTGTTGGGCCCTGAGTCAGGAAGACACATCTTCCTGAGTTCAAATGTGGCCTCAGACACTTACTGGTTGTGTGACCCTGGGCAAGTCACTTCACTCTACCTGTTTCTTCATCTGCAAAATGAGATTGAGAAGGAAATGGCAAACCACTCCAGCATCTTTAAAACCCCAAATGGGGTCAGGTCACAAAGAGCTGGACAAGACTGAAATCACTCAACAATAACAACACACATAAATAAGAAGGTTTATACAAGATACAAACCTAAGAGGGGAAGGCTCAACTGGCTGGGGAGATGGCAAAGGTTTCCTGCCAAAGGTGGTGTTTCAGCTGAATATTGAAAGAAACCACAGATGTCAAGAGGCAGAGGAGAGAATATATTTTAGGTATGGAGAAATAGCCTAGGTAACTAAAGTATAGAGAGAATGAACTACCATGAAGCCATATCCCGCTCCCCCCATCCTGTATTTGTGATAGTAGCTTTCTCATAGAAATGTAAATTAACATTTCATTAAATTAAATTTTATCATTTTACACTCTACCCACCATTACAACCTGTCGAGATTCTTTTAAAGCCTCCCAGTTTTGTGTTATCTGCAAATTTGATAAGCATGCACTGTCTTTTCCAAGTTATTGATAAAAATGTTAAACAGCACAGCACCAAGTACTCATCCTTGGAGCATTCTGCTAGAAAGACAATTCCATCCAATTTGATGGTGATCAATGACAGTACTCAGAGTCCAGATACTGTACCAAATTTGAATCAGCATAATATTACTATTATCAAACCCACTGGCAACAGATTTGGTCACATGCTTTACTAAAAATCTAGGCAATTAATATCTAAAAGCATTCCTAATCTACCAGCATAAAGGAAGGAAGGGAAGGAAGGGGAGGGGAGGGAGGGAGGGTAAAAGGGAAAGGAAAGGAAGTCATTTGAAAAAAAATTAAGTTGTTTCATGAATTAGTTCCCTGTGCAGGCCCAGCAGTCTCTTTAGATGGCTTCTTTTTCTCATGGTCATTATTTCTCTTTGTGTCTTCAGAATTTCCTAGAGATTCTTCAGGGCTTCCCATCTTCCTAGACTTATATAGAATTTTAATCCATTGTATTTATCCTCTCTCTTAATATTTCCAAAATGTAAAAGTGTAGGGGGGGTATATCAGACTATCCAGGGCTGTCTTCTTTCTCTTATCACAAATTCTAGGATAGAGCAGTCACTTCCTACCCAAGGTTTCTATCATTTCCTCTTTATACTGAGATTACAAGTAGGACATTTTAATATAAAACATTCAGGCATTTCTGCAAATAAAGAAAACATCATACATGTGTATTTTTAAATAGGTTAGGATTTAAGAGTAGTAGAAAGTTTATTTCTTTAGGTCTTTCAAGGTATATGGAAAAATGCTTTAAAGGAAAATTTGAGTTTTCTAATACTGTGATGCTAATACAAGTTTTTTAAAATTTCATAAATTCAAATACATTTCTACTTATTCAATTACAAATATACAGCCAATATCAATAACCATTTTTCTTGGAGTTACTAAACTCATTTCATTTAACATGAATGAACTTCAAAATAAATTCAGAAGTTAGATTAATACAGTGATTTTTAAAAGAATTTTTGGGAGAAGGTTAAAAAGGTTTTGAACCATATTTTAAAAAATCTTTCAAAAACATTTAACCTCACAAAAACTAATGTGCATACTTTGGCTAAAGTGCAAACATTGAATAAGAATAATTTGGGGGCAAATTCCAAAAACTGATTTTAAAACCTTTATTATGGTTGAAATTCTCTGAATGTATCCAACTTCTAGACTTTTAGGTTTAATTTCATCGAAACAAGAAAGAAAAGTTATTTTTTGTCTTTTTTACATAATATACAAATTGGTAGAGATTTAGAAGAGAAGAAAGCAAGGAACTTAATAAGAGTACTGTAAATTTCTTCAAAAAAAAAAAGGCAATTCCAAAGGGTAACTTTTCTTTTAAAAAGAACATCATTACAACTAAGGCAAATCCCAGTACACAAGCAGCTGCCAACTAGCCTTCGTGAAGATCTTCAGCTTTGGGAAGTTAAAAGGCATTAGATATGCTTTCGTGAAGCAGAAATAATACCAAAGAGCAGGTACTATTACTAATGAAAACATTAATCACCTCACAGTCCTCTACTGTTTCAGCAAATTCTTGGCTGTAGTTAAAAATCATAAATTATACATACTAATAAAGGTGTACCCCCCACACTTTAGAAAATTCAATTGAAAAAATTCTGAACTTTCAAAAAAGTAAAGAGGCAATTTCCTTTACAAGCAGATTCCTCACATCACAAACTGATTTACCACAAAATTCTGTTAAATAGTGAGTGCCTTTAGAAATGAAAAAAAAAAATCACATTTTAAATCATGTAAAAAAAAATTTGCCCGAGTTTAAGTGCTTGTCTTCAAGCAAAATCCACAAAACTCTGGCTATTTAGACCAATGTGAGAGCACTAGGTCTGGGACCCGAGTTCAAATATGTGCTCAGACACTTAGTAGCCCTGTGACCCTAGGCAAGTCACTTAACTGTTTGCCTCTTCTCATCTGTAAAATAAGCTGGCAAAGGAAATGGCAAAACACTCCAGTATCTTTGCCAAGAAAACCCCAAATGGGGTCTCAAAGATTCAGACAAGACTGAAACAGAACAATAACAAAAATTCCAAGTTAATGGATCGTATACAGAAACAACAAATTTGCCAGTGTGTAAGCAAGGCTCATCAGTAAAATAGACTATACCATCATCATCCTCTTTCCCCAACCTCCCCACTCCTTAAGGTTTCAATTAGAATTGAGGCCTAGGTTTACTCTTACTAAAGAGACAAATAGAACAAACACAGTTCCTGCTGGGAAGTATCTTCCTCAAGAGAAGCTCCGGAAACACTGCCAGGAACCATTTCCTTCCCTCTCTACTGTCATCAACTCCTCTCCTTAAGAAGCAAGCATCAAGTCTCTTTCCTGCTCCTGAGGTAACACCATCTTTCAAAGAAAAAAGTCCATTCACATATCACCCCAAGAATGGAATTAAAAAATGAGAAAAATCCAAGTACAACAAATGGCTTTAATGCACTTTAAAAAGCTGACTCCCCAGACAAATTCCTGTATAACTTTAAATCGCTTTCACTACTTCGACTTCTATTCTCTCTATAACATTACCTTTGCTAGCTCTAAGCAACTATAATTTCCAGCGGAGCCAACTTAAGCTTCATCCTGATGGAGTAGAAAGAGTGTAGCTTGAGAACCAGAAGACCTAGGTTCACATTCTGGCCCTAGCCCATGCTGCTACTTACCTGTGTGACTATGGACAAATCATTTAGCCTCCCTATGCTTCAGTTTCATCATGTGTAAAATGAGACAGTTGGTTGGACTAAATGACCTCTACACTCTAAAGCTAGAATGCTATGACTTCAGAAACAGAGGCACTCAATACCTCTGAAAAAAAGCAGTCTCAAAGGTGATCCTACATGATCACATGCAGGACTTTCACATGATATTACCATTCCTCCAGGCTTCGAAGACATAAAACAGCTCTCCAGAAAGCAGTTAAATGGCCACAGCTCCCACGACATCTCAAAGGCACTCAAGTTGCATTTTGGCCTGGCACACATACCTACTTCAAATCTCACTATTTTTTTATGACTAAAGGTCGACCTGTCATCCATAATATGAATTGGAAGGATCAATATAAGACCTTTCTATAGTTGATGTCTCTCTAGATAGCATAAAGATAGAATAAGCCAATACAACTGGGTTAGAGAATATGTGATGGGGTGCCTTTATCAATGGTAGTCTAAAAGCTTTATTTGCTAAGATTTTCTCCAGCACCACTCCAATCTACTCCATATAAATTATTGTAATTGTTCTAAGTGAAGGCAATATATGATTACTGGGCTTTGATGTTTTGTGATAAACAACACTTTAATGTACCGAGTTGACTTTCATGTTTTCGGTTAAAACCATACTACTCTCAAAGTATGTGGACAGATGAGTGTGTGGCTTTTGACTGTGCCTTGTACTGTTTCACGAGTCAACCAACTAGGGTTTTACAAATCAAAAACAGGGGCAGGAAAAATCTAAAGATGAGTGCCCTCCACAGAAAATACCCAGCCTCTGGTCCCCAAACCTCAAAATGCAAATCCAGCAGCAGGCATCACATAACTGCAGCATCAGCTGCAAATGTTATGTTGGAGAGAGAAACAATCTTTACAGTAACCAGATTCCACTGGCCTCACAGAATAGTAATTCCAGACACGGATCACAGTGCCCTGGAGTACCAGCTTGGAGTCCTGACTCCTTTCTTTAGACAAGGACAGAATTCACTCTCGTTTTCTTCATTCATTTAAAACGGAAGCAGTGGAACAAGGTTTTTGATTCCCTCCTCCCCCCCCCCCTCCCCAACACCTTTTCTGTTTCTCCTTTTCATAAAAGGACAGACAGCCAAAAGGGGAGAGACTCCTTTCCTCCTTTTAAAAAAGAGCCCCCTTGGCGTACAGGATCATTTGGCAGGACTGCTCCTCCCCATACATACTTGCAAGGCTGGAGGGACACTTCTGCTTTCCCTCTGGCTCTAAGAAGGGTTCTCTCCCCGCCCCCCAATAGAACAAGCTCTAGACTGCTACAACCTGCAAGTGATGCCTCTCACCTGCTACCTGGACTGCACTTTCCTACACTCCACTCCTCTCCTTCCCTCCTTCCAGGGGGTGGGGATTGGGAGTATGGGGGGAGGGTCAAGGGCCTGCAGAAAAACCAAAGGTGTTTGCACCCGAAGGGGGGCAGAGGGGAGGTCCCCGCTTTGAAAGAGGAGGGGGAGAGAAGCCCCCTCTCCGGGACGAAAACAGTGTCCACCTCTAGAGGAGGCTGTGCACCGGGTGATGGGGGTCTGGCTGAGAGAGGGGTTCCGGGGTCACCCTCCGGGCAGCGCCGAGAAGCTGGAATTCCCCCTCCCCCCAGAAGTGGAAAGAAGACAAGGCGAGGGGAGGAGGGGATTCCCACCCCGGTGGGCGGGGGGTTAGGGTCAGCCCCAGTCCCCGGCCGCACTCACCGAGGCTACCGGCGAAACCGTCCATCTTGCGGGAAAGGCGCAGGGATCGGGGCTCCGTGGGGCGGGCACTTCATTCAGCGGGGTAGGCGGCGTGCGCGCCCCGGCTGAGCCTGCCCCACTCGCTCGAGTCCTGCCGGGCTGGGCTGGGCCGGCCGAGCCGGGGCGGGTCCAGCTAGGCTCGCGTCGCACGACTCCAACACTCAGTCGGTTCGTCCGCCCGCCCGTCGGTCGGTCCGGCCCGTCGGACGCGTCGTGACCGACAGCCCCACTCGCGCCCAGCCCCAGCAAGGATGGGAAGCCTCACTGCCCCGCTCTCCTCCCGGCCTCCCTTTCAGGCAGAGGCGCGCGCCCCGCCCCCCGCGCCTCACGCGCCGCCGCCACCGCCGTCCCTCCCCTCCCCCATCCCCTCCCCCCCTACGACGTCCAGCTTCCGACTCCGCCCCCCCGGCTCTGACGGATCAGAGGAGGAGGGCCAGGATAGGCCAGATCGCCTCCTCCCTCGACCTTAACCCGCCCCCTTACAAGCTTCCCGACCAACCGCCAGGCGAATTGATGCGCCTGCGCTCTGTGACCTTCTGCGCCGGGAGCCGGCGGGAATTGAGCAGCTTCTGCCCCCGACGCCGCCTGAGTTTGTCCCTTAAAACTGGCTACGTGAGCCGGCGAAGTGGCTTTTTGGGAAAGAGAGATCCTGGAGAGAGGCCTGTCTAGTCCATGGATGAGAAACTTCTTTTGGGAGCTAAGCCGAAGGAGGAGGTGTGGGCCAGTGGGAAACCGAGCGAGCTTCGTCCTGTGGTCCCTCTGAGTCGCTCAGGCCATTGATATCCCCCAGAGGCGACAGGGCCGGGAACAGCCCAGGGGGCCGAGCTTTTCGGCCTTATGGCTTGGGCAGGGAGCAGACCCCAAGGAGGTGGGGAAGAGGCGGGGTGGTGGGGGTGAGTCTAGCCCTAGAGTTTAATCAGTCCCTGGAACTTGCAGTTTGTGAACTTCCTCCCCCGTTACAGATTAACTACTCATTTGTAAGGAGACTCAGAGAAGTTATTAAGTGTCAGAAGCTAGACTTGTACTCAGGGGCCTTCCTGAGAGGACAAACAAGAAAAATAAGGTAATTACCGAGAGGGATGAGCCAGGTCCTTCTGAAACTTGGGTGAGGGTAGCCTCTGGAAACTAACATCCATCAGGAAGAAATAACCAGGATAGTGAGAGTGGGGAATCACTGGCTCCCCTTCATCTGGTCATACCTGACCTGACAACCCCATTCCAGCAAATAACCAAAATAAACAGGCTTGCTGGCCTGACGCTGCCCTGTACCAAAGACAGTGTGTAATACATAATTATTGTATATGTATTACATAATTCTTTAATATAGTAATACATAGGACTACAGGGTTGTCTAAATGTGTAACGTAGTAAACAGTGCTGAACTTGAAACTGGATTAGATTCCTGTCATTGCAGTGTTATATAAGCTAGTTTATTGCACCTACTAAATGTCAGGCACTGTGCTAGGTGCTTTACAACAATCCTGGGATGTAAATGCTATTATTACCTAAAACAATTCACTTCCTCTCTCCTGGCATTATTTTTCTTTACCTGCAAAACATGGAGGGGAGTATCTAAATGATGCCTTTACTTTGTGATCTTGTGCAAGTCCCTTAATTTTTCTCAGCCTTAGTTTCCTCAAGGAAATGGATGGTCATAAGGCCTTTCTTGGGTTTTTTAATTTTATTCTAAGCTTAACACCAAAATAGAACCTTTCTTCGTGCAAAGTAGAGTACAAAAGGGATTATATATGAAACTAAATCTCTTAAAAAGCATTTTATAAATTCAACATGTTACTTTCAAAACTGTCCTGTCTGTCTTTGCTTCTGAACTTTTGTTCTCTGAACCACCTTTTAAAATGTTTTAATGGACCTCCTTTTTCTTTTTTGGGGGGATGTCACTATTTTTCTAAATAACCTGTCCCACTCCCAATTAAAAACAGAAAAACAACCCAACTCTTGTAAAAAATAAGCATAATGGGGGGGGCAGCTAGGTGGTGCAGTGGATAAAAGCACAGGCCCTGGATTGAGGAGGACCTGAGTTCAAATCCAGCCTCAGACACTTGACACTTACTAGCTGTATGACCCCAGGCAAGTCACTTAACCCTCATTGCATGGCAGAAAAGAAAAAGAAAAAAAGATAAGCATAATCAAAACTAGTTCACAGTGTCCAGAAATGTATTGTCTCATTCTACACCTTAAATCCCTCAGCTGTCTTATCAGGAAGGTGGGTAGCATACTTCCATTATAGGCCACCTGGAATGTGGTTGGTCATCGCTTTAATTAGCATTAAGTCTTTCTGTTGTTTTACTTTACAGTGGCATTGTATAAATTGTTCTGGTTATGTTCGGTTCACTCTACATCACTTTGTACTTACTAGGATTCTATGAAATCATCTCTTTCATCATTTCTTATGGCATGGTAATCATACATTCAAATACCACTATTTATTTTAGCCATTTCCTAGTTGACAGGGCTTTTTATTCCAGGTGGTTGGCACAATGCCTTGCTCATAGTAGATGCTTAATAAATGTCTGTTGAATTGAATGAAGGGAAATAATATAAGGAATAATAAGTTTGGAAAAACAGGTTCCAGTCAGATTGTGAAAGGATTTAAATGTTAATCTAAGGAGTTTGTAGTTTATCTTAGAGGTATTAAGGAACTACTAAAGAATTTTGATGTGAATGGGATGAATTTACCCATAAAATGGAAATGGATAGCAGAATACAAATTTGAATTCAACAATATGTTGCTCTCAAGAAACAAAAATGAGAGATAGAAAAATAAAATAAAGGGCAGGAGTAGAGTTGTATATGTTAAAAAAAATAGGGATAGTAATCATAATCTCAGACAAAGTTAAGAGATTTAATCAAAAGAGAAAAATAGAGAAACCACACTATGTGTGAGCAATAGTATTCAATATTGTTTTAGACTATTGAAAATAACAAAAGAGTTTTGATCTGGGGAGAGACATAATCAAATCTGTGCTGTAGGAAGATTTTTTTGACACTTTTTTTAGACACTCCAATCCATGCTGCCATTATTCTGAATAGCACCTGTACTTCCTGTCCAGTGGTAATGTGGAGTTTGCCCCTAGGTCTCTTAGTTCTCCTAGAGACAGTTTTTGCCTTATCTTGATGGGGCTCAGGCCTCCATAGTACTTTCCCTAAATGTTTCACTCTTGGTGAAGCACATATCCTCCCTGCCCCACTTTCCAGCTCTCCTTTCATAATGTGTTCTTCCCCATTAAAATTTAAGCTTTTTGAGAGCAGGCACTTGGTGTCTTGGTGGTTGTATTTGTATCACTAGCACTTGGTGCAGTGCCTAGCAGATAATAAGCATTTAAATGCTTTATCAATTTGTGGAGAATGAAGACAAGAAAACCTGAAAGTGGAAGATCAGTTAGGGGAAGGATTTTTTAATAGTTCAGGAAGACTAGTATTCATATGAATGAAGAGAAGGGGATGAATGCATAAGATGTGGAATTTAAAAAGACTTGGTAACTAATTGGATATGGGAAGTGAAGGAAAGGGAAATGTAAGGCCGAGTTTATGAACTGTCATTTCACGCCTGCCCTCAACAGAAATAGGGAGTTTTTTTGGTTGATATTGGTATTAATTTTAAAATTAATTTGGGCAAATTGTCATTAATCCTAATGTTTTTAAATGACCCCAAGTGCTTCTCAATAATTAGACTGGACAGTCCTGCTAATTTGCATAGGGGGAAAGGAATAAGTATTTATAGAGTCCCTATTGCGTCCCTAAGTATTTCTGTAAATATTATCCCATTTGATCCTCATAACAACTCTGTGAGGTAGATGCTATTATTATTTTCATTTTACAGTTGAATAAACTGAGGAAAACATGTTAAATGAGTTGTCCAGAATCACACAAGCTAGGTAAGTGTCTGAGTTCAAATCTGAATTCAGGTCTTCCTGACTCCAGGCCCAGTGCTCTATCTACTGTGCCATCAGCTGCCTAAATAGGCCTTTATAGTTAGTCATGAGTAAATTTCTGTAATTGGACTGTATAATTGTACTTGCTTAATGTCAAGAATACAGAATAAAATTTGATTAACCAACTGAAGTTTGTGGAATATGTGGGCTCTCCCAGCCATCTCCCCTTTTTCCCCCAAAAAGAACTTGTAAAGGAGTTAACTTTTCCCTGTAAGCTTTGATATATGCTCTGCTTTTAAAAGTCTTTGTAATGTGATTAAATGGCACACTAGCTAATATGGTCCACTTTCATTTAAGCCTTTTAAGAAAGATGTCTCCATAAAAAGAATTCTGAAAATCAAACAATAAATTATTTCTATAGCAAATATGTAACAGATTAAAAACTTCCAATTACTGGTTAGCATGCTTTAAATTAGGCACAAGAATGCCTGGAACCTATACTTTTCCTTAATATTACCACACTAAGTAGTTTCATTTAAATCTCTGAAAATAAATAATCACTTGCATCTAAGCAAACTACATAAAAATCCAAATTTACAAAACATGCAATGACTTTGTTTTTCCCAAGGATTCTTTACTTTGTTAAAAGATTTACCATAGAGGTCATTGAAATACTGAACTCCCCAATGCCCTTAAAATATGATTCAATTTACAGACATTGGATTTCTGTATTACTTTTAAGGAATACATTTATTGCATAAAACAAAAGTAGCAATTCAGAATAACACATTGCCCACAGAATCTTCAGTGCGGGTGGTCACTTTCCCAAACCCATGACAAGCTACATATATTGAGGGTGGAGTTTGACTCTCCCTGATCCTTTGACATAATATTTGAAGCCAGAAATGGGAAAAATTATGATCTCTGCATTGATTACTTCATCCTGCTAGTCTCTAGATACATATCCTTGAACAAACACAATGAAATACCTCTTTGTGCTTCACTTTGCCTTCTCACAGACACTTTTTATATAAATGTTGTTAAGGGAAATATGTTTTTTCAAATGCTTTGTGATCCATGACTGCAAAGCTCTTTTCTTTCATTGCTTTCACATGAGTGTCTGAACCAAACATTATTTTCATGAAACTTACTGCAGATTTTATAAACCCACTAAAATCCATATAAAAAGATATAAGAAAGAAAAAAAAATCCACTATGAAATGGCAATTCTTAAATGTTTTGTTTCAGTTTTTAAATGCAGGAATAAATGATGTCTGAAGAGAAATGAGGGAACCTTTTATTTTTATATGAAGCTTAATATAGGCAATATATGTAAGAGCTCTAGAATCTGTGAGATATTAAAACACATTATTGTTCCAGGTGTACACCATAAAGAGTGCTGAGATTTATACCTTTCAAATACAGTATAGTTACATTTTGATTTACCAAAAAACAACCTTTAAGATTTGGCTTAAAAACATCACACAGAATTACTTTGCCAGGAATTTTTATATAAATGTTATTTTGTTTGTTTGTTTCCACTAGGCACCTAGGACTACAGTAGTCAGGTGTGTGGTCATTTTGGAACTAGCCACACTGATTACTTCACTCTATTCTAAGCCTTTAGAGTTCTTGGAATCTGTGAACTTTTGAAGTACTATGGGTATGAAGCAATTTCAGAACAGAAAACTTGAATCCAAAATTGAATTAGGACTATGGTATTTTGTGGCACGTATCACACAAGTTTGTTAGGTGAGACATCACCCACATACAAGCTGTGGTAAGATAGCAGGCCAACTAGTACCCAAGAGTAAGGAAGCATTCTTGTGTAAGAACTTCAGTTACACATTGGTATTAGAAGGCAAATGTAACTAATGCTTCTTACTGCCTTAGAATGCTCCATTCCCTGTGTACACAGCAAAATTGCTAGATGTAGTCATCAAGTATTTTGTACATGGCCAAGGAATTAATAACAAAAAGTAATGCCTGAGCAAGTCAAGAAGTGTGGCCAACACTGCTTCTGGTTCTAACCTTGCCCATATGACTCTGGAGACTCACTTGTGAAGGGCTTTTTAATACTCGGTTGATTTTTGTCTCCTTGTTTTGAAGTGTATCTGGAGCAGGATTGGGAGGAAATCCAGCCCTTCACATTTTGAGGCATATTTATAGTTTTTATAAAGCACTTTCCTCAAAACAAGCCCATGTGACATGTAGTATAACTCATTTATTTTGTTTTTTGTTTTTTTGTTTTTGCTGGGCAATGAGGGTTAAGTGACTTGCCCAGGGTCACACAGCTAGTTAAGTGTCAAGTGTCTGAGGCTGGATTTGAACTCCGGTCCTCCTGAATCCAAGGCCAGTGCTTTATCCACTGCGCCACCTAGCTGCCCAACTCTGTTTTAAAGAGGAAGACCAGAGGGAGTATGACTTGTCCATGGTGAAACAGCTAGTAAGCATCAGAGGAGCTAGGATTTAGAATCAGGTCCTCATCCACTCTATATATTTTATAGGTATATAGTTGTTTACATGCAGTCTCCCCCATTAGAATGTGAGTTCCTGGAAGGAAGGGGGCACATTTTTGCCTTTCTTTGTATCTCTAGTGCTTAACATACAGTAGGTACTTAATAAATGTCTGTAAATTGACTGACTCCAAGTCTAGTGGTCTCTCTACTATATCACACTACATCTCAAGGAGTATAATTTCACTTAAAAGAAAAACTAGCCTTAACTATTGCTAGTAAGTATGCTTGGCACTGACTTAGACATAGAGATGGGCTATAGGTGAGAATAAAACTTTAAGGATTTCCCCTTAGATATCTTTCCAGAGAATGAATTGTTTCACCCTTTGAAGCTAGATAGGAGAGAATTTGGAAGGAATTCCCATAACAGTTAGCTGTAGGGTCTTCCCTCTAAGGAATCTAGACTATGAAATATAAGCCCATCGTATAACTAGAGTATGGGAAAGAAAAGCATGTCAGAGGACAAAGTCCTTTGAATGTGGATAATCATACATTTGCTTAGTGAGAACTATGAAGTTAAATAAACATCCTCCCAAGATTGAAAGGTATAGAGCAATTTGTCTATATGAGTGGTATGAGGTGTAGGGAAGTTAAAGGTGAGAGGGGCCCAAAGGATTTCCTGACAGGGCAGGATTTCCTGTTTCTACCATGGGAGTCCCCAGGGCTGCCTCTTTTTCTCCTCTAATTCATTACAATGTAGATAATTTACTTAGAATCACGGCTGAAGCCCATCGTATAGCTGGTTGTCTGCACTGACAAGACCTACTTTTAACATGTCACAGCGAGAAAAGGGCAGGATACTCCCTAAGCCAAAACTTAAGCATCAGGATTGGTGAAAAACAAGTCTTAAGTGTTTTTTCCTCCTACAATAACATCATGAGCCAGCCATCAAAGTGAGTTCATTAGAAGAAAAAGACCCAATCTTCTGAATATTAAATGTGTAATTAGCTTTTCTACCAGAATCTAAATCATTATCATTAAAATAAGATAATTTTTGCCATTCCAGAATATCCTGTGTATAGAATAATCATTTTTTCCTTTCACTAACCATGCAAAATTTTTTACCATTATCATTAATTTTCATGAGGGCAGATTTCTGCTTTCTAAAAAGAGGAAAAATTAAGCTCGTAGTATTATTTTCCTATTTCCATGGGTCTTCCAAATGAAGAAACATATTCCTTCTCAGTTCATGTCAGGAATGGATCTGCTTGCTAGTCTGGCAATACTCCAAAATAAATACTTACACATTTGAAAAAAAGTGGGCCTTTTTTAGATATTTCTTATTCCCAAAGATTATGTGAAAGAATTCCTCTTTTCACTGGCAAGCATTTAATAAAGGGAGTTTCTGAAACTGACAGTTTTACAAATATCATGTTGTCTCATCAACTGTGAAAGACTCGTACTGCAGGAGACAGGAAAAGGAAAAATGATTTGCATGAGTTCTGCACTACCCAATTGGATAGCCACTATTCTGCAATTTGGCACAATACAAACATGTTTGTTTATTTTAAGGATGTCTGTTGGCCTGTAATGTAAGTTTGCTCAGTGAGCCAGCATAGTACACAGAAACAATACTCAGCCTGGAACAATGGCGGCTGAAAGTGTTTTTGTTTTACTGAGCTGGTATTATAGTTGTACTATTCCTATCAGACCTAAATCATGGATTTTTCAGTGTTTGAATAACTGCCCTTATGGGTTAAATGTCCTTAGTGGGTCAAATATCCATTTCCTGAATTTATGTAAATCCAAATTGATGAGGTTCTATTTATGATTAATTGAAATGTGTGTCACAAAAACTGTAGGTATGCACTCAAGTCTAAGGCCCCCTGGATTTCCCCGAGTTTCAGAGCTGGATGTCCCAGGGTAGAAAGGGAATGTATCTATATATGCATGGACTGAGGCATGGACCAGTGCCTCTAAGGAATTTTAGAACCACAGACTGTACTGTGGCGTGTCCTGTGCCATATGAATTATATTTTCACTACTGTCTTCTGTGATTGAGGGCAGATTTCCAAAAGTGAACACAAACAAGCCAGTTTTTCAATTATTTGTGGAGTTCTAGGCAAAACCTACGTCATGTTTATTCCAAAACTATAGAAACACCAAATATATACTCAATAAATACTGTTTTCATAGCTTATATTGTGATAAGCTATATGCTTGACTGAAGAGAAATAAAATATTTATATAAATAATTTTAATTATTGCACAACAGTAGAAAACACTGCACTTTCTGTATAGTAGAAATATTCTAGATTAAAGGGATTTTTGTTGCAGGTCCAGATAATCATTTGAGTTTCATTTTTTCTCACTTGACTACTTAATGTATACTATCATTGCAAGAAAGCATGCAAATCACTTGATTAACTCAACACTGAATAATTAAATTTGCCAGATTTTCATTTTTCATTTTTCTTCCAGTCAGTCAAATAGTGGCACAGCATTTATAAGTCACCTACTGTGTTCCAGGCACTGTGCTAGGTGCTGGGAATACAAAGAAACATGAAACTTTTTTTTCATCCTTCAAGGAATTTAAATTCAACTGAGGGTGGCAGTGAGAGAGGATATATATGAGTGAATGTGTGTGTGTGTGTGTGTGTGTGTGTGTGTGTGTGTGTGTGTGTGTATACACACAGTAATTTCAGGTGGAGACTATCATGGGGGGGTAGCACTTCAGTTGAACTTTGAAGGAAACTTTGTAAAATCATTATTGCTATAGATATCAGTTTTGGGTAAACATTATTATTAATAATAATATTATGCCAGTAAAGGATTGACCACATCTCCTTAACTTCTCATGGTCTCAGGCCGCATAGTAGAGAAAGCTGGGAGAGAGCTTCAGCATGCCAGTTAGTGTGAGCAGGAGAAAAGCCCCTAAATACCCATGCTGTCTCCCAGAGAGAAAGCATGTGGCCTCAAGGAGACACAAGAGAACTCAGAAGACCTACAAGACCTAAGGTGTCCTAAAAGCTGAGAAAGAAAGAGCCTCTTGGTATCTTCCAGGGATTTTTACTCTTCTTTTGGTAGAGGTGGGTCTTTATACATTGATCAAAGCTAATTGGTTAGTATCATTCAATTCCATTGGTTGATATGACTTGAAGGTGGTTTACATTAAAATGAACTCTACAGATGACACCAGGGAAAAGAATGCAAGAGGGGGCAGCTAGGTGGTAGGTACAGTGGATAAAGCACCAGTCCTGGATTCAGGAGGACCTGAGTTCAAATCCAGCCTCAGACACTTGGCACTTACTAGCTGTGTGACCCTGGACAAGTCACTTAACCCTCATTCCCCACCCCCTCGCAAAAAAACAAAAACAAAAACAAAAGAATACAAAAGACCCTCACTGAAATTGCTCAAGGCAAAGTCTTCCCTGAGCTACACAAAAGAGTCTTCCTCCATTTCTTTTGTTCCCTTGGGTTTGTCCCAGATCAAGGAGAATTGGACTTTTTGGAAGTGGGAGGAGGCAAGGGAGAAAGGACTGAGAAACTGATCCCTTGGTCCCCTCCAACCCTAAGAAATCCATTATTAATAATTATTTTCTTACAGATCCAAGGATTCTCATTAGACCACATAGGTATGACCTAAATAACATGAATATGAAGTGGAAATGAAGATTTAAATGATTAGATCTAGTAGATACAATGCCTGAACCACAGACCAAGATTCACAGTATTGTGCAGGAGGCAGCAACAAAAACATTCCAAAGAAAAAGAGCAAGAATGGGAAAGATATACCCATCTGAATGACGAATTCCAGAGAGTAGCTAGGAGACACAAGAACATTTTCTTTAATGAACAATGCAAAAAAATAGAAGAAAATAGAATGGGAAAGACAAGATATCACTTCAAGAAAATTAGAGATGTCAAAAGAATGTTTCATGTAAAAATGGGCATGATAAAAACCAAAAATGGTAAGGACTTAACAGAAGCAGAAGAGATTAAGAAGAGGTGGCAAGAATACACAGAACAAGTATACAAGAAAGATCTTAACCACCAATAACCATGATGGTGTGGTTACTGATCTAGCACCAGACATCCTGGAGAATGAAGTCAAGTGGAACTTAAGAGGCATTGCTAACAATAAGGCTAGTGGAAGTGATGGAAATCCTGCAGAGCTATTTAAAATTCTAAAAGATGATCCTAGTGAGGTGGCACATTCAATATGCCAGCAAATTTGGAAAACTCAACTGTGGCCACTGGATTGGAAATGATCAATTTTACATTCCAATCCTAAGGAAGGGCAATGCCCAATGATGTTCAAATTACGAAAGAATTGCACTCATTTCACATGCCAGCAAGATTATACATAAGATTCTGCAAACTAGGCTTCAGCAATATGTGAAACAAGAATTTCCCAAAGAGCAGGTTGGTTTTCAAAGAAGCAGAGGAACTAGAGACCAAATTGCCAACATTCATTGGATTATGGAGAAAGCAAGCGAGTTCCAGAAGAACATCTATATCTACTTCATTGACTACATGAAAACCTTTGACTGTGGGGATCACAACAAAATGTAGCAAGTTCTCAAAAAGACGAGAGTACCAGATTATCTTATTTGTTTCCTGAGGAACCTGTACTTGGGCCAAGAAGCAATAGTGAGAACCAAACATGGAACAACTGATCGGTTTAAGATTGGAAAAGGATTATGACAAGGCTGTATATTGTCACCTTATTTATTTAATTTATATGCAGAGTACAACATGCTTGATGAATCAAAACTCAGAATTAAGATTGCCAGGAGAAATATCAACAATCTTGTATATGCAGATGATAACACTGATGGCAGGAAAGTGAAGAAAAATTAAGAAAAAAGAGTAAAAGCTAGCTTGAAGCTTAACATTAAAAAAATCAGGGCAGCTAGCAGGTGCAGTGGTCAGTCAGGAGGACATGAGTTCAAATCTGGCCTTATAGACTAGCTGTATGACCCTGGGCAAGTCACTTAACCGTGATTGTCTCCCAAAACAACAAAAACTAAGATATTGGCAACTGGTTCCATCACTGCCTGACAAATAGAGGAAGAAGAAAGGGAAGCAATATCATATTGTATTTTCTTAAGCTCAAAGATCACTGAAGACAGTGACTGCAGCCATGAAATTAAAGGATGCTTGCTCCTTGGGAAGGAAAGCTATGGCAAATCTGGACAGCATACTAAAAAACAGAGACATTACCTTGCCTATAAAGGTCTGTGTAGTCAAAGCTAGACTTTTTCCAGTAGCAATGTATGGCTGTGAGAGTTGGACTACAAGGAAAATTGAGTGCCATAAAATCAACACTTTCAAATTGTGATACTGGAGAAGACTTTTGAGAATCCCTTGGGGAGCAAGAAGATCAAATCAGTCAATAATTAAAGAAATTAATTCAAATTGTTCACTGGAAGGTCAAATACTGAAGCTGAAGCTTAAGTACTTTGGCCTCTTGAAAAGACAAAACTCATTGGAAAAGACTGATGTTGGGAAAGATCGAAAGCAAAAGGAAAAGGGGACAGCAGAGGATGAGATGAATAGACAGTGTCATGGAAACAATGAACATGAACTTGGACAGACTTTGAGAGAGAGTGGAGGATAGAAGGGCCTGCTATGTTAGGTTCATGGGGTCATGAAGAGTCAGACATGATTGAAGTGAACAACAAGAATTCCTAAAACAATGAGAAGGGAATGTATTCTAGGGATAGGGGAGAGTTTATGAATATTAATTCTTACTCCCTACCCCCATACTCTGCTATTCAGTGACACTAGCTTCTTTACTATTTCTTACACATGACATTTCAACTCCATACTATTGGTATTTTCATTGGCTAAAGTTCCATCATCTACTACAGTCGTTTCTTGGTCCCTTTTAATGCTAATATCTTCTCTTTATTATTTCCAATTTATTATACATCTAAATGTACACACACACACACATATATATGTATATCTTGCTTGTATATGCTTATTTACATGTTGTTTTCCTCATTAGACTCTGAGCTCCTAGAAAGTAGGCACTGTTGTTTGCCTTTCTTTGTATCCTTGGCACTTAACACAATGCCTAGCACATAACTGGCACTTAATAAAAGCTTATTGACTGACCAATACTTGCTGCTGGGTACAGGGGATCCTGGGACATCTCATTTTCTCCCTTTCCACTGAGGAGTATCTCTATTCCAAACCCATACATGTGAACCAGATCAAGTTCAGTTCTGGGGAAGCCTAACCTTTAAAAGAAGTGCCAATTTTCCCTTCTAAAACTCTTTGGGTTGTTAGAACCACCCCAGTGTCCCAGAGATTGAGGTCTTCTCCCTGGTGGTGGCATTCTATCAAATGCAGAAATTTCCCCAGTTAGTTCCAAGGAATGAACCCAAGATTTCCAACCAACTGAGCATAATTATAAGTTTGCCTCAAAGACTTCACAAGTCCATTGTGAGATCACTTTTCAGATACTTATACTCAAGAAGGAAACAAAGCAGAAAAAGTAGTCAGGAGCACAGGCTCAGACTCACTGAGGTCACCACATTGCCAGGGTAGAGCAAGGGTTGTCCCTTTACTCTCTCCTCATGGAATGGACTTGAATAAGTGCAACAGGATCTGTATCCTAGAAGAGAAGAAAGAAGCAAAGGGCAGGTCACTCCTTTTTTAAAAATTCAGCCATTGGCTCTTCCTGTTCATTGGTCAATAATTGCTCTGTCATCTCCAAGCTCTTATAAACCTTTCAGCACTGTTATTCATGATCCTGGAATCCTTAGAAATTTCCACAGGATTTCTGGTGCACGTTTCTAGGGATGGCCCCATTGGAATATTTCCACAGATGATAACAGGTGAAACCATCAATTCATTTTCTGTAATATTATATTTAAGGAACAGCAAGTAGTCCAGATTGGCTGGAACATAAAATTTATATGTAAAATGTCAGGAGAGGTAGCCTGGAACTGGATTGTGGAAGCTTAAAATGCCAAACAGAGGAGTTTATAATTTATCCTAGAGAAAAGAAGGGGTCCCTGGAGCTTTTCAGGGAGGGTAGTGACATGGACACATGTCTAGACTTGAGGCAAGGAAACCAATTAAGAGACTTTTGGTGTAGTCCAGGAGAGAAGTATTGACGTCCTGAATCAAGATGGTACCTATGTGGATGGAGAAGAGAAAAATATGAGAAACGTGTGGAAGTAAAATTGATAAGACTTTGCAACTGAGTAGATAGAGGGAGTTCTATAATAGTGGATAGAATACTGGACTCAGAGTCAGGAAGACCTGGGTGCAACTCTGAGGTTACAGACTGAAAGGATGATAATGCACTCAACAAGAACAGGGAACTTGGGGAAGTTTGGGGAGAAAGACAGTGACTTATATTAAGGACATGTTGTTTGAGATGCCATGTTCAGCTTGATCATACTCAATATTTGGAGTGACTCTCCCCTTGAAAACTTGAAACCATTTCTTACTATTCCAACATGGTGAGTAGTCAAGAAAAAAGATCTTCGTGTTTTTTTTTTTTAATTCCTTTGGTTCATGAAAAAACAAAGCATCTGTTGTGTAGGCATTTAGTAATAGGGAACGTGAAATCTGTAATGGTTTTCTTGCCTTTGCTTATTTTCCTTGAACAAAATATTCAGAAACCACAACAATCTCTATGGAGAAAAAAATCTTCAGCAGGAATATAATGTGTATGTTGGTCAGTTGTTATACTACATATTTCTTTCAGATTGGCATGACTTAAATTTGAAAACACAGACTTTCCTGGAAGACATTTGAATGGCTATTTATCATTTTATAATTTGTGGCTTCAATCTGAGCCATGAACCAAGCAACTAGATTGGTTTGAGGCACTTTTGAACTTCGTTTTTAAAAATCCTGAAGCTAGAAGACCACTTCAAGTTTTCTATCCAATAAAATATTGGGGGCTTACCAGAAGAGGAAAAAGGGATTTCCATTTTAGCTATGTACTTCTCTCATTGCTCTGCTTAAGACACGGAGAAAAATCAGCCTTTTGTTTTTGTCTTTTAATCCCCAGGCACGATCACAGTGCATGACTTATAGGAGGGGCTTCACAAATGTTTATTGCTTACGTGTTTGATTGGTAGGTAGAACTAGGAGATTAATGTATTTCACATTTTTCAGACACAGCCTTTTCTGTTTTGTAAAGAGGAGTATGTGAGTCTTATGTGCTTAGGCTACGTGGATGGAATATTAAAAGTAACAGAAAAGATTCAATAAAAGGGAAGTGGAGGATGAGGGAGAGATGCTGAACACAAATTATAGATTTAATTCTTGAAAGGGCCCACCCTGCTTATCTCTCCTGACAGTGGAGAGCTAGCTAATGCCCAGAAATGAACACACTAGTTATCCCTTCCACATTACCACTTTCCCTTGTTACAGTTTTGACACATCAAGGGTCAGCATAAGAAATTAAATGGGAATTTTGGGGAGTTTAGCGGAAGTTGCAGATGATATACCAAGGCCAGCAGATGACACAGAAAAAGTCAGAAATGCATAAAATATATGCATAATGTTGTATAATATCAACATATTTTCATGCTAAAATAATTCAGACTTCTCTCGTGTGAAGGGAGGGCCAAAAATTTTTACACTGATTTTCCAGATTATAGGGGAGGGGGTGGGGCATGTTACACCCCACCCCGCCCCAACCCCTGTGATGTGGAAGGGCTAACTGTATTCCTACAACAAGGCAAGCTACAGTTAGACTCACCTTCCTCATTCTGGATTCTCTGATCCTCTGAAAGTACCCTAAGAATGCAGATCGTGCCTGGCTTTCCTCTCCTCCTCTATCATAAAATTTAAGAGAGAGTAGTCACTCTCCACTCATCCTACTCTTCCCTCAAATTTACATCTTTTCTATGTCTGTAGCCAGGTGCTCCTTATTGGTTGGAATTAGATCCAGAATACCAGTTACCCCTCATCGCTTCCTTCACTCTTTCAGTAATGGAGTTATCCTTAAGATAAGTCAAAAATTTATCAGCTGCTCTGCTTTTTGACAGAGTGAAAGAAAGCTCCAGCTGATAGTAACTCAGGAGCAATTCAGTGATTATTTTATATGCTTGGCATGCTTGACAAGGGTGATGTAAAAACAAAAATGAAAAATAGCCCTTGCCTCAAGGAGCTTCCATTCTAATTGAATGTCCAAGTAGTTGAAATTCCCTGTGACTACCACATCCTGCCTCAATGCCAGATTTATGATCTGATTTCTCATCTATCTATAGAAATGCACGTGGTCCTTATTCCAGTCACAACTGTCTCTTAGTTTCTCTATTCATCATTTCATTACCCAGATGTTCTGAACCATGTTTCTTTCCCATCCTCCACCCCCTCGAATTTCTGGATTTGCTCTCATGAATATATCTTCATATGCAATACTACTTCACTTTCCCTCATGCCTGTTCTATTCCTTGTGGGTAAGGCATTTAAGGCAATTTCGAAAAATGGATAGGATGTTGGCCTTTGAGTCAGGAAGACTTAATTAGAATCCTGTCTGTATGTAATACAAACTCTAGACAATTCTCTAATACTATAAATTGCCTCTCTATGTAGCTGGAGATTTCCCTACATAGGTGGAATCACAAGTCCAGACTAAAATAAAAAATAAGATATTCTATAGCCATATTCTAGTGATGAGTAACATTCCATCAAATGATAGCAATTGATATGAGTTTGAATTTGCTTTCTTGTATTAGGACTCCTAGTTTGCTTTGTTACTTAAATTTAATGTATTTGAAAATAATAATAATAACATGGTGCTTACTACGTATAAGGCATTGTGCTAAGCGCTTTATAATAGTTACTTCTTTTGATCCTCACAACTCTGTTGTGATCCTTATAACAACTCTGTTGTGAGCAATAGCAGGTGCTATTAATATCCCCATTTTACAGATGAGGAAACTGTTTGCCCAGAGACACACAGCTAAGTGTCTGAGAATGGATTTGAACTCAGGTCTTCCTGACTCCAGTGTTCTATCTACTGAACCACCTACCTGTACCTCTGAAACCATGGATTTCATTGACAGCTATTTCCTTGGATATTCACTTCTGTTAATGGTCATTCCTCTGTTATTCCTACCATCTTCTATGACATTAGATTTGTCACATATATATGTAAATAGACACATATCTGTATATTTAAACAGTTTTTTCCTTCCTACCTTTTAGTTTAAAGATCTTTTGATAAGTTTTATATTTCTCCATGCAAATATATTACCCATCTTCTTTAAGAATATTCTGTTCCTGGCCAAGACCCATTACTGGTATATTTTCAGCAGTGGTCTAGAGATCCAATCCATTCTCAAACACAACTTTAAAGCATCTGTTCACTTTCCAAGTCCATTTTTCTTTTCTGATGCACAGACTTTCAGTTGGCAGCTGGGATTAAAGCCCCACTAAGGTCTGTGGCTTCTTGCATAGGACTTCCTAATCCCTAATGATGCTTTCTAGGTTCCTCCTGGCAGGATGATTTGTCCCCACATGAATCAGCAGGAGTATGAGCAGTAAGTGTCAGATCTGTCAAGTCTAAGAAGGCTATCCATTATGCCCTGGATTCATGCCCTGGGAACATAGCAGACCTCTCTCTGGGCTCTTTTTCTTCTAACCATAATGAGATCACCTCTCTTCTAATGACCCCCATGAATCCATAGCTTATTTCTTCAGAGCACAAAAACTTTCCCCCTCAGAGAATCAATAGAAAGAGCCTCATTATCAAAAGCTCAATAGTTTTTCCTCTTCCCTTCATTCTTCATTTCATATTCTTCCATTCTCTAACTTCTTAACACAAGTCAGGATGAACTAGAATTGTAAAGAATTGAAAATGAAGGGGTCAGTTAAAAGGTATCTTAAGGCTCCAGTCTTTAGATTCTCTTTGAAGTAGTTCTTGACTATTTTTAAATAATAAACATTTTTATGTAAAATTTTGAGTTTTTAATTTTATCCCTCCTTCCCACCTGCCTCCCCCAATGAAGCCGTAAACAATCAGATATAGGTTATACATGTGCAATTATGCAAAACATTACCATATTAGTTATTTTGTATAAGAAAACTTGAATAAGAGAAAGTAAAAAATAGCATGTTTCAGTCTGTGTTCAATATTGGTTATTTCTTTGGAGGTGGATAGTATGCTTCATCATTAGTCCTTTGGGATTGTCTTGGATTATTGTATTGCTGAAAATAGTTAAGTCATTCACAATTCTTCATCCAATAATATTGCTGTCACTGTGTACAATTTTCTCTTGGTTCTGCTCACTTCACTATACATCAGTTTATACAAGTCTTTCCAGGCCTTTCTGAAATCATCCTGCCTGTCATTTCTTATAGCATGGTAGTATTTCATCATCATCATATACCACAGCTTGTTTAGCCATTCCCCAATTGATGGGTATTTTTTTGATTTCCAATTCTTAGCCACCACAAAAAGAGCTGCTATACATATTTTTGTACAAATAGGTCTTTTTTCTTTTGGGAGGGATGTCTTTGAGATATAAATCTTGCAGCGGTATTACTTGAAGCAGCTATTCAGTTATTCCTTGGGACTCTAATATCCCAGATTACCTGAAGAATGCCTGTTCACTAAACTAGGAGCTTGGTTTCAAGGGACCATGAACTAGGCTTTATTTATAGAGGGGCATCTTGCCTTTTATGTGATACCATGTGGCTTTCTTTAGCCATCTTTGATTGGCAATGGACAGATTTCTGCCCAACCTAGCCCCAGAAGAAACTCAGGGACAGATTTTCTGAATTTATGCTTGTTTAACTGAATTTATAAATGCTTTGTGGAAGCTTTTATTATCCCACCTTGGGGTATGAGCCATCTCTTAGGGAAAGAGCGTCTCCACAGAAACCTGGGCAGCTTCCCAAGGCAGAGCAATGGTTTTTCAGGAGACTGGCAGCCTGTGGGCTGATGGGCGTAGGCAGCAGGAAGGCTTCCTTAATCATGTTGGGGCACCTAAGAAGCTTTTGACTTCTCTCCTTAGAGTGATGTGGGACATCAGATTTCAGCTGACGGTGTATTTCTCATCTCTCTTTTCTTGCCTTGACTTCTCTACCACCCCAGAAGGGTCCTCTTATTTGCATTTTCCACATTTTTTTTTTCCTCTGGAGTTCCATCACTGAAACTTGTCCTCAGAAAGGCCAGCAAACAGAACAAAAGTATCTGTTTGCTGGTGGCTGAAGGACTAACTTCTCATTCCTTAGTCTCAGGATTGAAATAACCATAGCACACTCACTGAGCCAGAACAGTTGCTGCAGAGTGCACATATTAAAACCAAGTTAGACAGCACAAACTAAATCAGAAGAATAAAAATATGAACCCTGCCTCTGTCTACCCTCAGGCAGCATGAAGGGTGTTACTCTGAACAGCCTTAGACTATTAAACTTGGATTTAAAGACAGGCTTGGGATAAAAGTAACTCATAAATCCATCTCTAGTAGCTAATGGCAGATAAGGATTTCTGTAGCTGCTTTTATATTTTTGTGTAAGATGGTGGTTACAGATCTAAGGATATCAACCTTCTCAGTGTGTTCTAATTTCATCCTTGCCAGCACCAGTTCCCGACCTTTGATAAAATATAACTGTGAAATATAAATATAACATATATTTTCTGGAAACAAGGTTCAAACCTACAGTTAGTTAATATACTATTTAAATTAATTGTTTTTCTAGTTCCTATCTTATGCCCAGCCCTGTGTTTGGGTTAATAGAGGCACAGAATCAATCAATCAGCAAGCATTCATTAAGAAGATGTCTTTTTGTCCTCATGCATAGTTATAGGAATATACGTTATTGGAGATAGGAGGAACAACAACTACAATAATAACTAAGAGTATAAAGTGCTTTAAAATTTGCAAAGTGCTCTACCTTATATTGTCTCATTTGAGCCTCACATGTGTAAGAATTGATTGAGCCTGGGGTGCGCCCCACAGGCTCCCTTTGCCCGGGCAGGCCCCTCCCCCGCTCCGCCCATTGGGAATATGCACTGAGGACCCGAGCCCCTGCTCCCTCCATCAGGGATGTGCACAAAAAACCCAGAGCTCCGGGCATGCCTTGCACAGGGGCTCCATGCCCCAGCCAGCCTTGTGTGCAACCAATGAATTAGCTTGGGGTACGTGGGCATGGCCAGCCCGAGGTTCCTGGGAGAGAAGGGTTTTATATTCAGGAGCGAGAGACAGTGAAAGTGAAAGGGGGGACATAGTGAAGAAGGAGTGAAGGGGATGTGGAGAGATGCCACAGAGAAAGGATATGGGAGACAGGACAGTAACTGAGAGGGGAGTGGGGAGCGACCAGAGAAGGAGATGCGGCTTGGGGGTGTGAGTGCAGGAGGTGGCGGCAGCAGCCAACCACACCTACAGTTGAGAGACACAGGGATAGAGAAAGTTAAAGGCGAAACAGTAGAGTTGGTTGGCCAAGGTTTCAGGTCGTATATCTTACTTTCCTGTATTCTTATCTTTGTTTATTCTTAACAATAAATCCTGTTTTTGTTGTTTAATTAAAAGGAGGCTTTTTAATCTAGTTTCTTGTTAATTTGGGAGAAGCAGTTGGGGAAGGGGCAGGCCCTTACGGACTGGCAAGGCAGATAGAGCGGCAGATAATAGCCTTCAGATGCCAAGCCAGCTAATGTGGGCTATAGAGAGCTTTCAGATGGTGACTGCAGCAGGACTTATGAGCCAGCTATAGAAAGTCACACATGTCCTGTAAGGTAGACACTACAAGTATTGCTATCCTCATTTAATCAATGAGAAAACTCAATCAGAGAACTGTTAACCAACTTGTCCATGGTCACACAGCTATGAAGAGTCAGAGGACACATTTGAACTGAGGTCACCCATTACCTCAAGGCCAGTATTCCATCCATTCTGCTACAGTCTTAAAGATCATCTAATCAACCTCTTTATTTCATAAATAATGAAGAAACTGAGGACCGGGGAGGTTAAATGATTTGCTTAAGCTCACACAGGTTGTGGCAGAACTAAGACTAGAACTCAGGTCTAGAACCCAATTATTCTAATGTCCAATTAGAAATATAAGACCAATACCCCTGAAATCATTAAGGAACGATACAGAAGAGTATAGGAGACAGCTTTGTATCTATAATCCCATTAAAACTAAGGTAAGGGGGGCAGCTAGGTGGCGCAGTGGATAGAGCGCCGGCCCTGGATTCAGGAGGACCTGAGTTCAAATCCGACCTCAGACACTTAACAATTACTAGCTATGTGACCCTAGGGAAGTCACTTAACCCCAATTGCCTCACCAAAAAAACCCAAAAAAAACTAAGGTAAGGTAGAAACTTGAGATAATTATTTAACCTCTAGGCCTCAGTGTCCTCATCTGTAAAATGTGGAGTTGGGCCCGATGGTCTCTAAGTTCCCTGCTAACTCCAATATTTTCTCATTATAAAGGCTAAATTAAGTAGCACCAACTTTAAGGGTTGTAGAAGTTGAAAGAAAAGGGAGGTCAACGAAGAATGGAATAGTCAAGGAAGGTTCAACAGAGGAAGTAGACCCTACACTAGGCCTTGAAAGCTTGTTGATCACTTCAGAAGTTCACTGGCCTGTTTGTTAGCCTTACAGAGACCTCCAGGTGATAACAGAACATATGCTTCTTTTGGTCTTTTCTCTGAAAGAAAGGAAAAACAGTAGCTGCTGAGCCCCTGGAGAATGGCCCGGTGGTTTTGTGGGGAACAGTGAGATCTTCCTATGGAAAAATTCTGAACTGGACTGAGTATTATCCTCCTTTCCTTCAGATATCCACCTGTGGCTACACAGGAATTCTTTTGTTTTTGTTTTGTGGGGCATTGAGGGTTAAGTGACTTGCCCAGAGTCACACAGCTAGTAAGTGTCAAGTATCTGAGGCTGGATTTGAACTCAGGTCCTTCTGAATCCAGGGCCAGTGCTAGCCAGGAATCCTTACCAGTCTTGGCGCAGTCCTATGCTCTTGATACATTGAAAATTATCTTTTCTGTATTCTATTCATTCATGATCTCTTCTACTTGGCAATGGGTTGTAACGAGTTTCAATAAGACCACTTCCTGGTAACATGTTAGCTACTACCCAAGATCCCATTTAGATAATGCATTTTTGAAATTCAGTTATCTCCAGAAGCACTCAATTTATGAGTCAAAAGTTGGGAATGTGAAACACTATTATAAGCAGGGAGGTGGAGGGACTGGCATATTTGTGGGTAGAGGACATAGCAGATGGTCCTCATTTTACATCATAAAAGTCGCTGCCTTGCTACAAGGGGCGGGGCCTATGACTACTCCAAACCTAAAGAGTTAAAACCCTGCATTCAGGTGCTCTAGTTGGCCAATGGCCAAATGAAAGTATTAGAAATTTTGAAAGTCAAACATATTTCCACTTTGTAAAAATTTACAGAAGGAAAAGACTCCTCTAGAATTTTGAAGAATCCCCATTGAGGCCACAGGGCCCAGGGTATCGCCTCCACTCCTGGTTCTGTATGTGGTCTGGAACATTTTTAGTAGTAGAGAGCCTGACTTCTAATGAAAAGAGCCTGGTCTCCCTAACACTCTTTGGTTCCATAAACCCCAATTCCTATGCTCCGGGGCCCATTTGGCTTAGATAATGGTCTGTGTCTAGAGTTTCCACAAAAAAAAGGAGATTGAAAAAGATATTTACTGTACAATATGAATCATGTATGGGACAGGTAATTCATTCCTATTCACAAAGAAATGCTAAATAAAACATTCACAGCCTGTATTAACAATACCAAAAACAAAATTCAGCAATTGAATATAAGTGCTGTTCTAATCTGCTGAGAGGCTGAGAGCCTCATCAGAACATAAAACAGCTTACATGACTATAATTAAGTATTTTACATTTTGCCTTAGCTCTGTGCTATATGGCCAACTCCTGGCATATGTCTGTTCATAAAATCATCAGGCTATTCTCTTGTGGGTTATTGTACTTGCCATGAGTGCTGGGATAGTTACTAAAGACTTCTCCCCTGTCACCATCCATCTCAAGTATGAATTCATCAAAGGTCAGGAAAGAGCAAACACAAAATAGGATCTGGCTTGCCTGGGTAGGGCATATGCTTTAGATATCATGTGCTCATGTCTAAATGGAACAGGGAGCTGGGATTTAGGGCAAACTGCTGCTTCTCCCACTTTCCTCTCAGGAAGAAGTTCAAAACAACCTGACACTATTTCCAACCAAAAAGAAAGAGAGGTTGAGGGGGTGCTTGACCCCTTTTATAAATCTGCTGAGTCTTTAGTTTATTCTGTTCTGCAGCCAATAAGGAAACTCTTTGTCATCTCAAAGTATATATGACCTTTAACCCTGAGTCACAAAGCTCCTATGTGGTCAATCACAACTAGGAATGGTGACTTTGAATATGTTCCATGGCACGGTCCATAGAGACCAACTCAAACTTCAATACATTCCTTTTTGAACAAAACAAGACAGCTCCAGCAGCTGTCTTGACACCACTTATGTACCCTTACCAGCCCACCTCCCCCTAACCCCTGTCTAGTTCTAAAATTATGATCAAGCAAACTTTACCATTGTTAATAATAACAATAACCTTAATGCTACTAGTACTAATAGCTAACAAAGTGCTTTAAAGTATAGAACACTTAAACAGTTGTTAACTCATTTGCTTCTTATAATAACCCTGGGAGTTGGATGCTATTATTATCATCCCACTTTTACAGATGAGGATTATGAGACAGAGAGGTAAAGTGACAGCATCTCTCTCTCTCTCTCTCTCTCTCTCTCTCTCTCTCTCTCTCTCTCTCTCTCAAACAGGATTTGAACTCAGGTCTTCCTGGCTCCAAGTTTTGCACTCTATTTATCCATTCTATCAACTAGCTACCTCCTAGAAAAGGCATCTCAGTCTACATTCCTATGTCCCTGCATACCATCCCTGTACATTTCTGGACTGAAATGTCCCTCTTTGGCCACCACTCTCCTATATGTGTTGTCTTCCCCTATTAAAATGTAAGATCCCGGAAAGCAGGAACTGTCTCCTGAAGCCTCATTTTAAAAACTCCCAGCTCAGAGTTTATACCTCTTCCCCTTCAAATAAGAGGAATCCATATGGTCTTCTGGGACTGTGGTTACTCTAAGTCCATGCTCTGGAGTATGGTTACAATTTGATTCTGCCTTTGTATTCCCAGAACTTAGTACAGTGTTTGGCACATAGTAAGCACTTAATAAATTCTTATTCATTCATTTGGTTTTTTTCAATTTAATGGTCATGGAATGCCTGTCATGTGCCTTGCATTATGCCAGCCCCTTTTCTTAGAGATGCCTTAACTTACAGAGAAGTTTCTCTATAGTAAAAGTTGTTTTCCCTTTTGTATATTTGACTAACCAAAGCAGACATCATCATCCAGACCACTTATATGCCACTGGCTTACTGGTGTTGTCGGAGGTGTGAGCTATTGACGTCACTAGCAGGAGTCTGAGCAAAAGAAGCTCGCTCCTCAGCCCTCAGATGGCTTAAAGCCGAGGATGTCAGTCCTGATGGCATCAGCACATCCCTGACTCTTTAACAAGTAGGTCAGTGTAGAAATGGCCCCAGCCTTGACAGGGAGGTGTAGGCTGCTGGCAGGAAGCCGCTTCTGCTGAATTAAAACCATCAGAGCTGATCAAAGGAAGTACCCGGCAGGCTGGCGGTCGGGCCAGATCCTAATCTCAGTCCTCTCTGCCTCACACATCACTGCACATGAGTCACGCTGAGCACAGCAGACATGCTGTTTGGATTAGGCATTTACAGGCACGGTTTGCCAAAGTTGCCTTTGACAACATTTTGCTATACAAAGCCCGCCTGGAAGTGAGCAGAGAGGGTAATATGTGTTACATGTAGCTGCCAATGTGCATGGAAGATGGTATTTGCCTTCCTAGACACCTGGGACCAAAAGCTCTACGGTTTAGTTGTGATCTCCACTGTTTAGGACCCATTAGTTAATTACAGGGCTTGTTTATTGACATTAGGAATAAACTCCTAGGTCACCAGTCCTCTATAGCAAAAGGAAATCACTTTTGCCCCCCTCTCCTGCCAGCTCTCCCATTAAGATGGACTGCTAGGAGACACACTGACTGCCTACATTAACCGCTTTACGCTGAACAAGTCAGCTTGTATCAAAAGCAGTATAGAACAATTCAATTCTGTTTAACTCGTGCTTATTAAGCAACTACTTAATAAGCACCTTGAGGTGTCTACTTTCCACTTGGAAGCAACATGTACACAGTAAGTATGAAGTAAATATAAAGACATTTCTGAGATTTGTGGAGGACAGGAGGTCAAGGGTAGTAAGTAAGAGGCGGGAGGTGGAGGGGAGTAATAACGAAGTGTATCAGAAAAGGCAGTAGAAACTCTAAGAAACAGAACCAAGGAAGGGACAGAATAAAGAATGAAGTGAGAAAACATGAATCCTTCACTAAGAGTCGGCCTAGATAATGGCATCCCCCTGCCGAATCAAGCAATCTACAAACATTATTAAATGCCTCCTGTGTACCAAGGGTTTTGCCAGGCACTGGGAGTCATACCGAGTCAGGGTGCTGCCGTTAGACATTCTTCAGGGAAAAGGATTTTGTAACAGCTGCTTTGTTACAGGTGGAAATTTCCCTCAAGAAACAGAGTGCTACAGTAACAACAACAATAACAACAACAACAACAATAATAATAACAATAAAAAATGTGACCAGAAATAGCTTTCATCCTGGCCTTTTTAATCTGTTTATTATTTTACCCATTATTTGCTAAATGCACAGGGCCAGAACCAGATAGAGATTTCTGGTCAATTCAGTGCCCAGGAGGCTGGTGGTGCTTAGCAGCAACAGTCGAAATAAGCTTGGAGCTTGTTTGGTCTGTGTTGGGGAACAGCATCAAAAGCCCTTTGTTAACGGATTCTGCCAAGTTTTGCTTCTGTTCAGGGTAACTTGGGTAGAAGCTGCTCTGTTTATTTTGTAAGCCAAGGGAGCTTGGCTTGTAGTCTGTCAGGATTCACTTTTGAGCATTTTAGATTTCGATTTAGAACAGTTTTCAAAGGGGAAGTGTCAGTCTCTAACACGTTCAACATAAACATTACCGTTTGTTCTCGATACTACTAAAGACCCTGAACCAAAGATGGCTACCAAGCTTCCAATTACTTCAGTAACCATGAGTGAAACATTATTTTCCAGGTTTTTAGGGTTCTTTCCTGATAACTATAATTCCCATGGGGATTCTGGAGAAAAGAGGCAAATATGGTATTTGCTCACACAATTTCTATCCTCCTCTCCCGACTGTTTACTTCTTATGAGTGATTTTTGCTTTAAAATGGAATCAGGAGAGGAATAGGGAAGGCATGTGAGAACGTTTAAGCCCTTGTGTTTTTTGATTTAAAAATTTTTTTTGGTTCCAGATTGGATCATAGATTCAATGCCAAAAGTCCAAACCCCCTCATTTTGCAGATGAGAATAAACAAGGTCCAAAGAGATTGTGACTTGCCCAAGGTTACACAGGTAATAAGAGGTGATGTGGTGCAGTGGAAAGAACACCTATTTTATGGAGTACCCCCAAAGTCTTAGATTTTGAAGTTGTCCTATATATTAAGAGGAATTGGATTCACATTCTGCCTTTGACACGAACTATTTCTATGACCTCTGGGCAAATCCTTTAGCCTCCCCAGGCCTCAATATTCTCATCTATGAAATGAGGAAGGTGGATTAAATAGCCTGGGGTTGATTCCAACTTGAGATCTATGATCCATTGATCTATTCCCCATGATATTTAAACCCAGGTCCTCTGGGTACCCAATATGGAAAATGGGGAATCCCTGGTGTGGAAAATCTCTCCAGTGATATAGATTAGTAACTTGCCTTTAATTTATATTCCAGGAGAGTTATCTAGGTCATTGAGAGGTTGTGATTTACTCATGATGATCGAGCTTATAAGGGTCATAGATCATTCTCGAACTCAGGTTATCCTGACTCCAAGGTTAGCCATCAATGGCCCCTATGCCATGTTTCTTTTCTTTTCCTGGTATTCTTCATCCATCTTTGAAATTTCAATCTTATTTACTTAAGAAGAGTGAGTCATCTGGTAGTCAGTGACAAAGTTCAATTACATTAAACGGGCATTTATTAAGTAAATAAAGTCTTTAACGGCTCTAGCACTCTCTGATTCTGTGCTCTGGAAGTAGTACAAATCATTTTTATAGAATATGTGATATCTATTGGTTCTTCTTTTATGGTTAGCATGACACAGGTGAAAGCTGGTGCCAGTCTCACATGTTGTCCAGTAAAAACATTTCCTTTAGTTGCTGGGTCGGACTAGAGCCAAGAGAAGTCAGACATCTCAAAGTAACTTGACCCTTTTATACCATAAACATCCCTGGCACAAAAGTTACAGCTAGAGTTTTGTGATGATCTATGGAAAATGGAAGAGAGCATATTGTGGCTCCACCCTTCCAGGAAGTTAGCTGTTTGAATGAAGAAGGAAGTGTACTAGAGGCATCATACTGAGAGCTGGCCAGAAAAGGAATAGGGGACTAAATACAAGCGTGCTAATGAGGGAAGTCCAGAGGATAAGAGTTAGAGTCAAGTAAGCCAGTAAAGGATATGGGCATCATCTCTTTCACAGTTGGGAGTTAAATGTGCATTTCTAGAGCTCTGTAGTCTGTGAGAAACTCTTGTATACTACTCTGCCTGCCCATACTTTATAATCATTGGCATCTGTATTGGTAGTAGAGATCAGATCAGGAATCAAAGATCAAAGATGACTGCAGGATTTTGAGACTAGTCTCAGGAGGTCAGGTCATAGACCAGAAATTTCATCTGAATGACCATGAACTAACTAACTAACTAAATTAACTCTCTCTCCCTCCCTCTCTTCCTCCCCACCTTTCATCCCCCCCACCTCTCAGCTATTTTAAAAAATTGAAACAAACCTATCAGCTATGACTTTCCAAAATTATATCTGTGTAGACATAAACCACTCTTGAAAAACTTAGGTCACCTTAATTCATTACATCCAGGATCTGTGGACTTCAGTTTGGAGAGAAAGGGGTGGAAAGTAAGTACCAAATAAACCCAACGTTGAACATGAAGATTTTATAATATCCCTCTTTGATTTTTCTCATGAGTGATTGCAGGATAATAGGATCAGGGGCTGGGAAGTGCTTTAGATAGAATTTAATCCAATTCATTCATTTTACAAATAAGGAATCAGAGGCCTGGTGTGAATCCCCTTCTTTCCCCCCAAACACAAACACACATATGGACCTTGGGGGGCAGGGGTCAATTGTATTCTTTTTTTCCTAAATTTCTTTGCAAGGTGATAAATGTTACTTCAGTATTATTTTGTAGAGTGTACAATGTGTTGCTTTCCTGACACTGTAATTTTAAGTAAAGGGTGTGGGGTAGGGGAAAAAAAACCCAACAAAATTCTAAGAAGCAAGCAATGGATTTTTAATCTCCCTGAATATCCAGGGGTAATGGAAGAGAAAAGAGTCAGGTTCTAACAAGTCTCTCTCATTTTATGACGGCTTCTGGACTTCAGGTATTTTATAGCTCCTGCTTGGTTGCCTAAGTTGTTTTCTATGTAAGTAAAAACCAAATGGCAATAATGTTAGTGTGAGAGGATTTCTTTCTTCTTGAAAGGCTGAGGCTTTCATAGGATCTAGAGTTGGAAGGGATATTTGACATCATCTGGTACAACGTCCTTTTCCTATAGTTAAGGAAACCAAGTGCCCAGGAGGTGAAATAACTTGCCCAGTGTCACACAGGTAGTAAATGGTAGAACTTGAATTTGGACCCAGATTTTCAGCCTTTTTCCACTGTACCACTCTACCTCCAGGAGGCCTCAAGTGGAAAGGCCCCTCTGCTTGGATTTGCTGCCTGACTTAACCTCTGTTTTAGCATGATATTCACTGGTGCTTGTCTCTTAAAGTGTTAATTCCACAGTGATAGACTTTGGTCACCTTCTACTGCCAGAGAGAGAGAGAGAGAGAGAGAGAGAGAGAGAGAGAGAGAGAGAGAGGAAAGTTCAATAAGATATTATTGCCACAGCATTTGATGGGCAAGATGGCAAGATTTCCAGAGAATGCAAAAAGTTTAAATAATAATAATGGACTTTCCTGTGTCTGAATAGGAAAGCTGCTCAACCCACTCTGCATACTCAAGGCTTCTGGGAAGAGGGCTAAGAGGGACCATGTTAATTTAGCTCTTACAATTCTCTTACTCCATATTGAAAAGTCCCTTTTCACAGCTCAAGCAGTCATTTCAGGACACCTGAGCATTTAAATTTAGTTACTGTCCTGAATATGAAACCTCAAGAGCTCTATGCATCACAGTGCACAGATCAGTTTAGGTTCCCATCCTTGCATTGTGACTGCAATTGTTAGGGGATTATGTTCCTGAGACTTCCTGTGGGGACAGAGCACTTAGTCCTGGGTCAGTCCAGTGGTTTCTTACTCAGCATAGGAATTCCTGCTCTTTCCTACTCCAAAGCTTCTGGGAGGCAATGTGTATGGGGGGGGGGGAGGGGCGGTTCCCTTTCTTCTCATCCTTCACAGTGGTGGTGGAATAGTTTTTTTTTCCCCAGTGACATATACTTAGTACCTTTGAGAGAGAGTCTCTCTGAGAAATGAATAAAAGTTCATTGCTGATTCACTGACTCAATTTAATAAAGAGAGATTGTGTCAGTGACATTATAACCAGACCTAACCCCTGTGTGCTGTTCAAACATCATATTTTCATTCTTTTTCCCAGAAATGTTTCAGTAACCTAATGTTTGATCTCAAAAGATTGGGATCAACTGGCTTTATTCCGTGGCTTCTCAGGACTTATCCAGAGTTCTCTGCATTAAAAATGCACAAAGAGTTTTGTTTCTCTTGCTGAACATTAGCACGGCAGCATGGGGATTTGTTTGTCTTAAATCATTATTTTGGATGAACTAGAACTGTAAAGACTTGAAAATGAAGGGGTCAGTTAAAAGGTATCTTAAGGCTCCAGGCTATTTTAGTAACATCCTGCTGATTCTTCATGCCAGTCTACTTTTTGAGATATATGTGATCTTGTACAGATCACAGCCATGACTGCCCATTCTGTACAACTCCTGTCCATTTTCTTCCATGAATTTACTACAGGGGTCCATTCAGTGTCCTAGAGGCTTTATTTTCTATTAATTTATATTTAAGATTACTTTCTTATACATATTCATTTATGAATACATTCTCCCCCCTCTCCCACACATGATAACAAAGAAAAAAGAAAGAGGAAAAAAATCAGTTTAGCAAAAACTACTAACACATCTATCATGTCTGACAATTCAATATTCCACAACTATATTCTTCCACCTCTGCAAAGAAGGAAGGAAGTACTTTTTCTCAACTCTCCTCTAAGGCCAAACCTAGTCAAAGTGAATGTAGCATTCAATTTCTTTTTTCTTTCTTTCTGTTTTCATTGTTGCATATATTATTTCCTGATTCTGTTTAATTCTAAGTTCATTTAAATCTTCCCTTGTTTCTCTGAATTCTTCATACTTGTCATTTCTTGTGGCACAGTAATATTCCATCCCATTTGTCAGAGTGTGATCAATAAAGCAAATCAAATTATTCTATCCAATCAAACAACCTAAGGCATTCTAATTAAGTATGAAAAAGCCTTGGTCAATTTAGATATCTCTGAACAAGCTTCTGGGTGGATTTGAATGATGTTGCATGGAAGAGTGTTCAAATTGGCTGAAGAAACTTGATCCTGCTCTAGATGCCATCTATGAAATATCAATCTAGATCAGAAGTGAAGTTATTTGATGGATTCATATTCTAAGGAAAAAGTGCTCCAGTTAAATCCCTTGAGGAGTCACTTGTAGGGAGGAGAGCACTTTAACCTTGGCCGTGGTCTTCTTCACTCCTACCCCCACCTCATCTTTAGCCAAAGGAGGATCTTGCATGTTTTGAAGGGTCTGGAGGATTGTGCATTTCTCATTTTTCATCACCATCTTAACATATTCCTCCAGGAGAATAGTAGCTGGTAGCAATGTGTGGGGACCAATTTTTAATTGGGGAGTGTTAGCTAAGCGGCTTGCTGCAATATTGGGGCAAGGAAGGAGACCGGCAGCCTCCCTTAAAACAGAACAGGATTTATTTTAACAAGAACAAACTTTTTAAAAAAGCACAAACAGGATCATTAGGATCAAGGGAAAGGAAATAATATGGGGAAAGGGAAATTATACAACCTTAAAAATACCACCACCCAGGAAGCAGCTGAGAATATACAGCAGAGCTCCTGTCGCCTTCCAGCTTCCAGCTAGAATGCCAGAAAAAAACAAAACTTCCTTCCTCTCCACACACTCCACACAGCCACCAGCCAATTGAATGGCTGCTCTGACAGTCACATGACTGCCCTCACTAGGCTTCCAATCATTATAATTTGGCCAGGCCCATGTAGGAGTGGGTGAGTGGTGATGTGAGGTGCCAGCGCCATGGCAACAGCTACAACCAGTGGGTAGAGCACTGTGCATTTGCAGAGCCCCAGGCCAGTGTGCCCCGAGGCATAAAAACCTCAAATAACAATTAATTCTTTTTTTTTTTTTTTTTAGTGAGGCAATTGGGGTTAAGTGACTTGCCCAGAGTCACACAGCTAGTAAGTGTTAAGTGTCTGAGGCCGGATTTGAACTCAGGTACTCCTGACTCCAGGACCGGTGCTCTATCCACTGTGCCCCCTAGCTGCCCCCTAACAATTAATTCTTTACAAGTGTATGCATTGGAAGGCAAGAACTCATTAGATACAGATTCATGGCTCCACAATAGAATCCCAGCTACATCATGCCTAAGGGAAACATATTGAGCACCCCAAGCAAAGGAGAAAAGGACTTTGAGCAACAAGGACATGAATTTAGGGCACTTTCCTCGGACTCTGTATATACTGGTGGGAACTATGTCATAGACTTTTTGGGGAATGTTTGTGCCCACTCTATTAACTATACCACCTTAGTAAAGACCCTTTGTAATAGCTCTTTGAGATTGGCTAACTAAATTGATTCTTAATTGATAATTGTGGCAGGGAACACACCAGTGAGGACTTATTATTAAATTATTATTAAAGAACCCCCTTTCCTCCCTATTCTCCAGAGTCCTAATGGATATAAAAGCTACATTTTGGGGACCTGACTTGTGAATAGGAGTTGGGATAGTCATCTTAGAGCATGAGCTACATTTTCATGTAATACAATTAGTTCAGTATCTCCCAGTTAATAGACATCTACTTTGTTTCCAATTTTTGCTACTATAAAAATGCTACTTTGAGTATTTTGGTATCATGAGACCTTTCTGTTGGCTTCCTTGGGCTGTATGCCTGGCAAAGGGATCTCTGGATCAAACAGTATGGATGTTTTAGTCACTTAAAAAACAACAACCCATAATTACAAATTGCTTTACAGAATGGTCAAATCAATTCATAACTTCACCAATGGTGTAAAAGTGTTCCTATCTTTCCATAGTCCCTCCAAAACTTAACATTCCATCTTCCTTCATCTTTGCCAATTTACTTGGTGTCAGGTGAAGCCCCAGGGCTATAAAACACTGACTTGCATTTCTATCATTAGTGATTTTGAGCAATGTTTCACATGATACCTTATTTTCTTTTGATATTATGAGGATACCAGTTGTTTCTATGAACTGTCCATCAGAAATTCATTGCTCTCACTATATGACCAATTCTTATTTTCATTCACCTATATGACATCATCCTTTATTCTACTTCTTTGTAATTCCTTATTTGCTTTGTGTTGCAACCTATTTAACCCATCATTTACCTCCAAATTGGTCTGTGCTCTCATTGATTTAGTTGTTCTCTCCAGTGGTGCAGATTGCAACCTTATCTATACCTGCCCATCCTATTTTACTCTTGTCCATATCCTCCCCAAAATTCACCAATGGGGAGCTACCCAATATGCTGGAAACCTTCCTCAGGTTCTCTTGACATGAGGAGAATACCAGTAGAGTTCTTTAGCTATTCACCTTGTCCTTGCCATCTTCACTTCCTAGCATACATTTCCCTTATGTTATCTTTTACTCTTGTTCTTTGCAGTTCCTCATCTGTTATATGTTGCAGCCTATGCCCATCCATTGTGTGCCTCTCTATTGCCATCTGAGTGATATTTACTTTCCGCTGCAGGGGGTGGGAGAGTGGGGGAGTTGTATTCTATGTCTTGCTACCATATAACGGTATTTTTGGATTTTTGTCATTCTCTCTTTCCAGAGGAAGTTGGGGTCCCTAAAGGTGCTTTGCAATTTCCTGAAGACAATCTAAACAGGGAGAAGTTTGGGATCATTCAATGAAATTTGCAATTTCACAAAGTCAATTCAGCTTACATTTTTCCTCCAGTTTGTCTGGCCCCAACTCATTGTCTTTTTGCAATGTCTGTTCAAGATACATTCTACGTTCTACATATTGTATTTGATATATATGAGCTGTTGAGGTTGTCATCTAGCAGTATGTCATACTCTGGTCATAAGAATTCTTCATCCACTTGGTTCTCCTGGGTGGAAGTTTAGGTCAATGGCTCTTACATACAATGCCTCATAGATATATATGTACATACACATACACACAATATGTATATATACATACACATACGTGTATGTATATATATATAAATATACACATACACAAATATACCTCTGTATGTATATATGTATACACACACATATATATTATGATATAAAGAAACACTAGCTTATATGACAGCTTCCATAGACACAGTAGAACAAAAAAAGAGGTCTGTACGTGAAACTTCAAATCTCTATTATATACAGCTTTCTTTTCTTTTCAAGTATATAATAAAGTCAATATCTAATTTTCAAAGCTCTCATGCTTTTCTGTGATTTCTTTTGGCTTTCTGTTCTCTCTCTCTCTCTCTCTTTTTGGAACCACATCCTTTTCTCTCTTCTCCCTCCTTTCCCCCATTGGAAAAAAAAATTAAATAAAATCCTTATAATAGATATGCTTAGTCAAGCAAAACAAATTTCTTCATTAGGAATATCCAAAACTGTATATCTTATTTTGCACCGTGATATGCCTACCACCTCTCTCTTAGAAGGTAACATTCCTCACCACTAGTGCTCTGGAACTGTGGTTGGTCACTGTCTTGATCAGAGTTCTTATTTTTATCAGACGTTTATTTTTACAAAGTGGTTATTGTATAAACCATTCTCTTGGTTCTGCTTTTTTCATTCTGTATCAGTCCATTAAGTCTTTCCAAGTTTGAAACTATTCCTTTCATCATTTCTTAGAGAAATTTCATTATAATCACATGCCACAATTTGTTCAGCCATCCCCCAATTGATGGGCATTTCCTTAGTTTTTATCTCTTTGTGGTGACTACCTTTTCCTTGATGGTGTGAAGAGTGTGTTATAAACATCTTTACAATCTTTTCCATCTTTCACCAGTTTGTTGTCCTCCTTCTAACTTCATTCTTAAATGTTCTCAGCATGACTTTGCAATTGGGTCTCTGGCCAAGCTTGCTTTAAACTAGTTTTACCTTCCACTGCTTCTGTTTTATGATTAGTTTACATTCTAAACCAGTCTGACCCATGACTGGCACAATTCTCTACCTGGCAAGAGTTTGCTGACTAAGGGAGTTTTTAGGCTCTTTTGGCCTTCTGATTATGTCAGTTGACTTAAATTTTTTGGATTTCCATATGAAACATGAAGAAATTATTGAAGTAAATGTCTGTGTCTTTTATTCTATCCATATTCCATTTTTGTTACCAATAACTTTTTAAAATAGGTCAGGCTGTAGTTGTTTTATTGTATATGGTTTCTTTTTTTCTTGTTTTTATCCTAGTTTTATACTAATTTTGATCTTTGTTTTAACATATAAGTGTTACATTGTATAGAGCTGATTCGAGAATAACAGGTGTTTCTTGTCTGTTAAAATATAATCACAGCCGGGTCAGCTAGGTGGTGCAGTGGATAAAGCACTGGCCCTGGATTCAGGAGGACCCAAGTTCAAATATGACCTCAGACACTTGACACTTACCAGCTATGTGACCCTGGGCAAGTCACTTAACCCTCATTGCCCCGCAAAAAAAAACCACCCCAAAATATAATCAAAGCCACTTCTTATGATGAATGAATGAATAAAACATCTGTTAAACACTTATGTGTAAAGTACTGGAGACACAAATAGAAAAGTAAGACTGTCCCTGCCATCAAAGATCACACATTCTGTTGTGGGTAAACAACACATATAGAGGGTTTTAGCTGAAAGTCCGATGAAAAGGTCCCACGATTCTTAGGGTGTAGAGGGAAAGCAAATGATAATGCTTTATAAATGTCATTTCTACAGATAAAGTCATATCAGTATCTGATGTTGAGCCATTTGACAGTGCCAAGGATCTCAGTTGGAAGTAATGTTTCTTTTTCTGGGTTTCTAGTAGCTATGGCTATAGAACTTGTAGAAGGAGTTGCCAGACTGCATCTCCAGAGTGACTGGTTCCCAGGATGATGTCTGGGTGCACTGGGCTGAAAGCAATTCTATTCCAAATCTCTCACATTCAGGGTCCTGATCTATCTCCATTAAGGTCTGTGGGGAGATGATGGTCAAGGTGGTGGTGGTAGTTTTTATTTACCTGGCACATGCTGCTTCCTGTCTTTCCCCAGGGGGTATCTTCCTGTTTCAGCTAGGCTAGTTTGCCTTCCCTATGAGTAACAGTTCATTGGCAGTTGGTGGAGTTGGCTTCCCCCTTCTCTGTAGGAATCGCTTTCCTGGATGGTGGCTGTGAGTATTCATCTGGAAGCAGTCTGGGAGGTGCTGCCTCCATCAAGTCTCCTGTGACTGACTGTTGGTAGAAGTTGCTCTGAAGTTATTTTTGGTGGTGATGAGGAAAGTGGGTTCCTTCCCCACAATGAGTTTTCTCTCCTTGATAGTGGAGGTGGAGTCTGGGCCAGAAGCAGGGGCATGATTTGGGTGCTATTGCTATTCTGAAATTCTTAGGGTCCTGCTGAGGAGAGAGAGTGGTCATCTTGTTTCACTTGTCTGGCACATGTCACCTCTGTGTTTTCCCCAACGTGCCTTGCTGTTTCAGTCAAACTGGCTTGCCTGCCCTTTGGGTGGCAGTTTGTTGGCAGCTGATGAGGGATGGAAGATCCCTTCTCCATAGGATCTTCTCACTGTACCTTCTAGTTATTTTCTCAAAAAATATTCACAATAAATAGGCATGAGACTCCTATGTACTTTACAAGTCTTTGGCCTTTTTCATTCCTTATTCCTGATCCATATTTCCCAGCATAATTTTTCACTGTTGTCACCTAGTCCTATCTTTGCATTGTGCTCACAAAACATGAAAGTATGCTGATTTAATTGGGAGGGCTTTATTGAGTTCTTCATGGGATTTCTCTACCTCTTCAAGCTTTACAAGAGATGATGGTCCATAGGAAGCAATTATATTCGTGGTGGTGATCTTGCAAAAACACATCGTTAGCACTGCAATATAAAATGGCCAAATGTCCCATGAAATGGTGTTTCTTGTTGTCTTTGGTTGCATGTTAAGACCAACTGCAGCAATCCCTTTATTTTTCTCTTCAAGGAGAACCAATAAACTGTCCTTCCATTTAGTGACAATTCCTTCTGTCTTTTGATTTGGACTGTAATGAAAATTTCACAATTCATGGGATACAGTTCCTTCAGTAGTGGGTCCAACAGTGCATACCTGTGTGTGGGCAGGGGAGGTGGGGATAAAGGATAAATGAGGAAGGGACAGATTTCTTCCAGTCAGAGTTCTAGAAGGGGCTTCTGCTGAGATTTCTCCCATCCATGGCTTTAGAAAGAGCTTCTAAAATGGGATCTTCTAAGTCAAACATATGAGAATTTGGCTGGTTATATGCCACCTGCATGTGGTCTTTGGAAAAAGATCTTACATTTAGAGTACTAATAGATAGTGTGAAAGCTATGTGATTCTTGGTACACTGCCCCTCCATCTGCCACCTTTATTTCAGAGATGGGAAAGGGAATTCAAAGGTCTGAAGACCATTTTGTATTTTTCTTTGTTCTTTGGGTGGCTATGGCCAAAGAAGCCATTAACAGATAGCCATACCACTCATGCTGAGTCTCTGTATTTAGAGAGGCTGGTCCTCAGAGAACAGAATCTGTCTGTTGCTGGTACCATACTTGGAGCTTCTCTAGAGTAGCAGAGTTTGGATTTTGCTGGCATGTTCTTCATGAGTCCAGAATCACTTCTATACCATGATGAATGAGGCTGTAAGGCTCAGAGTAGGACTATTAGTTTATAGTTGGGATAAAATTCTCATCCACAGTTTTCAAGTCTTGAATCTGGAAGGTAGCTTAGGTTGGGAGATAATGAGAGTAAGGAGATAGGTTGAGGAAACTCTAGCCTATTAAGAAGAGACTGTCCAATTGAACTTTTGAGACTTTTTATTCTGATATACAGGAGAACAGAAAACTCATTACACATGTGAAAGAGACTGTCAGCAATTCACTGGCCAACACCCTGCAGGATGAGGATGGCTATCCCATAGTGGGAAGGGAAATTCAAAGGGGCAAGGATTGGATTAATCCCTTCCTCCCAAACCCCTTCTGTTCTTCTATTAATTCAATCCCTGGATATAACAGAGCAACTGACCCATGTGAATCATTCAAATTATTCCTGACTTTTTATTATTCCTTGACCAATTTAATTAATTATAGATTGTCAGCTCTTGAAGTCAGTGAATCAGAATAGGTCTTGTGTGTATATGTGGGGATGGGAGGGAGACAAAAATTCATCCTTTAAATACTTGTCCAACACTTTTGTATATAGTTCAGGGTCAGATTCGGTTTCTCACAAGTTACTCCATATGTGAGATGGCATTTATGAACTGACCTGTGCTAAGATTAATTATAGTGTATCTGAGACCACAGCTTATAGATGGACAGAGAGAAAAAAATGCAGTTACATACATACATTTATATACTAGGCAGTTATAAAAAACCCAGGATGTTGGATATTTCAGGTGGGAGAAGAAAATGTATATTATCCGCCCACAAATAGAAGGCACTGTGGAGATCATAGAGATTTGTTTAGAAATGATGCCTATTATATGTATAGAGATATATAGATATAACCTATATCAGATTACCTGCTGTCTAGGGGAGGGGGGAGGGAGGGGAGGGAGGGAGAAAAATCTGAAATTGTAAAGCATGTATAAACAAAAGTTGAGAACTATCTTTACATGTAACGGAAAAAATAAAATATCTCAAAAAAAAGGCATCATGAATAATTACGGTTGTCTAAGTAAATGGCTTTCTAGTTCAATGTGATGGTTAATCATAGTTGTAATTAAAATTATGTTGCATTAGAAATGATGCCTATTTCTGGGTCCCATGATAAACAAAATAGAGGACTAGAGACTTTCTCTGATACCCTTTATCTCTTAAATATTTCCAAAAGAGAAATTATGCGTCAGAGACAAAGAAACTTTGGTTGTCTCGATGATTTAGGACACCCAAAATCTAAAAGAAGATTAAAAAACCCCCAATACCAAACCCATGAATTTACTTCTATGGTAAGTTCACTCAACACCCCTCCCCCATACCCCACACTGCTGGCAGTGATGCTGCTCTAATTGACCCACATGAGCTCACAAACAAAAACCAAACCATACACCCTCATCTCCCCTACTGGCTCCAGGTTACCAGCGGCTGACAGTTTTGATTGCATGAGCCATACAGAGAATGGAGACAGACCAGGTAGAGATCATGAATCAGAGAATAAGGGTCTCAAAAGAGAGAGTGGATAATGAAGAGAGTAAGAAAAATCCTTTTTGGAAAGGGGCACAAAAAATGACATTTCAAAAACTAATGAAAATGATTAATTGGAGGAGGGGGGGTGTCTTCTTGACTGAGGGGGTGAAAAAGGTGAGAAAAATTATATAACCAGATAAAAGCAGGAAGAAAAACAGAACTAATAAGCAAAACCCTAAAGAGAAAAGGGTAACAAACAAGAAGAGGAGACAAGGGGTGAAGAGAAGAGAGCCACTTGGAATATGGCCACCTTACAAGATTAGTAAAATAACTGAAGGAACATAGCATTGTGGAAAACCACAACTTAAAAAAAGTATTAGAGACATATAGAGGATAATAGAACTTTATGACTTTAAATGTGAATGGATTAAGCAATCCAATAAAATGAAAAGAATGACAGATTGAATAAAAAACAAAACCCTCTAATTGGTTGCTTACAAGAAACACATTTTTAAAAATATATCTTTAAAAACAATGACATATACAAAATAAAATTGAGGGAATGGCAAAAAGTTTTTTACTATGAACAAGTGGATCCAAAAAAGCAGGAATTGCCATTATACTGAAAAAACAAAACCACACATTCCAAAAATAAAGAGGGATAACAAGGAAACTGTTATGCTGTAATGAACCATAGACAGTGCATCAATACCAGTAATAAACCTCTATGTTCCAAGTACCTTAGAATCTTAAAGGAAACATTATATGAGAAGATATATACAGTAATGAGTACTGACAGAAGACTTCAATATTTTCCTTTCAGTTTGGTGTGAGTTCATGTAAGTTTAACAGAAAGATAAACAAAAGGGAAAATAAAATTGCTGGAGGAGTTAGAGTTAAAGGACTTAGAGGAAAAGAAAAGAATAAACATATTTCTCAATACCACATGGGACTTCTATGAAAATTGACTATGTATTAGCACATAGAGATATTGCAAATAAATGTATAAAAGTTAGAAATATTTAATATATCCTTTAAGACCATAATTTAATGAAAATTTTCATCAATTCAGGGACCACAAACAAAAAATATAGATCCATCTAGATAAGTTACAATGAAATCTTAAATGAATGAGTCAAAGAACAAATCATAGAAACAATTAATAACTATGTAAAAGAAAATGGTAATGATTAAACAACATTCCAAAATTTCTGGGGTATAGTTTAAGTAGTCGTTAGGGGGAAAATCATATCCCTAAAAACATTCATTAACAAAACAGAAAAAAGAGAAGATTAATGAACTGAATATACATTAAAAACAGAAATCCAACAAATAAATAAACCTTTAAAAGGTACAACAGATAAGATATTAATAGTTAGGGGGAATAGATAAATTAGAAATAAAAAATTATAAAAATAAGTAAAACTAAAAGCTTGTTTTTTTGAAAACATTAATAAAATTGATAAACCCCTAGCTAATCTTATTAAAGAGAGCAGAAAATCTAAACAATAAAATAGCAAACGAACAAGGTGAAATCACAACAAAACCAGAAGAAATAAAAAGAATAATCAGAACATATTATGCAGTTATGCTAACAAAACTGAGAACACAAAAGAAATAGAATATCTTCACAAATATAAAATACCCAAACTATCAGAAGATCAAATAGAGATCTTAAGCAACCCAATCTTAGAACAAGGAGTATGTCTAGCAGTAAAGGAACTACCAAAGACAAAATCTATCAAACTTTTAAAGGACAGTTAGTACCCATACTTCATAAATTATCCTCAAAAATTGAGAAAAAAAGCATCCTATCAAAATTCTTTTATGAGACAAATATAGTTCTAATGCCTAAAGCAGGGATAGATAAAACACAGAAAGAAAACTATAGGCCAGTATCATTAATGAATATTGAATTAAAAATTTTAAGCCAAATCCTGTCAAACAGACTACAGAAATTTATTCAAGAAATAATCCATTATAACTAAGTGGGATTTATTACAAGGATCCAAGGATGGGCCAACATTAAGAAAACAATAAACATAATTAACTACATGAAAACATAAAATATCCAAAACCACATCATCATGTCAGTAGATGCTATAAAAAGCTTTTGACAAAGTGTAACACTTTTATGCTAAAAGTCTTGCAAAGTATAGGCATGGAGGTACCATTTAAAAATATCACAAAATGCATCTATCTAAAACCAAAAATAAGTATTATATTCAATCAAGATACATCAGAACCTTTCCCACTATATATGAGAGTGAAACAATGATGCCCATTCTTCCCACTGTTATTTTATATAGTTCTGGAAATGCTGGTAAAAACAAAAAGACCAAAAAGTAAGAAATTAAACGCATAAAAATAGGTAAAGAGGAGGTAAAACTATCCCAATTTGCTGATGCTATGATGGCATACCTGGAAGATACTAAGGAATCAGCAAAAATACTAATTGAGACAATAACTTCAGCAAAGTTTCAGGCTACAAAAAGAAACCTCAAAAATCATTATGGACAGCTAGGTGGCACAGTGGATAAAGCACTGGCCCTGGATTCAGGAGGACCTGAGTTCAAATGTTGCCTCAGACATTTGACACTTACTAGCTATGTGACCCTGGGCAAAACCTCATTGCCCAGCTCAAAAAAAATCATTAGCATTTCTACAAAATAGTAACTAAACACAAGTCCTGATCATGTCACCCCCTCTATCCTCCTCCTCTCAATAAACTCCATGACCTCTATGTTACCTGCAGGATCAAGTACAAAATCCCCTATTTGCCTTTGAAAGCCTTTTATAACCTGACCCCTTCCTATTTTTTCAGCCTAATACACCTACTCCCCTCCTCATATTCTGTGGTTCAGGAACACTGGCTTCCTTGCTTTCTTCTAACAGGATACTTCATCTTTGAACAAAGAGTGTTTACAGTGACTGCCTGAAATGCTTTCCTCCTGGAATCATTCAAGTCTCAGCTAAAGTCCCACTTCCTTCAAGAAGCCTTTCCCAGTCTTCCTTAATCTTAGTGCCTTCCCTCTGACACTATCCTCAATTTATCTTGTCTAAATTTTGTTTGTACATACTTGTTTGTCTTTTGTCTCCCCCATTAAACTATAAGCTCCTTGAGAACCGGGACTATTTGTTTTTCTTTTTTGTCTCCCCAGTGAGTAAGGCCTTCCATCTTGATTAAAGACTTTAGTGGCCATGAAAAAATGAACTTGGCATTTGAATATATTCGCCTTGCATTTTGAACAATAATCAGAACTGCCGAAATGTTGCCCAAGGCAGAGATGCCCCAAATCATGGGGGCATTCTTGCTCTAGGTATAGTAACCAGGAGTGCACAATTGATACACTTTAGGTAGGCAGCAGGAGACTATTATTTGTTCATCCAATGGTTCTACTATAAAACTGCATGTGTAGATTCATTAGCAAACTGGATCAACACAAATTCCCATGAATATTCCTCTATTGCAAAGATACCACAAAGGTAGGATACTTAACACAGACACTTCAAGAACAGCAGCTGCCCTAGATGCCGCCCACCTTTTTCCTCCTCCTCTCCAAAACTTCCTCCTCCTTCACCCCTAAGCAAATAGCACTCTTATCTGCACATCACCACACCCCTAATAATGGTTGGTCTTTGCCATCCCCAAACCGCTTATACACCTGCAGCCTTATTACTTCTTGGCATACTTCAGTGCTCCCAGTGGAAATTCTGGCATAACCAACCTCGCCTTTTATTAACTGCTCCCTTGGTGTCCAGACCTGCAAAGGGAACTTCCCTTATGTGCTATGAACAGTAGTACTTACCTGCCTCACCAACACCTAGGATGGTAATGTTCCAGTCTCTTGTTAGTATCACAAAATCAGAGTTAGAGGGAACTTCAGATGCCAGCAAGGACCTGAATGTGTGGGCATACAGATTTTGCTTGGAGAGTTCCATTATGGGTCAACCCACTACCTCTTCCCACTTTTGTATGGCTCTAATTGTTAGGAATTTTTCTTCCCTTTTCCATTACCAATGCTCAATTCCCTCCCCTCCCCTCCCCTTCCCTTCCCTTCTCTTCCCTTTCCCCCCCACACCTGTTGCCAAACATTGCCTCCCTCCCACCCCTACCCCACTTAATTCTAGTCTATCATCGCCAAATTGTTCTCAGACTAGAAGTTTCCATGGGACCTCAAACTCAACATGCCCAAAGCTGAACTCATCACCTTCCTTTCAATCCTGTCCTTTCTTTCAACTTCTCTATTTCTGATGATACCACTAAGCCTTCAAGTCACTCAGATTTGAAACCTCAAAAGCATTTTTAGCTCCTCTTCCTCACTCCCCACACTTAGTCATTATCTATGTTCACTACTTCTGCTTTCTTATCACCCACTCAATTCTCCACCCTTTGCAATTTGATTCTGATCCTGCTCTTGCAATTAAACTGCTATCTCCAAAGTCACCAATGATTGGTAAATTCAGTAGTATTTTCTGAGTCCTCATCTTCCTTGACCATCCTGCAGTTTTCACACTGTTTATTGCCCTCTATTCTTCTTTAGCTTTTTGCTACCACTCTCCTCAGGTTCTTCTCCTATATAATTGACCTCTCTTTTTCAGGCCTTCATGACAGTGGATACTGTGCTGGGCTTGGAATCAGGAAGACTTGAGTTCAAATCCAGCCATAGCACTTACTAGCCATGTGAACCTGGGCAAGTTGCTTAACCTCAGTTTGCCTCAGTTCCCTTATTTGTAAAATGTGGATAATAATATGTATCAGGGTTGTTGTGAGGCTCAAATGAGATAATAACTACAAAGCTTTTGGTACACAGCCTGTCACATAAAAGGAGCTATAAAAATTCAGTAATAATAATTATTATTATTATTGTTCTTATTATGGACTATTGCCCATAATACTTTTACATATTTATGTAGGTCTTTTAATTAGTTTAAAACAATGTTCAGTTTTCCCCTCCCAGGTTTTCCTTCATATAACCACCAAAATGATCTTAAGGTAATGAATGGTATGACCATTGATCCCTCACTCAAAAGGTTGATTCAGAAGATGAGTATTAGGAAATAATGGGAGATGACTAGGATAGGTAGATTGGTATGTGGAAGAGAACAGTTGACTTATGAAAAGAAGAAGGTAGACTCTATCGTTATTTTTTTGTAAACTGAATACCCAGCATGGTGCCTTACATATATTAGAGTGCCTAATAAGTGTCTGTTGAGTTGAAATGAACAAATTATAACTGGAAGAAGTTTCAGGACAAGTGACTAGGAAATGAAAGATTTTAGTGGACTGATGCCTTAAATCCAATTTGACAAGCAGTAATTAAGCACGTAGTATGTTCAAGGAACTATCCTAGACCATGGGGACACAAAGACAAAGATGAGGGAACTTACCTTCTACTTGGAAGGACATAACAGGTTACAAAAATAAGGTAATACAAAGGGGAAGGGGAAAGGAAAGAGATGGGAATAAGCATTTATATAGAGCTTACTCTGTGCTGGGCCACTACTTTGTGCAGATATTATCTAATTTCATCCTCACTAAAATAAGGTGCTATTATTATTCCCATTTTACAGATGAGGAAACTAAGACCAACAGGGATTAGGTGATTTTCCCAGGGTTATGCAGCTAGTAAGTATCAGACTATATCAAGAGGGAGAGAATACTGAGAGGAATTAGGAAAGACCTTAAATTGGAAGTGGCACCTAACTTATTGCTTGAATGAAGTTTGGGATTCTAAGAGGTAGAGGTGAAGGAGAGTGACCTAGGTATGGGGGAATCATCTGTGCAAAGACATGGAGGTGGGAGATAGAATTCCACATACAAGGAATATCTGGTAGCCAAGTTTGCCTGGAACAAAGAGAGTATGAAGGAGAATAACAGTGGGTGGACAGCTTTAAGTGCCAAGTTGGGGACTTTGTATTTTATCCTAAAGGTAACTGGGATCCACTAAAATTTTTTGAATAGGGAAGTGGCATGATCCGATTTGTGTTTTAGGAATATCAATTTGGCATCTGTGAATTGGAAACAGGAGAGACTTGAAAGAGGATATTAAATTAGAGTTGGTCAGTCAGCCAACAAACATGTATTAAGCACCTACTATGTGTAAGGTGAAGGTAGAAGGTAGGAGTTTAGCTAGGACTTGAAGGAAGCCAGGCAAGCCAGAAGGAAGAGATAAGATGAAATGAGATGATAGAGCATTCCAATTATCCAGATAAGAATCGATGATGGCTTGAACGAGGGTGGTATCTGGGGGGAGTGGAGAAAAGGTGATGGGTGTAAAAGATGTGGAGAAAGATTGAAGGAGAGAGGAGTCAAGGATGACTACAAGGCTGTAAACCTGGTTAATTGGCAGGATGGTGATGTATGTCTTCAACATAGATAGACAATTCTGAACAAGGGAGAGGTTTGGGTTTTGTTTTATTTGGGGGGATGAAGGTGGGGAAAAGAGAAAACCTGCAACTTTTCAAAAAAATGCCAAGGTCATCAAATCCAACCTATTTATTTTAGAGATGATAGTATACAGGCCTAGGAAGGTTAAATAACTTTAAAGTCATAAAGATGGTAAATAGCCCAAGTGGGATTCAAACCTTAGCCCTCTGACATCAAATCCAGTCCCCTTTCCGCTAAAGGGATGCAGGCTGGAAATGTATTTTGAGTGAATCCCGACTGCATCACTTCCTGTCTGTGACCTCAGTCAGTCACTTCTCCTTTATGGGTCTCCCCTTTCACTTGTGAAGTGAGAATTTTGGATTAAATAGCCTCTTTGAATCTACAGTTCTAAGAAGAAGTTAAGGAGATGGGGTGGTTTTTTTGTTTGTTTTTTTGTTGTTTTTTGTTGGGGCAATGGGGGTTAAGTGACTTGCCAAGGGTCACACAGCTAGTAAGTTAAGCTAGTAACACCTAGTTGCCCCCAGATGGAGTGTTTTTAATGTTAGGGAAGTTTGTGTAACAAATCAGAGCTAGGAGATAGAGATGAGGACAATGAAATGACAAGTAGCCTTTTCTAGGCTTGATGTGACAACAAAAGGAAAGCTATAGTGGGAGAGGACTGTAGTAAGGAGAATAAAATGGAGGTAGGCGCTGGGGGTTGGTCTCAAAGTACACAGGAATCTATCCTTGATTCTGTGAGTGATAAGATTAAGGTCAGTGAGCAGTATTTTTGGATTATACCCACTCTATGAGTTATAAACATTTATCTTGTGAACATCCTTCAGTAATATATGGTTGCAAAAATATTTCCTTTTCTTCCCATGCCAGTTCAATTCCATGCCTCTCCTTCCTCTCCATCCCCCAGCAATGAGTCAATGATGCCAACTAGTGGCTCTAACAACAACAACAACAAACCCAAACTGTCACCCCTATAACTTCTTTTCCTCCCCTCTGTTGCTTTCTTTCATCATCACTCACAGCTCAGGTAATCTCTCTCTCTCTCTTTACATGTATGCAAGTATCTTTTTTAAAATTTCTTTTTTCCTTGTCTCTTCTCTATTCCAATTCTTTGTCAGATACATTTGGAACATCGCTTTCTCTCTCATTCTCTCTCTTCCTATTCCTTTTTTTGAGTTTTCTCTCTTATAACCCTAACCATGGGTAGTAGAAAGAGCACTAGCCTTTAGAATATAAAGACCTGCACCCTAATCTAAGTTTTGCCATTAAATATGTGGAGAGCCCAGGCAAATAATTTAACTTTTTTTAGATCTTAGTTTCTTCATCTATAAAATGAAACAGTTGTACCAGCTCAGGTCTAAGTCAATGATTGTATGGCTGGTAAACATAAAAAATAACGCCAGCAATACAACTTTATCAAAGAAAGGAAAACAATATGTTTTCCCCCTTTGATTGGAGGATTGCTTTTATTGATATTTTGATGATTTGTTGACAGATATAGCAGACAGACCCAACTAAACCCACAAATCACACATAAGATATATTTCTTACCAAAAGATCAGCAAAACAGTTTAAAAGTGTGATGATAACTAATTACATCCCTGGAGATTACTATTTGTTAAAAGAAAGGAAGGCTACTAAGATGGTCCTTTGTATGTATAATTTCACTGCTCTTTAATGTCATGTTCATTTATACAGATGTAGGCATTGTATATATTAGGGGTTTTTTTTGTCTCTGCTTCCTTCACTCTGTCACATCATAAAATGTTCCCCATATTTCTTTAAATTATTCATATTTGTTATTCCTTAAGGTACTTCCTCATGGCTCTTTGGTAGTATGGACCCAGTAGTGGGATTGCTTGGTCAGTGTTACTGAGCAACTTTGTAACTTTTCTTCCATAATTCCAAATTGGAAGATCTAGACATTTTGAAGGATAATTAGACATGAATAAATACCCATTCCATTAATCCCTAAGTCCCCTGAAAGTACATAGAGGGGACAGCTAAGTGGCTCAGTGGATTAAAGCACCGGCCCTGGATTCAGGAGAACCTGAGTTCAAATCTGGCCTCAGACACTTCCCACTTACTAGCTGTGTGACCCTGGGCAAGTCACTTAACCCTCATTGCCTGCACACACACACACACACACAAAAGAAAGTACATAGGAGCCCCCTAAGAATCTCCACAAATTACTCCATCTACCTCTTCTAATTTAACTTGCTTTTCTTCAAGCACAAGTATTCAGGGGAAAAAATTATGTCGTACTCCATTTAATTATTTTTTTTCCATTACTACTATCAAATCAACAAGAACTTTGTGGAAGCATCATAGCATTACAGGACTCTTCTATAATTCTGCATCATAAGTGTATAGTATTACTTTATGGGTTAAACAGAATTTTGTGGTCTGGCCTGGGAAATAAACCATCATAGTTTCTATGGGAAACATGTGTTCCACGTGACAAGCCACTAACTTACAAACAAACTTTTGGAATATAAATTGTTTTGAGTGTGCAGCTGCCTGAAGGTTATTCCATTTGGACCTTTGGACCATTTTGAAAAATCATAGATCCATAGAGCCTAGAATGTGCTTATATATTATTGATAGTGACAAAACAATGGATGAGCTTGCTATAGATCCAGGTTCTTAATTCAATTTAGATAAACAAACATTTATTAAGTGTTTTATATGACCGAAGGCATTGTTTAGAGGTCAGGGATATAAAGATAAATACACCAGACCCCAAAACACCTCTGAAGAAGCTTATTATCTAATAGGCAAAATATATTTGCATAAAGAGCCCTGGATTTGGAGTCAGAAGACCTGGTTTCAAGTGTTGGTTATGCTGTTTGTTACCTATATAGCCTGGGGCAGGTCACTTTCTGGGTCTGTATTTCCTTATCTATAAAATTAAGGATTTGAACTAAATGACATCTAAGGTGCCTCCCAGCTCTAAATCTATGATTCTGTGATCTTACTGTGATTGTCTATCCTTTGTTTTGAGACATCATGGGGTGATATCTTGACTTGTGCCTGAATTGGATTCAAGTGAGGCAGAGTAGTACAAAGTCATCAGCCTCGCTCTCTCTTCCAGAGTCATAGCCTAGTGGCAAGACAAAAGACAGGATGACTTGTGATGTTCCTGGTTGCAGTGGATGACCTTGGCTCTAAGCACCACAGCGCCTACTTCAGCTGCCTTCGTGGCTGTTGGAACAAACTATTCTCATATGCCTATTCAGTTTGGGGGCAAGTGTTCACATGCTTGGGATAGAGATCCCCCTAACTTACCAGCTGATTTGAGGGCTGGCAGTTACCCTCCATTTGCTAGGATGGTTTTTAGCAGGGTGATACTACACATGCCACTCTGCATAATACAGCTTCTTGGAGCCACAGGTGAGAATTAGGTGACAGGTAAACTAATTATTATTCAAAGAAGATGGTAGAAAGAACAAAGTACAGATCTAAGCAAGGTATTATGAGAAATTAAAGGAGAAGAGCATTGATTCCATTTGCCAGGGGAGGTTCTCTTATAAGATTTCTTGGGGAAAATGGCATCCCAGTTAGACTTTGAAATAAAGGAGAGATTTTTAAAAGTAAAAATGGAGTTGAGAGCTCTATCAACACTATTCCAAACATGGAAGGGGTGGCATGGCAAATAAATGGAGAAGGAAGAAGACAGGAAAACAGTTCAATTTGTCTGAAAATCAGAGTATATAAAGGAGAATAATATGAGATAAAGTTGGAAAGATAAGTGAAGGATCTTGGACACTAGGGATTTATACTTTATTCAGTGGGTAACGGCTAGCCACTTTTGTTGAGTCATTTTCAGTCAAATCCAATTTTTTATGAGCCCATTTGGGATATTCTCGGCAAAGATATCGGAGTGGTTTGCCATTTCCTTCTCCAGCTCATTTTACAGATGAGGAAACTGAGCCAAATAGGCTTAATTGACTTGCACACTGTCACACAGCTAGTAAGTGTCTGAATCCAGATTTGAACTCAGAAAGATGAATCTTCATGACTCTGGACCTAGCATTCTATCCACTGTGCCATTTATCTACCTTAAGGAGATCCAGTGAAGGGTGGGTTTTTTTTTTTTTTTGATAGGGGAGTGACATGATATCATAATAGTGAGTTGGTAAGATTACTTAGGTAGCTGTGCCAAGGATGGATATGACACTTCACATATTGGAAAAAAGAAAACCAATTAGTAGACTATTATTATAATCTAGGCATGAAGAGATAAGGATCTCAGTCAGGGAAAGGAAATACAAAGACAAAGTTAAATAATTGAGATATAATAAACTGGACTTGGAAATTGATTCAATATGTAGGGTGAAGGAGAGGTAACTTTCAAATATAATTCCAAAACTGTTTGTCTAGGTAATTGGGAAAATGATGGTGTTGTCATTAGCAGAAAGAGATAAGGGGTTCATTGAGAAGAGGAATGGGAAGATAGTGGAATAAGCCAGGAAACTGCCAAATCCCAAATCCCCTCCCCCCACAAATAACTTGAAAGAATGCCTCAATGTCAATTTTAGAGTGGTAGAAATAATTAAAAGTCCAGGTAAAGTGGTCATTCAGCCCAAGACAACTTGGGAAGATGTTAGAAAAGATCTGATCTCTCAGAGTGGTAGTCTGTACTGATTGAAGTGAAGATCTCTCTGAGCAAATAATGCCTAGCCAACAAACAGCAAGCCCTGGGGACAACTGTGTCAATGGCAGCCTTAACTTCTAGAGCTTTTGTCCCATGGACCATGTCAGGGTTGTGCCGCTAATCAGGGGAAGATTGTAGGGACATTCCACTGGTGCTGGATGTGGGACCCAGGCATGCTGACTAGATGAGGTCTCAGGCTGTAACTGCAGAAAGGGAGGAGTAAGCACAGCTAGTGAGTGTAGTTGCAGAGGGGCAGGGGCCCTTCTGTTTGTGGTCATTCACAGGAGAGCAGAGTCCCTGGCTTTGGCTCCAGGGTAAAGGGGCAAGCTGATGCTTGGAGCTGCCTGAGAGACCACAGAGAGCAATAGTGTTTTCAAGTGGCAGTGGCGCTGGGGACCCAGATTACAGATCAGAGATTGAGGAGTAGTTGAAGTCACTTATATACCAAAGTTTGAGCCAGAAGAGTAGTGACCACACCTGGCTTTGGATTATAGAACACTGGAAGAGTCAAGAGGTCAAAGGCCCCCAGATAGAACTCAGAAAACAACAGCACAAAAAATCTGAAGCCTGAGACATTATCTGCCACACCACATGCCTGGAGCAGAGCCTGACTCTAACATAAAGTTAACAGCCAAAAATTAGGCCATCAAAATGAGTGAAAAAAGAAAAAGAACTGAGCATAGATAGCTAATGTGGTGATAGAGAACAACAGGGTTTAAACTCAGAAGACAAAACAGCTTATGGTGAAACTTCAAAGAAAAATATAAATGGTCACAAACCCAAAAAGAGTTCATGGGAGAACTTAAAAAGGACTTTAAAAATGAAAGAGAGGTTGAGGAAAAATTGGGAAAAGAAATGAGTAATGTAAGAACAATAAGAAAATTATGAAAGAAAGTCAACCACTTGGGAAAAGAGATCCAAAAACTTACCAAAGAAAATAACTGCTTAAAAAGTAAAATTAAGCGAGGGGAAGCTAATTACTTCATACAACATCAATAAATGATAAAACAAAATCAAAAGAATGAAAAAATAGAAGAGAATATGAAACATCTCATTAGAAAAACAAATTACTTGGAAAACAGATCTAGGAAAGATAATATGAGAATTGTCAGACCAACTGAAAGTTATAAAAAGTGTCTGGACATTATACTTCAAGAAATTATTAAGGAAAATTTCCCTGAAAACAATCCATCAATCACTACCTGAAAGAGATTCCATTATGAAAACTCATAGGAACATTATAGCTAAATTTCTTTTTTTTTCTTTTTTTTTTTCCTTTTGCAGGGCAATGAGGGTTAAGTGACTTGTCCAGGGTCACACAGCTAGTAAGTGTCAAGTGTCTGAGGCTGGCTTTGAACTCAGGTCCTCCTGAATCCAGGGCCAGTGCTTTATCCACTGCGCCACCTAGCTGCCCCATAGCTAAATTTCAAAGCTCTTATGTCAAGGAGAAAATATTACAAGCAACTAGAAAGAAATAATTTAAATATTGTGGAGCTACAGTCAGGATAGCACAAGATTTAGTAGCTTTTACATTAAAAGACCTAAGGGCATGGAATATATTCTGAAGAGCAAAGGAGCTGGGTTTGCAACCAAGAACAATCTATCCAGCAGAGCTGAGTGTAATCCTGCAAGGGAACAAAAGGACTAAAGGACTTTCAGGTATTCTTGAAGAAAAGATCAAACTGAACAGAAAATTTGAATTAAAAGAATCAGGAAAAACAAAAAAAGCCCAACATGAAAGACTAATTATAAGGGATTGAATAAGGCTAAATGGTCTACTTCTTATATAGGAAAATAATATTTGTAACTCTTAAGAATATTATCATTACTAGGGTTTTATGAAAGAATATATATATAGATAGAAGCCTTGGTGTTGAGATGATTATGATGGGATTATCCTAAAAAATAAAATTGGGTAGGGAGAGATGAAATAGAGCAAATTATCTCATATAAAATAGGCATGAATAGAAGAATTGTTACAGTGGAGGAGAAGATAATGTGGAAGGTGGGTAGTACAGGAAGCTTATTCTCACCAGAACTGGATTAAAGAGGGAATAACATATTCATTTATCAGGGTATAGAAATCTTAACTACAAAGAAATAGGAGGGCAAGGATAAGGGAGGGACTCATAGAAGTGTGGGCAAATTAAGAAATAAAAAGGTAAGGGGATAGAATGAGGAACTTTTAGAAGGGTGTGAAGATTATGGAAGCAGTGGTCAGAAGTAAATTAGATTTCTTAGGAGGTATAGGGAAAGAGAGAGAGAGAGAGAAACAATGAGTTAAAATAGGATGGAGGGAAATACACAACTAGTGATTATAATTTTGAATGTGAATAGGATGAAATCACTCATAGCATGGAAATAGATAGCAGAAGGGATCAAAAACTAGAACCCAACAATATATTATTTACAAAGAAATACATTTTAAAATGAGAGACATGCATAGAGTAAAAATAAAAGGCTGGAGTAGTATTTATTATGCTTCAGCTATTGTAAAAAAAGTGGGGGTAGCAATCATGACCTAAGACAAACTTATAGCAAAAATAGATTTAATTAAAAGAGATGAGGGAAACTACATTATGTTAAAAGTTACCATTAGATAATGAAGTAATATCAATAATACTAACCACATATGCACCAAATGCTATAGCATTCACATTTTCAAAGGAAAAGGTAGATGAATCAGGTAGAAATAGAGAATAAAAGTGTAATAGTGGGAGAATTCAACATTCCCCTCTCAGAAATAGATAAATTTAATGAAAAAATAAATAAGAAAGAAGTCAAGGAGATCAATAAAATCTTAGGTAAGCTAGATAAGACATACATCTGGAAATAATTGAATGGTAATAGAAAAGAATATATTTTTTTCTAAGTAGTACATGGCACCTTTACAAAAATATATTAGGCCATAAAAACTTTATAGTTAAAGTCAGAAAAGCAGAGATATTAAATGCATACCTTGCAGCTCATAGTGTATAAAAATTACATTTTATAAAGGGCCATGGAAACACAGATTAAAAATTAATTGGAGACTAAATAACCTAATCTTAAAGAATGAGTAGGTTAAAGAACAAGTCATAGAAACAACAAATAATTTTATTAAAGAGAATGATAATAATGAGACAACATATAAAAAATTATGGGCTGCAATAAAAGTAGTAATCAGAGGACAATTTATATCTCTGAATGTTTACATCAATAAAATAAAGAGCAGATCAATGAATTGGTGTACAAATTAAAAAAAAAACCTAAAAAAGAACAAATGAAAAGTCCCCCAATTATACACCAAATTGGAAATCCTGAAAACTAAAGGTGAGATTAATAAAATTGAATGCAATAAAATTATTGAATTAATAAATAAAACTAAGAGTTGGTTTTATAAAAACTGATAAAATAAACCATTGGTTAATATGATTTTTAAAAATGAGAGAAGAAAATTAAATTACTAACATCAAAAATGAAAAGGGTGAATACACAACTAAAGAAGATGAAATGAAGGCAATTATTAGGAGTTATTTTACCCACTTATATGCCAATAAATTTAACAATTTAAGTGAAAGGGAAGAATACTTACAAAAACATAAACTGCCCAGATAGAAGAAATAAAATATCTAAATAAATCTGTTTTAGAAAAACAAAATTCAACAGGCCATAAATGAGCTTTCTAAGAAAAAAGAATCAGGATCAACTGGATTTACAAGTGAATTGTAACAAATATTAAAAGATCAACTAATTCTAATATTAAATAAGTTTTTGGAATAATTGGAAAATAAGGAGTCCTACCAAACTCCTTTTATGAAATATATATGGTACTGATATCTAAACCAGGAAGAGCAAAAACTGAGAAAGAAAATTATAGACCAATTTCACTACTAAATATTGATGCAAAAATCTTAGATGAAATACTGTCTAGGAGACTACAACAATATATCATAAAGTTTATACATTATGACTAAGTGGCATTTATTCTAGGAATGCAGGGCTGGTTCAATATAAGGAAAACTATTAATATAATTGATTACATCAATAACAAAAATAACAAAACTCACATAATTATATCAATGGATGCAGAAAAAGCTTTTGACAAACTATAGCACTCATTCCTATGAAAAACACTTGAAAGCATGGTATAAATTGATTTTTCCTTAAATGATAAGAAGCCTCTACCTAAAACCATCATACTATACTATAGCATTGTTCCAGATCTGGTCCAAGCCCCAGAAGGCTTCATCACTCCCAAGTTAGAGTGATACATACTCATCCCTGGTCCATGCTCCCTGCCCTGGTTGCACAGCTATAGGTCCTAGCTTTGAGGGCACCCCTGGCCAGACCCTGTCCCAATTGCCTGCAGGGCTCTTGCTAAATACTTGTGCTAACAGGGGCTAGAAAAAGGCCTCTCCTATATTTTCACCTTGCATTTCCCTATCACTATTTGGTTGCGTGCTCATCTCTGACCTTTACAAGAGCACTTGGGTGAGAGAACTGAACTGTACCACTTCCTCTCACTTTGTCTCTCACTCCCCAAAGAAATCAAAAAGAAACCGTAAAATTATTTAAGGTCAGTTTTCAATTGCACCTGTGACATAACACAGTCCATAAAATATACTCATAGAGTTTTCTCTCATTTCCATAGTAAATTCTTTTGATCCTTAGAGAAGATACCTAACTGTTCAATAATTAACTTAATATTTAATAACTGGGGAACTTGGAATTCCAGGACTATTTTGTGATTATTGAATACAGGTACATTTCTTGGTCATAACTTAGCAAGGAGAAATAAGGATTCACTTACTTGCTATAAGCCAGAGTAATATTTCTCACTTTGAAGACTCTTTTCTGAACCAGGAAGTGTTGGTCAAAGAAAAGGCTTTAGAGTTTTGTGAAAGAGAAGCTATATGTAATTCTTCAATTCCACTGGCTATATGCTGCCTAGGAGAGAAGAATGACATCTATACTACCTCCTGGGAAGTAAAGAGGAATAGCCTCAGAAGCTAGATGAAGGAAAAGAACTAGGGAACTGTCTGCTAATCAAAACCAAGGGTATATGCCCTTTTTTTTTTTTTTAGTGAGGCCATTGGGGTTAAGTGACTTGCCCATGGTCACACAGCTATTAAGTGTCAAGTGTCTGAGGCTGGATTTGAACTCAGGTACTCCTGAATCCAGGGCAGGTGCTTTAACCACTGCACCATCTAGCTTAGATGCCCTTTCTAAAAGAATAATGCCACCCTAGCTGAGGGCATCAGTTGAACTTGAAACTGGAAGTGCCAGAGACCATAGCTGGTATTAAGAAGCATAGTCATCTGAGAGAGGAAATAGCCCAGCCTAGACTGGCAGGCTATTTATAATTCTTGCTTTGACTTTTCAGGAAATGCTTTTGGTTAAAAGTTAGTTGAGTCATCTTGGCTGACTTATCAATAGGAAGCACATCAATTGGAGCTCGGGCGCTATAGTGTTAGTAGGAAGAGCCACCCATAATGGTTGGTTACCTTCTAGAATCCTGAGAATAGTAATGATAGCAGCTGCTACTCTTAGGAAATGCCAACTTGTCATCATGGATTCAGGTTAGGGAGAAGTGAATTGAGAGAGAATGGGAAATAGGGGCAAGGATGAGGAGAATGGGTAGGGGAGGATGAGGAGAAGGATAGTGATGGTCCATAACCCTGCTACAATAGGATTAAGGAAAGAATTTTGTAGGATAGGAAAGACTTGAGTGTTTCAGGGCCATTTGTACATCTTCCTTTTCCTTCTCCCCTATCCCTTGGGGAAGGAGTTACATATATCTTATTGAAAAGGCACCAATTTTACATTTCCCCAAATGCATTGGGCTTAAGGCAAAGGGGATAATTAATTCCCAGAGTGGTACTGACAATTGCAAGAGAGCAGTGACTATTGGGAGAAGGAAGACAAGTTGTGTGCAAGTGGGCATGACCAGGATTTGGGAATAATGGTGATTAGTAGCAGAGACATTGGCTGTCAAACCCATGTTTGAGGGGTCCAGTAGTAAGATAGGTTCTGTAGATTTTTCTGAAATCTGTCTGCTTATCATTTCTTACAGCACAACAGTATTCCATTACATTCACATACCACAACTTGTTTAGTGAGGCATTATTTTAAAGTTGTTCGAAGGGGAATGATGGGAGAGTCTAGCTGGGTGACTGTCCCTAATCTGCCATTTTTGCTCTACCTCCATTAATTTATCAAGAAAAAGCTAACTTAGAGCTTGCTGTTTTTATATAACACACAAGATACAATGGAATATACAGTAATTTAATGCCTTTGACTGATTGATTTGATAGATAAAGATATCATCTTATTAGTTCCTTCATCCAGGAAAGGGATAATTGATTGGTTGATGGAATTGTCACCTGTCTTTACAAATGTATTTATGTGAAAATGTTTGTTGGTTGCCACCATATCTGGCCATAGTAGGTTCTTAATAGATCTTGAAATGAAAAAGAAAATTGTTTAATTGAATTATATTTATAAGGTTGTGTAACAATTCATTTGCCCTGAATCATTGATAATAGTTTAAATAGTTATATTTAAATCAAATATCTCATGATTGTGTAAGAAATGATTCTAGGTGTGTTTTCAGTTTTTAAAACTAACTTTAAACCTTTTAAACATTAATATAACATTTAAAAGGCATATGGTGTCATCAAATGCTAATGTTTGATATTCTTTTCATCTAGTACTTTAATTTCCTTGTCCAGAAGTCTCATTTCATTTCTAGCTACAAATGATGGGTGAGCAGCAGCAAATTCTGAAAACCTGGAATGAATAACTTTTGGAGAGCATGGCAGAAGTCAGTCCTTGGATAGAGGAATGAGTTTTCTTAAAGGGACCCCAGCTTCAGACTAAAAATTTCAACTCCTAACGGGGCTCTCTCTTCTGTTCTATGAGGTCTTCTCCATTCCTTCGTTTGGGGTTTTTGTTTCCTCTTTATAAATCAAATCACATGTTTTCCCCTAAAGCAAAATCTCAGTTTCGAAGTTGGAAAAAAGCTTTAGTTCAGCACAAAACTTTGAAATTTAAATCAGAGGATTACAAAGAAAGTGTGAGCATTCCATTTAAATAAAGTGCCCTGGGTACTCTTAAAACACAGGCCAGACCATATTTTCTGGAGGCTTCTGACTATAATTTTCCATCTCAATTTACATTGTTATTTAAATGAGTCCATCATGATTTTCAACTGAAATAAATGAAGAAGGCCACTTATGAAAGCTAAGAGGAAATCCACATTCACATTGCAGTATCCACATTCCAGTATTCCTCATTAAGTGATTACAAGAACAGTCTTCTCCCTTTCAAGTCTGCAGAAGAATTTGAGTCACCACTGGAATGAATGTGGTAACAGGAGTCATTCTGACAACAGTGCCCTCCATCAGGAAGCTGAGCACGGGGAGGGCTCTGCTGTCTGGACTCCAGTTTGGATGCAGCTCACTTTCTGCTGTTTGTCTATATTCCAGAAAACTCAAAAGATCAAAGGAAGTCAGAAGTCACATTGATTAGCTCTGGTCTGGTCAAAGACGAGATTTATATCTAAAAGTAACTAATGTTTCACAGATGGTTTTCTTTGTGTTTTAGTGGAAAGGCTCTAGATCAGCTATGGAAGGCTTAGGATCAGCTGCAGACAGAGCTTCTCTTCCTCTTTCTTCCTTTAAAATACTCCCTTGACTAGGTGAGGCTGGAGATGCCTAAAAACAATTGCTATTTCATCCCATCTGACTTGCTTATTCTTGGGGCCTTAATAAGACTGCAAATGCTTCTGTAGCTCTGGCTCCAGAGCCAACCACTCCTTGACATAGTGACTCAAGTGACTGAGATCTTTGGAACTGTAAGTTTGAATTCTAGCCCTTGAAGCTCACTCACAAATTCTTTAAGAGTTTGAAGACGGGGGTAGATGTTTATGTAATTTGGGAAAAAATAGTGAGAGGCGGTCATGGTATGGGGGAATAAGCACTGGATTTAGGAGTCAGGTAACCTGGGGTTTATAAGCTGTGAGCCTCAGTTTTCTTATCTGTAAAATGGAGGTAATAATGCTATCATTTATTTCACAGGATTGTTTTGAGGAAAGAAGTTTATAAATGCTTAAAGTAGATGAGTACTGTGATTTGGAACCTCAGATTCTGTCATTAGTTCATTAATTTATTCATTATTAAGCACCTACTTAATGTGCTCTAGCACAGATCTAGGCAAACCCTATCAATTCTCCTTTCAAAATCTCTTTACATCACTTGTCCCTGAAATTAGGGTTGTGCTAAGAGCCAGGATGAACTTCTTTACACCTCAGAAATGATCAAACTCTACAAATCAGGGATTGATTTATTGTTTTGTTAATTGCCTAGTTTTTAAAAAGTGATGGAGGGGCAGCTAGATGGCGCAGTGGATAGAGCACCGGCCCTGGAGTCAGGAGTACCTGAGTTCAAATCCGGTCTCAGACACTTAACACTTACTAGCTGTGTGACTCTGGGCAAGTCACTTAACCCCAGTTGCCTCACTAAAAAAAAAAAAAAAAAAAGTGATGGAAAATGTTAATAATGCAAATTAAACTTAAAAGTGTGTCCTGCAACTGGTTGTTCAACATTTACCAGCACATTCACGCCTGCAATCATTTCTCCTCTATTGAATCTTCAATCTCTCCCTCTGTATTGGATCCTTTCCTTGCTGCTTAACATCATGGCCAAATCTCCCCCATCCTTTAAAAACGCTCACTAGACCCTCCTATTGCTTCAACCTGCCATCCTTTAGTTTTCTTCCCTTTCTCAAGTTCTTTGGAAGAGCTGCCTATAGCCTTTGCCTTCACTTCCATTCCTTTGACTCTTCTCCAATGCCTTTGCCATCTGGTTTCTGATTTCATCATTCAACTGAACCTTTCTCTCCAAATGTCAATTATCTCTCATCTGCCAGACTTCACAGAGTTTTCTAAATGCACAAATTTCTTGACCTCTGTGCAGCATCAACACTGTTAATCGTCCTCTTTTCTTGAATTCTCTTTCCTCTCTTGTGACATGACACTGCTCTCTTTAGTTCTCCTGCCTATCTAAACCCTCCTTGGTCTCCTTTGCTAGATCTTCATCTATACCCCATTTAACTGTGGGTGCCAGGAATGTTCTGGAGTCGGTTTTTGCTGGATCCCAAGAGCTTCTTGTTATATTTTAATGCACTCTTTTTTGGGGGGAGTGCCAGTTGTTAAACATTTATCAGCACACCTCTGGACTGTTCCCAGGCTCTGTTATGGACCTTTTTTCTCTTAATACATTTCCTAGGGAACCTCCTCAGATACCATGGATTTAATTTTCATTTCTATGTAGCTGATTACGAGATCTGTCACCACAGGGGAGAGAGTATTCAGGAAGATAGGGTGCCTAACAATGTCTAATGCTAAATAGAGTTCAAGAAAGATAAGCACATAGAAAATTATATGACGTTTGGCAGTATTCAGACCAAGTCTCTCTCCTGAGCTCCACTCCTACATTACCAACTGCCTACTGTGCATTTTGAATTGTATGTCCCAGTGGTGACTCAAGCTCAACATGTCCCAAAGAAGACTCAATATTCCCCTCCCCCCAAATCTACCTTTTCTCTGAACTTTCCTCCTTCTGTCAAGTGTATAAACATTTTTTCAAGACATCTAGGTAGGTCCACAACCTTGGTGTTATTCTTGATTCCTCACTCCCATTAACCCCACATATCTAATCAATGACCAAATCTGCTTACTTCTGTCATCTACCCAACATCTCCCCCATCCATCCCCTTTTCCTCCACTCATATTGCTAACACTCTAGCTCAGGCCCCCATCATCTCTCACCTGTTGTTATGGCTTCCTCAATGGTCTTCCTGGTTCAAATCTCTTCCTACTCCAACCTGTCCTCTACTCAACTGCCAAATTTACCTAAAGAGTAGTCCTGGCCATGTCACTCCTCTACTTAGTAAATGTCAGTGGTTTCCATTAGTCCTAAAATTAAATAGAAATTCCTCTGCTTGGCATTTATAGCCCTTTATAACCAGGCTCCAACCTGATTTTCATCCTTATTACACATTACTCCCCTTTACGTACTCTGTGGTCCAGCCAAACTGGTCTTCTAAGCTGTTCACTCACAGTGCTCAAACTTCAATATCTGTAGCTTTGTATTGGCTTTTCCCCAAGTCTGGAATGCATTCCCTCAGTCACCTTAGAACTCGTTTTCTTCAAGACGAAGCTTTAGCACGAAGATTTTACTATCTCCAACTGCTAGTCCCCCCCCCCATTCCATCTATCCATTAAAATGTAAACTCCTTTGGTTTTGCTTTTCCTTGGTATTCCTAGCACTTAGCACATTGAGGGTCTTCTTGGGCATTCACAAAATTAATTCTCTATATGACTTGTGCCTGTATAAATTCGGAGTTTTCTCTTTTGGCACAACTGAATTTGGCTTTCTAACTTTCATCTAGATCTCCTCAATTCTCACACAAGGGCCATGCTGATGAGCTCATTTCACAAAACACACACACACATATATTTATATACATATATAATATATAACATATATATGTATAAAATACCAAATTCCATAGTCAGTTAATGCTTTCCCCGCTAATAAATCTCATTTTCCCTTGGTCCCTAAATAGTTGCTGGGGCTTTCCAAACAGGGGGAGGAATTGATTTTGTTATAGAATTGATCTCCGTCATATGGAGCTGTACTGTCTATATGAGTCACAGGATGAGTGATTGGCAAGGTCCAGGTTTGCTCCTCTTCCTTGCGGCTTCATGCCTCATTATTCTTTGGTCTTGGCTCCTGAAGCTCCACGCTTGGTCCAGGAATCCTTCCATTGTTCTGCCACTGCTTCCAGCTCAAGTTCCTGCAGATCCATTAATTTATCTTGATCCTGGAACTCCTTGACACCCTACTGCTGTTTATGCCCAGGGGATGCTGGGCTCCATTCCACTGCTCCACTGCTGTTTATGCCCAGTTTTCCCCACCACTACTGTTGGGGCATTTTCTCTTCATTTCTGCTGACAGGGCTCTAGTTCCTGGGGATTATGTCATAGCTGTTTTAGAATAAACCAGTCTGGGCCTAACATGCCTCAGGGCAAACCAACAGTTTTCCAGTTTCTTTTTGTTAATCAGGTTCATAGCCATACCTGAGGGAGAATAAAAGAGCCTTATTAAATCAGCTCTGAAGACCTCTTCTCAACTAGAGGGTCCACTTTCTCTATCCTAGCTACTTAGGGTCACTTGGTTCTATTTACTTCTTCCTGGACTCAACTGAAGCTGGAATGAATGAGATAGACTGGAAAAAAAATATGGAGGTCATAAATGAAAAAGTAGGTTTAGGGTGAGTGGGAAAAGTAGAAGGAGAGAAGTGAGAGACTGTGACTTGGGAAAGTAACTTCAAAGTTCCAGATGGTGGAAGTAGTGTAAACATTAAAAAATATAATGGCCTAATAGGTGGGCATTCTGGTGTGTGTTTGACATGGGTTGGAGGAGGTCACTGGAGTTGAAGAGATTAAGAAATTAAAAGGTAGGCTTGGGGGCAGGTAGGTGGTGCAGTGGATAGAGCACTGGCCCTGGAGTCAGGAGTACCGGAGTTCAAGTCCAGCCTCAAACACTTAACACTTACTAGCTGTATGACCCTGGGCAAGTCACTTAACCCCAATTGCCTCACTTAAAAAAAAAAAAAGGTAGGCTTGTTGGAGTGGTCACTGATATGGATATTGAAGCATTATGATAGGAGATGAGAGGGAAAGGTATACTGAGTGAGTTACTTAGGTCCCTGAGGTAGTTGGGAAAGTGATGTGAAGGCTGGTAAAAGACAAGCATAGTGTACTCATTCTTCCAGAGCAAGTTCAAGGGATACTACTGAGAGGTCAGGCTGTTTCTCCTCTAATGGCTCAAGCACCCAGTCTGGTATATTTTATCTAATGTTAACTGTCAGGGATCAGTTTTCCAGTTCCATTTAATTAATTTACCTTAATTAGTTTTATAAAAGGATATTTACTTTGAAGAGATAGCAAGAACAGAAGTAAAAATATGTTCTCCCAATACCTAGGACTGTACTCTCCCTTTATACCACCTTTGTCCTTAGGGAGAGTGGGCTCTGACTGAAAGTAGTTATAACAACTAGCATAGGTCTCACCAAGTTCCTGTCAGAAGGTGGCACAGCTGCTGTGCTGGGCCCCAGAGGTTGTTTCTTGCTCCTTAGAATCCTGATGCTGGACTAGGTCGCTGTAAAGCCTAGCATGCATTCCAGTCCCAGATCTCCTGGCTTTCTCTTTTGATCCTTCTGAGCTTACAAGGTCATAGCCATTACTGAGCTCATTAACCCAGAAGTAGGAAAGAATGAATACAACAGAAACAAGGACAGTAGTTGAGCCATTTGCTCTTGGCTTTATGCTGAATTGTGGTGAGAAAAGGCCTGAGGTCCTTCCTATACCTGCAAGTCCTCAGCAGCTTGTCTCCTTCTCCAGTGCTAGCAGATCCAAAAAGTGCCCTTGCTAAGAGCAAAGTACCTTTTAAATACACTCCCAATTCTGAGTCTATAGTCAAAGAGACTCTTCTTCATGACATGGCTTGCAGATTGGAAATCAGTTACAGAATGTTACTTCTGTTACATGTTCTCATGCCTTTAGTGAAGCAGGCTCCTCAAGCCTTTTCCACCTAGGGGATTGCATCAGCTAAGTACACGTATGTCTACTCATCAACCCTCCCACCCCACACCTCCCTCCCCAGTCCAAAGGGCAAAGATCAGCATACATGAATCAAAATATTAAAGGGCATTGAAAGATGAACCTGAGAAATGGTACTCAAGTGATAGTCTCAAGCAAGGCATGTACCTACCCTTCCTCTTGACCTTGTCAATTTAAGGAATGGGAGGAGTGGCTTCTAGTGGAATGGATGGCCGGGGATGTGGCAAAACCTTCCAGAAGTTATAGTGAAATAACTGGGATGGAAGACCCAGGTAGGAGGGAGATTTGGGTACAGCAGGTTGATAAGACTAGGGAAGTGGCCATGTAGTCTAGTTGCTCTGTTTGCATCTAAAGCAGAGAGACTAGATCCCCAGATTCTGAGAGCCATAATGGGTGGTAGATTAGGATGGATGCTCTGTAAGTAGAATCCAATTGGCAGAAGGCTAGGAGAATTCCCACCTTTTGAAATAGAATTCAGCATATTAGTGTTTTCAAAACTAAATCTGTCTCCAGGGGTGCTGCTGTTGCTGCTTCCTCTGATCTAGTCTTTTAGTCTCTGGGTGGGAGGATTGGGGAGTTGGGTCACACAGAGTATCCTCTTTGAAGTCTTTGTCCTCAGGCATGCCGCCACTGGTTCCCCTTAAAACTCCACTCTAGTGGCCAGCTCATCTACTTTTTCTGCTTTGCACCTCTCCCCTCAGCTAGCCCAGGGCACTGCGTTTTATCTTCTGCATAAGAACGGCCCTTTTCTTTCCGGTTCTCTCCCAGCCACATCCTCATGCCCTCTAATCATCTCTCAGGTTCTCCTCTGAACTCTCTCCAAGTCTTTGGTAAATGGTGGGGTAGAGCAGGGGACCCAGGACTCTAATAAAAGCGTGACCAGTGGTGAGTTTAATGAAATGATGAGCTCACTGGAGAGGGCTTGACTGTGCTGCTTCTGTCCTTTTAATCTGGTTTTCAATTCAATGATCACCTCCATTTTTTGCTTCTTTGACCCCAAGGCCTCCTTTGCCTTACTCTTGCATCACTCATTATTCTTAGCACCTCCTGCCAGAGGGTATAGCCCGGACCAATTCAGGACATAATTGTGAAGTCACTGTAGACTGCCTTCAGGGCTTTCTGATTTCTTGTTATAGTCTTTTTTCCCCATAAAAGTATTTTATTATTTTTCAGCTACATGAAGAGATAGTTTTCAACATTTGCTTCTACAAGATTTCTATTTTCAAATTTTTTCTCCCTCCCCTGCCTCTCCCCTCCCCAAGACAGCAAGCAATCTGATATAGGTTATATATGTACAATCACATTAAACATATTTTTGCATTAGTCATGCTGCAAAAGAAGACTCAGAGCAAAAAGGAAAAACCTCAAAGAAGAAAAACAAAAAAAAGTAGAAATAGTATGGTTCAATCTGCATCTAGATTCCATAGTTCTTTTTTTTCTGGATTTGGAGAGCATTTTCCATCATGAGTCCTTTGGAACTATCCTGGACCATTGTATTACTGAGAAGAGTCAAGTCTATCACAGTTGGTCAACACAGAATGTTGTTGATGCTGTGTACAATGTTCTGATTCTGCTCATCTCACTCAGCATCAGTTCATGTTAAGTCCTTCCAGGTTTCTCCGAACTCTGCCTGCTCATCGTTTCTTACAGCACAATAGTATTCCATTACATTCACATACCACAACTTGTTCAGCCACTCCCCAATTGATGGACATCTCCTCAATTTCCAATTCCTTTCTACCACAAAAAGAGCAGCTATAAATATTTTGTACATGTGGATCCTTTTCCCTTTTTTATGATCTCTTTGGGAAAAAGACCTAATAGTGGTATTGCTGGGTCAAAGGGTATGCACAGCCTTATAGCCCTTTGGTCATAGTTCCAAATTGCTCTCCAGAATGGTTGGATTAGTTCACAGCTCCACCAACAATGCATTAGTGTTCCAATTTTTCCACAGCTTCTCCATCTTGTTATATAGTCTTTTAACCCCTCATGATTCCCATTCTCTTGTCCTAAGACATCCAGTGCCTTCACATGCTCTCTCTTCTCCCTCAAACAAAACCTGGTCACAGGAGCTAATAAGCTCATTTATACTTGGATATCAGTGACAGAAGTGGAGTGTTGCCCCTCTCCGTGGATGTTTGTATTCGAATAGAGATCTAAGTATTAAGTTTAACAGGGATTCTTAACTTGGGGCCTGGGTGAACTTTTAAAAATAACTATAACTTTAAAAATAACTATAACTTTTAATAACTGAAATGACTATATTTCAACAGAATTGGTTTCCTTTGTAATCCTGTATATTTTATTCATTTAAAAACATTATTCTAAGAATTCTAGCTCTTAGCACTGTACCTGGCACGTAGGAGGCACTTGTAAATGTTGATTGATTGAGAAGGGGTCCATATGTTTCACCAATATCACACCTAAGAAAGTTAAGAACTCATGAGCTAAAGGGACAGGATTTCAGAGACCCTCTCTGGAGTTCCTGGAATCATTTCTTTGGAGTCAGGATTCCTACTCCATCTAATGCCCTGTGACTATGGGATTCTATTCACTGCAAACTGTCTTTCCTTTAAGGATATTCAGGCTTAGCCTCCCCTCCCTCTCCTGGGCTGATTCTGTCTGCTAGTTCCCAGACCAAATGACCTCAAGGAAGTAGAATAAACTCAACCCTTTAGGTCATCTGGCTGTCCATTTGCTTGAAGGTTACTTAGCAATAGCAATCTGAGGTGGAGGTCTGGGTGGAATTATTTGGGAGTGGGGAAGGGGAGAGGGAAATTTGGGGATGGTAAAATCTAGGATGGAGTGATTTTAATCTGTGTCCAGGAAGGCACAATTCCATCCATTGTTTTCCACACACAATGTATGTTTCTGACCTAACTGCATGGCTATTTTCTTCAACAACACAGAGATGGATAAAGTTCTTATTTTTAGAAAGCAAACACTCTTTTAAAGCAAGGATTTATTTTCTTCTATATTTTGTCAGATTAATTTTGCAGACATGTCAGCAAAAAAAAAAAAAGCTGTGGATAGTTGAGCTCAAAGCAGTTTTCTCTTGGGATGAGCAATTCTTATAGTTTATTGATTTTTAGAACTCTAATTTAGCCCAGCCTCAGCCAGACATGGCCCACTATACATCCCTTGGCTCTTCCTCTATGCAGAAGGAATTGATGAAGCAGTGGATAGAGCTCTGGACCTGGAGTCAGAGACCTGAGTTCAACTCTGGCCTTGGATACTTACTAGCTGTATGACCCAGGGCAAGTCATTTAACTTCTGTCTGCCTCAAATTACTCACCTATAAAATGGGATAATAATAGCATGCATCTTGCAGGGTATTTGTGAGAATCAAATGAAATGATATTTGTACAGTGCCTGACACACGATAGGTGTTATTTAAATGCTTAGTCCATTCTCTATGCTTTGTGGATGTATCAAAGTTCTCACATTGATCTGAAGCAGGGGGTTTTAACGTGTGTGTGTGTGTGTGTGTGTGTGTGTGTGTGTGTGTGTGTGTGAGTGTGTGTGAGTGATGGACTCCTTGGGCAATCTGGTGAAACCTATGCCCAACTCTCACTGGAGCATCAGCTGTGCCTTATCCATAAAGAAGTCCAGGGATGAACATGACCCAGAATCACCCCTGAGGCAAGCATGTCATGAAGAGAGTGGAAGGATGGAGGATTTAACATGGGCCTATGTCTGAGTGTGGAAAGGAATCCTCAGAATAATGTCTGGTTTACTTTCAGTTGAAAAAATGCTCAATTTCATCTAGAATTTAGTGAAAATAAAGATATATACAATATAAATATTTATATATAATATATTTAATAATATAGAATCCATATTCTATATTATAATAATATATACATATATAAATACACACACACACGTATATATACACCCTCCCCATCCAAGTTCATGGACTCTAAAATCTATTCACGGACCAGGTTCAGAGCGTTTAATCTGAGGGTTGACCTTATAACCTCCAATCATATCTTATGCCCATTCTGTTCAGGAAAACTCTTCCTCTTTATGTTGCATGACTCTCTTCCATACAAGTTCACTTACAAGCCATACTATATAACATAGACATGTACAGAATTTGGGTCTGCGGTGCCCATTATCCCTATACGACGATGCTGTAGGCACTTTAATCAGAATAGTCGTGATTGGTATCATTATTTCTCCAGCATACCTTCCCAGCCTGTTTCTTCACCACTGTCCAGAGACAAGCAGAGCAACCCCTGGAAGTTTAGACCTCATTAGATTTTCACTGATGCTTCAGTGAATTTAGAGTGTTCTGTTGGTCTCTTCTGAAGGCAACACAGGCTAGCCAAGCACGACTGTTTGACATATGGTGTTGTCCTCACTTTGAGATGGCTTCTTGGTCATTTCCTTTCCACCTGGCTACCAGATACACACGTGTAATTGCATCTCAGTTCTTTTAATACTGGGTACATAGTAGGTGCTACATAAATGTGTATTTCCTTCCTTCTTTCTACTTCCATGATCAAGAACTCTGAAATTCCCCTCTGACCTTATCCTCTTACCCTTCCATCTTAAGTATATTTTTCATCTCTACTAAAACCCCAAGTAACCACACCCCTCTGCAATGTCTTAAATCCATCACTGCTTCTCTGGCCTCATTTTCTGCCATTGGTAATTTTGGTATTATGGTTAATCAGTTCAATTTTTCATTGTCTCTAACATCTAACTCCATCCTGCCTTGTCATATCAACCTTCATCCATTTCTTTTTTAAAAAAAATTTTTTTTGTTGTTTTCAGCTTAAATATAAAAAGAACATTTCCATACATATACACAGCAAAAAAGATTCTAGATAAAATCATGACTTTCCATTTTATACCATTTGCTTATTTTATTTTATTTTTAATTTATAGAATAAAAGAAGCATTTCCATAATATGGTACAATAAAAAATGATTGTATGTGAAACTGCAAATCTACTATGTACAACTTGCTATTCCTTTCAAATATACAACAAAATCACATACATTTATTTTTTTCCTGCCATCTTTTTGGCTGTGCTCTTAGCTGTTGCACTCAGTGTGGATGCCATGAACTGAACCAATGAGAGGAGAGGGACTTGTCTTTCTCTACTTACCATCTCTTTTACTGTGGTCCTAGTACGGGGTGATCAGGGGGGAATAGCATATGTGGTGTGAGGGCTTGCTGAACCCTTTTCAGGGCTGCTCATACACCATTGCTGTTCACCTGTTACCTAACTCTCACTTGTTGCTCCAAGAAGCTGTAGCACAAGCATTGGCCACACCCCAGTAAAGCCATCTCAGCAGATGGGCTAAACCAAGTTGAGGGTAACCAACAGGCCTCAAAATCATCAGTGAATTAGGGGATGTCTACCCCAAGCACATGAAAATGGAAGTCTTCACCCTAAAGAAAGGTGGATGAGAACAATTTGTTCCAATGGCCATGAAAGTGGCTGAAGCAGTATATGGAGCACTTAGAGCTTGCTCAGACATCATCCACTGCATCTTGGGCCATTGCTAGTGATCTTGACTTTTGTCTTGCCACTGGATTTTTTTTTTTTTGCGGGGCAATGGGGGTTAAATGATTTGCCCAGGGTCACACAGCTAGTAAGTGTCAAGTGTCTGAGGCCGGATTTGAACTCAGGTACTCCTGAATCCAGGGCCGGTGCTTTAACCACTGTGCCATCTAGCTGCCCCCTTGCCACTGGATTTTGATGCCTCTGGAAGACAGAGTGAGGCTGATGATTTTGCACAACTCTCCCTCACTTAAATTTCAATTCACATGCAAGTCAAGACATCACCTGTGATGTCATTGGTCCTCTTCAAAACAAAGGACAACTTTCAGAACAATCAACTGTGTCCCCAAGAAATGAGTCAGGGATATTTGTTTCTGTTCTGTGTTGTTTATGTTGTTCTCATTTTCAGGTGTTGTAGATGATCTTCATGGGACTGAAAGTTTGCACTGTGGCACCCTGGGAGCTAGAATTGCAGGTGAAGTGGTGTAACCGGCCAGACCAGCATGGAAGCCATGAAAAGCCGGGTGTGAGGAGTGGGGGTGGGGTCTGGACTTAGAACTCAGTCTGTATGCTTTAGGAACTGAGCTAACCTGCTACCCTAATCTCCTTTTCCTCCCCAGAGATGGAGGTGGTACTTTGGAGAGGAGGCTTATGCCTCACAGAAGTTGGGGGAGGAATATGTTTATACATTTGCGATTATCTTTTGAAGTGAATATTCCTCTTTGTAAAACCTCCTCTGTGTTATACTTATTTCTTTTCCCTCTGTTAGAATGTTAACATTACATCATCATATACCTCCTTACAATTGCTCAAATGAATTTAGCTTTTTAAGAAAAAACTTGTCTTGATTCTTGTATCTTTGTATTTCAAAGTTCCTACCCTGGTTTTTTCATCAGAAATACCTGAACATCTTCTATATCGATAGATATAGATATCCCCTTGTAAGATTATAAGCCTACACATTTTGCCTTTAGGAATTTTGTATCTCATATCTCCTCTGTTATACTGAAGTTGCTAGGTTTTATGCAGTCCTAACTGGTTCCCTTGGTACTTGAACTACTTTTTTATGAAGGCCTGTAGGATCTTTTCTTTGACATTGAAGTTCTGGATTTTGGTTATGATGTTCTTAGACTTTTCCTTTTGGGGTTTCTTTTAGAAAGTGATCAATGTGTTCTTTCTATCTTCACTTTTCTTATGTATTCTAATGGATCTGGACAATTTCCATTTATGTTTTCTTGAAATATAGTGTTGAAAACTGAGGCAAAGTTTCTCTTGATGGAATTTAGATCTCTCTTTCCCCAAAGGGGAAGAACAGAGAATGCAACGGCAAATAAATCCTTGAGATTTAAATCCTCATCTTCCTAAAAGGGAAGGAAACCAGAGAAAGACAATGCCTGTAAAATTAAAGAAAGATTTTTGTTAAGCAGATGAAGAATTCTAGGAGTCAAGGATGTGGCTTTTGATACACAAATCAGAAGGCATCCTTGGTGTTTAAGTAGTTCACAGTTCAAGGTCTGATTAAGAGATATCTTGATAAGGAGATCTCTCAAAAAACAGGATAATTCTGAGTCCCATGACCAAAGTTAGGAGAGACACTGAAGACAATAAGAACATAAATTGGATATGTTCATAGTCTCATTACTTGTAGTCAGGTAACTCTTTGAAAATAGGGGTGTCTTTTGAAGGTCCATAAGCCACCATCACCAAATAATTTAGGATCTGCTTCGATGCTGGTATGAGCTTAATTGGCTTCAGAGTTACTAATTTTCAAGCTAGGATTGCTCTGGTCACTGCAAAGGATTGTTAGTATGCTAGTGCAGCTAGTCCTGTTTACCTGGATAATTGGGGAACTCAGGCAAATCAAGGTATCCATTTTCACAGTGGCCAGGCTTTTAAAAAAAATCATGGTTTTCGTGTGCAGCTATGTGGCACAGTGGATAGAGCACTGGCCCTGGAGTCAGAAGGACCTGAATTCAAATCCAGCCTCAGACACTTGACACTTACTAGCTGTGTGATCTTGGGCAAGTCACTTAACTCTCATTGCCCAACCAAAAAAATAAAAAAGCATGGTTTTCAAGTATAATAATTCTTAAATTACCTCTCCTATTTATCTCCTTGATGTATTGTTCTGGCCAGTTGTTTTTAATATAACATATGACCTTTTCTCCCTTTTTGAATTGTTTGCTTTAATATTGCTTGCTATCTCATAGAATTATTTTTGGTTATTCTAGTTTTCAGGGAGTTTGTTACTTGGTTAAGTTTTAATGACCTTATGATCTCACCTCAGACACTTACTAGCTGTATGACGCTGGACAAGTCACTTAACCCCAGTTGCCTTAAACATCCAAGGCCATCTCCAGTTGTCCTGATAATATATCTTTTTATTAATAAAAATAAACACTTTTATTTATAGTTTTGAGTTCCAAATTTTGTCCCTTCTTCCCTCCCTCCCCTCCTCCTCCCTGAGGTGGTAAGCAATCAGATATGGGTTATACATGTGCACTTAAGTAAAACATTACCATATTAGTAATTTTTTACAAGAAAACTTGAATAAAAGAAAAAAATGAAAGAAAGTGAAAAATAGCATTGTTCAGTCTGTGTTCAATCAATATCAGTTCTTTTTTTGGAGGTGGATAGTATGCTTCATCATTAGTCCTTTGGAATTGTCTTGGATCATTGTATTGCTGAGAATAGTCAAGTCAGTCATTCACAGTAATTCATCAAGTAGTATTGCTGTCTCTGTGCACAATGTTCTCTTGGTTCGGCTCACTTCACTATATATCAGTTCATCTAAGTCTTTCCAGACCTTTCTGAAATCATCCTGCTTGTCATTTCTTATAGCACAATAATATTCCCTGATAATTTATCTTGCCACTGGACCCAGATAACTCTGGAGGAGAGAGTGAGGTTTGGAACTTTGCACAGCCCTGCCTCACTTAAATCATGACATCACTATGATGTCATGGTTCTCTTTGAGAAAGAAGGAAAAAACAAAAAGAAGTTTTATCACCTTCTGTTATAATCTACTTATTCTCCATCTCTCTCTTTTATTTTATTGCAGGGCAATGAGGTTAAATGACTTTCCCAGGGTCACACAGCTAGTAAGTGTCAAGTGTCTGAGGTCAGATTTGAACTCAGGACTTCCTGAATCCAGGACCAGTACTTTATCCATTGTGCCACCTACCTGTCCCCTGGTCTGCTTCCTCTTAAGGCAACCATGTTGTCTAGAAGCCTCATTCATCTCTCTTTGAAGCCTGGTTTACCACTCCCATCATGAGTCTCCTTCACTCCTCTTGCTGATGAATAATGCTAGAGGTCCCATAATCCAAGACTGGATCCATTGCAAATTTATATGATCTAATTTCAACCTAGACCTCATGGAATTCCTTTTACACTTCCCTGACTGACTATCACATTCCCCAAAGCATCTCTTGCAAACTTTCTCTTCTCTTCAAGCTTCCTCCACCATGCCTTCTGCCCTCTTTCTCAGCAGAGACCCTGGACTCATGTTTTCCAAGACAACTGAGACCACTCATCCTGGTCTCTCTCTTTTCCCTGGTTCTATAACATCATTTTTTCTCCAATGCTCTAGTCTCTAAGTAAGAAGCTACCCTTTTCTTTACCAAGGCCAATCCTTCTACTTCTGATCTTAATACAATTGTAGCCTGTCTCCTTCCAGAAATTATTCCTTTGTTATTTCTTTTTTTCAGTCTCTTTATCTGATTCCTGCTGCTTACAAAGAGACCCAGATATCCCTCATCTTAAAAAGCGTTTACTTGAGTTGACCCTGAAGTTGTTCTATACATCTCTCTTTCATCAGCCAAACTCTTAAAAAAGGCCACTTACACTCTGCCATTTTATCACCTTCTTTTCCTCAGCTCCTTGTAATCTGGCTTCTATCCCCATCACTCAACAGCAAGTGCTTTCTCCAAGGTTACCAATAATTTTTAAACTGCTAAACTCAAAGTCCTCTTCTCAATTCTGATTATTTTTGACCTCTGCAACATTTAATACCATTGGCCATTCCCTACTCCTGGATGCTTTCCTCTGTGGCTTTTCATGACACTGTTCTCTCCTGATTCACCTCTTACTAGTCTGACTACTTTTTCTTAGTCTGGTCTGGTAAGGCCCGTGGCGACCCCCAGAAAAATTCTTTCTTAGCTTCTCTACTCTTTTATCGCTATACTCTTGGTAATCTCATTAGCTCCCACAAGTTCAATTCGCATTTGTACACAGATGCAGCCCAAAGCCATATATCTATCCCTGTTGAACATCTCTACCTGGATATCTCACCGGCATCTCAAACTTCCCATGCCCAAAATGGAACTCATTATTTTTTTCATATTTCAGTAAAATATAAGCTTCTTGAGGACAGGGATTGTCTTGCTTGCGTATTGGTATCTCAGTACCTAGCACAGTATATAGGAAACAATTAAGAAAGTGTTGTTGATAGATTGATGAAACCTATTCCTCTTCCTAACTTCCCTTTTTCTGGTAAAGGATAACTACATTCATCCAGGTTCATAACCTTGGAGTTATATTCAACTCTTTTATCACCCTTAGCAATCAATTGCCAAGTCTTATTTACTAGAGTACTATAAAATCTCTTGCATCCATTCCCCCCTTCTCCCCATTCATCATGTTACAAATTTAGTTCTGGCAGCTAATTTATCTATATATCTAGTCCTAGTCCCTCTCTTGAGCTTCAATACTGCATTATCAGCCGCCTATTGGGTATTTTAACTTGGATGTCTCAAAAGATCTCAAGCTCAACACATGCCAAACTAAACTCATTATTTCCCCCCCAACCCCAAATCTACCCCCTTTCTATGCTTGTCTATTTCTGTCAAGGGCAGCGTCATGCCCCCTGTCACCTAAGTTCACAACCTTTGTGCCATTATCCTTGAATTCTTCGCTCTCACCCAATGTATATGTTCAGTTGTCACATCTGCTATTTCTGCCATCTACCCAATGTCTCTCCCATTCATCCCCTTTTCTCCACTTGCATAGCTCAATCCCTTATCACTTCCCACCTGGGACAACTACTGTAACAGCCTTCTAATTGATCTCCAGTCTCTTCTCTGTTTTATTCATTATCCATGTTGTTTCACGTGTGTCTTCATCACATCATTTGGGATTTTCTTGGCAGAGATACTGAAGTGGTTTTCCATTTCCTTCTCCAGCTCATTTTAGATGAGGAAACTGAGGCAAACTGAGTTAAGTGACTTGCCCAGGGTCACGAAGCTAGCAAGTGTCTGAGGCCAGATTTGAACTCAGAAAGATGGGCCTTCCTGACTCCAGGGCCAGCAATCTAACCACCTAGCTGCCCCATCATCATCCATACACCTGTTGAATCAATATCCCTAAAGCATAGATTTTACCACATCACACAAAGAAATTCAGTGGCTTCCTCCTGCCTTTAGGATAAAATATAGCCTTGTTTGTTTGGCATAAAGCCTTTACATTCTGGCTTCAATTTATCTTACCTAACATTTCACATTATTCCCCTTCACTTATTTTGTATCAGCAGACTGCCCTGTTTTCTGCTCACTCACATATCTCCATCTCCACCGCCCTACCCCCACAGCATTTTTTCAGGCTGTCCACAGAGTGGAATGCTTCTCCTTGTCACCTCTACCCCTTGGCATCCCTGGCTCCATTCCAGACTTGCCTCAAACATCACCTCATACTGTAAACCTTTCATGATCCCCCAAGTTAGTGCTTCAGCACCCTCTTGAAATTTGTGTTTATTCATAGGATCGAAGATTCAGAGCTGGAAAGGACTTTAGAGACCATCTAATTCAACCTCTCATTTTACGTATGAAAAAACTGAGAACCAGGGAGGTTACATGATTGTTTAAGGTCACCCATTAACTGGCAGCAGATTTGGGATTTCAACTGATATCCCCTGGCTCCATATGGCCCCACATTATCTGTGCACATGTTATTCCCTTTCTGTCCTCCCCCTTCCCCAAGTAGATTGTAAACTCCTTGAGGAAAGGCACTATTTTCATTGTTTTGCATTCCCACCTCCTAGCATAATTCCTTAATATAATAGGTGCTTAATAAAATTCAGTTGAATATCTAGAAATAAACCACTCTCTGCATTGAGTCCTTCCTTATAAAAGGAAAAAAAACATTTAATATGGATTTTCTAGTTTGTTAATGTCTTTAATTTCATAGTTGTCATTTATATACATAGTTTTTTCCCCAGTTCTGTTTTTTTTAAACTTGGTATCACTTCATATAAGTCTTTCCATATTTCTTTGAATTTTCCACTGTAATCATGTTATAGCCTGATAATAGATGTTATATTACTTATATGCATGTGTGTGCATGTATGTGTGTAAATCTGTGAGAATTCCTGGTGTGGAAAATCCCTCTTCTTATGTAGATTGACAAATCCTGCAACTCATCTTTGAGAGAGTAGTTCTGAGGCCCTGGAAAATCTGTGACTTGCCTCTGGTTACATAGTTTATATATGTCAGGGGCAGGATTTGAACCTAGCTCCTCCTGACTCTAAATCCTCTATGCTGTATGCCCTGCAACTTCACATTTTAAATTTACATATAATATTTTATTTAACTATTCCCCAAATACAGGGCACAGTGTTAACAAAATGATATTTTAAAACATTGAAAATTTTATAAGTTTGATTTAATTTACAAAAACACTAGCTTTAGCCCTTCCTTCAGAACACTCCTAGAACAAAGGATATTAGCTGGTGGAATAGAAATCTGAAAGGGAGCACCTTAGCTCATCCTCATTGATTATTAGTGGAATATCTTCTGGACTGAGTTCCTTGGCAGATTTCTTTGGGAAAAGTGGCTGGCAGGGAAGGGGAGGGGGACATGGTATGTATGCAGAAAACAAATGTCTTATTTTCTGCTGGCGTTTTAGGGCTGGGGTCAGTTGTCTGAGCAGAAGCTCAGACAAAAGCCAGGTTGTGGCAAATGCAGATGAAGGAAGGGATGAAATCATGCCAGCCTTGTTAGAAGGGAGGGCCCTCACTACATTAATGGCTGAAAGATTTGTAGAGGAGGGCGTGGGGAAGGATGATCTAGTACATACATTTCCCAGCTGGAGCGGAGGTATTTAAAGCAAGTCTATTGTTGGATCTGGTCTCGCTGATTTATGGGGCTTGATGTTCATATGGTAGAAAAGAACTCGGGACTGGTCCTTGGCCTCTAGGAACACTGAAGGCTGAGTCCACAGTGGGAAGCTGGAATTGAAAGCTTCCCCCAGGAAGTTGCAAAAGGCCAGAGAGTGCAGTCAGTCATCTGGGCAAAGAAGAGTCAGATGGGTCATTGGGTGTCCTGTATGGAAAAAAGACAAAAACAAACAGATTAAACCAAAGCAAACCAGCTAGCTGTCGTGGTCTGGTGTAACTTGGTGCTTTCCAGTCTCTGTGCTAAAGTTTCATGTCATCTTCTCCTCTAAGTGTGGGGGTAAAGAATTGCAAAGCCATAATAAAAGTTTATCTCTGACTCAGCAGGCAACTTCCTTTTTATTCCTTCCTCCTGTTTCTGTATTCTTTTCCTCTTCGTGCTTTCTCCTCCTTTCCAGCTGCCTCATTTCTCATCTCATTGTGGCAAGGTGTCCTTTTCCCTTGGAGGACTTGCACACTGAAACTAGAGCCCAGAAAAGAAAATGCTTAATCCAAAGGGAAAACCATAACCAGGAACTTGTTCACTTGATACTGTAAAAACAATTGACTGTGTGTGCGTGCGTGTATGTGTGTGTGTACATGTCTAAACACATGTGTGAGTAGGTTAACTTGCTGAGAGACGCTGGGAGTTGGTGGTGGTTGGGAGGTGGGGTGGGAAGCAGGCCCTAGGGTACAGGACTGTGGGGTGGGGTACTCTGAGGGTGGTTGTGGCCAAATGGCAAGGCTGACACGGGGAGGACTGGTAGTGTAGGCACAAGGATGGCGGTCACTCCAGGGAGTGAGCACCTAGAAGAAGCGACTCTCCCCTAGATGTCATTGCCCTAGGGCAAAGCTTTGTGGACCAAGTGCCTGTTGCAGCTTTGCCCAAAGAAGGAGAAAACCATAATGGGAAATCAGGTATTTGAAAGACCAAGAAGGGAGAAGAGGCCTTCTTGGGGACCCTCAGATCCTACCACAGAAAGGTGTGGGATTTGTTTACCTATAAAACTTCTAGCAACCGTAGGCATGGGAGTGGTGCTGATGGGGGCTTGTAGCCTTTGGAAAGAGTAGTTTTTAGTGTGATGAGACTTTTACAGCTAGGGGAAGCCTCTGAAATCATATAATCTGACCCTCTCATTGTAGGAACGAGGAAACTGAGGCTCAGGGAAGTTAACAGACTTGTTCAAGGTTACATATGAATAGTAAAACTGGGATTTGGACCTGGTCTCTGATTCTTGGCCCAGGGTTTTTTGTATTAAAGCATAAGTCCATTGAAGAGAATGATATCAGGGACAACTGAGGCCCACAAATCTACAGCAGGCTTTGGGTTTGGGAGGAGCTGAGGAGAGGGAAAGAGAGGGAGAGGAAAGACTGGATGCTAGAGAAGGAAGGGTCTCAGGGTCCACTGGAAGCAGTCTTGGGCTTAGTCCATTCAAGGAGAAGCCAGGGCTGGCTTTTCTGGGAAGGGAAAGGGTGTGTTTGTAGGATGTGTGTGTGTGTGTGTGTGTGTGTGTGTGTGTGTGCATGTGTATGTCTGTGCGCGCGCGCACATGCCTGCCTGTGAGGGAGGGGAATGGAGGATGGTTCAAGACACCCTGTTGGGAGTCCCTGACCCAGCCCGGACTGTGTGCTACGTTCCGGAAACTGAAGCCTATCCTGTTGCCAGCTACAGCTGACAATTAACCCCATAGTCACCAGATTTCACCAAGCCGTAAGTCAAGCCCCCCCAGAATAGGCCTCAACTATGGTCAGAGTCAGTGACCAGGCCACATACCAAGCAGCTCAGAGGAAATGGCTGGAATTCCTCCCTCAGCTCCCTGCATGGGAGAACGAGTCTGAATCAAGCCTTCTCCAGTCTTGCTGAGATGGGGGTAGAATCCAGAGGAGCCTAGTGAGGGGTCGGGGCTTAAATGCTCCAATCTTTCCTTTCCTAGCATAAGCCAGAGGCTGAGCTGAGGAGAAGAATACTGGTTTTCTTCTTCTTCTTTTTCTTTTTTGGAGGGGAGGAAGGAGTTGTTTTTTGTTCTGTTTCTTGGCTCTTGGAGGGATTATGGGCCTGAACTGGGTAATCTGAGAACCTGTCAGAGTCACAGCTGACCTGAGGGAGAGGTTTAGATATTTAGATACCTTTGTTGCTGCTGCTTTGCTCCTTGTCATTTTCCTGCCTCTCTTTTCTTCCAGCAGCCTGAGCGCGGGCTGAACTTCTCCTGTTTCCTGAGCGCTGTGGTATGTTGGAAGGAGATGTGGTTTGGAGTCACTTCATCTGGGTTCAAATCTTAGCTCTTTTACTTGGAACGTGTGTGACCTTGGGGAGATCATATCAGCTCTGTAAGCTTTCTTCGGTCCTCTCCTCTATATTTTCTCATCTTTTTCTCATCAGCATAAAGACGCTGGGCTGGATGACTTCTGGCTTGAAGTCCCATGAGTCTGTGAGGATCTGAATGTGGCTTCAGTCTTCCCTTGATGCTTGGTGATTCCAGGTTCTTCTCCATCCCAGCTTAATGATCACAGAAGATTCTTGAGGTGTCTTCCGGAGCCTGAAGGGGACAGGAAGGGAAGCGCAGTTCCTTCTTTTGCAGAGTGAATAACCCCTCTCCTTTTCCAGTCCAGAACCACTTCCCATCATTTACCTCTGGCTCAGCCCTATGGGTTGAGAGCAAACCTAAAGTGCCGGATAACGTTTGTCACTACATTGGGAACCCAGCTGGATAGAGCTGCAAGGTGTCTGTGGAGCCCTACCTCCTATGATTTTCCCTCCTAGAATGGTTTTGTATTTCATAGTATCATAGGATCTAAATCTATGGATTTAGAGTTGGAAGAGACCTTAGAAGTCATGGAATCTAACACCCTCATTTTTACAGAGGAGGCGCAGAGAGGTTAAGTCACTTATCCAGAGTCACAGAGCTAGTTAAGTGTCTGAGGTAGGATTTGATCTTGGGTGTTTCTAATTCCAAGGTCAGTACTCTAGCCACAAAACACACTGTCTTCAAGGTGATTATCTGGGACACTGGGTTAATCATCTTTGTTCTGCTAAATGCTGATATAACTTGATGCTATGAGATATAATTCAAAATGTCAGGTGTACTGCTGCCAAGTTTGCAAAGGACTGCAAAATTCCAAACTGTAGGGACGAATGTAATAGGAGTTTGATAACTGACTGGTATCATGGGAGTTGTAATTCAAAGAGACAAGTGATCTCTTTCAACCCCTGAAAGTGATTTGAGACTGTAAGGGGCTAAAATTCTAGCTAGTCTGTCTAAAATATCTAATGAGTGGTTGCCAATAAATTATAAGCTTTAGCAAGAGTTAGAATTTTAAGCATTTATTAAGGAGAATAAGAATTTGGTGAAGAGAAAGAGAAAGGCCTAGATTCATCTATCTATTAAAGGGAGAGAGCATTCCTAGCTCTGCTCTCTGCCGGAGTCCACACCAAAAGAGACCGAGAGTCAACCTCATCCCCTCTTCTTCTCACAAGCAAACATCACTTCCTGACGCCAAAGAAAAGCCGCATGGCCTTGCCCTCAGAGACCTTCTCCTCATGGTGGAGCTTTCCTACAGTAAGTCTCCAGCAGGTGGTGTCATTCCAATCGTTACAAGACTAATTGAAATCTTTGATCTGGAAGGTGGACTTGAGTATATTCTGCATATACTTATTACAGGAGAATCTTAGTTATACCCAGGGGGCTGAGAAACTGAACCCTTTTCTTTTCCACTAAGGAACACTTCTCATTTCTGGAACCATGCACAGTGGATTGAGTTCAATCCTGGAGGGGCTTAACCATCTAAAAGAAGGCTCAGGCTCTTTTTCTCTAGTTCTTTGGCTCTTCATACTCCCGTCCTGGAGCCTGGGGGGGGGGGTGTTACTTAAAGCTTAAGTTTTGCCTTATGTCTAGGATGTCTCCAAATGGGGCACTCAATGTGCAAAGTTAATTAAGGTATGGGACAGCTATTTATTTCCTATACACAAAAGAAATACTTAACACAAAGATTCATAAGTATGCACTGACATGAAAATTTAGAGTGCCCAAGAGTCTGAGACTGAAAACCATCAAAACATACAGTAGTTTGTGGGGCTGCGCTAGATTGGCATTTCATACATCACCTCTGCTCTGCACAGTCCAAACAACTTCCTCCAGGTCCCTGTGTTTTGTCAAGTTAAGCCAGGGTTGTGATCATTCCCCTGTTGGTGGGCATCTTCTCCTCTCAGAAATGTTTTGGTAGGTTCAGAGAGCATCTCCTGAAATACATCTGGTACCTCCTGAAAATCCAGTATCTATTAATGTCTTGAATTCCCAAGGCTTTCCAAGCCTGGATCATCTCAAGATTGCTTCTCAGGGGACAGCTAGGTGGCACAGTGGATAAAGCACTGGCCTTGGATTCAGGAGGACCTGAGTTCAAATTTGGCCTCAGGCACTTGACACTTACTAGCCATGTGACCCTGGGCAAGTCACTTAACCCTCATTGCCCTGAAAAAAAAAAAGGGAAAGGAAGATTGCTTCTCAGTCATGTATGATGAGACAAACAAGTATAGAGCAAAAGAGGCAGCTGTAGGTTCAGGCTTGGCTGAACCCTAATTTTGGCAGATGCCATATTGCTGGGGTAGAGAAGGTCATCTCTCCTCAAACCTTTTCAGGAAGTCTCAGAGTTATATGATGCTGCCTGGAAAGTGGAGAGAAGAGAGTAACAGAGGGGGTGTCACTCCCTCTTAAAGATTCAATGAGTGAGCCATTCCTCTTGGCTCAGTGGCCAATCCTATCTGATGCAGACTCATGGAATGTAACAGAGTGATATTTATTTAAATATATTTGAGTTAGTTAAGCACTGCTTCCTTTTTATCTTTGTAACCCCAGAGCCTGGCATATAGAAGATGCTTAATAAAAGTTGTTGATTGCTGTGTGACCCTAGGCAAGTCACTTAACCCCAAATTGCCTCACAACCCCCCCAAAAAAAAAAAAACAAAAAAAATTGTTGATTGATTAACAGAGCCTAATGAAGTCAGGTTCACATCTGAGGAAGAGAAATTCCAGGCTATGGGTCTTTTTTGCTGGGGCCCCCAAGCTTGGATCTGGTCACTGAAGAACCTGGACTTTTGGAATTTGGGTGGTTACATGTTAAAAGAATAGCACACATTTATATAGTGCTTTAAGATTTTATAAAGTACTTGATCCAATTTTATTTTTTCGATTAATAGGCATTTATTTTCTCTCCTTCCCACTCCCCCTGCCCCTGGGGAAAAAAAAGAAAAACAAAACACATGTTACAAATATGCATAGCCAAACAAAACAAATTCCTGCATTGCTGTGTCCAAAAATATGTCTTATTCTTTTGCAAAGTACTTTATATACATTATCTCCCTTGAGCCTCATAACAACCCAATGAGGTCGGAGCTATTATTATCCCATTCTATAGATGAGGAAGCTGAAACTCAGGGAGGGTAATTGACTTTCTGGGGGTCATGCAGCTGCCTCGCATGTTGAACACATCAGCTGGGGGGCCCTGACGCTGAGACACTCATCCAATATCAAACTGTACCGTTGTAACCACAGCTCAGGAAGTCTTTTACTCCAAGATAGCAGGGGAAGGGAGAACAATAGGTGTGCTAAAAGAGGAAAGTTCATAAGGTGTTCAGGAGGGGAAGGAGAAGTGATGATTTTTCCCTGATTGTGGGAATAAGACGGGCCACCCTTAAGACAAATGCTATTGTTGGTGTAGAGAGCAGTTAGTTCATTTTGAACTAACTAGAAAGCTGTAGCTATATTATATGAAGGGATGTGTAGGGAGGGAGAGGCATGGTAAGAAAGGTGTTGGGAAAAGCCATGATGAGAACCTGAATAACTATTGGAAGAGAGCGCACGTACAAATAGGCTGCCAGATTCTGAGGATAGATGAAGGTGGGTGTGAGGATTGAGATGGGAATCAGAATTGGGGCTGGTAAAGCCTGGTTGAAAGTCCCCTCCCCCTTCCTTCTTCTTCTTCCCCCCACCTGACATGTGTGGGCCAGACACATCTGGGCCTCCTGTGCATAAGGCCTAAGAACAGCTGGAGAGGAAGGGAAGACTGGCTGGGAGGGACTGCATGGAGAAGGAGTTCCAGGGAGGGGCCCACATCAAAGAGGGGATGAGAGGTTACAGCTACAGCCTCTCTGGGATGTGTGTTTGTGTGTGTGTGTGTGTGTGCGCGTGTGTGTGTGTGTGTGTGTGTGTGTGTGTGTGTGTGTGTGTGTGACAAAGACAGACAGAAACAAACAGACAAGAAGAGAGGCATAATCACAGAGAGACAGAGAAACACAGAGATAGAGACACGGACATAGTCACAGACACAGAGATATGCAGAGATAGAAACAACGGCAGACTAAGAGAGAGACAGAGAGACATACAGAGTTATAGAGACAGACTGAGAAGGTGGGGGTGGGGGAGAGTTTGGGATTAGCTGCCAATCAAACCTGAGAATTATAATCGGTTCCTAGCAATGGCTACCTGTTGTTTCTTCCATTTTTGTCCTCTTCAGTAGGAGTCTATGGTTCTTTCTTTTATAAATTCCCTCTTTAGCACATAGGCATTCCCTGTGGAGGAAGGAAGAGGTACCAGGGACTTGCTGATACAAATATGAACACTGGGGTGAAGATCAAAGGAATGTATTCTGCCCAAAAGTCCCTGGGCTTGAATTCTCCCCATCCCAAGAGAGTTTAAAACCTAATCTTTAAACTAAGGTTTGGTCTCCCACCCTACCCCTGACTCCCACTTCTCTCCTATCCAGAGAGTGTTGCCATATTATTTCTTCACACAGTCCTAATTGAAACTCTACAAGGACAGTGTGTATAAATGTTGTGATAGGTGGCTCAGTGGATAACATGCTGAACTGGGAGTCAAGAAGACCTCAGTTAAAAAACAACAACATTAAACCAAGCCTCTAAATGGATTCTGAAACTACAGAACCTACAAAAAGACAGAGAGACATGGTCTTCCAACTTGAGATAATTTAGAAGACTTCAGGAAAGAATGGTCTCACTCGGACAAAAGGGGAATGCAGCCCAGCTCACCACAGCGCAGTACAGAGAAGGTCTGGGCAAGTTAGCAGGAAGCTCTTGGCCACAACAGGGCAATTGAGGCCCCTTGATCCTGGTTCAGCAAGCTGGTGGTGCTGCAGGCCAGTTGTGAGATCCACCAGCACCAGTGGAGAGGGCAGGCTGCCAGCTGGAAAGCTACCCATGGGACAGGCATGACTGGACCGGGCCATCCCAGTGCCTGGAGCAAGCACAGGGTGCAAGCCCAGGGTGGAGAGAAATCCACAAGCCATAGAGGCCTCAGAGTAGAAAGCCAGTGACACAGCCCCTATTCCCCAGCACAAGAAGCTAGAAACAGTGACCCTTGTGCCCCAGGAGCAGACCTCAACTTAAAAAAAAATAAACTGCAATAAATGTAGGAAACAGAAGAGGGCTCTTACCATTTAGAGCTTCTGTGTTGACAGGGAAGAACTAAACATAAACTCAGATGAGGACAATACTGTCAAATTGCCTACATGTGAAACTTCAAGAGGGAAGATGAATTGGTCTCAAGACCAAAAAGCCTTCTTGGAAGAACTCAAAAAGGATTTAAAAAATCAATTGAGAGAGGTAGAAGAAAAATGGGGAGAAAAATGAAAGCAAAACAAGAAAATTATGAAAAAAGAATCCGCATCTTGGAAAAGGAAACACAAAGAATCAATAGCTTGGAAAAGGAAGCACAAAGATTGACTGAAGAAAACAATTCCTTAAAAAATTCATTTGGCCAAATGGAAAAGGAAGTGCAAAAGCTTACTGAAGAAAACTATGCCTTAAAATTTTGAATTAGACAAATGGAAGCTAATGACTTCATGAGATACCAGGAATCGGTCAAACAGAATCAAAAGAATGAAAAAATAGAAGAAAATGTGAAATACCTCATTGGAAAGACAACTGACCTGGAAAATAGATCCAGGAAAGATCATGTGAGAATTATTGGACTGCCTGAAAGCCATAATCAGAAAAAGAATCTAGACACCATATTCCAGGAAATTATCAAGGAGAACTGCCCTGATATTATAGAATCAGAGGATAAAATAGTCATTGAAAGAATCTACCAATCACCTCCTGAAAGAGACGCTGAAAGGAAAACTCCAAGGAATATTGTAGCCAAATCCCAGAATTATCAGATGAAGGAGAAAATACTCCAAGCAGCCAGAAAGAAGCAATTTAAATATCATGGAGCCATAGTCAGGATTGCACAGGACCTGGCACCTTCAACATTAAAGGTTCACAGGGCTTGGAATATGATTTTCTGGAAGGCAAAGGAACTTGGATTGCAACCGAGAATCAATGTCCCAGCAAAACTGATCATTCTTTTTCAGGGGAAAAGATGGATATTCAATGAAATTGGGGACTTCCAAGGTTTTCTGATGAAAAGACCATAACTGAATAGAAAACTTGATCTTAACATAGAAGACTCAAGAGAAGTTTAAAGAGGTAAACAGGGGGGGAAAAGTTATTCAGTGAGGTTAAACTGTTTACATCCTTACACGGGAAGATAATACTTATAACTCTTGAGAAATGTATATCTATTTGGGCAGACAGAAGGAATATACACAGAGGGTATAAATATAAATTATCTTTGATGTAATGATATAAAGAAAATTAAGGGGTGAAGAAGACCTGAGTTCAAAACCTCTCTTAGGCACTTACTTGACTGTAAGGCCTGGCAAGTCATTTCACTTCTCTCAGTTTTCAAACCTGTAAAATGGGGATAATTCATAACATGTACCTCACAGGGTTGTCATGGAGACCAGATTAGATAACACATGTAAAGCATTTTGTAAACCTTCAAGTCTTCTACAAATGTTAGTTCTTATTATTACTAATATAATTTCAGAAATAATTTAGGGGAGGAGACCCCTTTATCATTTCCTTCTTTCTACCAGTCCTTCCTGGGTTGCCTCACTGTGGTGAGGGGTAACCCTCATACTGGAAGGTGATACAGGTCCTAGCACATCCTTTGGGTCCAATGAAGAATTGTGTGCCTGCTTTCTGAGGACCAGTCTGGACCAGCTCCATCCCTAGAAGTTTCAAAAGCCAAAGATTTTTTTTTTTGGTCACAGTAATTTGTACAAATCAGCTGAACTGGTGGGGTTTTTACTTGGGATCTCCTGAAGTACTGAAATAAATTATATCCTTGCTGGTTGATGAGATGCTGACTCTCAATTTCAACAGCAGTGAACCAGGAAAGCTGGAGGAGGTAGGAAAGACGTTCTCTTCCTTTCTTCCTTCCTTCCTTCCTTCCTTCCTTCCTTCCTTCCTTCCTTCCTTCTTTCCTCTGTTCATGGGATGCAAGAAGAAGTCTGAGGATGGCAGGTAAAATATGGAGTTAAGGGAAAAGCTAATACCTCAGTCTGGTTAAAATATAGTGATCATAAAGGGGAGTACTGTGAAATAACTTCTTGAGAAAGGTAATGACCTGCAAGCCAGTAACAAAGATTGTAATAACAACAATTATAACTAGCATTTATATAGCATTTTAAGATTTACAAAGTACCTTACATATCTTATTTGATCTTAACAACAGTCTTGTGAAGTAGGTGTAATTATTACCCCTAATTTATATATGATGAAACTGAGACTAGGAGAGGTTAAATGACTTGCCAATGTTTACTCAGCTAGTGAGCACCTGAAGCAGGATTTGAATTCAGTCCTCCAACAATAATGACTGTTTACATTGATACAGAGTATATGGCATCAGCTACCATGGCTTGTCACTTTAAATATTGGGAAGTTAGCTAGCAGGGAATTATGCCTGGGTACTTGAGTCAGTACGTAAATAACAGTTGTTCAGTTCCTCTAAGCTGGAATGAATTCATACATGATGCCAGTCTCATTGTCTTATCCTTAGCATGGCTGGACATGAGGTACCCAGGCACCCTGTATGCAGACCAAACTTTCAGTTTCCAATCTCTAGGGCTCTGGAAATATTGACTTGTGTTTTTTTCTGGAACTTTGAGGCTTAGGGTCTGTCTGAAACATTTTAGTAGTATCTCGGCAGGATTTTTTTTTTTTTTTTTGGTGAGGCAGTTGGGGTTAAGTGACTTGCCCAGGGTCACACAGCTAGTAAGTGTTAAGTGTCTGAGGCCGGATTTGAACTCAGGTACTCCTGAATCCAGGGCCGGTGCTCTATCCACTGCGCCCCCTAGCTGCCCCTCAGAAAGATTTTAAGTCCCCTTCGGGGTAAAGGAAGCTTGCACAGTGGATAGAGCACTAGGCCTTCAGCCAGAAAGACCTGAGTTTAATTTTGACCTCAGAGACTAGCTATGTGTTTGTGGGCAAGTTACGTAACATCTGACTAACTCAGTTTCCTCAAATGTAAAATGGCGACAAAAATGTCACTGACATTGCAGGGCTGTTGTGAAAATCAGATGAGATAATATTTGTCAAGTGCTTATCACAGTGCTTGGTATGTAGTAGGCACTCAATAGATGGTTGTTTCCTTCCTGCCCTCCAGTGTCTTTGGCTTCCTGAAGCTTGGGATCACTGATCCATTTGAATCCCTTTTGGTGCAGTCCCTCTACCTTTGTTTTTATTGCTGGTGGTGGTTTTTCCTCTCTATATCTCTAATTCTATGAGAGGTTTTTCCCGCCCCTTACTTTCATGTTTTCTTTCACATCTCTCTTTTCCCAGTCCCAGGACTATATTCATTCCTTTTTTTTTTTTTTGGTGAGCCAATTGGGGTTAAGTGACTTTCCCAGGGTCACAAAGCTAGTAAGTATCAAGAGTCTGAGGTCAAATTTGAACCCAGGTCCTTCTGAATCCAGGGCCGGTGCTCTATCCACTGCACCACCCAGCTGACCCCTATATCTCTAATTCTAAACCCAATTCTAACCCCAAATCCAATTCCAATTCTCACCTTTGCCATTACCCTGGACCACTTCCTTTTTGTGATGGGCAGGCTTGCATAGCTAAATGAAACTATGAGCTATGACATTCAGGGTTATCTAAGATGATAGGTCATAGTGGAGGGTTCTGACAAAAGGTGATCCAAATGGAGAAGGAAATGGCAAAACACTCCAGTATCATTGCCAAGAAAACCCCCTGAACAGTATTAAAAAAAAATAAAAGATAACAGACAATGAGCCCCTAAAATCAGAAGGTGTCCAATACGCTACTGGGGAAGTATGGAAGACAACTACAAGTAGCTTCAGTACTAATGAAGCACCTGGGCCAAAGCCAAAAGGAAGCTCAGCTGTGAATGTGTATGGTGATGAAAGAAGGTCCGATGTTGTAAAGTTCAGTATTTTGTAGGAACCTGAAATGTAAAATCTATGAACCAAGATAAGCTGGATGTGGCCAAACAGGAAATGGAAAAATTAAACACTGACATGTTGGGTGCCAGTGAACTTAAATGGATGGAAATGGGTGAATTTAATTCAGGTGGTTATTAGTTATACTACCCTGGGCAAGAATCCCTTAGAAGAAATGGAGTAGCCCTTATAGTCAATAAAAGAATGAGAAAAGCAGTCCTGGGGCATAATTTCAAAAATGACAGAATGATATCTGTTTGAATCCAACACAAACCATTTGACATCACAGTAATACAAGACTACGTTCTAGTCATTGATGCCAGAGGCCAAAAATTGTTCAATTCTATGACATCTTCTAGAAATAACATTAATAAAATGGTGTCACATTCTTCATAGGAGATTGGAATGCCAATGATTATTGAAATAACAGGCAAATTTGGCCTTGGAGTATAAAATGAAGCAGGGAAGAGACTAATAGAGTTTTTTCAAGATAATTCAATAGTCAGCAAACACTCTTTTTCAATAACCCCAAAGGTGACTCTATACATGGCCATCAACAGATCGTCAATATAGAAATCAGATTGGTTTTATACTTTGCAGCCAAAGTATATATAATCTATATAGTCAGTTAAAACAAGGCCCGGAGCTGATTGCAACTCAGATCATGGGCTTCTCATCAGAAAATTCAGATTTAAATTGAAGAGAGTAGGGAAAAACATCAGACCATGTAGATATAACCTAAATTAACATCCTTTATGAATATGAAGTAAAAGTAAAGAGTAGATTTAAGGGATTAGATTTGGTAGACAGAATACCTGAACAAGTATGGACAGAGGTTCTCAATATTGTGTAGGGAGTAGCAACAACAACAATAAAAAAAATCCCAAAGAAAAAGAAGAGCAAGAAAGCAAAATGGCTGTCTGATGAGGCTTTACAAATAGCTAAGGAAAAGAAAGCAAAAGGGAAAAGGGAAAGGGAAAGATATACCCATCTGAATGCAAAATTCCAGAGGAAAGATGAGAAGGTTTTCTTAAATGGGCAATGCAAAAAAATAGAAGAAAATAATAGAATGGAAAAGACAAGAAATCCCTTCAAGAAAATTAGAAATATCAAGGGAATGTTTCATTCAAATATGGGTATGATAAAAGACAAAAATGGTAAGGACTTAACAGAAGTAGAAGAGATTAGGAAGAGGTGGCAAGAATACACAGAAGAAATATATAAGAAAGACTTTAATGCCACCAATAACCATGATGGTGTGGTTACTTATCTAAAGCCAGACATCCTGGAGAATTAAGTCAAGTGGATCTTAGGAAGCATTGCTAACAATAAGGTTAGTGGAAGTGAAGGAATTCTAGCTGAGCTGTTTAAAATCCTAAAAAGATGATGCTGTTAAAGTGCTGCACTCAGTATGCCAGCAAATATGGAAAACTCAACAGTGGCCACTGTATTAGGAAAGATCAGTTTACATCCCAATCCTAAAGAGGGGCAATGCCAAGGAATTTTCAAATTGTACTCATTTTAAAAATCAGCAAGATTACGCTTGAGATTCTGCAATCTAGGCTTCAACAATATCTGAAACAAGAATTTCCAGAAGAGCAGGCTAGTTTTTGAAGAGGAAGAGGAACTAGAGACCAAATTGCCAACATTCCTTTGATTATGGAGAGAACGAGAAAGTTCCAGAAAAAAACCACCCATCTACTTCTACTTCAGAGATTACACTAAAGCATTTGACTGGATCACAACAAAATGTGGCAAATTCTCAAAGATATGAAAGTACCCGATCATCTTGTCTCCTGAGGAACCTGTATTTGGGCCAAGAAGCAACAGTTTGAACCAAACATGGAACAACTGATAGGTTTAAGATTGGAAAAGGAGTATAACAAGGCTGCATATTGTTTCCTCATTTATTTAACTTAAATGAAGAATACAGCTAGGTGGCACAGTGGATAAAGTACTGGCCCTGGAGTCAGGAGGACCTCAGTTCAAATCTTACCTCAGACACTTACTAGCTATGTGACCCTGGGCAAGTCACTTAACCCTAATTGCCTTAAACATCTGGGGCCATATCCAGTTGTCCTGATGCATATCTTGCCACTGGACCCAGATTGCTCCAAAGGAGAGAGTAAGGTTGGTGACCTTGCACAGCCCTTCCTTATTTCAATCCAATTCACTGCAAGTCATGACATCACTGTGATGTTATGGTCCTTTTTGAGATTGAAGGACAAACAACAACAGCAACAACAATAACAACAACAACAATAATGAAGAGTATACCATGTAAAACACCATGAATCAAAAGTCAGAATTAAATTTGCCAGGAGAAATATCAAGAATCACAGATATGCAGATGATACCATTCTGATGGCCAAAAGTGAAAAAGAATTAAGAAACCTCTCTCTTGATGAGGGTGAAAGAGGAGAGTGTAAAAGCTGCCTTGAAACTTAACATTAAAAAAAAAAAAACAACCAAACCTAAGCTCTTGGCAACTATTCCCATCACTTCCTGGCAAATAGAGGGAGAAGAAATGGAAGCAGTGTCAGATTGTATGTTCTTGGGCTTAAAGATCACTGCACATGGCAACTGCAGCCATGAAATTAAAAGGCAGTCTTAGGAAGAAAAGCTACGGCAAATCTGGAAAGCAGAGACATCCCCTTGCTGACAAACGTCCATATAGTCAAAGCTATGGTTTTTCCAGTAGTAATGTAGGACTGTAAGAATTGGACTTTAAGGAAAGCTGAGCACCACAGAATCAATGCTTTTGAATTGTGATGCTGGAAAAGACTTTTGAGAGTCCTTTGGACAGCAAGGAGATCAAATCAGTCAATACTTAAAGAAATTAATTCAGACTATTCATTGAAAAGTAAAATACTGAAGCTGAAGCTTAAACATTTTGGCCACATAACAAGAAGAAAGGATTCATTAGGAAAGACCCTGATGTTGGGAAAGATTGAAGGCAAAAAAGGAAAAGGGGACAGCAGAGGATGTCATGGATAGAGAGTGTCATGTAAACAACAGACATGGATTTGGTTAAACTTTGAGAGATAGTGAAGGAAAGAAGGGCCTGATAAGCTATGGTCCACAGGGTCACAAAGATTCAGACACAACTGAACAACTGAACAACAAAAAACTTAACTGGGCTCAGAGGTCCAACCAATGCTGAGTTTCATCAGGTGCCATGTCTCTTAAAAAATGCTACCTCTGGAGTTCTTGGCTTAGGCTCAGAGGTTTTGTTGTTCAGTTATTTCAGTCATGTCCGACTCTTCATGACCCCATTTGGGGTTTTCTTGGCAAAGATACTGGAATGGTTTACCATTTCCTTCTCCAGTTCACTTCAAATATGAGGAACTGAGGCAAATGGGGTTAAGTGTACTTGCCCAGGGTCCCATAGTTAGTAAATGTCTGAGGCCAGATTTGGACTCTAGTCCTTCCGATGCCAGGGCTGGTGCTCTAACCATTAGACCATCTAGCTTTCCCAGGCTCAGAGGTAGCCATTGCCTAAAAACTTTGGATCTGACTTGAAGTGATACTCATTGTCCACTCTGGCATAGAAGAGGGGTTAAGGTGGTTAACATTTTCTGGAATTTGTGGGCCAAGATGACAGTGACTGGGCTGGGAAGGTCTTCTCTCTGCTGGAGATAGCTGAAAGTGACTTCTGCTTAAAGTTGGGAGCTAGGAATAGAAGAAATAATAAGCACAGCTGTCTTTTATGGACAAACACTCTGTCTGCCAATTTACTTTTCACCTACTGTGAGGCCTGGGCTGAATCTTCAAAGCCACCACCTCAAGATCTTCAGGGAGTTTGGAATCACTGCAGCTTGGGCCTGGGTAGGGAAATGCCTCAGATTGACTTCTTTTTGCCTGGGGAGGTAGGCAAACAGAGCAAAGACTACACTGTTTTCCAGTTCCCACCTCCAGAGAAGAGAGGGGTACAGTGATACAATGGTAACTCATGGTACCATAGAAGGTAACCTAGGAGAGGATTCTGGGAAGATGGTAGAGTAGATCAGAAAACTTTTGGCTCCCCAAATTTCCTTCACAAAAAAAGACAGAACATTGCCTCGGAACAGTAGAAATAAACATGGGGTAAAGCAGATGTCTTCCTAAGACAATTTGAGAAGACCCCAGGAAAGACCCGATGGGGGAGAGGGGGCGGGTGTTCAGCCTGAGTGAAGTGCAAACACCACCAGGCTGACTCTGCAGAATCAACAAATAACAAGCCCTGGGGCCAGCTGGGTTGAGAGGCAGCCTCAGCCTTAAAAACTTTCTTCTCACAGACAGTGGGGGGTGGGGGGAGCGGGTGTCTGATGGTTGAGTAGGAGAAGATTGAAAGACCTTCTATTATTGAGGGACACCAACCACAGATGTTCTGATCCGACAGTCTGGGCTGTGACTGGGGGACAAGGATCTAGCATATACCTGGTGAGTGCAGTAGCTAGGGGTGGGGACCCTGCAGGCTGTGGGCACTTGCAGCAAAGTAGAGTTCCTCATTTCAGTTCTAGGGCAGAGAGGACAGCTGTAGTTAGCAGCCACCGGACACACCATAGGAAGCAATATCTTTTGTGGGACAGTGTGGCTGGGAGCCTACCCATGGTTTAAGAGTGAAAAGGGGAGCCTAAGGTTGGGCCCTGAGACATACCTCAGAAAATAACCGCTAAAAACAAAACAAAATAAAATAAGCATAGATAATTACTCTGAGGATAGAGAAGATCTGGGTTCATATTCAGGGGAAGATAATGGAACTAAAAAAGCCACTCCTTTTTCAATGAGAAACATCTAATGGTCCCAAGCACAAAAAGAGTTATTGGAAGAAGTTAAAAAAGACTTTAAAAACCAAACAAGAGATTGAGGAAAAATTAGAAAAAAAAAGGAACAATTCAAGAAAATCAAGAAAAGTATAAAAAGAAAGTCAACCAATTTGAAATAGAGAACCAAACGCTTAAGGAAGCAAATAATTCTTTGAAAGCTAGAATTTGGCAAGGGGAAGATAATGATATTCTAAAATGTCATGGGTTGCAGAGCACCCCAGAAGTTCTCTGGGGCACACCAAGGAATCTTCTCCTTGAGAAACTAAACCAGAGGACAGATAACGCCTAGAGAGATAAGCTGAACCAAATCGGACTGAGCTAGCTTCAGAATCCTACGCTTCATTCTGGTCTCCCTTACCCTGGGGAGATAAATTTGGGTGTGGCTGCGGCCTTTGTGTCCTGAAGAGGGATCTGTAGCCACCCCTCACCCAATTCCTCTAGTCACTACCAGTGGGGGATGGTCCTCCACTCCTCACCCAATTCCCCCAGCTACCACCAGTGGGGGATGGTCCACCTTCACTAAAGGAACTTTCCACAGGCAGATGGTCCACCCCCATCAGGCCTCTATAAAAGTACCTTCCAGTCTCCTGTTCGAGGAGATTTGGTACCTCTGAGCCATGTGCTTTATGCCAAATCTCCCCATGAAAAGTCCAAGGATTTCTTTCATGGTTTCCCTCCCCCACCCTTCCCTTCCCTTGCTCCTAAATAAACTATCACCTTATTCTAACTACGTTTTGTGTGCAAGAGGGTGTAATTCTTTAAAGAGGAATTCCCAAGAACCCCAACCCCAACCCGTACCCCATTTTCCCACCTTATCAAAGACAACAAGAAAACATAAAACAAAATGAAAAGAATGAAAAAGAAAAGAAAGTGAACAATCTCATCAGAAAAACAACTGATCTAGAGAACAGATTGAAGAGAAATAATACAAGAATAATAGGACTACCTGAAAATTATGATAAAAAACCTCTTGATAAAATATTATAAGAAATTATCAAGGAAAATTACCCTGAAATTCTAGAACAAGAAGGCAAAGCAGAAATAGAAAAAAATCCTCTGATCACCACCTGAAAGAGATCCCAGCAGAAAAACCTACAGAAATATCATAGCTATGTTTCAAAGATAGCAGAATAAAAATTTAAATTCAACAATGTGTTACTTTAAGGAAACATTATAAAAATTAGATATATACAAGATAAAATAAAGAGCAGGAGTAGAATTTATTATGTAAAAAGCAGGGATAGTAATCATGATCTCAGACAAAGTTAAAATTAAAATAAATTTAATTAAAAAGAAAAATAGAGAAACTACATTGTCAGCAATAGTATTCAATATTGTTTTAAACCATTTAACATCACTAGACAATATAAAATACCTGAGCCTGTACCTGACAAAACAGACACAGGAACTATTTGAACAAAAACATAAAACACTTTTTACACATAAAAACTCACAAATAATTAAAGTAACACTTATTGTTCATGGGTAGGTATAACCAATATAATTTTTATAATGACAATTTTACCTAACTAATCTATGGACTCAATGTCATCCCAATTAAATTACTAAAAAAAAATTTACTGAGTAAGAAAAAAAACAATAACAAAGTTCATTTGGAAGAACAAAAGGTTAGGAAGTTCAAAGAAACCAGGAAAAAAGATGTAAAGGAAATAGTTTCAGCAGTATCAGACCTTAAACTATATTATAAGGTGAGAGTATTGCTGAAGTATAAAATGGATAGTTTTGATTATTTTACATTAAATTTTTCTTGTATAAATAAAACCCATGTATCCAAGAATAGAAAGAATACAGAAAACTGGGGGGAACTTTCATGGACAATCTCTCATGGATAATCAGATAGGATGTGATTGGCTGTGGTGTAGGAGATGATGAACTGGTTAACTTGGAAAGGCATGGAAAGACTTGGACTTGTGAAGGAATATGCTATCCACCTTCAGAGAAACAGATGAGTGGGGAATAAGCATAGTATGGTCTTATATACATGTGTATGAGCATATATATTTATGTGTATAGGTATCTATGTATATGTATATCCATGTTTAATTGCAGCCTTCTTTAGGGTTGGGAGGAGGGAAAGGGAAAAATAATAAAGTAAAAAGTACATAGAAGAGAACAAAAGAAAACCAACAATGAAGCAAAGAAAAGCTGTGGAGATTTGAAAACAATGTGCAGTATTTATTATATAGGTTTTCTTGACAGAGAGTTATTGTTTTATATCTTATCCTCTCCTGTGTTTTGTGTACATGGCAATGTTGTTTTTTCTTCTTGCATTTTGTATTCAAGCCTGAAATAAATAAAAAAAAATTACCACCACCCCCTCCCCCGAAAAAAGGTAACCTAGACTAAAAGTTAGGAAGCAAGTCATTTTGCCTCTCCAAACATGGGAGTGAGACCAAATGAGGAATTTTTAACCTGAGGATCATGAACATTAAACAAAATTTGTTATAACTGCATTTTAATATTATGGTTTTTCTTTGTAATCCTATGGGATTTTTTATATTTAAAATATTATTTTGTGTGTGTGTGTGTGTGTGTGTGTGTGTGTGTGTGTGTGTGTGTGTGAGGCATTTGGGGTTAAGTGACTTGCCCAGGGTCAAACAGCTAGTAAGTTTTAAGTATCTGAGGCTGGATTTGAATTCAGGTCCTCCTGACTCCAGGGCCGGTGCTCTATCCACTGTACCACCTAGCTGCCCCCTAAAATATTATTCTTGTTTGTGCCTGTGTGTGAATTGGAGTTAAGTGATTTGGCCAAGGTGGCACAGTGGATAAAGCACCAGCCCTGGATTCAGGAGGACCTGAGTTCAAATCCACCCTCAGACACTTGACACTTACTAGCTGTGTGACCTTGGGCAAGTCACTTCACACTCATTCCCTAGCCTCTCCCCCCAAAAAAAATTATTCTGAGAAGGGATGTATAAGCTTCACCAGACTGACAAAGGGATTGGTAGCACAAAACAAGTTAATATAACATAACATTTTGCAAACCTTAAGTGCTATATACATAGTACCTATTAGCTATTATTAAAAATTCTTTGTTAGACTGAGACAGGGAGGAAGACTAGACTCCCTACACTTACAAATACACTGAATCCTGAATGGAGGTGGGGAAGGAAGGGGAGGAGAGAAGGTCCTAGACAAAAGATCCAGAGATTTCTGAGTTGTACCTCTCAAGTGGATGCAGCTGGACTCTTTGCACCTGTGACAATATCCTGAATAAAGTATGTGCTGGAACATTCTTCCTGTCTGGAGTTTCACCCCTGCTCCCACACTCATCCCCCACTACCATCACCTGAAGAGGGGATTTTATAGTTGCATATTGCCGAAGATACTACATGCATTGGCCTCCTCTCTAAGCATGGCTACTTGGTGTTTCCCTCCTAAGTGTTGCCCTCGTTAGGGAGTTTGGCCTAAAAATTCAGAATTGTCCCCTGTAGTCCCTAATCAGGGTAGAATGATGGAGAGGGGGCCGGGGGGCAGAGGGTTAGCTAGGTGGTGCAGTAGATAAAGCCCCATCCCTGGATTCAGGAGGACCTAAATTCAAATCGGGCCTCAGGCACTTGACACTAGCTGTGTGACCCTGGGCAAGTCACTTAATCCTTATTGCCCTGGAAACAAACAAACTGAATGATCAGGGCCAAGGCCTGGGTGGGAGATTTACAGTACTGGGGCAAATTCAGTATTGAGGGCTTGAGAGAGAAGAAACAGGGTGTCTGAGACATGACCAATCCTGTGGGTGGTTGAGATAGCTGAGACAGAAGCTATGGAGAGATGGAGAAAACTCAAGGTCAAGTTGTTTGAAGGGGGAAGGGGTTGGACTAGAGAAGAAGCTCGTGGGCCAGGTAGTAACCTTACTGAAGAGGAGAAAGTGCTTGAAAGATGACAAGAATAGGGTTTTATAGAGGATAAAGAGAACTTTGAAGGTGGTTGCTGGGTAATGAAGATGGAGGGAGTGCCTAAGAGTGGCAATGGGTGGCATAGAGTACAGCCACTTCCTCTTGTCTCTGTGTGTTAGAGAGTGCAGGAGGAGCAGCCACTATTGGGTAGAGGATGCAGGTATGGAGTCGTTAGGAGAAAGCTAGATTTCACTGAGCACCAGAGGACAGGGGGAATGTGGGAAAAGATCTGGCCTCATAGGATTATAGATCTGGAGTCAGAAGTGACCTGTTACTGAATCATTTAATCACCCTTCTTGTTTAATATTTTTATATCTTTTGTTTTTATAGATCTGTTATTTTCAAATGATCTATCTACCTACCCATCTACCTACCTATCATCTATCTATCTGCTATCTATCTATCATCTATCTAATCGATCATCTGTCTATCATCTATCTATCTGCTATCTATCTATCATCTATCTAATCGATCATCTGTCTATCATCTATCTGTCTGCTTGCCCCCCTCTCTATCTTTGTCTCCCATCCAATTAGCCATTCCTTATAATAAAAAATAAGAAAAAAAGTTCAGTAAAATTAAACAATACACTAACCAAGTCTGATAGTTTATAGAATATTGCATACCCATAGTCCTCTACCTCTTCAAGGAAAGGAGAGAGGTATGTTTTCTTGGAGACTGAGGTTGCCTGTGATGATCACGTTTCAGTTTCATTTATATTGTTGTGGTCATCTTGTATATTGTCTTCCTGCCAACTCCCTTATTTATGGAAACTGAGGCCCAGAAAAATGAAGAGACATGCCTAAGGTCACACAACTTGTGAGCGGCAGAGTCGGGATTTGAACTCAGTTCTTCTCTTTCAAAATTCAGCAATTTTTCCAAAGCACCACAATAGAGGAGGCTTCCAGGAGGTACAGTGAAAATGGAGGGCAGCAGAAGGTAAGAACTGGAAAAGGCTTGTCTGAAGTTTAGCATAGAGAATGGGGAGTTGGTTCCCTTTTGCCACTGGTCCCCGGGGTGCTGAGTGAAGAGGCTTAGAGGGGTGGTAGGGGTGGCAGGGGTGGTAGTGAGGGCAGTTCGTTCACAAGTGGGAAGGTGACTGGGGGTGGGGGGGAATTGATGATTCCTAGACCCTGGGAAAGGATGGGGATGTCATCCCAGGGGCCTGCTGAGGGAGTTGGGGGTGGGAGGAGAGAATGATGATGATAATGATGGTGATAACTTGCATTTATATAGCATCTACTCTATACTAGGCATTATGCTAAGCACTTGACAAATATTATTTCATATGATCCTCATAAAGACCCTGCAAGGTAAGTGTTATTATTATGTCCATTTTACAATTGAGGAAACGGAGGCAAACAGTCAAGTGACTTGGCAAAGGTCACACAGCTAGTATGTATTTGAAGTTGGATTTGAATTCAGGTCTTTCTGACTCGAGGTCTCGCTCTGTTATCCACTGTGCTGCCTAGCTGCCCTAATGGCCCCTCAGGATGGGGCCAGTCCAGTAGGTGACATTAGGGTGAGGAGAAAAATCCCCTAGAGGAGATATTGTACTTATTTCCTGTTAGGGGTGAAGTCTCTGCAATGAAGGGAGAGGTGAAATTTCTCATCTCATATCCAGGACCAAAGCTGGCCATTATCACTACTGTTAATGCTAGCTCAAAGCTAGTTCTCGTTCTGGTACATTCTATTATCAGAGAAAAAGGAGAGATGTAATGGATAGTTCACTCTTCTTGGAAACAGAGGATCTGGGTTTAAGTCATGTCTGTGATACTTACTAGCTCATTTTATATCACTGAGCCTGTTTCCTCATCCATAAAATAGCAAGGCTAATTATACCTGCGCTGTCCCACAGGCATGTGAGGAAAGAGCTTTTGTAAACTTTCAAGCATTATTTTTCAACATATTGTTATAGTTTGTTTTATTTTGTGCATGTGCACATAGGGGTGTGTGTGTGTGTGTGTGTGTGTGCATGTGCACATGTCTTATTTCTCCTGCTGGAATCTCCTTGAGACCAGGGGTCATATCATATTTATTTTTAAATTAATTAATTAATTAATTTTTTGGTGAGGCAATTGGGGTTAAGTGACTTGCCCAGGGTCACACAGCTAGTAAGTGTTAAGTGTCTGAGGTCAGATTTGAACTCAGGTCCTCCTGAATCCTGGGCTAGTGCTCTAACCACTGCGCCACCTAGCTGCCCAACATCATATTTATCTTTATATCCCAGGGCCTTGTGCCCAGTGAGTGATAAATGAATGGTGTTGATGACTGAAATTTTTAAAAAATGGGGATAAAGTGTGTGTGTGTGTGTGTGTGTGTGTGTCCGGGGCGGGGGAGCAGAAGCCATATTTCTTCAGATCCTAAGCATCCTAGGAAAGATCCCCTGTCCCGGGAAGAAGGCCAGGCCCCCCAATCATGGCAAACCCCTTCCTCTTGAAAGTTTCCTGGTGATGTTTCAAGTTTCAGTCCAGACCTTCTGACTCTGGAACAGAAACTGTGCCTTATGGGCCTTAAGAGCTCCTCAATTTAGTGCAGAGCCTTGGAAAAATAGCCACGCTTTCCTGAACCCTCCCACCCTTGTGCCCACCCTTGGTCCTTGCTTCTGAGCCGAACTGGTTAAGCTCTGCCCCGCCAAGGAGCCCAGGCTTACCCTGGAGGCCAGACACGATGTTGGGGCTCCATCTGTTGGTCACACTGAATACACACATATACTCCATTTTACAGTCAAGATGTGTCGTGTGGCCTAACTTTGGCTTTAAAATTCCATCACCTCTTTAACTCTGACAACTGTCATCTCAGCTCTGCTTTGGCCACCCACGAATGCACTTTGGATCTGATGAGCCTTTGGAGTTGCTCCACCCCTACAGTTGCCAGTTCTGAAATTTTTCCTTTGGCCAAAACCCCTTGTCCTTTCACCTCCTTCTTGATACTATTCCATTTACTTCAGAGCCTCTGGTTCTGATGAGTCTTTCTCCTTATCTTCCTGGGAACCAGGCTTCCAGATAACTTCCTAGTCCTCTTCACTGAGCACAGGTCAGAGAAGAGCAGAGTTAAAAGGCGAACTAAGTTATAGGTTGCAGGAGGAAGAGAGATGCCCGTGTATGTGTACAATCTGCGGTGGGGCTCAGGGGAGGGGTGATAATGGTGGCCTTGAGGCAGAGGCACATCTCACCACAAGGCCAGAGAGGAGAGTTCCTAAATCCCAAATTCCTGGACCCAGCCATGGAGAGACAAGGGTACAATCTCTCAGTCCAAGAGATGGTGGCCATGGAGAGGGGAACCGTATGGCTGAGTGTTGTTGTTCCTGAACTCCAGGTCCTGAGATAGAGAAGAGATTGGATAATGTTGAGTTCTTAATTCTGAGACCCAGTCTTTTATAGAGAGAAGAAAAATCTTTGGGGAAAGGGGGATTAATTCAGTTAATATTTTCTTTATGAGTTTAGATACTGTACCACTTGGGGTGTGTGTGTGTATACACACACACACACACACACACACACACACACACACACACATATATATACTATACAAATATACATACATATATATGTAAAGAAATAAAAATTTATTAAGTACTTACTGTAAATTAAGCACTGCATTATGCGCTGGGGCTACAAATTCAAAGTAGACAGTCATCACCCTCAAGGAGCTTACATTCCAATAAGCAGAGACAGCACAGATAGGAGTATGGTGGTGAGGGAGGAGTATTTTGTCTTGTAAAGTTACAGGGATGGTGAATGAAGCCACAGGGGAATAAATTGTCACACCATTTCTAGAGCATTGGCAGAGGTGATTTGATTATGGTTTCAGGTTTGGAAGGTGGGATTACATGTGCAGTGTTAAAGAAGTTGATGAGAAGATGGTTGGGAAGTGAAGTGATGGAGCTCAGCTTGGGTCTGGCTGTAATAAGTAACAGAAGAAACTGCCAGTCAGGATAATGGTCCCCAAAAGATGGAAGTTTCCCAGAGTGAAATAGTCAATTCTTCCAGGGCATGACTTCTGATCTGGATGACAACACAACAATCATACGCCTTCTTAACCTTTTTAACCTGATCAGTCCAAAATGATATTAAAAACATATTCCCTTATCCTTACATGTAACTAGAAAATAATAAAATACTTTTATTAAAAAAATACCATATTCCTTTTTTTGACATCAACAATTTCCAGACCTTTCAAAGCATCTTTATGGATGATAATGGCTTATCCTTGATAGCTGCTAGTTTACAATTTTTAAAATTTTATTTTATTTTTATTTTTTGGTGGGGCAATGAGGGTTAAGTGACTTGCCCAGGGTCACACAGCTAGAAAGTGTCAAGGGTTTGAGGCCGGATTTGAACTCAAGTCCTCCTGAATCCAGGGCCGGTGCTTTATCCACTGTGCCATCTAGCTGCCCCCTAGTTTACAATTTTTTAAAAGTCTTACTTTTTGGTTGGTGAATACGACCTAAATCCCAATTTTGTACTCTGCATTCAGTTGTAGTTCCCAAAAGACTTCTTTTCTTGAAAAGGAAATTTTGGTCACTCAACATGTGGGTATAAATAATATTTGGTATTAATATTGTTTCATTGTTTTGGGTATTTTTAAGCATATTATAGTTTTGCTGTTTACCTCTCTAGACAGTATGATTTTTTTCTTTATCTGATTCTATTGCAACTCATGTTTTTTTTTAATCACTTAATGCAAAGTAAATTTTTTTTCAGGCACTCATTTTTATTTTGTATGTATCTTTGTTTTTATGATGTTTCTTGTATGCAGAAAGTGGTTGAATCTGATTGCATAATCTTGATATTAAAAATAATTGACACAAATCAATAAGATTGAGGGAGGCTTCCTAATAGATAAATGATCAAATGTCAATGTCAATAAATGGTTCTCAAAAACTGGAAACTATCAAGAACCATCTAAAAGTGCTAAAAATTTCTAATACAGAAATTAAAATTAAAGTAACTGAGATATTACTTCACATCCATTATATTGGCAAAGATGCTAGATAATTGAAAAATTCTGTGTTTGGAGGGATATGGGACAGACACAACTTCATGTTGGCAGAACAAAGAATTGGTTCAACCATTTTAGAAAACAAAATGGAGTGAAGCAAGAAAGCTTCACAGATGTTCATACCTTTTGATTTGGTAGTCTCACTATTTCTAAATACCCTAGGGAGGTTGTAGACAACCAGAAAAGAAGTATTAGTATGAAAATATTTATAATAGCACTGTTTTAACATCAATCCATTGGAAACAAGCAGTGCTCAATGATTAGGAAATAAGTAAACAAATTGTGTTATATGAATATATTAGAATATTGCTGCAACATAATAATGAATGTGAAGAACTCAAAGAAATATGGAAAGACTTGTATGAACACTGAATGAACAAGAAGAACCAAAGAACAATGTGTACAATTACTACAACTATGATCATGAAGACAGAGCTAAATGGCAACAAAAGTCAATAAACAATATTGTCATTGTTAGTATCCAATGATAAAGCACATACTCATTTCCTTTTAACAAATGGAGAACTCCTCTTGAAATATAGTGGTACATTTAGTATCAATTACATTCACTCATTTGTGTTTTACTTGATGGTTTTTGATGGTTGTGAGTTGGGGGATTCAAATGTGAATATACTGGAGGTTTAAGATATGTCAAATTAAATTTAGCTCTATATTTTTAAAAGATCATAAATGAGTGGATTTTGATCCATCTAACACTTGAAATCAAACTCTAGACATATCGTCATAGGACTTACCAGTGACATTACTCTTCAACATCAAGAACACCAATTTGGAGTTAGGATATAGTCTTCTATTATCAAATGCAATAGGCTTTTGATGTCTATCACTCAGAATCATAGAATCACAAAATCTGAGAATTGGAATGGAACTAGTCCACACACGAAAGGGACGCCCACCATGATATATCAGACAAATAAGCCACTGCTTGAAGACCTCTAGGGACAGAAAACTTACCACCCATCTGCCCATTCCACTTTTAGGCAGCTCTAATAGAAAGTTTTTCCTGACATCAAGTCTAAGTTGGCATGTTTGCAACTTTCATGCATTTCTCCAGGTTCTGCCCTCAGGAGTCAAACAGAACAAGTCTAATCCCTCCCCAACTTGACAGTCATTTAAATACTTGAAGACAGCTATGATGTCCAATTATGCTTCCCTGGTATAAAATTGATTCCAAACCTGCTGGGCTGGCATCTATGTATAGCACAAAGTGTTCACGCAGCTCTCCAAAGCTCATACTGGTGCACATGTGATGCAATCAGCTTTAAGGGCCTGTGCACATTTCTTGGCCTAATAATCTTCAGACTGGAGTAGAGTTTAGGTCAAATGCTTCTTTTTTGCCCTTGTCTTTTTGATCCTTCACAATCATAAACCCAATGACCCTCTTGAACATATCTCTGACCTAGCAAAGGTCTTGGGGGAGGGGTGGGGAAAGCAGACTCAGCAGATGACAGCTTCCTAAGAGAACCCTGGATTACTTCAGTCCCTTCCTTCCTCAGGATTCAGGGAAAAGAAGGAAAAGAAGAGAGCATATGCCTAGATACTATTCCAGGTTAGATGAAGCTACATAAAGTATAACTTGATCAACAAGCTGCCTCAAAAGTGGTTCCAAAACCTTCAGGTACTCCCTCTTGACTCTAGGATAAAATACAAATTACTTGGCCTGGCATTGAAAGCTCTCCATTTGACTCCAGCCTGCACAAGACGGTTCCTGGCATATAATAAGAGCTTCATAAACATGTGATGGATTGATTGATTCCAGGCTGAACTCACTGTACTTTAATCTGACTCTGAATGCCAGAGCTGTAACTATGCACTTTGTCTCCTGGGAAAACTCATCCCAGGATGGGGATAGAATGATAATACAGTGAAGTGGATTCAAAATTGGCTGAAGGATCAGATCCAAGGAGTATTCATTGTTCTTAGAAGAAAGTCTTTAGCCAAATGCCCCAGAGATCTATTCTGTTTTAACCAAACCATTAATAAATACGCTATGACTAACATTCTTTTCAGATGTGCGGATGACACGAAGCTAGAAAGGATAGCTAATATGTTGAATACCAAAAGTTTTAAATAGGCTAGAACATGATACTAAATGAAGGAGTAAGATGACAAGGGGAATAAACATGGTTTATTCATAGCTGGTTTCAGAAAATAAACTTAAAAATTAAAGCAGAGAGGAAGTCATCCTAAGAGCTGAGAACTGTTATGCCCAATACATTCTTGGATAAGAAAAACGATAATGCTTTAAGAAAAGAGAGTTTAATTTCCTAAGGCTTGTACTGCATATATATATGTATGTATATGTGTATATGTGTTTATGTATGCATATGTGTATGTGTATATACATATACATACATACACACATATCTATCTATCTACACACACATTCCATTCTTAATGGCAAAGAAAGGCTTGAGTCAAAGGTTAAGATTGTTTTTGAAACCTTGGTTGTGTACTTCTATGTTGTGCTCCCCCTTCAAACCCATAAACTTGTGGTTATAACAGCAACGAATGTGTGCCTGTTTTGCCTCATCTACTTCCCCTAGTCACATATCTATGGCTATGTCTTGAAAAGCTTTGTGAAGCAAGTCTATAGTTCTGTGCAGATTTCTGATAGCAGATAATACTAAATCTTAGAAAAGATTTCAGATCCCTGAAATTCTTTGGATTGAGCTAGGTGAAGAGTTCTACATTGTTAGGATGCTTGGATGAAATATGATGTACTTAACAGAAACTCTATAGAACTAGGACTTTGTTGACAGCTGTAGAGCAGCAGCTTCTAGCTGAGCCAATACTCTTACAAGTCTTTTCTTGTGCCCTTCCAATATCTTTACAAATGCTGAAAGATTATCTGGGAAAACTAACATCTCTAAATAGCTCCTGTCACCCATGACTTTTTCCCATAACCACTGAAGAGGGACAATGTGCCCTGGAAATGCACTGAGGTGGGTGCTCAAATTGGTAGAATTCCACTGAACTGATATAAGCTGATTCTATTCCTCCTCTTCCCTTCCTAGTTATTCCACTAAGCTTTAGCATCCAGACCCAAGGCTGCACTATCTTGACTAGTGAGTACAAACTTAATTAGCCAATGATTTCTAGCTAGCAACAGATTATGCTCCACATCTCATCTATCCAGACTGCTCTGCCCCTGAGCTGGCCCTATCTACACCCTCTGACCCCATCCTGGTTTGCATATTTTACTCTAGGAACAGTAATCAAATATGACTAAATGCTTCTTGGAATGGCAATGACAATCAACTGCCAATGACTTCATTCATAATCTCTGTGATTCTACAGACCAAAATGCTTTTTCCTGACCACCTTTTATGTGTTGTCTCCTTCCCTCTCCTACATTAGAATATAAACCTTCACCTCTATATTTGTGTCCCTTATTACCTAGCATTATGCTTATCAACCTAGTACTGGGTGCTTAATTTTGTATTCATTCATTTCATTCATTCAGTTTCCTTATCTTTTACCATGGAGACCAAATATTACTCACCATATAAGTTCAACACTGAAAATTACTGACTGCCCAGAAGGCAGTATGGGGCTTCTGGGAGTCATAGCATAGTGTACTTACCCACCTTATCTCTCTTATTCAAAATCTGATAGTTCACAGACCTAATCTTCCAAGTCTTATTCTGTACCACCATGATGGAGGAGCCATGCTGACTAACAGACTTCTTGGTATTGCCATTGACTTCAGCTGGTTCCTGAGCTCCTCCATCTCAGAGAGCCATTTTCCCAGATTGCTTCCAAAAAGGCGAAGTCACTGGGATCAAGTATATGAACTTCTTCTAGGTCATATTCAACATTTAAATAAGGCAGTGAGACAGCCATGACCTTTCACCTGTTTCTTCCTCATATCATCCTTCTATTCTTTCAGTGCTGGAGGGTCTCCAACAAGAAACTTCTCTTTTTACCCTTGAGTTAGAGGGTCCAGTGATTCTTTGTGTTTCCTGACAACGATGTCCTCTATCTAACTCTACAATATCACACAAGAAGCCTGTATTGTCAGAAAATGAACATTTTGTTATAGTTTATAGAAGCAGGGTTTGGGAGGAAGCCCAATCCTTTCTCTGATACTTACTAGCTATGTGATCATGGGTAAGTCATTTAAACTTCTCAGTTTCAGTTTCCCCTTTTTTTGGTTGTTGTCCTTTGTTCTCAAAGAGGACCAAAATGGCATCACTATGCTAGAGTCAAGTTACAGTATGTCCAACTGTGGCTGATCAGGCCAATACAAGCTTGGAATGCTCTTACCACAAGCTGGGTACATATGAACATTTGGGGTGGATTCTCTAAATTTGTGTATCTAACATTTCTTTTGAGCTACTGCAATTCTGCTTTGCCCATACACTTCTGATGCGGGCAAGCCATGCCAGGTGGTCCAGTGCTACTGTCTTCCATGTTATGTAATCAATTCCAAAGTTCTTTAGATATATCTTGAGAATGTCCTTGTATCACTTCTTCTGACCTCCATGTGAGTACTTGTTGTGTGAGTTCTCCATAAAATAGTTTTGTAGACAAGTGTACACTTGGCATTAAAATAATGTGGCCAGCCCATTGGAGTTGCACTCTCTGCAGTAGAATTTGAATGTGTGGCAGTTTAATTCAAGAAAGGATCTTAGTGTCTGGTACTTTATCATGCCAGGTGATCATCAGAATCTAAAGGGGGATGATAATGCCTATAGTATTTACCATATAAGGTTGTTATGATGCTCCAGTGGGATTACACATGTGAGGAGCTTTGCAAGATTTCAAGTCATATAAACATTGCTTATTACTGATCCATGATTTACTGCCTGCAGTACCATGTCAATACACTGAAGATGAATTTGGTTCCAGTCAATGCTGAAAATCCAAAGATGTTTACTGTTTCTGGGGCTATGGTGCCCATCTTCTTGTTGATACCTATGACTTCCCTTGGGAACTCCAGACTCACTATGAAATAATCCAAATAGGGGGAGTCTTTACTCAGCCCACAAAGGCTTAAGCCTTACTTGGCTTATACTGTAAGTTGATGTTATTCAGTCATTTTTCAGTTGTGTCATGAAGACCCATTTGGGGTTTTCTTGGCAAATATACTGGAGTGGTTTGCTATTTCCTTCTCCAGCTTATTTTACAGTTGAGGAAACTGAGGCAAACAGGGTTAAGTGATTTGCCCAGGGCCACACAACCAGTATATGTCTGAGGCCAGATTTGAACTCATGAAGATGAGTCTTCCTGACTCTAGGCCTGATGCTTTATCCCCTGTGCCACCTAGCTCCCCTTATATACTGTAAATGTCCTTCATGAAATGCCTAGAGTATAATCAGTACCTGTCTTCTACTACCCAACATGGTAGGACACTTCTTAATCTTTACCATCACAACATTCTGTTGAAGTGTAGAGTGCTGGGGTCTGCAAAGAGTCCTGTAAATCCTGGTGAAAAGGATAGTTGGGGTGGAGTAAATTCTCTAGGGCCTGATGTAGTCGTTAACCCCAGCCCCATTTATCTTTTCCTATGTTGGTCTGGTGGAAATTTAGCTTCTGCGAACTAATTCTGACTTACTCTCAAGTGCATCTAGCATTCCTGTGCCCATGTAGCGAATGATATTATTTTAGCAAAATACTGATGGGTCTAGTCTGTCAGGGTCTGTTGATAGTGGTCTTGGCTTCTGAATCCAAACAATATTTACAACAATAACAATAAGCATTTATTAAGCCCTTACTGTGTGCTAGGTACTATGCTAGAGATACAAATAAAGGTGAAAATATGGTTCCTGTCCTCAAGGAACTCAACATTCTAATCAGGAAGACCACATGTAAGCAACTATGTACCTACAAGATATATGCAGTATAAATGGGAGGTTATCTCAGAGGAGAGGAATGGGAGGAGAGGGAATCAGGGAGAAAAGGAAGGTGAGATTCAAGCTGAATCTTGAAGGAAACCAGGGAAGTTTCTTATCACTCCAGCAGATATGATGGTGGTTCAGCAAACAGAAATCTGCCTTGAGCTTCAGCAGCAAAGACACTATTTTGGCCTCAAGAGACAACAATTGAGGGGATTGCCTGAAGTATTATAGGACCTTTACATGTTCTCTATGTCCACATACTCCTTCCTGTACCTCCTTGTCTTAGTGTTTGTTTTTAAATAAAGAGATTTATTAGGAAAGAGGAATACATGGCTAGGGAACAGAATCACTGTGGAGACCACCTCCTCCTCCCTCCTCTGGCAATAAGTGGAAGACCTGGTCTTTTTGTATGTTTACAAAACAAAGAAAGGGGAGGGAATTACAACTGGGAGGGAAACACCAAACTTCTGGGAAAGGCCAAACAAATGCTGGGGCAGGGGGGCAGATTTTTAATAATGGGGCATCAGTGAGATACACAGGACCCATCCACATCTTCCAGATCATCTCGCAGACCTTGGCATGGTTTATCAGGTACCAGGCTTGTGCTCTGCCACACCTTACTCCTGAGGTGGGAGGCAGAGCTGTTTTTCCCTTGGGAAAATTTAAGGATTCGTTGGGGGTTGGAATCTTTGGTTTCTTGGGGTCCCCATACATTCCCTCCTCTCTTATTTCTGGGGAGAAAGGGGTGAAGGTCTGTCTTCTGTAGCTTCTTCAAGGCTGAAAAATGGGGCATAGAGATGTCCCTGTTGATTAAAGAGAGAGGTTTCAGGGGAGCGGTCCAAGGGTCACAAGGCAAATCTCTGTGGCTTCAGCGAAAGCTTTAATCCTAGTAGGGACTAGAGAAGGGACAGTATTACAAATACAAGGTCCACAGAGAAGGTTATCCTACTGTCAGATTAGTTGCCTCATGTTCTAGGTAGCTCAAAGGAGTGGCAAGCACCAAAGTTTTACCAATCTACCACAAGAAATTTTCTCAGGACCCCCTTTTTGCCCTATGCCTTTCCTCAGGAGGGAGAGGGCTCAGAGGGTTCTGATATAGGGATATGCAAGGATCTATAAAACCCAAAGTACACTGATCATAATTGATGTAGGGGCTGAGGCAAGAAGTGGTTGGAACCATGGACATAAAAGCTTCCTCAGGAAACATCCTGGTGCAAAGAATGGTGTCTCTGCCCAAGATGCCAGGGCTCTCATATAGTGACTACAAATAAACCTATATCCTAGAGAAGCAGATGGATTGGTTGACAATTGAGTCACATTATTCCTCCCCCCCCCCCAATCAGAAGAATTGTCCCAGGAGACAAGCATACCAGGTCTGAGGCCGGCCTGAGATAGGGTGTTTTCTTGAAACTACAGGAATTAGATATGGCCTGGAGGCATTAAGGCCATGAACTAGGGGCCAGAGTTCTCTTCACTCTGTGGATGCCTCTTACATACCCAGCAGTCCAAAGGGCCTGTCTTAGTTACTGCTTCTCCTAATTGAATCAGGGCATTATCATTCTAGGTAGCAGAGAGTGCATAATTCAAAAAGTATGGGAGAGCCCAGAGGATGGTGAGAGGAGTGGCCATAGGTGTGATGGTTCAGTCCCCGAGGCAGCAGGCAGTGTAGCAACAGTAGGAATAAGAAGGCTCAAAAGGAAAAATAAGGAAGGTACAAAGAAGAGAGAAGGAAGACATTTCAGGGTGTCTGTCTGCGGAAAAGAAACTTGAGATCCTTCACCGGTTCACAGGAATATATGTCCTTCTTTTTCCCACTGTTTGATTCTGAGGGGACAAAGAGTTTAATGGGAGAAATGGGGGTCCATGTATTCTGCCCCTTAAGCTTTACAGCTGTGGCTGTTGATAGGATGACTTGATGGGGACCCTCCCATCAAGGCACTAATTGGTTCTATCCCTCTGCTTCCCTAGTTTTCAGAAACCCTGGCTAGGTTGGGTGTTGAGGTTCCTGCCAATCCTCCTTGTAAAGGAAGGGGGGCAGCTAGGTGGTGCAGTGGATAGAGCACTGGCCCTGGATTCAGGAGGACCTGAGTTCAAATCCAGCCTCAGACACTTAACACTAACTAGCTGTGTGACCCTGGGCAAGTCACTTAACCCTGATTGCCTCACCAAAAACAAACAAACAAACAAACAAAAAAGGTTTAGGAAGGGTTTGATTGGCATAATCTCTGAGGGCTTGGTGAATGGGCCCAAATTGTTTAGAAAACTGAGTAAGGGAATGTGTTTCTGGATCTAGGAGAAGTTCAAAGGCACTTAGTCCCAGATTAGCTCCAGGAGCCATTCTAATTTGGGTAAGTGCAATGGGGAGTGCAAGGACCCAACCCATCTTTGTTTTCCTCAAGGAGTTTGGTAAAGGTCGATTGTCTGAGTAATATGAGAGATGAAGGCAGGCCCATTATCGCTCTGGAGTGATTTGGGAAGGCCAAACCTAGGAATTATTTTGTTGAGAATGGCTTTTGTTATATCCTGTGCTTTTTCTGTTCTGCTGGGAAAGGCTTCTACCCATCCAGTAAAGGTAAAGGACCCTATACCTTTTGCAAGGTGGTAGGTGAGTAAAATCTATCTGCGAATCTTCCCCGGTAGTTACTCTCATCTTTAGATTGTTTGAGGGCCCAGTGGTATTAGTTGGGGTGCAGAGGGCACAGGAATTGCAGACATCCTGGATGGTCTTAGAGATGCCCTTGCCCATAAAGAGAGACTTTACTGAAGTGGTTAGAGTTTCCTTTCCCAGGTGAGTGGAATTGTGGAGGCCCATTGCAAATTTCCACATCATATTCCCTGGAAGAAGCTGCAAACCAGAAGGAGAGTGCCACCGTCTTCTATCCTTGGGAACAAAACCTTGAATTTTAGCCTGTTTGGTCTCCTTGTTGGTATAAGAAGGGGAAATATCTTGGGGCACAGTAGGGTGCAAGGGGGCCAGGGCTAGGAAAGGCAGGTGAATGGACCTGGCAGCAGATTTAGCAGCAAGGTCTGCCCTATGATTCCCTTGTGCAGTGGAGGAGTTGATAGCTTGGTGCCCCCGGTAGAGCATAACAGAGACCTGACTGGGCAGATTTATAGCCTCAAGAAGGTCCAGAATCTCCTTTCCATACTTCACAGGAGAATTCTTCACAGGAGAGGTCAATAGTCCTCTTTCTTTCCAAATGGAAAACATGAAAAGCATAACTATCTTTAACCTAAATAAATCCTCCTAGTTACCATCCCCCCTCTCATCAAAATGTGTTTGCAATGGGGAAGAATTTCAGTTTCTTCTAAACTAAAAAGGAAGATACCCAATTAATTTAACCTTATAGCAGGCAGATGGAAAACCTGAGAATTAATGTATATATGTGTTTGGCACATCGGATGACCACACATTTAGACTGAAAACAGTAAGATCTTACATACTTGCATTGTGCTCATATCTTCTACTGACTACTTTGCTCTGATTATGGAAATCTGATATAAAAGAAAAAGCAGGGACATAATTATAACAGTCAGAATAAAGCATCCGTAGCTCTGTTTGATTTCAGGTAAGAGTCACAAGCAACAACCAGTCATGCAGTAATAATTCTACCTCATAGCCAGACTTTAGGAATAGCCAGGTAGGAAACATTTCCTGTTCAGCCATAGCACAATGGGGAAACTGAGCCAGAAGGATCCTACCTTAGGTGAGACCAAGGTCGTCCTGGCTTTTCCCCAGTTACAGCACATTCCCTCTGAGTAACGTGTGGTATTCTCTCAAGTAGTGAATTACTGACTTAATGATCCTTCAGACAGCTATACCTGAATTCAAAATTCAAAACAATATCAATTTCAGTCCCAAAATATTTTATCTTATATAACAAATTTCTACTCTCATGACGTTGCAATGAGGAAAAAAGTTTACCAGGAGACACACACACATATAAGAGGTTTTACATAACATCTTGGGTTTTTTCCTTTTCTTCTTCTTGAGTTTAAACTTATCCTAGTATAAAGATCATTAGGAATTACTTCTATATAATAAGCAAACAAATTCTCAGCAAGATCATTCTTTGTCTAGGAATTCCACAATCCATACAAGCTCTTTCCTGGCAAATTTACAAAATTAAGGGGAGTCTACAAAGTTTCTTTTTCTATGCCTTTTCCCATACAGTTACTTTTCCCTTGTTTCCAAAATCTTCCATTACTTTCCTTTTTCTGTCTTAGAGAGAAAACAAAACAATTAACATAGTCTATAACAAAAATGGGTAGGAGTCTCATATAATTTACAGTTATTTCTAATTTTAACACACACACGTTCCAATTTAAAAGTTACTTTAAAATTGACCTGTACTTTACTTTAGTTTGCCAGACCTTGTAAATATCCAACTAGATGTTCCAATAAAACTCAATTATTTTTTTTCCTTGACTCACGGACCTTTTAATTGCAGGCAGTCACTTAAAGTGACAGTACGCTCCTCTTTTTTTTCCCCTCAAAATTTTACCATCGAATTCTCTATTCACACTGTCAATGCAAACGGAATTCAACTTTCTTTCTACTTGTTTTTTTCAATCACATAAAATTCTCTGGACTTATTCTCTCTCTCACCCCCCCCCCCCCAAATACTGCTGTAGTCAGCATCATGGAGGGAAGGAAGGACTGAAGGAGGGGGAAAAAAGACTCTCTTTTTCCTCTTTTAAAAAGTATCTATGGTCACTTAACCCCCACTGCCCTGCCCAAAAAAAAAAAAAAGTATCTATGGAACTCCAAATAGTTTAGTTAACAGTATAAATTAGTACTTCAGAACACATAGTCAGCAGACCAACAGCTTTCTAACTCATTCATTCCCCCTTTTAACAGCATAGTACCTGAAAACAACATTAGGAATTTAAAAAAACTTGAAACAAAACCAATTAATTGCCAATCAGGTGTTCTTAGTTTAGTTGTATATGCTTTTGCTCTGTACTTTACACAGAACAAGTTGGGGTTTAAATTGTGCAGACTTTCCCCCCTTTTATAGCAGCTCTCACAAGCAGAGGCACTTAAGGCTTAATGCTGACTGGGAGTGGCATGTTTCACAGGAGTTAAATAATTCTCAATCTTAATAGCACAAAGAGATATTTAAGATTTTATATAATAACTCACCCTTCTAGTTATCTTGCAGCTCAACCTTGTAGGATTTGAGGGGTTAATTTACAGATTAAGAAAGCCTTCAACAACATTAATTACTTAAAAAAATCCCCAGCTTTTACAATGTTCATCTAAGGCTATGACTGCCTAGCAGAGAATTTACATTCCAATGCCAAATTCAAACTCTGAGTAGTTCACAATGTAAAGACATACTGCAGTCAGAATCTGCCCTCCCCCCACCTTCCCAGCCTGGCCACAGCTTGGGAAGGCAAAGGGGTTTAGAATCAGCTTTATGAGTTACAACCAAAAATTTCTGTAGATCGTACACACAATTACAACATTTGACAGACACATAACTATACATATAACACACAAAAAAGTCAACAACTATGAGATAGTGAAGGTTAGCCCACTACGGGTGTGATATGGGCTGATCAGGAGGTCTGTCTACTTTAATTCTCCTCCTGCCAATAACTTACAATAGAAAACCATTATTTCTTTTCACCTAACCCAATTTTTTCCAGTTTTTAAGAAGACACCCAAGGTGCGGGGGTTCACATGGAATGTTCTCTCCTTGTCTCTTACTTATCCTGGTGGGTTGGGCTAGACTGCATCAAGAGATGACTGCACTTGCTTCCAAGTGGGTGCCGACAAAAACCTGAGGAACATTTCTCAAGTCAGAACAACTCCCGACTCTAGAGAAACAAAGATCCAGAAGCAGACTGGCAAGTCCAACCTCAGATCATGGAGCTCAGAACTGAGTCTCTTGACAGAGGTGAGAACACTGTGCACGCCCCACCCAGGGGGATCCAAGAGCCAAATGAGCAACTTGCCTTTTTTATCTGTCTGGACTTTTCCCAGGTTTTGGCACCATAATGTTGAGGGGACTTGTGATGGGGACTGGGGGTTGGGGGTGGGTTACTTCACCCAAAGAATTAGAGGCTCGTCACAAATCTTGGAAAATAAAAAGATATTAATTAGGAGAGAGAAATATATGGCAAGGGGACAGAATCACTATGGAGACTGTCCTGCCCTGTATCTCCTTGTTGAACTCAATCAGTTCTGAGCAGCTGTGGAGCTAGGGTGGGAGGTTTCCAGAACATATACTGCTGCAGGTACATTATTGCATGACATCATGTACAGAAGCCCTCAACACTGGAGTCAGGCTAATAGAGTTCCATGTACTTCATGAGCACTCCACCTCTAACAGCACCTTCTTTAACTTTAGCCTAAACTCAGAGGCTTTCTCTTGCTCCAGTTGGGAAGTAGATGGGAATTTTATTTAGTTATCTTCAGGCCTTAGACTAAATTGGCTATTCACCATCCTGAATCATTCATGTATTGTAACCTTAGAGTATCACATCTTCACTGTGTGCATAATAGCAAAAATAAGACTCTGGAGGCTTTGGTATTAGTCTTCAATTCTTTGAATAAGTTTGTTGCCATGTCTGTGGTATGTTGAAGTCACATTTTTTTTTTTTGAGGCACTTGGGGTTAAGTGACTTGCCCAGGGTCACACAGCTAGTAAGTGTTAAGTGTCCGAGGTCAGATTTGAACTCAGGTCCTTCTGAATCCAGGGCCGGTGCTCTATCCACTGCACCACCTAGCTGCCCCTCAAGACACATATTAAAGGCTTCCTCTTTAGGCAATTGGTCATGGTCCCCCACGGACAGCTTTCATTTTCCACAGTACTTTGCTACATCACCCATGATTATACTGCCTATATCAGGGGTTGGTAAAATATTGCCCCTGGCTTATTTGTGTATAGCTGGTAAATGAAGAATGATTTTTTACATTTTAAAATGCAATAAAACTGGGGAAGCTAGGTGGTGCAGTGGATAGAGCACTGGCCCTGGAGTCAGGAGTACCTGAGTTCAAATCTGGCCTCAGACACTTAACACTTGCTAGCCTGGGCAAGTCACTTAACCCCAATTGCCTAACTTTAAAAAATTAATTAATTTTTAAAAATGCAATAAAACTTTATTTTATTTATATTAAACAATATAAGCATCCTTAGCTCCCCAGTCTGTATTACAATGTAAGCTAATACTTGTATAGCAATAATTTTGGACTGATCAACCCTCAGCCTACTCCTTCACTCTATCATACTGACTGGGGGCAGCTAGGTGGTACAGTGGCTAGAACACTGGCCCTGAAGTCAGGAGGACTTGAGTTCAAATCTCACCTCAGACACTTAATAGCTATGTGACCCTGGGCAAGTCACTTAACCCCAATTGCCTTAAAAAATCTGGGGCCATCTCCAGTTGTCTTGCCCCTGGACCCAGATGGCTCTGGAAGAGAGAATAAGGTTGGTGACCTTGCACAGCTCTCTCTCACTTAAATCCAATTCAGTGCAAGTCATAACATCACTTTGAGGTCATGGTCCTTTTCGAGAACAAAGGACAAACAATAATGTTCTGATTCTCATCATCCAAATTCTAAAGTAATCTAGGGGATATGTGGATACTTCCTTATTCTTACTAAAACTGGCACCTTTGTTCCATTAATCAATCAATTAGCTTTAAGTTTCCCCCAAGTTTATTAAGTATTACTTATTTAATAAACTGGAGAAATCTTTTTTCCCCAGTAAGCAGTTGCTTATCTCCTTATGAATATCAAAACCTCTCATCTCCCAGGTTTAAATAAATACCAAAGTTACTGTCTACAATTTATTAACAATGTAACCAACAAAAACACAGAGGCACAAATATATTATTGATGTTTTAGTTCTGAGAAAGATCACAGTCAGTCACCTCCAACCATCATTCTTTCTTGTGACCTCTCATTTCTGGAATACAGTCGTGCACAATTCATCTCTTAATATTACAGTCAGGGATGCCCAGTCTTTTCTCATTTACTTGCACTTAAGGGTTAAATTCAGCTTTCTTGAGGATTAAGTTCTTTCTCTCCATCCTCTACTAGTCTCTTTCTAGCCATAATAGGTATCTCTCCTAAATGACAGTTAAAATTGCTGCAATAAAGAATAAAACCGTAAAAGCAAAAACAAATCAATGGCAAGATGGTTTTTTTCATTAAAGCCACTCATGAACTATGCCCAAAGGGCTATAAAACTGTACATTCCTTTTGATCCAGCAATACTACTGCTAGGTCTGTATCCCACAAAAGATAAAAAAAAAAGGTGTGGGGAGTACCTATTTGTACAAAAATATTTATAGCAGTTCTTTTTGTGGTGGCTATGAATTGGAAATTGAGGGGATGCCCATCAATTGGGGAATAACTAAAAAAGTTGTGGTATGTGATTATGATGGCATATTCTTGTGCTATAAGAAATGACAAACAAGATGATTTCAGAAAAACCGGAAAAAACTTACATGAACTGATATATAGTGAAGTGAGAATAATCAGGAGAACATTGTGCACAGTGACAGCAAAATTGTTTGATGAAGAACTGAGAATGACTTAGTTATTGGCACCAAAATGATCCAAGACAATCCCAAAGGACTCATGATGGAAAGTGCTATTCTCCTCCAGAGAAAGAACTGATGTTGTCTGAATACAGACTGAAGCATATTTTCTTTCTTTTTTTTTGTTTCTTTGTTTTTCCTTCCTTCCTTCCCTTCTCCCTTCCTTCCTTTCTCTTTCTAGTCTTGTACAAAATGACTAATGTGGAAATGATTTACATGATTGCACATGTATAACCTATATCTGCTTGCTGCCTCAGGGAGGGGAGAGGTAAGGGAGGGAAGGAGAGAATTTGGAGAATTGTTTTTACATGTAATTGGGGAAAAATAATATGTTATTTAAAAAAAAAAGACATTCACGACTCCCCAGTTTCCCCAAAGGCTCCTCAAGGAATGCTTTTTATGATGTTTCTTAACAAGATACAATAAGGGTTAAAACAGTTTTCCCAGCAAAGATATTTTCTCCATCACCTCTCTCTCTGTCTCTCTCTGTCTTTCTGTCTCTCTCCTCTCCTCTCCTCTCCTCTCCTCTCCTCTCCTCTCCTCTCCTCTCCTCTCCTCTCCTCTCCTCTCCTCTCCTCTCCTCTCCTCTCCTCTCCTCTCCTCTCCTCTCCTCTCCTCTCCTCTCCTCTCCTCTCCTCTCCTCTCCTCTCCTCACAGTTTCTCTCAATCTTTTACCATTAACACTCTCTCCCAAGTGACAGACAGCCAATCCCTCAAAATCTATAACCTCTTAAAGATACAGTAACAGAACTAAAATCCTATGAAAACAAATGTTGAAAACTACCCTTATATATAACTGGAAAATAATAAAATACTTTTATGTATTAAAAAGAGAAAGAAAACACCTGGGTTTGATTTCCATCTCCAACACTTTTTAATTGCATTATCATGGGCAAAGAACTACATCTCTCTGAACCTACTTCTTAATCTATGAAACTGTAATAATACTTGTAATAGCCAATTCAAGGTTGTTGTGGGGGATCAACTGAGATAGTATAAATAAAGTACTTTAAACACTTTTTTTTTTTTTGGTGAGGCAATTAGGGTTAAGTGACTTGCCCAGGGTCACACAGCTAGTAAGTGTTAAGTGTCTGAGGCTGGATTTGAACTCAGGTCCTCCTGAATCCAGGGCCAGTGCTCTATCCACTGCACCACCTAGCTGCCCCCACTTTAAACACTTTTAAAAAAGATACAGTAACAGAATCTATACTTTCTGTTTAAGATGTTATTAGAGTGATTGTTACTCTTTTGCTGGTGAATAATTGTAAAAGATGAAAGTGCTAGCACTGGGTCACTGGCTACTGAGGAGGGTGTTGTTAGTAGACATTTTATATTGTACTCAGTATGTTCTGCTAAAACCACAAGTCTTGGTCACCAACTGGAAGTTTAGAAACTCATTTCCAATTTCTCTCCTCATCAATGATATTTTTATGGAGCATCTGAGAATTTCAGCATTTCAGTCATTTCACAAAATACAGCAATGGCATTGTCTTTCTTCTTGAATGTCTCTCTACTCCCATCCCAGCCCTTGCAGAGTCCACAGCAAGGTCTAAAATCCCTTCTAGATGCTCATCACTACAGCCTGTGGCTGCATTCCAGGTCAATAGTCCTTGATGTTGACATAGTCATATTACTGAGAACAAATTCTCCAATCCCTGAATAGCCATGCCTCTTCACCCAGCATACAATGCCACTTCAACATAAGCAAGAATGCAATTCATTTCAGCCCAGTTATGAGTCAAACTCAGCAAAATGCTGCTAAAATTCACAGTTTTTAAACATCACTGTAGCCTAAGCCCCAAATGTCAATGCAGCCTACATAAACAAGCAAAATATCTTCAATGGATTCCTGCAATGTTCAAGCTGGTCACCTTAACATGAGCCAATATCCAATGAATATCTTTAAATAATCCCTATGAAGCTCACGTGAACCTCTTCAATATCACTTAAGGGTTACTCAGTATTATTTCTTCATGGACTTGTGTTCATGCTTTGGGTGAAGTGGTATTTTTTGCTAAGTTTAGCCTACTTGGCTCAAGCATTGACACCAGAGTTATACCTGGAAATTCTAAAATCAACCTAAATCTAGATATTTGGTTATTACTGAATTCATAGAAACCTAAGCAGATAATAATGATAATTCACATTTACATTGTACTTGAAGATTTGCAAAATGCTTTACTTACAGTCACTTTAGGAGATAGGTAGCACAAATATTATTTTTCCCATTTTACAGTTGAAGGAACTGAGACTAGTAAACATCTGAAGTGGAATACAATACAGGTCTCCCAATTCATAGTTCAACTATCTATCCTATGTACCATGTAGCATACTTTGACATAATGGAATCAGCAAAAGCATTTAATTAGAGTTTAAGAGGAAATTAAAAAAAAAAAAGAAGACACATTCAGCAACCCTTCTTTCTCTTAAATGAATGTATTCTCGTAAACTAGTCAGCATCCTGCCCAGAAATCAATTGGTTTCTGCTCCAGTTCACTTCCTCACCTTTATCAGGTTAAGATTCCCCAGATCAGGAGTCTAATCCTTTCCCCCATATTTATCCCCCATGCCTTCATTTGTTCAGCCATTCCCCAAATGTTGACCATGCCCATAATCTCCAGTTTTTTTGCCACTCCAAAATGAAGTGTTATAAATATTTTTGTACCTAAGGGTTCTTTTCCCTTCTCTTTGCTCTTTTTGGACAAATTTCTTAAGAAGAAAAGCTCTGGTGTTTACTTGCTGTTGATATGATGTATTCTGTCTTCTTAGGAAGAGTGATGTAGAAAGTGTTATCAGAAGCTGAAGTCAGCTATTTGGTCTATGTCAGGGTCAGAGCCAGGTATAGGCAAGGTAGGCTGCTGCCTATGGCACAACATGAAGTATGAAACTAGAGGGACATTTCTATAATCATCATCATCTTTTATTTTAGAAATGCCCACAGTGCCAAAACATTTCTTATCAATATTTAACTTGTGATAATAATAACTCATATTTTAATTGTACTTTAAAGGTTTACACAGTGCTTTCTTCACTACACCCCTGTGAGGTAGTTAAGCTTAGAAAGGTATAGCCAGCCTAGGGTCATAGAGCTTGGTAAGCATCAAAGTTGGAATATGAATCCAAGTCTTCTGATTGCAAGTTAGCACCCTCTCTGCAGGTAGATCAAATGTGTCATAAGGAAGGCTCAAATGCTCAGTTCATAACATCAAAGGGATGTTTAGTGTTGAGACTTGATTTAGGGTAAAGGCTAAACACAGAGCTGTTTTTCTAGCTTTGGTGGTGATCATAATGCTCACTTTTAGCTCTCATCATGCTGTCATCATCGGCTCAGCTTGGACCTCTCCCATAATATCTTGCACTACCGCTACCAGAACGTCCAACAGTGGGAGTGCTGCCCTGGGTTGCTCCCCAACCCTCACCAACTCCTGCTTGCCCCTGACTTTGTCCATAGTTTCCTGATCCTGGACACACAGGACACAGTATGGCTCAGAGACCTTCTCAACTTTTCTAACTATTACAATTGACTAAGGGGAAAAGATGGAGAGAAGGAGAGAAGTTATAGTTTAAAAATATCTAAAGGAGAATGAGGGGAAACTCATGAAACTCCTAAATAAGCATCAGTTTCCTTATCTGTAAAATGGGCATGATAATAGCACCTACCTCATAGGATTAGTGTGAGGATCAAATGAGATAACATATGTAAGGCACTTTGTGCCTTACTAGCTATTACTACTTACTTAGCTATTATTACCATTTATGGACCCTGCAAGAGTCACAAATCCAAATGAATGTTAATGCATAAAACCGAAGTATAAATAACAAGAGGACATCAAATGGTGGAATCATCCTCTTCCTGCTTACACAAATGGTGATGGTGGATGGGAAAGAGACCTCTTGGGGAAAACTTACAAGAGGGTAGGGATATAATCCCTCAGTATGTGTGTAGAAACTCAGGCCTGCTTCCTCTCAGTGTGCTCTCTCAGTAGCAGGTATAGAGATCTACTATGGTCCCTTCGGGCAGTGTTCTCAATGTCTGTTCCAGGCTAATTCTCATTTAGTAACCTCAAGATGAAGTTGATGTCCTGGCTTCTAGTCCTCAGCAGCTCCTAGAGCCCTGAACATTTAGTGTGAGCTGTAGTACTAGTATCTCCTCTGCTATGTAGACCATGCTTCAGATGAACTGCTCCAGTTTGGTTCATGACTGCAGAGGAATACCCCAGAAGTCATCTCTCCACATGGCTCCCTATTTCTCTTCCATCTTCTTTTTCGAATTCATTTTAGGGGTGTGCTGGAGCCAGTTCATTCTGGCAGAGCAGAGCTGATTGTTAAATTGTCAATATGAACATTTATATCTTGTAAATCAACAAACACAACAAATCAGGGCTTGAAATACTGTTTTGTTGATTGCTTAGACATAATAAAGCAATAGAGAAAATTTAATGTAGTTGTTCAGTCATGTCCGACTTGTTGTGACCCCCATTTGGAGTTTTCTTGGCAAAGTTATTGGAGGGGTTTGCCATTTCCTTCTCCAGTTCATTTTACAGGTGAGGAACTGAGGCAAACGGGGTTAAGTGACCTGTCCAGGGACCCACAGCTAATAATCTGAGTAAGATTTGAACGCAGGAAGATGTCTTCCTGACTTCAATTCTGGAACTCTTTCCACTGTGCACCTAAGTGCCCCAAAATGTTAATAATGAAGATTAAACTTAAAAGTGTACTTGCAACCTGCCCCCCCTCAGCCAGTTGTTAAACATTTACCAACACACCCTTGCTCCTGATGTGGTAAGTACCACAGGATTCTGACTCCCAGATCTTCTTCCTTTGAATGGTAGTTCCCTTCCCTCAATTAATGATGAGTTTTTGAAGTTGGGAGTGAGACCTCCACTAATGGTCCTGATGTGCCCCTATTACATTTTTTTTTTTTTAGTGAGGCAATTGGGGTTAAGTGACTTGCCTAGGGTCACACAGTTAGTAAGTGTTAAGTGTCTGAGGCCGGATTTGAACTCAGGTACTCCTGACTCCAGGGCTGGGGCTCTATCCACTGTGCCACCTAGCTGCCCCGCCCCTATTACATTTGAAGATATTGGGAACCAATGATCAAAAGCATTTAAGTATATCTTAGTCTAGCTTCACTGTAACTAGACTGAGAGTCAGTGTCTAAGTCTGGTCACTTCCTGGCCAATCCAATTCTTTCTGGAAGAAATTCAATTTGACAAGGATTTGTCACATACCTATGGTATTAATGATATCAGATGCTTTCTATGTGAGGATCCAAAGACAACAACAAATCCTGACATTCGGGAGTTTGCCATCTACTTAGGAGGAGTGTCAGCTGCTTCCTAAATGGAATTGTTGCCAAGGCAGGAAGTATTAGCATCAGCCAGGAGCTGTCAACAGCTTAAGGTCAGTCAGAATATCAAAGGGATAAAGGGGAATACCCCAACTGCCAGGCTTAAAAGAGTGCCTTGAATGAAGACATCTTTGACATGATTTACCATCAATTAGCTTTTTGAGCCTTGACTGTCATCCATTAGCTGTCCTTCCTAGCAGTTGTGTATTCTGTAACTTTGATAAGCATGCCATCTCTGCCTTCCACCAAAGTCATTGATAAAAATGTGAAACCTCACAAGGGCCAACCTAGAGCACTAGGGCACTCAACTAGAGGGCTGTATTGGAGCAATTCCTGTTGACACTGTCCCATTAACCAGTGCTCTTCAGGTATGACTTCTTGAGGAACCCATGATCCTTAGTGATGCTTGTCTCTTCCTTTAGCACTTTTGAACTGTCTCTTAAAACACACACACTAGAATTTCTACATTTTTTTTTTTTTGGTGAGGCAATTGGGGTCAAGTGACTTGCCCAGAGTCACACAGCTATTAAGTGTTAAGTGTCTGAGGCTGGATTTGAACTCAGATCCTTCTGTTTTTGTTTTTGGTGGTTTTTTTTTTTGGTTGGGCAATGAGGGTTAAGTGACTTGCCCAGGGTCACACAGCTAATAAGTGTCAAGTGTCTGAGGCCGGATTTGAACTCAGGTTCTCCTGACTCCAGGGCTGGTGCTCTATCCACTGCGCCACCTAGTTGCCCCCACGCACTAGAATTTCATCAGGAATTTAGGTTCGATTCACCACCAACTTATAGGTTTAAAGTATTCACCTTCTTTATTTTTTCAAAAACTAGAGATGAGCAGCACTCCTGTTTGCTGATTCTTCAGAGAGGCCTGTTTGCTGATTCTTCAGAGAGGCCTGAGTGTTTTTTGGTGCTTGTCATTATGTTATTTTGTTATGTGTACTTGTTCCAAGGCACCATAGGCTTGGGAGCTCCTGAGGGGTTTAGGGGAAGAGGAGGAGGAAGGATGAAGTTGTGTTTCCCCCATCACAGACTGAATCCCCCTATTCATAGAGGGTGCTTCCCAATGATAAGAGATTGTTTCTTTCACTGAATCCAGAATTCCCTCAGGGGGATGGGCTGAGCCCAGGTACTGAGTCTATGGGCAGAATTCTGATATCCTGGAGGTGTGTATATGGTGATAAAAGTGGAGAGGGGGCAGGGCAGGGATTAATTCTGGACTTTCTTTGTATCCCCAGCAGTTAGCCCAGAGCACCACACTTAAATACTTGTCGACTGACGACTGATTGAGACATTCTGAACTAGGGGTCCTGCTGGAGGACCCCATTTCTCCTTTGGGATTCTCGGGCTCAGTGTTCTCGCCTGTCAGGAAAGCTGAAACTGGGAAAGGGGAAGGCCTGTGGGTGTATACGGCACAGAAGCCTGGGAAGGCTGGACTTTGCCCTGCCCTCTGTTGGGTGCATGTCTCATCTAGGCCACCAGGTGGCAATGCCTCCTTAGGAAGAGGAGACCCTCAAGAAAAAAAACACCAGGTTGTGTCCTGCTGGGAGCAGCTTGAGCTGCCCTGCCTGATTCTGTTTCTAATTTAGGGAGAAGGCCTTGGTTGGCTTATAGACCACAGGCCCCATCATATACCTTATCACAGACCTTGGTACGTGTCCAGGGCACACTCCATCAAGCCCCTATCACATGCCTGGTCAGAAATGCCTCCTGAAGCTCTGTTACTGATATTCTGACAGACCCCACTAGATGCACAAAGACTCAGCTACTGGTGCTGTCACAGACCCTTTCCTGCACCAGTCCCGGGCCTCCCTACAGTCCCACCAGGATAGGGGTTTGTGCACCTGCAGGTTTCTGACTCATGCTCTGGCTGTATATACCTGCACACACCTATGGATTCAGAGCTGCTTATAACTAGTAGAAAATATTCCAAAGGGCAGACGGAGTATGCAGCCCCTGCTCTACTTAGAGAGGGCCAAGCTCTAAGGGAAAAAGCAGACAGCTTCTAATCTTGATTTCGCCATTGAATAGCTGTATAACCTTGAGCTCTATGTGACTTCACTTCCCTGGGTCTCAGTTTCCTGCCTTATAAAATGGGTGTGTTGGAATAGGTGATAGTCCTTTCAAGCCCTAACAATCAATGAATTAGGCTAGCTTCTGTGACTGACCTCACAGCTATCCCTGACTTGTATACCTTGCTAGAAGCAGGTAGGCAGTCCAGTGGATACGGTGCTGGGCTTGGGGTCAGGAAGAACTGAGTTCAAATTCTAACTCAGATACTTATTAGCTGTGTGACCATGGGCAAGTCACCTAACTTTTGTGAGTTTCCTCAATTGTAAAGTGTGGGTAATAATAACACCTCTCTCCCAGGGCTGCTCTGAAGGTCAGATGAGATAATAATTGGAATGTATTTAGCACGGTACCTGGCACATAGTTGTTGTTTGTCCTCCCTTTCTGAAGAGGATCAATCATATCACCAACTGATGACTTGCAAGTGAATTGGATTGACGGAGGCAGAGTCACAAGTCTCCCTTTCTCTTCTAGAGTTATCTAAGTCCATCAGCAAGAAGAAAGGCAAGATGACTGGTGATGGCCCAGGATGCAGCGGATGTTCTTGGTGTCTTTGATGTCTGACCAAGCTCTAAGCACTCCACAGAGTCTGCTTCAGCTGCCTTCATGGCCATGGGAACAAATTGTTCTCATCCACCTATTCTTTGTAGGGAAGTCTTCACCTGCTTGGGGTAGACATCACTCTAACTCACTAACAGGTTTGAGGTCTGTTGGGTTACTCTTTTTTTTTTTTTGAGGGGCAATGTGGGTTAAGTGATTTGCCCAGGGCCACACAGCTAGTAAGTATCAAGTGTCTGAGGTCAGATTTGAACTCAGGTCCTCCTGACTCCAGGGCTGGTGCTTTATCCACTGTGTCACCTAGCTGGGCCTGTCTGGTTACTCTTAACCTGGATCAGCCCGTCTGCTGAGACAGTTTTACCAGAGTATGGAATCAGCATGCTACAGCTTCTTGGAGCCACAGGTGAGAGTTGGGTGAAGGTGGACACCAAAGGCAGATGAGCAGTCCTGAAAAGGGCTCAGCAAACCCTCACACCAGATGTGCTAGTCCTTCCTGAACATCCCATAACTCCCCTGACATGCAGTAAACTCAACAAATTCTTATTTCCTTCCTTTCTTGACTATGGAGACCTGGTTCCTCACTCCTATCTTATACCCTGGACCTTTTGTTGGTTTCAGGCCAACATTGATCTCATCCATCCTGTTCATCTCAGACCCTGACTCTTGTCCTACTCTGTATTCCAGCCCCCACCCCACATCCTCATTGGTGTTGTCCCATTGCCACCTATGCTTTGTTGTAACAGACTCCTACGGCCGACCTTGGGGACAAAGAAAGGAAATGTAGAGATTGTCCTGTTCAATTCCCTAATTGTATAGTGAGGAAACTGGGACCCAGAGATATTAAATATCTTTCTCTGGGGTACAGAGCTAGAGCCAGAGTTAGGGATAGAACACAACTTCCCAGTTCAATTCTCTTTTTCCTTTTAGTCTGGCTTCTGACCTCATCACTCAACTGAAGCTGCACTGTCCAAAGTTCCCAATGATCTCTCTCTCTCTCTCTCTCTTTTGGTGAGGCAATTGAGATTAAGTGACTTGCCCAGGGTTACACAGCTAGTAAGTATCAAGTGTCTGAGGCCGGATTTGAATTCAGGTGCTTCTGAATCTGGGGCCAGCGCTTTATCCACTGCACCACCTAGCTGCCCCCTCCAATGATCTCTTAATTGCTAAATCCAAAACCCTTTTATGATCCTGCTTCCTTCTCGAACTCACTGCAGCATTTGAAGCTGTTCATCGTCTTCTCTGCTTATATACTTTCTCCTCTCTGGGTTTTTGTGGTTCTCTTCCTAGGTCTGACTGTTCCTTCTCTTTCTCCTTTTTTGGATCATCATTCATGTCCTGCCCTCTAGCTGTGTGCTCTTTATGGGGCCTTCTCCTTTCCCCTCAATGCTTTTTTCACTTGATGATCTTATCACTTCCTATGGGGTTAATTATTATCTCTATTCAGGGGACTTCCAGATCTTTATAGTCTGTGTCTCTCTTCTGAACTCCCAAGTCACATCACCAATTGATTCTTGGGCATTTTGATCTGGATGCTCCATAGACTCCTCAAAATTCAACATGTCCATACTAAATTGTATTATTCCTCTCTTCAAAACTACTCCTCTTTGGGGCAGCTAGGTGGCGCAGTGGATAAGCACCAGCCCTGGATTCAGGAGTACCTGAGTTCAAATCTGGCCTCAGACACTTGATACTTACTAGCTGTGTGACCCTGGGCAAGTCACTTAATTCCAATTTCTCAAACTACTCCTCTTTCAAATTCTTCTACTTCTGCTGAGGGTCTAACCATTTTTCTAGGAACCTAGGTTTACAACCTTGGAGTCTTACTTGACACCTTGATATCCCTCACCTCACACTTCCACTTGATTGCCAAATCTTGCCCTTTCTACCTCCACAATATCTCTGACTTTTATCTAATTTCCTCTGATCACATGGCCACCATTTTAGTTCAGGCCCTCATCACCTCTCACCTGTACCATTTCAATAGACTTCTAATTGGTTTCCATGGTTTATGTCCCTCCTCACTCCAATCCTTCCTTCACACAGCTGCCAAAATGATTGTCCTAAAGAACAGGGCTGACCACATGGTCACTCTCTTGCTCCAAAAACTCCAGTGTTTCCTCATTATCCTAGGGTAAAATATAAACTCTTATGTTTGACATTTAAAGTGCTTTGCAGTCTGACTTGTCAACCTTTGCAGACTTATTATACACTTATCCTTTTCATACCTTCATTGGTCCAGAAAAATTATCTTATTTCATGTTCCTTAATATGGCATTTCTTCTCCCATCTCCATGCCTTTGCCTAGGCTATGCCTCATGCCTGGAATGCATTCCCTTCCATACCTTCACTTCTTATAATCTCTAGCTTCCCTCAAATTTCAGCTCAGTTTATTTTTTAAATTTTTATTATTTTTTTTTTTTAGCGAGGCAAATGGGGTTATGTGACTTGCCCAGGGTCACACAGCTAGTAAGTGTTAAGTGTCTGAGGCTAGATTTGAACTCAGCTCCTCCTGAATCCAGGGCCGGTGCTCTATCCACTGTGCCACCTAGCTGCCCCCAGCTCAGTTTATTCTAATGAAAAGTTAGCTTGGTCCTCTATTTGAGTTGCCCCATTTGTTGCTGGGACCCAGAAGAATTTTAAGCTTGGGACAGCTTGGTTTTTCACTGCAAGGAAAAGGGGTAACTTCTAGTAGATCAGATATCTCTATGTCCTGGGAAGAGAGTCCCATATGTTTTGGGAGTTCTGTAGGGACCAGACTTTCTTACTAGAAGGGGTAAGGGTGGAGGTGGGTGGGAGTGGAATAGCTTGATTTGTTTCCTTTTCTTTTATTATTTTCGGGTTGGGGCAGACCTTTGCAAGCATCAAGACAGGCAGTAGCCCATGAATGTTTTACAAAATAATGTTATTTTGTTAAAATTCTTTAACCACAAATTTGGAAGTAAATGTAAATCCCAGGTTTAACAGTCAACATAGGCTTATATTCTTGTGGAAGAAATTTAATTTCTGTATTGCTTGTGAAATGTGCTACACAGGCTTTACCAAAAAGCACCCTGGTTTATTTGCTGGGAATAACAAATGTTTAACTGGGCAGAATTTGTGAGAATATTAGGGAAGGGGGAATGTGGTATCCCTCACCAAATAGTTTATCTAATCACAGAAAGCAAAGAATGGATAATATAAGTAATGAGGCATTAATGTGTTAACAAGGTGTTAACACCAGGTGATTGCTTTATGGAATATAAACATATTTCTCTAATGGAAATGACATAGAGCAACCTCATTGGACAAGCAAAAATGATACATGTTTTGCAAGGTTTTAAATCTCTAAGTCCTGGAGAGAGGTCAGTTTGAGATGGTTGTAGAGGAGCCATGTGCCTAATCGAGAAGGCAGAAAGTAGAAGAGAAGAATTTCTCCCCATCCCTTACCCCAACAGTCATGGCATCTAACAGTGGAGCTACTTAGCCAGAAAGAGATACCCCAGAGAAACAGTTCCAGAAGGTACAAGACATAGCCAATGGGGTGGAGACACACTCCAGACAGACATGGTTCCAGAGAGCCCAGAAGCATCGTCAAAGAGAGGTAGCGATGGGAACAAAACAAATTTGGATGTAGAGTTGAGAGCTAGCCCTGGTAACCAATAATCAAGCTGGGGAGAGGACCAGATCTTGAGAGCCCAGAGGTGCCATCCACCCTGCAAGACATCTTGTTCCCAGAGATCTGGAACTGGACTTTGGGAGGATTCCACAGGAATGAAAGAATGATGTAGCCCTGCAGTACCAGGAGCTGTGAATTGCCTTAGCCATATGTGTTCCCTATGTGGATGAATCACTACTACTGCACTCACTCTAAGTTTGTGCACAGTTCTCTGTGCGTATTTTTTTTTTTTGGAAGGGAGAAAGAAGTGTGTCTAGGTTTATGGGGGAAATTTTTCATAGCTACCATTCTTAATATGAATGCCTTCAAAAAGAGTTAATTGTGTCTATGGGCTGACAGTTAATGGGACTGCTAAATGCATTGAATGCTGCATGGCAGAAGCTCATGAGCTATAGGAAGGCCCCACAAGCTACCCCACAGAACATGAGGTAGCAGTCAATCTCATGGAACCCTATCTTTGAATATGAGTGCCAGTTCAGGGGAACAGCCCAGAGGAGTTGCTACACCAGACTATTGTCATAGCCTCTTAACTGGTCTCCCACTTTTTCATCGTTTCTTCCATCCTTCACAGAACTGGCAGACCAATCTTCCTAAGGCACAGTTCTGACCATTTAGTTCTAGATCTGTTCAAAAACCTTTAAAGCTCCCTCTTGCCTTCGGAATAAAGTGCTAACTTAGCTGGGCCTTTAAAGCTTTTCACAATTTGACTCTGATTTCCCTTTTTGGTCTAATTGAACATTTTCTCCTTTCATGAGCACGCCATTACATCCAAACTAGGCTGCTAGCAGTTTCCCTAAGTCAACGTGCCTCAGTGAAATCTGAATCCTCTCTTCCTTTAAGGCTTGGCTACAGTGTGACTTTCCCCACATAGTTTTCACTGATCAATCCAGCTTAACGTGTTCTTGCCTCAGATTTTCCTAGACCACCTTGACCTCTTCTTTCCTCCCATCATTTCCTATTTCAACAAGTCAGCAAACATTTATTAAGCATGTATTATGTGCCAGGCATTGTGTTAAGCACTGGGGATGCAAAGAAAGGGGAAAATATTTTCTGTCCTCAAAGAGCTCACAGTCTAATGGGGGGGGAGAGACACAACAAGTATGTCCATACAGGATATATGCACGATCAATTGTAGGTAAGCTCAGAGGGAAGTCACTAGCAGTCAGGGGGAACTGGGAAAGGGTTCTTGCAGAAGACAAGATCTGAGACAAATTTTAAGGAAGCCAGGAGGTGAATAGGAAAGAAAATATCCCTAGCAAATGAAATAAGGAGATAGAATGTTGTGTGTGAGGCCCAGCAAGGAGGTCATGGTGACCACATCTGAGTATATGGAGGGGACTCAAATATAAGAAAATTGGCAAGGCAGGAAGAGGACACATTGTGAAAGGCTTTAGAAGCCATAGAGAGACTTTTTATATTTGATCCTGGAGGCAGTAGGGAGCCACCGGAGTTCATCAAATGGGAAAGTGACACATAAATCCTGGACTTTAGGAAGATCACTTTGGCAGCTGAGTGGATGTTGGACTGAAGTGGAAAGAGAAACTTGAGGTAGAGAGACCAATCATAAAACTACTGAAATAATCCAGGGTGATTAGAGCCTACACCAGGTGGTGCTGAGTCAAAGGAGAGAGGAGATAGACAGATAGATGGATGATAGATAGATAGATAGATAGATAGATGGATAGATGATAGATAGATAAAGAAATAGAGATAGAGATAGATATACACATACATATAATACACACATGTATACATACATATATGTATAGATACATGTACATGCATACACACAACTGCTTATACATACATGTATGTATACGTGTGTGTATTTGTATATGATGTTGTGAAGGTAGAAGTGACAGGACTTGTCTATATTATATCCCTATCTCTCAAATTTCTTGAGGGCAGGGCCCATTATCTTTATTTTTATATCTGCACCAGCTAGCACAGTACCTTGCTTGGTGCCTAAAATGACTTTTTGATTTTTTTTTTTCAGGGCAAAGAGGGTTTTAAGTGATTTTCCCAGGGTCACACAGCTAGTAAGTGTTAAGTGTCTGAGGTCGGAATTGAACTCAGGTCCTCCTGAATCCAGGACTGGTGCTTTATCCACTGTGCCACCTAGCTGCCCCCTAAAATGCTTTTTTGAATTTCACTGAATAATTTGCCTATGCCTAACTTCTTTTTAGGGGCAGCTAGGTGGTGCAGTGGATAGAGTGCTGCACCTAGATTCAGGAAGACTCCTCTTTCTGAGTTCAAATCTAGCCTCAGATACTTACTGCCTGTGTGACCTTGCACAAGTCACTCTACCTCTGTTTACCTCAGTTTCTTCATCTGTAAAATGTGCTGGAGAAGGAAATGGCAAACCACTCCACTGTCTTTGCCAAGAAAACCCCAAATGGGGTCAGGAAGAATCAGACATGACTGAAATGACTGAACAGCTGAGTTTTTTGTTGAACATCTTCAAAAATCATAGATTTGGAAGGGACTCCTGGTGTCATTTAGGCTAACCCATATCTGGACAAGAATGTTCTCTACAACACACCCTTTCAGGGATCCTTCAGACTTGACTCAAACACTTTGAGTGAAGGAGAACTCGCTCTTTCTCAACACAGACCATTCCACATTTGGACAGCGTGTTAGGAAATTTTTTCCTTTCCTCAAGCTGATACATGCTCTTCTGTGACCTCTACCCACTACTCATCATTCTTCTTTTGTGTTCAAGTAAAAGAATTTCAATCTTTCTAGCCGATGATAGGGCTTCTCCCCTGAGCCTCTTCTTCTCTGGGCTTAATGTCTCCAACTGATCCTCACGTAGGATAATCTCCAGTCACCTTACCCTTGCAGACCTCCTCTCTCTGGACATTCTCCAGGTCATCAGTGCCCTTCCAAATAAGTGACATTTAGAACTGAACGAGACATTACATGTGTGGTCCAAGCAGGGCAGAGTCAAGTAAAGAAAGGGTAGGAAGAACTGGGGCCAAGTCCTTTCTGCCTCTAACAAACACTAGAGCGGTGCTCTTGGATAAGTCATTTATCCCAGGCAATTTGCCCTGGACAGTTCCCTAAGATTATAAGCTTCAGGAAAAGTTACCAATTTGTCTTCTCTGGACATTACCATGAAACCACAGGGCTGTCTCCTCCACCCCCCACAAATCAGTTTCCTAGTTCTTAACTTCATCCCTCTCAATAACCCCCCCTAAAATTGTTTTGTTGATCTTCTTTTGCTTCTGAGTCCAAAGCTTCCCCCCTCCCCCAATACATATGGAGTGTCCCAGAAGTCTTAGTGCAGTTATGGGGGGTTGTGTTTGTTTGTTTTAAAGGGTTTAGAACTGCACTAAGACTTTGGGGACACCCTAAATAGTGCTGACCTCACCACAACCCTGTGAGGTTGATTGTGTGCAAATATCATTATCTCCACTTTACGGCTGTGGAATGTGAGGCTAGGTGACCCACATGGCTAGCAAGTGCCAGAGCTGTTCTTCTGACTGCAAGGCTAGGGCTTTGCTACAGCACTCTGCCCCTCTGGGGGCCACAGAAGGATCACAAGAGGATAGAGTTAGAGCTGGTAGCAGCCTCTGTGGCTGTCCAACCCAACCACCTTATTTTATAGATGATGTAAATGAGGCCCATAGAGGGAAAATTCCTCACCCAACATCACACAAGCAGTAAGCAGCAAAGTCAGGATTTGAACCCAGGTCCTCTAACTCCGGGAGCAGCTAGGTGGTGCAGTCGACAGAGCACTAGGACTGGAGTTGGGAAGATTTATCTTCCTGAGTTCAAATCTGACCTCAGACAATATACTAGCTGTGTGGCCCTGAATGAGTTACTTAACCTTGTTTGCCTCAGTTTCCTCATCTGTAAAATGAGCTGGAGAAGGAAATGATAAACCACTGTAGTATCTCTGCCAAGAAAACTCCATTGACAGTATGGTCTGCGGGTCACAAAGAGTCGGATAGGACTGAACAAGAATAACAATAGGTGTTGCAGTGCATTAAGTGTTTGACCTGGAGTCAGGAAGAACTGCGTTCGAATTCAGTCTCAGATACTAGCTATTCTATCATGGGCAGGTCACTTAACCTCTGCCTCATTTTCCTAAACTGTAAAATGGGAATAATTATAGCACTTACCTCCCAGGATCAAATGAGATAATATTCGTAAAGTGTTAAGTACAATGCCTGGTATATAGTAGGTGCTTAATAAATGCTTGTTTCTTCCCTCTCCTCAATGAGGTATGTAAAGTGTTTTACAAAGCACTATATAAATGTATAAATATATATAAGTGCTATCATTGTTTTTCCAAGGTAAGTAGCACAATTATCACAATCCTTTTTTGAGAGCTGAAGAAACCTGAGGCTCAAAGGTTAAATGACTTGATCCATAAGTAGGTGATAGCATGTCAGAACTGGGACTTGAAACTATTTATTTCCTCTGACTCCACATTCAGACCTCTTTCTGCAGTACCCAGACTGCCCTTCCCAAATTCTTTTTTACCAGAAGCCTGAGAAAAGTTGCTTCCTCCAAGAAGGTAAATGTTATACAGACTTTTTTTGCATCTCAAAGACAGATGGAAAACACTTTTGGATTATCCACAGTTTTGGATAATCCGTGCTATTGTTTCCCTTTTAAGAAGAGATATTAAAGCCTAGGCACTTCAGGGACCCTCCCCCTAGGCCCCAGGCAGATTCTGCTGAGACAGGGGCCTGCCTGAGGAACACAGAGAGCTCTGATATTAAGTCAGGAGGATTTCATTCTTTAAACAAACATTTCAGCAAAGCCGTCAAGTCAGGCAGTGATTTATGGCCAGGGCTGAGGTTTTTCCCCAAAGAAGATAAACAATCCTGTGGCCTCCCAGGCTGGGGCCACTGGGACTCCTGGTTCGAATAACTCCAGGATGGCAGGAACCATGCTGTCCAGGGTTGAGAGTGGGCTTTGCTTATTCCTGGGCTCCTGCTGATCAGGTGGCCAGACCTGGAACCCGGAAGGAGGGATGAGACTGGAGAAAGAGAAGGACAAAGGAGGGAGGAGGGAAGAAGTTCTGATGGTTGAAGTTGTCTGGAGGTCATCCGGGAGGAGAGTGTTCTAGTAGAAAGAGTAATGGAACTGAAAGCAGAGCCCCAGGCTTCCAATCCTGATTCTGACACTAGTTCTCTAGGGAAGTTGGGCAAATTGTTTCCATTCTTTGGGCCTCAGTTGCCTCGTCTATAAAATGAGAGGCTTGAATTAGACAATCTCTACATTTTCTTCTAGCTCTGAATCTCATGACCTTGTGGAGGATGTGGGCTCTAGGAGGGCTACTGCACCTTGGCAGAGTACCATAGCACGGCTCTGAGTCTGAGGATGGCTGTCTGGGAGAAGGTGGAACACTTTCCCCTCCACAGTTGAACAAAACACTGGGGCTGGGGCTGGGGGTGGGGGGCTAGGGGCTGGGTACCCTCTGCAAGGAAACTCCTACCATAGTCATACTTGCCTCTAACCCAAAGCCATTAGATCCTTTCTAGGCTTTAGGCCTGTTCTAACGCCATTTGCTCCATTCCCTTTCTCAGTTCCCTTCCTTCGGGGCTGAAGTCTATGTTGGGGGATGCAGAAAGAATCAGAGATATCCTCTACTTTCCTCCAAAAAGCAAGGAGGTCAGGATGGGCCGGGCTTATCTGTAAGCAACTATTCCTTTGTCTTGTTAGCTTTTCTCCAGACCACATCCCATCCCCTGTCCCTCTGCTTTTGTACAGGTGGTTGCCCATACCTGTAATGTGCTTTTTTTCTCACCTCAACCTCTTAAAATCCTTCCTCCCCCAGGATTTTCTGACCCAACTTTTCCTACCCTTTCTCTCCCTCTTGAAATGATTTTGTATACATTTTGTACTTGTTTGTAAACATGTTGTATCTCCGTGGAAATTAAGCTCCTTGAGGGCAGGTACTATTTCTTTGTCTTTATATCTCCAGTACCTATCCTAGTGCCTCATACATGGCAGATATATAATAAATGTCTGTTTGGAGAGAATTGAATCAAACTGAATCTCTCCCCTAAGTCAGAACAACCAGAAAAAGGGCAATTTGGAGTGAGTCTACTCCAGTCTACTAGTCTCATGAAGGAAGCCAAGTGGTTAGTTACCTTTGAAAATCTAAGTATTTATTGTCCTCAGTCTAGATTGGAAGGGGAGCCTGAGAACATCCAATGGCTCAGAATCCCCTAGGATGCATAGATAGAAAAAATGGGGCACCTGTGCAGAATGGGACTAGATAATACATAGCATCAAACAAGGTCAGGAAGAGGGTAATTGTTACAATTGTGAAACCTCTAGACTTGGAAGGCTAATTTGCATCTTCTTTGCCAAGGCTGATGGTGAAGGATCCAATTCTGGGGTTAAGGCTTGGCTGAGCCTAGTCAGATTCTTGGGCACCAGCTCCACTGCTTGGAAGCCTTCCAGAGGACTTTTGCCTGTAGCCTCAGAACTTTCACCTTTCACTACTTTCTAAATTAGTATTGATCTCTCAGTTCCAATCAGAGGCAAGAACCTCTGGAGTTTCTGGGCCTTTCTTGACTTCTGAGATGACTTGGATCACTGCTTTGAACAAATTGCTTTACCTGAGTCCTAATTACCTTTCCCCTTCTTTTGTCCATGCTGTCCTCTCTAGAACCTCCTTCTTTCTTTTCCTTCTTGCCTCAGCTGCTACACTCTCTAGACTGTAAAAGCATTTTTTTCTAGGATTTATTGGCAAGGAAAAAGAAATCCTGCAAATTCAGGGATAATACTGCAGGGTAAAATAATTAGAAGTACAAATAAAACCAGTGTAGTCCCAGACTATGTGACCTTTAAACATCCTAAATTATTCCATCTAGTTAGAGTTCCCTGGGCCTAATTTGGCCCTTCATGATTTTCTCTAGACTGGAGTTCCTCATATAATCCAGTAGGAAAGTTCTACCCCAGAACGCCCACATGCAGGTTTGGAATTACATTACTGCTATTACCTTCCTTTCCTCTCCACCTCTTCGTCCCATTTATACCAAATATATCTGTTCATTCTACCATGCCAAGCTCATTTTCAGCCAGCTTGGGGGTGTTATGACTGTATGAAGGATGTTCTATTCTCATTCCTTTGTAATCACTTATAGTAGCTTCCTTCTTCCTTTCCTACTATCCACCCCCTGCCCCAAAACAATAAGTACTAGATAACTAAAATATAAACCATGTAGACCCAGTATTCCCCACACCCTTAAATCAGAAAAATCCAAACCAATACATGTCATTTCCAGAGTTCACAAGAGACAATTCCTTTCCTTAAATTAAACTATCCACATGTACCCTTGAGCTTGTCCTCTTTCATCTCATCTAGTTCCTTTCTCCAACCATGAATCCCCATTCTTTTTCTCATCTTCAATCTTTATGCTTCTATGTACTCCTTCTTCTTGACCTTCAAACATGCTTAGGTATTCTTCCTTGCCCCGCCACCCCCCAACAAAACAAAACAAACTACCTTTCCTTGATTCTTCTGGTCCTTCAAGTTATTATTATATCTCTCACTTTCCCTTCAGTGCCAAACTTCTAGAAAGAGAAGCCTGTACTTGCTGACTCTCCTGTCTCACCACCCACTCACTTCTCAACTTTCTCCCATCTGGCTTCTGGTCCCACTCTGTTCTTAAAACCACTACATCAAAGTCACTGATGACCAAATTGAGTGGCCTTTTTAAAAAAGTACTCATTTACCTTAACCTTTCTGCAACATAACCTTTTATCACTCCAACTTTCTCTATGCTTTACAGTCCCTAATCCTTTTCTTTTTTCTCATCGGTACCTGTAATCCCTCCAATATTCATTACTTTCCCAGGTTATCACCCTCCTTTCCCAACTTCCACCCATTGGCGAACCAATTTAATTCTAAACTATTCTTTTTTTCTTGAATCTTTTGTCATCTTTTCCTAATACCAAGCACACTCTGTCTTCCCCAGCCTTATGTTACTTTTTACCATCAGTTTTCTTCTCACTGATCTGTGTATTGGAACCCCAACCTTAATACTATGGCAATTAAAAATTTATGGGGTGTGGGGCAGCTAGGTGGCGCAGTAGAAAGAGCACTGGCCCTGGATTCAGGAGGACCTGAGTTCAAATCCGGCCTCAGACACTTAACACTTACTTAGCTGTGTGATCCTGGGCAAGTCACTTAACCCCAATTGCCTCACTAAAAAAAAATTATGGGGTGTCCTACATCTGTCCCAAGTTGTTGGGAAACCTGGATGAGGTTTCTAATATATTACACTACTTAGAAATTAGAGGCTATTGCACCAGTTTTAGGCATTAAGCATTTATTAAAGCATATTAAATATTAGTAAAGAGATAGCACATGACTCAGAAAGAAGCGAGAGCTCAGCGTGGCCACCTCCTCTGAGTTCCAGGGGAGAAGAACAAGAGTGAGAGCAGAAGCTTCCTGCAGTCTGGAGGAGAAGTGGCCCTTCCACACTGCTCAAAACTAATTGGCTGGCATCATTCAAATCTGTTGGTTTACCGGACCTGAGGGTGGTCCGGCCCAGTATGTGCTGAGGTCAAAGTACAGAGGACAAAGGTGTGGTTTTGAGTGAGGTTACTTCCTGTAGGTAATTAGCAAGGTAGTTCCTTTTTGGGTTCTTACACTTATTTTTTTGCAAGGGGACTTTGCCATTTTCTGGTGCAAGCCACTTAACTTTTTGGGGCTATTCTCCAGAAACTCATGTGGCGATTCTGCAGCACAGAAATACCTATGTGGATACAATAGTTTTGTAAATGGGGGAAGAGAGGAGATACAGTCTATGTGGTATACCCAGAGAGAGGACCAGGAAGTAGCTGGGATCTTGGCCTGATATCATATTTCCTGGCTTCCTGTGCTAGGAAAACAACCTGGTACTCTCTGCAATACTTCTTGGTTTCCATGCCAAGAGGAAATAACAATATTCTCTATAGCACCATGTTTCTAAGTGCCCATGCCAATATCCTATTAATCACCATAGCTTGAACATGCCATGAGTTCAAGATGACCTGTCTATGGAACTAATATTTTTCATTGTTGAACTTATGTAGTGGATACTATCATATCTATATGGTAAAGAAAGATAAGGGCAAAATTACTTTCATCTGTTTAGTAGGATTCCACTATTTCGAGGATAGGCCCCAAGGAATTTCTAGAGAACCCCTGTCACCTGCCCAACTACCACTGCTTTCTAAGAGCTCATGGAAAGGGTGATTAGTGACACGAATTACTTGGAGGTGATGGTATATCTGGATGACTTTGTATTTGAAAAGACTTTGGAAAGACATGTGAGGTTATTCCACAAATCCCAGATCAGCCAGAAGTCCCTGGCTAGTTGACAAGTGCCAGTTTAGTAGAGCCTCTATCAATGACAGAGGTCACAAAATGTCTGAGTGATCAGTGACCATAAGAAGACAGAAGTGGTGCACATGGGTCAGAGCACATACAGCTATAGTGTATCTTTGCCCCAAGGCAGCCATTGGTGGCTTCTTAGAGAGGGCATAGTCCATGTCTGAAGAATTCTTGAGAACTAAAGGCTTTTCTATGAGTTTGTGGCTATCTCAGAAATATGGGGAGAGCTATGCTATCACTGCTAATGATCTCCTTAAGTAGAAGATTTAGCAGCAGGACAAGAAAGCCTCAATGTGGCTAGAACCCCTTGATGCAATTTGGAAGCCAATGAGGCAAGAAATGTGAGTAGTCCTTCTAAGACTTGACCATTGGCCACACATATCAACTAGCACTGGTCTTTGCAGAACCAAGTAAGAAAGTGTCTTTATAGACAGATGCCAGGAGAATGAGTTGCCAGATGAGGACACACTGACAATGAAATGAATTATTCCAGGCACAAAATTCAGTTCTTGGCTTTGAGTACTGAGTTTTGAGGCCATGTGCTTTAAGCTTCATTTCAAGTCTGGGCAGTTATCAACCTACTGATTAATATAGCTTCCTAGAAGCTCAGGTCTGAAAATTTTCTATTTGATAAACTCTCCTGGCGTTCTGTTGCTTCCAGGATCAAATACAAAATGCTCTTTGGCATTCAAAGTCTTTCATAACCTATCTATTCTCCTCTTACCTTTCCAGTCTTCTTATACCTTACTCCCTGACACATATTCTTTGGTCTAGGGACAATGGCCTCCTTGCTGCTGTTTTTCACACAAGACACTCTATCTCCCAACTCTGGGTGTTTTCATTGGCTGTCCCCCATGCCTGGAATTCTCTTACTCCTTATCTCTAACTGGCTTCCCTGCTTTTCTTCAAGTCCCAGCAAAAATCACACCTTGTATAAGAAGCCTTTCCTGGATCCCCGTTAATGCAAGTGCCTTCTCTCTATTGATTATCTCCAATTTACCCTATGTATATGGTGTATGTGATTGTTTTTATGTTATGTTTATCCTCCATTGGACTGTGAGCCTTTTGAGGGTAGGGACTTTGTATCCTCAGTACTTAGTACAATGTCTGGGCCTTAGTAGGTGCTTAATAAATGTTTGCTGATTGATATATCTTTTTTTTAAAAAAGTATTTTATTATTTTCCAGTTACATATAAGGATAGTTTTCAACATTTGTTTTCATAGGATTTTTAGTTCCAAATTTTTCTCCCACCCTCCCTTCCCTCCCTCCTCCCCAAGACAGCAAGCAATCTGATATAGGTTATATTTGTACTACTCCATTAAACATAGTCATATTGTGAAAGAAAGAAGAATCAGAGCACAAAAGAAAAACCTCAAAAAAGAAGGGAAAAAACCAGCCCCAAAGTAGAAACAGTATGGTTCAATTAATAATCCACAGTTTGTTTGTTTTTCTAGATGTTGAGAACATTTTCTATCATGAAGTTCTTTGAAATGGTTTTGGATCATTGCATTGCTAAAAAGAGCCAAGTCTATCACCATTGTTCATCCCACAATGTTGCTGTTACTGTGTACAATGTTTTCCTGGTTCTGCTCCTCTCAGTCAGCATCAGTTCATGTAAGTACTTCCAGGTTTCTCTGAACTCCTCCTGCTCATCATTACTTTTCACATAGATTTTTTAAAACTTTGTGTTCTAAATTTTCTTCCTCCCTCCCTCCTCAACCTTCCCTATGAAATCAAGCAATTCAATACATCATACATGTTCAGTTATGTAAAACATCTCATTAGTCAGGTTGTGAAAGAAAATAGACAAAATAACTTTAGAAAGAGGAGCTAACAAATAAAATTATACTTTAACCTGTATTCAGATACCATCAGTTCTTCCTCTGTTGATGGTTTACATTTTCATACATCCTTCTGATATCATCCTGCTCATCATTTCTCTCAGTTACTATTGCTAACTGTATTACCCTCCATCTTATGATTGATATATCTTGAAAAGTACTAAGATGGATGATGCCTATGGATGGATGCAGAGTTATGGCATTAACCACTAATATATTTATGGTCATTATCATTCAGTAAGACTAGTTTAGATCCAGATACCTTATTACATAGACCATATTCCCTGTCTGAAGCCATGGTGATACTCATAGAAGCCTGACATATAAGTGCTTAATAAATAAATATCAGGGGAAAAGATGATCTGTAACAACAACAACAACAACAACAATAACAATAACTAGCATTTATTTAGTGCCTTCATTTTGCGATGTGTTGTGAGAAAATAATTATTAATAATGGATTTTTAGGAAATATCCAGACATTGACTTAGCTGTTCTCTGCCATCACCCCAGAAAGTTCAGCCCTGCCTAGGAAGAGCCCAGGTGAACAAAAGGAATGGAGATTGATTCTTTTGTTTAGCTAGGGGAAGAAGCACCTAAATGTTGGAATTTGCCCTCTCCAGATCACTCCTCAAGTCATGTCAATCAATGGAGCTAAATGTTGCTATAACCAATTAGCTTAGATCAATGTATGGTAACCAGCCTCTATGAAAAGAGAATAAAAAGCCTGGACCACTAGAGGCTCTCTCTCTCTCTCTCTCTCTCTCTCTCTCTCTCTCTCTCTCTCTCCCTTTCTCTTTCTCTCTCTTTCTGCCTGTCCTCTTGGCTCACAATGCTGTCTCTCAGGGGTGTGTAATTGTTTAGGCTTATAAGCTTGTGACTAGTGGGCAAGTCAGAGAGACATGTGGTCAATATTTTAATAATATATAATATTGATTATTAATAAATACTGCCAAATGGGGTGCAATAGCTATTAATTTATAAGTAGCAATAATTTTAGAAAGCAGAGTTTAGCCTAGTACAATAATTTAAATAACACAGTGTTATACAAATATTACCTCATTTGATCCTCATAACAACCCTGGGAGGTTGGTGTTAACATTACCTCCATTTTACGAATGAGGTAACTGAGAGTGAGAGAAATTGTGACTTGCCCAGGGTCACAAAGACACTAAGTCTGAGGCAGGATTCAAACTCAGATCTTCCTGACTCCAAACCCAGAGTTCTAGCTACTACACCATCAACTCTAACACATTGAGATCCTGGTCACTGCTCCTTACAGCTCAAAGTTTGGCCATCAGAGAGGGTAAACATACACTTCACAGTTTTTGAGCAATCCTCTCTGTTCTATTTATCTTTAGACGACTGATTCCAGGCTTATGAAGAGTGACACTAACCAAGAGCAAGGGACATGACTCTCAGGGACCCAAGTTTTGTTGAGACAATACCAAAAGCTAGAGATTTGTACTGGACAATGGTATACCCAATGCAAGGTATTAGAAAGGTTGGTGCTACCCAATGCATATTGCTTTATGGCCATAAAGGAACAGCCTGATGATTTGGGATGCTTAGACCAAGAGAATCCTGGAACTCATATGGAATAGATTCTACTGGCCTAAGATGGTAGCTGATGCATGGAAGAAGTGTAAGGCTGGTGTTCAAAGGCAAGTACTAACAAGTTATTCTGATTACATGAGAAACAAACATACCAGTGATCCTTTAGAGCTTGTCAGTGTTGACTTTTTATCTCTTGAAGAAAATAGGAAAAAGATCTTTGGTGGAGACAGACCATTTCACCAGGTATGCATAGTCATACTCATTCAGGAACCAGAAAACTACAATTGCCATGGTACTCCAATAGAAGGGTTTTATTTGTTTGTTTATTTTTGGCTTGTGGATTCCTTGCCAGTATCCATTCTGACCAAGAGTGAAACTCTGAAAGCAATATATGCAATTAATTGCTATTGTGGCAGCAATAAAGAAATACAGAACTATAACTTAGAATCCTTAAGGGGAACCCAAACCACAGTGTTTTAATCACATCACTGAAAATGCTGGGGACCATGATGTCTGAGCAGAAGGCTCAATGAAGTCAAAATGAAACATTTCTAGTGTACGCATATAGTGCTGGCAAGAATGATGATCGGGCTTTACCAGATGCTCACTGTTATCTAAACAAAAGTCACATTTACCTGTTAATTTGTTCTTTGGAATCTCAGAAGATGGAGAAGATATGTTGACTAGTCTGTCTCTTGGCTAAGAGATTACCAGAAAGAAGCTGTGGCCTCAGGCTGGAGAGGAACAAGAGATGGGATGATGCTTAAGTTCACTCTGAGAAATGCCAGACAGGGATAGATGACTGCTAAGGGGACTCAGCATCCAGGGAAAACCCAATTTGGCACACTGGCGGAGAGTCATCTCCTATATCAAATAGTTGAAAGACTGACAACATGGAAGTCTAAAAATAGACTGAGGGGATGACTGAGAGCCTGCAAAGGTAGGACATCATAACCACCTACAGGGGAATCAGTTGTATTTTCTGTTGATCTGGAGGACTAGAGAGTGGGCCAAGTAGGCTCCAAGAACTATCCATTCAGCAGCTTCATGGGGACTAGTAGAACTAGATGATGGCTTATTATATGGAGAGGTACTGGATTACAATTTGAGTGAAGAGGAAACTCCAGGCTGAAGGGAAGGGAAGTCAGGTGAGATTTTTCTTGGTCCAGAAGTGACAGCTGCCTAGATAGGGCTGGGGTGTCAGGGTGGATATTACAGTTAAGGATTCTGAGAAGTGAAAATGATGAAGGCATTCTAAGCATGAGGATAGCTTATATAAAATGCAAACGGGGGAGAGAGATATCAAGTTCAAAGAACAACTAGTATTCTAATTTGGCTGGGACATAGAGGTCATGAAGGGGACTTCTTTCATGTGGGAAGGTGAGTAGGAATTGGATTATGGAGGGCTTCAACTAGCAGGCTGAAGAGTTCACCCAGGTTATGAACAGGATAATGAAAAGGTCAGGATGGATTAGAGAAGGGAGACATTGGGGTGGAACGAGGATGCCAGTTAGTAAGCTATTGTAACAGTCTGGTATAGAGGTGGTGACAGCCTGAACTAGAATTAGTAGCCATCTGGATACAGAGAATGGGATGATGTGAGAGATGTACTGGAGGTCACTTCCACAAGACTCAACAGCAGGGGTGTTGAGAGGCTCAAATGAGGTAATAGATGAAAAACACTTTGCAAACCTCCAAGAACCATATAAATAGCAGTTGTTGTTGTTGTTGTTGTTAGCCAACAGTCACCAGACCTCATATCTAGTGCTGACTTCATTCCCTGAGCTAAATTCAAGCAATGTTTATAGAGCAATCCAGGAATGTGCTGGTAAATGGGAATGTATGCACACACACTTTTGAGCTTCATCTGCATTATTCCTTTTTTCTTTCTTTCTTTCTTTTTTTTTTTTTTTAGTGAGGCAATTGGGGTTAAGTGACTTGCCCAGGGTCACACAGCTAGTAAGTGTTAAGTGTCTGAGGCCGGATTTGAACTCAGGTACTCCTGACTCCAGGGCCGGTGCTCTATCCACTGCGCCACCTAGCTGCCCCTATTCCTTCTTTCTTAAAACTTGACAATCAACAAAACATCAAGCCATAGTTTCTAGAGATTGTTGATCTGTGATGTGTCAGTTTATAATGCTCACACTGAAGATTTAACCATAGACTCTCTTCAGGGTTAGAACTGGCTCCAATACACTACTCCTGGGCAATCTTTTGACTCTGAAGAATAAAAACAGAACGGTTGGAGATAGTCCCAATGTTAGGAACCTGGCTGATTAGAAGGATGAAATAAGAAAAGTTTGGAGGAGGTGAAGCACTGCACCACCTTGCCTCTACCAAAGAAACCTCTAGATACCTTCACTTTGTTTCCCTCTGGTGAGGTGGGAATTCAAGAACTTAGTGTAACACCAAAAGTCTGGACGCCTTTATGGGTCTCTGTGGTAAAGTTAAGACTTAATCAGAATGTTGGGGAGTTACCCTTCTCATGACCCCAAGTTCATTTTCCTTCTGGGGGTGTCCAAACCTCAAGTCTCAGAATCTTCAATACTCAATCCAAAATAATTCATTATCTTTCCACCTAATCTTGCCCCTCCTCCAAACGAAGGAAGTCATGCTTGTAGCCAAGGGCAAAGTCCAAGTTTTTTGTTCCTCTGTATCATGTGTCAGTCCCTTGCTACTCTGGTAGCTCCAGGGACATGTTCTCAGTATTCAGACTAGGAATTTTTGATATTCTTCCAGACTCTTTTTAGAAATCAAGGCTCAGAACAAATTCTTGACACTTGCAGAAAATCGTGGTCCCTTGCTACTCAGTCTGGGTCATGTTTTCAGTCTTTATTCTGGGAACTCTTGACATTCACCCAAAGGGCCAGGGTTTGGTAATTTGGGTTTAGGAACTCCCCTCTTGAGACACTTGGGTTGGAGCAGGTACAATTATAATGCCCCTTGCCCCAAGGCAGCCACCAGTGGCTCTTGGGAGTTGGACAGGGGCAGGGAATCTGTCCTCATTGAGTAGATATAGTCTCACTCCCCCACTCCCCCACTCCCAGTTCCTCTTCCCTCACCCCACCAAGGGACATAGGTTTTCTCTGAATTGGGAGGTTTTTGATGAACTGGAAATAGGTTCACTGCCAAATGATTCTCTAATCTTAGTGAGCATTCCAGCACTGTGACCTCACGGTCCAATAATGTCAACCCCAGGATGTGATCAAATGCTGGTTGTCTGAGGCTTCATTTCTCCACATCAATTCTTGGCCACTGCTTCAGCATTTGAGTGGCCATTTCACAAGAAGATAAAAAGTCCCGCACAAAACCTCATGGAGATGGAGGTTGGACAGGATTTCTAAAAGTAGAGATGGGTAGAGAGAGGGGTAGGCACAGAGAGGTTCGGGGAAAAGCATCATTGCAAGCAGGCAGCTAGATGGTGCAGTGGATCGAGCACTGGGCCTGGAGTCAGGAAGACTCATCTTTCTTACTTCAAAGCTGGCCTCAGACTCTTACTAGCTGTGTGACCCTGGACAAGTCACTTAACCCTGTTTGCCTCAATTCCTCATCTATAAAATGAGCTGGAGAAGGAAATGGCAAACCACTCCAGTATCTCTGCCAAGGAAACTTCAAATGGGGTCACAAAGAGTCAAACATGACTGAACAATGATCCTCATTCCAAACATAGAGAACAATATGATCAATAGCATGGCATTAAGAAATCTAAGTGAAGTAAGGACACAAATGAAAGTAGTTTTGCTTGGAAGGCTTATACATCATTTGGTGGAACACTTTAAGCTTTTCTTCATAGTCTTTTACATACTTTAAATCACAAGATTACAGATTTATAGTTGGAAGGAATGTTTGTTCAAACCCTTTATTTTAAAAACAAAAATTAGGCAACTAGAGATCACGTAACATGTTCAAGGTCACATAAGCAGTAAGTATCAGAAGAGGGATGTGTACCCAGGCCATCTGATTACAAATCCAGTGCTCATTTCATTATACTAGATTGCCTCTTATAACCATAACCTTTTCTCTGCCTCCTTTCCCCAGCTCCTTAGTCATCAGTATATAACTAGAAGCCTAGAATCACCACTGTGGTCTAAGCTCAGTATGCTTCTCAATAACGTCCTCTCTGGCTCATGCTCCCTCCCAGGGTGTTCCACTGTAAATATCAGAATAACTTGGGTCAGAGTCTCTCTCTCCCTTAATGTCCTTGGCTCTCATGTTAACGCAGGCTAACAATAAGACTTTGGTGGATCTGTGAGCTTATTGATGTAGGTATATTACAGAGTGCACCCTATCCAACCCATCAATGCTTTCTCATCCTGGGAAGTTCTTGTCCACATCTATCCTGGAGAATACCTATCTTGGTTCTGCCCATTTTGGTCACAGATTGCCTCAGTCATTTACTATATTTAGGAGTGAGATCCACATGTGCTTCACTTTGCTTTCCAGCCATCTCCTTGACAGCTACTCTCGTAAGCCATGCCTCACCCATTTACACTTCTGGAGCAATAAATCAGTTCTGTAATTCCTCCTGCAAAAAAGTGAGTTTATCAATTCATCTATGGCTCCATTCACCCTTCCTCTCAATTTCTAAACCCAAATATCAGTTTCTGGTGACTATTCCCATATATGTGTTATCTTCTCTGTTACATTAGAATGTAAATTCCTTGAGGGGAAGAACTTTTTTCCACTTTTATATTTGTGATCCTAGTGCTTGACATGCAGTAAGTGCTTAATAAATGCTTATTCATTCATTCATTCAATCATTCATTCATCCAAAATTCTCCATAGTGTATGCACCAAATGTGCTGGGGGCTTTCCTCTGGATCTCTGATATTGAGTAGATATCAATGAAGCCCACAAACTTTCCAATGTTTATTCATTACTCTCACTATGTCTGGTCCACCTCCTTTCCCATCATATATTTCTTTGATTATGCCTTTTATTCCACTTCTTCACAATTAAAAAATACCTAAATGTTTTATTGATGTTGTGTATGGGGAACCATTTTGGCCAGTTTGGCTAGAACATCAAGTGTGTGACATAGAGTAACATGCAATCAATATGGAAAGATAAGCTGAAGACTGACTGTAAATGGCTTTAAATGACAAACAGGTGAGTTTGTATTGTATTCTAAAGGCAATAGGGAACAGCAGATGCTTCTTAGACTCTTGGTTAAAGACAGTAAGTTTGGGGGCAGTTAGGTGGCGCAGTGGATAGAGCACCGGCCCTGGAGTCAGGAGTACCTGAGTTCAAATCCGGCCTCAGACACTTAACACTTACTAGCTGTGTGACCCTGGGCAAGTCACTTAACCCCAATTGCCTCACTAAAAAAAAAAAAAAATTTAATTAAAAAAAAAGGCAGTCCTTCCACTTAGCTTCCAAACTTATTGGGGTTTTGCCTCGCTAAAAAAAAAAACCCAAAACCCCCAATAAGTTTGGAAGCTAAGTGGAAGTTAAATTGGATGAAGGGAGACCAGTTAGGAAGCCACTGTAATAGTCTAGTCAAAAGGTGGTGAGGGCCTAGACTATGGTGGCTGTGGTGTGAATAGAGAGAAGGGGGTGGATGTGAGAGATGTTGAGGAGGTAGAATGAACAAGACCTGACAACTGATTGGCAAGATGGACGGTGAGTGAGAATAAAAAATCAAAGGTGACTCTAGGTCGTGAACCTGAGTGATGAAGAATGCTATCACCTTTGACAGAAATAGAAAAGTTAGGAGGAATAGTGAGTTTAGGAAGAAAGATAATAAGTTTTTCTTTGGATTCTTGTTGAACTTGAGATGCCTAATATACATTCAGGTGGAGATATCAAGCAGACAGTTGGATATGTGGTCTAATGACTAATGAGAGGACAAAAGATTACTGAAGAAACCTTCTCATAACAAATGAAATTGCTCCACAAAAGAAATTTTTAGCTAAATACAGAACTACTAAGTTCTCCTTGTAGAGGTTAAAAAAAGGAGTTGGATTGAGTTTTTATGTCCAAGGGCAACAAAAATCTAATTTCCTAGGATTCTGTCATCTAAGATTTCAGTGCTTATTATAAATATTTGGGGAAAGAAATAGTTGAAGTTTATGTGACAATATTGCTTAAAGAGGATGAAGTTAGAGAAAAATCTATAGGAACCTTATGGGACTTTACAAATTAGATATAGGAGAGAGAGAGAGTGTGTGTGTGTGTGTGTGTGTGTGTGTGTGTATACATTTGATGATTTAAATGCAAAGGGGTCATAGGTGAAGATGGCTAAAAATAGGGGCAGTTAAGTGATACAGTGGATAGACTGTTGGGTCAGAACGATCTGATTTCAAAACTTGACCCTGACACTTATTAGTTACGTAAACCTGGATGTCACTTAACTGCATTCAGCCTCAGTTTCCTCATATGAAGGGTAATAACCTCACAGGATTATTGTGAGGGTCAAGTGAGCTAATGTAGGTAATATGCTAATATAGGTAATATGCTTTCCAAACCTTAAAGTGCTAGCTATGACTAAATATGTTGGAAAATATATTTTAGGTGTAAGAAATGACAGACAACAAAGACTTGCAAGCATCACAGAAGCCTCATGCCTATATGTCATTAATATTTTCTTGGTTAAATGAATCAGAAGGTGCTAAACATGGTGAGTATCATATAGCTTCATAAAAAGGTGAATTTGTTTATATTTTGAAAGATAGCCTATATACAGCAAGACTACTGACTTGTTAGAGAAAAGCTAGAAGAAAATATATGGGATGTAATGAAAAGATCTAATCAATTTAAATAAGTTATTGATGTCAAAAAAGGAAACTGGATAGAGGAAATATAGTATATTGATGCCAATGATAATAACCTCATACAGAAGTTTAATTGATATAAATCAATTACTAAAACAAGGAGACCTGATGATCTTTGAAACTCCCTGAGTTGAAAATGTTTATCTCAGATTTGCTAACCCAAGCAAAGAGATGATGAATCCAAGAGCAACATAATTTTAGAATAGAAACTCATTTGTGAAATCTTATGTTTAAGAGTGGTGGGGCAGCTAGGTGGTACAGTGGATAGAGCACTGGCCCTGGAGTCAGGAGAACCTGAGTTCAAATTCTGCCTCAGACATTTAACACTTAACTAGCTGTGTGACCCTGGGCAAGTCACTTAACCCCAATTGCCTCACTAAAAAAAAAAAAAGAGTGGTGAAAAAATTATAATCTGCATCACTTCACAAAATAGCAAGAAGTAGAAGAGAGAAGAAGAGTTTGAGGAAATCTTGGTGAGAGACCCTACTAGGCAAAACCATTTCAAGGCCATTTAAGGATGAAATTGGAAAGACAACAAACAAATATGGAAAAGGTCCATAAAAGTTTATAACATGCTCTTTGCACCATCAAGGACAAGGAAGCCACCACATTTCTGCTCTAACAGTCGAATCAAAGAGGGCACAGAAGAAGCTTGAAATAAAATAAGGGAAGGAAAACATGGACTAGATCCCATATTCACAGAAGTGGTATGTAGTGACAATTTGAGGACAGTGAAGGTCATTATACTTTAAGGTATCCAAAGGGAGGTGTCATCAGAACAGTCATGTAAGGCTCTGCCCCATTTAGGCTAAGCTAGCTTTTCCTTAAAAGGTATAGAAACAATATTGGAGATTTAGTTCACTCAGGAGACTAAGGCTCAGGCCATTGGCAAATCTTATTTGCCTGAGTTAAAAACAAAAACAACAGGGGCAGCTAGGTGGCGCAGTGGATAGAGCACGGGCCCTGGATTCAGGAGGACCTGAGTTCAAATCCAGGCTCAGACACTTAACACTTACTAGCTGTGTGACCCTGGGCAAGTCATTTAACCCCAATTGCCTCACTAAAAACAACAACAACAACAACAACAAACAAAACCCAGCCAGGACAAGGAGCTAAATCTCTGTCAGACTTCTGACTACAGATCAGCAGCATGACCAAGAGGAGCACAAGGAAATCTGCCCTCAAGTGAATCAAGGTCATGTCCTTAATGGCTATCCTTTTTCTGCTCTGAATGTCTTCTCACACTTATAGCAAAAGAAACGTCCTTTTATAAACTGAGAAATGGACTGAGTGTCTCATTTTGTTTCAATATTAAACTTTAGCTATCACACTAGCCTGAGCCAGGACTAGTTTGCTACTGAGGAATAGCTATCAAAGAGGTTTAAGAAAAGAAAACACCACACAAAAAACCCCTCATACCTCTTTATTTCCCCAAAAAAGGGCAAATTAGCATACATTAATGGCTACTAATCCATATGACAACTTTCCCATCTATATAAATTTTTCATGATAATAATCTCTATGGCTATCAAAGGCATCTTTGATAATAGTATTAAAATGAAACAGACAGGTTTTGGAAAGCAAAATTCCATAGCAGACCACCTTTTTTGTCAACATATAATTTGACTGAAAGATTCAGGGGATTTAAGATCCCACTGTACTTATTGTATGGTGAGTTGAAGTTGATTTGATAGGGCAAAATACTGCCTTAAAGCCTCTCCTTTAGGCTTATAGACTGGAAGTCCGGACCTTAAGTCTCTTTCGCTTCTCCCAAGATGGCGGACCAAAACCCCCCCAAAGGAACTAAAGGAAAAAAAGGTCAAAAAAAAAAAAAAAGGAAAAGAAGGCCAAAAAGGAAAATGCTGCCGAGAAGGTGGTGAAAAAGCCTTGAAAGCACTTCAGCCGCAACCCGGTCCTGGCCAGAGGGATCGGCAGATACTCAAGGTCTGCCATGTATTCCCGGCGGGCCATGTACAAACGCAAGTACACTGTACCCAAAACCCGGATTGAAAGGAAAAAGAAAGAGAAGGTACCTGCTTACCATCTCAAAGCCGGTTGGTGGGGATAAGAATGGAGGAAACCGAGTGGTGAAGATCCGCAAAATAATGCCTAGGTATTACCCTACTGAGGATGCTCCTAGAAAGCTGCTCAGTCATGGCAAAAAGCCCTTCAGCCAGCACATGAGGAGACCCCTATCTAGCATCACCCCAGGCACGGTTCTGATCATGCTCACTGGCCACCATAGGGGCAAGCGAGTGGTTTTCCTGAAGCTAGTGGCTTGCTACTGGTGACTGGACCTCTGACCATCAACCGTGTTCCTCTGCGAAGAACCCATCAGAAATTTGTCATTACCACTTCTACCAGGGTTAACCATTCAGGTGTGAAAATTCCAAATCATCTTACTGATGCTTACTTCAAGAAGAGGAGGCTCCGTAAACCTAGACACCAAGAAAGAGAGATTTTTGACACAGAAAAAGAGAAATAGGAGTTTACAGAGCAGCTCAAGGCTGACCAGAAAAAAGTGGACTCTCAGATCCTGCCCCAGATCAAGAAGATTCCTCAGCTCCATGGCTACCTGCGTTCTGTATTGTCTCTCTCCAATGGAGTCTATCCTCACAAACTGGTGTTTTACATGCCTGGCAGAGAACTCTTATTAAAATATTTGAAATAACAACAACAACAAAAAAGACTCTCCTGTAATATGACTTCTTCCATGTATATATCAAAAGCATAAGGATTCATCAAAAGGGCCTTGTTCAAGGACCCTTTGTTCATTAGAATCCAACCAGGTATAATACAGGGAGTTGTATCCCTGCCAAATTTGTTCACCACTGTCATGGAGATGATCCAGTGCAAAATCCAAGTCAAAGAAGAATTTCTCATCAATGGTGAGGTCCTCCAGATATTCCTGTTTGCAGATGACATTGTACTGATTATTTCAATGCCCAGAACACTGTAGAACATTCTAAATGAGATATACAATCACTCGAAAGAGTTTGACAACTATCCATACAGGAAAATCCAAGTGGATGAAGAGTGCCTATTGTCCAGACTATGATAAATAGTCAGTCAATTAGCATTTATTAAGCACCTACCATATGTCAGCACTGTGCTAAACTAAATGGAATTTCTATAGAGCTTGCCTCCCATACATGTGCATCTACATATATATATATGTACACACACATATATATATATATACAGATGTGTGTGCACATACACATACATAGATGTATGCATGTGTGTATGTGTCTATCTATCTGTCTGTCTATCTATCTATCTATCTATCTCTTGGATAGGTGTAGCAAAGGGACTCTGAGTAGGGCCCAGTATTGAACAGGAAGAGAAAAGTATGCTAGGTTGCTTGTGGTAAGTTATAAAATTCTTTTAATAATTCCCTAGATTCTTGAACAAAGTCCCATCCTTTAATAACAATATTTTTCTATTGCTTTTGTATAACCTCTAATCATAGAACACTACATTTTCTTTGGAGAACTGTAGTTGAATATTATTCAAAGGGAAATGGAGAGGCACCCAGTGGGCATGAAAAGGCAGCAGTATATTGCAAACCTAGTAAGATTCAGGAGAATTGGTATAAAGCATGTTGTCAAAGAAATTTGTGATTGAAAAAAATGGGCCAATCATGTGATGATAGTGAGGAATAATTGATATGTGATAAATGGCATTGTGTATAAATTGATAAATGGTATCCTTGTGATAATAGCACTCAAGAAAGATAAAGATATCCATTATCCAGGACAGAACCATTGGATTGTTGGAGTGTATGGAATCTTTCATGGGATCATAGGGTCCCAGATTTACATTTTAAATAGGCTCTGGAGTTTATCAAATTCAACACCCTCATTTTAAAAATGAGGGGACTGAGGCCTAGAGAGACAAAGTGACTAAGTCAAGGTCACAGAAGAAGTAAATAGTATAACAGGGATTTGAATCCAGGGCTTCTGATTCCAGCCTCAGAATTCTTCACATTGTTTTATCTCACAACCTGTCTTTGACTTTCTTGTAATATACACCAAACAATGGTATTTCCAGTATACTTAAAAAAAATTTGGTGTTATGCAGAACATTCTAGTATACTTTTTAAAAAGTGTATTTTCTAATTGTTTTCTAGTAGAATTCTAAATTATTTTCAATATAGAACACCCAAAATAGGACACTAGTGTGCCTATTTTCCTACAGCCTCACCAACATTAGCCATTTTTATCTTCTCCCATATTTGCCAATATGATGGGCATGAAGTCAAATGTCAAAGTTATTTAATTTGTGTTTCAGTTATTAGCAGGTACTTGGAACCCTTTTTGGAAATTTTTTTAAAATCATAATTTGGCACTGGTAATATGTTACAGCCTAATCATGATCATTGAGTTTGTAGTCCATGGTTTGGAGGAACAAAAAACACTGGACTTGGTTCACCATAACGACTGTGAGTTATTACACCAGAATTAGTGCCCCTGGGAGGGAATTTTAAAATTTCTAACAATTAGATCAATGTTAAAGTGTAATGGTCACCACAGGAGGCAATGAATTCTCCACTGGAAGCCTTTCTTCAGAGATTGGATAACCACTTTTTTAGATATGATGTAGAGGGATTATTTTTCTTGTTTAGGTTAAACTACTTAGTCTTTTAAGTAGCTTCCAACTCTGAAATTTTTTGATTCTTCATGGTTTTTGTTCCTTTTTTATTTATTATGAAAGGCATCAAGTTTTACCTCACCATTTGTCTTCCTCAATAACTGGCTTTTTCAAATAATATGTTTCACACATTGTTTATATATATATATATAGATAATGAGATATGAAAACATGCTAACACCTGTCTCATTAACCCATTAAAAGAAATTATGAAGAAGAGGGGAAGGGAAGAGGGAAAAAAAAGGAAGGAGAGAGAAAAAGGAAGAGCCAGCTGGGGAAGGTAGAGGAGGGTAGGATCTTCTGGGACACAGGAGGAGAAATGAGAAAGTGTACAAAGTCTGGAAATCTTTCATCTTCAGAAATTTTCATCTGAAGCATGAAATTTAATCAGATATTTAAAAAATAGAGGAACAAGTGAACAAACAAAATTTTAGGCAATAGGAAACTGGGGTTGGTGTTTTTTTCTATTATTACAATGATGGCATATGCTGAAACTAGCTGAAAGATTGTTATGAATGTCATGTTACTTATAATGCTGGTATATAAAAAAGCCTCAAACATAATTAATGTTCCATTTTTCCTGAGGTGGGAAGGCAAGGAATGGGGTTAGATGGAGAAGGTTGATTGTTCCTAAAAAGGTCAATAGCTCTAAGTCTGCAATCTTCTCTGTCAAGGAGATGTCAACATCAAATTTGCTGGGATGAGTTCACTGAACATGGTGAGCTGTTTCTTGTCATTCCTCTATAGCTCATCCTATATTTCTGTAGGACTTCACACTTAACAAATTACTCTCACAACCACCCTGTGAGTTAGGGGGTGTAAATATTACAACTGTTATTTTGCATGTAAGGAAACTTGGACTCAGGGAAATTAAATGATTTGCTCCAGCTTACATAGTGGGGATTCAAACTCAGAGCTCCTGAATCCAAGTCTCAAGTTTGCTTTACTCCACAGCTACCGCTCTATAGACAGAGTATTCCTGGGTCATACCCACAGCTAGTACTCATTAACTTTATTTCTCTTCAAGGGTAGAAACCATTTTCTCAAGTCCAGTTGAATAAACCATTCTTTACTGAGAGTCTACTATATGTCATTCAAGGTTATGTACAATCTAACTCCCACCAACTTCAATCCAATAATTCAGTTCAATTCAATAAATATTTATTGCACTAAACACTGGAGATATGAAAAGAGGCAAAAAACAATCTCTACCCTCAAGAGTCTTACAATCTAATGGATTAGCCAACATGCAAATAAATATATACAAAGCAAGTATAATACAGGATAAATAGGAAATAATTTAAAAGAAGGAAAGCACCAGAAAAAGGAGGAATTAGGGAAGGCTTTCAATAGAAGGTACCATTTTAGTTGGAACTTAAAGGAAGCCAGGGAGGTCAATAGTCAAAGTAGAAAAGGGAGAGCATTTCACACATAGGACACAGTCAGAGAAAATGTCCATAGTTAAAAGATAGAATGTCTTGTTCCTACAACAGGCAGGAGAGCAGTGTCCCTGAGTCTAAGAGTATGTGTCAGGGAGCAATGTGTAAGAAGACTGCAAAGGTAGGAGGAGGATAGCTTATGAAGGACTTTGAATGCTGAACTGAGCATTTTGTATTTTTCCTGGAAGTGATAGGAAGCTACTGGAGTTTGGGGTGTGTGTGTGTGTGACAAGATCAGACCTGAGTTTTAGGAAAATTAACTTAGTAGCTGAATGGAGAATGGATTGCTGTAGACAGACTCACCAGCACCCTATTTCAGTAATCAAGGTATGAGTGCATTCACCAGAGTTGTGGCAGTGTCAGAGAAGAGAAGGGGGTGCACTTGAGAGGCATTGAAAAGGTGAAAGGGAGAGGACTTGGAAAAAGCTTGGATTTGTGGGGAGAGAGATAGTGAGGAATCCAGGATGACTCCTAGGTTGCAAGCCTGAAGGATTGGAAGGAGAAGACTATTTCCTTTTTTCTACTCTGCTTCAACCAAACTGGGCTAGTCGCCTCCCAACTTCATATTTACATTGTCCCATTATGTCCCGATGCAAAATGTATTCAATATCCCAAGTTCTATCTGATGAAGTTTTCATCTCATCCTTAAAAATCTAGCTATATTAATGGATAGGAAGAGATTTCAATCATAAATAACCAATAGAAAGGATTGCAGAAGACAAAATGTGCAAATTTGATCATATAAAATTGAAATTAAAAAGCGTTTGCAACAAAGAAATCTATGCAGTTAAAATGAGAAGGGAGCAGGTGCCTGGGGAAAAAGTCTTAGCAGCAAGTGTTCTTTTTGTAGGATAAAAATCAATTCATAATCTTTATTTCCCTTATTATTTCACTCATTCACATTATTTTCCCCAAATATATGTAAAGACATTTTTAAGCATTCTTTTTTTTTTTTAGTGAGGCAATTGGGGTTAAGTGACTTGCCCAGGGTCACACAGCTAGTAAGTGTTAAGTGTCTGAGGCCGGATTTGAACTCAGGTACTCCTGAATCCAGGGCCAGTGCTCTATCCACTGCACCACCTAGCTGCCCCTAAGCATTCATTTTTACAAGATTTCAAGATCCAAATTTTCTTCCCTCCTTCCCTCCCTCCCCTCTTCCTAAAATGGTAAGTAATTTGACATAGGTTATATATACAGCAAGTGCTCTTGACAGCTACCTTAAGAAGTTGACTCAAAGTGAGCTTTTGGTTCATTAAAACCCATCTCTCTCTCTCTCTCTCTCTCTCTCTCTCTCTCTCTCTCTCTCTCTCTCTCTCTCTCTCTCTCTCTCTCTCTCTCCCTCTCTCTCTCCTTGGCCAACTGTCCCCCATTACATTTAAGAGAGTTCTCTCTCAGAGGTTCTATTAATCCTAGAGTAACTAAAATTCCTGTTACATTAAAGTAGTTAACAAAATAGGTAGCATCACAAGAATTCAAAAAATTTGTAATAATCAGAGGGTCCCCAAAGTCTTAGTGTCATTTTATTTAACATGGCACTAAGACTTTTAGAAGACCCTGTATATACTCCCCATGGATAACAGTACATTGACAGTATGTACAACTTCAGTTACTTTACTGTTTTTTGTTTGTTTGTTTGCTTTGTGGGGCAATGAGGGTTAAGTGACTTGCCCAAGGTTACACAGCTAGTAAGTGTCAAGTGTTTGAGGTCAAATTTGAACTCAGGTCCTCCTGAATCCAGGGTCAGTGCTTTATTGACTGTGCCAACTAGCTGCCCCCTTACTGTTTTTGATTTAAATATTCTGACAATTTTTGAAAATAGCTTATGCAAACAGCAAAGCCAAGGGATTGGGAATAGTGATAGGGAAATGGAGGCTGCGAATATAGGTGATTTTTTTTTTTGGGAATTTCGTCATGAAAAGGAAATCTATAGGATGATAACTTGAGGGGATGTCAAGATCAAGTGAGAGGTTTTCATTTTGTTTAGAATAGAGCCCACCTGAGTGTTTTGTAGTCAGTGTGGAACTGGCCTATACATGAAGACAATGTGAAGATGGGAGAGATCCCATGTGATGTTCTGATGAGGCACACCCTTGCAGAAGATGGGAGAGGAAAGAATTTCAGGCACAGGTAGAGGGCAAACAGTTTCTACTTCTTTAGAGGATAGGTAAAGATATGCTGGGGTTTTCCAATATAGAATGTAGCTGAAGATAGATGGGGGAAAAGATGGCTATTAATGGATGAATCCTGTTTCTTCAGTAAAGTTGAAGGTGAGGGCATACACTGAGAAAAAGTGTGGGTTTGAGAAGGCATTGGGGGCTTCATTTGAGATGAGATTTGGAGTCATCACTAGAAGAAATAAGGAGAAATGATTACCAAATTTTTTTGATTGCATGCTCATATCCACAAAAAATTTTGAATATGTCCCCAAAATATAAGTATATTTACTTACTAAGTATATTACATATGTAATATTATACTCAAAATATATGATATACATCACAAAGCAAACACAAAAATAGAAATTAACAGATGAAATAAACTCTTTTTAAAATTAATATTTATTTTTTCATAATAGAAAAAGTTCTCTCTTACAAAAATCTTGAGAGTAATATGATTTAATATACTTCATTATTTTATAAAGTCTTGGTCAAACACTGTCAAATATATATTCGAAGGTTTTGTTTTAAGTGTAGAGTATTTCGGTCCTTGATTTTGATGGTTGTCACAGCTGAAAAAGATAGGCCCCATTGATTAAAATGGAGAAATGTACTGTTCATGGTATTTATCTTAGTCAAGATACTAATTTTTTTAATCCTATGTACTGTTAGGGCCAAATTTAGTATGAGGAGAGTTAATTGGGCAGCTTGCCATAATATTGGGGTTCAGAAAATAATGGGGGACCTCTAAGTCCAGAGTTTCCCCTTCTCCAAACTGCCTCTTTTTCAGTTATGTCTCCCAGACTGATAAAAAAGATTAACAGCCTCTTTTCCACAAACAAATCAGGTTTTATTAATGGGAACAAAATTTACAACCCAAGTGGAGTTAATAAAGCCAGGGACAATGAGAAAAGGGGGTAGAGAAAGGGAAAAATATGATCCTCTTCCCAGATGGTTAGAATCTAAATATCTAGGGTAAAAAGGCCCCCACGTACCTCAGATAAGCTCTGCTTCCTCAGCTTCTCAGAACAGCTTGGGTCTGGCAAAAACTAACTCAAACCCTAAACTTGTTTCCAGCTCAGCTGGTCTAATAAGCCATCCTCACTTCAATAACCCAAACTCACCACCACCTGGAATCTGTAGGTCTAAAGAGAATCAACTTTGCAGTGTCTCCTGGTTAGGTCCAAAGATCAGCTCCTCTCTCTCTCTCTCTCTCTCTCTCTCTCTCTCTCTCTACGTTCCTTCCCTGTCCCTCTCCCCTTTCCTGCCTCTCTCACAGGAAGGGTGGTTCTATAGCCAGGCTGAATCTCCAATTGGTTCAACATCCCCCCTGGGCTTTCCCCATTATAATTTGGCCAGGCTCATGTGGGCGTGGGGGAACTCCTAGGTGGGGGTTAGGTACTTTAGTTTGATACTTTGACTCAATAAATGTTCTTTGTGTTGTTTGTTCTATAATTTCTTAAAGTACACACCCATCTTCTTTTAGGCTTTTAAAGCTTGCATCTTTTCAGTCTGACCATGATGAAGCAAAGATGGGGTTATAAAAACTCCAAATCGCAATTAATTCCTTAAAGTACCAATTATGAAAACATTTTTGTTGAAATTCTGCTAGTAAATTTCCATCTTCCCTGATGTCATTCAGTTGTTCTTGTAAACTAATATGTTGCTTTGTTGTTGTTGTTTATAGCAGGGGCTTCAAAGCTCCCTGAAACCTTTCATTTGGAAGGTTTTTAAATGGGCTTTTATCCTGGTTTTTAAAGTGTGCAGATTATGAAAATTTATATTGACAATTACATAATTTGGGGGGGGGGGAAAGCTTAGTTTTTAAATATTTCAATAATCACAATGGCTTCATACCAGGATGTTCCCAAAGTCCTAGTGTAGCTTAAAGCTCAATAGCTTTAAACTATTTAAATAAAACCTAGGATAAAATGGGAAGTGATGAATTGGGGGAAAAAACCAAAAACCTTTGTATCGGGGGGCAGCTAGGTAGCAAAAGTGGATAAAACAATGGTCCTGGATTAAGGAGGACCTGAGTTAAAATCAGGCCTCAGACACTTGACACTAAGTGTGTGACCCTGGGCAAGTCACTTAACCCTAATTGCCCCCTAAAAAACAAACAAAAACAAACAACCCCCCCAACAACCAAGGGTTTGATATTGAAAATATATAAACAATTGATAAATACATATATATGAAAATACTCACCATTCCCCAATAGATAATGTGGTCAAAGGTTTTGCCTCACATCCTACAAATTGGCAACGATGATAAAAATGGCAATAGTCAATGTTGGAGGGGTTATGGAATGATAGTCACTGATACATTGTTGGTGGAACTGTGAAAGCAATTTGGAATTATGCAAATTAAGTGACTAAGATGTCCATATCCTTTTAGTCAGAGATTCTATTATGGGGCTTATACCCCTAGAAACAACTGATAAGGAGAAAGTCCCTATGTACTAAGTAGTTAGGTGATGAAGTGGATAGAATGCTGGGCCTAAGGTCAGGGAGACTCATTTTTCTGAGTTCAAATCTGGCCTCACACTAGTTGTATGACCCTAGGCAAGTCACTTAACCCTGTTTGCCTCTCATCTGTAAAATGAACTGAAGAAGGAAATGGCAAACCACTCTAGTATCTCTGCCAAGAAAACTCCAAATGGGGTCATGGACTTTCAGACATGACTGAAAAACTACTGAACAACAACAACAAAACAGTAATTTTTGTGATAGCAAAGAATTGGAAACAAAGTAGATGCCCATCAACTGGGTAATGGCTAAACAAATTATGGTACATAAATATAATGGAATCTTACTGTGTGAGAAATGAGGTCTGTGATGAATGTAGAGAAGCATGAAAAGATCTATATGAACTGATACACAATGAAGTAAAGCTAAGAAGATAATCTATATAATAACTGCAACAATGTAAATGGATTGGACACTGTGCCACCTAGCTGCCCCAAGTTCTCATTTTTTTCTAACTGAACAGTGGACCAGATAATCTGCTGTTGAAAATTCCCCATGATTTGACCTCAAGCTCTATAGAATCTAGAACATGAATATAAGCCTAGGAGTAGCACTCTGCTGGTGAATGACTATTATTATTACCCTGGTAGTAAGTGGAAGAGATGTGATTTGAACCCAGGTCTTTCAAAGTCCAGCTCTCTTTCCATTACATTAAGTGAAGAAGCCACCTCTTTCACAGGCCAAGTATTCTAAGTGAACAGCTGGGTCAAGAGAATAAGGGTTCCTTGGGTGAGCTGAGTAGTTCTGAAAAGGGAGGTGGGGGTGCTTTTCTCCTAATTAGTATGGGGGAGAACATCTGGTGATCATCTGGTTCCCTGAGTGGTCTAGAGAAGAGAATAAGGAATAATGGGACCCAGTGTGTGGAGTACGGGCAAAGGGTTTTTTGTCCTTTCCTTCTACTCTGCTCTGTGTCTAGTTTGGAGGAGGGTGACATGGAGGTGAGTTGCTGTTTTTCACTATGATAGCAATAATAATGATAGCTTACATTTATATGGCATTTTAAGGTTTTCAAAGAACTTTACATACAATATTTCACTTGATCCTGCCTTCACTCACATTTCTGTTTCCTGTATCTCTTGGAGTCAGGAGAAAAGGAGAGAAAAATACCTAGGTTCTTAATGAAGGATCTTGGGAAGGAACAGCAGATGAAATGAAACGGATTCATAGTCAGAGGGAGGCTGGTAGGCTGCTACAGATCCTTCTCAGGGGCTCCTGAAGGAACTTTAAATGGGATTCTCCTTCTGATTGACTGTCCTAGATCCCATCTGGAGACCCTGGAGCTCCCCAGGTGGAACTCACAACAAGTGGGAACATCTTCTCCCTTCCTTGCACCAGAGAGCACCCTTCCTGGCCACCTCTCATTCCCACCCCTGTGGGAGGCAATTGAGAATCTCTCCCCATTCTGTTTATAAGGCACATTCCCTCCTTTTCTCTCCTGTGGGGACAAATACCCCAGTGCATCTTAATGTCTCCTGCACATTTCTTTTTTATCTTAAATAATGTTTTATTAATATCTTGTTGCTGATATCATCATAGTTATTCCAAGTGCCTCCTTCCTCCCCATCCCAAAGAGCCATCCCATATAACAAATAGCGTTTTTTTTAGAGAGGGAGAAAAAATCAGCTCCACTGCTCAATACATTGAAAAAAAATCTGAAAAAAATGTGCAATGTGTAACACCTATGGATCTCCAACTTCTACAGAGTGCTGGATTGAAGGCATCTTCTCATATCTCTTTATTGGAGTTCCACTTGATCTTTATAATTTTGCTGCCCTAACTTTTGATTTTTGGGAATGTGGTTTGTGTAGGTTGGTTTCTTGGCTTTGCTCACTTCACTCTGCATCAGATCTTTCCACATTTCTCTGTTTTCATCACACACATTATTTCTCATAGCACAGTAATATTACATTACATTAATACACCACATTGGTTTAGCCATTCTTCAGTTGATCGACATCTACTTCGTTTCCAATTCTTTGCTATCACAAAAAGTGTTGGGGGCAGCTAGGTGGTACAGTGGATAGAGCACCGGCCCTAGAGTCAGGGGGACCTGAGTTCAAATCCAGCCTCAGACACTTAACACTTAACTAGCTGTGTGACTCTGGGCAAGTCACTTAACCCCAATTGCCTCACCAAAAAAAACAAACAAAAAGTGTTGCTATAAATATTTTGGCATATAAGGGATTTTCTTCCTCAAGGTGTTAGTCCAGTAATGGAGTCTCTGGTTCAAAGGATAGGGACATCTTTGTCACTTCATTAGCATAATTCTAAATTGCTTTCCAAAATGGTTGTGCCACTTCAGAGTTCCATCAACAATGTATTGGTGTGTCTGTCATTATATGACCACTCCAACATGGACTATTAACATTTTTGTTACCTTTGCAAATTTGCAGGGTGTGAGGTAAAACTTCAGGGTTGTTTTGATTTGCATTTCTCTTATTATTAATTATTTGGAACATTCTTATAAATGGTTGTGAATACTTTGCAATTTTTTTGAGAACAATTTGTCCATAGCCTTTGGCTACTTAACTAGAGAAGAATGGTTATTATTCTCATATATATTTATGAATTATTTGACATCTTAGATACCAAACCCTTAATTTGATATAAGGATGTTTCCCTATTTGACCTCTTCCTTTCTTATCCTAGGCGCTTTAATTTTGTGATAAAATAATGGAATTTGGCAGATGCCTAGGGGTCCCACCTGAATTTTTCTGTGAATAATAAACTTTTCTGTTTCAAGTAATCAAAGTTATCTATTTTGCCCTTTGTAATTGTCTCTGTTTCTTTTGGGGTTACGAATACATATCCTATTCTACATAGCTCGGAAAGGTATAGGATGTTTCTAATTTTTCTAATGTTTTTAATAACATGATCTTAAATATTAAGGTCCTTAAATATTAAGGAATATAGTGTAAAATGTTGGTCTAAGTTTAATTTATGTCAGAATGCTCTCTAGTTTTCTCAGAAATTTTTGTCATAAAAGGAGTACTTTTCCTAGGTAATTTATGTTTTCCACTTTATTAAATTCTGGGCTTCTGATTCTCTTTTGACTTGTATGTTCCATTGATCTACCTTCCTATTCTTTAACTAGTACCAGATGGTTTTGATGATTGCTGTTGGAAGTGTTATTTCCCCTTCATCCTTACTTTGCATCATTTCTTAGATGATTTTCTACAACTTTTATTTTTTGAAATGAATGTTATTATTATTTTATTAATTCTTTAAAGTATCCCCTTGATAATTTGCTTAGTAAAGCATTAATTATCAATCATGGTAGTATTGTCATTTAAAATTATATTGGCATGGCCTAGCTATGAGAACTCAATAGTTCTCTGCCTATTTTAATTATTGTTTATTTCTTTAAGGAACATCTTGTAATTGAATCTATGCAAATCTTTTGTGTGCTTTGGTAGATTTCTCTCAAGACATTTTTTGCATTTTGTAGTTATTTGTAATGGAATTCTCATTTCTATTATTGCTTTTTGTGTTTAAATTTTAATTTAAAAAGCCTTACACAAACAAAACCAATGCAACCAAAATTATAAGGAAAGCAAAAAAACTGGAAAGAATTTTTTGTAATAAGTATAAAGATAAAGGCCTCAAATATATAGAGAAGTACATCAAATTTATAAAAATATAAGTCATTCCCCAATTGATAAATGGTCAAAGGATATGATTAGGCAGTTTCCAAACAAAGGAATCAAAGCTATCTATAGTCATATGAAAAAATGTTCCATACCACTATTGATCAGAGAAATGCACCTATCAGAGTGACAAATATAACAAAAAAGAAAAACATTGGATGTTGGAAGGGGTATGAGAAAACTGGGGGGATACTAATCCATTGTTGGGGAGTTGTGAACTGATCCAACAATATGGTGTAACGATTGAATACGCCACCTGCTGGAGACTTACTGTAGAAGAGTTCCGCCCATGAAGCGAAGGTCTTTGAGGGCAAGACCAGGAGTCTTTTCTTTGGCGTCAGGAAGTGACGCGGGCTAGTGGGAGGAAGAAGGAAGAGACTGGCGGCTCGGTCTCACTCTCTTTCCTCTGAACTCTGGTGGAGAGCAGAGATAGAAATGTGCTCTCCCTTTAATAGATAGGAATCTAGGCCTTTTTCTCTCTCTTTACCAAATTCTTATTCTCCTTAATAAATGCTTAAAAGCCTAACTCTTGCTAAAGCTTATAATTTATTGGCGACCACTCATAAGATATTTTAGACAGACTAGCTAGAATTTTAGCCCTTAACAATGGAGAGCAATTGGAACTATGCCCAAAGGGCTATCAGAACTGTGCATACCCTTTGATCCAGCAATACCATTGCTAGGTTTATAGCCCAAAGGAGACTCCCCCAAAAGAGAAAAAGAGCTTATTGTACAAAAAATATAGCAGCTCTTTTTTTGTGGTGGCTAGAATTGGAAATCAAAGGAATGCCCATCAATTGGGGAGTGGCTAAACAAGTTGTGGTATTATGATTGTGATGGATATTATCATGCTATAAGAAATTACAAGCAGGACAATTTCAGAAAGGCCTAGAAAGACTTATATGAACTGATATATGGTAAAGTGAGGAGAACAAGGAGAACATTGTGCACAGTGACAGCAATATTGTTTGATGAAGAACAGTCAATGACCTAGCTATTCTCAGCAATACAATTCAAGACAATCTCATAGGACTAATGATGAAGCACACTATTTACCTCCAAAGAAAGAACTGATATGATTGAACCAAGACTGAATCATGCTGTTTTTACTTTCCTTCTTTTTTTTGGGTTTTATTCACAGTTTTCTTATACAAAATGACTAATATCTGATTGCTTACTGCCTCAGGTGGGGCAGGGGAGGGAAAGAAGGAGGGATAGAATTGGAACTCAAGCTTTAAATAAAATACCTACCAAAGGAAAAAAAATAATTTCTGTTTGGGAGAGATTTGAGAGGTCATGGGGATCAGAGATGTCTAGTCCTCCATCTTCTCTCCTGTACATTTCTATCCACATTGACTAATTAAAGTGAACTCCTTGAGAGCAGGGATTATCTTTTTTCCTGATGTTTAGTACAGTGTTTGACAAAGAATACTCACTTTCATGCTGTTCATTCATCATTCAATTTATATATATATATATATATAAATGAATCATTCATTCATTCATAGCGAGAGAGACAGAGAGATAAATAGACAGATAGGTGAACAGATGGACAGAAAGAAGGTTAATGGAATGTTGCTCATTCTTTAGCAACAGAAGTAAACATGGATCAGGGTGACACTGGGATCAGCAAGAGTCTTCTTCAAAAGGAAACAGAAGGAACCTAAAACTATGATGAACCATGGCTGAGATGGGCCATTGAACTTGACTAACAGAAATAAAGTAGCAGATCCTGCAAATAGTACAAGGCTCTACAGACAACATGGTTACAAGCAGTAAGTCAGGTCTGTGTGAGGTCCAGGGGGAGGCTTACCTGTATTGAGGGCCTTAACTGCTGAAAGAGTTATTATAGAATAAAATGCTAATGGTGTGTCTTACCTAGCTTTGGAGGGAGTTGTCGCGAAGATGAATATTCGAATTAGAGTTAGAATATTAGAACTGAAAAGGACCTTAGAAACCTACCTCCCAGACCCTATCTCTGGCCTTTTATAGATAAGGAAATGGAGGTTCAAAGAGAGTAGTTTATTCAGGATCATGCAGCTAAATTGCAGAACAGGGCCGTAACCTTAAGTCTTTGTGATTTTAAGGTCAGTATTTTTTCTGACAGCACCATGAAGGGGGCCTATGGCATGTTGCTTTGAGATATTTTACTTTGAAAGTTGGAAATCTTTTCCATTGGCAGATTCAGAGCATGGCTGTTCATGTCATATGCTAACACCTCAAGTGCGAGGCCATGTGTGAAACCTAGGCCCCTGGAGATTCGGTGAAGCCTGGAATTGCTGACTCAGAAAACCTGAACTCCATGAAGATGGGGGCTGGGCCACATCTGGATGGGAGCCTCCATGTGTCTAGGATCTGGGGTAGCTCTCTTTGTGTCACTCAGGATCCCCCACAGCTGCTTGCCTGCTGTCCCCTGTGCAGTGTAATTTTCTTGACGTCAATTATAGCATCTTCAATTGCTTAAAATAAACTAAGTAGTTAATTGGAGGTTGTGTGTTACTTGACAACCCTGGATACCAGTGAGGGCAATGAGTGGGGAAATGGGCCTCTGGGTAGCCCCAAACTGGATCCTGGGGAAATTATGACTCATTCTTTTATTAATCTCTTTATTAGTCATTGACAAAAACAAAAGAGCCTAATCAGCTCCTGGAGCCTCTTGGAGGAGATACATGGTACATGGTATACAGTACATAATACATGGTACATGTATGTGGTACACGATACATAGTACCCGATAGGTAGGACTCAGTTGGAAGTCAGGAGACCCCAAAACAGAATGGGAATCACATTTTAGAAAAAGCACTGTGCATATCCAGAGAATAGCAAATGGAATACTGGAAGGTTTTAAGATTATGCCAAGTAAAGGGACTAAGAGTGTTTAGCCTAAAGAAGATGCTTGATACATGGTACACGATACACAGTACACAGTACATGATACATGGTACATGGTACACGGTACATGATACAGAGTACACAGTACAAGATACATGGTACATAGCACACGATACAAAGTACATGATACATGAAACACGGTACATGGTACGATACACAGTGCATGGCACATGATAAACAGTACACAATACATGATACACAGTACACAATAAATGGTACACGATACATGGTACATGATAGGTAGGACACAATTGGCAGTCGGGAGACCCCAAAACAGGATGGGAATCACATTTTAGGAAAAGCACTGTGCATATCCAGAGAATAGCAAATGGAATAGTGGAAGGTTTTAAGATTATGCCAACTAAAGGAACTAAGAGTGTCTAGCCTAAAGAAGATGCACAGTACATGGTACATGGTATACAGTACATGATACATGATACATGGCTCATAGTACATGACACACAGTACATGATATGGGGTACATGATACACAGTACACGATACATGATACACAGTACACAATACATGGTACACGATAGGTAGGACAGAATTGGAAGTCGGGAGACCTAAAAACAGTATGGGAGGGGCAGCTAGGTGGCACAGTGGATAGAGCACCGGCACTGGAGTCAGGAGTACCCGAGTTCAAATCCAGTCTCAGACACTTAACACACACTTACTAGCTGTGTGACCCTGGGCAAGTCACTTAACCCCAATTGCCTCACTAAAACAAAACAAAACAAAACAAAACAAAAACCCAGTACGGGAATCACATTTTAGGAAAAGCACTGTGCATATCCAGAGAATAGCAAATGGAATACTGGAATGTTTTAAGATTATGCCAACTAAAGGAACTAAGAGTGTGTAGCCTAGGGGGCAGATAGGTGGCGTAGTGGACAAAGCACTGGCCTTGGATTCAGGAGGGCCTGAGTTCAAATCCAGCCTCAGACACTTGACACTTAACTAGCTGTGTGACCCTGGGCAAGTCACTTAAACCTCATTGCCCTGCAAAAAACCCCAAAACAAACAAACAAACAAACAAACAAAAAGAGTGTTTAGCCTAAAGAAGACGCACGGTACATGGAACATGGTACATGGTATACAGTACATGATATAGGGTATATGGTACATGATACATAGTACATGATACATGGTACATGTACACAGTACATAATACACAGTACATGATACATGGTACACAGTACACAGTACACGATACATGGTACCCGATAGGTAGGACTCAATTGGAAGTCTGGAGACTCCCAAACTGGATGGGAATCACATTTTAGGAAAAGCACTATGCATGTCCAGAGAATGGCAAATGGAATACTGGAAGGTATTATGCCAACTAAAGGAACTAAGAGTGTTTAGCCTAAAGAAGATGCACAGTACATGGTACATGATACACAGTACATGGTACAGAGTACAGAGTACACAATACATGATACATGGTACACAATAGGACTCAATTGGAAGTTGGGAGACCCCAAAAACAGGATGGGAAGCACATTTTAGGAAAAGCACTGATATGCCTGTGCATATCATGGAATAGTGGAAGGTTTTAAGATTATGCCAACTAAAGGAGTAGGAGTAGAAGCCCCAGGTGCTTTGGCAGGAGAACTGGCTTGACTATGTGAACATCCAACTGTACCTCAGGATGGAATACAGAAAATAATTGGTGAAAAGTATCAAGCACTGAATTCTAGGCTTTTTATTGGAAGAACTCGATGGAACTTCTCTTTGATGAAATAGCCAAATGTAACAGAGGGAAAACAGTTAGTGTTTTCTGTTGTGGACCCAGTTCTATTTCCAAGACTCTTCATCAACTGAATAACCAGAACAATGCTTATGGGACAAGCCTAAAGAAGATGCACATTACACAGTACATGATACACGGTACATGGCACACAGCACATGGTAAAGGAAACATACTACATGGTACATGCTAAAGGATACATGGGACACAATACACAGTACACTGTGCATGCTACATGCTACATGCTACATGGTACAATAGAGTTGCTGTTGTTGTTTGCCATTTTACAAAGGAGGAAACATGGTTCAATGAGTTGCCCAGAGTCACATAGCTAGTAAATATCTGAGGAAGGATTTGAACTCAGGAAGGTAAGTCTTCCTGATGCTAGTGCCACCTACACAGTGCATGGCACATGATACATGGTACATGATACACAATACACACTACATAGTAAATGATACACGGTACATGGTACACAGTACATGGCAAAGAATACACTGTACACAGTACATGGTAAAGGATACAGTCCTTACACATTGCTTCAAGCTGATTGGTTAGTGTCATCCAAATCCATTGGTTCACTGGATTTGAGGGTGGTCTTGTGTTGATGTCATAGTTTGCAGCCTCTGAGAACACTCCCTCCTGGGAGCCATCCAGGTGTGGCTTTAATTGAATTAACTTTAAGTAGGTTAATCAGCAAAGTCAATCACTCTCACTCAGTCTCACTTAATTCAATCAGTTCTAAATTAATCTCAGGTGGGGCCTTTGAGCATCTGCAGTCATTTTATATAAAAAAGACTCAAGGAAAAAAAAAGAAAATGCAAAGTAGCATGCTTCAGTCTGTGTTCATTCAATATCAGTTTTTTCTCTGGAGGTGAACGGAATGCTTTATCACTAATCCTTTGGGATTGTCTTGGATCATTGTACTGCTGAGAGTAGTTAAGCCATTCACAATTGCTCATGGAATACTAATGCTGTCACTGTGCACAATGTTCTCCGGGTTTTGCTCTCTTCACTATGCATCAGTTCATATAAGTCTTTTTAGGTTTTTTCCGAAATCATCCTGCTCATCATTTTCCATACCATAATTACACATTATAGCTTTTTTGGTTATTCCCCAACTAATGGGAATTCCCTCGATCTCCAATTCTAGCCACCACAAAGAGTTGCCATAAATATTTTTGTACATTTTGTTTCCTTTTCTCATTTTTCCAGTTACTATTACTGTTTCCATCCTTCCTATTCTCTTCCCCATGATATTTACTCTATTATCTATCTTCTTTCACCCTATCCCTCCTCAAAAGGGATTTGCTTCTGACTTCCCTGTCCCCCAATCTACCCTCCTTTCTTTCACCACCTCCCCCCCACCTCCTTCCCCTACTACTTTACTGCAGGGATAGATAGATTACTCCACCAAATTGAGTATGTTAATGTGTATGTTAATCCTTTCTTGAGCCCACTTTGATGAGATTAAGGTCTTTGACCCAATTCTGAGGAGTATGAGGTTCATTCACTGCCCTTTTCCGCCCCATAACTCCCCCCCCCCCACTCCCTAAGTCCTTTCTTGTTTCTTTCCCCTTCCCCCTACCCTATGCAGTCCTCTCACCCCTCAATTTTAGCAGCAGCTAGGTGACAAAGCTCAAATCCAGCCTCAGACACAAGACACTGCACAACCTCATGCATGTCACGCAATTCCAACCACCCGACAAAAAAGATAAACAAAAAAATGAACAAATGAATGAATGAATATATTATATATTATACCTTCATTTCCATTTGGCCAATTTGGCTTTTCAAGCTATTGACTTTTTATTCATGACCCTCCTTTGTCACTCTCACTTCTCTTTTTATTTTTTCCTCTGCCTTTCTTACTTTTCTCTACCTCTCTTTATCTTCAAAGTCCTTTTTGAGTGCTTCTATGGCCTGAGACCAATTCGTATTTTTCTTGGAAGCTTTGGATGTAGGATCCCTGATGTTGCTATTCTCTTCTGAAGGTATACCTCAATCTTCCTTGTCACTAAAGAAACTTTCTATGGTCTTTATCTTTCTCTGTCTGCTCATCTTTTTTTTTTAATTTTTAATTTTATTTATTTTTTTTCAGTTACATGTAAAGATAGTTCTCAACTTTTGTTTATATAAGCTTCACACTTTCAGATTTTTCTCCCTCCCTCCCCCCTCCCCTAGACAGCAGGTAATCTGATATAGGTTTTATATATATATATAGGTATATATATATGATATATATATGATATAGGTATATATATATATATATATACACACACACACACATATATATATATATGTATACACATATATATATATAACATTAAACATATTTCTGCATTAGTCATGTTATAAGAGAAAAATCAGAGCAATGAGGAAAAACCTCAAAATAGAAAAACAACAGCACTAAAAACAAAAGAAATAGTATGGTTCATTCAGCATCTATACTCCACAGTTCTTTTTTTTTTTCCTGGATTTGGAGATCCTCCTCCATCACAAGTTCCCTGGAACCCTTCTGTACCATTGCATTGGTGAGAAGAATATAGTCCATCACAGTAGGTCAACACACAATGTTGATGATACTGTGTACAATGTTATTCTGGTTCTGCTCATCTCACTCATCATCAGTCCACACAAGACCCTCCAGGTTTCTCTGAATTCCTCCTGTTCATTGTTTCTTACAGCACAACAGTATTCCATTATATTCATATACCACAACTTGTCCAGCCATTCCCCAATTGATGGGCATCCCCTCAACTTCCAATTCCTTGCCACCACATAAAAAGCAGCTATAAATATCTTTGTACATGTGGGTCCTTCTCCCCTTTCCATGATCTCTTTGGGAAAAAGACCCAAAAGTGGTATTGCTGGGTCAAAGGGTATGCACAGCTTCACAGCCCTTTGGGCATAATTCCAAATTGCTCTCCAGAATGGCTGGATCAGTTCACAGCTCCACCTACAATGCATTAGTGTTCCAATTTTTCCACAGTTTCTCCAACATTTATTATTTTCCTTTTTTGTCATTTTAGCCAGTCTAATAGGTATCAGGTGGTACCTCAGAGTTGTTTTAATTTGCATCTCTCTAATCATTAGTGATTTAGAGCATTTTTTCATATGGGAATAGATAGCTTTGATTTCTTCATCAGAAAATTGCCTGTTCATATTCTTTGACCATTTCTCAATTGGGGAATGACTTGGGTTCGTATAAATTTGATTTAGTTCCCTATATCTTTTAGAGATGAGGCCTTTATCAGAAGTACTGGCCTCAAAAATTGTTTCCCAGCTTTCAGCCTCCCTTCAAATTTTGGATGCATTGCTTCTGTTTGTACAAAAACTTTAAATTTAATGATTCAAAATCATCCATTTTGCATTTTATGATATTCTCTATCTTTTGTTTGGTCAAAAACTGTTTCCTTTTCCAAAGATCTGAAAGGTAGACTATTCCTTTCTCTCCTAATTTTCCTGTGGTAGCACCTCTATGTCTAAATCGTGTATCCATTTGACCTTATTTTAGTATAATGGTGTAAGATGTTGTCTATGCCTAATTTCTGCCATACTATCTTCAGTTTTCCCAGCATTTTTTGTCAAATACTGATTCCTATCCCAGAAGCTGGAGTCTTTGGGTTTATCAAACACTACATTACTAGGGTCATTTACTACTGTGTTCCCTGTGCCTAGCCTATTCCATTGATCTACCACTCTATTTTTTAGCCAGTACCAGATAGTTTTGATGACTGCCACTTTATAGTAAAGCTCCAGGTTTGGTACCACTAATCCACCTTCCTGTGCATTTTTTTCATTATTTCCCTGGATATTCTTGATTTTTTGTTTTTTCCAGATGAATTTTGTTATTATTTTTTCTAGCTCTATAAAATAATTTTTAGGTAGTCTGATTGGTATGGCACTGAATAAGTAAATTAATTTAGGTAGTATTGTCATTTTTACTATATTAGCTCTGCCTATCCATGAGCAATTGATATTTTTCCAATTATTTAGATCTGATTTGATTTGCGTGAAGAGTGTTTGGTAATGGTGTTCATAGAGTTCCTGGGTTTGTCTTGGCAAACAGACTCCCAAGTATTTTATATTATCTACAGTTACTTTAAATGGAATTTCTCTTTCTATCTCTTGCTGCTGGACTTTGTTGGTCATGTATAGAAATGCTGATGATTTATGTGGATTTATTTTATATCCTACTACTTTGTTAAAGTTGTTAATTGTTTCAAGTAATTTTTGAGTTGATTCTCTAGGATTCTTTAAGTATACCATCATATCATCTGCAAAGAGTGATAGTTCTATTTCCTCCTTGCCTATTCTAATTCCTTTAATTCCTTTCTCTTCTCTGATTGCTAAAGTTAACATTTCTAGTACAATATTAAATAACAGGAGTGATAATGGACATCCCTGTTTCACCCCTGATCTTATTGGGAAGGCCTCTAATTTATCTCCATTGCATATAATGCTTGCTGATGGTTTTAGATAGATACTGTTTATTATTTTAAGGAAAGCTCCACCTATTCCTAAGCTCTCTAATGTTTTTATTAGGAATGGGTGCTGTATTTTGTCAAAAGCTTTCTCTGCATCTATTGAGATAATCATATGATTTTGGTTAGTTTTCTTATTGATGTGGTTGATTATGTTAATAGTTTTCCTAATGTTGAACCAGCCCTGCATTCCTGGTATAAATCCCACCTGGTCATAGTGTATTATCCTGGTGATCACTTGCTAATATCTTATTTAAGATTTTAGCATCAATATTCATTAAGGAAATTGGTCTATAATTTTCTTTCTCTGTTTTTGCTTTGCCTGGTTTTGGTATCACCACCATATTTGTATCATAAAACAAATTTGGTAGAACTCCTTCTTCAGCTATTTTTCCCAATAATTTGTATAATATTGGAATGAATTGTTCTTTAAATGTTTGGTAATATTCACCTGTAAACCCATCTGGCCCTGGGGATTTTTTCTTGGGGAGTTCATTAATGGCTTGTTCAATTTCTTTTTCTAATATGGGTTTATTTAAAGATTTTATTTTCTCTTCAGTTAACCTGGGCAGTTTGTATTTTTATAAATATTCATCCATTTAATTTAGATTGTCAAATTTATTGGCATACAGTTGGGCAAAATAATTCCTAATTATTGATTTAATTTCCACTTCATTGGTGGTATCATGACCCTTTTCACTTTTGATACTGGTAATTTGGTTTTCTTCTTTCTTTTTTAATCAAATTATCCAATATTTTATCTATTTTATTGTTTTTTTTTCATAAAACCACCTCTTGGTTTTATTGATTAATTCTATATAGTTTTCTTGCTTTCAATCTTATTAATTTTTCCTTTGATTTTCAGGATCTCTAGTTTAGTATCTAATTGGGGATTTCTAATTTGTTCTTTTTCTAGCTTTTTAAGTTGCATGCCCAATTCATTAATCTCCTCTTTCTCTTTTTTATTCATGTAAGCATTTAGAGCTATAAATTTTCCCCTAAGCACTGCTTTGGCTGTATCCCATAGATTTTGGTATATTGTCTCATTATTGTCATTGTCTTGGAGGTAGTTATTGATTGTTTCTATGATTTGTTGTTTGACCCATTCATTCTTTAGAATGAAAATATTTAGTTTCCAATTGATTTTCATCCTACTTTTCCATGGCTTTTTCTTACATGTAATTTTTATTGCATCATGATCTGAGAAGGATGCATTTACTATTTTGCCTTTCTACATTTGACTATGATGTTTTTGTGCCCTAATACATGGTCAATTTTTGAAAATGTGCCATGTACTGCTGAGAAAAAGGTATATTCCTTTCTATCCCCATTCAATATTCTCCAGACATCTATCATGTTAACTTTTCTAGTAATCTATTCACCTCTTTCACTTCTTTCTTATTTATTTTTTGACTAGATTTATCTAATTCTGAGAGGGAGAGATTCAGATCCCCCACTACTATAGTATTACTGTCTAATTCCTCTTGTAACTCATTTATCTTCTCCTCTAAGAATTTGGATGCTATACCACTTGGCGCATACATATTTAATATTGATATTACTTCATTATCTATAGTACCTTTTAGCAGGATGTAGTTTCCTTCCTTATCTCTTTTAATAAGATCTATTTTTGCCTGTGCTTTGTCTGAGATAAGGATTGCTACCCCTGTTTTTTTTACTTTAGCTGAAGCATAATATATTCTGCTCCAGCCTTTTACCTTTACTCTGTGTGTATCTCTCTGCTTCAAATGTGTTTCTTGTAAACAGCATATTGTAGGATTCTGTTTTTTAATCCACTCTACAATTCACTTCCATTTTATAGCAGAGTTCATCCCATTCACATTCACAGTTATTATTACTAACTGTCTATTCCCCTCCATTCTATTTACCCCCTTTGTATTTTTCCCTCTTCTTTCACCCTATTCCTCCTCACTGACGTTTTGCTTCTTACCCCTGCCTCCCCCAATCTGCCCTCCCTTTTTATCACCCCCCTCCCTTTTCTTTACCCTTTTCTCCCTTGCTTTTGTCCTCCCTTCTATCAGTCCCCCCCATTTCCCTTCCCCTTTTACTTCCCTAAATAATGAGCTAAATTTCTTTATCCCAATGAATGTATATGTTATTCCCTCTTTGAATCAAATCTAATGAGAGTACGGTTGAAACAATGTTCACCCCTCCTTTCTTTCCCTCTATTGTAATATGGTTTTTTTCACCTTTTCATATGATGTAATTCACCCCATTCCACCTCCCCTTTCCTCTCCTCCCCATAGACTCCCTTTTTAACCCCTTAATTTTCTTTGTATCATCACATCAAAGACAATTTATATTTATACCCTCTGTGTAAAGTCCTTCTCTCTGCCCAAATACATTTACAATTCTTAAGAGTTATGAGTATTATCTTCCCATGTAGGGATGTAAACAGTTTAACCTAATTGAGTAACTTTTTTTCCCTCTGTTTACCTTTTTAAACTTCTCTTGAGTCTTGTATGTTAAGATCAAATTTTCTATTCAGTTCTGGTCTTTTCATCAGGAAACGTTGAAAGTCCCCAATGTCATTGGATGTCCATCTTTTCCCCTGAAAGAGAATGCACATTTTTGATGGGCAATAGATTCTTGGCTGCAATCCAAGCTCCTTTGCCTTCCAGAATATCATATTCTAAGCCTTGAGGTCCTTTAATGTTGAAGCTGCCAGGTCCTGAGCAATCCTGCCTGTGGCTCCATGATATTTAAATTGCTTCTTTCTGGCTGCTTGGAGTATTTTCTCCTTCACCTGATAATTCTGGAATTTGGCTACAATATTCCTTGGGGTTTTCCTTTTGAGGTCTCTTTCAGGAGGTGATCGGTGGATTCTTTCAATGATTTTATCCTCTGATTCTATAATATCAGGGCAATTCTCCTTAATAATTTCCTGGAATATGGTGTCTAGATCCTTTTTCTGTTCATGGCTTTCAGGCAGCCCAGTGATTCTCAAATTGTCTCTCCTGGATCTGTTTTCCAGATCAGTTGTCTTTCCAATGAGGTATTTCACATTTTCTTCTATTTTTTCATTCTTTTGATTCTGCTTGACTGATTCCTGGTGTCTCATGGATTCCTTATCTTCCAACTGTTCAATTCTAATTTTTAAGGCATTGTTTTCTTCCATGAGATTATGCACCTTTCTTTCCATTTGGCCAAATTAATTTTTTTTTGCAGGGCAATGGGGGTTAAGTGACTTGCCCAGGGTCACACAGCCAGTAACTGTCAAGTGTCTGAGGCTGGATTTGAACTCAGGTACTCATGAGTCCAGGGCCGGTGCTTTATCCACTGTGCCACCTAGCCACCCCCCAAATGAATTTTTTAAGGCATTGTTTTCTTCAGTGAAATTAATCACCTTTTTTCTATTTGGCCAGATGCATTTTTTAAGGAATTGTTTTCTGCAGTCAATCTTTGTGCTTCTCTTTCCAAGCCGCTGATTCTTTTTTCATCGTTTTCTTGTTTTGCTTTCATTTCTCTCCCCATTTTTTCTTCTACCTCTCTCAACTGATTTTTAAAATCCTTTTTGAGCTCTTCCAGGAAGGCTTTTTGTTCTTGAGTCCAATTTACCTTCCCTCTTGAGGCTTCACATGTAGGCAATTTGAGGGTATTGTCCTCATCTGAGTTTGTGTTTGCCTCTTCCCTGTTGATACAGAAGCTCTCAATGGAGAGGGCTCTTTTTTGCTTCTTACTCATTATTGCAGCCTATTTATTTATTTTTTAAGTTGAGGTCTTCTCTGGGGGCATCAGGGTCCCTGTTTTGGGCTTCTTGTGCAGGGGTATAGGTGCTGTGTGACCGGCTTTTTACACTGAGGCCTTTATAGTGTGTGCAGTTCGCCCCCCTGCACTTCCTGTCTGAGCATGCTAGATCAGTGGGCCTAGTCGCTCCTATCCTGTTCGTGGCCCTCTAGCTGGCAACTTGCCCTCTTGGCTGGTGCAGGTAGGTTTTTCCACTATCCTGCTGGGGCACCAGATTTTTGAGCCAGAATCCAGGGGCCTCAGTTGTTCGGCTGTGGCCCACAGTTTCCTGCTGACTTGCCCCGACCCCCTCGGCACTGGGCTGCTGCCCTGTGCTGTGCCTCCCTTTTGTCTGAGTGAGACCAACCTTTCGTGAAGTCTTCTAAATTATCTCTGGTTGGAAGACTGTGTCTCTCTGTCTCTTTGAAGGTTCTATAGTTTCAGAATCCGTCCAGAGGCTTGATTTAATGTTCTTTTTGAGGGAACAGAAGGAGAGCTCAGGCAGCTTGCTGATTCCTCTCCGCCATCTTGGCTCCACCCCCTGTATGCTCATCTTGATAGTCTTTTACTTGACTTTTAACTCCTTCTTAAAATGGGACACTACTTCCAGGATGTACTGTCCCAAGCTTCAAGGGGTTTAAGGATTTAAGGAAGTGCAGGTTCTTCACTTCCCTGGCCAACTTGCTCAGACGAGCTTTCTTCCCTCCCCCACCTGGGCCACCATCCCCCCAAGCCTACTTCTTGGTTCCCAGCAGGGGAACATTTTCCTAAAATGTGATTCCCATCCTGTTTTGGGGTTTTGGAACCCAATTGGGAGACTTCCAATTGAGTCCTATCATTTTTCTGTTTTCTTATATTCAGCTCAATAATCTAGCCTGATAATATTATTTGTTACCCTGTACCTCAGCTGATTCTCCCAACTTTGTGCCATCTTGCACTGCTGAGAAAATTTTTATTTATGTTTTTATTTGAGTCATTGGTAATGATGTTAATGACAGGGTTAAACACAGATTCCCAAGGAAACTCTGCAAAACCTCTCTATTATTTATTATTTGTTATTATATAAAGAATACTTGGGGCAGCTAGGTGGCGCAGTGGATAGAGCACCGGCCCTGGAGTCAGGAATACCTGAGTTCAAATCCGGCCTCAGACACTTAACACTTACTAGCTGTGTGACCCTGGGCAAGTCACTTAACCCCAATTGCCTCACTAAAAAAACCAAACCAAAACAAAACAAAAACAAAGAATACTTGTTGACTATGAACTACTTTTGTTTTTGTTTTGTTTTGATTTTGAGACCTAATCTCCCTTTGTTATTCTGACTGGAAGTGTAGTGGCCCCTTCCAGGTCCAATCCCACTGCTAACTGGCATAGAAACTTTTGACCTGTTCTGTTTCTGACTTGGCCACTTTGCCTCTCATGCAGACTGATGGGCCTCAGCTTCTGGAACCTGGCTATATTGAAACTGGACTTATAACAGGGACCAATCAGCTTTAGTTTTACTGTTGCTCAGAACTCCAAAGTTCAAGTGATCCACCAGACTCAGTCTCCACATAGAAGAACCACCATGGCTGGCCATTTAACTAGATCTAAGCCCACCTGAATATATTACCATCTAGTCCACGTGAATAATGAATGTGATAATTCCCAAGCATATTATGAAAAGTTTTATAACATGCTTTGCTAAAATCTACATAATCTACTGTATTGCCCTGAATTACCATGCTAATGACTGTGCTGTTAAAAAGAAAAAAGGTTAGTCTGGCATGCCCTCTTTTTTGATGAAACCATGGACGAAGCAAAGGAAGGAATGATGGCTCTCAAGTTAAGGGACCTTAATCCAGATCCTACCTCCAGTAATTATTCTCTGTGTGACCATCAAGTCACAACCTCTAGGACCTCATTTTCTTCATCTATAAAACAAAGGTACTAGATGAAATAACCTTTGGGTTCCACTCCAGTCCCTTATGCCCAGAACACTCCTTCCTCACTTTCTCAATTCCATCTTATAGAATCCTTGGCTTTCTTCAAAGCACAGTAAAGGGGATAACTTTTACAGGAAGCCTTTCCTGTTTTCTACCTCTCCTTCCCCCAAATCCCTCTGCATCTGTGCATGTATTTTGCATATAACCATCTGGGTGCATATTATATACCTTCCCCTAGGAAGTTCTCTGAGATCAGGGATTCTTTTGGGGCACGTAGTAGATGTTCAATAAATGCTTGTCAAATTAAATTGGAAGCACATACTTAAGTAAATAAGGGGAAGGAGAAAACCATTGAGAACACTGGTTATGGTGCCAAGGAAATGCTAGGAAACAAGAAAGAGGCCGTTGGCCTAGAACAAATTATTGCCTTCCTCTTCAGCAAGTCAGAGAGATTTTTAAAGCATCCTCTAAAGCTGAGACAAGTCAGCACCGTGACCAAACAGTACATCCTGGACCTTGTTGATAAATGAAATATAAATAAACCTTGGGATAGCTTGGCACCATCTGAGAGCTATGAAGGAATTCCAGAATGGAACTGTGAATATTTACATAGCCTTCCACCCAGGTGGCAGCTGAGGGGGGAGTGAAAGGAACACTGGACTCGATCTTAAGAAGCTTGGATTTGAATTCTATTCTGTCCCTGACTAGCTTTGTGACCTTAGGCAAGAGACCCAACCTCTCTGGGCCTCAGTGTTCTCACCTATAAAATGAGGGTTTGGACTGAGCGATCTCTAGGGTCCTTTCCGACTCTAACATCCTGTGCGTCTGACCTACACTAAATGTATGGGACAGATGGAGAAACATATTCACATAAAAAAGGTCACTAGCTTTGACATTCTTGGAACAGAAATGCTTCCAACCAGATGTAAATCCCCAAGCCTTCAAAATTTGGAAGAACAATTCATTTCATTGCTCTCATCAAAGAGTTTAAAATAGTACAAGGCTCAGTAGGAAAGAGCTAACAACTGGGGGAGGGTAGTTTCAGGTAACGTGGTTTGCAGGATTACAAAGTAAGCACTTTGTTGTAAACATTGCTTTCTTGAAGCCACTAAAAGTTATTTTGAATTATAGAAACTAAAAGTTGGAAAGGACTAAAATGTCCAACCAATTCAACCTCTCCTTGACCAAGAATCCCTCCTAAATCTGGAAAGTTGTCTTCCCGGTCCACTCAAAGGCTCTCACTATGTCCTGAGCTAACTCATTCTAATTTTAAACATTTCTAATGGTTATAAAGCTCTGTTGAATGTTATTGGGGTTTGTGAACAGACTGGCATTTGGGTAGCTCAGAGGGACAACTGTTCCCCTTCTTAGCTTTGGGAGAGAGCTGGGACTGTCTCCATCTTTAAAAAAAAATATATGTATATATTTATTGGCACTGGGTCTCCTTTTCTTGCCTAGGATGAAAGTACATTGGCCACACATGTTCTGATCCCATTGTTGATTGACACATTCTGGTTCTTACCTGTGCCAAGTCACCCCTCCTTAGACAGCCTGGTGGTCTCCCGCTCTGTGTGGCTCACTGTATTAGTCTCAGACTTAATAGACACCCAGTTAGTTTTAGCCTTAACGCAGCTCAGAACTCCTGAGCTAAAGCAATCCACCAGCCTCAGCCTCCCCCGTAACAGAGATAATAGGTGTGTGCCACCATGACCAGTGACTATCTCCATCTGAATGGACATCCTCCAGCAGAGGGAGGCACCATGTGAACCTGAGGAGCCATTATATCACCCCAGCCTAAAAACCAGAGCTAATTGTTGTAACAGGATCTGATTAAAGTCTGAGAGGAGGCTTTTAAGGAGGAAAGGGCAGTGATGAATATTAGCCACCAAATGCACACACCACACTCACAACCACCAGCATTAAAGTTATTTCTAGGTGATATTTGTCTTTTTTCTTTTTTTTGCAGGGCAATGAGGGTTAAGTGACTTGTCCAGGGTAACACAGCTAGCAAGTATCAAGTGTCTGAGGCCAGATTTGACCTCAGGTCCTCCTGAATCCAGGGCCAGCTTAATCCATTGTGCCACCTAGCTGCCCCTGATATTTGTCTTTCTGCAACTTAATAAGAAAAATAGCTAAAATTTATATAATTTATATTTAAGGTTTGAAAAGTACTTTACAAATGGTCTCTCATTTGATTCTCACACAACAATCTTGAGGGAGATGCTCTTATTGTTCCAATTTCACAGATAAGGAAACCGAGACAGACAGAGATTAAATGACTGGTTTGGGTCACACTGTCAGTAAGTGTCTGAGGCAGAAGTTGAACCCAGGTCTAGGCCTGAATCCAGGCCTTGCACTTTTCTCTACTGTGCTGCCTAGTTGCCTAACTTCCACCCTCTGGTCCTAAGTGAAGTAGAATGAGTCTAATTGCTTTTCCACGTGACTGTCCTGTTATCATGATCTAAGTGTTCTCTTCAACAGTTAAGAACAAGAACAAGCATTAGTGCCTACTATGTGTCAGGCACTGCTAAGAAAGGCAAAAGATGGTCCGTTTTCTCAAGGAGCTCACAGTCTAATGGGGAAGACAATATGTAAAGAACAACATAGGAACAAGATGTAAATAAATAGATAAATTGGGGGCAGCTAGATGGCGCAGTGGATAGAGCACCGGCCCTGGATTCAGGAGGACCTGAGTTCAAATCTGACCTCAGACACTTAACACTTACTGGCTGTGTGACCCTGGGCAAGTCATATAACCCCAATTGCCTCACCAAAAAAAAAAAATAGATAAATTGGAGGGATTATCAGAGGGAGCAACATTCATGGGAAACTCCTATGAGAAGCTGGCACTTAATCCATCAGACAATCAGAGATTTAAAAACCACGATAGCATTAGCTTTTTTTGGCAGCCAGGAGAAAATAATAGTGGATGGAACCACTGTTCCAGACATATTGTGTTTACCTTAAACAAATGAGTACAGATAGGAACAGTAGATAATGTTGTCTAGAAACAGATCCTGCTGAGTGATGAAAACACTTGATTACCCATTTGGTTTATTGATCCATTATCTAATCTATTCGTGAATATTAACAAAATTAGTCTTTTAGCAGGAGCATCACACGGAAGGACCTCCCTTCATCTTAGTAGATTCCTGGAGAGCCTGTGGCTAAAGGGGTTATTGCTGATGGTTACATCCTTCAAGGAAAAGGATCTCTAATACTGTTGGTAGAACACATTCTGTTTCTAATGTCTTTTTGCTCTGAGTTGGAGAAAAAAGGAGGGAAAAACAGTAATTTCCAGGAGCATGTCAGCTCCTTGAAGACTGGGCCTCTTCTTTTGGTCTTTGTCTCACCAGGACCTTTCACGAACATTTATTGTTGTTCAGTTGTGTCTGACTCTCTGTGACCCCATTTGGGGTTTTCTTGGCAAGGGTACTGGAAGAGTTTGCCATTTCTTTCTCTAGCTTATTTTATAGATGAAGAAAGGGTAAAGTGACTTGCCCAGGGGTACGCAGCTGGTAAGTGTCTGAGGCCAGATTTGAACTCACATCTTCCTGACTCCAAGAGTGGCACTGTATATAAATGTTCACTGAATTGAATTGGAAGCAATGGTATGGCAGAAAGAACCCTGGATTTGGAGTCAAAGGACTTGAGTTCATAGCATCATATATTTAGAACTGGAAGAGACCTTAGAAGCCATCTACCAACTCTGTCATTTAGTACCCATGTGACCTTGGTCAATTCACTTTCCCTCTTTGCGACTCAGTTTCCTCATCAGTAAAATGAGAGGGTTGGATTAGTTGGCTTCTGAAGTCCTTTCCAGCTCTAAATATGTGATCCTATGAATTGATCCAAAGGGCTGGTCAGTGCAAGCTTCAAAGGCCATGTATGACCATATGTAAGGCTAAAAGTTAAAGGCATATCAACCACTATACATCAATCAATAAACATTTAGTAAGCATCTACTTTATAAATGCTTAGACACTGGGGAACAAAGGAAATCAGCGTTTATTTAAGCATCTACTGAGTCCTGGGCACTGAGCTAAGTACTTAAAAAATATTATCTTATTTGATCTTTATACAACAACCCTGGGAGGTAGGTGCTATTATTATCCCCATTTTATAGTTGAAGAAACTGAGGTAGACAGAAGTTAGGTGACTTGTCCTGGTTCACATAGCTAATAAGTATCTGAGGTTGAATTTGAATTCAGGTCTTCCTGACTCAAGGTCCAGTGCTCTATCCACTAAGCCACCTAGTTGCCTCAGTATGGGAGACACAACATAATCTTTTTCTTCATGGAATTTATAATCTAGTCAGAGTATGTGACACAAACACTTAAAACTGTAATATAGACAATAATCCATAAGGAGGTTAGAGCAGTGCATACAAAGTTCAATGATATGATGTTCGAGAGGAGAAAGGTTATTAATGTCTATGGAGAGGCTCAGGGAAGGTTTTGGGGGGAAGTGATATTTGAATTGAAAGGGAGTAGGGGCTGGGGACCTGTCTATCTCTTAAACTTGTCAGCTTATGAAGAGAAAGACTGACTGAGCTTTTGGCACCAGTGGTTGAAGGAGGTGGGAGGAGAGAGACAGCACAACGCCTTGGGATGTTGCTAATGTCGCCAGGCCTGTCCCTGAGCTCTGAACATTTTGTTTTGTTCAGAGTTTATTTTATTTCTGTTTCCTGCTTCCTGTAGGCCTGACCTGAAATTAGCCAAGAGTTCCCTTGAACCTATCTTGTTTCCAAATGACTGATATAAAAAAGGGACGTTGAGGGATTTCTCATTTCCCTAAGGAAAGACGAGTTGATCAATCAATCAATAAACATTTATTGTGTCTACTGTGTGCCTGGTACTGTGCTAGAAATTAGTGGCAGTCTTTGGTTTGGGGGGAACCTCTGATTTATGCACAATAGGCAACTCCAGTAAAGATTACCCAAGAAAGGAGTAAGTCTAGGAATCCAAGCTAAGGAAGGATCCTTGGCTGCTGTCTGGGGCAGGCTCTTTTTTTAGCCCCGAGAGACTTTTCATAGAACATAGCGATGAAAACTGTCTTACAGATCATCTAGCCCAACTCCTCATTATCCAGGTAAGGAAATCAAGGCCCAGGAAGATTACATGAGTTTCCCAAGAACACACAGGAGCCAAATTTCAAACCTACCATGTTGCCTTTGAGAAGTACAATACTGGATCAACAGTATCAAAAAGACCAGTCAAAAAACTACTAGATTGGAGGCAGCTAAAAGGCACAGTGGATAAAGCACCAGTCCTGGATTCAGAAGGACCTGAGTTCAAATCTGGCCTCAGACACTTAACACTTACTAGCTGTATGACCCTGGGCAAGTCACTTAACCCCCATTGCCCTGCCCCCCCAAAAAAAAACCCTACTAGATTTGCTCAGGGTATATATATCTATAGATATAGATATATATCATATATATTATATATATGTTTAAAGAGGATTATACAGTTCTATATAGCTAAGTAATAGAATTCGCATTCATTTATTCATTCATTCCTAAAGTATAAGTCTAATCATGTTACTCTTCTGCTGAAGAAGTTTCACTGGTTTCCTACCATCTCTAAGATAAAATACAACGTTTTTGGTTGAAAAATGTAAATCTCTTCATAAACTGGCTAAACTCTTGGAGCAGAGTGATTATACTTTACTCCCATCACATATTTTGGCTTCAGTCAAACTTGTCTATTTCTAGTTCTATTTCCCACCTCCAGACCGTTGCACATTCCTGGAATTCTCTGTCTTCACCTTTGCCACTTAGAACCTGTAGCAGGGCTGCGTGGGAAAAGTGCGGGCTTTGGATTCAGTTTCAACTTTGTCACTTAATACCTGTGTGACCTTGGGCAAGTCACAACTTCTCTGGGCCTTACTTTCTTCATATATAAATTTAAAATATTGGATTAAGTCAGTTTTAAGGTGCTTTCTAGCTCTAACTGTATGATTAATTTATCTAGCCCCAAACCACCATTTTATCAGATGAGAAAACCAAATCCCAGAGACAATGAGTGACTTGTTCAAAGTCCCACAGGTAAGAAGGAGCAGGGCTATCTTTTCCAGTAAATCATACTGCGATGGGGAGGGCTTTCCTGTGGCTTCATAGCTGGGCAACATCCAGATTGTCCCCTTATTACCCCTTACTCCTGTTCTCTAACCGAGTTCCACCTCCTTTTTTTGTGATGATATATAATATGTTAAGGATGCTAATGTCAAGGACCTGTGATTTCCTTGGTGGTGTTACTCCTTCTGACAATGCTGATTGCAAACCCTCTGTAATAGCAGATTTGTATTCTAGACTTCCTGTTCCCTTTCTTAGATGACTTTCAGCAGATCCTCATTTTCCTTCAGTCTATACCAAGTGCTCTTGGGGAAAGGCTCCTGACAGGTCCAGTCCTGCTCTAGCTCTCATCAGTGGTCAGGGATCAGGGATGGGTACCCTCCCTCTTTCCTCTCCATTGCCTAGAACGTGGCCCTCTGCTCCCTGGTGCCCCTGCTTCATTGAGTCCCCTCCCCCTTTCTTAAGCTAGCAAGATTGACCACTAACATCTGTAAGGTAGGTGTCACTACCCATTGTCTCCCTTTCACAGATGAAGAAACTACTCTCAAAAAGATGGAGTCACTTGTCCAGCATCACACATTAACACCAGAGACAGAACCCAAAACAAGGGCCCTTCCCTCCAAGTCTTTGTCATTGGGGTGGGGGTGGGGTCAGGGAGGAGGCTCACACTGGAACAGCATGTTGTCCCTAGAAGCCCTTGATCCTGACTGTGGGGGCTATAAATGGTTGATTTTGAAAAGAATAATTGTACATCCTCCAATTCCCCTTATCCCACTTTTCCCCTCCCATAGAGCTAAGTTTCCCATGGCGGTGTTTCCCTTCTCTGTATATCTTGGATCCCCTCCCTGGGAGACAAGGGAAAAATTTAGAAAATTCAAGACTTTTCAGGGGTAAAAAACTGAACCTTTTTCAGTCTCTGGAAGGGGGGTCTGAGGTGTGAATTGTCTGCTGGAGAGGGCAGTGAGGGATTAATCTTGTACATCCTCAGCATTTAAAAAAGTACCTGAGTGAAGTCACTCCATGAGGATTTGTTTGAAGGAAAAGTCTTGTTCTTCTACCACATACCCACCTTAGGTCTTCCTTCCAGTGTCTCACCATAAGGAAGATACCTTTAGGTCTTGCCTGTATCCCTACTGCTCCAGTTCTGCCCAAACCCAACCCTTTTCTGACCTTCGCAGTTTCTGTTGTTGGAACCACTGTCTTCCCAGCCACCCAGGTTTGACCCCTTGGAATTAACCTTGACTCCTCCCACCCTCTCAACCATATATCCCATTAACTGTCAAATCTTTTTTGGGGGGTGGGGTGGTGCATGAGGATTAAGTGACTTGCCCAGGGTCACACAGTTAGTAAAGGTCAAGTGTCTGATTTTAAATCAGGTCCTTCTAAATCCAGGGCTGGTACTTTATCCACTGCGCCACCTAGCTGCCCCCAAATCTTTATTTTTCTTAACATCTCTTACACATTCAACATTTTTTTCTCTACTTATATGACCAGCACCCCAGGTCAGGTGCTCCCCACCTCTCCACAAGTAGACTATTTCTTTTTGGTTTGTTTTGTTTTTGTTTTTTTGCAGGCAACGGGGGTTAAGTGACTTGCCCAGGGTCACACAGCTAGTAAGTGTCAAGTGTCTAATGCTGAATTTGAACTCAGGTCCTCCTGACTCCAGGGCCTGTGCTTTAACCACTGCGCCACCTAGCTGCCCCACAAGTAGACTATTTCAATAGCTCCCTAACTGATCTCTCTGCCTTGCCTATCTGCACACAACTAGAAGAATGGATTTCCTTAACTGCAGGCCTCAGTATATATTATTCCCCTACTCAATAAACTCTAGGGGTTCCCTATAGCCTCTAGGGGAAAAAAATTAGCTAGTATTTCTCTGATGCGTTAGAGTTTACAAAGCACTTTACATATACTCTGATTGGATTCTCATGACAACCCTGGGAGGTAGGTGCCGTTATTATTTCTATTTCACAAATGAGAAAACAGACTGGGAAACCACTTGGTGAACTTGTTACCTTCCATGGGCTTGTTTTTTATAGCAGTTTGCATGTCATCTTCCCCAGTAGTCTATGAGCTCCCTAAAAGCAGGGAAAGTCTTTTGCCTTTCTTTGTACCCCCAGCATAGTACCTGCCACATAGTAGATGTTTAATGTTTATTGACTGCTTGTCCGAGGTAGGATCTGAACTTTCTTTACCTTCCTGACTCTTGAGTGTTCTGTCCACTGTCTGGTTTTCAAAGTCATTCACAACCTGTCTTTAATCATCTTTACAGCCTCATTGTACACTGGTCTCCCTTCTATACTCTTCTATCTAGCCAAGCTGTTCTCCCTCTTCTCACATCAGACAATCTCCTAGTCCTTAGAATCGCCTGTCTCTCGTGCCTAGAATGCATTTCCTCCTGACCTTCTGGTCACAAACTATATCCCATCCTTCAAGACACAGCTCAAGTAGCACCTTCTCCAAAGAGCCTTTGCTTGATTCGTACAACTGTTAGCGCCCTCTCAAAATGCCTTGCATTTAATTACTCTGTATTTCATCTGTCCATACTTAGATGTGTATACGCTGTCTCTCCCAATGGAATATGGGCTCCCTGAGATCAAGGACTGTTTTTTTTTTTAAATCTTTGCGTCCCCATGCCTAGCAGTATAGGAGGTGCCAGGCACTGAAAGGGGAAGCTGGAGATGAAATGTGGATGGTCTGCAGATTTGCCCAGGGCAGGTTTCGTCAGTGATGTTTTGCCCTCTTCCCCCCCTTGAAGACAGAATGGAGAAAAGTAGGTGGGGGAAGATCACAACTTCCAAAGAAACACCTACATCATCTTGTTTTATTTTTATTTTTTTTTTCTTACAAAAATAAACAATTTAATTAACAAGAAGTACAAAAGCTTCTGGATGTACAAACTCCAAGACAGGGAGAGCCTGGGCATTGCTGCCCTGCTACTTTCACTGAAAGCAAAATGAGGCAGGCTCTGGTCCCACATCCTGGCTTGTGGCTCATGCTGCAACCCCGTTCCCCGTTCCCTGTTCCCCAACCCCCCCCCACATTTCGGCTCATACTGGTATGTCTCCCCCATCCCTAACCTCATGAGGTCATAGAGGGCTCCCACAGCATCCCCTTAGGAAATAGCTCACATACATATTTAGTTATGGCCCACCTCTCAAGGCCAAATCTCAATTCACAGAGAGCAAGTGAGGTGGCTGATTGTCCACACACAACCCCGCTGTGGGGCAACCAGTTGGAGGGTGGGGGAGGGTAGTGGGGGGAAGCAGCATGGCCTCCACCTACATTCTTGGGTTATAAAGGCAGTGACTGTGACACCATGGCAACATTGGGGGAACAGAGCCACCCAGCGGATTGTCTCAGCAAAGGGAGAAGGCTCTCTCCCAAGGTCCTAGCCGGCCAGCCTATCCCCATGATTTCGGCCCCAAAGGGTCGGTCCAGGATTGCCTGGGTCTCTCTCCCCACCCCCCGACAGTCTGTGCACAGGGTTCCTGGCAGAGATCGCCGCCAGCCTGTTCAACTCACATTTTTACATTTTGATTTATTGCACGTGTGTCCTGGTCGTTTAGGTCTGCTCCATGATGTCCTCCCCACCCACTGTCAGCTCTGGGGCTGATGGCCAAGGTCAGTTAAGCCCTCAGGCAGGTCAAGCAGACGCCCTCACGTAGGTGATCTTGTTAGGATCTGAGACTATCTGGCTCCAACCAGTTTTGAAGAAGACAAGCTGTCGACCTGAAGGGCAAGGGCAGAAATGGGGATGAGACAGACTGAGAAAGAGGGAGGGAAGTTCTATATTTCCATCGGACTGGGGGAGGGGAGGAAGAGGGAGGGAAATACCTTTCCCATAATGTCTTTCATAGCTTGTCTGTACACAGTTGTTTGCCTATGGTTTGAGCTCTGGGAGGATAGGGATTGGTTTTTGCCTTTCTTTGGTATCCTGGTTCTTAACACAGGACCTTGCACATAATAGGTGCTTAATAAAAGCTTGTTGACTGGCCCCCCCACCCCCACCCCAGAAAAAGAGGCCAAACTTAACAATCTTCCCCTTTGCATCTGCAGGAGTTGGGGGGAGGGGGGGGATACATTCCCTCTTCATCTCTACCTCCCAGAATTCTCTGATTCCTCCAAGGTTCCACTCAGGTGTCTCCTTTGAAAAGCCTTCCCTGATTCTCCCAGTTGTTAGTACTCTGTTCCTTCTCAATTTACTGTATATTTACTCCTAGGATCATAGATCTAGAGCTCAAAGGAACTTCATTCATTGTACAGAAGAGGGAAAAGAGGTGTAGAGACGTTAAGTGAGTTGCCTATAGTCACAATAAGTATCAAAAGTAGGATTTGAACCTAGGTCCCCAGACTCCAGGACCACGTTTTTCCTCACTGTCCTACATTGCCTTTTCTGTGTCTTACGTTATATCCCCTCCCTTTCCCCAAACCCCAGCAGAATAAACTTCACAAAGACACGGACCACCATTTTTGTCATCTCCCTAGTGCCTCACACAGTCCTTTGTATATAGTTGGTGCTTAATAAGCGTTTGCAGAATTGAACTGAATTTGCTGCCAGCCTTACCTGTCCAGGTAGTCTGGTTGGTGAGCACAAAGGCCCGGCACTGGGAATGACTTTCACAGACATCCATGGCCTCAGACAGGCTGAACACAGAGAGGAGACAACCGCCATGGTGATATGAAGGCCAGCAATGGTAATTCTCTTGTGGGATTGTCGTGTCGGGGACCCGCCGGTACTCTAGGATAAGCATTTATAAGCATTCCCATCAGCAGGTCTGCTTGGCTTCAGCTCCATGGAATTCTATGCTGCATCCCCCATCACCTCCCTCACTCAGGATAAGCTCATCACCTGAAGATACCCAACACCTTCTCAACTCCCCTTTAGCTTCCTCTCCCCTCTGTTTGGAGGGCTCATGGATTGGAGCATGAACCTCCATCCAAAGCCTTCATTTATAGAAGGCTCACAACCTTCCCAGTAACTCCATTTCCCAGCACCATCCAAACCTGGCTTCTTATCTGTGGGATATTAAACCCCCCTCTGGTGTGTAACACCCCCTTCAACTTCCCTTTTGTGTGCTCTCTTCCCTCTTTAGATTGTAAGCTCCTTGAGGACAGGGACTAGCTTCTTATTTATATCCCGGGAGCTTAGCACAACTCCTGGCCCATCACTTAATAAATGTTTATTGAGTTGAATTAGGATCATAGGATTTAGAGGTGGCAAGATCTTATGTATCATATAGTTTAAGATCTTTGTTTTAAAGATGTACAAACTGGGGTCTGGGAAAAACTAATTTTGTCAGTCATACCTATAGGAAGTGAGAGGCAAGTTTAGAACCTATGTCCCCTGACTCCAAATCTCATGCTCTTTCCACTATACAACCCTGTCCCAGGGAAGAATGATAGAAGCCTTAGAAAGACATAAGGAAAGAAGACCTATAGAGGAGGAGGCAGAAGGGAGGGGGGAAGGAGGGGGAAGAGAAAGGGGAGGAGAAGAAAGAGGAAGCACTCAGGAGGCTCATCACTCTGGAGAAGAGGTCCACCTGCTCCCTTCACTGCTCCTATCTAACACCATGTCAATTCTTGGGCATGAATAAGCCCAAAAGCCAAGGGCACAGTCTGTTTCCCTGCACTTAAGATGAAGAAAGAAGGGGAAAAAACTTGTGTCCAGGCTGGAAAACTGAGGCCAAACTACAGCCTTCTCCCCAGGGCAGGGATGACAGCATCTGAATCTCTGTTGAATCCAGGCTGGGGGTTTAGCCATAAAGTCAAGTCACAGAAAGGTCAAAACTCCTTCAATGTCCAGACTTGGGATGTTGGGAACCAATAAACAAAGCAATCAATGGCTGCAGTCCCCCACACCCTCGGGGTTGACAGCACAGTCACAGTAACACAAGATGGCTCACACACACACACACACACACATGAAGGGACATCCATACACAAGCTGAGTCAGCTGGATACAGGTCCCCACTCTGTCCTGAGGGCTGATGGATTTGTGGCTGAGGGTAAATTATTTAGGATGTTTGGGGCCTGCCCTCTCTCCTCCCACCCCACAACTTTCTGGGGCGGCCTGAACTTTGGGCTCCAGGCCAGATTATCAGTAAAGTAACCAGGGAGGTGGTTCCAGGATGGTCCAAAAGATCAGGAGGATGGCCAAGAATTTCGAAATCAGGAAACATATAAATAATGGGCAAAACAGGCTCATCCACATTTATTATTTTTTTTTAAGTGAGGCAATTGGGGTTAAGTGACTTGCCCAGGGTCACACAGCTAGTAAGTGTTAAGTGTCTGAGGCTGGATTTGAACTCAGGTATTCCTGACTCCAGGGCTGGGGCTCTATCCACCGTGCCACCTAGCTGTCCCCTCATTTATTTTTGAAATAACAGTATGGGCATTTGACAAAGGTGCATGTGTTAGAATCTTGGTGCAAAGAAAAACTGAGGCTCAGAGATGCTCATCTCCTCAGCTGCCTCTAGGTTTGTCTTCAGAAAGCTCTATGATGATACTAATAATGCAGGGAGATTTTTCCTCTCTCTCAGAGCTGGAAGGGATCTTGGCTAGGCGGATCCCATTTCTGGAATCTGTGAGTTAGAAACTTCTTAACTCCTCCCTTTTCTCTCTTTCTTGGCCTAACTCTCCTTCCTCCAGGGAGGGGACGCGACCAAAGTCCAGGGTTCTTTTCTGTGATTTACAGCCCCATAAACTGAGGTCCCCCGGGGACAGGAGCTAGCTATTGTTCACCTCCGTTAAAGTTTATTTACAGGGCTAATGAGCCCCTCCCCCCTCTGCCATCCTTAGACAGGGCCAGGGGTCCCAGAATGTTGCTCCCTGTTCCATGTAGCCCTGGCCAAACATTCAGGGGATTTGGGGGGGAACCAGTACCTGGGCCTGCAGCTGAGGCCCATGACCCAATCTGTCCTTCCAAATAGACCCCAAGCCTGATTTCTTGGAGGGTGTGGGGAAGGGAGTGGTGAGAGACAGGTCTAGCTGAGCCTTTGACCAGGTGTGATTACAGGTCCAAGGTTACAGTGCTTAGATTTTTTTTTTTTTCACCTGTGGAGGCACTTGGATCTTCATTGATTCTCATCTAAGAGGGTTCACTCCCTGCTAGCCCAGGGTTTTAGCTCCAGAGACTAAGACTTGGGGGATAAGGGACTTCCCCTACTAATGAGTCTATCTGGTTGCTGCAGAGAAGGAGTCTTGTTCCCTACTCTGGCCAGTGGCAGACATATGGATATCAAAAGTCAACCCAGTAAACAGCCATTGGATAGGCCAATGCTCATTATGCCCTCCGACAGAGCCTTGCACGTGCCTCTCGCTTCCCTTCCATAGGCACAATGTGGTCATCTACATTTCCCTCCAATTCTGACCCCCAGCCTTACCAACTCCTCCCTGCCAACGCCATGCTTTTTGATTAAGTCCCTGAAAATTACTTTTCTACAAACCCCTCTGATGTTGTACCCTCCCCTCAGCCCTGGACCAACTCCTAACACAGGTAGTAACTCACCAGCTCTAGGGGATGTAGGCGAGTTCTGCAGGTATCGCCACTCCGATAGAGATGCAGAACTTCTCTAGCTGGGCCGTTGTTTCGCTCGACTCCCCAGGTGAGCTCTCCTGTGGGGCAGAATGTCGCCTTGAGATGGTGGCTAGTGGAAGCTCTTAATACAGAGAGGGACAGCTAAGGGTACATACCTCCTTACTTCCCCTCAGGTGACAGCTCCTTCTGAGATCATGCCCTTAGTAATTCATCACTAAGACTGGGGCATGATTTAGGAGGGAGGAGATGGCAGGCTGGCTAGGTTTCTAACAAAAGAACCCTACCAATTCTAGGAGTGCTGTTGGGGATCATCAATTTTATCTGGGATCACTTGTGCTACTGATCCAACACCGGAGGAGGGAGTAGTCAGAGGTCACCAGGGAAGAGGCAGATTTCCCAGAAGAGCTAGGGGGCAGAAATTCCTAAGGCATCACCTGTGGCATTGACGATGCTGTCCAGCAGTGGTCGAAGGGAAGGGGGGGCACTGTGGGGTAGGAGATATGTGAAGAAAAACCTGCCAAAAGAGAAACCAGCACGCTGGTCAGTAATCTGGCCTTCGGGGACCGGGACTTCCTCCTGGGAGACTCAAGGACTGAGTCACCTCTGCAGAGGAAGCCAGCCCTTCAGGACTAGGGTCGAAGTAAATCACAGAATCCGTTCAGACATATGCCTCGTGCCAAATTCTCCCCACTGTGTCCCCTCTGAGGGATTTTGGTTCTCTCTTGCCTGAGAATAATCGCCAGACTCAGGGAGGCTCTATGAGCTAGGCCAGGCTTGTGGCTTCCAAGGGGCAAATATCTGAGGCCAAAATCCACAGAGCCCAGGAGAACGGTGGCCCTGCTGGTGGGGAGTGTTGATGCTGGCACTGCTCCCCAATGTTGCTTTCCTCCCCTTCCTTCGCCCCCCTCAAATCTGGAGACTATTTTAAGAAGTCTCCAGTCTGGCTTCTCCTCCGATCAGATGATCTTTCTTGGAACTCAAGGATCTATTTTTAGCCTCACTGTCCAGGGGCTGGAACAGTTCCCTGATATGAAAGGAGGCATGACCCCAGCCCCATCCCACCACAGCCCTGCTCAGAGATATGCCCCTCCTTCCTTTCCATCCCTGACACCCGCACTGATTTTTACTTTCTGTTCCCCAAACTCCCATTATTTTTCTCTCTCATTTAAATTCATAGGAACTCTACCTATATCTGTGCTCCTCGCCCTGGGGTGTCAGGTCATATCTGTATAGATTTGAGGACCCCTAGAGCCTAAAATTTCTAACCCTTAAAATGAGCAAAGTTTAGCAACTTCTATAAAGAAGAAAAAAGGTTATCAAGGAATAAGAGTGGGTGAGGAGGGGACAGCTAGGTGGCGCAGTGGATAAAGCACCAACCCTGGATTCAGGAGGACCTGAGTTCAAATCCGGCTTCAGATACTTGACACTTACTAGCTGTGTGATCCTAGGCAAGTCACTTAACCCTCATTGCCCATAAAAACAAAAAACAAAAACAAAAACAAAAACAGTGTGGGTGAGGAAGTCACCTATAGTTACTGAATAGGTCCCCCCTCTCCCCACCCCACTTCATGCTTCTAAGTAACTGACAAGCAGCTTTGGTGGGCCAGGGAGGCAGATTCTGGAGGAGAGGCCGACTGTGGATGTGAGGAGCAGTGAGGGAGTCAGGGGGCCTCACCTGTAGGCATTGTATAGGTTCCGCTTCTCATTCATACCCTGGCACCAGCCTTGGGCTGAGCAGGGCAGGGTGAAGTTCCTGGCTGGAAACTCGAGAACACAATCCCCAGAACTTTCGCATGGTGTCTCATCTACACGGGCATCATCCAGGTCAGTCACCTTCAACTCTCCATCCACAAGCACAAACTGTCTAGGCCGGAAGTCTAGCAGGGTCACCGAGCCCAGGGGAGAATGGGCAAGATGGTGGAGCAGGCGGCCAAGGCTCAGGCAGATCTGAGGAGACACAGGAGAGGGTCTTCAAGGACCACAGACTTTCCATTCACTCTGTGCTTACTCTTCCGTCTCTGCTCTAGCCGCACCAAAGGTAGGCATGGGGATTGGGTAGAGTTGGGAGGGAAAGAAAGGTAGGAAACAGGAGCATGAGGGGACAAATGACTTTCTGGAAGTTTTCCCTAATAGGAATGGCCTCAGTGTTGTATGTCAAGGAAGTGAAGAGAGGATGGTTTTAAGATCTCTTCTATCTCTAGGATGCCAGCCCTCTTTGGCCCAGAATGAGTGTATTTAGTAGAGAGGTCAGGAGACTTTCTTTGTTACCTTTAAGAAAACAAAACCAGGAGGCAATTAGGTGGCAGAGTGGATAAAGCACCAGCCCTGGATTCAGGAGTACCTGAGTTCAATCTGGCCTCATACACTTGACAGACACTTACTAGCTGCGTGACCCTGGGCAAGTCACTTAACGCCCATTGCCCACCAAAACACACACACACACACACACACACACACACACGCGCGCGCGCGCGCGCGCACACACACACACACACACACACCACAAAACCAAACCAAACCAAAAAATCTCTTTGGCCACCAGCAGCAGGGAACATCTTCTTTCCCTATTCTGGCTGAAAGTGCCAAGACTATCCCTAGAGAACTGCCTTCTAAGGGAAAATCATCTGGGGGAGTAGCTAACGGCCCCCCTTTTTCACGCCCACTCACTCGGAATCGGTCCTCCCAGGAGGTCTGCAGCAACTGGATCATCTCTACAGGTGAGCCGAGCTCTGTGATGGTGGTCAGTGTGTCTGGGATGTCCTCACTGTCCTGGTAACAATATCCATAGAGCTAGAGGAGAAACAGTGAGTTGGGGTCACGAGGGAGCAAACACTGGTTGCACAGATCCCTCCAGCTGTCATGCCAAAGCCTCAACCCTGAGAAAGACATGGGTGACCGGTCAGAGCAGAGTATCAGGTGGCTTTAGTTTCCTGAGCAGCTTGGGGAGAATAGTTCTATGACTTCCCATCTTTTCTCCAGGCCAGATGCTTAAAGCAGGTGCTAAACCCTCCTCCCCCCATGCAGGCTGGACCTTGAGGTTCTAATCCTCAGTGCTAGACCTAAGGACCCAACCTAAACTCACCTGGCAGGAATGATGAGTTTTTCTATTCACCCACATTTCCCTCAAGTGAACCCTTCCACTCAAAGCCCTGTCTTCCCCATTCCAGGGCTTTTATAGCCCACGGCCTAACTCCTTGTTACATCCCTGCGCCTATTCCCAACATCTTGCTGGGTTCCATTCCTCCCCTAGAGTTCTTTACCTCCAGTTGGTGACCTTTAAAAAATATGTTTTGATAATTATTTCAATATAATTGATTTCCTTTGTAATTCATTGTTTTATACATCTTAAAATATTACTCTGAGAAGAACCAAAAGGGCCTGTGACCAAAAGAGTGAGGGACAGTCTCTGATCTAACACAGAGTAGGGAACTAATAAATGGTTTTGGAATCTAATGGAAGTGGGAAGGGGAATGTGTGATGGAGACAAAATATTTCCAAGTAGCGATCACTACAAATGCAGGAGGAGGAGGAGATGATGAGTTAAGGACATCCTCACTTGGATCCCTGGGGACTTCAGCTTCAGAGCTGAATAGTGAATAGTCATTTCACATTAGGTTTGAGATTCAGCCTCCTTGAAATATTAGGGACATTTAGGAAGAAAATCTCTGGGTCTCTGGCCTCAGTTTTCTCCTCCGCAAAACCTGGAGGCTGTACTTCTCTAAGGTCCCTTCTAGCTCTAAATTTTATGTTCTTATGACGGAACCAGCAAGTCCCAGGAAGCAAGGATCCTTCCTTAAGACACTTGGCCATTAGGCCTGGCTCAGACAGATCAAGGAGTCTGAAGTGGCTAGTTAATGGCGTTAGAATCTGTGGAATATAAATACAAAGGCAGAACATTCAGGTTCCTTAGCATGACAATAGCAGATCTGAGAGGGGAAGAGACTTCTGAGATATCCACTTTAGCCTCCTCCACGTTCTAGGTTAAGGAACTGAGGTCAACAGGTGTCCTGCCCAAAGTTCTTTAGATCAGATAAAAAGTGACAAAGCAAGGGTTCAAATCTAGTGTTCAAGAACAAGGAGCTACCACCTCAGTAGCTTTTTTTGTTTGGCTTCAGAGGGCAAAATGGAATAACATGGATAGAATAGGAAGAGGCAGATTTGGAGTTGGGACAAAGAAAAATGTCCTACTACTTAGGATATCCCCAAGGAAATGGACTGCCTCAGAGGGAGTTGGTTCCTGAACACTGGAGAGCTTTAAGCAACGGCTTTGGAGGGAACCCTTTTTTAAGGTGGTTGGACTAGAAGGCTTCTGAGGTCCCTTTCCAACTGAGGTTCTGTAATTCTTATACTCCAAATCCGGGAGTTCTTTCCATTACAAGCACCCCCCTCAGTGGGACAGCCCGCCCAAGTCACAGACTTGCCTCATCGAATAGCTAGTAGCATTAAAACACACACACACACACACACACACACACACACACACACACACACACACACAGAGCTGCATTACACAATCCCATACATGGTTCTCCTCGACAATCCCACAACCACAGTCACACATCCTCTGGGTTATACAATTGCACAGAGCCCCAGTCCCTCACATACCTCATGAGGCTATCCTAGTTAGGCTCAAGTCCCAGTTATTAGCTACCATGTTTCCTTATTTCTAGTCCAGAGTTTTCTGGCCCAACCCAAGGTTCCTCTCATCACTGTGTCCCTCTTTCCCCCAGATCTAGATATCTTGAGTCCACTTGGGCCTGAAGGGAAAAGCTGAGCCTACTTCACTGAGAAGCTTGGGCCAGCTACCAGTTCCCCCTCCCCCTTTCCCCCCCCCTCCCCCAAATCAGCCAGGGAAGACACAGCACTGGGAAGGGGGGATTTGAGTTGGGTGAACAGCCTGGGCCTGGTTCTCATTTTCCTGCCCAGCATCTGAGTCTTTGTGGGGAAACTTCTGAAGGTTATTAAACACCCGGAGGTCGTTAAATGTGCTGTTAACGAGGTATTAATCAACACCCCTCAGGAAAAAAATAAAAAGATGCTATTAACCTTCTCCCCCCACCCCCAAACTCCCCCCCAGGAAGCATGAAGCTGGCCAGTTAAGTCACATCTTTTGTTCCTTTCCAAAAAGGGAGAGACCCAGGACCAGCAGGCAGGCAGGCACACAGACAAGGGGCAAGAGTCGATACAGAGCATAGACAGACCCGGAGCAGGGGGCTGAGGCCCCAGGGGCACCGGGGAGGAGGGAGAGAGAGAGAGAGAGGGAGAGAGAGAGACAGCCTTTTGCCCTCTGACCCTGGGCTGAAGCAGCATCTGTCACGTGGTAGGAGCCCCTCCTCCCCCTTCTAGCCTTCTTCAGCAAGTGTGGCCCAAGAGAGATGAGAGCTGATCGGAGCTAAACTAGTGAGTGGGGGGAAAGGGAGAAGGGGGGAGGGAGAAAGGTGGGGAATCCCTTGGTCATTGGACCTTCCATTCCCAATCTTTTTCAGTTTTAAGGAATCAGTCTGGGTTCTGCTCTAACACACACCTGTAGTATGACCCTGGATAAGTCACTTCACCTCAGTTTTGGTGGGCTCCTTTGTAAAACGGGGATCATAATACTTACTATGTTTTTGCTGTGCTTTGTATCTCCGGTGATTAGCACAGTGCAGAGTACATGGTAAGCATCCAATAAATAACTATTAACTACCTCATAGGTTTTACAATAGATCTGGTTTGTAAACCATAATATGCTATAGATAGTTGAGTTTTTCTTATTTCCCAGCCCCTGGGGGGGGGGGGGTGTCAGCAATTAAAGTTTGGTTTAGTTTCAAATTATTAAAATTAAATAATTTAAGGATTTAATTTAATTTAAAGGTTTAAAAAAAAAACCCCAAACCCCCAGCCTGCCTAAGTAGAATCTCCTTTTAGAATAGGCCATTCCTGCTTCATCACTTTATCCTATGAACAATCAAACTGCCGAAAAGTATGACCCCATGGGAGACTTGGGAAAAACCCCAAACGGAGAGGGAGTAAAGGTCAACTCTGAGGATGGAGACAGGAGGTTCTTGGATTGAACTTTTATGACCTCTAGACCTCTTAGAGTAGGGGTTCTTAACCCTTTTTGTGTCTTGGATCCCTTGGGCAGTCTAGTAAAGTCTTTGAACCCCTTCTCAGAGGAATATTTCTAGGTGCATAAAATACATAAAATTACAAAGGAACCCCAAAGTTAGTGAAAATAACAATGGGATTCCCCCCTCACTGAAGTTCACAGACCTCCCCTGAAATCTAACCAAGGATGCCCTGAAAGTCCCAGTTTAAGAACCCCTTCCTAAGAGGCGGGTTGGGAAAATGTCCCATAGTTTAACACCAAAAGTGAAGGAAGAACGATAGAGAAATTAAGGGAGCAGAGGGTTAACTCAGCTTCTTGTCATCTTGCGTGGGGTGGGGGTGGGTTGGAGAGAAGTTTCTTAGAAAAAGGAAAAGAAAAAAATGTCCTGATCTTTCCCCTTCTCCCCAATCCATCTTTGTAACAGGAAAATAGATCAAAGCTCAAAACAAGAGTTCCTTCAACTAAAACTATGTGGGAACAACAACACTGCCACCAACACCCTGTGCCACGGTGTCCAGCCAGTTGTACCTGAGGGTTTACAAAAAGATTCCCTAGAAGTTAAGGGAGTGGGACACACCAGATGAAAGAGGCCATGCAGCAGACTTGAATGCCAGCAACAACCCAACAACCTAGCCCCCCATTCCGTGGACGATCAACTGGCCACACCTCAAGGTGGACAAAGGGAGATTTTGGATGAGCTTTCTGGGGACATGTAAAAGCTAACCTATCAAGAGTTAAACCATACCATCAATCTCTTACTTTCCTCCCCCACATCCTAGTTGGGCTCTCGTTCCCCCCCCCTTTCAGTTTCCTCCAGTGTATGTGAGGAGACTCCAGTGTCTTAAGTGGAAAACTGGATTGGTAGAACCTCAGGGGCCAAGTGCTCCCCTCTCAGACTCGACCTGGAGCCCTGTCGAAGAGGTAGGGGAAAACAGGTCCTTTTGGAAGGGCAATCACGTGTGTCCCAGGGAGCTGTGCAATCACCCAGGGTGGGGATTTCTCAGCTGGGGAATCTGTTCCAACCCTAAACACCCCAGGAGCCAGAGATAAATAGTTCCCTCGATTTAATTCAATAAGCACTTATTAAGCTTATACTCTGTCCATGGGTAGGCAGGAGGACAAGGGAAGGTTGGTTGGACTTTTAGGGGGATGCACGCCCTGCGGGGAGGAGTGGATGGTATAGGGGGGCCTAACGGAGGTTATGAGAGACTGGATGAAAGCCTTTAATCGTCAGAGACAAGGCAGTCCTGTCTTGCCCCCGTTTCTTACCCAGTTCCCGGTCTCTCTCCCCTATTCCTTGCCCCTGACTGGGGGTAGGCACACAAAAGACAAAGCTAAGGACTCAGACCGGGTCCCTTTCTTCTGACCACTTGGACATACAGCCAGTTATCCTTGGAACCCCAGGCTGTCTCCTCGCCCCCATCCTGAAGGACCCTGATTCAGGCCCTGGGAGGAGACAGGAGCTGGGGGTGTTTGTTTGTACTCTCGGAGTTCTCAAAGCTCAGCTCTCAAAGCACCCTGAGCTCTTGACACAAGACCCTCAGTGTTGCTGCTTCTGTCCCAGTCAGACATAGGCAGGCTTCTAAAAGTCTCTAATAAACCCTCCCCAATTCCCTGTAGTCTCCGAGCTACACGATTTCTTCCTCTCTCAGCCCTCCCAAATTCCCTTAAATCTTAGGGGCCCCACAGATCCACACAAGGACCAGAAATCTGGGGGGAATTTGGCTCCTTAGGTAGAAACTGAAAGTGATCTGAGGTCACTTCTGTGGCATTGCCCCCCCCCCCCAGCTCTTCCAGAGTCAATCCCAGCTGCTGACACCTGACTACTTTTATGGCCTTGACAAGGTCACTGGCAGAGGGATGAGGACTCAGGTCCCAAGAAGGCCATGCTCTTCCCCCAAATGCTATCCCCATTAAGGGAGCTGGCACCCTCATCATGATTGAGCTTTCTTTGAGATTTTCTTTGTTTACAGGTCATTCCCTGAGCTCAAGGCTCTTTGACCCTGCTTGGGGGGGGTGGGGCACATAGCCTTAAACCCTTAAGTCCCTGGAAACCTGGTGTAGCCTGGTACTTCCTCTACCAAGGATCTCAGAGCTGGCAAGGAGTTGGTAGATCAGAGCCCAAGAAGCTAATGGCTCCAGACAGAGAGGGGGCACATAGCAACCAAGGAACAGCCCCCAGGTAGGAGCATGGCAGAGCAAACCCTACACCCCTCCTCCAGATTCTAGCTCTGCCAGGCCCACGCCTGGCTACCTGCGGTACGTTGGGGTATGTTCCTCGTTAGTAAAGGCTGTATCTCTTGTCGGAAGTCTATTGGGCATATGTACCGTCCAGTGCTCACGGCTCGTTAGGGGTGTCCTGTCCGAAGCACGCTGGGGTGTCCCCAACCCCAAGTCCATTGGGTAGGTGCCCCTCCAGTACCCACCGTCCACTAGGGTGCCCTGCCCCCTGAGACCCAATACCTGTAGCACGTTGGGGTGTCGCAGCCTCTCCAGCAGCACCATCTCCTTGAGCAGCTTGTGCGCTGCCAGCCGGTAACAACCCCGCCGAGCCCCGAATTCTCGGACGCAGCTGCCCAGGTCGTGGCCGCTAAAGTCCACGGCCTTGAGCGCCACGGCGACGCCGCCAGGCAGGCGGACCCGATACACAGCCTTGGTGTAGCCCGAGCCCACGTACTGCGCCCCGGACACGTTGCGGAGCGCGGCACAGCCCAGGCGCGGGGGATCAGGGGCTGGGGGCCAGACCAGGGTGCCGTCGGGCGGGGTTCGGGCCCGGGGAACTCTAGGGGGCCGGGGACGCTGCAGGCCCGGGCCGCCTCGGGCCAGGTCCATGAGGCGCCGCCGTTCTGGCCGGCCCGCGCCGGGCCCGGGTCCCCCCCGAGTGTAGCGCTGCACCTCTTCGTAGCGCGCCCGGATCTGGCGCGCCAGCTCCCCGTCGGCCCCCACCGTCCGCCCGGGGCCGGAGTGGGGAGGGGCCGGGGGGCTGGCCTGGCCGAGGCGGCTCCGATCCCGGCACGAAGAGCACATTGAGGACAGAGCCAAGCAGGAAGGAGGCGCAGAAGCCCGCGGCCACGGCGGCCCGCCGGCGCCGCATCACCGCTCCCGCCCCCCTCTCCTCCGGGCGCGGCTCTGCTCAGCCCCCGCTCTCCCCCCGGCCCCGTTCGCGGCTCGCTCAGGCTCCGAGGCGGCTGCGCTCGCGCCCTGCCGGACCCCCGCCCAGCCCGCGCGCATGGCCCAGCCGTCCCGGTCCAGCTCCCAGCCCCTCGCAGGCGGCGCATTCAGCATGACACTTGCCTCCCTCTTGCTCCCCCCCTGCTCCCCCCAGCTGCTTATAAGGCCCGGAGCTGCCCCCGCCTCCACCCCGCCCCCGCCCCCGCCTCCTTCCTCCTGGGGCCCGAGTCCGCTTCCCGGCACCGCCCCCTCCGGCCGCCCGGCCCGGCCTTCTCCCGCTGACTGACAGCGGGACCTCCGCCCCCCCCTCTCCCCTTCCCCGGCCTGGGAAGCTGAGCGGAGGCAGCTCTGGCCCTTCCCAGCTCTGTGGCCCGGGGACGCGGGGGACCTGGCGGAGGGCTTGGGGGAGAGGGACAGAAGGGCGGCGTATGACTCTCTGACCGGGCAGCGAGCAGGGTCTGTGGAGTAGAGCTGGAGGGTGGATAACGGAGCGGAGGCGGGCGGATAACGGGACCAGGGCCGGAGGCGGGTAACGGGGCTGGGAGTGGGGGAGGGGGGGCGAGATGCGGATAACAGGGAAAGGTCACGTAAAGGTGCCGAGGGTGGCGAGTTAGCTTGGATAGAGGTGAAAGTGGGAGACTTTAAAGTTATAGGTCCGGAAGCCGGAGTTCCTTTTCTGGAGAGGAAGGCCCCAGACAATACTCAGCGCTGTTAACTCAGCATTCTATCCATCCTCCCGCCTGTGTTTGTGTGTGTGTGTGTGTGGGGGGGGGGTGTTGGAGAGAGTACTGGGGCCCTCGGTGAAGACACGAGCGATCTCAGGACAGGGGCCCAAGCACCTGTGTGTGAGGTTGGGGAGAAGAGGGGGTGCGGATTGTTCAGGTGTGTGTTCTTGCGTTTGAGGCTGGGTCCCAGGAAACCCTGGGGACTTAAAGCTTTCGACCCATTTTCCTAATACAAGGTCTTTCCTTGGCCCTCTATACTCACCAGAGTAAGGGAGGCGCCTCTTTTAAGGCATCCCCACTGTGATCGCTTCTACGTAACGGGATCTATCTTCTGGCTATCTGGAAGACTCAGGGAGCGGAACACGAGCTCTGTGTGCACATCTGTTGGTTGTGGTGCACAAGAACACACAGTGTACTTGTGTGAGTGGCTTGGTGTATGTATATGCAACTGCTACAGGTGTGCGCGCGCATATTATTTAGAGTAGTTTTTCTGTGATAGTTCGAGGCTTTTCTGGGTGTCAATGTATATGAGTTTGTGTTTAACACTCTGTGTGTGTGTGTGTGTGTGTGTCTGCCTGAGAGCTAACTCTACTGAGATGCCCAGTCCCTCCCCTCCCTCCCTGATTGCATCATTAGTGCTAATTGAGGAGCTTTCACACCCCAGTGCATTAGCTGTTTGGAGTGAGCTTCCCCCCTCCTGAGAGAGATAAGCCGTTACCCCTCCCCCTACTCCGCTCCCGCACTCCACTTCCCGACCACCCTGGGTCTGTCCACCCAGCCCCCATCATCTTTCTGGTCACCTTCCTGCCTCCCTCCTGAGCTTTGTCTGGCTAACCTCCTTTCTCAGCCGCAATTCCCTCCCCCCTCTCCCCCCCAAAGGTGACAGGTACTGGCCTCCACCACAGAGAGGGTGGGGTAATGGAGTTTAAGGTAGAAGAATGAGGGGCCCTTTTTGGTGATGATGTTGGGGAGGAATTTTTTGCCCCCAAAGGTCTATTTGTTGGAGTGCCTAGGGGGTTGGGGGGTGGATTTGAGTTTTTCTACACACTCCCTTCGGGGTGTTGGAAACTGGTATAACTGCACAGTCATTGCTCCTGCCTATGGGAATATGGAACAAGATTTCCTATTTCTTTTGCACTCTTGGGTTGGGGGTGGGTGAAGTGGGGATGGGAGAGGAAAGGAAAAAGCTGTGTCAGATTCTCTCTCATTGCTCTTGCAGCATGTGATCCTCAAAATGCCATTCACAGCACTGATTCCCTAAGACTTCCTAGATTCAGAGAAAACCCAAGTACCCATACTCCCTCGATCCTAAGAACTCTAGCCTAGCCTTTAGATTCCCATTTTTGGAGGATAGGAAGTGACAGGATTGGAGAAGCAGGCTTCTAGTGGAGGCCTAGGGTCTGGTTGGGGTTGGGGTCTGGTCCTGATTAGGACTGTTCTGTCCAGTCTGAGCCCTTGGCTGCAGTGGGGGTAGGGGAATGGGGGTGGGGTGGGTAGTGAAGAGAAAGAGGGGAAGGAGCAGATGCCCTCCCTGGCCCTCATACCAGATGTCTTTGGTCTGTCTAATTAACTGTGCTGGGAAAACCAACCTGGGTTTGTAAACAGAGCTACTGGCTAAAGTCAACACCGAGCAGCAGCAAACAGCAAATACACCCCTCACACTCAGGCCTCAGTCCAATTCAGTGTGAATTGGCTTTGCTGGGGTGGGGGTGGGGGCAGAGTGGGAAACTGTTTGGTACCACCACAGCTCCCAAAGTCTATGGATCATATCCAGTGGATTATGCAGGGCCAGCAAAATCCTGACACCCCCTTTCTCTGCAATCAATTAGAATCACAAAATGTTAGAATTTGAAGTATGATTATTCTTAGAGATCTGCTCCACCTCCTCCTCCCTTCCCATTCTTTTGATAGACGAGGACCCAGAGACCTAAAGTGATTTGGCCAAAGTTGGTTGGCTAGTTGATGGAGGAAGGGGAATTAGAACCTGGGTCTTTTTTTTCCCCCTCTTTAGCTCCCACTGTCCCATCTAACCTGGGGATGGGGTGGGGGGAGAGAAAGAGGGTATACTGCTTACCTTTCAGTCTTCAGCCATTTCCACAAATCTGCCTAAAACTCTTACTCCTGGGAGAAGTTGTACCAAGTGTGAGTGAAGAATTGTCCCAAGGGTCAGCTCAGCCCCAGAGCTTTGGGGGTTGCCTTTGAAATAAATACTGGGACTTTTCTTTCCTGATTTTGTGGGTCTCCAGCTCCAAGACTGAGCACAACTTGAACATTGTTATGTTCCTTACACATCATGTAGGTATTATAATAACATGTTCCAAAATTAGATAATTATTCCTATGATATCTTTGCCAAGATACAGTGTTTCTGTTATGGTTATGAAACTTCAGTGCACACTGAGGCACAGACACATGTATATGCATACCTATACAGGCCAACAGACACATTATACACCTCCTCCCCACACTCAGATTTTGTCTTCGAAGACACACAAGCACTTAGGCATGAAGATAATGTTAAGTGTGTGCACACGCACACATGAAATGACAAAAAGATCTTTGGGCTCAGAAAGCAGAGGGTTGAACCAAATTTGAACAATTTAGAGGCTCTGAATTGGTGACTGAGCTCAACTGAATTTAGCTTGCTTGCTCTTGCCACCCAGGGAGAAAGACATTTCAAAGAACTGAGGGAATTGAAAGTTTGCAGGCACACATCTTTTCAATAGGGAATCTTTAGACAGAAACCCTCCAACCTAAAGTCCTCAGGATTTTTTATTTTTCCCCCATAATAGTTGAACACTTACCTGTATAACTGTATCTAGCTCCAAGAGAACATTGCTTCTCCGATGGTACAGTGTGTTATTTTGAAATGGCTTACTTTGTTATCAGAGCTAGCATAATACCCTGCACATAGTAGGCGCTTAATAACTATTTGTTGAACTGAATGGAATGGATTGGAATTAGAATCCTCAGACCAGAAGCTCTCAGGTCAGAACATCTTTAAATAATATGAAGGCAGACTGGGTCAGGGGTTCCATGAGCTGCAAACTGTGAGAGGAAAGGGTTAATGAGATCCTGCACTTTGCTCAAAGTGAAGTTCTATGCTTTGCCATGACCTGTTACTGAGAAAGCCTTATGGGAAAGGGCTGAGAGTGTCCCCATAGAAAGGGAGAGAAGAAGAGCCGTATGCTATCATTTTCTTCTTTTCCCTTAATGTCTCCAATTTTGTAATTCTAGTGCTGTACCTCTCTGTTATTTCTTATCTTGTATATGGCTTGCTTTGTATGTATGTGCTTGTATGTTGTTTCTACCATTAAATTATAAGCCCCTTGAGGGGAGAGACTGTCTTTTGCCTCTTTTTGTCTCCCTAATGCTTAACACGATGCCTAGTACATAGTAGGTGTTTTATAAATGTTTACTGATTGATTAAAAAAAGTTTCTCATTTACCTCCTGATTCAACTGCTGTAGTCTTAATTCAGGTCCCCCCCCCCACCAACCCATGACCTCAATCACTGATTACAACAGCTTTCTAACTGGTTTCCTTGGTCTCTGGGCTTGCTGGGCCTCAATGCAATCTGTTGTCCAGATAGTTTAATCTTATGAAAAAGCCACTTTGATTGTCATTGCACTATCAAAAGCCTTCACTGTTTTCCTATTTTGAGTAAGAAAGACATTTTGGCATTCCATCTGGTTCCAAATTAATTCTCCTACTTTTATGTCCCAGTTGGTGTGTACCCTGTACTCTAATTATTTCAGAATGCTGTACTCATCCCTGTCTCTGATGAGATCTGTGATTTAACACATAAATTCCAGAGAATCACTTGCTGCAAGGAAGAAGTGAATTGACTTGCCCAGGGTCTCACTGGTAAGAAGTACCAGAGGTGGAATATGAGCCTGGATTTTTCTAACTCCAAGCCAAGCATTTTATCCACTAGGGCAGGCCACCTTGCATCTTATTCTAATTTGTATCATAGCCATTTTCTATCTGCCCTTTCAGGCTGTCATTTCTCTCTTTATCTCCCCTGGCATTCAGTAGGTGCTTAATAGTACAAGTTTATTGAATTAATACTGACGGACTAGTAGACACTTAATATTTTATTGAGCTTGCTGAAGTCATGCCATTTAGAGCTGTTGATAAGCTAGCACAGGACATCTGCAACATGTCATCTCAGCAAGAAGTGACTTTCAGCTTTGGAGCTGAGCAAAGGGATGCCTAGGGTGGGAGTGCAGAAAGATCCAATGGGACCTTCGAGATTCCAGATGAACAAGCCTTTGCTTTGAATTAAATTGAAGACCAGTCCCATTGATGAAGCCTTCTGTGACTAGACGCTCCCCTCCCTCTCTGTCCCTTCATGGAGCTACCTACTAAAGTACTCATCACACAATTTTCCTATTGCTGTTGGTTGTGCATGAATCTTCCTAGCATGACTGTAAGCCTCAGTCTTCCATTTTTCCTGTGTCATCCTCAGCTTTACCAATCAACAAGTTTTTATTAAAGCACTTACTGTGTGCTGGGCACTTGGCTAAATCCTGAGGTTACAAAGCTGAAGTTAAAGTGGTCACTGTCCTCGGAGAGTTTACATTCCATTAGGAGAGATGCATAGTGCAAATTTATGCAAAGTAAAATGCAAAGTAATTGGGGGCTGGGTGGCAGACTGCTAGTCAATGCAGAAAGTCTACCTCAAATTCCCCAATATGCCCACTTCTGTGTTCAGTTCTATGAATGACATTAGGGGAATTCCTTGAGAGCAGGGACTTTTTACATTTCTTTCTATCTCCAGCATTTAGCATAGTAGGTGCTTAATAAATGTTTGACCTAGTAGAGGAGAAAGAAAGGGTAACTCCCCCTCCCCTCCACCAACAAGGGGCACAAACCAAGCTCTATCAGTCAGCTCCTTGCTTTGATTCCTTCTTTCTTTTCTTCTCCACTTTTGAAACTTTAGCCTGCAGGCTGTTCACAGAGAGCTAATTCTTCATTCCTGACCTTTGACTGGAAGAGAAGTTGTCCAGTCCACTTTGGATGAGTTCTGATGTGTTATCTATATTCATTCCCCCCACCCCCTTCTTTCCAGGCCAAAGGTCTCTGTGATATCAGGAGCCCCATTGGCTCTGCTGAATCCTCTGAGCTCCATCCCAGTGACTCTATCCATCCATCTGTCCATCTTTCTGTCCAGTCCTAGGGATCTCTAGCCCCCAGTCTTATCAGGAAGGAGATATCCTTCGGAGTTTTAAATCAAGTGTTGGGGTATGCAGGAGATAGATCTCTCTGGAACACTGAAGACTGGGGGTGGGGTGGGTTGGAGGTCAAATTACTAATCCAGAAACCCTAGGGCCTTAATTTGCACCTTAGTAGGGGTGAAGGGCTCTCCTTGAACCCCCAGAGCTAAAGCTAGGCAGGCTCCTCCCCTAACTATGTGCCTAGGGGCTCAGGCCCCTCCTACAGTCCCCAGTGAAAAGAGACTAATACGCAGGCTCCCCCCCACCCAGACTTCCATCTACTTTCCTGGGGAACCTGAGTCCATTCTCTCATCAACTCTCTTAAACAGATGCTTCCCCCCTTTGTGGGTCAATAGACCTAGATTTACCAGTTCCAAAGGATCCTCCTTTGTCAAAGGATACAGTTAAGGGGGAGAAAGGGAAAGAGGGAGAGGGACACATCTCAGGGAACCGGGAATGGGTTGAGAAAGAGAGACAATGTAAAAGAATGTATCTGTATTGGTATGTGAACATTGATGAAAGGAGGAGGGAGAGTGGGGAGTGTGTGTGCGCGTGTGTGTGTGTGTGTGTATGTGTGTGTGTGTGTGTGTGTGTGTGTGTGTGTGTGTGTGTGATGTGAAAGGTGGAGATGGGGCCACGGAGAGAGCACAGAGAGTGAGAGACAAAGTGACAAAAACAGAATGAGCTCCGAGATTTGGTGAATCCCCAAAGTTCCTAGGCTCTGGGAAGGCCTCACCCTCTGATAGCCCATTTGGGAAAGAAATATCTCATGTTCCCAACCTGAGACCCCACGGAGAGTAACTAAGCTCTTTTCCAGTAACTGGTGGAATTTCTCCCTCCCTGTCTCTGTGTCTCTGTATGTCTCAGTCTCTGTAACTGGTCCTGTCTGTTGGATTTAGTCTTTTATGTTAGTATGGGGCCCTATTCTTCTAGCTGTTTATGAGAGTCCAACTCTGTCTCTGTGCCCGTGTCCCTGAGTCTCTCTCATTTTCTTCTTGGTTTTCATCTCTCTCTACAGCTGAGAATTTCCCGGGGACTCTGGGGCTCTCGCCCTTGCTTAGGAAACCCGACCTTCATCATCTGTTTTTTCTATTTGGGACATCAGCTTTATTTCCTACCTGGGAGTAATAGAGAGTGGGCTAGTGGGGATAAGCTGTCTTGCTTCCAGCTCCCCCACTCCAAGGAACCCATTGTCTCCTCTCTTCTTCCTCCCTTCCACCTCCTAATCCCAAACCCAGATCCTCTTTTTTCCTTCAGGGACTCAGAGCTGTCTCCTCCCCCATTCTGCCTATATGCAATTAAGAAGAGGTAGAGGACCAGGCTTGTCCAAGTTTACTGCAAGGGAGTGGTTCCCCACACTATTGAAGAGGTTGGTTTGGGAAGAAAAAGAAAGTCCTAGTCATGGAAAAGCAAAGATCTTTTTAACTGTGTCAGCCAGGATAGGTCATTGCCTCGATTTCTCTTTTTCCAACAGGAAATCAGAACAAACACGACTCAGAAAAACTGTTTGGATTACTTTCTTTCTGAGGTGTGGTGGGGCGGAGTGGGGGGCAACTCCAGAGGTCTTACAGACCTGCCCTTTGCTCTTTTCCATTTTATCAGCTATGAGACTAGTGCATACTGAGAAAGGGAGTGACCCACCAACTCAAACCTATGAGCCTTTGAAGAAGTATAGAGATGGGTTCTTCTCCAGGAGAAAATGGAGCCATGATTTGTCATAACCTTATTGAAGATGACCTAGTGACTCAAAATGCAGCTTTCAGATCACCTTTTGAATTTATGATGTGCAAAATAAAAGAAGTAATTAAGACAGATTTAGTTGAAAGGGGGGGGGATCTATTATTAGAGAGACTAAAGGATCTCAGAGGTCATTTTGGGGACCTCTGGTAATCCAACAGAGAGGCTTCCACCTTTCCACAGAGCACCAGGGAGGGAAGTAAATTTCACTGTTTTGGGCTGGAGGGCAAAAGATAGCAGAACCTGCTGAAGTGATAGAATCCAATTTCTTTATTGGAATGGAAGGAGGAAATAAGTCTCTTATTCCCCACAGCAATCCAGAACCCTGTCTTGACATCTTCTTGGAAAGTATCTGACCTTTCATACCTTACTATCCCTTCTACTCTGCTGAAGAAAGGCAAAGGTTGGGTTTTTGTGCCTGCTTGGTGCCTGGGGCAAAATTCTGGTCACCTAAACCTGACTCTGGGAAGGAGGATGAGAGGGCATCTGTGTTTGTATCTAGATTCAGTGGAAAGGGAGACAACCTTTGCCCTGTGGGTTGGACACACAATCCAGCCAATCCTCTGTCCTCTCAGGCCCTTAAAGCCCCACTGACCCTCAGGAGTGATGAGATTCAAAGGGTCAGCACAACTCTGAGTTTCTCTGTCAGAGTAAGTGATTTTAATCAACATCGAAAAGATCACATGTCTAAAATGGCAGCATCTCTACAAATAGATTCTTTGTACTAATTAGCCTGTTTTCTATAGCCGCTCACATTTTTATGGCCCTTTAATTGTCTCCTAAGCACTTTCCTCACCAAACCCTGTGAAGCAGGTAGTATATTAGTTGGTTAAATTATTTTATTATTAAATTATCAGTTCCATGAAATATGAAAATGGAGTAAACTCAGGCTAAGTAACTTGTTCCCGGTCATACAGCTAGGAAAAATTGGGATTCAGACACAAGCAGATGGACTCCAAGACCAAATCCAATCTTTTTCCTACCATGCTGCTATTCTTTGATTTTCTTAATACCAAATCCTTGGCTTCTCTTTGGCTTTTCCAGCTCTCCACTAAGTCTTATTATTTCTTCCTCTGAAATAGCTCTTCCATTTGCCCTTCCTCTGCATATCACTCTAATGTATAACCTCCTCACCATTCTGAGATTGTCTGCCCCTCCCCAATCATGTTGCACAGCATTTCCAGGTTAATTAGCCTCAGGTTCTACTTTTACCATTGGACAGGATGTAAAATGATCTATTAGATGCCACAGCAGGTTCAGAACTGGTTGAATAAGATTTAAAAAATGCCAATTAATGGTCAAATATCAACCTGAGGGAAGGTCTCTAGTGGAGTACCACAAAGCTTTTCTATTCACTGTGATCTTTTTTTTTCTTTCTTTTTTTGGTGGGGCAGTGAGGATTAAGTGACTTGCCCAGGGTCACACAGCTAGTAAGTGTCAAGTGTCTGAGGCCAGATTTGAACTCAGGTCCTCCTGAATCCAGAGCCGTTGGTTTATCCACTGCACCACCTAGCTGCCCCTATTCACTCTGTTCTTATCAACATTTTTATCACTGATATGAATGGAGCCATAAATAACTTATTAAACTTTGTGATGTTTAAAATCTAAATGTGTGGTCACCTTAAATTAGAAGCTTTAGCATCAGTCTTTGGGCATTAAACATTTATTAAAACATACTAGGTGTTAGTAAAAAGAGAACATGTAGAGTTCAGAAAGTTAAGAAAAGGCCTATCTAGCCTAGAGTTCCAGCCTGGTCTGGTTCTTCCTCAAGTCCACCACCTTCAGCCTGCTTCAACCACGAACTCCCCCAGCAAACTACATGTGGAAGCTTTTTATAGGACTGGAGCAGAGGTGGTCCTTACACACTGCTTCAAGCTGATTGGTTAGCATCATCCAAATCCATTGGTTCATTGGACTTGAAGGTAGTCTCCTGTTGAGTTCAAAGTCCTTAGCTTCTGAAAACAATACCTTCTTAAGGTCAGGCCAGGTGTGGTTACAATCTAATTAACTTTAAGTAGGCTAATCAGCAAAGTCAATCACTCTCACTTAATTCAATCAGTTTAGATTCATCTCCAGGTGGGGCCTTTGAGTATCTGCCAAATCTCATTATTTTCTTACAACTTGTAGGTGTCATGAAATTGGGAGGGATAGCTAAAATATTGGATGACAAAATTTTAATCCAAAAAGATCTCAATATTCTAGAATTTATCTGAATCCAAGAAGATTAGATTTCATAGGAATAAATGTAAATGATTATATTTGTGCTTTAGAACTTCATTGGTGATGTAATCTCTTTAATGTGTGATTGCCCTGAAATGGTAGAGAAACAAATCCATCCATACCTCCATATTCTTTATGATTCTTTTACAATGTCATCCCATAGCCCTCCAAAGGGGTTAGATGGTCTTAATGTTCTACAGGTTTCTTCTAGATGTTTTGACCTGAGTGGACACTAGTGGATCATGTAGATGTTGTGTGTCCTTCCTTTCAAAGAGGACTAATGACATCATGGGGTAATGTCTTGACTTGCATGTGAACTGGATTTAAGTGAGGCAGAGTTGCACAAAGTCATCAGCTTCACTTTGTCTTCCAAAGTCCTTGAAGTTCAGTGATAAGATAAAAGTCAGGATGACTGGTGATGGCCCAGGATGCAGTGAATGACTTTGGTGTCTTCAATGTCTGACCAAGCTCTAGGTGCTCCATAACTCCTGCTTCCGCCGCCTTCATGGCTGTTGAAATAAATTGTTCTCATCTGCCCGTTATACCAGAGAAGTCTTCACATGCTTGGGGGTAGACATCTCCTTTAACTCACCAACAGACTTGAGGCTTGTCAGTTACGCTCAACCTAGTTTGGCTTGTTTGCCCAGATGGTTTTACTGGCCATTGAGCATGCTACAGTTTCTTGGAGTCACAGGTGAGAGCTGGGTGAGAGGTAGATGCCAACTGTAGATGAGCAGCCTGAAAAGGGCTCATCCAGTCCTCCCAACCGAGGTGCTAGTCCTTCCTGAACATTTTATATACCCCAGCATGTAGGTATTCCACTGGCTAACCCTTGCTTTTATTGTATCACTTACACACTTACTTTCTATTCATATCTCTCTGATGATCTTGCCTATGATACTTCTCCTGCATATTTATTCTTTCTTGGTAAGATGGCACATGGTCTACTCATGCCCTTCAAGCACCTTTTCATTTTCCTCTGGGGGAACCACCAACTTTTATTCTTTGGAGATTGTGTTATTCCTTGATTCACAGCCATACAGAATTAATGGAAGAATATTGATGTTAAAAAGATTGGCCTTTGTTTCAAGTAATTAAAAGCACTTTGCAATTTCCCAAAAGCAATCCAGCCTGCTCTCTAATTCCTGTTCAATTCTGTGTCCAACCCATTGTCCATGCTTATTATCTGTCAGTATTGGATGAATAGCTCCATCAGTTATCCACCCAACTACATATCTCATACTTTTGATAATAGGCATTCTTCATCCACTTAGTTTTTCCTGTGTGTATAGTTATGTTTAATTCTTTTGAGTGGTTTTGGATTTCCTTTAGAAATCCCTGAAATTTCATCCACAAACAAGAATTTCTGGAGGACCTTACTACCTATAGGGAATCCCTCTTCCGGTTGGAGTCTGTTGGATATCCTCTATGACGGGGCAAACACTTTTAACAAAGTATTCTGTTTTGTGCTTCACTTGATATTAACAACCAAAAAATCATTTAACAAAGTCATCTCAGTTATTACATCTTTCATGGAATATAATCCCATATACTTTTATAAACTGTATACTTTTTTCACATATGGGAGACACCTCATCAGGGGAAAGGGAAGAGGACAAGCATCAATTAAATGCCTGCTATGCCAGGTACTGTGCTAAGTGCTTTACAAATATTATCTCATTTGATTCTCACAACAACTGTGAGGTAGATGCTGTTATTATCCTATTTTACAGTTGAGGAAACTGAGGTAGAGAGCAGTTAGGTGATTTATCCAGAGTCACACAACTATTCTACCTGAGAAGTCTTTAAAATGGCATATTGCTTGACTGAATTGAGTGGTTGAAACTTGTATTTTAGAAATCTTTTAGTCAATTTTTGGGCAGTAAAGTTGTGATCTTATGCTCCATGAATGTAGATGTACACTCAAGGCCTACCCTGGACACTTTTCTCTATATTTTTGGTGATCTCATCACCTTCCCTGGGTTCTCTATATTTAGATATCTCAGAGATCTAAATATCCTGTCCTAGTCTTTTCTGAGTTTCAGTCCTGATTCTTGAACTGGCTAATGGATATTTTGAACTTAATGTCCCATGGGTATCTTGAAATCAACATTTATAAGATAGTATTCATTATATTTTCCCTAAATCAACCCTTCTTTCAGACTTTCCTGTTTCTGTAGAGGTTACTACTATCTTTTCAGTGTCTCCTAAGTTTACAACCTTGAAGTTGTCCTCATATTCAATCAATTGCCAAGTCTTGTTCATTCTATCTCTATAACATCTTTCATGTATGTGCGCTTATCTTTATTCACATGACCACCACCTGAGTGATTCAGGCCTTCTCACCTGGGCTATTGTAACACCCTCCTAATTGGTCTCCCTGCCTCAAGTCTCTCTCCTTTCCATGCCAATCCTCTATATAGTTGCAAAAGCAATGATTTTTAAAACACAAAAGTGGCCATTTCATTCATCTGCTCAAAAAAGCTTCCTTTGTCCTCCTAGATCACATATCAAATCTTCTCTTTGGCATTAAGTGCCTTTCATAACCTAGATCCCAACTACTTTTCCAGATTTGTTTACATTAATAACCTTTAAACACTCTAGAGCAGAGGGGTCAAATCACAGTAGCACTTCCCCAGTTGGGACCGCAACCAGATTAAGATGTAATTGAGAAATATTTAACAAAATAAATAAAAATACAATAGAACATAGATAATATTAATGTGTTGTTTTCTAAGTCACAATGTGGCCTTCATTTATGGTTGGCTGCTGCTGTTTCTATTTGAGTTTGGCATCACTGCCCTAGAATCCAGCCAAACTGACCTTCTTGCTATTTCTCACATATGACAGTCTAGAGCCTGTCTCTGTGCTTTTGCAAAGGCTCTCTCTCATGTCAGGAATGCACCCCTACCCAGAGGTCTGCTGGGAAATGTGCTGTTTATCTGGGGGGAAAAAGAATGACTGGCAAACATTGTGCTGTTGACATTTCCTCCATTGCTTTCTGAAATCTAGACAATCAATAAAAGAGTAAATAAAACCCTGTTTTGTAGGTTTTGCTGATTTCTGAGGTATAAATGCTCACATTGAAATTTTAACAATCAGCTTTCTTGGGCAATGGCCCTGGATTCAGGAGAACCTGAGTTCAAATTCAGAAACAGACACTTGACACTTACTTAGCTGTGTGACCCTGGGCAAGTCACTTAACCCTCATTGCCTCACAAAAACCAAAAACCCAAAACAATCAGCTCTCAAAGTCTATTGGACCTGGCTCCAGCACACCCCTGCCCCTAGAAGCCCTAGTTTTCTTCAAACTAAGCTCAAGCACTGCCTCTGAGAGTCCTCTTCTTATCTGTTCTATTTCATATACATGCATATGTAATATATAATTGTTATAATTATTAAATATCTGCTTATATACCCACATACATTATATTTGTATGTATGTGATTATATATGTATATATGTGTATGTATATATATATATGTATACATACCATATCTACAGTAGATATTTAATAAATGCTTGCTGATTAATAGATTTAGGATGTCATTTGTCAAAGATTGCCTATTTCCTTCTTCAACTTTCAACAAGGACAACCTTGATGCATGTGTAGATTATACCACTGCCATTGTAAACTCAGAAGAGGATCACATAGGACTGAGGGTCTTCTTCATTTCATTGGTTGCCATCGCTCAAGAATTCATCAATAAGTAGCTAGTCTACTGAGGATGAGCCTCTCTGTACCAAGTAATACTGCTTCTCTACTAGGGTAGAAAAATCTTGTTCTTGGGTTGAAAACATCAGCTCTACTTGCAAGACTGCATGGGGAAACAGGTTAGAAAGTTTGTGTGTATGACTAATGTGGAAATAAGTTTAACATAATTGTACCATATAGTCTATATCAGATTGCTTGTTGTGTTGGGGAGAGGGAGGAAGAAACATTTGCTTATAAAAGTGAATGTTGAAAAATCTTTATATGTAATTGGGAAGAAATAAAATACTATTAAGTGAAAAAGAAAGAAAATTCATGTGTAAAAGATGTGGGGATCCTAGTGGACCATAAGCTCAGTATGTATCAATACGATAATATGAACATAGAAGGAAAATTAATACCTAGTGTTTAGAACAAGGGAAGTGATAGTCCTGTGACATAGAAGTATAGAGGCAGTTAGGCAGCACAGCGGCTAAAGCACTTTACTTGGAATCAGGAAGACCTGACTTCAATTCTAGCTTCAGAAACTTTTTAACTGTGTGATGCTGTGCAAGTCTCTTATCCTCTGTCTGCCTGAGTTTTCTCATCTGTTAAAATGGGAATAATATTAGCACCTACCTCTAACAGTTGTTTTGAGCTTAAAATAAAACCATTTTTGTTAAGCACTTTGTAAAACTTAAAGTATGTTGTTATTGTTACGCTCTGGCCTGGTTAGATCACACTTGGAATATTGTATTTAGTCCCAGGTACCACATTTTAGGGAGGACATCATTGCAAATCCAGAAGAGGAAGACCATAGGATAGTGAGGGGCCTCAAAATCATGTTATATGAAATACTACTGAAGATCAATTAGGTAGGGGTAGCTGTTGTTGTTTGTCTTTGTTCTCAGAGAGGACCATGACATGGGGGAAGTGTTGTCATGACTTACAGTGAATTGGATTTAAGCGAGGGAGGGCTGTGCAAAGTCACCAACCTCACTCTCTTCTCTGGAATCATCCCAAGTAGCTGAATCACCGAATGGCAGAGATGGGAGGGGCCTCAGAGGCTATCTTACCTGACTTAACTAATGCACTATCCCCTTCACAGTATACCTGACAAGTGGTCACTCAGCCTCTGCTTGAAGACCTCCACGGGGGGGGGGGGGGGGGGGAGGGGAAGGACAGTCCATTCCATGTTTTTCTTTATATCAAGTCTAAATTGACCTCTTTGCAACTTCTACTTGTTATTTCTAGTTCTGGCCTCTGGGGGCAATGAACACATATCTAATCTATCTTCTGCATTATAGATAGTCCTTTAAAACACTTGAGGGCAGCTCTCATATCTCCCCTTCCCCCACATTCCTCTCCAATATTTTCTTCTTCTGGATAAACATCTCTTGGTTCCTTCAGTCTGTCATGTGGCCTAAACTGGAGACCTATTGCCATTCTGGTTTATCTTCTCTGGATATTCACCAGTTTTAGGAAGCTGTAGACTTCAAAAATGTGGTGCCTAGAACTGAGCACAATGCTCCAGGCTGTGTTCTAATGTCACAATATAATGAAGTCATATCACATTTTTGGCTCATATTGAGCTTGCCTTCTACTAATTCTTCTTCACCCAGTAAGTCTTATCAACCCAGTCAATAAACTTCTGTTAAATACCTTTTTTGGGGGGTGGGGCAATGAGGGTTAAGTGACTTGCTCAGGGTCACACAGCTAGTAAGCATCAGGTGTCTGAGGTCGGATTTGAACTCAGGTCCTCCTGAATCTAGGGCCAGTGCTTTATCCACTGCACCACCTAGCTGCTCCCTAAATACCTTTTATGAGCCAAGCATTGTGCTAAGAAATGGGGATGCAAAAAGAGGCAAAAGACACTCCCTGTCCTTAAGGAGCTTCCTAACTAATGGAGAAGATGCTATGTAAAAACCATGTACAAACAAAATATATACAGGATAAATAGGATGGAATTAAAAGAGGGAAGGCACTAGAATGAAGAGGGATTGGGAAAAGCTTCCTGTATGAGAAGGGACTTGAAAAAAACAAACAGGGAAGTCGGGCAGTAGAAATGAGGAGGGAGATCATTCTAGGCATAGGGGAGGAGCAGAAATAATGCCCAGATGGAGTGTGAGATAGAATGTCTTATTCCTGGAAGAGTAAGGAAGCCACCATTACTGGTTCAGAATATAGATTTCAGGGAGTAAGGTATAAGAAGACTGGAAGGATAGGAGGGGACTAAGTTACGAAGGGCTTTGAATGATAAGCAGAGGATGTTGTATTTGGAGGTAATAGGGAGTTAGTGGTGTTTATTTAGTAGGGTGTGTGTGTGTGTGTGTGTGTGTGTGTGTGTGTGACATGGTTGGACCTACACTTTAGGAAAATCACTTTGGTGATTCAATGGAGGATGGATTGGAGTGGGGTGAGATCTGAGTCAAGAAGACCCACCTGCCTCATGATGATTGCAGTAGTCCCTCATGAGGTGATAAAGGCCTGCACCAGGGTGGTAGCAGTATTAGAGGGAAAAGGGGGTATATTGGAAAGATATTGCAAAGGTGAAATCGACAGGCTTTGGCAATAGATTGGATATGGGGAGGGGGGTGAAGAGCTGAGGATGACACCCAGGTTGTGAACCTTGGGGACTGGGAGCATGGTGATAATCTTGATAGCAGTAGGGTAGTTAGGAAAGGTAAAAGGTTTAGGGGGAAAGATAGATTGCATCATAAATCATATCATCTTTCTCAAATTTTCAACCTCTCCCTATCTCCTGGTTCTGTCCCCACTGCCTATAAGCATTCCTAACTCTCTCTTATCCTTAAAAATCACTATATTCTGTTACACAATCCCTTCAAGCTATCATCCTCTATCTCTCCTTCCTTTCTCAGCCAACCTCCTTGAAAAAAATTCATCTATTATTGCCTCTAATTCCTCTCCCCAACCCTTCATTCCTTTGTAGTATGTTTCCTAATCACATATTCAACCCAAACTGGTAGTTCCCAAATCACCAATGATCTCTCTCTCTCTCTCTCTCTCTCTCTCTCTCTCTCTCTCTCTCTCTCTCTCTTTTTGCAGGGCAATGAGGGTTAAGTGACCTGCCCAGGGTCACACAGCTAGTAAGTGTCAAGTGTCTGAGGCTGGATTTGAACTCAGGTACTCCTGAATCTAGGGCCAGTGCTTTATCCATTGCACCACCTAGCTGCCCCAGTGATCTCTTAATCGACAAATCTCGTGGTCTTTTCTCAGTCTTCATCCTTTCCCACCAATCTGCTGCACCTGACACTATTGACCACCCTTTATTCCTGAACACTCTGTTCTCTTTGGGCTTTTGTGACACCATTCTCTGCTGGTTCTCCTCCTACTTGTCAGACTAATCCCTTTTAGTCTCCTTTTCTGGCAGTGATATTATCCATAATGATAATGATGAACATGAGTTCACATAACTATGAGTATTCCCCAAAGTTTACTTGTAGGCCTTCTCTTCACCCTCTATACTCTCTCAGTAACTTCTTCAGTCTTTATGGATTTACTTGTCACCTCTAAGAAGATGCCATCTATATGTATAATGGGCTATATGCAGGTTTAAACACACACACACACACACACACACACACACACACACACACACAGAACCTCAGTCTCTTTCTTGAATTTCAGTCTAGGTATTAGCAATTCCCCATTGGATCTTTCATACTTTATGTCCCAAAGACATCTCCAACTTAATATTTCTAAAACTTAATTCAATAGCTTTCTCTCCAAACACTCCCCCTTTCCTGATTTCCTGATTTCTCTTAAAGGTACTGCTATCTTTCCAATCTCACATATTTGCAATCTTGGCATTGTCTGAAACTCTTCTCTCTCTCCCTCCGTCTACACATCCAATCAGTTGTCAAATTTTGCTGTTTCTTCTGCCACAACATTTCTCATTTGACTTCTCTCCACACACAGCTACCACCTTGGTTCAGGGCCTCCCTCATCACCTCTCACCTAGATTACTGCAACAGCCTCCCCACAGGTCTCCTTGCCTCGAGTCTCAGTACACTGTGCTGCCAAAGTAATTTCCCTTATAAGCGCTGATCTGACCATGTGATTCCTCTACTCAGTAAATTCCAATGGTTTCTCATTGCCTCTAGGATATAATATAAACTCCTCTGTTTAATTTTTAAAGCTGTATACCACATGGCTTGAAGTTATCTTTCCAGCCTCATTGGACACAATTCTCCTTCCCAAACTCTGTGATCCAGTCAAACTGGCCTCTCTCTTCCTCCCAAGTGACACTCCATCACCTATGACTATGCTTTTGCAATGACCTCCCAAATTTACACCTTACTTCCATCTCATAGTTTATTCCTTTAAGACACAGTTCAAGCACTGTTTTCTTCTTGAAGCCTTTCTTGATTTTTCCATTTGCTACTGCCTTTCCTCCCCAAGTACTTTGTATTTAATTATTTTGTACTTATTTGTACTTATTCACTATATGGTTATACTTTTTATAGTTACATGTGCATTTGTCTCCCTCATTAGGATATAAGCTTTTTGGGAGTGGGGATTTAAAAAATTCTTTATATTTGTGTCCCTAGTACATAACACTACTTGGAATATTTGTTGTTGAGTCATTTTTTCAGTTGAGTTTGATAATTTGTGACCCCATTTGGGGTTTTCTTGGCAAAGGCACTGCAGTAATTTGCCATTTCCTTCTTTAGCTCCTTTTACACATGAGGAAACGGAGACAAATAGGGTTAAGTGACTTGCCCAGGGTCACACAGCTATCGCATATCTGAGGCTGGATTTCGATTCAGGTCTTTCTGACTTCAGGCCCAGTGCTCTATCCACTGCACCTTACTGATTGATTGATTCAATTTTACCCAACATTCTAGCCCAAGAGCTTTTGGAATCTTCATTCTATCCTCCATCATGTTGGCTATCCCAGACTTGTGTCATCTATAAATGTGATAAGCTTTCCATCAATAACTTAATCCAAGTTAAGGAGGAAGATGCTTAGCAATGTTGGCCTAAGAATACTTCCTTCACTAGAGACCTCCTTTTGAACTGACATGCGTGAGCACTCTTTGGGCCTGGCCATTTCCCCAATCCAAATCATCCAATTGTACCATCACCCTGTTTTCATTTTTCTGCAAGAAGAAGAGTCTAGGTTTTGTCAAATACTTCACTAAACTCTAAGTAATTGTATCTATAACGTTACACGGATCTACCAGTCTAGTCATTAATTCTGTCAAAAAAAGACTGGAAGCCCACCTGGCAGAACCTATTTAGGATGAAGTTGTGCTGCCTCTCAGTGTTCATAACTTCCGTTTCTAAATGTCCACTGTCCATTCCTTCAATAATATTTTCTAAAATCATGCAACTTCTTTCAGTACCCACTTTTTGCTACGTGATCTGAATTCATTGAAGGCAGCTAGGTGTGTTCTCTGGCTCTCTCCCTTATTCTGGTTATCAAATCTTTATGAGCCCTTTTTGAGATGTCCTTTCCAATCTAAAGAATATTATTCTAGGCAGAAAACAAACTAACGAATAAACCAATGAGAATGAAAATGACAGTAAGCAGCCCTGCCTTCTTTCTTCTTTCCTTTATTCAGTCCATCCTGAGCAAAGATCCCATCTCTTCTTTTATCCTCCTCTTTCCCCCCCAATACAGCTTAACCACCTCTTCCCACTTGTTATCCACACTTTCCTTGCCAGCCTCAGTTCATTCCAGGTTTTTGCATTGTAAACACGATTCTTACAGCAGCAGCTGTGATTTTGTAGCTATCTTTTGTTCCCTGCCATTGCTTCCATCTCAGGTATATATTGTTTTATAACCTAAATTGGCTGTTGAGTCCTCTATGCATCCACATTGGTCTCATTAGATCAAATGAGATAATATTTATAAAGCTCTTAACACAGTGTCTAGCATGAATTAAGTGATGTATAAAAGCGATTTTTCTCTTTTTTGCATCAAAATGATTTCTTATTGTGTCATTTTGTTTGAGTACATATTTTATTTCTGCCTGTTTTCCACTTCTCTTGACAGGCTTTCTTTCCTCCATAGAATTCTAGTCCAGGGGATACTTCTTATCCTTTTTCTGAATGTTTTGAAATTTGTTCTTCCCAGATCCCAGATAGGACACATGTCAGATGATCCCCAGTTTTCTTTTCCTATATCATACATTTTAAGATACAGATATTACTCCTACCTAAAGTTTTTGAAATTTTCACTCCAGAAATTAGGTCTTCCTTGTTCATAAGAATCAGCATTTCTTCTTCTTGGTTCCTTTACCCTATGAAGGATTAAATTATTAAAGTGAATCAATAAATATTTTGCTTTTCTGCTTTTGGCTGAGAGCATGTTGTCTTTAGTAGATTTCTGGATAATTTACACCTCCAATCACTACTATGAAATGCCTTTCTATGTTAGGACTGTGATAAGTTTTTTATATTCCATATCTCTTTCTTTGGTCCAGATGGCTTGTAATGATAATATTATTTCTATTTTTGCATCCATTGATTTTCACCTATCTGCTCTCTCCCTTCCTTTTCTAATTCCTTTATTTTCTCATTTAATTATCTTCTTGATATGCAATGCTGCTATGTCCCTTCCTCCATCCCCATCCTGTTTCTTTTGAATAAAGTATAATCTTCTAGGAGGCAGCTAGGTGGGTAATGCAGTGGATAGAGTGCTGAGCCTGTAATCAGGAAGACCTGAGTTCAAATCCAACCTCAGACACTCACTAGCTGTGTGACACTGGGTAAGTCACTTAATTGCCTCAGTTTCCTCATCTGTCACATGAACTGGAGAAGGAAGTAGTAAACCATTCCAGTATCTTTGCCAAGAAAAGTCCAAATGGGGTCATGAAGAGTCAGAATCGACTGGAAAATTATTCAACAGCAACAACATATCCTTCTAGATTAGGAGTTCTTACCCTTCTGTGTATCATGAACCTCTCTGGCATTCTGGTAAAGCCTATGGACCCCTTCTCAGAACAGTGTTTTAAATGCATAAAATAAATGGAAGGAAATGCCAAAATTTCATTTAGGTGATATTGAAATTAAAGACATATTTTTTGAAATACTTTAGGGGTCTATATTATAGTCTTGTTGACATCTATGAACTCAAATTTCCCTTCCTTTTAGGATCTTTAGTTTACCTTCCTTATTACCCATACTTTGTGATATTCTCAAATACCAATGGACTGCCTTGTGGAAGAGAGATTAGACCTGTTTTGTTTACCTGGGCATGGAAGAATTAGGATCAATCAATGATTGGAAGTTTCTGCTTGATGTGGCAGGAATGCAATAAGTCCACTCCCTCCTTATTTATTGGGTCACTTATAGAGCAAGTGCCCCAGGTGGCATCTGCTTGTAGATATAAGTGAAAATAAGATCTGTGAAAAGAGGAGACATGGGTGTTGGGCTGCATGGGAGAAAGAACTGAACATTCATGCAACCCCTAGAGGGAACCATGAGCCCCAAGGAGCCTGGGACAGATAGAGTTGCTGAAATGGTAACAGAGTCACAATGGGGAGGAATAGACCTGTGGACCTGGCCCTTGTGAAGACCAGAAACTTTGGTTCAGCAGGGAAACACATGTAATGAGGAACTGTTCCTCCTTGGTTACTTTGAGTCATGTCAACTAGATAAGTCTCTGGAGAAAGGTCATCTCCATTGATTTTGGGCCACTCAGTGCCCTAGGTCAGAAAGACTATTTTAGTTCTTGTGGAAAGGGAAGGGAGTTTTCTGGATTGTTGAAGGGCTGGGGTTCAAGTTTATTTAGTAATTTTTTTGGTGTGAGTGTGTGTGAGGGGGGTTAAATAAAACCTGTCTTTTGGTCAATCTCATACATCTGATGGCTTGAAGGGATGCTAAGGGCCCTTTATTAGGGAAGCAAAATGAGCCAATTGATGTTATTATTTCACTGGGTAGAGGGATGAACTAGTGATTTTTTTTTCAATCAATCAATCAATCACTAAAGAATTTATTGAATACCTGCTATTCACCAAGCATTGGAAATACAAAGACAAAACAATCTCTTTCCTCAAAGAAAATATATAAGACTACAAAGTTAACAGAGAAATTGAGGTGGGGTCAGGAAGAGCTGAGTTCAATTCCAGCCTCCAATGCTTACTAGTGGTATGACCCTAGGCAAATCACTTATCTCTGCCTCAGTTTTCTTAACTGTACAGTGGGGGTAATAATAGCACCTACCTCTCAAGATTGTTGTGAGGATAAAATATTTGTATAGGATAATATTTGTAAAGTGTCATACAAACCTTATGCCTAGGGATATGCTGGAACCAGTTTGAACAGGTCTGTGAGAACTTATTGTTACATTTTCAGTGTGAGCATTTATACCACAGAAGTCAACAAATACAAATCAGGACTTAAATCATTGTTCTATTGATTATCTACACTTAAGGTAATGGAGAAAATGTTAATAACGAATATTCAGCTTAAAAATGTATAATATGTATCCTCCAACACCCACTCCAGTAAATAGCTAGTTGTTATTATTATTATTGCCATTGTCATCATCATCATTACATTTCGTTGTTGGAGACAATGTGTATAAATATAAGTATATATCAAATATGTATACTTCTAACTTGGCTTAGTTCCTGACTTCTCAGGCTACTTTCCCACCTCTACCCAAAGGATCTTCTCATACAAGAGATGCTTTCACTCTTTCAGCCCCCCTCTCTGACTGGTAACTATCTCCTTGGCACCTCCAATTAAAGAATTAGTCATCATGATCACTTCTCACCCATCTCAGCTCCTAACTCTCCAGACTACTTTTTCATCTTTGACCCAGTGGTCTTCTCCCACTTCCTAAAGATATACGTGAATCCATCATGGGGCTGTGGCCCACTTGGTATAGGTTACATGATATAAAACTCCTTAACAATTAGAGCTGCCTAATCAACCAATCAATTAATCAACAAGTATCTATTAAATAATTTATATGTGCTAGGCATTATGCTGTGTTCAGTGACAAAAGTGAAATATTTGCTATCCTCAAGGAGCTTACTTTCTAATAGAAAAGAAGACTTGTCTACTGGTGGGCAGGGATACTTGATTCTCTCACTGCACTTAAAAGTTATGACCTTTGTTAAATCAGAACACTTTTTGATTGAGTCCATCAAATAGAACAGAATATGAACTGGGCTTGTACAATTCCTTGAATCAATCAAATCCATTATGTGAGATACTGGGTCATGTCCTGAGGCATTGGAATAAATAGGAGGAACTATCTCAGAACCAGACTGAGATGCAGAATGGAAGGATTAGGATCATACAGAGATGAAACAAAAAGAACCATCAGCTCTAGAGTCAACCAGTAAAAGAGAAAGAGAAGATAGAGCTGAGTTATGACAGAGAAGGGAGATATGTAGGAAGGCCATTAACCCTATAGGCATCTTGGAGTAGAGACTCAGATTAATGTCACCAGTCATATCCACCTAACTGAAGGACCGAGAGAGGTTCCAACCCTCCCCATTCCCCCTAATAAAACTCCAAACCTGAATAAGTCTTTCCCCAACTTCCTATCCTGGTGCGTGTCTATCCACAGACACTGTACTGCAGTCTGCTGTTTCATTTTCCAGATGTTTCCAGCAACCTGAATCTTGCTTCAATCACAAAGAGGCCAGGGGTTAACCACACACACACAAACACATAATACACATATGTGTATATGTATACATATGTATGAATATGTATATATTACAAATAGATACATAAACCCATGCATATAATGTAAAATCAGGCAAATAGCCAAAACTCTGCCCAAGTGTTAGGAGTTTTCCTAACTGGAGGCTCAGAACAATTATGAATGTGCTCATAATTTTTCATCTTAACCCCTCTAAAAGTGTAGGGGAAGGATCTACAGGGAAAACAGAGGTCATCATATTGCCTTTAGGCTTCAAACAAGCTAATTATTGTCACAGAGTTACATAAGTATATAATTTGGACAAAATGAATACAAGGTAGTTTTTGGGAGGTAGTGCACTAGCATCTGGGAGAATAAGGAAACACTTCATTTAGAAATTGATACCTGAGCTGAGTCCTGAAGGACACAAAGACTGAGGTGAGGAGGGAAGAATTCCTTGGCATGGGCAACAGTCAGTGTAAAGGCAGAGAGAAAGGAGTTAAAGCATCTTGAATATGGAACAGTGAGTAAGAGGTCAATATAGCTATATTGTAGAGTGTGTGGAGGAGGGTAATATTTAAGAAGACCAGAAAGGTAGGAAGGGATTAGGTTGTGAAGCGATTCAAATGTCAAGTAGAGGTTATGTCTTTGATCCTAGAGACAATAGGGGCTGCTGGAATTTATTGAGTAGTGGGAGTGGATGTGATCAGACCTGTGCTTTAGGGAAAATTACTTTGATGCCTATAGGGAGGATGCATTAGAGTGGGAAGAGGCTTAAGGTAGGGAGATCAAATAGAAAACTATTGTCATAGTTCACATGAAAGGTGATGAAGACCTGATCCAAGGTGGTGATTGGAGAGGAAAGGTTATATGTGAGAAATGTCGTGGAGCTATAAAAGACAAGATTTGACAACTAGGGGTAAATATATGAGGAGTTGAGGATGATACCAAAGTTGTTGCCTTTCTTTTGAGATGCCTACAGAATGTCTTGTTTGAAATGTCCAATAGGCAGGTCGTAATGAAGGATTGGAGCTCAGGAAATAGAGTAGAACTGGATATAAAATTCAGGGGTCATTTGCATAGAGCTGACAATTGAACCCATGGGAGCTGATGAGGTCACCTAGTGGGAGAATGCATAGAATAATGAGAAGGGAGCCAGAGATAGAGCCTTGTGAGACACTCGTGGTTAGATGATTCGCCAAGGAATAATGAAGAGTGGTCAGAGAGGAAGTAGAATAGGCTGGCACTTTCCATTCCTGGTGATCATCAAACATAGGCTAGATGACCATCGGTCAGGGATGTTGTTACAGGGGATCCTATTGGACTAGTTGACCTCCCAAGTATCATTCAACTGAGATTTTATGATTCAATGATCTTGTCATTCTCCTACCTAAGAAACATTCAGAGCTCTCTAAGGCTTGAATGATAAATTTAATCCAGTATTCAAAATCTTTCACAATTTGGCTTCAAACTTTTCATCCAACTCTATGTCCTATTTGTTATTTGTCTACATGGATACTCATTTCTAGTCAGTCTGCTCTCTCATTGTCTCTTACATGTGCCATGCTTTTCCACCCCCTCCTCTATGTCTTGGCTTTTTTCTTGGAGACCCCAATGACAGGAGAGTAGCCTGATTGGATCAGACTATGATTCTGGCTAAGTTTGTCCAGGGTACCCTATTATTCCTTAGTGTTATGATGCCCCTTATCCCCCTACTCCTATCTCAACCCCAGGATCCTTTCCCCCTAGGCTCTAGTGCTATCCCATATATAGATACCTATAGTTTATTTTGCGGTATCCCATTGTAGAAATACCTTCTGTCCCAAAGTTAACTCTCCTATTTCAACCCCCTCAGGACCCTGTTCCCTGTGCCTTCCAGGGTGACAATCGACTAACTCCATAACATAATTTTGCTAATGTGCTAATGGAAAATGTGGGGGCTCTAGTTCCTTCTTTCCCCAGGTAATTTTCGTGAATTTTTCTCAGGGGTCTTCTGTAGACAAGAAAGAAACAAAATATGTTTTTAATCAGAAACAAAAATAAAGTTTGTAAAAATCTAATTTAACTCAAAGTTTTAAAAAAACTTTTTTCATTGTTTCTTTTAAGATAAAAATCAAACTTGTCTGTGAATATAAGCAAGGCCCCCCTTCACCCCCCCCCCATGTTTGCAGTGTGTGGTTCCTTCAGGTTGGAACCTTTTCCCTAAATCTCATCTTTATATGTGAGACAGTCATTAAAGTAGGTCCCTGAAAGCTAACCCTCTGGCTGTAACTTGGGGACTCAGTTCTAGTCTCTATGTTCTTAGGGGAGTGTCTGTCTTTTAACGACTTCTCTCAGCCCTAGGTGACTGCCATATTTCTCTAGATCAATAGGAATATTTATTCTAATGGGAATATTCCTTATTGTTGCAACCCAGGGGCTCGATTTCTAATTGTTACATGTATGTCAGCTCCATTGCCTCAGCTAGACAGTGAGTTTCCAGACGAAGGAGAGCATGTCTTCACCTTTTCCTTGGAGACTCCAATGATGTGATAGTAGGATGCCCAAGATAGAGCCTTGGAGATACTCACAGTTAAGGGCCAAAACATGACTGATGAGTTTCCAAGGAATAATGAGGAGTGGTCAGAGGGCAGGTAGAATAGGCTGCCAGGGGGGTTTTCTTAAGCCTCATGGAGGTATTAACTTCCTACCATTGCCTGAGCCATTTGCCTAATGTAAGGACTCTTGCCCTACTGTAAGGGGAATAGCATGTTGAGAAACTCTCTTTCTCTATAAAGTTGCTCTCAGGAAATCTGCTTTACCCTTTTCCACCTCATTGGCTCACTCCCAGTTTCTCTCCATCCCTTCCATTAGTCATCAAGGACTAGGTTTTTCTGCTTTAGGGAAGGTACCAAAGATCAGAAATGACTGAATCAGAAAATCAAAGTAGAGGTTTGGAAGCCCTTCCATTCAGTCACCCCCTCCTTCTCCCTTCTCCTCTGCCCCCCACCCCCAACCGTGTGCAGAGGTGGGGGCCCTCAGACTCCTTGCCAACGGACTTGTGGGAAATCTGGAGATGAGAAACTGGACAAAGGAAGAAATGAGCTTGGGAAAGACAGTTCCCTATTCAGATGGAGGCAGCTAAGACTGTCTTCAGGATGGCTCATTATTCCTATCAAGGTAACATTTTTATTCAAACCATCTGTAGGCTTGTGAAGCCTGATTGGACTTGGCGTTTCAGCCTTGTGCTCCTGCATTACGCCTGACACGCATGTGAGGGGGTGTGGTGGGGGTGCTGGTTTGGGGGGAGAACTCCCTTCCTCTGAGCCCCAGACCTCCCCTCTGCTCCCAACAACTAGAGAACAAGGCAACCCCTACCCCCTCCTTCCCTCCCTGGGTTCTGCCAGCAGGCAGTGTGGTCTGTAGGAGACAGCCTTTTTGTGGCCCAAGTCTGGAGACCTGTTTCCAGTCCACTCCCTTTTTCCGCTATGTATTTTTAAGCTTTGTTGACATGTTTTATTTTTACATTACAAACATTTCTAGATTACCCCTACCCTGTAAGAGCTCTCTTGTAACAAAGTAAAACATTTAGGCAAAACTAATAATATAGTGAACCTCATCTGAAAGGGTATGCATCATTCCATACCTGTAGTCCCCACCCTAATCCCTCCATTTAAAATATTTTTTTTAATTAGTAGAAGTCTATTTTCTTTTCCTCCCACCCCATACCCCACTGAAAAATAAATTCCTTGTAACAGATATTCATAGTCAAGCACAACAAAATTTTTCTTTGGCTATGTATATATATATTTATATTCATAACATGTATTTTATATATTTAATATATGCATTTATATATAATATATTTAATATAGTTGTGTATACACATACATCTTATATAAGTTAAAATGTATATTTATTATAAATATTTTAAACATAGCTAATGAGGAAATTTGTTGTGCTTGACTATTTGTTACAAGGAATTTATTTTTAAGTGGGGTGGAGAGTGGGACACACATCTGTAATAAAGATATATACACACACACACACACACACACATAAACATGTTTATGTATATACCTCTTCACCCTAGGTTTAGGAGGAGGTAGCTAGCAGGCTTCACCATTAGTCTTCTGGAATAACAAATCCTCACTATTCATTTTAAGAATTCTTACAGCTTTCAAAGTTTGTTTTCACAGTGTTGTTATCATATTGGTTATTCTCTTGGTTTTGCTCATTTTCATTCTTCAAACCCGTCCTCAAGATTTTTTATTTTTATCATATTGATGTTAAAGTATGAATAGTTCTTCTGGTCCTGCTCATTTCCCGCTGTATCTGTTTCTATGTCTTCCCATATCTTTTTGAAATCATCCACTTCTTTCTTTTTTTGCAGCACAATAGTACCCATCATATGCATATACCATAATTTATTCAGCCATTCCTCAATTGATGTGAATCCTTTAGTTTCCATTTATTTTGCTACCAAAAAAATTGCTGCTCTAAATATTTCACTTTTTTTTTTTTTTTGGTGAGGGCAATGAGGGTTAAGTGACTTGCCCAGAGTCACACAGCTAGTAAGTGTCAAATGTCTGAGGCTGGATTTGAACTCAGGTCCTCCTGAATCCAGGGCCAGTGCTCTATCCACTGCGCCACCTAGCTGCTCCCCCCCCCACACTTCTAAAAGCTTTTTATCAGTATGCCAATGAGACTGTGGGCAAGTCCAACAACTCTATAAGCCTTCCTTCCCTCTTGTATAATAAGGATAATACCATAAGCTCTATCCTATCTCACAGGTTTGTTACAAGAATCAAATAAGAGGACTAGGCTAAGACAGAGGAGAATTGAGGGGAGGAGGTGAAGAGAGAGGATTGATTTATGATTGGGATCCTAATGGAAAACATGACTTTTCTTGGTGGCATGGAGGAAGAGCTTGAGAGATGCGGGTCCTGGGGTTACCTCCTTTCTGTCCACTGTCATTCAATGCTCCATCATTCAGAAACTGCCCCCCTCTCTTTCTTCCTCTCTCTCTCCTCTCCACCTATTCAAATATATGCATTCGTCCAGCCCATACTCAACTTCTCTCTCCTCCTTGAAGTCTTCTCTGAACATGACTGCCTAGCTAATTTCCCCCTTTTCTGAATTCCTGAGGCATTTTTTATTTGAGCTACACTACTTGTCACTTAATTATCTGCTACATGATGTTGTTACCAACTTAACTGTTTCATGGGCTTAGATACCTGGTTAGACCAAGCTTATTTAATCTAAAGTAGGTAGGAACCATTTTTTCTTTTTTGTCTCCCCAACAGTCCCTAGCATTCGTCTGGGTACAAAATTAAACCTTTTTAAGTTGAATCCAATGGAAAGATTCTTCCTCTAGTAATTTGAGGCTTAAATAATCAGAGAACAAATATGTGATAAGAACAGTTAAATAGATAATATAAGATCATCATCCTCTCTTTTTAAATTTTGTTTTGTTTTGAATTAATTAAAAATCTACCTTTTCTTTCTCCCTCCAAATGAAAAAGAAAGTAAAATAAAATATTCATAGGAAAACATAACAAAGTCAAAAGTTATAGTCTTCTATTCATCCAGGACTTCCCTCCTCTTTACCACCAACTTCTTGTATGAATTTTTTACGTTCAGTCCTTAGGATCATAGTGGCTGAGTTGGAAGAGACCTCAGAGGCCAGCTAATCGAATCCCCTCTTTTTTACATGAGGAAATTGTGGCTTAGGGAAGGTAAGTAATTTTTCCAAGGTCACATAGGTAGTTAGAAGAAGGATTTGAACTCACATCTGCTAACTGCAAAGTGGACACCCTTTCTATTGTTCCACACTGCTTCTATTTCTTTCCCCAATCCCAATTCTTCAAAATGCAGGAATTTCTTCTGTTCCCCATGATTTTACTCAAAATGCTTTGTTTGCCATTGACCTTTGAATTGCTAAATTTGATGGCTTCTCCTCAGAGCTAATTGTCCTGGACACTTCTGTACCCTGTGTGACATTGTTAATGGCCCTCCCTTTTTAAAAAGAAACTTTCTCCTCCCCTGACTCCTGTGATGCTACACTATTTTCCAAAGTTCATTCCTGGCCCTCTGTTTTAGGTCTCTCACTTGGTGATGTCATTACACTCTGAAGGTTATACCTCTATTGGATGACTCACAGATCTTTATCTCTGGCCCTGAGCTGTCCCCATTTCTAACTTCCCAGAGAATCCTATGTAGCTGTCCCACCCTCCCTTCAAAATAGATCTCTCTAAAACAAAAGATCGTTTGCTTTACAAACCCCTTCCCTTTTCTAACTATCCCATTTCTTTATCAACATTCTCCTGCTGGCTCAGGATTAGACGTCTTTGATTCTTCCCTCTCTTTTGTCTCTCTCAAATGTCAACAAATCCTGTCTTCTTTCCTTTGAAATATCTGTCATTTATTTTCTTTCTGTTCTCATGGCTACCAAAGAAGTCAAAACCAGAGGAATTAATGGAAAAAGACCCTAGAGATTAGATAGTCTAATCCCCTCTTTTGAGGACAAATGAGGCGGTGTTGCATAGTAGATAGTGTAAGAGGGTTGCAGTCATGGAGATACAGGTTCAAATTCTACCTTTCACACTAAGCTGTATGACCTTGGATAAATCACCTACATTTACTGAGCCTCCATTGCTTCATCTGTAAAGTGGGGATTATAATGCCTCTTATACTTCTGTTGTGGGTTGTTGTTGTGTGTACTTCTGTGGGTTTGTTGTGACTCAAATGAGACGATGTATCATTGTAAAGCATTATACAAATGTCAGCTATTATTATTATTAACTGAGACTCAGTGAGATTTGACTTTGACTTGGTCAAATCTTGGTCATATCTTTGACTTGGTCAGAGATGCCTAGCTCGTTAGTGGCAGTGCCCAGACTCACACCTAAACCTTCTGACTTCAGAATCTGGCACTAGGCAGTGACAGGACTCCACAGTTCAACATTTAATTAATTACCCTCCATTTTGTGTGTGTTAATCTTGTCTTCTCAGGCAGGCTGTAAGCTCCCTGAAGGCAGAGACTGGATCTACTCCTTACCCCCTACCCCACCCTCACTTCCTATCCAGCTTGGCACTGCACGAGGCTGGGCTCAGTACAGACTTTGATTGATTGATCGGTGGATGAGGCCTGATATAGGAGTAGCCAGGGGAGGGAAGAGAGACTGAATAGAGATTGTCTCTTGGATAGAGAGACTCTTGGGGCCCCAACCCCTTCAGCCCCTTCCCCTCCCCCCCTGATGTCTTTAGCTATAAGTAATAAAGCAGGAACAATAGGGGGTTTCTTTCTAATTAAAGGGAACAGTTAGTGTTTCCACTTCAAAGCTCGGAGAGAGGGAACTTTTGTTCCCCCTGCCCTGGGAGCCTGGGAGCCTGGGAGCCAGAGAGCCCTGGGCTGGGGAAGCAATGCTCTAGGACCAGCCAAGCATTAAGTCCGTGAACCTGAGAGCCTCCTGTTTGCCGGGAGAGAAGCTCAAATTTAAAACAACAACGTAATTTGGTAACTTCGGCTCTGATAAAACAATCGAGGGAATTTCTTCTCTTCCAGTGACTGAAGCCAATGTTATTACAGGTGTGCGCTCACACACCCACACAAGACACCCGCATCATATATACTGTACTCTACATATTGGTCATATGCAGACACACCACCTAGCTCACATAGAGCATGTACATGGAATTCCCTGGCATGTGTTACACACAACATGCATACCATACATGCCACATACCCATATACACAATGTGCATGCATACATTGTACACACAATACATATCTGCATTATACAGCACAGACAACAGAGACCACGTGTCCCCCTCTTCTCCTTTGCCTACAATACACATAGCCATACTATCCACCCTTTCACCCCAAATACATGTCCCTTCCTTTCCTCCCTTCCCATTCCCCTGTAAAGCTCAGATTCCCAGGGACTCTGTATCAAGTCCCCCAGACACCACCATTTCCATTTCCTCCATCTGGCAGGGAATACCCATCCTTTGTTCTGCCTTCTGTTGGTTCAGCTAAGCGGTGTGGGCCAGTTAGTCCCCCATGTTCCCTAGTCACACACAGGGCCCCTAATCAAAGCTATAGCTTGTCCCCTAAACTTAGCACATTGACCTCTGTAATCCTGCCACTGACCAAGCCCCTAAGTCTGGCCACAAGCCAATTTGTGATCCAACCAACAATTTCACCAATGGGGACTTTGTTAGAGAGTGGATGCTTCTGCAGGCTCCATTTTCACCACTGGTGACAGCTCAGAACCCATGTCCCACTGATAGGCGCCATGTTGGTCTACAAATGATGGCATCATCTGGAAGAAACTCCCACAAAAGTATTCACAGTCCACTCCAAAGTCTCATGTTCAGATACCTAGTTATTGTAGGGTCAGAATTGGGGAGGGTCCTTAGACAACATCTAGTCAAGGATCATGGAACTCTAGATCTGGAGATGGGGAGGACCTTAAAGGTCATCTCCTCAAGACCCCTCATTTTACAGAGTAGAAACTAAGGCCCAGACAAGTGAAATGACTCATCCAAGGTCACACATGTTGGATACTGAGCTGGGGTTTGAATCCAGGTCCTCTGATTCTAACTCCAATTCCTACCACAAGTACCACTCCTCTTTCTCCCACCACCACCACCACCACCACTATTACTGCTACTACAGCTCCTTACTACAGCCTTACTTAAATCTAATTCACTCAAAAATCACCCTATGTCATTATTTCCCTTTAAAAATGAAAAGCGAACAACTACAACTACTGCTATTGCTACTACTATCACTACTGTTGCTGCTGCTGCTCCTACTGCCACTAGTTATTTGCACTAGTACTAATAACTAACATTTATATTTAGCTTTAAAATTTGCAAAGTGCTTTTACAAATATTATTTCATTTTATCCTCACAACAACCCTGGGATATAGGTGCTATTATTCGTCCTCTTTTACAGTTGAGGAAACTGAAGAAGCTAGGTGGCAAGTGACTTGCCATGGGTCACATAGCAATGGAAGTGTCTAAGGTAGGATTTGAACTCAGGTCTTCCTGGCTCCAGGTCTAGCATTCTGTTGACTGTACCATCCCAGCTGCCTCAGCACTGTCTTTCTTTCCATTATGCCACAATGCCTCTTGTATAGATGCTATTCACCTCCTTGGCCTCCTCCTTCCCACCCCAGTGGTGGAGCAGGCTGCTCCCATAGACAGGGATACCACCCCTAATGATAGGCCACCTACTCCCCTCCTTACCTTACTCTGGCTTCCCATTCTTCTTGGTCCTGGTCTGGGTAGAGAATCTACAGAGGCTCGAATTTGGGTTAGGCATAGAATGAAATGAGAAGGTACCAGTGCGGCCTGCTGCCTAGTTTGAAGCCCACCCTTGCTCTTCTGCCTTTTCTTTTCTAGAAGTCTCAAGTCTTCCTGACCCCATGTCCAGTGTTCTATCCACTGATGTAGGTGGCATTTCCCCTCTTACTGCGTGGCTGTGAATTAATACCGACCCAGTTGGGCAGGGCAGCCTTGGACAGTGGAGTGGGTAGGAAAAGAAGATTCCCTTCTCTAGTTCTCTGAGGTTTAGTTTGACATCAGAGGATGGGGAAGTTCTAACATCTATCTTATGTACAGTGTAATGGGGACTCAGCAAATATTTATGAAGACGATGAAGAGGACAGACACACAGACGTACGCAGATACACAGAGACACAGACAGACAGACACATGCACACAGGCACACGTGTGCACACCCCGCACCGCCTCCTTTCCCTCTGTCCTGACTGTGTGCAGGCCCTTGGCCCCCTCTGCCCCAATGTACCAGTGCTGCTTCTTTGCCTTTTCTGTAATTTCAGAGTCGTACCTCAATGCGCTTGTCCCTATAGTTTGCTCCCCCTAGCCCCTGAAGTCTCTGGCCTGGTGCATTTTGACCAAGACAGTTTCCTTAGCACGTGATCCCGGTTATACGGGTCATGGCAGCCCTGCTGCACTCTGCCTAGTCCCCCTGATTATTTCTCCTTAATTGAGCGTAAAGAATGTGTGGAATGTGGAGCTGAGTCTGGGAGCAGGGTCTGCATCAGCTCCCCCTGGGCATCAGGGATTCAGGATTCTGGTTTGGGGGCCCACAGATAGGCTAGTGACTTCTGTATCACATGTCTGTAACATTATGTGAATGTCACATCCTAACCCAGATGCTTCACTCTTGTTCTTCCCCTCATGCAATGGGTTTGACTCTCTTGGGTCTTTTGTCTGGTTTCTTGATCATCTTTACCTCCATGTTCTTTCCTCTTCCAAAACCTGGCTCAGGACTCACCTCCTTCAGGAAACCTTCCCTATTTAATCCCATTTAGCCTTGATACCCCCGATCCTCTCATTCTCCCTTCCTGAAGAAACAGTCATGAGAATAAATACTTCAGGCAGGGCTAAGCCCTCCCTGGACAGGCTTCCTAAAAGTGGTACCATTTTAGGAGTTGGTTGAAAAATGGAGAACAGTAGATAAGAGGATAGAAAGATAGCTTAGAAGGTCTGGAGAGGTGGTTCCAGATGGAAGCAGAGATCAGAGATAATTAGTCTCTCCTCCCTTGGGATCTGTAAGGATTTAGTGGCCTTGCTTGTCCACTTGGAACCCCTCCTTGCCTGGTACCAGCATGTACATCCAATGGCATGATTCCCCTACGTATCTCTTCCCAGCACTAGATGGTGAAGCATTTGCCTTGCCGAACAGATGTGAAGCAGTTGGAGCATGAACATTGTAGACTCAGTGGGGATGAGGAGATGTGTGGAGTGACAGGGAGATGAAGTTACATGCTGTGTCTGTCCACAGGCTCTACTCAGCCCAGGGAGGAGAACCTCAGGACTCCCTGGCCCAGCGCGGCCCAGGCTTCTCCATGGGAGTGGAGGGGTGGGGAGGAGAATAGAGCCTGGGAGAAAGAAGAGGAATAAAGAAAGCAGAGGGTGTTTTTCCCTTCCAGGAATGAAATCTGCCTTAACTCAGAGATTCCCTTTTGAGAGCCTGGCCGATCCCCAAAGATTTGGATGCAAAGGTTTGGATGGGTCTGAAATCTTTATCCCAGGGCCTGCTGATTCCAATATCCCTGCCCTTGCACCCGCATGTGCGCGCGCGCGTGCGCGCACACACACACACACACACACACACACACACACAGTGGAAGTATCTAGCCTAGCGAAGAGATGATGAGGTGTTTGGAGACTTGATAGTCACATTAAACCTGTCCTCAGTTCCTCCTCAGAGAACGAGGACAGAGGAGGCCAACAGCTGTTCTCCATCTCTCTTGAGGCCTAAATAGGAGGAAATGGTTAAGGCTCCAGTGGGAGGGATTGAGGTTATATTTAAGGAAGAGCTTCCTGACTCCTTGTCTTTAAAAACTTATTCTAAACAGAGGCTGGGTGATGAGGAAGGCTGGCTTGGAGGCAGGGGGATGGATGAGATTGTCTTCCATGTTTCCCTCCAACCCCAGGAGCCTCCGACTGTACTTTCTGTCTGCCTCCTCAGCCCACTGGTATGCGGGTCCCTGGGGAATCCTCTCTGAGCATGGCAAGGCTGAGAATGTGCCGATTATATCCTGCAACTTCTGGAAAGTTCCTGCTGTTAGTGATTTGCAAACTTTTCCCAAGTCGAAAATTCCAAACAAAGTTAAAAGTGTGTGGGACTTGCTATGGCACTTGGTGTTTTATCATTGGGGGTGTTTATGTGCGGGGTTCCCCTGAGCACAGCCACGAACCCATTCATCTTTACGGCATCCCTGAGTGCCAGGTATTATCGGGGCTTAGGGTAGAGCCCAGGGTCCCAGCTGTGAATTACATTTTCATCTGTTTTCCTGAAGCAAAAGTATAGCCTCACAACCCCATCTCCATCTCCATCTCCATGGTGCCCCCAGCGGAGGTGATCCTAGGTTGGAAATTGCTTGGGCCACCAACAAGGAAGAGCCTCCCTGAATGCAGGCTCTTGATCCCCTGAGCTGAGGCTGGGACAAGGAGCCGAATCAGAGGGTGGATCCTAGGAAACCATTACCCAGAAACCCTCTCTCCCCATCTGTGTCCACATTCCTAATCCCAGCAGCAGCAGCACATCTGGGGGCCTGACAGCCACATCTGCATCCTCCCCCACCCAAAGCCGGTTATTTTCATTCTGACTTTTATCTGCATCTGTGGAGGGGGGGGGGGCAGGGGGGCGGAATCTATGGATGGCAGATTCCCAGCCACAGGAGCCATTGATTCCCTTGTAGGCGTTGGCTCTGGGGGTTATTCAACAATGTGGGGACTGAGGATGTGTGGCAGTTGGGGATGTCAGAGAAGAAGGGATGCTCCTCATCACTTGTGCGTAAGAGGACAATGGCATTCAGAGCCCTTCGAATAATAGCTCAGATGATCTAAAGGAACTGAGGGAGAAGCCAAGCCCTGAGACGGTGCCTGGGTCTTTTCTAAGCTTTCCTCTTTCTCTCACCTACAACCTTCTACTTCACTGGGCTCTGCAGCTTGGGGTTGCGACTTCTGACCTGAAGACAGGATCCCCGCAAGTTGTGCTGGGAATACCCTAAGGCTCCTCATCTCCCTCCTCCCACACGCATTTTAGTCATTTGTAGGCTTGTTACCTGGAGTCTGAAATGGTTCAGCAAAGGGTCAGTTAGCTATTGGGGCTGGGATAGTGAGACGGAGGCTGTTGAAGGGCAGTCCTGCTGAGGCACAGTTGAGGTGGTAGGGGAGAATCTTCCAGGCTCATCCATGGTTTGACCAGAAGGTCCATTGGGTAGCACTAGGGACCAGGCTTGTAGTGTTAATGCAGGACTCCTTGGAACTTGCTGGTCAGGTCTTATCAGCAAGGAGAGGTCCTTGGCAGCATTGTTCAGGTCACAACCTAAAGGGCTTTGGCTGTTTCTAACACTCTGAAGCTCAGGCCAGCTTTCTTGATTCTGTCCTACCTGGCCAGGTCTGCTGGTTTTTTTTGTTTTTTTTTGGGGGGGGGGGGTAGTAATGAGGGTTAAGCGACTTGCCCAGGGTCACTCAGCTAGTAAGTGTCAAGTGTCTGAGGCTGGATTTGAACTCAGGTCCTCCTGAATCCAGGGCCCGTGCTTTATCCACTGCTGAATTTAAAGGGCTCTTGCTGATCTCTGACCAGGCTCTCTCCTTCAATCCATCATAGCAGGGGACTCTTTCTCCAGTTACTGGGAAACTCAGAAGAGATCTACAAGGCCAGGACTTCTGGTCTCCTGGCATCTGCTATGGTCCATTGAAAGACTGGGCAGAAGTCCTGATCACAAGGACCCTGCTGCAGGCTATGACCCAAAATGGATTGGGAGGGGGAAGGGAGCATCTAACAGGCAGTATGTTTCAGGATAGTTATTCTATGTGATGTCCTTTCTTTGGGGGAGAGGATAGGGCTCAGTTCTGTGGCATGCTATATAGCTATGGCAGCTGAACTTAGGTGTAGTCCATTAACGTGGCCTTGAGAAGCTGTCCCAGCATACTTTTTAGGATAGGGATTCTTTTTTTTTCTTTTTGCGGGGCAATGGGGGTTGAGTGACTTGCCCAGGGTCACACAGCTAGTAAGTGTTAAGTGTCTGAGGCTGGATTTGAACTCAGGTCCTCCTGAATCCAGGGCCAGCGCTTTAACCACTGTGCCATCTAGCTGCCCCTAGGATAGGGATTCTTAATCTATTTTGGTGTGAGGGATATCTTCAGCAGTCAACTGAAACCTCTGGATCCCTTCTTAGAATAATGTTTTTAAATAGTTGAAGGAAGGCTAAATTTCAGTTAGAGGCCAGTGAAAAGGAAAATGTAATTTCCCCCTGCCCCACATCCATGATCAGGGATCCTTTAATATCTATCCTTGGACCCCTTGAAGGTTTAAGAACTCCTGCTTTAGGAGTAAGGAGCAAAGGAGGTTATAAATGTGTGTGTGTGTGTGTGTGTGTGTGTGTGGTGTGTAGGCAAGTATTGGTGTGCAAGTTTTTGTAAACCCTGAATGCTTTAAGCCCACTGGGCAGTGAAGGATAAAACTGGTTAACTGCTGTATCTTTGCATGATAGTCTGTATTACTGTGGAAAGTGAATGAGCTTCTTCATGACAGTAACCACTCCCAGACCTGGCTCATCTCACTGCCTACAGTGGCTCCAGGGCTTTAAAAAATATATTTCCCTGGGTAATTTGGAGGGCTTGGGGGGGAGGGAATTGATGAGGAGTCCTGTCTGACTCATATGCCTTTGGAGGACTGACTTCTGATTGAAAGTTTTCCATTAACGCATTTATTTTCTTGCCATTTGCATGTTACCAGACTACAAAATCACAATTTTAGCTTATGTCTCTGCATTCAAGAGATGCCTCTCAGTCATTTCTCCCAAAGTTTCCGTGCTCTGCAGAAAGGGGCTCCAGGTTCTGACCTGGAAGAGTAGGCATATTGGTTCACATGGGCATGACCCCTCTGGTCAGGAGGTCTTAGGCAGAGGTGGCAATAAGCCCATGGGTGGTCTAGGGGAGCTCTGAGTTAATAAGCCTTGGGTTTATATTTCTGGAACTAGCACATCCCATTCAAACTCTGACCCTAGTGTCACTCAGAAGGGAGCCATACCACACACTTCAGAGAAGTTTGAGCCCACTTCTGAGCTCTCACCCAAGATCTGCACAGAAATCCATATGGATCTCATCTGAAGGGGTTTGGTTTGGCTTCCCTAACAGCCATGACATCCCAGTGCAGACAGAAAACATCTCAGCTCAAGCCCTAACTTCACCCTCAGTGATGCTGTTGATGGTAGCTGTCACTGTAGTAGAAACCCATCCCAGGCCTCAGCACACTCTAGACGGTGACCTTGCAGAAGGAAAGTAGTGGTCTGTTATGACCTGCAGGGGTAGCCTGTGTTGAGTTGAATCATTTTGGGTTTGGGGGTACTGGAACATAGGCCTGCACTGGTTTTATTTCCTTGTTTTCCTTTGAGGGGGATGGGGGAAATATTTAATTGGCTAAGTGCTTCTGTAAGTGGTTATCCCACTTAATCCAGAGGCATCCTGATTGGCTGAGAGAACCTGATTCTAGAGTGAGCCAATGAACTCAAGTGTCTGTGGGAGCAGATCTTCAGAATTAGTCGAGAGGTTTTTTTAGGACAAAAAACTCCACTTCGCAGCCTCTGACCTTTGAATGGACCCTCCAGCTGAAGAGTAGGGCCATGAGCTCCAGGGCTTCTATTTAGGAAAGGGACTCAGCACAGTCTTCTCCCCATTCCCCACCAGCTACACTGCTTTTGGATTTCCTTGGACCTTCCATCATGCCCCCTAGCAAGGTACCTCTAATGTCTTCCCTCCACTTTTCAGCTTCCTCTATTAGATAGTAAGCTTCTTGGGGAAAGGGACTCTTAAACTGGTATTTGTATCCCCAGTACTACGATATGCCTGGCACATAGTAGGTGCTTAACACATATTTGTTGACTGACTGATCTTAGTGGGGGCCAGATACTCTGGCCTGGGGGGAATTGTTCAAATCCAGCCTCAGACACTTGACACTCTAGCATGGCAGGGACTGTTTTTCTTTTTTCTTTTTCCTTGTATCATCAGAGTTTAAGCACAGTGCCTAGTACATAGAAAGTGCTTAATTAATGCTTGTTGATTGTTTGACAGTGAAGGTTTAAAAAGTAGTAAAGGCAAAGATTGTGAGGTCAATTCATATTAGCTCTAAGCAAAGATTTTAGTGTCCACAAAAGCTGAAGCCATTCAGGGATACCTGAGGCCCAAGTTTGGAATCCTTTGATTTCCCCTCACCTCAAACCTTTTCCTAACCTCCACTTTGTTCTGTGCCTGCTGGGAGGAACTATTGTGTTGAGGTCTATGGGGAAACATTTGTGACATTTGTGACATCTACATTTTGTCTCCCTGGTGTTTAGGGCCAGATTTAGGATGTGGGCTAGGCTTTGGGTTCAGGCAAGGATGAGATACAGGATTTTGGCTAAAGCGGAGGTTGAGTTTAGGAGGCTAGGGATGAAGGATTGGAATTAAGGTTTAGGTTAGGGTTAAAATAAAAGGACTGGCTGTGATGGTAAGGAGATGACCCAAAGCCACAACAGTCATGCCCCCAAGTGACACTTTGGGGCCATCCAGTTCTCTTCAAGCTTTCCAGTTCATCTTTACATAGTGCCTGGCATACAGTAGGTACTTAATAAATTTTTATTGATGTGACCCTGGAGAAAGAAGGCACTCTAAAGGATTGGGCTTGAGAATATTTGGGGGTAGACCCCTAGGAATTGATTCTGAGCTGTCAGCCCCTAATCCACTTGAATTTTGGTCTTCTTAATCTGAACACCTGAATCCTCCAAACAGGGATCCCAAGCCCTAAATACCCATGTCTCCCAGCGGACGTCAAAATCTAGATCCACTGTGCCTACGCCCAGACCTCCCCATCCCCCATGCTTCTAGTCCACATCTCCTGGGGGAAAGGGGGGAGCCAGGCTCTTCCATGCCCAGCCCCATTCCTTCTCTTCAGCCTCTCTCTCCTTTTCCTCCCGGGGCTGCAAGAGGCCAAAGAAAACAGAGAGCTCTCCCCCAACCCCCCACTTGCTCTCACTCTCGCTCTCTCTCTCTCTCTCACTTCCTGCCTCGGGAAGACGTTTTTACTCCTCCTCCGCCCTGGCCCCAGCCCTAGCCTTGGTGTCACGTTTCCCTCTGGAGCCTCCAGTCCATTGGGTTGGGGGGAGGCGGAAAGGAGGTGAAATGGGTGTGAAATAGGGGGCTCCCAGTCTTGCCCAAGTGCCTCACCTATCTTTCCCCCACCGCCCTGATGCTTTTATCCTTCCCTATAAAACCCTCTCTAAGCACCCCCTCCCCATTAAAAATAGAAACAAAATCGAATCTTTGCCAGTCTGCTGGGGAAGGGAAGGTTTTCTCTGTGGGCGAAGTGGGTTGATTTCAGCATAAAGAAGGGAGTAGGCTTCCCAGGTTTTGTGTGAGGTGGCAGGACCAACACATAACCCAGCAGGGGGAGAGGGAGGAAAGAATCGCTTAGGCATGATCGAAAGAGCGCGCACGCCACACACACACACACACACACACACACACACACACACACACACACACACACACACACACACACACACCCTGGGTTTACAAAACAGATCCCTCCATTAAATGAATCTTGAACCCCTCCACTCCCAGGCAATCAATACTCTTTGTATTCCTGTATGGAGTGTGCTATTTCATAGACTATAGGTCAGTATCATGGGGACAGAGGGAAGACCCAGAGTTTAATTTTCCCCAGTACCTTTCATGAAGGATGCCATCTATCCTCTGAATCTAGTCCCCTCCTCTCTGGTCCAAATCTTTCCCCAGCTCCCCAACGGGGCTGGATAGGATTCTATGTCAATTTCCTCTGGTACTTGGCTCCTCTCCCCCTATCCTTTCTACCACCTACCTCCTCATCAGAGTTGGGCTTCCTTTGAGCTCCTCAGCCTTTGGGGAAATAATAGCTCAATTATGCTCAGGCCCTTCCCCTGGCTGGGTTGAGCTACCCTGACTCAGAATGAACTTTGGGGTTTCCTAGTCCCTGGATATCATTGGCTCATTAATCTGGATCTGAGAGGGACTTTAGAGGACAGTCCAACCCCCTTATTTTACAGATAAGGAAACTGAGGCCCAGAGAAGAAGAATGACATGCCTAAAGTCACACAGTCATTGAAAGATAGCACTTGCTTCTTTTTATTTGACTAATTTTCATTTACCTGTGTTCTCTTTTTATTTGCTGCCTGGTTGGCTTTGGAGCCTTTTACTATTTACTTGCTCCACTTATGATTGAGGAAGTAGGATCAAGAAACTGCCTCAGGGTGGTGAAGACTATGTCTTTGCCTGGGTGCAAAGCAATAATTAGGTGGGTGTGTGTGTGTGTGAGAGATCAGGGCTTTCCCTCAGGGCACCAAATGAAGAAGGTTCTGAAAGCACTTGGATTCCTTCTGAAGAAGAAACAGCAGATCTTGGTACTGGCCTGGCAAGGAGAATTAGGCTTGGAAGGCCCTCCATGACCCACTTGTCCTTCTGGGGCTTTGTCTCAGGGTATACTCTTTAACATCTTTGAGGCATCCTAGGAAATGGTGTTCTGGGTGGAGAACACATTTCAAATTGCTTGTTCCGTTAGTTTGTGCAGCTCTAGGAATAAAATTTGCTCATCAGGTCTTTGGCTGGGTTCTGGTCATAGCCCTAAGAAGCTCATTATGGCCAGTCATTTGTCTTTTCTGTCTTGGAATTTTTGTTAGAAATCTCCTAGGAAGTTTGGCGCTGAGAGATGATGATACATTAGTTTTTCTCTTAAAAGATACGATGTGCTGTAGTGGACAGAATGGTGGACATAAGTCTAGAAGATCTGGCTTGGAATCCTGCCTCAGACACTATAGATGTGGTGCTGGACAAGTCACTTTATCTCTCCAGGCCTCAGTTAAATTGGAAGACCTCAAAGAACCAGCTCTGAATCTATGATCCAATGACCCTGTAATTCTCTCCCACTTTATTTTCAGTGTCCCTAACTTCCTTCAAGTCCCACCTAAGTTCTATCTTCTTCAGGAAGCCTTTCTCAATTCTCCTTAAGTCCAGTGCCTTCCCTCTGTAGATTATCTCCACTTGATCCAGTCTATATCTTATTCATGCATGTTGTCTCCTCCATTAGACTGAACTTCTTGAGAACAGGGAATGTTTTTTGCCTTTCTATGTATCTCCAGCACTTAGCATGGTGCCTGGCACATAGTAAGCATGTGATAAATGCTTATTGACTTGATCCTGTACACTCAAACTAAGACCAGGGTTATTAGGGAACACACAGGATAGAAGAAACAAATCTATGCAGCTTCTAAAGTCCTGTGCGGCAATGCATTCATGAATAGATATTCAATAAGCATTTATTAAGTGTCTAGTCTGTATAAAACATGGTGCTAGATGTTTGTAACCAACCTGGAAAATAGAATATGTTCCTTTGGGGAAGAGCTAAAGGAATCTCTCTTTAATCACTGACTGTTACTTTCCCCTTATCCTGTTGAAGGTTGTTCAAAGCTTATTTGCTTCCTGGTATCTGGTTTCCACTTTGATCCTAGTTCTTCCTTTCCTCTGGTCTGCATCTCTGACTGCCCCCTCGACCCTTTGACCCAGTGTTGGTGTTCATGACAACCATTACTGATGATCTGCCTGGCTTTGGTATCCTCACATCCGCTTCCAGTTATTCGTGTTGGCATTGACTGCTCTTCTGGATTCAGTTACATCTGTGATCTTATAATACTATTCTGGCAACCCAGTTCTTTTTTTCTGGGTTCCTTGGTCCACTCTCAGTTATTACAGACCCTGTCTGGCTCTGAGATCACTCTTAATATCTACTTACTTGAATATACCTACACCCGGTGGTATCACAGTATCTCAGACACAGATTGCAACCTCTCTCTGTGACATAAGAGAAAATGGCATTCATTTCTTCTCTTGTCTCTATATTTTGAAATATAGAGCATTCTCTATATTAATTTCATTCCAGTGAGTTTTTGTAGGGTGACAGCTATTAAAATATATTCTTAAATTTTTGTGGATCAATGTTATATCTGAGTGATTATAGACATATAGTGTTTATAAAAATGCTATGGTTCCAATGTAGTTGTTTTTTTCATTCTTTGCGTCTTTTTTGATGAGGTTCAGATAGAATCATCCTATGACAAGTTGCTAGTCTGCTATTTTTCTTTTATAGTCATTTTTCTATTAACTATTGTTTGTTTGTTTTTTTAGTGAGGCAATTGGGGTTAAGTGACTTGGCCAGGGTCACACAGCTAGTAAGTGTTAAGTGTCTGAGGTCAGATTTGAACTCAGGTACTCCTAACTCCAGGGCCAGTGCTCTATCCACTGTACCACCTAGCTGCCCCTCTATTAACTATTGAACAGGTGGATAAAATAACTGCTTTTTGCAATTGAATAACAGTATCAGGCTATAAGCTCATCTTCTGTAGGCTCACTGAAACCATCTCCAGTATGATTCCAGTTGTAGACAGAGCAACAGTTCTGACTTGATTCTTAATCTGTTTCTGCATGATTTTGATCTCCTTAGCTAGGTCTATATACTTTAAAAGTGTATTCCATATGACTTAGAAGTTATTGGTATTTGGTGTGGTGACATCTATTAAAATGTTTATAAATTTTTATGAAACAATTATAGGGCAAAGTGATTGTGGGAAATAGTTGAATTTGCAATAATGTTCTGGTTTGTTGGTTGAATTCTCTAGGGTATTTCAAGGCCTCTATTTGTTGTTCTGGGGATTTGTTGTCTGTCTGTCCATGAAAGATAACAAACTTTTGATGTATAACTCCAGCTACCAAATTATGAGCTGCTAGATATTTGGTTGTTGCTAAATTTTTGTGGGCTCCAGTTATATATTACACTCTTCACTATTTCCTTTCATAATCTACATTGATCATAGAATCCAGGCAACTTGAGGATAAAAGTACAATGTAATTTTTGGTGGTAGTGACCTGTGTCTGAATTGCCAATGTTAAATTCTTTCATTTCCATTAAAAATCTTCATGACTGAGCCATTTGTTTGACACTTCTGTTGACACATTGTTGGCTAAGTTCATGTGGATGTCCATGGGAGAGCATTTTGTTTCTACTTTTAGGTCTTAGTTATTTCATAGACTTCATTTAGAGGCAAGTGACTTTTGTTAATTCTAAACAAATTCAGTAATGTGTACCTGTTATGAACTTTTACCATTGCTCATTAAATGATATCTACTTATTCCAAAAATATTTCTGTTAGTTTTTGACCTGTTTGCCATAAGCTCAAAGAATGTCTAAGAATATTCTTCCTTCTTTTTGTCATGGAAGTGTGAATAACATTCTATAGTTTCTTTAGGGTGTTGGGGCTTCTATTTTGTTAATATTATATGAATTTTTGTTAGAGTGCATTCCATATCTATTCTGATCCATTTTATAATTCCAAGAATATACATTGAGTAGTACATATATGTTAATTGATTTAAATGTGATCTTCTAGCTTTGATTTCAGGATGCTACTAAGTCTCTTAACATATTCAGCCACAGTCTTATCCTTGAAGACTTTATGCTTGATTTGTATTGCCAAGGTATTTATAAGTATCACTTTTATTGGTTCGATGTGACCTTCAGATTAAAGCTCAAAGCCCTTCATCTCTATCTTTCCTTGGTGTACATTAAACATTTTACACTTAGTATGTCTAAATGGAATTTGGATATTATTGGAGAAAGATTTCATGAGATGAAGGAGCTGTTAAATGTGTCTTTCAATGGACATTATTGTGCTGTTAGATTGTTTTAGATAGAGAAGTATGTTCCATATGGACATCAAATACAATAGTTTTTTTTGTTTGTATTTGTATTTTTATTTTTTCCAATGTAGTTGTTTTTTTCATTCTTTGCATCTTTTTTGATGAGGTTCAGATAGAATCATCCTATGACAAGTTGCTAGTCTGCTATTTTTCTTTTATAGTCATTTTTCTATTAACTGTTGTTTGTTTGTTTGTTTGTTTGTTTAGTGATGCAATAGGGGCTAAGTGACTTGCCCAGGGTCACACAGCTAGTAAGTGTTAAGTATCTGAGGCCGGATTTGAACTCAGATACTCCTGACTCCAGGGCTGGTGCTCTACCCACTGTGCCATCTAGCTGCCCCTAAATACAATAGTTTTAAAAAACTATTCTTGGGTTTATTTTGTATATTTGAAATACATAAATAAGATGTGAATATGGAACTGAGGCAAAGAATTTGTAGTAACAAAAGTAGTATATGTGTTATGGCATTTGGAGTAGCTTGTTCAGTAATTACTAAATAGGTAATAATTTGCTTTTTATATCCCCGTGATTTTTTGACATGTGTCCTCCCCCTCATTTTTTTCTGCTTAGTCTCTGTATTGTGTGTGTGTGAGAGAGTTTATTAATGATATGAGCTTTAAATACTTTGTATAAACTATATATTTGGTGTGGTCACTACTTTTTATCCTTCAGTAACTGATATAAAGAAAGGCAGGATCAGACTTTATTCTGACAGAAAGTTGGTAAAGTGCCTATCCTGTAATTCACATATCTCTGTGAACCACTTGAGTAAACCTATACCTTATTCATTCATGCCACTTTCGAGTTTTGGAGAAAGGCTATTGTTTCAATGATCTTCCTTGATATAACTGTTCTGTTTTTCATTATACTCACTGTGCACAAGATTTCTCTTTCTTTTTTGACCCAACTTGTGTTTCCATTGTGTTGGACATCTTGTAACAATATAGATGAACAGAAATTTTCAACATCCTCCTTCTTTAGGGGTTCTGCCAGTCCTTCAGTCAATATGCATTTATTAAGCAGACACTGTGCTAAGTGCTAAGGATAAAGAGGAAAAAAAGAGTCCCTGACCTCAAGATGTTCACATACTAATGGGGGAGACATAGGAAAACTATACAAATAGAGGAAATTATGTACAAACAAGATATATACAGAGTAAATTGAAGCTACTATTAGAGGGAAAGCACTTCTATCTTGACTCCTTGTTCCTCTTTCTTGTCAAGCCTTTGATGATGTTTAACATCTGCCATAGGGGAATATTTAATAGTTCCACTTTTCTTCCTAATAGGGCAATGGTGGTTGCCTATAATGCTGTATGCATGTCCTGATGTGTTTTTGTATTTTTTTTAAGTACTATGGAATAATGTGTTTCTTCCTGATGGCCATAGCCAATAAGTGCTTTTAAAGATTACTCTATTATGGTATTATTGGTCTACTAGTTGGAATCATGTCTTCAAACCCAAAAAGTATTGCCAGGAATTCCAGTCTAAGTATGTCCATCCCCTCTTCAAAATCAATAGAGGCTAAAGTGCTGGTTTTGCCTTCTATTTATTATTAGTTATAATTTCTGGAGTTTGTATCAAGTGAAGATTTTCAATGACTTCAAGGCTTTCAACATTTCCCTTCTTGAATTTCAGTAATTCTTCAATTTCATCTGTTGTTTCCTTTAATCTAGAGTTAGGATTGAAGTAATTAAAAAAAAAACAAAACTGGTCCAAGGTAGCTAGGTGGCGCAGTAGATAAAGCACCAGTCCTGGGTTCAGGAGGACCTGAGTTCAAATCCAGCTTCAGACACTTGACACTTAATAGCTGTGTGACCCTGGGCAAGTCACTTAACCCTCATTGCCCTGCAAAAAATGAAACAAAAACAAAAATAAAACAAAAAACAACAAACCTGATCAGCTACATGTTGCTGAATGACTTGGAGCTGAGGATTGTGTTGACTAAAAGCAATATACATTTTTTTTGCCCATAGCTTTTGATGTTTGTTTTCAGTTTTGTTAGGATAAGGTACTAGTGCACAATGAAAGTTTTCATGTCTTCAGGCTGTTTTATATGCATTTGTGGTTTGCCTACTTGAACAGACAGCCCAATCTGCACTGAAGCATTTCCAGCAGGAAAGTATTGGTATTTCTAATTTGTTTTGATGTATCTTGCCTTCTTGTGGTGCTAGAATGTGAAGAAGCACCACTTGTTCTGCGTCCCTCTGTGTTAGGCTGATCATAAAGATGATATTTAGTAGGGTCAGCTTGCAACCTTATGCCACTGTCTATTTCTTTGATTCACAGTTTCATCAGATTGCCTGGGTTGCTAAACCAATCAGAGATATTGATAGAGCCTAATTGGACAGTGTTTTGGGATTTTCACTATCTTTCATTGCTACTGTGGTGTCCCAAATCCTTATTGTCTATCATTCTGGCTGGCATTGGCTTATGTTGTACTCCCTTCCAATAATGGGGCGTTTGAGAGGCTTATTGTTATTATCTTCTAATTTTTTACATTGAATTCTGATAGAAATAGTCTTTATCCTCTTGTTATTCTTTTATAGGGATTATTCTATGGACCATTGCACAGGTGGGTATGATAACAGCTTTTTGTAGTTGAATAAAAGTATTTAGATATAGGCTCACCTTCCGTAGGTTCACCAAGAGCACTCTCAACACATCTTTAGTAGTGGACGTAATGATGGGAATAATATGTACTTTATCCTATTCCCACATGACTTTGGTGTTTTCTGCTAGGTCACTATATTTTGAAAGCTTCATTCCATGTGGCCTAGAGATTGTGAGTGTTCAGTATCATGACATCTTTGGATCAAAGTTATATGTGGGAGGGGGCAGCTAGGCGGCGCAGTGGATAAAGCACCAGCCCTGGATTCAGGAGGACCTGAGTTCAAATCCGACCTCAGATACTTGACACTTACTAGTTGTGTGACCCAGGGCAAATCATTTAACCCCAACTGCCTCCCCCCCCCCAAAAAAAAGTTATATGTGGGAAGTTGGGGAAAACAATTCAGTCTGTGATAATGATTTGATTCTTTTTGTTGTTATTCAGTCATTTTCAGTCATGTCAGACTCTGTGACCCCATTTTAGATTTTCTGGGCAAAGATATTTCTCCCCCTCATATTACAGATGAGGAAACTGGGGCAAACATGCTTAAGTGACTTGCCCAGGGTCACAAAGCTAGTAAGAGTCTGAGGCCAGATATGAACTCAGGAAGATGAGTCTTCCTAGCTTCAGGCTCTATGCTCTATTCCATGTTCTACCTAGCTGACCATTTGATTTGATTCTAGCATAGGTTTTTTTTTTGTATTCTCAAGATGTTTAGTGATCTATATTTGTACATGGGGATTGTTCATCTGTTAGTCCATGAAAATGAGATTTCTGATATATAATTCTAGCTCCCAGGTGATATGTTCCTATATATTCAGTAGGTGCTAATTTTTGGTAGGGTTTAGTAATATATTGTACAGTTTCTTTTATTTCTTTGTAAAGTTTGTGTTGATTGTTGCCTGAACTTTTTATAGATAACCCTCCTATAATTTCTAGTTGTGATGAGTGGTTTCCAAATTACCATTATAATTCCCTGTTTCCATAAGCAAATCCACTTGATTTAGCCATTTGCTTTGTGCTTTTTTTGGTCAACACATTGATGACTAAGTTCATTACATCATTCCTTGAGGGCCTTTTGAGTCCACTCTTGGAAGCATTTCATAGGTTCCACTTAGAGGTAAATAATTTTTAACGACATTCAATAAATTCAGTGGTATCTACTTATGAGCCTTTTCGATTCCTCAGTGCTGAAACTGTGATATTTGCTTTTTCCAGAAGTTTGCCATATGCTCCAAGAACGTCAATCAATCCCATTCCTCCTTTCTTTTTTTGGTGAGGCAGTATTAACCTTTCTATTGCTGCCTTAGGGTGATAGGATTTGTATTTATAATTATTTTATGGGGTTTTGTCAGAATAATTTTCAAAGCTGTTATGGTCCATTTTATAGTTTCAAAGATGTACATTCAGACTTGTATAGTGTAAGTTTTAATTGCTCTAAGTGTGTTCTTGCCATTGAGCTTTAATTTCAGGATGCCAGTAAATCTTTCAGTGTTTCAGCCCCATCTTTCTTCTTGATGCCTTTATGCTTGACATATCTTGCTTGAAAGATACCAAAGCATTTGTCAGTGTGACCATTGCCTATTATTGGTTCTATTTGACCATTAAATTCAAACTTGAAACCTTTAGTTCCTTGGCATATGTTAAGAATTTTGCACTTCTAAAGCCCACATGATATTCTGTTGTCATTGTAGAAAGATTCCATGAGATGAGCTATTTAATGTATTTGTTGATAGTCAAGGTGACTAATTAGTGAAGGCATATAGCTCAGAGTCATCCATGTACATCATGTAATTAATGAGATGCTTTTGTTTGAATTCTTCTTTAACTTAGAAGCCTTATTTAGTTCTATCTCTAAGAGATGATAATGTTCTGAAGGCCAGATAGAACTATAACAGGCTTATGTGAAATCCCTGAAATATGGCATAATTTTATGAATTGTTCTTTATATAGTTCCTTTGATGAAGCATTTTAAATTGAGAAGAGTTTTCTTTTTTTTTGTGAGGCAATTGGGGTTAAGTGACTTGCCCATGGTCACACAGTTAGTAAGCATCTGAGGCTGGATTTGAACTCAGGTCCCCCTGACTCCAGGGCCAGTGCTCTATCCACTGCATCACCTAGTTGCCCCCATGAAGAGTTTTCCATGTGGATATAAAATATTCTAATATTAGCACTATAGTGAAATATTCAAATGTATTGTGGTATCATTGATTCTGAAATTCTCTCCAATTATGTAAATTGCAACTCATATGTGCCCGTCCATCCTGTATAACTTGTTTGTAATGAGCTTACATTTATTGCTATCAGGCCATCCAACATGTTCTCAGCCTTCTTCACTGCCTCTTGATACTATAAAGATACAAGTTGGGGTACTCTCACTGTTCCCCTTTCATCCCTCATGCTTGCTACTTGAGCATCCTGTCTTCTCTGCTTATCAATTAATTCCTTGCTGTCTTTTAGTTCTATTTTTCTTCAGAATCCTTCATGGCTTTCATGTTGCAGCCTGCTCATATCTACCATGAGCCTTTTCCCTTTCCTATAAGAAGGAAAATCTGTTTTTAATTTTCTTATGACATTTTGCTGGCATATAAGGAAACTATGTATGTCTTCAATTCCTCTCATGCACCTTTATGGGTTGCCCAAAGCTATCTAGACTGAAGCATTTCTATAAGGTGGGACATTGGTACTTCTGATTTTCTCCCATTTATTTAGCCTTCTTGTGGTTCCAGAACATGAAGAATGCCCATTCACTTCGCTATGCTCTGTGTTAAAATGATTATCATGTAATCTTATATTACCCTTTATCTTACTTTGACTATTATGAATAGTTCTGTCAAACTTACTGGGGTGCTAAACCAAGAAGTTATATTTCTAGAATCTGATTTATTAGTACTTCAGGGCACATTATTATTAATATCATATCATCCTTGTCATTTTATACTGTTATCACCAATAGCTCATTTTGTTATTATTTTTACCTCTTCTCATTTATATTTGATGAGGCTCAAATAGAAATAGTCCAAGGACAAGGTGCTTTCCTGCTATAACTTTTTTCATTTTCAATGTTTTGCAGACTATTGCATGGGTGGGTAAAAAACCATGCTTTTTTGGCAATTGAATAAAACTAGTGGACTTTAAGTTCATACTCTGTGGGCTCACTGAAAGTATCCTTGGGACAACTCTAGTAGCAGGCAGGATGATGGGAATGATTGCTACTTTATCCTGTTCCCGTATGATTTTGATTTCTTTCACTAGTTCATTACTACTACTACTACTACTACTACTACTACTACTACTACACTACTATGACTATTACTACTGCTATGACTACTACCACCACTCACCACCACCACCACTACCACCACTACCACTATCAGTGGCAGTGGCAGCGGCAGCATCTTGTTGGATGTAGTTTTGGTAGGCTATGTCCTGCAATAAGCTATTATGCCTCTTTATTTTTTTTATAGGTTGTTCTATGGACTATTGCATAGGTATGTATAATTTCTTTTTGTAGTTGAATAAAATTGTTAGTGTGTAAGCTCACTGAAAGCACCCCTTGGTACCGCTCCAGTTGTAGATAAGACAAGGAAAGTGGTATGCACATCATCCTCTTCCCACATGATTTTCATCTTCTCTGAAAAGCGTTTTGAAAGCTTTTCATTCCATGTAAATCAGAGATAATGAACATTTGGCATTGATTAAAACATGTTGTTCTTAAGTTTTCATGGATCAGTGTTGGGTACAGATGACGATGATAGTGATTAGATGATAATGGTTATGGCTATGTTTATGGTATACACCATGCCTGCCAGAGCTTGTACTCTGCTAGCATAACCTTTAAGAACCGAGAGTCACTTCCCTGAAACGAGGCCACAGAGAATATCATTAGGAAGATTACCAGGAAACTAAATTCCAAATCTACTTTTTGATCATCTTGTTCACTTTCAATGAGCTTCATTTCCGCCCCACCCCCAACCCCAATTATGGAACTTTGAAGAAATCTATGTCCTACAGCTAATTAAGGAACATAGAGGTGGTGCAGTGGATAGAGTGTTAGGCTAGAAATCATGAAGACTTGAGTTCAAATTCTGACTCAGACACTTAGTAGCTGTGTCATTCTGGACAAGTCACTTAATAGGCTTCATTTTCTTCATCTGTAAGAGGAGAACAATAACATCTACTTCTCAGAGCTGTTGTGAAGATCAAATGAAATAATATTTGTAAAGTGCTTTGCGAACCTTAAACCACTACATAAGTGAGAGTTATTATTATTGTGGCATCAAAACCACACAGCAGAAATCTTCTACAATTTGCTTCTTCCTAAAAGAATTCTTGGAATCTTATCAAAAGACTCTGTGTCTGAGCTTGAATCTTACTGATATTTAGACAGTCAGATTCAATTACGGGATCATAGCTATGATCATAGGTTTAGAAATGGAATGAACCTTGGAACTCATCAAGTCCAACCCTCTCATTTTGTGAATGAGGAAACTGAGGCCCACAGAGGTTAAGTGATTTGCCCAGGGTTTAATGATGGAGCTGAATTTCACCGTATTACTTTTCTTTACTTTTACAATTAAATACTACTCCAGCAATGAACTAGTCATTTCTTCCTTCTACTATTCCAAAAGTTCCATTGGTACAAATGCCATCTGGACAACTTCACTGAAGTTTTTCCACCCTCGCTCTCAGATTTTTTTTTCTTTAGTACAGTACATCTCTTCAGCAACTCAGAAATATCAACACCTGTATCCATAGTTGAAAGTTGGCAGAAGAAAAAAATACCTTGAGTACTTTTGTAATCTTCATTTAGACATTTGACAAAAATGAATGAAACAGAACCTCTGAAAACTAAGAACTCACGTCCAACTGCCTACTGGAGGTCTCGACCCAGAGGTCTAGCAGACATCTTAAACTCATTATGTCTAACACTGAATTCATTACTCTTCCTCCAAAACTGTCCTCTCCTCCCGTGTTCCATATTACTATAGAGGACAATACTGTTCTCCTGGTCTCCCGGGCTTACAACCTAGGAATCCTTCAAGGCTCCCTCCTCCACCCCCTCCAATATCCAATATCCAATCTGTTGCCAAGGATTGTCATTTCACCTTTGCAGCATTTCTTATATAAGACCCCTTCTCTCCTCTGACATTGCTACCATTTTAGCCCAGACCCTGATCTCAAACCTGGACTATTATTATAGCCTGCTGGTGAGCTTCTGCCTCATCTCATCCTACTTCCAATTTATCTTCCACTCAAGCGGTCAGTAATCTTCCTAAAGTGGCATGGTCTCACCATATACCCTCCTACTCAACAAAGCTCCAGTGGGCTCTTTATCATCTCTATGATCAAATATAAAATCCTCTGTTTGGGTGTTCAAAGCCCTTCATAACCTGGTCTCTTCCTACCTTAATCCCTTGACATATACGTCCTGTGATCCAGTGGACATTGGCCTCTTTGGCTGTTCCCTGAACAAAGGAACATCCGTCTCTCAGCTCTGGGGATTTTCACTGGCTGTCCCCATGCTTGCACTCTCTCCTTCCTCACCTCTTCTTCATAGCTTCCCTGGCTTTCTTCAAGTCTCAGCTAAAGTCCTACCCTCTTTAAGAAATCTTTCCCAATCCTTCTTAATGCTAGTGGCTTTCCTCTGTTGATTATCTCCAATTTATTCTGTCTATATCTTTTTTTTGGGGGGGGGGTACATAGTTGTTTACAAATTGTTTCCCCCATTAGACTGTGAGAGCAGACTCCCCCCCCCCCCGCTTTTGTATCTTCGTACTGAAAGGTATTGGTTATAATTTGGGTTCAGTGTGTTTTTTCTCATGGAGTTCGCTGAGGCAGACTTGAATTGTCGATCCTCTTAGCTTGGCCTGGGCATCATCAGAATTTGCTGAGACTCCTGAGTTTGGGAACCCGATTGTAGTCAAGAATGGAATAGAAAATGTTTAATAACCAGTCCGTGAGGATTTAGGTGGGGCTGGGGAAATATACTCCCAACACATTTTAAGCTTAATTTGCATAATCATGTTATCCATCACGTTCTTAAGTCAATTTGTTGTTATTTACTCCTTTCTCAATTGTGTCCTACGCGTTGTGATCCCATTGTCTGTGAGTATTTTTTTGGCAAAGATACTGGAGTGGTTTTGTTTCCTTCTCCAGTTTATTATTACAGATGAGTGAAACTGAGGCAAACAGGGTTAAGTGACTTGCCCAGGGTCACATAGCTAGGAAGTGTCTGAAGCTGGTTTTGAACTCAGGAAGATGAGTCTTCCTAACTTCAGGACTAGCAAACAATAAATTAAGCCCTCCTTGGAAAAGAAACTACTAATTTAGTTCTAGATACAATGACTGCTATATCTTCCTTACTGTGAAAATCATTGGAAAAACAAATACAGAGAAAAATACAAATATAAGAAAGACAGGCATGTCCCTGCCCCAAGGAACTTAGAAATCTAGTGGGAAAGACAACACTGAGGAGCTAAAAAACTAGGGAGAGTTGTGGGGACTAGATGAAGATACCTTACCTACGAGCACGGCAAAGGGAAATCCAGAGGAGTGTAGCCTGGGGAGGATCACATACAGACCCGGGTGGGGTGGGGTGGCGTCCTTAATCTCCCTACAGGCTGACAAATTTTGTCATACATCTCCCCTCAAAGGATTCTCGGAATAAACTCTGAAAGATTGGGAGGTGTCCTTCTAATGCTATATGAGGACTAGCTCCTCCGGTGTGAGGGCTTGCCAAGCTCTTTTCAGGGTTGCTCATCCACCTTTGGTATCTACCTTTTACCCAAATCTCACCTGTGGCTTCAAGAAGTTGTAGCACACACAGGCCACACCCCAGTAAAACCATCTCTGCAGATGGGCCAAACCAGGTTGAGGGCAACTGACAGACCTCAAACCCATTGGTGAGTTGTCTACTCCAAGCATGTGAAGACTTTCCCTAATAGAATAGGCAGAGAGAACAATTTGTTCCAAAGGCCTGCTGAATGGAAATGCCTAATTCTATTCCCTTTTCTTGTTTGTTTTTAGAAGTCATTTCTAAAGCACTTGCAATGGGTTAGGAGCCTGAGCCAGTTACAATAAAAAGAAGCTTATGATGTAGTCAGTCCCACCTAGAGAGGGAGACAGGATAGGGATATTACAGGTAAATGCAATACATATCAGAATAGGAAAGGTGGATAAGGGGGAATATAAAGTGAGATAACATCAACTTAGGGAAAAAGCACTTCTTGCTGAGTAACCCAATAAGTAACTCTGCTTTTACAAACACTGTGTTGGCTCACTATATTGTTAAATATCATATAACATTGGAAAAGACACAACACAGATGACATTGGTCAGCTGCAATGGGGATTGGGTTTATGTCTGTACTGAGAGACCCACCCTGAGTCTGATCCTACAACCAGAAGTTGGGGGTGAGATGTCAGAGAAGGCCTGAGCAGGGAGGGCTTGATCTCTTTTTTTTTGGTGAGGCAATTGGGGTTAAGTGACTTGCCCAGGGTCATACAGCTAGTGTTAAGGGTCTGAGGCCGGATTCGAACTCAGGTACTCCTGAATCCAGGGCTGGTGCTCTATCCACTGCGCCATCTAGCTGCCCCTTCTTCTTCTTTTTTTTTTTTGGCAAGGCAATTGGGGTTAAGTGACCTTCCCAGGGTCACACAGAGGGATTGATCTCTTTAGAAGATGAAGCAGCCAGCACCTCAAAAGCTTGTCTTCTCCAGCTTGCTCAGAATCTTTCATTCATTGTTGGTTTCTCTGCCTTTGCCAATGGACCACCCAAGGTGGATTCCACAAACAGATGGCCTCATGGACTGCGCTACCAGAGAGGCGTACATCTTGGCAAATCCTGCTCGGGAGCTGAAACAGTAACACCTTCAAGAAGACTCATTTCCTCCTCTGAGTGGTGGTTCTTTCACTCTCTCCCAAGTGCTTATAACTATTGGCTATAAATCTAGACTTTTGAATGTAGGATATAAAAAAAGGCTGTCACTCCTGGACCATGGGGTGACCAAACCAGTACTAGAAAATATCACTAGAACAAGTGGCAATACTTTAAAACTGCCAGAATTAGAGTTTGATTGAGGTTTCTTTCTTAATTAAGCAGAGTTACACATGTGTTTTTTTGATCATGATGCTGTTGGATGTAGGAGGAATAGGGGTAGAAGTGGCTGAGAGGAGAGTGAGTGAGGGAGATGGGGGTAGGTTAGAGGGGTGGGGTTGGGTGAAGCGGGGGGGGATAGGAGAGAAGCAAGAGTGGTTCCCTGAGGTAATTGTAGCCTTTGTTGGCTGAGAGAAGTATTTGGGATACTGAAAATACAGGTTTTGGAGGAGGAAAAAGGAGAATGCTGACCTCACCCATGTCCTTACCTCCTGCTTTTGCTCTCCTAGGAAGATGATGTCAGTTCACTTATAGATCTGGAGATTTTGTCCCTGTAAGCTTTGGCCATCATAGATGTCATGCTTAGATATTATCTCATTCCTCTCTTTTGCCTTTCCCATCTAGCATTCTGACTCCACCCATCTTATTGCTAGGAATGAAGACTCATGTTTATCAATCTTTCCTCATTTGATTCTAATCCCTTCTCATCTCTTCCTATTCCCTAAGTTTCCCAGATATTGGGCATCTATTAATTTTCTTGTAAGTTTATTTGCTGACAATATTGAACTCTATGGATCACAGAATCATGAGTTCTTATATCTATCTATCTATCTATCTATCTATCTATCTATCTATCTATCTATCTATCTATCTATCTATCTACCTGTCTATCTATCTGTATCTGTCTTTGTTTTTACCATTCTCTGTCTCTTGTCTATCTGTTTCACTGTATCTATCTCTCTGATTCTGTCTCTGTGTGCCTGTCTGTCTCTCAGCAGGTAGGTGTCACATGGATAGAACACCATTTCTGGAGTCAGGAACCTTTGAGTTTAAATCTAGACTCAGACACCCTGGGAAAGTCACTTAACCTTAGTTTCCTTATCTGTAAAATGGGAAAAACAATAGTACCTACCTCCCAGGGTTGTTGTGAGGATCAAATAAAATAATAATTGTAAAGTGCTCACTTAACAGTGCCTGGCACATAGTAAGCACGCTAAAAATGTTAGCTATTATAATTATATCTATATTGTCTTTGTCTCTATTTTCCATATTTCTACAGCCATGTATGTATGTATGTATGCCTGCTTCTATCTACCTACCTATCCATCATCCATCCATCCATCATCTATCTATCTATCTATCTATCTATCTATCTATCTATCTATCTATCTATCTACCTATCTATCTATCTATCTATCTATCTATCTATCTATCTATCTATCTATCTATCTATCTATCTATCTATCTATCTATCTATCTATCTACCTATCATCCATCCATCCATCCATCCATCCATCTACCTACCTACATATCATCTATCTAGTGGTATAGTGGATAGAGAGCTATGCCTGGAAAGTCCTGAGTTAAACTTTACACTATGACCCTGTGCAAGTCACATAATCTCTGATTACCTCTGTTTCTTCAACTAAAATGGGGATAATAATAGCATCTACCTTGCAGTTGTTATAAGGATCAAATGAGATAGAATATGTTAGCAATAACCAAAAAGAACCTAGCTGAGTGCTTAGCAAATAGTAGGTGCTATAATAATGCTTATTACCTTCTCTGTCACTCACTCACCTTTTCACTCACTCACTCACTCACTCAATCACTGGAAGAGACTTCAAAGGCTATCTAGTCCAATTCCCTTATTTTACTGATTGAGGAAACTGAGACCCAAGGACTAGCCCAAATCATCATCATCAGAATCATCAGAATTAGAGCTAGAAAGAATGTCATAGTCCTTCTCTTTCAACGCTCTCCATTTATAGATATGGGGACAGGGGCCCAGAGACTGTTAAGTGATTTGCCCATGATCTTATGGGTAATTGGAAAAGCCATGATGTAGTATGGTTGTTTGCTCATAACTTATACAAACTGGAGGGAATACCAGGGCAAGCATATGAAGGTGGAAAAACTTCCTGGTTGTCTTAGATCATTTAATCACTTGTGATTGAATTACATCACTCTGTATTGCTGGGCTTAGGGAGGGTCCCTCATTCCAGTTATCCTCAAAATGCTAGCATCTCCACCAAGTGTTGTCTGGTCCCTGGCGCCAGTCCTAGCTCTCAGCCTCCATTATTGTTGTGGAAACAGCTATTATCCTTGCTCCAGTGCATCCATACACTTGACCTACCAGGCTGTTTCTGGGCACTTAGCCACAGGATGCTACAGCCTGGACCCTGTCCTTGAACTCTGAAGAGCTGCCCAACTGCATTAGAGCTGACTCCACTGAGTTTTGTCTAGCGCTTTTTCCTGAATCATCATCCCACCTCATTATTTCACCCTCTGTGATCACGGAGGCAGGATAGTTGAGCTGTGGGAACAAGAAGACAATAATTGCTTTCAGTAACCCTAATGAGGGCAGTATACTATTCAATGGATAGTCTAGGACTTGGAATTGGGAAGACCTGAGTTCAAATGCTGCATCAGAGTCTTAGTGGCTATGGGACCCTGGGCAAGTCACTCACCCTTTCTAAGTCTCAGTTCCTTAATTTGTAAAATGGAAAAAAAACCCCAATACTTGTCTCACAGGATTGTTGGGGGGGATCAAATGAGAATATGTAAAGCAATTTATTAAATTACTTAAATTAATGACTTAAAATATTATATATTATTATTGTTGTTGTTATAATAATTATTAGACTCTCTCCTACTCTAGGATTGCCTAAAGTAATTAATGAAAGTGAGGAAATCTAGAACCCCTGAGATGGCGTTCTTAAATTGACTCTTCTTCTGTGACTGCCAAACTGATTATATCGACATCAGGTAGATGTTTTTCATGGCAGAATCGTTCAGCTCTGGGGTAGAGTGGGGAAGGAGGGTCTGGTGTTCCTAGGTGGTTACGTCAGCCTGATTCTAAATAGCAAGGAATAGACACACAGCCATTATTCCCTTCTAAGCTAATTCTATATAGCCTTTCTTGATAGCATGCATCACTCACTCATATAAAAAAATCAAGGAAACACCTGCTTCCTCCTTGCTGCCATCGGTGGGTCTCAGTCTTGGTCAGGGTTTGGGAATTGAAAACTACCATTTAGCTCTAAGCCTGCAATCAGCTCAACTCTATCCAGATGGATCCATTCAGAGTGGCCTTGTGGGGATCAGGTCTGTGGGGTTTTATATGGAGGTAGACAGAGGGAGCCTTTTATACAGAGGGGAATGACAGGAGCTTTTTACAAATGAGCCAGTGTAGGGTGAGCAGACCCAAGGTATCTCTGAAGGCACCAATCATTGGTAAGTCAGATGGATAAGGAGAAACCGAAGGATTGGTATTAAGGGTTAGGCCCATTCTAACTTGTTCTACCTGTGTTCGAACCTTCCTCCCCTTGATGGGAAAGAATCTGGTCTAAAATGCCTGTGTCAGTGCTCTTCTGAGTTACTGTGTGTGTGGCCTTGGGGAAGTCATGTGCAAGCTGCCCAAGGTCTTGGACACAGAGACCGATGGAGATTTTGGGTGATAATGGTGGTCACAAGGCCGGTTATTGAGATCCGTGTCTTTGATAGTACCTTCTGTCCTCTTTCCTGCTCTCTTGGGCATGCCTGTCAGAGGTTGAGGACGTGTGACAATGATTTCCTTGGAATGAATGGTTAGATTTATGGCCCATGACTCTGGCTTGGACTGTGGCCTGATTCTGCTTAACCTCTTGGTCTTCCTGTGGTGAGAGGGATCTTCTATACGAGCTGTGGAGCCTGATGGTGTTGGAGCCATCAGGAAGTGACTGTGGTGACATATTTTCATGGCTGTGGTGCCCTGGGGTTTGTGGCCAGTCTCTTCACGACCTCTTTCTCCTTGAGCAGAGAAACCCTGGGAAACCTGTGGCTTGACCAATAGGGAAGGGATGGTGTGGGGATAGTGTGAAGGTCAGTGACACAGATGAAAAGAGTTTCAGACTCTTAGCTCTGGTTGCTTGGAGGTAAGCAGAAGCAAGGGCCTCGAGTAGCAATAGCTTCCAAAGCAGGGGCCAAGAGCAAAGTTAGGTGTTCTACTTGTTGGGGCTTCTGCTGAGAATAGCGGGCAGGCTCCTGTGGCCTTAAGACATGCATTCAGAGGCAATTAGGTGTGACTCAGTGGATTGAGTGCTGGGCCTGGAATCAGAAAGACCTGAATTCAAATCCCACCTCAGACACTTCCAAGCTATGTGACCCTGGGAAAGTCACTTAATTTATCTCAAGTCTCAGTTTCTCATCTATTAAAGGTGGGTAGTAGCATCATTTCTCTTCCAGGGTTGTTGTGAGGATAAAATAAGATAATATTTGTAAAGCATGTTGCAACCTTGTAGTGCTATGTAAATTCTATAATTAAAATAACAATTATTATGATTGTTATTCAGGGATGAAGAGTTTGGGATATATAAAAGGATCATAAGTTACTTCTTTGTTTTAGTTTCCTTTTTTTTCAGACTCTGGCAAGGCGATAGGGGCCTGTGAACATAGAGAAGAGGGAAATCTGACCAAGGGTCCAGGTAATAGAGTCAGACTGCTGACCTTTGACCCCACATCATGAACTCTCTTGTCTTACTGGATGAATTCTGAATGCCCCATGTCTAATGTCTAGAATGGAATCTTCACCTCACCTGAATCCCTTTCCCCCTTTTTACCTTTCCCTCTCAATGCTCTTCTGCTTATCTTCAGCCATTCATTACCACATTCCCTTCCCCCCCAAACATCTTCTCCAGAGTGAGTCATCCTTCCTAGTCTCCCTCCAACCAGATATCTTTGTGATAGGGAAGCTCTTCTCCTGTCCTGGAGAACACCGAGACACAGATTCTATTCAAGGAGGCATCAAAGTGACAAAGAATGAGAGAGGCAGAACTCACTTGTGTCCAGCCTAGGAGCCTCATCTCACTCAGAAACCTCTTAAATCTTGAGGTCTCTTTCCAGCCCCATAGGCTGGACTATAAAATCCACAAGGGCAGGCATTGTGCTATCTAAATGTGGATTTTTTTCCCCAGCTCCAGTGCTTAGCATAGTTTTCTGTACACAGTGGATACTTAATAAGTGTCTACTGAATTGAGTCCAGTGCCCAATTTCTTGAGGAGTTTTTAGATTCTTTGTTTAGTGCCTGTATTCATCTCTACATTCCAAGATCAGTTTCCTTTGATTTTCACAGGTTACTGAGAAAGTATGTCCCTCTGTCCTTGTCCTGATGAGTTCCTCTAGCCCATATAACATCAGGGCTTTTCCTGCTCCCGTAGGATTCCTTCCCATCTCTCTTTCTCCAGCTGTTCTCTGTCTCCCACCCTTATGCTCAGATCAGCCTGGATTGATCTCATCTCATCATCTGAGACCTCTATCAGAATTAACTGTGTTCTGCTAAACCCACAGTAGAAGAGTCAGATGCTTACTTCTGCCCTCTTCCCCTTCATTTCATGCACAATCCCAATGAAGCTTGGATCCCAAGCCTCATCCTTCCTTTACTTCCTCATCCCCTGATCTCCATCCTCCTCAGCTTTCCTTCTTATTTTCTCAGGCTTGTCTTGGAGTCACTCCCAGACAGCCTGTGTCCTGTGCTAACTGTCTGAGATCATTTGTGGAAATGGCTTGTCACAGATGTGCATTTGCCTGGAATTTCCTTCCGATGAGAGGACAGGCCAACCAGAGGATGATCCTGTGGGACTTAGTAATGAGAGAGAGAGAGAGAGAGAGAGAGAGAGAGAGAGAGAGAGAGAGAGAGAGAGAGAGAGAGAGAGAGAGAGATATGCAAGCAATGCTTCCAGGGATGCCCCTGAGACAGCCCTAGGGAACCTCCAGCCTGTGTTCCAAGCTTGCTGCTTCCTCCTCATACAGTGAATCAGTGCCTCACCGAGGCCTTTGTTTATATAATCCTTCCCCACAGTAACAAGGTGTTTACTGTTGCACAAACACATTTCAGTTTAACTGCCGACAGTAAAACTGTCTGATAAAGTTTGATTTAGCGAAAGAAAGCTAGTTTCCTTGTAGCCAAATAAATCTGAGGGCATGGATGGCTATTGGGAGGATTGAATCCCATGGCCTTGGTTGTCCTGCTGGTCACAAGGGCTGGGGCAGCTCTAGGATTGTTGGCATCCTAGGGAAACTGAGCATCTGTGTCTCTAAGCTCTACTGCTTTGGGCACCTGTTAGCACATGGATTAGATGAGCAGAGCTTCATGCACATTTCAATTATTCAACCTCTGACTCTGGGGCACTTGGGATACTACTAGGTTTTCAGGGGCTGTGGACTGACTTGGTAGAGGTACATCTGACAAGGGCAGGGTGAACTCTGATCTATACCTTTCTTCTGGTTACCTCATGCCTGGATTATTGCATCAGCCTCCTGGTTGTCCTCTCTGCTTCCTGTCTCTCCTTCCTCTGTACCACACAGACAGGAGAGATAGATAGGTTGATAAAAGACTAGAGATGGAGATAGAGAGATAGAGAGAAAGAAGTAAAGATAGATAGATAGATGGATAGATGATAGATAACGATAGAGTGGTTTTTTTAAAACATACTTTGTGCTTTGCTAATACACTGTACTAAGTGCTCTAGAAATATAAATAAGACACGTCGTTCCTACACTGGAATAGGGGAGATGATACATAAAGGAGAGCTGGAAAATGGGGGTGAGGAGATGGAAGGTTCCCAAAGGTGGGGCTGGTGGTAGTCTATTGTACACTGCTGGTGAAGTCAAGAATTCTGTAGGGTGAGTAGTGGACATGGGAGTAAAGTCCACCAGGGGCTCATTTCCTAGATTAATGCTGTTTAGGTACTTTGCTTGAGAATTGTCATTGACTTCCTAGAATGGTGTCCCAACCTCTTTATAAGGAGAAGTAAATTCTAGTCGCCTAAAATCTTAAAATCAATGGGAAGGGTTAGAACAGAGAGTGTGTTGAGAGCAAAGTGTGTTAGTGGAGCAGGGGCAGGGGATGAGGCTCTTGGCTGCTGCTCCAGGTCAGCCCTCCTGTTTTCCAGCAGTATCTCCCATTGGTCTGCTCCATGTGCCTTTGACCCCAGTCAAACTATCCGCTCACTTTCTTTAAAATACATTAGGTGCTTCCTTGCATTGGCACTTTTAGGCTTACTCTTTCTCTTGATTAAACTTCCCCCACGCCTCTCCTCTCCCCCTATCTGAATCCCAGTCAGCCTTTGAGACCAGTTCCAACTCTTTCCTTTAGCAAGTCTTTTTTTTTTTCTTGACCACCCAGCCCACACTGAGTTCTCTCTTCTCTGATCTCTTCCATACCTATAATCTAAATCACTCATCTGGCGCTGAGCTAACAGACAGACACAGCTCAATCTTTTCATGTCTCCAAGTTTTGACTCATCAGTGAGAGAGACTACGTTCTTGGGGAGGGGGGTGGCAGCTTCTATATTCCCATCTAGCAAGCCGAGAAAGGGCTGGGCACACACTCTGTCCTCCAGAAAGAAGTTTGGCTTGGCTGATTTCAGCTCTGATCTGTATCCTCTTTCTCTTATTTCCCTACCCCCAACACAAACATCATCCCTCCCCCTATTGGGAACTGCCAGTTTGGGATTTTCCCCTCAATTCTCCTCTGCTCCCCACCCCTAGTCACTTCAGCCTTTTGGAAACAAGGTTCTTCTCTCTTCTAGTTGTGTCCTGTGACCTCTCAGACTGTAACCAATGTCAGGCATTAGAGCTGACGAATATCGACACTTATACTGAACCCATGGTAGGCTTTGTAGTGCAGTGAAAAGAATGCCAGGTTTGTAGTCAGTGGATCTGGCTTCAAATCCCGTGTCTGTTATGTACTATCTGTTGCCACTTTGGCCAAGTAACAATGTAAGCCTCAGTTTCCTCATCTGTAAAATGAAGGAGTTGGATTCTCTCCCGTAAGATAACTATCATTCTTCCAGCTTCTCTATTCCACTCCAGAAGGGCTGACATTTGAACTTATGGGAATGACAGGTGTCCAGGCCCCTGGAGTGCAAAAGGAGGTAGGGAAATGATCCTGAGGGAGAGAGCTTTAGGTCAGCAGCCTGTGTACCACAATGGGGTGGGGGTGGGGGTGGGGGAGAAAGATCTGAAGTTGGGATCCAGGAGGCAGAGGGATCTGGTATGGAATTAGTGGAAAGAGTGTTGAAATTGGAATCAGGAGAAACCTTGGTTTGAATCCTGGCTCCAATGCTAGTTGTGAGAATAGGAGCTAGTTATATAACATCTCTGTGTCTCAATTTCCAAATCTTTAAAATGGGGATAATAGTACTTATAATACTTTAAGATAGTACTTTAGTACTTATCTCACAGGATTGTAAGGATCAAATGAGATAATGTTACCTTAAGTGCTTTAAAAGCTTTAAAGCACTATATAAATGTTGGTTCTTATTGTCCCCCTGGGAAGTGTGTTCTCTGGATTTGAGAGGCTTGAGCTATCTAGTTGAGCCATCTACCAGGGCTGATTTAGCAGCAAGATTGGCCAAATGGACTTTGCTCTGTGCCATGTGGACCCAGAATGTAGGCGGATTGATTGCTCAGCCAGGAGCAGGATTTACATTGGATTGAGAGAAGCAGCATAGACTAGAGGAAGGATGGCTTTTATGTATGGGTTTGTGATTGAAGGCAGTTGTATTAATACATGAATGCACATGCTTGTGTGGACGTGTACATGTGTGTCTATGTTTGCAGATGCGGTGCATGTAGTGGCCAATTGTCCTTTGTACAAGATCCTTTGGTCTCTCTGGTCATACCTTTACTCTAGACCAGGGCAGGGCAGGGCAGTCACCACAGGAAGTCTAGAGTGAACCGCCCTTGGTCCAGGGGTTTGGAGACCTCTGCCTCATAGGCATCCCCCAGTTCACCTTTTATCTGCTTGCTCTCCTGCACTTTGTTGGGAGGTCACGTGTGAGGAAACAAGCCTCACGTGGTTTTAATCATTTTGCCATAAAAGCCGAGCTGCTTTCAGCTTTGATCCCTGCTGTGCTGCTGGGAGGAGGGTGTGGGGGCTGAGCGCAGTCCTCCAAGCGGCTCCGGAGCGAGGCTCCCACATCAGACGGCAGCAGTAAAACGGAGCACAGCTCGTTAATTTTGCCTCTTAACCAGGGCACCTGACAAGAAGTGACTTTGAAAACCCGGAGGACGGATGGGAGGGTGGGCAGCTCTTGAGCTGTGTGAGAAACATCTGTTTCCAGGTCCCTGGCCATTAAATTGACATCTTTTTATTTGAAAAGTTCCTTTTATTTCCCAACTTCCTGCAATTGGTAATGTATCTATGCCAAGGAGTTGAAATTCATGACTTTGAGGGTGAGATTAGCTGAAGGGCTGTTCTGCCCCCTGGGAAAAGGCCCACTTGATGGTCAAGGCAGGGCTACGGAGACTGCTTGTCAATTCTGAAACGTTTGTGCGGAGAATGTCAGACCCCATAAAAAACCCAAAATGGCCTTGAAATTGAAAACCCTGTGAAGGTCCACGTGCCTGCATATGAGACGTATTAGTGACTCAGAGCTGGGAAATACACCCACAGCCCATGGGTCCTCTGAGATTCCTCTCCCCTAAGGCTCTGATCATGTTTCCCTGACCACTCTAGCTGTGAAATCCTCATGACCACAAACCCTGCTGTACTAGATGCAGGCTGTGACGGCCAGTGTGAATTGAGGGCTTTCTGGGATTATGACTCTGGCCAAAGCTCCTTACCCTGTGATTTGATCCCATGGGCTGAGGCTGGGTTGACTATCCTTGGACTGGAAACTGTATATCTGGGATGGGACTGGGGCACACTGGTTGTCCATCTCATCGACGGCCCTATATTCTTCTTGTCATTTCCATGCCAATGCCCATCTTTCTCTGCATCCTCATACCTATAGATATTCCTTCCAATGCTGAGATTTTGTGGATCTGTGTGTATATAGGTGTGTCTCTATGTATTTCTATAAATGTTTATGCTTCTGTAGTGTATGGGGTAGTGTGCATATATATACATACATACATATATGTGTGTGTGTGTGTGTGTGTGTGTGTGATGTAGGAGAAGGAAGAAAGTGTATGTATGAGTAATGGGAAGGAATTCTTTTCATTTCCGGGTTTCCTGACAGATATGGACCTGTCTCTGTTGGTTCTTTTTCAGCTACGCTTACTAATAGCCTCCTTACCTTACATCCTAGTCCCTTATTACTTCTCCCATTCCTATAGCTTCCCATTGACTCCATCACTTCTTCTTCTTCTTCTTCTTCTTCTTCTTCTTCTTCTTCTTCTTCTTCTGCAGGGCAATGAGGTTTAAGTGACTTGCCCAGGGTCACACAGCTAGTAAGTGTCAAGTGTCTGAGGCTGGATTTGAACTCAGGTCCTCCTGAATCCAGGGTTGGTGCTTTATCCACTGTGCTACCTAGTTGTGCCCCATCACTTTTTTTTTTTACTTCCATCACTCTCCCATACACCCATCATCCTTATCATAGGAATCTAATTTTCTATAGGTTATCTCCATCTAGATGTCCCATGAGAAATCAAGTTTAAAAAAAAGAGAGAGAAATCAAGCTTAACATGCCCAAAATGGAACAATACCTTTCTTCCTAAACCGGCTCCTTCTCACTTCTCTTTTTTTGCCCATGGTAGCACCATTCACTCCATCCCCTCCATTCATAAGCTTGGGGTTATCTTTGACTCTTCCCTCTCCTATGAACTCTCCCATGAGATCAGCTATCAAGTCTCATACTGCCTTGACAATGTTTCTATCATCCATTCTCTCTTCTCTGTTCCCATTGCCACCATCTGACTACAGGCTCATGTTGTGGCATTACTGAACTACTGCAATAACCTCCCAACAGGTAGATAGCTTCCTTCCTCCCCTCTCCAATCTCTCCTTTATGCAAAAGGTAACTTACTGGTGTGGTGGATAGAGTGTGCTGGGCTTTTGGTCAGGAAGCCCTGAGTGTGTATGCTGCCTCAGATACTTCCTAGCTGTTTGACCCTGGGCAACTCACTTAACCTCTCAGCCACAGTTTTCTTTTCTGTAAAATGGAGATAATATCGTCACCTATCTTACAGCGTTGTTATGGGGATAAAATGAGATAACATATGTAAAGTACTTCATAAATCTTAAAGTACTATATAAAACTTAGCTATATAAACACATAAACTTAACTATAATAATTATATATAACCACATACAAATAAATGCATTTATAGAAGTAATATAAATATAGAAATTTAATTTTATAGTCAAGTATAAAAATTTAAACATGCAAAATTAAATACATAAATATGTATATTCATACATATATAAAATAAACTTATTAATTATTATTATCCTGCTAGCAAATTTTTTTTTAATTCATGTATATGACCACTTGTGTTATGAGAAAAGCTCCAACTTCTCAAAGCCTTTCACAATATGTTGACAGCCTACCTTTCTGGACATTTCATTTGACTTACTTTCATTAATGCTATGTTACAGCAGCATAGTGCTCTGCCCGCTCCTTGAACATGTCCTGTGTTCTCAGATCCCTAGGTCTTGGCTCAAATTCCTCTCCAGGCTTGAAATTTCCTCTTGCATTTCCCTGGCCTCCCATCCTTCAAAACTCAACTCAAATGCTACTTTCCTTAAGAAGCCTTCCTTGATTTCTCTTAGTTGGTAATGATCTTGCCCCTCAGACCTCCAGATCATTCTGTTCTAGAACTCTCTAGTGTGTTTTTTGCTTTTTTTTTTTCTTTTTGGTGAGGCAATTGGGGTTAAGTGACTTTCCCATGGTCACACAGCTAGTAAGTGTTAAGTGCCTGAGGTCAAATTTGAACTCAAGTCCTCCTGACTCCAGGGCTGGTGCTCTCTATCCACTGGGCCACCTCTAGTGTTTTTAATAGTATGATCGCCATTATGTGGGATGGTATCTCTCTAGTAGATTGTGAGTAAGGGATTATATTTTATGTAAACTTTGTGTTTGTTGCTCAGGGCCCAGCAGTGTTGTGTACAAGACAGAAGGCACTTAACAAATGTTTATCTTACATTATATTGTAACGACAATAATACCTGGTATTTATGTTGCACTTTAATATTTGCATTTTGTTGCTGAGTCATGCAGTTGTGTCTGACTGACTCTTCAGGACTTGTAGACTATATGATACTGTGTGTAGGGTTTTCTTGGCAAAGATACTGGAGTACTTTGCCATTTCCTGCTCTGGTGTAATTGAGATAATTAGAGGTTAAGTGACTTGCCCAGGGTCACACAGCTAGTAAGTGTCTGAGTCTGGATTTGAACTCAGGTCTTCCTTACTCCAGGCCCAGCACTTTATGCACTGTGCCACCCAGCTGCCTTCCAGGTTTGTATTTACCTCATTTAATTCTCTCAGCAACCCTACAAGCTAGCAGAAAAGCAACAGTAAGGAAGAGCTGGAACCCATTGCACATAGTTACATTGCCATTTCAAAATGGCAGTGGAATTAGAAGTTCAGTGACCATCCAGTCTGACATTCCAGCTTGTGGACCCAGTGGAGTACTTGAGGAAATGGGAAGGAAGTTACTATTATTGGTCTTATAAGACAACCCTTGTCTCTGGGTGAAATTGGTTTAATTGTGGGGAGAGAAACTGACTTCGGGAAGTGTGCCGCTGAAGCTCTGTGGGTAATCTGGGAGCCTATTTTGTAGTCTTCCATTGTTCTGGGCTCACCCACTGGGAAGTCAGGCGAAAGAGTAATTGTAGGGTGGTTGTGACTTCTCTCCATGGCAGCTCCCAGACTGTGACTCCATTTGCCATGAAAAGTAAGCAGCTTGGAGATTCAAACACATGAACAACAAGGAGAGTATGGCTTGTCAAGTCATTGGAAAGGAGTGTTTGTGATAGTATAGGAATTCAGCTAGAGCCCAGGAGTCTTATCTGTAGAAGTGATTGAGCTGTAGGTTCCAGCTCTCATAGGGGCATGTTTTACACACTTGGATGTCGCACCTGTTGCTCTATCATCCCTTTGCCTCCATTCCTGCTCACCTGTTAGACTGTGTGGGGTGGAGCCCAATCAGACCTAAGAATTCTTGTAATAGAGTTGTTGTTGAAGCATATGAGAATAAGAATATTATAACAAAGCAACTCGAATTTATGTAGCCCTTTGACTAAAAAAAAAGAAAAAACCAAAGGGCTACATAAATGCAAGCTGCTATTATAATATCCTTTCTTGAAATAAAAGGCAAAGGAAACAACAATGGTTTAAATGTTAGCAGGAATGTTACTTGTATATATCATCAAAATGGAAAATTTTTTCCTCCATGTGTCTCCTGGTGATAGAGTAAATCGCACTTGTCTCAGCCATTGCTTCCCACATCATAGCAGGAGTAGTATTCAATGAGTCACTCTAGGAAGGTATTATAAAAAAGTCTACAGTAGCAACATTGGTTACACTAGGTCTTAGTTCCAATTTTAATACCAGACTGGTATTTTCCTGCCACCTCCATCCACTAACAGGGGGAGAGTGACACAGACAAGCTGTTAGCTCATGAGTGATCGCTGAGGCTTAGAATTGGCCTCTATCAGTCATCATCTTCTGGAGCCATGCCTTAACCCATTCAACTCTCTACATGGTAATCTTGCTGTCTTCCTTGTCATTGCTCCCCTTCTCCCTACCTGGAAGAGAACACTACTAGATCAGACCTCTAGAAATTATGCCCCCATTCCATGAGGGGGTTAAGTCACTAAGCTTTAGAACTTCATCCTGAAGATGAGCTATTCTGATTGGGGGGGGGGGTGGGGGGGGGGTTGGTTGGTCAATTGGGTGGATTGAGTACAAACAGACTCCGTGTGGCTTGTTCTTGATCATGTTTCATGTCCTTTCAGGTTATCTACCCTAGACATCTTGCCATGTGCCCTGGAATCATGTGCATAGTGGACATGCATTTGTACTCCCACCCTGTCCCATTCTCTTCCTCTGAGAACAGCGATCAAAGTGATAACTATCATTGCTTTAGGAGAGTGTGTGACAATCAGTAGCCTTATGGCCCCATTCAATCTTCCTGTGATATCCCAGATTACAACTCCTTTTCCTGGCCACAACCCTCCCCCCATATGTGTTGTCTCTTCACATTAGAATATAAGCCCCTATGGAGCAGCTAGGTGGCACAGTGGATAGAGCACCGACCCTGGATTCAGGAGGACCTGAGTTCAAATCCGACCTCAAACACTTGACACATACTAGCTGTGTGACCCTGGGCAAGTCACTTAACCCCTATTGCCCCGCCCCCCAACCCAAAAAACAGAATGTAAGCCCTTTGAGGTTAGGGACTACATCACTTTTGCTTTGTTCGTTCATTCATTCATTCATTCATTCATTCATTCATTCATTCATTCATTCATTCATTCAGCATTCCCATCAAAGTCTGACTTATGTCTACTCTGAATATCATTTCAGGCCAGTGGTGTAATGTGACTTCCAAACCTGGTGATGCAGGCTAGGAAATGGTAAACCTCTCTCTTCATTGTCACCATCTCCTTGTTTCTTTCTTCATCTTTGTTTAGCTAAGGTCTCCAAAAACCTTCCACAACTCACAATGACCTTCAGAGAGGTGCTTATATCTTCCAACCTGAGGGTCTAGATTTTGGAGTTATATGGCCACAGCCTGACTGCCAAGCATCATGCACGGAGGGAAGGGGAGCTGGTCAATATAAGTGGAAAGGCAATCATTCTGTCCGCTCCCTATAACATGACCTCCCTGTTTCCCTTGTCACTCCATTACCAGTGGGCCAGATGGAGAGGTCTGTATGAATATTCTGCATATGTTCTTTTCCAACACCCACTTTGGTCTCTTGGGAACAGCATCCAAGAAAGAAAGTTAACTTCCTAGTTACTGTGACTTTTTATTCCAATTTGAATATATTAAAACTCAGCATTCCAGCTGTGCACATCCCTAGGGCCATTGAAATAAAAGGTTTTCAGATTTAACCATTAAAGTTTTAACTGGCTAATAAATCTAGGTATGTGTGTGTGGGGGGAGTTGTTACTAAACGTTTACTATATTACTCTCGCCTTAACTATCAGAGTGAATTCAAAGTGTGTGGTTTCCATGAAAAAAAGACATTACGTTATGGTCAAAGCTGATGTCAGACTGCAGCCAAAACATGGATCTAATTCCTCCAGACCTAGCCATTCATTTTCTCCCTGGCCTCTTTAGGAACGGAATTGGTCACTGTCTATATTACAAACCCTTCACTTCCTGTGAAGTGCTTGATAATAGCCTCTCATTCCAATAGGTAGAACATGACGAAATCCAACTGAAGACCGCTTTTGGTCTGAACATCTTTAGGTAAGCTTCTCAGGACCAAATTTATAATATTACAGGGGAAATATAGCTACAGTTAAGAAAATACAAGCTACTCCTTTTCCAATGTCTTCTGGGGAGTTGGTAATCAACATAACTTTTGGTTTCTAGCTTCTTTTTCTGCCATTTTTTTTTTACTTCTAAGGAAGAGAAAGCTAACCCAGTGGTAAAATATAGTTTGTAATTTTCATGAAGACAAAAATATAGAACTTAACAACCATCTTTACCCAGGAGTTGGACAAAAGGGACAGAAGCCAAATAAATTATAGCCATTTGAGGGGGAAAAAAGTCTGACATACATGTTGAGTTAGATCAGCCAGCAGGAGGCCATAGTTGCCATTCCAGATGTGCTATTTTCTTGTATACTGACAGCTTTCAAACTTGTCCCATCAGTTTAAAAGAAAACCCTGAATAGACTTTTGATCCAGTTTAGGCTCCCATTCACCTACAAGATTTGCTGGCTGCCTAAGTCTGTTTGGAGATGTGACAGGCTTGATTTCTGACAATCCATACCCAAGAGCCTCATAGGTGGGAACCTATAGCCTTTTCTTGGATATCTCCCCAAGAGAAATGTTTCACATCAAAATGAAAGGCAAAATAGACTAGATGGAACAGCTGGTTGGTTTTTTTTAAGAAGATCTTATTTTTAACTCAACCATGTTCACTTAATGTCTTTTAGGACCCAACACTTTGCTCCTTGAAATATAAGTCCAAACAAAAGCAACGAGGCACAGTGAGGACATTTTTAGCCAATTTAAACCAGAAAGAATGTTTCAATTTGACAAAGAAGAAAAAAAGGTTTCTTGGTTTTTAGAGGCCTCCCAAGATTGGTACTGACCCAATTCCCCTGTCCCTGGGGTTAGTTGGTGTGGGGAGGACTATGTCTATGGCAGGCGTTTGGTATATCAGTTCAAATCCCCTCCCCCTCTCCCAAATTCTGATAATCCAGACATTTTGTACAAATCATTTCCTGGATTCCTTAGATTGCCTTCTGTACGCTTCTGGGGTTGAAGAGGAGGCCCTCCCAGCTCACACTCTGCTTTAAGCCTCGCCACACAGGCTGTAGGCAGGAGGCATTGGGGAGAAGCAGTTTGGAACCAGATTGGAAGCGAGGAGGCTGCAGTACAGACCTGGGTATGTTCCTACCAGCTGGAAGAGGCCAAATCTAGGACTCTTTGTGTTTCAGGATTTGAAAGGAGAACTTGGCACTTCTCCTTGCTGGGCTGGTTGAGACAGACTGACATTCAATGTGTCCAAGGAGTTCATCAGCCACTGTTTCTCCCTGTGACAGTTTCCACATTGACTCTGCTGTTTTTTATGCCTTCTTCAACTTTTAAATTCTAGCCTTTCAAGTTCAGGGCCAAGAAAGTGAGTCAGAAATATAGACAGAGAAGCACAGGGAAACACATGCACACACACACACACACACACACACACACACACACACACACACACACACACACACACACACACACTGAGAGGGAGACAGAGAAACAGGCAGAGATGGAAACAGAAAGGACAAAGGAGTTACATATTCAAGTAAGATGCTGCAGTTAGCAAGCCTCATTCCTGAGCTAAAAGCTCTCTGGAAGGAAAGGATTTGACTTAAATCTCATATAGTCTGGTTGAATTGATCAACACTAGGGGAGACTTGTCTGGGTCTCAAACAAGGTGGTTCTCATATTCACACGGTCAGTATAACACTGGACTCTGTTTAGCTGGGATTCCAATTGCTTGGAAGGAATTTCATTCATTGAATATTTTTTGATCATTGTACACAGCATAGCCCATAGAGTAAAAAAAGTCACCATCCCTGTTCTTGAGAAACTTAAATGTCTCAATGGACACATGTGGTTTACTAAGGCCTCTTCTAGTCCTTCATTTCCCATATGGTATCCACTTTTTATTTGTCAGTCATAGCTGGGGCTCAAAGTGGCTCTTATGGAAAACCAAAGGAAGCATAAATGAAGCATGAATCAAGTATCTTCAGAAACAGTCATTGGCTTCTATCCTTGAGAAGCCCTTGCAGGTGCATGGTAGTCCCACAAACAAGACTCAAGCATTCACTTCTCTTTTTTCCTCCTCCCAAAGAAACCCCTGGCTCCCTCCTTCCCACTCCCCCTCAGTTTTACTGACCATGAACTCATTGCTGGGCTGAGGATTGTAGGATCACAAATCTAGAGCTGGAAAATCATCTATTCCAACCTTATCATTTAAATGAGAAATTGAGGTACAGGAAGGTTTATGTGAAGTCACCAAGCCATCAGAATCAGGATTTGAATCCAGTTCCTCTGTCTTTAGTGTCAGTGTTATTCTCACTCTACTGTGCTGCCTCCTTGTGTATTGGGAAGAATTTGTATAACTTTGTTTTTCACATAAATCCTATACCTTCATTATCTGTTGCCTCTCTTCTGTTGAACTCTGGAGACTTGTGGGCTGTTGACCCCCTTTCACGGCAGACACAGTTCTGAGTAGACAATATATAGTCAGGTTACAACTCTCTTGAGAAAACAAGATTGAAAAACTGATTCTAGTCTGTAGAATCTACCTCTCTTTCTGAAGGCTTTTCTGGAAGAGATAGATGCTCCTCTTTTGGAGAAACTCATCTATGGTCATGCTGGGAATCTATTGATCAATAAATTACCTACTATCTACCAGGCACTTTGCTAAGTGATGAGGATACAGAAAGGGGCAAAAGATGGTCCCTACCCTCAAGGAACTTACAATCTAATGAGGGAGATAACACCCAAACAAATATATAGAAGCAAGCTATGATTAGGATAAATAGGAAATAATTAAGAGAGATGGAGTATTTTGTTTTTGGAATGGATAGAAGGCCAGTGGCTCTGGACCAATCTTTGTCATCACTTTTCTTCCTCTTCCATTGTCTCCCTAATACTCCTCATACTGGTTCTTTTAGACTTTCTCTTTTTAAGGCCTCAATCACTTTACTTTCTTGGAGGATTGAGGTCGTTTCCTTTTTTATAGAGTATCACAGAATTTGAGATTCAGAAAGGACCTCGGTGGCCCTCCAGTCCAACCCACAAACAAAAGGAATCCTCATTATAACGTCCCCAACAAGTGATCATCCATTCTTTGCTTTAAGACCTCCAAGAGGAATCCATTCCCTCCCCAGAAAGCCTATTCCACTCTCAAACAAATACAATTATTAGGAAGTTTTTGCTGACATCAAGCTTCAATTTGTAACTCAGCACTCATTGCTCCTAGTTCAGCCTTCTGAGACCAACTGAACAAATATAATCCCTTTTCCACATGATACTTGCAGAGGGTGATCATGTTCCCGCAGATTCTTCTCTTCTCCAAGCTAAACATGCTCACTTCCTTCAAATCATCCTTATATTTCAACAATCAATCTTTGACTGAGCTCCCTAATGTAGTTTCTTCTTTGCTTTCCCTACAATGACCTACTGGCCTTTCCTTTGTAGCTTCAGCTTTAGAGAGTGGGGTATCTCTCCTTGACAAGGACAACAAAAGCCAAGTATGCATGGCCAGCCTGGGCTTTTGATCCCATCCACTCTTGTCTCTTTTAGGGCTGTGGTCCCACAATGATCCTGTGTCCCTATTTATCATCTCCAGTCTCTCATTTTCTCCTCGTGAAGGGTTTCTTTGTTGGGATTTATATTTAGGAATCAAATCTTCTGAGATTAGAGGATATGAAACATCTGTTCCCAAATTTTCTATTTTCTTCTAATCATAAAACAAGAACTGGTCAGGGAGGAAACAAAACAAAACAACGAAATCCTTAGAAGTCGTTAGTCTGATGCTTTCATATTATAGATGAGGAAACTGGGGACATATGGTAGGTTAAGGGACTTGTACAAAGTCACATAAGTGCTAAACAGAGGCCAGATTTGAACCCAGATGCTCAAGATTTAGACTTGGCATCTTTTCCCTTATACCAAATGTCTTTTTCTTCTTCAGGGTAGAAACCAGAAGGTTAGTGTGTGTCGATTTGTCATATTGTTAAATTAGAAGATAGATTTCTAGGATCTGTTCATAGTATCATTATTCTGAGCTGGAAGGGACCTTATAGGCTATCTATGCCAAATCTTTCATTTTACTGATGAGAAAAACTGAGACCAAGAGAGTTTAAATGGCTGACCTAAGGTCACATAGGTAATAGGCAACAGAGGTAAGCTTTGAACCCAGGTCCTCTGACTTTAGAGTTATCATTCTTTTCTTTTCTTTTTTGTGGGGCAATGAGGGGTTAAGTGACTTGTCCAGGGTCACATGGCTATTAAGTGTCAAGTGTCTGAGGTCAGATTTGAACTCAGGTCTTCCTGAATCCAAGGCTGGTGCTTTATCCATTGTACCACCTAGCTGCCCCTTAGAGTCATCATTCTTTACCCCACACCATACCCACCATGAAATAGCTCTTCTTCTTGGGAGTAGAAAGTGTCATTTTTGTTGTTGTTGAGTTGTTTCAGTTGTGTCTAACTTTTCATGACTCCATTTGGGGGTTTCTTGGCAAAGATACTATAGTGCTTTGCCATTTCCTTCTCCAGCTCATTTTACAGATGATGAAATCAAGGCAAATAGGGTTAAGTGACTTGTCCAAGGTGACACAGCTAGTAAGTGTCTGAGGCCAGATTTGAACTCAGGTCTTTCTGACTCTGGATCCAGTACTACTTGTCATATTGTTAAATTCAAAGATAGAGTTCTGGGTATTGGTCCCCTAGGTGTCCCTGAGAGGCTCGTCATCAAAAGATAAGGTCGGGGAGGGATATAGCTGGTTCTCTAGTTAGAGATCACTCAAGTTGAGGTTGCTCATTGAGCTCTTCTCCATTCCAAAAATGAACTAGGATTTGAGGTATACCTTCGACCAGAAATAGAGACTTAGTTGGGAGGTCTATTGAAGAAGCTATCAAGAGAAAGGTTATGTTCTGAGAAATATCAAAGTCTTACCCGATGAAGAGATGATCCAGGGGCAATGGCGGTCACGACTATTGTCAATTAGTCCTAGAATATCCCCACAATAATAGATGAAGGCACCAAGTTTCACTCACATGTACATTTTACCTTAACAACTGGCTAAAGAATATGTACCTGACAAGCCAGCCAGGACCAAAAATAGGCTCAGGTGAAACCAGGCCTTTCAAGCAACAGCAGCTTCTGCCGACTAGAAGATCCTCAAAAGGTGTCTGTGAGATTAGTGAAGTATGATCTAAAGGTACTTGGGTCTAGATAGCGTAAAGCCATCTTTCAGCAGGGTTTTATAAACAAGATTGAAATGAAGAATTGGAATGAGGACAGTGGTGCCCCCACTAAGCAATGCCAGCCAACCATTCTGACCTAGACACTTGCTAACTATGACTGTAAGTCAATCTCTCTTTATCTGTAAGGTGGAGATAATAGTGCCTGAATTGCCTACTTCACATGGTTGTGGAAAGGTTCACATGAGATAATATGCATAATGTACTTTTTTGAGCGACTCAGGGTTCCATTACCGTACAAACTCCTCTTGAATATGCCATTCCTCTCTTTGCTTCTGCACACATTTCTGCTCCTCAAATTCAAAGCCACTCAGAAGGCTCAAATGTCAGGGTCTGGCTTCTCCCCTGTTAATTAGAATTAGGAAAGCATCCATTTTCACCTTGGCTTCCAGGCAAGATGGGCCTCATCAGAGGGTAACATAGGAGGTTCTCTCAGAGAGCCTTGGAAAACCTCAGCAAGGTTGAGATCTCCTGGCCTTGAATGTTCTTTTCAGTGTTGGTGAGGAGAGAGCTAGACCTGACTTGAACAGTCTTAAATAGAGAGATGTCACAGATTGGGGTGATGAACCTCAGCTTTTTAAAGGAAATGATTCACAATAGCCTGCTGCAGAAGTGACCAGAGACTAGACCCATCGCTCTGCAGTCATAGGGTGAAATTCTGGGAGAAGGCAAGTGTTTCCTGTTCTTTTCTCTGCTATTTGGCCTTTATTTGGTTTTTTTGTTTGTTTTGTTTTGTTTTTGTTTGTTTGTTTGTTTTTGCGGGGCAATGAAGGTTAAGTGACTTGCCCAGGGTCACACAGCTAGTAAGTGTCAAATGTCTGAGGCTGGATTTGAACTCAGGCCCTCCTGAATCTAGGGCTGGTGCTTTATCCACTGCGCCACCTAGCCGCCCCTGTCCTTTAGTTAAAGAAAGAACCCAAGAAGTTGATCTCTGTGTGTTTCCTTGGGTAGAGCCTCTCTAGGAACATGAAGGCCACCAGTTGGGGATATGGACTTGTGATAGTCAAGAGGGAATCTGTCAATGATTAGATGATTCAAAAAAAGAAAAATCCCCACAGATTTGTGATTTCAATGGTGGAGGCAATTCCCCATAAGGACACTCCCTTTTCCAATACAGATTGGCTGCTGTTCTGCTATTTATAGCCTTGGAGAGTATGCTGAGGTACTGAGGGGTTACATGGCTTGCCCAGAGCCACATCACCAGTATGGGGGTTGAAACCTAGGTCTTCCTGCCTCAGTTAGTCTGGCTTTTGATCCACTATGCCTTGCTGCCTCTCCATTAAAGAGATTAGATGAATGCCCAGTCTAATTACTGCTTGTGTGATCTTGGGTCTACCACTTACTACATATGTGGCTTTGGGTAAGTCACAAATTCTCTGAACCTCTGCTAGGTGGTGAGTACTGAGCCTGGAGTCAGGTGAGATCTGAGTTCAAATCCAAGCTCAGAAACTGTTTGCCTCAGTTTCCTCATCTACAAAATGAGTTGGAGAAGGAAATTTACGAAGCACTCCAGTATCTTTGCCAAGAAAACCCCAAATGGGGTCACAAAGAGTCAGGCATGATTGAAATGACTGAATAACAAAACTGTTTCCTCATCAGTAAAATAAAGGGGTTAGAGAAGAGGATCTCTAAGGCACTATGGATTTGTAAATTTTACAATAGCTATCCTTGCCCTATTGAGGCCATTCATTTTTTTCCCCCAGTAAGTGACCACTCCTGAGGCCATTATTACTAATGGTTTTTCTCCACTGTCCTTCCCTGGAGAACAAAGGCCCAGGTGAACCAGGATTATTCTTTGAACCAGACAAGAAACCACAGACCCTCCCTAAGGCCCCCAGAGTATCCCTGTAGCCACAGAATCTACCTCCTGAGCCCGAGCAGGCAAAGACCACAGCACTGAGCATGGCTGCGGTCCGGGGGCAATCTCCCAGAGTCTCTGCAGGCCTATGAGCTTTATCTTCCCCTAAGGATGTAACAACATGACTCTCCTCACCAAGAAGACACCTTTCCTGCTTTCCTTCTGGAAAGGGTCATTTAAAAAGTCCAAGTGGTCTTCATGGGGTTCAAGGGGTTTATTAGTTTTAAAAAACCATGTTCCAGGTTCAGAGAGAGAGAGAAAACAGCTGCCTTCTTTTCACATTACGTCAATCCACAGGCGCCTGTAATTTACATTTTTCAACTCAAATGTTAAGGAATAATGGAATGGCTGCTTGAAGAAATCAGATGAAATAAAAACTGGAAAAAATGTGTATTGTACATAAACCAGATCTGGGAGCCTGAGGTGAGACGCTCCAGATGACCCAGAGATTGATGAATGACGCCAAGCAGAGAGAGCGCAGGTCAGTTCAATGTGACTCTTCCGTCCCTGGGACTCATGTGCTGGCATTTCATTTCCCATGCACGACTTCCCTGATGGTTTTCATTGGGAAATTTTAGAACCACCGAAGTTCTTGTCATAGGAGAAAAGTATCAGGGGGCTTGGGGGTTTCGTTGATGGGGGATGGTGCAGTTATGAGATCATGGTCGGGGGGTGGGGTAGAAAATGGATGGAAAGGGATTCTGAGAGATGTTCATCACAAACACCCACTAGGGCAATCCTTCTGTTACCCTGATTTCTGGGCCCAGCCTTGACTTCCTCACAGCAACAGGGAGCACTTCTCTTTCAAGTCTTCCTCAAATTCAACAGTCTTTCTATAGGGACAGAGGTGGGGGTGAGATGAGGAGCTTGTACGGAGATGTGTTAACAGGCTTATTTCCTGACACCCTTCTAATAATAATGCTTTATTAAAATAAAAACAAAACACCACTGCTTAGTAACAAATCAAATATGTATATAAATTAAACATCTCTGTAGACTGTGTTTGCATATAATATTTTTTTCTGTCATAAAATCATAGAAACCCAGAGCTGGAAGGGACCCTAAGAGATCACTGAGTGCAGCTCATTCATTTTACTAATGAGGAAATGGAAACCCAGAGGATTTGCTAAAATTCATACGGTTAGTAATGGAAGGACCAGAATTTGAACCTATGTCTCTTGTTTCTTCATCCATTGGGCTTTTCTCTGTGCCACATGCTTTCCATAGATTATATTTCTTTTTATACATTGTATGTCATCTATATATAGTGGGTCTTCATGTGACGTGTCCTTGCCCTGAATCTCCATGTACTGCTCCCAAGTGCCACTTCCCTGTAGAATAATAACCCTCATATAGAGAAAGCATTATAAAGAGGCATCATGGCCCAGTGGATAGAAGGCATGCCTTAAAATTAAGGGGCCTTGGATTCAAGTCCCATCTCTAGCACCTACTGATTGTGTGACCCTGGACAAGTCATTTAACCCCTCAATGCCCTAGGCAGCTCTCTAAGATTATAAACTGCAAGGAGATGGCATTGATAGAGGGAATTTACTCATTTGGAAGTTCACTCTATTGCCGAAAAACAAGTCCAGTCCCTGTCCCTTTTATGTTTTATAAAACAATCATGACATAGGTGATAGAGATATTATTCCCATTTTTTGGATGTGGAAAAATGAGGCTCAGAGAGCTTACACAATTTGACCAAAGTTTTGGGTAGTAGATGGTAGAGTGAGTATTGGAACCCTAATCTCTCAATTCCCAATATCAAAGTCCAGTGTTCTTTCTATTTTAAAATGGTGCCATGTCGGGGGCTGCTAGGTGGTGCAATGGATAAAGCACCAGCCCTGGATTCAGGAGTACCTGAGTTCAAATCCAGCCTCAGACACAAGACACTTACTAGCTGTGTGACCCTGGGCAAATCACTTAACCCCCCTTGCCCCGCAAAAAAAAAAAATGGTGCCATGTCTCAGACAGTTGTAAACTCAAATATCTCTGTGTTTGCACTCTCCATACTGCAGCAATAAATGGAGAATAACTTGGTCTTGTGCTAAGGACATTCTGTCCCTCATCCAGCTGGGGAACAGAAGACTGAGGGACACACTCAGAAATAAAGTAATAGTAATATCTTATGTTTCTATAGAACTTAATGTTTACAATGACCCTGTGGCATAGGGAGTACTAACATTTCCATTTTGTAGATTGGGTAAATGAGCTCAGAGAAATCAATGGCTTGCACAAGACTACACAGCTAGTAAGTGGTAAAGGTGGAGCTTGAACTCTTCTGACTCCAGAATCATTAGTCTTTCTACTGTCTACTCTGCTTTGATGATTATCTACAGTTGATGCTATATATATCCTGTTTGCCCATAGTTGTTTGCATATTGTCTTCCCCACTAGACTATGAGCTCCTTTGACAGCAGGGATTGGTTTTTGTCTTGTTTGTGGGGTGTGTGTGTGTGTGTGTGTGTGTGTGTGTGTGTGTGTTTTCAGTGCCTAGAACACAGTAGGTACTTTATAAATGCTTGTTGACTTGATTTAGGGACTTGGCTTTATCACGCACCCTTTCATAGAAGCCATACCTATTGAAAGATGAAGAAGCAATTTCTGATCTGGATAGAGCAATGGTCCTTAAACTAGGGTCTATAGACCCTTCTAAAGATCTCAGGAAAGGGAGTATTTATTTCCACTAACCTCTAATAGAAATTTAGCATTTCCTTCCATCCTGAATGTAGACAAATGGATATGCTGAGAAGGGGCCTATAGATTTCACCAGATTGTCACCAAAGAAGTCTATGATGCAAAAAACAAACAAACAAACAAAAAAGTTAAGACCCCTAGTCTGGAAGGACTTGTAGAATTTCCCAATCCATTTGCCTAAGGGTACTAGCTTCTGGTTCAGGGATGGCTGCTGTGAGACCAGTTGGTAGCTCTCAGGGCCTGTCAGTCACTATTGGAGCTCATTCGGCATGGTGGAGGCCAGTCACCTGAAGGACCAGTTGTTCCCTGATCCCTAGACACTTGTCACTGCCTCCTGGTTAATGACCTTCTGGCTGGGACCTGTCTGGACTAATTTCTGCAATTAGGCAGGTTCATTTTCAGAGGCTGGAATGGGAACTTTTCTGAATTAGCTTTTATGGTTCAGAGCTTTTAATTTGAGATTTAAAAAACATCATTGCTGGCCCAAACCAAATAAACGGCAACTAATGAAATTCACAGAAGTTCTCTGAGAACACTTCTCACTGGTGCTCCTGGATGATTTATTGACAGCTGGTTGTAAAAACAATCTTATTAAAGGTCATAATGTTGGGTAAAAAAAAAGGTCCTTTAATTTATAGCATAATTAGGCTTCCTCCAATAGGCACACTGCCAGAGCTGTCACTTACAGCTTTGAAATAAGCACTTGGTGTTTTTAATTATATCGAGGAGAAGGCGTTCAAAGTTCCAATGGGGCCCTGTGACTTTCTCTTTATGGCCCTTTTATTGCTGTTAAAATAGTCAAAACAGGGGGTTGATTAGAGCCCACTGATGCCTCCTGATTACTGGAGAACTTGTGAGGGGGAGGGACTGAGGGATAATGGGTCAGAACAGGAAAGATTAGAAGATGGAATGGTGGGAGGGAGGGACAGAGGGACAAGCCTTTGGGATGTAGCAAACCCACTCCACACTTCCAAATAGGTGTGGATAGAAGAATGTCTTTAACTGGTCTGGGGAGAATATGATAAGAGGATTTGAGGAATGCTAATGTTACAGTGAAGAGGTCAAGCACAGAGCAGGAAATATGGACCAAATGAGACCTTTTAAAATTGCTAATGTGGACCTAGGGGAGCTCAGGAACTTAGCCGAAGAGGTAGGGGTGTGAAGGGTAGAGGAAGTCAGTCCTTCAAAGTAAAGAGACCATTAGATCCATTCTCTCTCTATAAGCGGAGGGGGGAGCAAAGCTATTCTTTTGGTTTAAGTTATTTAATATCGCCTTTACACCCAAACTCTCAGTTATAGCAAAGCCAATTTATTACTCTGGTGCTGAAACACATTTTTGCGATGCCCTGAGATATTTCTCCTATGTACAGCCTTCTAGCATCATTCCAAATTTGAAGATCCTCTCCTAGGACTGCACTTGGTGGTTATCATGGGAGTTGAAAGTCATCCCATCCAGGGGGATGAAGCGTATATCAATTGTATCAGGGATGAAGTTTCCTCCTTATGTCTACCTTGCCTGCGATTTCTGTTAGGCTGTAGGGGCAGAGGACCACATGCTCTGATAGATCTGGATGGACAGAGTATAGCTTAAGTGTGCCTTCTGGGTGATGCTTCCAGAAAGAACTGGAAAGCCACCATGATGTTGAATACCATTCCATAAGATCAGCATGAATTCAGGAGGTATCCTTTGGAATTGGATGATTTGTGATCTCCCTAAATCACCGGCTATTCTAACTTTATTGTCTAGCTTGTTCAACTAGTTACAGAGAACAGTGTTATGCTTGTGTATATCTGAATGTACATCTGTATGTGCTTGGGTCTATCTGAACATGTGTTTTTACTGTCAATTTATTCTGAACTTTAGACATTTAAAAATCAATTAAATTACATTAATAATCATTTATGCCCTGATATTCCAATGAGATAATCACTTAAACTAGAAGAATGAAAGCTCACATTTAATCAGTGATTCAGGGTTTACATCATAATTTCTAAATGGCAATCCTGTCAGGTAGGTAGCCTAAGTATTATACTAGAAAGAGGGAAGGTTAGAGTGCTGTTATAACACTGCCCTTATTAGACTATATCGGAAAATCCTGCATTTCTGTTCTGGGCACGACGTTTTCTTTTTTTCTTTCTTTTTTTCTTTCTTTTTTTCTTTCTTTTTTTCTTTCTTTTTGCAGGGCAGTGAGGGTTAAGTGACTTGACCAGGGTCACACAGCTAGTAAGTGTCAAGTGTCTGAGGCCGGATTTGAACTCAGGTACTCCTGAATCCAGGGCCGGTGCTTTATCCACTGCGCCACCTAGTTCCCCGGGCACAATGTTTTCAAAAGAGCATTTAGAAACTAGAGTATGGCAAAGAATTGGAAATTGAGGGGATGCCCATCAATTGGGGAATGGCTAAACAAGTTGTGGTATATGAATGTAATAGAATACTATTGTGCTGTAAGAAATGATAAGCAGATGGATTTCAGAAAAACCTGGAAAGACTTACATGAATTGATGCTGAATGAAATGAGCAGAACCAAGAGAACATTGTACACAGTATCAACAACACTGTGTGATGATCAACTGTGAAAGACTTCATTCTTCTCAGCAATACAACGATCCAAGTCAATGACGAAAGACTCATGGTAGAAAATGTTCTCCACATTCAGAAAAAGAACTATGGAGTCTGAATGCAGATTGAAGCATACTATTTTCACTTTTGTTGTTGCTTTTTGTTGTTGTTATTTATTCTTTCTCACATTTTTTCTTTTTGTTCTGATTCTTCTCTTACAACATGACTAATGTGGAAATATGTTTAACATAATTGTTATGTATAACCTATATCAGATTGCTTGCTGGCTTCGGGAGGGGGGAGGGTGGGAGAAAAATTTGGAACTCAAAAAATATCTTTACATGTATTTTGAAAAAAATTATACAAAAAGAAAATTTAAAAAAAGAAAAGAAACTGGAGTAGAAGAAAATAACCTATAGGGCAAAAAGTCTGAAAATCATGCTAAAACAGGAAAGATCTCAGTGTACTTTTACTAAAATTAGGGAGTTGAGCTGGATAAATTCTAAGGTTCTTTCAACTTTGGCATTCTGACCCTAAGAAACTTAGAAGGAACTGGCAATGGTTATCCTGGAGAAGAGAAAATTTAAGGGCGCTATCTTCAGATATTTGAGGGGTTATGTGGAAACAAATTAAATGTATCCTGTGTCATTCCAGAGGACAGAACTGAGATGAACAAGTTGAAATTATAGGGACAGTTTTGACTCAACATGAAGAACTTTTTAACAAATCTGTCTAAAAAATGAAATGGAGCACGAGATAGTGAGTTCCTTGTTACTGAAAACATTTAAGTGATGATTGGATGATCGAGATAGCAGGAATGTTGTGTAAGGGGGCCTTGCATTGGGTGGTATGACCCCAATTCTAAGATTCTTTGTGTCTATGAATTTCATGCTTCTTCTTGGAGACTTAGGGTTTCTAACCAACTGTGAATATTTTAAATGAGTTAATCCTTGTAGCCCTGGCTCCAGCTGCCTATCGTATGAATGCTCAAAAGATTATTGCGGGAGAAAGCTAACTTAGCTGGGATGATTCTGAAATCAAGAGGGTTCTCTAGTGATCTTCCTCAGTGGTTTCACAGTCTCTGTGCTATCTTTTGCTGTTTGTACAAAATGATTTAAGAAGCTCATGTGAAAAAGTGATTAATAAGTAAGCCCCCCAAAGCAGACAAAAATAAAATGCCATGGGGCCAGGGACTGAGCCCTCACAGATACCAGAAGCTGGACGTTTATACTTAGTATGGGGGAGGATGCTGACTGCACAGACACTCGGGCTAAAGAATGGGGTCAATCCAAATAGTATCTAGATTGAGTGCATTTACCCTGGGAAATATATCCATGCTGTTCTCATTGTTTGGAGATAGACTGGATGTCTAGCTCTCAGCTATGATATGTATTTCTGAGGAGCTCTCAGCAGCTGACTCAGTGGGAAAGACTGAGAAGGTAAAGTTATTATCCTTGTTACTATGGTGGGGGGGGCAGTGTCTGAGATAGTAGAAAAGTGGCTGTCAGTGATGTGGGAATCTCCAAGAAAGAAGTGATGATTATGGGCAGAATGTGGAGAGGTTTTCAAGGGAATCCAATCTGATCTCATTTAATCTATATCACTTTTTATCTCTGTCTACCTATCTATTAATAATAATAGCTAACATTTACATAATGCTTACTATATGCCAGATATTGTGCTAAGTGCTTTATAATTATTATCTCATTTCATCTTCTCAACAATCCAGGGAGGCAGATGCTATTATTATTCCCATTTTATAAATGAGGAAATTGAGGCAAACAGAAGTTAGTGACTTGTCCAGGGTCACACAGCTAGTTTCTGAAGTTGGACTTGAGCTAAAATTTTCCTGACTCCAGGCCAAGCATTCCGTTGACTGTGTCCCATAGGTACTGCCAGATATTGATATCTATCTAGATAGATCTAGATATACATATAGATCAAGATATATTTAATATATTTTCTGGGCAGCTCCTGGACTTTTGTTTTGTCACAAAAATGTGCTCTTTTAGAGGAAGTAATAATGATAACAATAACAATAACTACCATTTATATAGCATTTACTATGAGCCAGGCACTATCTTCAGTGCTTTACAATTATCACCTCCTTTGGTCCAGTTCTTTACATGGAATCAGATGACTTGGCCTAAGTTCTATTTCTTTGGCTAATGACAGGTACTTACCAGTGCCTGACCTTGGGCATCATTTCTCTTCTCTGGGAATGCATTTAATTATATGTAAAATGAGGTTTGGGGCTAGAAGGTTCTGAAGGTCCTTTTGAACATTCCATTGCATTTACATCTCCTTGGCAAAGTTGGAAATGGAATCTGGATCCATAAATCCCAGACATTTCAAATATGGTTTCTTTTAAAAGGCATCCAAATACTTGGGCAAATGTCCTTTACATACATACATACATACATACATACACACATACATACATATATCTCCAATAGTTGAGGCTGCAGTAAAAAAGGAAGAGTACTGGATGAATCTCCCCTAAGAAACAAATGAGTAATAAATATGCTGGGATAGCTTTTAAAATGCTAGAGACATATATACCTGTGACATGATGTCCTTGTCTCCTCTCTGCTTAGAAGCTTGTCAGTGTCTAAAGCAGTTATTCATCATTTTCAAATTCCAGGTAATCCCATTTCCTGATGAATCTTGGCAACCCAAAGGGGGCTTTCTTATGAACTCTGATCCCAGTTTGCTGCTCACTGAGGAAATAACTAACAGGTGCCCGATTTTCTCAGCCATGAATCGGCAAGGTCTGGTTCTCTTAAACAAGTTTTTTTCCTGCATGAAATCCCTTAATAATGGTAATATTCTACTATCAGACTCCAAACCAAAGGACAATTGTTAAAGACATATTTCAAGATATGAAAAGCAGACAGCTGTCTGCTCCGATTCTTGGGTCATGTTTCATGGTTATTCTCTACTCAAAGAACCTTTCTTCCCATCTATTCCTTAGATTAGGGGATGAGTAGAAGGTTGGGTTCAGGTTAGGGTTCAGACTAGAGTTGGGTCTGGCTGGGGTTTGATTTCTATTTTGGCTAGGCATAGGTTGGGTGCTGGATCAGCCTTAGGGTTGTGTGGTCTGTCAGTTGACCCTTTAAAAATCAGAGAAGGGGCTGGCACTCATGTAAGAGAGTTGTCAGGTCACTAATTTTTCCAACATACATAGGAAACTCTCAGCATATTTCCAGCTTTCTCTGTCATCTATTATCTGAATTTTCTCAATTTTTCATCTCCTCATTTGTTACTCACCTTCCTGCTCTTCATCTGTCAATATTAACTTTGCCCTCTCAATTCATTGGATCTTTCCTTGAGTGTTGCTATTTCCTTGACTTTGTTGGCTCTCAGTTCCAATATAATCTTACACAGAAAGCACGCCATCTTCCTCTGTCTAATGCAGTTCCTCTTGGTTAACCCCCTGAACCTGTTCTGGACTTGATAGTGTTTGGATTAGGGTTGGCATTATTATTAGCTCAAGGCTTTGGATTAAGATTGGATTTAGGGTTATTTTGGTGTCAATAGTTGGTTAAAGTTTAATCTAGGGATGAATGATTTAGGTAAGGCTTTCTTTTGATAACTTCAGACTCATATTTGTGCCTTACAGATCCAGTGCTCTTCTTCCTGTTGAGGCAGTATCATAATAGTAGAATGAGTATCGGACCTTGAATCAAGAGCCTTGGATTAAAATTTTGCTTCTGATATTTACTCTTGGGTAAGCCACTTAATCTCTCTGAGCCTTAATTTTGCAGAGTGGGAATACTGGTAGACTACTCCTTGGAGTTATGGGGAAAATCCTTAGTAAACTTTAAGTTGCTGTCCAAATTTGAGTTATTGTTATTGCCCCAAAGGTTCATTCAGATTAGCAAATGTTCACCCTGATCCTGCTGCTCTTGTCACTCAGGATTTCTGTGGCATGACACAAGATGAGTAAAACTATTTCTCTGGCTTCGTCTTGGGTCCCAGAACCTCAGCTGCCCTGTTCACCCAATGACCAGATTCCAGAGATGACTGAGTTAGCACTGGGTTGGGGATTTTGGTTTGTCTTTCTGTGTAGTTGAGCAGGTGTGTTGAATGTCAAGTTGACTCCCATGCTTGTTCATTTTCATTTCTGGGAAAGGGATGGGAATGCAGTTCTGGACAAAGCAATGGACTCTGGGGTTTATCCTTGTCCATGAACAGTTGGATAGGTTTGGGCAGAGTTGTTTTGCTCACAGACTTGAGGCAGCAAGTGTAGCAATTTCCTGAGTCTCAGAAAAGTGTCTGTGAGTATGTATAATTGGTTGCTTGATTCTAGCACCTAGCATGAACTTGTCAGTATTCTATATGTTGTAATTATGTGATTGATTATGGATCTCAATTAGGAGATTCTACAATCTCTCTAAGGATCTACAGAGGCTTGGATTTCCCCTGGAAGGTAATAAACTTGGGAATTCTGAAGAGGCAACTTTCATTCTATCACTCCCGCAGTACCCCTGCATTTGATTATCACCTGGTCATTCTAGAGGGCCGAGTATAAGTTTTTCTGCTCCTTCATGTTACTTTGTCTTTTAATATTCCTCCAGTTCCAGTGCCTCTCCAGGAGGTTGGTGATGTCTAGTAATTCACCCATATCCCTATAGAAGGCTAGATTACATGACTCTCAAGCTTGGTTGCTTTCCCATTGGACTTATATAATTTAAGCAACTAATAATAGTAACATAGGACAATGTGTAGATTTTTACTTTACTCTAAGTTGGGGGAAAGAAAAGACAACAAACATTTATTAAACACCTACTATGTGCCAGACACTGAACTTAACAAATATGATCTAATTTGATGCTCATACCAACCCTCTGTAGTAGAAGGCCATATAGTTTAGAAAACTGAGGCAGATAGAGACTAAATGACTTGCCTAAGGTCACATAACTAGTAAATGGCTGAGGTAAGATTTGAACCCAGGTCTTCCTGATTCTAGGTCCAGTGCCCTACCTACTATCTATCCAGATAGTTTGTCACTGCCTCTCAATATCACTCTTGATAGGTGAAGGAGTCCTGGGAATGGCAGCACCTCCTAGACTACTGGTTCTGCTTCCTGTCCAGCTCTCACAGCTATCAGCTTGGGAGGCAACTCTTACAGAGAGGTGGTCAGCCATTCCCATCAACTGCCAACCAACTGCCACACACAGAGCAGTTAACCAGACTGGCTGAAGCAGCAAGACACCTTTAGGGGGAAAAATCGGGAGTCATGTGCTAGGCAGCTCTAACCACCATCTCCCCTCATATGCAGTCATCATTCTAGGAAGCAAGCCTGGAGAGATTCATCCTGGCAACTGCTCTTTCTGGAGCTGTAGCCACAGCTGCTGGAGACCCAGAAAACAAAAGTTCTTGCCACCAAAGTCCTCGGCACTGGCAGATATTTCAACAGCAGAAAATGATGTGATTTTATCAGTGGAAATGACATTAAAAAAGAAGCATTACCATCTGCTTTGCTACTGTGCCCCAAGGACCATAGGATCTCTCCATGTGACTTCCATATGTATTATCTCCCCTCTTAAAATGGGAGTCCCTCGAGAGCAGGGGCTGTCTTACTCTTCACTTCATATCCCCAGGGCCTTGATCTTAATAAATGCTTTATTCCTTCCTTCTTTCATTCTTGGGCTGCAAAGGTAAAAGAACCTGCATCACTTTAATGTACCTGTGTACTTACTTCTCTACCCAGAGGGAGATGACTGTGTTACCCTATAGCCTTTCCCCTCTGGAGCCCAGGTTTGTTCAATTCTGGTACAGTTTCTGGTCTGTGTTGAACTCTGAGGAAATACCTAAGATACGACTCTCCACCAAAGACTCCTTTTTATAGGCTTAGTGCAAAGCAGTGGCACAGATGGTAATAGCCCAAGGCAATCAAACTGTCTCCAATCTAGGAGATTTAATCACTCATCCTCAATGAGGTGTGAATGGGTCAACAAGTATCCAGACCCTGGAGAAGTGCTCCCATTGAGGTGTTAATGGACATGTCTTCACCCTTGGAATCCACTGGGAAATGGAATCAAAATCCCAAGTCTCTTACTTGGGAGGTTTGCTATCCTAAGCAAATGCTTTAAAAGTAACCAACAAACAATAAGCACATGGGAAGTTTGACTTAACTGAGTAGATGTGGAACATGCTTTGTCTAGACCATAATATCTAGTTGGATGGGCAAACTCATAGAAGATATGCTGTTCTTCAGTAAACACTGTAAATGGAAAATGTAATGGACCCAGAGATGAAAATCAGGCTAGGCTGGATAATTATGCAGTTTTTATAAGGTTCTCAATGACACACTTTTATTTATTTATTTATTTATTTATTTATTTATTTATTTATTTATTTATTTATTCATTCATTCTTTATTCATTTGTTCGTCTATTCATCTATCCATCATCCTCTCTCTTTCTCTCTCTTTCTCTCTCTCTCTCTCTCTCTCTCTCTTTCTCATTAGCATTCCCCCTGTGGTAGGTAATGTGTAATTCTAGGTCATTGAATACCAATGAATATTCAATGGATTGAAGCTGGGAATTGCTGGGAAGGCAGTGGAGAGGGTGGGAGTAGAGGCAGTACACTCTTAATGAGGACTCATGCTGAAAAAGTAGCCTGAAGGATGCCATTAGGGAAATTTATTTTCAGAAAAAAAAGATTAGCTGGTCAAAGTTGGAGGGGGGAGGGAACATAGGCTTACAAAATGTCAAGGAAATAGGAAGAAGGTCCCTGGCAGGTTGAGTAGCTCCCATGTGGCTGTAACGATTGGAATGACGCCATCTGCTGGAGACTTACTGTAGAAGAGTTCCGCCCATGAAGCGAAGGTCTTTGAGGGCAAGACCAGGAGTCTTTTCTTTGGCGTCAGGAAGTGACATGGGCTAGTGGGAGGAGGAAGGAAGAGACTGGCGTTCGGTCTCACTCTCTTTCCTGAGGACGCTAGTGGAGAAGGCAGCTAGAAATGCGCTCTCCCTTTAATAGATAGGAATCTAGGCCTTTTCTTTTCTCTTTACCAAATTCTCATTCTCCTTAATAAATGCTCAAAAGTCTAACTCTTGCTAAAGCTTATAATTTATTGGCGACCACTCATTGAATATTTTAGACAGTTTAGCTAGAATTTTAGCCCTTAACATGGCAGATTTCTAGAAGAATCTCACAGGATGAGAGGAGAAACATGGGTTTCCATTTGCTTCCTTGAAAGGAGGACCCTTATCAGTGAGATCACAGATCCATAGGAGTACTTATTTAGGATGACTTTATTTAGGATGATAGGAAGGATGTTTAGAAGAGATGGATAGATGCATAAAGCATTTATTAAGTGCTTACTGTATGCCAGGCACCCCACTAAGGGGATTAGGGATGCTAATACAAAGAAGCAAGACAGTTCCTAATGTCAATGAGGTGAGGCAGGGAAAAGGGGAGTGACATGGTGTGCTAGAATGTGACTTAGAGGCCTGGTTGTGGAACCATGCAACTTTTCTATGCACTCAGCTTTCATCAGTCTCCTTTCATCCATGTATCATCACAATTTACTTCTCCATTCCTGGACTGCTGAGCATTACTGGAGAAAGTCAGGTGGTTAAGTGGCACAGTGGATAGATGGAGTGCCCAGCCTAGAGTCAGGGAGACCTGAATTCAAATCCTGCCTCAGATACTTACTAGCTATATGACCCTAGTCAAGTCACTTGAACTTTGCCTCAGTTTCTCCATTTGTAAAGTGGGGGTAATAATATGTAAGGATCAAATAAGATAATATTTGTAAAGTACTTAGCATGGTGCCTGGCACATAGTTAATGCTATGTAAAGGTTAGTTATTATTATTAAATCACAAAATGGGTAGATTGAGTCCCCTGTTGGTTCATGCTACCTAACCTTTTCTGGGCCTTACTGTAGTGTGGTGTTGTGGGAAGATGAGGGGAAGGAATAAGCATTTATATGGTGCCTACTATGTGCCAGGTGCTGTGCTAGGTGTTGTTATCACGCCCATTTACCGATGAGGAAACTGTTTGACTTGGTTTTTAAAAAAAATTTTTTTGGGGGGGCAATGAGGGTTAAATGACTTGCCCAGGGTCACACAGCTAGTGTCAAGTGTCTGAGGTCGGATTTGAACTCAGGTCCTTCTGAATCCAGGGCTAGTGCTTTATCCACTGTGCCACCTAGCTGCCCCCTCTATCCGCTTTTATAGGGTTTCCTCAGGAGCAGCTAGGTGGTTCACTAGGCCTGGAGTCAGGAACACTTGAGTTTGAATCTGGGCTGGGACACTTACTAGCTGTGTGACTCTGGGCAAATTATTTAACCCTGTTTGCCTCAGTTTCCTCATTTGTAAAATGAACTGGAGAAGGAAATGGCAACTCCCTCCAGTATCTTTGCCAAGAAAACCCCAAATGGGGTCTTGAAGAATTGGATGCAACTGAACAATATGGTCTCTTCTACTTGTTCTCTGGATCCCATCCTTTCCTTCTGCCTCTGAGGGTCCTAATCTGACAATTATCCTCTCCAATGCATCATCTTCAATTCCAGAAACATTCAGATCCACGTTATAGGTCCTGGGATACAGAGACAAAACGAAACAGTTCTTTCCCTTATGGAGTTTACCATCTGGTGGGGGTGGAGATACACTGCAGAGGAATAAAGATTTCATTTCCAGTTGAAAAGAGCCCTAATAACTGGAAGGGTCAGGAAGGGCTTCAAGGTCTTCCTCTACAAGCATGCTTAAGCTTTCCCTATCTAACAAACAAACAAAGCCTCCAAGTGTTCTGAGGCCACTTTTACCTATTTCCTTCCACTCACCTGAAAACTTCTTGAAAAAGCTATTTGCACTTATTGCTCCGACTTCCTCATCAGCTATTTACTCTATAGCTACTTGTAATCTGCCTTCTGGCCTAGTCACAATGCTGATATTGTTCTCTCAAAAGTCTCCAGTGGCTTTTTGATTGGACAGATTCTGTGGCTTTTTCTCAGTCCTTATTCTTCTTGGATGGAGCAGTTGGATGGTGCAGAGGATGGAGTGCCCGAGTTTGAGGCAGGAAGACCTGAGTTCAAATTCAGCCTCAAGTCCACACTAACTATGTGACCCTGGGTAAGTCACTTTACCCTGTTTGCTTCAGTTTTTTCATCTGTAAAATGATCTGGAGAAGGAAATGGCAAACCACTTCTGTATCTTTGCCAGGAAAACATCAAAAGGGGTCACAAAAAAGTAGGACGTGACTAAAAACGACTGAACAACAACAATAATAATTCTTCTTGGTCCATCTGTAGCATATGACCCTGTTGTTTTCTTTCCTTGGCCCCCAAGGACATTTTACTCTGCCGCTCCTCTTAGAACACTAATTGCTCTTTCTGTCTCCTTTGATGGCATCTTTTGCTTCTCTGACAACCTAAATGTAGAGATTCCCCAATGCTCTCTCCTAATCCCCTTTTTGTGTAGCAGAGGTGGGGCATTGATTAGGATATCTTAGATCAATTGACCCCATTTGATTCACAGAAGGTAACAGAAAGGGTTAAGTTCTTCAATCATAAAGAAGGGTTTATTCTCTTTTACCCTTTTCTAGGATGTGGAGAAGTTTGATTAAAATTAATAGTATAGGGGCAGCTAGGTGGTACAGTGGATGGAGCACTGGCTCTGGATTCAGGAGGACCTGAGTTCAAATCTGGCCTCAGATACTTGACACTTGCTAGCTGTGTGACCCTGGGCAAGTCACTTAACCCCCACTGCCCTGCAAAAAAAAAAAAAAAAAGAAAGAAAAAGAAAAAAATTAATAGTACAGCTAGCCATTGTTGTGAATTAACTTGGCCACATGAGCTTCCCAAGTGTGTGTCTTTCTGCTAGTGAACTCTAAGGGCGTGCCTACTCTTCCCTCTTATACTCTGTATAGTGTGAGAGAATGTACCCCTACTTTATGGGAGGGAGGTGGAAATATTTTGTAGCTACTCTTCTTAAGTTGCCACCTCAGGAAATGTCTTTGCCTTAAATTATTTGTGTTTGCTGGCTGACTATTAAAAGTGAGTGAACAGGTAGGGGCTCAGGACAACGTTTTAGGAGTCTGGATCCATAGAATGTATTTTGCAACTGGGAAAAAATTGCCTTCCTAGTCAGGCGAGTGGCAATTGGTGGACTAGAAGTCAGGAAGACCTGAGTTCAAATGTGACTTCAGCCTTAATTGTGTGACCCTGGACAAATCACTTAACTTCTGTTTGCCTCAGTTTTCCCATCTGTAAAATGAGGATAGGTGGCGCAGTGGATAAAGCACCAGCCCTGGATTCAGGAGGGCCTGAGTTCAAATCTCTCCTCAGACACTTGACACTTACTAGCTGTGTGACCCTAGGCAAGTCACTTAACCCTCATTGCTCTGCCTAAAAAAAGAAAGAAAGAAAGAAAGGAAAACAAAACCAAAAAAATGGGGATAATAATAATACAGTTGTAAAGATCAAATGAAATATTATTTGTTAAGTGCTTGGCACACAGTGCCTGGTACATAATAGGGCCAGACAAATGCTTATTCTCTTCCTTCCTGCAAGTACAGTTTTTTATTTTGGGGGGCAGGGTGTTAACACAGAAAGAGAACTATATTTATATTCTTTTCCTTAGATAATTAATCTCCTCCCGAGGCTTCAATGATAACCTCAAAGCAGATGATTCCCAAATTTGTATCTCTAGTCCTGGCCTCCCTTCTGAAATCCAGACTTGCATTTCAATCTGCCTGCTGGAGATCTCAGCCCAAATATCCCTCTGGCACTTGGAGTTTGATACCTTTGAAGCTGAAACCATCGTCATTTTTCTTCCAAACCTGCTTCTCCTCCTATGTAGTCCTTGTGTTAAGGACACCACTTGGAGCCAAGAAGTCATCTTTGGCTCTGGCTCTTCTCTTTCTTTCACATGGCTCTCCCCCCACCCCCACCCCCATACCATCCTTCCTTATTAATTCTACCTTCATGATCTCTCTAACATACTCTCTTCTTTCCATTTCACAGCTGCAGCCCTGGTTCTGGTTCTCATTATTTCTCTCACGGACTATTTTAGTAACGTGTTAATGAGTTTCCAGCCCCATCATTTCTCCTTTCCAATCCACCCTATACCCTTATGTCAAATTTATCTTTCCAGAGCACAGTTCTGATCATGTCATTCCCCTTCTGCTCAAAAACTTTCAGTGACTTCCCATTGACTACTGAATTCAATCCCAAATTAATTGGCACTTAATCTCCTTGAATCTACCTTCCTAGCTTCATCTGCCACTACTCCCCTATTCATGAATCTTATATTCCAATGAAACTCGGCTACATATCATTCCCTAAATACCATGTATTCCCCATGTATGTACTTTTTCTCATTCTCCACCTTTTGTCTGGAATGTCTTTCTACCTCCTTCCTCATCATTTCTACCTCTCAAAATCCTCCCTAAGACTCATCTTAAGTGCCTCCTATTCCATGAAGCCTTTTCTGACTCCCCTTCCAGGAAATGACCTTTTCTGAACTCATTATGTTTTGCCTTAAGTAAATGTACTCTACTAGACTGTAAGATCCTTGAAGTCAGGGACTTTGGCTTATTTATTTATTTATTTTATCTCCCTTGGCACCAACCAGAGTCTCCTTATGCAATAGGGGCTTGATAAATGTTTGTTTGAATGAATGAATCATGCGTTCAGGTATCGTCTTTCTGTTTCTCTTCCTGTTTCCCCATCTTCAACTGTTCCCATAATCACTTTCCTTAGGAAGGTTTGGAGTCAAATTCCTCCTTCACTTGCCCTGCCTTTGCATATGCTTCCCTGACTTCCTATATGTCTATTTCTCATTGTTTTCTGCCTTTCTCATTGCCAGGAAATAGAGCCCCTTCTCTGCATAGTGATGCTGAGATTCCATTCCTTAACGGGCTCTTGGAGAGGAGGGGTGTTTCTTCCCATGATGGCTCACCAACTCACACACCATTCCTCCCCAGTAGTGTGATCTATTGCTTGTCAGAGGTGTGGGCTCTCAACACTTAGGGTGCATAAAGGGCTTTTGTTCTTTGGAATGAAAAGAACCTGAAGATAAATGTCAGGGAAGGGGGAAATCCAGGGAACTTTTAGGGGCTCCAGGAGAGTCCTGTTTGGGGATGGGTAAATTAGTGCTAGGCCCCAGGGAAAGATGAAATTTAATTCAATTCAATATTTATTGTGTCCCCCTGGGGAGAAAGCACTGTTAGCTCTGGCCTCCCGGGAGAGATGATCAGGAGGGGAATCAGCCACTACCAGTCTAGTCAGTAGGGTAAAGGTAGGGAGGCCATTTGTTGTAGGCTTTGGGGTGATATGACAGTGAGGGAGCATTGTGTCTATGTGGAAAGATCTGTGGTAGGAGTCAGGGAGCTGGTAAAAGGTGTTGAGATTTTTGGTTTGTGTCAAAGGGGATGGAGATTTTTCTGAGCATGGGGTAGGTTTGTGGAGGACGCTGTAATCCAGGCCAGTGGCTCTTCTAACTAGAACTGGCCTCAAAGAAATAGGGCTTGCATCCAGCTTCAGTCCTCTCTCTAAAGCAAGTTAAAATTCTCTTATGCCACCGTTGTTTCAATGACCCCCTACTGTTGTAAGAACCCTTTACTGTCATAATACCTCTCCACAAAAAGCCCTCCACATGTCTCTTGGTCCTTCCTTTTCAATTCTCCATCTTCCTTTCACATCTGCTTTGGTAGGGGAACAGGGCTGTGGACACCAGAAATCCTGAGGGTAAGACCTAGAGCTAAGGCCTATGGGAGGTACACTTAGATGACCTAATTAACATAAGACATGTGATAATGGTGACTGGGTTTCATGTACCTCTCTTGCACTGCCCCAAGCAATGCTTAGGCAAAAAGTTCCTATGGGACCCTCAGAGTAGCTTCAACCTTCTAGCTTTATTGTCATTCATTTCTACCTGAAATACTAAGATGGTGTCCAGGCAACTGGGTGGCACAGTGGGTAAAGCACTGGCCCTGAAGTCAGGAGGACCTGAGTTCAAATCTCACCTCAGACACTTATTAGCTGTATGACCCTGGGCAAGTCATTTAACTCCTAATTGCTTCAAACATACAGAGCCATATCCAGTCGTCCTGATATATATCTTGCCACTGGACCCAGCTGGCTTTGGAGGAGAGAGTGAGGTTGGTGACCTTGCACAGCCCTCCCTCACTTAAATCCCATTCAGTGCAAGTCATAATATCACCCTGATGTCATGGTCCTCCGAGAACTGTGAGAATCAAGAAAGCATGAGGTGACCTTTCTGAAATTTCGAAAGTCATCCTGGCATCCCTGAAGTTCCTGGACCTGCTGTAAATCATGTCAATCAATGGACTTGAACGCTACCAGCCAATTAGCTTGGACCTGTGTGTGGGGACTGCCCCACTTCCTGTTTGACAGGGAGCTTCCGGTGGAACTGGAGGGGAATTCAGCCTCTTTGGAAGCATGAGGGGTAGGTGAAGGCATTTTTTTTTTCTCTCTCTCCAGGCGTAGATCAGATATAGGATTTTTTCCATTCTTTCAGAGACGTGTGCTCCCTCTCCCTCTCTTTATTTACTTCTAATATACTTTAATAAATGCTTAAAAACCTGAACTGTTGCTGAAGCTCCTAATTTATAAGTAATTCCTAGCTAGTTTCCACCCCCCCCCCCACACACACACTGGGGGAGGGGGGCGGGCAGGTAAGGACACACACATTAGATTTTACTCATCACAGAACAAAAGACAAACAGCAACTGAGATGGTTTTGGACATTTCACTTTCCACACATGCCCCCAAGGCACTGGGAAATTAGTGTGTTTTAAAGATTGGTATTTTCACACATTGATCTGAGACTTTGAAAAGGTCTTGTAGAATGGGAAACCCATGCCAGGATGCAGGGGAGATTAAAATCTTCCAGGAATGTTCAGGGATTCACTATTCCAGTGTAAGGTGGGAAGTTAGCTGTAACTCTTCCTATGTAAAAACCATTTCCCAGAGAGGGTTTCAGAATCGGGGCATCAGCAATGGAGACAGAAAACCTGTGGTTGAGCTTGATTCAGAGCAGGAAAGCCTGAGGAAGTGTATTTTTAAAAAGTAGCCACAGGGAGGACTTTAGACAATCTTTACTCAAGGCCAGTTACTTTCACAAGCTGAAAGGGTGTGTGTGTGTGTGTGTGAAAGAGAGAGAGAGAGAGGGAGAGAAGGAGAGAGAGATGGATGTTGAGTGGAGGCTTAGAATTTTCACAGTAACCAATTGGACCATGAAATTTGGGAAATAGGACCTTTGCTATTGCTGGGCAAAAAAGTCAAATCCAAATACGTGCTCCTTACACCATTATGGGGAGCAGGGATTGGGAGGCCAAAGTGTAATCTCTAGGGGACTTTCTCTGTATTCTCTCTCTAAAGTACCACTGAGGGGCAGCTAGGTGGCGCAGTGGATAGAGTACTGGCCCTGGATTCAGGAGGACCTGAGTTCAAATCTGACCTCAGACACTTAACACTTATTAGCTGTGTGACCCTGGGCAAGTCACTTAACCCCAATTGCCTTACTAACAAAACAAAACACAACAAAGCATTCATCTCCTAAAGTACCACTGAGAACCAGGGGATGGGGCATGCTCTCACTACCCCTAACCCCTCACCCTAAGCTCTGGGCAAAGGATCATAAGAATAGAGCTGGATGAAACCTTAGAGATCATAGATTTCTTTATAAATTTTTATTTTAGACTTAACTCCTAAATAAAGTGGGCATTTCTATTACCATACATAGTTGAACAGAGCAAGAGGATTGGTCATGAAACTATTATATACAACTTGCTTTTATTTTTAAGTGTATAATAAATTGAATCTTTTCAAAAGGTTTCAAAGCTGTCCTGTCTGTCTGTGCTTCTTTCTGGTCTTCATTCCATCTCAAGGATGATGAATGGAATCATAGGAGAGTTGGAATGTCTTTCTCAGTGGCAATGGCAGCATCAATTTGATTATGGCTTCCAGAGCAAGAGGTAGAAAGTAGGACGAGGAAGAAAGAGGGATACAGGCAGAAGAAGCAAGGTGGATGACAAGAAAAAGGGCTGGAGTGGAAAATGTGGCAAGGAGTTAGCTAGATATAGCTGGCCATATGTATTTGTGGCTTCATACTCACCAGCTACAAGAGAAATGGCCCCAGTGGAGGTTCCAAAGTTGAGTGCTGTGCTGTTAAACATTAACAATCTGCTCTCTAGAAAGCAAGACACACTTTAAAGTTTAATCTGCAATATTAACATTTTCTCTATCACTTTCTTAAGTCTAGATAATCAACAAAACGATTGAGTCCTAATTGATAACATTTTCCAATTTCTGACATATTGATAATTTAACAATGACTCAATTCTCATTAAGAGCTGGTTCTAGCACACCCAAACCCCAGGGAGTGGTGACTGGACACCCTTGATGGTCTAGAGAATGCTGTGACAGAAGATGGATGAGATCACATAGGGAGTAAGTAGCAGCTGTGAGATTTGAACCCAGTCTTCTGATTCTGAATCTCGTACACTTTTAGCTCTCTGTTAGCTCTAAGTCGGGAGGTGGTGGTGAAGAATGTGCTGTGTTTGGCCACTTATCAATAATCTATAATAAAATTGGTGCATTCACATCTTTTCTCCTGGATCTGGCCCAGGCTCACCCGCTTTTGTGTATTATAATTATATCCATGTGACCCTCCTGGTGGGAGAAGGTTGGGGGTGGGGTGTGGAAGATTGTGAGTCTGAAAAACTTTTCTAGACTAATAAACTGTTCCTTCACACACTTTTTGCTGGACTACTCTCTCCCTGAGGCTGACATCACCCTTACAGTTTCCAAAAATTCCCCAAATTACCCACAGTCTTCTCAGCTCCCGCTGTCGTCTGGAATTACCCACTCAAGATGCTGTCCTCTTTGTCAGTCCCACCCAGCCCTGAGCACCAATATCCAGGGAAAGGCCTCTTTTACTCTCATCACTGATGTCACTGACAGGCCCCTGGCCCCTGGGGTTGGCTCTAGCACTGCCTATAAGCTGGAACGCTGTCTGATTCAATCTGGTGTGACCACTTGGGCCCTGTGCCATTCATTCATTCACTCAACAAACATTTAACAAATGTTTACTGTTGTCAGAACACTGTACTAGACATGAGGAGTGGACAAAGTTTAGCTTAGACACAGTTCCTGCCCATAAGGAGCTTACATTTAAGTAGGGGGATAAGAAACAAACACAGATAACTACAGTACACTCTAATTTATAGTCATGGTCATGGGACAGACTCTAGTGTGGCTGAGGTCATGACAAGACTAGTGGGTCTCTGGGCAGGAGGATCATGACTGCCCATGGTCTGGTAGTTGAACTAGGAGTGAAGGGGGTGTGTGTTATTCTTTTGCTAGCAGACTAGTCATAGGCTAGGATGGTATCATTGTGACTACCTGGGAGGTGTATGCTTATGGGTGGACAGTTGGGAGGAACATGGAAGACTTACAGTATGGTTTTGGGTAGTCTTGGATAGTTGGTTGATGCTGTGTATACAAACTTATGTGTGTATGTACATGCATACACACATACACATAGTATAGTGATAAGCTCTAGGACATGAGGAAATAGAGGGGATTCCCCAATATCCACAATAAATCTGGGCTAGGTCCCCAATGCCAGGATTACATTCAGTGGCTAACTCCCAAAGACTACTCTGTGTGTGTGTGTGTGTGTGTGTGTGTGTGTGTGTGTGTAGGGAAGGTGAGGGGAAGTATCTTCTGAAGTGGCCTTTGTTGGCATTAGAGTGAATGCTTGATCCCAAACTGAGCCTGTGGCTTATGAGTAAACTCTTCAAGCCTTACTAGTAGAATTAGGCAGTGGTATCCATCCCCACAGTCCAGTGGTTAGATATGAATGTGAGGGGCTGGCAATACTAGGCATGCAATAAAGATGAGGCTACTGAGTTTCCTTCAGGGTCTCTGACGATCAGTATGAACCAATAGATGCTACCTCACATGCCTACAGACATCCTATCAGCAGGTAAGCCAAGGAACAGAAAGCTGGCCATGGTGCTGATATGATGGGGCCCTCAGGGGCTTTATCACAGCTAGACCTGCTAAAATTGGTGCATTCGCATCTTTTCAGGTAATAAATTCTATTTGTGCTAATTGTCTATACTAGCACTCCCTGCCCTACTCACTTCCCTTAATTGTGATGAAAGTTCCTTCAGAATTTGTAGTTCTGGGTATATTAACTAATAACAAGTCAGTGAAGGACTGACTTCCTTAAATAATTCTGACCCCAACATATCTGGGGATTTGGTCCACCATCCCTGGTTTTGTCAGTTCTGTGTGTCTTGTCCTTGGACTAAATCAGCTATCGCTCACCCAGTACAGCTGTCTTGTGTCTTCTGTGTACTCTGGAGGTCAGGGGCCTTGGTGGGGCTACTCTGCTTTGTATATGTTATTGGGGATTGAGGAAACTGGAGTCTTTTTTTTTTTTTTTTTTGGTAGATTGGATGGCCAGAAATACAATTGTTTCAGTGGCAGGTCATTCCTTAGATTCCTGTTTGAAATTAAACTTTCTGACACCAGACCCTTATCCATCATTGGAGAGAGAGGCTGATAGGAGGATCTAGAAGGTACCTGAGAGGATGTTTAATTCTACTCCCTCACCGTACATATGAGGAAACTGAGGCACAGAGAGGCTGAGTGGCTTGCCCAGGGTCACACTGCTAGTAAGTGTCCAATGTATTAGTTGAGCTCAGCTTTTCCTGGTTCCAAATCCAGCACTATCCATTATGACAGACTGCCTATAAATAATTGCTCCACACAGAATAACCACCCTCTCCCACTCAGCATCTGAAAGTCTTAATAAGGAACCCTTGGGGTAAGGGTAGAACTGAAGAAATGGAGCCTGTGAATCAAAGGGAAAATCGAGAACTTCTTTAATAGGTGTCTGGGTCTACCACGGTCAGCTAGAAGTTATATTAAGAGCATACCCTATAGGGACCTCATATCTACTCTTCCCCACTTCCATCCTACCAATCTATGTAGTGAAGTATTTCCATATCCCACTCTGGTGACTTTGAACTCACCATATGCCAGATGACCCAGACTTTAGTAGACCTGGTGTAACTGAGGAAGCACTTTTGAATGATGTAATCTCTAATGCAAATTAAAGTGAAATTTTGGAAACCATGAGAGTGTTTAACGTTGTCATTAGACAAAACTTAAGAGTAAAACTAAACTTACACATGTTCACCAATATGCAGAATTGTTGCTACACTGCACAATAGTATAAAAGATTACAATTACTATTGCTTTTACATGACAACATTTTAAAATAGCTTTTCTTTTTTTTAAAACTTTGTCTCATCGGCTTTATTGGCTTGTCCTGTCCATTGAACCTTTGCCTAGTCCTTTCCCTTCCTCCGTCCCCTTGTCTTAAGATTACCAGATGCCAGGGATCCAGAGCCCATTCTTACTGTGTTCTTTCTCATATCCCATGTGAGTCCTCTTAGCAGTCTCCCAGACAAAATGGTAAATATGCTATTGTTTCTCATAAAGATTACTCACAGCCCATCGTCCCAGAGTTTCTGTAGCATCCAGTCCCCCTATACTCAAGACACCCAGATGTGAGGCAGGGAATAATTGGATATGCTACTTGAGGCCTCTTGCAGTGATGAGTAATAAAAAATAACTAACATTTACATAACATCAAAGCACTTTACATACATTATTTTATTGGGTCTTTTAACAACAACCGTCTGAGGAAGGCAAAACAACCATTACTATTCCCATTTTATATTTAAGACTAAGGCTTTGAGAGGTTGTGATTTGGCCCTGGTTACATAGGTAGTAAGTGTTTGAGGTGGGATTTGAATGCAGGTCTTCTTGACTTCATGTCTAGCCCTGCATATCATGTTGTCAGTCCTGGGTCTCAGTGCAGCGGTAAGGTAGAGGCAGAGAAAACTCAATATGTTGTTGACAGATCCAGAACCTTTGTCTTTTGACATGTGTGACCATTACTATGTACGTGATGATGATTTATAACAGTGAAAAGATATTACTGAACTGTTGATTAATACTGATGCTATCAGTTGTTTTTTACTAATAGAGAATAGCATCTCCTGGATGATAGCCAGAACAATGCTTCCAACTGACTAAACATGAAATCTAATAGCCTGGGCAGATTTGAGTTGTAGTAATTAATTCATTTCTGAGTAGTCACTGGTCTGAGAAAGGTCAAGGAGCAAAGAGCAAGGGGCCATGCAGAAAGTATAGGAATGGTCTTCTCCCTGGATCCTGGATATCTGATTGGTTCAGGACATATTGAAGAGTCCCTGGAGGAGTTGTGTGTGTGTGTGTGTGTGTGTGTGTGTGTGTGTGTGTATGTGTGTGTGAGAGAGAGGGAGGGGAAGCAGGGAGAAGTAGGGAACAGCTGCTTTGGTTTAAATATTAATAACATGAAATGAAACATGTGCGGTGCCCGGCATGCCAGAGCCCAGCCAGTGCGTTTTGCATCTGATCTGAGAATGTCCCTCTGCATTGGGGTTTTGGAAAAATGTGGTCAGTGAATTTAATATACTTTTTGGCAAAAGGAAGACAACAGTTAACTTGTCTCTCGAGCTCCACTTATGTGGGCTCCCTGGAAAGCAGCAGAGGTAGCGCTGTTTCTGCAGCTCTGCCAGGAGGACTGGAGACCAATTTCTGTAGCAGCCTCTTTGCTCCTCTCAGAGCAGGATGGGAGTTGGGGGTGGGTGGGTACTTGCCTCTCCCCCATACAGAGAAACAGAGACACAGAAGGATGGAAGGATCTGTGTTCAACAGAAGTGTCACGAGTGGGGTCTGGTGAGCACAGCCAGCTCTGCTGTCCTGGGTCATTCTCCCATAGAACCAGAGACCATCCCTTCTGTCTCTCTTTGCACCCTTTCCCCGTGCCACTCCCTCCTCCCTACCATGTTTCTCCCTCATTTTCCCAGTATACCCATTCTACTAGCATGACGACCTGGGCCCAAACTGCCTTGGCCATGACTATATTTGATGGACAGGAGATTTTGCTTTGCCTCCATGAGATTCAGTCCCTAGTGGGCTCAGTGAGAATTAGGGGAAATTGTCTGATGCCTCTGAGGGATTGGATCCTTGGTGAATCATTACTACTTTCTCTTCATCGCACCCCTCCCTTTACTCATTCATATTTTAATTTTGAAAGCTTTGGTAAGATGTCATGGAAATAGTTCTCTCCAGATATAGTCTCTCCCCTGGTTGCCCTTCCCCCACCTCCCCTGCCAGCTCCCCAGTCTCCTTCTGCCCCCCTCACTTCTCTGAATTAGTCTCTTTTAAAATTAATTAAGTCTTTGTGACATCACTGAATCCATGGCCGAGGGCAGAAGGAAATGCTGGAAGCCAATCTTTCCGAGCCGGAAAGTCAGAAATGTGAAATTTGCCCAACAAAGGTACCCTGTGCGGGCTAATGTGGAGACTCTGGAAACAAAGTTGGCCAAGATTTTCCTCAAATCTATCTCTGGTTTTAAACAACCCGATAATGTGCTGAGTTAGGGGACTGAACAAATCATCTGTTAGGAAAAGCTAAGGAGCTCCCTGGGGAAACTAGGCACCTCTGAGGCCCCCCAGTCTGACTCCTGACTACTTTCCTAGCAGTTGCTGGCCAGAGGTGGGAATTCCTTAGCGTCCCAGTGCCACTAGGGCAATCAAGGGAGGAAGAAAGGCAAGGGCAGAAGCCAGCCAGAGAGAGGGTGCTGTGGTCACCTCTGGCTCTGGCACTCCAACCCATCACTCCCCACCCCTTCAACTCCAAGGCGGCAGCAGGGCTGGGGAGAGCAGAGAGAAAGTCCCGCCTTCTCTGGATGCAAGGCAGCAGCCAGCGGAGCGGCCACAGTGATCCCCTTCATGTGTCACCACTGGCTGTGAGCTCTGTGTTTGGTTTGGCAAAACAGCTATTTAAATAGCAGTGAAATGTGTCACTGGAAAAAAATTAGCTCATGTTTCCTTTACCATTTCTTCATGATTTCCATTAAAAGTGTAACCACGGGTAATAAATTAGCAAGACCTGTAAAAGCCACCATAGGAAACCAGGGATAGAGAATGTGTGTGTAAACCTTACCCATGAAGCTAAAAGTAAGGGGTGTGTGTATGTGTGTGTGAGCACGTGTGTATGTGTGTGTGCACATATGTGTCATGGAAGGGTAGAAGTACCTTATATTTTAGTCTTCTGTCTCGGAATCCTCCCTAAAATGTTGAGGGGGTGGCACCACGCCAGGGCTTCCTGTTAGCAGATGCAGCAGCAGTCAGGGTTGATTGATGCCATTTTGTGTTGCGTACCCTGGAGCTTTTGTTGACATGTCTGTCCACAACCAAAGTTATATCTGTACACCACAGCCCAATTCTCCATTCTAATCAGCTCGGAGGGAAGCACTGTCCTTCCCCCACAGCTCAACCCCTTTCTTGGGGAGATCTGGAAGCCTGAGCTTTGGCCAGGTTCCATTTCACAAATGGAGAGACTGAGGAGCAGAGAAAGGATGTTGCCAACAAGTAGGACTGAAATGAAAAAAAGATGGAGTTGGGAGTAGAGTCCAGTGTCTTTCCTGCTCCACCTTTTCCACCAAATACAATGTCCAGCTAGTTGTGTTGGGGAATGTTCCTGAATCATAAGATATAAGATTTAGAGGTAGAAGGGACCTTAGATACCATGTAGGTCAATCATCTCATTTTATAGGTGTGAAAACAAAGCTTTGGAGTAACTGGGCTAAGGTTATACTGGTAGCCAGGAGTAGAGTCAGGATATGAGAAAGGAAGAAAAGGCATTGCAACTGGGTCCTCTGGTGGGCAGGGGCAAGTGAGGGAATCAATTCAATTCAATTCAATGGACATTTATTAATCATCTGCTGTTTGGAGGACACTATGCTAGGTTGGGTATAGACAACAACAATATTGGCAACCTCAAAACTGTCCTTGTTCTCAAGGAGTTCCTGTTCTACTTGGGATGAGGGTGGGGAGAGTTCAGTATTATATACCTGGGCAGGAAAAGGAGGGTTTTGGAGAGGCATTCAGGAATTGAAAATCAATCATTCTTTGAACTTGGATGGCTCTTGCCTGTGGGAGACCAGCCCCTCCCCCCTTGAGATCTCCCTTCATTCCCCCTCCTCTTTTCTCCCTCAAAGACCACATATTTCTTCTCCTCTCCCTTCCCTAAATACACCTTTATAGCCTTGTAATGACTATGTGAATTGCATTTTCTCCATTTCTGTGAATTGTCCCTTGTGTTGAGAGGCAAAGACTAGGTTGTTCTGGGGGGTGGAGGTGGGATGGGCGGGATGTGAGGGAAGGGTCCCATCTCACTTTACACACGATGGGCAAGTTTTGCGCTGGTCAGAGCCTGTTAGGAGGCGTTCAAAGGTGTTTTGCAAAAACCCAGAGAACGTCGGTGCTATCAGCCCTCCAGGAAGGTTGTATAGGGCATCGTACCCCTTTAAATAAAGGCCGATCTTCTGTAAAACAGTCTTTTATTCAGAGAGCTTACTGTCTGGGGCCTAGAAATGCTGGTCAGTTTCTAGGTTCTCAGTGATTTTCATTAGGAAACCCCCTTTCCTTTTCTTTCCATAACAGTGACAGGGAACCTGGAGGTTACTCCTGCCACTTGGGATTTTTTTCCTTTTGTTAACCCTGCCTTACAATAGTCCCCCTTCCAGCCTCAGATCCCTATTATAGTTACTGTTACCTCTCAGCTCTCGCATCTAGACTAAGGAACCTACCATGTCTTTCCCCATAAGGCTCCTTGGATTGCGTAAGGCTATTTTCTTCTTGGCACTGACTCTAGCCTTGTCTCATAGCCCTTGAATGAAGAATAAAATGGCAGAGCTCTGATAGGAGCTGCTTTATCCCAAGGCCACAGGGGCATCTGGGACAGTTTTAGGCTGTTTCCTGGAGCCTGTGGCTGTGGATAAGATGCTTGAATATCTACTGTCTAGGGCCAGAGGACACACACAGGGCCTGCTACAGCTGCTGCTGCCATTACTGTCTTCTCTTTTAACTGTCTTTGCAACTTTAAAAATGCTGTCATATATATGTATATGTATGTATATATGTGTGTCTGCACATGCATATATCTTTATACACGCATACATATAATTTGGTTTTCACAACAAGAAGTAGTTAGGACAATGTAGTTATAAATATGTATGTATTTCTATGTCTTTATCTCGACCTCTGTATAGATAACTCTCTTTTTCCACACAGTTTATATATACATATATATATATACATACATACACATTTATGTAATATATGTACATTATATATAATTTAGGTGGCACAGTGGACAGAGCACTCGGCCTGGATTCAGGAAGACTTTATCTTCCTGAGTTCATATCTGACCTCAGAAACTAACTAGCTGTGTGACCCTGGGCAAGTCACTTCACCCTGTTTACTTCACTTTCCTCATCTGTAAAATGAGATGGAGAAGGAAATGGCAAACAACTACAATATCTTTGCCAGAAAAGTCCCAAATGGAGTCAAAAAGAGTTGGACACGACTGAAAAATGACTGAACAATATATAATCTTATCCAAATGTAAACATACATATTCTCTCTCTCTCTCTCTCTCTCTCTCTCTCTGTTTCTATGTCTGTCTCTGTCTCTGTCTCTGCCTCTGTCTGTCTGTCTGTCTCTCTCTCACTCGATTTCTCTCCATATCCTTATCCTCCCAGCAGGTAGGCAGGATAAATAAAATATCCATTGTACAGCTAAAGAAGCTGAGGCCCAGAGAATTGAAGTCATACAACCAACAATAGTAGCAGAGCTAGCTCTTGAACTCTGGCCATTTTATGTTAAATCTTGTATTCTTTTCACCAGCATAGTAGTGAGAAGGTCATAGTGGATCAGACAGAGCTGTCAGAAGAAATGGTCCCTGGTGAGATGGAGATAGAAGGAAAGCTAGCTAGATAAAGCATTTATTAAGTGTTTACTATATGTCAGGCAGTGTGCTAAATTCTGGGTATACAAATAAAAGCAAAAAATATGTAGCCCCTATCCTCAAGGCGTTTTCATTCTAAGGGGGAAGACAAATCATAAAAAAGGAAGCTAGAAGGAGGGGGTGTCCACATGGGGGCGAGGTAGAAAAGTCTATAGGATCAAGGGGGGAACTTGGAGAGAATTGACCATGGGTGGCCTGGCCTCTTCCTGAAATGCTGATGGGGCAGAAACTTACAAATCAAAGCTGGCCATAGGGAAGGAGGCATCTCTGGGGTGAGAAAGCAATTGGCACAACAGTGGAAAGTCATGAGTAGACTATTTCTTACTAGCCATATGATCTGCTTCTCTGACCATGTTGCCTCATCTGTAAAATGAGATAAAAATCCCTTCCCTGTCCACCTCAGAGGACTGTTGTGAAGGGTGAGTGAGATGATAGATGTTAAAGTATTTCGCAGACTGTAGACTCATATATAAACAGGAAGCATTGTTATTAGTGGGCATTGAATAGATATATGTTGAGTGAATGAAAACACATGGATGACTGAATGTTTTCCTTTTCATCCAAATCTTTAGGTGATGTATAGTCATAGCTTCTGGGTCAACTGAATGCCACAGCTGGACCCTTCTGACCTTTGTAGACCTAGAATTGTGAAGGAGAGAGGAAAGATCAGCCAATAGAAAGGTAGTTGTCCACATATTAACTTGTGTGTGTGTGGGTATAACAGAATAAGAGAAAGAATAATGAGAAGGAAAAAAGGAAGGGGGTTGAGAGTTAAGGGGAAATAGAACCTTGAAAATGGTAGTAATTGGATTCCTAATAAACATAGTAAATTTGTATACCAAGTTAGCAAATTCCAGAAATATATTTCAAATTCCGAAGGGAAGAAAACTGCTCCCCTTTTCATGCTTTGAACCAGCTATCACTCACCAAGCATTTATTAAATGCCAATGGTATGCCCAGACAGAACCCTCAAGGCAAGCTTCTACAACATTCTAAATCTCAGCAGACCTTGGCCTGAGCTCCAGGCTAGGAAAAAAAACCTCAGTCCCCAAGGTCCCAAGCCCAGAACAGCTAATTAACAATTGCCAGCAGATAGCATAAATCACAACTTTCTCATTCCTCCTGGGCCCAGTGCTGGAAAGTATCAGAACTGTGAAAATACTTGGAATGTTTCTCTTTATTAGTGATAAAATATTGGACGTCAGCAAATGGTGCTTCATGCCCTGCCTCCGACAGTTGGAGCAGTAATTGTGATGAATGGGGGTGTAGGGGCCGGGGCTGTAGGCATTTAAGAAAGCTCTGTGGATTGAAAATATTAGAACTGATTAAAGGTCAAATACTTTATGAATTTATCAGCATTGTGTACATTCTCCCTTGACAAGGACTACCTGTTCAACGAGATGGGAAAAAAAATGTAATAGGGATCATGTTAAAATTCCCCCCATGTCCTTCCCCAGCCAACAACCAACTATGTATTTAACTCACAAAACCAATTAAATAATATATCATGCTTGTGGAACATTTTACAGCCTATTAAGTACTTTACATATATTATTTGGCTGGATCCTCACAAGAATCCTATGATACAGAGATTGTAGGCATAATTATCTTGTTTTTCTGATAAAGAAATGGGCTCAGAGCCCCCACTGAGGGACTAGGGAAGGTTGCCCAGTTAGCCAGTGGTTGAGCCAGAAATTATATCCAAGTCTCTTGATTCCAAGTCTAGTGTCCTTTTTATTGCACCAAACAGAAAAGGTCCTTCTGGTCAGGAGAGTGCTAAGCTGGGCCTTCTTCCTCCCTCTACCGTGTGAAAGAATCAAACTTAGTCTTACCCTGTTTCCTCTCAAACAGTTAAGTTGGTTCTAAACTGAGGGAGTGGGATACAATGGGTTTGGAGTCACAGAATCTGAATTCAGATTTTAGCTCCTTTCCACCTGGGCGAAGGTGGGCAACTCACTTAACTCTCTAGTCCAGAGATGCTAAGGTCAAAATGGAAACAAGTCCCTGCAGGGTGTATATTGTCTTAGGAAACCATATATTAACACTATATTGTATTGTATTTTGCCTTATTTTGTTAATCATTTCTCCATTGCGCTTTAATCTGGTTTGAGAAGCCGGTAGGCTTCTGGGAGTTTGACACCTCTGCTGTAGGTTTCAGTCCCCGCTTTGTAAAATGAGGCCTTTGGCCTTGATTGTTTTTTTTTTTTTTTTTTTTTTTTTTTTTTTTTTTTAGAATAGAATTTTATTTTCCAAAATATATGTAAAAACAAATTTTAACATCAATTAAAAAAAATTGTTCCAACTTCTCTTCCTCCTCTATTCCCACCCCCACCCACTAGAACTCAAGCATTTCAAAATAAATTATACATGAGTAGTCATGGAAAACATTCCCACATTAGCTAGGTTGTGAGGAAAAAACAGTCAAAAAACTCCCAAAACTTCAGACTGAGGAATTGTCAAAGAGAAAAAACATTTTTTAAAAAAATGTGTTTCCAGGGGCAGCTAGGTGGTGCAGCGGACAGAGCACTGGCCCTGGAACCAGGAGCACCCGAGCCCAAATTCAGCCCCACACACCCAACACCCACCAGCCACATGACCCCAGGCAAGCCACCCAACCCCAATTGCCTCACCAAAAAAGAAAAAAAAGAGAGAAAAGAAAAAAAAATGTGTTTCCAACTATTTCAGATACTATCACTTCTTTCTCTGTAGATGGGTTGCCATTTTCATAGTCCTTCAGGGTTATATTGGACCATTGCCTTGCTGAAAATAACCACATGCTTCCCAGCAGGTCATTTTACACTATTGCTGTTATTTTGTATACAGTGCATTTCACTCTGCTTCAGTTCATGTAGGTCTTTCCAGGTTTTTCTAATAGTATCCTGTTCATCATACCCTAAATAATGTACCTTAAACTTGACAAAGAATTTTCTTCGTATTAACCCAGCAAAGTCATCATAACTATTTCCCTCCATCCTATTCCCTTCCCATGATATTTACTCTATTTTCCATCTTCTTTTAAACTATTCCTCCTCAAAAGTATTTTACTTCTGACTGTCCCCTCCCCTACTCTACACTCCCTTTTTTTCCACCCTTCCTTCCTTATCCTCTTCCCCTCATACTTTCCTGTAAGGTTAGATAGATTACTCCTCCCAACTGGGTGTGAATGTTATTCCCTCCATGAGCCAACTCTGATGAGTTTAAGGTTTTTGAGCTAATTCTATGTTCCAAATTTTCTTCCTCCCTCTCTCCTCAACCCTCCCTATGAAATCAAGCAATTCAATATTTCATACTTGTGCCGTTATGCAGAACGTCTTCACCTTCCTTGAAAGTATTTTGCTTTTTACTACTCTCTCCCAGAATCTGCCCTTCCCTCCTTCCCCTCCCCCCCCCTTATCTCCCTCCCCTCCTTCAGGGCAAAATATATTACTATACCCACTTGAGTATGTATGTTAGTCCTTCTTTGAGTCAATTCTGATGATATTAAGGTTCAATCACTCCCCAATTCCTTCCCCCTCTTCCCCTCCCCTCCATAAGCGTTTTTCTTGTTTCCTTCATATGAATAACCTCTCCCCAGACCATCTCTCCCCTTCCCCCTCCCCCAGTCTATTTCTCCTACACCTCAACCCTATTTTAAGGATGTCATTATGGGTTAGTTAGGTGGCACAGTGGACAATGCACCAGCCCTGGACCCAGGAGGCCCCAAGCCCAAATCCGGCCCCATACATAAGACACCCCACAAAGAACAAAACATAACTTCCCTTCGTATTCAGTTCAGACCTGTGTCCTCTGTATTATCTTCCCATATAGGAATGTTAACAGTTTGATCTTTTAATATCCCTCATGAAGTCTTTTTCCTGTTTATCTTTTTATGCTTCTCCGGGGTGTTGTATTTGAAAGTCAAATTTTCTATTCAGTTCAGGTCTTTTCATAACAAATGCCTGAAAGTCTTCTTTCTCCTTGAAGTTCCATGTTTGCCTCTGAAAGAGGATGCTTAGTTTTGCTGGGTACGTGATTTTTGGCTGTAGTCCCAGTTCCTTTGCCCTCTGGAATATCATATTCCATGCCCTCCGGTCCTTTAATGTAGAAGCTGCTAGATCTTGCTTTATCCTTATTGGAGCTCCACAGTATTTAAATTCCTTTTTTCTAGCTGCTTGCAATATTTTCTCCTTGACCTGGGAGTTCTGGAATTTGGCTATAATATTCCTGGAGGTTTTCCTTTTGGGATCTCTTTCAGGAGGTGATCGGTGGATTTTTTCAATTTCTATTTTAGCTTCTGCTTCAAGAATATCAGGGCAATTTTCCCTCACAATCTCTTGGAGGATGGTGTCTAAACTCTTGTTTTGGTCATGGTTTTCAGGTAGTCCAATGATTTTCAAATTATCTCTCCTAGATTTATTTTCTAGGTCAGCTGTTTTTCCAAGGAGATATTTCACATTGCCTTCTATTTTTTCATTCAATTGGATTTGCTTTACTGTGTCTTGGTTTCTCATAAGCTCACTAGCTTCCATTTGTTCAATCCTAATTCTTAGGCAATTATTTTCAGCAGACAGTTTTTTAATCTCCTTTTCCATTTGGCTTTTCAAACTGTTGACTTTTTTCTCATGACTCTCCTGCATTGCTCTCATTTCTCTTTCCATTCCTTCCTCTCTTTCTCTACATCTTCGTTCTATCTCTCCTACTTTCTCTTCAAAGTCCCTTTTGAGAGCTTCCATGGCCTGAGACCAGTTCATATTTTTCTTGGAAGCTTTGGATGTTGGAGCTTTGACCCTATTATTATCTTCTTCTTCTGAGGATGTATTGTGGTCTACCTTTCCCCCAAAGAAGTTTTCGATGGTCTTCTGCTTTCTCTGCCTACTCATCCTGGCTTACTGTTTCTTGGCTTTTTACTCCTTAAAGTGTAGCACTGCTTTCCGGACACACCGTTGGTGCTACAGCGTGGCCCAGGGGGTGATTGGGCTTCTTCTCAGCCTGCCTGGCTTGTGAGTAATCACAGCCGCTTTCTCTTTGACCCGGAAACAGAAGTCTGATTGAGCTCTGATTCTCTATGGTTGGAAGCTTGGCGTGCTTTTACCCCTCCCCCACTGGGCCACCACCACTCGATTCAGCCCACTGGTTCAGAACCAGGGCACTTTGCCCCAACTCCAGCAGATACTGCCTCCACTTCACCCCGGCCTACCTCCGAACCCCCTCACCAGTCCGTGATCGGAGCCTCAGAAGCTGCTGGTGCTGAAGACTCTGACATGCGCTGGAAGCAGTGTCCGTGGCTGGGTCCGGACCGCGCGCTGAGCTGTTCAGCCTGATCAGTAGGTGATCAGAATCGCCCTCTTTTGCGGAGAAACAGTCTCACTCTGTTCTTATGTGCATTAGGCTGTTCTGGGTTTTGATTTTTACCGCATTATTTGGGCGTGAATGGACGGGTTTATCTGGAGCTTGTGGGAGTCACAGTCTCTCCTCCGCCATCTTGGCTCCGCCCCCCTGGCCTTGATTGTTAACTGAGATCCTCTCCAGGTCTTAGTTGATGAAGCTATGATTTCCCCCTTTCTTACTTCCTTCTGATTTGTCTTTTTTTTTTTTTTTTTGGATTTTTTTGCGGGGCAATGAGGGTTAAGTGACTTGCCCAGGGTCACACAGCTAGTAAGTATCAAGTGTCTGAGGCCAGCTTTGAACTCAGGTACTCCTGAATCCAGGGCCGGTGCTTTATCCACTGTGCCACCTAGCTGCCCCCACTTCCTTCTGATTTGGTGTCAGAGTCCTGGACTGACTCCACATTAGATATCCAACCTTGGGACACGTCATCTGTTGGAGAGTGGAGATAAGAGGATTACAGATTTAGTCCTGGAAGGGGCCGTGGAGACCATGTAGTCCTACCCTTTGCACTTAGCACAGTGCTTGACATGTAGGAAGCACTTAATATTTCTTAGGACTGACGCCTTCACTTTTTGAGGAAAGACTGGTTTGAGGTCCCATGAGGAATGAAAAGGCATAGAATTGAAGCCAAAGATTCTGACTCTGAATCCGGAGCTCTTTTCCATTACTGCATGCTGACTTAGACAACTGAGCTCATAGGGTTGTTGTGAAGATAACGTTTTGTAAACCATGACTTGTTATAGGCATGTGAACTCATTATTATTATTCATTTTTTTTTCTGGAGGGAGGTCCAGGGAAAACTGGGGAGTCAGATTTGGAAGGAAGGAAGGACAGCAATTCTTTAATGCCCATCCTACACCCCTTCCCCCCCAAAAGCCCCATTATGCAACGCAATGTGGGAAAGTGAGTTAAATTGCTGACAGGGAATGCGTTTCTTTTTCATATTCAGCTGAGTCTGACTGTCCCATATCAGGCAGGAGTTGAGGTTGAGGGGAAGGACCATCATGGACGGTTACCCATGGATATGTGTGTGTGAGACAATTAACTCAGCTGAGTTAACATATATGTTTCGATGGTTATTATTTAAGTATGCATTGGAGTCAGAGCAGGATCAGGAGGAATGACTTCTGCCTTCATAAACTTTTCTTTTCAATCGATGATCTTCAGGAAACCTCCCAGGGTAAGGCTGAGGGTGTATGTGATCCTTAGAGATTTGGCTGTTCCTGGTGCTTTATACTATGTGAAGGCCAGAAAGCCACCACGATGCTCTGTTAGGGTATTCTCTTTGCACATACACATCCCTTTATGCACAATACTTTTTCTCCAAAATGGAGACCACAATGTTCAGATTTAAGCAGGGATTTCATAATTTCCTGGTGTAGATTGGAGCTGTCCAGAAATGCTCTCATCTTGACTTGATCCGAAATCTCCTTTTTTTTGTGTGTGTGTTATCTTTTTTTCCACATAAATACTTTATTATTTTCCAGTTACATTTAGAGATAATTTTCAAAATTTGTTTTTATAAGATTTCTAGTTTCAAATTTTTCTCCATCCCTTCCCTCCCTCCCCTCTCCCAAAGACAGCAAGTAATTTGATATAGGTTATATATGTACAATCACATTAAATATATTTCTGCATTAGTCATGTAATGAGAGAAGAAATAGAGCAAAAAAAGAAAAACAACAACAAAAACAATAGAAATGGTTCAATCTACATCCAGATTCAACAGTTCTTTTTTTTTCTGGATTTGGAGAGCATTTTCCATCATGAGTCCTTTGGAACTATCTTGGACCATTGTATTGCTGAGAAGAATCAAGTCTATCACAGTTGATCAACACACAATGTTGTTGATACTGTGTACAATGTTCTCCTGGTTCTGCTCATCTCACTCAGCATCAGTTCATGCAAGTCCTTCCAAGTTTCTCTGAAATCTGCCTGCTCATCATTTCTTACAGCACAATAGTATTCCATTACATTCATATACTACAACTTGTTCAGCCATTCCCCAATTGACGGGCATCCTCTCAATTTCCAATTCCTTGCCACCACAAAAAGAGCAGCTATAACTATTTTTGTACATGTGGGTCCTTTTCCCTTTTTTATGATCTCTTTGGGAAAAAGTCCTAATAGTGGTATTACTGGGTCAAAGGGTATGCAAAGCTTTATAGCCCTTTGGGCATAGTTCCAAACTACTCTCCAGAAAGGTTGGATCAGTTCACAGCTCTATCAACAATGCATTAGTGTTCCAATTTTTCCACAGCTTCTCCAACATTTATTATTTTCCTTTTTTGTCATATTAGCCAATCTGATAGGTGTCAGGTGGTACCTCAGAGTTGTTTTAATTTGCACCTCTCTAATCAATAGTGATTTAGAGCATTTTTTCATATGGCAATAGATAGCTTTGAAGAAATCTCCTTTTTGTTCTTGAGTTCTACCTTTTCCTCTGGAGAGTTTCTAGATGGGACCTTTGTACAAGGCATGTAGGAGTTTGAGAAGACATAACTATTCTTTACAAATGCACTCATTCAGAGTCACAGGATCACAAAACTTTAGAGATAGAAGGGCCCTCAGGGGTCGTATAGGTCCAACCTTGTGCCTGAACACGAATCCCAGATGAGAAGTCACTCAGCCCTTGCTTGAAGAGCTCTGCTGAGAGAGGGAGCCCAATACCTCCCAAGGTGGCCCAGTCTACTTCTGGATAGCCCTAAAGATTAGGAAGTTTTCCCTTACATATAGCCTAAAGCTCCATCTTTGCAAATATTGAACATATGTGTGAAATGTATGTTTACCACTGGAGGACAAGCGGTATTGATCTCACTGGGTGCGGGCATTGGTCTGAGCCAGTATTCATGTCTGGTGAGTGTAAGCAGGGACTCAGCTCCCTCTTGGGGCATGTGGAGCTGGGGAGAGGGAGGGAGGGAGGTTGGACTTGTTGTGTCTGGAGAGTGGCAGCCCAATATTTATGACTATGATGGTCCTTCTCTAGTGGGCCTGCTTTGGAACATAAATAACCTTAATGGGCTTCAAGTTATTGTGACAACTGAGTTTAAACCCTGGTCTATGGCTCAGGGCCACGAAACTCCCTCCCCAGAAACACTGCTAGCTCAGCCCGATCTCCCAGGCAACACCTCATTCTTCAACATAATGACACCATCGACTCAGTGGGACCACGTACAGAGACCTGGGCTGGGTGCTTGGGGGATACAGGAGAAGGAGGAAGCATGGTCTCTGCTATTGGGGATCTGGTCTGATGGAGGAGGTAGGGCCTGATTGGGGAGTTATGGGATACAGTTTCCATTGGTCATACAATGTTTTCTCCTACCAGTTACTCCCTAAAATTGCTGCTGTGACCGAGTTCTGAACAGCCAAAGACTTTTCCAGGTCCTGGGAGAAACAGGAAACTATCCACACTAGTTGGAAGGTTAAGCTGTTATCCAAGGCACTGAAGTTGTATAGACTATTTAGAGAGACTTAGAACTGGAATTTGTTCTTCTTTCTTGGAAGGGACTTACATGCCTGCTTTCGGATCCAGGATTCTTGGTGATTACTTGTGGGGTGCATTTTTGTGAGTTTCTCTCAACGTGGGTATCGCCTGGAGCTATGTAGTGTTGGATTTCTTTCCCTTCCCTCCTCTCAGCTAGGACCTCACCTCGGGGGGCAGGAGGAGACAGAGAGAAGGTACAGGAAAAACCTCATTCCCTTAGTGAAGTCTTAGCCAGGGAAGATATATGGCTCACCTTTCGTGGTTCTGCCCCTGTAGCACCATTCAGGGTAATTTTTTATTTTTATTTTTGATGCATTCCCTCCTTCCTTACACAGATGGAGGAGCAGTAAAGTTTGCTAATGGTCAACATGGATCATTCTGACCCCAAAGCAGTTTAAATTATTATTATTCTTTTTACATGTATCCTTTGGCTTGGGCAGGGTGGCTTCTGAAGGCCTTCCCAGCTCTTTTAGGGTCTGGGATTTGGTCATTTCCACTGAGCATATTCATCATATACTTTTCAAATCTCTTTGTGTCCTGCCTCTGTAGACACAGCCACAAGCATGTTGGGAGAGCCTCATTCGTCCAGCTCACACATGGTGCACGCAGAATTCTTTTCTTTACTTTTCCCATTATTTTCATCCTTTTATGTTATTCCCACACTTCAGCGGTCTGGAGGGAAGTCGAATGTTTGCTGTTCTGGGATCATTTGAAGCCGGGCATGCAAAAAGTACTGAGGCACTTTTAAGTCTGCCTGTAGGAAATCTGTCTTGGCAACCAGACAACTAGAATTAGTTATTAAAGGCATGTCAAATGAATAAAGACACCTCTGTAAGGAAAACCGCAAGAGCATTTACTTTTTCTAATATGAATAGAGAGCTAATAGCAAATCACCTTTAATTTTCCACTCTTCCTTTGCCTTTTGGCTCGTAGGTCAAATCCAATAAACAGAGATACAATTGAAAATCTTTTCTGTTTTCAGCTATCACAGCACAGCCCATATGCCCACTGCAGATGCGTATTAAAGAACGATGCCTGGAATTTAAAGGAGAGCTTTCAATCTGCCATAGCTCTTTCTTCCTGCCTCTGGAAGTCAGTCAGAGGCTACTATGCCTTTATGGAGCACAGGAAGCAGTGAGACAAATGTCTTGCCCAGGGAGCTAAGCCGCCCTAAGGAAGAGATGCAAAATGTGAGCAAACTCCATTTGGCTCTTGTCATTTACTGTGAAAACAAGGAGGATGTAAACACCAAGAATGGTCTGGTTACGCTGGTTTTATGTCCCTTCCTTCCTTTTTTTTCTTTGCAAAATATTTATTTATTCATTCATTTATTTATTTGTTTGTTTAGTTATTTATTTTTATGACATCCCTTCCCTCCTACTCTCCTCATCCCTATTGAGCAATTTAAAAAAAAGGAAAGAAAAGCCCCCATTATGTTTTGAGGATCAAATGAGATGTTCATGGAAGTGTTTTGGAAACTACCAAGTACAATATATGTGTGAAGTATCATTACAGCTATTGGAGCTGACCCAATCATCCACCAGTCCACTTCACTATGACTAGGATTCATTGTCAAGGTCACTTAATGGGGCTCCGGGTTTGAGGATCTGGTATGTCCATGAGTTGATCCTGTGGGTGACTAAATGCTTTAGAGAAACTAGCCCTTTCACTGAGTCTGGGGTTTGGATGCCTGGCTGTGGAACCCTTCTGCTTCAAGCAGGTAAGTTCTTTATCCTCCATGGTTAAAGCTCAAAGCTAGGGCCAGGGGGGATGAAGGCAGGATTGCAAAGCTCTCTCCTCGAGGCAGCAGCCCCTGTGTGCCCACCTCCAGTTACCCTGCAATCAAGGTTTCCCATTTGGGGTCTGACATGAACACTGTTCTTAGAACTGGCTGACCTTAGCTAGAATCCCAGATCTGCCTCTGGCGCCACCCCCATCAAATTACTTGTATACATTTCTCATATACTCAAATGTAGAAGTGTTGTTTGCCCCATAGAATTTAATAAGTTCTCTGAAGGCCAGGATTGTTTCATTTTTGTTGTTGCATCCTCTGGCATCCAGTGTCTGGTACATTTTCTTTTTAAAACCTGATATATAGGTTCATTGCTAGAGGGAACTTTCTGTACCCAGACTCCCTCTACTAATAGATCGGCAACTTCTCTGCAACTCATGGTCTTACAAAGTTGCCTGGGATGCTGAGATGTCAAGTGACTGACTCACTTAGGGCCCAACAGTCTGTGTGAATCAGAAGTAGGACTTGAACCCGGATCTTCTTGACCCTGAGGCCAGCTCTCTATCCACTGCCGCCTCTCTTGGCTTGGCACTTAGTAGTAACTACTTAATAAATGCTTGTTGATCAATTGATTGATAGCCTTATGGACAGGAAAGTTTGGTTGTAGGAAGGTGGCCCTTGAGCTGAACCTTCAAAGCAACCAAGGATTTCTAAGAGGCAGAGGTGAGGAGGCAGAGCATTTCAAACTAGGCAAAGGCATGAAGGTGGGAAATGGAATGTTGTATATGAAGAACAGCAAGTAGATAAGTTTGGCTGGAACACGTAGTGTGCATGAGGGAGGAGTAATGTGCAGTTAGTCTAGACAGGTTGGAGCCAGATTATGAAAAGCTTAAAGTGCCAAATAGAGGACTTTATGTTTTATCCTAGAAGGAAAAAAGAGGGGACCACTGAAGTTTCTGAAGCCAGAACGTAACTTTTACTTTAGGAATATTGACATGGCAGCTCTTTGGAGGATGGATTGGAGAGGGAAGAGACTGAAGGCAGAGAGAACGGTTAGCAGCCATTGCAATGGGGTGAGCAAGTCACTAAGCCTTCTTATATCTCAGTTTTCCAATCTATAAAAGAGAGGGTTGGACTAGGTACCTACTATCTCCAGCTCTATGATCAAGGTCAGAGATAATGGGGTCTTGAACTAGGGTGGAGGCTTTGTGAGTAGAGAGAATGGGATGTATGCGAGAGACAAGAAGGTAGATGACTAGATTTGATGACTGAAGAGCTATGGGGTGTCAGAATCAAAAGTCAAGAAGACCTCTTAGGTCTAGAATGACAGTAGTGCCCTCAACAGAAATGGGAAAGTTAGGAAGAGGGGTGGGTTCAGGGGAAAACATAATGATCTGATTTGAACATGCCACTTTTGTCCATTTCTGCTCGGGCAAGTGTTGGATAAGATGATCCTTGCCCTTCTAGGTGTCCGATTCTACCATATGACTCTACTGTTTGGTGATTCTCAGGGCTGCCAACATATCTGAAATGCCCTTTCTAATCAATACCCTCAATGCTGGCTTGCTCAATTTATGTGGTCTGGAGACTAGAGATTGCTTTGAGGGAAAAGGGATTTGCTTAGTCATGGTGTTTTCAGTTCTACCCATGGGCCCAAGAATGGGTTAAAGATCCAGGCCCTGTTAGGTGGACAGCCGAGAGCAATGGGAATTGACTAAATTATCCAGAGAATTCAAGCAGAAAACCAAAACAAAACATTTTTGCTTCAGTTAGTTGGATATTTCAGATGTAGTTAGCTTTTAATTAATCAAATAACCAACAGCATTGAGGTCTAAATTATTTGAATATTTTCCTCAATCTTACCCTTGGGTCAAGCTTCCAAGGGGCAAATGAAGCAAAGAAAGTGTGACTTTGTCAATACAGTGCCCAACTCTAAATAGGAAATGGAATTCGTCCTTCAGTGATCCATTGCCAAATATTTGGATATTTGGTTTCATGTGGTAAAATAGTCTCTTGAGTGAAAACAGTGTGGTACAGAGGCAAAAGCACTGGCTTGAGAGTTAGAGTCAAATCCTACCTGTTCTATTTATTACCTGTACCACCTTGGGAAGCCACTTGCCTCCCTGGACTTGGGTAATGTGGAAGAGTTGGACCAGAAGGCCTTGGGCATCCATCCCTCCCAGCTCAAGATCTATGACTGATGGAGTTCTTCAGTTCATTGTTGGAGTGCTGTGAGTATACAGCTTGAGACCGATGGAGACAGTGGTGATGAGGAGTGAAATAGAAAGGTTGATGAGTGGATTGGAGAGACCCCAAAGAGCAGAGTCAGATACAGAGTTGGAGAGATGCAAAGTGCCCAGTATTAGAGAAATCACGGTCCTCGTGTATGCCGGCATCCATAGTCTATTCGGTTCTGGGATGCGCCATTTAAAGAGACATGTTAATGAGCTGCAGGGCTTCCAAAGGACAACCAGGACGGTAAGAGGTTTCAACGTGGCATCCCAAGAGGATCACTGGAAAGAATGGATGAATTTTTGGCCCAGAGGAGAGAATGTCACATGGGTCACATACTCTTTGAGTACTTGAAGGCAATTGTTTTGTATGGGCAATAGTGGTTAGCATTTGCAGGGGTTGTCAACCTTTATACAAGGAAACAGCAACGGCTGAAGTCTTTAAGCAAAACGACCACTTATGAGACACATGAGAGGGTGTTTGTTTTACATATGGGTTGGGCAAAACCAGGGGATCTTAACCTTGTCAGTGTCACGGGCCTCTTGAGCTGTCTGGCAAAGCCTGTGGAGCCCACCTCAGAATAGCGTTTGTTGTCCATATTCAGAATGGGAGGAAATGCTTAATTTCCACAAGGGGTTAATGAAAAGAAAGAGGCATTTTTTCCCCATTCAAGTTCACATACACCCCTTTCCTGGGGGCCAGGAAAAGAATCCCTGGACTAATTGGAAGAGAGGATGAGGAGAGTGAAAGATAGAGAGATAGCACAAAAAAAAAAGAGTGAGACACATACAGAGAGACAAACAGAGAGGCAGATAGACACTCAGGACCCAGGTCAACTGTGATTCACCTTTGATTCATTCTTGGAACATGCTTATAATGCTTTCCACCACTTTCTTTCCCCACATCCCGCTTTTGCTATCTTGCTTCGAGTTGAGTTAGTTTCTGAGTCTTCTTCTCCTTAATCTCCTCCCTTTTTGACCTTTGCCCTCATTCCCAGTTGAGTAACTTACCCAGGGTGTGTTTGTAGTCAACCTTATTTCCAAACCTCACAACTGAGGCGGTGAAAAAATCTGGGACCCGGGTTCAAGGGTCATTGTGAGAGGTCACTCCTCTGTCCAGATAAAGGGGTAGCTCACATTCATCTACCTTGGTTACAGGCCCATATACCTGGTCTGCTGTACCCTGTGAGAGCTCAGGAGCTAGTTGGAGGTGGGGGGTGGAGAGTAAATGCTTGAACCCAAGACACATGGATACAAGGTGTGTCCTGGCTTGGCCCGGCTCTGTACGGGTTGCTTCTTCTCATCAGATCAGCCCAAACCGGTGATGATGATGATGACGACGACGACAATCCCACCGCCCTCCATCTGCTTCATTTCCTGTGTACCCTCGGTTCAGCTGCAGAACCACAGCTGCAAGCTTTTCTCTCTCACCCAGACGTTGGGCTACAGCAGGGCAGGAGCCATCCAGATGTGGTCAGGACGCATCACTTTGATTCACCAGAGAGTAACCCTGGAGAGGGACAGCCCTCTCCGCCATGTACCTCCTCTGTGGACACTGCACAGCAGGCACCTTCGCCTCCCTCTGTTACCTGGGGAAAGAGCAGGAGTAGTGGGTGTCCCCTCTGCCAGGCATAGTCACTTCTCTGGATGCCGGGGCTTCCGCAGATCCTCAGCTTAAACTCTGAGCAAAGAGCCAAACCAGTGTAAGTCTGTACATCGAAGGCCTCAATTTCAGATTAGATTCACAAATTTAATTTCCTATCCCTTAATTTAATTCTGCATTTTAGTTTTGTTTTTATTATTTACACGGGTTCTCTTTAATGAATCCAAATTGCTGCCCTCTAGCAGTATTTTGTCTTAGGTTAACTTCTTGAAAACCGATCGGCATTGGAGTTTATTCCGCACTGGGTTCAGTTATTTTCTGAAACGAAGCACAATTAAATTAGAATAATGAACATGCTCTTTAGAGGATTAATTCATAATAAGCAAGCCATGTGCTACAGCTCACAGAAGAAAGGGCACACGGATCGAAAGCTGTTTTTTTTACGTAAATATGAAAAGTACATTCTGCAGAGCAGAACAAATCAGCTAATGACATCCAGAACGCTGGCCAGGCCCAGAGCGGCATGAAGCTGGCATCTCCCCTCCCGCTAATGCACATTATGTATACACTATGTTGCCTTACCTTGGGGAAGGAGAGGCTAGGGGCCACTGAGGACAGAAGGCTCCTCTTCTCAGAATCCAACTGTTAAGCAAGGAGGACTTCCCCAAACCAACACCTCAAAGCTTCTCAAGCAGCCTCCCAGATAGTTCCCTCAGGGTTTCCCAAACCTCTTAACTTAAACCGCAACCCCTTCCCCCGCCTTTCCCTCTCCCCATTTTAGGAACTCACAATCCCAGGATACAGCCCATCTGCTGTAGCATTACCACTCCCTTCTGTGTTGTAACACCCCCTGTCTCCTGACATACCAGGATGGAAGGAGGAAGGAGAGGCCCTTCCTTCCATCCTGGTCTCCCAGAAACACCGGGGAGGTAGTGTAACGATTGGAATGACGCCACCTGCTGGATACTTACTGTAGAAGAGTTCTGCCCATGAAGGGAAGGTCTTTGAGGGCAAGACCAGGAGTCAGGAAGTGACGCGGGCTAGTGGGAGGAGGAAGGAAGAGACTGGCGCTCAGTCTCGGGCTTTTTCCTGAGGACGCTGGAGGAGAAGGGAGCTAGAAATGTGCTCTCCCTTTTATAGATAGGAATCTAGGCCTTTCTCTCTCTCTTTACCAAATTCTTATTCTCCTTAATAAATGCTTAAAAGTCTAACTCTTGCTAAAGCTTATAATTTATTGGCGACCACTCATTAGATATTTTAGACAGTTTAGCTAGAATTTTACCCCTCAACAGTAGGAAGTCTTTTCTGGAGGAATCTGCAAGAGAGGCCGTTCCTTAGCCTGTTTCAGGAGGCTTCTCTAATGGATTGTGGAATTTGTTTATAGAAAGTTCCAAAAAAGAACCACCTAGTCTTAGATATTTGGTGAAGAAAAAGTGTCTCTTTCACATCTCTCCCGCTCTGTCCCCATCCTAAATACTAATTTACAGAGCAATTGTAAAGATCCCGCTCTGGAGATTACAGATTGAAGCAGGTATACCAACAGTGGAAGGAAACAAAGTGAAGATTAGACAAACACAGGAATGGGAAATGAATGCTACATGAATGAATGAATGAATGACTTAATGATGACAATGCTGAATGAATAAATGCTAAATACTGAAGGAATAAACATTTTATGAATGAATGAAGGTTGGAATGAATGAATGAATGAATAATACTAATTAATTAAGACTAAAATCAGAATGAATGCTTAATGATTGCATGATGAAGATGAATTAATGAATAAGGAATGACTTCACAATTGATTTCTCCACAAATGAATAAGCAATGTATGATGAATGATTTATGTAATGAATATGTGAATGAACACATAGCAAGTTTTCCCCTTTACCTTTTTTTTTTAAGTTTATTTATTTTTGGTGTTAAGTGACTTTTTGGGGTTAAGTGACTTTCCCAGGGTCACACAGCCAGTAAGTATCAAGTGTCTGAGGTCAGATTTGGACTCAGGTCCTCCTGACTCCAGGGCTGGTGCTCTATCCTCTGTGCCATGTAGCTACCCCTCCCCTATACCTTTTGAAGGTTATAAGAAAACCTTCCAGCCACTTCTGCCTCCAGGAATTCTATGGTAGAACCAGGATTATATCTGTTGTTGACCCTAAAGCCTGGAAAAGCTTGACAGGGTAAGAGGGCCCTGTCTTGATGCTCAGAGAAGGGGCAGGAGTTAGCCAGGTCACATGGTCGGGGAAAGAAGGGGAATTGGGGCAGGCTACTGGGGGTTCTGTGGAAGGAGTGATCAGAGTTGGAGGAGATTTGAAAAGGGTTGAGGAGAGACCTGGAGGGTACAGCTAGGGGGCAGGGAGGAAGAAAGCCACCAATTTGGGGGGAAGAAAGAGAGTCTCCCTTTACTCTCCCAGTCCCATAACAGACACCTTTGCTTGAAGAGGGTCAGTGGTTCTGACCTAGGAATGGTCTGCCCAGGGCCACAGTTAAAGTGTAAGCATTGGGGCAGCTAGGTGGTGCAGTGGATAAAGCGCTGGCCCTGGATTCAGGAGGATTTGAGTTCAAATCTGGCCTCAGGCACTTGATACTTACTAGCTGTGTGACCCTGGGCAAGTCACTTAACCCTCATTGCCCCGCCCAAAATAAAACAACACACACACACACACACACACACACACACACACACAAAAACAACCCAATAAAGTGTAAGCATTCTTTCTTTGTTGATCCTGTGACTATAGGCTAATGTTCCCACAGCCAAGCTGAATTCTGTAATGAAAATCCTAGTGAAATCACAGGCCATAGGGTTCTTCACTAGAGACTTGTAACAGATAGATTAATCTGACTAGTGACAGAGTTCAGTCCTGCTGGTGTGGTTTAGAGGTTATTATTTATTATCACGGTTTTTGTTTGTTTTTAATAGAAGACCATCACTCAGGCCACCAGCAGTGTCCGTGAGACCGATAGTCTCTCCTTCTGGGCTTCAATCTCCTTTTCAGGAGAAACCCTGGGCAAGATCCCTGGGGTGGGGAGTGGAGATGTGTGTGTGTGTGTGTGTGTGTGTGTGTGTGTGTGTGTGTGTGACAGAGACAGAGAGATAGAGACAGAGACACAGAGAGAGATGAACACACACACACACACACACACACAGAATGAGAGAGAGAGAGAGAGAGAGAGAATTCCCCGTGAAGAACTAGCTGTTGTGTCCACACTTTCCTAGTATGGGCCTGAGCCCTTAGATATGACAAGCAGACAAAAATTGCTAGATTAACAGTCAGTAGAACCGGGTTTGAACCTTGGCTTTGCCTCTTACCACCTGTAGGACCTCAGGCAAATCACTTAAACTTCCTAGGCCTCAATTTTCTTAAGAGGATGGGTTCTTAACCTAAGTTTTGTGAACTTGTTAAAAAAATTTTTTTTGATAACTCTGTTTCAGTCTATTTGGCCTCCTTTGTAATCCTAGGTATTTTGTGCATTTAAAAAAAATGTTTTGAGAAGGGGTCCATAGGCTTCACTGGACTGTTGACAAAGGGGTCAACGAAAACAAAAAGGTTAAGAACCCCTGGACCAAATTCTCTTCTGGCTTTAGATCCAGTGATAAAGGACAGATGAGTCATGTTACCTATAACCCTAAGGGAGGGATTCAGTCAGTTTTGAGGCATAGGGGAGGGCGACCCTACTCTGGACCCACTGAGCAACAAGACTGGGAAAAGAAGTCTCACTTTAAAAGGCCACTCACATGGAAATGACATTTTATTTTTGATTTTTAAACCAAGACTCTTGGGGGCTGAAAACTGAAGGATCTTTTGTCTCCAAGGTCCTTTCTTTTCCCCTTACAAAGTCTTCAGAGACCGAGGCGACCATCTTTTCAAACCTGTGGGCCCGAGGATTCAACAAAGAAAGGCAGACCTGAGGGCCTGAAAATCCCGTAGGCCTGGAATGTAATCAGACAAGACAGGCTAATCAATGAAAGCAGACCCCATGCTCCCTCCATAATTGCATTCCTGCCTTTTCACCCTAACAGCAAGCACTTATAGTAATTGCATTCCAATAAGGCTCTCTCAGGTCTCCAGCAGCCATGACAAGACCAGCACCGAAACCTGCTGACACACCATCTGCATCCAGAGAGGCCGCAGAGACCCAGGACAAGCTGTTTTAAATTCTTCTCAGTTGCCTTTGCTACAGGAGACAATGGACTTTGTAACAGATCTTACCCAATGGCCCACATTCTCGTCCCACCCACTGGCCTGAGCCCCGAAGCCACAGCAGCTCTCTGCTGGAGCTGTCTTTCTGAGGTCAAAACAGTGGCATCTGTTAGCCAAAGCAGGTGGCCTCTTTGGGAAGGCCTCACCTTTTCCATGAAGGCCAGGCTGGGCCAAACCAGCTCAGGAGGTGGAATTGCAAAGTGAACTGAGCAAGCAAATGTCTAACTACATTTACATATTAAATGTATTATTGGTGCCTTCCTGAAAGGCTTCCCCCTTACTAGGGGTGTCCAAGGAAAAACAGAGTAGGTCCCCAACATTTGAGGAAACCTTATAAATCTCAGAGAGTAGCACCTCCTGAAATATAAACAGTCTTTGAAAAGGGCCTGAGTGTTCTCCAGAGAGTATAGAGTTGAGAGGATTAACAGGGAAAAATTCTTAACATGTGATTTGAGGCTCTTTTAAAAATATATATCTTTTAAAATTATGAATGCCATCATGAACAAACATAAACATAAAAGAAAGACAAAAAGAGACTTTTATATGAGGCTGTGAACTTGTGACAGAAGGAAACAAATAAAAGTATAGAAGGGCATTTGAGATTCCTTAATTCCCAAACAAGGACCTGGGTTCAAATTCCATCTGTGACACTTCTTAGCTTGGGTGACCTTGAGCAAGTCATTTTTTCCTGTTGTTTACAGCTTAGTAAAATATTTCAGGGATGTAGTTAGAGTAAGATGTACTAAATGGATGAAAGAAACTCCTGTAGAAAGTGGTCCAGCCAAAGTATGGGTGCTTTTATCTTCAGTTTCCATTGACTTGTTTCTGAGCCAATCACTTAACCTCTCTTGTCCTCAGTTTCCTCCTCTGTTTAATCGAAGGTATTGGACTAGCTCTCTAAAGTCCCATTCAGATTGAAAGCTATGGTCCCGTGATCCCTTCCACTCACTAAAAGGTGGACTTGAGAAGACAGAGAGGCAGGATGATGGGTGATAGCCAATTCAGTCATCTTCACCTGATCCCATTTTCTGTCCCCGGCATAGTCTCAGCTGAGAAACCTTGATCTGGGAGGGCCCTTCCTTCTCTTTCCCTGGTTTGGCCACTTGACACACCAGAGCTGAGGCTTCTTTTGATCATCCTTTCTGAACACCCTTTTGCTCCTGCTCTGATAGAACAGATCGCTGTGGGATAGAAACTCACTTCTTCCTAGAGGAGAGACAAAAATCTGGGGTCTAAAATGCTGCATTCGTAGTTCAGTGTGTTCATCAGAAATAGTTGGGGGATGACTTTTGTTCTGTAATTGGTCCTACCTCTTCTCCAGTCTGTGTGGTGCCAAAGTTCCCCATCCTGCCTCCCCCTTCTATTTCAATTAGCAGAGAAGGCTGCTTCATTTTAAGGCTGTTTTCCTGTTCCAGTTTCTCGGGCAGCACCAGCTCTTTCATTTGCGTTGCACTATCACAATTGTTTTTCTTCATCAGAGAGAGAAAGAGAGAGAGAGAGAGAGAGAGAGAGAGAGAGAGAGAGAGAGAGAGAGAGAGAGAACCAAGAGTGGGTGATTTTGTTTTGCTTTGTCTTTTTGAGAGGGCACAATCTTTCTCAAAGGACTTGGGTAGTTCCTTAGAGTTAAACATTTGTGAGCAGGTTTGTTTCAGGGAATGTAGTCTTTGGGATGGAGGCGTGCACAGCTATGTACTTCACCCTGGTCCGATCTCTTCTCCTTGGTTAGAGCTTATACCTGATGGGTGAGGGCATCAGTGAAAATTTAGGGGCAGGCTTAAGTACCCTTGCCCTCTATGAATGAAATTATAGACTCTTCCTTCTTTTGGAAGGAGGTAAGAGGATATTTGAAATCAGGATGTGATGGATTCCTAAAACTGGCATACATGCCAGGGATCCCCGACCTTTTTCAGTCCCCTTGGGTTTTGGTAAATATTCCCATGCCTTCTTTTATTAGGAAGGGAAATAAATTCTAGAGTTTATCATACATATGCACATAAGAAATAAAATAGAGATTATTTTCTCCTAAAGGAAAATGTATTTGCTGTAGAACAACTTTTGAAGGCATCATAAAATTATTGTTTGCCAAAACAGTCAAACCAGCGAAGCTTCCAATTCTGTTTCTTGTCAGCCAACAGCTTGATTCTTAGTAGAGTTTCTGAAAAAGATACTCTCATATCCTGTCCAGCCTCCAGTTGGTTTCTTGCTTTGGGTTTGATTGAGAACAGAACTGGGAATCCTGATTCACCAAGATAAGACGGTTTAAATGGAATTAAAGCCTTGGGAGCACTTTTAGTAAGAAGGGGTTAGGTAGACTTCTCCAAAGGGATACCATAATTTTTGTGATTTCATTGATTGGAAATTGATTTGGAGCTTCTGATTCTTGTGAAGATCAAATAGCTCTCTTTTTCACGGGGTTATCGTTGCTTATATTTTCTGGCTCAATATGAAAAGACCTTCATATCCAAACCTTAGTCCTTTGGTTTTGGTCAGTAAGAATTATTTATCCAACAATCTCTTTTCCAATTTTTCAGTCCCCCCCAAACACTATTCATTTTGGACTAGTCCAATAGGCTAGTATAATTATTTATCAAATTACCCATTCCCCAAGTCCCCATTAAATAGGGAGCTCCTTTAGGAGCTTCTTTTTGTATCCTTAGCACTCAGCACAGTGCCTAGCATATAGTAGGTGCTTAACAAATGTTTATTGACTGACTGAAATATTCTCTTTACTCCTTTGAAAAGTTTTCAATGAAGGTGGAACCAAGCTGGCACCATGTATATCTCCTCCACAACAATCTAGAAAATGTCCTCAACTGAATTTTGATTGGGAACCGCTCTCCCCCCCCAAAAAAAGACACCATGAATCATTTTTTTCCAGCCCAGGGCACCTAAGGAAGATAGAGAGGTCCGTGGATACTAGGGTTGGGGTTGGCCATGACTGCAGCATCACTGTAGTGGCAGTAGTGGGGAACGTCCTATCATCCAGGGACCACAAGAGAGTTGAGACTGATCACCAGGGTAGGAAGCACTGGGACAGAAAGAGATATTATGGGACTCTTGAACCAGTGCTGGGAGCAGAAATGGGTACTATATGGCAGCTCTGTCTCCTATTATTTGGTTCAGGGTCACTGTTCTAGGGTAAAGTGGAACAATTATGAGCGACAGGGGCCTTGCCTGTGTAAGGACCAGGGAACAAGTTCCAGAAATGTAGCTGTGTAGCTCTTAGCCCAAAAGCAGAGTGGGGACTTAACTCTAACCTTTTAGACAGACATATGAGCCTGCAATAAAGGCTAAAGACCAAGACCAAAGGGAAGCCAGCAGTTCACTCTGAATTTGCAGAACCTCCCAGCAGGCTAACACTAAGTTCATCAGCAGTCTATTGAAACTCAACCACACACAATCCAACAGACCCAATCCTGGGGGAGGAACTAGTAGAGTTCCTACTGGGAGGGCGGTGAAAAGACCTCTCTCTGGATCACACCACTTTGGAAGCATCAAAAACTTGCAAACCCCCAGGTTGGGTTATGAAAACAGCCACAAGATACAAAAAGAAAAATCTCAGTCCAGACATCCCCCCAAGAGGGAGCAGAGCCCAATATTAACACAAAGTCCATAGTCAAGAAGTAGGCTAGAAGAACCAACCAAACAAAAAAGAACATGTCCATAAAGAGCTACTGTGATGACAGGGAAACTCAAGACATAAACACAAAAGAAGACAATGACTTGAAAATATCTATAAATAAAAGCTCAAAGTAAAATGCAGATTGGAAACAAGCCTAACAATAATTCTTAGAAGAACTGAATAATAAGATAAAAAGAGCAAAAAAACCCATTTAAAAACCCAATAAAATGTTAGAGGAAAAATAGGAAAAAAATGAGATTTATGTAAGAAAGTTATGAAAAGAGAATTAACAGCTTGGTAAAAGAGGTAAAAACCATTACTGAAGAAAATAACTCAGGACAAACAACTGACCTGGAAAATATATCAAGGGGAGATAATTTAAACATCAACAGACTATCTGAAAATCATGATAAAAAGAGAACCCAGGCATTATATTTCAAGAAATTAGAAAAGAACACTGCCCATATATCTTAGAATCAGAGAGCAAAGTAGAAATTGAAAGAATCCATCAGTAACCTTCTGAAAGAAATCTTAAAATAAAAACTCCATGGAATATTATATCAACAATCCAGAGCTTCCTAAGTCAAAGAGAGAATACTGCAGGTAGACAGAAAGGAGAAAAACAAAACAAAACCAAACTCAAATACCATAGAGCTACAGTCAGGCATACACAAGCTTTAGCATTCACTATGTGAAAGGAACAGAGGGTTTGGAATATGATATTCCAGAAGGCAAGCATACCTAAGGAAAAGACCAGAACTGAATAGAGAAATTTAACATTCAAACGCAGGACTCAAGAGAATTAGACAGAGAGTGTGATTATTAATCTATTATGTTGGGGCGATTTCAGAAAGAACACTAGAAAGGTCAGGAAGAGGAATTCACTGGGAGAGGGGAATAAGGGAGAGGAAGAAAGGGGAATATTATCTCACATAAATAGGTCATGCAAGAAAGAATTTATACAATGGAAAGGACAGTGAGGGGTGGAAGTGAGTAACACTTGAACCTCACTTTCATCTGAAGTGGTTCAAGGAGGGAAGTATATATACACACAGTTGGCTAAAGAAATTCTTACACAAAAGGGAAATAGGAGGGAAAGAAATTAATAGAAAGATTGGGAGGCTAAGAAGGAGGGTAGATTAAGGGAAGCAGTGATCAGAAGCAAAGTAGACTCAAGGTAAAAGAGCAAAAATGAGGTTAAAGATAAAAGAGTAGGATGGAAGGAAATACACAGCAATTTCAACTGAAAATGTGAATAGGATGAACTCACTCTTAAAAGGGGAGAATAGTAGAATGGATTAGAAACTAGAGTCCATCAATATGTTGTTTACATGAAATACACTTGAAACAGATTTACATAGAATTTAAATAAAGGGCTGAGAGAATCTTATGGTAGACAGAAGTAGTGATCATGATTTCAGACAAAGCAAAAGCAAAAATAGACCTAATTAGAAGAGATAAACAGAGAAATTATATTTTGCTGGGGCACCTAGGTGGTGCAGTGAATAAACACTGGTCCTGGATTCAGGAGGACCTGAATTCAAATCCATCCCCAGACACTTGACACTTACTAGCTGTGTGACCCTGGGCAAGTCATTTAACCCTCCTTGCCCCACACACAAAAAAATAAATTTTGCTAAAATATACCACAGACAATGAATTAATATCAATACCAAACATATATGTACCAAATAGCATATATTCTTAAAGAAAAATTTAAATGAGTTACAGGAAGAAACAGTAAAATTACAATAGTAGAAGACTTCAATTTACCTCTCTCAGGCCTAGATAAATCTTACATAAACAAGAATGAAGTTAAGAAGACATATAGAATTTTGGAAAAATAAAATATGATAGACTTTTGGAAAATACTGAATGAGAATAGAAAGGAATATATCCATTTCTCAGTTGTGAGAAAAAGGTACTTCATAAAAATTGATCGTGTATTAGTATATAAAAACCTCACAAATAGGGGGCAGCTAGGTGGTGTAGTGGATAAAGCACTGGCCCTGGATTTAGGAGGATCTGAGTTCAAATCCAACTTCAGACACTTTACACTTTCTAGCTATGTGAGCTTGGGCAAGTCACTTAACCCTCATTGCTGCACAAAAAAATAAATAAATGAAGTGAAATAAAAATAATAAAACCTCACAAATAAATATGGAATAGTAGAAATATCAATTTTTTTTACCAACCACAAGGCAATAGAAATTACATTCATTAAAGGATCTTTGAAGCATAATTGGAAACTAAATAACTTAATCCTGAAGAATGGGTGAGTCAAAGAACAAAACTTAGAAACAATCAATAACTTCATTAAAGATAATTAAATCAATGAGACTGAGACAACATAATAAAATTTGTGGAATGTAGCCAAAACAGTACTTAGGGGAGCATTAAAGCAGATCAGTTAATTGTGAATGCAACTAAAACAAAACAAAACAAAACACTGGAAAGATAATGAGTTAAAAAATAATAAAAACCAAACACCACCAAAATAGAAATCCTGAAAATTGAAGATTAACAAAATTGAAAGAAGATAAAAACTAAATAAATGATAAAATTGATGAACCATTGGCTAATTTGATTTTTAAAAGAACAAAGAAAACAAAATTCCCTATATAAAAAATGAAAAAGATGAATTCACAACCAAGAAAGAAGAAATAAATACAATTAAGAGAAAATTTGCCTAACTATAGGCTAATAAAACTAACAATTTAAATGAAATTGATGAATATTTGCAAAAATGTAAACTACCCAAATTAACAGAACTGTAAATATAACATTTTAAAAACCCTAGCTTGGAAAATATATTGAATAAGACATAAATTAACTCTTTAAGAAAACATTCTCCAAGACCAGGACCAAAACCAATACATGTAAAAATTAGAAGAAAAGCAAGAACCTGGGGAAAATCTTTACAGCAATTTTCTCTGAAAAAATTTCTTTTCTAAAATATAAAGAGAACTGAGTCAAATCTCCAACAAGATGAGACACTTTTCAATTGATAAATGGTCAGAATATGAATTGGCAGTTTTTAGAGGAAGAAATCAATGCTATCAATGCCCATAGGAAAAATTTTCTAAATCATTAATAGAGATATGTATATTAAAACAATTCTAAGGTACCACCTTATGCTCATTAGATTGGTTAAAATGACATAAAAGGAGAATGGCAAATATTGAAGGGAATGTGGGAAAGCAGGTACACTAATACACTATTGGTAGAGCGATGAACTTTCCCAATAATTCTAGAAAGCAACTTGGAATTATGCAGCAATACTACTACTAGGTCTATAATCCCAAAGAGAGCAAAGAAAGACAAAAAATACCCATTTGTACAAAATATTTATAACAGATCTTTTTGTGGTAGCAAACAATTGGAAACTGAAGGGATGCCCATCAATTGGGGAATGGCTGAACACGCTGTGGTATATGATGGTCATTGAATATGATTGTGCTATAAGAAATGATAAAAGTGTTTGGTTTCTTGTAGAAGATGCAGTTTTAGATGGGTCTTGAAGAAAGCCAGAGAAATCAGGAGGCAGAGAGAAGAAGACAGAATATTCAAAATGCTGAAATTACAAAGATTTAAAATGACACAGTTCGTACCCTTAAGGGGCTTGCATTCTGCAGGGTTTGGGGGCTGGAGATGTGAGGTGTCCACAAATAAGTATGATAAAAAGTAGAACATGAATGAAATAAAGCAGAAATCCCAACCAAGTGCTCTAGGAAAGTATGATGAAGGAAAACATCACTTTGATCACAGAGAATTAGGCAGGACCTTATGGAAGAAGTGGCTTGTGAACTTGAAAAAAGAAGGGTGGATTTTGATCCTTTCTTCATCTGAAAATGAGTGGTTTGGATTAGGTGGTCCTTGAGGTGCTTTCCAGCTCTGTAGCTATAAGCCTATGAAATAAAGAAGTTAGGGAGGAGGGATGAACTTTGGTTGGAAGATAATGAGTTCGATTTTGGATGTCAGAGTGCTAGTGGGACATTTAAACTTGAGCTCAGGGCTGAATACATAAATTTGAGAGTTCTCCACAAAGAGCTGATAACTGCACTCGTGAGAGCTGTTGACGTAACCAAAAGGCAAATTTCTCCAGAAAGAAGAGGATATAGGATAGAGCAGGAGAGGGATGATGACCCAGCAAAGGAGACTGAGAAGGAGCAATCAAATAAGAGGGGAATCATGAGAGAGCCCTGTCCTCAAAGCCAATTTGAAGAGAGTTAAGTGGGAGGAAGGGGTGGGTGACAGTGCTAACACCACAGAGAGGTCAGGAAACATGCCAGCCTATCTTCATGATCATTATCACCACTATTACTTAGATTATTGCTGCCAGCATTCTTATTCACATTCCCTTTCCCAACTGATAGACTTGGAGTCAGGAAGGTGCAAATTCACATCTTGTTGTATGACCCTAGGCAAATCACTTCACCTTTCAGCCTCAATTTCCTTCTCTGGAAGATGGGAATAATAATAACATCTTCTTCTCAGGGTAGTTTGATTAATGGAATAATGCGTGTAAAGTGCTTTGTGGACCTTAAGATGATATCTAAAATGTGAGCTATTGTTGCCACCACATCACTATTTCTGTTATGGTCCATTCATTATTTATTATCACATGGAAGAGATATCCTGGCTTAGCAGTTAGAGTAGTGGAACTGGAATCAGCAAGACCCAGGTTCAGATCCCACCATGCATGTTTCCTGGCTGTGTGATCTTGGGCAAATCACTACACTTCTCCAAGATACAGGTTTTTCCTTTTTCTTTACAGCGTGAGTAATCACACAGAGCAGCTCTAAATCAGCCATTACTAACATCATCCATTGTGTTATCCTCGAATGTTTTGGTTGTTTAAAGATTGCCTTCCTTTTCAAAGCTATAGCCATAGTGTTAAGTGTTCTCTTGGCTCTGCTGAGAAATCATGTTTGGCTCCAGTGTTCAGGGAAGCCTCATGAGGAGACGGCATTGGAATGGGATCTTAAAAGATACAGTTTCTGATTCTGGAGAGTTGAGGGTTAAGGGTGTTTGTTCAAAGGAGCTGTGGAAAGAACAGTATGAACAAAGGCAAGGGGCCAGGAGAACAAAAATTGGATTTTAGGGAGAGAAAGTAAATTACTTCAGCAGGATGGAAGACAATAGTAATCGACAAAACTGGAAAGGTAGCTTGATGCCAGATATGAAAGGGCTTAAATGCAAGAATGAGGACTTGGGATTTGTCTGTGTAGGCAATTGGGAACCATTAAATATTGTTGAGGAGAGGAAGAGTGCAATCAATATATTTGGGGAAGATATAAATAAGGCACTAGTCTGCAAGATGGATTGAAGAGGAGAGACAGAGACAAGATGTTTTTAGGAGGCTTTAGTAGTGATCCAGATGTGTAGGTAGTTGTCTCTGTGTTAAACCATAGTGGTGTCCTTAGGAGTGGAAAGAAAAGGAGGAGTGTGAAGATGGATTTTTGAAGTGAAGAATTGGGAGGACTCTAATATGGAAATGACTGAGAGAGAGGGAGACCTGAAAGTGGAGATCTTAAGCTTGGGTGCCTGGAACAATAGTAACAAAATTTTGATATGGGAAGCTTCTTTCCACTCCTCCTGCTCCTTCCTTCTCCCTATCAAAATGCAAATGTATTGGGAAATAGGCTGTGGAGATGGTTTTGTTTTATTTTGATGGTCTTGGGAGAAGAAAGAAAAGGAAAGGGAGAGGAATAGATGAGGGAAGAAAGGAGGAAGAAAGAGGTGAAAAATGTCTTGGGACTTTTATTTATTCATTTATTCACTTATTTATTTATTTGTATGTTTGTTTATTTATTTATTTACTCACTTATTTATTTATTGGGTGAGGCAATTGGGGTTAAGTGACTTGCCTAGGGTCACACAGCTCATAAGTGTTAAGTGTCTGAGGCTGGATTTGAACTCAGGTCCTCCTGACTCCAGGGCTGGTGCTCTATCCACTGTGCCACCTAGCTGCCCCCCTGTGACTTTTAAAAACCCTACCCACTCCAAAAGTTAGTAGGGAGGGGGAAATTAAGGATGAGGGATTTTTTTTTGGCAGAGCGATTAAGGAGGGGCTAGGTATTTTCTTTGTAGAAATAGGCAAATAAAGAGGCCTAATTTGTTGGGTAGGAATAGATGGTGAGTTTGGTTTCAGATATGCTGAATTTGAAGTGATAGGGTGCTTTACTCAGAGAAAGTATTTGGCAGCTGAATGGAGGATGGGCTGGAGTGAGGAGGAAATTGTGGCTAAATATCTCATTGAGGTTGGAAGACTAGTCTCTCAGCTGACTGCCAGCATTTTACAATGCTTTACTGCTTGGCCTAAGATTGCCTATCCTGTAGCTCTTTCACATCAGTACTCTGGGGAGATTTTTTTTTTTTAACCTCCTCTAGCCCTGCTGGGAAGGACCCCTTAGACTGAAGTCCCACATTGAATTTTTTCTTGGGACTCTGAGGTAGAGATAGAATGGAGCACGGGGAGCCCAGTTCTCTTTCTGAGAAGGCAGGTAACCCCAGAGCAATAAACCCAAGGAAGATAAAGGACAGGACTGGCTGGTGAAGGTCACCAGCTCTTGGTGTCTCAGCTTGGTGGTGCCTCTGGCTAGTGGCTAATCAAGACTTTGAATTCCATTCTTTGGGAGTAAGATCCTCTCACACCTAACTGTGGTCTAAATAAGAATAGTTAGTCAGTCAGCAAGCATTAATTAACGACCTACCATGTGTCAGGCACTGTGCTAAACTCTAGGGTTACAAAGAGAGTCAAGGTTTTCAAGGAGTTTATAATCCAAAGAGGTAATAGGTTCTCATTAATACCCTTCCCCCAAAGTAGCAACCCAGTGATGGTAACTCCAGGGCTAACTGGATAGAGTGCTGGGCCTAGAGTCAGAAAGAGTTCCAATCTGACCTTAAACACTATCTAAGTGAACCTAGGCAACTCACTTGACCACTACTTGCCTCAGTTTCCTTAATTGTAAAATGGAGGTAATAACAGCACCTTCCTTCCAGGCTTGTTGTGAGGATCAGATGAGATATTTGTGAAGCACTTCCTGTGATGATGATGTCAATACAGCAACCTGATTGGCGGCCATTGGAGAGGTCCCAACCCATTCCCCACCCAAAATGTCTTATTCATCACCACCCACCCTCATATCCTTAGCTCAGGGGTTTTTAACCTTTTTAATGTCTTATATCCCTTGGCAACAATCCGGTAAAGGCTATTCTCAGAAAACTTCTCAGAATAAAGTTTTTAAATACTTAAAATAAAGATACCTACAGAAATTACAAAGGAAAACCATTATATTGAAATGCAGTTATCAACATATAGTAAAAACAAGTTAATGGACCTTAGATTAAGAATTCCTGTCAAGACCCTTTCTGTTGGTAAATCCTGTAGTGCTGGAGTGTGGTAAAGGCTGAGGGAGGAGGGAAGGAGAGACTGGGTGAGGATATAAGAGGAAGGGGGTGTGAAGACTTCTTTTAGAAGATGGATTAGAAAAGACATCAGCAGCTGAAGTCTGAGCCAAATGCCTGGGAGCTGGTCCACAGGGGCCAACCGGTTCTTTTCTGTTCCTGTAGTTCAGGCACAGAGTGTGCAGGCACTGGGCTGTTGGAAAAGACAGGCACTGTCATCAGGGAAGTAGAGTCTTTGCATTTAATTCCTTCCCCCTCCTACTCCTCCCCAACACCAGCCCAAACAGGGGTAATGCTTTCTTGTTCTCCAAGCTCAATGTTGTGAAAAGAATTATGGGAAGAGTGTAGACGTTGGTTAAGAATGAAAAGGAGGATGTTCCTTTGAGGGTGTGTGGGGTGAGAGCTGGACCTCAGTGTCGTGAGTGTGTATGTGTGTGTGTGTGTGTGTGTGTGTGTGTGTGTGTGTGTGTGAGAGAGAGAGAGAGAGAGAGAGAGAGAGAGAGAGAGAGAGAGAGAGAGAGAGAGAGAGAGAGAGAGAACTTGCTTAAGGAGAAGACAGTAGCCAATAAGGAGTCACTTTGAACAGGAATTCTCTTCATGGGATTGCAAAGAAAGTATGGGACATGTGTTTTGTGTTAGGGAGTGTGTGTGTGTGTGTGTGTGTGTGTGTGTGTGTGTGTGTGTGTGTAAGGAATAAGTATTTAATTAGCATCTACTAAGTGTCAGTCACTTTACAAATATTGTCTCATTCATTTATCACAACAACTCTACAAGGTAGGTGATATGCTGTTATTACCCCCATTTTGCATTTGAGGAAACTGAGGCAAACAGAGGTGAAGTAATTTGAGGTCTTCCTGATACCAGGCCCATCATACCATCTACTGCTACATCTAGGTCCCCCCCCAATATAGTATGAGGAAAGAGCTGGTACAAGGAACATGAAGCTAGAAGGAGATTTCCTTCTTAACCCTGAAAATACAGGGACTACACTGGGCATTGGTCAGTTACCAGGGCAGAATTGGATTAAGGGGCTTTACAGACTCCTGTTTCCAATCACTTGTCAGCTAGCCATGCTCACATCCCTATCAGCAGAGACATGACAACCTCCTAGGGAGACACAACAAAGTTCAGTTTCTAGGATCTTCCCAGAGTCAGTGTTATCAACCCCAAAGTCATCATTATCACTAATGTCTTAGAGGAAAATAATGGTAGGATTCCAGACCTTCTTCAGGGATAGGGGCCAGGGCAGGGTTAATCCACAATCACTACCCCAGTTCAGGCCCTCAACACCTCTCCCCTGGATTATTATAGCTGCCTTCTCATTGTCTTCCTGCCTCAAGTCTAATCCCTACTCCAACCCATCCTTCACTCAGCTGTCAAAACTATTTTCCTAAAGTGTTGGTCTGACCTTGTCAATCCCCTACTCAATAAACTCCAGTGACTCCCTATTGCCTCTAAGATCAGATATAAGGTCCTTTGTTTGGTATTTAAAACTCTGTATAACATGTCTGCTTCTTTCTTTTACAGTCTCTTACATTTTACTCATGCACTCTCTGGTCCAGTTGTATTGATCTAACTGGTGATCCCTTGCACAGGTCTTTTTTTGGTCTTTATGCCTTTTCACTGGAGGGCTCCCATGCCTAGAATTCTCTCTTCACCTCTTCTTTTTGGCTTTCAGATCTCTTTTTAAGACTCAGTAACCGGGGAAAGACCTTAGCTTAAAGAGCCCAATGTCTCTCACTGCATCCTAGGCCAGTCATCCTGACCTATGTCTTACCACTGGACTCAGATGACTCTGGAGGAGAGAGTGGGGCTGATGACTTTACACAGCCCTCCCTCACCTAAATCCAACTCACTTTCAAGTCAAGACATCACCCTTCTTGGACCTCTTAGAGCACAACCAGAAGACAGTGCAAATCCCACCTTCTATGGGAGGCCTTTCCAAATCTCCCCAGATTCCAGTGCCTTCTCAGACTACTCCCTCTATATCTTTTATGTACCATAAGCTTTGACCATAAACTTCTTGAGGGCAGGGACTGTTTCTGCTTTTCTTTGGATCCTCACGGTGTTTATAGTACAATGCCTGGCATATAGTAAACATATAATGACTGGAAGACCCATTATGGGGGAGAGAAGGTGCAGAGGCAGGGATTGAGAACATATTCATTGTAAAGAAAAAAAATTATCTTCTTTTTTGGGGTTTGATGGGAGAGCTAAGTCCTGTGTAGGGGCTTGGGCATCTCAGCAGAGAGTTGCCTTTCTCTTATAGGATAGAGTCAGATAGGACCTTGTAAATCATTTAGTATGTTAAAGCTGGAAGGAAACTTTGATAGTCATCTGGTCTAACCCTTTCATTTTGTAGGTGAAGAAAATAAGGCCCAACAGAGTAAAATGACTTGTCCAAAGTTATTCAGTCAGTAGGTCAAATAGTTGAAGTCTGAACTCAAGTGCATGACCTTCCAAATTCAGTGCTCTCATCACCATGCCATGTTGCCTATCCCTATCTCTTTTGGAATCCCAATCCCTCCTCTAAGCTACATTACTTTAGACTACTTCTGCCATTACAAATATCCAGCTTATTTAGAAACCTCTGGCTATATCTTCAACTTTCGCCCAGATATTTGACATTGTACAGTCAACATGGTCTATGGGGTTTATTTTCTTTTTTTAAAGGAGGAGGGAAAGATAGAAATCTTTGACTCTTGACATGGTTTTTCTATATCTCTACCCCAGACTAAAATACTGGTTTTGGCCCTTTGTATAGATTCATAAATACCGACAGTCATATTCCGGCTTTGTCATCATTCTCACTATACCATTCTGATTCCCACTCTCATTATCAGTCAGTCAGCAAATTATTTGATGAGTGCCTGCTGGTGCCCAACACTCCAAGAGCAGTACTTAAAAACCTTCAGTGTATGTCTGTGGTCTCTAAGATAAAACAGGAACTCAGCCTAGGATTTGTAGCCCTCCACAATTTGGCTTCATCTACCTTTTTGGACTTCTATTTCCTACACTCTGTGTTCAAGACAAATTAGAAGACTGGTTGTTCCCTTGATTCCACCTCCCATTTCCTCTCTCCATCCCTTTGCATGGGCTGGTTTCCATGCCTAGCTCACTCTTTCCTCCCCTCTGCTTCTCAAAATCCCCAACTTCCTTCAGGCCTCAGCTCAGGTGCTACTTCTTCCTCCCTCCAGTTGTTAATGTGCTCTCCCTTCTCAAATTACTTGCTATTTACTTGTATAATTCCCTCATCCCCTCAGGAGTTGCCTTAAAAGAGCAATATTTTTTTGACTCCTTATTGCATTTTCCCAGAGTTTACTCCGGGAAAATCACCAAATACAGCTTATGTACAGCACCTGTCTGAGTTTGCACAGATGTGGGTAACAGGGTGGCCACTCCTCCATAAGCATTCAGGGTAATGTACATGATCAATTGCCTGTCTCCCCGACCCTGTTTGTGGCTCAAACCTGTAATTTAATCAATGAAGGGAACTTCTGTTAAGGAACTTCCTCTACTAGTACAGATTGGAGCTTTCTCTCCAATTTCTAGTTTTAAAGAGTTACCTGGGGACACTGAGAGGAGTGACCTGCCCAGGATCACACAGTCAGTATATTTTAGAATTGGGACTTGAATGTGGGTCTTCCTTTTTTTAATCATAAAAGTATTTTATTATTTTCCAGTTACATGTAAAGATAGTTTTCAACATTTGTATTTTTGTAAGATTTCAAGTTCCAGATTTTTTTTCCCTCCCTCCCTTTCCTCCCCCCTCACCAAGACAGAAAGTCTTGGTCATATTTTTGCACTAGTCATGTCGTGAAAGAAGAATCAGAACAAAAGGGAAAAAACCTCCAAAAAACCCAATAAAAAAGTAGAAACAGTATGGTTCAATCTGCATCCAGATTCCGTAGTTTGTTTTTCTTCTGAATGTGGAGAGCTTTTTCCATCATGAGTTCTTTGGAATTGTCTTGGATCATTGCACTGCTGAGAAGAGCTAAATCTATCACAGTTGATCATCACACAATGTTGCTGTTACTGTGTACAATGTTCTCTTGGTTATGCTTACTTCACTCAGCATCAGTGTACTTAAGTCTTTCCAGGTTTTTCTGAAATCTGCCTGAGCATTTCTTATAGCACAATAGTATTCCATTACATTCATATGCCACAACTTGTTCACCCATTCCCCAATTAATGGGCAACCCTTGAATTTCCAATTCCTTGCCACCACAAAAAGAGCAGCTATAAATATTTTTGTACATGTGGCTCCTTTTCTCTTTTTTATAATCTCTTTGGGATTCAGGTAGGTCTTCTCAAATGGGAGGTTAGGTCTATCTACTGCAAGCTACCCCTCATGCACAGAACAGACTTTATTTCACCTCACAGAGAAATACAGAAGATAAAATAGATTGAAGTCAGTCATTAACAAATAGAGACAATATATAAAGGGTCTCTTCTCCCTGTCTGTTAGGTTCTACTTTTCCACAGGGTCCTAATGTCTTCCACCATCAGCACTGCATGCTTTGGACTCTTCTCAGAAGGGAATTGAACTTGAGGTTGCTGGTGGGGCCAATTTTGGACATTCAGGTGAATTCTTCTCTCCTCCAGGGTCCTGTGTTGTCCCCACCAGACTTGTAATGCAACCCTGAGGTTTGGACTCCCTCCAGAAGGAAAAGGTAAGGCAAGGTGAGGTAAGAAGCATTTTTTCCAATAACTTGCTATTTTCCAGGCACTGTGCCAAGCATTTGGGAATACAAATACAATAAAAAAGAAAGGTAGACCCTGACCTTGAAGAACTTACATTCTAGCTGGACACAGAATGCACAAAAAAGAGATGAAACGGGTTTGGGGTAGGTATTGACATAGGGTCAAGACACTGAAGTTTGCAGTCAGGAGCAGGGCCAAGAACTGGAATAAAGATTGGCCATCTTGGGGGGCAGCTAGGTGGCATAGTGGATAAAATACCTGCCCTGGATTCAGGAGGACCTGATTTCAAATCTGACCTCAGACATTTGACACTTACTAGCTGTGTGACCCTGGGCAAGTCACTTAACCCTCATTGCCCCACAAAGAAAAAAAAAGATTGGCCATCTTGGGTCCTTCCTCGAAATAGAGGTTCCTGGAGGAACAGAGGGCTAGCATGGCAGAGGGATGTTCCAGGGTGAGTAGGCCTGATTGGAAGATGGGTGTTACAGGTTGTAAGAAGGTCTCAGATGTTGAGGTAAGTTCCAGGATAAGGCAGAAGCTTAGGCATGGGTGGTAAAGTGTTGGTCCTTATTGGACCTGTATCATCTCTTGGTAATACCAGGAGGCAAAGTGAGAACTTTACTCCCTTACTACAAACTCTAGGGCAAAAATAAGGTAGGAAGATTCTAGTTTCTACAAGACTTCTTACACTGAACTGGAAGATGATAAACCTCAAATACTACTATGAGTATATGATGTTTTGGTGAGGGGCTCTGGAAAAGCAGTCCTGGCCATTAGTGTGGGGCAAGGCTGCAGTCTTAATGTCACCTAAAAGGGCAGCACTCCCTTTCTCTGACTATAATTTCTTCAGAAACACCCCTCTCCCCTCCCCGTCTTGTCACATGGTTGTTTCTCTAGTTCAATATTCTGCTAGACATGAATAATTTCATAGAGAAGTATCAATTAGAAAGCTGTTAACTTTAGCAATAGCATAATTACCATGGATGTTCAATTACTTTTCCTTTTAGCTGTTTGTAATTGGGGGAAGGGGGAAGAACCACTCTCCCCCTCCTCCTCAACACATCCCTCCCTTTAAAAAGTTAGGCAAGTAGTTCACAAGAAAAAGGACGCTAGTACAAATCATCTAACAGTGTTGAGGAAGCAACTTTCTGGAATCAGTAGGCTAGGACCCCCTTGATTCAAAAATTACTTTTTTTTTTTTGCAGGGCAATGGGGGTTAAGTGACTTGCCCAGGGTCACACAGCTAGTAAGTGTCAAGTGTCTGAGGTCAGATTTGAATTCAGGTCCTCCTGAATCCAGGGTGGGTGCTTTATCCACTGTGCCACCTAGCCGCCCCCTGCACCACCTAGCCGCCCCCTACTTTTCTTTTTTAAAAAGGGGGCACCTCTATTGACCTTTAGATCTGGCAGAGCTTGGAATGCCTGTCACATGCTTCCTCCAATCCTTCTAGATGAATAATAGAGGCCCTTGGAGGGATCCCCCTGCAAATACCCCTTCTTTTTCTTGTTCCTGGTAAGCAATGGAGAAGACTCTTCTTTCCCCTGATGGCCACCAGAGAAGAAGGCTATTTCTTTTCTTTCTTTTGGAAAGCAGAAGAATGACTGTCTCTTTTTCTCTCTGCTGGAAGTTGGGAAGTCTGCATGTTCTTGTGTCAATTGGGTCCAGTAGAGGTAATGTATTGGCACCCTCTTTTCAGAAATAACAATGTGTCTCAGGTTTCTATTTTCATTATAAAAATATCTTTTTTTTTGATAGATTTGCACCTAACTAGGAATTTCCCTAATAATTGTCATAGTTGCCAGTCCTCAGGAAGTCTCTATCTTTCTTCAGCAAAAATTATGTTTTCACTCAGTGGGGTTCAGTCTCCACTACTCACTGACTTTCCACAGGAGAAAAACTGGAGCCAATTCCCCACTACTAAAAGTTTCCAGGCTATTTGGTCAAAATTAAAAGTCTTGTTCCCAACCTCCTGAGTACACGGTTCATTTCATGATCTATTCTCATAGATTTTACCCATTCTGGGTACTTTGCTCTTTCATTTTGCTGTTTAACCTGAAGTCAGTAGTTTTATATAATTGCTCTTCTCTGGGGCCTCTGAGACAAAGGCAGCTGAAGGGAGTAGGTGCTATCTATGTTGTTTCCCACAGGATCCCCTTGCCCTCTTGATCTATACTCCCATAGCACCAGCTACTCATTGGGTATTTCCCCCTGTATATCCTCTTGACATCTCAAATATGTCCAAAACAGAACTCTCTTTCTTACCAACCCTGTTCTCTTCCTAATGTGCCTGTTTCTAATGAGTATACCACCATAAGGTTTGCAGCTTTGGAGTCATCTCTGACTCTGCTCTTGCCCTCACTTCTCACATCCAGTTGCCAAGCCTTGTATGTATATATTTACATACATGCATATATATATGTATATATATGTGTGTACACATGTATATGCAGCGCACAAATATGCATTGTAAGTGTACATGTGTTAGTATACATATATGAAATATGCTTGCATGTATACATATATCTATATATACCTATAAGTATTGCATCTTTCTTCTCTCTTCTTACTTGGCTACCACCCTGGTTCAAACGCTCATCATCTCTTACCTGGACTATGACAATGACCCCCATGGACTGTGATCTCTCTGGCCCCCATCAATCCTGTTTTTAATCCATCATCTGCACAGCTGCCGAATTAATCTTCCTAAAGCCTAGGTCTGCCCATTTAATTTCCCTGCTTAATGATCTCTAGTGGTTCCCTCTTGCCTCTAGAATCCAACGCAGACTACTCACAAGCTGGCTCCAGACTACGCATTTAGACTAATTGTATATTACTCTGTTTCCTGCACTTCCCAGCTCATCCAAACATGCTTTCTTGCTCTTCTCCCCATGAATGACATCCTATCTCCCATCTCCACACCTTTGCACAGGCTGTCAGCCTTGTCTCGAATACACCCCATCCTTGTCTTCTCCTCTTAAAATCCCTAACTCTCTTCCAAGCTCAACTCAAGGGCCACTTCCTGTAAGAAGCCCATCCTAATCTTCTTGATTGCTAGTGTCTTCCCCTCACTGGGATATTACTACTTTGTGTATATTTGTATTTGATTTTTACTTCCTCCAATATAATGTAAGATCCTTGAAGGCTCAAGCAGTTTCATTGTTGCCTTTGGATTCCCAGTGCCTAGCCTTGTGCCTGGTCCATAATTGGCCTTTAATTAATCCTTATTGAATTGAAATTATTAATAATAATAATAATAATAATAATAATAGCTGAGATTATACAAACAGATGCGACAGATCATAGACACATGCAAACACAAATGCATATATATGTATGCATATATACACACATATACCATTTAAAAGTTTACAAGGTACTTTATACATGTGTATACACACACATATATTCATTTGTCTTCACAAAAACCTCATAAAGTGTTGCATACAGATAGTTTTGTGCCCATTTTATAGACTGAGGTTAAGAAGGGTTATTTACCTTGTCCTTGTTACACAGATAATGAGCATCAGAGTCAGGATTCAAACCAAGGTCTCTCTTGATTCCAACACCCCAAAGAACTCCTGGAGACCTGCCACCAATTATTTATGTGGCTCCAGGAAAATCATCTTACCTTTTTGGGACTCACTCTCTTCATGTGCAAAATGAGCAGAGTTGAACTAAGATGTCCTCTGAGGTCCTATCCAGATCTACATTGCTATTAATCAAATGAATTCTATGAATCTTTGGAAACTTGGAAATGCCAATTATAAGTGTGTGTAAGTGACAGAAGATAGGTGATACTATCACGGTCCAGACCAGGCTCCACTAATAGAGGTGGATGTCTGGTGCATGGGTGGTACCACAGGCATGGAACTCAAAGCTGCAGTATTTGCCAAATGAAGGCAGTCCGGGTAATTACTACAGGGAGTAGAGATGGGAGGTTTCCAGGAAGGTGTGGTCCAGAAATTGTTCCCCAGGTAAGTCCAAGTCCAGACTAGCTGGGAGGGTTGGTGGTAGGTGAGAACTCAATAGGTGAGGTCTCAGTAGAACTTGCAATGTTCATGGCGAGGTTTTCTCAGCATCCTGGGACTAGCAACATCTGTTTTTTTTTTTGTTTGTTTGTTTTGTTTTGTTTTGTTTTTGCGGGGCAATGGGGGTTAAGTGACTTGCTCAGGGTCACACAGCTAGTAAGTGTCAAGTGTCTGAGGCCGGATTTGAACTCAGGTACTCCTGAATCCAGGGCCAGTGCTTTAACCACTGCACCATCTAGCTGCCCCAACATCTGTTTTTAAACTGTGTCCTGCTTCCCTGTGGCTGTGTCCCTTCAAGTTATCTAGAATAGCAGCGGGTCACATTAGAACAGAACTTACTTTGATATTTCAAAGACATGTCATTTTATTGATGGGCTTCTCCTCTTCCAACCCTCTCCTCCCCTCCACATGCAGTCCATAGGATCAGAGATTGGAAATCATCTGGAGTCCAGGCTTCTCATTTTGCAGATGAGGAAAGTGAGTCCTCGAGAGGTTAAGTGACTTGCCTAATGTAACACAGCTAATATATTTTGGAGGTAGGATTTGAACCCAGGTCTTTGTGATTCCAATGCCAATGTTCTATTCCCAGCACTATGCTGTCTCTTTACTACACTGCAATTCCTGAATGACTTTGAGGAAGTAATTTAGCATTCATGAACTTCAATTTCCTTACTGGTAAGATGGGCAGATAAGTGGTACAGTGGATAGAGTGTTGGGTTGGGAGTCATCAGGAAGACTCATCTACCTGAGTTCGAATCTGACCTCAAGAAATGGCAAACCACTCCAGTATCTTTGACAAGAAAACTCTAAACAGGTTCATGAAAACTTAGACACAATTAAAAAACAACTAAACAACAACAAAAAAAATGGAAACTGGACTAAATGGCTTCTGAAGTCTATTCCATCCCTAAAGTCATGATCTTCTTGTCTTTTGTGCATTGGTACGTGGTCTTGAGACCTATCCCCAAATAGAAACTCTAAGTAAAAATTGCTTCTAAACAGAACTCTGGTGTGAAATAAAAAATATTTGTTGATAGATGTTAAACACATAAAATTAACAGAAGGCAAAAAGATAGCATGGCAAGCTATTCAGCTTGGTATTTACAGCCTTTTGTAGACTTCCTTTCCCAATTTATTTTAGTGTGTTGAGGATTGTACTAATGAATAACCAGTTCCCCCCACCATATACATCTGGTATACTTTTCAGTTTAATCCACATTAGCATCTTTTTAAATCACTTTTTAAACTTCAGACAATAAACTTAAGAGACGAGGAAGCCCTGATTTGTAGTGTTTGCTGATTTTTGTTTTGCTTTTTGTTTTTGTTTTTTTGCAGGGCAATGAGGGTTAAGTGACTTGCCCAGGGTCACACAGCTAGTATGTGTCAAGTGTCTGAGGCTGGATTTGAATTCAGGTCCTCCTGAATCCAAGGCCAGTGCTTTATCCACTGTGCCACGTAGCTGCCCCCTGTGTTTGCGAATTTTTGAGGTGTAAATGCTCTTATTGAAAATTTAACCATCTACTCTTTGATCTGGTTCAAGTTGGCTCAGTAAACCCCTGAATTGTTCCCCTTCCCCATATTAGGGTGAAACTAGCTTGCCTGCTGTTTCTTCAAGTAAGCATCGTATACCTACCTGTATGCCTTTGCCCAGGGGTCCTCCATGCTCTGAATGCCTTCTCTTCTCATCTTTGTCTCACAGAATCTCTAGCTTTCTTCTACGCCCAAGCCTGGTACCTCTTCTTATGGGAAGCCTTTCCTTATCCTCCCAGTCATTAGTGCTCTCTCTTTTCTAAAATTATCTTATATTTATTTATCTGGTGGTATATTGTATAATCCCCGGTAAGAATGTAAGCTCCCTCAATTTTTGTCTGTGTATGCTCAGATCTTGGCACAGTGCTCTGAAGATATTCGGGGCTTAGTAAATGCTTGTTGGAGCTTATCTCTGATGAAGAGGTGAGAAAAATCTACTCCTTCCCTTCTTTGTTGGGGAAGTAGGTGGGAGGGGCAGGTTGTTCATTGCATATAGTGCCACTCTCAGTTGAATTTTCCTCGACTTTTTGTTTTTGTTATGAGAAATAGCTCACTGGGTAGGGGAAGAGAAGGGACAGATTAAAAAATGAAAGCAATGGAAAAGCACACAAGATCAATAATCTCTTTTTTTAAGAAAAAAGACTTGTTGAATTGAATTGAATGTGTCAGGACCCCAGTTACCCGATGCTAATGGACACCCTCCCTTGCAGTTCCTTATTTGGAATGAGGGCTTGCACTGTTTTTACCACTTACCATTGGACTTAGGAAGGGGAAAAATTCTGTTAGAGGGATTGGTGAAGGAACATGGCCAGTAGGCGAGGCAGGTCTTGTTCCATTACAGGGGAAAGAGGGGAATTCTTCAGGTGTGGGATTGAAGAGTGTGAGCAGGGAAACTCTGACCCTCTCCACACTCAGCTCCCTCCTCCACATACTTGTGGAAGGAATTGTGTCATTCCAGACAGGGAAGGCAGCCAGTGTACTCCCTTGGAGATAGAAGCCCAGAACAAGAGCCATAGGAAATATTTTCTGTCAAAATCATGTTAATGAAATAGTTTATTGAATTATAAAATGTTTAAAAAATGAATACTTGTGACCTCTTAAAAGTTTAAAAGTATGCAGAAAGAAAATGTTGAGCATATAGAGGGAAGATATTGAAGAGATAAGCAGAAATGAATGAGGGGACAGAGAGGAGCTGGAGGTAGAGTAGCGAGGACAAAGGGGTATATTGGTAATTCCAAGGTAAAATGGTAAATCAAAGCTTTTTAAGCTTTGATCAAAACACAACCAAACCATGATTAAAATCTATGGATTGGGAAGGGTCCATAGCAGGTTCAAAAAGAAATGCTTAGTAAAACAATGGATATAGTGTTGGCCTTGAAGTCAAGGAGACAGTTCAAATCCTGTCTCAAACACATACTAGCTATACCACTCCAGGCACAGTCATGTAATGTTTCTGGGCTTCGGTTCCCTCATCTGTAGGATGAGAGGAGTTGGAATTGATGGCCTCTAGGCTCTAAATCTATGACCTTATGTTGATTGATTTGTCCATTTACTATTGTGGGACCAGAGGCAAAAAACAGGGAAAGAGAACTGGAGGGAAACAAAGGTGGGGAAACAACTGTGGATTTCATGGACATCATCCTGAGTTCAGAAACTTCTAGGACTTTAGAACTGGAAGGAACCTGAGCTCGTCCAAACCCATCATTTTTTTTCCAAGGAGGAAATTGAGGCACAGAATGATAAAGTTACCCATCCAAGGTTATACAATGGAGAGCAGGACTTTTACATTTAAAATGTTCATTTATGCATTCATTTGACAATTCTTTATTCAGTGCCTACTGTGCATCAGGCACTGTGTGGGTTTGATGGGGCAAAACATACTTCAATCAATACTTCAGAGATCTGTGGTCTTGTTGGGGAGGGTACACCCTCCAGCACCATACTTCTTAACTGATCCCTGACTTACATGGGCTTCAAGAGTTGTTGTGGTTAAACAGTAAATCACTGGGCAGCCAAGCTGGTGACAGACTTCTATCAACTTAGCTGAGTTGGCTCTTGGTTATCAGTCCTGTACTCAAAGCCTTTTTATCTCACAGGATTTTCTCGAGCTTGTTCTCTGGGCAGAGACTCTGATGACCCAATGTCACCTTCATGCTGTGCTGAGACTTTGGACTAAGAATTTAGAAAGATTTAAAAGTCCTCAATCCTTTCCCCCCAGGGCCTTACAATCCATCATGGGGTGGGAAAATGAAGCATTATGGTGAGTAAAAAACATCAATTCTACCCCTAGGTAAAAATGTTATATACTTTCCATATTCTATCTGTCCATGATATCCATGCCCCATCTAACCCTGTTTGCCTCAGTTTCCTCATCTGTAAAAGGAGCCAGAGAAAGAAATGACAAACCACTCCAGTAGCTTTGTGGAGAAAACCCCAAATGGGGTCACAAAGAGTCAGATATGACTGAAAACAACTGAACAACAACAAAAAATGGCAGCCCTGGAGTCTGGAGAATCTGAGTTCAAATCTGGCCTCAAACACTTACTTGCTGTGTGACTCTGGGCAAGTCACTTCACTCCAACTGCCTCCATCACCCCACCTCCACCCCCAGAAAAACATAAACACAATTATGACGTTATGTAAAATAAATATTTCATCCAATTTAGGTACCTATGTTACCCAGCATGCCCTGAGCCACCTTCCCACAATCAGGTAGGTACTTATGGAGTAATAAAATTTTTAGTATCATCTTGAGACATAATTAGGAAATTAAATCTGTGTAAATAAAAAAGGAAAAAAGAAAAATCCTATACCACATTCTAATTTTGTTAGATCCCCAAACTTCAATATGTCCCAGCTGTCTTGATATTCCTCTTCCCAGACCTCACCTCCATTCCCTTTCTCTTGACCTCTCTGCCTTCCATTCCTGGTCTCTAATTCTCCTTATCTGCTGCCCTGCTCCATACTCACCCATGTCCTCTCCTTACATCTCAATAGTGATAAACCTCCTATTCTCCCTCATATAGTTTGTTTGAACAGATTTGTTTGCTTGTTGTCTCCATCACATTAGATTGTGAACACCTTGAGGTCAGGGACTGTGTTTTTGAATTCCCAGCATTTTGTATGGTGCCTGGCATATGGCAGGTGATTAATAAATGCTTATTGACTGATTGATGGTGACAAAAAGATGAGCACCTTCTAATTTCCCTTTCTTCCTTTTTCTCTGGGCTTCCTCTCTTCCATCTCTTGACTTTCCAACCTCCTCTTCTACATCTCTTCTGTCCTCACCTCCTTCATCTCCCAACATCTCTTATGGTTTCCCCAATGTCCTCTCCTGGCTTCTTACTTTCATTCAGATATGCTGAATCTCCAGAGCTTCTGTCTCTCCCCTTTCCTAGGCATTCACTGGGCTGGGTAGATCTTTGATGTTATAGCTAATATGAAGGCCAACTGACAAAATGGAAAGAAAGATGGTGAGGTAGAAGGAAGGTTCTCAGGGGACACCTTGGAAGTAGAGAGGAGCCTTAGAGCCTGGCTAAAGATGAGATGAAGACTAAACAGACGCCCATCAAAGGTGCAGTTCTGCCCATTGAAAATGGATCCGGAGTCTTCATAGCCGGATGGGAGGCCTCAATGGCTACTGGTCACTGTGAATGACTACAGTGTCTCTTGCAGGTGGGGGATCTCCTAGAGACAGTTTCCAAACACACCAGAGCTATCAGCCGTACCATAAGCATGAATAAATTAGCATTGAAAATAATTTGTCAATCCATCTCCATCAGCAATGTGGGCTTCACTTAATTGGAAGAATTAGCTCTTTGTAGCCGCCTGAAGAATGCAGAGCCAAAGCACACGGAACATTTTTCCCCAATGACCCAGAGACCCTTGGACGAACTCCTGGGTGCCATGAAAATGGATCGTTTTGCAGAAAGAATATCATTGGGTGTTTATTTAACATCACTCCCCGTCCAAAAAAAGACCTTTGAAATGCTCTCACATCTGGCTGCCTCACTTCCCTCACTTTTTTGGGTAGGGAGAAAACTTCATCAGTCTGAAAACATTCAGCAAAGTGTAAATTAAATGTTCAGGGAGTCTGGGGAAGGGAACACATACATCCTGGGCTGGGGAAAGGAGAGGAGAAGGGAGGTGTAGCATGTGGGCAGGGGGAAGAGGTGTGGGAGGTACGCTAGTCATCCGCCCTTTTTCCCTGGACTCAGATTCTTGACTGATCATGGGCCCAGCTTGTCCAGTTTCCCTCCAAAACCCCTTCAGGCCCCTGCCTTTCTGGACCCATTGATTGATGGACAGCAGTCCAATAAGAAGACAGATGGATGGCCATCTAATGAGAGGGTGGGGAGCACAGATGGACAACAGTATAACTGGGGAGAACAGACAGACAATGGTTTAGTATCAAGGCCTTGGCCTCCTGTTTGCCCTTTCTTCCCAGTGCTAGGACATACCGAGAATTCAGGGAGGGCCTGCCTGGGAGCTATGTGTGTGAGACCCCTCTGGCCTTGTGGGCCATCAGCCCCAGCCCTTTTCAGTTCACCTCTCGCACCCTGGGTGGCCTTGGAGATGGAGGCTCAGCCAGGAGGAGGAGGAGGAGGGAAAAACAGGGTTTTTTTTGAAAGAAAAAGGAAATACAAACTGGCTAAAAGTTTTATTTATTTAAAATAAAGGTTCAGCTATGCTCGACTGTAAACAAGCAGGCCCGTTGCTCCCTCCCTGACGGACCCAGGCCGAGGGCTCAGACCACACAGGGAGCTCAGGGGCAGAAGGCTGAGAAGAGACCTTGTAGGAGCTGGGTGGGGTGGTGGAGGAGGGAGCAGGGGTGCCCAGGTGCAGGGAGGGGGAGAGGCTGAGGCACTCAGAGCTCTCTGCTGAGCACAGCTGGGATGGAATATCTCAGAAATGGGGAAACAACTTTCTATCCCAATCCCAGGCCTTTCAAGACAGGCAGACAGGCAGGCAGGCAGATGGACACCCACACCAACAAGGATGTTATGTAAAAAATGAGGGGGTCTGGCTAGCTGGCCTCTAAGCTCCCCTGTCTCTCTGTGATTCTGTGGTCCCATGAATACACACACATACACACATACATAATACATACATATACACATACACATATATACACATATGTGTATATATAGACACACACACATATATATATTTTATCCAAAATGGTACAGATAGCCGAGGAGGGAGGGAAGAGAGCAACTTCCAGTGAAGCTTGTGTTGTGTGTGCATACAAGACCCCTCACTGCCAGAGCACATTACTCAGACTTAGCATGGTACAGAAAATTCATGCATGGTTGTCCAGAGACAGACACAGGGACCCACGTTCTCCTTAATAATGCTTTTAGGGGGGCAGCTAGGTGGCACAGTGGATAAAGCACCGGCCCTGGATTCAGGAGGACCTGAGTTCAAATTTGACCTCAGACACTTGATACTTACTAGCTGTGTGACCCTGGGGAAGTCACTTAACCCCAATTGCCTCACCCCCCCTCAAAAAAAAAAAAGCTTTTAGGGTTTTTAGGAAAGGGTTCTTAGCTATTTTTTTGTTATATAACCCTTTGGCAATATGTTGAAGCCTACAGCTCCTCAGAGGAATGCTTTTTGAAAGCATAAAATAAAATGTGTAAGATTACAAAAGAAATCAAAAGTTAGTGAAAATAGAAGATGTAATTTTTTTCCTTGTTCAGGTTTGCCTATTCTCTGAAGTCCATAGACTCTGATTAAGGTCCTCTGGTATAGTGGAAAGGGCAATGAATTTGGAATCCAAGAATCTGGGTTCAAATTTTGACTCTGTCACTTACTGGCTGTATGATCTTAGGGAATTCAATTCCCCTCTCTGGGTCTCTTTCCTCATCTGTAAAATGATCCTCTATGAATGTGAGCTATTGTCACAGATATGACATTTCAGGACACTTAATGAGGGCAGAACTTTTGCTTTGGGTCATTTCTCCCCTTGCCAGTTTTAGAATCATTTTATCTTCCTGTTGTCTCATTTATTTTGGCTCCAAGTAACTTTTCTCCCCGCCGTCTCTTACTGTGTCAGTGACAAGCCTGTTTGCACAGTTTATAAGTTTCTACAAGCTCTTTGAGTGTGATGGGGGTGGGGTGGGGGAAGGGAGATAAGGCTGGAGGTTGGGAAAGGGAGACCTTGACCTTCTGGCCCTTTTGGCCACCGGCCGGGCCTGATGAGGCTGGAGCAGGTAGGGACTAAATCTTTGTTGCCATGGTCAATAGCATATAGGCAAGATACGTTGATAGTAAGAACACCCTGTCTGGGCATCATCCTTCCCCCTTCCCTGGGGACTCTGACTTGAGAATTTGGGGCCAAAACCAGAGCAGGAAGGAACTGTGTGTTGAGCTCCCGACCCACCCTCCTGAATAGACCCTCTTCTCTGGTGGCTGTTGACAGGCGCTCCTCGACTGATTATTTTAGTGTCTGAGAATAGAAGGAGGGATGGAGACGAGGAACAGCCGGGAGGCTGAGGTGGGGGAGCAGCCAGTGGGGCTGCCTTTGCGTCCAGGAAGTGCTGAAATCAACAATGTCCTTGGGATCCTGGGGAGAGAGAAAGCACTTTGGGATGAAAGTGACCCTAGGAAGGCAGCCAGGGCTGCCTCCCTTTGGAGTCAGAGGTTTTATTGGACTTCCAATTCCAACATAAACCACTCTTTCACTGCCCCGCCCCATCTTTGCGTTTTGAACATAACCATTGAAGGGCAGTAAACCAGGAGAGAATGGATATGATTGTAAGCATGGATCCTGGGGCACGACACAGATCCATTCTCTTGGTTTGTCCCTGTGGATGCCACCCAGCATTAAACGAGGGAGTTCTGGCGCTAGGGAGGACAGACAGGCAAAGACTTGCAGGCCTTGAAGGAAGTCCAACTGGGAGTTCAGCAGCTGGTGATAAACAGAGAGAGCCCTTTTAGGCAAAGTCTAATGTTCCTCCCTCCCATCCCTTCCCAGGAGGGGGAGCATTCATGGAGGTGGGGGGAGGGAAGGAGGACTCCAACCCTTCTCTGCAGGGACAGGAGCAATTCATCCTCCCTGCAGAGGGGCTGAGAAATTTGAACAGGAACAAAACGCAGAAGGAGAGCTCTCTTGTGATGCGGGTGTGCTGACCAGCCCCCTCCACTTGGAAAAGGGATGGAAAGCTCTTTTTTAGCTAGAGACAGGAGACATCCCTCTTGTTTGTTTGTTTGTTTGTTTGTTTTTATAAATGCATATGTGTGCAAATGTTAATTTGTGAAGGGCAGGAGGCAAAATGGGAAAAAAACCCCAGTATGGTGGGTGAAAAGGAGGTTAAACCAAAGCAAGCACTGGAGAGAAGGGAAGTATGAACTGAAAAAAGAAAGAGGGGGGAGGTGTTAGAGAGATGAGGCGAATGAAGGCAGGAGGAGACCAGTTTGGAAGTTGAGAGTTTGGAAGGCTGGAAAGATACATTTCTGTGAGTGGGAGATTAGGAGGCATATTAGCGCGCAGGCCACCTGGGGATTTTTGTGGCATTAGATTCAACCTGAACTCAAGAGGATATTTTGGAGAATCCAGATGGAAAGACCTTTCTCTGAGGAGAGCTGGGAGGAGACTTTAGCTCGAATGGGGTGAAATTCTTAAGGGTTTTGAATAGTGACTCAACTTTGCAACTGTGTTGTGTGCTGATGACTTAGCTACCTGTGTACGATCCACCTAACTCCTTCTGATGTATCTCAATGCAGCATGGAGAAGATCCTAAAGACTACACCAAGGTCTGGCATGTTGGAAAGGACTTGAGTATGGGCTCTGTGCGTGTTATTTGAGATCCAACCTGGGCAAATCTGATAAGATTCATTCCTTGAAGATTGGCTGCTAACTGATGATAGCAGGGACTTTTTTTTTCTTTTTTGCTCTAAAGCAACTCACAAAACTATTTCTTAAGGCATGGTAGGGTTGTAACCATAGAACTTTTGAAATATTAGAGCAGTGTATAATTGGTACTTTGAGATTTTAAAAGCTGTTTCTTAAGCTTTAAACAACTGAGTTGGCTGAGTGGGATGTTGTGGATAACTCACCCCAGAGGGGAATGGGGAGCAAAGGCTCTTTTCCAGAGGTCATAGTCCAAAGGGGAGGTCTTGCTAAGCCTTGGGTGGTAGCTATGGAAGTGGCCAACTATGAAAGCAAGGAGTCTGCAGCTGGGCCTTCCCTGGGGTTTCATCACAGTGATTAATTAAGCATGAGCTTCCATTGGCCCCAGCTCTCTGAAACCCCTGGATTCCATGTGGCTTCATGAGAGACCAGCTGAGCTCTTCGAAAAGAGCCCCAGGGGTCTAGGCATGGAATATTACAGTCAGGAAGAAGGCTGGTGGCCCTAGTTGGGAAAAACCCTGCCTTAGTATTGGAATGTGAAGGGAAAAAAAAGAACAACAAACCAGCCCCATGAGGATGGACTAGAAGAATCTTTGGCCAAAGCTAAAGCCAGGGCCAGGGCAGTGAGTGAAATCAGCAAGTTCTGCTGCTTCCTTTGGAAGCCTTCCCGTCTGTGCTCATAAAGATCTATTGATCGACTGTAAATGTGAAGTTTAGTGTTAGAATTCCCCAGACAACCTCGATTTTCGTCTTTGCTGCCGTCAACAAATGGGTGCCTGTGTAGTTCTGCCTCCCTCTGGCCGTCAGCATATCCCTGCCAGCCCTTGCCCATCTCCATTGACATGGTACATGAAGCCAGAGGAAAAAGGGCAGGAAGACTCTGTCAGAGGCTCCATCAATGGTTATAATCCTTGCTTGTGTGAAACCATTCACTCTATACTGAACTTCTAGACACTGCAGCTGGACCTTCTTAGATTTCACTTTTCTATTCGTAGTATCATAGAATTGCAGAATTAGAAGAGACTTCAGAGATCATCTCACTCAGTCAATATATGACTCGCCCCAACAACATTCAATTCGAAAAACATTTATTGAGTGCCTACTATGTGCTAGGCATTGGGGAGACAAAGATGAAAAATGACAAAGCCCTTGTCCTCAATAAGTTTACAATTCCGAAGAGGTGGCTATAATAATCTTCAGCTGAAGAACTCCAGTGAAGCGTCCAATGCTTCCCAAAGGAGTCCATGCCACTGTTGGCCCTGAAGTTGGGAGAACCTGAGTTAAAAATATCATCTCAGACACTTACTAGCTCCGTGACGCTGGGCAAGTCACTTAACCCCAATTGCTTTAAAACATCTGGGGTCATTTCCCATTGTTTTGATATATATCTTGTCCTTGAACCTAGATGCCTCTGGAGGAGAGAGGTTGGCAACCTTGCATAGCCCTGCCTCACTTAAATCCAATTCACTGAAAGTCATGACTTCACCCCCATGTCATGGTCTTCTTGGGAAACAAAGGACAAACAACAACAACAACATAATCTGCCTGCCTTATAACATCCACTCACTGGTTCTAGTTCTGCTCTCTGGGACCAAGCAGAATAATCTACTCTCTCTTCTATACCCTTTAAATATCTGGAGACAATTGTTTTATGCTTCCTAAGTCTTTTCTTTGGGCTAAATGTGCCAAATTCTCCAAACCCAATGGGATTTCTGATCTTCTCACCATCCTGATTGTCCTGCTCTGGACATGCTACAATTTGTCAAGTCTTTCCTTAAATGTCTTATAGTCTTGATGCTGCAATCTGACCTGTCCACTTAGATTCCTCACTTTTTTTTTTAATTTTTTTTTTTGATTCCTCACTTCTTATTGCTGTTCAGTCATTTTCAGTATTTTCCAACTCTTGGTGACCCCATTTGGGGTTTTCTTGGCAGAGATACTGGGGTGGTCTGCCATTTCTTTCTCCAGTTCATTTTACAGATAAGGAAGCAGTGGCAAACAGGGTTAAGTGACTTACCCAGAGTCACCCAGCTAGTAAGTGTCTGAGGCCAGATTTGAACTTAGGAAGATTCCTTATTACCTCCTCATTAATTCCTATCTATACTGAATGCACAGATGAAGAAATCTGTCTGCCCCCTTGGACATTGTCTTTGCCTCTTCCTGTCTGCTGATATTCTCATGGGCACTGTACTTTTGCTCTACTTTATGGACTTAGGGCATTCATTTGTCCTTTCATTTAAAAATTTTTTTACATTAAATTTTCTTTTAATTAACAAGAATTTATTTTCCCTCTCTCCCACCTCCCTCCCTGAAAATCACCCCCTTTTCCCCAAAACCCCCAAACCCCAACCCTTGTAATAAATAAGCATCCTCAAACAAAACAAATTCCTATATTGGTCATGTTGAAAAATATTGTGTTTCTCATTCTACATATTTATTCCATTCCTTCTCTGTCAAGAGGTAGGTAGCATGCTTCATAATGGGTCCCCTAGAATCATGATTGAGGTCCTCATATTTTCTAACTCACTTTGAACACCTGTCAAACTTATTCAGGTTCCTCTGATAAGCTGTCTTCCTATTCCTTGAATTTCCTTACTGTATTCTACCTTTTTCTGTGTGTGAGGCAATTGGGGTTAAGTGACTTGCCCAGGGTCACACTACCCTGCTATTCTTTAAGACCTGGTACTTGAATATATCCCAGAGAGAAGACTGAGTGGACCATAGCGGGTGAAAAGATGTTGATGTTGGTTCAGCCAGTTCCACTGTGGCCTCTGTTTGGTACCCTCACAGCTATTAGTGTCTCTTGGATATCTACCGAAGGGCTACCAAGTTTATATCCCGGGGTTACTCTATTCAGAGTCTCCTAAGTCAGAGAGAAGTGACCTCAAACTCCCTTCCCCCACCAAAGGTCTTCCTGAGTATAGGAGGCTGCGAAACAGCCTCTTTGAAAGTTTGTGTGGTCCTTCATTGTGGTCATTTTTCAGACATTTTAATTTCCTGTTCACCTGCTCAGCTCCAGCTCTGATATCTCTCAGCATTTCTTTGTCCAGGAGCAGGCAGACAGGTATCTCTGGTGGAGCATCTGGTAGCCATTCACCTTTATGGCCACTGAAGCAAGAAATAAATTCATTTCACTTTGTTTCTTGTTGCTTCCTTTGACAGCAAGTCACCTTTATCACCTTTTAAAGCCTTATGACCTTTGTCCCAGGGGATGCCCTCTGGAACACTTTGTTTTTTAAAAAATGTTTTCGTTTTGTTAAGTATTTCCCAGTTATATGGGAAAATTTTTAATAATCATTTAAAAATTCTGAGTTCCAAATTTTCTCCTTCCCTCTCCTCCATGCCCCTTCCCCACTTTTATTTTGATTATATATGTGATGTCATACCAAACATATTTCCATATCAGCCATGTTGCAAGAGAGAACACAAACAAAATAGGACAATAAAAATAAAGATTTTTTTTTAAAAGTATGCTTCAATCTGTATTCCAGATTGAATTCATCAGAGTTCATCAGTTCTCTCTCTGGAGATGGATAGCATTTTTCTTCATGGGTCCTTTGAAATTGTCTTGGATCATTGTCTTGATTAGGGTAGCTAAGTGTTTCATAGTTGATCATCTTTACAATATTGCTGTTACTGTGTATGTTCTTCTGGTTCTGTTCACTTCACTTTGCACGAGTTCATACAAGTTTTCCCAGGTGTCTCTGAGACCATACTGCTCACTTTTCTTTTCTTTTCTTTTCCTTGCACAGCTAGTAAGTGTCTGAGGCTGGATTTGATCTCAGGTACTCCTGAATCCAGGGCTGGTGCTTTATCCACTGTGCCACCTAGCCGCTCCCTCATCATTTCTTATAGCATAATAGTATTCCATCACAATCATATACCACAACTTGTTAATCCATCCCCCCAATTGGTGGGCATCTCCTCAATTTTGAATTTTTTTTTGCCATCATGTAAAGAGCAGCTATAAATGCTTTTGTACAAATAGGTCCTTCTCCCTTTTGTTTAATCTCTTTGGGATACGGACCTAGTAGTGGTATTGCTGGGTCAAAGGGTATGCATGGGTTTATATAGCCCTCCTAGTGTACTTCCAAATTATTCTCTAGTATGGTTGGATTACTTTACAATTCCACCAACAATGCATTAGTGTCCTAATTTTCCCCTGTCCCCTCCAGCATTTGTCATTTTCCTTTTCTGTCATGTCAGCCAATCTGATAGGTGTGCAGTAGTGTCTCAGAGTTATTTAAATTTGCATTTTTCTAATCCGTAGTGATTTAGAGCATTTTTATGTCATTGTTGATAGCTTTGATTTCTTCTCAAAATTGCCTGTTCGTATCCTTTTACTATTTATCAACTAGGGAATGACTCTCATTTTTATAAATTTAGTTCAATTCCCTATATATTTGAGAAATGAGGCTTTTATCAGAGAAGCTTGCTGTAAAATATTTTCCCCCAGTTTCCTGTTTTCCTTCTAATTTTGACTGCATTAGTTTTGTTTGTGCAAAAACTTTTTAATTTCACATAAAACTATTTTACTTCCAGTAGTCTCCTCTATCTCTTGTTTGTTCATAAGCTGTTCCCTTATCCATAGATCTAACAGGAGCCCTCAGGGACACTTTAGACTTTTACTTCGCAAGATTCTCTGTCCTCTTCCAGCTAAGTTTCTTGCATCTTTCCTTTTCCTTTAATATTTGTAAGAAGTTATACAAACTTGGAGTCAGTCATGTCTGTTTCTCTCTAAGAATGCCACAAATACCTGGATTTAGTCTGATTAGCAAAGGTATTGAAGAAATCAGTCTGTACCTAATTAAAAATTTAAATATAGTTAAATAAAATTCAAAAATATGTTCCAAGCTGTATCCTACTCATGCTTAAAACCTGAAGGAAAGGTTAGATGCCTGGAAGCAAGAGTAGATTTTCCATAGTCATCTGAGGAAATCTTTTGTCTGGTTGAATAGGGTTGTGGACCCCCAAGTTTTAAATAGCTGGAGGCATTCTGGTCCTGGGCATGAAGGATTATGGTAGATCTTCTGGGGAGGGAAAGTCAAGAGCTGGAGCAATGAAATGGAACAAAAAAAGTGACAGGAGTAAAAAGGAGTATGATGACTTCCAGGAGCAGAAGGCAATGACCATAGACAGATGGACCCAAGATGCCTGTCAGGAATGAATGACAGTAAGAGAGTGCTGGATTGCTATTGGGAAAATGGTAACAAGGTAGGGATCTAGGAACACACAACTGCTGGAGAATGCCATTTGGAGGGGGCACCAGCCAGGAAGCAATGAGGCATAGATTTCTGATGTGAAGGAGTGAATTCTAAGTTCTTTTCCACATTCAGAATCATATTATGCATCACAGGGACCATACAAATCCCTAGGAATGTGATTGGGCCACTGGACAAGAATTTCTTGACTATGTAGGGAATCTTGAATTCTTTCACCAATAAGGGTAGTATTCCAATGACGAGGATTACACATCTGAAAGGGAAAAGGGGAAGGGTATCTTAATTATTCAGTAACTCTTCCTTAGATACCAAGTTTTTATAGTTCATTGATTGCTCTATAAGCTACTAATTCTCATCATTTTATGAGTCTTTAGACCCATTCCCTTGCTAAGGTTCTACTTAGGATATCTGTGTAAATCATGAAGATTATAAAGGTACCTGGAGAAAGGTGGAGGGTCACCAGAAAGGAAGAGAGGGATCTCTTGACTCTAGCAAATTTTGGATTTCTTTATCTTGATAAAGGGAGCATTGTATGTAGGGAGGATTCTATAATTCCCTGGGGGAGGAGTTGGAGGTCCACTGAAAAAGGGAGGATACCCCTCAACTTTCTATGATTTCAAGTATGTGTTTTATATAAGTAGAATCTCTTCTGTATTTGATGTTTTGTGAGCCTGAATGCTTGCAAGGGGTAGCTGATGTTTATCTTTGGGAGAGTGACATACAATGATATCCTCAGGTTTCACCTGGATGGGGGGTAAATAAGCCAGAGAAAGTTTACCATTTTCTGAAGAGTTATTGGGGTTATCAGGAGGACGTCTTTGACCCAAGGCCTAAGGATTTGAATAGGGGCAGGCAGGATCAGAGTTGGGAGTGGGGAGGCAGATTTTTTTGAAAAAAAGTTTTATTTAAATTTGTAATTGTCCACAGCCTGCTTTCTTATAGACCTGTGCTGCTGAGTTTAGCTGCAAGTTCTCTGTCCCTTAGCCTGCACGCTAGTACTCTGACTTTAGCTTGCTGGATACCAGCTGTAGAGACAGTTCATTCTTAGTACATGTCCACCTAGCCCTTGGGTGGTGAGCAGTGTCCCAGGGCTGGGGAGTGGGTTCTAATCCAGAACCTGGTTATAGTCAATCCTATCCTGACCCTTGAGCTATGTCTTCAGGACACCCAAATAATGGGCTGGAAACTGAAGAAAAAAATCGGTCAGACTGGTTGTTTGGCATTCTTTCAATACGTTCTTGGTCCCTCCCCAAAATTAACTGAATTTAACGGACTCTTTTCTCTCCTTCAGAATTTAGTAAAGCCAGTCTTGTGTCTATAGACACAGTCTCAGAGTTTATCTTGGCTTTTGAACAACATTGGAGAAACTGCTCAGGAAGCTGGATGGGATGCCCATGGCAGATCGCTCAGTTTCTCAGCTAGATAGAAGGTTAGTCAGAGGGACATCTATTTTTCAGACCCTCAGTGTAGTCTAGAGCTTTTTACTATTTCTGTTGGTCTGTTTCCTTTTTCTCAAGGATAGGCCTCCTCTGTTCTATTCTCTACAAAAAAAAAAAAAAAAAGGATCATAGAATTTTGAACTGAAAGGGTCCTTAGAGACCATCACAGGCCAACTTTGCTTTTACAGTTGAGGGGACTGGGACCCAGACAGGTGAAATGTCTTGGCTCAAGTCACACAGGGAATAAATAACAGAGCCAGCATTCAGACCCAAGTCCTCTGTATTCGAATCTCCTGTTGATTGTTTTTTTAATCCTCACTGCTTCTCTGTCCCTTAAGGAGTCCCTGGACAAGAGGCAGTGTAACCAGCTCTGCTCCATCTAGAAAAAACCAAACATATCAATCTTTGTCTCTCTATGAAATCTCGCTTCTGTTCCTCAGAAGCCCTATCCGAGAGGCCTAGGGATGTGAATGCTACAGACTGAGGCCCATTTGTGGTTAGGCATCTGGAAGCTTGCTTCAGATGGTATCTGGCTTCTGAAGACATAGATGCCATGTAATGAATGGAGGTGAAGGCTAGAATTTTAGGGAGGACACACAGTTAGGTGTGCTTAGATAATAACAATTTATGTTTCCACAACGACCCAAGATTTATAAAGCCCCCTTCTTTCCTCAATGCCCCCATGAGGTAAATAGTTCAAGTATTATCTCATTTTTATGGATGAGGAAAGTGAGGCTGTGAGAGATGAAGGTCACCCAGCGAGTGAAGTGGCCAAATAGGGACTCACACCCAAGTGCTCTGGCTCCACATACAGGTTTCTTTCTTCTAGACCTCACTGCCTGTAGGAAGAAATGATGATGCTCTGCCATTGAGAGCTTGACAAATTTTGATTATAAATCACACATGCATTTTGATTATAGTTAGAGCAATAGCTGGGACGGGATGGAAGTATGAAATGACTTTGTGATTGGAAAGAGGTATTTGTCTCAGTGCTGGCACAGATGAAGCACAAGAATGAGGTGGGGTGCTGCAGTGGGCAGGGAAATGGATTTGTAGTCAGAAGACCTGGGTTTGAGTTTCAGATCCACCACTGGCTTGTTGAGAGGGATGAAATGATTTACCTAAGCTAACATACCGGACAGCTAGGTGGCACAGTGGATAGAGCATGGGCCCTGGAGTCAGAAGGATCTGAGTTCAAATCTAGCCTCAGATACTTGGCACTTAGTAGATGTGTGACTCTGGGCAAGTTCACTTAACCCCCATTGCCTCACAAAACCAAAACCAAAACCCAATAAGCACCTAGCCTACCTATGGCAGAGATGGCATTAAAATCCAGCTCCCCTGGGGCAGCTAGGTGGTACAGTGGATAGAGCACCAGCCCTGGAGTCAGAAGTACCTGAGTTCAAATCTGGCCTCAGATGCTTAACACTTACTAGCTGTGTGACCCTGGGCAAGTCACTTAACCCCAATTGCCTCACTAAAAAAAAAAAAATCCAGCTCCCTTGATTCTAGCAGAGGCACCTGGTGGTGGTATGGATAGAGTCCTGGACCCAGAGTCAGGAAGACGTGAATTCTAATCCAGCCTCAGACACTTACTAGCTAGGCAAGTCACTTAACATCTGTTTGCCTCAGTTTCTTCAATGGTAAAATATGGATAATAATAGCACCTACCTCCCAGGTAGATGTGAGTATCAAAGGAGATAATATTTGCAAAGTGCATAGCGTAGTGCCTGGTATTTAGTAAAGGCTTTGTTTCTTTTCTTTCTTCCATGAGTCCCAATTTAGGAATCCTTCTGTTATGTCCCACTACCTCTGGATAAGACTTTCGCCTGGAATTTAGCAAGAGGGGACTTTGGAGAAGAACAGAATCCTGGAGTTGGTGTCATCAGAGTTCAGGCTTTCCACAGTCACCTGTGATTGGTCCAAGTGTCTTGGAGGGGCTTGGCCTCCAGGCACTGGGTGAGGAGTGTAACAAGAATCACAAAGGAGAAGTGGGAAAGGACATTTTTCAGAGAGATGGATGGTTGGAAAAGAAGGAAGCCGCTCATGGTAGTGACTAACCACAGACCACCTTCGTGCCATGCTGGAATCTGTATGGTTTGAACAGAACTAGAGGAAGCCCAGCACCACATTGTTTTTTGTTTTGTTTTGTTTTGTTTTTTGGTGAGGCAACTGGGGTTAAGTGACTTGCCCAGGGTCACACAGCTATTAAGTGTCAAGTATCTGAGACCAGATTTGAACTCAGGTCCTTCTGAATCCAGGGCCGGTGCTTTATCCACTGCGTATAGCTACCCCTCCCCAAGCACCACATTGGCTGAGCCCTTGATGGAATTTTAAAAGGACAATGTGGACAGGAGCTGCCTGGCATGAGACAGTGTGTATGGAGGGGGATCTGCCTTCTTGGAGGGAGTCCTGCATTGATGAGATCCCAGATTTATGGAGTGCTTATATACCACTTGATCTGCCTGTAGGTTGTTTCCTATTCTTATTCCTTGTTGTTATCAAGTACTTATCCAGCAAGACATGGCCTTGAGGAAGTCTTTGGGCACTTTTTTTCACTTCTAGCACACATCATCCTTTACCTAAACCCCCAGATTTCCCTTCCCTTTTAAAGCAGTTTGGTGGAGTGGCAAGAATACTGGAGTAAGTCAGGATATCTGGATTCTGATCCCACCTTTGACTCTTAGTAGTAGCAACAGGGCCTTGGGTAAATCACTTTACTGCTAAGCCTTAGTTGCCTCATCTGTAGTACAGGGATGACACCCGACCTATAAATTTGTCCTGCAGGGTATTTGTGAGGATTAAATGAAGTTATCTCCAGGAAAGCAATTTGAAAGCTAAGGCATTATACAAATTTGGCTGCTCTTATTTGGATAGGTCACTTGATCTTCAGAGCATTTGGCCTTGATCCTTTCTAAGGCCCCTCACAGAACTGGAATCCTATTCCAATCCTATGATCCATTTCTCACGGCCTGGACACATTGCACGTACATGGCCCAAGACTTGGATTTCTTGTGCAAACCCCCTCCCCCCTTTCTCCACCCCCATCACCTCCTAATGGGCAGGCACATTATCACACTGGCCAGACTAACACAAACACCCCAATCTGGCTGGACTCCAAACGCCAGATGCGCCCACAATTAGTGTCAGTCTGGAAAATGTTCCTACGTCTGGAAGGTCAGTGTCAGCTGGACGTGCCCGCTGTGCCCCCTCCCCCTTCTCTGTCAGCTGTTGGGAGGGTTAGAGGCCTGGGTTTGCCACTTTTTCAACAGCCTTAGCTGGGGAGGTCCCCGGCACAGGAGTCTAACTGGGCCTTGGACGGTTGGCATTCCAGCGTCTGCAGAGTCCAAGCCCACCTTGTTGCTTTTGGAGAAGGCTAGAGTCTTTGGTGTGGGAGGTTTAAAAATTTGGAGGGTACCCTGAGGGTGTGAGAAAAGGGAAGTCCTGCTGGTTTATAACTGAAAACAGTTTGTTCTCCTTTATATTTGCAACGTGTTCGTGTCTCTTTTGATTCCCTTACCTCGCCTGTCGCTTTTGGTATGAAAAGGAAAATGAACAATAATATTGTGACGGGCTGCGCTGCTGTATTTAGATCTCTTTGTCGGTCATGCTGAGGCCTGGCTCGACAGTGCTGAAGAGTCTTCACGCTTCCTTTCCATTCGTGGAGGGTTGTGTGGGTCTTTTCTCTAGGTAGTCATGAAAAATTAAATCAAATTGAGTTTGATGTCTACCTCATTGTTTCCAGACCCATTCCGGTAGACTGTGACACTTCGGTGACCTGCCAATTCTGCACATTAGAGGCTCGATTTTACACAAATGCCTTATATACCAAAGGTGGGAGCTTGTACCTCCATTGGCGGCATCCCACTAAAGAAAGAGTCAGGCCCTGCCAAGAGATGAAAGTTGCTAATGAAGATGTGTTCCAGATGACATTTACGGTCACTGTCAGGGGAAAAAAATGGTGCGTTTCACAAATAATTTCATAGGAATGGCATCAAAAATAGGGTATGATTTTTGACATGATTTCCTCAGCTCCACTTTCCTTTTCCCCCTCCAATCCAACCCTGTCAGCCTCTTCTAGAAGCTCCAGGCCACATCTTTTTTGTAGGTAGCACTATTGCCCTCCTTTCAAAAGGTGAAGCAGTATGTTGTTTTTCTTGGCTGGGGGGTGGGTGAATGGCTGAGCACCACTGGGAACCTCATGGCCTGAGGCAGAGCTGAAACTTGAGGTATCAGGATCATAGACAGAGTCAGAATCTACCTTAGAGGTAGCTCTAAGATCTTTTACTTGACAGAGAAGATGCAGAGGTGAAGACTAAAGGTCACACAGCCAGGTAGTCCTGGTAGAACCAGGGGATAGAGACTTTAAGACATGGCCCAGATTGGGAGATATTGTTTTGCTAAGACTGAGGCTGGTGGATTTCTTTGAGTTTGGGGGTTTGGAGCTTCAGTAGAACTTGTAGTGAGGGGGTGTGTGTGTGTGTGTGTGTGTGTAAATGTCAAATCTTGCCTATGGAGCACAAGTGCCTTATAGGCTCATAGACTAGAAGGAAAAATAGAGTATTTGGCCCAACTCTTTCATTTTATGGATGAGCAAACTGAGGGTCCATAGTAAATGGCAGAGTGGGAACTCAAGGTCCATTGATATTTCTCTTATGATATGGTAGGAATAATATTTCCTAGGACCCTGTAACTCAGGCTGGGCTACTTTTTTCCCTGGAAAGTTACTAAGACCTTCTCTAGAATGGCTCAGGGAACTGTATATTCAGATGGTCGGCTTAGGTTCCCAGATATGACCAATCACCTGTTTCCTGAGGCTTCTAACCAGCAGGACATCATGGACAACCCAGAGGTGGGGAAGCTGTTCCCAGCTATATCTTTGCTTCCATATCTTTTCCCTGTTGTGAATATCCTTCTCCTGCTGCAGCTAATGAAACCTCCTTCTGTTAACTTGTCAGATGTCAATCAACCAATAAACATTTATTAATCACCGACTGTGTGCTGGGCACCATACTCAGAACCAAGGATACAAAGAAATGGGTAAAACGGTCTGTGTTCTCAAAGAGTTCATAATCTAAATGCCTGACTCAGCTCTGTTCACCATTAATTTGGCTCCAACAACTTTGTACAAACAAGCTATGTTCTCAGTTCTTTCAGTTTTGAACTTGAGGTAGCAGACCAGCCTGGGTGAGGCCTGGGGGGGGGGCATGCAGTTATTAACCTGGGGGATTCATTCCTATCACCTGTACATTATAGTTAGGATTCCTTTCAGATACAGGTTGGACTAGTTTTCATCCAAAGCTTAAATTCTCATTCTGTGAATGGATCAAGGGAGGGAAAGATGAGCAATGGGTTGAGACTGGGGGACATAAGGTTTGGATGATAAGGCCTATGTGTGTCCTGGGGGAAACTTCATGGTGCAGGGGATAGTGTGTTTGAAGAAGATCTGAGTTCAAACCCTACCCTAGACACTCATCAGATGTGTGTCTCCATGCCTCAGTTTCCTTATCTATAAAATGGGGACGATAATAGCATCTATCTCATAGGGTTCTTATGTGAAACAAAGAAGATAACATATATAAAGTGCTTTGCAAACCTTAAAGCATTTTATAAATGCTGATTGTTACTATTATGATGACAAACAGTTCACATTAATAAAGTGCTTTATTATTTAGCAAACATCTTTCACAGTGATCTTGTGAGGTAGATGTAGCGAATCTCTGTGTGTGTATATATTTGCATGAACCTGGGCTTTTATTGGTGTGGGATATTATTCCTAGTGTAGGTAAGGCGGATGGATCCGTTTACCAGTATTGGTCAGTCTCTGTTCTGTAACTCAGTGCCTTTGAGGGCTGCTAAGGACTCTTAGAGGTCAAAAAACCTTCCTGATGTAACTGTAACACAGCCAGTGTGTCTCATGTGTCAGACTCCTACAATCTCTAGCCATGACATGAAGCTGCTTCTTCAGATATTATTACAAATAATTAGTATAAATATTATTAGCTTCATTCCACAGAGGCTTAGCTTAAGCTATTTGCCAATTAACAGTGTCATAAAGGAGACTGGAACCTGTGTCTTTTTACTCTTAGCCCTGTGTCTTTTTACTCTTAGCCCTGTGTCTTTTTACTCTTAGCCCTGTGTCTTTTTACTCTTAGCCCTGTATTTTCCCCATTGCTGAGGTTAGTGGATTCTCTTTTGTGGTCCTATCCCGTAACCGTTGTCTTGAGCATCTTGTCCCGGGGAAGTCCATTCTCCTGGACACTGTTCAGTATCTCATGGCCTAGAGCCTCAGGTGTGGGTAGGAGAGAGGACAGACACTGAAGCCCCAGGGCTGGGTGCCTAAACTTCAAATCAGTTCATAATTTCATATAATTCATAACTGACCTTCAGTCTGGAATATTAGCAGATGTAAGGTGGTGTTTCCCTCACTGGCTCACTCACTCAATGTTTGCTGCTGATACTGACACTAGGGGATGCAATGCTGGGCACGTTGGTCCTGGAGTCAGGAAGACCTGAGTTCAAATCCAGCCTCAGATACTAATTACCTCTGTGCCTTTGGGCAAGTTACTATACCTGTCTGCCTCAGTTTTCTCATTTGTAAAATGGGCATAATAATAATAACACCCACCTCATGCTGTGAGAATTTAGATATTCGTAAAGTTCTTAGTACAGTGACTATCACATAGTACGTGCTTAATAAATGCTTCTTCCCTTCCCTTCCCTTCCCTTCCCTTCCCTTCCCTTCCCTTCCCTTCCCTTCCCTTCCCTTCCCTTCCCTTCCCTTCCCTTCCCTTCCCTTCCCTTCCCTTCCCTTCCTCTTCCTTTCTCCCATCTTCCTTTCCTCCCTCCTAATCCAACTTCTCTTTGTTCCCCAAGACATTAGGAGTTCAGAGCTTGTGAGCAGAGCTGAATCAGCAGAGATTGGAGCCAAATTAATGGTGAACAGAGCTGAGTCAGTAATGTCCAGAGCTAAGCCTATGGGACTGGGAGCCAAGTCAATATAACTCAGACACATTTTGAAGAGGAGGACTGACAGGAAATCATGGCTCTTGAGTCGCAGCTGTGACATTTCCCTCTAGTGGATATTTGATGTCTGGGCCCAAGCTGTCTGTCTGGTTTTCAGTGACACTGCTCATCCTGAAATATTCTCAGAGTCAAAAACACAGCTTCACCCATCCCCTTATGGTTCCAGAGTTTATAGTGTTTGAGTGGTGTGTGTGTGTGTGTGTGTGTGTGTGTGTGTGTGTGTGTGTGTGTGTGTGTGTGTACAGAGAGAAAGGTGGGGGAGAGGGGTGGGAAGGGAAGGAGAGGAGGAGGGGGAAAGGGAGGGGGAAGGGAAGAGAGAGATACTGAGGGGCCAGAAAGTCACACAAGAAAAAGGATGGGCTATAGAGATGTTCAGAGATAAAGAGATGCCCAGAGAAAAGGCTGAAATGGTCAAAACAAGAAGGGAGTGAGGATAGGGGAGGTGTCTTCTCCCCTCCCTCAGGTCTGCCCCTCAGCAGATCCGAACTGGTGCTAATCTGATCCTGTGACACACAGGTCCATCAGTTAATTAACATTTATTAAGCACCTACTATGTACCAGGCACCGTGATAAATGCTGGGAATGCAGAAAGAGGCAAAAGACTGTCCTTGTCCTTGCGTAGTTTAGAATTTAATGGACAACAGGTCACAGGTCACCTCATCCCTTGGAAGAGCATGCCCTCTGCCTGTTCTCATGGCCAGCAAACCCATAGAAGGGACCAAAGGACATTGTTGGTCCCAGAGCAAACTTGTCACAGTCACATATTAGGGTTAGGGAATTGACAGGGACCTGGCAAAAAAACAGTCTGGGAGCCAAGTCCACTGGACCTCTTATTTTCTCTGTATCATCCCAAGGCTGGCACCTCCTCAGCCTTCACTTCCCCAACACCTTTCGTGTTCCCTCAACCTCCAAAGAAAAGTGTGCTGCTTACACTCAGTACAGGGATATCTGAAAGCCCAGAGAACTCCGGCATGTTCTTCTCCCCTCCCCCAGGTCTGCTGCTAAGAATATTTAATTTTAGAAACTCTCCATGAGACGCCACCGCCTTCCCTGAATGATAAATCATTGCAGTTTAAATGAAGGTCAGCGACACAGCTTCGTATTTCTCTTGTGATTCAGGGCTTGTGAAATCTGGGTTGTTTTATGCGGCCTGAAGTCTCTCTCTGCATTTCATTCCCTATGGAAGAGACTGGAGAACCGAAACTCTCATAGGCGCTCCCTACCCATCTGAGCTCTTCAAGATAGCCACCCTCCCATAGCTTTCAGAAGCATTCCCCAATCAATTCTCTAACACATTCCCTTCTGAATATCCTCAGAAATGTTCCAGCCTGCCTTCCAGCCCTCCCCTCTTCACACATAAAGTTCTCTCGTAGAGATATTATTACCTTCCCCAAACTCTAGAGTTGGGAGTTTGCTAATGGAGAGGAAAGTAGAGGTAAAATCTTGAAAGGAAATGTAGTGTTTTGTAGTATAAATGAACTTCCTGCTTCTCCTAGCACTTACTCAGGATCAGAAGAGCATTGGAAGTCAGATGCTTAGCTAAAGTATAAGAGCAGACCTTCTATCCAGGGGGGCTGGGACATCCTCTCTCAATTAGGAATCCTAGCTCAAGCCCACTCAATTCAATCATAGCCTAGCATGGTCTCTAAAAAGGGAGTCAGACTCTTTCTCATTGTCACTAGCTCATTATATCCCACTCTAGATTGTTTGGAGACAATCTCTCAAACCCACCTCAAACCCACAAGCTACAGCTTGTGTCTAGCAGAGGTACTCATTAGTAAGGTACTCAGTACATAAGACAGGACAGGTATTGGACAGCTGTTTGTTCCCTCTACTCAAATGTTTATATTTCTAAAAGCTTGTAAGTGTTTATTGAGAAGAATTTAAAACCCATAAGCAATTAGGTGGCGCAGTGGATAGAGCACTGGGCTTGGAATCAAAAAGACTCATCTAGGGGCAGCTAGGTGCCACAGTGGATAAAGCATCGGCCCTGGATTCAGGAGTACCTGAGTTCAAATCTGGCCTCAGACACTTGACAGTTACTAGCTGTGTGACCCTGGTCAAGTCACCTAACCATGTCTGCTTCAGTTCCTCATCTGTAAAATGAGGTGGAGAAGGAAATGGCAAACCACTCTAGTAAATTTGCTAAGAAAACCTCAAATGGGGTCACAGAGTTAGAAACCACTGAAATGACTCAACAACAATAACTCATAATTCCTGTTATGCTCTTCTAGGTGTTATTATGAACTGTAGAACAGCTGAATAGCCATTTCAACCTTTATCTCATTCTCCATGATAATAATAGCCAATATTTATATAATGCTTACTATGTCAGGCACTGTATTCTTTTCAACCATTATCTCATTTGATCTTCACATACCCAGGAGGTAGGGGCAATTATTATTCCCATTTTTTAAAAAAATTAATTTTTTTTATTATTCCCATTTTTACAGATGAGGAAACTAAAGTAAACAGAGGTTAGGTGACTTGCCTGGGTTTACACATTGAGTAAGTATACAAGGCTGGATTTGAACTCAGGTCTTCCTGACTCTAGGGTCTACACTCTTTCCACTACAGCACCCACTTGCCAAACAGTTTCTTTAAGGTTCTAGCATGGCTTGGGCTTATCTTCCAGTTAGTGATCAAACTTTCTAAAATAGGTGTAGCTTCAGAAACCTGCTCCTGCTGCTAGTCAGCTCTCACCAAGGAGCCTGTTGGAGTTCAGTTGTTTTTCAGTCATGTCTGACTCTTTGTGACTCCATTTAGGATTTTCTTGGCAAAGATGCTGGAGCGTTTTGCCATTTCCTTCTCTAACTCATTTTACAGATGTGGAAATGGAGGTAAACAGGGTTATGTGACTTGCCCAGGGTTACATGGCTAGTCAGTGTCTGAGGACATATCTTGGCCCAGGAAGGTGATTCTTCCTAATTCTAGTCCCAGTGCTCTATCCACTGTGCACCTAGCTGCTCTTAGGAGCCCAGGAACTCTCAAATTCTGGAGGCAGACACTCCTAAAAAGTCTTATCTCTCATGATTGCTTTTTTTTTCTTTTTCTTTTACTTTCTTCCTTTTTTTTTTTTTTTAGTGAGGCAATTGGGGTTAAGTGACTTGCCCAGGATCACACAGCTAGTAAGTGTTAAGTGTCTGAGACCAGATTTGAACTCAGGTCCTCCTGACTCCAGGGCCGGTGCTCTATCCGCTGTGTCACCTAGCTGCCCCTCATGATTGCTTTTTGGTTATCCAAGCCTAAGGAAGAAGTCAGCAAACAGAAGAGGCAGTCATGTGCTCTTTAGGAGCCTGAGTCTCACAATAACCTTGGGGGATAGGTGCAATTATTATTCCCATTATAAAGATAGGAAAACTGAGTCTCAGAAAAGTTTAGTACCTTGTCCAGCATCACAAAGTTAGGAAATTGCTCAGGTATGATCTGAATCCAGGTCTTCCTGCTGTTAAATCCAGGACTCTATCCACTAGACATCACTGTCTTACCTGGCCTCAACATGGAATGCTGATTGGCAGGGTTTGTATTCTTATAGCTTGACATCAAAAACTCCTAATGGAAGGCCCTCCTTGGCCAAACACTTCAGACATATTTTTCTGGGGTTTATAAAATGGTCAGTCCGGGAAGATGAGAGTCCCAGGCTAAGGGAGGAAAGGCTCATCTATAAAGGAAGAAGCCACAAGCCAGTAAGAGTCTCCTGGAGAAGCATAGGGTAGGAATGGGGAACTGAAACTTAGCCGGGGGCTACCCTAGAAAATGAGGGAGTCTGGGCTCTGTTGTCCTAGGAGATGGAATGTGGGCAGATCTGAAGGACAACATCTCTCTATCTCCTTGTTCTATGCCTTTCTATGAGTCTTTCCTTCTCTGGGCATCAATAATCTAGGTCATTCATTGGAACTGCTGGTCGAGGAATTAAAAACATGTAGTGTTATAATATAACACTAGCAGTAGAAAAGACTTAGATCTGCCATGTTCTGAATGCTCTTCCCTCTTCTGCTCTCTTCAAATCCTATCCATCCTTAAAGGCCTAGTGTGTTCCACCTCCTTCATGAAATCTTTCCTGACCACAGAAGACCATATTGATTTATTCCTCTGAACTCTTAGCATCACCTCCAACACTTGCTTTCCTTACTGGTCATAATGCACTACTTTCTATTGTTAATATTTTATGTGTTCTCCCCAATTAGATTCTAAGTAGAATGATGGGGACGGTGTCTTATTCTTCATTGTGTTTTATAATTATAGGATGTAGAGGTGGAAAGGACCTTGGAAATTATCTTCTTCAAGTCCTCTCATACTTTTCCCCCCCTTTTAAATTTTTAATTGATGTCTTTATATCATCTTCATTTCTGAATATGACCTCTTTCCTTCCCTTACCCAGAGAGACATTTGTTCTAACAGAGAATACAAAAGAAAGGGGGGGGGCGGGGAGAAACATCAATAAAACTACCAAATACAGAAGCCAAGTGTGAGGATGTGTGCAATATTCCACAGTCATGGTCCTCTACTTCTGCCAAGAAGGGGGGGGGTTCATTTTCTAATCTCTTCTTTGGGGACAACTTAGAGTCATTAAAGTTATCTGGTATTCAGTTTTGTTTTTTCTACTTATATTGGTGTGGTCATTGTGGATATCATTTTCCTTGTTCTGCTTACTTCTCACTGCTTCAGTTGTACTATATCAATCTTTCCATGCTCCTCTGAATTATTTGTATTTATAATTTCTTATGAGATAACAATATTCCATTACATACTTCATTTTGGCTAGCCATGCCCTAATGGATTGGCATCTATTTTGTTTCTAGGGTTTTGCCACCACAAAAAAGTGCTGCTATGAATATTTGGGTATATAATGGCCCTTTCTTTCTATCTTTGACCTCTTTGGGGGCATCTCTGGGACAAAAGATATGGACATTTTATTAAGAAAATTTTTAGCATAATTCCAAATTGACTTTCCAGATGTTGGGCCAATATAAGTCAACAGTGTATTAGTGTATTCATCTTCTCACCACCCTTTCAATGGTAACAAGTCTATTTATTAAGTACTTACTCACTTAAATGCAATGTTCTAAGTGCTGGGGATATATATATATATATATAAATAAAATGTATATATATTATATGTGTGTATATACAAACATTTATATGTATATATCTATATACAATGAATATTGATGATTTTTCATCTTTTGTTATATTTTTCCAAAAAAGAAGTCTGAGTTTTATATAAAGTTAAGAGCTGCTGATTTGCATTTTTCATTTTTAATGCTTTAGAACAATTTTTCTTAGGGTTGTTAATATTCTGCCATGCAAATGTTGTTGCTGTTGAGTTTTTTCAGTCATGTCAACTCTTCATCACCCCGTTTGGGGTTTCCTTGGCAGAGATACTAAAGTGGTTTTCCATTTCCTTCGCCAGGTCATTTTATAGATGAGCAACTGAGGCAAACAGGGTTAAATCATTTGCCCAAGACTAGTAAGTATCTAAGTCTGGATTTGAATTCATGGAGATAAGTCTTCTTGATTCGAAGTATAGTGATCTATCCACTGTGCCACCTGGCTGCCCCAATGCAAATAGTTTCGTTCTTTGTACTTGTATCCCCAGTGTCTAGTAAAATGCCTGGAAATAAGTGCATAATAAATACTTTTTTGGTTGATTGATAGTTGTGTTAATTCCTTGTATATCTTGAATATAAGACCTTTAACTGAAATATTTGGGGAAAAGGTTAGTTGCATTGATTTTGTTTTGCAAAAGCTTTTCATTTTCATGTTATGGAAAATATCTTTTTTATCTTTTGTGATTTCTTCAATTTTGTTTGCTTAAGAATTCTTTCCCTAGCTAAAACTATGAAAAATACCTGATCTTATTTCTAACCAATTTTTTAGTAGTATGACCTTGAGGTGGAATATCCTTTTTGAGTTTATTATCATATATGGTTTAAGAAGTTGGTCTAAACCTAGTTCCTACTAGATTATTTTCCAGTTTTCCTGGTAGCTCTCTGTAGGGATTTCTTCCCCAAATAATTTTATATTCTCATGAAAAATTGCTTAAGATCACATGGTCAGGGAGTAAGTGGCAGAAGTGGGATTTGACCCCTTGGCCTTTGGATTCCAAGTCAGATGCTCTTCCTGTCGGGATGGAGTTGTTTTCCCTTCAGCACTCACCATAGGTCAAGGCCCAGGGGGAACAATCAGGAAAGGCTTCTTGTGGATGTTGAACACCAAAGCACTGATTCTCAAATTCATAAAGTGTTTAACACAATGCCTGACACATAGTTGGTGCTATATAAATGCTTATTCCCTTTCATTCCCCTCCTCCCCCAATGATTCCAGTGGGTTTATCTCTTCTGCCACTCTATCCTAAATTTTCCAATATACTTTCATCAGAAAACTCTAGAAATTATGTGCATAGGAGCCAGGCAAACAGAGACAGTGCAGCTGGTTCCCAGAGGGCTTCAGGGGACCCCCTGGAGAAAGGTTCACATTCCTATCATAGCCTGGGAAGAACAAACTCCACTCTGTGGGAATGCCCCCAGGCAATCTTAACTAATTCTGTAAGGTGGGTACACAATCATACTATTCAGAATGGGTTGAAGGACCACTGCCTCAGCTGTTGGTAGGCTGGTTTAGAATAGACTTGCTGGCTTTATTCACCCCTACACAGGACTAAAAACACACTGCTTCATTTGGAGGTACTGCTCATCCAGTTCCTGAATATTTCACATTTATATATCTCTTAAGGGTTGACATTAATATCAGCAATAATAGGTAGTATTTCTAAAGCTCTTTAAAGTTTGTAAAACCTTTTGATATATTATCTCATTAGAGCCTCACAACAACCCTGTGAGGTAGTTGTCATTATTCCCAATTTGCAGATGAAGAAACTGAGGTATATAGAAATTAGAGGCTTGAACTAAAGTCCAGCATTCTATGTACTACATAACTAGCAGATGACTGATCCCAGCCCACTGGGACCCCTGACCCAGAGACTTAAAACGATGTCGAATGAGTCTGGGTCTTTGAAAGCAGCTCAGATGCACGTGGATACGTTTCTAAGGAAGATTATGCCACATGGAAACTAAATAGAACTTTAGTATTGGGTTGGACTCATGCCCACAGATTTCTGTGGGAGTAAGAAAGCTGCCCTAGCAATCAATCAGGCAGCTGACCGTCTGGGACTGAGGATGCATCAGCAGAAGCCCAGCTCCCCTCCACTGTGGGCATTTATTTTCTAACAAGGTCTAAATAAGGAACTTGGTTAAAAGTTTAAAGAGAGCCAAAAGTCCATTTTAAACCTCCCCCTTCCTCCAAACCTCTACACTACTTAAAAAGAATGGCTTTCTTTTATATAGCCACTTAAGCTTTGTCAAACGCTTTATATTTTTTATCTTGCTTGAGCCTCATGGCAACTCTAGGAAGTAGATGCCCATTTTATAGGTGAGGAAACTAAGATTGAGAGAAGTTAAATGACTTTGCCCAGGGTCTCAGAGCTAGTAAGTGTGTGAGACAGGATTGAAACCCTGTTTTCCTGACTGCTTAGTTCAATCTGCTATCTATTGTGCCTCTTATTTTCTTATCTAGGACAGCTAGGTACAATGGATAGAATATGTGAGTGGAGTCAAGAAGACCTGAGTTCAAATCTAGATTCAGACACTTATTATCTGTGTGGACCCTGGATAAGTCACTTACCCCTGTTTGCCTGTTTCCTCATCTGTAAAATGAGGATAATAATAGCACCTCCCTCCCAGGTTTGTTGTGAGTACCCGATGAGATAATAATTGTTAAGTGCTTAGAGAGTGCTTGGCACATAGTAGGCACTTAATAAATGCTTATTCTCTTCCATTTTTTTATTCTCACCTTCATCTCCCATCCCCAAATGCCTTTTACTTTGTCCTGTCCCTTATGCCAACACTCCATCTCCTGTTCCTGCCCTACATTATTGTTTGTTTAGCCATCTACATGTCCTGGCAAGGAGGCATCTGTCTTTTTCTGGGCCTGGCTGTGGGTTTAGAGGATTTGTGTCTATCTATCCTTTTGTATGTTTTGTGTGTATGTGTGTGTGTGTGTGTGTGTGTGTGTGTGTGTGTGTGTGTGTGAGAGAGAGAGAGAGACAGACAGACAGACAGACACAGAGACAAAGAGACAGACAGAAAGAGACAGTCAGAGAAAATTAGAGAGAGACAGACAGAAACAGAGAGAGACAGAGACAAAGAGAGACAGACAGAAAGCGACGGAGACAGAGAGAGTCATAGAGAGATAGAAAGAGACAGAGAGAGACAGAGAGACAGAAAGAGACAGAGAGAAAGAGAGAGAGAGACAGAGAGAGAGACAGAGAGAAAGAGAGGGACAGAAAGAGAGAGAGACAGAGAGAGATAGGGACAGAGAGAGAGAGACAGAGAGACAGAGAGAGAGAGGGACAGAGAGAGAGAGAGAGAGAGAGAGAGAGAGAGAGAGAGAGATAGGGACAGAAAGAGAGAGAGAGAGAGAGAGAGAGAGAGAGAGAGAGAGAGAGAGAGAGAGAGAGAGAGATAGGGACAGAAAGAGAGAGAGAGACAGAGATGGAGAGAGACAGAGAGACGGAGAGAGATAGGGACAGAAAGAGAGAGAGACAGAGATGGAGAGAGACAGAGAGACGGAGAGAGATAGGGACAGAAAGAGAGAGAGAGAGAGAGAGAGAGAGAGAGAGAGAGAGAGAGAGAGACAGAAAGACAGAAAGAGACAGACAGACTAGGAACTGTTTGAAGCCCTGGCAACAGCTGTGCCACTTCATAGGCAGCCAGACGCCTTCAGTCACAATGTGATGCTTAAGAAGCTGCCACTTAAGAGACAGGGAAGTGTAGCTTCAACTATATTGAGTCAGACAAAAGTTAGTTTCATTAGCATGTTCGTTCCAGGACTTACTGGTGAGGGAAAGGGCACAACTATAGAGCAACGCTTGGGGCCCACAAAAATCTTAGACATCTTTCAAGGCTCAATTTAAACCTCACCTCCTTCAAAGTCTTCCTTTAGCCCCCATTGATCTCTGAATTCCTACAGGCTTACAGACTCAAGCACCCAGTCTTGCATTTAATTAGGCAGCCTTGAGTTTCTCCAATTTTTCAGCTAAATCAACAACTTCTGGAGGCTTGGGATTGTATTTTCTACTTCTTTCTCCCTCACAAATCCCATCAGAGGGCAGGGCACCCATTAGGTGCTCAGTAAAGTAGGGACTCAGTTGATTGATTGATTGATTGATTGATTGGCGATTATAAAGCCTGCAATTATCAGGCCGCAGTCCCCAAACAGGGGATAACTCTGAGCAAATCCGTTAATTAGGGGCCTATTTACAGTTCTATTGTGAAGGCTAATCGTGTATTAGTTTAAGGAGGGGTTTGTGCCTTGCTGAGAGTTTCATTATGGGAAAATAATGACCGAGGGTGGGCTCCTGCCAGAGGTGAGCAATTCACACCTGATTGTGACAGACACACCCATTCTGTCTCTGCTGCAAGCAGGCAGGCATCCAGGCAACAAAGAATGTAATACAACCGGGAGTCTCCGGAGGAAACAGGTGATTAGAGCTGACAAATGCGAAGCTAATAAGAAGGTACTCAAGTTGTTACCATCCTGGGGCTTAAAGTCCAAAGAAGGGTTTAGACCACACTTCAGGGATCCAGGATTCTCAAAGAAGAAAGGGATCCACTCTGCTTATCATCTGCTGTGTCTAAGAGACAGCTTCAGCAATGAAGGCCTTGCCGACTGGGGGTTTAATGAGGAATGATCCTTTTCTGTAACTGAAGGCAAAGGGGTCTCTCTGTCTTTCCCCCTCCCTTCCTCCCTCCCTTCCTCTCTGTCTTTCTTTCTGTCTCTGTCTCTCACTCTGTCTCTCTGTCTTTCTCTGTCTCTCTGTCTCTCTTTCTCTCTCTCCCTCCCTCCCTCTCAGGCTGTGCCTTACAATGTCGATTAGGTCCAAGAAGAATGAGGGGTTGGAGCTGAGGGGTCAGTCCTGTCTTCTTTAAGGAATTAGACAGGAACCCAGGGGCTGGATTGGAGCCTTGAAGAAGAGTCGGGGATGCTGCTTGGAGAAGGAGCCCGGATAAAAAGGTGAAAGTTCCTGAGGCCGTGAGGTGGAAGATTGTGAGGAGAAATTTCTGGAAGCTTGCTTGTGTACTATAGCTATAAATACCCTGCTCTAACTGGCTCAGCTTTTTCTTCCCTCTGTCTAGTGGGAGTAAGTATGGTGGGGATGGGAAGGGGAGGATGGAAAGAGAGGGAGTAGGGAAATCCAGATCTCCCTCTGTAGGGCATCTAAATTTTCCTTCAGCTGGTTTCTCTGGGGAGCCTCATCTTACTCTCTGTACTGAGATTGAGATCTAGGGAGAGAGATAGCAATAAAGCATTTATTAACTGCTTACTATGTACCAGGCACTGCGTTCTGGTCTCGGGGTACACATTTAAGCAAGTGACATAGTCCCTGCCCAGAAGGGACTTGAGTTCTAATGAGGTGAGAGCATGTATAAAAGGGATCTAGAAAGAGGGAGGGAAAGGGGAGGAGAGGGGGAAATCAAGTGGCAGCTTGGTCTGTAGAAATGACCCCTAAATGTGAAGGAGGCCTGAATCTAAGCAAGAAGAAGCCAAAGCTGGCCTATTAGAGACCAGAGTAGTATCAGAGGTCAGAGGCCAAGATTTTGGTGGGGAGGAGGACCCCAGTGGAGACCACCCAACTTGGCCTGGAGCCACGCAAGGTAAGGTAGAAATTGGCCTACCAGAATCCAGGCAAGTTTTTGGAGGCATGGCTTCAGAAGTAAAGCAGAGAAGGTATTGGGAAGAGCTTGTGCACGGCCTGACCATTACCTGAGCCTAGGACTAAGGGATCTTATGTGTAAATCGTGGCAATCTTGTGCTGCATTAATCGACTGACTCCGGTTTCTGTAAAGAAATAGGCTGATTATCACGTGGATTCTTAGTTTATGTTCCCTACAGTTTTCAGGCAGTCAAGATGGGCTATGATTAGTTATTCAGTATGGGCCGAGCAGTAACAGCCAGACCTGAAGCCAGGGATCTTGGTAAAGGCAAAGCAGCCTGGTCCTTTGTCTAAAAGGACCTTTGCTCAGAGGGCAAAGTTAGGGATTGAGGCCAAAGGGTTCCTAATGAAACTTTTGGTAATGGCAGCCAAGAAAAGTCTGTGGCAATAGTTTCTTGAACAGAAAGGAGGCCTTCTGCAGCCTTTGATGCTAGGGTAGATTGGGTCTACATGGTTTAGATCAGGCCTCTTGACTGTCAGGAACCTTTGGTGGGGGTATTTTCTTTGGATTGATTGGGGGAACTCAGTGAGGAATTCAAATGGATTGAACTCCTGGCCTCCTTGTTACTATTGCCCTCTAAAGACTGGGCAGTAGCCCTGGTCTCAACATTTCTGATGTCATCTTCATCTCCACTGGAAAAACTTGGGTTGAAAAATATATGACCCCAAAAGGTATAACTTCTCTAAATTCCCACAGAAACCAAGGGGGCCCTTCCAGTAGCCAAAGGGCCCTTGACCAGTGTGAACAGCAACCCCTACTGGTCAAAAAGCAGCAGAAGCACAGCAAATCAGCAACTTAAGCCACACCAGACTAGGAAAGGGAGAGGCAGCTTCTCTAGACCAAGCCTGTTTTAAACTTGTATCCCTTGATGAGTATTTTCCTGTTTTGTGAATCCTTGTCCCTAGAAGCTGATGATCCCTTTTTCTAGTATCAGGACACATCTGGTTATGGGTACATGTTGCTTAGCTAGAAAAGTCTAAAGACAGCTTGAAGTGGTTAGCGCGTGGCTCATACTTGCCAAACCATTCCTGAGAATCTTGCTTGGGTGGATTCGCCTTTCTGTTTGTTTTCTGTTTTAGTACAATTTAGGAAGTCAAGTTGTGACAACCTTGGGGAAATGAGCTTGCTGTGAACTATGCTGATGGCAGCAAAGATGCTGAAGTGTGTGTGTGTGTGTGTGTGTGTGGGGAAGTTGGGAAGAATATTAGGGTGTGAGATTGTATTTTCTTGGCATGCCCCACTCCCCCACACGGGGGCTTACATCAGCCAATATAGCTTTGTCCAGGGAAAGAAAATGTCTAGAAATAGTGGGGGGATTCCTGAATAGGGGATCTCCCTGAGATTAGACAGGGAGGTGGATAAGATTTTACAGCTCTGGCAAGAGATGACAGAATTCCTAGCAGGCCTGCTGTCAGTCCTTCAGAAACAAAATTATAGGGAACCCGGAAGGAAAATGTATCTATTCTACATACACTGCTCTTCTGCTCTCCTTGGGTAGGAGTAATGGGGACCATGCCTCCCCCTGCCATTTTTCCCCAACAAAGGCCCCACTATACCATATCTTCTCTCTGGCTGTTTGCCAGCATAGCCCTTATTCTCTAGCCCTATCCTTTGGGCTCTGGGCCCAGACTTTACCTTAGTGGTGGTCTAGATCAGCTTGTGTCATTTTGGGGTGGCTTCAGAGGCACCCACCATGTTCCCAAGGCTCCAAAGATCTTACAAAATTCAATGGAAACAGAAACTTTGTTCTACCTAGTTCTGTTTTTCTCTGCTCTGGCTTTTCTTGGCTCTAAATTGTCTCTGCACTGAGCATGGGCAGAAGGAAGCAGGGGAAAAACAATAGAAATTTGGGTATATTGGTCATTTCTTTTGGTGTGTGTATGAGTAGATTTCTTAATACTGCTGAAGCGGCATTCTTTTTTCCAATAGGGATATGGTAAGTTTAGGGAAATGTTGTAGCATTACAAGATTAGCATTTCTGTATTTCAGCAAGGTGTTTGACAAGATCTCTCAAAATATCATTGTGGACAAGATGGAGAAATGTAAGATGGATGAGAATATCATTAGGTAGATTCATAGCTGGTTGAATGATTGAACCTCAAAAGTGTTGATAAATGCATTGATGTCAATCTGGAGGGAACTCCTTACTGGAATGCTGTTGAGATCATTCTTTAGCCCTGATTACATTCACTATTTCCATCAGTCCTTCAGACTTGATCTGACTTAATTTAAAAGGAGATACTAATGGAATGATGATCAAATATGTGGATGGGTGGATGAAATGAATGAATGAAAAAGCATTCATTAATCACTTCCTATGTGCTAGATGACCCAAAGCTAGGAGGGGTAGCTAATTTCTTAGATGGCAGAATCTGTATTCCAAATTAATTTAACAGACTAAATTAAACAAAATGAAATTTAGCAAAAACAAAAAAAAGGAAAACCTGACTTAGGTCTAAAAATCAATAGTACAATTCTCTGATCCTATGATGTAGTAGATGTGGCTAGACAGCAGTTTGTGTGGGAAAAATAGACAAAACTTTTAGGTTTTGCTTGGCCATGACTAAAGTCCGAAGTTTGGTATGGCAGCCAAAATAAATTAGCCTGAACTAATGGATATATAGTATTCAGGATAAAGGTGGTAGTAAACTCATTGTCCTGGTTAGATTATATCTGAAAGGTTTTATTCAGAATACATTTATTCTGTGTGCTACATTTTTAAAAGGATGCTAAAAAACTAGAGAGCTCCAAGAATAGGTTGTTTAGGACCACAAAAGACCAGAAAACTACATCATTTGAGGAACTGATATTGGAAGAATTCCCTACAAAGTGTGCATCAGGGTGGGTATAATCTTATATTATCATGGCAGTGAGGCACATATATAGGGAATGCACATGGCCAAGGCAAATCACAGGTCTGTAATTTTGGGCTTTTGATGTATTTTCTTGGAGACTGACCTCACAAAGTTCACTGGTAAGTATGGTGCGTCGGTGTTGTATGAGTGGCTTTACATATTGCTAACCTATTGGCTGAGCTGTCATGCTGTCACTCTACTGCATGGCTCCAGTACATGAGCCTTTCCATCAGTGTGGTGGGCCTCTTTACTGATAGAATAGCAGAAAAAGGAGAGACCATTAGCCTGAGGATTGCAAAAGCTTTTCCAGTTCTGCTTCCTTGACTGGACTCTCAGGGGTTTCCATCTCCCAAACAGCAGATGACAGTGTAGAGAGATATTGCCAAAGATGTCCTGTAGTCAGCTCCAATCAAGGCCCATTTGTTAAGTTTTCAGGAAAAAATTGGTAAATGCTACAAGTCAGGGCTTGATTTATTTTTTTGTTGATAGTCTAGTGTGAGGGCCAAAATTTGATATATGGAGTATTATTTGGGTGACTCACCTTAATATTGGGGTCCTGGAAATATGAGGGACTCTTTTAGGTTTAATCTCCCCTTTGAACTTTCCTCTTTATATATTCCTCCCAGGCCAATAAGAAAAGGAGTCTCTGATCTTTAGTTCATAAAGGATCAGGTTTTATTGCTTGGGAATTAATTAAACCACAAAGGTGAAACCAATTAAGGAAATAAGGAAGTAGAAATACAGATAGATAGTCTTAACTCTAAGCTTAGCCTATGCAATCCCAGAGAGTTCCCAATTAAGCTAGTTCAAAAGAATTTAGGGTTAAACTCACCAACCCCAGTCAGTTTACAGTTACTCCTTAGAAACACAGTCCCCCGAAACAGAGCAAAATGTGCCTCCGCCAGGTCCAGGATGCCTCCAGAATGAATCACCAGGCTGAAAGAGTGAGAACTTTTGAACATGTAATGCCTCCTGGAAGTTGCCTCCCTTCTGGTTGACTTCCGTTTTTTCCTCCCCCAAAAGGGGAGGTCCTTCTCAGTAGTGTATGTAATCTCAGGGTGGGCCAGGTGTGGCCCCTCCCAAATGATTCAGCTAAAACTTTCTATATTAATCTTTACCACGAATAATTTTTACCACATTCCCCTCTTTGTTTTGTTGAAAAACTTGAATAGGTTTACTCAATGAAACAGCCAAAAATAACAGAATTCTAGCTAGTCTGTCTAAAATATTTAATGAGTGGTCACCAATAAATTATAAGTCTTAGCAAGAGTTAGACTTTTAAGCATTTATTAAGGAGAATAAGAATTTGGTAAAGAGAGAGAGAAAGGCCTAGATTCATCTATCTATCTTAGGAGCTACAATTCTGCTCCACTCTCCACTGGAGTCCTGGTGAAAACGACCGAGAGAGCCAGCCTCATTCCCTCTTCCTCCCACAAGCAAACATCACTTCCTGATGCCAAAGAAAAGCCGCATGGCCTTGCCCTCAGAGACCTTCTCCTCATGGTGGAGCTTTCCTACAGTAAATCTCCAGCAGGTGGCATCATTCCAATTGTTACACTAGACTTGAGAAACTAATGGATAAAATGTTAATAATGCTGATTAAACTTAAAAGTGTGTTATGCAGACATTTTTCCCTTCCTTGAGAGATGATTGTTAAACATTTATCAACACACACATGGGTATATTCTCTCTTTTATCAGACCTTGAGGTTTTTTTCTTAGATTGATATTTCTGGTTTGGAGCTGGTGAGAGATATTATTTTAAATTATGGTGACTAATGGCACATTGACTATTTTTCATTTCTGCTAAGTCATAACTAGGCAATATCCATTTATCCAATTATCCCAAAATAGTTTTGGAGTTCAGGATTCCCTAGTAATTAATTCCAAAGTTCTCCTCATGGTCATTACAAATGAGCAGCTTGAAAACAAGACACTGAGACAGACCTTGCCTTGAATAAGTGTGTTGTCTCTTCAGGCTGATTTTTTTAGTGTTTTTTTTTTTTTAAATAACATAAGTTTCACATTTGTGTTTGTTTTTGTCCCTTCCAATCAGTGAAATTGCTGAAATCTTAAAGTGGCACATTCTTTTAATAGATTTAAAACTATATACTAGTATCTTGGCTTGAGAGTAAATTGATGATCATCATTGAGAATATCATGGCCTGAGGACAGAATTATGACTAAGAGTGTCATATGATTTCTAGATTTAAAGTTTGAAGTTACATTAAAGATCATCCTATCTTCCTTTCCTTCCCTCCCATTTTAAAGATGAAGACCCAGAACCAAGAGAGGTTACATGACTTCCCCAAAGTTACATTACCACAAGTAGCAGAGCTGGGATTTGAACTCAGAACTTCTGATTCCAACTTTATTGTTTTCCCCACTATACTCTCTTGTTTTAGTATGGAGCTACTGGGGATGAACTAGTTGACTTCAACTGTTGTTGAAGCAGGCGTCCTTTTGTGCTGTCCCATAAAAGGGAATCTTCATTGGCAACTTTGCTTTTCTGTACATTTCCCCTGTTTGAAGAACAGAATAAAGAGTAATAGAGCTAGGAGCCCTGTCCCATCCTCCATCCTCCAGTTGCTTATGGTTACTTGGACAAAAGCTCATGGGTTGTTGTATGTACATTTGTCCAGGGAGCCAAGAGGAATTCTTGAACTTCAAATTCCTGGACTTTGAGTGCCTGGTCCCATCCCTGAAGAAGCAGTAGCGACTGTGGAGTGGGGATGGTTGTGATTTGAGTGGTGGGAGATCCTGAACCCTAGTTTTCTGGAGGAATGTCAAGACTTTCTGAACCTTGGTCTCCTAGATGTAAGATGAGAAAGTTCCTGGCCAGTGCTATCCCAGAATTTAGCCTTATCAATAAAGATGAGGCATTCCTGGGCAGCACTGGCGTTGCCTCCCTAGTAACCCATGTTTGAGAGTTATGTGACTCAGTCTTCTAGAAAGAGGGGAGGAATTCCTGGGTAGCAACTACCTCTTATCAAAAGAGGTGGATCTCAAAATTCAGCCTTTAAAGCCTGAGTGGGAAAGAGTTCCTGGTTAGCATGGGCTTCTTAGAGAGATAAGAGATAAGAGATGGAGAGATAATTTGACAAATGTATCTCTGGAATAAAGGTAAAATTCACTGGAGAGCAGGAGGGGAAATTTATTGACTGTGAATCACCTTGATGTCCTCTGCATTTTCTGTGGAGTAGCTAAAGGCTCTCCTGTACCTGATATGTGTCTTCTTATTTTTGAGTGTTTGTATGGGAACTGAGAATGCTTCTCCCTGCCACCCCCAACTAATATCAAGAATGTGGCACTAGTTTTACTCTGAGGTTGCTTTTAGGCTAGGGGCATTATGAGTCAAAACAAATTGATTCTGGATACTTACTCCTGAGACTGAACCTGTTCTTTGCAGTCTCAGATCTTGGGATGCTGGATCATGGATCTTATCACTTTCAGAAACACTGCCAATCAATCTGAATCACACAATCTCATCTGTAGGAAGTTATGGGAGCTAGAAGAAATAAGAAAGAGATTCTCAAGGGAAGGTTCAGTGAAGAGGGAGGGAGAGAGTTGGAATGCCTGCAATGTAAGGACAAAAGGCAACAATAAAGATAATGAAAAATAAAACAGGAGATTTGGACAAGAGGATCCCTGAGGTAACTTTCAGCTCTTAACCAAAACCAAAACCAAACCAAACCAAAAATCAACCCCCAAATCAGGAAACGAGGAATTTTTAAGTGAAGAATCTGAGGCAGAGAGAGCTTAAGTGACTTCTTCAGAGTCACATGGCTGGTAAGTATCTGAGGCAGGATTCAAACTCACCTCTCCCTGATTCCGTATCCAGTACAGGGTACCAGAGAATTGCCCTCATGAAGGGCATTTCTCTATTCTCTCTCTCTCTCTTGAAACACAAGGAATGTGAAGTAGGCTTGCTGTTTCATATTTCTAGCAATCCGTTACACGCAGGAAGTAGCATAAGGCTATAATTGGAAAAGGCGGTGGGCAGATGGTGTAATGAGCAAGAGGGGGGATGATGATGGTAGTGGTTATGGTGGTGATGAGTGGACAGCTTTGCTGTTGGCCTGGTACCCATTAAATGGAAAAAAGGTCTAGAAGAAGACCCTTGTTTTTTTTGGCTAGACCCTTTATGGGGGATTTATTGGAAAGCATGGACCAGGATCTCAGATGAGAAAACATATCTGTGTTTTCATATGGTCCTATGGAGGGAGTCCCTGGACATCACAAAACCATTGTTGTAAAAGCCTTGAGCACTGTTCTGGGGGCTAGAAAAGCAACAAAAGTAATTAGAGTATAGTTACCTGTTGTCAAGGAGGTAACCATTTTATGGAAGGATATAAAACACATTAAAATAACTTGAATGCCTAAAAGACCTGAGCATAATAACAATACTAGGTAGCATTTCCATAGTGCTTTAAAGTTTGTGAAGCATTTTATAAATATGATCTCATTTTATCCTCACAGCAATCCTGGGAAAAAACTTCTATTTATCACCGTCCCCCCCCCCTTTAAAGATGAGGAAACTGAGGTAGAAGTTAAATACCTTACCCAGGGTCATCCAACTAGTAAGTATCTGAGATGGGATTTAAACTCAGGTCTATCCTGATTCCAGACCCAAGACTTTATCTACTTAGCTGTTATTGCATATAAAGCACCACTTAGGGCAGAGGAGGGAAAAAATAATTTCTGATTGGAAGGATTGGAGAAGGCTTCATGGAAGAGGTGCTATTTGAATTAGATTTGGAAGAAAGAGTAGTATTTTTTAAAAAAGCCTCTTCTGTTCTTCTTTGGGCTTTAAAACCGCTGTTTATTTCTTTAAAAAATAGTATTTTATTTTTTCCTAATTACATGTAATGACAATTTTTACCTTCATTTTAAAAAACATTCTGAGTTCCAAATTTTCTCCTTCCCTTCCTCCCTCACTTTCCCCCTCCCTGAGAAAGTAAGAAATTCGATATAGGTTATGCATGTTTAATCACGTAAAACATATTTCCATATTAGTCATGTAAAAGAAGAAACAGACTAAAAGAAGAAAAACCATGAAAAAAATTAAGTAAAAAATAATATGTTTTGATCTGCATTCAGAATGAGTAGCATTTCAATAAAAGGGGGTGTGGTCATTTCGGACATAGGCAATAGTGTTAGCAAAGACTATGGTGAGAGAGCTCAGGATGTATACAGAGGATGGCAAATGAATTGGTACATGATGTGAAGTCAACTCACATGAAATATGGCTATAAAGGTAGGGTGGTGCTGGATTGGGTAAGACCTTGAATGCCAAGCTAATGAAGGCATTTGGATTTTCTTCTATGGTCAGTAGAAAATTCCATAGGAGTCAACAAAGGAGTTATGGTGGGACTGAGAATGAAAAGAAGAGAGTCAGAAAGGAAGATATAAAAGAAAAGTAGAGAGAAGAAGGAGAATTTCAGAGATCATAGACCCTCTGACAGTGGACAGTGTGGCAGTGCCTGAAAAGAGTTACATTGTTTGGCATCAATAGACATTGTACCTGGCTCACTTAACTTCCCTGAGTAGATTTAGATTGTAAGCTCCTTGAGGGCAGGGGCTGTCTTTTGCCTATTTTTGTATCCCCAGTGCTTAGCACAATGCTTGGAACATAGTAGGTGCTTAATAAATGCTTGATTGGTTGATTGACTATGTGATATGTAAGAAGACTATGATCTATCTAAACAGTAGTAGAGCTGGGTCATAGAATTGTGTGTTTAGAGCCAGAAGGGACCATAGACTTCATTTAGTACAACCCCCTCATTTTGCAGAAAAAAAACAACTGAGCTTCAGAGAAGAGATTGGCTCAAGTTTGCACAGCTAATAAGTGATCCAGCTGGGATTCAAACCTAAGTCTCTTATGTGTAAGTACGATGGTTCCCCCTCCACCCCCCATCATTCTGTCTCTGCAGAATGGTTTTACAGTAATAATAAAAGCATTGGACTGTGAACAAGGCCTATTCACCCCTTTCATGTTTAGTGATTCCTGACACAACATAAATCCCTGGGGCATAGAGGCTGGTCCAAAGCAGTCTTGGGTTGGGGGACTATGGAGTTTCTTTATGATAAGTTGTCTGCAAAAAAAAGTCAAGAGTTTGGTGCTAATGGGTTTATATTTCCTGGTTGCTTTTTCCTTTGGTCCAATTGGACTTCAGGGAAATTCCTCCTTTGGGGCTTGGAGGTTAGGCGTCTGGGAGAAACTGATTGTAGTGTGGTGGTCCAGGTTGGTGTCTGTGTGAGGTCCAGAATGTTAAGGCCCCATCCTTTTCCCCCTCATATTCTAAAAACTTTTATCTCCTGACACCCCACTCCTCCACAGTCCTCCTCCTCCCCCCTTCTCCCTTTCAAGCTTCCTTCTCTATACCCTCGATCTTTAGCTGTCTTGGGAGCAGCCCAGGCAAGGTTTTTAGTCCTGGGTTCTCAGTGGGCTATCTATCTGCCCTTCCGTTTACAAACCCATTGCGCTGATTGACCGGCAAGCTCTGCTACTGGAGACCACGGCTCCACTAGAGTCAGCAATTCCCTGTGCTCTGCTCTGGGGAGGATGGGAAGAGTTGAGGATGAGTTGAAAGCAGAGAGATTCTTTTCATCTTGTTTTTACCAAAGCCACAGTTGGCCAATGTCAGCCCTTCAAACAACACTCAGTGTTCATCCAGCTTGCCCTTTGTGGTTCTCTCATAGGATCTGTGTCCAGAACAGCTTGTCATTTCTTTTATGAGTGAGTTTATTTTTAAGGGTTTGTTGGCAGTGGGATGGGTGAGTGGATAGGGTTAAGGCTTGTGTATATGTAACAGAGACTAGCACATGCTCAGAGCGACTCTGACATCATCCCCACCATGTGTAAAGGCTTGAGAGCCTGCTTCCAAGAGAGTAGTGATGGAAGTGACTTGGAGAAACTTGAGCATACATTGGCATTCTGTAACTGGTTCCAGTCTGCTAGCCATGTGGTTAGGAGAAGTCTTTTTGATTTGGGGTAGCTAGGGGGCCTAATGGATAGAGTGCCAGGCCTATAGTCAGGATGATCTGAGTTCAAATCCAGCCTAGCTGTCTGATCCTGGGAAAGTCACTTAACTACCATTTGCCTCAGTTTCCTCATAATAAAGCCTACCTTGCAGGGTTGTTGTGAGGATCAAGTGAGATAATATTTATAGAATGCTTAGCACAGTGCCTTCCATATAATAACTATTAAGTAAATGTTAGCTATTGTTGTTATTATTATTGATTTGCTCCATAATTGTGAGTAACCTTTAAAAAGGCATTATCAATGAACTATTTCTCTCGGCTACTCTATAATTCTGCTGACTGCATCCAGTGAGAGACAACATTGTAAAGAATTTGGGCTCTACTGATACGGGGCTCTTTTAAATGGGCCTCTCTGGCCTCTGTGTTTGTTCTTTTTTTATTCTAGGTGAAAGAATTGGGGACCTAGATCTTGTGAGTTTCAAAAGGTCAAGATTGTGAGAATCGAGGAGTCCTATTCAGGAGTTCCAGCATCCTACAAGGTTATTAGCATCCAGCTCAACCCGGATACCCTGTGAGTGACCTTCAGGATTCAGGCCACTGGTAGCTGAGAGAAGGACTCATCTAGCAATCATGATGAACTGGGTGGGACAAATGTTATATAGAAACTGAACGAAGTTTGAGCCCATTCATCCCAGAGGATGAGATGGGATGGGAGAGACTGTGCTCTTGAGGTGTTAGAGAAATGTTTTCCGTTTTGTTACTGTTACATTTTCAAATAAATATCCCTTTCTAAAAGCCAATTATGCTAAGTGGTTAAATGGAACAAGGGCCCAAGTCACTGGTGGCTAACTAGGAGAGGAATATAATTGATGGGGGTTGAAGCTGATAGAATGGGAGGAGAGACATTTCCAACCTCTGAGTGTTCTAGAAACCTGAGGGACAAATGGAATAATAGCTTGACTCTGGGAGGGTTGGCTGGAGCAACAATTGTCAGACATAGATACAGACCAATGCCTGCCAGTAGCAGTATTTACTTAGAAAACCACAAATTAACATTATCTATATTTTGTTACATTAAAAAATTGTTAAGCATTTCCTAATTATTTTTTTAAAAAATTAAAAAAAATGTTTAAGGGCAATGAGGGTTAAGTGACTTGCCAAGGGTCACACAGCTAGTAAGTGTCAAGTGTCTGAAGCTGGATTTGAACTCAGGTCCTTCTGAATCCTGGGCTGGTGCTTTATCTACTGCACCACCTAGCTGCCCCCTCCCAATTACATTTTTTTTTTTGGTGAGGCAATTGGGGTTAAGTGACTTGCCCAGGGTCACATAGCTAGTAAGTGTCAAGGTTCTGAGGCCGGATTTGAACTCAGGTTCTTCTGAATCCAGGGCTAGTGTTCTATCCACTGTACCACCTAGCTGCCCCCCAATTACATTTTTTTTAATTGATAAAGTATTTTATTTTTTTTCCATTACATTTAAAGATAGTTCTCAACCTTTGTTTATACAAGCTTTACAATTTCAGATTTTTCTCCCTCCTCCCCCTCCCTCCCCCCTCCCCTAGACAGCAGGTAATCTGATATAGGTTTTATATATATATATATATATATACATATACATATATATATATATACACACACACTATAACATTAGTCATGTTATAAGAGAAAAAAAATCAGAGCAATGATGGAAAATCTCAAAATAGAAAAAAAAACAACAGCATCAAAAACAAAAGAAATAGTATGGTTCATTTAGCATCTATACTCCGCAGTTCTTTTTTTTTTTTTTCCTGGATTTGGAGATCCTCTTCCATCACGAGTTCCCTGGAACTCTTCTGTGCCATTGCATTGGTGAGAAGAATACAGTCCATCACAGTAGATCAACACTCAATGTTGATGTTACTGTGTACAATGTTCATCTAGTTCTGCTAATCTCACTCATCATTAGCCCATGCAAGACCCTCCAGGTTTCTCTGAACTCCTCCTGCTCATCGTTTCTTATAGCACAATAGTATTCCATTGTATTCATATACCACAACTTGTCCAGCCATTCTCCAATTGATGGGCACCCCCTCAACTTCCAATTCTTTGCCACCACGTAAAGAGCAGCTATAAATATTTTGTACATGTGCATCCTTTTCCCTTTTTTATGATCTCTTTGGGAAAAAGACCTAATAGTGGTATTGCTGGGTCAATAGGTATGCACAGCTTTATTGCCCTTTGGGCATAATTCCAAATTGCTCACCAGAATGGTTGGATCAGTTCACAGCTCTACCAACAATGGATTAGTGTTCCAATTTTCCCACAGCTTCTCCAACATTTATTATTTTCCTTTTTTGTCATTTTAGCCAATCTGATAGGTGTCAGGTGGTACCTCAGAGTTGTTTTTATTTGCATCTCTCTAATCATTAGAGATTTAGAGCATTTTTTCATACGGGAATAGATAGCTTTGGTTTCTTCATCAGAAAACTGCCTGTTCATATCCTTTGACCATTTCTCAATTGGGGAATGACTTGGGTTCTTATAAATTTGATTTAGTTCCCTATATCTTTTAGAGATGAGGCCTTTATCAGAAGCACTGGCCTCAAAAATTGTTTCCCAGCTTTCTGCCTCCCTTCTAATTTTGGATGCATTGCTTCTGTTTGTACAAAAATTTTTTAATTTAATGTAATCAAAATCATCCACTTTGCATTTTATAATATACTCTATCTCTTGTTTGGTCAAAAACTGTTCTCCTTTCCAAAGATCTGATAGGTACACTATTCCTTTCTCTCCTAATTTACCTGTGGTATCACCTCTTATGTCTAAATCGTGTATCCATTTTGACCTTATTTTAGTATAAGGTGTAAGATGTTGGTCTATGCCTAATTTCTGCCATACTATCTTCCAGTTTTCCCAGCAGTTTTTGTCAAATACTGAGTTCCTATCCCAGAAGCTGGAGCCTTTGGGTTTATCAAACACTACATTACTAGTGTCATTTACTACTGCATTTCCTGAGCCTAGCCTATTCCATTGATCTACCACTCTATTTTTTAGCCAGTACCAGATAGTTTTGATGACTGCCGCTTTATAGTAGAGCTCCAGGTTTGGTACTGCTAACCCACCTTCCTGTGATTTTTTTTCATTATTTTCCTGGATATTCTTGATTTTTTGTTTTTTCCAGATGAATTTTGTTATTATTCTTTCTAGCTGTATAAAATAATTTTTAGGTAGTCTGATTGGTATGGCACTGAATAAGTAAATTAATTTAGGCAGTATTGTCATTTTTACTATATTAGCTCTGCCTATCCATGAGTAATTGATATTTTTCCAATTATTTAGATCTGATTTGATTTGCGTGAAGAGTGTTTGGTAATGGTGTTCATAGAGTTCCTGGGTTTGTCTTGGCAAACAGACTCCCAAGTATTTTATATTATCTACAGTTACTTTAAATGGAATTTCTCTTTCTATCTCTTGCTGCTAGACTTTGTTGGTCATGTATAGAAATGCTGATGATTTATGTGGATTTATTTTATATCCTGCTACTTTGCTAAAGTTGTTAATTGTTTCAAGTAATTTTTGAGTTGATTCTTGAGGATTCCTTAAGTATACCATCATATCATCTGCAAAGAGTGATAGTTTTGTTTCCTCCTTGCCTATTCTAATTCCTTTAATTCCTTTCTCTTCTCTGATTGCTAAAGCTAACATTTCTAGTACAATATTAAATAATAGGGGTGATAATGGACATCCCTGTTTCACCCCTGATCTTATTGGGAAGGCCTCTAATTTATCTCCATTGCATATAATACTTGTTGATGGCTTTAGGTAGATACTGTTTATTATTTTAAGGAAAGCTCCCCCTATTCCTAAACTCTCCAGTGTTTTTATTAGGAATGGGTGTTGTATTTTGTCAAAAGCTTTCTCTGCATCTATTGAGATAATCATATGATTTTGGTTGGTTTTCTTATTGATGTGGTTGATTATGTTAATAGTTTGCCTAATGTTGAACCAGCCTTGCATTCCTGGTATAAATCCCACCTGGTCATAGTGTATTATCCTGGTGATCACTTGCTGTAATCTCCTTGCTAATATCTTATTTAAGATTTTAGCATCAATATTCATTAGGGAAATTGGTCTATAATTTTCTTTCTCTGTTTTTGCTTTGCCTGGTTTTGGTATCACCACCATATCTGCGTCATAAAATGAATTTGGTAGAACTCCTTCTTCACCTATTTTTCCAAATAATTTGTATAATATTGGAATTAATTGTTCTTTAAATGTTTGGTAAAATTCACTCGTAAACCCTTTTGGCCCTGGGGATTTTTTCTTAGGGAGTTCATTAATGGCTTGTTCAATTTCTTTTTCTAATATGGGTTTATTTAAGGATTTTATTTCTTCTTCAGTTAACCTGGGCAGTTTGTATTTTTGTAAATATTCATCCATTTCATTTAGATTGTCAAATTTATTGGCATATAGTTGGGCAAAATAATTCCTAATTATTGATTTAATTTCCACTTCATTGGTGGTAACATCCCCTTTTTTGTTTTTGATACTGGTAATTTGGTTTTCTTCTTTCTTTTTTTTAAATCAAATTAACCAATATTTTATCTATTTTATTGGTTTTTTCATAAAACCAGCTCTTAGTTTTATTGATTAATTCTATAGTTTTTTTGCTTTCAATCTTATTAATTTCTCCTTTGATTTTCAGGATCTCTAATTTAGTATCTAATTGGGGATTTCTAATTTGTTCTTTTTCTAGCTTTTTAAGTTGCATGCCCAATTCATTAATCTCCTCTTTCTCTTTTTTATTCATGTAAGCATTTAGAGCTATAAATTTTCCCCTAAGCACTGCTTTGGCTGCATCCCATAGATTTTGGTATGTTGCCTCATTATTGTCATTTTCTTGGATATAGTTAATTGATTGTTTCTATGATTTCTTGTTTGGCCCATTCATTCTTTAGAATGAAATTATGTAGTTTCCAAATGATTTTCATTCTACTTTTCCCTGGCTCTTTCTTACTTGTAATTTTTTATTGCAATCATGTTCTGAAAAGGAGCATTTACTATTTCTGCCTTTCTACATTTAACTATGATGTTTTTTGTGCCCTAATACATGGTCAATTTTTGAAAATGTGCCAGTTACTGCTGAGGAAAAAGGTATATTCCCTTATAACCCCATTCAATTTTCTACAGACATCTATCATGTCTAACTTTTCTAGTAATCTATTCACCTCTTTCACTTCTTTCTATTTATTTTTTGGCTAGATTTATCTAATTCTGAGAGGGGGAGATTCTGATCCCCCACTAGTATGTATTACTGTCTAAGTTCCTCTTGTACTCATTTAACTTCTCCTTTAAGAACTTGCATGCTATACTACTGGCAGAGCATACATATTCAATATTGATATCACTTCATTATCTATAGTACCTTTAAGTAAGATGTAATTTCCTTCCTTATCTCTTTTAATGAGATTGATTTTTGCCTGCACTTTGTCTGAGATAAGGATTGCTACCCCTGCTTTTTTTACTTTAGCTGAAGCATAATATATTCTGCTCCAGCCTTTTACCTTTACTCTGTGTGTATCTCTCTGCTTCAAATGTGTTTCTTGTAAACAGCATATTGTAGGATTCTGATTTTTAATCCACTCTGCAATTCGCTTCCGTTTTATAGCAGAGTTCATCCCATTCACATTCACAGTTATTATTACTGACTGTCTATTCCCCTCCATTCTATTTACCCCCTTTGTACTTCTCCCCCTTCTTTCACCCTATTCCTCCTCACTGACGTTTTGCTTCTTACCCCTGCCTCCTCCAATCTGCCCTCCCTTTTTATCACCCCCCTCTCTTTTCTTTACCCTTTTCTCCCTTGCTTTTGTCCTCCCTTCTATCAGTCCCCCCTTTCCCTTCCCCTTTTGATTCCCTAAAGAATGAGTTAAGTTTCTTTATACCAAGGAACGTATATGTTATTCCCCCTTTGAATCAAATCTAATGAGAATAGGGTCGAAACAATGTTCACCCCTCCTTTCTTTCCCTCTATTGTAATAGGTTTTTTTTTCACCTCTTCATATGATATAATTCATCCCCTTCCACCTCCCCTTTCCTCTCCTCCCCATGGACTCCCTTTTTAACCCCTTAAATTTTTTTTTGTATCATCACATCAAAGACAATTTATATTTATACCTTCTGTGTAAAGTCCTCTCTGCCCAAATACATTTACAATTCTTAGAGTTATGAGTATTATCTTCCCATGTAGGGATATAAACAGTTTAACCTAATAGGGGTAACCTTTTTTTTTTTCTCCCCCTCTGTTTACCTTTTTAAACTTCTCTTGAGTCTTGTATGTTGAGATCAAATTTTCTATTCAGTTCTGGTCTTTTCACCAGGAAAGATTGAAAGTCCCCAATATCATTAAATGTCCATCTTTTCCCCTGAAAGAAAATGCACATTTTTGCTGGGTAATAGATTCTTGGCTGCAATCCAAGCTCCTTTGCCTTCCGGAATATCATATTCCAAGCCTTGCGGTCCTTTAATGTTGAAGCTGCCAGGTCCTGAGCAATCCTGACTGTGGCTCCATGATATTTAAATTGCTTCTTTCTGACTGCTTGGAGTATTTTTTCCTTCACCTGATAAATCTGGAATTTGGCTACAATATTTCTTGGAGTTTTCCTTTTGGGGTCTCTTTCAGGAGGTGATCGTGAATCTTTCAATGATGATTTTATCCTCTGATTCTATGATATCAGGCAGTTCTCCTTAATAAGTTCCTGGAATATGGGTCTAGATTCTTTTTCTGGTCATGGCTTTCAGGCAGTCCAATGATTCTCAAATTGTCTCTCTCGATCTGTTTTCCAGATCAGTTGTCTTTCCAATGAGGGTATTTTCACGTTTTCTTCTATTTTTTTCATTCTTTGATTTTGCTTGACTGATTCCTGGTGTCTCATGGATTCCTTATCTTCCAACTGTCCAATTTTAATTTTTAATGCATTGTTTTTCTTCAGTAAGATTATTGCACCTTTTTTTCATTTGGCCAAGTGAATTTTTTAAGGCACTGTTTTCTTCAATGAGATTATGCACCTTTTTTTCCATTTTGGCCAACTGAATTTTTTAAGGCATTGTTTTCTTCATGAAATTATGCACTTTTTCCCCATTTGGCCAGTCAATCTCTTTGTGCTTCCGTTTCCAAGCTGCATGATTCTTTTTTCATAGTTTTCTTGTTTTGCTTTCATTTCTCTCCCCATTTTTTCTTCTACCTCTCTCAATTGATTTTTGAAATCCTTTTTGAGCTCCTCCAGGAAGGCTTTTTGTTCCTGAGACCAATTCACCTTCCCTCGTGAGGCTTCACATGTAGGCAATTTGAAGGTATTGTCCTCATCTGAGTTTGCGTTGTCTTCTTCCCTATTGATACAGAAGCTCTCAATGGAGAGGGCTCTTTTTTTCTTCTTACTCATTATTGCAGCTTATTTATTTTTTAAGTTGAGGTCTGCTCTCAGGGCACCAGAGTCCCTGTTTTGGGCTTCTTGTGCAGGGGTATAGGTGCTGTGTATAGGCTTTTTACTCTGAGGCCTTTATGGTGTGTGGAGATCCCCCGCCCTGCACTTCCTGTCTGGGTGCACTCGGCCAGCCAGGCGCTTGCTCCTGGCGTCCGTTCCGCCTGACCCGTTCGTTGCCCTCCCGGTCGGTGCAGGTAGGTTTTTCCACTGTCCTTCTTGGCCACCAGATTTTTGAACCAGGTTCCAGGGGCCTCAGTTGTTCAGCTGTGGCTCGCAGCTCCTGCTGACTTGCCCTGACCCCCTCAGCGCTGGGTTGCTGCCCTGCGCTGGGCCTCCCTTTTGCCCGAGTCAGACCAACCTTTTCCTGAAGTCTTCTAAATTATCTCTGGTTGGAGGACTGTGTCTCTCTGTCCCTTTGCAGGTTCTGTAGTTTCAAAATCCATCCAGAGGCTTGATTTGATGTTCTTTTTGAGGGAACAGAAGAAGAGCTCAGGCAGTTTGCTGCTTCCTCTCCGCCATTTTGGCTCCGCCTCCCCCCAATTACATTTTAATGTGATTCTGTCTGCACTGAGTTTTGCAGGTCTCACATGGAAGGGTCGTCTGTCTGAGTTTGATACATGTGGGCTAGGCTATACTTTCTATGCATAACTTCTTTTAGAATCTATTCTATTTTAAAAGAGATCTTTGTTCTAGGTCTTACTGTTTTCTTCTTAAAAGACTGTGAGTTGTGGTACCATAGTATGTGAATTAACTGGGATAAAGTAAGACTATTTCATTTACCGACACAACATTTTGTATCTTTTAAAAACTTAATATGTAATATTTCCTCACTTTGATAAAATCACTTGTTTTACATGAGTTGGCATTGAGTGTACAAGATTTTGACCTATAGTCTAATTCTTTGTTATGAAACCACAAATCACATTGGCTATTAAACATACTTTTGACAAACAGTATATTTTTCAAAATACTTGTTGTTGTTTCAGTTGTGTCCAACTCTTTGTGTCCTCATTTGGGGTTTTCTTGGCAAAGATATTGCTGTGGTTTGCCATTTCCTTCTTTAGCTCATTTTACAGATGAGGTATTGAGGCAAATAGGGCTAAGTGACTTGCTCAGGGTCACATAGCTATTAAGTGTCTGAGGCCAGATTTGAACTTGGGAAGATACATCTCCCTGACTCTTGGGCCAGCACTTTATCCACTGTGCCACCCCTCCTTAAATGTTGATCGACAAGAACTATAGAATCAAGCAGTTCTTCTGGGGATGGCCATAGAGGAAGGACTCAGCTGGTGGGTTGAAAGCAGTATTTTTATCAGATAGCAAGGGCCCTATGGATCTCAAGGTTGGAATCTGGGTCTTAGAAGTATAATCTTGATAAAATAATATATTATTTGTAAAGAGTTCCTTAATAAATGCTTTGTCCTCTTCCCCCTTGATTATATTCTATAGATTTTCAATGGTGTTTAAAGCAGGAAAGTTCACAGGCTATTGACATGTCTATTTTCTTTTCTTGGATAACTTTTTTTAAGCTTTCCTGATAGATGGCATAAAGCAGGGTTGTGGTGGAATATTCCAACCCATTTAGGTTTGTTTGTAATTTTAGAACAATTCTATTTTCTAGTATATCAATATACTTATGAGAGTTTATTATTCCTTTAATGGACAGAAGACTTTCAGACTTACTAGAAAAAAAATCCTCAAACTATTTGGAGGTAGATGTTTTACAGGTGATGAAAATGTCGAGATTGTATAAATTCACCTTGATTCCTTCTGACAACAATTTAGTTTTAGCCTTGAATGAAAAAAAAATGAGCTTCAATAATAAAAATGACCTTTTCCCAGTCTCCAGGATTCCATTCTTTGTAATATCTTGCCCATTACAAGCATTTTTTTTTACTACACAGCAAGAGTTAGCTCTCCTTGCCTTTTTAAAACCAGTCTTCTCACTGTTCTTCTAGATCTAAAAAACCTGTAGATCATAGAGGTGTTAATAACAAACCTCCCAGTTTCCAGGTTCCCCCTGACAGTCTTAGGCTTGCTTTCTGGGGATTAATTAGGTTGTTTTGCATCAATTGTTTGTTATTTCTTGACCTTGTTTTTCATTTTCAACTGTACTTTCCTTCAAGGAACTGATTATAGGCTTGAATCGTCCTTACACCACAAACCACTGCAATATCTCTAATAGTCATTGAGGCAGGCTCTTTAAGAAATTTTACTTTATGCATTCTTTTTGGGAGCAATATAATTTTTAAAATCCCACAGAATTTAAAACACAATCCAATAAACCAATGAAACATGGGTGTCTGGCACGAAATCCACCACACATGTGACACAGAACTAACTAAAAATGAGGAAATTAGTTCTATCCAGTTTTATCTGGTCAAGGTTAGTTATTCTGTCAGTAAAAGTATATGGGGGGGCAGCTAGATGGCGCAGTGGATAGAGCACCGGCCCTGGAGTCAGGAGTACCTGAGTTCAAATCCGGCCTCAGACACTTAATACTTACTAGCTGTGTGACCCTGGGCAAGTCACTTAACCCCAATTGCCTCACTAAACAAAAACAAAAACAAAACAAAAAAAAAAGTATATGGGGATGACCATTCCTGTCGCAAAATGAAATTGTATTAAAATTATTCTTTGTAGTTAATATTTTGCACTTTTTAGAATGTGAGGATAAAGGACATCCTTGTCCTCATCTAATGTGAAAGGCATTTGGAAAGCTATTCCCACAATCCTCATATCATGATGCCTGAAGTTCTACTATTAGTGCTCTATTACTTTGGGCTATATATCGATTTTTCTTTTCAAGAAACCCCCTCCTCCCCCAACAGAATCAGAGACCATCATGCTTTGGAGTACTTAATCTTTTTTTCTCCCCTACGGAATGTTCATCTAGCTATCCTGCTATTGATGAATTGACTATCTCCTGTGGCCCTCTATATCTAAGCTGGCTCCAGCCATGCCTTGCTTCACTCCCAGATTATTTTCTTGATAGTCACCTTGCTGTGCGAGTATGATTCCACAACCCTTTCTAGACCTGGAACTCTAATAAAATCATTACTGTCGTTGATCCTCACAAATTATGTCCATCTCTTCCTATATGGCTCCACTCACCATGCTTGTAACTTTCCAAACCAACATTCTTCTGCTTGCCTACCACTTCCCTATGTGTATTAGAATATAAACTTCTCAAGGGAAGGGATTGTCTTGGCTTGTGTATCAGGACCCCCAGGATTAGTGCAATTCTTGGTATATAGGAAGAGGTGGATAACTACTCTTTCTTTCATTCATTCATCCTGTGTCCCTAATGCCTCACTGATTGTGGAGCAATGGAGCTGGGGATAGTGTGAGGACACTGCAGCTGAACTGGCCATGTAAAGGATTTAGGATGGAATGGGATCTCAGAGGCTAGCTGAGGAAGCAGAGAATTAGAGAGCCTACCCAAGGCGACGCTGATATGGTGCTTCAGTAGTGGGATTTGAACTCGAGTTCAAAGCAGAGACTGATCAAGATAATCCATTGACTTCTCCATTATGTGAAGGGTTAGTTCTGAGCAGCTCTGATACTTTGTTCATAAGATTAGTCTGAAGGGACCCAGTGAACTCCTCTGCACTCCACCTCTCATTGGGGAGACAAATAGATAAACTCAGTCCTTGAGAATCTTGTAAGAGAGTAACATTAAGTCCCCCAAAGAGGAGCTGCATCTCAGAGATGGGGGTCTTTGAAGGGTCCAATTCCAGCTTGGCAAGTGTAGCAGCTTTGGTGACCTTCAAAAATGTCTGTCATTGGGGCAGCTAGATGGCGCAGTGGTAAAGCACCGGCCCTGGATTCAGGAGTACCTGAGTTCAAATCCGGCCTCAGACACTTGACACTTACTAGCTGTGTGACCCTGGGCAAGTCACTTAACCCTCATTGCCCTGCAAAAAAAAAAAAAATTAAAAAAAAAATGTCGGTCATCCAAATTCCCACCTAGCAATCCAGTAGAGTTTAAGAAAACTCTGACCTTGCTGACTTCAGAAATATATTCCTAACACACTCGAATTCTAATTCTAGAAAGTTCCTAGACAATATGTATTTTTAAAAAAATATTTCAACATAACCAATAGTGTTCAGAATCTTCAAAATCAGCACACAATTATCCATATCCTAGAGAGAGAATGAAATACTCCACTAAATGGAGTACCATTTAGTGTAGAATCATCATTTAGAGGCTTGATGATTTTGGATGCTGTTAAGTAGGGGTCAAAGAAGGACTTTACAAGAGCAATTAGCTTGGGTTGGAGATGCAATGGCAGGAGTATAACTCTGGGTCATCACTGACGTCAAAATTTTCTTCTTTTCTAGCTTGCCTTAAGAAAGCTAGAGAATTCCATGAGTCACCCAGATTCTCCCTGGTCAACCAAATTATCCCTTATGGACTTTGAGGATGTCTTTGATCACCAGGAACCCATAAGAGGGTTGGGTAAGGAGAGCTGCTTGAGGAGGAGGCAGAAGTACATTTTTACCATCTCAATTTAAATGTAGGTCTCCTTGCCCAAAGGTAAGGAAAGCCATTTTGTTTTTTTGTTATTATTCATTCATCTATCTATCTGTCTATCTATCTGTCTATATCTATCTATCTATCTATCTATCTATCTATCTATCTATCTATCTATCTATCTATCTATCTATCTATCTACCTATCTATTTATTTATGTGGGGCAATGAGGGTTAAGTGACTTGCCCAGGGTCACACAGTTAGTGTCAAGTGTCTGAGGCTGGATTTGAACTCAGATCCTCCTGAATCTAAGGCCAGTGCTTTCCACTGTGCCACCTAGCTGCCTCAGGAAAGCCATTTTGAATATTTTCCACTTCTTTCAAATATGAGACCAGATTAGCTATCTTAAGGATGATTCTGTACTGTTTCTCCTTTGCCCTTTTTGTTGGTTGGTCTGTAGGTTTGGAACTGCTGGGAATTTCATAGATTCATAGATTTGCCAATTGAATATTTATTCTTTATCCTTTCAATGGCTTTCTCTCTCCTCTCCTGTCTTCTAGTCTCTTTGTCTGTCTCTGTCTCTGTCTCTGTCACTATCTCTTTCTCTCCCCCTCCCTCCAAGATATTTTGCTAGGCTCCAGGGAAAGAGACAGAATATAAATAAGACATTTCCCATGGTCTTAAGGAGCTGACAATTTGATGGTGGGAGGAGTAGTGGAAGATAGCTATCCCATGATAAGTTAGGACTTGGAGTCAGTAGATCTGGATTTGAATCCAGGTTCTGACACTTCCTAGATGTGGGTCCTGAGAAAGTCAGTTCATGTCTACAGGGCTCAGCTTCCCCTTGTAAAACTGGGAATTGTTATGCTTGGGACGTCAATATCACCGGGTCATTATGAAGAAAGTACTTGGCAAAACTTAAAGGGCTATATCAACGTATATTAATATGATCAGACATGATGTTGCAATGTTAGAGTTGGAAGGGACCTTGAATACCATCTGGACCAACTGCCCATTTTATAGTCAATGAAACTGAATCCCCCAAAGATGACATTTCTTCATTATATTCCCACAAGGAGTTAATGGAAAAGGTTGGACTAGAACCCAGATCTCTTGATTCCCAGTGTAGTGCTGTGGAACTCTCCCATGCTTCATTGTTTCCTAGGTCTGAGTTTGCCGCTGCAGCTATCCTAGCCAATCCTCACTGTAGGGCTGGACTTCTAGGCCCCAGAAGCCCATGCCACGCCTTCCTATCATGAAAAACAAGGTGTTTTCCATTAGTGAGTTGGTGGTGACTGTGTGTATAGAGTGTACACAGTCACATTATGGCATAATAGAATTTGCATCCAAATTGACCGCGCTATGAATGTGCATCCGAGCCCCAAACAAATGTGTTTTTCCTTAGCGGGGAGCTGGGCGTGGGCTGTGTGGGCTGTGGCGCTCTGTATCTGGGAGCCTGCTGGGCGTTCTGCAGCTGGGCAGTAGGCCGTGTCAGGAGTGCCCGCTGAGGTGTGAAGTGACATCACAACCAAAACAAACACCAGCTCTGGGAGAATGTTCGTGCACATGAAAAGAGGCGGGGACTTGGAGCTCCCAGGGGAATTGGCTTCCCGCAAAACTCCAATTAGCTCCCAAATTAGTTCCCCCATCACGTGTGCAAGGATTTCTAACCAAATTTGCTGGAAAATGGATTCTCAATGCTTCTGTCTATTTACCTAATACTTAACACAAGGACAGCAACACACATACAAATTTAAAATAAAACACATGTTGGTTTTTTTTTAGATAAAAATTTGAAACAGATGGTCTCTTTTAAGACAAATATTTATTCCCCTGACATTTTTCACTTAAATGTTTATATTTTTAAATATAGGCTTTATACTGAGACTTTGGAGATGTCATGATAATGAAATCCATGTTGCTCATAATTGTCTGTTTCCTAGAATCATAGAAACACAGGACTGGAAGCAACCTCAAGAGGTTATCTCTGCCATCCCCCTGCCTCTAGGCAGGCCTGAATATAGCCAGCTGGGACAAATGGGTGTTTATCCTGTTTATCTTGGAGCTCTCTAAGGAAGAAAACTCCACAACACCTCCTCCCTCCTCAAGTTCTTTTCATCTCTTGAGAGTTATGGATTCCCAGATTGGATGTAACATCCTAGGAAGGACTGCCTGGTTGTAGAGCATGGATCTGTTACTTCCTAGCATAGCACATGTTCCAGGCCCCAGACTTGCCTTTTTAAGCAACAGCATAACTTAATTGCCTCGTGTGACCTGGATTAGGGTTCCTTGACACAGCCAAGGTTCATTTGGTGGGTGCTGTTTTCCCCCTCTCTAAATGAGTTGTCTCTATGGGCAAAGGGAAGCAGAATTTGCAGCAGTTGTTCAGCGGAAAGTAAACAATTTGGGGAGAAAGTTGTAAGTAGAAGTTAGCCCTTTGTCTGAATTGTACAGATAAGAAAAGTCAGCGAACTCTTCTCTCTTCCTTTGAATGCAGGCATCTTTGTATTCTCCCCTGATTCCTGCCACCCCTAGTACTTTGGGCTTGGCATATATTTTGTTCAATGAATGGATGGATGGATGGCTAGACTGATGGATGAATGGATGGATTGATTGATGGATGGATGAGTGAACAGATGGATAGATGGATAGATGCTAATCACTCCTGAGCTGTGAGGGATAGATTACTTCCTGCAATAACAACTGTATGTCTTGCACCCTTGGGTCCTTTCTTATCATTAGTTTGTTACAGTGTCCCTTTCATGCACTTTTCTGTCCATTTGCCTAGTGCTATGTCCATCTATCTATTCTGGGTTGTTCGCATATACCTTCTCAGTCTGGTACCTGTCTTACATATCTGCCCAGTGTAGTATCAATCTCACATATTCATTTAATGGAAGAACCAATTGCTCACATTTGACTAGTTATATTCCTAAGGGAGCAGATACTCTGGAATTTACTCCTATGTTCTTGGGTCAAGACAAAATGGGGAAGGAGAATATGGTACAAAGGATTATTGGACACACTGATCTTTAGATACATAAAAATGAAAGAGGGAAGGACAAGGACTCTGTATCAAGGCCTTTACAATTTCCTTCTTAGGAGAGGAAGCAGAGAAAGAGTTGAAGAAAGGGTGTTTTATCTCATCTTCACTGTTTTCCCCTAAACTTCAGATCATCCAACAATTTTCTCATGGTATATCGGGAGACTGATGGAAATTGTTTAACCGCCCATTTTGAGGGGTGGAGATGGTAAGAATGTGCACAAGGCACACTTTAAAATTTCATCTGCATTCTTAATATTTTCTCTATTACTTTCCTTAGTCTAGACCAATAGTGTCAAACTCAAATAAAAATGTGGACCACAAAACAGTCCATAAAGATTCCTGCAGGTATCATATGGATTTAGAAAGTCATATTAACATTATCTATGTTTTATGGCGCTTTTAATTGTTTTAAATATTTTCCAATTACATTTTAATAAGATTTGGGCTTTATTCAGGAATATTCTGGGTTGACCACCTGTTGACCCCTCCAGTCTAGGTAATGAAAGAAATAATAAATCAAGTCCTAATTTGATTGTGGATATCTGAAGTGTAAATGTTTACAGTGATTATAGTGGGATATTATATTCTCTACATCTTTCAGTAAATTGTGAGATGGTAAAGATGTGGATCACTGTTGGATATCACTTGCAGAAGGCTACTGTTCCCTACTAACACTCTCATTGGTTCTATGCTACAGTCTGCTTATACCTATTACACACCTTTCTATAAGTGTCAGTGGTTCGCCTATAGTTCTTCAGAGACAATGGTATTCCAGGTCCGGTTGCAACATATTGTTGAAGTGAGCTTATTATGAAAAGCTTGGGGTCCATGAAAGTGCTTTGTAATTTCTTGAAAATCATGAGTCTGCTCTCCTCCTTTTCAAGTCTAGTCCTGGTTCATTGTCCCTCTGTGTCATCTGTACCAGATATACTGAATTTTAATTCAGAGACATGTTGACATCTAGGCAATAGGCATTATTCATCCATTTGGTCTTTCCTGTGTGGATGAATAAGCCAAACCAGGCTTGGCAACACCTTGAAGCTGCATGAAATCAATATAATGTTATCACCAAACTGTAGGGGCTGGACGAGCTCACCATCTACAAGGAGTCCTCTCCTTGAATTGGACTCTGTACTGGATCTCCTCCAACACAGTGGCAAATGCTTCTCTCAAGCATAAATCTCCTTATTTTATACCTTGCCTGTTTTTAAAATCAGAAGGTCATTGAATAGCATTATTTCTTTTGTTATATCTCCTAAAGAATCCTGAATGATTTTGATATGTGGACAACTGACATCTTGTAAAAGAATATGTAATTCAGTGTTTTGTTCTACTCTACTGCTTTTCTTTGATCAGCACCAATAATCACAATGAGATTTCCTTTTCTCTACATCTTTCAGTAAATTGTGAGATGGTAAAGATGTAGTTCATTGTTGAATATCACTAGCAGAAGACTGCTTGTTCCCTACTAACACTGTCATTGAGAAGATGCCCTCAATTTATATATTCATATGCGTGTATGTGTATATGTACATGTATATATATGTATGTATATGTATATGACCCTCATATAGATATTCTATATTTCAGAGAGCAGATGTATAAGTTAATAGTTATTGATGTTCTCTTGGGCACTTTTTTTCCTTTGGTATTAATGAAGTCTGAGATTTTCCCATGCCTTTGATATCTTTTCTTCCTTTAGAGATCTTGTATATCAGTCCCTTAATGCCCTCACAATCACATCATTTTCAGTGTGAGCCTCTATTAAAAATAATTGATACAATCTGGTTGCTTTTTCATTGTCTTTATCTCTTTTTTTCTCACTTCTATGCCTCTTCTATAAGCACCAACTATGGTGGTGTCACTTTCTTTGACAAGACAGTTCATTTCAATTTCCTTTTTTTCCCCCAAATCTTTTCCATTTTTCTTTTTTTTTGTGATTCTCTTTCCATTTTTATCCTTGCATGCTCTTTGGATGCCTTTGTTTAGCTTGATATCTTGCCAAGCTTTCTTTAAACTATTAGTATCTTCTACTATTTCTCTTTATTTTATGAGATGATTTTGTTTACAATCATCCATTGTTATTTTTCATGAAATTTTTACAGATGAGCTTCTATTCTAACCTGGTGTTACTTTTGGCAGACATCTCTCTCCATTTGGCAAGAAAGTAAAATGTTTGCTGACTGAGGTGCTTTCTGTACACTTTGGTTACCTTGTGATAGCATTTAATTTAAATTGGCTTAACTTGAATAAAATTATAATAATCTACATCAATGTCTTTTCTGTTATTGATTTCCCATTTTGGATTTTTAGTCACTTGTTAAATGATAGAGTTAAATCTTCTTAGTTACCTGCCATATCTTGTTTTCATTACTATTTCATCATTTAAGAGGCAATGGATATGGAATCAGGAAGACCTGAGTTCAAATCCTATCTCAGGTACTTCCTAGCTGTTTAATTGTGGTCAGCTCACTTAATCTCCTTCAGCCTCAATTTCCTTGTCTTCTAAATGGGTATAATGTGAATTACCTTGGAGGATTATTATGAGACTGAAATGAGATAATGCATATAAAGCACTTTGCAAACCTTAAAGCACTATCTAAATGATAGCTATTATTCTTTACTTTTGTTTATCACAAATTTTGATCTTAGTTGTCATGAGTGTATCGTTTAACTTCATAAAGAACTGACTTAGGGAGAAATCTCATGTCAGTAAGTCATCTTTTACTCTCTTTAAAATGTGGTCAGTTTCATCCTTTATGATGTTATTTGAAGTTATTCTACATCTAGTACCTGCAAATTCTTTGTTTTTGTTTGTTGAAGAAAGTCTTCATAATAGACACATATGAAGATTCTCCATTATCTACAAATCTTTGGCCTTTCTCCTGAACAGTATTATCTCATCTATTTATCCCTAAATTCATTTTTATTTACCTTAAAATTGAAGTCACAGGATATTAGATGATATGTTGTTTTGATTTAAAGAGTCATATCAAATATTTCATACCACTTCATCCTCAGTAACTGATGCTGATGCATAGGCTGAAATAATTTTCTTAGTGGTCTTTTTTTTGCAAGTATTTATATTTTAAAAATAATTTTTTCTGGTGACCTTTGTTTTTTACATCCTTATAGTTTTCCCCAGTATCTTGCCTCCTCCAGAAAGCCATGACATATAATAAATAACATTTTTTAATTTTAATTTTTTTAGAGGCGGGGCCATGAGGACCTGGATTCAATTTCTGACTCTGCCCTATCCTCTCTATGTGACTTTGGGTAATTTGCTTAACTTTTCTAAAACTCAGTTTTCTCGTCTAGAAAATGAAGGCTTGGACTAGATCCCTTCCAGCTGTAAAGTTATGATTTTCCTCAGCAACCGGTTTGGGATCAAGTGCTGGCTTGACAAAAGGAGAAGAGATCAAAATCTTGCACAATGAAGGCTTTGGTCTCTGTGTCTGGCTAGTGTTTGCTTGACTGCTGTGTGCTTTCCATATCCTACGAGGTGTTCAAGGCCCTTAGTTGGCTTTCCTCATGTGAGCTAAAGACTCAGTTTAAAATTCCGACCCTGGTGGGTGGTGATGGGAGATAAACTGGGATCTGGAGAGCTTGAATTTCACGTCCTCACATTCTCTCACTTTCTCCTCGTGAGTGAAGTCAACTGAAGACCACTTATCATGCAGTCAAGATCTGCCTCCTTCTAAGGGTCACAAGTGGCCAATGGCCAAGGAAAACATAGATGACAGTCAGGCACGTTTTGGGGACAGGGCATGCAAAGGCTGGAGTGTGGGTGGAGGGAGGGTGGGTGAAGGGATTTGAGTTTCAGTAGGGCCTATTGTGCATTGTGTCTAAGATATTACCCTAGCTCTAGTCCATCAGAATTGGGCATTGTGGTACTGAATTGTAAATCAAGTGAATCATAGTGTTCCTGGAAACCACCAGTCCTATAACCGTGCACTCAGATCCCTTTCTTGGTGTGTGTGTGTGTGAGGGACTGATGCCCAAATTAGGAAATTGTTGCTGTGTTGACACTTCTGCTCTTAACCTAATGTTTTAAAACTGATGGCTGCTGCCCAGGTTGGCTGCTGGCCTTGTTGTTAACACATCAGAATGGTGTGTGTTTGAGTTTGGCAAAGGCAGCCACACTCTGTTTTTTAACACCTCTCTGAGTACTAACAGCCCCCACTGAGGACGGTTAAATGCACAAGCCATTAGGGCAAGAATAGCAGTGTCCAAGAGGGTTAGTCATGGTGGCCAGCAGATCATTATGTATGCGTAGGAAGAGAAACAGACCAGAAGCAGGAATATTTCTGATTCTTCTCTGGATGACCCTCTGTCTTTCACTCACTCTTTGGGTTTCCAATCCTCAGTACACTTGATGCCAAGTACATTAGTTCATAGATTCTTAACCTGGGGAGTGTGAACTTAAAAAAAAATGATACCTAATAGGTTTAATCTAATTGGTTTCCTTGGCAATTCTATGTTTTTTTGTTTTATGCTTTTAAAAATACTATTCTGAGAAGGGATCCATAGGCTCCACCAGACTGTCGCTGAAGGGGTCCGTGCCAGAAAAAATGTCATACTGAAAGAACTCTTGTAGTAGTGATTTTCTCAATGGGCCATATGATGAGTGAAGGTTTACTGAGATGAAATTCCACTTCACCGGGGAAATTCACCAACTGGTTTGATGATTAGATAACTTTCCATGTCTCCAAAAATGGCTTACTGTTTTCAGTGCCCTTGGTTATCTGGCCCCTTCTTTAAACTCCTACAGTAGTTAAAATTCAACCCACATATGTACCACTTGATTATAGACTGTCTATTATGATTCTATGGTTCAACAACAAATTCATTTCAATGAACCTTTATAAAACACCTGTGTGAGATACTGTACAAGGTACTAGGAGTTCAGACATGACGTGAGACATAGGTCTTGCCTTCAAAGAGCTTATATAGGGATTCTAAGATGGGTCCATAACTCGAGAGAAGACTTTTGGACACACACAGACTTTTGGTTTCCTGGGTGGATGGTGCCATTGCTCTGTGGTTCCTCAAGGAAACCATGAAAATTGGGGGGCATATTGCCTCCACAGAAGAGGGGGAGTCATGTGACAAGAGAGATAGTATTAGATGCAGAGGTGAAGAGTTTCTGTGGCAAGCCAAGACCTGTGGGAACAAGAGTTGGCAGCTGTGGAGTAAGAAGGGGAAACAATGGACAAGTTCATGGCCAAACAGAGAAATCCCATGGCAAATTGCCAGCCTCCTAGACCAATCAGGGGATGGCAATGAGAAGAAGCAAGAGATAGATTCCCTATGTGAAGGATTAAACTTGCCCTTCAATTGTGTTGTGAGTTATGAGGAGTGTGGAACGGAGAAAGTGGTTGACTGGTGACCCAAAGTACTTTTCTCTCTCAAGGGTAGAACAACCTCTACAACAGAGTGAATACTATCAGTCTGAAGGACTATGGGGAAAGTACCATCCTGATGAAGGGAAGATGGTTGTTTTGAATATTTATGGACTTGGATGTTAATCCTTTGTGGTTTACAATTTCTTGCAACTTAAATAAGCTCAAATAATACCTAACCTTTATATGATGCAATGTTGGCTTAAGTGCTTGCATGGATGCTCACCTTTTCTGGAGAGACTTAGATATAAACTAATTTTGATGTTCTTCAGGGAAACCCTGAAGTGGAGTCATGAGACAAAAATAATAAGATTATTGGGAGGACACGAGATTGAACCCAGTCTCCTATTAAAACCTAGAGCTACTTTCTAGAGATCTAGCCACCATCTCCAATGTGAAAAATGAGAGAAGATTACTTTTAACTGGAGGGTTTCAGTGACTAAGTGGCACTGCAGTTGGGTCTACAAGGGAAGGAGTGATTTCAATAGGTGGAGGTAGGGGGTGGAGATGTAGTAGGAGAGGAGTCTATTCCAGACATAAGGAATGACATGTGCAAAGCCACAAGGCTCAGGGGAGGGGCAATATGAGAATAGGGAATAATGGAATAGTGTGTTTTGGAATGCATTGCATCATACATGAAATGATGTAGTGTGAGGAAAGGAGGTTGGAAGAGGATCATGGAGGGATCTAAATAGCAGGATAAAGGATTTGTACTTTATTCAGTAGACAAAGGAATTGATGGAAGGTTTTTGAGCAAAAGAATAAAATCAAGGAAGCAATAGCTTCTTGTCAAGGGGGAAGTGTCAGAACCCAGCAATTGATTGGACATAGATGTGGTGAGAGAGAGCAGAGAGTTAAAAATGAATTTGAGACTTTGAACATGGGAGGTCATGTTACCATCAACAGAAATAGAAAAATTAAGAAGGGCAAGGTGTCATTTCTGGGATTCTATGTGCCTTATTATCCTTAATCTAGAGTAGGGGAAAAGTAGAATTGAGGCTCAGAAAAGTTGAGTGATTTGGTCCAAGTCCAGAGCTAGTCAGGAAAAAATTGGACGCCAGGTCTGTCTGGACAAAGGGTCCAGACCTCTTTCCACTATACTTCTCCTAGAAGACCATGAATGATGAGGAGTTCATTCTGTCTTCAAGAAGTCCACTTTATATCTGGACAGACCATGTTTTTAGAAAGGTCCATCTTATTTTGGTTCACCATCTATCTCTCTGTTAGTTCCACTCATGGGCCCGGGCCCTCGGGAATCACCCAGAATAATTCTGCTCCCTCTTCTGCATGATCATTTTGGAGATCTTTGAAAGTGGTCTAGAGTCCCTAAATTTTCTCTTCTTTAGACTCAGCACTATTAGTTCCTTTAGGTAATCCTCATTGGAAAGTATTTTGAGTCAATATCCTGGTTGTCCTTTCCTGAACCTGCTTATAAAACTATGTTTTTAAACACCTTATTTCATCTGATAAGTGGGAAGAAGAGTTTGCTTCCTTACTGAGACCGGGAGAACTGAAAGCATTCAGATGTGCTCTGTGACTACTCCCTTCCCTCTCATTTGTCCCCTCTCTCCTTCCTATTGCTTTTCCAACTCCATTTTAGCCTCCATTAGAGGGGCTTTTAGTATTTAATTTAATTTTTTATTATCTCTGCCCTCTCATTTCTAGGCAGCATGGCTGATATTGGCAGAAGGAAATTTGTCCAGTAGGTCCTGCTGCTTCCCTGGGACTATCTGTCAACAATGGAAAGCAGAATGGTTAGGGAAGTTCTGGGCATCCCACAGGTTCTAATGACCTATCCCCTTCCCATCTCCAGAATTCAGGGCTCTTGGAAGAAGTGTGCGGGGAGGAAGTAGCAGGTAGAAATAAACAGGAAATTAGGGAATACCAAAGACATTTACTGGGCATTTAGAAGTGGGAACTCAGGTTTAGTGGAAAGAGGATTAGGCTTTGAGTTGGAAGATCTGGGTTCATTTACTAGCTGTGGGCTTAAATAGGTTATTGAACTTCTCTGGGACTCAGTTTCCTCAACTGTAAAATGAGGGGCTTGTACTAGATAGTCTCTGAGGAATCATCTAGCTCTAAGTCTATCATCCTGTGAACTGGTGGTCTCTAAGTCCCTTACAACTCTAACATTCTATAACTGTGTGAATCATGTGGATTGCCGAAAGTCACAAAGCGGAAAGTGTGATGAACTTGGAGTGAGGAAGACCTGGGTTTGAATCTTCTCTCACACTGTGTGAACCTGGAAAAGTCACTTAACCTTTTTTTTTCAGCCTCTGTTTCCTCATCTGTCAAATAGGAATACTAATAGTACCTACCTCCCTGGGTTGTGGTAAAGATTAAATGTGATAATATAAATAAAGTGCTTTTGTGGACTTGAACGCATTTGATAAGTTTTATTGCTTATTAACTATACTAAATAACGAACAAGACGAGGTGGGAACTTTTTTCACTTAACAAGCTCCTCTTCTCAAAAAGTCAATTATTTAGGCTTTCTTCCCTCCCCCGGGAGGTCTAACCTAAGGAAGAGAAGATACAAAGGGTAGGATTGCTGTCTTTAAGTAGTTGGAAGGGCTTGCACATGGAAGAAAGATTAGATTTATTCTCTTTGGCCTCAGAAAGTAAACTAAGAGCACTCCCAGCTTGGCCACTCATTGACCTTGTGACCTTGGAAAAGTCAACTTACTCTCTTTGACCTCGGTTTTCTCATTTTCCAAAGAAAGAATTGGATTGGATTTTTCAGGTTTCTTCCAGCTTTGAAACTATGATGGCATATGATATAATAAACCAAGAAGGTGAATATTTAGGCCATGCTAAGGGCATCCAGGTGGTGCTGGGCCTGGAAGTTAGGAAGGCTTGAGTTGGAATCGGCCCTCAGACACTTACTAGCTGTGTGACCCTGGGTAAGTCACTTAACCCTGTTTGCCTCAGTTTCCTCATCTGTAAAATGAGACAGAAGAAGAAATGGTAAATCATTCCAGTATCTTTGCCAAGAAAATCTGGAAAGGATCAGGAAGACTTGGACATGACTGATGTGATTAAAGAACAGTAACAAAAAGGTTGGTCACCAGTCAATCAAAAATCAGTGAGAAAGAATTTAAAAACAGATACGGAGTGAATAATAATAATAATAATAATAATAATAATAATTCACATTTATATAGCACTTCAAAGGGGTTACAAAGTGTTTTCCTTATAACTATATGATAATGAGTGATTGATAATAATAATTATAATGATACATAGCATTTATATAGCACTTAAAGGTTTGCAAAGCACTTTATATATGTTGCCTAATTCCATTCTCATGGCAACCATATAGAGTAGGTGGTATTATTATGCTCACTTTGTAAAGGAGGAAACTGAGGCTTAAAGAGAGGTTAAATGATGCCTAGGGTTTCATAGCTAGTAAGTATCCAAAGCAAGATTGGAACTCAGGTCTTCTTGCCTCCAACTCAGGTTCTCTATTCACTATATCACCTAACCACCCTATTTTATGAGGTAGGTAGTGGAAGAATGATTGTCCTCTTTTACAGATGAGAAAACTGAGGGTGAATTAATTTGCCAACAGTAACCCAGCTACGACTATCAGAGGCTAGAATGAATCTGGATCTTCTGGCTCTGAGTCATGGGTTCTTTCCATTATATCATGAGATTGAATTAACAAAGAGGGGATTATTGTCCTATAAGAAATAATGAGTAGGATGATTTCAGAAAAATCTGGAAAGACTTGTATGAACTGATGCAAAGTGGAGTGAACAGAACCAGGAGAACATTGTACATAGTAACAGCAATAGTATACAATGAACAATTGAGAATGACTTACTTATTATCTGCGATACAATGATCCAAGACAATTCCAAAGGACTCATGATGAAAAATCCTATCTGTCTCCAGAGAAAGAACTGATGGAGTCTGAATACAGACCAAAACATCCTATTTTTCCTTCCTTCTTTCCTCCCTTCCTTCCTCCCTCCCTCCCTCCCTTCCTTCCTTCCTTCCCTCTTTTTTTGAAGTTTCCTTTCACAAAATGAGCAATATGAAAATTTGTTTTACATGATTGTACATGTATAACCTATATCAGATTGCTAACAGTATCAGGGAAGGGGAAGGGGAAGGAGGGATAGAATTTGGAACTCAAAACCAAAAAAAGAATGTTAAAATTGTTTTAAAATGTAATTGGGGAAAATAAGATATTATTTTTTAAAAGACAGGGAAAGGGAGTAGGAGGGGGAGCTTGGGTGTGCCATGAAGAGTGATGTACCTGGTGGGTGGGGTGCCAATATGTGAACTCTGGGTAGGGAGAAAACAGCATTATCTCTGGGTATCTGTGCTATATGAGAGATTGCCAGAAGGTGAGATGTCAGAAAGATGCCAAAAGGGACTCAGAATGGGAGTTAGGAATGTGCCAGAGACATTTGAACTAATCTGGTTCCCTGGCATCAGCACTGACCCTTCATGCCACTGAAAAGAATTTCAGATGCTGCCTTTGGCATACTACTGGAGGTTACACATGCCAGTCTCACACCATTAATTAATTCAGTGTTTGCTGAGCGCTCACAGGAAGTGGCCATGATGTAGGTGTTATTATCATCACCCCCATTTTATAAATAAGAAAACTCAGGAAGGGAGGGTTAAGTGACTTGTGCAGGGTCACACAGCTAAGTGTCTTAGGTGGGATTTGAACTCAGATCTTCCTGAGTCCACATCCAGTGCTCTTATTCTTTGCTTTACCTAGCTGTCTTTAAGAGCACAAATCTACATACTGCTACCTCCTACCTTTGTGACTTTAGGTAAGGCACTTACCCTTGACAGAATTCATTTTTTCTTGTTCACAAAGGGAGGAAGCTGACTAACTGGTCTGTAAGGTCCCTCCTCACTTAGATTCCTATGATCCTATAAAGTACAAATTTCTGGTACTGAAAAAAAAATAATTAATGTGCTTGTGTGTTCAAAGAGCTTGCAGTCTGGGAGGGGAGACAACACATTTATGCAAACAGCTGAGTGAAATAGGACAGTATGAGTATCTAAGAGAGATATAAACAAGATGCTACAAGAGTCATGGGCAGAGAAATTACTTTCAGTGGGGAAAAAAGGGACATCAGTGAGAACTTGTTTGAGAAAATGGAATTTGAATTGGTCCTAGAAAGATGGATAGGATTTTAACAAGCAGAGATGGAGGAGGGCATTCCAGGTATAGGGAATGGTAAAAAAAACATGGAGCTTTTGTTGGGGAATGACAAGTTGGCTGGATAGTAGGATCCATGAAGGGGAATAATATGAGACAAGGCCAAAAGTATTGTTTGAAGTCAAAATGGAGAAATGACCCTAGAGTCAGGATAATGGATTTAAGAAGACTTTATTAGGCAGGCAAGGGGGAGCTATACTTGAATGGAAAGGAAATATTTTTTGCAATGCCTTTAGTAAACAGAATTCCTGTTTTTCAATTGCAATGCATGTCTAGAAACCACATCAGAAAGGCTGGCAAAAAGCAAATTATTTCCCCCAGCATATTGTTGTCCCACTGTGTAGCCACAATTACTCTTTCAAGCCACTACAGATGGTACTCCTATGTCATTGGTAAGGGAAAACAGAATGTTTTCAATGCAACCTGTTGGAGACTGATGAATGGGTGAATCACTGGTAAAAGAAAAACACACATCTTTTAAAGGCCGTGTAAATAGATCAGTGAATGCCAAAGCCACATGTTAAAAAATAATTTAATTTTTCCTTTCTTTAACAGTTATTCAATTAATATTTAATTTTTTCTTGAGTGCTTATATTACAATTGTCAAGGGGTTAGATTGGTCAAGAGCTGGGGCAAGTGAGGTAGACCTGGGTAATAACCAGCTCAGGTCCAAAGATGTAAAACCTGATATCATTTGAAGGCAGGGGTCAGCAAACTGTGGGTACATGCAAATGATTCTCAGATCTATTTATTCACTGGAATCTAATCTCTCTCCAGATCTCTAGTCTCACATCTCCAATTACTATTAGACATCTTTGAGCTGAATGTCCTACAGACACTCAACATTTCCAAAACTGAACTCATTATCTTCTTCTCCCCTCCCAACTACTCCCCTCTTCTTACTTTCCCTATTATTGTTAAAATCATCACCATTTCCCTAATCACCCAGACTCACAATGCTGGTGTTGTAAGACTCCTCACTCTCACTCCCCATATTCAATATAATGGCATGTTCTGTTGATTTTGCCTCCATTAATATCTCTCTTATAAACTTCCTTCTCTCCTCTGTTACCATCATCATCATCCCTGTGCAGTCTCGTGCTTGGACTCCTTGGTTGGTTTCCCTGACTCTAATCTCTTTCCATACCAGTCTACCTTCCACTCAGCTGTCAAATTGATCTTCCTAAAGTACATCTCTGACCACATCACCATTCCCCTCATTCTAGCCACCAGAGAAGCCACTGAGTCTCCCAAGTTTTACTTTCACTGGATCCTGTGGTCAAGCTCCTGAGATATGAGCCTAGACCCTGACTCCAAGATTCTTCTGTCTGCATCTGCCCACCAGTCCTATGGGAAGTATGAGTCACCATACTGAAGTGTGAGTCAAGCACACTGAGGGAAGTGTGGTTATACTCTTTTGCCTGCCCAAGGGATGACTCAGACAATGTTTTAGAACTTCTGTGTCTCTTGGTCCTGTTAAGGGGTTACTTCTAGAATCTAAGATATCAGTGAACTTGCAGCTGTTCAATAGATATTTATATTTCATGTACTGTTTTCAAGCCATTATATATTATTTACTTATTAATTCTAAATTGAGTTAAAACAATTCATACAACATTCCGGAATGAGTCAACTTCCAGAGATAACAAAAGAAACCCATTATATTTCAAGGTCATGTGATTAGTGCTCATTGAAAAGGTAGCAAATATAAAAAGAAGCACTCAGTATCTGATGGGAGGGGGCTCAGAGTTTATTTTAATTAGATAGATTTACAAATCCTAGATAGCCATAGTGGAACACTGAAGAGAAAGGCAGATCTAAGTGACAGTAGACTGTTCATTTCTTGGTAATGTCTGATCCAGTGGGACATATACAAATCACCAGGGTGAGTGTGAGGACCCTCTCTCCCCATTGAATAGTAATAGGAATATTGCCTGTATTACTCCAATTATATATACATAAAGTATGCCCAAAGACATCACGCATACACATAGTGTTCACAAGTATGTATTTCCTATGTGTCTACTCACCTGGATTTGTCTCCGTAAACTAAATCATCTGCTTATAATATCAAATCAATTTTGAAACTCACATCTCTTAAAATTCCCTGTCCCTCGGGCCTTGCAGAGGATAGAGGGTAGGCATTGAAGAGCTCCCAGAGATTCTTTAGAAGGAGGGAACCCAGCGCAGACACTACATCATTTCCCATCTGGTTGCGGTACTTCATCATGCTTCCCTACCACAAGTATCTTCTTTCCTCTCCCCCATTTTATTTTTTATGTGTTGTTTCCCACATTAGATTGTGAGCTTCTTGAGGGCAAAGACTCTTTTGTCTTTCTTAGTATCCCCAGCACTTAGCATAGTACCTGGCAAATAGTAAGTGCTTAATAAGTGGTTTCTGAGTGACTGACTCAAGTCCTGCATGATTATTACAGAACAAAAACACTACAGAAGTGTAAAGATAATAAGGCCTATGGTGTGAGCATAAATGAAAACTGAGTTTTCTTCTTAACTTTAAGTTAAGATTAGTGGTCCCTGGGGGCAGCTAGGTGGTGCAGTGGATAAAGCACTGGCTCTGGATTCAGGTGGACCTGAGTTCAAATCTGACCTCAGACACTTGACACTTACTAGCTGTGTGACCCTGGGAAAGTCACTTAACCCTCAGTGCCCCACAAACAACAACAACAACAACAAAACACAACAAAAGACAAAACAAAAAATCTAAGTGAGGATGGAAAAAAAAAGAATAGTGGTCCCTTAAGAGGAGCTTTACTTTGTCAAAGAGCCCAGGAGTCTCAATCAAGTAAGCAGTCCTGGTAAGCCAGGGTATAAATGTGAATGCCTTCATTTTTCTTGTGTCCAAGATCCAATAGCATGCCTTTAACAATCATGATATCCTAGAATCATAGATATTTAGCTAGAAATGATTTTTAAAAATATTCTTGTTGATAGTGTGTTTTTTACATTGTCTAAATTTTCTCCTACATTTTTCCACCTACAGTCATCACAACAAAGGTTTTATTTTAAAAAGAAAAAAGAGGAAGAAGAGAAAAAAATCAGCCCATCTGATTAATACATTAAAAAGCCCTAAAATATATGCAATATTCCACACCCATGGGCTCTGCTCCTTGCAAAGGAGTTAGGGGAGGTATCTTCTCATATCTCTTCTTTGGACCAAGCTTGTTTTTTTTCTTTTGGTAATGTTTCAATGTCAATTTTAATTGTTTTGTGGTTGTACATTGGAAAGTATCTCAGAGTTTATCTAGTCCGAGTATAGGACCTCAAAAGACATTTATTCGAATCTATACCTGACCAAGAACTCTTCTATAGCACACCAGTGAAATGGTCACCCATCTCTCACCTGAAGACCTCACTGCTTCCCAAGGCAGCACATTTCATGCTTGGATGCTTCCAATTGCCAGGAAGTATTTCCTTACATCAAACTCAAAGTTGCCTCTCTACAGCATACACCCTATAAATGCTTACTGATTGTTTGATTGCTTCAAGTTCTGCCATTCATGGACAAACAGAACAAGCTTTATCCCTTTCCTGTGGATAAGCTCTTCATATACTTGAAAATAGTTATCAGATTCCCCGCCTAAACCTTCTCTTTGCCAGGAAAAAATGCTCATAATTTCTTTAAAGATTTTCATTTGAAATAATATCTACTCCTCTTACCAACTGATTCGCTTTTCTCTCTAAAGACTCAAATTTCTCAATGCCCTTTCTAAAATGAATGCCTAGGAGGAAACACAATAACTCAGATGTGGTCTGAATGGGAGAGGATATAGCAGGGTTATTGCCTTCCTTGTTATGGCTATCACTTGTCTATTAATGTAGCCTGTGATTGATCACATTAATTTGTTTGGTTGTAGTCGATCTGTTATTCATATAAGGCTAGTGGTTCTCTAGCTCTCTCAGATCTCCCCACCCCTCTTCCAAAACAAACAAATACTCATTATCTAGGTACATGTGCTCTTTGTACATATATATGCTACTTTGTACTTATGCAGTTGATTCTTTGAATCCATATACGACTTTACATTTATTTTAGTATTTTACCAGCTCTGTGATTATAATGATTTGGATATTCTCTCTTTCAGTGCAGATAGTGACCCAGTGACCCATGCCTTCTTATTCTTGTTTAAGTTCCCTGATAGCTTCTCCATGAAGTATCAACTCAGTGTGTAAGAGACTTATAGCTATGTTTTGTTTTTTTTTTTTTACATTTTTGTGGTCACTGGGGCTGTACCCTGTCTGATATCTCCATGTATAATCACACATTTCTTTAGCGATCTCCCTCATGTCACTTCTGGGGCACGTCATAATTGGAAGTATGCTGCAGCCTTCTTGTAGTCACCATTTCTCTCTGTCTCTGTTTCTCTCTGGATCACCCACAGCTTTAATTGTCTAGGAAGCAAGGACTTTACATTTACCTCTCTATTGAAATTAATCTTCTTAGATTTGGATTATCTTTCTTAATTCTCCAGAGCTTTATGGATCCTGATTCTGTCATTCATCATTTTAGGTACTCTTCCTATTGCCAAGGTGATTTGTAATTCAGAGAAAAGACTGATAGGGTTAGCAAGATATAAGAAGATATGTGGGGAACTGTTAGGGTTGGCCAGCATCATCATTCTGTTCTACCTTCTTGGAGAAGATGCTGGCAAGTAGGTGTTGCTTGTGGGATGTTAAAGTAGAATCTTACAAAGAGTAGGTCTGAGAGAAGGGAGCTAGGTTCTGAGTTTATAAAGCTAAAATCTAGAGAAACAAATTCAGAGTCACAGAAGAGAGAAATATAGATGATATGGGGAATAGTGTTATCCAAGACACTGATAATCTGTTGTTGTTGTTGCTGGTCAGGGAACCTACAGATGATATTGCATAATCCCCCTTTGATCTGTAAAGGTGTGTATGTGGGGTCTCCCAGATACTCTGGAAGCCATGTCGCCATACCCAGCCTGGATCCAGCAGTGGCTAAAGTGCTGATTTTCCATCATCCTTTCATATCCATGAAAAGACTCCTTGGCCATTTTTTTTCAGTCTTTTGACTTTGCTTTCCTTAATTGCCATTTTACCCCGGATCTTCTCTTAGCACCTGGGCCTTTTAATTCCCCACTATGCCAGTCCCCTTCTCCCATGGTGAGTTCCTCCCAAGGTTTCCATTTTGGGGAGGGAGGCAGACCAACCATCCTTCATTCCCTTCCCAGATCTGATTCTGACTCCCTCGACTTTGAAACTATACCACAGACATACCCCTTCCCCACTTCAGCTCTTTTTTATATCCTGTCTTCCCCCATTAGAATAGAAGCATCTTGATGGTAGGGGCTGTCTTTCTTTGAGCTTGTATTTGTGCCTCCGATGCTTGGTACATAGTAAGTGCTTTATAAATGCTTGTTGCCTTGCTTGAGGATAGGCAAGAGTTCCCAATATGGAAAAGGGTGATAAGAGGAAAGGGTTAATATAAAGGCTAGAAGCAGCCACCCCCACCATCATCCCTCCATGCTCAGGGACTCTCTGTGATCACGTGGGCTCTTCAAATCTGGCTTTTGGGGTCATCCACCTCAAAGAAAATTCTGAAAAAAGATATTTCAGAAAGTGCCCTATTCAGAGAAATTTCTCCTGCCAAGACCTTTGTTTTTCCTAATGTTGCTTTAACATCTGGCAGGGGAAGAAATGGCATTTTCTGGAAGGGAGTTTTCATCTTTGGAAACAAGATCACCAGTGGGCTTCTGGTCCTGTATCCTTTGGGAGAGCTTAGGAAATGGAGAGTGGGGGCTGGGAGCCAGACTGGGTGGGAAAGGGAAGGGAAAGGAAAGGAAACGCAGCCAGAGTCGGAGGGAAAGCAGAACGTGAGGAAAGAGCCAAAATTCCTGTGTCAGAGATGGCTCAGGATTCATTCCAATGGGTCGGACGTCTTTGTGGTAAAGGGAGGGAGGCAGATGCCCTGAGTGAGTGCAGTGCTGTGGGAACAGCCTCAGAGAGTCCAGCCTCTAAGGTCCCCATCAATCACAGTAACAGACCTTTCCATAATACTCTCACTTTCTTTTCTCTCCATTCCTAGGGAAGGGCCACTGAAAAGACTGTGGGGGAAGGAATGAGAGATATAACAACTGGTTCAGAATATGGACATAATGTTTTCATTCCAACTGGGGACACCTTGAAAGAATGAACTCTATTTCTTCCAGCACATTGGAGTGGGAGGGGTGTGTTTTTTCAAGTATGGTGAGCATATTTTCCATATTTCCTCACCGGGTTCAAGACTGAATATAGGGGTATCACAACTCTAGAACTGGAAAGGACTTCAAGAGCTCTCTAGTCCAATCTTTTCATTTTACAGGCAAGGAAACTGGGGCCCAAGGAGATTAAGTAAGTTGTGCAAGGTTACTCAGGTAGACCTCAATGTATAGTCTTGATATAGACTCTGGGTTCATTATGACATAAGCAGCCAATCCAGTCCAATCTAATTTAACCCAGTCCACAAGTAGTTTATTAAGACTTTACCATATGTCAGGCACTGTGCTGTGTGCTAGGAATACAATGCAAAAGCAAAAAAAAAAAAAGTTCCTGTCCTCAAGAAGCTTACCTTCTAACAAGGGAGCCGACATGCAAATAAGCTTAATAGCTAGTATTTACAGTGCTTAATGGTTTTCAAAAACATTTCAGGGGGCAGCTAGGTGGCAGCAGTGAATAAAGCACTGGCCCTGGATTCAGGAGTACCTGAGTTCAAGTCCAGCCTCAGACACTTGACACTTACTAGCTGTGTGACCTTGGGCAAGTCACTTAACCCTCAATGCCTTGCAACCCCCCCCCCCCAAAACAAAACAAAACATTTCAAGTATATCATATCATTTGGTCATCACAAAGACCCTATGAGATAGGTGGTATTATTATCCCCATTTTACAGATGAGGAAACTGAAGTTGAGAGAGATTAAGTGACTTGCCCGGCCTCATCCTCCTAGAAATATTGGAGGCAGGATTCAAAATTCTACTCACTGTGTCACTGAATTGTCCCTCTGAGGGGACTTTAAGATGGTAACCTTAAAGAAGAAGGAACTGGAAGCTGGGGGGGGGGGGGACCAGGTAAAAGTGATTTGCATAAGGTTATATTTAAATTGTGCCTTAAAGGAAGCTAGGTATTCTATGAGGCAAAGGTGAGGAGGGAGAGTATTACAGGCATGGGTGCAGCCAGTAGAAAGGCATGGAGAAAGGAGACTGGAAAGGGAAAAGAGACTAACATTTCTTAAACACCTATTATGCTGAGTACTTTACAAGTATTATCTCACTTGATCCTCACAACAACCCTTGGAAGTCAGGAATGTAATCTTCATTTTACAGATGAGGAAACTGAGGCCCTGAGAGGTGAAGATTTTCATTGCTCTTTTATCTATTTATTCATTCATTTCTCTATTTATCCATTCATCCATTCATTTCTCTATTTATCCATTCATTCATTTATTTATCTATTTATCCATTCATTCATTCATTTATCTATCTGTTGGTGAGGCAATTGGAGTTAAGTGACTTGATCAGGGTCACACAGCTAGTAAGTGTCAAGTGTCTGAAGTCGGATTGAGCTCAGGTCCTCCGGAATCCAGGGCTGGTGCTCTAGCTACTGATCCACCTAGCTGCCCCAGAGGTGAAGATTTTTGCTCAGGGTCATGCAGAGTCAAGGTTTACTTTAACTCCTCTGTCTACAAATCCAGCATTCTTTCCACTGCACCAGAAGGCCTAAAAGAATTTTGAAATCTTGTGGAGCTACTCAAAGTTTCCTAGCCAAGCTACAAGGCGGGGAGCAGCTAGAGGAGAACTGGACTTCATTAGTTTGCTTTGCAAACAAAAAGGGGAGGTTTGAATCCAATCACCTGAACTATGTTTCTTTGATTTCATGAGTTCTGGTTAGTCATGCCACACTGGTTTTAGAAAGTTCCACAGTGTTAAGTGTTAGGTGCAGTACATTAATGCTGGGAATGATCCTGATTCACATTATTGAACTGCTCAGTAGTCCTTTCAGTGTTTCAATAAGGTCCATGTTGTAATCCATGCTGGCATATGATTGTCAAGCTGGTCCGTTTAGGGGTGAGATTTGTGGCATACTATGTGTGTGAGTAAATGGCTAAGGGTAGTTTCTGGAGAAATTGTAGGAGATGGCTATACTGGTCCAATATTTCTTTTCATTTCCTTAAGTATTTGTTTCATGTGATTCTGGCTTCTGAATTTCTAGGAGAGATGATCAGGAGATCATATGATGTGCCTTTGTTTCCCTGATATCTGCATGTATATAAGTCCATAATTGGATCTTATTTGGTTACAGAACTCAGACATGGAGTTCACATTAGACACATCAAAGGATGTGAGTAATGATGGGGATCTAAGGAACAGTTATATTTCCTGCTATGCACTGTGACCTGATCCTTCATAACTGAGCTCAGTCTCCTGTCTTCTTGAATGGATGGATGCCCAGTGGTAGGCACCGTAATGTGACACTGTTATCCAAAATAACTGTTATTAACTATATTAGTTCTGCTTAAGTCTGAGGATAGAGCCAAGGTTAGATTGGTTCCAGTTAATGATTAATGAGTAAGCTTTCTAAATTTACCTAGGTATTTGTAGTTCTCCTTGGGAAAATGAACAGCACTTTCAGTGACCCCAAGCTTTTTCCTGAAACAAAATCTCATCTTTTACTTTTAATATTCTTCCACTGATACTATATGGGTTCAATCGTGGGATGCTATAGTGCTTGAAGAATCAAAATGATGGAGAATGGAAAGATGAAAGGTAGGTATATTCAGGCTGCAGTATACTATTAACAATGATTTGCAAACGTGAAAAATGACACAAATAAAGAAATGTAGGACTAGAAAAGGAAGTGGGTCAATGAAGTAATGGGGTTGAGGCATTGATGTAATGTAATGTAATGTCAAGAAATCTAGAAAAAACCCTTAGATACTGGGTGGACCCACTATGGAGGATGTATAAGTGGAACAGAATTACACAGAATATGAAGGTATATTTGGGTTGCAAGCTGCTCTCTTGGAGGCAGGATCCATAGGAATGAAATCCTAAAGTACTCAAGTAATTGTAGCTTTTGAAATGTTGCTTCAGTAGCACATTTAACAAAGTAAATATGTGGATTCGTAATATTAACTGATTATAGCTGTAAATCTATTAGTTTGACCAATCAATACTGAGAAGTAGATGCATTATTCAAATTTGCACTGAATAGTTCCATTGGTCTGGAGCCAATCACTATATTTTACATAATTATAACTTTGAATAATACAAATTTAAATATATGCCATCACTTCAGAGGACTCATTATTCACACTAATTATTATTTTTGCCTTGTTAAATGGAGATTCTGTTTTAAATGAAAAGCAAGTAAACTGAGAAAAAAAAAATTGACTTTTTTCCCCTTCACTTAATCCTGCCTGTAGTGTAGGAACATTGGAATTTTGGAGAAAGACAGAATACAATTTCATCTCTTTGTATTCTTGATATATGAATGGATTTAGGGATTTCTGAATTAGCGCTAAAATTCCCCACATGTCGAGGTTTTTTCTTTTGTTGATAGATTGGCACATTTGTTTTTGAGCTAATATTTCTCCAGAGCAGTCAACTTGTATTTTAGCCTTATGTGTGCTTGATAAATATACCCTGTGTTTTCAAAGAGATCTGTGTGTATGTGATTTATCCAAGAACAAGCTATCAAAACATACTATTGCCATTTGTTTAGATTCCTGAGTTTACAAGACACCAGAAGTCTTGTTAATGGATGAGTGTAGCTCTGCTTGGTTTGGGAGTAGAAGCACATTTTTAACTTGGGAGGGAAAGCAGATTCCACAGGGAGCAGGGGAGGGATAGCCCTGGGTCAGCAAGGGGTGGGAATCAGGGTGCTGGCAGAGGTTTCCAGGCTTGAAATGGCCTTTAAGTGAGATATGTCCTTATGATACTGGACAGTGTGTGTCTGAGAACAACTCACCCTTGGACAGGACTTGAGGAAGAAGAAAATTTTTCTGCATGACATCGCTTGACCCAAGTGGGTATTGGGGGTAGATAACACTGTCTTGTCTCCCCACCTCCCACTGCATTACAAACTGCCCCCCCCCATGGGAACAGGGCAAAAGATCTTTTAATGTTATCTCCTTCTCCAATTCATGAGGTTTGAAATCCAGGAATTTTCTTTGATTTCTTCCTTTTCCTTGTTCCCTTTACTAAATCAGTTTCTATTCTCCATTATTTCTTTAGTCTTTATATCCTTCATAGTCATTTCTTTCTTTCTATTCCCAGTGATATCACTCTTGACTAGACCTTTATCACCTCATGCTTTGACTATCATAATAGCCTCCCAATTGGCTTTCCCAATTCTCTCCTTTATTCTGTGCATCTTGTTTACCAATTGACGGATTCATCTTCAAATATTGCATTCATCATGTCACTTCCTTGGTTCTCTACTGCTTATGAAATAGTCCAGATTCAATCTCATATTTAAGTCCCTCTATGATTTGTGTGAATTCTCTATGACTAGTGTGCTACATGAATTTTTAACTTCAAGTGGAGTAGTCTTCCATCTCTTGAGCACCCCACATTTTTGTTTTTATTCAAGCTATTCTTCATCTTTATTATCACATAAGAATATAGAATTTAGAGCTGGAAAAGACCTTGGAGACCATCAATTCCAACCCCACTATTTTAGAGAGAGGGGATATAATTTACCCAAGGTTATAAAAAGGGGGCGATTCAAACCCTAGTCTTCTGACTCCAAATACAATACTCTTTCCACTTCAGTAGTGGTCCCTCTATTGTTTTTTTTTTGGTGGAGAAATGAGGGTTAAGTGACTTGCCAAGGGTCACACAGCTAGTAAGTGTCAAGTGTCTGAGGCTGGATTTGAACTCAGGTCCTCCTGAATCCAGGGTTGGTGCTTTATGCACTGTACCACCTAGCTGCCCCCGGTCCCTCCATTGTTAAAGCTTCCAACAAAACTCCAAAGCCAAATGCTAGTTAAGAAGCTGATGTACATCTCCCTTTGATGGTCCCAGGAACTCAGTGGTCAAGTAGAGTCAAAGCTTTTCTCCAAGTAGGCAAATTGCCATGAAGCCCTTCAGCAGAAAGTGCCACATTCAAATGATGATATTATCATCCTCAGAGTGGACAAAGCCAAAATCAGTGCTCTGGGCTAGAAAATCAAGTCCCTAGAATGGCACTGTGTTCAGAGCAAAAACAAAAAAAAAGTTTCTTCAAGAATAAATCCCTCTCAGGTTTCAATACAACACGATACTCTCCCAATGTTGCTTGGTTCTCTTTCTCCTGAAACAAATGTTGTGTAGAGCCTGACAAAGCAAGCCTTTTAAAAAGAAAATTACCTTAAATCCAAAAGAATAGAAATAAGATACTTGGCATTAATGGTAATAATAACCAGATTTGTATGAAGGGCCAAGGTATTGCTACTCTAGTCGCTGATTGCTGTGGGAATTAGTACCTTTCAAACTCAATATCTTACCCTTTGGGAACTTTTATCCAACATTTTCTGTTGTAGCAAGATATCCAAAGAAAATAGTATGAGAGAAGCTCATTTTGTCTGGCCAATTCCTGTTATTGTTGGAAGAATGAAATTCTAATTATTATTTTAATTTGATGAAAGCTACATTAGGGTCTTTTGAGGTTTTTTTTTTTCAGATGAGTTTTAAAAATAATTATATTGGTCCATTTCTGTTCCTGACCCTGTGCCAAATCACTTGTGTCACCATCCTGTAGGGCTTTCAAAGAATGGCATGAATAGGCTTTTTACCTGAAAAGGGTTTTCATAGAATCACAGAATCCAAGAGCTTGAAATGGCCTCAGAGGCGACCTATTCCTTCCCATATACAAGAAAGAATCCTGTGTACAATTTACACAACAATGATCACCCAGCCTTTGCTCAAAGGGAATTCTTTAAATCCTTCCTTCTGAGACACTTCGATCTGCTTTTGGCCATCTCTAATTCTTACGAAGTTTTTCCTTCCATGAAATCATAATCTTGTTCTCCAAAACTTCTACCTGTTCTGTGCTTGGGGACAACGTAGAGCAAATCCCTTTTCCTCATGACAGTCTTTCAAATACTTGTAGACGAGTCTTTTCTTCAGGCCAAACATCTCCAGTTCCTTCAACTGATCTTCTGATATGAATAAATTAAAGCCTTTCACTTTCATTATTTTTTCCTCTGTGTGCTCCTTCTCTGGCTTGTCAGCGTTCTTTCTACACTGTGGTACCCAGCAGTGAACACAGAAGTCCAGATGTGGTCATACTGGACCACCTCTCTAGTGCTGGACAATCTATTCTTAGGCCCCAGTTAGACCTCGGTCCTGGACATTGTCACTCCCCTAGTCCTAAACAAAAATGATTTGGACATAAAGATTCTATTATGCATCATTAGAGTTTGCACCTTGACCCTGCAACTGTCCGTTATCTGTTATATGTCTTGTTGTACATTGTTGTTTGCATGTTTTTCCCCATTAGATTCTGAGTTCCTTAAGATCAGGGACTATTTTTACTTGTCTTTGAATTTCCAGTGCCCAGCACAATGCTTGGCACAAAGTAAGTGCTTAATAGATGTTTGTTGACTTAGAGATGATAGGAATTTTAGAGACCATGTCATCTAACTCACTAGGTTGACAAATGAGGAAACTGAAGCTTATGGCGGTAAATGACTTGCCTAAGATTGTGTAATTTGAAAGGATGAGAATTTGGGCCTCCTGACTCCAATTCAGTTTTCCATTGCATTATGTCACATCTACATCCACATTTCCTGGTATATCCTGGTATAGCCAGCATTAATTCTACTCTTTCTCCTGATTCCACTACTCCTTAAGTCACTTATTCAGATACTCCAACTTCTGTTTTCAGTAAACACCATTAAAAAGGTCTCTAGATGCATAGAAACCAAGCAACCCCAGCAAAGAAGGTGAAAAAAGAGGGCCAGTCAGCTAGGATTTATATGTCTTTCAATCTAGTTGCCATCAGTTGCAAACTGAGGCTTAGGGTAAGAAAAGCAAGGGTATTTTTTTTTAATCAATCTATTAATTTCCTGGAATCTCAGCTCCCCTGGTAAATTGTTACCTCCATTTCACAGGCAAAAGTGGTCATAGATGGTTTTGGTGCAAAAAGTACATTAGAGGTCACCTAGTCCAACCCCTTACTTTTGCCCATGAGGAAATGGATGTTCAGAGCTATTAAGTAACTTGTTAAATACTTGGCAAAGGTAAGATTTGAATGCATGCCTTTTTGATCCCCAATCCACCACTATTTCCATGAGTAAACTCTACCTTTCAACAGGAAATTCTTTTCAAAACTCTACTCCCCCCAACTTCTCTAGTTTTTTGGTTGGACAACCATTTTCCCTACTCACTCAGCCTTGAAATCTCAGCTTTATTTTTGCCTTCTCTTTCTCTCTCTGGCCTCTCATGGTATGTCAGTCACCAAGTACCTTGCTTCTTCCTTTGTAATACCTTTGGAAGTCATCCCTTCCTTCCTATTGCCACTACCAGGGCCAACAAGAGCATCTTATGATGAACGTGAGGGAAAAATCCATCCTCTTCTCAATAATTCTCAGGAACTCAGCCGCAAAGTGACAAAGACTTTATTTTCTTCTCATGAGAAGGAGGAAGCACCCTAATGTGCAGCTAGTGGGTGCCCAGAAAGGGGGCTCGCAGGCCCTGTTTTATACCCTAGTCCCTAATGCGAATGGACCCTCCCCTTTTTCATCACTGGTGGGGTTACAATTACTCACAAAAACTAGCTAATCGGAATGCAGTATTCCCACCCCTCTTCCTTGTATGGGCATAACTCAGGAGTGGACCTTATACTTCCTTATATGGACATAAATCTGGAGTGGACCTTATTGAGACTAGGGCTCCTTGAACCATGTGACCTTGCTAACCTGAGGGGGAGGAGGGGATCTGAGACCTTTGTCCTACAAACAGGTCAGGGGGAGTATGACTGACTGTTAGATCCACATTGAGAGGAGACAACTACCCATTTCTCACAGTGAAAAACATTTTTTGAGGGGGGCTTCCTTAGCCAGGATAGAAAGGAGAGGAGAGAAAAGGTAAGGGGAAGGAAGGGGAGAGGACTGAAGGAGAGTTGAGGAGAGGAGAAGGAAGGAGTTAAAAATCTTTACGTGGGATTTGGATTGTTATTTCCCCTTCTCCCTATATAATAGCCCTTCCTCATATACAAATTAAACATGGAATAGAAAAGATTGAGTCTTAACAGGACACGGTCATTCCATGAAGACTGGCCAAAAGGAATATCGAGCCTGTAGAAGAAAAAGACCAGGGGAGATTTCCCATTCTAACTTCTGCTGTTTACTACCTATGTCTTTGGGTAAGTCACCCAAGTATTCTAGGACTCAGGTTCGACTACATGGCTTCTAAAATCCCTTTCTCATTAAAAAGCTATAATCCAGGGCAGCTAGATGGCGCAGTGGATAGAGCACCGGCCCTGGATTCAGGAGTACCTGAGTTCAAATCCGGCCTCAGACACTTAACACTTACTAGCTGTGTGACCCTGGGCAAGTCACTTAACCCCAATTGCCTTACTAAAAAAAAAAAAAAAAAAAGCTATAATCCAGGGGCAGCTAGGTGGCACAGTGGATAAAGCACCGGCCCTGGATTCAGTAGTACCTGAGTTCAAATCTAGCCTCAGACACTTACTAGCTATGTGATCCTGGGTAAGTCACTTAACCCCCATAGCCACACCAAAAACAAACAAACAAACAAAAAAGCTATGACCGTTCAAAGTCAGAGTAGGAATTGGGGACAGGGGGTCATGGTTGAAAGAAGGCTCAGAAGGGAAGCATAAAACATCCTGATCCAGTTCTGTGATCTTCATTGTCACTTTATGAGAGAAGGTCCCTTAGGGGTAGGGAGAGACTATGGGGGAAATATGAGAAAAAGTAGGAAAGATTATTAGAGTACCTCCAGATTGACAGCTCCCAAATGTATATGAAACACTGGCTGTCTGTGCCTTGGAAAAGGCTAAGTACTAGGAATTTCTGGAAAAGCTGAGTTTATATGTGACAAAGTTGAGTTTGGACACAGAATGGTCTCTTTTTACTGTTGTTGAGTGTTACTGTTATTTTTGACATTGTCTTTATAGCTGTTACTAAAGAAGGTATAGGTCCTTGGGGCACTCTTTAGCTTACAGTGAGTCATTGCCCTCCTATTTCTGTGTTAGAGGGCAGCCTCTGCATGACAACAGTGGCCATTCAAATGCCCAGACACCCAACTCCATTTACCCAGGAAACTTCCTTCAGAACACCTATGTGAAAAGAAATATATCTTCTGCACCAACTGGATCATTGACCCCCATACCTCCAGAGATCATACTCTAGGACAGATATTCATCCGTCTTTGGAACTCATGCCCTGGGTTTGAGATGTCCTGATTGGTGAGTGAATGAAAGAGTGATTGAGTATAAACTCATGTAGCCCACTATATGTAACCAGCCAAAGATTAGCATCAGATTAGTTTTGTAGAAACCACTAGAGTGAAGGCCAATTGTTAGCCATTAGATTGTGAGTTCCCTGAGGGCAGGACCTATCTTTTGTCTTTCTTTGCATACCCAGTGCTTAGCACAGTTCCTGGCACATAGTAGGTACCATATAAATGTTTATTCCTTTCCCTCTCCCCACTTTGTTTTAATTTTTCCCTTTGCTCTAAGAAGTTGTTGGTATGACTGTTCCCAGTGAGTAACGACTTCCGCAATGGTAATGAGTTGACTACTGTCTGGTGAAAATTAGTTTCATTTTTTGGTGTGATTTGATTTGATACTCATACTGTCCAGTGCTTTCCAAATCCTTTCTGAAAGAAAGTAATCACCATATGGGAATGAAGTTTCTGTGAAGTCTATGGCTCTTTGGATTTTCTCATTTCTTGCTTCTGAAGCCATACTTCCTAACATATTCTTTTCCATGGCCATCAATTTCCACCATTGAATTTAAGTCACACAGTATCTAAGTATGTTGATTTAATTTGGAGGCTCTCATCAAGTTCTTGCTAGAATTTCTCAACCTCTTTATTCTCTTCAATAGATGTTGCTCTACAAACTGTAGTTATTTTCATGGTGGTCTTTTTTTTCAAATACATATCGTGGAATGACCAAGTACTCCACAAAATGTTTCCTGTTGCCAGCTCCTTTATTTATCTCTCCAAAGAGAACCTGTGAGCCATCTCTCATTTGATCATTAGCAATCCATTAAACTGAGAAAAATGCAAAATAGCTCTGAGTCCTGTGTGCCACCCCCCCACACACCTTTGATTCTACCATGACAGCAGTGGCATGATAGAAAAGGGGGCAGCAGATGCTAAGAATTGCAGTTTTTAAATCATTTAAACTTGAACTTGGCTTTGGTCTGTCTCAGGGGTGTTCTGAGGTTCAAATGAATTAATGAATATAAAGCAGCTAGGTGGCACAGTGCATAGAGAACCAGGTCTGGAGTCAGAAAGACTTGAATTCAAATCTGCCCTCAGATACTTACCAGCTTTGTGACCCTGGGCAAGTCATTTAACCCTGTTTTCCTTAGTTTCTCCATCTGTAAATTGACCTGGAAAAGGAATTGGCAAACCACTCCAGTATCTCTGCCAGGAAAACCACAAATTGAGACATGAAGAGTCAGATACAACCAAAACAACTGAACAACAACAACAACAACAAAGTACTCTGCAAAATTTAAAGCACAATATAAATGTCAGATATTATTATTGTTCTCATTAATTATTGCTGTTACTAGTCTACAGTCACCCAATCTATGACCAATCTGTGAGCCTACGACTACTGCACTCCTGCTGAACTCAAGCAATGTTTATAGAGCAATACAGGGCTGTGTTGATGAATGTTTAACTGGGCTCTCCAGAAAAATAAAAAGTATGCAATACACTTTTAGATATAATCTGTATTAGTAACACTTTCTTAATCCTAGACAATCAACAAAACAATAAATCAAGCCCCAATTTGTGGCAATCACAGATTTCTGAAGTTTAAAGGCTTACACTGAAAATTTCACCATCAGTTCCCATAAGCTGGAACTGGTTCCGGCACATCCCAGTTACAGCTGCAACTTCTGTCTCTTGGTTTTGTTTGTAGCATCTAAAGATTGATATAATTCACTTCCCCCAGGAGCATGTCAATATTGAATTGTTTCAAATTGCATGACATCTTTTTCTCATTTTTAGTCTTTCTTCTAGCTGTGTACTAATTTTGATCTTTTTTCTACCAGGCCAACTGACACAGACAGCTGGTTTAGGAATGACTCCTACATTAGTCATCAATTTTTTTCTCTATTTGCAAAAATATAATCAATTTGCACGTGTGTGTGTTATTTTTTAGCATTTTGCCTATTCTTTTATTGAAAACAGTTTTTATTGATGTAGAGACATGAGGCTTCTGTCTATAATTGTCTGCCCTCTTAATTTCCTATTCTTGGCCACTGTTTTCCAGCAAATTTGTTTTTCTGTGATTGCCTATCTATTCCCATATTTTCATTGATGTAAACATGTATCAAAGTGTATGCTGATTTAATTTGGAGGATCTTAAAGAGGTCTTCATAGAATTTCCCTGGTTTGTTCTTTGATATTACTTTTGTTGTCTAAGTTGTAATAATTTTAATGGAGGTCCTTTTGCAAAACCTTAACTTAAACATTGAAATGGGAGATGACTAAATGTCCCATGAAATGATATTTCTTGCTGCCCTTGGGCTTATGGTAAGCCCAACTCTGCCAGCTACTTCTCCTCTTCCCTACCTCTTGGTTCTCCAAAGGATACTTGTGAGTCATCCTTCCATTTATCTGCAACTTCCTTCTGAATTAATTTATATTGATAATATCAAGATTGGCATGATTCATTTCCTCTAGTGCTATGTCACTCATTGATCATTGGATCATATTTTGAATAACAAAGCCAAGTTCAACTTAAATGGTCTAAAAACTATAATTCTTATTATCCTCTACTTCTCTTTTCCATAACTGTAACACTGTTGTAGCAGAATCAGAAAGAGACCACAAAAAACTCAGGGCCATTTTGCATTTTTCTCTGTTTCATGGATTACAGTGATAAAAAGAATTCACCACCAAGTGGCTAATCTATTAGGAGTGAGCCTCTCTGGACTTAGCTAGGCTGGTCCCTGGAAAGGAGACTCAAGGTCATGGTCAAGGTCATTTCAGCATGCTGGAATACACTGGAGCTTATGCCCAGCATATAATAGATGTGCAAAATGCTTGTTGAAGGAGTTAATCAATTTAGTCATCTCCCTGCTTGAGATAAGCATATATTATCATATACATGAGATAAGAACATTAACACTGGAGATCACATAATTGGGTAACTATAGTTGGGATATTGATCAGGAATCAATTTCTTCCAGAGGAAGGTGGCCATCTGTGTCTGTTTGCTTCTGAAAGCCTAGTCAGTCACGTGATTCATTTTCCATAATGAGCACTTTCTAATATCAAGAAGCCAAGGGAAGGAGACAATAGGACAAGCATATAATTGGGACTGGAGAAGAACTGAATCATTAAGGGCATAGATCAAGTCACCAGGATAAAGTCTTCATTTCCCCCTCCCCCCAACTTTCACAGTTAAACAATCATTTGTAGGGGGTTATAGCCTCTTGGGGGATGGTAGCATGACTCACCTGCCCACCAGAGGTCAGAGACCGTGGTCTGCTTTGGAAACAGCAAGCTGGGTCCTGGTTTTAATTTGAGCCTTAATTATTCCCATCATTAGTTATGTTTCTTTTCTTTTGTTTTATTATTGGCCAAAGGTAAAACCCAGATCAGCCTAAGGCCAGACTCCCGGGTGAATCCTGGGTTTTATAGACGGGAAAGAGAAGACTCATGTGTGGGGGTTTCATCAAGATAAAAGTCCACATGGCCTGTGCTAGGAAAGAGCCAGTCATAGCATGTAATCAGAGCAATTACCCTTCCTTTCTGTTCCCAGATCTTGAATGTGTTAGACTTCAGGTTAACTTCCTACATTTCTCTCCCTCTCCCAGATCTGCAAGTAATTTAACCTTGTTTTTACAGAGCGCAAAGACATTTCTGCTTGTTTACACTGGAGACAAATTTTCCTCGATTGACGCAATTCTATTGATTAAATAATGGCGTTCTTCCTCATTTAAAGGTAATTTTGGCTGGTATCATGACATGAAAGAAGAAAGTGAATGTTAGGCTCTGTTTGTGCTATGGAAAAGGCCAATTGTGAAGCTTGCTTCTTGCTGCTCTGTGGTAGGGTCTTCACAGTGAGAATTGAAGGGCCTTGTTATTTTCACCTGCTCTGGAGACTGGGGGCTGGGCCACCCCAGCCCTCTGTGGGACAAAATCTAGGACCCAACTTGGATGGGGCAAAATAAAAGGAACAGATTTTACTTGTGGTGTGAGACTGAAAGAGAGCAGATGCTGGTGGGTTTGTTTTTAAAATTTATGGGATTTGCTGTGGTGACTACTGACATACAATAAACAAGAGCCTTTATAGAGGGTTTTTTTTAAGACATCATATAAAGACAACAAATTTTATGTGCATGAAAGGTTTCACGTTGAATTAAAGAACCCTCACATTCAGATAACTATGGGGTAGGGGGAGAGACAAAAATTCACTACTGTGTTGAATGTGCTCACTATAATAAAAACAGTCCCTTACATTTACATTCCAGCCATCTTGCTCTCTTCAAAACTGGACCAGCCTGTAGTGGTCCAGTCCACTTCTCCCCCTTGCTTTTGCCAGGGCACCTGCCCTTGTCTTTTTTTCCCATCTCCAGTTCCCTTTCTTATGTTGTCTTGCTCTACTGGAATATAAGTTCCCATCCCCACTGCTTAGCACAGTGAGTGGTACAGCATAAGCATTTTAAAAATCCTCTCTCTCTCTCTCTCTCTCTCTCTCTCTCTCTCTCTCTCTCTCTCCCCTTTCCTCTCTTTGTCTCCTAGTCTCCTAGTCCCCCTTCCTTTTCTCTCTGTTTGTCCATCTCTGTCTCTGTCTCTCTCTTGCCTGCTTCCCACCCCTTACAATTAGAAGTTAGTGAAAATAAAGTGTTTTTTCCCCATGGAAGTTCATGGACGCCTAAGTTAAGAATCCTTGGTCTAAAGAAATTGGGATAGTGACTTGTCCACAATCTCAGGAACAGTGGATATTAAGGATTAGGAAGCCAGAGGCTCTTGACCAAGGACTTGACCCCAGGTATTCCACTTTAACACAGAAGTTTTTCCATGGGCCTTCCTGAGGCACAGACCACAGTAAACCTCTGGCCAGGTATTGGAACCAAACCTATGCCTTGGCAAGATTCCACCTTGATTATATGCTTGCCAAAAGAAAGGTCAGATCTATTTCTGTTGGCAAACTAAGTGGTCCCTTTCCTCAGCTTCTATCTTCCTTTTACTTCCCGGTACAATAATCCAAATCTTGTTATTCTCTCCTAGCTCTGCCATGGAAGCTTCCTAGTAAGGAGTGGCAAACATCTCAAAGAGGGCGGCCTGAGTAGGAAGATCAACATTGTAATAGCAGGAAGGGGCAAATGCCAGCCATGGTGGGCTGGTGATTAGGCACAGGATACCTAGTCGATGCAATATGCCCCAAGTAAGAGACTGGGGAGCCTGTTCCCAGAAAAGGATGATGTGATGTAAAAGAAGCGCCCTGCTCCTTGATTTGGGGAGAGAGGAGACATTCAGGACCTGGTTCTGGTCTGCTAACCACATGAGAAAGAGAAAGATTGTTGATAGACTGTGTAGTTGGAACCATGATGCCTTCAATAGGCCATATCAATAAACATTAATTAAGCACTATGTGCTCTAAGCACTATATTAAGGTACAAAAGCAAGGCCTTTGCTTTGCTCTTTTTCCTCCCTAAACTATTATTTGAATAGGAGGTCAGCTAGTTGACTCAGTGTACAGAGTGCAGGGCCTGGAGTCAAGAAGACCTGAATTCAAATGTAGCCTTAGACACTCACTAGCTGTGTGACTCTGGGTAAGTGACTTAACCTCTGTTTGCCTCAATCTACTGGAGAAGGAAATGGCAAACCACTTCTATATCTTTGCCAAGAAAATTCCATATGGGGTCATGAAGAGACAGATGTGACTGAAAAACAGCAGTTGTTTGAATAAGAGAGATAATACTATAGAGGGAGAGGCTACCTATCTGAGGCCAACATATGGGCCTCTAAACTTTATCTCTTTACATCCCTTTGTTCTTGCTTTTAGATGAAGGAATACCGGAGGTAGCTATGATCTTATGAACTTCAAAAAGTCAGAACTGTGAGCCAGTCCAGTAATGATACCCTGTTGAAGTGACCTGAGGGATCCAGCGTAGTGATAGGTGACTATACTTTCAGAAATAAACCTGATTGGGTGAACGTTCTGCAGAAATTACATTAAGTTTGGGCCTAGTCTCCCCAGGGGCCAAGGTGGAATAGGGGCAAATATACCTACTTGCAGGTTATGAGAGAAATGTTTGTCTTCCTCTTCTTGTTATATCTGTGAAGTAAATATGCTTCTACTTCTAACTGATGTTAATTGTTTGAGTGGATCTGAGGTTCTGATCCTTAAAAGTTAACAGGAGGAACAATTTGCCAGGATGGGGGCTTGTACTGACAGCATCAAACAAAGATTTCTCTGAACCGTCAGAAATACACTTAGAACCATGAAAGGGAGATGGAGCCAGCTTCACTCTGGAAGAGTGAGTTCATAGTCTCCCTACAGTTCCAAACCTACGGTACTTTGGCATGGAGCATGAAGAGAGGGAATAAGCACTTATTAAGTACCTACTATGTGCCAGGCCCTGTGATAAGCACTTTGTAAATAGTATCTCATTTGATCCCCACAATAACCCTGGGAGATTGGTGCTATTATTATCTCTATATTACAGTCAAGGAAACTGAGGCAGATAGATGTTGTGACTCACACAGCATCACATAGCTAGTAAGTGCCTGATACTGATGCCTTCCTGACTTTAGGCCTAGCACTTTACCTACTGCACCACCTGCCATAGTACCCCAATTGGCCTTGTCATTATCATTGCCCCCATTTCTACTTCTCTTGTCGTTTTCTTCATGGTATCTTTCTTGAAATCCTAATTATTTAGAATTTAAGTCCATCGCTTTTCTTCCTTCCTTCCTTCCTTCCTTCCTTCCTTCCTTCCTTCCTTCCTTTTTTTTTTGCAGGGCAATGAGGGCCAAATGACTTGTCCAGGGTCACACAGCTAGTAAGTGTCAAGTGTCTGAGGCTGAATTTGAACTCAAGTCATCCTTAATCCAGGGCCAGTGCTTTATCCACTACGCCACCTAGCTGCCCCCAAGTCCATCCCTTTTAAAGGCAAAGTTTTCTTGATTTCACTAGGGATAATAATAGGATTTACTTCTCATGATTGTTGTGGGGATAAAATAAGAAAATATTTATAAGGTGCTTTGTAAGCCTTAAAGTCTTATATAGATGCTAATGATCATTGTCATAACAATAATAATGATTATTATTATTATATTACACATAGGTTATATGATTCTAGGTCTAGTACTCTTCTCTTTCCATTTTCTACTTCTGGATATTCAGAAGATTAAGTATCACAGAGCTAGAAGAGACCTTAGAAGCTATCTAGACCAACTTACCAGTCTTACAGATGAGTAAACTGAGGACCAGGGATGTTTCACAGTCAGTGTCAGAGGGAGATTCGAACCCAGGTCATTTGAATTCAGAGCCAGTGCGCTATCCTAAGAAAAAGATAAAAAAATGGGGAATTGCATGCTTTCATGAGAAATCGTAACAGTACAGGAGAGAGAGAATGGAATTGTGTAATCATGGGAAAGTTACTTTACTTCTTGGACTCACGATACTCATCTGGACAAGGAAGGAGTTGGACTAGAGGACCCCTAAGGTCCTTTCCAGTTCGAGTGAAAACTGGAGATTTTGTTACTACTTATCATCACTTCAGTCCCTTTCTGTTATACATTTAAAAAGTCTCAGGCAAGCCAAAAGGCCAAAAGAGAAATAGATACTCAGTGGGTCCAGTTGGCCTAGTGGATGGCTTTGATTAATTAGTGCTTCCTTGAGGCCTGGAAAGGTTCAGGGGGGAAAAGAAACTAAACTAAAGGGAGCAGTTTAACAAAGAATTCAGAATTCTGAGGAACATGGGGAGAGAAAGGTGTGGACTAGGAAGGGGCAGACTCAAGAATTCAGGTTTATAAATTGGAAGGAACCTTGCAGGTCACAGATGAAGAAACCTGAGGAGCAGGCATTTGAAAGTGTTTACCCCAACAAGGTGCAGTACATAGAGCTCTGGACCTAGAGGCAGGAGGATATTTCCTCGCTGTGTGACCCTGAGCAAGTCACTTAGCCCTGTTTGCCTCAGTCTCCTCATCTGTAAAATGAGCCAGAGAAGGCAATAGCAAACCACTCCAGTATCTTTGTCACCCAGCTTTTCTGCTTTCCTTCTTTTTGTTTTTTTGGCAGGGCAATGAGGGTTAAGTGACTTGCCCAGGGTCACACAGCTTGTAAGTGTCAAGTGTCTGAGGCTGGATTTGAATTCAGGTCCTCCTGAATCCAGGGCCAGTCCTTTACCCACTGTACCATCTAGCTGCCCCTCCAGTATCTTTGTCAAAGAAAACCCTAAATGGGGGTCATGAAGTGTCAGACATGATTGAAAATGACTGACCAACAAAAAAAACATTTGCCCTCTGAATGTCCACTGTGGAGGCAGATAGATTGGAAGACAATAGACAAAGGGGTGTGGGCTCCACAGGTATGGATTCCTTTTTCACTTTGAAAATCAGATTATTTGATCACAGATCTAGAGCAGGAAGGGGCTTGGAGGCCACCTTGCTCATATCCTCCATGCCTCTCACCCCCATTTTACAGATGAGCAAACTGAGGCCAGGGAGGTGAAATAACTTGTCCAACCAAGGCCATACAGGCAAGGAAGAGGTAGGATTTGAACCCAGGTTCTTTGACTCTAGAAGCCAGATTCCATCACTCTGCTAGCCCAGTGCACCAGGGCAGATTCTTTGACCTAGGTCAGGTCTCTCTGCTGAGTCCCAGGGCAGGTCAAGCTTAGTCATCATTCCTGAGACAAAGGGAGGACAGCTAACCTGGGGTCATCATTATGAACATCAATGACTTTACTGTATCACAGTGGTGGCCTCAGGGGCTGGTGGGGTAGAGGGTGTTTCACTCCTCCTATTCTAAATGACCCCTGACCAACTGCCACTTCTTTTTTCTGTCCCTGTGCCTGTCCTTAGAGCCTTCATATTCTTCTTTCCCTTCTAATTTGAGACTTCTAATATTATCATTCTTAAATATCTACTAATTAATGGAGAGTAATTAATTGGAAATTAATTGAATAAATAGGATTTAATGTCTAATATTCATGGGGATAGTCACTTTCCCTCCCTAGGTCTCCCTGGTGGCCTAGATGGTGTCCAAGACCCTGTCCAGTGCGAACCTTCTATCCTGTCTAATCTCTCATGGTGGTAGATTCTGAGGAAGCAGCAGCTGTGCATCAAAGAGGGTTCACAGCTGTCCAGAGTGATTGATTCCCCCTTGGTTTTAAAAGAGCACCAGGGGATAATGCTGGTAATTGGTGGAGTAGTTCTGTTAGGAAGCTGACCTCTGGGTGTTTATGCTGAAATGCAGAAAAGTTTTGAGACTTGGGGTGGATTTGAGTTATGAGTTTAGAACTGGAAGAGACCTTAAAGGTCAGCTCATCCAGCCCCCTTATTTTATAGAAGAGGAGACCGAGGCCTGGAGAGGCCATTTGTCTAAGGGCATGTGGGTGAGTAGGTGACAGAGTTGGGATTTGAACCAGGCTCTGCTGGCTCCAAGCATGGGGTTCATTTTCATTAAACCATGATCATTCGTATTGGGAGAGAATGGTTAATTGAGGTGACCGTGGGGAAGTTGGAGGAGTGTGACGTTCAAATTTGGGCATTTGCCACTGGAGCCCCCTTTAGGACCCTGGGAGACAGTTCTAGGTTCTGTGTGAGTCTTGAGTTGCTGGCGTAGGGGGCTTGTGGCCCCGAGGGTGAGGCTGAGGCATGTTTCCCTTGGGCTCTAGCATTGATTCTCACAGAGTGTTATCAGTATTTAGAGAGCAGTGATGACAAAGCCCAGGCAGACGCTATATCTGATTAGCTTAGTTCTAAGCCCTTAGAAGTGGCCACATGGGAAAAAGAGACTAACAGGGTTAGGAGAACAAACAGACCCCAAGCACTTGGGGTGCTTGAGAGCAATTAGACAGTTAGTGGGTCCATGCAATGCAGGCTGAGAAGCCAGATAGTGAAACTTATTAGAATCACAGTTTTTACCTCTCTGTTACATTTATGGTATCCTCATTTGTTCATGTAGGAGATCTGTCTGGTAGTCTAATAGACTGTAACCTCTATGAGGGCAAGGGCTTTGCTGAAAGGTGGCAGTAAATAAAAAACACTGGGTCCAGGGTCATGAAGACCTGAGTTTGAATTCAGTAAGTGACCATGGGCAAAACCCTTAATCTTTGCCTGCTTCAGTTTCCTCAACTATAAAATGGGGATAATAATAGTATCTAATTCCCAGGGTTGCTTATGAAGATCAAATGAGGTGATATTGGTAAAGTGCTTAGCAGAGTGCCTGACACTAAGTAGGTGTTTTTAAAATGCTTGTTTCCTTCTTTAAACTTTGTATCTTTCTCAGATATTTTAGGAGAAGGTATGGACTCCAAATACCTACTCTTCAATTAAGGAAAAAAAAATCTCCTAGGTGCTTTTTCAGCCCCATAATAAGAATCTGTCAATCCCCAGAGCATTGGCCAAAATAGATATTTGCTCTCTGAAAGGAGATTCCTCACCCCTCAGAGCCAAGGTCTTAGAACACAGAGCAGCCAGCTAAATAGGGCCTGTAGGCTCCAAATACTATTTTAAACATCTATTTCCTGCTCACTGAGGTTAATTTTCCTTAATAATCTTGTTGTTCAGTTGTTTTAGTTTGTGTCTGACTCCCACTTTTTTTTTTTTTTTTTTTTTTTTTTGGTAAAGACACTGGAGTGGTTTGCTGTATCCTTCTCCAGCTCATTTTACAGATGAGGAAACTGAAGCAAACAGGGTTAGGTGATTTACCCAGGGTCACATAGTGTCTCAGGACAGATTCAAACTCTGGAATATGTCTCAATGACTTCTTGCCCAACACTTTATCCACTGTGTCACCTAGCTGTCCTCCTTATTAATCCACTAGCAATTTAAAACGTCATGACTTGTGCTTTGTGCTAGGGATACAAAAAGAAAAAATCCACAAAAAACCAAAAGTGAGACAGATCCTGCCTTCAAGGGGCTTATTTCTAGCCTATGGCATTCTGTCAGAAGCCTCCAACTGACTTGGGCTTAGAAATTCTATGTTTCTGTTTAATGTCATTGCTACATTAGACCCATTCAGCATCATTTTAGAGGCTTTATTTGCTTTATTTTTAACAAACAACTAAGGGCTCGCTAGGTCTGTGGCCCCCCAGTTATTTCAAACCCCAGAGTCCTTTGGTCTCCTATACAAAAAGATATGGGAGGTAGAAAAACAGAAGGAAAAAAGCCAATAGGCAAAGCCCTTGGGAGGTGGCATTCTTTTTCAACCCTTTTCAACATTACTATTTAATATAGTTTTAGAAATGCTCACCATAGCAATAAAATGTGGAAAAGACATTAAAAGAATATGGTAGGGGGCAGTGGATAAAGCACCAGTCCTGGATTCAGGAGACCTGAGTTCAAATTCAGCCTCAGATATGTGACACTTACTAGTTGTGTGACCCTGGGCAGGTCACTTAACCCTCATTGCCCTGCGCGCACGCACGAGAGAGAGAGAGAGAGAGAGAGAGAGAGAGAGAGAGAGAGAGAGAGAGAGAGAGAGAATGAATAAGGTAAAATCTCTCAATATTGACTTAAATTTTTTTTTTTAATTTTAGTTTAGTTTAGTTTTGTTTTTTTTTTTCAATCTTAATCAATCATATGATGGAGTGATACTGCTGTTGAATTCTACCCTTAAGTTTAGCTAAGTTTAGAGAAGTTCTTTACTAAGGTAGATGGGCTGTGACAAGCTAAAAACCCCAAAACACAAAACCCCAACAAACCTGTTTACTAAACTAGTGAGGGGCTGTAATCTGCTTCGGTGGGAGGAGACATACCACTGAAATTACAGATCTCTGCAGTATTGACATTTAATGGTATATTTAGAAAACCCAAGAAACTCAACAATAACCAAAAAAAAAAAAATTGATCAAGATAATGAATAGTTTTAGCAAGATAGCTGGATATAAGGGAAACCCACAAAAATCATGAATATTACTAACTAAAAACAGAAACATGAGTAGAAAGGGAAATACCATTTATAATAAAAGCAGTTTATCAACTATCTAAGGTACTAAGACATATTAGGGAAGCTAGGGAGCTCAGAGAACACCTGGCCTGGAGTCCTCCTCCTGAGTTCAAATCTGACCTCAGACACTTACTAGCTGTGTGACCCTGGACCAGTCACTTAACCCTGTTTGCCTCAGTTTCCTCATCTGTAAAAGCTGGAGAAGGAAATGGCAAACCACTTTAGTATCTCTGTCAAGAAAACCCCAAATGGGATCATGAAGAGTCAGACATGACTGAAATAACTCAACAACAAACAGAATCGGAAACAGCAACAGAATCGGAAACAGCAACAGAATCGGAAACAGCAACAGAATCGGAAACAGCAACAGAAACAGAAACAACAGAATCAGAAACAGAAACAACAGAAACATTAAAGACCCATGTAAAGACAATTTTAAAGCAACTTTAATAGAAATAAAGGAAGTATTTATTTGGAGAGATACTTCATGGTCATGGCCAGGTCTAGACAATCTAGGAAAAATGCATTGCTACTTAAAATAATTTACAAATTGAATGTGATATCTATCAAAATGCTAATAGGCTGCAGATAAGAAAAATCCTGTTACCTCACCTCCTATTTTACTGAGAAAACATAAATGAACCAATGTGAGCTTCTTCTGTCCTATTCTATATAATGAACCCCTGTAATAGTCTTCCATTCTTTGTTGCAGTCTGAGAGGAAGCTGTGGCCCTTTTCTCTTCCAAGGCCAACCAACCCCTCTACTTGTGCTCTTAACCTTTCTCCCAGCTTTCTCCCTCATTCATTCTATTCTAATCTGTAGTTTCTCCCTTTCTAGTGACTATTCCTCTTCTATCCTTAAATATACCCAGCATTTCTCCATCCTTAAAAAAACCCTCAACCCCCCTTTATTTTACCCCATTATCCAACCCCTTAAGTTATTTGCCATATCATCAGCCAAATTCTTATAAAAAACCACCCATACTCTTGGCTTCCATTTCTTCTCACTTCTTAACTGAAGTTTCACTCTCCATAGTTATCAATGATCTCTTAATTGCTAAATCCTATGGGCTTGGGATATTTATATTCCACAGTCTCATTCATTGCTCTGTTGTGTTTGACTGTGTTGATTACTGCTTCCTCTTGGAGATGGGCTCTTCCCTCTGTTTTTGCCCTAACCTCTGTGTTGTACTGAGTCATCATTCTGACTCATTTCAGACATCAAACCTGTTTTCAAATTGTGATTTTTTTTTTACTTTTGCAAATTTCTTGTCCATATTTCCCCTTTTTGGGAAATTCATATACCTCCTACTCTAATTCGAACCCTCATTACCTCGTGCCTGGACTAATGCCTTTGATTTGGCCTCCCTCTCTACCTACCAGTTCATCTTTCAACTCAACTATCAAGGTAATTTTTCTAAAAGGAGGGTCTGACCATGTCACTTCCTACTCAGTGAGCACCAGTGATTCCCTTTAAACTCCAGGATCCAACATAAAATCCTTTGTTTGATATTTAGAGCTCTTTACAACTTTGCCCCTTCCTACCTTTCCAGTCTTCATAAATGACCACAGATGCAAAAGTTAGGGAGATGGGGAAACATATTAAGCTTCGACAGCTACTAATAACTTAGTATGGGTGAGTTTATAAAATCCTTCCAAATGTTTGGGAAGACCTGGCTTGAGGGTACCAGCAAGCCAGAGGTTAAGAAGCTCCAGTTACAAAGGTTATTGGGATAAATGCTAAAAGGAGTTGAATGGATCATCATCATTCTATTTATTGATGTACACTGGTTGTCTGGCCAAGTTTATCTCATGCTATAAAGAAATACATTGGCACTCTAGCCAAACACTCAAATCAATGAATTTAGTGTCTAATAAATACCTCTTTATTAGTATCTCTTTGGGAACTGATAACATTGAGTTTTTGTGCCTACAAGACCAAGGACTGTATTTTGGATCCCATCAAGGCATAGACACATCCCATGAGGCTTTTCAAGTGTCTTTCAGTTAATTCAAATTGGACTCTGTTCAAGCGGCTTGACCCTCCAAATTCTAGTCCCCCACTTCCTCCTATAGTTCATATCCCAACAAACAGCCTATAATGGAATACACAAAAAGAAAGAGTGTCTTTTTTTCTTCTTCAAGATCTGGCTGGCCAAGGGTTCAAGTTCAATGCTGTTCCTTCCTCTGAGGAAATGATGCACGTGTATATATCTCACTGAGTGTGTCAAGACAGCAAACATTTAATAAGTACCTACTATATGATAGGCACTCAAGTTTAGAAGAAAAACAACAGAGTTGAGGACACATATACCTGGGAAGCCTCCCCCTAGAATGAAGATATTTTTTTCCTTTTATCTCCCATTGGAGATTTCAGGGCCCCTGGTTTATCAGGAGCCCAGGCTCATACATGGTAAGTGAGGTGACAGCACCACCTGGTGGTCATATAACCATCCCAAAGGGGCTTAGATTTCCCCCTTCCTGAATACCTCTTGGGGATTCTCTTGAGCATTTCTCCCCCTCTACGTTCCATCCCACTCCCCACCCCAGTGCCACCTTCCCTCTTCAGGATCCTAATGTCTTCTGGCCTCTAGTTACCCAAGATCCCAAAGAGTGTCTTCACTCGGGTCTGTACTTCTTGGACAATGGCCCATACTTGGGAATTCTTTCATTTATTTCAACTAAACCCCCACTGTTTGGTGTTTCATTCAGAAATTGATCTCAGGAAGCTGTTCTATTGGAAATGATGTTATAAACTCAATCATACTAAGGTGCAATGGCTTAATGCATTTTCCTCCTTGGGAAGATTACATTTAAACAGGGCACAGTGCCTCCACCTGAAGGAATGAACATAGAAGGAATGTTTCAGTTACTTATGATTTCTGTTTTCTCATGCCCCCCACCCTTATGTGACTACATCTAGTCATAACACCAACTGGGTAGGCAGATCTGATATGGGAATAGCATCTGTTAAGGTAGAATTGTTCATGGGGAGAAAACTGGGTTGGGATTTCACAGAATTGAGTTTGGGTGCTTGTTCTACTACGTACTACTTGTAATATCTTGAGTAAATTAATCAACTTCTTTGTGATTGTTCCCCTACCCACAAAATTGGAACAAAATTGACCTTTAAAAAAGCAACATATTTTAAACCTAGTAACCATGCTATATCTGACACTAGCTAGGTGATTATGGGCAAGTCACTCATGAGTTAACCTCTCGTAAGTTACAGTTGCATTGTGATCCTTGGGAAGAACAAGGAAATCATAGATCTTCGACAATTCACATAGTCATCATCATATTTGAATAAACAAACATTTAGAAACATTATTTAAAAATCCATAAACTCTGCATTATTTAGTTTGTTAACATAATGAAATGTTGTAATTATAGTTCCAGAACAAGGGTAGATAATACAGCTCTCTTGTTAGTGTCTTTGGGGTGCCCCAGAAGAGTTGGGAGTATTTTTCTTTAATGCTATACCCCCCCATTCCAGAGTGATTTTTTTTATTGTTTACTGCTGGTTACTAACCCATCAGTCCATTTAACCAATTAACCTAAATTTGCTTTTGAAAAGAGAGATTTTCTTTGAAGATAAAAGTAAGAAAAAATGTATTGACATTTCCCCCTAACACCTGGGGATGTCCTCTTTTCTATACCACCCCAGTTCTTGGAGAGAGTGGGCTCAGGCTTAACAGAATTCCTAGATAACAATTAGTCTCACTGAGTTCTCATCCAAATGTGGCATGGCTGCTGGATGTAGTCTGTCTCCCAACTCCCAATGGGAACCCTCATGCTAGATTCTCTGGCTTTAAAATATGGGTTGGACTCTCTGCTCCCAGACCTTCTGGTGGCTCCCTTTAAACTTCTGAAGTCATCTTTACTCTCCTTCACCTAAAACAGGAAAGAATAAAGACAGAGAGGTAAAGAAGCAAGGGCTTTTTTTTCACTTGGATGGAGAGGGCCCAAGGCCTCTACCCTCACATCATTATCTCTCAGTGGAATGAATCAGACCAAAAGAAATTGGGGCTGGCTGACAAACGCCCTTCTGAATTAACCCTGTTCTGGCTATTTTGACAACCAAAAGAACTCTTCTTCATCATGTAGCTAGTAGACCAGCACCTGTGTGTCTATACATGCTCTTTATATCTCCTAGGCATTTCTGTTAGACATCATCATGGCACTTTGGAAAGCTGGCTCCCCAGCCTGATCCACTTAGGGGACTGTATCAAATGAGCACACTGATACATGTTCAGCAGCCAACCCCCCTGCCCCCGATTACAGAAGTCTACTTTAACTCTAAGGGTAAGATGGATGAGGAGAGTCTGTCAGATTGCAGAGTTCCCCAATCAACCTGGTGAGATAAGTCATGGGGCCACTGTTTTGAGGCAGTGATAGAACACAGGGATCTCCTAATGATAGGTTGACTGAGGATCAGTCTTTCCCCCTTTATAACCTATGAAAGAAAGTTTGCATTCTCTCACATGATCCCTCTCCAGGACTCTTTCTTTGTCTTTTCTCATACTTTCTTCTAGAGTGTGGCAAGGTGGTGGTTTGTGGTGGTGGTGGTGGTGGTGGTGGTGATGGGAGTGGTATAGTTGTTTTGGGGTCAATCTTGCCTCTACCAAAATCAGGAATGGTGACTGAATGGAAACACCAAGCAGTAGTAGACATATGCTTGCATGCAGTCTGAGCGGTCACTTTGAGGACCCTCTTCCTGAATTTCAACCTCCTGTATAAAGAATAGGAGAATTTTTGAATTACTTAGGATATATGATCCCAGAATTTAACTTTCTAGATAGAAAGGGATGGCTTTCTGAGCTTTAGTTATCTCCTGGGCAGACTCTAAGTTTGAGAGTGCCTGAGTTTGAGAATTTGGGTTCTTAACTTTTTTTGCATGTGTTCTAGGGACCTCATTGGCAATCTGGTGGTCAATGGATCCCTTCTTAGAATTATGTTTTTAAGTGGATAAAATAAAAAAAATAGTATTACAAAAGGAACTAGTTCTTTTGAAATGAAGTTTCTCTCACTCTCACACTTCCTCCTCATATCCTATCTTAAGAATCCTTGTTGAAAGAGAGATTTTTTGATGCAGCATACTCCTTGGAGAAAAAAAAATATGAGAGTTTACACAGTCCTTGTCCTGCTTGGAGAGCAAAGGCAGTGAGTTACTGGTATGGGCAGGTCTGATGAGGAGAGGTTTGTTTGTTCAATAATATACCAAATAGGCTTTCCTTCTGGGACAAGTTGTCTTGGGGGGGAAGACTACTGGGTTTTATGTGAGACTTGGGGAGACCACATATGACTCCTTATGAAGGAGGAACTCACTGGTATGACAAAGGTTGGTCTAACTGATGAGTATTTTATGTTTCTTTATGGGTTCATGGGCTCCTGTGAGTCCTTAGCACCTTGTATGGTTTCTATATTTATGTATCATATGCAATTCCCATATTGTATATTGAATGCTCGGGTATGAGTTGGGGATCCTGTTACCTGCATTTGGAGAAACCTAGGTACAAGCTATATGTCAAATTTATTTATTCCCTTGGGTCTCAAAACAAAACAAAACAAAACAAAACTTCTCTGTTCTCTCTAAAAACCCCCTTCCCCCTTCCCTAATTACCGAGAAATGTAGTAAAAATGAAGACGCCTGGGGTGGGAGAAGATCCATGCAATTTGGTTTTGATATTCCCTGACTGTATGGCTACAGGCTTTTTACACTTGTCACATACGAATCTGAGCCTGAGGGTTTGGTTTTTTTGGGGGTTTTTTGTTTTGTTTTGTTTTGTTTTTGCAGGGCAATGGGGGTTAAATGACTACACAGCTAGTAAGTCAAGTGTCTGAGGCCAGATTTGAACTCAGGTACTCCTGAATCCAGGGTTGGTGCTTTATCCACTGTGCCACCTAGCTGTCCTGAGCCCAAGTTTTTTAATCTCTAAAATGGAGATATAAAATTTGTACTGCCTGCTTTAACTGGGTTGTTGAAAACAAAACCCAAAGCAAATTTCAACATTTATTAGGCAAAGAGAGCATTATGCACTAGAAGAAACACAGTTTAGAGAATCTTGTTACCCTCAAGAAGCTTACAATCTATTAGGGGAATAAAAACCCAACAGCTTTAATATGTAAGAGTATATAATTTCTGTATTATAGAAGTACACAACAATGTCCTTTGCTGGGGGATTTTTCAGGGGGAGGGTTGTAAAGCTTGAAATGTAATGTAAATGTAGCAGGGGTTGATCAGGAGATTCCTGAATGAGTCCACCGGACTGCTTGATGAAATGACAGGATGTAATAGACAGGTAATAGAGACAATGAAGTGTGAGACTTCACCCCTTTCCAGTTTGTAATAGAATGCTGACTAGTAGGTGAAGGCAACTGATGACCCACTGAGTGGACAACCACACCCTCGCAGTTCAAAGAAAAGCAAACTACTCTGAAACAGTACAGAGCAGAGCTGACTGATGAGGGAGGAAGAATGCAGCTCTTCATTTTACCCTTGTGCTTCTTGGAGGGTGCTGCAATGGGTGGGGGAAAGCGGATGAGAGGGCACTACTCCCATTCAGTGCCAATGGTTTCTTGCAGCAGAATCACAAGGCATCATACATCGGATAGCCAAAGCCTAGTGGAAGTTGGGATTTCGAGGTTAACGTTAGTAGAACTAGGACATCAGTGGTCTTCTATTCCTGCAGCACCAAAGTCAAGGGCTTCTTCTTCTCACAGGCATGTCTTGGCTTTATGTTTCTTATATGTGTGCCTCTGCATATGTGAACTTGGTGTCCACTCTTCCCACTGACACAGTGGGAGGGTGGGCCACAGGTTGATGGGGGAGGTGCTTTGTTTCTACTTTTCTCTCTCTTAACCTCAGGGCTCCTGCAGGAGTAAGGGATGTGGTGTGGGGAGGGGAGAGTGGGAAGCTCTGTGGGTGAGATAGAACTCTAACATCTTTTTCCCTATCAACGAATTCAGGAATTTGTGTGTAGAACTAATGTCTTTTTAAAAAGTAATAAACATTTTTATTTATAGTTTTGGGTTCCAATTTTTATCCCTCCTTCCTTCCCTCCCTTCTCCCATCCCTAAGGTGGTAAGCAATCAGATATAAGGACCAATGTCTTAACTGTGGAAACACTCATCTATCAAGGCAACTCAGATTGTCAAATGAATGGAAAGTGCCAGTCTTTACTGGTAGGAGGAAGCTCTCCAATAGGTACTCTTTACACCAAGAAAATCACAGGAGCAGATAAAAATTGTAAAAATAAACCAAGGCCCTACTCCAATGCCCTGTTTAAGAGACCTTTCATGATCTCTTGGTCAGTGGTAATTTCTTTTGTTCTCTATATTTCTGAAACATTTTCTCTGAACTAATCATACAACATTTATCATGAACTACCAGGGGAACTGACTTCAGAGAAGAGTTTAGAGCTACTGGGATTGGAGGAAAGACTCCCCTGGGGTGACTCCTGCCTAGGGCAAGACTACTGGTCAATAGCTTCTAAGGAGAAGCTGCCACCAAGGGGTCATGAAACCCTTTTACTAAAGAGAGGAAAACTGCAGATTTAAATAAATTCTTTTGCATCAGGTGTTCTGAGAAGGGCTCAGGCCTGGGAGGTCTTTGATCTGCAGAAGCTTCTGTTCTACCAGCAGCTACCTCTCATCAATTTCAATGGATTCTGCACTTTTTTTTGCTGCAGTAATATTTTTCCTCATGTTTATTTTTAAAAGGTCTACATTTGTGGTGACCATCTCCCATTTGGGAAATTAACTGCATACAGATGTTGATGTGGCATAGTGTTCTCCCAGGACCAGAAACCACTGAGGTTTGGATATTGGTTCAAAAAGAAAAGGGGGGTTTGGGAAACCCAAGCCACCCTGCATCTCTCTGAAGCATGCGGCAAAAATTCTTAACCTTCCATAAAATGCTTAAATGAGATTTAATATTGGAAATTGAAGGGTGGACAGGTTTTTAAGGTTTTGTGCCCAAGTGTTAAAAGCTTCCATTGAAATTGTCATTTGTTAGACATTTATGGATGTGTCTGCAGGAAAAGGATCTGCTGTCTCAGCACAATTTTTAAGCCTCTTGGCTTTCAATCTGTGGGGACTTTGAAGTGCGTGCAAATGCTTAGCTCCCCATCCTGTCCAGCATCAGTCTTAGGCCCCACCTCTACCCAGGGCTAAATAGTACTGGGCTTAGTTTTCTCCCTAGCTTTGGACCCCTTGACCTCTCTGATGGGTTTTAGTGACCCACAAGTGTGAATTCTCCCAGGAAGTTCTGATGTGATATCCTAAGGGGAGACAGAAGATGATTTGCTCCAATTTGAATGGAATATCCAGAGCAGAAACCCAGGACTCATGATGGTTCTCATGGATCTTAGGAGAGTTCAGTAGGATCTCTGTCCCTGATAGCCCAATGGCACTTCATCTTAAATTCCTGTTCTTGGAGTTACAGGAGGTCCCCAGGCTTCTTGATATAAAAATTCTGACTCTCTACAAAATACAGGTTGCTTCTCTTCATCCTTTCTAAGCAGCGGAATCTTTAGAAATCTGGTCTCTTCCCTTACAGATGAGGGAAATGCAGCTCTTAGAGGGAAAAATTTACTTCCCTAAAGTCCCAAAGCATGTCGATGGCAAAGGTGGGACAAGAACTCAGCTCTCTTGATTCCTGATTGCTATCTTTCCACAGAACCATTTACCTCCAAGGATCTTTATTCTGAGATCTTGTTAGATGCTTTTCTTTTTTAATTTTTCAGAGTCATGAGTGAGATTTTCCCTATCCCTTAGTTATAAGAGATTTAATATAGTTATGTGATTTAATTATAATAATAATCAGCACATTAACTGAAAATTGTGATTTATTATATTTAGATATCTTATTTTAATTGTATTAGCAGATTGTCTCTCTTCTTACTACTTAGTAATGTCAGATGATAGTTTCCAATGTCAAGCATTAAGATACAATAGTCAGTCAGCAATACTATATTTTAGAAACCACAAGTGTTATTCTTGACTCAAGGGGGTCATGCAATTCACCAGTGATATATTTGACTCAAGAGAGTCATGCAGTTTACTAGTGGCATGCTTGACTCATAGAAGGGGGTCATGCAGCATGACTATGACCCACCCTGTTGTCATCATAAGACTGATAAGAGTATTGGGTGGGGCAGATGAGTGGTACACTGGATAAAGCACTGGCCTTGGATTCAGGAAGACCTGAGTTCAAATCCAACATCAGACACTTGACACTTACTAGCTGTGTGACCCTGGGCAAGTCACTTAACCCTCATTGCCCTGTTAAAAAAAAGAGTATTGGAAAATGCTGACATTATGGTCACATAGGCAGTTTCTATATTTCCTAAGAATATGCTCTACTAATTAAGATTAATACTATGTTATATAAGTGCAACTTTTGGAAGGGTATATAAACCCATGGATTTTGTAACCCGAGGTCTTTTGGCCTCACCCCTGTCGAAGGCTGGCTTTATTGTGAGATGAGACCTTCTCTCAATAAACCTATTTTCTATGGCTTGGAGTCGTTGTTGTTTCTATTCTTCCATTGGACTTAGAAATTTTCCCGACAGAGTACCTTGTTGTGTTTTATAGGCTGGGCATGAACTGCCCAAGAGATAGATGTAGAATAGTAGAAAGAGTATTGATTTAGAAATCAGGAAAGCTGTATTTCAGTGCTGACTCTTCCATTTGTCTTGGGGAAATTCTTCCGTTTGGGTCTCTTCTAGCTTGTGGGTCCTTGAAAACCTACCCCACTTACAAAGCACTTTGTGGGACAGTATCTATTCAAAACCAGAGCCCATAAATCCCTAGTTGAGAAACTCTCCCCTTCCCCCCATGTGGAATGTATTCTCTTATGGGTTCTAAAACCACTGGTGAGGGGGCGGCTCGGTGGCGCAGTGGATAAAGCACCAGCCCTGGAGTCAGGAGGACCTGAGTTCAAATCCGGCCTCAGACACTTGACACTTACTAGCTGTGTGACCCTGGGCAAGTCACTTAACCCCCATTGCCCCGCAAAAAAAAAAAAAAAAAAAAAAAAAAAAAAAAAAAAAAAAAAACACTGGTGAGAGAAGGAATGCACACAGGAAATGCATGTAATCAGGAAATTTGCCCCTCTAAAGCTACAGATTTGCTGATGTGCCCTGGTAATATCCTCATACTGTTCTGTGTTGTATGACACGTCTCTATTTTCCATTGGCCAATTGTCTTTGCCAGGTGTTTTTCTCCTGGTCTCATGACTGCTTCAATATATTTCTGTTGGTTTTGTGGTCTTTGAGCTTCTTGCTGCTACCAGTTTATAGATTTTATCAATGTAGCATCATTTGCTGCCATCTTGACTCTTTTATGGTATGATGCAATGACTAGAAAGCCTCTACTTGATAATGGCTGGTTTATGACTCTTTTCTCCATGGTCTAGGCTATGAGGTAGACAAATAAAATCCAGTTAGTGTGCCCTAGCCCTAGGATAAGATTAAGTCCATTCTTTTGGCTGTGTCTGGCACTGATTCCAAGTCCAAGGTACCAGAAAACTATCTGATTTAGGGATAGTAAATTCTTTATTCCTCATGTTTAATTTCTCATGGTGATCCTGTGCCCACCAAAACCCTTTTCAAAGACTCTGTCAAAACATTCCTGTAGGAGTATGCAGAGGAAGTTCAGCAAGAACAAAAGCAAAGAGAAGGCAGTTTCATTGTCTGCACCTTTCTGGTCCACATTTCTGTCTTTATTATGAGTATTTGTAAACAACAATAACGACCAACACCTTGACGTTTTTGCACTGGATTCTGGCTGAGTCCTACTTTGTCTTCAAAGGTTATTGTGGGGATTAAATAAAGTGATATATAGGAAAATACTTTGAAAATGCATCCATGTAAAGCAAAATCGTGATGTTTGCTCTGCTTTGACACACTGTCTCATCTCCAAGTCTACAGTTCAGATCTCCTTGGCTTTTTTCCCTGTATCATCATTCAACTTCCTGAGGCATAGCAAAAAACAAAAAAAGAAACAAACACACAAACAAAACAAAACAAAACAAAACCCCAATGATTTAAGGGGAAAAATAATTTCCTAAGTGTTGAAGGGAAATGGAACCACTTCCAAGTCCCTCCTGCTAGTGACTGTCTGCTGCCCTCTGCTGGATGAACATATCTCCTCTTGAAACTATTTTTGGTTAGAAAAATTTTATCCTGTTTCATGACATTTTTCTCTCCCATTTATTAAAATAGGTAGTTTGAGTTTAGATGTTAGAGCTGGGGGCTCTGGGACCTTGGCCTTTGGGGAAACTGCAGCTTTCTTGTCTCTGTACCTTCCCTGGAGTCGGCCATACCCCATTCTTGAGTACTTGATTTCCAAAGCTTTTTGGGAGGAGAAGCAGGGTGTGGTGGTATTAACTAGGGAGATCCTCTGCATGTGGTCTTGTTTCATCATGACCCCTGTTCATGTCTTGACCTTTGGCCCCTCCTGAGGCCTTAAATTCCTAGGAAAAAAGCAAGGAGGTGGGGAAGGGACTTACAGTAGAAAGTAAGAATTCTGGTGTCTCTAGAGTTGGGAGGAGAGGGGGAGAGTTGTGTCTTTGTATTGTTAGGGGTGTTACCTAAGTTAATGCATACCCTGCTTATTGGAAAGGTAGAACTCTCTTCCTACGCAAAACAGGGCTTGTGAACCCAAGGCCCTGTCTTCGGGAAGTTACCTAACTTTCTTCAGAAATTCTAGCTTTGGCCATTGGGCAAGTTGTGTGGTAGCAATAGTGACTCTGTGCCCCTTCTCTTGAGGGGTGAAGCACCACCCTATGATTTAAAGGAGGCACAAGGCTATCATGCCTCTCCAGCAGCTATCTAACGCTGATAAGTACTTTTTTTTCTAGGAAAAACTGGCTTCACATTAGGCAGTGCAGTATACGAAATAAAAATCCTTCTGCCCTCTGTTACCCCCCCCTTTTTTGTGGGGCAATGAGAGTTAAGTGACTTGCCCAAGGTCACACAGCTCGTAAATGTCAAGTGTCTGAGGCCGGATTTGAACTCAGGTCCTCCTGAATCCAGGGCCAGTGCTTTATCCACTGCACCACCTAGCTGCCCCTCCCCTCTGTTACCCCTTATTCAGACTTGTAAGTACCTGGACAGGTGTGGTGGTTGCTGGGAGGCCTGAGTCATCTGGGAAGAAGAGGGGCTCCCTTTTGGCAGTGGAAAGGTTTCCCACATTTTCTCCCTAGGGGAAACCCTCTCTCCCTCACTTTCCTGTCTTGGAACCTGGGCTGAAGGGAGCAAATTGGAGAAGGTTCTCAGTATATGATACAGACATCCTAGAGACTTGGAGGGAGCAGGGATGAACACAGAATCTTTTACCCTTAATCTTTCTTACCCCAGGCATCTAGCACTTTAAGGGTGACCTCAGACAAGTCACTTACCCTTGCTTAGGTCCAATTTCCTCATCTGTAAAACAAAGAGGTTTAATTAGATGATCTCTAAAGCTCCTTACAGCTCTATGCCCTATAACCTACAGCATATCCTATAAACTCATAGCTTCCCTTCTCCTTGCCCTTCCCTTCTAGGCTAGTTTGCTCTCTCCATTTCTTAGTCACAAGCCACAAGCGACGTTCTGGAGACAGAACATTACCCGGAGAACATTCCCAGAACTAGAATGTCAGGGAGCTATGTATTTGGGAGACAGAGAGCCAAGGATAAAAAAAGATATTTTATTAAATCCGAATGCATCATGGAGCTTAAAAAGGCATATGATTCAGGCAGAATTTCAGAAACAGTCTTGGCGGTTTTGTGTTTCCTGTTTGCTGATATCTTAACGGTTATTTTCTCATTTGTTCTAGGGACCAGGGTTCATTGCTGCTTTTTTCCCCTCACTTAATCACATGGAAGAGTCAGCCAATCCACATCTAGATGAATTTCCCTGAAGCACTCCCTCGGTTCTTGATCTCAAGAACCAGGATTGCACTAAGGTCGGGGCAGGGTTTAGCAGTATGAACACCACTGGGACCACCAACTCCATCCATTGGAAGGCCCAGGGGCTGTCTGTGAAGGGGCTGGGCAGGTGTTGATTTCTGTGACCTCTTGGCAGATAGAAACTGCATAGGCACATCTGTGCTCAGTACTTTTCAGAACCAGTGATCCTAGACTGTGCACATAGCTTCTGCCAGGTGTGCGTTGCTCTGCGTCAGGGGAAGGCAGGACCCACATTCTGTCTGCAGGGCCAAGACACCTTCCTGCAGAGAAACCTATGACCCAAATGCCAGCTTGAGATTTTGGTAGAATCACTGGTCTGCCAGCTCCTGCTCCAGACAGCTATGGATTCTCCAGCTCAGTTATGTGCCAAACACAGGGAGGCCCTGAAGCTTCTTTGTCAGGAGGGTCAGAGGCCTATTTGCATGGTGTGTCACGCCATCCGGGGCCATGCCACTCATAAGCCCATTGATGAAGCTATCCAGGACTGTCTTGTGAGTATTATGTCCGAGGAGGGTTTGACTTCTTTGGACAGTCATGAACTTGGGGGGATGGACAGGTTGATAGAGCATTTATTACGTGCTTAATATATGCTGGGCATAGTACTGAGTGCTTGAGATATAAATACAAGTGATCTCAAAGATCTTATATTCTAATGAGGGAAGACTATATATATATATATATATATATATATGGGGTTCATTAGGATCTTTATTCCAAAAGCTAAGTTTCTGAAATATTCAGGAAATCATATTCCCTTTCCAATTTATATGGCATGTCAAATTTAAAATTTAGAGGTAGCTAGGTTGTATAGTAGACACAGTGTTAGCCCTGGAGTCAGGAAAACCTGAGTTCAAATCCAGCCTCAGACACTTACTAGCTGGGTGACCTTGACAAGTGACTTAACCTCTATCTACCTCAGTTTCCTCATGTGTAAAATAAGGATAATAATAATGCCTATCCTCCCTCCTCTGTGGCTTTTCTCAAGTGGCTTTTGTTTTTGGATTTTAAGAGAAATTAAACTTATGGGGAATAATAGCAACTTTTCCTTGGAAACAGACAACACTATCTTGTAGATCTTGTAACCACATTTGTGTTTGACCACATACTCCTTTGATTAGTTCTTGGCCCTTCCATGCAACCAACCCCTTGATCTCTTCCATGCTTCATCTTGAGACTTTCTTCCACTGGGGAAGGGGGAGGGGGAGAGAATGAGAATGAATGTGTGCTTTGGTTGATGAAAAATTATTTTACTCATCAGATGTCTTCATATCTTTATACTCTTTTTTTTTCCTTGGTGGGGCAATGAAGGTTAAGTGACTTGTCCAGGGTCACACAGCTAGTAAGTGTCAAGTGTCTGAGGAAAGCTTTGAACTTGGGTCTTCCTGAATCCAGGGCTGGTGCTTTATCTACTGTGCCACCTAGCTGCCCCCATATTTATACTCTTAAAAGTGGAAGTCAGGGTAGGGGTTGTCAGCTTTTGTATTTTTTTATATTTTCATGTCAGACAGCTAGGTGGCACAGTAATGCATAAAGTGCCAGGCCTGGAGTCAGGAAGACTCATCTTCTTGAATTTGAATCTGGCCTCACTTGCTGTATAACCCTGGGTAAGTCACTTAACCCTGTTTGCCTCACTTTCTTCATCTGTAAAATGAGCTGGAGAAGGAAATGGCAAATCACTCCAGTATCTTTGCTGAGAAAACCCCAAATGGGGTCATGGAGATTTGGACACAACTGAAAACAATCAGCAACAAATCTTACAGGGTTGCTGTGAGGCTCAAATGAGATAATATTTGTAAAGCATTTAGCACAGTGACTGGAACATAGTAGGTGCTTAAGAAATATTTATTCCCTTCCTCCTTTCCTCTTTTTTAAAATTTATTTTTATTTTTGCAAGGCAATGAGGGTTAAATGACTTGCCCAGGGTCACACAGCTAGTAAGTGTCATGTGTCTGATGCTGGATTTGAACTCAGGTCTTCCTGAATCCAGGGCTGGCGCTTTATCCACTTCGCCATCTAGCTACCCCCCTCCTTTCCTCTTAAAAGGCATGTGATTGGATGCACTGGATTTAGAGCACTGGATTTGGACTTGGGAAGAGTTGAATTCAAATTCCACCTCACACAATTACTGGTCATGTAACTGTAGGCAAAGGCATTCAGCCTTTGTTGGCCTCAGTTTCCTCATCTGTAAAAGAGGGAAAATAATAGCACCTACCCTCCCCACTTCTTATGGGGTGAAATGAGGTGACCTAGGTAAAGTCCTTTGCAAACCTTAATGTCATGTAAATGTTAGTTATTCCTTCTCATTCTAACCCCTGCTTCTCTGTAGGCTGAAAAAGAAAGTTATCATGTTGCGGGGGGGGGGGGGGGGGCAATGAGGGTTAAGTGACTTGCCCAGGGTCACACAACTAGTAAGTGTCAAATGTCTGATGTTAGATTTGATCCAGGTCCTCCTGAATCCAGGGCTGGTGCTTTAACCACTGTGCCACCTAGCTGCCCTGGAAAGTTATCATTTTTAAAGTTGTTGCTTAGACCTGAACAAAACTTCTCATAGGAGTAATCCTTCCACCCCTGCACCCATGCAGCTGGGCATAGTGTCTATAACTGACATCTCAGAGAGACATCTGGCATTGAGAGGGTTAGTGAGGACACCCTGGCCACAAAGAACGTAGTGAACCAAAGTGGCAAAGAGGTACCACAGAGTCAGTAATGGCTGTGGAAACAGAGAAGTCCGAGGACATCTGCCCCTGACTGCCCTGGCAAATAACTTGACCTTTTCTGGGACCTTAGTTCTTTCTGCACAAAATGAGCCCTTAAACATCCTCTCTGTGTCACTTCCCTGACTTTAGGGGCTTTCTCTACCACCCCGCTTCTGCTAGTAACTTTATCTCTCCCCCTTCCAACTTTTCAGGTTCCTCAATTAGAATGTCAGCTTTTTGAGGGCATGGACGTTCTTGCTTTGTTCTTGTATTTGTATTCCCGGGGCTTAGCACAGTGCCTGGCATACCATAAACACTTAATAGGTGCTTTTTGATTTGAAATAGAGAGGATACTGTAAGAGCATGGTCCTTATATTAAGACAAGTCAAGCTGGATTCAGTGAGTAAACTCTGTCTCTAGAAGTTACCTTCTGTCCAGTGTGTACAGTGATCTCTTCCCACTGTAGTACAGTCAGCTTGTAGCTTAATTGGGCACTCCAAGTTTCAACTCAATTCTTGTGACTCCCCATTGATGCTTTTCCTGCTTTATCAGGCTGAAAGATCTAGTGGCAAATGAGAATGGAACAGCAGGTTAGGGGATAGACGACTATGCTGGGAGGTCTGAGTTTGTCTTGTGGCAGAGAAAGAACATGGTCTCAGGAGGAGACCCTCCCTCTGTGGAGGGAGATAATTTTTGAATAATGGGAGAAATATGTGTATACCTACATAGGGGAATGCGTATACATTTATGAGTGTGTGTGTGTGTGTGTGTGTGTGTGTGTGTGTGTGAAAACAACTAGATGTCGTAGTAGAGTGCTGGCCCTGGCGTCAGGAGGAACTGAGTTCTGTAAAGATTGGAATGACACCACCTGCTGGAGACTTACTGTAGAAGAGTTCCGCCCATGAAGCGAAGATCTTTGAGGGCAAGACCAGGAGTCTTTTCTTTGGCATCAGGAAGTGACGTTGGGTAGTGGGAGGAAGAAGGAAGAGAGTAGCGCTCTGTCTGACGCTCTTTCCTCTGGACTCTGATGGAGAGCGGAGCTAGAAATGTGCTCTCCCTTTAATAGATAGGAATCTAGGTCTTTCTCTCTCTCTTTACCAAATTCTTATTCTCCTTAATAAATGCTTAAAAGTCTAACTCTTGCTAAAGCTTATAATTTATTGGCGACCACTCATTGGATATTTTAGACAGACTAGCTAGAATTTTAGCCCTTAACAGTTCAAATAGGACACTTGCTAACTTTGTGACTCTTGGCAAGTCACTCAATCCTGTTTGCCTCAGTTTTCTCATTTATAAAATAAGTCCAAGAAGGAAATGGGAAAGCAATCCTGTATCTTTGCCAAGAAAACCCCAAAAGGGGTCAAGGAGAGTCAGACATGACTGAAAAACTCAATTAAAACAACAAACAGACCTACATTTTGTCTATATCCTCTTTCTCCCCCCCCCCTCTCTCTCTCTCTCCCTACCTCCCTACCTCCCTCCCTTCTTCCCTTCCACTCTTTCTTTTTTTTCTTTCTACTTATTTACTTCCTTATTTCTATAGGGAGCTCCTTACTCTGTTTCATCACATTCAGGTCGGATTGTCAAGTCTCCCACAGGGCCCCAGCCTTCTTTCTAGTAGGACTTTTGTGGGCTAAACCACCTTTGCCTAGTCCCTCTGTCTCAGGGAACTACTAATGCTACAGAGTTTATCTGAAGTGCAGACTGGGTATTGTGAAAAAAAAAAAAACAACAAGCTACCAGATAAACTTAAGTGTATTCCTTAGGATAAACTGTCAACTCATCTGGCATTTCTGAAGACAGAGAAGGAAGAGGCCCTGGAGACCAAGCTGAGTGGGGAACAGGAGATCCAGGGGATGCTGGTAGGTGGACAACCTGGATATCTGCACACAAGTAGGAAGGAAACTTAGTGTTGTTAAGGAAGAGAAGGAACAAGTTGGCCCTTTAACATTCTTTTACCAGGTCTTTAAGTCTCTCAGGACAAATCAGGCAGCAATCTTTCCTGGTCCTGTCCCATTGCCACTGGCTGCGGATAGGGCAGAGTAGCTTTTACAAACTCAAAGGACAGTGATTACTGTAAGGTTATATTCTGAATACCCCAACTTGTTCTAGTGCCCTCCTCACTTAGACTCATAGAAGCCTGATTAGAGGGATCTTAGAAAGTATTGGATCCAACTTTTCATTTTGCAGAGGACTAGAATTTTATTGGATTTAATTGATTTGAATGAGGAAACTGCAATCTTTGGTTTTCAGCAAATACCAGATCGTTGCTTGCTCAAGGTAAAGCCTTGGAGAAATAGGGAGAAACCATCTATTCCATGAGCTACACTTGTACATGCACACATACATACCCATGCATATATACGCACATTTTCTAGGACATATGTCAGAGGGTCTTGCCAGTAAGCCTCTGTTTTATGGGTTTGATTCTAAGTCCTTGTCTTCTAGAGTTGGATAAATCTAGTATGCCTTGGGTTTGTGGTGGCCATCCTTGATGGAAGGTGTTATTGGAACACTAGGACCCTTCATGACCCCATAATCTCCAGAATCTAGGCAGGACAGTCCTAAAGGATCCTGGAAAGGATTCTTGATTTACAGGAGTCTGGTCTTCTCTCCACTTTTCCCCAGAACCTAGTCAATGTGGAGATGCAAAAGGTAGCAAGCAACTTCAGCAAAATACAAGAGTTTCTGAAAGACCAGGAGAAATCCCTGTTGCTCCAGATGGAAGAGCTTAATAGGGACATTGCCGAATGGAAGGAACAATTCACCACCCAGCTTTCCAACAAGGTGTCACACCTCAGCAACCTCATGGCTGAACTGGAAGAGCAGCAACAGCGTCCAGTACTGGAATTGCCAGAGGTGAGTGGGAAGAAAGAGGCATAGGCTCTGGTGGGGAGGCCTTTGGGAGCATGACTCAGTGAAAGGAAAGAGGCTCTAGATCTAGGATGAAAGGAGAATGCTCCAAGTGGGGAAAGAAGCAGGAATAAAAGGAGCTTCAGCAAGAGTCTTTCTTCTGTGTCCTGGCCTTCTGTCCCGTCTTCCTTTTCCCTCCCTTTGTTCATCATTGTCTTTTCATGACCCATAACCAGTTTTATTGTACATTTTACCTTTACTGTGGAAGAAAGGAATTTTAGATGCAGACTAGATACGACTGAGGTTAGTTCATCAGCTACCATTTCTAGTCTACTGTAATTTATTTCAGCAAAGATTTATCAAATGTCTTCTATAGATAGGGCACTGCCTTAGACCACAAAAAAAGACTTAGGATGCACCCTGCCTTCATAGAGCTTACTTTCTCCTGGAAGAGATACAAAATTCATACAAATAAGTTAATATAAGTGATTTCAGGTGGGAGAATTTGCCAACAAGAGAATCGGAGTTTAGATCCCACCTAACTAACTAGCTGTATGACTCTTGGCAAGTTCCTTAACCTCTCTGTGCCTCAGTTTCCTCATTTGTAAAATAAGAAGGTTGGACTTGAAGGTCTCTAGGTGTCCTTTGAGCTCTAAATTTATGGAGCTATGAATGGGGATGGGATGGGCATCAGGAAAGACCTTTCCTAGAAGGCTAACATCTAAGCTGACCTTAAAAGCTCCAGGTGACTAAGACAGGAGATAGATCAAGATGAAACAAAATAAAACAAAGAATCTCTTCAGGTACTTTATTCAACCTTTCATCCATGCCCTATTTGCCTCAGAAAAGGCAGGTTTTTGCCCATTTGATCCCACTTTCATTTATCTGAGTTCTGGCAAAAAAAAAGGGCATTTCCCTTAAAGCTATCCCTCCTTCATTCAAGTGGTGTCCTTGCATTTGTGACCTGAGGATTCCTCCTCTCTTCCTACTATATTTTCTCTACTGTCTTCCACACAGTCAGCTCTCTCCCTTCAAGAAGCCCGAGTGCTGGGGGCAGCTAGGTGGCACAGTGGATAAAGCACCGGCTCTGGATTCAGGAGGACCTGAGTTCAAATTCTGCCTCAGATACTTGACACTTACTAGCTGTGTGACCCTGGGCAAGTCACTTAATCTTCATTGCCCTGAAAAAAAAAGAATCCTGAATACTTGTTTTATTCTTTGTCCCATCAATCTTTCTGCCTTGGGTTACTCCATCAGTTCTGACCTCTACTTCTGTTCTGCAGATTGGCTACCTTGCATTGCTCCCCTGATGTCTTCTTTCAAACATTTCATTACCACTCCCCATGCCATGCTACCTACCCTCTGGGGCATCATGCCCAAACCTGGCCCAGATGGATCCTGTGTACCATATCTTTTTATATGAAAACAACAAAAAACCAAAAAGTAGTTAAGAACCCTTCTTTTACAATTTTCTTTCCTCCATTCTGCATTTTAACATAGACAACTCCTGTGCTCCATTTGAGATGTGTCTCCTATTTTTCTAGTAAACTTTCTGTAATACCAAAATCCTAATGCAGTCATTTAATGGGTATTCTGTATTCCCACAGCATTTTGTTCCCTGCTGAATCCCTGGATCCATTTTTCAGGGTTGAGGAGGTGGCATGGTCTGTCTTAAGACTTGCTGTAGAAGAGATATTGGGCTTTATTTCCTCTGTCCCTCCCTTTACTCCAGAAGGAAATGGAAGGGTCCATTAACTTGGGGAGGGTTGGTGGCAATAAAGGAAGGAATTAATCCATTCCCTGTCCTCTATAACAAGCTATGGGAAAAATAGTATCTAGGATTCAGGCCCCTTTGACACTCCCTCCCAATCCCCCAAAGGTTCTAAAGGTAGGGTACCCCTGGTTTGTCCTTGCACACAAGCATCACTCTCTGTAGGCACCTCAAAGTCAACATGTCCAAATAGAACATATCTTCCCCCTCTCCTTTTTACCATCTGGGGCATCACCATCTTCCCAACCCCTTAGACTCACAACCTTGACGTCATCCTTGACTCCTCAATCCCACTCACCCTCATGTATCTCGTATGTTGTCCAATCTTGCTCTTTCTCTCTGCACAGCATATTTCAGATGTAGCATATGGCCAGTAGCCCAGTACTGCACTACCTCATGCTTCTCCCCTGCACCCTTGCAATCAGACATGATAGTAACTATTTGCTGCCTCAAGGTACTTCCAAGTCCAGTTCATTTTCCATTCAGCTGCCAAAATAATTTTCCTAAAGTGCAGGTCTGACCGTATCACCCTCTGTTCAATAAACAGTAGTGGCTCCCTATTATCTTCAGGAACCAATATAAAGCTCTCTGTCTGGCCTCTGTAAACTTCACAGCCCGGCTCCTTCCTACCTTTACACTTGCCTTGTACTTTATACCCCTCCATCTCTTCTGTGATAGCCACTTGGCCTCCTTTCTCTCTGAAGGCTCTTCCTCCTTTCCTCTTAGTTGTCTGCTCTTCCTTAAAGTCTTAGCTTAAATCTCACCTGCTGAAGGAGGCCCTTCCAGATTCCCCGGCTGCTAGTACTTTCCCCTCTAAGATTACCTTCCATCTACTCTGTGTGCATGTGTGTGTTCCTTGAGGATAGGGGATAGTTATGTCCTTCTTTATACCCCCAGCAATTAATACAGTGCTGTCATATAGTAAACAATAAATGCTTGTTGCTGGCTGACTATGGAGTCAGTTGTTTTCAGTCTCCAAGCATGGCCTAGAGATACTGTTCTGAGCACACTTCAGAAATAGCACAGTGGGTACATTGGATGGTGGGGTGTGTGGGAGAAGGGTGTCTGTTTCTCACCACAGATATTGAGTTATCTTCTTCCTTCTCTTTCCTAGGACATTGGAAACATACTACGCAGGTAGGAGCCCCTTTCTTTGACCTATCACCTTCATCTCTCATGCCAACCATGAGCTGGAGGCCCTAGTCTATAACTCTACTCTTTCCCATCACCACACAGTAACTTCCCCATCCTCGGTGCCATAACTAGAATGGAGCAAATGGGACTCTGCCTCAGGATGAGGAATTTAGAGGATGCTCATGACACTTTTACTGGGCAGGGGTTTTACTGGGGAGGAGTTTCTCTAATCCTTCTGGCTCTGGTGGTGGTTGGAGACTTCTTCCATGGCTGATCTGCCATCAACCTTGCCCTCTTCATCCCCTGCCCAGCTTTCTCCTTAGACTGGGAAGCATTTATCAGGGTAGAAAACTCCCAAGGTGTCCCTTCTCCTACCAGTGACCTCATTCCTGGATGCTTCTTGGAGATCATTTTCTCTTCCCCCGTTAGCCCCCTGAACACCACAAGTCCCCCCTTACTTTCTACCCTAAGCAAAAAAAAAAAATGAATTAATAAAAAAGGCTTTTAAATGTTTACCATATGTCAAATAGTTGTAAGCTAATGACATCTGTGCTCATACCTAGATAGGTCATGGGCTATCACTGAGCATTAGTTTTGAAATCCTCTCTGTTCTGGAATTTGGGGTGGTCGTAGTATGAAACCCCACTTTCCCTGAGTTGGTTAGATCTAGTAAGAGGATAATGTGGTCAAACACAATCTCTTGTTGGGAAGAGGGAATAGGAAGGCCTTTGTTTCCAAGGGTGTAGAAACAACTTCAGTTAAATATTGCCATTGGTGACATCCTATTTAGTCACCACGCCCCCTTCCCCTATGGGTGCAACCCAAACCTCCCTTACTTTGTGTCTCCACTTCCCTCGAACCACTTGCACCCTTTTCTTGAACCTATCTAGACCCTTGGTAGATTATTAACCGAGGAAGGGAATATCTATTTCTTTCAGAGGATTTTATTTCTTTTATTGGCTTTTATTGCCCAGGAGGAGCAAAATAATTAACTTTCTATGGTGCCTAATGTAGGACAGGAGACTTAGGGGCTGTTTATTTGCTACCACTCTTGTGTGGTGTAGAGGCTTTGGCCCCAGAGCAATTCTGGCACCATCTGTTTTCCAGGGCTGAGATGCCAATGGCCACACACTCCAAGGCTGTGCTCCAAAAGCTGAGAGACAGAATCCAGCACCTCTCTGGGAAGAGCTGGGTCCTGCAGAGGACTATGAGGCAATTCACAGGTCAGAAGGAAGACTGGAATAGTGTATGACCCAGGCCTATGAAGTGTGTGTGTGTGTGTGTGTGTGTGTGTGTGTGTGTGAGAGACAGACAGACAGACAGAGAGAGACAGACAGACAGAGAGAGACAGACAGACAGAGAGAGACAGACAGACAGAGAGAGACAGACAGACAGAGAGAGACAGACAGACAGAGAGAGACAGACAGACAGAGAGAGAGACAGACAGAGAGAGAGACAGACAGAGAGAGAGACAGAGACAGAGACAGAGACAGAGACAGAGACAGAGACAGAGATAGAGAGAGATGTAAAGGGACAAAGAGAAGGAGGAAGAGAAGAAGGGGGGAGAGAAGGGAGAACACAGAAGAGAGACGTGTGTGCATATTTGTGTTGAAATACTAGATCATACTTGTGTGATATTTTGATTGTATGTACATATGTAGACAACTCTCTAAGACTAGAAAGTTAAATCTAAATTGATAGAGGACAATTCTCACCAGGAGCTCCCTTTGCTGGTAAAACCATAGATCTAGACTCTGCCTCTATCCATTAACACTCTCATCTTAACAGATAAAAGAAAAACTGAACAAGGTCTAGGAGGTTAAGTGACTTACCCAAAGTCACATAGAGAATAAGCATCAGAGATAGCATTTGAACCCAGAGCTGGTGCTTTTCCCACTGTACCGTATATGTACATATATACATGTAGGTATATACACAAATATATATGCACATGTAGTTCCTCCACATGATATATATGCATATGGATATTTGGTCCTATATATATACATATATAAACATATGTATGTATACTGTATATAGGTATACAACAACAGGTATATATATATAATATAAAGGTATATCATGTATATACATATAGGCATGTATTTAGGCACCACATATATAGCACACATATCTTCATGGTACACCATGCATGTACATATATGTTCATACACACATGCATACATGCATGTGTATATATACATACACACACGCACATATATATGAGGGGGTTTGGTTAGCTTCAGAAGGCCCTTCCTACTCAAGATCTATGATTCTATGACTACTAGCACTTTTATTTCATAATTGAGAGCTTCTGATTTAACCATGAAAAGGTTTGCTCACCTCTGGAGAGAACTGAGCTTGTAATTCAGGCGCACTATCACCAGGTGGCATCACACCTCATTCACTGCCAAAATCACAGATGACTCAAGGCACCGTTTCAGGTTTAAGCTAAAGGAGCTTTGGATCCAGCCTGTGATTTCTCTGGCATTGGGAGCTCCCGATAAGGAAATACCTCAACTAACATCAGTATGTGGCACAGGCAGGGCTTAAATCCAACTGAGAGACAAGCTTTCCATCCACTGTGCCATGATGATGTTAGCCTACAGTCAAACTTATGTTTGATTGAAATAGAGACAAATTATGCTTTACTCATTTTGAGGTTAAAAGTTCATACTCATGATTGTAACTGCATTTGTAAGGAATGCTGCGTATGTGGTGGGCTGTGAATGTCATTGTATATGACTGGCTGTGTGTGGTTAAATGTGGCTGAGTGATAGCGACTGGTTGTATGTGATTGGTTATATGTGACTGTAATTTTATATTTGTATATAGGTTTTTTTTTAATAACCTGAATCTAAAACCATGAATGAGGGGAGATGTCTCCATAGAAAAGACAATATGGTAGATGATCATTTCTCTCTTTTTTCCCCCCTTTTAGTGTGTCTTCAATCAGAATTGGAGAAAAGAAAAGGTGGGTGAAAGGCAATGGCAATGTTCTTAGTCAAGAGATTATGTTGCAGGCCTCCAGTATATTCCAGTTCTAGCATCAGAATTGGTGTGTTCATCATTGAGGGTTGACTGGGGAGGAAAATGATCAAGGAAGATGCTCTTCCTTTGGAGGTCGCGAACTATCTAAATCCATGACAGACTAGCTCCCACTATTGTTTCTTTCTCCTTCTTTCTTAATTTCTTTCTTTCTTTTGTTCTTTTTCTTTCTTTCTTTCTTTCTTTCTTTCTTTCTTTCTTTCTTTCTTTCTTTCTTTCTTTCTTTCTTTCTTTCTTTCTTTCTTTCTTTCTTTCTTTCTTTCTTTCTTTCTTTCTTTCTTTCTTTCTTTCTTTCTTTCTTTCTTTCTCTATTTCCTTCCTTCCTTCCTTCCTTTCTTTCTCCATTTATTTAGCTATCATCTATCTATTCATTTATTAGCTCCCACTCTTCTAACAGCACCTTTTTTTTTCCTTCCCACTTTTCCTAATCCCTCCCCACCTTCTCCTTTTGCCCACTTCCTCCCTCCCTTGATGGTGGTCTCCCTACCTCTTTCTTCCACATCCTCTTTCCTCACCTTTCCGCCCCCCCCCCCATTATTCTCAAGCAGTGGTGCTGACTCTCAACCCAGACACAGCCAACCCTCATCTGTTTATCTCCCCGGATCAGAAGACTGTGTACTTCAGGGAAATGCCGCAGAAGTTACCCTACAGCGCTGAGAGATATGACTCCCATTTCTGTGTGCTGGGCCAGGAAGCCTTCAGCTCAGGGAAGCCTTACTGGGAGGTGTGTGTGGGAGTGGGCCCAATGGAAGGCTAGGCTGTTGGGGTCTCCAGAGCCTCTGGGAGAAGGAAGGGGGAAATTAGCTTTGTCCCATCAGGAGGGATCTGGGCTATCCAGATGCTGAAGGGGTTTTACGAAGCTCTCACAACTCCAGAGACTCCACTGACCCTGAGCAGCGCCCCTGAGAGGCTGGAAGTCTGCTGGATTATGAAGGGGGAAGCCTCACCTTTTCAGATGCAGAAACAGGAACTCTCATCTTCATTTTTCAGTGGATTTCTGTGGGGAGATCCTCCCCTTCTTTTGGCTCTGGGGCCAAGGGGCTCAGCTCACTGTGAATCCATGAGTCCTAGGGGGTCCTCCCACTGGGCCCCAGTTTCCTCATCTGTAAAATAAAGAATATGTGTACGGGAGGGCAGAGACTGACCCGTTCTCATCCAACCAGTCCAAGCCTGCCCTCTATGGAGGAAGCAGGTACTTGTCAACTGCATCTATAAAATACCAACCACTTACTAACTCTGTGTGACCCTGGGCAAGTCACTTAACCCTCATTGTCATAAAAAAATTACCAACCAGAGGGGTCCCCTCTACATTCTCCCATTCATCCTGAACCCTTCCTTCCTCCATCTGTTCTGATATTATTCACCTTCACTTAATGCCCATTCTTGATCATTTTATGTGCTCCTCATTTTCTCACATTTACAGATCCCTTTTTCTCTTGTTATTCTCTCACATACACAGAGACCCCATTCTCCTGTTTTGTATGTCTTTCATCATCTTTCCCATTATAGACTTGCCCACCTCTCATCCCCATTTCACACCCTGGACTGGGAACTCCTGGTCATCACTTAGCATTTTTAATGGGGACAGGGGAGAATGCATCATTAAGTCCCAGGGATTTTGGACTGGAAGTAACCTTAGAGGTTATCTAGAACAGGGGCTCTTAACCTTTTTTTGGTCTCATGTTCCCTTTTGGTAGCCTGGGAAAGCCCTTAAACCCCTTCTCAAAATGCTGTTTTTAAATGCATAAGACATAATACATAGGATTATGAAATTATATTGAAATAAAGATGTAATTGTTTCCCTGTGCAAGTTCACAGGCACCCTGAAATCTATTCCACAGACCCCCCCCAGGTTAAGATCTCCTAAATCTAGACTAACCTATCATGCTTCAGATGGGGAAACTGAGACATAAAGAGTTTGTGCCTTACACAAGGACAAATGGGTAACAGGTGGCAGAGCCAGGATTCACACCCACATCCTCTGACTACAAATTAAGGCTTCTTTTCCACTGAAAGAAGATGTTAAGATACAAAATAATTTTGAGAAATGAACATCCAGATAGGTAGGATCTTTGGGGACTGACCTGTGCTCTAGCGGGTAATAAACCACTTGGCAGAAAGCAGCGGTAAAGGAGAAACTAGGTACTCACCATCGTGTGTGTGTGTGTGTGTGTGTGTGTGTGTGTGTGTGTGTGTGTGTGTGTGTGTGTGTGTGTGTGTGTGTATTTCCCTCTGATTTGGGGAGAGCCAGGTTCACCGTTTCCTGAACTGCATGGAGAGTTTTGGTTGTTGTAAAGGCTTATTCCTTTTCTAGGAACTGGGCTGAAAACCCTTTGCTTCTCTGGTGTTTTCTTCCTGGACACTATCTCTAGTTCTTAGCCATAGGGAGGGGCCTGGTCAGTCAAGTCGTGGCCCTGGGTTTTAGTTTCCCAGCTCTGGGAGAAGAGTGGGGAAGTAAAAGCTCTTGGCTGCTAGCATTTTCATTTCCCTGGACACTCCTTCACGTGATCTGAGTTTCTGAACCTGGAGGAAGTCCATATCTTGAGTGATCCAAGCCTGTGGCCCAAAAAGAGCTCCCCGGGAATTTGGCTTCCACATCCCGCTTCCAGACTCCATGCTGTGGAGTTAGCTGGTGTCAGGTGGTAGCATCATGGGCTGTGAGTCCATCTTGGATTCTGTTGCCACCTGGTGAGCAAACGTACACATAACATATTTGTCAGCTATCAGCCAAGCCAGGGTAGAAGGATTATAGGGACATATCTAGATCTAGAGCCTGGAAGGGATTTTAGAGGCCATCTAGTCTAACGCCCTTATTTTACATAGGGGGAAACCAAGGTCTAGAAAGGGTCACTCGTCAAAGGACCCAGGAGAAACCTAGGAATTGCGAAAGCAGGAAAGGAAAACTAACCTACTCTATTGATTAAAAAAAAGCTAAAGGATGAGCCAGTACATAGGAAAGGAGGCAGGAGAAGGGGTGCTATAATCTGTAATCATTAATATTAGTGGTTGAGAGTAGTAGCTGCCCCCTGACTAACCTTGAAGTTCAGAGGTAGGAGACAAATCCCTAGCCACTGGGAGTATGGTCTTTAATTGGCTTTGTTAGTTGCGATACCTATAGCTATCTATAAATAGCCCCCACATCCTTATGTACACCTGGGTGCTTTCTTGCCACTAGCTCTGAAACTCCAGAGTTTATTGCTACCCCCGACCCACCCAATAGGAAGTCTTTGTCTTTTCTCATGCATTTTCAATTTTCTCCTCTCTAGTCTTATCCTCTATATCTCTGTCCCTTCCTAGACTCCTTCTGTTCTTCCTTCAAGTATAGTGCCTTGAACTTGTTAGGCATTTGCTTAATGTGCTTGTTTGTTAAATTGAAGTTTTCACAAGTCTTTCCTATTTGGTAAAAAAACAAAAAATCTAAACCCCAACCTTTTTTTTCTTTTTAAGGCTAGTCTATTTCTCTCTCTTCTTTCCTTGTTGAACCCCCTTTTAAAGGCTACTCTATTAGAATATATCGGGGCAGCTAGGTGGCACAGTGGATAAAGCACCAGCCCTGGATTCAGGAGGATCTGAGTTCAAATCCAGCCTCAGACACTTGACACTTACTAGCTGTGATCCTGGGCAAGTCACTTAACTCTCATTGCCCTGAAAAAAAAGAATATATCTAGATATATAATGTAAATTTTCTACATTATTAATTTAGATATGTCATATATGTATCTGTATATATTATATCTATGTTTGATATATGTATAAGATATAATTATGTATCACCAATAAAAATAATTTAAAAAGCTATTCTATTTATCTCTTTATTTTCATTGTTGAACTTCCTGAAAGAGGCATTTATGCCTTTGCCCATCTCTATTCCCTCACTCTTAAACCACTGGCAGTCTGGATTCTATCCTCCTTGGGGAGGTGGGGTAGAGCCAAGATGGCAGAGGAAAGGCAGTGACTTGCCTGAGCTCTCCCCAACACCCCTCCAAATACCTACAAATAATGCCATAAGATAATTCCTGGAGCAGCAGAACCCACAAAATGACGAGGTGAAATAATTTTCCAGTCAAAGACAACTTAGAACATCTGTTGCACAGGGGTGACAGTGGAGCGCAGCCCAGTGCAGGCCGAACCAAGCACAGACCCAGCCCCAGCAAACCAGGAGCATACCTTGGAAGCTACTGAATCAGTAGTAGCAGAAACTGCTTCTGGAACTCAGCCCACAGAGAGTAAGGGGTCAAAAAATTGTCCAGAAGAAGATTACAGGGGGTCTTTTTGCTAGCATTGAGGCAGGACTTTGTTGTTTTGCCCATACTCAGACCCAGGTTGCAGTCTTGGGTGACTGTCCCAGTTCTGAGAGGAGTACTAGTACACCATATCTTGTGGCCACAGTAGAGCAGATGCCCTTCTCACAGTACCAGAGCAGAAAATCAGGCTTGTGGTTGCTTGCAGATTAGACCACAGGCCAGGAGAGTAGTAAACATACCTCTCCTTAAATCATACCACCTTGGAAGAACTGAAAACTTACAAATCCCTAGAAGTATCTTGAAAACAGTTGCACAAATCTCCTGAAGCTTGGGACAGTCCATCCTGTACCCTGGAAGCAGTGCCCCACTTTAACAAAGTGTTAAAAGTCAAGAAATAGGCTGGGAAAATGTGCAAACAAAAAGTTTTTACCATAGAAAGTGACAAGATCAAAATACACCCTCAGATGAAGATAATGAAGTCAAAGTTCCTACATTCAAAGCTACATGAAGAAAAAAGATGAATTGGTCTCAGGCCATAGAAGGGCTCCAAAAGGACTTTGAAAATTAAATAAGAGACATAGAGGAAAAAATGGAGAAATAAGAGTGATGCAAGAAAATCATGGGAAAAAGTCAACATCTTGGAAAAGGAGACACAAAAAATACTGAAGAAACTAACACCTTAAAAAACAGACCAGGCCATGTGATAAAAGAGGTACAAAAATTCAACATGGGAAAGAATGCCTTGAAAAGCTGAATTGGCCAAATGTAAAAGGTGGTACAAAAGTTCACTGAAGAAAATAACTCCTTCAAAATGAGGATTGAGCAAATAGAAGTTAATGACTTTATGAGAAATCAAGAAACAATAAAGCAAAACCAAAAGAATGAAAAAATAGAAGGCAATGTGAAATATCTCATCAGAAAAACAACTGACCTAGAAAATAGATTCAGGGCAAGTCACTTAACCCTTATTTCCCTGTAAAAAAAAAAAAAAAAGAAACATTTGGGGCAGCCAGGTGGCGCAGTGGATAGAGCACCAGCCCTGGATTCGGGAGGACCTGAGTTAAAATCCAAACTATCACTTAAATAATTCTTTAATTTCTCATTTCCTCTACTTATATAATATACTTGCATCTCTTTCTCAATGTAATTCTTTTTTTTTTTTTTTTGCGGGGCAATGGGGGTTAAGTGACTTGCCCAGGGTCACATGTCTAGTAAGTGTCAAGTGTCTGAGGCTGGATTTGAACTCAGATACTCCTGAATCCAGGGCTGGTGCTCTATCCACTGTGCCACCTAGCCGCCCCTCAATGTAATTCTTAAAAATGTTTTGGAGTGTGAATGTATTCCCAATAATTCTCATAGTTTTCTTCCTTAGAGAGACGAGAATGTATTTTTTCAGGTTGGATCATTTTCTATGGAAGGTGAGACAATTGGTCCTAATCTCCCCAGTGAGGTCAAGGGCTATCTTTTTCCAGATGGCTATAGGTGGGAAAGCAGTGAGCTTGCTCCACAGGAAGTCAATAAATGCCATGATAGAGGTTGTACACTGGCAGGAAATTATAAAGAAATCTTCTCTCTTGTTTTCTAGATATGACAGGATCATGTGCTATCTTGAATACTATGTGTATATCCCTAAAATTAGCTGCTGCTCTGTGGCATAAACATAAAGACAAATCTATTTTCTATTCATTTGTAAATGTATACTGTGCCTCATGGGATGCAGAATCATTGTTATTGTCTATCAATCTCAGAATTTCATGGAAATAATTTATATTCCCTTCCCATTCTCAATTTAGATTCAATAGTATTGGTAATCAATGAGATAATGTTTTGGGTAGTTTGGATTATGGTCTTATTACTCTCTGTTATGGAGGATATGTAAATCTTGTATTTCATCTTCATCGTGACATGTTTTTCATAATCAATGGAAAATATTTTCCTTCTGGAATGATCTAGAAGTTTGCTTACCACATTACACTCCTGTTTAAAATGGTCCAGAAAGACATTTATCAAATCTAGATCAATATTTGGATCTTCCGCAGGAGGAGAATTTGAGGATACTTCACATACCCACTTGTCCAAAGTAGACTGAATGTCTCTGTCAGCTCTTCTTCACTTTACCCATTAATGACAGAGCCACATCTTTGCTTCTTTTAAGTTTTTTGTTTTGTTTTGTTTTTGCGGGGCAATGAGGGTTAAGTGACTTGCCTAGGGTCACACAGCTAGTAAGTATCAAGTGTCTAAGGCCGGATTTGAACTCAGATCCTCCTGAATCCAAGGCTGGTACTTTATCCACTGGGCCACCTAGCTGCCCAGCCAACATGTTTGCTTCTTAACAACAACTCTTTTTCATATTCTGATTTCTTTTTATCCAGTTTATCTTGACTTTTTCTTGAACTAAGGAAACCATTGGATTTTCTAATACTTTCTGAAGCAAGTACCTCTTTAAGATTTCTGTTCTCAAAGTTTGCCTTCCATTGGATCAGGATTTCATTCTCTTGCCTTCATCAAAATAAATTTGAAACTATTGCCTGATGGCTTCACATTTTTCTGCAACATTATCTTCAGTAGAACTACTTGGGAGATCCTGAATTTCCCCATTCTAAATCTGATTGGTCAGTTGGTTCTGCAAACCCAACATGTTACTTCTTAGATTCGCAATCCAGTTGTTACATATTGTCTCAAGTTTGATAATGGCCATGATCTGGGTATTTGTAAAGCTGAAGATAAGGCTTTTATTCCTTGAGGCTCTCCACCAATACCAGATGAGGACTTTCACCTCAGACATCTTCAGGATGCTGCCTTTGGGTTCTTTTTTTTTTTTTTTTTTTGGCAGTCAAGAAAATTCCATATGATAAAAGTTAGAGGAGCACCAAAATGGACCAGGACTGTGGAAGTCACCAAAACCTTTGGTTTATTTGATAACAAAGACAAGACTGTGAGCAATGATTCTGGCCAGAAAAGTGAGGGTTGGGATCAGGAATAGAAATGAGGCCTCATTTATCAGAAGCAGACACAAGGATTATTGGGATTGAAGCAATTTCCTGCAGAAATCTGAGCTGTGGCTCATAATCTTTGGCATCTCCACAGAGATTGGTGAATGCAGCACAGCTTTCAAATCTGTCTGCATCTCTCCCTCCTGGAAAGAACCAGGAGATTTCTACTACACTTTCCATCAAGAGGTAGGATTTGCTGCTGCCTTGGCCATGATGGTGGGGGGAAAAAGCATCATGTTTTTGCTTACTCAGCAAAGAGTTCAAGGTATGAGATTTGGAAGAATGCACAACTCTTATAAAGGACACAATAGGGATGGGTGCCTGGGAGATAGACTGGTTATTGAAATTAATGTCTGAACCTTCTCCCTCCGATTTCTCTACCTGTCTCTAGCTTCTCTTGATTTGGTTGAGAGACCAGAGTAGGGATTCTATTACAGCAGTATAGGGATTGAACATAATAAGGGGAAGAGCAAGTAGACAAATAGAAAGTTTGTTTGAAATATATTGTCTCATGAAATCATCTGCACAGTGAAAAATCACCATCTGAGTGTCCAGTGGGTGGATGTGGGGCTGGCCTGTGGACAAGAGGAGAGAGGGGGTGTCACTATCATCAAACAAATCATCATAAGGATCTGAAGTATCATCCTCAAGATTTGTCAGAGTCGGTGTCCCACTAGCCACTGTGTCGCCATCATCTTTACAGACCAAGTATCTCAGTGATCCAGCATCAATCACTTCTTCGGGAAATAAAATGCCAGTTGTTTGTGTCTGGCTGAGTGTCATGCACAGTGGCCTTGTGAATCAGAAGGAAATCTGCTCGGCCCATCTTCTTGGATAGTTATGCTTAAGACCAAGCTTCTTGGCTATGTCTAAAAAGTTGGAACTTTTTTTATATCCCTTCATGCCGTTTGGTGGTACTTGATTCAGGTTCATGTGTCTTTTTCTTTCTCCGAGAGATACTTACCAGTTCTTTTTTCACCTGGTCCATGTATGTGTGTATGTGTGTGTGTATACATACATACACATACATGTATATATACATGCACACATGTGTATATACACAAACATACACATATATGTATGTGTGTATATATATATTTCCCTGTAGCTTCTCTCCACTGATAAGAAAATGCAGGTCTTTCTCCAGAGTTCCCCAATCATAATGAGCCCTGGGTTTCAAGAAGACATGAAGTACTTCTTTGGACCCCGATTGTCCCATATGAGATTGCATAAGCTCCAAACATTGCTTCTTTTCTTCTGCAGACACTGCAGTAGGTCCGGGAGTTACTGTGAGCCCTGTGAACAGTAGGAATGCTTGAGCCCTATAGCCACATTATTTATTAAGGTACGGGTATGTTTTATGGGCTTCTTTCATTTAACAGGAAATTTAATTCTTCACATCCTAGGAGACAGAGGAAGGTTTGGTTTTCCTCCCTCTACCCTGCACCAGCTGCAATGGAAAGTCGCAGTAGGCGTGTGCCTGCCACCTCTGTCTGCTTCAAGACCTTCAGAAAGGAGCTGAGGGATGAACTGAATTTATAAGTAGCCTTTCTTTGAGCTTCTTCCATCTTTCCTAAGAACCCTGAGTTGTGATTTATTTCAAGGTCATTCTTTGCCTTTTCTCAGAACTGAATGAAATCAACAAACTCCGTGACACACATGTTTTGTTGCTGTTTTGCCGAGTGGAAAGCCCACTGCATAATTGTTTGACCCTGTGCAAAGTCTTTCACTTGATAGACATGAGGATGCCAAAGTCTACATAACTGGCATTTCATGATTTTAGTTTCATGAACTGGAAAGTCCTTGCAAAAATTGACAATGCCCATGAAGAACTGCTGTAGAGTCAGGGTTTCAGACAGAAATTAATCCAGGTGTTCTAGTACCTACTTTTCTCACACAGCTTTTGCATGAAGTCCATCAATTTCATCAGTTTCTCCTGAGGCTCAATGATTTTCCTAGGTTTTCACTTCTTCTACAAAAGCCCTGGTATTCCCCACTGTACTCAGTAACACCTCTCCATGTTGGGTCTGTGTATATCAGCCAATCAGGGTTGTGTAAGTGTTTGTAAGGCATCGAGTCACTTGAAGAGGCTCCTGAAAATCTTGTCTATGGTTAGACAGAATTATGCCCCAAACAGGCACTAGGGGATGACCTCGGTCAATGACACACCAGGTCTGGTTACTGGCCACAAGACCAGCTTTCCACTGTGGGAGAGAATCCACCTCTGGAGGGGGGGGGGGCTCCTGTTTGGTATACACACATTTGGAATCTTGCTTGCAAAGTAGTGGAGCTTGTATTGTGAAAATCTATTGGGGACAGAGAGTTTGATGCCTTTACCATGGCTGCAGCTGTCACCCCAAAACCACTGTAGCTGCCTCAAATGCACACATTGAATGCCTCTGAGGCTTGTCGCTTCACGTCATGCAGCTCCTTTGGCCCGAAGCCCTCGCTATAACTTTCTGCCAGAATACTCCTCCCAAGTGCAATGGGCCATGGTTCACATGAGAGCCAAGTCTTTGGAAAAATGCCTTACATCTATGCCTCAGTATTTGAAGGGATTCTGAACCACTTGAGAGGCTTGGAAGTTCTTCCAGTTGCTTTAACTCTTGCAGGACTGACTTGGCAAGGTAGAGCCGATCCCATGCAAAGTGGCAGGAGGCTAGTGGGATATAGCTGACCTTGGTGGTATGGCTGTAAGTGTACTCAGAGCATGACTTACGGACCTCTTTAGAATAGAAAGATCTGATGTCATTGGTGCTGCTCTCTAGATTAAATCTCCGACCTCCAAGAAACTAACACTGATGCCCGATTTCTCCATGCTTTGGGTGAACATGGACTCTTCATGAGAAGACAAAAACTCCTTTGTTTCCATTCTTGTTCCCTGTTCTGGGCCGGGCAGGAAGAAGTTCTCTGGGAGGCTGAGCAGTTCTTCTCTCCTCCAAAAGAACCTCAGGGTAGTTGGTTTGGTAAATCCCCTGCAAGGATTTTTGAGGAGCTCCCTATCAAGAACATTCTCCCTCTGGGAGAGTGTGTCCTCCATGAGACTGACGTCTCTCTTCGTGTTTTCTTTGACTTCCATTAGGGGTTTCTCAGAGAGGAGCCAGTATTTGGGTAGGATCTCCATGGCCAACCTCAGCTCCTCTTCTTTCTTCCTCACAATCTCCTCTTGGAAGCTTTTGCCTGGATCTCCCTCAGTTCCTTCAATGCTGACTGTGCCCACTCTTTTTTAAAAAAAAAATTTTTTTTTTGGTGAGGCAATTGGGGTTAAGTGACTTGCCCAGGGTCACACAGCTAGTAAGTGTTAAGTGTCTGAGGCCGGATTTGAACTTAGGTCCTCCTGAATTCAGGGCCAGTGCTTTATCCACTGCACCATCTAGCTGCCCCAACTGTGCCCACTCTTGTCTCTCCTTCACTGTCACACAGCATTTCTTTTATATTTATTCTGAGTCCTGGCTCTCAATAACTGAAGAAGTTTCTCCAATGCCTGTCTCTCCCAAGGATGTTTTGCCTGGGATTTCAGTGTCAGGATTTTCATTTGTTTTAAGTGCTGGGGAGAGGTCACATACAAGTATTCCTGCAGTTTAGGCACCCAGTACTGAGCATCCAGTACCAATTCTCTCCACTTCTCCAAGTCTCTTATTCCTGGGTCTCCATGATGTAATTCATCAGCATTATCCTCTGGTGTTGACATGGCCAGATAAAATTAACTTCCTCATTAAAAAAAGTATGAATCAGATCACAGCCAGAATCCTAACAGAAAATTCTTCTTGTGAAGAAATTCTCCATGTGAGCCCAATTAAGCTCCTTGTTAAGAATCTGCAGTGGAACGACTTTGCTCTCTTTGTGGTTTACCATAAGTGTGACAATTAAAAAACATGAGACCTAGTTTCTGGGTAATTTACTATTTTATTAATAGGCTGGCAGGTTATTAATAAAAGGATGGTCAATGGAGGTCTCTTTCAGACCAAAGACTCTTAGGTGTATTTGTTACCCTGTCTCTAGCTTATAATTCTTTCCTCCTTGAGTTTCTTTTTTTTACCTCACTACATTATCTTAGTTCTCCAACCTTTCTTCTTTTCTGTCCATTTTATTCAGTTATTCATCCTTCTTCCCTTTAACTATCCATAGTCCTCAAGGTTTAGTTCTTGACCCATTGTTTTTTGCTATATATACCCTTTTGTATTTGAATATCTCATTCACTTATAGATGACTTCAGCTGTCTTCTCTATACAAATGATTTCCAAATAGACACCTGTAGTTCTGACCTCCCTTTTGAATTCCAGGAGTGTTTCTCCAGCTATCTATTGGCTATCCCCACTTAAAGATCTTGTCACTTCAAACTCAGCATGTTTAAAATTGACCTCAACATCTTCACTTCAAAACTAGCTCTCTATTTTCACTTCCTTTATTTTCTTTTTTACATTTTTACTTATATCTTTGTTTTTATATTACCCTTATTTCTGAATATATTTCTCTCCCTCCCCTACTTAATTAGACATTCCTTGTAAAAGAGGGAAAAAGCAGGAAGAAAACATCTCAAAAAAACTAGCCAACCCATCAACAGAGTCTGATGGAATATACAATATTGCATACTTATCATCCCACACCTTGTCAAAGAAGGAAGGGAAATGCATTTTTCTCATTTCTTTTCGGGGACTCCCTATTTCTTTAAAAGTTATCATCATTTTCCTAGGCACTCAGGCTGGAAATTCTTTTGATGTTTTCCTCACTATCTCCCAAAGTATATAATTCATTTTTCACTAGCCCTGACTATTTTCATTCTACCATATCTTTTGTATCCATTTTTTTCTTTTTATGTAAACTCTCCTTAGGCCTTCTTTGACTAATTGGAAATGATCATTTCCTCTTTGAATCTCCTCTTGTCCTTGTATATTGGACTCATTTAGTAGTCCTTTATCATATCCTCCCTTGAATTTTTAGTTATTTTTATTACTTACTGGATATTTTGTCTCCCTAGATAGATTATAAACTTTGATGCAATTGTCCCAAATGTTTCTTGTAATTACCTCCTCTTCAATGATGTGCTGGTAAATCTTTAACAACTGTCTTCCTCCATCCTCTGCTGCAAATGTATACATGACACACTTTCAAGTTAAATCTGCATTATCAAAAGTTTATTACTTTCTTAAGTCTAGGCATTTGTCAATATCTGAAACACAAATGATCACATTAAAAAATCTAGCAATTGTGAGCCTGGCATCAGCATATTCCTATCTGTATCCTTTGCATTTACATTCACAGAAATATCAAGGAGATCTGGAGTCAGAGGGTCTGGGTTCACATCTTAGCTTTTCTACATTCTTATGATTTTAGGTAAGTTCCATAATCTCTCTGGACCTGTTCCCTCCTCTGTAATATAAGTGAGTTGCACTAGATGATTTCTGAGGTCCTTTTTCATCCTAAATTTTACAATCCATAATTTATTTCTGATATAATAAAAGTAGATAGATTAAAGGGTGAGGACACTAAAAAGAACATTAAAAACATTTCAGGAAGGAAGATCATTAATACAAAGGAAAACATTTCATGTAATCAGATGCTGATGAAAGTAGGGGGGAAAGAGTTCTGGAGGAAAATGGCATGGGGGAGTAGGATAGACTCAGGAAGTCAGCAACCAAAGATTAGACATATTAGACATATCTGCTCTACCCCGCCTGCCTCCCTTCTTCCCCTTATGTTGTACAAGATGCAATCTCTTCCAGTTTCTTCCTGCAAGTTTAGAAAAAAAAATCACCAAGCTGGTAAATTTGGAGACAGAGTGTATTCAGCCATTTTCAGGCTTGAATCTCTATGGCAATGCTCTTTGGGCAGAAGCCTGATTGCTTCTAGTCTTAGCATTAGGTGCCTGCTTTCTTGAGTAAGCTCTTCCTCAGTTCTTCAGGAGTTAGTGATCTCTTCTTCCTCAAATGACCATGTATTTTGCCTATCCCTTTATATGTTTCAGTGCCTGCCTAGTAGAATGTAAATTCCTTGAGGACAATTGGTGAAGGAATAAATTAATAAGTGCTTACAGTAAGTTAAGAACTGCAGTAAGTTCTGGGGATGCATAGTTAAATAAGACAGTCTCTGTTCTCCATGAGCTTACATTCTAATGAGGAGACAAAATGTGGACAACTATGCTTCATTTTTGTCTCTGTACAGTGCTCGGCACCAAACAGTTGCATAATAAATGTTTGTTGGGTCAAGTGCCACTTCCTTAGAGCCTCAATACCAAAGGGAATCAAGAGTAAGGGAAGGGGCAGCTAGGTGACACAGTGGATAAAGCATCGGCCCTGGATTCAGGAGGACCTGAGTTCAAATCTGGCCTCAGACACTTGACACTTACCAGGTGTGTGACCCTGGGCAAGTCACTTAACCCTCATTGCCCTGCAAAAAAAAAAAAAAAGAGTAAGGGAAACATGTTCCAGGGAATATGACTTTATTTTTTGTCAATTATTTTGATATGTGTATTTCAATATAATTATATTAAATATATATAAATATAAATATATATGGATTCTTTTGATATTCTATATATTTTATTTATTTACAAACATTATCTTGAAAGGATCCATAGACTTTACCAAATTTTACTCATAGGGCTCCATGATAAAAAACAAAGTACCCTCCCCCCCAAAAACCCAAAACAACCCAACCCATAAGTACCCCTGATAGAGACAAATATCCATTATGTACATCCTCAGGAGATGGTAGATTCATGTTCTTGATAGTAATAAAAAATAAGATAACAGAAGCTAATCTTTTACTGTGCTTCATGCAATCTATTCTAGGTTCAGTAACAATACTATTTGAGTTTCTTTCTCTCTCTCTCTCTCTCTCTCTCTCTCTCTCTATCTCTCTCTCTCTCTCTCTCTCTCTCTCTATTTTGTTCCTAAAATGTGGTAAAAGCCTATATGAGAGGATTCTTTGTAAGGCTGCTTCTGCCTGGAAAGAATTTCCTTTGTGTGTGTTTAGTAGGTATATAGAAAACTTCAAGGTCTCTGGGCTTAGGGCTTTTTAAAAAAATTTTAAGCAGTTGTTAGAAGATTAGATGACTATATAAGAACACTTAGCTCTTTTGGTGCTGGGTCTAGCTGTCTCCTGTTGACCTTGATAATCTGACCTGACTGGAAACTGATGAATTTCTCAGCCCTCAGGGACTGTAGGAACTTTGATTAACCTGTGGCTGGCCTCCCCTTTGCTGACTATCAAGATTCTAATTATGAACATAAGAACTGAATCTAATATCTGGTCCTTCTCTCTGTACTGAACACTATGTCCACCTAAGCATGTGTAAGGCATTATGTTGAGCCTTGGGGTTACAAAGAAAGTGAAAACATGAGTAGCTCACAATCATGTTCCTAAATGGGCACATGCAAAATATATACAGTATAAATGGAAGGTAATCTTGGAGAGAAGGTACAAGCAGTAGGGGAGACCAGGAAAGACCTACAGAAGATGGGCTTTGAGCTGAATCTTGAAAGAAGACAAAGAAACCAAGACTTGGATGTGAGAAATTCTGGGCATGGCAAAGATATGGAAGATGAAATTCTCTGTGGGAAGAACAAGAAGTAAGCTGTTGCTTTTTTAAAAGTAATAAATATTTTTATTTACAGTTTTGGGTCACAATTTTTAGCCCTCCTTCCCTCCCTCCCCTCTCTTCTCCTTGAGGTGGTAAGCAATCAGATATAGGTTATACATGTACAATTTTGTAAAACATTACCATATAAGTCATTTTGTACAAGAAAACTTGAATAAAAGAAAAGAAACATGAAAGAAAGGGAAAAATAGCATGCTTCTGTCTGTGTTCCATCAATATCAGTTCTTTCTTTGGAGGTGGTTAATATGTTTCATCAATAGTCCTTTGGGATCGTTTTGGATCAATGTATTGTATTGTTCTCCATCAATAAATTCTGCTGTCTCTGTGCACAACATTCTCTTGGTTCTGCTCACTTCACTATACATCAGTTCATACAAGTCTTTCCAGGCCTTTCTGAAATGATCCTGCTTGTCATTTCTTACAGCACAATAATATTCCATCACCATTATATAGCACATGTACGCCATTGTTAATGGATCATAGAGTTCATAGAGAGGAGTAAAATGTGAGAAGACTGGAAAGCTAGGAAGGATCCAGTTATAAAATGTTTTAAATGCCAAATAGAAGGTTTGTAGTTGATTCTGGACATAATTGGAAAGTGCTAGGGTTTGAGTAGGAGGGTGACATGGGCAGGCCTGCCTTTTAGAACCTCAATAACTGGCTGCTGGACTTCTCTGCCACAAGCATTTCAAACTGTGAAAATGGATACCTTGATTTGCTTGAGCCCTCCAATTATCCAGGCAACCAGAACAACAATATGAGGACAGGCTTCATTGGCTAACACACCAACAATCCTTTGCCTGATGGAGAGTAAACTTAGCTGAATGTGCAGGGGATCTATAACCCTGATGCCAATCAAAGACTTATCTGACTGCAGTATGTGCAGCCTATTGCTGGATAGGACAACATACAACAGCTACAATAAAATAGTCTACAGATAGTTCACATTTTTGTTCTTTTTTTTGCGGGGCGGGGGTTAAGTGACTTGCCCAGGGTCACACAGCTATTAAGTATCAAGCGTCTGAGGTCGGATTTGAACTCAGGTACTCCTGAATCCAGGGCCGGTGTTTTATCCACTGCACCACCTAGCCACCCCTCACATTATTCTTCTTGCACATTCTACTTCAAGAGGATAGAGGAATAGACCCAAAGTCAAGAAGATCTGAGTTCAAATCTGGTCTCAGAAAATTACTAGCTGTCTGACCCTGGAGAAGTCATTTAATCTCTGTCTGTTTTACTTCCCTTAATTGTAAAATGGGGAAAACAATAACATCTTTCTCCCAGGGTTGTCATGGGGATCAAATGAGATACTTGTAAAGAACTTAGTATAGTACCTGGCCCCTAATATCAATTTAATAAAATCTTGAAGGTGCAAATATCCCAGTATTGAAGAAAGCTGAGACCACCAAAGACTGTAGTACAGGGATGAGACTATTGCTTTCTGGGGTCAGAACACATGAATTAAAACTTCACTATCTGACTCTTGCTTCTGAATGTTGGACTTGGTGTCAGCAAGACCTGAGTGTGAATCTTGCCTCAGACATTGACTAGCTATGTGACCCTGGTCAAGTCACTTAACTACCTCTCTTAAGGTCATCTGTAAAATGAGGATGATAGTAATGGTACCTATCTCAAAGGATTGTCCTGAGGACCAAATGAATTAATATTTGTAGAGTGTTTGCTGAAGAAATTCTATTATTACTCACTATCATGGACAAATCTCTTAATTTCTCTGAGCATCAGTCTTCTTAACTATAAAATGAGTAAGTCAGAGTATATGGTGTCTGAGATCCATTCCATGATATCTTGAAACTTGTCCCTCTTTTTTTTTGTGGGTCAATGAGGGTTAAGTGACTTGCCCAGGATCACACAACTAATAATTGTCAAGTGTCTGAGGCTGGATTTGAACTCAGGTCCTTCTGAATCCAGGGCAGTACTTTATCTACTGTCCCACCTAGCTTCTCCCAAATGGGATAATATTTGTAAAGACCTTTGCAAGCCATAAAATGCTATATAAATTCTAGCTGCCATTATTTATTGTTATTCTTACCAATCCTTATACCTTGGCATAACCTCAGGACCCTCAGGACCAGTGTTAAGTGTGATATGACTTAAAATAATAAAAAAACCCAGAATTTATTCAGTGCTTACTGTGTCAGTCAACAAACATTTATTAAACACCTAGTATGTGCTAGGTACTGTGCTATGTGCCACCTCTGACACATATTGACTATATAACCCTGGTCAAGTCATTTCAACTCTAAATACTTTAATAATTCTCCCAGACTATAAGTGGTAGCATTGATGAATCAAATGCCTTTAATTTCTAGTCCCTGATGCCAATGAAAGCAGCCTCAATTTTTCCACCTATAAAATGGGTGATCAAGGAGATCAAGAGGAATTTAATCTGTCACTAAAGAAAATGGTTTTGCTAGAATAAATAAGCTTCCTCCCATCTCTACTTTTGATTTCAGCCTTCAAAGGCAATTGCTGTTTGGTAGGATTTCAATTTCAGTTGTAAGCACTGATTTATATTCAAACGACTACAGATAATTCATTTTATTTCAATGACTAGCTATTGATTTTCTCTGAATTTATTACTCAAAATTAAGGGCAATGCTTATGGAGCAGGATTGTATGTACAAATGTGTTATCATTTATCATTCATTTCAATTTGTCATCTACTGGGAGTCAGACCTTTTGTATGAATTAAGATGTCTACAACCCTCAAAACTTCATCACCAATTCCAAGTCAGATATATATCTTTAGGTCTTTGAAATTATTAGGTTTAGAGTCATTGGATTGGAAAAGGTTTCCATTTTGCCATGAATTAAAAAAAAAAACCTCCCTCAAACTAAAGAAAAATATCAGAAGTAGAAAAACTTTCCCCTGTTTTTTTCTGGTAAGCTAGTTATGAAGTCCTGATTATAACAAATATGGATCATCAAAGTTGGAAGGGGTCTTAGAGGTGAGTCCAAGAACTCCTCTCCCTCTTATTACACATGAGAAAATAGTTTGAGAGACATTAAAGTGACTTACCTAGGGTCACATAGCTAGTAATTATCTTAAGCAGAATTTAAACTTAGGTTTTCCTGTCTCTTAACCCAAAACCATATCTATTGCATCACCTAACTGTCCATTTTGTCCCCACTCCCTCTAGGCTATGTCTATATGTCTGTCTGTCTGTCTGTTTGTTTTGTGTGTGTGTGTGTGTGTGTGTGTGTGTGTGTGTGTGTGTGTATGTTTTTCCCCAATTAGGGTTAAGCAATTTGTCCAGGGTCACACAGCTAGTAAATGTCTGAGACTAGATTTGAACTCCCATCTTCCTGACTACAGGGCTGGTGTTCTATCTACTCTACCACCTAGCTACCTCTCTAGGGTTTTAGTAATATATAAGAATCTTTTACATATAACATTTCACAAGTCTATCATGACTATCATAACTGAGACATAAAACCAGCTTTGGAGTCAAGAAGACCTGGATTCGAATCTTCAAGTTCAAGTTCAAGACAAGAGTTCAAGCCCTATCTTTGCTGCATATTGCCTGTGTTACTTTAGGTAAGTCATATGACCTGCTCACTGCTCCAGGGAACTATTCAAAAATATAACCAAAAGTTGCTGGGTTGATTTTCCTTGGAATTTATACATGAGAATTATCTTACCCTGATGAAATGACAGGTTCACAACAAATGTTTTTTTTTTTTTAAAGATCCTGAAAATGAAATCAGTCATTTTTTTCTTAGACTAGTAATAATAATACTTAACAAAACTGAATATACTTTGCTTCCAAATATGTTTTAGTTGATTTTAATCCTGTTTCCTGGCCTAGGAACAATATTTAGTGTGGTAGATATAATTTCAAGTATAAGATTTTAATGTCCTGGGTTCTTCAACTTTTTTTTTTAAATAGAGACAAACTGTGTTACAGAACTGTTTTGCTTTTGTGTGGCTCCTGTGTTTTCTAGCAAGGATATGCTTTAAACTAGAAAGTATGGAACTAGAAAAGGATAATGCTATTTCTTTATAGATGTAGAAAAAGCCCAATCTAATCCTAATGTATAAAAAGGTATTGGTAATTTGGTATAGGTGAAAATATAGTACAGGAGTCCATGGCTGCTTCAAACAAGTTCAACTCATTCAAGAAAAGGGGAAAATGACAAATGTTACATGAGCTGCGGGAAAACAGGCATACCAGTGCATAGCTGGTAAAGCTGTGAATTGGTCCATCCATTCTGCAAAGTAATTTGGAAGTATCCTAGAATGTATCCAAATTATGTATACTCTATGACCCAACTATTCAATTACTAGGCCTATACCCTAAAGAAATTAACTAACAATTTTTTTTTCTTTCCTTCCCACCCCATCCCTAATTTAAGAGAGAAAAAAAGAAAAACAAAGCCATTATAACAAGTGTGCATAGTTAAACAAAACAAATCCCCACATTGACCATGTAAAAGTTATAGCTGTTCTTTTCATGCTAACAAAAGAAAGGAAGGAAGGAAGGAAGGAAGGAAGGAAGGAAGGAAGGAAGGAAGGAAGGAAGGAAGGAAGGAAGGAAGGAAGGAAGGAAGGAAGGAAGGAAGGAGGGAAGGAAGGGAGAAAGAGAGAAAGGGAGAAAGAGAGAAAGGGAGAAAGAAAGAAAGAAAGAAAGAAAGAAAGAAAGAAAGAAAGAAAGAAAGAAAGAAAGAAAGAAAGAAAGAAAGAAAGAAAGAAAGAAAGAAAGAGGCAGCTAACGGATGTTTTATTGAAGAATAACCCAATGAATTGTGGAATAAAATATCGTGGAATATTATTGTGCCATAAGAAATGAAACAGTTTTAGAGGAAACTAGGAAGACTTCTATGCGCTGATGCAGAGTGAAATGAGCAGAAGGAGAACAGTTTATACAATGTTAACAACATGATAGAGGAAAACAACTTAAAACAACTTAGAACTCTGCTTAACACAATGATAAATTATGAGTCCAAATGAATTAAGATAAAACACAATATTCACCTCCGACAAAGAGGTGATGAACTTAAAATTTAGAAAAATACATAACTTCTTCAGACACAGCTAATGTGGGAATTTGTCTGAATTATATAGCTATATATTGAAGGATTCATGTTTTAGGTTTATTCATTTAATTTTTTTCAAGGGGAGGGGAATGGGAGAGACACCTATTAATAAAAATGCTCCAAAACCAAACCAAACAAAAAATACTTAATTAAAAAACAAAAATAATAAACTTTAAAAAATGGGTTTGGTTCTCTAGGTTCAGAGAAATTACATTCCAGATATTGAAGATGTGACCTCAGAGCCACTGTTGATAATTCTGAAAAATTATGGAGATGGGAAAAGCAGGCAGAAAACCAGAGATGAGAGACACCTCTAGAAACTTTGTAAATTTAAATTATTTTAAGTTTCAAGCATTATATTAAGGCTATATTCCCATACCTTAATGTGGAATACAGATAAATCTGGACTTTAATGTTATGCCACAATTACTGGTCTTAACAAGCTGGAAAGGCTTAAGACTCTATTTTCCTAGAACCAACTTATGTATGTAAAAGGTCATTACCAGTGTACAAGGTGATGATTTTCCCCCATAGAAACCTATAAATGCATAAATAAAAGGATTGTGATTTGTATCAGCACTGATTTTTCAAAGTATAAAAATATTAGAACCTTAACACAAATAGATAATCCAGGCTTTGTCTCAGGGTACAGAGATTTAGAGAGTGCTGAAAGCATTTATGCTTCCTCAGCAGGTAGAAATAATTAACTTTATCATTTGGTTAGCTGATGACCTTCATTAAAAGAGAAGGCTATTCACTAAACAGTAAGCCAGCAACACCATTACAAGTCATATGTTCCAGAGAGATCAAAGAAGAAAAGGACCCATACCCCATATACCCCAAAGTATAAAAATATTTATAGCAGCTCATTTTGTGATGACGAAGAACCAGAAATTAAGGAAGGGGCTTCCCATAAATTAGGAATTTGTTGAACAAATGGGAATATATATATATATATATATATATATATATATATATATATATGTAATGGAATACTCTTGTACCATAAAGCAATGATGAAAGGGATGGGTTCAAAGAGACCTGGGAAAACTTGTATGTTCTGATACAAAGTGAGGTCAGCAGAACCAGGATAACAATGTATACAATAACAACCACTTTATAAAGACAAACAAGTCTGAAAGACTGATACTCTATCAATGCAATGACTAACTATGATTTCAGAAGACTGATGGTGAACTATACCACTTTCCTCTTGATTGAGAGCTTGATGGTTTCAAGATGCAGAGTTAGATGTACATTTTTGGATATGACCAACATGGGGATTTTGTTTTGTTTAACTATGCTTAACTTGTTAAAATGGCTTTGTTTTTCTTTTTTCTTTTCTCTTTTCTCTTAAATGGGGTGGAATGGAGCAAAAAAAATTGTTAGTTAATTAAAAAAAGAAAAGAAAACAAAATAAAATAAAATAGGAGCTTACCAGAATGTAAAGATGGTGGAGGTGGGTGAGCAGGCATTTGAAACACAGAATGCTTTTATGATTTGGAATGATTCTAACCTTCCCTGTTCTTTGGTTACTATGGAGATTATCCCTTGTTCATACATTAATAGGGTCAGAGATAATTTAGCATTCCTTCCATATGAGAAATGAAACACCTTCTGTACTTGAGGAGTTTCTTTACCATTTGGAAATGCTCCGCAGGGGAACACTGATATCCCACCCAGATTGATCAGGTGCCGGACTGGGGGAAGTAGAGCTTTGTGCTGTTTTGCTCTGGTTGCCCAGAAGTCAAACAGCCCTTTTGCCTATCAGCCAAGAGCTTTCCCCTCCACTTCTAAAGGCCCGACTGGCCAAACTTTACTTAAGGCAGTTTGAAGTGTTTTCAAGAGCTAAGATTGCACTTCCCAGAGCTTTGATTAGAGTTGGGTCTATCTCATCCTGGCAAGTCTTGAAATTCTTAACAGTGGAAAGGACTGATTAATTGCAGGCTGCAGTTCAAGTGGCAAGTGTTTTCTGGTTGGCTAGGAAATCTGTTTTCTTTCAGGAAACGAAATCTTGAAATGTCTTTGTCCTTGCAGTGTAATGTCTCGGACTGTCTGATAAATGGTTAACTCTATCCCAGATGAAGCCTGTGATCATGGATTGACAAGACACTCCAAAGTGTTCCTATCAATAGTATCACAACCAGTAACAACTATGTACTTAGAGACCAGTAACAACTATGTACTTAGCACAATGCCTGGCACAGAGCATGTGCTTAATCAATTCTGGTTGACTTGCATTTCAAATATATTCCTGTAGATCAGGGGTTCATCACCTTTTTTTTCTTCCGAGCAATGAGGGTTGAGTGACTTGCCCAGGGTCACACAGCTAGTAAGTGTCAAGTGTCTTAGTCTAGATTTGAACTCAGGTCCCCCTGAATCCAGGGCTAGTGCTTTATCCACTGAGCCACCTAGTTACCCCATGTCACCGTTTTTGTGTGTCATGGACCTCTTTAGTAGGCTGATGGATCTCTTCTCAGAATAATGTTCTTAAACAAAAACAATAAAATATGTAGGATTACAAAGGAAACCAATTATGTTGAAATGCAATTATCAAAGTATTAAAATAAGTTTATAGATATAGTTGGGGTACTACAGTGGAAAAAGCCTTGAACTTGGAGTCAGAGCAACCTCCTTTGGATCCTGCCTCTGATATTTATTAACTGTTTCAATATGGCTAAAATACTTAACCTTGCTTGGCTTCAGTTTCTTCACCTGGAAAATAGGGATAAATATATCCATATTATACCTACCTATCTCGCAAAGTTGTTGTAAGGATCAAATGAGGTAATACATATAACATGCTTTGAAAATCTAAAATATTATGTAAATAGTAGTTATGTATGCACACAAAAGGAAATATATTGTAGATGAAACATATTAATGGCATATAGAATATGAAATATACAAGTGTATATAAAATGTAAATGTATATAAAATGTGTTTTATATAACACTGATTTCATCTAAAAATACCTAACATTTATATAACTTAGTATGTGCCAGACAGTGTGCTAAGCACTTTATGATTATCTCATTTGGTCCTCATAACAACCCTGGGAGGGAGGTGCTATTGTTACTCTTAATTTTACAGTTGAGGAAACAGATAGACAGAGATTGGGAGATACCATTTGTAGTTTGTAACTAGCACCAGTTTGTGGCAGAGGTGGGATGGGGAGTGAAGTATAAATTCTGTTGGCAAGGCAACTAGAACACCTCTGTAGGGAATTTAGGGCTTACTCATTAAGCTTACAGAAGGCAGAAATGTGGCCTGTGGCAACTGTGTCCTGGACAAAATTGTGAAGTCAGCAAAGTTTGACTTCCGGAAGCCCTGCCCTCCCTTTGCTGTGGGTCTATTTCCTTTGCAGTGGTGCCTGTGTTACTACCAAAGCTGCTGTCGAGGAGAGATTGTTTAGTAGTAACACATAAATGCAGATAGCCTTGTAGGGCCACAACAGGCTTTTTTTGTTTGTTTGTTTGGTGAGACAATTGGGGTTAAGTGACTTGCCCAGGGTCACACAGCTAGTAAATGTTAAGTGTCTGAGGCCAGATTTGAACTCAGGTCCTCCTGAATGCAGGGCCAGTGCTTTATCCACTGCACCACCTAGCTGCCCCCACAATAGCCTTTTTGCGCATAGCACATTGGCAATGTGAGATAGGTACTGCATTATTACTGTCCCCATTTTCCAGATGAAGAAGGTTTAAGAGAGAATTTAGTGATTTGTCCAAGTTAAATGATTAAGGGATGGTGTTCCAACCCAGAGCTTCTGACTCCAAATGCACTACTTTCCCCTACTACACCAAGGCCAAATGACTGATGGGTTGAATTAAGGAGCATTTGCATATGGAGAATGGATAAAGCATATAGTGGTCAAGAGAATGAAGCTCTGATTACTGTTTGAGGAGTCATGGATGGGGCAAGTAGGTTTTTAGTGTTCATTGTTTTTTGTTTTGGAGAAGGAAGGAATACTTGCCCTGATCTTTCTACAACCACATTGTATGGGTGACATTAGCATCTAAACATTCAATTTAAATATTAAATATCAGCCAATCAGTCAGATGCTTATCTTGTCTACAACCCAACATTAAAATGCAGCCCCTAAGGAACATCTGGATAACTGATTGAATTTTTAAATTTTCATTTGACATAAGCCATGGTTACAGTCAGAGTCTATATCAGATTACTTTTTCTCTTAAAATTTAGAGCTAGGGAGCTTAAAACAGTGGAAAGAGAGCTGCACTTAGGAGCCAGACAGCTAAAGGTCAAAAACTGGCTATGCCATTTCCCATCTGGATTATGTTAGGCATATTGCTTCTCTTGACCTCAGTTTACTCATCTTAAAATGCAAAAGTTCAACTAGATGACCTCTTAAAAGTCCCTTCTTATCCCAAATCTAGGAATTAATTTCATTTCCCTCATTTTATAGGTGAGAAAATTGAGGCTCAGAAAAGGGAAATGGTTTTCTGGAATTGAAATCTAGTATTCTTTTCTTTTCTTTTTTTTCTTTTCTTTTCTTTTTTAATGAGGCAATTGGGGGGTTAAGTGACTTGCCCAGGGTCACACAGCTAGTAAGTGTTAAGTGTCTGAGGCCGGATTTGAACTCAGGTACTCCTGACTCCAAGGCAGGTGCTCTATCCATTGTGCCACCTAGCTGCCCCTAGTGTTCTTTTCAATGTGCCATTGAAAGATCCTGATTGGACCCTTCCTTCAGGAGAGACCCCGGGACCCAAAGACCGAGCCGAGACCACCAATCTGATGCAAACAACACGAGGTTTATTGAACACAGGTACCTGCGGGAGACCAGGCCGCTTGGGGAACTGGCGCGCCGGGGTTCCTGTGCGATTCCTTTTTATGGGGTTGGTGAGGCAGAAGCCCGTGTACAGAAGCAGAAGCATAGTTACAGGATTTTCATTGGCTCGTCCAAATGAAGCCATCCGTTTGGGTGTGGGCTTCATCAAGTGAGGCCATCTGTTTGGGTGTGGGCTTCAGTCCTGACACCGGGCCTAACCGCAAGCCTCGTGACCCTATTTATCAGTATCTCTTGTACTCTGTATTTTTCCACTGGGGAGCGGGCCGGGGGAAAAGGGTCTTTTCACTCCCCCATTTTCTTTTGGCTAAAGTAAAATCATTTACTTTGTAGGTTATTCCTCTTGCTGCTTTAAGGCGTGATATTGTTGTGCTAGCACTAGAGCCTGAACCACAGAAATCCTATCTTTCACGAATTGGGTCAGCCTATTAATGATGCAGGGTCCAAAGGTTAAGATCAGGAAAAGAAGTATAAGGGGTCCAGCCAAGGATGAGACAAGAGTGGTGAACCACGGGGATCGCTTCCAGACACCCTCATACCACGACTGCTGCGATTCAAGGTCCCTCTTACGTTTATCTAGCCTCTCCTTAAGTCTGTCCAATGTTTCAGTGACCACCCCCGTCCGATCGGCGTAGAAGCAGCATTCCTCCCTCAGAGCTGCGCATAGCCCACCTTCCTTCAAAAACAACAAGTCTAGCCCCCTCCTGTTTTGCAGCACTACCTCCGACAACGAGGTCAAGGACTCTTTCAAGGCTCTCACTGATTGCTCTAATGCCCTGAGGTCCTCGTTCATGGCATTATGCAGGAGTAGAAACTGGTCTGTTCTAATGAGAGCCGTTGCTCCAGTACCTGCCCCAGCTGCAATGCCCCCCACCCCCAGCAGCATGGCCAGAGTGATTAGGGAGACAGGTCCCCGGGCGACCCGGTGGAGGCCACTTCTTTCATGATAGCTTAGGACCAGCTCATCTGAGTGGTAGGTTATTCGGGGCCACAGCTGTACTAGCACACAGTAGTCAGCCTTCGCATTCAGTACTGTTGCAGACATGCATGGGGCCAGGCCGGTGTTACATGCCCAGAAGGTCCCATTAGGTGGGATTAGATAAAAGGAACCAGTCCCCACTTGCATGGTCGAGTTGCAGAGGGCGTCCCGAATGTGCTGAGGGGGGTTACCTATGCAAAGCCCTGATCCTGAGACCTGTGAAAGAGTTAAATCGTGACCCTGGGTGAGGCAGGCAGCACTAGGAGTGGTGGAGTTAGTGAAGTTGGTAGAGAGGGCAAGGCCCTCATAATAAGGGGGGCTAGGGTTCAGACACAACCAGCAGCTTTCCGCCCTCTCGGGGCTGGAGAAATTGAGGGCCTGATATGCCCCCTTCACCAGGTTCATGAGCCTATCCCCCGTTCTTCCAAGCGGAATTGGCGAAGGGGAGGGCAGAGGCAAGGGGGCCGCCGTAGAGAGTATAGGGGCCCTGGTGCCTGTTACCGGTATGGGGGGCCTCGGCTGGGGGCGGCTAGGGTCCCTCTGGTTGGAGAGCACTGGGTTAGGGCCGACTGGGAGAGGGGGAAGATCGCTTATCCGCAATTGTAGCTTGAAAATGACCCCTCTATCTTTCCCCGGTGAATACCAGCGGAGCCCCCAGGTTAGGCCCGAGATCCATTGATCAGGAGTTTTCTTTTTCCCATGGTCAGTAAAGGAAATCTTAAGTGGTAGGGATAACCCGGGAGTAAAGGGGGTATTTCCCGGAGGTCAATAGCAGGCGTTAGCTTCGGCATCAGGCCGCTTGTAGCTCCTTTTAACAACAATTAAGTCCCAGGAGGAGGAGGGTTCCCAGTAAGCATCTCCGGTGGTCTCACAGCCCCATGCGGCACAGAAGTACTCGTTGTAGCCCCCGCATTGCTCCGCCAGGCCTCGGTTCCTACCATCTTTAGAGCAAACGTAAAAGTCTTGCTGCCCTAGGCGGCACCTAGCAGTGGGGCTACTGCATCCAGGGGCGGTCATCTGTTGCGCCGGGTGCCATGAAGGCTGGTGTTCAGCCGGGCTAGATCAACCCCCGGTATGTCCCAGGTGTCCAATCCTGCTGCTAGCTGGCAGAAGTCTGGGGTGAGGACGGGCCACCAAGTGCCAACGGCATGGGTTCCGCCCACTTCCCAGACAACTTCCCCGGTTTGGGATAACACCTGCCACTTAAGTTGCCTTATCTGGTGGGGGAAACCCTCCCCGGCCCCTAACAGCACTATTATTAGGAAGAGGATACAAGTCTTATTTTTAGTGGGTTCGGAGTGCGTTGGACTTTCCATTCTTTGGGGTCAGGTCCTGCTGGGTCGTCCAGGTCTGAAGAGGCTGGTTTCACGTGGGAGGCGTGGATCCAAGCAGCAATACCGTCAACCTTGAGCGCTGTCGGGGTGGTCAGGAGGACGGTGTAGGGTCCCTTCCACCGGGGCTCGAGGCTCTTGACTTGGTGCCTACGAACCCAGACGGAGTCGCCAACCTGGAACGGATGTGGCACAGTAGGTTGTCTCAACTGCTCCTGGTAAGCCGCTGCCAGTGGCTTCCACACTTCTTTCTGGACAATCTGGAGCGCCTGGAGGTGGGCTAGTAGGGTAGCACGGTCAGCAAAAGAGGAGATATCAGAATCAAGAAAGTTTATGACAGGGGGTGGCGCCCCATAAAGTATTTCAAAGGGAGTTAAGCCTAATCCCAGTGGGGTCGAGTCAAGGGAAAAGCCTCCTCTATCTCATTGGGCAATTGGGTTGGTCGCCCATCTTCGCCCGGTACATTCTTCCGGGCTTCCATTCTCTGCTTCTCTTCCGAGGTCAACAGGGTCTGCAAAAGCTGCTGACAGTCATCCCAGGTGGGCTGGTGAGTGACTAAAATGGACTCAATTAGGTTAGTTAGGACAGCGGGATCCTTAGAGAAGGAAGGGTTATGTTGCTTCCAGTTGTAAAGGTCGGAAGCAGTGAAGGGCCAGTATTGTGGCCGGCCGTTAGGGCCCTCTCTCAAGGGAAAGGCCTGGGAGGTTTGACTTAGCGGCAGCTCATGACGGTCCCTAAGCCTCCCTGCAATGGGGGAAATTGGAGAGTCAGGCTCCTCCTGTCCTGCCGGTGCCGCCTCAGGATACGGTGGCGGCTCCTCTGTCAACAGGTCAATGAGGGGGGACGCTGCGTCAGGGGGCAAAAACGGGGGTAGCCTTGGGAGGCTTTTGAACAGCCCTATCCTGAAGTGGGGTAAGGGCAGGGTAAAGGGAAGAAGAGGTAGGGGTGAGGAGGGGAAGGGATAGTGCTTGGTAGGGTGGGGCACTTGGGGTAGTGAGAGGAGAACGGAATTTGGGTGGGGGAATAAAAGGCTGGACCCACTGAGGTGGGTCTGAGGCCAGAGCCCGCCAGGTCACGATGTAGGGGACCTGGTCGGGGTGTCCGTGAGGTCCAGGGTTGAAGACTTTGGCCTCTACCTGTGAAATAATATCAGTGTTAAAGGTGCCCTCCCGTGGCCATCCAACATTAAACGCGGGCCACTCTGAGGAACAGATAGTAACCCATTTCTTTCTCTTAACTTCTACTGACTGATTATGTGCCCAAACCTGAACTTCACTCCAGTGGTCCAGAGTCAGGCTCAGAGGAGTGGTCACTTTTTGTCCCATATTTGCAAGAACAGTGAAGGCGGTTAGGACAGAGAGAGGGACGAGACTCAGACACAAGAGAAATAGACGCGCAGCGCGGTGGAGAGCCGAAAACAAAAGTTCAGACGGAGATTTTTGAGAGTCCGGATTCTCTCTCTCCGATTAGAACCACGTATCCCTCCGATACGGGTCGGGCTCCAAAAAAACGAGCTCCTTTAAATGGCCCTCGACCTGAGGGCCCAGATGTCCCGGAGGACCCAGGTACAGATGCCTCTGGAACGTCTTCCAGGGCTGCGAGGGAGAAGTCCCAGCCCGTCAGCTCCTTCTGGCCCTCGCCAGATACAGATGAATCCGATCGGACCCCAGTCCAGACGGGAGCGCAGACAGTGAAACAGACACAATTTACAAACAGTGTGCTGGCCAGCTTACCTCCGGACAGTGGGTCGGTGGTCCTTGGGTGGGGGGTCTCCGATCCCGGACGAGCCCCCAAATGAAAGATCCTGATTGGACCCTTCCTTCAGGAGAGACCCCGGGACCCAAAGACCGAGCCGAGACCACCAATCTGATGCAAACAACACGAGGTTTATTGAACACAGGTACCTGCGGGAGACCAGGCCGCTTGGGGAACTGGCGCGCCGGGGTTCCTGTGCGATTCCTTTTTATGGGGTTGGTGAGGCAGAAGCCCACGTACAGAAGCAGAAGCATAGTTACAGGATTTTCATTGGCTCGTCCAAATGAAGCCATCCGTTTGGGTGTGGGCTTCATCAAGTGAGGCCATCTGTTTGGGTGTGGGCTTCAGTCCTGACACCGGGCCTAACCGCAAGCCTCGTGACCCTATTTATCAGTATCTCTTGTACTCTGTATTTTTCCACTGGGGAGCGGGCCGGGGGGAAAAGGGTCTTTTCACCATAATGTGTCTTTCCTAAGGAGGAACAAAGATAGTTGAAATAGAAATGAATTTCTTAAAAAGCTGATTAGTTCTTATCAAGTTTTATTTTTAGTTTAGTTTGTTTCATTAATTCAAGGATGACTATTTTAAGTATTATATATTATATAGAATTTTACTGTTAAAGAGATGACTAAGTCTTTAAAGTGTTCTATAAAATTTAAGTCCTAGACTAGTAAAAATCATTTTTTTTTCCCTGAGAGGCATAGCATAAATTCTGGGGGACTTTCCCTCATATTCTTCTAGCTTTCAAATGAAATAACTGACACACTGTTACTCAAACAGATTGCAACCAACTCCCATTGCTTTTCTTTCTTTCTTTCTTTCTTTCTTTCTTTCTTTCTTTCTTTCTTTCTTTTGTGAGGCAATTGGGGTTAAATGACTTGCTCAGGGTCACACAGCTGGTACATGTCAAGTGTCTGAGACCAGATTTGAACTCAGTTCCTCCTGAATCCAGGGCTGGTGCTTTATCCACTGCGCCTCCTAGCTGCCCCTCCTAATGCTTTTCATTGGGAATCCTGAGAAAGAAAGATAATCTTAGTTTTTTCAGATTACTTCCTGAAGTGAACAGCTGTGCTTCATTTCTCCATCTTTAAGAATAGACAGAAAGAAATAAAGAAGGAAGGAAGGAAGGAAGGAAGGAAGGAAGGAAGGAAGGAAGGAAGGAAGGAAGGAAGGAAGGAAGGAAGGAAGGAAATAAATGGAGAACAAATCTTTTTTTTCTTTTTTTGAGAACCAATCTTTAAAGGTTTGATTCACTGGGTTAGGTCAAGGTCACATCAACAAAGAGGGAGGGACAGTATAATGATGCATGAGAGAATATTGGACAGTCAGTCTATAAGCATTTATTAAGTACTTTGTGTCTATTATGTGCCAGGATACAAAAAGAGGCAAAAGACAATCTTTGCCCTCAAGGATCTCACAATTTAATGGGGAGACAACAACAACAAAAAAGAAATTATGTACAAACTAGCTATGTAAATAGGAAATAATTATTTAATAGAGGCATTAGAATTGAGAGATTATAAAAGACTGCTTATAGAAGCCTTTGGGATCTGGGGACTTGAAGAAACCAGGAGATGAGAAGAGAGCATTCTAGGATCCCAGGATCTGAAATGTAAAGATGGAAGATACCTCAGAGGAGATATAGTCCAACCTCTACCATCTCATTTTAAAGATGAGGAAATTGAGACCCAGAAAGGTTAAGTGAATTGCCCAAGGTCCCATGTCAGAGTTAGGATTTGAACTGAGATCTTTGGATTTCTAAGCCAACAATCTTTCCGCTCTAATATTCCATGGTCATAAGCATGTACAGAACATTTCATTAGTGTATACACCAGAGTAATTTTATCTTTTATTTTTAAGGCAAACACAGAATCCAAAAGGACATTATTTTTATTTAACAAACCAAAGAAACTAAAACAACTTATTTTTTTAATTCAGCAACTAAACTTTACTTTAAAATACTATTTTAAAAAATGATACACAAAATGTTAAAATTTTTTTTAAGACATTGGGTTGTCTATGAGACAATGAATCTGAAGCTCCAAAGGTAGCCATTAAACAAAATCTAAAGATGACTGGAAATTTAGGAATGACATTTTTAGCAATTCTAAGGAGGCCACAAGAAAGAACTTTAGCAGCCACCAAAGATCTGACCATTTCAGATAATTGTACTGCCGCAACTGGTGGCAGTCATAATTAGAACTTCGAACCATCAGCCAGCTGGGCACAGACACAGAAGTTATATGACTTCACATCAACAGAACCATATCTGTTTTATTTGTAGAATTATAGGCTGTTTCTCTTTAATTAATTTATGCCTCTATTTGCTTTTTAGTAGTAAAAGATCCATGCTACTTTGATAGAATGACATTTAATCACATCACAAACCTAACCTTGACTCAAGCCATGAGATGCTTATAAATATGAATGTAAGAAGCTATTATTTTATTTTAAATAGTTTCATTTATAGTATGCTGTATTCAGCAAAAATACAAATCCAGTTAGTAATAGTAAAGTTCTCTTCTTTGTAACTGTGCAGATGATAGAGGCTTAGTTTTTTTCCCCTGGTGTTTAAAATATTCTGATCTTTGCTAAATACAATCCTGACTCAGTCCAATGAATTTATTATTCTTTGTATAAAAATAAAACTTAATCCCAGGGTGGCTCTGCAATTTTCCTGGCTCTATTAAATAGTAGTATAATAAATAGGTTTCTAGTCTTAGAATCAAGACCTGGGTGCCTCAGATTAATTGCTTGAGAAAGTCACTTAACTTCTCTGGCCCATCAGTGGGTACTGATTTTCAACGTCCTATAACACCAAAATTTTTGTTTTTCTTCTCTCCATCTCCTTATCATATTGTGAAATCTATGTCTGCAAATGGGGATTCTTTCTCAATATATCAAAGGAAACCATGTATACAATTTCACAGATAGAGGCTATAAGACAAGAAAGAAAAATCCCTCAGAACTCTAGAGTCCTCCACATCATAGGACAGTGTTGGACATTTATTTGACATGGTACTCATATAATGGGATAAGTGAAGAAGTACAGAATGCATTTGGTTCAAAAGAGATAATGAATGTATGTAAAGAGCTTTGCAAATTTTAAAGCCCTGGATGCATGCCAGTTATTATTAGTTTGGGGCATAGCAATGAACTCTGATGAGGACACCAATAAAAAGACCTCAAAGACTGTTGTGGAGACTGATGGGATGAAGAGTACCCAAATAAGGTGTGCAGGAAGGAGAATGGTGTGAATACTATCCTTGTTAGTTTTAAGAGATAGTAATGCCTTGCAAATTTCCTAATGAGTTGCTATGGAAAGAGGGTACATGGAAAGTGATCATAAAATCTCCTACGTCAGATACTGAGTTCTGGGAGAGACTGAGTCTCCTAGGGAGGGAATTCAATTCCACAGACTTATTATATACCTACTCTTGGGGTATTTATTACATGTTATTTTATTAAAGGACCTGGAGATACAGAGATAACAATGAAAAAGTGTCTGCCTTCAAGGTGTTTACATTCTACTGGAAGGATACAACATCTTCAGAAATAAGTAAATACAAGGTAATCTGAGGAGGGAGAGAACCCAAATGGGAGGGCTTAGAACAGGAACCCTTTCAGGAGGAGGTTTCTCTTGAGCTCAGCCTTAAAGGAAACTAGGGATTCTGAGATGTGAAGACGCAAAAGGGAGTAGTTCCAAGCATGCAAGATAATCCTGAGCAGAAAGAGGAGAGATGGAATGTTGAGTTTGGGGAAAGCTAGTAGGCCAGTTTGGATTGAAAAAAGAATATAAGGTGGAAAGTAAAATGAAAAAAAGGTTGGAAATGCAGGCTGGAGTCAGATTGTGAAAAGCTGTATATTATAAGATGAAAAGTTTGTATTTTATCCTTGAGATAGTGAGGAGTCACTGAAGATTCTTGAGGCTGGAAGTGACATGGTCAGACTTGTGTTTCAGGAAGATCATTTCTACATGTCTACATTTCTATTCAGGGAGCTAGATGGTTCAGTAGATAGAACACTGGGCCTGGAAGACTTCAAGTTCAAATCCAACCATAGACACTTAACTAGCTGTGTGACCCTGGACAAGCAACTTGTCTTGTCACTACCTCTATTTGCCTCAGTTTCATCATCTGTAAAATGGGGAAAATAATAATCCCTAATACCCAGAATTGTTGTGAGGGTCAAATGGGATAATATTTGTAAAGACATTTGCAAGCCATAAAGCACTATATAAATGCTAGCTGACATTATTTATTCTTATTCTTACCAATCCTTAGGCCTTTGCACTAACCATTCTCCATGGCTGAAATATCTCCTCCCTTCTCTTTCTTGTAGAATTTCTCAAATCCTTTAAGATTCAGGTCAAGCACAATTTTTTTCCTATATGGAGCCTTTCCCAATTCTCTGAACTACTAGCCATCACTCTTCCTACAATAGCTTGTATTTCTTTTCTTTTTATTCTGTATATCCTTACATACTTACATGCCTCCTCTGGTGGACAATAAGTTCCCTGAAGGCAAGGATTGGATTCATTTTGGTCATTCTAACTCCAGGATCCAGCACCATGCCTGGGGTCTAGCAGATGTTTAATGAATGCTTGTTGGTGGATTGATTCAGGGTTACACACTGCTGGTCTGTATCTAATGATAAGTGCCAGTGTTGCTGAGCATTTGCTAAATACAGATTGAAATTTTTTTTTTTTTAGTGAGGCAATTGGGGTTAAGTGACTTGCCCAGGGTCACACAGCTAGTAAGTGTTAAGTGTCTGAGCTGGATTTGAACTCAGGTACTCCTGACTCCAGGGACGGTGCTCTATCCACTGTGCCACCTAGCTGCCCCCCAGATTAAATATTTTTGATGGGCATCAAACACTATTTTGAGAAGGTTATTCTAATACCTGCCCACATCCAAAGACATGTAATGAGCTGCTGACATTTTTCAGGTCTGGTGCTTTTTAGAGATTTGTGGAAGAATTGTTCCACCATTGCAAATCCTCTTACAATCTTGCTACAGTGGATATGTTGTTATAAGTAATTTCAAGCAGCTGAATAAAGTTTAGCAAAGGCATTCTTATGCAAGGGAGCAGTATGGATTATATAAATTAGCACCCTTTGGAGACTGTTGGAATGAGAAATGAGGCCAAACCTCCATGACCTAGTTGACTGTTTTACACACACACACACACACACACACACACACACACACACAAACACACCCCACATGCACACACACCCCACACATGCACACACATTCGGGGATGCACACTCAGCCATATTCACATTCACAAAAGCAAACATACATAGGCTTTTGCCAATCTGATAAGCCCTTTGTATTGCACAGAGATGTGGGCCTGGATGGCTTGTGTATAGCTCTGCACCAGAGAAATGATTATTAGACATCTATTGCATTTGCCAGTCAGCAGTCTATTATTCTATTCATAAACTGGAATTTCAGGGTCTGAAGTAGGCTGTCAACTTGAGGTTTTGAAAATCTGTTGTTACAGTGCCTCCCTACCTACTACCACACATTTCAAGCCTGGTTTTGGTTTAATCTACTCAAGTTAATGCTCACAAACCCATAGTCCCTCTGAATTTCTTCCTTAAAAGATCAAGCTGCTTTACTTTCAATTATATGACCTCACAGATGGTGCTGAAAATGGGTAATTTATGAACAATAGAAAAGGGAGAAAAGTAATCAGGAATAAAATGCAGATCTCATACCCTCTTCTCACCCATTTTCAAAGTATAGCCTTCCTATACCACGGTTCAAGGAGATAGGGATGATGTGAGTTGACATAGGTCTGTTTTTCCAAGCTGTTTCTTGGCATGTTGCAAGTAAGGAACTAGAGACATTGTCAGGCCTTGCCCAGTAGACAGATGCTCAAATCTCTCTACTCACAACTGGCAGTGAAGTTGGCCCAGTAATCTGGGCATCTCAGTATATATCATTCGTGATAATGGGAACCTTGGCTGCTCCACAGGGCTGGCTTTAACGACTGTGCTCCCTAAAGGCAGGGGACTTCATCTCTACACTAGAAATGTTTCTGCTTCTTCTGGTCACACTGTTCCTGAATTGACTAGAGCCAGTAACTATAATTCTGTTTTTCCCCATAGTTTAGCTTCATCTTTTTAAAAGCTCTGTACTCAGAGAGATATCCTTACCTATACTATGGTGTGCTCCATGCATTCCATCCTTGAATTTTCCATTCAAGATTATCTTCCAATAAATGCTCCTCTCTGTCCCCAAGATCTTGGGGAAGACATGGTCTAATAAGATAAAAAATGGGTTATCTCCAAAGTTGTGTGGAGGACACACGTCTCTAACAAAGCACAGTCTATAGATAGATTCTCAATCAAATCCCAACAAATAGTGAGAAAATACTGTGCCATCATTTCTGATGGGATAAGTATGCATTTTCAGGGGACAGTGACAGCAACTAGGAAGAAGGTATGTAGACTCTGGAGGTGTCTGCCATCTTGCATGGGAAAGATGGCACAGCAAAATCAGAGGTGTATTCACTGAGAAACTGGGGAACCATCTGTCAGTCTCTTTTCAGAGAAGTGGCTGTGGAATTATTGATAAGAGGGCAGCTAGGTGGCACAGTGGATAGAGCACCGGCCCTGGAGTCAGGAGTACCTGAGTTCAAATCCGGCCTCAGACACTTAACACTTACTAGCTGTGTGACCCTGGGTAAGTCACTTAACCCCAATTGCCTCACTAAAAAAAGAAGAAGGAAAAGGAGGAGGAGGAGGAGGAGGAGGAGAAGAAGAAGAAGAAGAAGAAGGAGAAGAAGAAGAAGGAGAAGGAGAAGGAGAAGGAGAAGGAGGAGAAGGAGAAGGAGAAGGAGAAGGAGAAGGAGAAGGAGAAGGAGAAGGAGAAGAAGAAGGAGAAGGAGAAGAAGAAGAAGAAGAAGAAGAAGAAGAAGAAGAAGAAGAAGAAGAAGAAGAAGAAGAAGAAGAAGAAGAAGTAGTAGTATTGGTAAGAGGTTAATGTCCTTAATTCTCCCTCTGCCCTTCACCACTCTTCAACCACAGCCACAGAGACCTCTGAACCAAGGCAGAGCTTGTTGCAGAGGGAGAATACTGCACACTAGAGACTTGAGTGACTGTCTAATGCACCTCAACCCCCTCATTTGCCAAAGGAAGAAAATGAGACTCAGCTAGTAAGAGGCCAATGATTACACAGCCAGTTAATAGTGTGAATGGGAAACCAGGTCTTTTCACTCCAAATCCAGTTCTCTTTGCACTGTAACAGATAGATAGCCGGTCACATTTCATAGCACTACACAACTTTCAGGGGCATTTAACTAGACCTACCCTTCAATTTAATAGTTAAATGAAACTTCCCCAGGCGATGTACTTTGTAAAATATGTTAGGAATTTATAAGGATGGGTTGTTTTTTTGGGCATCTCCTAGATCTTGGCTCAGTTTCCTTTTGAGATTATCATTTCACTGTAGGACAATCCTTTTTTCTGCTGATTGCCAGGTTGAGTTGGAGGACACGAGCCTCTTTTGCAAGATGAAGATGGGGCCAGGCAGGGGGTTGTACCAAAGGGGTTGATTGTTAAATCTTCAGTATGAGCATTTACACTTCAGAAATCAGCAAATGCTAGGAATCAGGGCTTGATTTATTGTTTAATTGCTTGCCTAGACTTAATAAAGTAACGGACAACATGTTAAAAATTAAACTTAAAAGTGTGTCAGTATGCATTTTTCATCTTCTTTTGGATTGTTAAACATTTACCAGCACACTTCGGGAGGCAGAGAGGTAGCACTCACCAGGGAAAGCTGATTCCAGAGAGCCAGAGCTGCTCAAGTAAGTGAGGACTGATAACAGAATGCTTGGAACTCCATGTTGAGCTAACTTATAAAGAACAGAGCTTTCATTGCTTATCAGATGAGGAAGCGAGGGCCCCATTGGTGCATTGGCTGCATCTTTAGGCTGAGAAGGTGTTATTGTTTTACTCCACCATACTCTTCATCTCCACTTCATCTGTGGTATATGCCCAGCAAGACCCATTTCCTTACATTTCATGTAGGGAATTAATTAATTAATTAGTCACTTAATGATAAAATAATTATTCATATTTAAATAGAATGTTAAGATTTGTAAAGAATGTTCTTTATAGCTATTATCTCAGTTAATCCTCAAAACAACCCTGTCAGGTAGATGTTATTATCCCTCTTTACAGGTGAGCAAACTGAGGCTCAGAGAGGTTAAGTCATTTGCCCAAAGTCTCATGGCTAGAACCTCATACAACACTCCTGGGAGTGGGTAAGACAGGCATCATTATTCCCATATCATTGAAGAGATAAGTGAGGCCCAGAACAGTTAAGTGACTTAGATAAATCCTAGAGTTTTCAGGGACACTTAACTCATGTCCACTGATTCCATATCCAATGCTCTTTCCATCACAGTACTTCCATGGAAATAAATGACATTGGCCAGAATTGTGGTTTAATGGTTGAATAATATTAATATTGTTTAATGAATTTGGTCCAACATGTTGGCTGTCCTCCATAGGCTGTCACTTGGTCTCTGTGGCTAAAATGGATCATTATAGTTTCACATTTCCCTAACTTTGTGGTTGTTTTATAGAATTAAATGATTTTTAAAAATAAAAATAAAAGAAATAATTTCTTTTGGGAAAGGAAAAGTGGGAAGTGTTTAGAATGAGTCCATTTCTCAAAGGAACCACTAGATGTCCCTAAGGCTCCACTCATATGGAAAACTTATCTCTATCAGGCACTTAAGAGTTATCAAAAATGGTAGGAATAGTCCTAGATTTTAATTTAGCTTAGAGTCTTTGAAGAACAGGAAGCAGGGAAACTGCTCATTTGTAAATGTTATTGTTAGGTAAAAAGGACTGAGAGAACATCATTTGGCTGCTGGTATGACCTTGAGCAAGTCATAACAATTCTCTGATCAGTCTGTCAGTCCCATTCAATATGTTGCCAAGTCCTGCTGATTTTGCCTTCTTCAAATCTTTTACATGCTCCCCCTTCTTTTGTCTTACACTATAAACACTCTGGTATAGGCCCTCATCGCCTCTTGCTTGGACCATTACAATAGCCTGCTGGTTGATCTCCCTTCATGAGTCTCTCTCCCCACCCCAATTCATCCTCTCCTCAATTGTCAAACTGATCTTAAAGCACAGGTCTGACCACATCACCTTTTCCCTCCATTCAATAAACTCCTCAGGCTCCCTAAACCCCTTCAGGAAAAAAAAAGAATTAAATCCTGTGTTTTGTTTTTCTATTGTTTTCCTTTTTCCTTTTTCAGGGCAATGGGGGTTCAGTGACTTGCCCAGGATCACATGGCTAGTAAGTGTCAAGTGTCTGGGGCTGGATTTGAACTCAGGTCCTCCTGAATCCAGGGCCGGTGCTTTATCCACTGTGCCACCTAGCTGTTCCCCATTGTGTTTTGTTTTTAAAGTTATTCACAATCTGGCCCTCTCCATGAATTTTAATATCCAGCTATACTGCCCTTCTAATTGTTCACATGATGCTCTGTATCCTAGCTTTGGGTTTTTTCACTGGGTGTTCTTCATGCCTGGAATGCTATCCTCCTCACCTGCTTCCTTTAGCAAGGTGCCAGTCATGTAGTAAGTGCTTAATAAATGCTTGTTAACAGACTGACATTTCTTTGACACTTTCCTCATTTGTTAAATAAGGGCTTGGAATAAACAGCCCGTAAGGTACTTTCCAGCTTTAAGATTCTATATGGATTCTCTAGTTCTATTGCTTTGTCACTAATTGATAAATTGCTAGAGTTAGTTGGAGATCAAGAAATGCATCTTCATCATCTTATGTGTTTCCCTTTAAGTGCTTCTTGAAGGCATCTATCTGCCACCCAGTGACCATGCAGGAGACCTCATCCTCACCTTAGCAGACCCTGTCACTCTAAACCTCTTAACTTTCCCATTTTCTTCTCCATTTACACTTGTTGCCCCCACTTTCTTGTCACTCACAACCATTTGCAATCTGGTTTCTGTACCTACCATTCAAACTGAGAATACTCCCTCAGCTATGGCCATCAGTAACTTTATTACCAAATTCTTATCTTCCTTGACCTATCTGTAGCACTTAACCTTATTGAACATCCTGAATTTGTGGGTAATCTGTTCTTTCTTGGCTTTCATGAAACATTCTTCCAGACATCCATCTATCTGTTTCAAGTTTATTTTTAAACGCCCTTTGCTAGTTTTTTTTCCTCTTCCTACCCTCTACAGGTAGGCACCCTCTAAAGCTCTGTACTGTTCCATTCCTTCTCTCATTATTTTCTTTTGTTGATGATATAATTTACTCTCAAGGCTTCACTTCTCACCTTTATGACAATGACTTCTAATTCTGTACATCCAGTTCTAATCTCTCTCCTGATTTCCAATCTATTATTATCTTAACTTGTATGTTCTCCTGGTAACTCAAAGTCAACACATCCAAAGTTAAACTCATCATCTCTGCATTTTCTCCCAAGCCTAACTTTCTTTGAAAGTTTCCCATTTCTGTTATGGTCATACTTCCAGTCACCCAGGATTGGGATCTTCAAGTCATGTTTTATACTTTCTTTTCCTTTACTCTCTCTACCATCCTAGAAGTTGCAAACATCTTGATTCTACCTCCACCATAATTTGTAACTGTCCCCTCTTCTCCATTCACATGGAAACTATCAGAATCTTCTCACATTTTACCTAGACTATTATAGTAACATCCTATCTGGGGTTCTTGCTTCTAGTCTTTTCTCTATATTATATTTCATAATTGCAATATGAAGTTCATGATCTGAGTCACAGTGTTCTTCAGGTCTTGACTATATAGAGCTTCTCAATCTTGGATTGCAAAAGCATACAATTAATCTGATTTCTATGTTGACCATCTAGTGAGGTCTATCTGTAGAGTTGCCTTTTGAATTGTTGAGTGTTTGCTATGACCAGGGATTTATCTTTACAATACTCTATTAGTCTTTGCTGCTCTTCATTTTTTTTACTCACAGGCCAAACTTGCCTGTTATTACAATTATCCTTTCATTTTGTACTTTAGCATTCCAATCCCCTATGAAGAATGTGACATTTTCGAGGGATGTTATTGATAGAAGATATTGTAGGTCTTCACAGAATTGAGCAGCTTTAGAGTCAGCTCCGGGCAGTGGTGGCAAAGGAGCGACTCCCTCCTCTCATGTGGCCCTCGTTTTCTCCCTCCCCCACCCTCGCTCACTTTCTCACTCCTTTCCAGAACCATGGCCTCTGGGATGGCTGTCTCAGATGGGGTGATTAAGGTGTTCAACGACATGAAGGTTCGCAAGTCCATGACACCTGAGGAGGTGAAGAAGTGCAAGAAGGCCATGCTGTTCTGCCTGAGGAGGGCAAGGAGATCCTGGTGGGTGACATGGGGCAGACTGTGGATGATCCCTATACTACCTTTGTCAAGATGCTGCCAGATAAGGACTGCTGCTATGCCCTCTACAATGCCACCTATGAGAACAAGGAGAGAAAGAAGGAGGACCTGGTATTCATCTTCTGGGCCCCCGAGTATGCCCCTCTCAAGAGCAAAATGATCTATGTGACCTCCAAGGATGCCATCAAGAAGAAACTGACAGGAATCAAACATGAATTACGGGGGCAGCTAGGTGGCACATTGGATAAAGCACCGGCCCTGGATTCAGGAGGACCTGAGTTCAAATCCGGCCTCAGACACAAGACACTTACTAGCTGTGTGACCCTGGGCAAGTCACTTAACCCCAATTGCCTCACCAAAAAAAACCAAAAAAAGAAAAGAAGAAAAAAAAAATACAAGCCAATTGTTATGAGGAAGTGAAGGACTGCTGTACCCTAGCTGAGAAACTGTGGGGGGAATGCCGTGATTTTCCTGGAGGGGAAGCCCTTGTGAGTCTCCCTGCTCCAGCTCCCTTGCTGGGGCCACCCAAGCCCAGCTGGGGAGCAGGCTGCCCCGTTCCTGCCAGACCTGAGGGGCTGGGGGGATCCTAGCAGGGGCAGGGTGATCCCTTCATCTGTTTGCCAAACCGCCCCCGACCCCTCACCTCTCTCACTTCAACCCAATGGCTCTGGCCTTCACCAACCGCCTTTGATATTCTCATTTATCTTGAGTTGTTGTAGACAAAGCTCCCCACCCCCCCCAACCCCCGCCCCGGATGCCCAGATGGGGAGGAGGCCAGTATTTGCCAGTTTTTTTTAACTGACACCCCTAGTTTTCCCCCTTCCGTGGTGCTGCCAACTTCTAACCATGATAGTGGCTTTGTGCTTGTTGTTTAGTTTTGTGTATAAATGGAATGTTGTGGAGACCCCTCCCCCACACAACCAGCCCCCCTTTCTCCCCCCTCCAGTTACTCACATGGCCAGTGTAAAGGAAAGTTACAGCGCCAGTAAAAGGAAAGTTCAACTTAAAAAAAAAGACAAATAAATAAAAGGTGAGCTAAAAATTAAAAAAAAAAACAATTAAAAAAAAAAGATTTGAGCAGCTTTAGCCTGTTCAGCATCAGTGGTTGGAGCATATCTGGGATATTGAACGGTTTGCCTTGGATTCGAATAGATATCATTCTGTCTTTGAAATTACACCCCAGTACTGCTTTTTGCACCCTTTTATTGACTCTGAGGGCTACTCCATTTCTTCTAAGGGATTCTAGTCCACAGTAGTATATATAGTAATCACCTGAATTAAATTCACCTATTACCATCCAATTAAGTTCACTAACACCCAAGATGTGTATGTTTATCTTTCTATCTCCTGTTTGACCAAATCCAACTTACGTTGATGCATAGATCTTACATTCTGGATTCCTGTGTAATATTGATATTTATATCATTTGACTTTTTTGCCATCAGACACATCTGCAGTTGAGTTTCCTTTTGGCTTTGGCCCAGCTCCTTCATTCTTTGTGGACCTACTTCTTTTTGTCCTTCACTCTTCCCCATAATGTGTTAGACATCTTCTGAACTGAGGGACTCTTCTTCTGGTATCATATCTTTTATCATTTCAATACTGTCCATGGAGTTTTCTTGGCAAAGATACTGGAGTGGTTTGCCATTACCTTCTCCAGCAGATCACCTTTTGTCAGAACTCTCCACTACAACCAGTTCATCTTGAATAAACCTGTACAGAACAGCTTTTCAGTGACTTTTTAACCTTCTTTCTCATTTGCCATTTCTGCTTTTGAAGGAGTTTTTTTCTTCAGTGAAATTTTGTTCCTCTTTTACTATTAGGTCAATATTGTTTTTTTAAGGTGTTATTTTCTTTAGTATTTTTTGTGCTTCTTTTATAATGCTGTTAATTATTTTTTCATAATTTTCTTGTATCATTCTCATTTCTTTTTCCAATTTTTCCTCTATCACTCTTATTTCTTTAACTCTTACATGAGTTCTCATTGAGCTTGAGTCCAATTAGCATTTTTCTTTGGTACCTTATTTGTAGCTATTTTCACAGTTTTTTCCTTTTTCTGAGTTTGTCTTTGTCTTCCTTGCCACCATAGTAAATTTTAATGGTTATTTGTTGTTGTTTTTGTTCATTTTCCAGCCTATTTCTTAACTTTTAACTTTATGTGTAAGTTGGGTTCTATTCACCCAGGGGTGGGGAGGCACTGTCCCAAGGTTCAATCTTTTTTGTGCTGCTGTTTTCAGAGCTATTTCTATGGATCTGCAAAGTTTTCATACTTCCAAGGTGATATAATATAGGAAGAGGTATGGTCACTTCTCCCCTGCTCTGCACTCTGATTTTTTTTGGGGGGGGGCAGGGCATTGAGGGTTAAGTGACTTTCCCCGGGTCACACAGCTAGTCAATGTCAAGTGTCTGAGGTTGTATTTGAACTCAGGTCCTCCTGAATCCAAGGCCAGTGCTTTATTCACTGAGCCACCTATCTGCCCCCTACACTCTGATCTTTAACCAGGAACAGTCCCTGTTCCCCTGTAGCCACAAGCACTAGTACTTTTCTTTGCCTTAGAAGAACTGTGACGAGGGCCCATACTCCCTGGTGACCAATTCCCAGCATTCCTCTGTGCTCTGAAACTATGACACAGAACTGCATGGACAATAGAGTTGCCAGTCAGTGACAGATATACCAAGCTATACCAGTTGTCTGACATTCTTACTGTCTCTGGGATGAGAGCTTCTAAAGTTGTTACTGCTGTGGTAGCTATTGCTAACCCAGTGTATGCAGCTGTAGAAAGGCCTCCACCTTGGTGTCACAGACTTTTCCTGGTGACCTCTTAAGTTTTCTCAGGCTAGAAAAATATCTCACCCTGACCTTTTCTTGGCTTTGCTGCTCTAAAATTTGATTTGAGGCATTATTTCAAAGTTGTTTGGAGGGGAATGTTGAGAGTTCAGTTGGTTACCTCTAATCCACCATCTTGGCTCTGTCTGTGAGGGCCAAGTTTCCAAAACATGTACAATATTCTCTGCTCAATTTTAATCCAACTGAGAGAGGCATAATGAACTTGTTTTTAATCATGAGTGGCTGAGGAGCTAGAACTGCGATGACAGTCTTCTAACTGGGTGAGAGGCTGGAACTGAATGTATATACAAGGTTGGGGAATATGTCTTTCTCTCTTTTTCTGGTGGCTTTTAAGTAAGAAGATGGAAGTGAATCACCAAGTGGAGCTGCATTCTTCCATTTGGCACCCATGTATCTGAATGCAAGATGACAGTTTATTCTCAATTTTTTCTTTCCTGATTTTAAGGGGATGATTATATGGACATGAAATGAACAGACTACAACCTGGTGAGCTTTTAAAAGTTATAAGAGGTGCTGGGGACCCCCTCGCTGACTAAATCAGTAGTAGAGATCACTGGAGCCAAAGCAGCAACTGAGAAATCTGCTTGACTCAACTCTAAGATTGACTTATCAGCTGAGTCACCATATCTGGAAGGAACCGGTTCAGGTGAAGAAGGGAGTGACTCATCTTGTGATACTGTTCCACAAAATGAATTTGGTGGAGACTTCACAAAGAGAGAAAAGGACTTCCAGGGCCAGAACTTACAAGATACTCCTTTGATCCATATGCTTCCTATATGTGTCCCTCAATACCTGTGTACTTTATTATGTTTGGGCCAACTCTCTTTAGGGACTGTGTGTAGAGGGAAGAATGCATCCCTGGTTGGTGTGTGTGTGTGTGTGTGTGTGTGTGTGTGTTTATAACATCTTTTGCTTACTATTCTGTCTCAGTAAATATTTCTTTATAAAAGCTAATTTATTTCAACCAACTCTCAGATTGATATTGGCAAAACACAGCAAATGCGGGCTTGTAAGTGTTGGTATCAGAAACCACAATACCTCAGTCTATTCTGGAACCTGAGGGGAGGAGTAGTCAGTTGCCCTTTAAGGACCCAGGCCTCCAGTGCAAATGGGGTTTGGGATAGTGAGCCCAGAGGGGGTACAACATATGTATTGATTTTCTTTCAGGGAATAGGTGCCAGTAGCTCTGTGCCTACTTTTGGTTGAGGACCTCAGAGCCAAGACAGGCAAGAGACCCAGCTGTCCTTGTTTTCTGTTTAAATGCCTTTGAATTAGCTGAAAGCTACAGCTGCTCATCAAAAAGAAACTGTTTATAGGAAAGACAAGTTACTTCTTTCTCCCTTAGGGAGAGATCCAAGAGAAGCTGATTAGGTGAGGAATCAGCTGGAAATGTAAAAGGGAACAGCAAGAAGAGTCATTATCAGGGGTTATCTAAGAAAGCCACCGAGTCCTTTTCAATAGACTTTTAATCCACTTGGATTTTTAAAGAGACTTTTTGCTGGTGAACCATTTATTTTACACCTCTAGAATCTAGACTGTTTTATGAATTTTTTGATGACAATTGATTAAGTTGGTGATAGAATTTTCTGAGGGTCAAGGGTGGGGAGGTAAACTGGCTGGTAAATCCCTGGGATTATTTGATAAACCCTCATTTTGTTGATGTGTAAAATGGGCAACCACTGTTCAGGTGTTCTGTAGAAATTAATGATCTAATAATACCTAGGCTTTATTTGTGCATTAGACATATTAGCTCACTTGCTCCTCATGACTATTCTGAGGCAGGATGGGGAGGGATCATTATTCTCATTTTGCAGATGAAGAAACAAAGGCTCAGGAGCCTTGCTCAAATGAGCAAGAAGAAGAGATGGGACTCAGAATCTATCCTAGGATCATGGACAAAGCTAGAAGAGACCTGAGAGGCAACCTAATCCAACTTCTTCATTTTAAAGATGAGGTGGGGCAGCTAGGTGGTGCAGTGGATAGAGCACTGGCCCTGGATTCAGGAGGATCTGAGTTCAAATCTGACCTCAGACACTTGACACTTATTAGCTGTGTGAGCCTGGGCAAGTCACTTAACCCTCATTGCCCCACAAAAAGAAAAAACAAAGACAAAACAAAACAAAACAAAAAGATGAGGCAAATGAATCCCACAGTGCTTTAATGACTTGCCCAAGGTCACATAGATACTAAATCAAAGAATTGGGACTTGAACTAACCCAGTGCTCCAAAACTCATATATATATATATATATACATAAATTTTTTTTTTGTCATTGAATAACTCTGACTCCTGGACCCTCCTCTTTCTATTACATTGTAAGAAAAGGAATAGCTGAATGGGTGTTGCCTCAGACAAACTGAGACCTGTTAAAGATCTTGGTTTAAAAAGGCCAAGGTCTCTCACTGCATCTGGGGCCATCTCCAGTCATCCTGATCTGTATCTTGCCACTGGACCCAGATGTCTCTGAAGGAGAGAGTGAGGTTGGTGACTTTGCACAGCCCTATCTCACTTAAATTCAATTCAATGCAAGTCAAGGCATCACTTTCCTGAGGTCTTCTTCAAGAATGTCAAACAAGAAGAAAAGGAACACATATAATATTAGTATCTTTGAAAAATTGTCTCTAAGGTGTATCTGTTATGGGATACTATGTTTTCTTTTTATTTATAAAGTTGTGTTTGGCTTCAGTCCCCGTTACATTCTCTTCAGGCAGGTGAATTTTTTGACAAATTTTATTTTCATTGATGAGTTAGTCAAACTCCTTCCAAAAAGTTGACTTTTTAGAGCTCTGTGTTGAAATATCAATGATGTTGACCCAGGCTAATGGACTGCTGAGTGTTAATCACATACATGCAAATGGGCTGGGTGGTAAAATGGGGTAAGCATGCTGGACTTAGAGTCAAAAAGACCTGAATTCAAATTATGCCTCAGATACTTACTAACTATGTTACCCTGGACAAGTTGTTCTTTCAAGTAAGTTTTTAAATCTGTAAAAATGAGGATAATAATAACATGGGTCATATATCACATATATAACATATATCCCAGGCTTCTTGTAAGGATCAAATGAGATAAAATATGTATAGTGTTTTACAAGCCTTTAAGATTCTATAAAATAATAATAATTACTATTATTATTATAAAGAAGATAACAACCTAAAGCTATGATTCTTGTGTTTGGTACTTGTGAAATTGATATATCAAACTTTATGCTCACATTCTATTAAATTGAATTTTATTAGATTTAGTTGTAGGCTGCTGACATATTTATCTATTCTGACTCTGTCTTATAATATCTTAGCCATCCTTACCAACATGATAAGCATGACCTCTAGGTCTTTATCTAAGTCATTGATATATAAGGAATACAAAAATTTGGACTAGTAGAGGGGTAAAAGGAAAAGTCTTCATCTTTACCAATGATACTAGCCCTTTTTGGTTTTGCTCCTGAAATCATTTGCCTGGCAACCACAGGATTATGGGGATTGAAAAGAATCTCCTTATCCCATATCCACAAAACGTTTTTGCAGTTTTACTAAATGATGTTTCAAGATGATTTGAAGGGGCGTTTAGGAATGTAAGAACATTTAAAAAGAATTTCAGGTTATAATTCAGATAGAGTTTTTACTGGCTATCTGAACAACAATGAAGAAAAGAGCAATTCAAAAGACAAAGTTAGTATTCTTACTGATAAGCTGGATATAGCTGTCTGGGGCCTGCATAATAAAAGAGTTAAAGATACTCACTTACCCCTACTGGGAAGAAGCTGCTTTGCAGTTAGAATCTATTTGGAAGTAGCAACACAGTAAGGAAGCTACACAATAGCAAAAATGTTGCAAATGACCATAGAAAATAGCTGCAATTCAGCAGAGATATATAGCAGACAACAGCTCAGTGGAGATCTATAGGACGGAGCAGAATGAAAATATCATTGGAGAACAGCAGAGAACATCAGAGGTTCTAAATATCAGATTTGTGATTGGTCCTGACCATGCAATTCTCTGGCAATGCAAATTCCCTTTATGTGTGTCCTTTGATATGCATTCTCTGTTTATTTTTTTCTCCTGCATGTATACCCTCCATCAATGATGAGGAAGTAACCTAGAAAGAGTTGGTAATCAATAGTGATAGGGTAGCCTGAGGAGATTTTTTGGCTGAGTGAAGAGAGCACTAGACTTGGAGTCAGGAAGACCTGAGTTCAAATCCTACCTCAGTCATTTACTACATTTATGACTCTGGACAAGTTACTTAACCCTTCTCTGCCTCGGTGTCTTTCTTTATAAAATGGGGGTGATAATAATGACACTTACCTTCCAGTGTCATTGAGATCGTATGAGATAATAATGATAAGGTGTTCTGTATGTCTTAAAGCACTACAAAAATACTAGTTGTTATTATTATTTCATTATTCTTTTATAATCCAGTACATATTGCAGGTAGGGATGATTCTTACTGTTTTGTTGTATTGTTTGATAAAACGTTTTTTGCCATGAGTTACATATGTCATATCATTGGTTTGGTAAGAACCAAGTACTGGTGGAAGCTCATAAGCTATGGTTTTTAGTGGTTAATAGAAAGTGCTTTAAACTTGCTGTTGATTTCTGGAGGGGCCTGCATGGTGGGGAGTAGTTAGGAGCCTTCAGGTAAAAATAGCAAACATCACACAGTTCTGGGGACAAATCCCTGGGGCACTACACTAGAGATCTCCCTCTAAATTAACATCAAGAGACAGTACAGCCTGATCTGAGACAGAGGACCTGGATTTAAATCTTGACTATGGCATTTACTCCCTGCATGACTTTGGGTCAGTCACTTCCTTTCTCTGACTCTGTTTCCTTGTATACAAAATAAGGATATTGGGAATAGGCTATCATTTGGATCTATCTGGCTCTAAATCCTAAAACCAATCAATAAGTATCTGATGGAACTGATGTTAATTTATAATTAAGAAATTCCTAATCCACTTAACTCTGAGATTATATGATTTTGCAATTTCAGAATGAGCTCACATGATGCCTTACACTTATGGTAACATTTCATGGTATTTGATTGATTTGATTTGATCTTATTATTTACTTATTTATTTTTTTGCAGGGCAATGAGGGTTAAGTGACTTGACAAGGGTCACACAGCTAGTAAGTGTCAAGTATCTGAGGCTGGATTTGAACTCAGTTCCTCCTGAATCCAGGGTGAGTACTTTATCCATTGCACCACCTAGCTGCCCCTATTATTTTATTTTTTCAAACCTTTGTAGCATTCTGCCTCTGTTACTTCCTACATTTGTGATCTTGGTTAAGTAACATCACTTTTCTGGACCTCAATTTCTACATATGTAAAATAAGGGGGTGGGGGGCTGGCGGGGGAGGGGGGCAGGTTTGAACAAGATGGTCTCCAACATCCTTTCCAGATGAAAGGCTCTTATCTAAGTGCTGGCCTCATTCTCTGTGAACCTTGGTAACACAAGTCAAGCCAAAGCAAGGGTATTTCAACAGTGGCCCAGCAGGCATAATTCAAGGCAAGTTTATGAAATGCAAATTAATGTGTAAAAACTGAATGTCCTTCCAATAACAATCATAATATGTGCTTGGTTGGCAAACAAACCTCCTAGGTAGTAAATGGTAAGTACTTTAGAACAAAATATATATGCCAGCCCTAGATAAGAGTTCTCTTGCCTAACAGCTCTGGGCCAGAGATATTTCTGAATGAGACATCATTTCTTCTTTTAGCTGGGTACACTAACTTGATTAAAACATAAAATTTCTGTACATTTTGCATTTAAATGCATATTCTTTTTTAAAAAAGATTTAGTTGAAAGTAATAAAATAATGGAACACTGACCAAAATAATACTGCAAGCATGGGTACTGCTGGGGGCAGCTGTTAGGAACAGGATAGTAGAATGTCCCTCATTTAGAATAATTTCAGGGGAAAGATCAACCTGAATAATTGAAAAGGTTTAAATTGCAGAATTGTAAAAAGAAATGAAAATGTATTACTTTCAAGTACATGGCAGAACTAATAGCTCAAAAAATGATGCCAAGGATGGGTCTATTGGACCTCTCTCAAGTCACTTAATCTCACCAGCTGTTATCTGATCTGTAAAATGAAAGGGTGAGCTCTCCATTTAGTCTATGGTCATCTAGATTGGCTTGAATGATTCTATATCTATCATGCTCATAAAGGATGGTTTAAAACATTGTGTTTTATTGTGTAGGCCAAGCATTTCCCCTGTTGTCATACTCACAATGTTAAATGGTTAAAACATCCTTCCCCCTGAGCTCCCACCCCCACTCCCCAAACAGGCAAATAGAAACAAACATTTGAATCATCATGAATTCTGATTTGAAGGAGTCTAAATTTTTTGACTGCTCCCATGATTTCATCTGAGGAGGGAGTTCCTAGAGATTTCCTTTACCAATGCAGATTGGTACCTTTTCTGCAATTTATAGTTTTAGAGAGTTTACTGGTGACTGAGAAGTTAAGTGACTTGCCCAGGATGTGTCAAAAGTGGGACTTGAGCTTTGATCTTCCTGATTCTGAAGTAAACTCTCTTTCCATTATACCAAGCCACCTCTCTGTAGTTTAAATGACTGGGCTGTTATTTATATTTGTGACCCTACCAAGAATCATATGAGAAAGAAAGAGCACAACCTTAAATCAGGTTATGTACTTAGAGGAACAAATAATAATAATGGCATTTGGGGCAGCTTTCCTTCATCCTACCTGCAGTAGGGCAAATGGAGGACAGAATAGCTAATAGCTAGCATCTATGTCATACGTTAAAGTTTGTGAAACACTTTGCAAATATCATTTGATTTTCATGACAACTCTAGGTAGGCATTATTATTATCCCCATTTTACAGATGAAGAGCCCGAGGCTGATATAGGTTAAATGACTTGCCCAGGATCACAGAACTAGTAAGAGTCTGAGGCTGGATTTGAACTCTGGTCTTCCTGACTCAAAGCACAGTACATTCTCCACTGTGCCACCCATCTGAATCAGAGGCCATAGCAGTCATGTATGGACTGCAGAAGTGATCCTCCCCATTTCCTTTATTCCTGGATTGTTCCTTCCAATATGTATCTGCAGACTTGTTCTAAGAAGGCTTTCCTACTGAGCCTGATGAATGACCTGATTTATAGACTTTTCCTTAAAAGTTCAAGGCCACCAGCCAAACTATGTTTTACATCTCGTTGTTTGACTTAATCATGATGACTTGGGATGGAGGAGGCCTGCTTTTCTCTTCTCTGAGCAAGTATGTTATCTGCCTTATTGACCTTCCCCTTGTAGCTTTTATTCACCCAAATGGCACTTTCTCTTTGACTAATTTCAAAAAGAGTAATTTCCCCCCAAAGGCTGACAATATCAATTAACTGTTTTGATCCAGGGAGGATTTATGAGTCTTTGCCAGTTGGGCTAATTGCTTATTCAAAGTCTTTAATTGTTCCCTGGCTAATTTATTTCTCCAAAAGGCAACTAAACTAGCCTTTCTGCCTATTACCAAACTTGGCAGCCTCCCAAAATAAACAAGGGTTGACATCTGGTGTGTGGAAAGAGCTGGTGCTAAGAATGTGCTCCGTAGCTAAAGATTTCTTACCATTTCTTTGATGCTGTCCAGAGTTTTCTCCATCCATCTGGCACACTCAATCTACTCTCCTTGTCACCAGCTCTCCAAACAAGACACAGTGTGTAGTAGTCTTGGGCTATTGGGTGAGACAGTGCTGCTGAGGGAAGGAGCAAAGATCTTTGTCAATGGCATTACTCCCCAGAGTAGATGTTCCTAGGCTAAGTGCAGGAGAGGAGTCCAGGATTTCACGACTTAACATGGATTTCCTCTGAATGATCCCTCAATTACTTTTGCATGTATCTCCATGTGGGAGTATGCCTATGTGAGTGTGTGCATATGTGTGCATGTGTGTGTGTGTGTGTGTGTGTTTATCATCAAAAGAATCCCCTCATTTGCTGGATTTCACTTTTCATGGAGCAAGGGGCATATGCTCTGTCCCTTTCCATTTGTTCACATGGTCTGGCTCCTTACTAAAGGACATACATGTCCAGTAGTTCCTGGTTGGTCCATTGGTTGCACCAATGTGAGGGTCACATTGAAGATGATGTATGATTAAGACAGAAGAAGCTGCTCCCTCAGTAGGTCATAAGGGCTGTACAAAAGCTCTACTTGCTTCTCTTTTGAGTAGGTAACATGGGACTCAGCCATTTTTTACATGGACTTCCAGCAGGGTCAGGAATTTCTTTCCTCTTCCCTCCAGTGGGGCTGTGGTAACCATGAGCACAGGGAAATGAGATCAACTCTCTTTTCTTAAGTGACCTGAAGACAAAACCATCCCCTTTTAGTTTGTGTTTTCTGTTTGATTTTCCTAGTTTTTCTAGTTTGTGTTTCCATGGGCACAAGTGACTGAACATCGATTCTAAGAGATGGGCTCTAGTGGTGGTCACAACCTTGTGAATTTGAAAGTTTCTGAGCTTGTAATGCATCATTATGGACTAGAAATGACTCAACTCTTGTAACCATGGTCTAGCAGCTCATACCAAGCTGGAAGGCTTCAGGTATGAGCTCATCATTGAGCACAAGCCTAAGTTGAGAGAAGCTCATCAGAAGGAGCCCTCCATTGTTTCATTGAAGCTACTTTAAGTATCTCCACTATTAAAAAATAAATTTCACCTATTTCATCAATATTGCATTAATATTGCTTTTGTGGTTTTTACTAAAAGCTAGAGCCTATATTGATTCAAAAATGGCACCTCTGGGGCAGCTAGGTGGTGCAGCGGATAGAGCACCGGCCCTGGAGTCAGGAGTACCTGAGTTCAAATCCGGCCTCAGACACTTAACACTTACTAGCTGTGTGACCCTGGGCAAGTCACTTAACCACAATTGCCTCACTAAAAAAAACCAAAAAAACCAAAACAAGAAATGGCACCTGTGTTTCTTAAATCAACAGATTAGCAGGTCGAGTGTGGTTTGGGGGATGGAATTCCTGATTTCGAATATGGCATAGAAATCATGTGGAAAACATTGGTGGATCACTCATCTACTTTTCTAGATTGATTTCTGGAAGAGAGGAAGGAAGCTTTCAGAAATTTCAAAATATGTATAAGGAAAAGAAGAGGGAAAATAGTATAGATTAAGGTAAAGAGTGTATTACTCAGGGCAGCTAGGTGGTACAGTAGATAAAGCATTTGCCCTGGATTCAAGAGGACCTGAGTTCAAATATGGCCTCAGCTCAGACACTTGACACTTACTAGCTGTGTGACCCTGGACAAGTCAAAACCCTTATTGCCCCACCAAAACAAACAAAAACAAAAAAGACAAAAACAAACAAAAAAAAAAGAGTGTATTACTCAGATTCAGGATTCAAGTGATTGACTAAAAGCCTTCTACCAGTTTGATCTAATTATAGGGTTTACAATTAGGATGAAAAGTAATTTAGTGTAGATACTTATACAAAAATAATTCAAGAAAACCTTTGTACTCTACGTCCCTATCATCCTCCCAATTCCCAAGTTTGGCTGCCTCATGGAATCAAATTCACTGTTCCTCTATTGATATAAGAAATGATGAGAGGGACAGTTTAAGAGAAATCTGGGAAGACCTTTATAAACTAATGCAGAAAGAAGCAGGAGAATATTTTATGCAATAAGAATAATACTTTTAAATAAACAATTTTGAAAGACTTAAGAACTCAGATCAAGGCAATAACCAGTCATGATTCTAGAGGACTACTGATAAAAAATGGTAGCCCTCACCTGAAAGAGAGGAAGTGAATTAAAAATGCAAATGGTACACACACATTTGGACATGGCCAATTTGGGAATTAGTTTTGTTGAGATGTTATCTGTTACAAGGATTTTTTTTTGGCAGGGTAGAGGTTGAGAGAGGGAGAGAAAATAAAGGTTTGTAATATTGATTTTTTTTTGGGGGGGCAATGAGGGTTAAGTGACTTGTATCAAGTGTTAGGGAAACTGAGGCCCCAAAGAGTGATGTGCTTTGCTCATGGTCATACAGTAAATGTCTGAGGCAAGATTTAGACTCAAATGTTTCCAAACTTACTGTCTAGTGCTTACCTCCTGAGAGAATTGATGATTTGCACAACTGCCCCAAACACCTCATCTTCCATTCCCAAACACTGAAACTTAGTACAAACTGAATTCTTATGATATAAGCACAAAGGATAACAATGGATTACAAAAATGGGGTGGGGGGAGACAGTACCTTTGGAGAGCTAATGTATCTACATAAGGGGATTAAAAGAGAATGTATAAAGCATGGATGCAGTAACCAATGCTTCTGAAATATAAAGGTCAGTGTTCTTTTCATTGCCCTTCTTTTTTGTTCATGTGGCAAGTGATCAGATATTTGATGTCACTGATTGTGTCCCCACCCCAAGTCAAAGTCACTGTTCCAAGGAAGATGGTTCTCTCTGAACATAGTTGAACTTCTGGTTAGTTTGTGAATGTTAGAGGCTGTTTAGTTTTATACTGAAGTAAAAAAGTAGTTGGATCCTTTTACAAATACACCAACCTAGGGTAAGCAGATGTCTGCTATCTTTGAATTTACCAGTAAATAGCAAATCAAAAGAGTGTAAACAAATGGTTTGGTAGCATTTGGAGAGAGAGAGGAGCTGGCTCCTTCATGGATTTTCTTCAGTATTCTCTCTAGATTTCTCTATGTATATGTATAACCTCACTCACTTCTAAATGAAGAAGTCTGTTCTAACAGGTGGGGATGGGAGATTAACATTTAGAAGGAAAAGAAAGGTCAATTTGGAAGAGTTGAGCAGGAGAAGAAAAGCACCCAGCCAGGCCAATTTGGCTCTGTTTCTTTCTTGTTGTTTTTAATATCATTAAGGGAACAGGTTGTAGGAATTCTTATAAAATTATTGTGAATAATTTGAAAAGGGAGCGAAAGGAAAGAAAGACATGTGGCACTGGGAAAGAAGGGAATAGATATTGATATAGTACCTACTATGTGCCAGAATCTCTGCTAAATGCTTTACAAATATTGTCTCATTTGATCATCACAACAACCCTGAAAGGTAGGTGCTGTTATAATCTCATTTTATAGCCAAGGAAACTGAGACAGACAGTGGTTAAGTGACTTTCCTAGGACCACATAGCTAGTAAGTGTCTCAGGTTATATTTGAACTCAGGTGTACCTGACTCCAGTGCTCTATCTACTTCAACAGCTCTACAACCTAAAGGAAGATAGGGTGCTGAATTTGGAGTCAAGGAAAGATTGAATTTAGATCCTGCCTTACACACTTACTATGTGGTTCTGGTCAAGTTAATTAATCTCTTTTGGGCTCAGTTTCTTTTGTAAATGGGAATAATAATAGCTTGTGAAGATCAAGTTGAATAATATATGTAAATTTTTTGTAAACCTTAAAGTGCTATGTAAATGCTAGTTATTATACAAATATGTAACAATAAGAACTGCTAGCTTCATAAATAAACACATAGGCAGACACACATGTGTATATGTACACATGTATATATGCACACATATAAATACATTTGTATATATATAGATATACACATATATATGCATGCATATGTGAAATGTAGAGCACTTGATGGTAGATGGGACAGAAGCAAGCCATTTCCTTTTGCAACTTTTGGAAGAAACTGGAAATTCTAGAATTCAAGAGGTCTGGAACCCTGGATAAGGACTATTGTTCATCCTTGAAGAGGACCAATGACATTATGAGGGTGATGTCTTCATTTGCAAGTGAATTGGGTTTAAGAAAGGCAGAGCTACACAAAGTCATCAGCCTCACTTTCTCCTTGAGTCATTGCAGTCCAGTGGCAAAACAAGAGTCAAGAGGACTGGGGATGTTCCAGAATGCATGTGTAACCTTGGCCTTTTTAAATTAAGGTCTTTCCCAGATCTCAGTTTGTCTGAGGCAACACCCATTCAATGATTAAGGGCTAGGTAAAAAATGAGACAAAAGATGACTTAGTTTGCCATCACAAAAGTATCAACCTAGGAGGGGAAGGCCCTCCTGGATAAGGAAAAAGGCAGGTGAGGCAACATACTAATGTGTTTTCATCATTAGTTTTATAGATCCAAGATAGAGGACAAGGGATGGCTACTGAGCCAGACTATGTATAGCTAGAAGATACTTCAGATATTATGTAGCCAAACCTCCTCACTTTAGAGATGAGGGAGTTGATGGACAGAGAGTTTGAGACTTGCCTAAAGTCAGTGAATAGCAGAGTAGGGGGTCTGATTCCAAGTGTTCTAACTCCATATTCAGTGGTTCTTGCCAACCAGGACCCTGCCTCATCTCCTTGAGTTTGCAAAACCAAGATGACCATTGCTCTTAGATGCTATGGGGGTCTTGTTCAGGTGGTAGTGAGACCAGAAAGACTTTGCAGTTCTTTCTGCCTCTGAGATCCTGTGACTCTGGGTAGAGATGATTATGATGCCCAAGATAATGACAATGCTTTCTGGTGAATTGTTGTTTGTCCTTCATTTTTGAAGAGGACCAATGACATCACACGTGATGTCTCGTGCCTGAATTAGATTTAAGTGAGGCAGAGTTGCACACAGTCATTAGCCTCATTCTCTCTTCCTGAATCATTGAAGTCTAGTGGCAGGAAAAAAGTCAGGATGACTGGCAATGACCCAGGATGTAGTAGATGACTTTGGTGTCTTCCATACCTGACCAAGCTCTAAGCACTTCCCAGGGCCTGCTTCTGTTGCTTTCATGGCCACTGGGATAAATTATTCTCATTCATCCAGCCTGCTGGGGAAAAGTCTTCACATGCTTGAGCTGAGTGTACTGGTGTTATGATAACTACCTCATTCTAGACCTTCATCTTCAACTCTTCTTCCTGGCTATACCCTGGACACCTGTGCCCCTTCTTTTTTCTTCTTCCCTGCTTTGTTATGTCCTAAAGGGACAGTATTAGAAGGTTAAGTGTGGGGGGGAAAGGAGTGATAGGGGAGTTAAGGGGTTATTGGTGATTTGGTTAATGTGTTAGGGGAGAAGTACAACAATACTGCCAGATTTATCTTCTTTGTATATAGCTCACATCAAATCTTTACTCAGCCCAAGTCCCTTCAAACATTTCCTGTTGTCTATTGAATCGTACTCAAGTTCTTCTACCTAGTGTGCAAGAGAGACTTCAATTTGGCACTGAAAAATCTTTCCAGTCAAATCAGATTCTCTTCTTTGTGTGGACTGTATTTCAGCCAGACTCTACTACTCAGCACTCCTCTTATGAATCCAGTGCTTTCCATGCCTCCATATCTATGTTCATGACATTCCCTGTTCTAGAATTGCCTTCTTCACCTTCATCTGGGAAAGACCTATTCATACTTCCAGGCTCAATTCAGGTGCCTTTATTTCTCCCCCACCAAAAAAAGAAATACCCATGAACTGATACTGACCCTGTACCCTTCTGCCACCTTTCCCACTAATGGAAGTGAAGCTTCACTAGCAGATCCAAAGACATAACACATTCTTAAAATAAAACCTTCCCTTTTACCTTGATCTCTGCCCCCTCCTTTCAAGTACCATGGAGATCTGGCTCCAGGATGTAGTAGTTTGCTTGGGCCTTGACAGACAGCTTGGCCATAGCCTTTCTTTTCTTTTCTTTTTTTTAATTATAAAAGTATTTTATTATTTTCCAGTTACATGTAGAGATAGTTTTCAACATTTGTTTTTATAAGATTTCTAGTTTCAGATTTTTCTCCCTCCCTTCCCCCCTCCCCAAGACAGCAAGTAATCTGATATAGGTTATATATGTACAATAACATTAAACATATTTCTACATTAGTCATGTTATAAGAGAAGAATCAGAGCAAAAAAGAAAAACCTCAAAAAAGAAAAACAATAGCACCAAAAACAAAACAAATAGTATGGTTCAATCTGCATCCATATTCTACAGTTCTTTTTTTCTGAATTTGGAGAGTCTTTTCCATCATGAGTCCTTTGGAACTTGGATCATTGTATTGCTGAAAAGAATCAAGTCTATCACAGTTGATCAACACACAATGTTGTTGATATTGTGTACAATGTTCTCCTGGTTCTGCTCATCTCACTCATCATCAGTTCATGCAAGTCCTTTCAGGTTTCTCTGAAATCCACCTGCTCATCATTTTTTACAGCACAGTAAAATTTCCTTACATTCATATACCACAACTTGCTCAGCCATTCCCCAATTGATGAGCAGCCCCACAATTTCCAATTCCTTGCCACCACAAAAGGAGCAACTATAAATATTTTTGTAAATGTGGGTCCTTTTCCCTTTTTTATGATCTCTTTGGGGAAAAGACCCAATAGTGGTATTGCTGGGTCAAAAGGTATGCACAGCTTTATAGCCCTTTGGGCATTATTCCAAATTGCTCTCCAGAATGGTTGGACAAGTTCACAGCTTCACCAACAATACATTAGTGTTCCATTGGCCATGGCCTTTCAAGAGCCAAAGCCCACCGGGAGCTGCAACCACATAACACCAGTGGTGCAAATATCTGAACTGATGATGCTGGGAAAATAAGCTCTATACTGCCAGTGCTTGGTCAGAGAACTGAAGAAGAGAGGGAGTGAGACAGATTGAAAGGACAAGACACAATGTCTTTAGGGGGCTATGTAGTACTAGACCAAGTCTGAGAGTGCATCTCTCATCTGGGGTCAGTTCTGGATACCCAAAAGTAACTTGGGACACAAACCCAGCCTAGTGAACCATGAATTTCCCAGGATGAGAAGAGGCTGAGATGGTTTGAGATTCAGCCCCCAAGTAAACCATAATCAGAAGGGAGGGAGTCAGAAAGTGAGCAATAGGGAAATATAGAGAAAGACTGAAATTACCAAAGCCTTTAGGAAGAAGAAATCTCAAAGACCTTGAATATAAACAGATAAATCAACAGGAAAAATTGTAACAACAGATGGAAATATGGCCTCCATATCTAGTAAATGAGTTTATGCATCTATGAATAAATATTGCCAAAAAAAGAGGAAAATTATCCAATACATGAAACAGAAAACCCTATGGAATTTGAGAACATGGAACTACAACACAATGTTCTTTAATGGTTCAAAAGAAAAACAAGAATTATAGGAACAGAATGTATGTCCTACACAGCAAAACGAATGAGCAGAATAGAAAAATGTGAATCTGCAGTGTAGTACAGTATTTTGGTTCTTGGATTATTTATTTATTTAATTGGCTAATTAAAGAAAAGGTGGCAAATATCAAGATGGAGCTAAAAAACCTGACGTTCACTGGTATTCTCTTAGGTTTCAGTTTTACAAACTGATTTTTCAAAGACAGAGAGAGAGAGGAAATAAGAATGGAAATATTAAGCCTAGGACCATGGGAAAATAAAAATGAGAGACATACATTTTAATTGTTTTAAAGAACTTTTTCATGAAACTGTATCTCCCTGGCAATATTTTTTTCTAACAAAAATTCTTAAGACAAAATAGCCAGTCCTTATGAAAAGGTTTTATAGTCTTAGAAGAAAGGGTCCTATGCAAATCTGAGGGTATTAATAATAGTAATAATGTATGCAAAGCATCCTGAGCCCTTCTGAAGACAACTGGCTGTGTAAACAGGAGTGGGAATGTGGTGGTGAGCGAGATTTAAATCTTCAAGCTAAATACAAAAAAGCCCTGATAATTCATTTCCCTTTGGGATGCAATACCCTTTCATTATGACCATGCCTCATTTGCTCATTTACTTAGGAAAAATCCAGGCTTAGCTGCTGTTACAGTTTAATGTCAAGCCTATTTTATGTCACAGTCAGGTTACAGTGGCTAGATTCCTCCTTCTTTCTCTCTCCAATTTCTTCCTTTCTCTCATTCCTTTAACCTTCTCTTTCTATTTATTTTTTCTTTTTTTTCCCCCTCTGTTCCTTGCAGTATGGCACAGTGAAAATTGTGCTAAATTTCCTGGCACTGCTCTAAAGAACTATGTGACTTTGGACAAGTGTGGTTGGAGCAATATCTTAAGCCTTCCCCTCTAGGAAAATTAAGCTAGTTTTTTTTTAAAAGGTACTGAGGCCATCCTCAAGAATTAGTTGGCTTGAGGGACTAAAGACTCATACTGTTGACATCGGTTCTTTATTGCCTGAATGCAAAACAGCCACAATGAGTTGCAGGTCTGCCCTCTGATCCTTAACTGATGGACCATGATGGGTAATTTAGGCAAGAAAGCTCACCTAGCTAAATCAATTCAAGTTGTATTTAATTCCTATCCTTGTTGGATATCCTTCTCTTGCAATGGCTAAATAAATCCCTTTTTATTAACTTTTGAATGACTTACAAGTGTCCCATTCTGTTTCAATATTAAATTAAAACCACAAGGGGTCTGGCTTTTGTCAGGCCCAGTCCATAACACTAAGTGCATCATTTCTCTGCACCTTAATTTTCTTATTGGTAAATTGAGGGAGTTGGACTAGATGACCTCAACCTTTAGTCCCTTCTAGCTCTAAATCTATAATCCCATCATCCTTTGATTGGTCACATGTCCTCTCTCCTTTCAATCCTTTTGCTTGTGCGCCCCTGGTTTGGGACATATTTTTTTCTTTCAGGGCAATGGGGGTTAAGTGACTTGCCCAGGGTCACACAGCTAGTGTCAAGTGTCCAAGGTAAAATTTGAACTCAGGTCCTCCTGAATCCAGGGCCGGTGCTTTATCCTTTGCGCCACCTAGCTACCTCCTGAGGGATGGTTTTATAACTACTGCCCCCTATTATACCCTCTTGGTAAATATCTCCTTGTAAAAAATAATTTATGTGAACTGGTTGTTTGATATGGGGGCAAACCAGGTAGGACATAAGGGGTAACAGTATAAGAAGCCACGATCACTCAGGTTTTCCTAGAATTATGAGAAAAGAAATAATATACCCCGATATGGTAAACTTAACTTACCAGTGCAGAAATAGCCTAGTTGGGTGAGTGCCCGGAGTGGTTGTCACACTTGATTATTTTTAGTTGGGTGAGTGCCCAGAGAGGTTGCCACACTTGATTATTCCTGGGTTCTTTTCCTTGCTTTGTCCTTGACTGTGTGACTTTATGGATATCTTTTCTTAATTTTCTCTATTTGTACAAATAAGGATATTCATTCATGTCTCCTTCTACTTCATTAGTGGGTGTAATTCATGGGGGGTAATTCACAAGAAAATGCTCATATTTTGGCTACCCATGAGGATGAGAAGAGGGATAAAAGTTTTATGGGAGATTAAGGGTGGAGTGGTAGTTAGAGAGCCAGCCTTAGTATCAGGAAGGCCTGGGTTTAAGTCCTCTCTCTGACAAATACTGGCTGTGTGATCCTTGACAATTCACTTAATCTCTCATTATTTCAGGCAGTCTTGAAGACTATAGAACAGGACAGTTGGTAAAAGGAGTTTCCTGCCTCAAGTCCCCTACATGAAAGAAGTGATAGGTTTAACTCCTCCTCCCTGCTACTGTTACCACCAAATCAGGCAGATATTTTGTTCTTTGTGACCAGGAAATAAATCTTTAAAAAAATAGGATCAAGTCCAAAGCCACTAGTTAGTTGGAGTGGCTATGGCCCTGGGTTCCCCTGGGGCAAGGAATCTCCTTTAGCAAAAAACCAAAACCAAAACCAAAAAACAACCCAAAAACATTCAAACCAACCAAAACGCCCAATAAAAAACCCTAATTCCAGCCAAGGTTCAAAAAAAAAAAAAAAAAACACCCTATTATGGAAAGAAGGAAAATCCAATGAATTTTCCCCCCCTAGTCTGTTGACTGCATGTATTAGGCCTTTCTAAAAATGTCATGGAGAAAAATAAAAAACTTCTGTGACTTATGGTAAAAACAACGGTAGTACAACTCCTCCTTGAAGAAGTAGCACTTCATCTGAGGACTCCAGTTAAAAGTATAAGTTGGAGACAGAGAAAAACTCCATAAGCTCATCAGAGGAATTATACCTGCTGGCAACCATGAGGCCAGGAGAGACAACCTCCCATCATCGCATGTCTGAGAGACTGCATTCCACACAAAATCAGTAGGGAGAAGACCCAGCTGGAGCAACATGAGGGCATCATCAGAAGACATTCGTGGTCCTACAGTATTAGAGGTGTGAGCTGCCTCTCCTCACATGTGTCTTGGCTACGTTTCCTATGTATGTGTTCTTCCACATGTGTCTTGGCCACTCGTGCTTCCCATAGGGATGCCTTTTTACATGTGTTCCCTTCATATGAGTATACACTCTTTCTAATAAGGATGCATGTATTTGTTGGAGAGTATGCCCCAGGTTTATGGAGAAAATGATTTGCTCTTTTTATTATTTATGGTATTGAATTCCTTTGCTTTAAATTAACTGTGTCCTGAGCTGAGTGGTAAAGGTAAACACATTGGTGCGGGATCATGAGCTATGGTTTAAAGTAGACATGGCTGGTAGAGTATCTTGAATCTTAGGACAAATTTGTTTGGTGGACTTACTAGGTAACTTGGGGATGCCCCAGGTGCCTCTCAGTCTCTAACATAGAGTTCTTTATAACGTTATGGTTCCTTGGGGGCAGCTAGGTGGTGCAGTGGATAAAGCACTGGCCCTGGATTCAGGAGGACCTGAGTTAAAATCCTGCCTCACGGGGGCAGCTGGGTGGCGCAGTGGATAAAGCACCGACCCTGAGTTCGGGAGTACCTGAGTTCAAATCCGGCCTCAGACACTTGACACTTACTGGCTGTGTGACCCTGGGCAGGTCACTTAACCCCCATTGCCCTGCAAAACAAAACAAAACAAAACAAAAAATCCTGCCTTAGACACTTGACACTAGCTTTGTGACCCTGGGCAAATCACTTAACCCTCATTGCCCCACCAAAAAAAAAAAAAAAAAAAGAGCTGCTAAAGTTATGATTCCCTGCCCTTCTGTTGTAAGGAGTTTTATGTTCTTTCAGTCATTTTACCTTAATCTTTTTTTTTTTTTTTAAGTTGGCCCTGTTCACACTGGCTCACTTCTCCTCAATTCTGATCCTCTCTTCTTGTTTGTTATCACTTTCCCTTTAGGGTTTTTTACTTCCTTTTTTCTCCTGCTTTTATTTGATTACATATTTCTCTTCTTTCTTTTCCCCTCTCAACTAGATTCCCCTTTCCTCTCCTCCCCTTCTATTCTTTAGTTTTTGAAATTTAATTTTTGTAGCCCTTTCCCAAAGGGATTTATCTAATTCTCTTTTTTAGCCACCCTCTTTTTCTGGCTATTCTAGGCCATAATTCTCTGATTCATGACCCCATGGTCTTGGTGCTAAGGGGTTGCCGCCATTGACTATTGCAGCCTGGACTCCATGGCACTGGAGAGAAGTGGGGATAAAGGGAGGGAACTGGGAGTGGGTTTTGTTGTAAGCTTGTATGTCCTGTTCTTGGGTCTGCAAAAAAGTGTAGGAGGTGGGGATAAGGGTGCAGAGTAATGTCAGGGTTAGTGAGCTTCGGTTTTTTTGTTGTTTGTTTGTTTTGTTTCAACCTTCTTTTGGATTCTGGGTGTTCTACAACATAGAGAAAACTGAAGTTGTTTTATCTTCGGTGCTAATTTCTGTTTAGGAGAGATTTGCGTTGATGGGTATCAGAGAAGATGTGTAGTCCTCTACCTTGTTGCTCATCTCTAAGGACAGTATTTCAACTAAACTTTTCACCACTCTTCTTCCTCCTTCCTCCCCTTCCCCACTCTACCACAGTGTTCTGTATGTGGTGGGCATTTAATAATGTTTGTTCAATGAATGAGCTCTAGTTTTACTCCTCTTCCATCTTTATCCCTGTATCCTACACCTGGAGATTGTTTGTTAGCTATTAGAGGTGGGCCTAACGCCAACACTCTCTTAGTTCAAGTTCAATTTGGGGATGAAATGAGGTACTGAAAATTCACTAAATAGTTAACAAAAAAGAGGTTTGATTTGCCTTAATATGGTAAGGATATGCAACAAGTAGACAGTGGATCTTAGCTTCAGCTTTGGTAGATGGCTGATGAGTTGCCATTGCTTCCTCATGGCAATGTATTTGGTCAGGAGAGTATTAGAGTAGGGTAGAGTGGCTACCATGTCCTCAGGCACCCCTCAAATCTGAGAGTCCTGACTTCACCTGGGTGGGACTTTTTATGTCCTTAGGTGATCAGGAAGAAGTTAGAGCCAATCAGATTTCAGGGACTACAGGAGGGAAGGAGGAGACATGGGCCTAGCCCATTTTGCAAGGGTAGAAGTGGGAGGCATTAGCCTAATTCATGTTGTCAGTAAACACTGGTAGGTATTAGTCCTGTCACACTGGCCCACCCTTTCCAGCAGGCCAGAGGCTGCTTATTCCCAAAATAGAAGGATCTGTCCTTCAGGCCCCTGCACTATTAAGCTAGTGATGAATAGAAGTGATGAGGAAAGGGTTGCTCTTTGATGAGCTGTGTCTCCAGAAGATTAAAAACACCCTTTTCTATGTCTCTGCTGCTTGCTCAGCTCTGAGCTGGAACTTTGCCAGCTTTGATGTACCAGGCTCCCGAGCCTGCATCAGGGAGAATGCCAGAAAAAAATTGTTTCAGTAGATTTGATTTTTATCAGGGAGTTAATGAAGCTTGCTTCCTTCTCATGCCTGCTATACCTCCCAGCAATGACTTGGCTCAGCCCTGGGGCAAGTTTGCTCTACTGCTTGCCTTCTAGAGCAAGCGGTCACCTCTGACCATGGTTGGAGGTATCCTTTTACTGTTTATTTCCCTTGAAGCTTTAAAGAGCAAAGCTCACCCTCTGGAATAAGCACTATAATTACCTCCAATTAGTTTGGGGATTTGGCTTTAGAGATGAAGGGCAAAATCAAAGTGAAAGGCATGTTGCTTGACTTGGTCCCTTCATGGCCTGCTGATGAAGTATTGGTTTGGCTGCTAAATATTCTAACAAGGAAAATACAACTTTAGAAGTAGTGAAATAAAGTGGCAAGAGCACTGCTGAGAACTGAGGAGGTCTCAGTTGGAGTCCTGATTCTGGCACCAAGTAGACTTGTGACCTTGGACAAGTCACTTACCTACCATAGTCTGTTTCCTCATTGGTAAAAAAACAAAAAAAACAAAAAAAACCCCAACAAACCAGGGGGTTGGAGTAAATAACCATCCAGTTTTAATATTTAGTATTTTTAGAGATAGTTATTGAAACACTCCTTCTTAATTGGACTGGTGACACATCTGTAGTCCCTGCTCCTGGGGAGGCCAAAGCTGTGGATCAACTGAGTTTAAGAGTTTTGAGCTGCAGTAGGGTCAAAGCTGACTAGGTGATTGCACTGAGTCAGGTGTAAATATGGTGATTCTCTAGGAGCTATGGGCCACTCAAGCTTCCAATCAGCTCGAGTTGGAAATAGAATGAATTGAAGCTTTCATGACAATTAATAGTGGGGTCCAGCTTGTGAGTGACTGCTGTACTTCTGTCCTGGAAAGAGGAGGAGGAGGAGGAAAAGAAGGAGAAGGAGGAGGAGGAGGAGGAGGAGGAGGAGGAGAAGAAGAAGAAGAAGAAGAAGAAGAAGAAGAAGAAGAAAAGAAGAAGAAGAAGAAGAAGAAAAGAAGAAGAAGAAGTCACTTTTTCTCAGTCACACTAACTTTTCTTTTAAGATTCACCAGGATAGGGGGAAGCTAGTTGTTACAGTGGATAAAGTACCTGCCCTGGATTCAGGAGGACCTGTGTTCAAATCCGGATTCAGACACTTGACACTTACTAGCTGTGTGACCCTGGGCAAATCACTTAACCTTCATTGCCCCCCCCCCCCCCCGCCACACACATCACCAGGATTTCACTAACATTATTCTCTTATTATCTAGATATCCAAAGCTGAAGGAAGTATTAGTAGATTTATATGGGGAGAAAAGAGGAAGGATCATAGACGTGATAATAGATTTAGAATGGGAAAGAATTGTAGAGGTTAATGGTTCCAACTGTCTCATTCTTATAGACTAGGAAGTTGGGGCTCAAAGTGATTGAGAAAGAATATCAATAATCACCAATCCATAGGCCTGGTTTCTAATTTAATAAGATCTTTATGAGAATGATCGACAAAGACTATATTAGACCAGGTAGAACAAAGTACAATTTTAAGGCTTTCCTCTAAGCTCTCATTTCTCCAACATTTCCAAACCATGCTGTCTCACCTCTAGTTAGTCTTTTCATCTTTTTTCTATTAGAAGTTGGACTTTGCCACTGAGCTCTGACAGGCCAATCTTTGTCTTATTCCTACCCATTTCCAAACCAGGCCAATGCTCTGTGTCCTCTCCCTGTTCCCTTTCTGATTCTATTATCTTCCCCTTTTAGCATATAAACTTCTTGAAAGCAGGTATGTTTTTTCCTCCAAGTATTTGTTTCCCCAGCATTTAACACAATGCCTGAACATGGTAAGCCTTTAATAAATGCATATTAATTTATACATTTATGTAAAGATCACATCAGATTCCTTGATAAATGTCATTACAGAAATCTCTTCAATGATGATTATCAACATCAAACAAGGCATGAAAAACGGCTGTGATCATCAAAGGTATTTACCACTCTTGTGAAGGATGCTCTGCAGAAGATCCTAATGAAAGAGGCATTTCTTCTAGATGGTGAAAGTCTTCCAGATGCTTCTGTTTGAAGGTTAAGTTGTGTTAATTGTTTCAAGCCTGGAATGTTACAGGGTGTCTTCAGTGAGATCAATGGTTATTCCAGAGACACCAGCTCAACAGTTCACGTGGGGAAAAGTTAAATTGTCCATACTAACCCATAAAACTGAATGGCCAGGCTATTACTTTAGGATGTAAGTTCTTATAACTTAGATAATCATAGCAGTTGGAAATGAGCTATGTCCAAAATTGAATAGGAAGAAGAGAGGAGGCTGGTTTGGATTTGGGACATTGTGGTAATGATTTAGTGATCCTAAATTGCTTGTTGGTCAAAGCTTTCTTTTTTAAGAACTCTGTTGCCTTCTCAATCGTGCTGTCCATTTGCCAATCCTAGAACATTACGTTTTCTGAAGGTTCAAAATGTTGGTGACCCAAAGGACAAAGGAGAGCTGCAATGACAGTCACAGATTAAGTGCAACATATTCCCTGAGCTAACCCAAGTGCAAGACTAATTGGAAAAGGAGGTGAATCAGTCACATAGTAGGTGTCAGGGGTAACAGATGGCCCACTGGTGCCCATTAGATGTATGAAGAGCTCATGGAAGGCCTCACAGCATCTTGTTTATCTTCCATGGAAGTGCCAAGGGATAACATGGATTTCAGAAAGAATTTTGACAAAAATTTCTCAGGATGAGACTAAGAGGATTCTGAGAGCTGATTTAGAGCCAAAAGGGATCTCAGAGTCCATCTGCTCCAATTTTACATGTGAAGAAACCTCAACCCAGAAAGGGGGAATGACTTTCCGAAGTCACATGGGTACTAACACATAGCAAATGATGTCAAAGTCTATTATTATTATTATTATTTTGGTGAGGAAATTGGGGTTAAGTGACTTGCCCAGGGTCACACAGCCAGTAAGTGTCAAGTGTCTGAGGCTGGATTTGAATTAAGGTCCTTCAGGGCCAGTGCTCTATCCACTGCATGACCTAGCTGCCCCCCAACCCCCTCTTCTTACAGGAGAAGAAACTGAGGTTCAGAGAGGTTGGCTTGCCCAAGGTCACATGGTAGTTAGTGGCAGTCAGAAGACATGGGTGGATCTGTGATCTGTATTGATGGAAGGAGTGAGTACTCCCATGGATGGGGCCTAAGACTCACTGAAGTACTGAAGCCCTTTTAGGGGAGGGTGGTGGGGAAAGAGGAGTGACGACAGCAGGGGTAATAAAGGTAGTGATTTTTCTTGGTTGGGGCAACCTTCCTAGTGCCCCTGAAATCCCACTTGTGTGGGTGGATGCCTACTGCTGAGCTGATTAGCAAGGCTGGCCCTGGCCCGGTGCCCAGGCTGTGTGAGCTCCTGGGCTTCAAGAGACACGAAGACAGGAATTGGTGCCAATGGCCTTGTAGGCTTTTGGCTTGGAAAGCATGATTTCCCCCTGCAGGGTAGCATAAGGAAAGGTTATGGGAAGGGATGTTGGCAGTTCCTGCTATGACTGTATTCAAGGAATGTGTATTCCCTGGTCCAGAGGGAGAGTGAGCAGATTGTGACCTGATTTTGGAAATAGGGAAACCAGGGAACACAGGGTCAAATTGATGTCAGCTTTGGGAATAGAGCTTAGGGCTTCAGAATGCCAATAAGTATCCTTGGTTATTATTTCCTCTTATGGGCCTCTCTTTATGCAGGTCAAGCACTACTATGATGAACTCTACAGGATGTTGGTACTGTTTGTCCTAGGAGAACTCTGATAAAGTGTTCAAAATCACATTCCAGGCTTGTAAGAGGAGAAAGAGGAGGTGGTTAAACAATGCTGATGCTTTGGCCTCTTTGTGATGAATTAGCTACAGAAAAGTAATGCTCTGAATCCATGGGGAAAAAAAAAAAGCAGTTTCATGGTGTAAATGATTCCCTTCCCCATCTTCCTCCTATGTGCTGGTTCTTTTTTATGTTGTCATTGTTTGAAATCTTTCTTTGTATCCCCAGTGCTTGTCACATAGTAGGTGTTTAATGTTAAATGCTTGGTGGCTTGATTTGTTTGGGTTGGCACTTTGAAATTTTAGGTGGTCATTCAGTTTCATGTAATAGACTAGACAATTTAGTTTTTCCCATATGAATTGTTGGACTGATCTCTCAGGAATAATCGTTTAAACGTAGATCTCACTGAAGACACCCTGTAACATTCCAGGCCTTAGAGCAATTAGCACAACATAAATTAGGAAATTTCTGAGTGAGGTAGGAAGAAGTGGGTTGGGGGAGAAGTGAGCACCTCTCTCTTTATTCAAATCCTGACAGCCCTCCAAGGCTTAGCTCAATTCACTCTTCATCTATGATGCCTTATCTCATGACCATCCTAATAGTTAATAAATGGATCAATGCCAACTTGGAGGAGAGTCTCCACTGATGAAAAGTATTTATAGGGCACTAGGCTTTGCAAAGTGTTCAGTGTATGTTACCTCATCTGTTCTTCTAAACCCTGAGAGGTAAGTGCTCTGATTATGCTGATTTTACAGATGAGGACACTGAATTGGAGAGAGGTTAAGTGACTTGCCCAGGGTCACTCAGGTCAGAAGTAGAGAAGACTTGGAGGAAACATGATGGTTGTCTTCAAACATTTGATGACATTTCATTTGGATGAAAGGTGGATAGATATGTAGATACATAGAGCATTTATTAAGTGCTTATCTATGGCAGGCACTGTTATAAACTCTGGGAATACAAAAACAAGCCCAAAAGACAGATGGGGCCTATTTTCAAGGATCCTGCATTCTAATGCAAGGAGAAAACATTATGAAAGGGTGTTACCATACTTGTGCAGTTAGGGACAAGGCAGAAAAGTCTGGTGAGTCAGGAGTAGAGCAGACAAGGAAATGAGTGAGTGTGGATTTCTTGGGACTTTCACAAAACAGAGGCCCCTGGCAGGAATGCATCGACCAGAAGAGGACATCCATCTGCCAAAGCAGAGACTGGTTAGTTCTGTTTGACCCATGAGGGCAGAACTAAGTAATTGTGTGTGTGTGTGTGGGGGGGGGAGTGTTACTTAGAGACAAGTTTAGACTTGATATAAAGAAAAGTGTCCTAATAATTATGCTATCCACAAATGGAATTGGATGCTGCAGGAAGTACTAGTTGTATTGGAAGTATCAGAAGTAAAGGTTCCCCTTTACTGGCAGCCTCTGAGTTAACACTTAGTTCTGAATGTTGAAGAGGGACTTCCCCTCCAGGTATTGGTTGTACCTACATGTTTCCTCAGGTCTCTTTCAACTCTGAGACTCATATGTATGACAGTTTACAGAATTCTCTTCCTTTTTTAACCAAGCATTACCCTTATTGTCTATATCACATGTTTTTGTTACTTAGATTAAAGATCACAGACTAGCGGGCAAAACTCCTCATTTTAAAATCGGGCCCTAGACACTTCCTGGCTGTCTTACCTTGGGGAAATCCATTTTAACTCTGTCTACCTCAGTTTCTTCATCTGTAAAATGGGCACATTTACCACCCAGAGTAGTTGTGAGAATCATATTAGATAGCTACTTGTGTGTGTGTGTGTGGGGGGCAGGTAGGAAATACCTCCATTATAATAGACCTGTCTGAGCTTCTTATTTAAATAATGAGAAATTCATTGTAGCTTCTGTTGTCTTAGCTAATAATAATAGCTGGCACTTATATTGCATTTCAAGTTTACAAAGTGCTTTACAAATGTTATTTCATTTGATCCTCACAACAACCGTGGGAGGTAGGTGCTATTATGATCCTCATTTTACATTTGAGGAAACTGAAGCAGGCATAAGTTAAGTGACTTGCCCAAGGTCACACAACTGGGAAGTATCTGAGGCAGGATCTGAATTCACCACCTAGCTGCCAAGTTGAATGTCTTTTTATGGATAAGAAGGAACAATAGGGCAAGATCTACTTGGTATTGTCAAAAGTCACTTGCTATTGTAGGGCAGGATCTATTCCAATTGCCTTTTGCAATGTTATATATTAATCACTCTGGTGTATATATATGCTCCATTCATGCCACATCTGCCCTCAAACCTTGGATGTTTTTCCTTCTATTTCCCCGTGGACTTTGGTGATTTTTATCCACCTTCCATTTCCCATTATTGGCTTTTTGATTCTGAATTCAGCTTGACTACAGGACCTTGATTTAACAGTTACTCCATTTGAGCATTAAGGCAAGAGCAGTGATGTCAGAGGCTCTCAAACACCCAGAGGGAGGGTGATTGGGCATATTCTTAACAAAATTGGTTCTATTGGGTCAAAAGCTTGGACTATATCTGGATTGTCGTGTTGTGATGAATTGGTCATTTTGGCAAATTGCTCCCATTTCCCATGGAGGGTTCCAAGCATAGCCACAGTAAGTTGAATACTTTCTTAGACCTGAAATTTTGCTAGACACAAGACCTAAGATGATAATATGAGGTAGAAGAATAGATAATTGAGTCAACTCAATAAAGAGACTCAAAATTGCCCAGAAAGAACACAATTCTCTTCTTTTTCTGGTGAGTTCCTACTTTTCTGAGTTTCTACTCTGACACATAAATGTGACCCTGGATAAGTTAATTAAGCTCTCAGTGCTCTAGGCAACTGTGAGGCTGCAAGTAGCAGAAAAGATGTCTTCCTGCATTGGTAGAGTGAGTTTCCTCTCCTGGGAGTTTCCAATATTAATGAAATCACAGGTTTGTAATAATCTGCATTTAATAATTTGTGAACACATGGTATCACCCCAATAGATTCTAAGTTCAAGGACTGTATCGTGGTCTTTGTAACCCTAGTGATTTGCATATCATAGGTGCTCAATACATGTTTCATGAACTGAATTGAAGGGCTCTTAGATGCTTGACAGTCTTCATGCATCATTTTCTTTGGACAGACGTCTGCTAATTCAGTGGTCATCTGTACATGGCCCATAAGTGTGGTTGGCAGTGAAGAATTCCCAGAGTAAAACCTTTGGAAATAGGTAGGCATGATAAAGGGAGATCGAGAAGAAAGCTGGATACTCTCCAGGGAACAAATCCCAGAACAGCTTTACTCTAAACTTTATGGAATCCTGTGCTGACCTTGGGACATTCCCTCCTCCTCTTTGTCTGTGGACTCCTACTTATCCCAAGTCACTAATTTGGGGGCTGGCTCTCAGTTTGCCTCCCACTTGTTACATAATCCCAGAGTTGGATGGGGGATCTAATGTCATTCAGGATCTGCTTTAAAAACTCCAGTGAGGATTAACCCACTCATTGCCTTCAGTGGACCACTCTGCTCTGACAGTTCTCTTCATTATGAAGTTTTCCCTTATATCAAACTGGACCTTTCCTGTCTGATTTCTACTTATTACTTCTACTTCTGCCAAGGATGAGTTGGGGTCAGCTCTGTCTGGTCCAAGAGACCCTGTTATGAAACTTCCAGTTTGAACATTTATACCACTGTGCTATTTAAAATCTAAATTGTGGGTTCTAATCAGTCCCCCCCCCCAGTCTTGGGGGGAAGCTGGCTAAAATCATTGATAAATTCAGCAAGAGTTTAGGCTTTTAAGGATTTATTAAAGAGTAAATATGGGGCAGCTAGGTGGCGCAGTGGATAGTGGCCCTGGAGTCAGGAGTATCTGAGTTCAAATACGGCCTCAGACACTTAACACTTACTAGCTGTGTGACCCTGGGCAAGTCACTTAACCCCAATTGCCTCACAAAAAAAAAAAAAGAGTAAAGACAACACATGTGATCCTGTAATGCCAGAAAAGTCTATTTACTTTCTATCTACTTTCCTCTCTTTCTCTGTCTGCCTTTTCTCTGTCTCCCACCAAGCTGAAGTCCTGAACGAAAAGAGACCCTCTCTTTTTCTCTGTCTCTGTCGCCATGCAGTTCCTGAACTAAAGGAATGATCTTCTGCTGCTTCTCCCAGAAGCTCTCTGTGAAACAGGAATCAAGGCCGTCCACACACACAGCTCCAAGCTAATTGGCTGATAGCCTTGATTGGCATGACTATAGGTGGTTCTATAGACATAACTTCTAGATGCCAAGTCACATGCTTTTCCCTCAGCGCGGAGCTCTGATTCTCACACCACAAAAATCATTAAATGCTACAAATCAGGCTTGATTGTTATTTTGTTGGTGGTCTGGACTTAAAGTAATGGAAACATGTTAGTAATTCAGATTAAATTTTAAAAGCATATTCCATATACATTTCCTCCCAGATAGTTAATCATTTAGCAGAATACTGATGATGACTCTGGGGTCAAACAGAACAAGACCCCATAAACATTTGGACCTTTAGCAGAACCCCAAAGGTTCTTAACCTTTTTTCTTTTTCATTTTTTTGGGGGGAGCAATGGGGGTTAAGTGACTTTCCCAGGGTCACACAGCTAGTTAAGTGTCAGGTGTCTGAGGCCAGATTTGAACTCAGGTACTCCTGAATCCAGGGCACGTGCTTTATCCACTGTGCCATCTAGCTGGCACTGGATTACAAAGAAACAAATTAAATTAAAATACAATAATCAAAACAAAACAAAAAACAAATAAACAAACAAAAGATCACAGATTTCAGTTTGGGAACCCCTGTATAAGTCTTCTTTTCTTCATGCTAAATCTAAACTTGTGCATCAATGACTGGAAATTGTCTTGGGGGCTTGGTTTCAACTTTCTTTCATTGCCCTGGTATGTCATGGATAGTAGGCAATTAATCTTCTTTTTTCTCCTCCCCTGTTGTCAGTATCTTCAACTAGCTTAAATTGCCTGCTTCTCTTTTTTGGAGGGGAGGCAATTGGGGTTGATTGACTTGCACAGGGTCAAAGAGCTAGTAAGTGTTTGAGACTGGTTTTGAACTCAGGTCCTTTTGACTTGAGGTCTAGTGCTCTACCCACTGTACCACTTAGCTGCTCCAAATTGGCCTACTTCTTAATGTGTCCATAGTCTTCTCTATCTTTTGAACTATCAGTCATACTAACACCTGGAACAGTGGGCCACTTCGGGGGAGGGCTCAATATTTAGATAGTACTACATCCATTGTTTTTTTGTTTGTTTTTGTTTTTTGTTTTTTGTTTATGCGGGGCAATGAGGGTTAAGTGACTTGCCCAGGGTCACACAGCTAGTAAGTGTCAAGTGTCTGAGGCTGGATTTGAACTCAGGTCCTCCTGAATCCACAGCCAGTGCTTTATCTACTGTGCCATCTAGATGCCCCCATCCATTGTTGATATGAATATATGGATCACCTGGAATTGATGGAGGTACCTTATTATCCAAATGGATTTTATGAGACCCTGGAAAATGCTCTTTGGCTAAAACTTCAGGCTGAACCCAGATAGCCAGCAGATAAGTCCTTATTTACTAACTTCTCTCCCCAAGGGAATAAACAAATCAAAATGCCCCTTTTGACTAAACTTCAACTAATGAGTTCCCATTCACTATCTTCTTTTCCCCAAAGAGTAAATAAAGCAAATATCTGGACATCCTTGTCCTTGGTAAACCCTTCCTGTGTCTTTAAGCTGCCTGTTAGATTATTTGTTTTGGGTAAATTTGTATCATGCTAATAAAAGTGACATCACCCTATAACCAGTGAGCAAGAAACCTTAAAAATGCTTAGAAAGAAGGGGAGCTTTGAGCTTCTCTCTTAGGATGGAAGACTCTACACATGATCATGTGTTATGTCTTTCTTCTTGGGACAAAAAAATATTAAATTGATATTATGTTTTTTCTGTCTGTCTCTAATCTGGTTTTGTTCTGTAGGAGACATGTCTCTGATCTGTTTTTTACTTTTAATTTTTTTGGTAGGAGATAGTATAAGATATCATAATTTCTCTGATCTGTTTATTGATTGTAGGAGACAGGCAGATACAAAAACTATATTTTAATATTCAACACCATCAATCAATCAATCAACATGCATTGATTAAACTCCTACCACGTACCAGACACTGTGCTATAGTCTTCTAAAGGGTCTCTCTACTTTGATTTTTTCCCCATTCCAATCCATGCTCCTTTTAACTGCCAAGGGGATTTTTCTGAAGTATTGATCTGACCATGTCACCTCCTGCTCAGTGTCCTCCAGTGGTCTCCAAGATCAAATATCAAGTCCCCTGTTTGGCATTTAAAGCTCTTCATGACCTGGCCTCTTCCTACCTTTCTAGCCTTTTAAAACGTCACTCCCTTCCAAATAGTCTATAATCTAGCCACCCCAGACTGCTAGCATTTCCTTCTTCCATTTCCCAGCTTTCATCTCTATTCCTTTGCACTAGCCTTTTGCCTCCCATGCATTGTAATGCTATGCCTACCCACCTCCCCCACTTTGTTTCCTTGGCTTTCTTCAAGACTTAAGACTTCCCTTCTGTAGGAGGCCTTTCCTGATTTACCCAGCTGCTAGTACCTTCCTCTTTAAGATTACCTTCCATCTATTCTGTATACCTTGGATGCACCCACTCAATTACATGTTGCTTCCCCCATTAGACTGTGAGATCCCTGAGGGCAGGGACTATTTTTGCTTTTCTTTGTATGTCCCCTGTGCCTGCCTGGCATGTAGTAAAGTGCTTATTAATACAGGCTTGTGGGGCAGCTAGGTGGCGCAGTGGATAAAGCACTGGCCCTGGATTCAGGAGGACCTGAGTTCAGATCCGGCCTCAGATACTTGACACTTGCTAGCTGTGTGACCCTGGGCAAGTCACTTGACCCCAAATGCCTCACCAAAAAAAAAAAAAATAGGCTTGTTGACTAACTGATTTGTGATTGAGAGTTCAAAGAGGACAATCACAGTCCCTGCCCTCAAATTCTATGGGAGAAACAACATGTTCACAAATAAGTTTATATAAAATATATATACAGAGGCTGGGGCAGGAACAAGTGAGTTGTAGACCCAGAGAAAGGAAAGCAGGAAGGGAAATGAAATGTGAACATGGAAATGACACTCGGTATCAATGGAGAAACAAGATCACCCTAATCCAAATTTCTAAACTCTCCATGATTAGCTCCATCTTTCACACCATGAACACACAGCATATAAACCAAATTACCTGTCATTACCAAATCAAAGTAGAGCCATTGCCTTGCCAAGGTCAAATGTTGTGTAAATAGCCTGACTTTCTGTCAAGAAAGGAAAACCTGCCTGTAACTTTTAAAATTGACCAGTAGATGCCCCTCAAGTTCCATATCCCTGTGGAAATCCAATGGCCTTTTCTGGGGAAGAAGCTGGTTTGGAGAATCCTGCTTAGATGATTTAGTTCCATGTGAGAGAATCATAGAGCAGGAGGGAAATTTAGGGATCATCTAGGTCAACCAGATGAGGAAATTGTCCCACACTAGCAAAGTACCTTCCCAAGATCCAACAGCCAGTGGTTGTAGAAACAGAACTTCAGGCCTCCAGACTTGCATGACAGGAAGGAACACACTGGGCAATTTTCTCACTCTCATGGTCTGTAGCTTCTACAAAGAAAACTTGGGGGAAAAAAGCCTACGTGATACCCTAGGTATATCGAGTCTGAGCACCTCTGCTTGCAAGCATGCAGTTAACAATATTGCTTGAAGAGAGTTGTTTTAAAAGGAAAACAAAACTTCAATTCCCAATAAGCAGTCCATTAGTCACAAAGCTGTAAGTCCCCTTTACGATGGTTTAAAGATGTGGGGATTACTGAGTGGAGGACCCATCCTCAACTAATCTTGTCATGTTCCACCATTCTTCACTACTGGAGGGGATGGGAAGCGACATTTTAAAATTTATCCTCTTTCTAACTTATAGTCATTCTTTATTGTGCTCCAAACTCCACAAAACTGTTACCCAACAAGAAGATGAAATCTCATTTTTTATTGTGTGCATGCCTTCCCTCAGTGCAAGATTAGAACAAAATCCTTCAGAATTCTTTCTTTTCCCTTGGCTGCCCCAAGTCTTTCCTGTGAAGAATTCCTCTCCTCTTGAGTAACTCTCAGTGATCAACTCCATCTGTCACACCATGCACAACTTGGGGAGCATACCCTTTATATTCTGCAGTTACTTAAATGGGATGGGGGTGTGTGTGAAAATATCTTAGTGCTTATTATATTTACATATATTACATAGGCATAGATATGAATATATCTAAGCAGCTAGAGAGCACAGTGCATAGGGTGCTCTGTTGGAGTCAGAAAGACCTGAGTTCAAATTTGTGCTCAGATACTCATCAGCTGTGTGACCCTGGGCGAATCACATAACCAGTTTGCCTCAGTTTCCTCATCTGTAAAATGAAGATAATAATAGCACTTACCTCCAGTATTGTTGTGAGGATAAAATGATATATTTAAAAGGCACTTTATAAACCTTTAAGTGCTATATAAATGCTAGTTATTTATTATTGTTATTTTGAAAATTGTTATAATAATAATAATAATTATTATTATTGATATAGCCATAGTGCCATCTATTAGCCCATGACCAGGTAAATAGTAAAATTAGATGGAGCCTAGTTTCGTAACAATTTAGCTTGTCCTATGTATTTGTATTTCATTAAAGTCCTATTCCATTTGGGGGGCACCTAGGTGGCTCAGTGGATAAAGCACTAGCCCCAGATTTAGGAGGACCTGAGTTCAAATCTAGACTAAGACACTTGACATTTGCTAGCTGTGTGACCCTGGGCAAGTCACTTAACCCCCACTGCCCTGCAAAAAAAAGACAAAAAAAGTCCTATTCTATTATGATGGTCAGGTAATTAGGGCTACTTTTTCCATTGCATCATGCTTATCAGCCTTTAGAATGTACTCAGTGTACATGAGTTTAACTAGTCTCTCTGTGTGAATGTATCCCAGATCTAAATGTAGTCATTTTCATCATGCTGTCTCATTATACCCCATAGATCACCATTTTTAAGTCAAACTTAAAAATATCCCCAAAAGAAATTTAGGAGAATCTTAATTCAGATGTGAGACAGAATCTTACCTTACAGCATTTTTGTTACAGCTTGCTCTGCTGGTATATGCTGGTGGGGTTGCTAGCAACCAGTGCAGATCTAGGGTAATAATAATAATGGTATTCCCACATATTCATTATTACCCAAGATCTGGAAGCATAGGTAGGGCTCTCAAGCTTGGATCTTGCCATAGAATTCAGTGAGGGACTCACTTTTCCCCATATTCAACTACTGAAAGCAAACGTCCATCCAAAAGACACTATTTTCTTCATCTTTGCATTCATTCTCTGATATTCTCTTGCCCTCCCAACCTGCTGCAATATACAACCAGAATAGATTCTCATTATAATCATTAGCCCTCTTTCCATGCTTCCTTGATTATTGCTGCCAGATTAATCTCTCAGGCTCTAAATTAACCAATGCCAGATCTGAGGCTATTTCCTCCAGGCAAAATTCCAGAGCCAAGGCTAAATATCTCCAGGGAATTGTTGGCATTTGCTTCCCCTTTTATCTCCCTTTTGTGCCTCTCTGTCTCACAGCATCCTGATTGATTTCCTCATCTATTTAGATTTTGCCATTTAGTTATAGAGGCAAAGAATCTCATAGTTGGAAGGAATTTCAGATGTCACCAACCCAACCTGGACCAAGGTAGAAATTACCCCAACACTATTCCCAATAAATGGTCATCCAGTGCTCACTTTTCAGTGCTGGTGAACTCTCTACTGCTCAAAGAGATCATTCCATGTTTGGATAAGAGCAATTGTTAGAAAACATTGCCTGATAGTAAGCCATCTTTTACCCATTGTTCCTTATTCGACTCTGTCATCAAGCCTAAGCAAATTACTCCCTCTTCTTTTTGATAGTACTTCAATCAATTGAAGACAATAATGACCCTCTCAGCTCCCAGGAGTTTTGTGATCATCTCTGAGTGTTTGAGAGCTACATATCTAACCCAGTTCTCTTCCCTGAATTCCTGGGTATCAACATCAATTGCCCAAATCACCCCTTTTCTCAACTTCCCTATTTCTGCTGTGGACACTATTATCTCTCAGTGTTCCAGGTTCACAACTGGAGCGTTATTCTAGACACTTCACTATCCCTCACCCCATATATGCACAAAGGAGTTGTTAAATCTTATTTCTACCACCAAGCATCTCACTCATCTGTTCCCTTTTTGCTTTCTCAAAAAATTATTTTATTATGCCTGACAAATACCAACAAACATGAACATTTCCATGAAAAAGAACAGAAAGAGGATTGAATATGAACCATCAATCACCATTACAAGTAGTTTATTTTTAAAGTATATATTAAATTTAATACCATAGTGCCAACACTCTCCAGCTTGCCTGTCCTCTTTTTTTTTTTTTTTTGGCCTGTCCTCTTTTGAACTTCTTTCAGCTCTTTTCATGTTTATTTTTAAAATGTTTTATTGATGTTCTTCCCCACCCCCGTTTGCATTCCCATCACTTCCCCCTGCCCCCAGAAATCTCTTCCACAAGAATAAAGGTCTTACTCTCTGACAAATTAGTGTGGTCAAGCAAAATGCATTTATAAGTGATCAGGGCTGGATGTACTACTCTTTCATAGCCACTACTCTAGGTCAGGTCCCCATGAACTCTCTCCTGTAGGCCTTAGTTTCCTAATTGGTCTCACTGCCTCAACTGTCTTCCTGTTCCAACCCATCCTCCATATAAGCTGCCAAAGTGATCTTCCTAAAGCACAGATCTGACCCTCATTCAATAAACTGCAGTGGCTCCCTACTGATGTTAGTATCACATAGGAAACCTCTATCTGGCTTTCAATGCCCTTGATAGCTGGGCTTGAGCCTGTCTGTTGTTATGTTTCTCTCCTTCCAGAACTCTGTAGTCCAATCATACTAGCCCACTTGCTGCTTCTTCCATGCAAAACACTCCTCTTCTTCTACCTCTGTGACTTTTTTTCTGACTTTCCTCCATACCTGGTATGTACTTCCTCCTTATCTCTGCCTCTAAAAATTCTTTGTTTCTTTCCAAACTCAGCTCAAGAGTCAACTTCAGGGTAGCTAGGTGGTCCAGTAGATAGAGTATTGACTCTAGAGTCAGGAAGACCTGAGTTCAAATACACCTTCAGACACTTACTACCTGTGTGACCCTGGACAATTTATTTAATCTCTGCTTGCCTTAATCTCCTTATATGTGAACAGGGGATAATAATAGCACCTATGTTCTGAGGTTGTTGTGAGGATCAGATAAGAAAAGCGCTTGTCATATAATAAGTGCTATTATGATTATTATTATTTTTAGTATCTACACACAAAGACTTTTTTTTTTCTGTTCCTCCCGGGTGCTAATATCCTCCCACACCCTTACCATTAACTGCTACTCATAATATGTATGTGTATAAGCATGCATACACACAGACACATAAAGGTATAGATAACATGTTCATCAGATTTATAGATAACACTAAACGAGGAGAGATTTCTACCATGCTATATGACAAGAGTCAGTATTAAAAAAGATCTTGATGCACTAAAGCACTGGGCTGAAACAAATAAGATGAAATAAACATAAATGTAAAGTTTTATACTCGGGGACAAAAATCAGTTTTACAAATGCAAGAGGAGGGAAGCATGAGAGAGGGGCATTTAGTAGACAACTGGTGGAATCTATGTCAGCAGAGGGCTGTGGCAGCCAAAAAATACTAATAGGATGCTGGGTTACAATAACAATGCAGAAATATACATGCACATACATGTATACATATATGCATATGTATACATGCTTATATACTTATATATACAAATATGCAGATACACGTTTGGAATATATGTATACACACTTGAAATTTATAGGTATTGTAAAGAATTAATTGTTATTTGAGGTTTTTATGCCTCGGTGCGCACTGGCCTGGGGCTCCGCAAACCACACTGTGCTCCACCCACTGGTCATAGCCATTGCCACGGCGCTGGCATCTCATGTCATCACCACTCGCTGACATCTACATGGGCTTGGCAAAATGATAATGATTGGAAACCTAGTTAGGGCAGTCATGTGACTGTCAGAGCAGCCATCCCATTGGCTGGGGCTGTGTGGGGTTTTTCTGGGATTGGGGGAGGAGAATTGGGCATTCTAGGGGGAAGCTGGAAGGCGACAGGCGTGTTTTCTCAGCTGATTCCTGGGCAGTGGCATCTTTTCAGGTTGTATAATTTCCCTTTCCCCATTTTATTTCCTTTCCCTTGATCCTACTGATCCTGTTTGTGTGTGTGTGTATGTTATTTTTTTTTAAGTTTGTTCTTGTTAAAATAAATCCTGTTCTGTTTTGAGGGAGACTGCTGGTCTCCTTCCTTGCCCCAATATTGCGGGGAGCCACTTAGCTAACACTCTCCAGTTAAAAATTGGTACCCACAGTATACATATCAATTTGTGTGTATATATGTATGTATCCATATGTGATAAATATATATACACATACAATTTACATACACACATACTAACTATATACAAATACATATGTCTATACACACATATATTTGTCCTTGTCGGAATTCATCTCTAAAATCATGGCCATTTTGGGATCCACAGTCTAAGATAGATGCTGATAAGCTAGAGAGTGTCTAGAGAACAGCCAGGATCGTAACGGGCCTCCAGATCTTGCCATCTGCTGGAAAGACTTGTATGAACTGATGTATAGTGAAGTGAGCAGAACCAAGAGAACGTTGTGCACAGAGATGGCCATATTGTTGGATGAAGAACTGTGAATGACTTGACTATTTTCAACAATACAACGATCCAAGACAATCCCAAAGGACTAATGATGAAGTGTACTATTCACCTCCAAAGAAAGAACTGATAGTGATTGAACACAGACTGAAGCAGGCTATTTTCACTTTATTTCTTTCATTTTCCCCTCTTGTTTGAGTTTTTTTATACAAAATGATGAATGTGGTGATGTTTGACATAATTGCACATGTATAAACTATATCAGATTTCTTAGTGCATTCGCTGACAGGGGAGAGGAGGGAGAGAAGGAGGGATAGAATTTGGAACTCAAAACTTTAAATAAAAAATTTTTATTACCCCCCCAAAAAGATCTTGCTATCAGAAGATTGAAAGAACTGCAGATGATTAGACTGGAAAAGAAAAGACCCAGTGGGTACATTTTAGTTGGGTTTAAGTATATGGAGGGTTGTCATGCAAAATCCAGAGTTAACTTGCTCTCTTTGGTTTCGTCAGAGAGTAGAAGCAATGGCTGCAGGTAAAAGTTACAAAGAAGCAAATTTAGACTGTTTTTAGGGTGGGGTGTCAGAATGATTCTTTTTAATTTAAATTGTTGTAGTCATCGTATTCTTTGTCTGGTTCTGCTTACTTCACTCAGACTCAATTAATATAGTCTTCCTGTTCAACTCTAAATTCTTCACATTCTTCCTTTCTAATTCACTGTCCTGTACCATCACATTCATATGCTAAAATATGTTTAGTCATTCCCCAGTAGACTGGAATCTACTTTTCCTGAATAGCTTTAAAAAACCAAAAAGTCTGCTTAAGTTGGTACAACGCTGAGGAGAGCCCTATTGTTAAATACATCATTTTATGTATCTTTTTTTCCCAAAATTTCTAATAGTATTTTTCCAGATTGATAAAATAATCATTTTCCAAATTCATAGCTTGACTTCTTATTTGAAGATGACTGTTTTGTCCCCAGCTAGAAGACCTTTTCACCAACCTTGGAGGGTGTGGGCCTGGTTCAGTCTGAGTTCATTATGTGGGTTCTCATAAACTTTGGTTTATAGCAAGGCATGATTAGTCTAGAGTAATAACCCCCAATTGCTTGGGGATAAAACTTCTAACTGGGAGGAAGTTTCACTGAGCAGTGGGTATGGAAGGGTGACAGATGCTTACCAGTGATTAAAGGAAATAATGACAAGTCTTAATATGTGAGAGTTAACCAAAGTCCAGACTGAGTCAGAATTTAGCATTGGTTTGGAGTAGCTAAATCCAAGGTTCTAAAATGGAAGAAGGAAACTTTATTTTTTATAATATTTTAATTTTCATCTAATTACATGTTCAAACAATTTTAAAAACATTTTTTATGCCATAAACTTTAAATAGGGAAGCACAGTCAAATTAGGGAGACTGTTATTGGATTAGGAGGCAAGGTATAGGGACTGTTAGTGAGTTTACTGCTTTAATTTCCCCCCTTGCAGCTCTGCCCTTTCATTATTCCCCTTACTTTCCTGAGACTTTATCTATGCCCACACAAGGCAGGGCTCCTATTTAGTATATTCAATTTGTAAGCGGCTAGAGAGGCAATTGAATCAAACCATCTCATTTTACAGATACGGAAACCAAGGCACAGAGAGGTTTAGCAATTTATCCAGGGTAACACAGCTAGTGCCTTAGGTGGGATTTGAACCCAGGTCTTTCTTACCCCAAGTCCAGCACTGTCTTTATTATGTTTTTTTTTCCCCTTGGGTGGGTGGGGGGGCCATGAAGGTTAAATGACTTGCCCAAGGTCACACAGCTAGTAAATGTAAAGTATCTGAGGCTGGATTTGAACTCAGGTCCTTCTGAATCCAGGGCCAGTGGTTTATCCACTGTGCCACCGAGCTGCCCCTACCATCTTTATTATGATGCTGCCCTGCTATATCTCAGGAGATGTGGAAAAAGAACAACAGCAAATCTGTCATCTTCGATCCAGTCTAATCCCTGTTCATCAATGGAGCTTACTCTTGGCTCTCAGAAGGAAGGTTATCTGTAACACCAACCTCACGTGGCAACTGAAAGGTGATTTTATGATCCTCAGCTCACGGGGTGGCTGTGAAGAGAGCCCTTTATGGACCTTAAAGCACTGCATTAATTGGGAGTTATCACCATCCCGTTATTAATGCCCAAGCTCAGGGGGATGCTTGGAGGAGGACTTGGGGTCTGAAAGGTCACTGGAAAACCATTATCACATTCTCTTGGGCAAATAAAAAGTGACCACCCGATTTCAGAACCTTCTCAGAATCCAGCCACTGTTTGTGTTCGGAAACCAGTCATTTACTGGGATCACAGCATAGTATGTTTGTCCTACGGGCAGAAAGCTTGTTGTTTTTTTTTTTTTCTGTCTTTCTCAGCAGGCAGCCTCCAATTGCCCACAATTGTCCACTTTATTCTGAGCTGTCTGCTCTGGCTCTATAAACGTTCTGAGTGGAGAGTCAGCTAGAGGACAAAAAATGGATATAATGCTCTGCTGGGTCAAAGGGAGAAATGGCTTCTTGTCACCTTGGTCAGAGATGGGGAGAGTTTATTACAATAAGAGGACAGCGCCTTTCAACAGAATCTGAGTATTTTCTAAACAAACGCACCCCTTTGGGGGCAGCAGAGAAATATCTTGACATTGGCTGCCTTGAAATAGTCTTCACAACTGGAATTACAGCTACAGTTATAATCTCAAAATCAGGTAATCCTGTAATGGGAAGAGTACAGAATGTAGAGACGGGGACCTTCTATTTCTGCTACCTGTGTGATATTAGCTGAGTCATTCAACCCAAGACTCAATTTCCTCTCTATAAAATAAGGGGGGGTGGGGATTGGACTGGATGACCTCTAAAGTACCTTCCAACTTTAAATCTATGATAATCTGATGACAAATTCATGATAATACTTCAGGAGTAGTGGAACATGATGAAAATATTCAGGGATTTTATATATGAGTAAAAAGTCTCTGGGCATGAATTTACCTGCCCCAAACTGCTCTTCCTGGGCTGCTTCCAAAGCTCTAGGCTTCCATCATAGTAAATGATATTTACAGAACAGCTTAAAATTGCTTTTCTTTCTTCCTTCCTTCCTTCCTTCCTTCCTTCCTTCCTTCCTTCCTTCCTTCCTTCCTTCCTTCCTTCCTTCCTTCCTTCCTTCCTTCCTTCCTTCCTTTCTTTCTTTCTTTCTTTCTTTCTTTCTTTCTTTCTTTCTTTCTTTCTTTCTTTCTTTCTTTCCATCAGCTATATGTCTATCATTCTGTCTGTGTATCTATCATTCTATGTCTATCTGTATGTCTATCTATCATCTCTATCTACTATCTATTTATCTGTCTGTCTATCCATCTATCATTCTATCTATGTCTATCTCTGTATCATTCTATTTCTATCTGTCTATCTCTCCCTTTCCCCCACCCCTCTCTAATCTATCTTCTTGATCCTAACAGCAAGGTTTAAGGTAAGAACCATAGTCTATGTCTTCCATATTTTTCAGATTAAAAAAATCCTGAGATGGGTTGGTTTACTTGCCCAGGTTTACTCAGTTCATGCCCAGTGAAGGTGGGATTCAAACCCATTTTAACTCCTAGGGCAACAAGCTGATTCCAAATCTTACCCATTCCGTCAGGGTCCAGCATTCATCTGTTTGAATCTGAAATCCACATCTAGAACCCCCTGAATTATTTTTTCACTTAGGTTCCAGACCCAAGTCAGTTTCATTAGTTGTTTTGTTTTTTACTCTCTAATTTAGTCATAATCTCTTCTGACTGTGCAGGTTTCAGGTTAATTATTTTTTTCATTTGTCCTGTTTTGCCTTCTACTCACTTTGGCATGACCCTGTTTTAGAGCCCCTTTTTTGGGACAAGATATCCATCCATCTGACTCCCTTTGGTTTATTACTAATATAGTATTTTCATATTTCATAAGATAATTTTTCTTTTCAGCAAAACAGGAGGTAAAATGGAAATTCAAATGGAATAGGGAAAGAGAGAGAGGATTTTTCATCACTGAGACCTGATCTCATCCTTCAGGGAGGAATATGAATGAGCAGGAAGTAGGATAAAGTTACCTTGTACTTAGAAACTAGTTAGCAATACTTGGATTTGGATTGTAAATATTTGGTCAGTAAATACTTTGGATTTTTGATAGACCAAAGGATGGGAATTATACATAGGGAGATTTCAGCTCAAGAAAAGAAGGAAATTTCTTATCTGGACAATACTTACTGACATATTGAATAGTTCAATACCGCAAAGGAATACCTACCAACATATTGAAAAGTCCAGTACTTCAGTCTAATACTGTAAAGGTCTATCCATGACACATTGAACTCCCCAACATGAGAAACAACCAAACTCCAGGGCTAGGGTGGCAGTTCATCAGGGGCATTGTGGTTGGGGTCAGTGAAGGAGAATTACTGTCCTGGGTGGGAGATTGACTTAAATGACCTTTTAAGGGCTTTTCCAACTGGAAAAAGTTCTGTAAAAGAACTTTTAAGTATTCTATGATAAAATCCATTAGGAGTCCTTGTTCTAGTAAACTTCTCTTTGACCTCTAGGAGCTCAGAGCATCACCCTGATACTTCAGTGGCTTAGGAGAAAAAATTCTGAGTGTAAAGACGTCAGAGTTAAAATAAGATTTAATCTCTATGCAGTTCACTCCAGGCCACATAGACCTACTTCTCTTTAGAGAGTAAGGAAAGATAATTTCTGCATGAAGTCTATTCCTTCTCCAACCGATCTGTCATGCTGCTGCCTGAGAAATCTCACTACTTACTGTATACTACTGTTCACACTATTCCTGTACTTAAAACCTCTCGGTGGCTCCCCATTGCCTACTGAATAAAGTACAAACTTTTTATTGTCAGCTTCTGCTTTAATGTCTTCCCAAACAGACAGGTACAGGACTGCTGACTTTGCCAAAATGTTCTATAGGTGTATTTTTGTGATCCTTGGGTGGAGGAAGGGATTGGGTAATCAATTCACCATGCAAGTTTCCATTGTGGCTTTATTTGCTAATCAGCATTTGGCCCACTCAAGGAGAGTAATTGCAGACCTTCCAATTCACACATCAACTGTATCCATTATTGCAGCTTTTATAGAACATTGAATGCTTCCCTTGCTAAATTCAGATGCCCCCTTATTGTGCCCTCCACTGCCTTCTTCCCTCGTATCAGCTAGCCTCAACCAGATGCCAATTTTGTTCAAGGGTCTAATTCCTTTACAAAAAATGTCTGTATCTAGCTGATCAGTGAATACTATCTGCATTATTCTTGAAACCAGATTTTCCTGTAAAGAAATATGAAAGATAAATAGTATATATGCTACTTGCTTATTTGAATGCTCAACTTTGAGTTAAGAAGACTTGGGATCAAATTCTGCCTCCAACGCTTAGTAGCTTATGCAACATTGGTTTTTCTCTAATGTGTTCAACCTCTCCTTTTCACTCTCCTTTGCTAGCTCTTCATCCACATCTTATCCACTAGTCATTGTGTCCCCCAAGGTCCTTTTTTTGTTTTTTAGCTTTTTTTTTTTTTTTGGGGGGGGGGTGTCAATGAGGATTAAGTGACTTAACCAGAGTCACACAGCTAGTAAGTGTCAAATGTCTGAGGCTGAATTTGAACTCAGGTCCTCCTGAATCCAGGGCTGGTGCTTTATCCATTGTGCCACCTAGCTGCCCCCCAAGGCCCTGTTGGCTCTAAGTTTTTCCAATTGGTGATCTCGTCAGCCTTTTGGGTGTTCAGTTATCATCTCCGTAAAGATGCTTCCCAGTTAGACCTCTATATCTACATCTCTATATCCTAGTTTCTCTCATGAGCTATTCATGCATCACCAAATGCCTTTTGGGCATTTAAACCCAGATGTCCCATGGGCATATCAAACTTAATATGTTCAAAAGAGAACTCATTTTATTTCCTTCTCAAACTCTCTTCTCTTTCAACTTGCTTCATTATTATCAAAGACACCATTATCCTTTCAATCACTCAGCTCCATTTTGGTGAATTCTCTTGATATCTTGGAAGGGACATGCCCATTATCAAGGGTCTGTTGACTGTGGGTCAAAGATAGGAGGCCAAACTGAAAGTAAAGAGATTTATTAGTATGCTAAGGAATTTGCTCTCCCTAATCACAAATACAGATTCCTGGGGTACAGATTTGGTTTTTATAACCCTTCACTCTTTCAGGCTCACTTCCAGTAAACAATCAGCAGCATTATGCAGCAACTTAGGATAGAAAAGTCAATCCTTTCACAGGAAAGGGAGGGTTAGAGAAAGAAAAGATCAGTCAAGGGAGAAAAGGGAGGTATTTTGAGTATAAGTGGTAGGCTTTGTTATTAGAATAAGAAAATGTTCCTAGTTCAAGGGCATGAGACAAGGTAGAAAAGACTAAATACTTTTAAAATTGTGAAAGCTGTGTTTTTAGACAAAACTTCAGGATTGTTTATCCAAGGTCAGCAAGTAGTTGTTACAATAATGGATGAGACCATCTGCTTTTCTGCATCCTTGCATAGGGGTTGGGGACTTTCTAATATTAGGCCACCAGGTGGTTGGGGGATTCATGCATTGTCAGTCCATCAAAATAAAGCAAAGTGATTGTGGTTCCTATTTCCCTGGTACATATATAACTTTAGTGTCATCATGGATGCTTCATTTTCATTTAGCTCCTATCCAATCTGCTCATCACCTTCTCTCCACTCACAGAGAGTCCCACCCCCTTTGGGCCCTCATCACCTCCTGCCTGTATAATTGCAATTGTTTTCTAATTGGTCTCCCTGATTTAAGTCTCTCTCCACTCCAATCTGGACTCCACTTATCTGGTGATTTTTACAAAGAGTAGGTCTGACTATATCCCTCCCTCACTGCTGGATCAGCCCCAGTGGTTTCCTTTTAGTTCCCGGATCAATTATAAATGACTCTATTTGGTCCTTATAGCTCTTTATGACTTGGCCCTTTCTTATATTTCCAGGTTTATACTTTACTACTGTCCATATACTCTGCTTCAGTTCACCTCTGACTCTTAGCTTCCCTTCAAGGCTCAGCTCAAATCCATCCTCCTGCAGGAGTCTGTCACCCCAGCTGCTTGTGCCTTCTGCCTCTGAGATAAACTGCTCTCTACTTTGTAATATATCTTGTATGCACCTAGTTATTTACATGTTGCTTTTCTCCATTAAAATGTGAACTTGAGAGCGGGGGCTGGTTTGGCCTTTCTTCCTAACTCTGTAGCTTAGTACAATGGCTGGCATACGCTATATGCTTCATAAATACTTGCTGATTCATTGTTGATTGCTAATACTTAACAAATGTTGGTGTGCTGACTTTCTGAGACTCAGTTCCCTCATTTGCAGATTAAGTACTTATGGTTCATATTTTTACAGGGTTGTTGTGAGGCTCAAATAAGACAAGATGTGCAAAATGCTTTGCAAGCTTAAAACACTATATAAATGTCTGTTGTTATTTTTATTAACAGTAGTATTTTGTGTTAATTCCACTTGCTTCACATTAAAGTCCCCCACTCCATTGTATATTTACTGAAACTTGAGATCTTACTCCATGTAATCCTCCCATCTTTGTAGCCCTTGGAGCTTGTAACCCTCATTATGCTTTAATACTGAAACAAAACCAACCAACCAAAACAAAGACCTTTCCTTTTCTTGGTCTAACATTTAACCTAGTATTCTATCCCCAAACTTTATTCCCAGCTTTGTATAGTTCCACTTCATTTGGTCTTTATAATCTGGCCAAACTGAACTATTTTCCAATCCCCATTCTCTTACTTTCCTCTTCTATATCAATACCTTTCCTCATATTATCTACCATATTTCGAATATACTCCCTCTGCATCTCCATCTATTGAAGTTCCTCCCTTCCTTGGATGTCCAATTTAGGTACCATTTTCTCTATTCAACTTTCCTAGATTTCTCTGACCCTCTCCTTCCAACTGAAAACAGTATCTATTCTTGGCCCCTCATAACATTTAGATTAAGCCTCTCATTCATATATATATATACACACTGTGTCAAGATAATGGAATGTGATAGATGAGATTTAGCAGATACTCAGGGGCCCACCTGGAGACTGATTTAAACTGATTGAATTGGATTTGACTGCTGACCGGATTACTGGCTGACTTCTAGTTAACTAGATTCTAAGCACATCTGGTTGGTAATTAAGAGTACTTAAGAAAGCATGGTTCTCAGAAGCTAACAACTTTGAACTTTGAACTTTGGCCACCTTCCGGCCCAGTCAACCAATCATCTTGAAAAACCTCCCATTTCTGGGAAGGGACAGGAAGGAGGAAGCAGAGGCTGAGCAGGGAGTTTGGTCTTTTTGGCTTGGAGACATCACAGTGGTGCAGAGAAGACTTCAGAAGGAGGAGATTAGGAAAGCTAGGATTGCCAGGTTATAAGAATTCTGTTCTCAGTCTTTCTCTTTCTTTTACTATCTTTCAATAAACCCTTAAAAACCTAAACTCGTTTTATCAGTGATTTTAGTCAGTTTACCCCCAAAACTGGGGTGACAGATTAGAACCTATGTTTAGAAATTTAAATTACATACATACACACACATATGTAGTATGTGTATATATGTATACACACATGTAGTATGTGCATATTATATAGGTATACATATATATGTATATAGGCCTATAGGTCTATACACACACACACACACACATATTTTACATCCTCTTTTGTCTGGTGGTTATTTGTGTTTCTATATTTTCCTACTCCTAGCGGCTCCTTGAGAACCAGACATAGGCCATATCCCAAACCGGTCATAGTACCTTGTCAACAGTGGATGCTTGGTAAGTATTAGTAATTTGATTTTCAACTTAGTTATACCCAGGAGGTAAAAGGTGTGGGGTGTGGGTAAAATAATACGCCTCTTCAGCTATAGATAGGAGATAAATCAATTTAAGGCAAGGTGGTATTCAGAGTATGTTTGTGGATAGAATATCAGGCCTTGTTATACACATTCCAATCCACCTGGCAGATTCCACATGTAATTGATCAGCTCTCTTCAGTGAAAAGGGTTTGCGGATTCTGGTTCAAGATGAGTATTATCTATGGAACCTCAGAAAATTACTTTACTTCCCTAGCCCTCTCTGTTTTCTCATCTGCAAAATGGAGGAGTTGAACTACATAGTCTCTAAAGTCTCTTCCATTTTCAAAGTTTTGATCTTATGATCCTTTCCCCTCTTTCTCTAAGGTTCTTCTTCAGGACCACCTTTCAGGAAATATTTGTAGAGGTATCTTAGGCAAGAAGCATGGATTTCAGCAGGAAATCAACAAATTATTTTGTTTCTTTCAGACCTAAGCCATTTTCCCATTCTACTTCCCCCTGAATTCTTCAGAAGGTCTCAGAGGATAGTGTGTCTGAGTTCAGTCAGTCAACAGACATTTATTAAGGGTCTATTATGTGCCAGGCACTATGCTAACCACTAGGGATACAAATATAAATAAAAATATAGTCCCTGACCTCAAGGAGCTTACAATCTAATAGATATTGTGTCATGACAGAAGACAGTGATATCTAAATACCAGTTTGAAATAATAACAACCTAGAAGGACAATCAGGTCTGCTGTACTGTAAACCAGGAAACCAGGGTTCTAAACTGAGCTCTGTCACTGAGCAACTATGTAACCCTGAATTAGTTACCCTATCTGATCTTCATTTTCTTCATCGATAAAATGTGGTATTCAGAATAGGGAACCTCTAAGGTCCCTAGACTTTAAAGTACAGGGGTTTTTATCTTAGGGTCCGTGGGTAGATTTTAGGGGGTCCATGAAATTGGATGAGAGGAAATTACATCTTTATTTTCATTTATCTTTAAATGAAGTTTAGCATTTACTCAAATTATGCTTAAAAGCAATAACCCATTATTCTAAGAAGTGGTCTGTAGGCTTAATAAGACTACTAACAGGATTTATGATGTGAAAAAGGGAAGATCCTTTCCTTTAGAGCCTTCTTGAAGAAAGAAAGGATATTTCTGGGAAGTACAATCTATGTTCCCACACAGAACTTTACATGAAGCCTAATGTATCATTGCTGGCACAAATGGTAATTAAAAGCTATTTTTTCTGTCCTATTTGCAGATACATCTTTGTCTTTTAGGAATTTCCAAGAGAAATAAACATTGTATTGATTGACAAAAATTGTAATTTCAGCTAGAATTCTCTCCATTGTAGAGGTCTAGTTAGGTTCTTGAATTAAGGTAGATGATAGAAATACAGAGCTCAACTCAACTTTAGAGATCATTTGATCCTTCACCCTCAGTTTACAGATTAGGAAACTTTGTCTTTGGTCAGTGAAATGACTTGCTCTTTTCAGGTGAAGCAGCTGAGTCCTGGCAGAGACAGGACTAGAACCCAGGTCTGCTGATTCCCAGTCCAGTTTTTTTTGTCCTCCTCCAGGCTGCCCACTCATTTTCCTGCTCCCAATCTGGGAGGTTAGTCACACTTTTTGCTTGCGTAACTTTTTTTTCAGGCCTCATTTGTTTTGTACCAAACCCCTAAGCCCACTCATTTCAGACATTTTCCTTAAGAGTTCTGGATGAGTTATTTTAAAGCTGTGGCTATTAAATAACTTAGCTTACTCATCACCTTCCCCCTATGAAAGCCAGGGTATTTTTTAGCAGGGGATGGGGGAGAGGAGGGTGGGACAATAGGGTGCCAAGGTGAGAGTATAACCCTTTAAAAGTATTTTTGAGAGTCACTAAAGCACAGAGAGATTAAATGACTGACTATGAGTCTGTAACCCAGTAAATTGCACTAATTTCACACTAAATTGGTGAAATCATCTTTTGAAGTATGCATGCCTTCAAGGACTCAGCTTTCTGACTGTGGCTTTAGGACAAAGTTGGATTTTGGCTCATTGAGTCATAGAATCTTACTTGGGCCTACAAGTGATCTCCTAGGCCATTTTGTCTAAACGCTCATGTTATATGGTTGTTTCTTCAGCGTCAGAATCAGATGGTCAGCCCCTTGTTTGAACATTTCACATTACAGAAGCTCACCACCTTAGGAGGCAGCCTGTTTCATTGTTGGTCAGTGATGACTGTTAAACAAGTTATTCTTCATATTGAGCTGATATATCTCTCTGAGACTTCTACCCAGGAGTACTTGCTCTCGGGCCTCATGACCACAGTACATCTGTTCCCTCTTCTACATAACAGTCCTTCAAATCACTTAATCTGTTCAAGACATGATTAAGAATAGCCCTCTAAGTCCTTTTTCTCTAGTGACTTAACTATTGACACAATCCTGAGACCCCCCCTACCCTCCCACTCTTCCTCTGAAAGGGCTCCAATCTGTTGATCTCTCCTAAAATGTGGTGGTGAGAATTGAAGACTGACCTTCAAATACAGAATACAATACACTTCCCTTTTCCTGGGAAATCAACCCACCAATCAAACAACAACAGGGCCTACCATGTGCTTGGCGCTGGAGATACCAAAGACAAACATCAAATATCCTCTGCCTTCAAGGGGTTTACATTTTTCAGGGGAAACAACACATAGAAATAAAAGTATAAACAAATATATATATATATATATATACACACACATATATATACATATACACACACATATACATACGTACTCATATGTGTATTCATGTATATGTATGCATGATAGTATTGGGAGAGAGGAACTACCAACTGGTGAGTACTAGAAGAGATCTAATTTTGGAGGTGGTATGCATGCTGAGCTTCAGAGGAAATTAAGAAATCTAAAAGACAGAGGTTAGAAGGGATTGCATTCCAGACAAAGGAATGCAAGGAAACACCTGTGCAGAGATAAGGGCATACAATGTCATGTATGTGAAGGGGAACATATAAAGCACATGCTAGTGTATAACCTATTATATAGAGAACCTACTATGTGCTAGGCACTGTGCTAAGTTTTTTTTACAAATATGATATCATTTGGTCCTCATAACAAATCTGTGAGGTAGGTGCTGTTAGGTCCATTTTAAAGTTGGGAAAACTGAGGTAAACAGGTTAAGTGACTTGTCCAAGGTCACACAGCTAGTCAGAGGCTGAATTTAAACTCAGATTTTCCTGACTCCAGATGCAGCATTCTATCTACTGTACCACCTAGCCACCTCTAGTAATAAGGGATGAAATGAAGGTTGGAGCGAGGTTGTAAAAGGTTTTATTGTTGTTTTTTGCCCTTCATTTTTGAAGAAGACCAATGGTATCAGGAGGGTGATATCATGATTTGCAAGTGAATTGGATTGAAGTGAGGAAGAGCTGTGTAAAGTCATCAACCTCATTCTCTCCTCCAGTCACTGGAGTCCAGTGGCAAGACATATGTCAGGACAACTGGCAATGACTGACCTATGCAGTCATAGGTGACCTATTCATAGGTGATCATGCTGACCTATGCAAGGATGCAGTGGGTGACATTGGCCTTTTAAAACTAAGGGATTTCCAAGGTTTCAGTTTGTCCGAGGCAACACTCATTCAGTAATTAAAGGCTAGGAAAGAATTGAGGTAAAGAATGGTTTATTTTCCCTTCACATAATCAGGGAGTGGGAGACCTTCAGAATCTTTTTTTTTTTGGTGAGGCAATTGGGGTTAAGTGACTTGCCCAGGGTCACACAGCTAGTAAGTGTTAAGTGTCTGAGGCCAGATTTGAACTCAGGTCCTCCTGACTCCAAGGCTGGTGCTCTATCCACTGCGCCACCTAGCTGCCCCTAGAATTTCTTGCCAGAAAGGAAACAATTGCTATTTACTCTCACTCTGAGCCAACAAAACCCAAACAATAAGCAAGTGAGGATTGGGCTAGAGTTTATTATTGGCCAATCAGTAAGAGGCAGAGGGATTTGGTTTAAAAGCATAGTCAAGTAGCTCCATTTGCCTGTTTTTTTCAGAGCTATATTTAAAGAAATCATAAGTGAAAACTATATGAGACAAAAGAGATAATTGTCCCAGTTTTTTTTTTCAAAAAAGCTGAACTTAGTGTAGTCATGTGATATTTTTAGCCCACTTTAGCTCTGAAATCCTCATCTCAAGTGATCAGTCTTAGCCTCTCTAGTAGCAGGGATTATAGGTCTATATTACCATTCCTGGATTAACATTTTTCTTTATTCATCATATCTTTCATTTCTTGTGGCATCTATAATAATTTATTATGGTCATGTGCCAATGAACTATTTAACAAAACCATAATTTTTTTATCACTTGCATTTTTTATTTTATTTTTGTTGTTACAAACACTATATTCCAATTATTTCATGGATAAAGACAGATAGGTGGCTCAGTGGATAAAGTGTTAGACTTGGAATCTGGAAGACAAATTCGAATCCAGCTTCAGACACTTACTAGCTGTGTGACCCTGGGCAAGTCACTTAATCTCTAAAACTAAAGAGTTATAAAAGCCAAAGAGAGGAGTTTTTATTCAATCATAGATGTAGTAGGGATATAATGGAATTTCTTGACAGAGTTACATGGTCACTCCTGTGCTTTAGAAAGATTATTTTACCAAATTGTGGAGGAAAGGGAAGAGACTCAGACTGAATTAGATACTTGGATTACTTGTTGTAGAATTTCAGATTGATTGAGCTATGTTGTGATGTTTACTTGCTTTGGACTTTTAGCAAGTTACTAATTTCTCTATGTTTCAGTTTCTCCATCCCCATCTATGTGTTGTACTACCTATTTCACAGGTTTATTGTAAGGAAAGTGGTTTGAAAACCTGTGGAAGTGACAAGGAAATGTGAGCAACTGAAGCTTTTTTCAATATTTGAAAAGATCCAAGGCTTCATCTGTGTGGGTACTTTATCATTGACACAAAATCACAATCTCTCTGTGACTTAGTAGATGAATTGATTTGGAAAAAAAAATTAACTGGTGCTCAATCAGTGATTTTTAAAAACTCGAAACTTAGCTTGTCTGGACCTCAGATGGCAACACCCAATCCACCCCTGTAATTATAAACTTTCCTCTGGGATAAGACATATTAGAATTTGAATTTTACTGACTGAGTCTTGGAGAATCCAATTTCATCTCTTCACCACAGTTAGGCATATAGGACTTGACTATGTCTTGCCATCCCAGCTAGCTATCATTCAACAGTGTATTTCTGTTCTTTCTTTCAGCTAAGCTCTGTAAAAACCAAAAACCAAACCAAAACAAAAACCCATCTACACTAGAGGTTTCCAGTCCCTCTTCACTCACTTTCTTTTTGTTTTTTTGTTTTTAGTGAGGCAGTTGGGGTTAAGTGACTTGCCCAGGGTCACACAGCTAGTGTTAAGTGTCTGAGGCTGGATTTGAACTCAGGTCCTCCTGACTCCAGGGCCGGTGCTCTATCCACTGCGCCATCTAGCTGCCCCACACTCACTTTCTTTTAAACCCTCTGAAAGCTGGCTTTTGATCTCATCACTCATTTGAAATTGCTCTCTCCAAACCTACCAAATTTAATGGCCTTTTCTATATTCTCATCTGTTTTGATCTCTCGACAAGCCACTGGCACTGTTAATTACCTTCTCCTCCTGGTTACTCTCTTATCTCTGGACTTTTTGTGATGCTGCTCTTACCTGACTTTCCTACATATATCCTCATTTTTCTTTGCTGAATCTTTATCCATATCATATCTAATAAGCATGGATCTCCTCCAACTGTCCTTAACCTTCTTTGCTTTTTTTTCTCTCCCATCTCACTTGGTGATTTCATCAATTACCATGGGTCAAATTGACATATCTATGCTGATGAGTCCCCCATATATGATCCAGTCCTTGCCTCTCCATACTGAATTTAATGACTGCATCACCAACTGTCTAAAGGCTATTTATTTTTAAAAATTATTTATTATTAAAATTAATTTAACAATTTTTTGAGTTCCAAATTCTCTTCCTCCCTCTCACCCCTCTTCCACCATTGAGAAAGCAAGTAAAATTATATCAGTTATATATGTAAAGTCATGAGAACATATTTCCATATTAGCCACATTGTAAAAATAAAACAAAAAAATACATGAAAGATAAGTAAAGTAAAAGAGTATACTTCAATATGCATTTAGAGTTCATCAGTTTTCTCTCTGGAAGCAGATAGCATTTTTCACCATAGGTCCTTTAGAATTGTCTTGGATCATTGTCTTGAAAAGAGTAGCTAAATCTTTCACATTCGATCATGCTTACAATATTGCTGTTACTATGTACAATGTCCTCTGTTCATGTGAATATTGATACCTTTGATTTCTTCTTCTGAAAACTGTTGGTTTATGTCCTTTGGTCATTTATTAATTGGAGAACGGCTCATTTTTCTTGGAAATTTGGCTCAGTTCCCTATATTTTTGAGAAATAAGGCCTTTATCAGAGAAGCTTAATGTATTTCCACACCCACTCCAGTTTCCTGCTTTCCTTTTAATTTTGGCAGAACCCTTTTAATTTAATGTAATCAAAATTATCCACTCTGCCTCCCATAATCCTTTCTATTGCTTGGTTGGTCACAAACTCTTCCCTTATCCATAAATTTCACAGATACATTTTCTCACGCTTTCCCATTTTACTTATATCACCCTTTGTAGCTAAATCATTTTCCCATTTTGATGTTATTTTGGTATATGATGTAGTTTCTTCAAAACTGCTTTCCAGTTTTCCCAGCAATTTTTGTCAAATAGTGAGTTCTTGACCCAAGCGTTTGGATCTTTAGTTTTATTAAACCCCAGATTACAATGGTCCTTTACTACCATGTATCATGTACCTAATTTTTTCACCAATTCCACCACTCTGTTTCTTGCTCAGTACTAGTTTGCTTTGATAATTACCACTTTAATACACAGTTTGACATCTGATATGGCTAGGCCACCTTCACATTCCTTCATTGATTCCCTTGATATTCTTTTTTTTTTTTTTTTTGGTGAGGCAATTAGAGTTAAGTGACTTGCCCAGGGTCACACAGATAGTAAGTGTCAAGTGTCTGAGGCCAGATTTGAACTCAGGTCCTCCTGAATCCAGGGCCAGTGCTCTATCCACTGTGCCACCTAGGTGCCCCCTTGATATTCTTGACCTGTATTCTTTCAGATGAATTGTGTTATTATTTTTTCTAGCACTATAAAATATTTATGTGATAGTTTGATTGGTATGGCATTGAATAAGTGAACTAATTTAGGTAGAATTGCCATTTTTATTTTATTGGCTTGGTCTACTCATGAGCAATTAATATTTCTCCAATTGCTTAGATCTGATTTTATTTGTGTGAAAAGTGTTTTGTAATTATGTTCATATAGTTTCCGGGTTTGTCTTGGCAGATGGACTCCCAAGTACTTTGTAATATCTGCAGTTATTCCTGCTGTATTTTGTTGGTAATAGAAATGCTGATGATTTATGTGTTTGTATTTTATCTTACAACTTTGCCAAAGTTGTTAATTTTCAACTAGATTTTTTTTTAGTTTATTTCTATAGCATTCTCTAAGTATACTATCATATTGTCTGCAAAGAATGATAGTTTTGTTTTCTCATTGCTAATTTTATTTCTCCAATTTTTGTCAACTTATTGCTATAGCTACTACATTTAATGAAATATTGAATACTAATGGTGACAATGAACATCTTTGCTCCACCCATGATCTTATTGGGAAGTATTCTAGCTTATCCCCATTATAGATAATTCTTGTCCTTGGTTTTAGATAGATATTACTTGTCATTTTAAGAAAGGCTTCATTTACTTCTTTCTTTTTAATAGATATGGATAGCTAATTTTGACAAAAGCCTCTTCTGTATTTATTGAGATAATATGATTATTCTTATTTTGTTATTGATATGATTGATAATGCTTATTTGTTGTCATTGTTGTTCGGTTGCTTCAGTCATGTCTGACTCTTCATGACCCCCTTTGGGGTTTGCTAGGCAAAGGTACTAGAGTGGTTTGCCATTTATTTTTCCAGTTCATTTTAGACATGAGGAAACTGAGGCAGACAGACTTAAATGACTTGTCCAGGGTCTCACAGATCGTAAGTGTCTGAGGCTAGATTTGAACTCAGGAAGATGTCTTCTTGATCAGCTCTACCCTTCTCCCCATCCACTGTGCCACCTAGCTGCTTATAGTTTTCTTAATAATGAACCAGCCTTACCTTCCTGATATAACAGTGTTTGATATTTGTGACATATTACTATAATTTCCTTGATAGTGTTTTATTTAAACATTTCATCGATATGTATTAGGAAAATTGGACTATAGTTTTCTTTCTCTGTTTTTGTTCTCACTGGCTTAGGTATCATAACCATATTTGTATCATAAAAATAATTTGGTAGGACTCTTATTTACCTATTTTTTTCAAATAATTGATATAGTAATTGGAATTAGTTGTTTCTTAAATGTAAATCCATCTTGTCCTTGAGATTTTTTCTTAGTGAGCTCATTGATGTTTTGTTCAATTTCTTTTTCTAAGGTAGAATTAGTTCAGTATTATATTTCCTCTTCTGCTAATGAGAGCAAATTATATTTTTGTAAATATTTACCCATTTCACTTAGATTGACAGGTATATTATCATATAATTGTGCAAAATAACTGCTAATAATTGTTTTAATTTTCTCTTCATTGGTGATACATTTACCCTTTTCACTTTTTAATGCTACTAATTTGGTTCTATTTTAAAAAATCAAATTAATCAATGGTTTATGTATTTTATTTTTTCATAATCCAGCTACTAGTTTTAATTATAATTTCAATGGGTTTTCTACTTTATGTTTTATTAATCTCTCCTTTGATTGTCAAGATTTCCTTTTGGTGTTTAATCCGGATTTTTAATTTGTTCTTTTTCTAGTTTTTATTTAGTTGAATGACCAATTCTTTGATCACCTCTTTTTCTATTTTATTGATGTAAGCATTGAGAAATATAATTTCCTCCCTAAATACTGCTTTGGCTGCATCCCATAAATTTTGTTATATTGTCTCTTTGTTGTCAATTCTCTATAATGAAATTATTGCTTGTTTCTATGATTTGTTCTTTGACCCACTCTTTATTTATGATTAGATTATCTAATTGTGGATTAATTTTTAATCTGTACTTCCATGGCCTCTTATTGAATGCAATATTTATTTTATTGTGGTCTAAAAAGGATGCATTTAATATTTCTTCTTTTCTGCATTTTTGTGAGGTTTTTAATGTGCTAACACATAGTTAATTTTTATGAAAGGTCCACATACAGATGATAGAAAGGTATATTATTTTCTATTCCCATTCAATATTCTCTAGAGATGTATCATATCAAATTATTCTAAAATTCTATTTATCTCCTTAACTTGCTTTTTATTTTATGCTTAGATTTATATAACTCTGAGAGGGGAAAACTGAGGTGTCCCACTGGTATAATTTTACTCTTTCCTCTTATTACTGATTTAACTTTTCCTTTAAGAATTTGGATTCTATGCCATTTGGTGCACATATGTTTGGTACTGTTATTGCTTCATTGTGTATGATCCCTTTTAACAAGATGTAGTTTCCCTGCTTATCCATTTTTGTAATATCTATTTTTTTCTTTTCCTTTGTCTGAGATCATGATTGCTACCCCTACCTTTTTTGCTTTGGCTGAAGCATAATAGCATCCAGTTCCTTATTTTAACTCTGTGTATTACTCTATTTCAACTGTCTTTCTTGTAAACAACATATTGTGAGATTCTGGTTTCTAATTCATTCTATCTGCTTCATTTTATGGGTGAATCCACCCCATTCACATTCATAGTGATGAATACTAATTGTATATTTCCTCCAACCCATTTTTTTCCGTTTGTCCTCTCCCTTTGTTTGCTCTGTCCTGCTTCAATTTTTTTTTTGCTTGTGATCGCTGTTTCTCTTAATGCCCCTTCCTTTTTATCCTGTCCCCCTTTCTTCTACTCAATGCCACCCTCCCCCCAATTCCTGTTGGGTAAGATAGATTTCTATACCCAATTTTGTGTGTGTGTGTGTGTGTGTGTGTGTGTGTGTGTGTGGGAAATAGTTGGGGCAGGGGTAGTGGGCAATGCATATGTATTTTTCCCTTTCCGAAGCAATTCAGATGAGAATGAGATTCAAGCATTGCCCACTACCCCTCCGCCAACTATTTCCCCCTCCACCATGAAAGTTCTTACTTATGTACTTTTTATGTGAGATAATCCCCACCATTCTTCCTCTTCCCTCCCCCTTCTCCCATTGCATCCCTACTTCTTGCCCATCAATTTTTTGGAGATCATCCCAATATAATTGGCTCAGTTTCATCACCTCTATGAGAGTCTTTTTAACTATCCCAATAATGAAAAAGTTCTTAAAAGTTGCATGCATCATCTTCCCATATAAACATGTAAATGGTTTAACCTAATTGAGTCCGATATTGATTCTTTTTCCTGTTTACCTTTTTTTTAATTCTCTTGAATCTTGTATTTCAAAGTTAAAATTCCTATTCAGCTCTGGTCTTTTCAACAGGAATGCTTGAAAGTCTTCTATTTCATTAAATATTAATTTTCCCCCTTGAAGAGCTTTTCTGGGTAGGTTATTCTTGGTTATAATCCTAGTTCCTTTGCCTTCTATAATATCACATTCCAAGCCCTCTGCTCTTTTAATGTGGTAGCTACTAAATCTTATGTGATTCTGACTGTGGCTCCATGGTATTTGAATGATTTCTTTGTGACTGACTGAAGTATTTTCTCCTTGACCTGGGAGCTCTGGAATTTGTCTATAATATTCCTTGGAGTTTTCATTTTGGGATGTGTTTTAGGCAGTGATCAGCGGATTGTTTCAACTTTTTATTTTCCTCTCTGGTTCTAGGATATTGGGGAAGTTTTCCTTGATAATTCGTTGAAATATGATGTGTAGGTTTTTTTCTTTGATCATGGCTTTCAGGTAGCCCAATAATTATTGTTCTTGTGTATGATTTTACATTTCCTTATTTTTTCCATTCCTTTAACTTTATTTTATTGTTTCTTGATGTCTCATAGAGTCATTAGCTTCCACTTGCTCAATTCTAATTTTTAAGGAAATATTTTCTTCAGGAGCTTTTATAATTCTTTTTCTATTTGGCCAATTGTACTTTTTAAGGACTTATTTTCATCTGAGAAGCTCTTTTACCTAGCTTTTAATTGTCTTCTCATAATTTTCTTTCTTCACTCTAATTTCTTATCCCATTTTTTCTTCTAGTACTCTGATTTTATTTTATTAAAAAAAAACCTCTTAATAATTCTTGTTTGACTTGTATCCAATTCACATTTTTTCATTGAGGCTTTGCTTGTAGATGTGTGACATCATTGTCTTCTTCCAAATTTGTGTCTTGATCTTCCCTGTCGCAATAATATGTTTTTATGCTCAGGTTTATTTTCTTTCTTATTTTTACAGTCTATTTTTTGACTTTCAATTTTATGTTAAAGTTAAGCTTTGTTCTTGGGGTGAGAGTTGAAGGAAGGACTTTTCCAAATTTCTGGCTTTTTTGCACTGCTCTTTTTTAGAGCTAGTTTTTGGGGTTTGAAAATTTTCAGTGATTCTAAGGTGATATGATACAGGAGATGCGTGTCTTTGCTCTCCTGATCTAATGTAGGAAGGACACTTGATCCCCCTTGCAGTCAGAAGTGATATTGTTCTTCAGAGTCATTCTCCCTTGGGACTGAAATTGATATTGCTAATCATTTTAGGCTTTCCCCAGTTACAATAGATGACCTCTTTTCATAGTAGAGCACAAGTTTCTAGGACCTTGGCAATGGAAGAAGTAGAATGGAGCAAAGATCGGGAGTAATATGCTGGTACTTCTATAGAGGAATGTTGTCAAGTAGAAAAAACACATGAAACAAACCCTTATATCCAATGCTTCTCTGACCCGATTTCTTTCATTTTAGTTTGCCACTTCCTTCTCTAACTCATTTTTAAAATGAGGAAACTGAGGCAAATAGGGTAAAGTGTCTTGCTCAGAATCCCATAGCTAATAAGTATCTGAGGCCAATTTTGAACTCAGGTCTTCTCGATTCCAGGCCCATACTCTATCCACTGTGCCACCAAACTGCCTTAGAATTTATCTTAGAGTGTTGCTATAAGGCTCTGTTTAGATAGCATCAGTGACAAGCTCTGTAAACCTTAAAATGTTGTACATTTATTGATTTTTTTGTTGTTAATTTGATAGCTCCTTCCCCTTCCCTTTGAGGTGAAATGAATTTCTGCGATTATACTAAAAGATTCCTTAGACAAATAGAAAATGATACCATATGGGTCAGTTTTATTGTTTGTAAAATCATATATTTAAAAAATGTGTTCTTTAGATTGCATATTGTAAATTTTGTTGTATAGATTTTTAAATAAGAATTTCAACATTGAATTGCTTAGGACATTCCACAGAGAAAGGAGAAAGACTTAGTGTAAGCAATTAAGTTTATTAACTGATCACTATTTCCCTGATGTTATTAGATTCAGAAATGGGCAAACTAAATTGGGAGTTCATCAGGCATAGTGAAGTCCCCCCACTCTCTACCCCCACCCTGCCCCATGTCCAAATTTAACCTTAAATTGCAGATTCTGTTACGCTAGGGTCAGGAAAGGACATTCTTGCAATAATGAAGTATGTAAGGCCAGCTTCTTATAAGATACAGTCATGTGGTTATCCTTAATATCCATAGCTTATAACATCAATGACAAAATGAAGTTCTTTTGTTAATATTCTTTTTAATGATTCAAGGGGAACCATATGGTCCTTTTATCCGGTGGGGTTGTTGGTATTATCAAGACAAAAGGATGTGTGCATGTGTGTGTGTGTGTGTGTGTGTGTGTGTGTGTGTGTGTGTGTGTGTGTGTAGATCCTGCTGTGTGTAGGGGGTAGGTTCTGAGGGAAAAAGAAGGAAGATAAGACAGGATTATTCTCCCTCACTTGCCCATATTAGTTTCTGTGGCCAACAGCAGGGAAAGTACCTACTATTTAAGGATGTGCTACAAGTGGCATTCAACACTCACTCTGCCAAGGCTGGCCTAAAAATGATCATCAATGGATCATTGAATTTAGAGCTGTAAGGGAACTTGGGCACCATCTAGACCAACCTCCCCACTTTTGTAGATGAGGAAGTAGAGTAATGAGCTTTTTAGTATTGCGGAGTAAAATCTACAACTTCTGACTACCTATTTCTCTTTCCTGTACATCACCCATCCTCATGCCTTATATCCGGAGAGCAATAAAGTTTGTTAAGCTCTATCGTATCCAGTATCATGACCATGCAATGAGGAAAGGTAAGACCGGTTTCATAATTCCCATTTTACATATAAAGAAATTGAGGTTCAGTGCCTTTTCTTTTCTTTTTTTTGGGGGGGTGAGGCAATTGGGGTTAAGTGACTTGCCCAGGGTCACACAGCTAGTAAGTGTTAAGTGTCTGAGGCCGGATTTGAACTCAGGTTCTCCTGACTCCAGGACTGGTGCTCTATCCTCTGCACTACCTAGCTGCCCAGTGTCTTTTCTAAGGTTACAGAGCCAGGACTCTAGGAATCCAACCATGTAGTATAATCTAAGGAGCCCTGGATTTAGAATCATCAAGATCTGACTTTGAGTTTCCATTCTACTGTTCATTAGTTCTGTCACCTTGGGTAAGTCATTTAACTGATCCATGCCTCAGAGTCCTTGTCCATAAAATGATGGGGAAAGGACTAGGCAGTTTCTAGGTCCCTTTTGACTCTATCATTCTGCAAATATATGAATTTCTGAGCCTTTGGATGTCAAGTTCAAGGCTCTCCTCCCCACACTCTTCCACCACTTAGACAGGGTAGGCTCCCATCTATATAGTATGATTAGAAGGGGGCTTTTAAAAAGTTCTCTAAAATGTCTTTCCACATGATTCAAGTACCTGAAATACATCCCTGAGGGTTACTTTTTGGGTAAGACCCTGTATGTCTACAAAAGGAGTTCTTGACCTTTTCTATGTTATGAATCCCTTTAGTGGTCTGTTGTAGTCTATGGACCCCTTCTCAAAATATTTTTAAAATGCATAAAATACAGAACATGGGCAGCTAGATGGCTCAGTGGATAGAGTGCCAGATTTCAAGAAGATTAATCTTCCTGAGTTCAAATCTGGCCTCAGATACTTACAGGCAAGTTACTTAACCCTGTTTGCCTCAGTTTCCTCATCTGTAAAATGAATTGGAGAAGGAAATGACAAACTACTCTAGTATCTTTGTCAAGGAAAAGGCCCAAAGGGGTCATAAAGAGTCAGACACAACTGAGAATGACTAAATAGCAACAGATAGTACATAGGATTACAAAAGGAAACGCATTATATAGAAATAAAGATGTAATTTACCCCCCTCATGTTCATAGACATTCTGAAATCTAAGATGGATTTTTTAGAGGTCTGTAAAACCCAGGTTAATAAGCTCTGTTCTAAAACATCTCCCTTAAAATGCAGTTATTCCTTGAGGCTTTATGCCCCCTCATAAGTTCTTAATTTCTTACCCTGAATTTATTTACTAACTTGCTTCCTCTTCTTCTTTAGGACTCCAGAAGAGCAAGGTTCAAGGAGAGATTGATTGCACAGAAGACAAGTAAGAGGTAATCTGGTGGAGCAAAAAAAGAAGGCGGGATTGACCTGGACCTTTCACTTAGCACTTTGGTGGCCTTGAACAAGTCCCTTAAAAACCTGTCTAGGACTCACCTTGCTTTATCTCTTATCTTATCTTAGCATAGTGCTTAGCACATAGTAGGTACTTACTAAAGGCTTGTTGTCTGACTGAGGATGCAGATCCTAGAATGCAGTTTGCCAGAGCAGGGACTGAAGCTATCCTTCTACAAGGTGTAATTGGGAACCAGAAAGGCTAGTTACTGTTCCTGGCAATGTGTCACTTCTCTAGGATTTATTTCTCAGAGGAATGCTTTATCAATCGGCTTCTCAGTCCTCTCCGTACCCACGTGGCAATTTATGTGTACCTCTTGGCCACTTAATTCTCCCTTCTATTTCCCTGATGGCAGGAGCTGAATGGATTAGGGTTTGAGCAGAGAGGTAAGCATCACTCACTTACCTTCCTGGGGAAATATCCTGACAGTCAGCAATAATCATGGTGCTCCTAGGAGCAGGAACAGCTTTTGGAGAGGAAAATTAGGTGAAAGCTGAGAATGGATGGACCAAACCTGAGAGAAGACTATATCCAGGGGGGCTGGAGGAGCTCCTGAGTTCTGCAGTGGGTAAATAATGCAGGTGGGCAGGGGGCTAGAGAACAGGGAGGGCCAAAGGCACCACTGAAAGGGAATATTTTTCCAGGCACCCCCCCCCCCAATAAACCATAACTGTGCAGAGGCTTTGGCCTTGAATGAAGTAGCCTTCTTCCTCTTATTTCCTATCCCTACTTTACTTCCCCTTACGTAAGGAGTTAGAACAGTGTGAGGGAGGACAATCTATTAAAGGTATAAGGCCCTTTTGCATTGAACTTGGATCTCAGTTCTCTTTAACACTAGATCCTGCTAATAAAGTCTTTTGTTGTCCCCCCCTAAGTTTTTGGAGGGGTCAATGTACTCTTATGACATGGATTAAAGTAATTTAATAAATGCTATTTTATTAATTCATTTAACTGGTAGAGGAACATGTAATCTGCTTCAGTGCAAGATCCCATACCTAGAGAGGTCTCTGCCCTTACTCCTCCCTTGCTCAAGTAACTATAGTGGCTCCCAGTTACCAATGGCATCATATGGGATAATATATAAATGTTTTTGTTTGGAATTTAAAGGCCTTCACAATTAGACTCCTACTGGTTTTTTAAAGCATTATCCTACATTTTCTTCTTTATACTCTCCTTGGCACAGTCAAAATGACCTCTTTTCCTTACATGAAATCTTCCACCTCCTTTCTCCAGGCCTTTCAATAGATGGTTCCCTGTGCTTTAACGCATTCCCAACTTACTTTTGCCTCTGAAAACTCCTAGAATCCTTCAAAGCTCATCTCAAAATGAGAGGCCTTTCCTGACCCTCCCAGCTGACAGTACCCCACCCATTATCTTGTATTTATTTAGTTTATGTTTTGTATGTATTTCTTTGCATATTCTTAGCTGTGTATATGTTGTCCTCTTCTGCCTCCCCAATCCCTCCTTCAGGGCAGGGATATATATTATATTTTTGCCTTGGGATCTCTAACACCTAGCACTGTTCCAAGCATACAGTGGGTATTTAATAAATACTTGTTGATTAATTGATTATGTAGAGAGGGACACCAAAACATTTTTGAGCAGGGGAATGAAATGGCTGGTCCTTTGCATTAGGAAATATATCTTTGTTGTGTAAAGAACAGAAGGGAAAGGAGAGAGACTGGATATGGGGAGACCCATTAAGAGAACGTTATAATAGTTGAGGTGAGCATACAGATGGCAACAGATGTGAATAATGTCGTGAAGGGAGGAGGGGAGGATTTGGCAGCTAACTGGATATGGGCGCCTTTTAGTGAAAGGAGAGAAAAAATGAATTCAAGGTTTCTAAGTCTGGAGGATGACTTAGCTGATGGTGGTACCATAAACAGAATTAAGAAAGGTAGGATAATGGGGATATGCTTGGGTGGGTGATGAATTCAAATGTGTATATGTTTAATATATATCCAACTGATGTCTGAAAGATAATTGGTCATGGGAGACTAGCTTAAGGGAGAGCTTTGGAATACAGGTCTATGGAATATACAGTCACGCAAGTACATAAACAAACAAATAAAGAAACAAACAAACAAGTAAATAAATGAACAGCTAAATAATTAAATAAATGAGTGAATGGATGGGTGAATAAACCCCCCCCCCCCAACAAACAAATAAATAGACAACCGGACAATTAATTATTTAATTAATTAAGTCGATAAATAAATGAATGAATGAATGAATATATATATATACAGACACATATACACATACCTGTATGATATATACACATATGCAATCACAAATGTACACAAATATATATGTGTACATAAATACATAATAGGTATACAGGCATGGTGTCCCAAAAGTCTTAGTTCAATTTTATGCTTTAAAAGATTAAAACGACACTAAGACTTTTGGGACAACCTTTGTATATTTAAGAAACATTTGCTTGGAGGCAACAATTAAGCCCAGAAGTAGAAATGAGGTAGCTTTGGGAGAGAATATATGGTGAAAAGAAGATGAAAAGAAAAATTTTTTGCATGGGGATTCTCACATTTAAGAGGTGGTGAAAGGAAAATGTTCTAGTGAAGGAGAAAGAATGGTCAGACAATTAGGCAGAGATCAGTGTCAGAGAAGTCAGTGGAAGAAAGAATATAATAGCAAGTCTTTATATAGTGCTTTAAGGTTTGCTAAGTGCTTTACATATGTAATCACACTTGACTGTGTTCTTATAACAATTATAGGTGATCTTATTATTCATCCTTTCCAGATGAGGGAACTGAGTCTGTGAAAAGTTAAGTGACTTGTCCAAGGTCATAGAGCTAATAACTATCACAGGTGAGATTTGAATCCAGGTACTCTGACATTAGAGCCAGTGCTTTCCCCACTATATCATATTGCCTCTATAGAGGGTCAAAGGAAGTTGTTTATTTTTTCAGAGGGAAGACCTGACAATTATTAGCATTATCACTTTTCATAATTGATACGTAAACCAAAAATCACTCTAACAATGGCAATGAAATATGATAGATTTTCCTTTGTTTCCTTTTTTCTGGGGACTTGGAAGCATCTATTTATCCCTCTTTGGAACTGTCATGCCATAACCCATGCATAGAGTGAAGGTGAGTAAATGTCAAAGTTGAGAGAAAACAAATCAGCTTCTTCCCTTTCTCCCTCCTTCCTATGGATTACTTATAAATCCTGTTGGCTTAAGAGAAAATAAGTTGGCTTTATTATGTATTCCTTTTAGTGTTTTTGGTTGATGAGACTAAGCTCTCTTGCTCAATTGAGGTGTTTTTCTACTTAAGGGAAGATCTCTGTTAGGAAAGACCTTAAACCAATCTCCCCACCTAGGACTAATTATATATAGTTCTGATTAGACATTGATGCTGTATGAGTAACAGATTGTGTAGATTGTATATATGAACAAAGTTTAGTGCTAAAATCAAACAAAATGTATTTAACCATTCTATCATACTTCTTCCTAATACAAAGAGCTTATTTGTACTTTAGAACACCTCCCACCCCCTTCTTGCTCACTGGTTCACTGCCCTTGCTTAGATGATATCAGAACTTCTATTTCTAATAGTTCTTTAATGGTAGTCACTAACTCCCACTTACAGGCACATAGGCTTAAATAGCTCAAAATACCAAAAGTTTTATTTACCAGTTAATAGAAACAGAATGAACTTACACCTAAGACCATAGGAAGTAATATGTGTATTAACTTCAACAATCAATCATTTAATAAATCAGCATTTATTAAGTATATGCTATGTGACAAGAACTGTGCTAAACTAAAATTAGGCTAAGTTAAAACTGTACTAACAGTCCGTACCTACTCTCAAGGAGTTCACATTCTAATGAGGAAGACAAATAGGAAAATCACAAATAGGTATATTCTCTCTCTGTCTCTGTCTCTCTGTCTCTCTCCCTCTCTCTTTCCATACACTATATACTATACACATGTATATATATATGCATATGTATATGTATATATGTATATGTATGTTTGTATATATTTATTAGATAAAAGGTAATTTCAGAGGGGACAATACTAGCATCTGGGAAAGGTCTCCTGAAGAAGGTGAGATTTGAGTTGAGTATTGAAGGAAGCCAGAAGAGCTTAGAGGCAGAAGTGAGGATGGAAAACGTTGCTTGCATGGGGAATGACCAGTGAAAAGGCTGGGAGACTGGAATCTATATCCTATTCAAGCAACAGCAAGTAGCACAGTATGGGTAGATTATACTGTATAGAGGAAGATAAGGTGAAGAGTAGGTAGAAGTAAGGTTTTCAAGATATAATAGGAGGTAAGAAGAAGCCACTGGATTTTAATGACTAGGGGGATGACATGGTCAGCCCTGTTCTTAGGAAAAGCACTTTGGTAGCTGATGGATTGGACCAATTACTACAGAAGGCCCCTGCAATCATTCAGCTGAGATATGATGAGGTGCTGAACTAGAGAATGGCCATATGGGCAGACATAAGGGGATGTACATAAATGATAATGTGCAAATAGAAATGGAAATAATTTGGCAACTGGGGTATGAGAATTTGAGGATAACACCAAGGTTTCAAATCTGGGTGACTAAGAGGATTATTTCAAGATTGATAGATTGGGGCAGCTAGGTGGTGCAGCGGATAGAGCACTGGCCCTGGATTCAGGAGGACCTGAGTTCAAATTCGACCTCAGACACTTGACACTTACTAGCTGTGTGACCCTGGGCAAGTCACTTAACCCCAATTGCCTCAAAAAAAAAAAAAAGATTGATAGGTAAAGAGCCCTGTTTGGGACATGTTGAGTTTGAGATGTCTAAGAAGAACTTGGTAATGTAGGACCAGAGTTTAGGAGAGAGGTTAGGATTGTACATGCGTGTACACACACACACACACACACACACACACACACACACACACATGCATCTGCATAGAGATGATAATTGACTAGCTGGGAACTGATGGTATCATTAATCCAAACAATATAGAGAAAAAAGAGAAAAGAGCCCAGGACAGGTTGTCCAATGTATTCAATATGAATTTTGTTTCCTTATTGTACTTTTTTGTTTCTATTATTGTACTTTTTATTTATATAATTGTAGTCTATACATGCTATTTGTCTACATTCATTTTCTTCAATTTACATCAATTTATGTCTTCTCATACTTGTAGTTCTTCACATTTGTCTCTTCTTATGGTATAACAAAATTCCCTTCCCTAATTATTAGACAAATAGTTTGATTCCAGTTTGGGGCTTTTGTAAATAAGGATATTAGGATTATTATTGTTTTTTGAACAGATATGTTCTCCCTCTGTCCCTTCCAATGATTCAATAATATCGTTAGAAAAAAACTTAGAAATTGGATTTTTGGGCAAAAGGGTATGAATAATTATAAAATTCTTTAAATAACCGTATATTTCTTTTTAAAAAAACTGATAAGTTTAGTTTTATATGAATGGTAAAGTGGTAAGGGACTTTGGAGATATTCAAGTTCTACCCCTTAATCTTATAGATGAGAAAGGTCAGAAGGTTTTGAGCTGGAAAGGAACTTTAAGATCTCCAAACTTTTCTTTCTACAAATGAGGAAACTGAGTCTCAGAGATGATATGATTTGCTTAAGGTGGCACAGATAATTAGTGGCAGAATGGAGACCACAGTTCTTCTCACTAGTCCAGTCCTCTCTCCCATACTGCTCTGCCGATGAGAATACGAAGTCTTCCAAAATTAACATGAGCACAAGTTCTGAAACTGAGAGATACTCCTCCTTCATATATCACTATAACCAACTTAGTAAGAGAGATAGAGGGATGTATTGAAACTGACAGGAGGTTGAAGTGGTCTTCGGTGCTGGGAAAGCTGATACAGTAGAGAATGCTTTGAATTCTGAAAAGTCAAGAGCTGGATGAAAACAGCAATGTTGATTATACTTACAGTGAGGCAGCTAGCAAAAAGATTGCTTTGATCTTTGATTCCTTAATTAATTTTTGCAGAAAGACAGTCCCCTGATGCACTATTGTAGAACAATGCTGCCCAGGTAGTTACAGGGCTGTCCTTCAGGCTGTGTTTGATTTTTAGGAGAGAGAGAGAGGCAAAAGAAACAAAAAAGCAAGATCACAACTTAATTGAGAAAGTTTCCTCTGTGAGCCCTGAGGACGGGATATTCAGGCCAATGTTCTGTGTGATTTGCAGTGTGATAAAATAATTGGGTTGCCTGATCTCTATGACCCTTTACAATGTTACTAATATATACTTCTGTGTTGGTTTATAATCATTTCTAATCATAAGATTTAGAGCTGGAAAGTAACGTAGAAATTAATTTCTCTATTCCATTCATTTCTAAAGATGTAGAAACAGGATCATATAGGTTGAATGGTCTTCCAAAATCGCACATAGGGAGCAGCTAGGTGGCACAGTGTATAAAGCACCAGCCCTGGATTCAGGAGGACCTGAGTTCAAATCTAGCCTCAGACACTTGACACTTATTAGCTGTGTGACCCTGGGTAAGTCACTTAACCCTCATTGCCCTGCCCCTCCCCCCCCCCCCAAATCACACATATAGGTAACAAGTAGCACATACAGGCAACTCTCTTGTCTCCAAGTCCAGAGCTCCTTTCACTATGTCACCCTGACCTGAAGTCACCAAGAAATTATGTTTGGTAGATTTTATACATCATGGCAGGGAGTGTATAATCCATATTGAAAATTTCCCATTAAAAAAAAAAGTTTGAAAGTGTTATCCCTTAAATGATTAAGCTTTAGTTTTCCAGAACTATCTATTGACCCAGCCATTCCTAGAAAATGGAAAAGCTACTCTAATAAGAGACTCAGGCAATATCCACTTCTGCTGAAGAAGCTTTTGAGGGTGCTTTACAGGGTGACCTCCTCTGCTTCACACACAGACCAGAGAGTTCCCCCACTTTTCACTTCTGAGTAAACCAAAGATACTGAACTCACAGCATGTGGCCCACAATCCTTCAAAGTGTGGCCCAAACCAGATGAAAATGTAATTGGGAAAAATCTAACAAAATAAATAAAAATACAACAAACCAGAGACAGTGTTACATTTTAAAACTGTCAATCCTTTTCTATAATTTATTGGCTCCTACTTCTATTTGAGTTTGACACCCCTGGTGTATACTGACCTCAAGGGAGAACGATTGCTTGGGATTGGGGATCTAAACTTGTGGAAAGACCCAGGAGCTCGTATTTCTAGCCTTGACAGTCTCTGTCTTTATCTATATCTGTGCTGATGACATAGGCCCTGTTTACTCTTGGGAGAAAAGCTGGCCTCTTCCTGGGCCAACAAAGCTGATTGGAGGGAATGGTTTAGGGCTAAACTAGCTAACACCAGGAAGATTTCTCTTCATTTCATTGATTCCTCTTTCAACCCTGACATTCAAAAATGGGAACTAATTAGCCTTCTAGACCTCAGTCTGGGATGACATGCCAATTATTTAATGTGATTGTTTTTTGTTCAGTGTTTCTTGTGGCTGGGTAGCTTTAATCACTGTCTGCATCATCGTGATCTATCTGGGACCCAGAGCTCCCTTGTCACCAGCTTTCTATGTAAAAGCCTGCAGAGGGACATATAGGGCCAAGCACTGAATAAAAGCAGTGCGGATGCTGAACCCATGGGCCAAGTATCCATGTAAGGGACTTCTCTGCTCGTCAGTCAGTCAGCAAGAATTTATTAAGCATTTACCATGTGACAAGGACTGTATTAAGCACAGTGGACATAAAGAAAAACAAAAAACACAGTTGCTGCCCTCAAAGGGCTGAATTTCTAATGGGGGATAGAAAATGTAAACAACTTTGTACATATAAGATATATACAGTGGAAGTGGAAGGTAATCTCAGTAGGGGAGGCATTAGTAGTGGGGAAGTTGTTGTTATTGTTTGTCCTTAATTCTCAAAGAGGACCAAGACATCAGGAGGTGATGTCATGACTTGCACTGAATTGGATTTAAGTGAGGGAGGGCTGTGCAAGGTCACCAGCCTCACACTTTCTTTGAGAGCCATCTGGGTCCAGTGCCAAGATTTACATCAGGGTGACTGGAGATGGCCTTGGATGTTTAAGGCAATTGGGTATAAGTGACTTGCCCAGGGTAACATAGCTATTAAGTATCTGAGGTGAGATTTGAACTCAGGTCCTCCCAAATTCAGGGCCACTGTTATCTACTGTACCACCTAACTGCCCCAGAAAGGGAGATGAGTGAATAGGAAGGGTTCCTTTTTTCCTTTTCTTTTTAAAAAGTTAATGCTGTTTTTTGTTGTCATATTAAAAATATTTACAGATTACTCTCACTTCATGAAAGGTCTCTTGTAACAAAGCAAAATAGTTAAGTTAAAATTAATACAGTGGGGGCAGCTAGGTGGTGCAGTGGATAAAGCACTGGCCCTGGATTCAGGAGGACCTGAGTTCAAATCCGGCCTCAGACCCTTGACACTTACTAGCTGTGTGACCCTGGGCAAGTCACTTAACCTCCATTGCCCTGCAAAAAACAAAAAACAAAAAAATTAATACAGTGTGTAATTTAAGATTCTAAACGTGGATTCTAATCTGTTCCCCAGTTTGGGGGGAAACTGACTAAAATCACTGATAAAACGAGTTTAGGTTTTTAAGGGTTTATTGGAAAATAGAAAGAAAAAGATTGAGAACAGAATTCCAACAGCCTGGCATTCCTATCTTTCCTCACATTTCCTGTGAAGTCTACTACCATCAAGTCAGGAACCCAAAAAGCCCAAGAGCTCTCCGCGCAGGCTACTTCTCCTCCTTCCTGTCTCCTCCCAGAAAATAGGAGGCTCCTCAAGTTGATTGGCTGGTAGCCTTGATAGACAGCACCCATGAGCAAACGTCATTTCCTGACGCCAAGGAAAAGCCACGATGTCTCTGAGGCATTTCCTCATGGTGGAGCTTTCCCACAGCAAGTCTCCAGTAGATGGCATCATTCCAATCATTACAACAGTGACCTCATCAGAAAGGGCATATAACATTTTACATATGTAGCACCCTCCACCTCTCTATTTTTTAAAAAAATCACCTGAAATCTATGTTTTCTCTATCTCACCCCATACCTCACTTAAAAAAAGAAAGAAAAACAAATTAGTTGCAGTAAATATAGTTAAGCAAAACAAATCCCATAATGGTTATAAATATATATGTTCATATACATACATATATGCATATGGGTATATACTTACACTCAAAATACACAAGGTCATGAATGCAGCAAGTGTTAGGAGTGGGCTTTGAACCCAGGTCCTCCACCTAAACATCGCCAATCTTCTTTCCACTGTACCATGCTGCCTTCCTTCATAAATCCAAAGTTGCAGGAGGGGGGACTATGAGATCATCCAGTCTAACCCCCTTATTTTATATATAATGACACTCACGTCCAAGGTCACACACATAGTAAGCTATAGAAGCATGTTAGGCCTTGTCTTATCTGCCTGCTGCCTCCCTTTCTGACTCTTAAGTTCTATGATCTTTATGGCTCATTTCCTGGAGGTCTTGACGAGCCAAGATTTTAGTGTAAAAAAGCAATACAAATCTAAAATATTAGTAGTTTTATCTATCATCCTCCTCATGCTCCGAATCTCTCGGGCGACTGAGAATGTGTAAGTAAATTACTGGAGAAGGCAGAGCGTTGAGGAAGACCAGGCCGTAAATGCCCTGTGGCTTACTAGAACATCCATTCTCTCTCTGCAGTGACAGCATCTAATATCCTGGTTGCAGCTCTTTACTCCCACTCTGGTGATTTATGTGGGGCTCTCCAACTTACTGGGTTGGCACAAACGTTACACTACACCAGAGGTACTAACACATTGTCATTAATAGATTTACAGTCCTACAGGCTCCCCTTACATACATCCTTATTCGTGAAGGCATGTGCAAGCATTGTTAAACCTAGGAGAGCCTCCTTGGCAAATTAAATCAATGGTCTGATACTTCAGCAAACACAGCGAGGCAGAGAAAGCAGAAGGTAGAAAGAATAGAAAATGATAAGGAACCATCTGCAGAAGATACCCCTACCTGGTGCCTAATAATATCTTAACAGTTCTATGACCCTGTTATAGTTTTACAAATGCTGTCACAACTATTGGTTTTACTTTAAATTTTTATTATTTTTTTTACCTTATAGGAATTGTTATTCCCATTTTTTCCAGATAATAAAACTGAGGTTAAGAGAAGTAGGCAGTGAGGCATCCTGAGTGGGCAGTGAGCCCCTGTGTGTATAGACTATGGGACTTTCCAAATTGTGGTGTAAAGAATTAATTGTTATTTGAGGTTTTTATGCCTTGGCATGCACTGCCCTGGTGCTCCTCAAACTGCATGGTGCTCCACCCACTGGTTGTCGCCGTTGCCATGGCGCTGGCACCTCACGTCATCACCACTCACCAATGCCTACATGGGCCTGGCAAAATTATGATTGGAAGCCTAGTGAGGGCAGTCATGTGACTGTCAGAGCGGCCATCCCATTGGCTGGGGCTGTGTGGGGTTTTCTGGGATTGGGGGAGGAGAACTGGGCATTCTAGCAGGACGCTGGGAAGATAGGAGTTCTGCTGCATATTCTCAGCTGATTCCTGGGTGGTGGTATTTTTTCAGGTATTATAATTTCCCTTTCCCCATTTTATTTCCTTTCCCTTGATCGTACTGATCCTGTTTGTGGTTTTTTTTTTTAAGTTCGTTCTTGTTAAAATAAATCCTGTTCTGTTTTGAGGGAGGCTGCCGGTCTCCTTCCTTGCCCCAATATTGCGGCGAGCCGCTTAGCTAGCACTCCCCAATTAAAAATTGGTCCCCACAGTGGTGAATAGAAAGGGATGGGTACAAATGAAGCCAGATGTTCTAGACCAGGGCTTCTTAAACTTTTTCCACTCAACACCCCTCTTTGCCTGAGAAATGTTTACATAACCCTGGTTATATAGGGATATAAAATAGGCATACGTAACCCTTTACTGTTGCCAAATTTTGCATGACCCCCAAATTCAGTCATGTAACCCCATTTGGGGTCACAACCCACAGTTTAAGAAGCTTTGTTCTAGGCTGATATAGGGTAGACAGGCCTGGTCTGGTTTTAGTATCTGGAAAGGTTAGGTCATGCACTGGCTCATGAATCAGAATTCAGTCAGAAATCTCTACAAAGGAAAACCTTTTATCCAGAGGGCTATTGATGGCTCAATCTGTTCAACTTCAGGTCAAACCTCCTGTATTTTAAAGGCCAAGGTCAGTGAATTAGTCAATTAGTCAACAAGCATTTATGCTAGATTCTGGGGATTCAAAAACAAACACAACCCCCCCAAACCATACCTGCCTGTAGAGAGCCTATACTCTAATTGGAGAAACAACATATATACATATAAACATCTGCAAAAACATTCCCCCATGGCAGGGATTCTTAAACTGGGGGCTAGGAGAATTCTGTGAACTTTAAAAAACATATCTTTATAAATATTTCTATATATTTGACTTCCTTCGTAAATATGTGTCTTTAAAAACATTCTGAGGGGGATGGGAAATGGGCTTCATTAGATTGCCAAAGTACTTAATGACAAAAACCAGGTTACAACTCTAAGGGAAGAGGATTTTTCCTCATGTGGTCAGCAGTCTGGGGTGTTTGTAAATCCAGGAAGATCTATGTGCTTTGTCTAACTTTGAGTTCTACTGCGGAGCCTGTGCTCCTTCAGGACATGTTTGGAATGATTTCTAGAGGGGTGGTCCACTTTGTGGTAAGGGTGACTCCATTCTTTTCAGTTTCACAATCTTTATCTTCCGTGACTCAGTCATTCCCTGGAATGACTAGGAATTGTTTCTCCTATCTCTGTAGCTTTCCCAGAGGGGATGATCAATCAATACCCTGGTTGCCTCCTGGAGCAGAGAATTCATGGTTCCAGAAAGTCTTCTTTAGCTGTCAAATATGAGAACCTTATGGCTCAAGTCCTAGTGACTACAAATCTAAATTTTCATCCAGAATGGGGTAATTAATCAGACAGCCTTCTGGTAGAGTATGGGGGTGATGGTGGGTGGTGGGTAGTTCATTTGAACCTGAGAATTTCCATGTTATCCAATTATGGGCAATCAAGATAGGCCCAAGAGACCTGTTAGAAGAATTAACTATATAAAACCAACAACAACAATGAGAGCTACTTAGAGAAAGGGGGTTGGTAAAAGAGAAGATTTACAATCACATTTCATGCTTGAACACTTACAGTATAGACCAGTGAATCGGTCTTAAAAAAAGAAAAAAAGTCATTTGTTTTGTCTCCACTAAAATCTTTCTTCCATGTTTTATCATGCCATGGAGATGACTCTGGGCTCTCCAATGATCAGTCATAAGAGTAAACATTCTGGGCAGTTGTATCAAGTTGAAAATGACTGAGTAGAGGTCTACCAACTGATGGTATGCCTGTCAATCAAGGATCAGTCTAAATAAAATTTGGAGAGAATCATCGCCAGCTTGGTTGACAGCAGGTTGATGACATTTTAGCCATCACCACTCTTTTCTAGGTGGTACAGTGGATGGTGTGCCAAGTCTGGAGTCAGGATGACTCATCTTCCTGAGTTCAAATCTGGCTTTAGACACTTACTTAGCTCTGTGACACTGGGCAGGTCACTTAACCCTATTTGCCTCAGTTTCCTCCTCTGTCAAATGAGCTGGAGAAAGAAATGGTAAACCATTCCAGTATCTTTGCCAAGAAATGCCCAAATGGGGTCACAAAGAGTTGAAAATTACCAAAAAATGACTAAGCCACAACTTTCAAACAGAGTATCTAGAAGTAAATGCTTTACAAACCTCAAAGGGCTACACAAACATTAGCTGTTATTACTATTATCTACTGAGTCAGAGAGGACTTATGTTCTGGATTGGTTGCAGGTATTACCCTTGCAAAAAGAATTCCAGTTCCTTGAAGTATCAATGTAATTTATCATGAACTTAACTTTCAACAATAGCAAAACAAATTAAACCTACATCTAAAACTAATTAAACTTTGACAAAGGCCTTCAATACTCAACTATCTGTAACAACTTACAAGTGACTCTTCACTGTTTCTTTCCATTGTCCTCTGGACCTCATTCTCTGCTTTTTGGTTTCCCTAACTGCAGTCTAGACTTAAGTTCCTGCTTCTGCAGGAGAACTTTCCAGGTCACCCTCTGAGATTGGCTTCCATCTGTTCCAGATATATCTTGTATGTACACAGCCATTTACATGCCACTGACTTCTATTTCAATGTAAGCTCCTCAAAGGCAGAGACTGAGTCTTCCTCTTTTTTTGTATCCACACTTTGGCACAGTGACTAGTAGGTAGTAATCTCAAGGTAGCTAGGTAGTACAGTGGAGAGAGTGGTGAGCCTAGAGTCAGGAAGACCTGAGTTCCCTCAGGCACATATTCACTGTGTGACCCTGGACAAGTCACTAAACCCTGTATACTTCAGTTTCCTCATCTTTAAAATGAACGGGAGATGAAAATGGCAAAACCACTCCAGCATCTTTGCCGAGAAAGCCCCCACATGGGTCACAGAGTTGGACTCGACTGGAAAAAAACCCCAAACCAAACCCTGAAAATAAAACAAACAAACAATTAATTTAAAAAACCCCAACACCTCTGACCAAAACAACTTCTGAGGAATGTACTAAATACAGTAACCAGAGCACATATTCATCCTTGGCTATTTTCCTGAAGATAAGAAGACATGCAGGATGAAGAATATACATGTAGCCAGGCTCAGTTGTTTAGGGCTGCAATCTTTTCTCCTGGGGAGGCTGAGGCTGGTAGATCACTTGACCTTGGGGAATCAGGCTTACTAACAAAGGGCAAATCAGATCAGGATAGAAAGGAAGCAGCTCAAAGCTCTGTGCTGATCAGTGGGGGGGGGGGGGGGGGGGGGGTGTCAGGGCTGGCAATTGGCCACTGAACCTCTAGCCTAGGGTGTGTGTGTGCGTGTGCGTGTGTGTGTGTGTGTGTGTGTGTGTGTGTGTGTGTGTGAGAGAGAGAGAGAGAGAGAGAGAGAGAGAGAGAGAGAGAGACCCACCCAGTGTCAAAAAAAAAAAAAATCCACTTAAGAAATACTCCTGGGAAATTTATGTCCTTCCTGAAATTTACCAGGGTGTGCTCCCCATTTTACAAATGCCTAAATCTATAGAAAGGCAGCAGGGGTTTGACTAGCCTCATGATCTACCAGCAATGCTAATAACCTTTTCAATCTCCTTAAATGCTCAGCCTGCTTTGCCCAGGTTGCAGGAATCGGCTGATGTTGCAGTTCACTGGATCCATAAATCGACACTAGTCTTTGCCAATTATAGAGCTGACACCTCCTCTCCCAACCCCCGACACTCTGTGCCTCTCACAGCATTCATCCCAATCTGCCTTGTATTGTGGTTATTTGTGTCTTGGATCCCTGACTAAACTGCAAATTCCTTGAAAGAAGGCACAGATGGATTGTGTTCAACACAAGGCCTAGCTCAGTGCCTTGAGCCCTAGAGGGGCATCCAGGCATATTTGCTGAATCAAGCTGAGCTGGATAGACCTCATGAGGCATATTTTACATGAGGGATTTCTTGAGCCTCTATTCCTAAGGATTCAAATTGAAATTTTCTAGGTATCATTACATCATTGCTTGCCACTTCAAAGCAAAAATTGAGGGAATTTAATTTTCCACTTAGGATGTAAACTATATTCATGAAACTGAAATGAAAAAGAAAAAAAAATAGAGGGAAGTATCTGTTTCTTCTTTTTCCTTTGTCTCCTCTAGTCTTTGCCTGTTTAATTTCTAAGATCTGAATTCTGACTTCTCAAAAACTACTTTGTCCCCTCCTTTCCCCTATGGGATTCTTTTGCCCCCAAGGCCTCAATTGCAAAACTATTAACTTCTGATCTATTGGCTTATTGTCTTTACTTTTTTAGCTTTGCCTGCTGGCTAGAGTCTTGGATATTTCCCTGTACTCTGTAATGTACATGTCAAAAATCATATTTAACGTCTTCTCTTCCCCTTCAACAATATCTATATGGAGATACTAGAAGGATGATGAATGGAAAAGAAGGCATAAGAGAACTAATGAAGAAGCCATTCAGATATAAATGCCTGACCTTGTAACAATCATATGTAAGGTTGGGGAATGAACAACTCTGGACAGCTGGATAGCCTCCTGTCCTGTTGTCCCTGGGCCATTCCCCTTTTCCCGTCAAATTCCTTATAATATGTATTTTTAAGTACAAGGAAAGGATTGACCCCAGAGAAAAGGTGTTCTCTTCCATAATACCCTGAATACTTTGTCACTTCAACAATGAATAAACTGAAATGAAATAAGAAGTATCAACCCAAGTCTTAGGTTGTGTTTCTCTTTCAAGGTTAGAATTACAAAATCTTAAAATTGGAAGGGATCTTTGAGGTTCAGCCAGCATATTGATCAAGAATCACCTTGACCACACACCTGCAAAATGGACATCTAGCCTTGGTTGTAAAGAAGGGAAATCTCTCTTCAGAGGCAGCATCATCCACTTTGGAACAACTCTCATTGTTAGGAGAGAAGTAGTAGGAGACTCAGTGGATAGAGTACTGGTCTGGAGTCAGGAAGACCTGAGTTCAAATGTGGCCTTTGATACTTACTAGATGTGTAACCCTGGACAAGTCCCTTAAACTCTGTTTATCTTAATCTCCTGGAGAAAGAAATGGCAAACCACTACACTATTTTTGCCAAGAAAACCAGGGGCAGCTAGGGGGTGTAGTGGATAGAGTACTGGACCTGAGTTCAAATCCTCCCTTATCAAATCCTTTGTCACTTGGCTGCTGGCAGAAAACAAGATAAAACAAAACAAATAACTAATCCTCCTGCTACATGACAGACCTTCAGATACTTGAAGACTTCTATTATAAACTTCCTATGTCTATTTCTTCAGGCTAAAAATCCCTTCTATCTGATCCTAATATGTCATGATCTTAAGGTATCCTCCATCAAGGTTTCCTTTCTCTGGGCACCTTTCAGCTTATTAATGCCCTTCTTAAAATGTGGCTCTCAGAAAAGACATTAATGAGCTGGTGACTACCAGGATTATAAATATAAGTATATACAATATATACAATTATGACTCATCCATCGGCCTTCCCATATTCTTGCTAACTATGGTAGAGGGGAAGAAGTACTGCTTCAGGAAGACCTGTATTCGAATCCTAGTACTATGCTTTATATGATTGTCAAGCCATTTAACCTCTCAGCCTTAGTTTTTCCAACTATATTGTTGTTATTTGACTCTCCATAACTCCATCTGGGGTTTTCTTGGGCAAAGATACTGGAGTGGTTTACCATTTCCTTCTCTAGCTCATTTTACAGATGAGGAACCTGAGGCAAACAAAGTTAAGTGACTTGCCCAGGGTCACACAGCTAAGCATCTGAGTTCAGCTTTTTTTTTCCCCCCAGGGCAATGAGGGTTAAGTGACTTGCCCAGCTTACAGCTAGTAAGTGTCAAGTGTCTGAGGCTGGATTTGAACTCAGGTCCTCCTTAATCTAGGGCTGGTGCTTTATCCACTAAACCACCTAGCTTTCCCCAAGGCCAGATTTGAACTCCTGAAGATGTCCTGACTCCACTTTATTTACTGTACCACATAGTTGCCCTTTCCCCATCTATGCTGAAAGCTAAACATTGAAACTTGGAAAAAAAAAATCTCTGCAAAACACTTTAAGAAAGGAGGCTTAGCAACTATGTAAGTTATGAAGACTTCTAAGTGCTGATTATACACATGGAAGAATGAATACAAGAAGTAAGGAGAGTAAGGATACATTTCCACCTTTAGGATCACAGTATTTTAGAATTGAACTGGGGGCAGCTAGGTGGTGCAGTGGATAGAGCACCGGCCCTGGATTCAGGAGGACCTGAGTTCAAATCTGGCCTCAGACACTTGACACTTACTAGCTGTGTGACCCTGGGAAAGTCACTTAACCCCAATTGCCTCACTAAAAAACAAAACAAACAAACAAACAAACAAAAATAGAATTGAACTGGGAAGGCTCTTATAGGCCCCTCTAGTTCATCTGCCTTTTATTTTACAGATTAGAACATTGAAACTCAGAAAAAGTTAAGCCCAAAGTTACACAGGTAATAATTAACAAGGCTGGGATTTGAACCAAGACCCAAGCCTCCACATCTAGGGGCTTCTCCATTGAATCCTGCAGCCTCCTATCCTATTGAATTAACCTAGGGTCTTCTTTTTAAAATTTATTTTATTTTTAATTTATGGAATAAAACAAGCAATTCTATAAGGTAATATAATAAAAAAGAGAATTGCATATGAAACTGCCAATCTACTCTTTACAACTTGCTATTCCTTTTAAACATACAACAAAGTTATATTGCAAATTTCTTTTTTTCTTTTTTTTCTCTCCCCCTAGAGATGGCTACCATATTCTCCTCATTTTCCTCTTCATTATTTCAGTCTTCCATGTTTTTCTAAAATCATTGAGCTCATCATTTCTTTCTTTTTTTTTTTTTTTAGTGAGGCAATTGGGGTTAAGTGACTTGCCCAGGGTCATACAGCTAGTAAGTGTTAAGTGTCTGAGGCCGGATTTGAACTCAGGTACTCCTGACTCCAGGGCCAGTGCTCTATCCACTGTGCCATCTAGCTGCCCCCTCATCATTTCTTATAGCATAGTAATTTTCCATCCCAGTCCTATACCACAGCTGTTCCCCAATTTATGGGAATCCTTGTAACTTCTAGTTCTTTAGCACACAAAGCTAGCTACTATAACCATTTTAGAACCTCTAGGTTCTTTTCCTTTTTCCCTAATCATCTTTGGAAATGGTAGTGGTATTGCTGGGTCAAAGGGTATAGAGGTAGTTTAATAATTCTTTGGGCATAATTTCAGATTGCTCTCCAAAATGTTGGATCAGTTCACAATCCTAGGACCTTCTTCGAGTTTTCCAGAATATGATCTTTGGTGTAACTAGTTATATCCATTTCTGAATTTTTTCTTTCTTTGCAAATTCCTAATCTCAGAGCAGCTGAATTACAGTCAAATGAATCATATCAGTAAGTGGTCCCCCTCCCCCCCAACCCTGACCTATCTCCCAAAGTCCTGGAAACAGGCGTTGGATTCTGTGAGCTTATTCTTTCAGTAGAGAAAACGCAGAGGGGATAGAAATGACTGGGTCAGAGATCTTGGAAGCCTTTGGATGGGGTTGGAGAAGGGATTCTGGAAGAGTAAATACTAAAACATTTAGCTGGCAGAACCAATGGACAAGCCTGGACACTGAGGCAGCTGAAGCCAGAGGAGGGTAGGTGGGCCCCCTGAGGATGAATAATAGTCTGCTTTCAGCTGAGTAGAGTAGTTCTCAAGGGAGGTAAATGAATTTGAGCAAATTGGGTAGACTGGGGTCCCATAAGGACAAGGCTCTGGCAATCCTAATGAAGTTGGCTGGCTTTTATCTGGAACTCATCTATCTCAAGTCAGCCTTGTAGTCCCAGGGCTGCTTTTCAGATATCCAGCCCTCTATATTATTTGAGCATCCCAGTCCCCCCCCGCTTTTGTTTGAGGGGGGAAGGGGTATTTTGCAAGTATATATAAGGGGGCACTTTTACCCAGTTGTTAAAAATCATACTCAAAGAACTTGGTAATGTCTCTGTAATTTGTGGTCTTGGAGAGTTGTCTGGAGGACTAGGAGTTTAAGTGATTTACCAGTGGTAAGAAAACCAGTATGTGTCTGGGGTAGTATTTGAACCCATCCTTTTCTGATTCCAAGACCAGTCATCTTGATTCCTCCAAGTTACACTATCATATTAATCATTGTTGAAATGCACCTCTAATTCAGTTCTACTTTCACTTAACTCTATCCCTATGCTGGTAAAACTCCTACAAAAATAAGGACTCACCCATGATTCATCCTTTCTGTCAATCTGCATTTTCCCGTATGAGGTTTGCTTAAAGCCAATCTACTCTCTGTAGAAGTCAGTGACCCGAGAAGCCCAGGGCTTCTAAAGGCTTGTAATTCCCAGATCTTGTTAATAAAAGGAGGTATCTTTTCTTTTTTCCCCCTCTCTCACAAATAATACAATTACCCCCATTTGCCCTAGACCTTGTTAGTGAGGACATTAGAAGGACCAGAAGTCCTTCAGGCAATAGGGTGAACGGCCTCTTTTCTCTCTACCTTGTAGCAGTTAGACTTATTTCTCAGCCTTTCTTTCTATTTTTAAAATTTATATTAAAAATTTTTTGTGTTGGTTGTTGTTTTGGTGAGGCAATTAGCCTTTCTTTTCAAAGATCTTCATCAGGCTAGGATGTCATTCTGCAGAGAGGGAGTAGGTTCATAGAGAAAGTATACCCTAGTGCCTGAAGGAAGCCCAGGAAACAAATGCTTGTCAGAAGCAAAAGGAGGGGAAGGAATAGAGGGGAGAAAAACCTGGCATGGAAACCATAGATTTCTAGTATCTCTGTTACCATCCTAAGTAATCCTAAGAGACTGGGGAAAACTTATTACTTGGGCAATTTTGCTGTGAAATGTACAAAAGACCTAAGGGGTTTTTAGTCAGGGCCTTCAGGAGTATCCTCTTGCACCCTTAGTTGTTTTCTAAAGTCTTTGAGACTGGTACTTGAGTTTGTTATTTTCAGATTTAGTCAAGCGGGGACTCAGGAAATCAGATTACCAAAGGGTTTATGTTAGGACAAGAGTAGGGAATTCCACAATTGTAATTCAGGTGCTTATTGTTTTTCTCTCTCCCTCCTTTTCCTCTCCTTGCCTTCTCCTTGTTCTCTCTCTCCTTCCCTTGGCTTTCCTTTTTTCCTTCTCCTTTCCATCTTGGCAGAAGGCAGTGGGGAGGAGAACCAAAAGGCAAAGGGTTGTTTTCAGGAAAATGTATTCTTCCAAAATTCTCATTCCCTTCTTTTCTCCGCTTCTTTTTTAATTTCCCTTTCTATTCCTTTTTGTTTCTTCCTCCCATTTTTGGAAGTGTTTTCAGAAAAGCATTCTTCCAGGGTACTCATAAATCAATTACATTTTGTAATTGCAAGGTACTGACTCTTTTTATATGAGCATTTTATTTCTTGACAAGAGAAGGAAAAAAGGGCATTTTTGGTGTGAAACAAAGAGAAAAGTAGAAATATGAGGGATAAGATTGCTTGTGGAGAGATAAATAAGTTCAGAGGCTACTGGAGAGAAAATTATGTCTCCAGAGGCAAAAGCACTGACTGATTTTAAAGGTGGGTACAATGCATTTTTTTCCTGTAGTTTCAAAATGCCTACAAATGCCTGCTTTTAAGATTTGTAGTCAAAGAACTGTTGTTGGGACTAGGGGGTCCATCGTTTATTAACTATTTGTTTTGAATCTGATAAAAATGGTGGTTTGGGGTTTCTCATCTTCTCAGTCTCACTCATGAGGTGACCTTGACTAATAGGAGGTAGATCAAAAGCCAGAGAAGTTAAATTGAGAAATGATAAGAAAATGTTTACAAGAGAAGGTGTTACAAAAACTGATACATCAAAAAAGCAAAGCAGAACAAGTCTATGTATGTCATAATTGCCTTGGATTGACCTTCCCAAACAATACAGAACAATTATTCAGAAGGACAGCATGCTCAGAATTCAGTCTGGCACCTCATCGAATGGTTTTAGTCTTTTAGAGGCAGAATCATGCCACATCTATGTTTCTTCTCTGAGAGGCATACTTTGTTTGTTTGATGTTTTTTGTTTGTTTGTTTGTTTTGGTGGGGCAAGTGAGGGTTAAGTGACTTGCCCAGGGTCGCACAGCTAGTAAGTGTCAGTGTCTGAGCCAGATTTGAAACTCAGGGTACTCCTGAATCCAGGGCCATCCTTTATCCACTGCACCATCTAGCTGCCCTGAGAGCATACTTTAAGAAAAATCACCTCCCTCTACCAGGCAGACACCATATTTAGAATTTTAAACTAATTTTTCAATTACCCATGAGGTAATTGATAAACCTGTAAATGTTATCTTATATTCTGTATATGGAACCAAAACATACATATCTAGGTATAACTATATAAACATATAAAGGCAAGGAAATTTAGGGAGGAAGGCTATAGCAATTGGAGAATCTGGAAAGGCCTCTTGTTATGCTTGAAGTGGTTTTTGTTGTTGTTGTTTGTTTGTTTTTTGGTGGGCAATCAGGGTTAAGTGACTTGCCTAGGGCCGTACAGCTAGTAAGCCTCAAGTGTCTGAGGTCAGATTTGACTCAGGTCCTCTTGAATCCAGGGCTGGTGCTTTATCCACTACGCCACCTAGCTGTTCCTTGAAGTGGGTTTTTGAAGGAAGCAGAGGTGAGGAAAGATGGAAAATATGGGCTTGGAAGAGATGGAATGGGGTGCCATGGATGGTCATCATTAAATAAACCAATACACTGAAACACAGAATGTGTGAAGAGAAGTCATATAAAATCAACTTAGAGAGATTTGATTGGAGCCAGGCTGTGAAGGCTGTAAATACCAAAGAGAGAAGTTTGTATTTGATCCTAAAGAACAAGAAGGCATCTATTAAGCTTCCAAAGAGGAAAGCAAGATGCTCAGCTTGCCCTTTAGGAATATTAGTTTGGCAGCTGGGTTTAGGACACATTGGAGAAGGGAGAGTTAGATGCAGGAAAGACAGTGAGAGATTTTGCAATAATTCAAGTGAGAGGTGGTGAGAGTCTGAATTTGAGGTGGTGGCTATGCAGGTGAAAAGGAAATGGATATGAGAAATGTTGTGGAACTACAAGGTAAACTGAGGTTCAAACGGAAAAAGGAGCCTGTGTAATACAGCTGAATCCCTAGCAACAATAACACTGAGCAAATGAGTGAGGCTCATGGATTAACAATCCTGGGTTGCTACATTAAAAAAGAATACTGAGCCCTGATATCTTTGATAGAAATGCAGGAAAGCTTTGATAAATAAATTGCACATTAAGACCTCCCAGAAGGATAGACTAATTCGAATTATGAGAATAAGCCCCTCATGGTTAATGGCTGCCTTTTGAATTGCTCTCAGGGTAATTAACTGGATGTCATTGTCAACCCACTCCATGGTCTTTGATACTCAGCCATTGGTTACTAGACTATTTAGACATGCAATAATAACTTAGCACTTAACACTGAGCAAAAGATTCAAAACACATCATTTTCTTCTTTTGAAATTTTCTTAAAAATGTTAATGATTTAAAAGCTTAAAAATCCTTTCTATAATTCATACTAATCCTCAGGGCTGAAATTTTTTCCAGCTTGATCCTTTGTCTACTAGAATTAATAGATGGTTTTTATCCCTCTTAGAAGTGGACATGTTAGAGACGCAGCTGCCAAACTTTGTTCCCTGTTGATCTGGATCTCATTCTCTGGAGGGGATGGGTTCCTTTCCAAACACATCCTTTCTATAGTATCTGGTTAGGGTATTCAGAGAGCAAGTGTGGTACAGTAGAGAAGAGGTTAGTATTCCTTTTTGTTTTAGTCTGGGGGTTCTGCTATTATTTGTGTGACCTTCACATCATTCTGCTATTTTTTTGTTTGTTTTCTTCTTCTAGGAATAAGGTCAGACCAGATGATCTCTAAGTTCCATTTGAAAATGAAAATATTGTGATTTTAGAACAAAGGGAAGAGTTACTTTGTATGTACGCCTTCATTTCGAGTGTTTTCTCCCTTCCTAAGGAAATATGGTTGTATATACTATCTGAAAAGTCAGAAAAGATTTCACATTACAAATCGGGAAGCATTGAGACATTTCTGGCCGGATCCCAAATTGCTGTGAGATAGCATACATAACAAGTTTCCAGGTCTCATGCCAGTTAGAGGTACTGCTAATTGCCCAAAGCAATAAAAAAGTCTAAATCAGAGCCCCTAAATCTTGTTATAGAGAGAAGAAACTGGCTGAAAGTTCTCTTATGACTAATGTGCAGGACGACTGCCCCCAGAGGGGATGAAAGCATTTTCATTGCCATTGAATCAAAAAACCACGGGGCCTTTGAAGAGATGGAGCAGATGCCATTCCAACCAGGAAGACTTCTAGTTTTCTTGAGGCAGTGTGGAGTAGGTAGATTGAATACTGAAGATGGAGTCAGGGAGCCTAGGTTCCAGACACGCCATGGACATGGAAGCAATTAGTTGGCCGAGTTGCAGTCTTTCCGAGCCTCAGAATGATGAAATAGGAATAATGATTCCAGAAAGATCTACCATCCTGGCTTGTTGTGAGGTTGAGATGAGATAATGTATGTAGAGCGCTTTACAAACAAACTTTAGAAAACTCCCCAAAATGTCAAATCTTATTACTAGTATAACCACCACCACCACCACCACCACCACCACCACCACCACCACTACCACAATTACTACAGATACTGATGGCACCTGGGGTTTTAGACAGGATTACTTGCATGGTGCTGTTAGCTGTGCCTCCTTCCACAGTCACTGATGGAATCCTAGCTCTGGCCACTGTTTCATTCCTTCTAGCCTCTGCAAAAGATGGATGGGACTGGAGAGTGTAGATTGTCATTTCTTGCGCATACCCCAGACTAGTAGTAATAGCACATCCTGATCATCATCTTTCTTCTTTCCCCTCTTGAGAACATCGTTCTTCTGCTTTGGATCCTGTGACCCTGGGCTTAACCCCATTTGCCTCAGTTTTCCCAGCTGTAAAAGAGCTGGCAAAGGAAATGGCAAATCTCTTCAGTATCTTTGCCAAGAAAACTCCTAATGGGGGTCACAGAGAGTCAATATGACTTAAACAACTAACAACAAATAATACGTATGTATTTGAAATGACATTTAAGTATTTCTGGTCATCTTCAGTCCCAAATCCCTTTCCTTGAACTTTTCCATCTTAGGTGCAATGGCAATATCATTGCATTATATAAATGAGTCTTCTTGAAGCTGATCACAATCCCTAAAAGAAGGGATGGAAATTTGTGGGTTTTTTTGTCATTTTGAATGAATATTTTAAAGAATATCACTAAAATAAAAGACTCTAACATTGAAATTTTAGTTAAAATGGTTACCACTGTAGCCCTGAGGCTAAGGTGTGATAACTTCTGGCATAAAGAAATATGGGAAAACTTGATCTTAGTGTTTTACATTCAAGAAAATTGAATTTACTCTTATAATACTTTAAATTTATGAAGTGCTTCCTTTTTTTAGGAATGAAAGAACTGCTTGTATTTTCTCTTTACTCTAATTTGTATTGCTTTTTACTAGCCTTGTAAGAATTCAGTAGTCTAATTTAACAAAAATATATTAAAACGCCTGTTGTGAGCAGCCCGGCCAAGGAAACTTAACTTCTATTGAGGGATATAGTATGTATACAAATAAGCATTATCCAAAGTTGGTGGGGGGAGATAGAGAGACAGACAGACAGATGGAGACAGACATAGATACAGCAAGACAGACACAAACAGAGAGAGACAGAGAGACAGACACAGACACAGAACAGAGATACAGAGAGACAGAGAGAGACAGAGATACACACATACAGACAGAGACAGCAACAGGGAGACACAGAGAGACAGCCAGCAGACACAGAGACAGAGACAGAGAGACAGAAGAGAGAGACAGAGAGACAGACAGAGAGACAGAGACAGAGAGAGATAGACACAAAAAAAGATAGAAACAGACAGCAGACACAGAGAGAGACAGACAAATGGAGAGAGAAAGAGACAGACAGACCTAGAGAGAGACATAGAGACAGAGACAGACAGGTACAGGTAGAGACAGAGAGACAGCAACAGAGAAGTAAACAGACAGAGAGAATAACAGAGACAGAACAGAGAGAGAGAGAGAGAGAGAGAGAGAGAGAGAGAGAGAGAGAGAGAGAGAGAGAAAGAGAGAGAGAGAGAAAAGAAGAAGAAGAAAAGAAGAAGAAGAATTATTATTATTATTATTATTATTATTATTTAAGGCACAGAGCAGTTAAAGCACCATTTCATTCCCACCTTTTTGTGTTTCATGTAGGTTGCTATGGTCATTGTTAGGCTTTAAGAGACTAAAAATATGAATACTTTATGACAAAGCAAATAAATTAAGCCACATATCATTGAGTTTAGTGATCAGATTTATTAGAAACAATATTTTATTAGAAAATAATCAAAGTTGTTTGTAAAAAGATTGCTCAACAAGTGCCCCACAGTGATATCATTAGTCTGGGACTTATAATGCCCTTGTGACAAAAAGGGCTTCGTGTAAAGATCTAGAAAGTTCCAGACATGATCATACTGAAGGGTTTAGCACTGAAGTTACAATTTAGGAGCAAAGTATTTATCAGAGAGGAAAAACAAATCAAATTTATACTTTGTGTTGTTAAATCAAAATAGTCAACATCATATGATTGTAAAAACTTCCAGGATAAAGTAAAGATACTTCAAATAACAAAAATTTAGACAACAGCTGTTTTATGAGAAGAAACTAAATTCTATTTTATCATTATATATTAGAATGTTATTATCATCTGTAATAGTGAATGCTAGAGTCCTTAGGCTATTTATATTGACTACCAGCTGGTAACTTATAAATTTAGAAAGTTAGTGAATTTTTGTCAAGGCTTATTTATGCATTACCTAGTTTTAAGTTATCTGTAAATTTGATACACAATTCACCCATTAGTACCTTTTGCTCAATATGTGTCTCAAATGTCATTATGCATGAAATCTTTTTTTCCTTTCTTCAAATTTGTTTTAAATGTTTTAAGATAGATATTATAGGCTCCTTTTATCTTTTGTTCTGGGCTAAAACCTTGGATGTTTGAGTTAAAGTATCTACTGAGCAGAAATCATTATGCAATTATAATTATCATATAAATATTGTAGAGTACTATAATTAGTATTAATAAGCCATGTATGACAGTAGAAACAAAAGATCCAAAATAGAACTATGCCATTGGTATACTATACCAAATCCCATTGATAATCTTCATGGAGTTTTGACCCTCATCGATATGAGTAGTTGAACATGAATATGTATAGGCATATAACAGGAATGTAGTGCAAAAATTTTTTTCTAATAAAAGCACATATACTTCCCTTTAGCACTAGGTTAAAACCCATAGCCATTCAATTCTGCTTTGAATATCAACAATTTCTTTAATTATTTCAGTAGGAAAACTATCATTAACTCTCTGTTCTAAAAGTCTTGATAAAAGTTTTATTTCTCTAAAAGCTCTAGTAGCTTCCCTACATTGGGAACAATATGCCTGTAAATGTTCCACTTTGGGAATGGATTTCATGATGTCATTATAGTTGTCTTATAGTGGGGGTCATGTACCTGTATAATATAATACCTAACAAGTTTGTTGGTAATCAAGGATAAACACAAGTACAACAATATAAATACATACCATTAAGAATTAAAGTAGCACTGATAACTGTTGAGAATAATTTAAAATATAGACACTTTGATAGTAACAAAATGAAAACTGATTATAAAATAATTAAAATGCCTGTAGCTAATCATAGTAGCTAACATTTACACATATTATCTCATTTGATCCTCACAATAACTTTGTGAAGAAAGTGCTATTATTATCTCCATTTTACCCACGAGGAAACTGAAACCTAAGAGAAGTCAAATGACTAGTCGAGGGTCACACACCAGTAACTGTTTGAGGTGAGATTCAGACTACAGTCTTCCTGATTCTGAAGCCACCATATCAACTAGCTGCCTTTGTGACCCAGTGAAAACAGACCCTCTTTTAGGCAACATGCTAAATCCAATAGCATGTTCAGTTAAAGACAGATGTAAACAATGGCATTTGGTGGTATTGAATAATATTCATCTTTAAATTTTCTATCCTCCCCACTCAGAGGAACAAGCAGTTTAAAAAAATTTAAAAGAAGAAATTTGAACATGCCTTTGTTTATAGTTAGTTTCTCATAAAAAGCCAAAGCACATATATCTGCAATTGTCTTTAGAAGAGGTATCAATGGGAACCTTCAGCTATGTGGTCAGGAATAAGATTTCATGCCTGGCATTTAGAGGCATTCTAGTCTTTAGGAAATTTGTGTGATGTGTGTAGGAAAGCATTATTATATCCCCTTTGGATGGACGATGACCTTTTTACCTGGAACAGCAAGTTGGTCTGATTCTGAGCTTTTTCAGCTTCTAACTCTGATGAGTAACAAAAAATAATCAAGAGGAGTCCACTAAGAAACAGCCACAGAACAATGAACCATGTCCATTTTGGGAGCCAAATGCTAGGTGTAGATGTGGCTTCTTGGCTGGAAGGCATGGCAAGAGTTCTGTGACAAATCCCTGTCACTAGTGGGCACTTGATTTCACCACTGAACTTATATTACCCTGCTGACTGGCACTTGGCTCACCATTTGTTGAAAGGAATGTTTCTAACGAAGCAGGTAGTGCTCATCCAATGTCATGTGAAGTGGTTGTTGTCTTACAACATGAATGTGGATCCAAGTGTTAAGGCCTGAACACTTTATTGCAGCAAGTAGAATTTGATATGGCTCCTTCTAGGGAGATTTCAAGCAGACTTTCTATTAATGCACCTTAACATGAACCCAAGTCACCAGGCTGGATAGTGGTGCCAAACTCCTGTGGTTCTCTAGGTGAAGTAGCTCATATCTGTGCATAGAAAGCTGTAACACATTTCATTAATGCTTTTCAATAATTCAAAATGACATCATCACAATTTTAAGTTACATCACTGAGATGACACAGGGGATGACATAGGAAGCCTCATAGACCATTAATATTGCAATCTGTCCTGTAAAATGAATGCATCTCATACTATTGATAAAGGAATACGAAATATAGGAATAAATATTTTAAGTCTTTTAGTAAAGGTATTAGTACCTGCCTTCCTTAGAAGGAAATCTCAATTCATCCAAAATATAAACACACAAGTACATATATATATTTCAAAGGACAACATTTTGAAATTAGAAAATAATAAATCTGCACATTTATATAAGGTTTCCATGGTGGAGAACGAGCTACTTATTTCACTGTAGGCTTCCCAATGTTCTGTGTCAGACATATTGAGAAACTTAAATAGTATTGTTGGGCTATAGAAGGGAAACAAAGCAAAGCAATTTCTTCTGAACCTGTTTCTCATTCTATGCACCACCACTGCCTTGGCTTACTTGTACCAGTCCATGATGTCTGTTAGTTAGCTAGCATTTATTAAGCACCAATTATCTGTCAGGCACTGGGTTAATGAGGAAAATAAGGGAATAAACCCAACTGGACAGCTTGAGAATGACACGATGGGCTTGAGTGAACACACATATACCCTGCAAGGATTCAAGATGTATCTTTCTCAGGTTCCAAGGTGTGATTTTAGAGAAAAACATTCTTGAGATGCTGTAGGAGAATGGTGAATGGGGAGGGAAATGAATTAGTGCCAGATCAGGGCACAGAAAGGGTGGAAAGTGGCCCCAGCAACAGAATCTGCTAAGAAATGTCCACGTGGGACATCATCATGAGGTTTCTGATGAGTGGCACATTTAATGTTAGTAATAGCAGGAGGTAATTGTAATGCATTAAAAAGAACTATTACTAAAACATGATTTCTGGAGCACCTCCTGGTGTGAGAAACCTTTTTTTCTTTGAAAGTTGTCTCAAATTGTACATAACAACAGAGACATATCTAGCATCAGTGTAATTGGCAATAATAGACTTGCCCTTTGCCAATACAGATGTTCTAGTAAAGGCAATAAATTATGCATCTGGAGCTGACAATATGGACAGTAAGTAAAAGCTTTCAGTAATTTCATGTTAAGAATGTTCAATATACCTAGGAATAAGACAACCTCTGGAGTTTCTTAAGGGAGGCCCAGTGCAATCAGACATTAAATCAGGGCTATGGGAAAGTAGGGAATTCCTTCTATGTTCTAGACACTGTATGTATTTAAGCTCTTTACAAATATTATCTTATTTAGAGATTCTCACAACAACCCTGGGAAATAGATGCTATTATTCTTCTTCTTTTCAGTTGAGACTGAGATAAGCTGAGGTTGTGACTTACTCAAGGTCATACAGCTAGGCTGGATTTGAACTCAGGTCTTCCTTACTCCAGGCCCAGTGCTCTATCCTTTGTGCCACCTAGCCACCTAGGTTTTGTGGAGATGTACAGGGAGAAGAAAAAAGAGGAGTTGGAGGAAGAAGTAACATCTATCAATTAAAATTAAAATTGAAAATACCTGGCATACTAGGACAAGGAAAATCCCTTTTTATGATGCCCATTATTTCCAAAATAAAAAGAAATGATTCTGTTACCTTCATCTAAGATAAGACTTCGAGTACTGCCAAGTTTTCTTCTCTTCTCAGAGTACTTGGTCCTTGGCTACAAGGTTGAAAATTTTGAAAATGTAAGGCTAAAAGGTTTGTTTCAAAATATTTTCTGTTTTCTTGGAGTGCTGCACAGTAATTAGCTATGATTAACTCTCTGAAAAAATTTAGTCTGTCATTCAAAACACAGAGGATTTGGGAAGCCTTGAATCTTTGACCAAAAAAAAAAAAAGCCTTGGACAAAAACAGTTAAAACAAAGTTTTAAAAAATTGATGTTAAAATTTGATTTTACATATATTTTGGAAAAGAAAATTTATTCAAAACAGTAAAAAAATTGCTTCTGAAGCAACATCTGTTGGATTATCAGTATTAGGATTTATTTAAAAAATTCTTTTAAAGTGATCCATGAAATCTGGAGGATTTTTATTTTTATCCTGTTTATAACTATTTATGTTTGCCCAATTTGTAGGCCTTAGGCACTCTTTTAGAATTGCCTCAAGGATTTGTTATTGAACAACAAGAATCCCATCGCATTTTCTGTCTGAAATACGACATTGAGCCTTTAAACTTAAATGAAGGAATACTTGTGGAAGCAAAACTCTCCCTAAAAGCTGATTTGTCAGACCAGGTTGGATTATGGCAATATACACTCATAGCTCCTCTCTTAATTTCTAAGGATTTTCTTCAATATTAAGAAAAGTTTTTGCTAAAAGATCAAGATCTCCAGGAGTCCAGGAAATATAAATGGTAATAAAACATTCTCCATTCCCCCCTTGTCCAGGTAGCTGCCTTAAAAGAATTTACAGCATACATTGAGGTTGCAAATTGGACCTGAGGCTGAGGCAGGAGCTGAGACTGGAGGAAGATTAGGGGTGGAGGCTGAAGCTGCTAAGGTTGAAGTGATTTCTCCTTATATCTTCTCCCTAGGGTGTGAGGGTGGGGGAACTGGATAAAGATTTAAATGAGCAGGTTGTTATGTTGAGAAATAGGACTAAAGAATAATCTATTAGTGTGAGGGTTCTTAACCTTTTGTGTGTTATGGACCTACTTGACACTCTGGTGAAAACATCTCAAGTCAAGTCAGGTCAGCCAGCACTTATTAAGAGCTTTCTTTGTACTAGGCACTATGCTAAGTGTTTGGGTTACAAAGAAAGTAAAAAATCAATCTCTCCTCAAATAATTCACAGTTTAATGGGGGAGAAAACACATAAACAACTATATACAAAGAAGATTTAGACAGGATAACTTGGAGAAAATCAAGAGAAAGAATTTACTAAGATAAAGACAATTTATCTGGGACTTGAAGAAATCCAGGAAATTCAGGAGATAGAGATAAGGAGAAAGAAAATGCCAGACATAGGGAGCAGTCAGTGAAAAGGCAAGGAGTCAGGAGATGGTATTATATATGAAGAAAAGCAAGGAAGTCTGTGTTACTGAATCTCACAGTATGAAGGAGGTAAGGTATAAGAAGATTGGAAAAATAGGAAGGAGATAGATTATGAAAGGCTTTGAATGCCAAGCAGAACATTTGGTATTTGATCCTGAAGGTAAAGGGGAGCCATTGAAATTTATTGAATGGGGGTAGATGTGGGTGGGTGACACAGTCAGACTTACATTTTAAGAGGATCAGTTTGACAGTGGAGTCGAGGATGGAGTAGAGCATGGAGAGACTTGGAGTCCAGGAGACGAAGCAGAAAGCTACTGCAATAGTCCAGGGGTGAGAACATAAAGTGGCAGTGTCAGAGGAGAGAATGGGGCTTATATGAGTTGTTATAAAAGGCAGAATCAACAGTGCTTGTTAACTGATTGGATATGGGGGATGAGAGATAATGAAGAAGATGATACTTAGTCTGTGAGCCTGGATAACTGGGAAGAAGGTGCCCTTAACAGTAACAGGGAAATTAAGAAGAGGGGAGGTTTTTTGGAAAAGAGAATGAGAATTCTCATAATATTTTCAATGCACAGGATAAAATACATGATTGCAAAAAGAAGATATTGAAATATAGTTTCTATATGTACATGTGTATGCATATGTATAGATGCACATAGCATTTGTATGTATGTATGCACACATATTTTTGTATGTATACGTATAAGTGGATATATGTTACCATATTTATAAATATGGATATAAATGCATACCTATATGTGTGTACATTTATTAACATACATAACCATACATGCATATGTATATATACATGCCTATATAAATATACACACCTATATACATATACACATTTACACAAATATATAGTATATACAGATTGCATGGACCCTGACTTAAGAACGACTTTGGAAGATTCTGGTTGAGAAGATGAAGAAACAGGAATCCGATTTTCTATAGCAGTATCTCTTTTAGGGACATGAGCTAGTTCTTAATAAGGTGGTAGCATGTTTACAGTATTACTGAAGTAATCAAATGCCTTAAAGAGTACTCTTTAATATCCATCACTTTAGGAGAATGTTGCTATTTAATGATAGTATTTGTTCAGACTCTTCAGCATTTTTCTGATTGTAAAGTCCTGATTTGATCTTTCATTTTATCCCAGAAGTCCTTAAAACTAAAAAAAAAAAAAAAGCCTGAGTCTTTTTGTCTGTTAGTAATTACTTCATGCTCCTCATTGACCATCCTGAATCTTAGAACCTTGAAAATAAAATGCTCTTTTCAAATAACTGGTTTTCTCTAAATGGAATTCCAACAACCCTGCATTCACCACTGTTTAGAAAGTATCACAGGTAAGCTATTTTCCCGCTTTCAAAAACTGGCAAGCTCTTGGGTTCATACTTGATGTTCTTATCTAAACTAGGCTGGAGTTCCTTTTTTTTTTTCTGGGACCAATAAAACCTCAGAAACTCTGATATCCAATTCAGTTTTTTCATTATGTGAGCTTACATATAGAAAGTAAAGGAATAGAGGTTTTTTTATAGACATGTAGTTTGCTCGAAGTAATGTGAGAAAGATCACAGGGTTTAGTCTCAAGAAAGGAAATTGGAGCACTTTTAACCCAGAAGCAAGTATCTTTCTCTCCTAAATGTAAGGAAGTAGGGAAAAAGAAAAATCTCTTACCTATTGGACAATGAAGTTCCCCAGTGACCCCCTTTTTTGATGTACTGATAACAATAGTTTGTGGTACTTGGTATTAATCCAAGTCTTCGAGATGGTCGATGGGTTTCTATTGCTAAAGGGAAGGATATAAGAAGCATGGATTTCAGGGATGACACATCCATTCCCATATTGGGAAGGGTAAATTGTTCATAATTTTATAAATATGTAATTATAATTCATACAGGGCAAATTTGATTCACCCCAGGTGGAAAAACCTGGAAGCCATCCGATAGGTATGAAATTCATTCAAGATTTGTGATAGATAAGGCAGTTGAGAAAGAAAGATACCTTTTAACTGATCTAGTGAAGACCACAATTCAACCAAGAAAGGGGAAGGAAAAGGGAACAAGAATTCATTAAATGCCAACTATGCCAGGTGCTGTGCTAAGTATTTTTAAAAACATCTCATTTGTTGAAATGACTCCACTGGTAAAAAGCTAGATTAGTCTCAATATCTTGCTATAATAAAACATTTTCAACTACTAATTTTAACATGGAGTCCATCAGATTCACTATATACCTAATGAATCTGACACAGATCTAAGCAAATGCTGGAAGAAACAATTTCTCACTGCAAAACAATATAGAGATTTTGTTTTTGCTTTTTGTTTTGCAAGGCAGTGAGGGTTAAATGACTTGCCCAGGGTCACATAGCTAATAAGTGTCAATTGTCTGAGGCCAGATTTGAACTCAGGTCCTCCTGAATCCAGAGCCAGTGCTCTATCCACTGCTCCACCTAGCTGCCTCCAAAACATCATTGACATTTAAGGCAGATTTTCTTACCTCTGGAATTGGGTCTTTGAGGTTCAGTGAAGAAAAGCCCTGTTCCATCCTCTATTGGAAATTGATTGGAGTCCAAGGTACCCACTGTTGAGGCAAATAAACAAAGTCACTAGGTATAGTATTTAGTGATTCAGTCTATTAGAAACAATATTGTTATTGGAAGATATTCAAACAACTGTTTGGCAGACAGTTGCCTGACATAGATCCTTCTCCATCAACCAAGTATCCCAGCTTGACACAATCTGCACCTTATATACTGTTGGGGAAATCTTCATGGAAAGTTCTAAAAGTTACTTCACACTGTAGAGTTTTACATTAAAGTTACAACTTCTTGGGAACAGAGTGTTTTATTGAACAGAAAGGAAACAAATCAAAGTTACATTTTCTTATGTTAGATCATAAGAGTATCCTACAGATTCCAGGACTTCTGGGATGACGTAGAGATATTGAAAATCACAAAGATTCAAGCAATAGCAATCCTATGAGAATAAACTGTATTCTATCTTATCATGTATAGAAAAATGTTAGCATCTTCTGGTATTTTATAGAGTATGCTAGAATTTGCACGTAGGCTATTTTGTTTTGATATTCAACTAGTTACTTTAAGTTTTTGTTTTTCAGTCTTTTTTTAGTCGTGTCCAACTCTTCATGACCCAATTTGGGTTTTCTTGGTGTGATGGGTAAAACATTTAGTTTACTGTCACATTGGTAAAGATACTGGCGTGGTTTGTCATTTCCTTCTCCATCTTATTTTACAGATGAGGAAATGAGGCAAACAGGGTTAAATGATTTGCCCAGGGTCACACGGGTTATTAAGTGTATGAGGCAGAATTTGAACTCAGGAAGAAGAGCCTTGTACTCTATCCACTGTGCTACTCAGCTGTGCTGTGCTACCCAGCCCATGCTTATACATTTAGAGGTCTATTAAATTTCTAGTTAAATCTTATGCATTACTTAATTTTAATTCATCTATAATTTTGATATCAATGTTTTACTTCCATGTTTGGAATATGACAAATAGCATAGGTTTCAGGAAGATTGTTATATCTTTGGCTTTTAACCCCAAAGAAGTGTTGGTCCAGAGGGATCAACTCTGTTCCCTAAAGTATATGAAAAAGGAACTGGATTGTACTGAATTTCAGTCCATAGGAGAACCTGATGTAGGCATGCCCCAAATTATTCCACTAAAGATGGAGGCAGTCAAAAGGGACAGAGGGTAACCTAACATTTCCAGAAAAGAAGCCTAAGCCTTGATCAACAACAAGAGCAAAGAAAATTTGAACTTATTTCGTGCCTTACGGTAGGCAAAACATTTTACATATATTATCTCATTATATCCTCCCAACATGTCTGTAAAATAGTTGCTGCTATTAATTCCATTTTACATATGAGAAAACTAAGGCTGAGGGAGGTTAAGTGATTTGCCCAGGGTTGCATAGGAAGTAAGTATTTGAGAAAGGATTCAAACTCTAAGGCTGGCGTCATCTAGCTGCAAACTGACAGGGGAAGAAAGAAAAAAAAAGGTATCACTATGACCATAGATTTTGAGTTGGAAGCAATATTAGAGGTAATCTAGTCGAGCCCCTCTGTTTTACAGAAGAGAAAAAACAAGGTCTAGAGAAATTAAATGGCTTATGTAAGGTCACATAGGTAGTAAGTAAAAGAAGCGGGATTTGAACCATGGGTTTTGGACTTCCAGTCTAGCCTGTTTTCCTCTTTGTCTCTGTCTCCTAGAAATGTCCGTTTGAAAGAAAAGAAAAATGGATGGGCCCTATAGTGAGAACAAGGGATAGCTCATGTGTCATCCTTATCAAACAAGGTCAAGAGTGCAAGAGGAAGCTCTGAGCATATTGAGTAGAGCTCTTGGGTTGACTTTATGGGATGATGTAGACAAAAACCACACAGGAGGGCTGGCATCCTTGGGCGAGCTATCTGAATCGTTGGAGGAAACACCTGTATTATTGAGTTCATGAATCTATGGAAGTTTGGGGTATCTCCTGTTTTTGAGGTACTGCAAGTGATTTAAAAACACCTTAGTTCTCCTTCAAGTCTATTTTGACATAGAGCTGTAGATCACAAACTCCATGGAGGGATGGAAGCAGAATTCCTTGTTAGGGTTTTAGGTAGGGATTAGGTAGGTTTTTAAGTCGTATTATTCATTTATTGTATGTTTTCAAGCTAGGTCTTTCCTGCTACCATTTGAGCCTCCCTATCAATCCTCTGCTTTCTAGGGGAAAGTGTTCTTTTAGGAAAAGGGCAGTGTCTTGTTGAAGAGCCAGACAGAAATTCTAGAGAGACAATTCTTGGCTTAACCTAAGAAATACCTATTTAATAATTCAAAGAATACAAAAATGGAACAAGCTGCTGTTGGGAGATACTGAGCTACCTGTAATTGGAGCTGTTCAAAGAGAGCTTCTCTGTTCACCTGTCAGGCATCCTGTGCAAGTGATTTCTGCCTTGGGTAAGAGGCTTAACTACATGATGCCCAAGGTCCCTTTCCCTGGATTCTATAATTTGAGGGTAAAGAGAATCTTTCTACACTAAGTACACATTTCATCCTTTCACAAAAACTGGTTCAGTGGCTATTTCTCTTCCACAACATTCCACCTTCCAGCTCTACGCTTTCGCAGAAGCTGTGTGACCTTTGTCTAGTATGCTCTGCCTTCTAACCTCTTCCTCAGCATCTCTAGTTTTCTTCAAAGCAAGCTCAAAAGACACTTCCCCCAATGTGATGCTTTTTCTGACTCCTTCCCCTAAGCTGTCAGTACTTCTCTCTAACAAATTACCTAGCATTTGGTATACTGACTGTCACAAAGTAGGCGGTTTATAAGTGCTTTTTTTTTAGTGAGGCAATTGGGGTTAAGTGACTTGCCCAGGGTCACACAGCTAGTAAGTGTTAAGTGTCTGATGCCAGATTTGAACTCAGGTACTCCTGAATCCAGGGCCGGTGCTCTATCCACTGCGCCACCTAGCTGCCCCTATAAGTGCTTTTTGAATTAATTTTAATTGAATCATATGCTTTTTTCATTCTCCACAGTGCCTATCACAGTGATGCAGACCTAATGGGCATTTCATAAATACATATTTTTAAAAATAATGTTTCATTTTTCCCCAATTGCTTGTAAAAACAATTTTTAACATTTTATTGGATAAAGTTTTGAGTTCCAAATTATCTCCCTCCCTCCCCACCCTGCCTTCCCTGAGACAGGAAGCAAACTGATATAAGTTCTACATGTGCAATCATGGAAAACATCATAAATACTTATTGATTGACTGAGTGGATGAGAAGTTAGGCCTCTATTCAAAGCCTGGTTCTCCCATGCACTGATACGATGATAACTTGGAATTACAGAGAAACTTAGGAGAAAACTGACAAAATCAGTGTTAGAATACCTCTATCCTGAGAGCACTGGATGATGCATATGGTTCGCCTCTTTACTCTATAGCTGCAAGGAGGAGAGAGGCTGCTTTGAATATTTCTTTTCTCCTTTTCATTTGATAGAATTAAAATCTTTGCTGTATGGCTGTACGGGATTTAGGTGGATGCCTTCAAACCAAGGCAGCCCCTTAATTGTGATATCAGATCTAGAGGCATGTTGGATACAACATCTAGGAGCCACCAGGACCCCTGGAATCTTCTTTCTGGTGCTTTTAATTAACATTTAAAAAATCCCTGGAGCTTTAGTACTTTAACATAGGCATAATATTCCCTTACTGAATTTATGAAAATGTATTATGATGATAAGCATTTAAACAGCTTCAGGGAACATGTTAGAATTCAGAATTTCCAGCAATGTGCATTTGGAGAAAACTACCCTGTCAGCATGCTCATTTCCCCTTTAACTCATGAACTATGTCTTAAACTTAGTTTGGTCCCTGGAGAGCCAGGAATTTGACACGTTGTGTGTATGCGATTGTAGTTTAAATTTGGGGAGATGTAAGATCAAAGAGGGGGAAAGGGACAATATTTGCCTCAGAGTACTGGTCCTACTAATAAAAAGCTGATTCCTGAATATGTTTACAATGGCTATTTCCTTCCTGTGGCCCATGTCACAAAAGCTGAATTTTATCAAGCCCATGTCCTTAAGCTTATATAAGAAAACAAAATGAAAGAAAAATGTACTATGTGCCAATATCTAATTTTTCACCATAACTCAGGGGCAGCAAAATCCTATGAATTGGCACTTCTCTGAGTTAGAATTGGTTGGCTTAGTTGCCTCTCTGGCTGTCTCCTCATCCCCTACCCAGTGTCAGATTGGTGGTGGCATTCAACCTCAGGGTCAAGGGTGGTGTCTTATAGTAGCAGGAAGAAGCAGAAACCTCATGGGCACTCAACAGTTCTGAAGAGTCAGCTGAAGTGTATGTGAAGTGACATTCTTTTTTCTGTCAGCTATTCATGTAACAAACTGATACTGTCTTATAATTTGTACCCAGCACAAATTCAGAGAGCAGTGCCTCCTCTCTGTCTACTGTACAATTAATTTCAATTTCTTGAATTTGACTGTATCTGGAAAAGGAGTCAAGGCCTAGGAATGTAGTTTAAGTTCAAGGCTTTCTTGACATTTTGGGGGGAAGGTAAATCCCCTTTTCCTTTCTTACCAAAGAAGGAGAGAGAGAGAGAGAGAGAGAGAGAGAGAGAGAGAGAGAGAGAGAGAGAGAGAGAGAGAGAGAGAGAGAGAGGAGAGAGAGAGAGAGATCAAGCTCATTTACTTTGACATGCAGCAGTTTTCCCCTTCCCCCCTCTAATCTACAAAAATAGAGAATCAAAGAATTGAGGATTTAGAAATCATTTTAGGATTCTGTGACCCCTGCATATTTTGGTGTAAGAAGTATGTTTCCAGACCCATCCAGGAGAACCATTATGAGGAAAGAGAATAATTGTACCATTAAGCAATCATTTTGCTGCTCTGGAAAAATAACAGTGCTGTGTACAGCCTCTGCAGTGTTTTTTTATAGCTTACTTTAGTAGGCAGGAAGGCTGGGGAAGAATAAAACCAGCTAAAACTGCCCAAGATAGCCTTTTCAAAAATCTTGGAAGGAATCATAGATTTAGGTCTGAACACATTTTTAAAGGTCATCTAATTCAGTCCCTCATTTTACAGATGAGGCTCAGAGGTGACCCGTCTAAGGTCACACATGTAGTAGGTATGTAAGTCAGGATTTGAACTCTTCTCTTCTGACTCTAATTTCAGCACCTTTCAACTGAACTGAATGATGGCTAGTCGCTCTTATGCTATTACCCAAAATGGAGGAGAGTAGGGGCACTAAAATGATGTGTTTGGCCAAAAGACTACAATGAAGTTTACATTCAGGGTAGATACTAGAGTTTCAGTTGTAGAAAGTGAATCTGTGTGGTGTCTTCTCACTTCAGAATTGAATTTACAGTGACTGTTAGTTTACAGGTTATGTCTATTGCCAGAAGAATTTTCTTCAACAATGTGTAGGTATACATGTATATGTATATATATTTATAGATAACACATGTCTGTACATATGTGCACAATGTACATTTTAGGCATATATGTGTATACACACATGTCTCTAAAGTGTTTGTTTCTATTTTGCCTTCTTTGTTGAATACATCCCCTAGTGGTATCAGTGGGTCAAAAGGTATGGACAGTTTAATGACTTTTCTTACATAATTCCAAATTAACATACAGAACAATTGGGGTTTTTTGGGTTTGCTTTTTTTTTATTTGGTTATCTTTGACCATTTGTAGGATATGAGCCAAAAATCTCAGAGTCATATTAATTTTCATTTCTCAGACTATTAGTGATTTGGAACATGTTTTTGAATGGTCATCTGTAGTCTGTAATTCCTTTTTTGAAAACTATTTATATCCTTTGACTATTAATTTATTTTGGAATACCTCTTGGCTCTATATATTTGTAATAATTTCCTATATATTTTGGTTATTAGAATTTTATCAGTGATATTAAATGCAATCTCCACTTACACAGAAGTTTTTCACCCTTATTCATTTTATCTCTGCAGAAGTGTTAAAGTTTTATGCAATCAATATAGCATAATTTGACCATTATTGTTTTCTCTGTCTTCTGTCTGGTTAAGAATTCACCTCTCATCATACTTGTAAAAGGTATCTTCACTTAAAATTATTTTTGTGATACTGTACATTTAGGTTGCAAAGTAATTTGGAAAATGTTATGGCTTATGGTATAAGATGTTGAACTAAACCTAATTTCTGTAAAACTGCTTCCCAGTTTTCCCAGTAGTTATTATAAAAAGGAAATAATTTACTTGTTTTTTTTTAACACTAAGATACAATTTTCAATTTTTTTCTTTTTCTTGCTTATGTAATCTATCTCCCTCATTGTTTTAAAAGTAGTACCAAATATTTTTGATGACATACTTTTAAAATATAGTTCAAGATTTGGGGCAGCTAGATGGCGCAGTGGTTAAAGCGCTGGCCCTGGATTCAGGAGTACCTGAGTTCAAATCCAGCCTCAGACACTTAACACTTACTAGTTGTGTGACCCTGGGCAAGTCACTTAACCCCCATTGCCCTGCAAAAAAAACCAAACCAAAATAAAACAAAACAAAAATATATAGTTCAAGGTTTAATGATGCTTGTTCTTTCCATTTGCATTTTTCTCATTATTTGCTTTGAAATTTTAGACCCCTTTCTCCTTGAAATAATTTTAAAAAGTCATTTTGTCAAGTCCTATACAGTATCCTTGGGAGTCTGATTGGTATCACATTAAATCTGTAAACTAATGTATATAATATCATTTTTATTCTATTGACAGCCCAACAACCACCAGCAACAAATGTTTTTTTCAATTATTTCTTTCTTTCTGTAAAAAATGTTTTGTAGTTGTAATTGTTTAAATCTTATGTGTGTGTTTTTTTAGATTAACTTCCAGATATTTTATAAAGTTTGTAGTTATTTTAAATGGAAGTTCTCATTGTTATTTCTTATTTTTTGTTATACATGCTATTTTTTAAAATTTTATTTTCCAAATTACATGTAAAAGCAAATTTTGATATCAACTTTTTAAAAAAAACTTTGTGTTCCAACTTCTCTTCCTCCCTCCCTTCCCACTCCCCACCCCAAGAACTCAAGCAATTAAATATAAATTATACATGAGTAGTCATGGAAAACATCTCTATATTAGCTAGGTTGTGAGAGAAAACAAATAAAAACAAAACTTCAGATTAAGGAATTGTCAAAAAAAATGTGTTTCAGTCTGTTTTAAAATACCATCAGTTTTTTCTCTGTAGATTGATTGCAATTTTCATAAGTTCTTCAGAGTTATATTGGATCATTGCCCTGCTGAAAATAACCACATGCTTCCCAGCAGATCAGCTTACACTGATACTGTTATTTTGTATATAGTACATTTCTCTCTGTTTCAGTTCATGTGGGTCTTTCCAGGTTTTTCTGATAGCATCCTGTTCATCATAACTTTTATATAGTACCTTAAATTTGACAAATAATTTTCTTCTCAATAGCCCAGTAGAGTAGGTACCATACAATTTGCCATTGTAGTCAATCATCATAACTATTTCCCTCCATCTTAATCCCTTCCCATGATATTTCCTCTATTTTCTATCTTCTTTTAACCTATTCCTCCTCAAAAGTGTTTTGTTACTGACTGCCCTGTCCCCTGCTCTACACTCCCTTCATTTACCCTTCCCTCCTTATCCTCTTTCCCTCCTACTTTCCTGTAGGGTTAAATAGATTATTCTTCCCAATTGGGTGTGTATGTTATTCCCTCCTTGAGCCCACTCTGATGAGATTAAGGTCTTTGAGCTAATTCTGTTTTCTAAATTTTTCTTCTTCCTTCCCTCCTCAACTCACCCTATGAAATCAAGCAATTCAATATATCTCACACATGTGCTGTTATGTAGAACATCTCCTTCTTCAAAAGTGTTTTGCTTTTTATAGCTCCCTCCCCAAAACTTCCTTTCCCTCCTTCTCCTCTTCTCCCCTGCACCCCCCCCCATCTCCTTCCCCTCCCACTTTTCCTCAGGGCAAAAGTATATAACTATACTCACTTGAGTATGAATCCTCTTTGAGCCAATTCCGATGATAGTAAGGTTCACTCACTCCCCCACTCCTTCCCCCTCTTCCCCTCTCCTCCATAAGTTTTTTTCTTGTTTCCTTCATTTGAGCTACCTCTCCCCAGTCCACCTCTCCCCTTCCCCCTCCCCTAGTCTATTCTTCCTACCCCTCAACCCTATTTTAAAGATGTCATCATGGGTTAGCTAGGTGGCACAGTGGACAAAGCACCAGCCCTTGACCCAGGAGGCCCGAGTCTAAATCTGGCCCCAGATATAAGACACCCCACCCTGTTTGTTCCACAAAGAACAAGGATACACAAAAAAATAAATGCTTTACAAATAACATCCTTTCATATTCAGTTCAGACTTGTATACTCTGTGTCTTCCTTACTGAAAAAAGTTCTTACAAGTTGGAAGTATTATTTTCTCATGTATGAAAGTAAACAGTTAAACCTTTTAATGCCCCTTGTGATTTCTTTTTCCTGTTTACCTTTTTATGATTCTCCAGGGTCTTGTATTTGAAAGTCAAACTTTCTATTCAGTTCAGGTCTTTTCATCACAAATGCCTGAAAGTCCTCTTTTTCATTGAAGTCCTATTTTTTCCTCTGAGAGATTACAATCAGTTTTGTTGGGTATGTGATTTTTGGCTGTAGTCCCAGTTCCTTTGCCCTCTGGAATATCATATTCTATGCTCTCTGGTCCTTTAATGTAGATGCTGCTAGATCTTGTTTTATCCTTATTGGAGCTCCACAGTATTTGAATTCCTTTTTCCTAGCTGCTTGCAATATTTTCTCCTTGACCTGGTAGTTCTAGAATTTGGCTATAATATTCCTGGAGGTTTTCCTTTTGGGATCTCTTTCAGGAGGTGATCGGTAGATTCTTTCAATTTCTATTTTACCTTTTGCTTCTAGAATATCAGGGCAATTTTCTCTTGGAGGATGGTGTCTAAGCTTTTATTTTGGTCATGGTTTTCAGGTAGTCCAATGGTTTTCAAATTATCTCTCCTGGATTTATTTTCCATGTCAGCTGTTTTTCCAAGGAGATATTTCACATTGCCCTCTATTTTTTCATTCAGTTGAATTTGCTTTACCCTGTCTTGGTTTCACATATGGTCACTAGCTTCCATTTGTTCAATCCTAATTCTTAGGCAGTTATTTTCATCAGACAGCTTTTTTATCTCCTTTTCCATTTGTCTTTTCAAACTGTTGACTTTTTTCTCATGACTCTCCTGCATTGCTCTCATTTCTCTTTCCATTTTTTCCTCCCTCTCTCTAAATCTTCCCTCTATGTCTCCTCCTTTCTCTTCAAAGTCCCTTTTGAGAGCTTCAATGGCCTGAGACCAATTCATATTTTTCTTGGAAGCTTTGGATGTGGGGGCCCTGAGATTGTTATCCTTTTCTGAGGGTATACCTTGATCTCCCTTGTCCCTGAAGAAACTTTTGATAATTCTAAACTCTTTGCTTGCTCATCTTTTACTTAACTTTTACCTCCCCACTGGGGGGCCCTGCTTCTGGGCTACACTATTGTCCCCAGCTTCAGAGGGTCCCAGGTGTTTTGGTTTGAGGGAGGGCAGGTTTTTCCCTCACCTGGCCTGTTGTCTGATTCAAGGATAACCTCAAGCCAACTTGCTAGTTAACCAGCCAGCAGAATGGTGGTTTTTAGCTTCGACAAACCTGTGCCCCTCCCCAGCCTGGGCCTCCTGCTGCTCAGAATTTCTTCCTGGTTTCCTGATGGGGTGGGGCAGTTGAATTCCTCCCTAGGCCCCGCTGACACCCCTGCACCTTCCCCCTTAGCCAGCTGCTCAGCCCTCTTACCTGACTGCAAGCTCAGTTCCAGAAGACGCTGGTGCTGCAGCTGATTCAGAGGCTTGGGGGTTAAGTTCCTCTGGTACAGCATGCCTGGGGTCTCTGTTGGTGAGATCACGGGTTGGACTTTATTGGTAGCTCAGCACAGCCACCTTTAATCTGTCTATGTCTGGAAAATAATCTCAGCCCATATTTTTGTTGGTTTTTTTTCTGCTCCAGGGTTTCTTTTATTCCTGTTTTTGGGGGTAATTGTATTAGGATCTCTGTGCATTTAATGTCTTTCCTCTGCCATCTTCCATGCTAAAATTTTTATGGATTTCTTTTGTATTCTGCTATTTTCCAGAAGATCCTAATTTTCTCAAGTAGTTTTTTCAGTCTCTGAAATTTTCTAAGCAATCATTTTGTCTACAAATAGTGATACTTTGTTTCCTCTTTATCAATATTTATATATTAAGTTTTGTCCAGTTTTTCTAATTATGGTATAAGTTGTTGATCTAAATCTAATTTCTGCTAAACTATTTTTTTTAGTTTAACAATGGTTCTTATGAAAAAGAAAATCTTTTTCCTAGATATTAATATTCTTGGCTTTATGAAGCACTGGATTACTTTATCAACAAATATTTATTAAATACTCACTAGATACTTGGGCAGCTAGGTGGTACAGTAGATAGAAGAACCAAACTTTGGGCCTGGAGTGAAGAAGGTCTGAGTTCCAATCATGCTTCAACAGTAGGTGTGTACATCACTTAATCCTTTGGGCAAGTCCCTTAACCCCCATTTGCCTCAGTGCCTCATCTGTAAAATGGAGACACATTGGAGAAGGAAATAGCAAACTGCTCCAGTATCTTTGCTGAGAAAATCCCATGGATAAAATCTATGGGTTCTTGTCAAACTGGACACAACAGAACAACAACATATGGGACAGTATATTAGACACTGGAGAAGCAAATATCATGAATGAAAAAATCTCTGCTCTCTAAGAGCCTAAATACTAACAGAAGAAACATGAACATATTTAAGAATATGCAGACTATATATTGAGAATTCATAGAAATAAATATGAATTAGTTAAATATAAGGTCGCTTGGGAGAGCACTGGTATTTCAGACGGATATGAGGAGCTTCACATAGCAAATAATGCTTGAATTGTATCTTGAAGGAAGAGAAAGATACTTTGAAGTGTAGATAAGGAGGGAATACATTCTAGTAATGGGGTACAGCCAGGGCAAAGGCATGGAGGCTGGAGATGGGAATTGATGTGTAAAGATCAGAAAGGCCAGTGTAGTTTCATGGAATAAAGTAGGGGATGATAATGTACAATGAGTCTGGAAAAATAGGTTAGATAAAGTTGTAAAAAGTTTTAATAGCTTAAGAGAGCAGTTTATATTCGATATTAGAAGCAAGAGCAAGCCACTGGAATTGCTTGAATAGGAGAATGATAAATCAGACATGCACTTAAAGAAAATCACTTTAGCAACAGTGTGGTTGTGTTGTTCGTCCTTCATTCTTGAAGAAGACCATGACATTGGGGTGATGTCATGACTCAACCGGAGATTGGCGTTAAGTGACTTGCCCAGGGTTACATAGCTAGTAAGTGTCTGTGGTGAAATTTGAACTCAGATCTTCTACAACTTCAGGGTCAGTGTTATATCCACTGGGCCACCTAGCTGCCCCCAACAGTATGGAGGATGGATTAGAGTGGGAGGGGGAACTTTAAGCATGGAGACCAATTAGGAGGCTATGGCAATAATCTAGGTAAGAAGTCATGAGGCCCTGAACTAAGATGGCAGTTGTAGGAATAGAGAGAAGGGAACAGATATAGGAAACATGTAGAAAGAGAAATGGCAAGACTTTGCTACCTGTTATATATGTGTCACAAAGAAGAGGAAGGCATTGAGGATAATGTCAAGTTTACAAACCTGAGAGGCTTGAAGACAAGAGAGTTTGGGGGAGAATTGGAATTTTTTTTGAAGATGAGTTCTGTTTTAGACATGTTCAGTTTGAGTTGTCTCTGTAAAGTCCAGTTTTAAATAGCTAATATGCAATTGGTGATGTGTGATTGAAGCCCAGAGGAGAGACTAGAGCTGGGAGTCATTGGCACAGAGGTAATAATTACTCCTGTGGAAATTGAGGATGTATCAAGAGGAAGTATGTAGACAGAGAAGAATAAGGCTCCAGTGAAGGGAAGTCTTGTTCTGTTTCCTTACTTCTATAGCTAGGATCCCTATAACTATGACAGATAACAGTGGAGAGAAAGAACATTCTTTTTTATTTTATTTTAAATTTATTAAAAAAAATTTTTTTGGTGGGGCAATGAGGGTTAAGTGACTAGCCCAGGGTCCCACAGCTAGTAAGTTTCAAGTATCTGAGGCTGGATTTGAACTCAGGTCCTCCTGAATCCAGGGCCAGTGTTTGATCCACTGTACCACCTAGCTGCCCCCAAGAGGGAGACATTCTTCCTTGACCCATGTTTGTCCTTGGAAAGCTTCTGTTATTTATTGGCATTGTTCATACTGAGTCCAGAAGACATCTTCTCTATAGATGATTGGCTCCTTTTTTCCTCCTGCTGGGGCTTACAGTTCACATTACCTGAGGTCCAGTCAACCCATTCTCTGGTGACAAGGACTTGAGTATCTTCTCTTTCCTGACTTCTCTTTCTTTGCTATGTCCTCATGTACTTGGGTGTTACAAGCCTTTGTTTGTATTACAAAATACATTTGTAATTAAAGTTTTTCTTTAACATTATTGATTAGCCTGGCTCTTCTTAAGTCCCAAAGCAACTGCAATATTCTGTGGAGTGTAGTCTGTATGCCTACATGGATGTCTGTCTCTCTGTCTTTGCTTTTCTCCTTCTCCCTGCCTCTCTTATATACACACAGTATAATTTCTTACTCTGGTCTTAGTGGTCTAAAGTATTCTATGTGAAGATGATTAATTAATTTATTCCACATTTATAAGATGAAGTTTAGTCAATAGCTTAATATATTGAAATAAAAAATAACCACATTATCCTATAAATGGCAGACAATCTGAGCATCATTATTCTTGTGCAACCGTTTATGGACAATGAAGGGTTATCATCTTGGATCAGTCTTGCAAGGACACAAGAGAGATTGTACTGGTTACTTTGTTTGAACTCCTCTTTGGGCCAGTCATATTAAACTTCATAACTTGGTGTGAAATCCAACTGTGGTTTGACAACAGCCCAGGATCTCTCTTGGGTGGGTTGAAGGCATATGGTGGATTTCACAAAAATATTTTTAAAAATTCATTTCAAGAATAAACATATGCCCCACAGCATATGGGAGAGGAGATGTCACAATACTGAACAACAATGGCTATAAAACAGCCACTGAAAACTACTCAAAACAAGAAGGGTGTAATTCCCCCTTTGTCTAACTCTGGGAGAGTCCTCCAATCTAGCACAGAATAACTGTGGCTTAGATCCTCAGGGTAATGACTACCATAAACATATGTGGTGTCCCTCATCAACATTCCAAGTGCCTTAGAAGTTCTGACAACATTGACTCTGGTTCCCCTGGCAAATGTCAGCTCTCTTCTAGGGGTTAAGCCAGGGAAGAGAAGCTAAAAGCAAAAACAAGATGGTCTTGGCTTTATGATTGAAGTTGTTGCCTGCCCCAAGAGTTGCTTGGTGTTATAGAAATACTCATTTCATTCCAGCACAATCTACAGTAGCTCTTGCTTCCCAGTGACTAACAACTTCGCCCCACTGCCAACATGGCAAACTTGTACAAATGCCAGATATAATCTGCAGTCTACTTTCTAAAAAGTATATGGACAGACTGGTAATGGAATCCAAATGACGTGTCCTTTAAACATTTTATTTCTGAAGGCAGAGGCTCTGACCCTATAGTCACTTTATTCCCCGGCTAATTTAAAGAACAGAGAAGCATTCATTTCTAACTAAAGGGCAAAAGCAGCATAGTTTCTTTTTTCTCTTTTTGAAGGGAAAGTTTGACCAGATACATGGCTAACTCTTTAATGTATCATTTAAATAATTTCTATAAGATATTGAAAGAAAAGCAATTATGTTGTTATAGTAGCCCAAGGAAACAGAATGCTGTGCATGACAGCTGCCTTCAAGCGTTCACCGAGTTGTTATCTGGAAGAGGGATTACACTTGCTCTGTTTGTACTCAGAGGCCAGGATTAGAAGAAAAAGGTGGCAGCTGCCAATTTAAACTTGATGTCAAGAAAAACTCTTAGAAATTTGAGCTGTCCAAAAGTCAACAAGCTACTTTGGGTGTTAGTGGCTTCTTCCTTGCTGGAGGTTTTCAAGTAAAGGCTGTCTGGGTTTGATGTTGAGGGAATTCTTGTTCAGGGGTGGGTTAGACTAACAAGCTTCTGTGTTTCCTTCCAAATCTGAAATACCATGAAGGTGCATCTGCAATTTCTTCTACTAGACATAGCAACATAGAGTTGATGTTAGGGGTCATCTTGTCTAACTCCCCTCCTTTTACAGGTTAGGAAACCATGGCCTACTAAGGTTAAATAGCTTACCCCTGTTTGGGTCAGAGGTGGAATTTGAATGAGGTCTTCTTACTTCAGAGCCAGTGATTTCTTAACTGTACCACCAGTCGTTGTCCTAAGGCAGCTGTTTTGATATTTCATTATCTTGACATTAGGATTTCTTGGCCAATAGGTCTGTGGAACTCCTTTGCAGGAAACATGGTTTTCATACCTCTCAACTGACTATGTACCTCAGTTTGGTGCCATTGGAAGCTTTCTTTCCACTTGACAACTGCTGCGTGTAACTATGTATCTTCAGTGAAATTTGACCAATTTGTCCGGCAGACCAACCCAATCCATCGTGCATCTCAGCTTGTCATCGAATCTGTTTTGCACACTGCGTGGCCATTTGGTGGTTGTTCAAGTTGTCTGCATCTGATCATAAACTCTTAGCATTCAAAGAAAATGGCTGTCTTGCCAACCTAGTGTTATTGGCATATGGGTGCTCTGTGAAAATGATTAACCTAGGGAATAACTTGAGGTCCAGGAGCCACAGAGGAAGATAAAGGCTGTGTATCACACAAAGCCTGAAAATTCCAAGAGAAAGGGAAAAATATATCAGTACTATTTGTGGAAACAATTATTCAGCACTGCTGGTTTCATCAAAATGTCTTTTAGCTCAAATCTGGAAGCCTACTATTAATCAAGTTGCCTTGGGAAAGATCACTACTTCCCTTGGGGTCCCACTTTTAGCATCGCAAACCAGATGTTCTGTTAGACAAGAGGCAAATGCTTATAGCTCTAGTGTGCTAAGTTGAGTCAGCAGGAAGAACAAAGTTTAATTTACGGTCATGGCCACATACCCCCTCCTTTCCGCTGCTCTCCCACCCCCATAACATTAAATTTTTACAGTGTTAACAGTTAACAGGTACACCCTCCTCCCCCATTTAAATACACATAATGGAAACTATTTCCTAGCCTTGCAGGTCCATCCGGTTATTTTAAGGAATGCATTTCTAAATTTTCCAGGTTGGAGTATTAAAACTCATTTGAGACAACAAACGTTTTCTATGCAGCTATATCATAAAATTTCAGCTGGAAACATCTATAGTTCATTTAGTTTAATTTTGCCTTATTTATTTATTTATTTTTTTAGAAATTTAGACATTGAAGTCCAGAGTGGCTTGTTCCAGGTCACACAGCAGTTAATGGCAGAGCTGAGACTCAATCTGAGTTCTCTTCATTTCCAGTCAATTGCCCTTCCAATGATATGAAAGAAATCAATCAGTAATCAGAGATCTTGAAAATATAACTTATTGTAAATCAAAGCAGTGATGAAATACCTCATAGCCAAAATCAGTCTTTAAACCTTTATCCTCTTGAAATCTCCAATTCCATTTCATACCTGCTATCTTCATGTCAAAATTACTGTCATTATGATGAAACTCTATGTGATTTGGAATTAAATATGAATTAATTGGAGAACTTTGAATCTGTTTTTAAGAACTTGATAATGAGAAAAGTAATATATTTCCATAGAAAGTAGAGAAATGCAATATGTTTTTATAGAAAAAAGGAGAAATATAATTTCCCAGGAGAATATAAGCTCTCAGAGGGCAGGGACAATTTGATATATCTTGCTATTCCTAGTCTAGTATAATATCTCTCTAGTACAATACCTGCTACTGTGCATCCCACATAGTAGTTACTTAATAAATGTTTGTTTAATTGAATTATCATTCTGTTATCAGAAATACTTGGGTAGAGCCCATGCTCTTTCTTAACAGGAGAATGGGCCCTGACTTTCTCCTCCGAGTCAGTTCTGCAAAGATTGGGATTTTCCAGTTGGTAATAGGACACCTTGCATAGATTGAACTTCAGTAAAAATCTCTTCCTTTCTTCTCTCTTGCCACCTCTGCCTCCATTCACACAAATTCAGAAAGAGAAAAGGATTGTTATAGATCTCAAGGAACTAAAACAGTTGGTTTTTTTTTTCTCTCTCCAACCTTAAGGTGCTATATAAATGCTAGCTATTATTACTTTTTTTACATCTCAAGTTGTTTACATGACGATTGGTGTTATTGGGGGGCATTATTCCTTATATAGACATTATCGATTGGGACCAAAGGGAGGCTGCCTTGAAATATAAAAACATTTTGATCAGACACATGACCAATACTGTCTGCCTATTTGTAGATCTTTAGTTCTGTTAAAACTTAACCCTCTGGGTGTTCCCTCAAATAAGTAGCATAAAAAGTGGTTAAGTAAGTTGGCAGACTTCCAACAGTCTAAGCTATTAGTTGAGGTAATGGTTATTTGTTCCTTTCTCTAAAACCACTGACAACAGAAAGATTTATATATGAGTATATATGTTCTATTCTTTATTTTGATTTTGAAGAAAATTGTCAGTCCTAGAACTTTAGAATTCAGGAGGTCAGAGGGACATTAGGTATGCCTAATTCAAGAATCTTCTATATAGCTTCTCTGATAGGTCATTCAGCCTTTGCTTAAATACTTTCAATGACAGGGAATGTCCTCCTTAGACTGATAACCTATCTCATTACTGCCCAGCTCTAAATGTAAAAAACAGATACAAAACCCAAACAGCATTCATCTATACGCATATGTGAGTGTGTGACCATGATAAACAGAACTTGGTCATTTGACTATTTAGCAATCACATAATGTTAATCTGAACCACCAAGTCTCATATTTGTTAAAAATGATAGCCCTAGTCCAGGTGTGTATACTGAAAGGAACTGGCCATATTATAGTGGGAAGATGGTTAGACTTGAGTTTTGCCACTTATTGCCCAAGTGACCCTTGCAAGAGACTTTGCCTCAAGTCTCTGTTTCCTTATCTGTGGAATGAAGGTGTTGGTCTAGATGGGCTCTGAAGTCCCTTCCAGATCTATCATCTGATAATTCTATGTGACCTTGGGCAAATCACTTCATCTGCTGGGCCTCTATTTCTCCATCTGTAAAATGATGTGCTTGGATTGGAAGACCTCTTAGGACTTTTCCAGCTCAAAATCCGTGATCCTAATGAACATATCTGTGATTTGAAACTAGATTAAATGACAATTAATAAATGTAATCTAGCCCATCACAGAGTAATAGCAATACTGAACTGTGTTTATTTAAGAAACATTTTTGCTACCTATACCTAGTATTTTTCTCCCCCCCCCAAAAAAAATGCCATTGTTGATAGGGATCTTCCCCAGGTTTCTTCTATTATTCCTTAACTCAGCTGCCTGGGATGATGAAGCCTTAGCATGTTGGTCTTTAACTTTGGCCCCTGGAGTGGATACAGCCTCTCTTTATCCCTGAATACACAGTAGCTATGCTAGAGAGAGCTTCTATCACGAATAAACTTTGTAAAAGTGACTTGGAGACTGTGAAATATTGTAAAAGCAGAATAATTTGATTGAGTGAGACAATGGATGCAAGGAATGATTTGCGGTTGAAAAGTGCTATATAAGGGGGAGCTTGATTATTATTAAAGGGATATGGTCTCTGAGATTGGTGTTTCCTCAGGGACTTTCATTTACTGGAATATTTCCATTTGCCATCAATGCCAACGTGGCCCAGAGTGTTTGTCTGGGCAGAAGTGACAAAGGAGGAAGTGACAGGATTCATTGGGGGTGGTAGGAAAAAGGCCAGGGACACGGAGAAGAGGTAGATTAACATGGGTTCTTTCATGTGTGTGAATCATCTTTCCTGGTCTTGAGCCACAGAAGGTAATAACCTCTACTATTCTTATAAAGATAGCAGATGGAGCTTTGTTCCTACCCTGTTCAGAGAAGTGATCTGCACAGTGAAGGGAGTCAGCTTGTGTGGTAGCCAGGTCCCTGCAGGTTGTCTGAGTGGTGTGGTCTAGGAATTAAACCCATGTCGCACTGAGTAATGGTCACCTAGACAAATACCCCAGACAATGCTGTAAGTGGCTGTGATTGTCCCCTGCTTCTCCCATCCAGGAAATTGTTTTTTTGTCAAGCCAGTGAATGTCCTCAATTTTTTTCTTGATGCTCCCAAGTGGCAGGAGCGTGAGGCTTCACTTTGGATCATGGGGACTTGAGATTGACTGCAAGTTCCTATTAGTTTCTGCTATTTCTAGTGTTGCTGCATTTTTATTAAACTGTTTGCTTTTATCATCCCCAAGAGGTCTCAATGGTTTGCTAACAGCATTCTGGATATACTAGGAAGAGAATGTATCCAGTGGGGGGCGGAAATATGAACCAAAGAGAATATCTAGGACCTGGGGTGAAATAGAGAAATCAAGTCTTCTGACAGGGACTGCCCACAAGTCTCTGATTACATTATTATTCAATGCATAAAGGTTGTAAAAGGTCACCTCTACAACTGCCATACAGATAGCTAGTATTGTGCTGAATTTGTACAAAGGAAAAGTATCAAAAGCTGACTTTGATACTCAAGAATGTGCAATTTCTTGTGTGTGTGTATGTATGTATGTATGTATGTGTGTATGTATTTGTGTTCCATAGATCACAACTGTTCTGTGACTATGTTGATGGTCTTTGTTGTTTCCCCCCCAATCAAATCAAAACCAAAGTAATCGCCTGTAGGTAAATTGGTGATTTGCTTCATATACCAAACACGATATTTCTCATCAGGCCCACAATTATGTTTCTCACCAGTCCTTCCTTGGTTAGACCTGTCAGAGTTGTTGGTCTGCAGCCATAACCTTCAGGAACACCTCTGTGTAGTGGGAATATATATCAATCAGCTGGTAATCAGGTTAACTTACTTTAATTGGAAAACATTTTCAAAAGCTTTCCTTATTCATTGTATATAATTAACTGCTAATATGGTAACAAATGGGAAATTTTAAGGACTCTTGGAATATGCAGTCACTCTGCTGTACACTCCTGTAGCTCTTTGGAAATTTCTCTTTAAAGGTCTTAAAGGTTCAGAGGTCTTAAACAATTAAAATTCTTATAATAGTCCCTGATGGAAATTCTTTAAAAACAAAAACAAAAACAAAAACATCAGTGAATGGGAGTCTCAGAGGGGTGAAAGTAATTTCCTAAATTAAATAGTGAGTTATTTGACAAGGAAATTTTAAGGTTAGTGTAGGGAAACTGTTTACTTAGGAAGGTAAGTATTTTCCTTAAAGCTTTTACATCGTCAATGAAATAGATTTCCCTCATGAAAGCCTTTCATAAAAGATAATAGTTATAATGAAGAGTGTGCTGGATTTGGAGACAGAAAGACCTTGGTTTGAACGTCACCTTAGATCCTTACTAGCTATCTGACCTTTGGTCTTTTAATCTCTTTGGCCTCAGTTACCACATCTGTACAATGAGGGGATTGGTTTCTGTGATGTCAAGTCCTTTATAACTCTAAATCTTTGATTCTATGAAGAGATATTTTCCTTCATTCCTTTGTTCCTTCCTTCCTTCCTTCCTTCCTTCCTTCCTTCCTTCCTTCCTTCCTTCCTTCCTTCCTTCCTTCCCACTTGAAAAGCAAAGTTTGCTATTTTAAAACAAAAATAGTTCCTGTTTCCTATCTCTAGAAGCTGCCTCTGTGTTGAGAAGGGAAGGAGGTTGGTCAGAAAAGATTGAAGAACCTTTTCTTTTTTTTGAGAGCATTCTCAGAGGCCCTTTAGAAAAGGTCTGAAAGATAGGACAATTCTGCCCAAAGGGTAATGGGCCATGGAAAAGATTTTCTCATTGTTGTGCCGATCCAATGGGGCTTGAAATTGTATTGATCCTTGTTACTCTTGTCCCTCTGGCTAGTCTGAGCATACAACAAAAGTTTGTTTTCTTTTGTTTTGTTTTTTGGTGAGACAATTGGGGTTAAGTGACTTGCCCAAGGTCACACAGCTTGTAAGTGTTAAGTGTCTGATACTGGATTTGAACTCAGGTCCTCCTGACTCCAGAGCTGGTGCAAAGGTTTTAAACTAATTATATTTCTACTTAAAATAATAGCACTGTTACTGATACTGCCTCATGCTTATGTATTTTAAGGTTTATGAAGAACTTTCCTTAAAACTGTCCTCATTGTATAGATAAGGAAGGTCATATAACTAGTTAAAGGCTAAGCTAAGATTCAAACCCAGAGATCCTAACAAGTTAAGTGCTCCTTCTGCCACATAGGAATGCTGTTCTTGTTGTTTTTGTTTTTTTTCTGAACCTGATTTCATCAGTGTAAGAATGACCAAGTAAAGAAACTCCCTTTACTAATGCAGAGTAGCCACACCATTCTGCAACTTGTAGTTCTAAAAAGTTATCTGAGGAACTGAAAGTGAGACTGACTTGCTCAGGGTCACATCACCAACTTACATCAGAGGTAGATGAACCTAGATATTTCTGATTGTGGCCCTTTCTGTTCAATACTCCAAACTGAGTCTAATTGTCATCATTATCACCACCACTACAATACCATCATCACTGCCGCTACCACCACCACCACCACCACCATCATCATCACCACTTCCATTGTTTTGTTATTTTCTTCATTTCTCACATGGATTCGCTACATTGGACTCTCTGCCTTTTCTACCAGGCTTTAGGAAGCCATTATTGGGATAATTTCATCATCCTGTAAAATAGCATCAGCCTTAGTACTCTACTTCATCACTACCCTCTGCCTCTCTGATTGGAGGGTGAGGCCTCCATCAAAGGAGGGAGGATATCTCCTTTCTTCCCTGGCTGCACTACTTTGGGACTTCTCAGACTTCTTGATCATGCCCCTGGCCCAACTGCATTTTGTCTTTACCCCATTAGATTATGAACTCCTTGAGGGAAAGAGCTGACTTTCTTTTTTTTATTTATGTCCTCAGCACTTAGCACAGTTCTTGGCCCACAGTTAGGGATTAACTGATGGGGACTATTAATAATAATATAATTAGTGGGCAGCTAGGTGGTGCAGTGGATAAAGCACTGGCCCTGGATTCAGTAGGACCTGATTTCAAATCCAGCCTCAGACACATGATAATTATTAGCTGTGTGACCCTGGGCAAGTCACTTAACCCTCATTGCCCCCCCCCAAAAGAAAAAAAATCATACCCCAATAATAATATAATTAATGATTTGTAATAATAATGATAACATACAGCTGTGAATCCATAATATTATTTCTACTTGTAATTAAAGTTATAAATGGCATATTTAATTCTTTCATATGGAATCTACTGATTATAAACTGAAGTTCATAGAGTGATATAAAACAAAGTTCAGGTGAATGAAAAAGAAGACTTTTTTTTTCTTGCCTGGGACATTTACTTGCCAGTTGTGTAACTGTGGCAAATCAAATCCCACCTCAGACATTTATTTGCTGTGTGATCCTGAGAAAAGCAAGTAACTTTTCAGTACCTCAGTTTCCTTGTTTGTAAAATGAGGGGATTCAACTCAGTGACCTCTAAAGCCTATAGAATGCTAGATCTTTGAGGGCCTGTCTTCCTTTTCTATTTCTTTTCCTAGAATCTTAGCACAGTCAGGATGAAAGCTTCATTCATTCATTCTAAGGTCCCTTCTAAATGTATGAATCCATTAACCTCTTTGAGCCCTCAGTTTATTTTTTGTGATCAGGAATTAAAACTCCTGCTATATCTGTTTAACAGGATTGTTTTCGGCTCAAATGACATGATTTATGAGAAGCAGTTTAGGAGATTTAAAGTGCTTTATGAACATTAGTTGTCATAATTTTAAAGAGGAAGAAAAAAAATTTGAACCTCTGTTTTCAACCAGCAATATACTGTTTAGGTCAAATATCCAACTTTGCACATGCTCTGAGTCTGACAAATATTCAGTAGGCCTGCAAGAAGTTGAATATCACTCTCTTCTTCCCTCACATTGCCTCTATTCCTTCCTTTTCTTTTTCTCTGAAACCCATCAACTATGCTTTGAGGAGATGATTTGATTGCATTTTCAGGAATACCAGCATTTTAACCACTTAGTCACGTAACTTACACAAAATAATCCCCCTCTCCCTTTCCTTGTCCCAATAGTCATTTTAACTCTGCAAATGGAATACCAATCATATGGGTAGTAGGGTAGGCTTAAATTACAAAAGTCTGGAGAAAATTGCTTCATAGGTGAGTGAGGAAGTAAAGTCGGGAAATTGAATATTTCAGGCAAGGAAGCAATGAAAAGGGTGACAAATAGCCTTTCAAAGATCATTCAGATGTAAATGTGTCTAAAACTTGATTAGATGTCCAAGTACAAAAATCAATACTTTTCCAAATGGCAGAACACATGGTTTCTGATGGGTACAGTTTGTTTTTTCAATTATATCTTCAAAGCAAAAGGAAAATATTGGTGCAGTAAAGCACATAGTCCAGTAATAGAATTTCCCCCCTTCCATTTGCTTCAATGGAATAGCTCTAACAGAGTTCTGTTATCCATGGAGAGGTTACTTTCATCATGCTTAAGTAAAATATATGATCTTTTCCTGACATCAGATTTTATGAAAAAGTTGTTTTCCTTGATAAAGAGATACAGACTCACCAAGGAACTATAAATGAAATGCCAAATATTAAATATAGTAAGTAAAAAGAATCCTGGAAAAGAGTTTATAATGAAAAATTGGTTAGAATCATACTTGTTTATTAGAATCAATATGCTTGTAAAGGCTGGACCTTTAATTTCTGCTCATCCATGACAATCTACCTACTCACTTATTGTTTCTCCTTGATAATACACTCTCCCACACCTCTAACTTGCAATTACTTTTTAAATAGTCATGCTGGCTGAAATTACTGAGGCTTTCACAAGCTATCTATAACTTCATTTTCCTTCATTACCCTGAGATCTTCATTCTGTATTAGTTTATGCCCTCTCTCTTTTTTTCTGAATTGCCAAATTGACTTAAAGTGTGGGGGGTGGTGAGGAGGGTGAATGAGAAAGAGGGTGTGTTTGCTCAGGAAATGTTAGGGTTTGTTTTTGGTACTTAAAGGGGCCTCACAGAGGAATCAGGCCAGGCCATGAATTCTGAAAATAATAGGTCCCTTGATATGGTATTTAAAGGAAGGCCCAAATAAGAAGGAGATATGCCTTAGGTGGATAAAATGTGTTGACAACAAGGGAAATGCACAAAGATAACTCAATTAGCTCCTTAAACTGGAACCAGGACTGACGCCTCCAAGCTAGGGCAGCCCACCAACTCCCTTCACAATGGGGCAAGATTAAGACCTGCAAAGTGGGATTTGGAATGGATAATGAGTAATAATAGCTCACATTAATATAACATCTTAAGACTCAAAATACTTTACATGATTTATGTGATCCTCACAATAATATCATTGCTATTATTAATTCAGTTTTCTTTCTTTCTTTCTTTCTTTCTTTCTTTCTTTCTTTCTTTCTTTCTTTCTTTCTTTCTTTCTTTCTTTCTTTCTTTCTTTCTTTCTTTCTTTCTTTCTTTCTTTCTTTCTTTCTTTCTTTCTTTCTTTCTTTCTTTCTTTCTTTCTTTATTTTTAGTGAGGCAATTGGGGTTAAGTGTCTTGCCCAGGGTCACACAGCTAGTAAGTGTTAAGTGTCTGAGGCCAGATTTGAACTCAGGTACTCCTGAATCCAGGGCCGGTGCTCTATCCACTGAGCCATCTAGCTGCCCCATTAATTCACTTTTAAAGATAAGAAATTGAGTTGCAGTAAGGTCCGGTGATATACATATTTTGCCACACAGCAATCAAGTATCTGAGGTATGATTTGAACTCAGGTCTTTCTAAAGGAAAGTTTAGCACTTTATCCTCTATATAATACTACCTCTTCTAACCAGGATTCTACCAGGAATGTGAATCAGAATAGAGAAAGACTAGATTACAACAGTAGATGTCAAATATAATTCTGGTTTGCTCTTTAAAATGTTATGGAATTTCAAAGAGGCTATTCTGCTTGGTTATATATAACATTATGTTTAATCATTAGAAATGGACAGTGCTGGCTTATTGCTTTATCATATTATTTGACCCCATTGAGGTTAAAGAAGAATCTTGTTTCCTTAGAAAGAAAACCACAACATAGAGAGAAATTCTAAAATGCATTTTATATGAGGAAACATTGATATCTATATCTGTATTTATCTATATATCTTTTTGATAATAGATGGAAAATCTATTATATACATGTATTTATTATATATATATATATGTATGTATGTTGGAAAATGATTATTAGTTGCAAAAAAAAGGAAGCTTATATTTCAGTGGTTCTTCAAGGGCATGGCATGCTAGGGGTGCTATGAAATTTTTGTGGTTATTGAAGATAAAAGAAAATTAACAGTACAAATTTTACTTATCCTGAAAACATAGTACAGTAAGCATAATTCTAAGATGTGTAAAACTTGCAGATTACTTGTATACACTAATGTCAAAGCATGACAGATTTTGAACTTGCTAAGAACTCAGCAAAAAACATTGTTTTTGATGTAAAACTGCACATATTTTGTTGTTGTTTTTCAGTCATTTTTCAGTCATGTCCAATTCTTTGTGACCTCATTTGAGATTTTCTTTGAAAAGATACTGGAGTGGTTTGCCATTTGCTTCTCCTACTTATTTAACAAATGAGGAAACTGAGGCAAATAGGTTTAAGTGACTTGCCCAGGTTCACACAATTACAAAGTGTCTGAGGCCAGATTTGAAATCAGGAAGATGAGCCTTCCTGACCCTAGGCCCAGAACTCTATCTGCTATGCCATCTAGCTGCTCCTACATGTGTTAGTCTCTCAATTTTTCATGGTTTTGCCAACTTAAATGTCTAGTGCCATGATTCCTCATGGCAAAAGAATTTTAGAATCACTTTGGTGTTACTTTCTGACAAGGAAAAATTTAACAGAATATGATAAAAATTAGACAAAATGGACATATTTGATTTTATGTAAACAAAGAACTACAAAATTGATGAATCCAGTAAAAAGGGAAACAGATTGGGAACCAAATTTTTGCTATAAATATTTCTGATGGGAGTATGATATATGAAATCTATGAGATGTTGACATCGATTATAAAGAGTAAGAATCATTCCCATTCCCCAGAGGATAAGTGGTGAAAAAAGATATGAATAGATAGTTCTTGAAATAAGAAATCTAAATCATTAGCAATCACCAGAAAAAACATCACCAAACCCTAAAATAATCAGAGAAATACCAAACAAATAATAAAAAAAAATGACATGACTTACCTTACACCAATTAAATTGGTGAAGATAAAATCCTAGACAACAGAGTGAAGAAAGTAGAGACCTAAAACAGAAAAGGGAAGCAAATTTTATAATTTCATTAGCATGGTGAAAATAAGGGATGATAGGTCAATAAACAGAGTCATTCACTGGTATACTTACTACAAAAGAAAGTGAAGAAGGCCTCCCATGTTCATTGGCCCCTTACTGGTGAATTGGTGAGAGGACACAGCCAAGAGCTGTGTAGAATGGGCAGCCATATGTGGGTAGCGGTCTGCATCATTGGGAGGATTTTGAATTGATAAGATCTCAGATCTATTTGAATATTGTTTAAAATGAAGATGAAGAAGGAGGAGGAGGAGGAGGAGGAGGAGATGATGATGATTTTGACCTGTGATTTCTCTGGTAAATCCCCGATGAGGAAACTTCTTCTACCAATGCAAGTCATCACCTTTTTGCATCTTGTAGTTTTAGGGAGTTACCTGGAACAGTGAGAGGTTAAGTGATTTGCTCAGGATCACACAGCTTCTATATGTCATAGCAAGGAATTATACTCAGGTCTCCTTTTGAGTCCAGTTCTATACCATCACTATGTCCTTCATGCATGAAAAACAAACTGTAAATAAAGTTTATAGTTTTGTGTACATCATACATTTTTAAACTTCTTGTTTAGTTTTTAAAAGGTTTGTGCTTATTGTTGGTTATTATATTGATAAAAATTTTTAAAAAATTAAAGGAAATCATCATTATCGAAAGCTATCCATCCATTTCGAGCTGACTTTTGTTTTAAAAATTTTGGGAGGGGCAGCTAGGTGGTGCAGTGGATAGAGCACCGGCCCTGGAGTCAGGAGTACCTGAGTTCAAATCTGGCCTCAGACACTTAACACACACTTACTAGCTGCGTGACCCTGGGCAAGTCACTTAACCCCAATTGCCTCATAAAAAAAAATTAAAAAAAAATTTTGGGACACTGTATCCAACATATTTATTTTTTTGGCTGGGGCAATGAGGGTTAAGTGACTTGCCCAGGGTCACACAACTAGTGTCAAGTGTCTGAGGCAGAATTTGAACTCAGGTCCTTCTGAATCCAGGACTGGTTCTTTATCCACTGCACCACCTAGCTGCTCCCCCAACTTATCTTTTATATGAATTTTTTTTTTTTAGTGAGGCAATTGGGGTTAAGTGACTTGCCCAGGGTCACACAGCTAGTAAGTGTTAAGTGTCTGAGGCCGGATTTGAACTCAGGTCCTCCTGAATCCAGGGCTGGTGCTCTATCTACTGTGCCACCTAGCTGCCTCTATGAAAATTTTAAGTTATGTTTTTTCCAAATCCAGAGATCATGTAAGAATGATCCATGAGCAGCATTTTTCTTCTGCACTGAAAAGAATTCCAATGTAACGATTGGAATGACGCTACCTGCTGGAGACTTACTGTAGAAGAGTTCCGCCCATGAAGCGAAGGTCTTTGAGGGCAAGACCAGGAGTCTTTTCTTTGGCATCAGGAAGTGACGTTGGCTAGTGGGAGGAAGAAGGAAGAGACTGGCGCTCTGTCTCACTCTTTCCTCTGGACTCTGGTGGAGAGCGGAGCTAGAAATGTGCTCTCCCTTTAATAGATAGGAATCTAGGCCTTTTCTTCTCTCTTTACCAAACTCTTATTCTCCTTAATAAATGCTTAAAAGTCTAACTCTTGCTAAAGCTTATAATTTATTGGTGACCACTCATTAGATATTTTAGACAGTTTAGCTAGAATTTTAGCCCTTAACACCAGGATGGAATTTCCTACTTCCCAAGACTCCCATTATTTTTACTTTCTCATACAGCTCCTTCTTTTGGGTCAAAATAATGTTCAGAAAAGTAGTTCTCCTTTCTTCCTCTGGCTTTTGAAGATTAAAATGATCAATAAGGCAAGTCAAGAATTTATCAGCTACTTTCGTTTTGTGAGAGGGAAAGCTCCTGCGGCTGTCCACATTAGTGAAGTTGCCTATCACTAGTATAACATGCTTCTGTGCCAGGGTTTTGATGTTTTATGAATTTCCTCATGTACTGTCTCTCTTCTGGTGATCTATGGTACATGCTCTCATAAGAATATTGCTTCTGTTTCTTCCATCGATCTTCAGCCAAATGTTGTACAACTTGCTTTGATCTCCTAGGTCTATATTTTCTAACAAAGTACATCTTAATATATAAATCTACAAAATGAGCTTGACAAGGAAATGGCAAGCCACTCCAGTGTCTTTGGCACAAGAACTCCAAATGGAGTCACAAAGAGTCAGACATGATTGAAACGACAGAACAGTAATGCACCACTCAGGTTCTATTACTTTTAGATAAGGCATTTGCTTGCTTCCTCATTCTCAGTCCCATCCACTCAAGTGTCTGTGATATCAAATTCTCAAATTGACTTCTTTGGATTACACTAGTTGTGTGACCCTGGGCAAGTCACTTAACCCTCATTGCCCCACCCTACTTTGGATTAGGATTTTTAGGTCATATTATTTTTTTTCTGGGGGGGGGGGGCAGGGAGGTAGAAATTGAGGTTAAGTAACTTGCCCAGGGTCACATATTCGGTAGGTGTCTGAGGCTACATTTGAATTTAGGTTCTCCAAACTCCAGGACTGATGCTTTATCTACTGCATCACTTGGCTGGTCACATTAATTATTACCCATTCATGTTGTATTTGTGTATAGGCTGACAACTATTGGGACAGCTAGGTGGCACAGTGGATAAAATACCAGCCCTGAATTCAGGAGGACCTGAGTTCAAATTTAACCTCAGACACTTGACGCTAGCTGTGTGACATTGGGCAAGTCACTTAACCCTCATTGCCCTGCTGCCCCCCCCCCCCAAAAAAAATTAAGTTCTAGACAGACAACTATTGCCAGGATCTTTTCATATTGGCTTTCTTTTTGGATATTGTCCCCTGAAAATTCTTGGATCTCTCCACTAATTATTTTCTCTTATGCCTACAGTTCTTTGCACGTTATATTGGCATATATGAGATTTATTCTCTTTCCCCTTTCATTTTCAGTTTATGCTAATAACTCACATTTATATGGCATTTCATAATTTATAGATTACTTTCTACAGAACAATCCTGTGAGGTAAGCACAAGTATTTTCTGCATTTTGCAGACAAGAGAATGGAAGAACAGAAAAGTTAAATGAGTTGCCCAAAGTAACACAGCTCCAGTTAGTAATGGGCAGAACCAGTATTTGAACTCATCTTGACTATAAGTCTAGCTCTCTATCCACCACAATATACTGTTTATAACTTCTTTGATCAGATTTGAATGAATCTAAGTAAAAATATTTTTATTTCTCTTCAGTCTCTAAGAACCCATTATTCTGATATTTTAAAACATGGTCTAGAAAAACAGACTGCATTCTCAGACACCATCTTCTGAACTGACGGTTGATTTCCTAACTCCATTTTTGTCTTCCTCAATCCCACCCTTTAATTGGCAGCTATGAGAAAAACACCACCTGTGCCCCATGATCTTCTGTTTCTTGCCTAAAAAAAATATTGTCCTAAATTCACAGTCCTTACTTATGTTTCCTAAGATACTTGTGGTGACAATGTTATTTGTTCCCACATGAATCCCATGAGCAAGTACTGGTTTTTAGATTTGACAAGTCACTCTATCCCATCCCAGACACATGTCTTGAGAGCAAAGAAGTCTTCTGTATTGTTTTGTCAGGTAGACATATGGCTACTTTCACACTTTTCAGCAGGAAGTCACCAGTCCCAATTTGTTTCCTCCTCTCTCTCTGAAAAGTCCTAGAGATTTCTCTCATGATAGAACTTGTGGGTTCACAACATCATTCCTTTTAAGCACAAGTAACTGCTTCCTTTTCAAAAGGGCTAGCTCCATATCAGGGGTGCTTTCCTTATTTCATGGACTCCTTTGGCATATTAATGAAGCTTATGGGCCCTTTCTCAGAATATTATATTTTTTCTTTCTAAATAGTATTCTTTTTTCCAAATACATGTAATGGCAATTTTAAACATTCATTTAAAAAAATTGAGTTCCAAATTTTTTTCCCTTCCTCCTTTATGTCTCCACCCAAGATGGTAAACAATTTGATATAGGTAATATATATATATATATATATATATATATATATATATACACACACACACACACATATACATATATAAGCAACCATGTAAAATATATTTCCATATTAGTCATTGTAGTGAAAGAAGAAAAAGATGAAAAGAAAAAAACGCATGAAAAAAGAGAAAGTGAAAATAGTATGCTTCAATCGTAGTGGCCACAGGGAAAAGAGGATATTCACCTAGCACTTGGTTAGGAAGCAACTACTGTCTCTACAGGAATTTGAGTGGGGTTGCCACTCAGTGTGTGGTAAGATGGTCCCTTTCTTCTCTTTATGAATCTAATATATTGAGGCATGTTAGTTCTGTTCTACAAATGATCTCTGACTTCTAGATGTTCCCTTGGTGAATGTGATATTGAAACTTTAGACTTGTGGGACATAGCAAATGGAATATCTAATTAGAAATTGTAAATTTATTAAAATTTTTTCTGATAAAATTTAATAAAGATACTCTAACTTAAAATGCAACTGTGCATTCCTTTGGGTCATGTGAAGTTCAAAGGGGATCATAATATTAATGGGAATCGAGGGACAAGTCAATTTTGAGACATGTAGGAAACCTTAACTCAAGCTGACTATGGCCAAGGGTAGGCACTAGAAAACTGCTGCACTTTGTGGCACATCTAAGCAGGGAGCCGATGACTGCATACATAAAGAAGGCCTGGCTGCTAGCTTGGTCTCTGAGATTGCACTCAGAATAATTAGTCAAGTTTTGCCCCTGTGATGTGAGTGGCCATGGCTTACCCACTCCCTCTTGTTCCACATGACCAGTGCTCATCTGCTCCATCTCCAGGGAGTGCTTCACAAACCCAATGTCCATTGAGCATGGGCCACAATTTTTGCCAGTTGCCTCATCAGTAGTGTAGAGAAAGGGGTCAAAGCAAAAAAAAAAAAAGCAGAAAAAAAAGAAGCAGAAAGCTTCAACACCTTTCTACTTTCCACAGTGCATGAATATCTTCTAGCTGAAGGATTTCAAAACCAATTTGTGACTTGGGAAGCTGATGGCCATTGCCAAAAAACTAAGTCCCCATTGTTTGCAGTACCCTGAAGGACACGGCAAGTGTGAGATATATCAGAAAGCAGAGAAGCTCTTCTGTGTGGATGACCAGGGCCCAGTCTGTGTGCCCTGTCCTCAACCCCAGAAGCATGAGGTTCATAGACTCTGTTGCATAGATGAGGCTGCTGAGAACTTCAGGGGGGTAACTCCAAGAAACTGTGACTGGTTTGTAGAAGAAAACTTGGAATGATGTTTGACAAATGGACAATGAGAAGATTAAATTTGCACTGATGGAGGAGGAAATAGAAATTCAAAAGAAGAGTATTTTGTCTGAATTAGAGAAAATGAAAGGATTCCTAAATGAGGAGAAGGACGCATATCTATCATATCTGCAAATATTGGGGATGGCCAATTTAGAAGGCCTCAGGCAAGAGAATTAGTGTATTATGCCTCCAGAATTATCAAGAGGATCATGGAGTTAGAGGAGTAGTTTAAGAAACCACATCTGGATTTGTTCCAGGGTACGAAAAGTATTAAACAGGAATGGATTTCAGCTGCAAAAGGAAATAGAAACCTTCCATATATTCATGACTATCTGTCTCATCCCTGGAGTTATGGAATGGATTTTTAATATGAAAGTGAAACAGCTGATCTAGGTCTCATCATATCTGAGGATATGAAGAGTGTGGGATCTGTGGGATATGTAGGTGTCCAGGTGGAGCACCCAACCTGGATTTTGTGGAGGTTCTTGGTGGTCAGTCCTTCATTTAAGGGAGATATTTCTGGGAGGTGGAGTTGCCAAATAACACTATCTGGTGTGTTGGCATATGTAAAAAATAAAAAGAGTCTCAAGACTTCTTTGTGCTTAGGACTATATAGATACACAACTCCTACTATCTTTATTCCATAGTCCAGCACAATCTTTATTCCCAAGTTCATACAAAACACTGCTAGGTCAGTGTGCCCAACTTAATGGCAGATATTTTTCAGTAGACATTAGCCCAGTAGAATTGTTAGGGCCAAATTTATTATGGGGAGAGTTAATTGGGCAGCTCCCTGTAATATTAGGGTTCAGAAAATAATGAGAGACCTCTAGGTCCAAAGTTTCCTCCTTTCCTAACTGACTCTTTTAGTTATTTCTCCCAGACTAATAAGAAAGGGGATTAACAGCCTCTTTTCCACAAACAAACCAGGTTTTATTAATGGGAACAAAAGTTACAACAAAGGTGAAGTTAGTAAAGCCAGGGACAAGGGAATAGGGCAAGAGAAAATGAATAATCTCCCTGGCTCTAGCAAAGACTGACTCAAACCCCAAATTTGCTTCCAGCTTAGCTAGCTCAAAGAGCTGGCCTAGCTTCCACAAGCTCACCACCTGGGGTCCGTATTTGCAATGAGAGTCAACTGTGCATTCCCTCTCTGGTACGCTCCAAAGCTCACCAAAAAGAAAAAAGTTCTTCTATGAGTGGGTGTCCCCTTCCTAGTTTCTCTCTCCCTCCCCAAAAGGGGAGGTCCTTCAAGCTGGTTGGCTGAGAGTGGTCCCCTTCTGATGTCAGTAGTACACCAACACATCACTCAGGGCCGGCCAGGTGTGGCCTCCATCCAATCATCCCCAAGTAGGTACTTAGTCAGTTTCTCATCCTCACCCAATGCAAACAATACTAAGTCAATCAGGTGGGGCCCCTGGGTGTCTGCCAAATTCCATTATTTTATCACAGAATATAAGCCATGTTACATCTGGGATTGTTTCATTTTGTTCTCTGTATACCCAGGGCCTAGAATGTTGCTGAGGTTTAATAAATGCTTGTTGAATTGTTTGTTTGTGTGTGTGTGTGTGTATGTGTTGTAATAATTCAGAGAGTAAATGGATTGTATGTGCTCTCAATTCATGTTAATGACCTGGGTGGAAGGATACTGACAACCAGAAGGTGATATAACCAAAAGCCAGGGGACAAACATAAAAGTTTTGCTTCATGTACCCAACAAGTTCTGTAGATATGGTAAAATATCTTTATCTTTGATAATTTATATCCACTATTGAGCATTAGCCTGAACACAGGCCCTTATTATTCTTCAATAGAATAGAGCCTGTCCTCCCTTTTGGTTGGGATAGAAGTTCTCCCCATCAATGTAGATTGGAACTTGATTACAATTTATCTTCTCAGAGTGTTGTTGAGAATCTAAGAGCAAAGTGATTTGTTTACAGTCATGCCACTAACAAGCGATAGAGGTAAGATTTGAACCCAGGCCTTCTGTAATACAAATCCAGGAATCTATGAACTAAGCCATGTTTCTTGAAGAAGAAGCCTAGAAAGAGACATATATATTCTAACTAATAAAAAGATTTTCCCTTCTTTCTAACTTTACACTTTATCAGGGCTGCATTATGTGGAGGTTTAAATGCTATGTGTCCATAACCAAAGGAAAAACAAGACTATGCTTTCATTTGTTCATTGGTAGGAGGATTGTGATTCCCTGAAAGTAGCAAAGGATGAACTATGGTGTGCTTGTACTCACTGAGAGCTCAGAGAATGAATTGCATTGCACCTCCAGTGAAAGGTCCTGAGACATCTATTATGAGGATGGCTGGTTATATTGATTCTAGGCAAATTCAAAATTGTTCCATGTTTTATTAATTGCTACATTACTCTGCTTTGTTGCTTATAACAGAGCGGGTCCCATCAGTGGGGAAAAATCGTTTTTTCAATTTCCTACTGTAAGTTTGAGAATAAAAACCCAACACTTTTTGTGTGTGTGTGTGTGTGTGTGGGGCAATGAGAGTTAAGTGACTTGCCCAGGGTCACACAGCTAGTAAGTGTCAAGTGTCTGAGGCTGGATTTGAACTCAGGTCCTCCTGAATCCAGGACTGGTGCTTTATCCCCTGCACCACCTAAATGCCCCTTAGATAACATATGGGAAGTTAATAGCACAGTGCCTAGAACATATTAGGCACTTTATTCCCTCATCTTCTCCTACTCCCACATTTCTTATCTATATTATTGCAGTATCCTCTCCTCCAGCCATTTCCTTCTCTGGTCCATCCTTTACACCCATGACTGATTATTCTTTTGAATGCTCATCTATAGTTGTGTTATTCTAGTGATCAAAAACCTTCAATGGATCCTCATTTCCTACTAATAAAGTTCAAGTTCTGTTTCTAGCATTTAAGATGCTTCATGATCAATTTCCATCCCATTTTTCCAACTTAAATTCATTCTACTCCAGAAGTATGGAATTCTGGAATTGGTAGGGACCTCAATGACCAGCTAGTTCAGATGATCCACGAAAAGTTATTTCCATTACGATATACCTTACAAATGAACCACCAGTCTCTCAGTAAATACTCCCAATAGTGGTGATGGTGGGGGGGGCGGGGAGGGGATGAACCTAGCAAATGCTTCTCATGTCATTTGTGTTCTAGATAAACAGGTCTACTTGCATTAACTAGAACATGTCCAATTATTTTCATTTTCAATGACTTTGATCATATCATTCATTACACCTGCAATTCCCTCTTATTGTTGTTAAGTTGTTTTAATTGTGTCCAACTCTTTGTGATCCATTTGGGGTTTTCTTGGCAAAGATATTGGAGAGGTTTTCCATTTCCTTCTCCAGCTCATTTTACAGATGAGGAAACTAAGGCAAACAGGGTGAAATGATTTGCATAGGATCACATAGCTAGTAAATTCCTGAGGCTGGATTTCAGCTCATAAACATGAGTCTTCCCACCTCAAGCCCTGGCATTCTATCCACTAAACCACCTAGATGCCCTCTATTCCTTGTATATTTCTTGGAATCTCACCTATCTTTCAAGACATTGAACAATGAATCCAGTTTCTTCCTTGGAGCTCTTATAACATTAGAAATTTTTTTTTAAATCCCCAAAATTCCTCTTCTTCACTTACCATATTCTATTTTTAAAAGATACATTGGTTTCAACTGATTAGATAATTCACCTACTGCAGTGGATTTTAAATTGCTTGATGACCTATAACTTCTAAGGATGCCTATCGCAGTGCTTTGAATATCTGGTAATAATATGATTTTTTCCAGTGATGTGCACTGCAACCCCTTCTGTGGCTTAGTAGATAACTTTTAGAGTTATTTTAGTTGATTCTTACAACAATCTAATGAAGTAGATGCTATCACCGTGCCCATTTAACAGATGTAGAAATTGGAGCTGAGGTTGTGATTTTTCCAGGGAAGCTACATTAAGATGCAGAAGCAGAATTTGAACACTTTTTTTCTGGCTCCAAGTCTAGTACTCTATTCATTATGTCATGCCACTTCTTACATATAGGTCTACAAGCTTTATAACTGTTTTCTGAATTGGATCGAAAAAGAGGAACAGGGCAGTGAATTAAAGGACAAATTACTTTTGACAATTGGGTAAGCTCAGGAAATTTGGGGGGATATCTATATATATATATATATATATATATACACACACACACACACCCATATACACATACATACATACATAAACACATATCCACACAGATATAGATTTTTTTTTTTGTGAGGCAATTGGGGTTAAGTGACTTGCCCAGGGTCACACAGCTAGTAAGTGTTAAGTGTCCGAGGCTGGATTTGAACTCAGGTACTCCTGGGCCAGTGCTCTATCCACTGCGCCACCTAGCTGCCCCCACACATATAGATTTATAGTTAACTTATACAGTACTCTCTTGCTAAATGTTTTCTATATAACAGGTAAACAAGGTCCTGAGCTAACAAAGAACCTTGATTTGGACACTTCTTGACTCAACAAGTATCTAGGTTTCATATCACAACATTAAGGGTACCTTACATTCTAGTATTTTCATTGAACTCCATTTGTAATTTAATACAGATTTTCCCTGGTGTTAAATTCTATTATCTCTCAGGGATTGTGTGTGCTGAAGATTAGCTCAATGGCTGCCACATAGTAAACACTTAATAAATGATTGTTACCTTGCTTCTTGCCTTGAATCTTGAAGAAAAATGTATTTGTTTCAATTTCATTCTCAATGATCAGCAGAATCCACAACATAAGGCTAGGATATGATTTACTTTATTTTCCTCCCTCCCTCCATTCCTTCCTTCCCTCCTTCTCAAGTTTTTTTTTTAACAGAAATATCTTTTTTCTTCTCATTCCACTCCATTGTGAAACAAAAGAAAAAATGCTTGTAACAAATTTCTAGATTTAATAGAAATAAATATCCTTATTGGTAATATTAAACACACACACACACACACACACACACACAATTCTGCATGCTGAGTCCAACAACATTTTGTCAGGACGTGGACAGCAGGCTTCATCACTGATTTTCTGGAATTGTGGCTGGCTATTGCATTAATCAGAGTTCTTGTAGTTTCAAAATTGTCTTTATGGTGTTTATCTTTATTGTATTAGGTGTTCTGATTCTGTCAATTTCATTCTTCATCAGTTATAAAAATTTTCAAAATTGTTCATTTTTATAATATTAATGTTGCAGTATAAAATTATTCTTCTGCTTCTGCTCATTTCATTCCGCATTTAGTTCTTTCAAGATTTTCCATGTCTCTTTGAAATTATCTCTTTCCTTATTTCTCATAGTATAATAGTATTCCATTACATTCATGTACCATAATTTCTTTAGCCATTCCATAAATTACTGGTATCTTCTTCATTTTCATGCTCACCATCAGAAGAAAAGTGACTTTAAATATTTTTGTACACATAAGATCTTTTTTCTCTTTCTTTGATTTCTTTGGGGGTATAGGACAAACAGTGGTTTAGTAGGGTCAAAGAGCACGTACTATTTAGTAGCTTTTGTGTGATATTCCAAATTGCTTTCCAGAAAGGTTGGACACATTCACAGGTCCATTAACAATGCATCAATGTGCTTATTTTCCAAGAACTCCTCCAACATTTGTCATTTTCATTTTTCTGTCATCTTTGCTAATCTGATGCATGTGACATGGATAATTGATCTTTCCTTTTTAATTTCTGATTCAAGTGGAAGCAAAAGTTGAAGGAAAACTACACATTCCATCAGTAATAAAAAGGACCTCTCTTATTAATGAAAGAATTGCTCTCTGCCACTGAACATATCTTTTTTTCAGAGTAGATTAGCAAGGTGGGGGAAAGTTGTTCAACTGACCTGCTGGTCAGTTGACTTCCTGCCAGCCTTCTTGGTGAAATTACAAAATATAAATACTTGTAGCCAGGGTTTCCAGCCAGAACTGAAGCATTTTGCATGAGACTCTTTTAATTAACATAGAGAATGCTGATTCAACACTTTGTGGCTGTGTTTGAGATAGAGTTGGCATGAGAGCTTTTGAGAAGAGATACATTCTTCCTTCTTTAAAAAACAGACTCTTAGTTCTAGACTCTCTGGGACTCAATCCAGGGAAGAGAAAGAAAAAAATTTCTTGCAGTCATGTGAGAGAATCTGGCTGGTGAATATATCCTTGATTTCCAGCTTTTCTTTCTAGAGATTTGAGGGAATTTCCCCTTTGGAAGAGATCAGGGTCTCTCTGTTAGTTGAGGTGAGATATATTGGTCATTTAGTCTGTGTTTTTTTTTTAATATATTTTTTTGCGGGGCAATGAGGGTTAAGTGACTTGCCCAGGGTCACACAGCTAGTAAGTGTCAAGTGTCTGAAGTCGGATTTGAACTCAGGTCCTCCTGAATCCAGGGCTGGTGCTTTATCCACAGTGCCACCTAGCTGCCCCCTGGTCTGTATATTTTGAATGAAATACACACACACACACACACACACACACACATACACACATATACATATACATGTTTATATTATATATGTGACACCTCATTCACTCTGTACATATTATGATATGTTCTAATATGTATAATTTCTCCAATTTGTCTTTGCTGTTTTACTTGTTTAAATGGTTTTATTCAATACTCACTATTTGTAATAGTCTTTTGTGTAACAAGCATCTGGTAGGAAGGAACAATGATAGTAGGTATAAACTTGGGGTACTCTCCCTCCTTTAGGTATAGTGGTCATGAATTAGGTTTTTTTTTCTTATGAAGCAATCATGTTTGGATCATCAATATTTAGAAGGCAGAGAGATACATTAGAGAACAACAGAGTGGTCAGACTCAGCCCCTTATCCTACTTCACTTAAGCAGGAATCACAGTCTCCCATGGAGAAAGGTGGACAAAATGGCAGAGATATCTGTTAGTGATCCTTTCAAGCAACCTGTCTATTCATTTAGACATTCCTTGTCCACAGAACCTATATAGGCAACTCACATTTTACACAAGAATCAGGTAGCAGGGATAAGGAAGATATTAAGATCTTAAAATGTAAAATAAATGTTTACACTTTGTCATCTCTTTACAAGTTATGAGGAATTCTTCAATCAACTCTCATGGAATCAGGGAGCAATGAGCAGTTTTCTGGCTCAGTCACACCTTTGGTGGTTTTTAAAAAGACAAGAAACATTTTCCAGGGAGTCAAACAGAGGTAGAAGACAGATCTTCAGAGGGTGAGTTCTGTTAGGCAAGAAGAGAAAAATACAGAAAAAGAATCTAGGTTTTTAAACAACAGTATGTATATTGTGTCTTCACAACAACCTTGTGAGCTAAGAACTTTTGTTTTTCTTGCTATCAAGATCTGTGAATTCATCAGTGTAGGGAACTTTTGGCAGTCTAGGAAAGTCCCTCCATCTATGCAGACTGGCAATAGTCTATAGTTTATCTTCTTAGAGAGTTTCTTGGGGGCATTGAGATACTAAGTGACTTACTATGCCTCAGTTGCAATTTTTAAACCCAAGTCTTCCTGTCCCTAAGACTAGGTCAGTAGCCACTAGGGCACACTGCCTTGTGAGGTAATTCTCCCTAACACTTCAGAAATGTTGACATGAAAGCCACAGGATTAAATTAAGATGTTTTATTTTTAAAAAATGTATTACTCATTCTTTACTGATTCTGAGTCCCCCCCCCCAATGATCAATATCCTTTCACTGTAAAAGTTTATAGATCATTTACAATTTAAAGCCCACTGTCAGGTGAGACAACTACATTCAGCAGAATTGAATTGAATATGATTACCATATAATTAGGAGTTTCTTGTTACAAGGAAAAAACCTACATATCTGGCAAGGAATCAGAAATCTGCTCTGGAACATGATTTTTTAAAGATGAACTCTTTCTGTGGTAGGCATAAAAATTCTGATAGCTTACCTGAATGCTTTTATATCAAAAATTCTTCTCCTTTTAGGGTTGATATCTTTAGAGAGATAGTACAGAATTGTTGATTGTATGTGGGACTTGAAATTAGGAAGAATTGTCTTCAAATACTTTCTCAGACCCTGATGTTGGATGAGACACTTAATCTCTTCAAGTCTCTGGTTCCTCATGTATTAAAGAGGATAATATAGAAATAACTTCATAGGGTTATTCTAAGGATCAAATGAGATAATGTAGATAAAATGTTTGGGGAACCTTAAAGTTATATAAGTATGAGCCATTGTTATGAAACACTTTTCTGATCACTTACTGTCTTCAAAGAGGTATCTTTATAAAATAAACAAAGGCATTAATTAAGAAGTCTTAATATATTGATTTTATACTTATTGAGGCCATGCTTTCTAAATCCCAGATGAGAACAGTTAGTTTACTTTCTTTTGTGAGGCCTTGTGAAAATGGAATTTTCTTTTTCAAAAATGTGACTATTCTGCAAAGCCCCAAGGTATGGCCATTGTATACTTGTATGGTCATTGTAATTTTCAGCACATCCTGCATATTATTCCACTATGTCATCATTGGGAGCCATGACATCCCTAGTATAGATTTCCTTTCTATTCAACAAAAGCAACGTGTAGAAAGTCTGGTATTCAAAATGGGTAACCTTTTGTCAGGCATAACTGGAAAGGGTATCACAGGATTCCAGAAGCTCAGAGTTTGTTTGGAAGGATCCTGTGACTATCTGTTCCAATTTCTATCTGAATAAATATTTCTTATATAGCATTGTGACAAATGATGGCCTACCCTTTGATTGAAGGCTTTCGGTGAAGGGAAACATACCATTATTGGAGGAAAGCATTTCCACTTCAAAGTGTGGATTGTTGAGGTTTTTCCTTCTATCAAGTCTAAATTTGCCGTGTTTCCATGCCTACTACCTACTCCTAGTTCTTCTGCCTGAGGGAGGAGGGCAAACAGAACAATACCCATTCCTTGTACACATAACGAGCCTCCAAACACATGAAGACATATCATGCCCCCACTAAAGTCTGCATTTCCTCAGGCTGAACATCCTAATTCCTTAAACTCATCTTCCTTTGATATAGTGTGTTCTAGTCAGGTGGTTTTGTTTTTTGTTTTGTTTTTGCCTCATACTTGGCTGTGGATCCATTTCTTGGATGTGAGACGTCTTGAAGTTTGGAACAAAGGTCCTGAGTGAATATTAACTGGCTGGATTCACCCATATAACACATTTTTTGTTTTGTTTGGAGACTAATTTTTTATTTAAAAAAAAAGTAGGTCATGGGCAAATGTAATCGCATCCTTGCCTTGTTGGTGCTATTTGTTACTCTCAGCTCTGGGACACAGATAACAAAAATTTCAGAGATAGGCTAGGCTTATTCCCACTCTTATTCCATCACAAAATTTTTCTTCCTCCTTCAAATTGCCAACTAATTTTAATGCACAAATGATAGTTTTGGGAGTAGAAGCAACAGATAACACCTTGTCTTCTCACCAATCATTGCTCTAGAGTTCACAGGAATTGAGAAACTAGTGAAGCATCACCAATGTGCCTCAGGGATGGGGAAGCATTTTTTATAAGGTAAAAGCTTGAAAGACATTTCTGTGTAAGGGTATCTCATGACCTAACAAGGAAATGCTTGCAATTCGCATAGCACTGAAACAAGATCTAGAGTCCCAGATAAAAATGTATTCTCCTTTATAGAAGTATCTGGTAACAAATCCAATAAAAGTACATATGTGTTTAGCTCTCAGATGCTGAGTCACTTCAGTCTTGTGCAACTCTTTGTGACCCCATTTGGGGTTTTCTGGGCAAGGATACTGGAATAGTTTACCATTTCCTTCTCCAGCTTATTTTATAGATAAGGAAACCAAGACAAACAGGATTAAGTGACTTGCCCAGGGTCACACAGCTAGTAGGTTTCTGAAGCTGATTCCAGGCCCAGTGCTATATCCACTGTGCCAACTAGCATGTCTCAAACATTAGAGACATGACAACTGTGAAGTATTTTTCAATACATCTCTCTAGGATCCATAAGTATCTTTATTTTGATGGTATACACACATATGTACACAGACACACACATACATACATGGAAGATTCACAACAGAAAGGAATTAAAGAAATATAAATGTGTATGCTGACGCAAAAGACAGGATTTAAAAGACTTTAATTCCTGTCTGTTGTGAATCTACTTTATTCACTTTTTACTTTAGTAATTTGATTTTCTTCCTTCTCTTTTAAACAAATTATCTAATGCTTTAATGATTTTATTAGTCCATTAGGGAAAATACTTATTTTTGTCCATTTTATAATCTTTTAATATTCAAATTTCTCTTCTCATTCTACAGCCAGGTCTCTTGATGATGTTTTTTCCACTACTTCTCATAAGAAAATCATCATAAATATTTATTGGTCTACTGGCCTCTACTATGAGTTTCTCCATTGACTTTTTTTTTTTTTTTTTGGTGAGGCAATTGGGGTTAAGTGATGTGCCCAGGGTCACACAGCTAGTAAGTGTAAAGTGTCTGAGGTCAGATTTGAACTGAGGTCCTCCTGACTCCAGGGCCGGTGCTCTATCCACTGTACCACCTAGCTGCCCTTCTCCATTGACTTTTAAATAACCTTTTTAAAAACCTCTTGGATATTATGTGATTCCATGATTTACAGTCATTGACTATCAGCAGGAAAATTTCATTGTTAAAAACCAAAGGTTTTTGTCCTTAGTATAGTAGCTTGAGTTAATTGAAAGTGCTATGTACTTCTCAAATTCAATCCAATCCAAACAATCAACAAGCATTTATTTAGTGCCTGCTGTGTGCCAAGCACTATGCTAGATGTTGGGGATACAAATACAATAATTAAAGTACTATCTACTCCCAAGGAGCTTACATTCTAATGAGAGAACAAGAATATGATTAAGCACATACTTATATAACATAAGTAAATATAAATAAAATATTTAGAACTTATATTTGTATAGTATTATACATTCTATATCCTAATAATATAAATATACATATATAATATAAAACAAAACAATGTAAGTATATATAGAATAGCTATAAACAGAATAAATGTAAATAAACATAAAGTAGGTAAATATAAGATGGTGTGAAAGGAAGTGTAGTAGCAGTTGAGAGGATCAGAACAGGCTTCCCTTAGAAGATGGTCCTTGAGGTACATTTTATACTTTTTTTTTTTTTTGTGAGGCAATTGGGGTTAAGTGACTTGCCCAGGGTCACACAGCTAGTAAGTGTTAAGTGTCTGAGGCTGGATTTGAACTCAGGTCCTCCTGAATCCAAGGCCAATGCTCTATCCACTGTGCCACCTAGCTGCCCCTTGAGGTACATTTTAAAGGAAGAAAGGTTCTATGAAACACTTGAGGAGAGAACATATATAGATAGGAATGGAGGACAGCCAGTGAAATGACACTTCCTCCTATTATTCAGGGCCCAGCTCAACGTTCATGGACAGAATCTATGCAAGGCATAGGTACTGATGAACTAATTAAATGGGCTGCTCATTGAACTACATAACATAATATGGTCAATAGTCTGTCTACTTGATTTTTCATTTTTGAAATGCTTGGTTGATTTCTTTAAAGCACTATGGATCTCACTGAAAAAGCTCTGTATTATTCTGGGGCTTGACTCACTCATCACATTTTTTCCTATGTTTTTCTACACATTGATCTACATATAAGAGCATCTGAGGGGTTTTTCTTTTTATAGGAAATCCTTTATCTATTAAGTCTAACAAGATAATAATAACAAACCTTATTTCTTCCCATAGAACTTTCTGAAATGTTTTATTTTTGTACTATTTCATTTATTACAATGGTTATTATTAACATTTTCATGGTTATAATCACTGTTCTATAGTGTCATTTTTTTGGTGGTACTTTCTTTACTTTGCATTATTTCACACAAGATGATAATGATAATGATGTTAAATAGTAATAGTGAGAATTAATAGCCCTGCTTTACTCCTGTTTTATTGGGAAAACTTCTAATGCATTGACCTTACAGATTATGCTAGTTCTTATTTTCATATAGATACTTTTTAATCATGTTAAAGAAAAATATATTCCTCCTATACTTTTTAAATACATAAAAATGCTTTTTACTGTTTTTGATATAATGATAAGATTTTTATGGTTTTCATTATTCATAAAATTTATTATACTGATTATTTTCCTAATATTGAACTATCTTGTCCAATCTGATCATAGTGAGTGATTTTGATACATTACTATATAATGTTAATTTCTAATAAGTATTTTATTTGGGATTAATTAATTATATTGGTCTTGTTTCTTGTCCTTCATTCTCAAAGAGGACAATGGCATTGGAGGTGATGTCAAGACTTGCAATGAATTGGATTTAAGTGAGGGAGGGCTGTGCAAAATCACTAGCCTCACCCTCTCCTCTGGAGCCATCTGGGTCCAGTGGCAAGATATATATCAAGACAACTAGAGATGGTGCTGGATGCAATATTGGCCTAGGGTTTTCATTTTTCTAATTTTCCAAATTTAGAAAACAAAACAAGTTAGTCCATAGAAAGCATTTCATAGAAATCTATATTCTGAAAACAGTTTACATAGTATATATCTCAATGAGATAAGTGCTTTTGTTATCCTAATTTTACAGATAAATAAACTGAGGTTAAGGGTCAGCTAGATGGCACAATAGATAAAATGCTGACCCTGGAGTCAGGAGGCCCTGAGTTCAAATATGATTTCATTTACTAGCTGTGTGACTCTGAGCAAGTCACTTAATTTTGTTTCCCTCAGTTTCATCATCTGTAAAATGAATTGGAAAAGGAAATGGCAAACCACTGAAGTATCTTTGCAAGAAAAATCCAAATGGGGATACAAAGAATTGTATATGACTGAAATGACTGAACAACAACAACAACAACAACAACAACAAAAAAGAGGCTATTTATTTGAATATTTTATAGAATTTGTTTGTAAATATATATATATATATATATATATATATATATATATTCTTATTTTGGTATGGTAGAAAGACCACTGAATTGGGAGCTATAAGATACAGGTTGGAATCTCAGCTCTGCTACTTATTTGTAGTAACTTGAGATAATCGCTTAACCTTTCTGGGACCAGATGATCTCTAAGATTCATTCTAGCTCTAAATCTAATGATTAATAGCCTGTTTATTTCTTATTCTGAGATCTGGCTAGTTAGGGTATCTGGTCCCAGTTTTATCAGTTGTGGTATCTTTTTTGTGAATGTTCATTTTTTATAGTCAGCATTTTTGGCATATAGTTGTGTATAACAGGCTATGATATTTTTCTATTTCTTTTGCCTTTATTCTGGTCTCTCTTTTTTCATTTCAAATGTAGGTAATTAAATTTTCCTCCCTTCTCCTTTTTAAATTTAAATTTGTTAATTGTTGATTACTCAAAAGTACATAGAATATCATAGTTGGAAGGAATGGCAGTCATTCAGGCCAACTCATACCTGGAAAAGAATTCCTATAACACCACATCTAACAAGAAGCCATTCTCTTGGCAGCCCATTCAACTTTGGACACCTAATTAAAAAGTTTTTCCTGACATCATTTGATTTTGGGTTTTGTTTTTGTTGTTGTTGTTGTTGTTGTGGGCAATGGGGGTTAAGTGACTTGCCCAGGGTCACACAGCTATTAAGTGTTAAGTGTCTGAGGTCAAATTTGAATTCAGGTCTTCCTGAATCCAGGGCTGGTGCTTTATCCACTTTGATACCTTGCTGCCCCCTCCTGACATCATTAGAAAATACCTCTTTGCAACTTCCACTCATTGCTCTGATTTCTTCCAGGAAGGGTAGGGGGAGAGCAAGGGCAAACAGGATATTTGTAACTTTCATTCATTTATTCCATCAAAGAAACAGAATATGCTTGAAATGTAATCCAAATTTAGGCTCCTCTATGGGAAATAGGCATTTTTCAAATAGGTTTGATTTTTCTGGTATATATTACTAGGCTTTGGAGTTCTGTGTTGTCTTAGGCCAAGGTGCTTGGGTATTTGCATGACATTTAGCATATTAATGGAAAGACCAGGGGCTACCACATTGCCTAAAGAGCAGAGCAAACTGGCACAGTTCAAAAACCAAGCTGATCAATGTTTCTGTGACAGTATAAATGTCCCCATTTCATTCATTAGTTCTGGTATATTTTATTTTGAGGTCATTCACCATTCTGGTAACAATAGCAGCAGCAGCCCCTAGCATTTATATAGCTCTTTAAGATTAACAAAGCTCTTTGCATATGCTTATCTCATATTGTCCTCACTCTGGGAGGTAGGTGCTAGTAAACTAATTTATCACAGGGTCACGCAGCTAATAAGTCCTGAGTCAGCAGTTGAACTCAGGTCTTCCTGTCTCCAAGTCTAGTACTCTCCCCTGAGCCACCTAGCTGGTTATGTTCCAGCTTTTTAGTATTTTCTGTGATTTGTAGTGCCAAGTATTGGGTATAATACTCAATGTTTATGTGATTTAAAGCAAGGAAAGTCACTTAGGTGTGGCTACTACCTGACCAGAGCTAGGAGACAGGGATAATCTCAAAGGTCAGGATTATTATTTTTTTAAAAATCCCCCTGTACTCTCAGGAATATATCAAGCATCCAAGCTTTCCCCACCCCATCCCAAAAGGGAGCTTTCTAGTTTTGTTTGTTTGTTTTGTGGGGCAGTGAGGGTTAACTGACTTGCCCAGGGTCACACAGCTAGTAAGTGTCAAGTGTCTGAGGCCAGATTTGAACTCAGGTCTTCCTGAATCCAGGGCCAGTGCTTTATCTACTGTGCTACCAACTGCCCCCAGAACTTTCCAGTTTTCAAGTTAAAACTGCATCTATCATTTATAAAAGCTTTGGCCTTTTCCCTGTTTGTGGAGGAGAATGTTTCTAAGCCCTCCTTCCTGAGGCGTGAAGTCTTTGACTTCCCACTTGGTCACTTTCTCAAATCCCAGATAAAAGACTACCTTAATTCTAACTGGATTGTGTGTGAGAGTATAATCCTTTATTGAGGATTACCTAAGGACCACCACTTCACTTTTTCCCCCATGACAATTCCCATCCTGCCATATCAGACTGGTCATTACATTGTTAGGATGTAGTGACAGCAACCATGTAAAGCATTCAAAATCATCAGATCGGTACAAAACTTGTCACTAGCTGCTGGGCCCCTTTGTTGAGTGTCTAGTTTTGCTTCCAGAAAGGTTATTTCCTGGTCTAGAAATGGTATTGTAAATGGGGAAAGATTGGATGCTAGCCGGGATTTAGAAGTCAGGGGAGTAGGAAAAGATATTTTGAAATGGAGAAAGAAAAAGTAGAGAAGCTAGACTCCAGTCAGGTAGAATTATCTAGACAGGACATCCATTTTGGGGGACTGAGGTGAAAGTAAAGCTCACACATTTTAAAATTTCTTACTTATTGCTTCTTGATAATACCAAGATCTTCATAAGAATGTTTGGCACGGTGTAGAGAATTTCCTCAGGAAACTACTTACTACTTGTACGACCTTGGGTAAGTGTGAGAAAATAATTTTAATAATGTATTTCTTGGGGGACCCAGAGATCAGTCTTTTTTCCAGAACGTCCTGTTCTCCTTGATGTTATTTGGGACAAACCCAAGGGAACAAAAGGAATGGAGATAGACTCTTTTGTCTAGGTCAGTGAGGGACTGGTGGGATTGAACCACAACTAATAATGGACTTTGCCTTGGGCAGCTTGAGTGAGGGTCTTCTCCCTGATGTCATTCAGAGAATTCATTTTAATTTATACTGCCCTCAAGTCACATCAACCAATGGAATTGAATGATGTTAACCAATTAGCTTTGATCGATGTATAATGACCTGCCTCTATCAAAAGAAGATAAAAACCCTTGGCTACACTAGGAACTCTCTCTTGGCTGGCACTTGGCTCTCTCTGTCTCTCTGTCTCTGTCTCTCTCTTCTTGGGTCTCCTTGACACCACATGTTGTCTGGGAGACAGCATAGGGCTTTTAGGGGCTTTTCTCCTCCTCTCACTAATTGCAATGCTGAAACTCTCTCCCTGCTTTCTCTACCATGTGGCCTGAGACCATGAGAAGCTAGGGAGAATCATGGTTAATCCTTTACTGGTATATAATATTAATAAATAATAAATGCTCACTGCCAAAACTGGTGCACAATAGCAATTAATTTAAGAAACAGAAGAGTAGTAATTAAATTAATTAAAAAATAGTCAGCCTCTCTGGGCCTCAGTTTTTCATATGTAAATGAGAAGGGTTGATTAGATGACCACTGAAGTCCCTTCTAGCACTAAACCTATAACCCCATTCTCAAATGAAACTGTTTTGCTTTTCAACCATATGATATTTAAGTGATAGCATCAACTGAATCTAGGAGGAAAGTTTTTTTTTTTTTTTTTTGTGTGTGTGTGTGTGTGTGTGTGTGTGTGTGTGTGTGTGTGTGTAGAATTGGGAGTTAGGGGTGAGCCAAAGAAGATTATATTGAATGCAGGCTCCTAAATCTTCAGGAAAAGGGCATTACCCATAACTCCCTGAAGAAATTGTTAAATATAAGTAAAATTAAAAGCAGCTATGGAAACTGACCCATTGCTTATGTCATTTTATCCACACATTTCTGCCTGTGAAAGCAATATAGCTCAATGAACTATTCAGGAAATGTGAAAACTTGGGATAGGAAGGGTTCCAGTGCCTACTTTTATCCTTAATAAGTTCTGTGAATGCAGGCAAGTCATTTAACTTTTAGTGAATGAACCATTCAATGGCCTACTCAGAGAGCCCTGATTAAGCAATGGCTAATTGAGAGACCCCACAAAGTATAATAGAGAGGCTAACCATGTACTTTCTTCTCTGACCTCTTTCCTTGTTTCCTCAAGAGCTTTAACAATGTATTGGCCAAAAGAAAAACGTGTTTAGAGATCAGCCCTCATCAACATGTGCAGTGAAAGCTTGAAATTTGAACAAACCTCAAATGTGGTGATTGATTTCCATGCTGAGTCAATTGAAAGTGAAAATGGGATTTTTTAAAAAAAGGCTGCTGTATAAGGGTTGGTAAAATCACAGCACTCTGAATTTAAGCTGGAAGCCCCCTGAGCCTCCCACATAAATCACATGGCACTGGGAGGAAAAGAAAATAAGAAGAAAACTATGTACTTCCATTCCTCTACAAGAGATTTCATAAGCTTTGTCAGGAGGACTATGGACAAAAGCACCAAAGGAGCAGAACAGAAGAAAAGCAGATTAACCAGCATGCTACTTACTGCCTCAATTACCAACCCACAGTACTGCCCCCTTGACAAGATTCACCTGCTGCTCTTTCTCTATTCCCTACAACCGTGGCATCAGCACAAAGCCCTTTCCCCTATCCTTTGACATCAAATGAAAAGAGCATTGTTCTGTAAACCTGAAAAACAAAATGTTTTCTGAAGCTTGTACCCCCAAATCAGAAGAGAGAATGACAAATTAGGAGCAAGCTGCTCTGGAAACCTGGGCAATGAAGAATATGTAGAGAGAGCCTTTAGATTAAGAGAGGATTTCAGGGACTTTCTTATACATCCACTATTGGTTTTAATCCAGTAGGTGGCAATGATAGTGCACTGAACAGCCAACTGATATCATACCACTTAGAGACTTAGTTCCTGTGGGCTGTTTCTGAGCATCTCTGAAGGAAGATGTTCCCAGTCACCTATCACAATCAGAGCTATCACACCTCTATTCAGATTCTCTACAGTTCTTTCAGGCTGGATAATTGGTACAGACAGACCTAGTCATTAGGACATCACTGCTCTTGGGCTGTTTGAACTCACTGAAGAACTAATCTTTTCTATGCAGTCGCTCATTTTGAAGGCTCATTCTATGAGCAGTCACCTAGAAATTGCTTTAATAAATTAGCAACACATGAAACAATGTATCACAAGTGATACAGTTGTAATGCTAACCAAAGTAATTTGATGGAGGTTTGCTGATATGTTTTATATGGCAAGTATTTAGAGGTAATTTATATGTGAAATACTCAGTGTGGAGACTCTTCTGTGACAGAAAATAATTCAGTATAATGTGGGGTATTTTCTTCTCTTTGTGGCCCATGCCAAGGAAATCTGGTATATCAAAATCAAAACCCCAAGATCATTGAACTTTATTTCCTACTTGCAGAAAGGCAATTCACAGAATTATAGGACAAATCATAGAATCATGGAATTTCAGAGTTAAAAATAATCTTAGTGGCTTATTTATGGGCCTTGATCCACTTACACCTGGAAAATTATTCCCCCTATAATATATCCAACAGGTAGTCATTAAAACATTGCCTGATGACCTCCCATGTTGGTGAATCTACCACCTCCAGAGTTAGCCCATTTCATTTCTAGATACCCCCTACTGTTAGATTCTTAGGACAACATAAATTGTCAGGAAGGGAAGAAGATAACAAGTTTTATTAAAAGAAGGGAAACTAAACTGAAATCTTTAATTGAGCAACTGTTTGTTTCAACACCCTAGTCACTTATAGCCTCCAATTCTAAGGCTCTGGCAATTTCCTTGTCCTATAAATCACGTCTCGTCTTCAAAGAGAGACAGGGTGGTAGTAACAGTGATGACATTTTCTTTCTCTAACTTTTTACCATTTCCATGACTCTATATCACATCATATGCCCATTATCTGGGCAATTTTGGTATGTGCTTGGAAGGATTCCTGAATGAAGTAGCCTTTAGTTACTTAAAGGAAATGAGAATAAAGTTATAGGGAGAAAATGACAGAAAAATCTATAGTAGGTGGGACATATCAATGTGGCCTTTACTGATCTATACAAGTCTAACAAAAAAAAAATAAAGAATAAGATGAGGTCCTTAAAGGCACTTGAGAAAAGTGACAGATGACATAGCTCTGGTGTGTACTCAATGGGAATTGAAAGGAATATGCATATTTTGTAGCTATACAAGATCCACTGTTGCAAAAACCAATCATATGCACATGAATATGATTGTGATGAAATACTATTGTGCTATAAGAAATGACAAGCAAGATGATTTCAGAAAGGCCTGGAAAGGACCTATGATGAAAAATGCTGTCTACTTCCAGAGAAAGAAATGATGGAGTCTGACTGTAGATCAAAGCCTACTTTTTCTTTATTTTTTCATGATTTTTTGGTTTATTTCTTCTTTCACAACTTGACTAATATTGAAACATCTTTTGCATGAATGCACATGTGCAATATATCAAATTGTCTGCCCTCTCAGGGAGAAAAGAGGTAAGGGAGAGAGGGAGAGAATTGGAACTCAAAATTAAAAAAAAAAAAAAGGTCTTTTTTTTTCACCTTGGGGCTAGTTATCTTCATTCTCTTTCATGATCATAGGCTATGTGCCTGATTCTGGTGATCTTCTTTTCACACAAATCTTGACACCAGTTTAAGCAGAAAATAAAGTAGTTAAAAACCTTTGTTAAGTACCTACTGTCTGCAGAGCCCTGTGTTATTCCCTAGAGAAGATGAAAAGTCTAGATTGCTGGACTTTTTAGAGATTGTGGCACCATTACATGCCTGCCCTGAATAAAAGACCTCAAAGTACATGTCCTACTGAAAATATTAGTGGTTTATATGTATGTAGTGATTTATAAAGTGCTTTCCTCATAACAACCATAGGAGGCAAGTTGTGTAAGTATGATTACTTCCCCATGAATAAACCAAGCTTCAGAAATAATTAGTGACAACCCAAATCATACATTTAGTAAGTGCTGGAACTAACTGAAACAACAGCTCAGGACTTTTGATTCTGGGTTTTATCATCTGAAGAGCACCATTGCTAGTTTATTCTGGACATTATATACATTTACATATACATACATACATACACATATATTTGCCACTTTTCTCCTAATTCATTCTCCCCCCCCCACACACACACACATTGACATCACTGTCAAATCTTTAAGCCATGAGCTCGCAGCCTTTTCCTATCTAGGACCTTCTCCCTTTCATTGCCAAACTAGATTCCAGGCTGCTTCCAAGAAAGGCTGCACCTGAAGAGTTGAATCTTAAAAAGGATTCATTTCTTCTTGCTGTCATTTTTCCTGCACTCAAAGTCAAACAGAAATGATTTGGGAGTTAATTAACAACATTTGGTTTTTTCCCCTCTCTTCCAGCTCCATTCATTGAAAAAAGAAAAAGAAAACCATTGTGACAATTTCACACAGGGAAGCCAAAACAAATGATGATGATTTCTTGAACTCCAATAGTTCCTGTTTACCTAGAAGGGCTTTGATCAGAGTTCACATTCACTGGCTCCATGCCTGTCTCTTGTATCGGAATTCTAGCTGCCATGGAGATCTTTGGGATACAATGGAAAGAACAATGGGTTTTTATTAGAATACCTGGGTGCAAGTTTTGTTTCTGGTATTTCCTACTCTGGTACTTGCTTCTGACCTTGGAAAGTCATTTCACCTTTGACTTCAGTTTCCTATTAAATGGAAATTATTTGAACTATCTCCCTCTAGGGCTATTAAGAGGATCAAATGAGTCAGTATATGGAAAGAACTTTGTAAACCTTAAAAAGCCCTATAAATGTCAACTGTATCTGAGATATTCATCTTTAGATAGTATTAGGAAGCAGGAGGCTTAAGTGAAAGGGGAACAGGTTATTTCCAAGAAGGAAAACAGAAGTACATGGATTATTTTATTATTATATTATTTTATTTTAATCTTTAAAATGACAATATACTCAATAAGCAGGCCCTTGATGGTGTGTATTTTATCAAGCTTCCTAATCTGCATTTGCATTTTGGAACATAAAATGGCTTAAATAGAATGTCAGATATTTTATCTGAAGAAAGATTTTGGAGTTCTATATGCTATGATCATTTTTTGAGTGTGATTTACTGTTCACATCATTTGTTAGTCTGCTAAAAGCTTGTGAAGCTGATTTTTGAAACCAGATATGAGATGTTACATTTATTTCTATTGCATTTGTCCCAACAGTCTAATCTATTGGGGTCCTTTTGGATCCTGATTTGGTTATCCAGTATGTTTTCTTCATGTCATTTGTGAATTTGATATGTCATCTATTCCTTTATCCAAGTCATTGATAAAAATGTTAGCCAGCTTAGTATAAGGCAGACAACCCAAGAGTGCTCCATTGGTTCCATAGTTCAACTAATTATCAATTAATTATACCATTGTCTAGCCCAGCAGTTATTCAACTTTTTCATTTTTACATCTTAAAAATTATTGAGTATGTGGCAGCTAGGTGGCACAGTGGATAAAGTACCAGTCCTGGATTCAGGAGGACCTGAGTTCAAATCCAGCCTCAGATACTTGACACTTATTAGCTGTGTGACCCTGGGCAAGTCACTTAACCCCAATTGTCTCACCAAAAAACCAAACCAAACCAAAACATTTATTGAGTACCCCAAAATGCTTTTGTTTAGGTAAGTTATGTCTATTTACATTGACTGTATTAGAAATAAAAACTATTTTAAAGTATTTATTAATTCACTAAAAACAACAATAATAAACACATTAGCTATGAACACAACTAAAATATTGTAATTAAAATAATTATATTTTTAAAAACAAAAATAATACATGACAAGTTTTTGTAAATTGTTTGAAGTATATGAAGAAAAGCTGGCCATACACACAGATATGTAGTTGGGAAAGGGAAGAGTATTACAATTGACATGGTATTATTATGAAAATAGTTTTGACGTTATGGATCCCCTGAAAGGGTCTTGAAGGTACACAAGGACCTGTGGATGGCACTTTGAGACTTCTGATCTAGCATAAATCTTTCCATATGGTCAACAAGATGTGGTAAGCTAATGGAATTTGGCAGACTGATTGGGATGGGCAACACCTGTCCAGTCCTGAGTGATGTATGCTGCTGATGTCAGGAGGAGAAACCACTCTCTGATTGAGTTTGAAGGACCTCCTCTTTTGGGGGAGTGAGAGTAAACACTCGCTGAGGGGAGCACACTCTCCTTCAGGTGGTGTGAGCTGCAGGAGCAGGCAGAAAGAGGTTCTTTCTTGGCAGTCTGTCCTATGGACCCTGGCTACAAAGCTGTTTGCCATTGAAGCTACGGACCCCAGGTGGTGAGTCAACATGCGAGCCCTGCTCTTTTGAATTAGTTGAACTGGAAGCAAGTTTGGGGATTGTATAGACTTAGGTTAGAGTTAGGGGGATTATCCATATTTCTTTTTCCCTATTCCCTTGTCTTTGATTCTATTAATTGAACCTTTGCTGTTTATTTTATCCTCATTAATAAAACCTGATTCTTTTGTGGAAAAGAGGCTGTTAGGCTCCTTTCTTATTGGCCTGGGAGAAATATCTCAATAGGCAGTTCAGAGGGGAGGGAGCTTTGGATCTAGAGGTCCCTCATTTCTGGGACCCCAACATTATGGCAAGCCACTCAATTAACTCTCCCTATATCAAATTTGGCCCCCACAAAGAGAAGTATGGGAGATTGTCAAATTCTTCCATTCAATGTCCCCTGCTTGTAGGATAGGGCCCTTGATTCACTTGCATACTCTTTTTTTTTTTTTTTTTAGTGAGGCAATTGAGGTTAAGTGACTTGCCCAGGGTCACACAGCTAGTAAGTGTTAAGTGTCTGAGGCCGGAATAGAACTCAGGTACTCCCGATTCCAGGGCCGGTGTTCTATCCACTGAGCCACCTAGCTGCCCCTCACTTGCATGCTCTTAAGGACCTGGGATTCCTTGTCATTGCATGATACACTCCTTTACTATGTTTCCTCCTAAAGAAATACAAGGAATAAGCAAGACAACATTTACAAAAGTCTTAACAGTTCTGATTTTACATTCAAGTATATGTGGAATTAGTCTTTACTTTTTCATAATTCTGAATTAAGCATGTAACCAAGCCTTCAGCTTTTCTGTTTGGATCCATCATTCTTCACTCTCCCATAAGTCCCTTGGCAATTTTTTGTGAAGTTTTCTTTGCTTGGTTTGATTGTTTGAAAGTTCTCTTATCACCCACCCCTTTCCCTTGAAGATATACTTCCCTCTCTCTTTGCTTATATCCTTATGATACTTTAACTAAGACCTTCATATTAAATACTTACTTTTCATTGTCTGGAACTCTTTCAATTGGTTGAGAAGGGGATGAGAATAAGCATGTATTAAATAGCTACTATGTGCTAGGTACTGTACTAAATGCTTTACAAATATTATTTAATTGTACTGGCTAGCATTCAGGTGGAAAGCAAGAAAATATGACTTTAGGAGAAATATGTTACTTGAATAAAGGGGAGGGCTTGATATGGAGTCCCATTATTGAAATTCCCAACCAATCAATCAACAAGCATTTATTAAGTGTATACTGTGTTCAAGACACCTTGCTAGGAGCTAGGGACAAAAAGATACACAATGAAACAGATTGTGGAGAAGTCAGCTAGGAGGCAATATTAAAAATGGAAATAGGAGGGGCTGCCATTTTCCCTCAGAGAAAGAGGGGGTTCCTACCCTTTTCCCTGCCATGGTACTTTCCTGATCCAATTCCTCGGTGTGGTCTGGTCCAGGACACACAAACATTTTCCATTCTGGGTGTCCCTCCCCTTACCCAAGTGTCTTTTTGTGCTATGTAGTACAGATAACCAGGGATGTGGGACTCACATGTTGTTTAATGTATTACTTTTTAAGCCTCACAGGATTGAGCTCCTTGGCTTTTACATGATATGGAATAGATTATTGCAATAGTTACCAGAAAAAAAAAAGAGGAAGAAGGAAAGAAAGAAAAAGAAATATGTGGGAACAAGTCTGTAGACAAGATCTTGAAGAAGACATTAAGAAAGACCTGAAAGAATTATGAAAGATTAAAACCAAGTTCCTTTACATATGCATGTGGGATCAGGACTAACTATCAATAGTTGTAAATATTGACCATGGTTTATTTTAATCTCAGTATTTTTCTCTAATTCTTAAAAATTCCTAAAGAAAGATCCTGGGCTCTTTTCCAGGAGGAAGGCAGGAGAGAGATGGGAAATTCTGTGCTGCTGCTATAAGCCTAGAGGAGGGGGAAGGACCTTGGGCCAAAAGGAGAGAGAGAAGTTTCAAGGAATTAATAAGGAGCCAGCGAGATAAATCCTGGGACTTTACTGGATGAGAGAAAAAGTCAGAGGATTTCAGGCACCATGTTATCAGTAATCTATCAAAAGATAGGATAAAGTTCAAGCTACTGTGAGTGTTAGGATGAAATGGGGACAAATGCAGGCAAAAAGAGTAAACTAGGGAACATCCCAAGCTCATCCTAAAATTGATGTTAATTTGATCCAATTCCACTCACACTCTGACCTGAACTAATAGCTTAAAAATCTAGTAGTTCTCAGTTTCCTCATCTGTAAAATGAGCTGGAGAAGGAAATAGCAAACTGCTCTAGTACCTTTGCTGAGAAAAACCCAAATAGAATCAACAGAGAGTTGGACATGACTGAAACAATTCAACACAAACAACACATTTAACAATAAGTAACACTTTTATTACTTATTTAACATTTGCAAAATGTTTTACACACCCATTAAGAAAGCACAGGCATTTTACAGACACCAGAAGGTGGTCCAGTTTGACTAAGATTTGTGTACATAGAAAAGAAGTATGTAGAATAAGACTAGAACCTTTCCAAGGACAATGACACCACCTTGGAGAGGATCTTTATCATCAGGTAAGGCCTTAAATATGAGGTAAATTACTATGATAATAACATATCATAAATTATGCTTGCTGAAGATCATAATGATAAAAAGAAAGCAAAGAATCATAGTTATGGATCCTGATGGTTTTATTATACTTCTACCAGATGTGCAACCAATTGAAATGTATAGTGTTTAAGGGCAAAATACTTTGTCACAGCAACAGCTGTGGTATGTTTTAATTATGCAATCAAAAAAAGTAATAATTGCCATAGGCAAAAATATATTTCCCCCACATCTGATAATGAAACTATGTGGGTAACAAAAGTCAATAAATACTGCCAGTTGAGTTTAATCAATCTTAGCACCTGTTATGTACAAAGTAATGTCAAATGTAGAAAGTATAAGCAGTCTCTCAAGTTGTGCTTCTGTTCAATATGAAAGGATTTTCATTTTGTTCTTGTAGGGATGACGATAAATTAGTTCCAAATTCTGCATTCCTTTAAAAGGGTAATAACGATTCACATTTATATATGTCTTTAAAGTGTATATGTTATTGACTCAGTTTCCTCATCTATAGAATGGAGATGATAGTAGCATCTAAAAAACTGTAATAGCTCCCTACCACTTCTAGGATCAAATATATAATTCTCTATTTCTCATTCAAGGACCTTCATAGCCAAAACCCTTCCCCCTCTAGTATTCTAGACTTTCTATTCCTCTTTCTAGCTCTTTCTAGTCTTCTTACAGCCTATACTTCTCCATTTACTCTTCAATCAGGTTGACATTGACTTCCTTCCATTCCTCAAGCAAAACACTCCATCTTTACTCCATTTTCACTGGTTGTCTCCAATGCTTGGGATGCTCTCCTTTTTTGTCTTTGCTTTCTGGCTTCCCTAGCTTTCTTCTAGTTGAAGCTAAAATCCCAGTTTTTATAGGAAACCTATTCTGATTCTTCATAATGTTAGTGCCTTCCCTCTGTTGATTATCTCCAATTATCTTATACGTAACTTGTTTGTACATATTTGTTTGCATGTTGTCTCCTCCATTAGAATGTGAGTTAAGTAGTAGGGATTGTCTTTTGACTTTCTTCATATCCCTAGAGCTTAGCACAGTGCCTGGCAAATAGTAGACACTTAAAAAATGTTTATTGACAGACTTACATACCTCCCAAGGCTGTTGTGTAGATAAAATGCCATAATATTTGTTAAGTACTTTGCAATCTTTAAAGCTCTACTTAAGGGTTCTTGTAGTAGCAACACTCTCATCTTTATGACAGATCTGTGCCATCTTGTTGATACTGGATTATTGTGATTTTTAAAAAGAGTATAAGTTTTTCAAGCTCCCAGACTCTTTCCTTTCCAACTTTATCCCCTGCCCTTCCACTTCTGCAAAGAAGTTAGCATGAAAATTGTCTCAAATTATTTCCATTAAATGAGTAGGCAGCTCTGATGGGCATTTTCAAGGCTGTGTCAAATCCAGGCTTTTTCAGTCTGTTCAGAAAGCAGACCTCAAAGCAATGGAATTTTTAAGGGAGTGCATGAGCCAACAGCTAATTTGAAGAAAGTGAATTCTTAAGAAATGGCATGTATACATTATAATTTCTCAGCCAGAATCTGTCAAACAGAAGTTCTCACATAATGCAACATTTTTTTTCATAGCAATTTAGTCCAAAGTGTTTCTCTTTTCTATGATGACCTTTTGTAAAAACTCACTTGAATTTCCACTCCTCTGTGGGCCTCTGGAAACTAATGTGGGCTTTGAAGGTATTACTATGAAGAGAACATTTTTTTGGCACCAAATGATACCACTAAAGTTAGAAATGCAGGAATAAAATCTCACCCCATCATTTCTAAGATTCAAATGTATCTCTTCCCCCCACCCCTTTAAGTTAGCATCTTCAATGAACATGATATTTCTAAGTAGTAAAATGAGAGCAAAGAAAAAAACATTAATTTTCTTAGTATATTAACAATCTTCTTTGGCTCACAAGAAAATCTATTTTTAATTAGCACCAACTTGATTAGAACAATACAGGCTGTATGTTTTGCTAGCAACATTATGCAGATTGCCCTACATTGACCTTGAATACAGCTTGTTATAACTGCCTTCTAAAGGACTTTTATATGCACAAGCTGCTCATTTGAAAGATTTGCTATGCAAGCTTTTTTCAAAGCTTGCTATCCCAGGATGGATTTTATCCACCTCTTTAAGGGGCAGGAGGTCACAGTAATGAATTCAAGTGATAGTATCACATGCACACAAGCTTTTAAACATATTTAAAGATTTTTTTTGAAGAAACCATTCACAAATAAAAAAAAATGAGGGGTAGGCAGCATAGTAGAGATCAGAAAGGAAAAACAATACTGTGGGCATTAGGAAGAAATGAGAACAGATTGAATCCAGCTATCCCAAAGCCCCAGAACAGATACTTTGGTCTTTTGATGGATAAATGCTTCAGATTACTTATAAACACCATGCATTTTTCCATTGCTCTTTTAGTCATTTTCAATTTTGATTCTTTTGAAACTGCACTGTTCTATGTTTCACAATTATTTAGGAGATTGTCTGAGAGTTTATTGGTAGCTTGAGCTCAAACTCTGCAGTTTTCCTAATGTAATACAGCCCAATTTTCTCAACCTATCACATTGGTCTTCTTTAGCACCTATCCTAGAAAGATGAATTGATGGGTTAACTCATTGGATAGTTAATCCAATTACATTCCATGATTTGAGCAATATTCATTTTTCACCCACTTTGTTTTTCCTGTTTGTAATGGCAGCCTATCATTAGCCTAATATTTTGGGGGGCTACCTTTGAGCTCATCAAATATGCCCTCTGTTATTCTAGAAACAAAATACCTAATTATTGGTCCAGGAAAGTATTTGCAGATTTTACCATTTGACAGGATGTTCAGGAAGACAGTTTTCCAATTTTTGTGCCTTACTTTTTGAGTTGGTTTTTGTAGAGGTCCAAGAACAAGTATGAAATTTTTACTTCAAAGGTATTACTAAGATTTGGTGGAATGGAGCTCAGGAATGCAACATGGTTCACAATGAGTATGCCTTTTTCAAAAGAAATTAAATAGGTGAAAAGGTATGTGGGTAGCACTGTATCAAAATCAGAAATATTTATGTGAGAAAATAAAAAAAATGAAGGGTTATGAAACATGGAGGAGAGCACTTGGTGAAGACCAGTGGAAGGAGAAACAGAAACTCATTTGTCATTAGAAGGTATCAAAAACCACCTGGACAGAAAAATGAACTTAATGGAAAATAGCAAAGATGATGCAAAGACAACATATACAGCACTGGTGAAGGGGGATTCCAATTACACAGAAATCTACTGGAGCTCTCTTTCTGGCAAAAGTGAAGCCCCTAATGAATTCTTGACTTGCCTTAATTACAATTTTGTCCTTAGAATGACAGAGAAAAAGTATCTGTTCTGTATCTGAGTTTCAATAATATAGGGAAAAAACCCAAACTTGTTCCTGGGGTGTTTATCATGGTAACCTTATGGAAAAGTGAACAGTCCATTTTAGAGTTAGAGATAGAGGGGAAAAAAGCTGAACATCATCTGAAATTAGGCCTAAATCTTGGTAAAACAGATTTCAAAGTGATTAAAATTCTATAAGGAAGTCGGGGTAGGGCAGGACAATCTCACAAAAGAAATTCTAAAGAGAAAGGAAAACAAATCTGATGAGAAAGAAATGAGTTATCTGAAGAGACTAATGTGGTTGTAGAGAGTTAATTCACTGATCTAGATGAAGAGAAGCAATTTCTGGAATGTAGAAGCTAAGGAGTGAATAGGAAATTAATACAGTGTGGAACAGTGCTGTGACACTATCAGGAGTGCTAAAACTCATAATGAGTTCAGGTTAATGAGGTTAGAAAAGGACAATCAATACAAAGTGATATTTTGTTGTTTTTGCTGTTGTTTTTTGTTTTGTTTTGTGTTTTGGTGGGGCAATGAGGGTTAAGTGACTTGCCCAGGGTCACACAACTAGTAAGTGTCAAGTGTCTGAGGCTGGATCTGAACTCAGGTCCTCATGAATCCAGGGCCAGTGCTTTATCCACTGTACCCCCTAGCTCCCCCCTAAAATGTTTTTTAAAGCTACATTCATGGAAGAAGGATAAAGAAAGGTTGAGTCTTCCACATTTAGTAATTTCAGTATTTTATTTCTTGAATAATAGAGGTCATATTTAATAAGATTCAAGGGATCCCAAAAGAGGTCAATCTACCAATTCAAATAGGAAAAATAAAGTGGATGAAAAATGCATATTGTTCAGATTATGGCATGCAACTGGATAAGTTGCTCATTGAACTAATCCATTAGTGCGTCAGTAACTGACAACAGAGAGAAGGTAGATATAGTCACCTCTTATTTTGCTTCTATCTTCTCAACCAAGGAGATTGACCATTGGCCTGGAAAGAACAGGCATAGCGATATGAACTGGTCCTGTAATTTTCTTACCCTAAGGAGCACCAACATCCTTGATGAATGGAGGTTGGTACTTTTCCTGCAAAATATGGTTATAGAGAGTTGTCTAAAACAGAGTTGGGGCTTGAACCCAGGTCTTTTTGCCTCCATTGCTGACTCTCTCTATCCACTCTTCCATACTGTCTCTCAGACTGGAGAGGACAGAACAAAATTACTAATAAGGAGTTGATTCCTAACCTAAATAAAGAGATAGCAAGAGAGCACTTAACTGCCCTTGGTTAATTCAAGTCACCTTGCCCAAATGAATTCTACTTTCAGGTATTGAAAAAAACTAGGGGTATTATTATTGAATAACTGTTACTAATAATACAGAATTTGAGAAAGACAGATGTTATCCCAATTTTTTAAAAAAGGAAAGTGAATTGAGCCTGCAAATTATGCCAGTGAATTCAGCTTTGATTTCTGGAAAAATTCTGACCAGATTATTAAAGAAATGTTTAGATAAAGAAGTGATGATTGCAGTCTGCATAGTATCAGACTGACACCACTTACTATTTTGACAGATTTGCGGGAAAAGCTATAAAGATATTTGCCTCTATTTTTACCTCTATATTTACCTTTTAGCAAAGGGTTTGATAAAGAATCTCAGACTGTCTTTGCAGCAAAGATGGAGAGATGTGGCCTGAACAATAGTACAGATGGCAGGATTTGTATACAGTGGTATGAATGGTCTCAAAGAGCACTTATTAATGGCTCAGTGTCAATTTGAAAGAAGGTCTCTAGCTGAGTTGCTTGGGAATCCATGTTTACCCTGTTCTGATTGACATTTCAATCAATGACTTGAATAAAAGGCAAAGATGATAGTCATAGCAAATTTCTAGATGACATAAAGCTGGTGGGAACAGATAATGCAGTGGATGCCAGTCAGGATCCAAAAAGAACTTGAGAGGCTAAATCATTGGGATGAACTTTATAAGATGAAATTTCATAGGAATAAATGTAAAGTTTTGCAGCTAGGTTCAAAAAACAACTTTCACTAGTAAAAATGTGAGAGACAGAAGTTTATCTGAAAAAGATCTGGGGGTTTTAGTTGATTGAAGGTTCAATATGAGCTAATGCTACAATATGACAATCAGAAAAGCAAATGCCATCTTAGGATACATAAAGAAACACACAACTTCCAGGATGAACTCCCCACTTTCCCTTCAGTTTCTAAGTATTCTGACATTGAGTAACCACTTCCACCATTTTTGTTTGTTACAGTTGCCCATTCACCTAAGAAAATGAGTCTCAAGACTGTTGTCACATTTCAAATAATATGCCCCAGCTTGATCACTCAGCATAGTGCCTTCTTGAATATTTGGCATTTTCAGCCTTTCACTACCTGTTTCTAGCCCATATTTCCACATTTGTTATTCATTAGTTCCATCCACACTCTCAGTGGTCTATCTAAACTGATTTTGTTGTTCTTCACACATGACATTCCTTATACCTTTGCACAAACTGTCCCTGATGCCTGGGATGTAATTCTCACCTCAGTCTTATAGGATTCCCAGTTTACTTCAAAATTCAACTAGAATGTCACTATCTATATGGAACCTTTCCTCATCTTATTCCTTCCATTCCCCAGTTGTTAGTGCCTCTCCTACAAATTCAACAAAACAAAACAAAACTTCTGCCTTAATTACACAGCTGCTTTCCTATAGACTTTCCAACACCCCCCCCCATTGGCAATTTTGTGCTACTAGAAAATATATGAATAATTGTTGTGGCATGGTCACCAGATCTGGGAATACTGGACCAAAGGGTTGAGTCCAAAGAGTACTACCTCTATTTTACATTGTAATGATGCTCCCCCACTCCCAGCTGACAAAGTTTTACATTTTCCTCCCAAAATGTGGAAAATGTGCAAGTGTAAACAATTCCAAATTTTCACACTTCCGAAACAACTAGAAGTGAAAGAAAGCATGGCCAAGATGCATAGTATAAATGATCATATCTAACATACCCAGTGGTGGTTATGAGGGACCACTGTCAGCTAAAGTTGTACTGACAGGTCTATAGCCACCAGTTCAAGAGAAGGGAGAGGGAGATGGGGCTATGAGGGAGAGGGTTATGGGGATATGAGGAAGGAAGAGGGCAGGGAGACAGCTGGCCAGATGGAGGGGCAAGCTCCAAGTCAGGGATTTATCTTTCCTCTCCCCTTTGCAGTAGGTGGCAAACAGCTTGAAGATTCTTTTATTTAACCAGCTGGGAAACTTGGTGTTGTGAAGACGGATGTTGATAAAAGCCTTTGTTAGAAAGAAGTAGTTTATGTTTCAAAGAAAAAAAATAAGAATAGAGGAAATTATTAAAAAACAAAACAAAACAAAACAAAAAACTCCAATTCCCTCTTTTCCCCAAACCCCCAACATAGTGGCTAGTTGAAAAGAGAGAAAAATGGAGATATTTGTTTAAAGGATTTCTTTCTTTTTTCTCCAGTGTGTGTGTGTGTGTGTGTGTGTGTGTGTGTGTGTGTGTGTTTTGGGGGGAAGTGGGAGGGAGTGTGTGTTGGGGGAAGGGAGAGAAAATACTTTTAATTGAAGAAAATAAAATTTAATTAAAAAAATAAAGAGGGTATAAGACAAGTAAAATGTGGTGCCTGTTTTTCTTTTTGGTGTACATTTGTTTTGGTAGAGATGGAAAGGTGAAAGGAAATGCTTGCTGGAGGTCTCTGGTGTGGGCGAAGTTAGATGAGGAGGAAGAATGAAAGCTTTCCCAACAATCATGAGAGTTCTCAGAGGAAAGGAAGGGAAAAGGCTGTAGAGAATGGGATGGTTATAGAAGGGCAAAGCTTTGGGGAGGAGGGTCTGTGGGGAATGGGTATCCCTGAGTAATAGTAACAGCTCATATTCTTAGAATGCTTTTAGGTTTAAAAAGTTCTTCACAATAACCCTGTAAGGTTAGTAAGGATTACATATATTTATCCTTATTTTATAAAGGAAGAAATTGAGATTAAGTGACTTGTCTGGAGTTAACAAAACATGTAAGGCTCCTTGGTTCCAGGCTATCCTTTTAATTAGGGGTGCATGGGTCTTCAAAAAGTGCATATAAAAACATGGAAGTTTGAGGAAAACCTTGAAACTTAAGGTCGATTTGCAGGTAATGAAAAGAGAATACAATGCATCTCTATATAAACAGATAACAAAATGGCATTATAGAGATAAATCATTACAATTTTTTTTCTCTTTGGAAAACAAGTTATTGCTATGCTATACAAGTCACTCTCTATTTTACAAAAATGGCAATAAACATTTAAAATGAATTTGGTCTATTCACTGACTATCCGGTTATAGAAGATGGATCAAAACATTCAGTATGATTTAAAAAATCAACTTTACCAAGAATGTCCTCAAATACAAACATGAATTAAAAGTGAAAGAATATAGAGAAGCAGCATCATTTTTCCAAAACACAAAAACTGTATGAAAGAGGGACAGGGAGAGGGAGAGAGAGAGAGGGACAGAGGTGGGGGGGTGGGGAGAAAGAGAGAGAGAGACAGAGACAGAGAGAGAAGGAGGGAGGGATGGAGAGAGAGAAAAAGAGAGAGACAGAGACAGAGAAACAGAGAGGCAGAGAGAGACACAGAGAGAGACAGAGAGAAAGAGATCCATGTCAAGTCATGCAAAGGGCATATCCTTGGAAAATTTGGACAGTTTATCCCATACTAGTTTTATACATTCCAAGGCTTACTCCTGGCTTCATGAGGCATTCTGAATATATTTGGGTTTAAAAAAGACAAACCCAGGAACTGTATGAACACAACCACAAAACCCTTTTAAAAAAAATTTAATTTAATTTTTAAAGTAATAAATATTTTTATTTATAGTTTTGGGTTACAATTTTTATCCCTCCTTCCTCTCTCCCCCTCCCTGAGGGAGTAAGTAATCAAATATGGGTTATGCATGTACAATTATGTAATACAATACCATTTTAGTCATTTTGTACAAGAAAATTTGAATAAAAGAAAAAATAAAATAAAATGTAAAATAGCATGCTTCAGTCTATTCCATCAATATCAGTTCTTTCCTTGGAAATGGATAGTATGTTTTATCAATAGTCCTTTGGGATTGTCTTGGATCATTGTATTGTTGAGAATAGTTCAGTCATTCACAGTTCTTCATCAAACAATGTTGTTCTCTCTGTACACAATGTTCTCTTTGTTCTGCTCACTTCACTATACAAGTCTTTCCTGGCCTTTCTGAAGTCATCCTGCTTGTCATTTCTTATAGCACAATAATATTTCATCACCATTATATACACACTTAGCCATTCCCCAATTGAGGGGCATTCCTTTGATTTCCAATTCTTAGCCACCACAAAAATAGCTGCTATAAATATTTACAAAACACTTTTAACAAAAATAAAATCAGATTTAAATAATGGGAAAATATTAATTGTTCATGGGTGGGCTGAGCCAAAATATAAAATGATAATTTAACCTAAATTAACCTACTTATTTAGTGCCAAAACAAACTATAGAAATTATTTTATAGAGCTAGAAAAAAATAATTCATCTGGAAGAACAAATGGTCAAGAATATTATGGGAATCAATGAAAATAATGTAAAGGAAGATGATATAATCATACAAGACTTCAAACTATATTATAAAGTGATAATTATTAAAAAAATTCTGGTAGTGGCAAAGAAATATAGTGGTGGATCAGAGGAATAGATAAGTTACACATCACATTATAGTAAATGACCATAGTAACTCAGATAAGATAAGCCAAAAGATCCAAGCTTTTGGAACAAAATCTCATTTTTGAGAAAAACATCTGGGAAAATTGTAAAATAGTATGAAAGGAACTTGGCATATATCAACATCTCACACCATACACCAAGATAAAGTCAAAATCGGTATATGGTTTGCTCATAAAGGGTAATGACATAAGCAAATTAATAGAGCATAGAATAGTTTATCTGTGAGATCTATGGAAAGGAAGAAATTAGTACTGAAGAAAATATGGAGAGCATGACAAAATGTAAAATAGATAATTTTTATTATATAAAATGAAAAAAAAGTGTTTGCATAAACAAAACCAATGTAACCAAAATGAAAAGGAAAGTAGAAAACTGGGAAACTATTCCCCAAACTGGGAAAATTTTTGGCAACAAAAATTTTTACAACTCATATACAGGCCTCATTTCTCATAAATGTAGAGTATTGAGTCATATTTATAAAAATACAAATCATCCACCAGTTGATAAATGGTCAAAGGATATGAACAGGCAGTTTTCAGACAAAGAAATCAAAGCAAAGCTATCTAAAGTTATATGAAAAAATGCTACAAATCATTATTGACTAGGGAAATACAAATTAAAACAATCCTAAAGTATCACTTTATACCTAGCAGATTAACTAATGTGACAAAAAAAGGAAAATGTTGGAGGGGATGTGGGAAAACTGAGATACTAATGCACTTTTAGTGGAGCTATCAGTTGATTCAACCATTCTGGAGAGCAGCTTGAAATTATGTCCAATGGGCTCTAAAACTGTCCATACCCTTTGATCCAGCAATACTACTGCTAGGTCTGTATCCCAAAGATATCAAAAACAAATCATAGAAACAATTAACAACTTCATCAAAAAGAATGAGAACAATGAAAAAACATGCCAAAACTTATGAGATACATCCAAAGCACTTCTTAGGGGAAATTTATATCTCTAAATGCTTTCATGAGTAAAATAGAGAGAGGAGACCAATGAATTGGGTGTGCAACTAAAAAACTAGAAAAAGAACAAATGAAAAGCCCCCAGTGAAATGCTAAATTAGAAATTCTGAAAATCAAAGGAGAAATTGATAAAATTAAAAGTAAGAAAACTATAGAATTAACAAATAAAACTAAGCTGGTTTTATGAAAAAAATCAAGAAAATAGATAAACATTTGTTTAATTCAATTAATTAAATAAAGCAGAAAACCAAATTACCAGTGTAAAAAATGAAGGGGGTGAATTCACCAGCAATTAAGTAGAAATTAAAGCTACAATTAGTAACTATTTTGCCCAACTATATGCCAATAAACTGCCAAAATTAACAGAAGGAACAAAAAACTTGTATAACCTCATTTTAGAAAAAGAAATTGAACAAGCCATCAATGAGCTCCCTAAAAAAAAACCAAAAAAACAACTCCAGGGCCAGATGGATTTACAGGTGAATTACACCAAACATTTAAAGAGCAATTAATTCTACTACTATATAAGTTATTTGAAAAAAAAAATAGGCAAAGAAGGAGTTCTACCAAATTTCTTTTGTGACACAAATATGGTGTTGATACCTAAACCAGAAAGATCCAAAACAAAGAAAGAAAATTATAGAACAATTTCCCATATGAATATTGATGTAAAATTTCTAAATAATATATTAGCAAAGAGATTATAGTGATTTATCACCAGGATAATACATTATGACCAGGTGGGATTCAAGCCAAAGATATCAAAAAGGGGACAAGGACCTATTTGTACAAAAATATTTATTGCAGCTATTTTTGTGGTGGCTAAGATTTGGAAATGGAAAGGAAGGCCATCAGTTGGGAACTTGCTAAACAAGCTATGGACAACGATGGTGATGGAATGTTATTGTGCTATAAGAAACAACAATGAAAATAATTTCAGAAAAAAACAACAACAACAAAGAGACCTGGAAAGACTAACTTAAAATGATGCATAGTGAAGTGAACAGAACCAGAACATTGTGCACAGTTACAGCAATATTGTTTGATGAAGAACTGTGAATGACTTAGCTATTCTCAGTAATATGATGATCCAAGATAGTCCCAAAGGACTAATGATGAAGTATACTATCCACCTCTAGAGAAAGAACTGGTATTGTTTCAATCATGCTATTTTCACTTTCATTCTTTGTTGTTGTTTGAGTTTTGTGCAATATGAATAATATGGAAATATTTTATATGACCGCACATGTATAACCTGTATATGATTATTTACCATCTCAGGGAGGAATGAAGGAGAGGAGGGAGGAATCTGGAACTCAAAACTTAAAAAAATGTTAAAATTGTTTAAATAACGAATTGGGGAAATATATATGAAAAAAAGAAAGAGGTATGACTTTTATACTGATTTACTTGATGCTTGAAAAGTTTAATTTTTACTATCTCCTTATATTTAGTTTTAAAATACTATACAATTCTTACTTTGTGTAATATACTTTTATGCAAATACATTTCTCAATTAATAACAGTGTATAATATATTGGAGTATTTTAAAAGTCACTATAATTTCTCTTTCTCTATCTCTCACTGTCATTCTCTTATACATGGGAGATGTCACTTAAAATTTTAAACTTCCCTTTGGCCCTGAAAGTTCTTCAAAATCTGGCTCCAGCCCAATTTTCTACAATTTTTGCTCATTAATATCCTTTACATACTTTACATTCCAGAAATTTGTCCTATGTACCGCCCATTTGCACACACTGTCCCCCATGTCTGGAATGATTTCCTTTCTCATCTCCACCTGCTCAAGTGTCTTATTTTCTTCCAGGCTCAGTTCATGTGCTACTTAGCTACACAAGGCTGGTCCTGATCCTACCATTGTCTGGTTTGCCAGTGACCTTCCTTTATACCCAATACTTTGTATTTATTTATTTTTTTATACATATTGTATAGAGCAGGAATATATTTTGCGACTGATATCCAACACAATGTCAAAAACATAGTTGATTTGTCCATTATGTTTATTGATGGCAGGTGGGAAAGAAGGAGGGAAATAAGGAAGGAAGAAAAGAGGGAATGAATGAAAGAAGGAAGAAAAGAGGAAGAAATAAAGGAAATAAGAAAACAATGAGGTAAGGAAGACAGGTTGAGGAAAAGAATGAAGGAAGAAAAAAGGGAAGGAAGGAAGGAAGGAAAAAGGAAACCACAAAGGAAGAAAGCAAGGAAGGAAACTGCTTCTAATTTTCACAGTTCATTTACCTGTTTTCAACTTTCTCATTAACCATTTCCACAAATGTTTCTTTAATACTTCATTAATTCTTGAGCCAGGGTCAGCCCTATTGTTTGCTTCCTCTTTTCCAGTTTACTAATTGTCAATGATGTTATGGAAAGTTTTAGAACAGTGTCAATCAAATATACTACAAATTCCCATCATCAAGTTTGACTGGAATCTTCAATGTTTCTCAGCAATCTTTTTAGAAATTTCTATAGTGCTTGTTGTAAGCTTTTCCACTCTACTTAACCCTTTCACCTTCAACACTGTATATATTTCATGGTTTTTAGCTCTTGGATGCATCTGTCATAGACTTCTAATATCTCTCATGTTGTCACTTGCCCAACCTCCGTTCCATTAGCAGACTGATGTCCCAGAGAGCAATGACTACTAACTATGAGGAGTTGTACCTTTTAGTACTGTTATTTATAAATCCTTATCTTGTATGCTCCCCCTATTCCTCGATCAGGTTTAATCAATTAACTTTTGTTATTTTAATTATTAGTTAACAGTTTTCAAATATTATATCATCTTATTCTTACAAATCTGGAGATAGGAACTATTATTATCCCCATTTTACAAATGAGGAAACTGAGGCATACAGAGGTTAGGTGATTGGCTCAGGGTCACATGGTTAGTAAATGTCTAAGGTTGATTTTGAACTCAGATCTTTCTGACTTTTGTGTTAATGCTCCATTTACTGCATCATCTAGGGTATTTATTGAGAAAATATAACAAAACCAATTACAAAACAATCCTCCCTACCTCAGGGCACACTCTCTCTCCCCTTTAAAAATAATGTTATTGGTGAGAATGAGCTCAAACTTAGACAATTCTGTCACCAAGGTAAGAAATTCAGCTCTTGCTTACTGAAAGTCATTTCCTTCCTTGTGTGAAGTCATCATTCACATCCTCTCATCCTCTCAGATGTAACTCTACTGGGCTCCAAGGATTGGTATCCTTGTGGAATTCTGAAGCTACCTTTCCTTAGTGTGCCTAGGATCTCTCATCTCCCAATACAGGCACTGCCATCAGCCCCCTCTACTTTGTGGACACTGCTATTGACATTGGTGAGAACTTCAAATTTTCTGCCCTTTCAAATAAAGTCAGTATCTGGTGAATGGTGGGGTTATGTGAAAATTCAGTCCTCCTACCTCAATCTCTCCTTTCCTCCCTCAACAAGTCAATTCTTGGAAGCACCATTAAGCTGAAAGGCTGTTGGAATGACTGAGTTCCTGGACTACACTAACTAGCTGTTTTATCTGTAGCTCTTCGCATGACCAACTCTCTTCAGCAAATCAGAATTTATTTTTCATCTGGTATCATCTGCTTTTATCCAATGATCAATAGAGTTCACTCCTCACAAATTATTAAGGGTTTACTCACATTTAGTTTATACCTTTCATTGATTGATTGAACCAGAAGTTTGAGCCTTCTGTGTTCACATTGTGAAAACCCCACCCTTAAGTAATAATCATTTTTCTTTTTTGGTCTACAAGCTCTCATTCCCCCCCCCCAATTTGATTCAAAGATGCTGTCATATTCACCTTTGTATACTAAAGGCCTTGTTCTTAGTGACTTATGATGGCTTACAATGAAAAGTTTTGATTAATTAAGATCATGAACAAAACAAATTAAATATTTTATAGGACTGCAATAAATAACTATCTGAGATTTATATAAATATTTAGTGTCTTGAAGGTCCTGCTTCACTGAGTTTTAATTTGTTTAGCTGAACTGAAATAATTACTATTTTTCTGAGGACAATATTTTATTGTTGCTATTATTGGTAAATGTACTCATTAGTTTTGGATTAATGACTTTTATATGTTTTGTTACATAAAATCAACCTACCAGTGTTTTCTTTACTTAAGTTAGTATTCTTTATCCAATATAAGGGTTGCCTTTTCCCTCCAGGAACAAATGCAAAATGCTCTGGTGTTCAAAGCCACTAAAAATTAACTCCTTTCTACCTAACCAGTCTTCTTATAGTTTACTCCCTGCAATATACTTTTTGATCCAGTGACACTGGCCTCCTTGCTTATCCAAGAAAAAGAGACTTAGGGTCTCTGCTCTAAAATTTTTCTTTGACTGTTCTCCATACCTGGAATGCTCTCCCTCCTTATTTCTACCTATTGGCTTCCCTAATTTCCTCTAAATCCCAACTAAAATTCTGTCTTTTACTAAAGGTCTTACTCAATCCATCTTAATTCTAGTGCCTTCTCTCTGTTAATTATTTTGTATTTATTCTATGAATAGTTTATTTGTACATATTTGTTTGCATGTTATGTTATCTCTCCCATTAGATTGTAAGCTCCTTGAGGGCAGAGACTGTCTTTTGCCTTTTTTTTTTTTTTTTGGTATTTCCCGGGCTTAATACAGTGCCTGGAACATAGTAGGCATTTAATAAATGTTTATTGACTGACAAGTGGAATTAGTGGAAAATGAGATCAGGGACTTCATATGTTGAATTTATAAAAATTTTTTGAAGCTCATTGTAAGAAGAGGTTTTGATGTTTTCTAAGCCTTGTATTTTTGGTTTTTTTTTTTTTTTTTAAAGTCTTTTGAGGGGGCGGCTAGGTGGCGCAGTGGATAAAGCACCAGCCCTGGATTCAGGAGTACCTGAGTTCAAATCCGGCCTCAGACACTTGACACTTACCAGCTGTGTGACCCTGGGCAAGTCACTTAACCCCCATTGCCCCGCAAAAAAAAAAAAAGTCTTTTGGTAAAACTTTCTTTTGTAATATCAACTACATGCTTCCAAATGGAGAATCATTTTGGGTATACTAAAGGATTCTATGCATTGATTTTTCCATATTCCCTGAGTGGGTTTATTAGCCACGAGAGTGAAAAAATCCTGTAAACTTTTCCTGAGTCCATCTTGTTATGAGAGTCCCTAACATGAGTTACAAGCGAAAGTGATGGATTCAATCCTAATACATAATTAAATAGCTATGAAGTTACAAATAGGATTATCATTGCTCTGAGCAATGCTTTTATAACCTTCCATTCCCATGTTATTTTGCATTGATTCAGCACATTAAGGATGAAAAAATATGAAAATGAACCTGAAAAATTCATCCTCAAAAAGCAATTTTATTTTCATAACTAGCTTTTTAAGCAAGTGACAAAACCCAAACTGATGTCACCTGAAATTCTTTAGAATCTTATTACTTTTTGATGGTTATTGCATTTGACATAGGGAATGCTTAGTCAAAGAAAGTGCTATTGGTTTCCTAATGTTAGATAATGAAGAAGATAAATTAATGACTAAAATATGATAATTTTGATTTTTCAACTCTAAATGTGGCATGATCCCAATTTCATATTCTTATCTTCACTTGAATATCATATCAGTATATTCAAAATGAAACTCATTTTCCCTCAAATCCATTCCCTCTCCAAAGTTTCATCTTCCTAGTGACCTACTTCTGCAAATTTGGAGTCAACTTTGACTTTCTCCTCCCCTCTTTCTACATATACTATTGGGGCTAAATCTTGCCCTTTTCCCCTTCACATGCCTCATATTTGTGCCCTTCTATCCATTCAAGTAACTCGCACACTAGTTCAGTCCCCATAACTGCTTACCCAGTCTATTGAAATGGCCTGATTTGTCTTCCACTTTAAATACTCTCCCCTTTCCAGTTCACACTCTACATAGCACCCAAATCAGTATTCTTAAAATATACATTTGGCAATGTCACTCTCCTGCTCAAAAATCTTTAGTATTACCTCCAGAGTAAATTACAAAATCCTCAGTCTGACTTTTTTTTTTTTGCAGGGCAATGAGGGTTAAGTGACTTGCCCAGAGTCACACAGCTAGTAAGTGTCAAGTGTCTGAAGCTGGATTTGAACTCAGGTCCTCCTGAATTCAGGGTTGGTGCTTTATCCACTGCACCATTTAGCTTCCCCCCAGTCTGACATTTTCAGTCCTCCATGACACAGTTCCCCACCCCCCTAATTTCTCTACCTCATATTACTTTCCTGTCATGTACTACTAATTCAATCAAACTGACCTTCTAGCTATGATGGAAAATTCTGAAATGACGTGAATTGGGAAATTAAGAAAGATTTGCACTCAAGTCATGAGTGAACAGAGTGAGCACTTAAACTCATACATTGCTTTTGAACAGTGTTTCCTAGCTATGAAATGTGAGAATAAACCTTGTCTAGTGAACTTTAATTCCATGGCATCAAACAAAAGACCCTTTGTAAAGAAGAAATTTAAAATATGGATCAAAGATCTAGGAAATGAGTGATGTGACCTCACAAAAAGAATTTTTTCCTGATGTATGAGTAAACTTGAGAATTGGCAAACCTTTAGCTGAAAAGTTAACCTAAATTGTGAGAAAAAATTTTTCAAGTAACTATGTATTTTCATGTTTCACCCCCACAGTCTCCCTGAATATGAGTCCCAGCTTACATTACCTTTGTGCCCTTCTGGCACATGGGCACCCCTGGTTCTCCCAGGGTTGATACCATTTCATCTTGTGAGGGTCAGAAGTGTAACTACTCTAATTTATGGAAGGAAATTTGCCCAGAAGATTAGATCAGAAACCTCCCATGAAGTACCTGAGGATGTGAGCATGGTTAAAGAGAATCCTGAAACTCATGCCTGCGTCCTGAATAAAACCATGGCTGCCAAATGTGCAGACCCCATCAATCAGTCAGTTAGCATTTATTAAGCACCTACTACATGCCAGGCACTGCATTAAATTCTGGGTATACCAAGAAAGGCAAAAGTCAGTTGCTGTCCTAAAGGATCTAGCAGTTTAATGGAAGAGATAATATGCAAAAAACTATGTACAAACAAAGTATATACAGAATAATTGGGAAGTAATCAAAAGAGGACTTGAGAATGTCTTACTGAGGAAGGGTGGATTATAGTTGGAACTTGAAGGAAGCCAGCCTCTCTCCAACTCAAAGGGTAAGCTATTGGACTTATTTCAGCCACAGCAACAGGGTAGGTGAACCCTTTACCAAGCCTTTTCTTTCTGAGATCATGAATGTCATGTTGTTATTCTTGACAAACCATGTCATTGGTTTTCATCTGATCAGAATGGACCAGTATTTCATGTTACTTGCTATGCCTTCTGGAGTGAGAGGATGTCACTAAGGAAACTGGCATTACAATTATCAATAAGAATATAGTGGATTTTAAAATGTTAGAAATCCACTGAGTTCTAAGGTCCTTTCTATGTATCTTGGAGCTAGAACCTTCTCTATATGTTGTTTCCCTGATTATAATTAAAATGTGAACTCCTTGAGGGGACTGATTTGCTTTTCTGCTTGTGTCCCTAGTGCTTAGTATAGTGCTTTGCACATAGTAAGAGGGGAGAGAAGGAAAGGAAAGATGTCTTTATATAGTGCCTACTATATGCCAAGCACTGTGCTATGATTTGCAAATATCATTTCATTTGATCTTCACAACAACCCTGGGAGGTAGAGCCATTACACAATAGATAAATGGTCAGAGAATATGAAGTCAGCTTTCAGAAGAAGAAATCAAAGCTATTAATAGTTGCATGAAAAATATACTCTAAAATATGATCGATTTCAGAAATGCAAATTGAAACAACTATGAGGTACCACTTCATAGCCATTAAATTGGCTAACATGACAGAAAAGGAAAAGGATAAGTTACTGGAGGAGATGTGGAAAAATCGGGTCCCCGATTTACTATTGGCGAAGTTGTAAACTGGTCCAACCATTCTGGAGAAAAATTTAGAACTATACCCAAAGGACTATAAAACTGCACATACTCTTTAACCCAGTTATATTTCTAGATCTGTATCCCAAAGCGATCACAGAAAAGGGAAAAGGACCTATATGAACAAGATAGTTATAGCAGCTTTTTGTGATGGTAAAAAATTAGAAATTAAAAAAATGCCCATCAATTTGGGAATGACTAAATAAATTGTGGCATATGATTGTTATGCAGTACTATAGTGCTATAAGAAATAAGCAGGATGGTTTCAGAAAATCTTGGGAAGACTTATATGAACTAAAGCAAATGAAGTGTAGGAGAACATTGTACACGTTAATAGCAAAATTGTCATGATGATCAAATGTGAAAGACTTAGCTACTCTGATCCAGACAATGATCCAAGATGATTCCAAAGAAACCATGATGAAAAATGCTATTTACCTTCAGAGAGAGAACTGATGAACTCTTCAGATTAAAGCTTACTTAAAAAAAACTTTAATTTTCTTGCTCTTTCTTTCTTTCTGCAACATGGCTAATATGGAAATATATTTTGCATAACTTCACATACATAACTGATATATTGCTTGCTTTCTCAATAGGTGAAAGATGTTTTGGAGGGAGAGATAAAATGTAGAACTCCAAATTGAAAACAATTGATGTTAAAAATAAGTACAAATCGGGGCCCTGGAGTCAGGAGTACCTGAGTTCAAATCCGGCCTCAGACACTTGACACTAGCTGTGTGACCCTGGGCAAGTCACTTAACCCCAATTGCCTCACTAAAAAAAAAGAAAAAAAAAGTACAAATCACCTCTATTTTATAGATGAGAAAACTGAGGTGAACAGAAGTTAAATGACTTGCCTGGGCTCACACAGTTAATAAATGTCTAAGACCAGATTTGAACTTAGGTCTTCTGACTCCAGGCCAAGCGCTCTATCTACTGGACCACCTTACTGCCTAAAGTGCTTAAAGTACTTAAATTTTACTGCTACAGATGCCACCCATTAGCTTCTAGGAGTGATGACACTGTTATATGATCTCAGTGTTCCACTCACAATGCATCTGTGATATCATCAGTTTGGGCTGATACCAATCAGATTGAGACATTCCTTATCTAATCAAATTACATATAATCAGAGGAGGAGCTGGCAGTAGTCATTGATAAGGGAATAAACTAAATTAACTTCTCTTTTTTGCTGGACTCAAGGTCTTTGTCAAGGTAGATTTCGAAACTGTAAACTCATTACTACAGTTCCTAAAAGCACTGGTCCCATGGCACTGGCAATGCTAATGGAGAATTCCATTAGTGCAAAAACAGCATCTATACATGTGAACAAAATGGTTGAAACCTGAAAAGTTAGAAACATAGAAATGTGAAGATTTTGAAATAGTAACTATTTGATTGTTGTCTCTTATTTATCACTACCATTCTCAGTGAATTAAAAATAATAAAAGCAATAAGATTCAGGATTATAAAAATGTCATATTTTCCCAACTCAACTGAAGTGATTCGAATGATCCATCTGTCAGGAGTTAGGTTATTTACTAAAAATGTTTCTGGACATATGCATAGTCTGAGATCTGAATTGCCTCCGAATTGATACTATCATGTAATCTTTCCCAGAGACATAGTTTGTCCTTTGATTAATTTAGTTGTATCGAAAAATCCAAGTCAAAGGCTATTAATGTTAGAAGTAAAGTGGCAAGAAGCCACTCTTTAAGAATGCTGGGAACTTTAGAAATCACTTAGTATATAAGGATATTATATATATATATATATATGTGTGTGTGTATATATATACATGTATGTATGTATGTATGTATGTATGTATGTATGTATGTATGTATAATGAATGCTGGGATATATGCTTCCCGGGTTGTATTCTATCCCTTGTCTCCAGCTAAATATAGTTAGGTGGCCCAGTACATAGAATATAAAAATTGGAGTAAAGAAGAATTGAATTTGAATCCTGTCTCAGATACTTATTAGTTCTAAGACCCTCAGCAAGTCAATTAACCCCTCTCAGTCTCAATTTTCTCATCTGTAAAATGAGAATGATAATAGCACCTACCTCGTTGGGTTTTTGTGAGGATCAAGTGAGATACCATATATAAAGTGCTTTGCAAATCTTAAAATGCTATATAAATGTTGTTTTTGCAATTATTATTATTATTATTAATGTTTTAAATGCCTCTCTGCTGGCTGTTTTCATACTTGGAATGCCCTCCCCCCTATCATACCCCTGTTGGGGTCTTTTGTTTCCTTTAAAACTCTGTTGAGGTGAAAAGTTTTATATGAAGCATTACTTTAATCCCCCTTAAATGCTAGTGCTCTCTATTCATATTGTATTTATTTTGTATATATTTGTATTTGTACATGGTGCCTCCTCAGTTGTACCCAATAGATTATAAATGTCTTGAGTCCAGGGACACTTAAGTCTTTGTTTTTGTTTCCCTAGCCTGATGCCTTGCATGTAGTAGGTGTTTTCAAATGCATTTTGATGGTTTGATTGATTCCTTCTCCCTTTCTTATTTGAGTTACTAGGAGAAAAAAAAAGTGTGCCTGGATGCTTATAGTGATGATAGACCTAGTAACTGGGAGATACTCAAGATGAAAAAAGAGAAAAAAATAATAATTTATTGATTAGCGTCATAGGATGTAGAGCTAATAAGAACCATAAAATCATCTATTTAAATCTTTCCTTTTTCTGATGAGGCCCAGAGAGGTGTGATGTGAATTGACTAGACTTGAAGAGCTAGCCAGTGGCAGAACTAGGATGTGAGTCCAAATAGGATGTTCTTTTCATATCACACTGCCTCCTAGTTTGTATCATACCATGACACTTTGATGAATTTCTGATTTCATGGATGTGGGTACTTATTCTGGTGATTCAGATCAGAGAGAGAGAGAGAGAGAGAGAGAGAGAGAGAGAGAGAGAGAGAGAGAGAGAGAGAGAGAGAGAGAGAGAGATCACCCATATCATCTAATTTTGCCCAACATATACTACTCTTGTCTCGGTCCTTCCATACATCTGCCACAGAGTGCCCACTCAATGCACTGACAGCCTTCCTTAAATATTCCTGATTTTCTTCAGATAGTGATTAAGTAAGCAGTCTGAACTTTGGCTATCCCTTCTTCTCACTATGTGGCCAGCCTTTCTTTTTCCCAGTCCCTTCTTTCTTTGATGTCATTCTCCATGCTGCTTCTCCTACACAATCCCTTATTTGTGATGTCACAGTCTTCTCACATCTCACAATATGCCTCTCTGAGCAATTTTCAGTTTCTATGTCTTTGGATATGGTGGCACTCCTATGACTGAAGGCCAAAGTATATTGCCAGGAAACAAAAAGAATAGTCTAGTGCTAAAAAGACGGACCTTTTGTATCAATGAAGCTTGGGGCCATTAAAAGAAATGGGCCATTTCTCAGAGGCAATCCAACCTGTTAACTTCCTTTCTTTAATTCTGAACATCACTGTCCATTTGCAGTCTCTACCATAGGACTATTTAAATTTTACAGCATCTTTACTATTTTCCGTTAAAAAGGGACAAAGCGGGGGCAGCTAGGTGGCACAGTGGATAAAACACTGGCCCTGGATTCAGAAGGACCTGAGTTCAAATCTGGCCTCAGACACTTGACACTAGCTGTGTGACCCTGGGCAAGTCACTTAACCCTCATTGCCTGAAAACAAACAAAAAAAGGGACAAAGTAGCATCACAAGGGGAAAGTGTACAACACTGACTGTAATAGTTTGCAGAATAAGATATTCAGAATTCTCCGAAGAATTTTTAATGTAGCAGTTTCAAGAAACACATACTTACATGTGTGTGCATGCACACACACACACACATACTGACACACACATATTTATACAAAAGAACACCAGGTCCATCCATTCCATCTCATGACCCTGAAAGCTAGTTTTGGGGTAAATCTCCTTTATATGGTCAGTGTTGGAGAACACAAGAGAAGCAGTCACTAGTTTTATTTTTGTGTAAATTTAAAAATTAAATTGTATCAGGTTGTTGGTTTTTTTTTTTTTGGGGTGGGGCAATGAGGGTTAAGTGACTTGCCCAAAGTCACACAGCTAGTAAGTGTCAAGTGTCTGAGGTCAGATTTGTACTCAGGCCCTCCTGAATCCAGGGCTGGTGCTCTATCCACTGTGCCATCTAGCTGCCCCCCATATAGTTTTCTAATGAGCAAACTTTTATTTTATCTTCATTCCCCCCTCCTCCTTCCCCCCACAGGAAAAAAGAGGAAAATAAATCTCTTATAACAAATATAGTCAAGTAAAATAAATACCTGCAGTGGTCATGTCCAAAAATCAATTACCTCTCTGTAGCAAGTAGACAGTATGCCTCCTCATGGGTTCTCTGGAATCATGCTTGGTCGTTGTGTTGATCTGAGTTCTTAAGGTTTTCAAAGTTGTTTCTTTTTATAATGTTGCTATAGTGTAAATTACCCTCCTGGTTCTAATAATTTCACTCAGTAGCAATTCATCCAAATCTTCCCACATTTCACTGAAACTTCCCCTTTCACCGTATATTATAAGACAGTAGTATTCAATTATGCTCATATACAATACTTTGGCTATTCGCTAATTGATTGGTATTTCCTCAGTTTCAATTTTTTTTGCTAGTATGAAAAAATCTGCTACAAATATTTTTTGTATATGCAGGTCCTTCTTATTTTGATCTTTTTTTTTGAAATATAGGCTCACCTCTGCTTTTAGTTTAAGAACTATGGTGCAGAGGGCCAGAACATTTGACTTCTCCCCTAGTTCCTTGTCACCACTCATTGGATCATAGTGTAATGGAGGTTTGGTGTATGATGAGGCAACCTAAAATGACATAACCCCTGTGAGAGATGCTGAAGGAAGGACCTGCTTCTGGGACACAGGATAGCTAGAACACGTGCTGACATTCTGTATTAGCCTCCCAAATGGTTAGGAGCAGCTTTTTTTCCACTGACTGAAGAGGTGTGACTGTTTTCATCTTTAAAACTACCTGACTGAGCACTTGGGACTTTTCCATTAAGGATGAAGCAGTCTTACTCACAGAAGGTCACACCATGTGGTAAGCAAGGGAGCCTGACCTACACATAGCCTTCTTAGGTCATATAGCCTTAACGAATTATGCCTGGGGGGTTAGCCTTTTTCAATCATTCTTCTCTGTTCTAGGTGCAGACAGGGCAATATCTGACCTGGGGGACCTGGTTGTCTTGGAATAGCGGCAGGTTGGTTCTGTCAGACCAGCAGGGGAGGCCTGAGGAGCTAGGGTCCTGGTTTCTAGCCCAGTGGGGCTTTGGGATCATACTTGGTGGTTCTAATTCTATATAAACTACAAGCTAATCCTAGTTCCTTTCCTGGAAACCAAGATGTTGCAAAGTGTCCAGAGCTGCCACAGAGTTCCTTCCCCATCCCACATTTCTCATAGGCCTTCTAAACCAATGCTGCATTCAATACAGCAAGAATACCTTATATTCTCACAGAGGGAAGCCCCTATCACACTAACAACCCAAAGAAAGGTTGCTGTCATATGTTTTGGAAAGAAAGCTATTTAAAATGTGTCTGCAGTGATTAGAGTGTTGGATTTGGGGCCAGGAAGACCTGAATTCAAATCTTGCCTCAGACATTTACATTTATGAAGCTGGGCAAGTTACTTTAAAGAAAAAACCTGTTTTGCCTCAGTTTTCTTATCTGTAAAATGGGGATAATAACACCTACTTCACAGGCTTATTGAGAGGATCAAATGAATTAGTATGTGAAAAGCACTTTGCAAACCTTAAAAGGCTGTATAAGTGCTAGCTGTTATTATTACTTATTATTGCTATTGTTATTGTTTTTGACATTGTTTCCATGAATGATAGCACCTAAAGTTCCTTCTGCATACAAAGTATTCCTCCTCATCTCTCAGAAAGCTAGGGATCTGACTACTGTAACTGATACTATTACTACCACCAATACCACCACCACCACCACCACCACCACTACCACTACTACTCCCTAGAATTTATACAGCACTTCTAAGTTCAAGGCATTGTGCTAAGTGCTTATTGTTTACAAATAATCTCATTTGATCCTCATAATAACTTTAGGAAGTAAGTACTATTTGGCAGATGAGGAAACTGCGGCAAATGGAGGTTAAGTGATTTACCCAAGGTCACCTAGCTAGTGAATGTCTAAGGTTGATGTTCCTGGCTTCCCTAAGTCAATTCAACAAATATTTATTGTGTCCATTATGTGAAAGATACTATTCCAGGCCCTGGGGATACAAAGAAAAAAATGAAAAGAGTTCCTCCCCTCAAAAAGTGTACAGTCTACTTGTTGGCACATGATGCAAACAGGAAAATATTAGATGAGGAGGAGAGATGCACTGCCAACTAGGAAGGTAATTGAGATAATAAATATGAAAGTGTTTTGGAAAATATAAAATCCTCTTTGAATATAGTGACTAAACTATGTGTAACTTGTTGCTTGGAATCCCATTCTAGGTTGACTTGGATTAGGTTAAATCTTGGGGACAAAGGACTGGACCTGGGATTTCACTGGTCCAGGGAACTGCAAACTGAGGAAACTTGCCATGAAAGCTGGACTTTTTCTTCAATTTATAGTCTTAGAGAGTTGTCTAGAACAATGAGAAGCTGAGTGATTTTTTCCAGGATCTTATAATTAGTATGTATTTGAGGCAGGACTTGAAGTAAAATGTTTTTGGCTTATAGGCAGACTCTCTGGCCACCATTTCATTCTTCCTCTCAATTTCAAGCAAATTCCTTTCTTTGTTTTATGTCTCTAAGTAGGATTTCTTCTACAATCATTGGAACACAACCTTGCTCCAAGGCAAGCTCTAATGAAGGGCAAACCTTGGGTTGGCTTCTCCATATCATGACTCTGGGTCTTATTTATTGATCCTGAGTTTAGCTACTGACTGCTCTAGGAATTTGGCATAATTCAGCAACTCCTCTTCTCTTTAGGAAGCTTGGTGGAAGGAGTCTTCCTCTTAAGATTTTTCCCTTTAGGAATCTTTCCTCCCTCTCTGTCATTACCTGTTTACCGCTCAACCTGTGGTGCCAAGAGTTTCCATGAGTGGGTGTTGGTGGAAGGATGTAGGGATAAAGAAGCTTCTCTTCTCCACCAACCTCTTCCAGGGAACTAAGTCTTCCTTTTATGTATAACCCTTTCTCCATTTGAATCTCTGAAATCTTCTGTCTGTGCCTTTCCCATTATCCTGAGAAATTCTGAATTTAAGATATGGCTATTGCCCAATTATTTTGGTCAACTTAAAAGTTGTAGAATCCAGATCTTCATAAGTTTGGAGGGAGAAAAGAAGTATACATGGGTATGTGTGTATATAAAAATATACACACACTTATATATGTGTATATGTATATATTATATATATATGTATATACATCAATACATGTCTCTGTAGCTCACATACCAAAGTATACATGTACATATATGTATATATACATGCACATATGTCTCTATAGCTCACACATCAAGGTATACGTGCATATATATGTATATTACACACATGTATCCCTATAGCTCATATACCAAAGTATATATGAATACACACATATGTCTTTATAGCAGACATACCAAAGTATACATGGTGATATATCTATATGTATACACACAAACATATGTCCCTACAGCTCACATATCAAAGTATTTTTCCTACTAAGAATTTACCTAAAAGTAACATAACTTTTTGGTCTGAATTTATCTTTTCTGGTAATGTTGCAGGAATCAGTGCTCTCCCTACACACAATTCTTTGTAATGTTTCCTGAAAACATTCTGGACTCCCAAACTAAGGTGTTATAATTTCATTGGGAACCTTTGCCCTAACAGGATCTTAACTTCTTGTTCTCTGATATTTATATTATCTGAGCTCTACCCTTTTTCTCTTGTTAACCCATTCTATTCCCCATCCCCCAAGCAGAGGACACTTGGTCAGTCCCCTCCTTGAAAGTGAGATTAGGTAGTGTATTTGGTTAGTATTCTGGGCTTGACATCAGGTAGACCTCAGTTCAAGTCCAGTCTCAGAAACTGCCTTATAGACACTTATTTTATGTGACCCCAGGAAAGTCACTTAACTTCTTTGACACACTTTCCTCAAATGGAAAATGGAAAAATGATAACACCCACAGTTGTGAGGATCAAATGAAATAATATCTGTAAAGTATTTCAGACTTTAAAGTAATATATAAATTTGGCTATTATTGTTACTAATTATTATTATTATTATTAAAGAAAGATTAGGAACCAAGGGAAACTTTCTCAAAGATGTAATCAGAAGAATAGAAAGGAATTTTTAAAAGAATGAGCACTTTGGAAGAAAACTGCATTATTTTGAAAACAAATACTTTTGATTTTTTTGTTTTTGTTTTTGTGGGGCAATGATGGTTAAGTGACTTGCCTAGGGTCACACAACTAGTAAGTATCAAGCATCTGAAGCTGGATTTGAACTCAGGTCTTCCTGAATCCAGGGCCTGTGCTTTATCTACTGTGTCACCTAGCTGCCCCCAATACTTTTGATTTAAAAAAAATTCCCAAGGATACAGAATCAAAAAGTGGCAGATCCATGATTTGAACCCAGATTCTCAGATCCCAAATTCAGTGCCTTCTTTTCCTTACTGTATCTGACTCTAAGATCATATACTAAGAATTAGAATGGACTTTAAATGTCATTTTATCCATCAGCCTCCTGAAATATATGGAATACTGAAACCTGCAAAGTTTAATGAGCTGTCAAAAGTCATATAGGTAGCATAAGCAATAATAGCTAGCATTTATATAGCCCTTTTAGATTTTCAATTTACACATGTTCTCATTTGATCTTCACAATCACCATGCAAGGTAGGTGCTATTATCATCCTCATTTTTACCGATTGAGGAGTCTGAGGCAGACAGAAGGCATTATAAATGGCTCAGAGTCATGCCACTAGCAAAAATCTGTGCCTGAATTTGAACTCAGGCCTTCTTGAGTCCAAATCTAGCACTCTAACCCCTGTACCACCAAAGCTACCTCATAGGCAGTGACAAAGCTGGAGTTTGACTACAGCTCCAGTCTGTTTTCCACAAAACCATGTTGCTTTACATTATTACAGAACGCTGTAAACATATCAAGTGTTCCTAATTTAAAAAGGTAAATCAGTCTATTGACAATGAATATCCTTTAACTGTGAGACAAGCCTGATTACTCCGGCCCTGAAGATGTGAGGAAGAAGAATGATTTTTGTCAAACAATGGATGGAATTCTCTCTCATCGTGGGCCACAATGAAAAGTATGACACAAATGAAAAGTAGACCACAGCTAAGGTGGTTCAGATTTTTTTCTCTTAAAACTCTTCACACTAAATATTTTAAAATATCTTAAGTACACAATATCTTTCCTAAATGTCACTGGTGAATCTCATCTCCGCAGGAGGTACTAACAAGCTGTCCAACATGCTACCCTCCTGCCGCATAAATACCACAATAATTTGGAGCTGACTTTGTATTAACTTGACACAAGGAAACGTTCTTCCTGCTTCTATTTCCAGACGTTTAATTTAGCAGAAGAAACCATTGTCAGCAAAAGAAGGCAGGTACACAGGTTTATGATTTGAGCTTGCACTTTCCAATATAGGAGAATGACGACAATTATTCTTACATTGCTGGCATGTTAACAGTCTTCTGATACTTGATCTTGGGCAAATCAGTTCTTTTTCAGTTGGAAAGCAGTATTAGTAAGATGAAAAATAACTTCTACAGGCTGGATTTTTACTTGTGCTTCAAGGATTGATCCAGTCTTCAGGAAAGGAAATAACATTAACTTCACTAGTCAATTTCACACTGTAGAAATTCTCGGTATTGACTTTTTTTTAAAAGGAATGTGATAGGAATTAATGTTCCTTCTCATATTGGGGGGATACATGCCTTTTTACTACACTACTTTGCCTTATACTTCCAGAAGCTATGATATTCTTTATTTTTATCCTTCACCAAGGTGAGAGTGTGTGTGTGTGAGACAGAGGGACAAAGACAAAGAGGAAGAGAAAGACAGAAACAATGAAATAAAGACATTGACATAGACAAGCCAGAGATGAGACAGAAAAAAGCAGAGACAGAGACATGTAGACACACACACACACACACACACACACACACACACACACACACGGCAAAAAATCATGTAGTAAGGTAGTGAGATTCAAGGTACCTGAGGAAAGAAAAAAGAGAAGATGGGTAAGATATCAATCAATCAACAAGAATTTACTAATCTGGTACTTACTATGTGCCAGGTACTATGCCAAATGTTAGGGATACAAGGAAAGGCAAAAATCACAGTCACTCCCCTAAAAGAGTATAAATATCTAGGTACATACAGGATACACCCAACATCAATGAAGGCAATATGAAAGGCACAACTACTACATTATTGTATGACCAGACTGGGCAAGATGGACCAAGGAAGGAGCACTTCACAAAATAGGATTTAGGCTGAGTCTTGAAGGAAGAAAAGGGAACCAGTAATAATAGTTAGCATGTTCCTAGTGCTTTAAGGTTTCTAGAATTATTTTCATATGTTGTATCATTTGATCCTTGCAACATCCCTGTGAAGTAGGTGCTATCATTATCTCCATTTTACACATGAGCATTCCAGGCATGGAGGACAGTCAGGACAAAGGCATGGAGATGGGAAATGGCCTCTGTTTAAGGAACTGTGAATTGGCTGTGTAGGGTGGCTTGTAGTGCACATGGAGGGGAATAAAGTGGAAGGGGGCTGAAAATGTATGAAATGAATGACCATGTTGCAGAGAGTTAACAGATTTTATTTTATCCTAGAAGTCACAGATTGTCACTATAGCCACTTGAGCAGAGAGATATCATAGTCAGACTTACTGTTGAGAAAACAAAACAAGAACAAACCATTATGATAGTGTAAACTTCAAATGTTGTCATGAAGAGCAGACATGACTGATGAAAAACTGAAACATGGGATGAATGATAAGGAAGAATCAAGGATGTGGGCCTGAGAGGATCTGGTGGCTGGGAGGATGGTGGTACCCTTGACATTTATAGAGAAGCTTGGAAGATAAGAGAGCTTTGGAGAAAAGACAATGGAATAGACAATATTTTTGACATTTTAAGTTTGAGGTGACTGGAACAACCAGTTTGAGATGTCCAAGAGATGACATGGTTGGGGATTCATGTCTGTAACTCAGCAGAGAGATGAAGGATAGATATATAGATATGGAGTTGCCTTCATAGAGATGATAATTGGACCCATTGCAGCTGATGGGATCACTGAATGATATAATATAGAGTAAAAGGGGACAACAGCAGAGCCCTGGGGAATACCCAGTTAAAAGATGTGATTTGAATGAAAACAAGGTGTGGAGACACTGTGCAAAAAATATATTCATGCCAAGAATAGTCATGAACCTACTTCCTTTCCAGTGGAGCAAGGGGTAAAGGTTGGAGGTGGTGAAGAGGAAGAAAACAATATTTATTAAATACCTACTATGTGCTGAGCACTTTATAAATATCTCATTTGAGTGGAAAAAGACCAAATATCATCCCTTCTCAACCAGCCTTCACATAACACCCTAAAGGGGCTAATGTAAAGTCTTCCTTTAGGTCTAAAATGTTTTTATGACTAAAGAGAAATGCACCCCTTCCCCCACATTGAAAAGTCCTTCAATTGGAGAATGAGTCTTGTATTCTACAATAAAAATGTTTTTTTTTTGTTTTTGTAGGGCAATGAGGGTTAAGTGACTTGCCTAGGGTCACACAGCTATTAAGTGTTAAGTGTCTGAGGCCAGATTTGTACTCAGGTCCTCCTGAATCCAGGGCTGGTGTTTTATCCACTATGCCACCTAGCTGCCTCTTCTACAACAAAAGTTTAAGAGGATTTTAAATGCCACCAAGATCAGGAGGTTACAAATTAATATAAATTCAGTCACAAGTACAAACATGTCAGATGCTTCTCTCTTGGATAGAAGGCAGAAGATGCTATGGAAGAGGAAAGAGGAACCAGAAGCAGAGGTTAAAGACCCAGAATGAAAACTGTAGAATTTCCTTTTTTACTCATAGGTCTGCCCTGTTTGTTTTCATCTCTGCATCATCTCTGCATCAGAAGCACCTCATGTCCTGCTGAGTGCTTATTAGCACAGTTTAGAAGATCTATGATCAAAAGCACAAAACCAATTTTATTTTATAGCTATACTGCATCAGTATAGCCATTTCCTCCCCGAATGGAAGAAAACAGTCTACTATTAAGACTTGTGGTAACCTTTAAAATGAAACAAAATAATAAGAGGGAATCTCATTAAGGTAAGTGCGAAAAAAATGTCAAGAATGTTATCCTCTTTAGACTTCATGCATAATTGACCTCTGCAAGACCGCATCATGTAGGGGATAAAGTATTAGATTTGGAGTCAGGAAGGTTTGGGTTCAAATTTTACTGCACACCCTCACCCAGTTGTGTAATATCTGAGTCTCAGTTTCCACATTTGTAAGATGGATAGCACCTACTTCATAGAGATTTTGTGAGGATAAAAAGTTGGAAATTAAATGATATGGGAGCCTTTAGGCATTATGTAACTGTGTGAGTTATGATTATGAAGGAAGTTGTGATGCCAACTTTTGACACAGGAAACCTGAGGTAGAGTTCAGGTAAATAGCTTGCCTGGGATCTCCCAAATTGTCTGTGATAGGAGCCTTGGCATAATCACTCTACAAGTTGTCTAACCCCCAATTGGACTGCTTTTTAAATAAAACTTTGCTGTTTCTTTAATTTTTTTTAACCATGTTGCTTAGCTTCATGATCTCTTGACTGGACACAGTGGTATGTGTCATTGGCCTTAAAAGCTTAGTTAGTATCAAAAGCTGAAAATTAGGTATCCCACGTTCTTGTCCTATTTTTGCTACTGCCTGGTGTGACCTTGGACAAATACCTTTCTCTGGAACCCATTTCTTTTTCCTTTACTGGGAGATGTTTTTTTCCCTAACTATCCATTGGGAGAAGGTGATCTGGGAGTTAGTGACTTCAATCCCTAGAGCTTTGATCACGCCTCAGGAAAGCTCGCCGCAAAGCATGCCCTCCTTTTGGCAGTCAAAGACCTATCCTGAAAAGAGCTATTTCTAGCCTCGGGAAATCCAGGGCAAGAAGAGAAGAGATATATGAGAGCTCAAAATAACACAAAGGCCATGTATACAATGCTGCTGCTATAGAGTATATATAGATACAAAAAGGTGAGATCATTTTTTTTTTCCTTTGAGGAATGTGGCCGAATTGTAAAACTAAAAAGAAGCCAAAAAAGAAGAAAAAAAAAAAAGAAAGGAAAAAATTAAGAAGCTCACTTACAAACATCCATCTGCTTCTGCATGACCTTAACTGTCACTGTCAAGGGTGACCCTGAGTGAGTCCTGCATAGCTGGCTCACTGCTCAGTAGCACATGATACTACTCAGTGTTGGCAAGTAATCTTTAAAGTGATTTCTGGCTACTCTGAAAAAAATAAACTTCAAAGACACCATGGGAGCTTAATTTTATCAGTCTTGCTAAGACAGCTGAGGTCTTTTATGCTTACTTTCATTCTTCGACAGGCACTCCAGCCCTTGTCTTGATATAGAAATGGCTCAATATGTCAACATTCAGGGCACTTTGCTATCTGAACCTTATTCCTTGGTCCAGAATGTGATTTATAGGAAGGAGTCAGCTCAAGAATGGCTCTCTTCTTATAGGGCAGTGAGTGAGATTATAGCCTGTGTCCTGATTTCCATTTTATTGCTCTTGATTTTATCTGTATCTTAACTCTGTTCTGATGTTTAGTTGGATGAATAGAAAACTTATAGTTTCTAAGACTTTTGCTGATTCTCTTCTCTTCCTTCTTTCCTTCCTTCCTCCCTCCCTTCCTTTCTCTTTATTTCCTCACCAGGTTCTAAGTGCTTTGCTTCAGATTTAAAAAATGACCATGGGGGCAGAGCCAAGATGGCAGAGAGGCTGTGTCTCCCACAAGCTCCAGATAAACCTGTCCACTCACTCCCAAATAATGTGGTAAAATTTTTTTTAAAAGCCCAGAGCAGCCTAATGCAGATAAGAACAGAGTGAGACTATTTTTCAGCAAAAGAGGGCAATTATGATCACCTACTGATCAGGCTGAACACCTCAGCACACAGTCCGGACCCAGCCAGGAACAGACAGTGCTTCCAGAGTGCCTCAGAGTCTTCAGTGCCAGCAGGTTCTGAGGCTCCAATCGCGGACTGGTGAGGTGGTTTGGTAGTAGGCTGGGGTGAAGTGGAGGCAGTCTCTACTGGAGTTGGGGTGAAGGAAACACCCTAATCTGAACCAGTTGGCTGAATCAACTGGTGGTGGCTCAATGGGAGAGGAGCACAGGCATGCCAAGCTCCTGAACATAGAGAATCAGAGTTCAATCACACTTCTGTTTCTGGGTCAAAGAGAAAGTGGCTGTGGTTACTCACAGGCCAGGCAGGCGGAGAAGAAGCCCAATCACTCCCTGGTTCATGCTGTATATTGATATCGAACAGTGTGTCCTGGAATCAGTGCTATACTTTAAGAAGGAGTTAAAAGTCAAGAAATAGGTAGTCAAGATGAGTAGGCAGAGAAAGCAGCAGACCATCAAAAACTTTTTTGGGGAAAGGTAGACCACAATACACCCTCAGAAGAAGAATATAATAACAAAGTCAAAGCTCCTACATTCAAAGCTTCCAAGAAAAATATGAATTGGTATCAGGCCATGGAAGCATTCAAAAGGGACTTTGAAGAGAAAGTAGGAGAGATAGAAGGAAGATTTAGAGCGATGGAAGAAAGAATAGAAAGAGAAATGAGAGCAATGCAGGACAGTCATGAGGAAAAAGTCAATAGTTTGAAAAGCCAAATGGGAAGAGAAATAGAAAAGCTCTCTCAAGAAAATAATTGCCTAAGAATTAGGATTGAACAAATGGAAGCTAGTGACTTTATGAAAAACCAAGACACAGTAAAACAAATCCAAATGAATAAAAAATAGAGGGTGATATGAAAAATCTCCTTGGAAAAACAACTGACCTGGAAAACATATCCAGGAGAGATAATTTGAAAATCATTGGACTACTTGAAAACCATGACCAAAATAAGAGCTTAGAAACCATCCTCCAAGAGATTATCAGGGAAAATTGCCCTGATATTCTAAAAGCAGAAGGCAAAATAGAAATTGAAAGAATCCACCGATCACCTCCTGAAAGAGATCTCAAAAGGAAAACCTCAAGGAATATTATAGCCAAATTCCATAGATCTCAGGTCAAGGAGAAAATATTGCAAGCAGCTAGAAAAAAGGAATTCAAATACTGTGGAGCTCCAAAAGGCTAAAACAAAATCTAGCAGCATTTACATTAAAGTATGGGAAGGCAGGGAATATGATATCCCAGAGGGCAATGGAACTGGACTACAGTCAAGAATCATGTACCCAGCAAAACTGCATATAATCTTTCAGAGGAAAAAATGGGTCTTCAATAAAAAAGAGGACTTTCAGGCATATGTGATGAAAAGACCTGAACTGAATAGAAAATTTGACTTTCAAATATAATACCCTGGAGAAGCATAAAAAGTTAAACAGTTTACATTCCTACATGGGAAGATAATACTTCAAACTCATAAGAACTATCTCAGTTAGGAATTCACAGAAGACACTGTAAAGCATTTATGTTTTGTTCTTTGTGAGGCAAACAGGGTGGGGTGTCTTATATCTGGGGCTGGATTTGGGCTTGGGGCCTCCTGGGTCCAGGGCTGGTGCTTTGTCCACTGTGCCACCTAACTAATCCATGATGACATCTTTAAGTTAGGGTTAAGGTGTAGGAGAAATAGACTGAGGGAGGGGGAAAGGGAGAGGTGGACAGGGGAGAGGTAGTTCACAAGAAGGAAACAAGAAAAAAACTTATGGAGGGGAGGGGAAGAGGGGGAAGGAGTGGGGGAGTGAGTGAACCTTAATATCATCAGAATTGGCTCAAAGAAGGACTAACATACATACTCAAGTAGGTATAGTAATACATTTTTGCCTTGAGGGAGGGGAGGAAGATGGCAGGGGCGGGGGAGGAGAAGAGGGGAAGGAGGGAAGGGCAGATTGGGGGAAAGAACAATAAAAAGCAAAACACTTTTGAGGAAGGTAAAGATGTTCTGCATTACTGCACAAATATGACATTTTGAATTGCTTGATTTCATAGGGAGAGTTGAGGAGGGAAGGATTAAGAAAAATTTAGAACACAGAATTAGCTCAAAGACTTCAATCTCATCAGAGTGGGCTCAAGGAGGGAATAATATTCATACCCAATTGGGAGGAGTAATCTATTTAGCCCTACAGGATAGTAGGAGGGGAAGAGGATAAGGAGGGAAGGGTGAAAAAAGGGAGTGCAGAGCTGGGGAGGGGATAGTCAGAAGTAAAACACTTTTGAGGAGGAATAGGTTAAAAGAAGATAGAAAATAGAGTAAATATCATGGGAAGGGATTAAGATGGAAGGAAATAGTTATGATGATTGACTACAGTGGCAAAATATATGGTACCTACTCTGCTGGGCTATTCAGAAGAAAATTCTCTGTCAAGTTTAAGCTACTATATACAGGTTATGGTGAACAGGATACTATCAGAAAAGCCTGGAAAGACCTACATGAACTGAAGCAGAGTAAAATATGCTGTTAAGGGCTAAAATTCTAGCTAAACTGTCTAAAATATCTAATGAGTGGTCGCCAATAAATTATAAGCTTTAGCAAGAGTTGGACTTTTAAGCATTTATTAAGGAGAATAAGAATTTGGTAAAGAGAGAAGAAAAGGCCTAGATTCCTATCTATTAAAGGGAGAGCACATTTCTGGTTCCCTTCTCCACCAGCGTCCCCAGGAAAAGAGCCAGAGGCAGAGCACCCGGCTCCCCCTTCCTCCTCCCACCAGCAAAACCACTTCCTGACACCAAAGAAAAGACATGGTCCTGCCCTCAAAGACCTTCCTTCATGGTGGAGCTTTTCTACAGTAAGTCTCCAGCAGGTGGCGTCATTCCAATCATTACAGTACTGTATACAAAATAACAGCAATTAGTATAAGATGATCTGCTGGGAAGCATGTGGTGATTTTCAGCAAGGCAATGATCCAATATAACCCTGAAAGACTTATGAAAATTGCAATCCATTTATAGAGAGAAAGAACTGATAGTATCTGAAAACAGATGGAAACACATTTAAAATTTTTTTTGACAATTACTTAATCTGAAGTTTTGTTTTTTAACTGTTTTCTCTCACAACCTAACTAATGTGAGAATGTTTTCCATGACTACTCATGTATAACTTATTTGAATTGCTTGAGTTCTTGTGGGTGGGGTGGGAAGGGAGGGAGGAAGAGAAGTTGGAACACAAAATTTTTAAAAATTGATGTAAAATTTGTTTTTACATATATTTTTGTGAACATATTTTACATATATTCAGCTGAAAAATGACCACAGTCAGCAGACTGTTTTGTGTGGTGGTTTTTTTCTATGTATTGGAACTTCCTGAATTGCCATGTGTGGTTGCCAGGCATAAGTATTGATGACCATTTATTTTCCTTTCCAAGTTCTGTGTGCATTCAGGCTTCTTAACCTTGTTCTGTGTCATGAACTCCTTTGGTAACAGTCTGTTAAGGCTTGTACATGCCTTCTTAGAATCATGTTTTTTGATGCATAAAAGAACATGAATAGAACTACAAAGGAAACCAATTATATCCAAGTATTACATAATATTAATAAACAAGTTTATGTATCCTAAGATCGAAGTCCAGGTCCACATTATTTCCTCCATACACTCTACGATCTGTCTAAACTGACTTTCTTGATGTTCCCTAGCATACTGAACATCCTTTTTTGATGACTTTGCATAGGTCTAAACAGGCAAATAAATACAAATTACCTGAGGTGGGAGAGAGCAATGACAACTGGAAGTAATTGAGATGATGAATGTGAAAACATTTTGGAGAATATAGAGTCCTATTAAAATAGTAATATAATAAAAAATAGTAGTAACTTAATGCAGGGAACTATGAACGTTATGCCTTCAGTTCTTCAAAGCTCATCTCAAGCATCAGTTCCTACATGAGGCCTTTCTCAATTCCCTCAGATGGTAATGTCTCCCACAGAATCCATCCATCCATCCATCCATCCATCCATCCATCCATCCATCCATCCATCCATCCATCATCTATCTATCTTTCTATCTATATCTTTATCTACATCTATCTATCATCTATTTCATCATTCTCTCTCTTTCCTCTCCTCTCTTCTCTTTCTCTCCCTTCCTCTCCTTTAGCCTACCTTCCTCTCCCATCTTCTTCAATCCCCTCCCCCCTCTCCCTCCTCCCATCCCCTCTTGTCTTCTCTCTTTGTTAGCTTCTTTCAGAGCAAAAGAATAAACTTTGAGATCTATTTTTTTGCTATCCTCAAAAACAGATGCTGCATGCCTCTATACATGAATATTTGCCAAAGTCATTTTGTTGTTTCATTTCCAAATTACTCAGGACACTGGCACTGATCAATCTCAACTATCTGGGAGAATCCAGAATATATCTAGAATGTCATCATTCTATCTCCTTCATTCCCCAGTATGTTCCCCTTGCCCTTCCCTACCTAGAGAATCACCTCTTATAACAAAGAAAACTTGTATGTATTTTGCATATAATTTTAGGTTTTGTCTTTCCCTAATAGAATGTAAGTAAGCTATCTGCCGGTGAGGACCATCATATTTTGTTTAGTAGATTGTCCAAAACATCATAGGATGTTAATAAACAACTATATATTGGTATAAGTGTGTTCTAGAACAGCACAACTTAGTCACAAACTAAAATGATTGGTAACATACTGAGAACTTTCCTAGATGCCTTCAGAGCACCATATTTATTAGTCATATAAAAACCAAAGAGAAGATGTAAGTAAAAAAAAAAATAGCAAGTATGCTCTGAGCATCCTTCTTGGGGATCTTTAACAAAAATTGCCAGTGGGTGTTGGATGTCCAGGGAAGCCACAAAGAGTTATTGGGAGAAGGGAAGAATACCAATAATTTTTTACTGGTTTTGCAAATGATCTCCAAAAAGTTCTGTTTGACATTGATACAAGGTATAGGAGCTTTGCCTAAGTAAATGGCAAAGTATATGGTTTCTTAGTAAGAAACCAATTTTGAAAAAAAAAAAAATGGCAAGCATTAACATAGTTATATGGAAGAAGAGATAAGCAACTGGAATTTGGCTTACCAAGGGATGTGTCTCCTCATTTCTTTGATTTAACACAAAGTAGAAATTATTGTTTAAAAAGTCTTTTCATAATATTCATAAAAAGTTAATAATAGGAATTTTATGGAATATTGAGTTGGTATTTGCAATACTTTCCTGATCTAATACATCAATATGGAACAAATGAACTTGTGGGATAACTTTACATTTTGAAAAGCCATAGCCTATCATTCAGAGGTATTAAAAATCATTTCAGATTCACTTGTCTCATCAATCAAATGTGACCACTAAAAGGTGGCTTTGATTTTAATAGCACTTTGCTAATTTAATTGTGTCATAATATGTGTGTGCATAGGATGTTAAGGCTTGCAACATGCTTTACAAAGTCATCTCCCCCTGGAAACTCTTTTTTTTTTTTTTGGTTGGGGGGGGGCAAAATGTCTTTATTTGTATTTACAAGAGATCACCAGGCACAGAAGCTTACAAGGGAGGCCAGCTGAGCTGGGCCCCACTTTCCCCCCACCCCCTGGCGTGTGCATGGCTCCCCTTCTGCCCCTTCAACTGGAGGGCAAGTCTGTTGTGAGGTCACACTCATCCTGGCCCAGCCAGAGGTCAGGCAGCTCACCAGCTTGGTCCAAGCCCAGCTTGGCCATAAGCACCTCCTCATCTATAGGGTCGGAATCAATGAAGTTGGGGTTGTAGGCTTCAGCAGAGGCAGTTTCTGACTCCTCGGGCTAACCCCCCACACACACACACACACAGGCCAGGTTGGTGTGGGATTTCCTTCTCTGGAGGCTCTGTGCTAGGCACACTCTGGTACTGGCTATTGAGCTTCTGCAGCTGCATGCTGGCCAGCAAGGGGGACTGTGAGTACAGGCTGAAGGGGTAAGCCTTTGAGGAAGGGGCTGAGGCAGGTGAGAGTGACTCAGTTGGCTCAACTGGGAGTCCCGATGAGGTCAAATGGGGTGCCTCAGGGGCTTTTTTCCCATTCATGCCAACTCCAGAGTACTGAAGGAGGCTCCCTGCTGTCCACTCTTTCATACCCAGCTTTGGACAGAGCACAGAGCTCATCTCTAGTAGACGGAACCCTGTTTGCCTGAGACCACACAGCCCAGTGCTCTCCTCAGAATGTGGCGGGCTACTGGAGGGGCCAGCCTTGTGGTGCTTTCCTTCAAGGATCAGTGCTAAAGATTCTGTCCCCCTCCACCTCACAGCAGACAACCTTCTTCAGAACTCAAGCCATGCATCCTCTTGCCTCTGCCCTCCCTGGAAACTCTTATTATCCAAATTTTTCAGATGTGGAAAATGAGGCAAACAGTGATTAAGTGACTTGCCCAGGATCACACAGCTAGTAAGTGCAAGCCCAGGGCTCTATCCACTGCCCCACGTAGCTGCCTCTACTTAAGTGTTTAACCAAACTATACAAAACTAAAAAAAATTAACTAAACCTATACATATGGGGGAGTGTGTGTGTGTATGTGTGTGTTATAGGTATAAACGATTTTACCTAACAGCTTTTCCAGTGCCAGATTATAAAATAATCAAGGTAACATTTACTCAGGGAAATAGAAATTTTGTTGAAGAAATAATGCATTCTAAGTTATTGTATAGTTGATGGTTTATTTATTCTCCCCCAAAAAATAAACATTAAGAAGTGGAGCCATTTCAAACTTGTAGCATATTAGATTTCAAACATAAATTCCAGCTCAATTATAGTACAATCCTATGGATTCATGTCAGCTTTACAATCCAGTTAAGCTATTGTTTTTGGCTGTAACTGGGCTCTGAGCTCATATTTATGCAATCTTGATTTTCAGTGTGTTTCTTTTTTAAAAAAGACTTTATGTGCAGAAGAAACTACATAAAGAAATTGTATTCTCTTAAGAAATTTAATGAGGTAAAATATAAATAGTGGCATCTCTGAAAGCATAGCTTTGGTTGTTTCATCATTTCAGACTCTTTGTGACCCCATTTGGGATTTTCTTGGTAAAGACACTGGAGTGGTTTGCCATTTCCTTATCCAGCTCCTTTTACAGATGAGAAAGTGGAGGCAAACAGGATGAAGTGACTTGCCCAGGGTCAAACAACTTGTATGTGTCTAAGGCCAGATTTGAACTCAGATCTTCATGACTCCAGGCCTAGCTCTCTATCCACTGTCCAAAAGCATAACTAGTGGGGTTAAATTCTTCTTTTAACAAGACTTGAAAGGGAATGCTTGATACAACTGAGTTTCTTAGGTTTCTGTTCAGAGTTACTTATCTTAAGCAAGCCATTTGTGAGACTTTTCTTATTCCATTTATTTAGCAAAACTTATTCATTATCTACTAAGTGCAAGCCATTGTTGTCACATGTATTTGATATTTGATGGGTATAGGAAAAATGGGTCAATGATTTGAAGGATTTTAGAACATATAGATCTGAGAGATCGTCTACAAATCATCTTACATCTAAGGAACTAAGGTACACAGAAATGACTGGGCATGTTCAAGGTTATAGGGCTAATAATATCTATATCATTTACATAGAACTTGGATGCAGCCAGGTAACTCAGTGGATAGAGTGCTGGACCTGGAGTCAGGAACCCCTGAGCTCAAATCTAACCTCAGACACTTATTAGCTGTGTGACCCTGGGCAGTCATTTAATCTCTGTTTATATCAATCTATTGGAGAAGAAAATGGCAAGTCACTCCAGTAACCTTGGGAGATAGGTGCTGTTATTATTCCCATTTTACAATTGAGGAATCTGAGGTAAACAGAGATTAAGTAACTTTCCCAAGGTCACATAGCTAGTAAGTGCCTGTGGCTAGATTTGAACTCATGAAGATGTCTCCTTGACTCCAGGACCAGTGCTCTATTTATTGCACCACTTATATGCCCCATACTCCCTTTAAGACCTAGCTAAAACCCCACCTTCTATGAAAAGCCTTTCCTAAGTGCTCTTAATTTTAGTGCCTTCCCTCTGTTATTCTTTCCAATTCATCATGTGTATAGCTTGTTTATACATAACTGCTTTTTTTTGGTTTCCTCCATTAGACTGTGAGATCCCCAAGAACAGGGACATATGTATGCATGCACGTACACATACATACACACATGCACATTATATATATATATACACATGTATGTGTGTGGTAGTACATATATGTGTATATATACTGATATTCATATATAGTGGTATAGTGGTACAGATATGTATATACACACATATATGATCATTTGATATACAGGATCTGCATCTATATCTATGTATAATTTGCCTTTCTTTATGTTTGCAGTGCTTAGCACAATACCTAGCACCTAATAGGCACTTAAATCGGTGCTTGTTGACATTACTTGAGTAGTGTAGCTATGGGTATTGTGGGAACCTAGAATCTGAATTCCAGTCCTGGGTCTCTCCCCATAGACCTGTAGAATGTAATCTCCTAGAGGGAAGATACTATATTTCCTTTTATCTTTGTCCACAGTGACTCAAACATAATAGGATCTTCATAAAGACTCATTGTGACAGACCGAATCAGATGAGAATAGGATTAATTGGAATAATGATTTGTAACTGAAGTATGTGTTTTGATTCCAAACCATATCTAAGGGTTTTAAGTTGTTAAGTCTTTTTGTTTTCCAATCCTGTCCAACTCTCTATAAGCCCATTAGGGGTTTTCTTAGTAAAGATAATTGGGTAGTTTGCTATTACCTTCTCCAGCTCATTTGACAGATGAAGAACTGAGGCAAACAGGGTTAAGTGACTTTCCCAGGGTCACACAACTAGTAAGTGTCTGAGGCTAGATTTGAACTCATGAAGATGAGTCTTCCAGATTCCAAGTCCAGTGCTCTACCACCTAGCTCCCCTTCCTAAGTGTTCGCCTTGAGGAAACTCCTAGAAGAATATGGATTGAATTTAACTTCCCAGGTTAAGTCCAGAATAACCAGAAACTATTAGGGATCCATAAGAACTCCTGTATCTTCCTTGGGGTTCCTTGGACTGGAAAGAAATGTAAGGCCTGGAAAGATACCCAAAAGGCTAACCTTGCTGTCCAGCTGTTCTTGCACACAGAGGCACGTAACACCTGGTGCTCGTTTGCTCTGTGGCCTATGCAAGCTTGAAGCTTATTATAATCTTCTGTTTTAAAAGGTACATTTCAAGGTAATTAAAACTGTCTGAGGGTTAAGCACTTTGTGGAGAATAGGCATGCAATATATGAAGCCTCTTGAATGTCTATTCTATTTGCTTTGTCAAGAACCTAAGTGTTTCAGATGGTTTTAGCCCACTCGGATGGAATTCAGAATGTATTTATCTAAGGAAAGTATATTTGGTTTAAGAATAGTTAAAACTTTCTAGAGACTACCAAAAAGCCATTTTCTTATTAAGTAGGCGCCAAATGAAAGCTACCCGCATGGAGTGTTCTTTAGAAGTATGTCTTGGGCGACTTATTTAATCTTTTTTTAAATGGGGAGGGGAAAATTAAATGAATATGTTGGCTGGACATTCCTAATTATGGCCATAAAAAGAACTTCCATGATGAACAAAAGGACATAAATTTAAGAGATCTATCAACCAATACAGTATAATTATTTGGCAATCTAGCGAGGGGAAGAGGAGGGGAAAGTTGCCATGTTATTTCTTCCCCTTTCTTAAATACTTTTAAAAAGTAAAGGCTGGAAAATTACAGTGCTGATGCTTTTTGGATAGATTTCTCCCTCTCCCTTTATCCATCCTGTCTCCCAACATTAGAAGTTTCCATATCCCAGATCTCTGGTGGCACAGTTCTCTTTCATAATGAATTGGCATTTTTACTCTTTTGGCTGTATACTTGTGGCAGTTACATCAGTAAGAGCACAGAATTAAGCATCTGTTTATTATTTGAAGTGAGTAAATTTTTCTTACATGCAGAAGAATTGGCTACTATGAATAAACTTGAGATATGTTACCTCAGTCCTCTGCCCTCAGCCTCCTCACCTATAAAATGAGGGTGGGCAAGGAGATTTTCTAAGGGATCACAGATCCAGAGCTGGAGTGGTCCTCTGAAACCATCTAATCCACTCTCCCCACCCACACTCTCCCTCATTTTATAGGTGAAGAAACAGAAGGTCCTGGAGATTTATTGACTTGCTGAAGTAATGGCTGGTACTAAGTATCTGAGATAGGATTCGAAACCACATGTTGTTTGTTCTTTATTTTCAAAAAGAACCAATGATATCACAGGGTAATATTTTGATTTGGGTGTGAACTGGGTTTAAGTGAGACAGAGCTGCCCAAAGTAGTCAGCCTCACTCTCTCTTCCTGAGTCACTGAAATCCAGTGGCAGGACAGAGTCAAGACACCTGGCCTTGGCCCCAGATGCAGTGGGTGACCTTGGCATCTTCCATGTCTGACCAGGCTCTAAGCACTCCATAGCTCCTGCTTCAGCTGCCTTCACCACCCACTCTCCCAGGTGAAGTCTTCATATGTTTGGGTAGACTCCCTCTAAATCACTGATCACTGACGGGTTTGTGGCCCTTCTGTTATCCTCAACCTGTTTTAACTCGTCTATGCTGAGCAGGCTACAGCTTGAAACCACATACTGTGACTCCAGACGGAGTGTTCCTCTTTTTGACACTGTCTCCCAGCCTCAAATCTCTCCCCACTACAGTCCAGCCTACACTCAACTGCTGTCAAATAGATCTTTTTAAACTATGTCACGTCACCCTTCCCCCCCCATGCCTATTCCTCCTTCACTCAACAGCTCCAGTGGTTCACTATTTCCTTCAGGATTAGATATATAATCTTCCATTTGTCTTTTTAAAATCCTGTACAACCTGTCTTTTTCTTAAGATTCTTTTTTTTTTAAAGTTTTGAGTTCCAAATTTTCTCCTTCTTCTCCTCTCCCTCCCTAAGATGAAAATAATTTTATATAGGCTATATATACATATATTATAGATGTACATATATAGGATATATATGTTATATATGCATATATAGGTGTGTGTGTGTATATATATAGGTAGATATAACTACATAGGTGGGAAGGAAGCAGGTATATTTGTGTATATGTGTGTATATATGTATGTATGTGTATATACACACACACCTGTCTGCTTCCTACCTTTTCAGTTTTGTTACATCTTACTCCCTTCCATATACTTTGTGATCCAGTGATACTGGCCTCTTTGCTCTTCCTTACACGTGATGCTCCTGACTTCAGGCTTTTTCTCTCTGTCCCCCATGCCTGGAATTCTTTCCCCCCTTATCTCTTTCTTCTGGCTTCCCTTGCTTCTTCAAGTCTTGGTGAAAAATCTTACCTCCCATGAGAAGTCTTCCCCCTTACATTTGGCGTATAACTTCTATTAATTACCTCCAAATTATCATGTATATATCTTGTTTGTACATAGTTGCTTGCATGTCTTCTCCCCTTACACTGTGAGTGCTTGAGAGCAAGGACTTGTTTTTGCCTTCTTTGCAACTTAATTGGGGAGTGCTAGCTAAGCGGCTCGCCACAATATTGGGGCAAGGAAGGAAAACCGGCAGCCTCCCTCAAAACAGAACAAGATTTATTTTAACAAGAACGAACTTAAAAAAACACACAAACAGGATCAGTAGGATCAAGGGAAAGGAAATAAAAATGGGGAAAGGGAAATTATAATACCTGAAAAATACCACCGCCCAGGAATCAGCTGAAAATACGCAGCAGAACGCCTGTCCCTTTCCAGCTTCCACCTAGAATGCCCTATTCTCCTCCCCCAAACCTAGAAACACCCCCACACAGTCCCAGCCAATGGGATGGCCACTCTGACAGTCACATGACTGCCCTCACTAGGCTTCCAATCATTATAATTTTGCCAGGCCCATGTAGGCATCAGCGAGTGGTGATGACGTGAGGTGCCAGAACCCTGGCAACACAACCAGTGGGTGGAGCACCATGTGGTTTGCGGAGCCCCAGGCCAGTGCTCGTTTAGGCATAAAAACCTCAAATAACAATTATTCCTTTACACTGCCCCATAGGAGATATTTAACACATGCTTCTTGACTGGCTAGCAATAATAAGAGCTAACATTTATACAGTACCCACTATGTTCCAGGCACTATGCTAAGCTTTTTACAAATATCTCATTTGATCTTTAGCACAACCTGGGAGGTAGGTGTTATTATTATCCCCATTTTATAGATGAGGAAACTGAGACAAACAGAGGTTAAGTAACTTGCCTGGGGTCACACAGCTAGTAAGTGTCAGAGGCTAGCCTTGAACTCAGGTCGTCTTGACTCCCTCTATTCAATGAGCCATTTAGCTGTCCTAGCTAGTTATCAGTGTAAAGGTCCTTCCCATTCTAGACCCTATGGCTCTTGAGAAGAAGTAATCTTCTGATGAAATTAATGAGACTTGTTCATATTTTTCAGATGAATTATTAATTCAATTAAAAAAGGATATACCAAGCAATTGGAATTTCAGAGATCTAATGGTATTATGAATCTCATTTTTTAAAGAAAGCACTTTGGAAATAATAGTTTATCACCTTTATTATTTTTTTTAAAATTACATTATTAAAATCAAAGAACAAAGGGAAAAAATTAAAACCTTCCTCTACAAGATAAATCTTTTAAAACTGTCATTGGAAGTCAAGGAAGTATCTTGATAAAAAAAAACAAAAAACTATTCTACTAGAAATAGAAACTGCTGCTTACCTCCTTGAATAGAACACCAGGAACAGCTTCATTCTCTAATGCTTGCAAGATTCTTGGCTCTGTTATAATGATATACACTGATTTAGGCACTAGATCAGTAATCATAAACATTCGTTTCAGGAAAGGTACAATTATTTCATATCAAAATTTGAGAAAAAAAATGATGTGGTTTATTTAGAGTTAAATTCCAATCTTAGCAATTTCTATCACATTAATTGATAAATAAAATCATTCTCATCAATATAGCCCAGTCTGGCCATCTCCTTTTACTTTTCACAAGAGCCTTAAGACAGAAAAGGAAGTTTGATTGGTATCCTGTATATTAAAGTTTCCTTTCATGAGCAGAGGAGAATTTTTACCAGGCCTCTCTGAGGCCATCTGGAAAAACAAATGATCAAAGTCCACTTAGGGTAGCTGGATTCCTTGTTTTATCAATAGGATACTTTCTAGAAGACAGTGAGCCAAATATGTGTATAGGTTCTCCTAATATTAATTTAGCTCTCATGATAGCTATACGATAGAGATAAATGTTAGAACCACTTTCAAGATGAAAAAGCTAGAGACTTTAGTCATGCATTATCCAGAGGAAGCTGATATGATAATTAAGACCTGTCCTCTGTCCAAGATAAACAGTTGCCAGAGAACAGTGTCCAGTTCCGTATCCCAAATTATAAGGATGACATTGAAAAACTTGGAATAAATCCACTTTGAAAACTTCCCTCTTTCTGATACAGGCACTGACATACTTCTAACCACTTGGTTTTGAAACCTCCCTCTCAATTCCTCTCTTCCTTACCCTACAAATCCAAATAGTTACTGAGTCTTACTGATTTTACCACCTCCACATCTCCCATGTATATTCACTTCTCTTCATTTGTATCATCACTGTCCTAGTTCATGCTCTCAAACCCTCTTGCCGGTATTATTGCAATATCCTCTTAATTGGTCTCCTTGCTTGCTTCTCCTTGCTCTCACCTCCTAATTGTTCTCACCTTTCCAAACAATCCTCCATGTCGTACCCAAAGTTATATTCCTAAGGCATAGATATGTGACCATTTTACTTCCCTGTCAATAAGATCCAGGAACTATCTATAACCTATAGGAACACATGGAAATTCCTTCATTTGACATTTAAAGGTATTTGTAACCTGGTTCCAAATGACCTTTCCAGCCTTGTTATATACAACATGTCCCAAGAGTATTAATGTAGCCTTCTGTCATTAAAAAGCTTAAAACTGCACTGACTTTTTATGACACAAGAGTATACTCTTCCCCTTCATTCATTCTATAGTTCAGTCGAGTTGACTTGCTTTTTCTCACAGGTTATCTCCCATGTCAGTAATGTATTCTTTTTCCCTCCACTTGTTCACATCCCTAGCTTTCTTCAAAGCTCACCAAAATAGCCACCTCCTGTATGAGGCCTTACCTGACACCTACACACATTAGTGCCTTTCTGTTAAAATTGCGTTTTGTTTTACTTTTTATGTAGCCTATAAGCACTCACATGCATACATATCTCATTTATTAAAAATGTAAGTTATCCAGAAAAAAAGAACTATTGAATACGGATGCAGATCAAACCATACTATTTCTATTGTTTTTGTTGTTGTTATTTTTCTTTTTTGAAATTTTCCCTTTTTGCTCTAATTCTTCTCTCATTACATGACAAATGCACAAATATGTTTAATGTGATTGTATAGGGGGCAGCGAGGTGGCACAGTGGATAGAGCATCGGACCTGGATTCAGGAGAACCTGAGTTCAAATCTGGCCTCAGACACTTGACACTTACTAGCTGTGTGACCCTGGGCAAGTCACTTAACCCCAATTGCCTCACCAAAAAAAAAAGTAATGTGATTGTACATATATATCTTATATCAGATTACTTGATGGCTTGGGGAGGGACTGATGGAAGGGAGGGATGGAGAAAAATTTGAAACTAGAAATCTTATAAAAACAAATGTTGAAAATTAAAAAAAAATGTTAGTTGTCTGAAGGTAGAAAATTTTATTATTGTCTTTGATCTCCTGGCACTATTACCTTGCCCGACGCATAATAGTCAAATAAATGCTTGTTGATTGATCTGCTCCATTACATGTTAATGGTGGCCCATCCCAAATATTTTTTTCAAATGATGGCACTCCATTAATTTGCAGATTTAATATTATTCAAAGTTCACAAATGCCATTTTCTACATGAAGCCAACCTTGTCTGATTCCCTCAGATACAAATGCCTCTCTACTGAAATTGACTTGTATCTTATTTTGTATGAATTTTCATATGTTTATATATGTACATTTTGTACAAAATGTGTAAGGGTAGAGACTGTTTCATTTATATTGTTGCATCTCTGGAACCTAACAAAGTACCTAGCACACAGTAGACACTAAATAAATCCTTGTTGACCAACAAGGATTGCAGATCAATCTCAAGATGAGTAACCTGAAGACAAGATTTAGAGGGCATACCAATCATATTTTCAGGGGGTTATTTTATAGAGCTTGAAAAAATAATAATAAAATTAATTTCTAGTAACAAAACATTTAGAATCTAGCAAGGAACATTGAAAATAAAGTAGAAATCAAGGGAGGTGAGTACTTCGTGACCTCAAATTATACTACAAAGCAACAATCAAAATCATGTAGTACTGGTTAAAAACTAGAAAAGTATATCAGTGGAATATGCTGATAAGGAAGAATCTTGAACAATTGAACTAAAAAATCAAAACAAAACAAAAACAAAACCCAGTGTTAGATATATCTGAGAACATAAACTACTGGTGGAAGAATTCCCTATTTGACAAGAATTAGAGGGGAAACTAGAAAGCAGCTCTTAGAAGTTAGGTGTAGACCAACATTTTACATTATGTATCATAATTAATAAAAACTGAATCTGTGAATAGAATATTAAAGACCATTATTATTTTTTTTAATGAGAAGAGAACGAGGTTAAGTATCTTTCATATCTATATTGGGGTAGAATTCTTGACCAAATAAGGGAAGAGAACAATCGCTAAAGACAAAAGACATAATTTCAATGACATGCATTTGAAGACCTTTTGCATGAATAAAATTATGCAACTAGGATAAGAAGGGAAGCAACAGAATCAGGTAAAAGCTTTGAATCAAATATCTCTGACAAGGCTCTGAAATTCAAGATACTTAAAGAACTAACATGAATGCATAAAACCAAAAGCTGTTCTCCAATGGCTTGGTTATCAATGATAGGAAAAGATAGTTCTCAGAAGAATCACAAACTATTAAGAACAGAATAATAATTAGCAAATATTTATTACTCTATGTCAGGTACTATGTTAAGTGGTACAGCTACAAATAATGACAAAGAAACAAACAAAAAATCCTTGCCTTCCACGAACACATATTTTAATAGGGGAGACAACATGTAAATAACTAAGTACCTACAAAATTACCTATCTATCATCTATCTATCTATCTATCTATCTATCTATCTATCTATCTATCTATCTATCTATCTATCTATCTATCTATCTATCTATCTATCTAGAAGTAAGGTAATTGGAAAGGGAAAGCACTAGCAGCTGGTGGGCCCAGGAAAGGTCTCCTGAAGAAGATGGGCATAGATATGAGCCTTGAAAGAAGCCAATGAAGCTAATAGGTGAACCTGAGGGAACAGAATATTACAGACATGGAGGACAGTCTGGGCTTGCAGTTGGGAGATAGAGGGAATGTTCTGTGCCAAGAAGACCAAGTAGGGTGATGTAGCTAGATATTAATATGCAAAGAGGGAAGTAAGCTGTAAGAAAGTTTGAAAGGTAGGAAGGAATCGGGCTATGAGGAGTTTTAAGTTCAGTTGTTTGAATTTTCTTTCACAATCCCTAATGGATAGATAAAGCATTTATTAGTCATTTACTCTATTCTAGGCACTGGGCTAAACATTAGATATACAAATCAAAACAAATCTGAAGTTTCTATTCTTTCTCAGCAAAGATGACAAAAAGGGAGAGGAAGGATATATATAAGCTATTATTAACGTCTACTACGTGCCAGGAACAATGCTAAGTGCTTTACAAATATTATCTCATCTGATCCTCACAGTAACCCTGCTAAACAGGTGCTACATTATTATCCCCATTTTACAGTTGAGGAAACTGAAGCAGACAGTGATTTAGTGACTTGCCTAGGGTCTCACAGCTAGTATGTGTCTGAGACAACATTTGAACTCATGTCTTCCTGACTACAAGCCCAGTGCTCTATCTACCATGGCTCCCACCTCCCTCAAAAGATAGGAATGTTGGAGGGGCTATAGAAAGACAGACACTGTTATACCATTGGAAGATCTGTCGATTGGGCAAATCATCCTGGAAAGCAACTTGGAATTATGCTAAGGAAGTGACTAAAATGTCCATAACTTTAGATGTTTACATCTGGCTTATCTAGAGGAGTTCTATGGTAAAAAGGAAAGGTTTTTACAACAAAGTGCTTATAGCAGCACTTTTGCGTAGTGCCCCAAACTTAAAACAAAGAAATGATGAATATGATCATGCAATAAAGTACAGAAAGATACATGAACTAATGCAAAGTGAAGTAACTAGAACTAGGAAACTAGACATTGTAACTACAACATGGAAGTGGAAAGAGCAACAGTAAAAAAATACAAACCAAGTGTTGTGAAATTGACTATGAACTCCTTGAAGGCAGGGATTGTTTTATTTTTATCTTTATATCATAACACCAAAAACAGTTTCTGCCACACAGTAGGTGCTTAATCAATGCTTGTTGCTATTTGATTATACTGACCAAGCTTTGGCCCAAAGAAGATACAAGAGAGTGTATTTAACTTCCTTCTTTTGCAGGGTGAGTGACAGGTTATGGAACATTGACTATGACTTCAGATTTGGTAGATGTGTTAGATACTGTTTTTGTTTTACATTTTTGGTAGATGTGTTGCTGTACTGTTTTCTTCTTTTTTTTCTTTAAGAGATGGATCTCTGGGAGGGGTAAATTGGGGAGGGATATACAAGTGATCCAAAAAGAGCTATCATTCTCTTTATTTGGGGGGAATGGCTGAACAAGTTGTGGTATATGAATGTAATGTAATTCTATTGTGCTGCGAGAAACGATGAGCAGGAGAAGTTCAGAGAAACCTGGAAGGACTTGCATGAACTGATGATGAATGAGATGAGCAGAACCAGAAGAACATTATACACAGTATCACCAACATTATGTGTTGATCAACTTTGATAGACTGGATTCTTCTTACCAATACAATGGTACAAGAAAGTTCCAGGGGACTCATGATGGAAAAGGCTCTCCAAATCCAGAAAAAAAAAGAACTGTGGAATATGGATAGTGATTGAACCATACTATTTCTTTTGTTTTTGGTGCTGTTGTTTTTCTATTTTGAGGTTATGACTGATGCAGAAATATGTTTAATGTTGTTATGTATATGTATATATATGTATATATGTATACATACACACACATACACACACACACACACACATATATATAACCTATATTGGATTGCCTGCTGTCTGGGGGAAGGGGGAAGGGAGGGGAGGGAGGGAGAAAAATTTGAAATTGGAAATCTTATGTAAACAAATGCTGAAAGCTATCTTTCTTTACATGTAACTGGAAAATAATAAAATACTTTTATTTTAAACAAAAGAAAATGAAACCGATTTCAAGAAATAGCTTCTGCAGTCCCTTTCCTCCCCTCTTCTCCTCTTCCTCCCCTTCACTTATCCACAACTTCCTCTCTCCTACTTAACCATGCTTTCACACACATTTCAGACCCAATTAGAGCTTTAGCTGCCAATGTCCTAGCATCCTGAATTGAAGCTTTATGCCATGTTCTCCTGCTCTAAGCCACCACCTTCTCCCCTACCCCCTGAAAGGACACACAACCAGATACTCGGGGATGCTCTATACTTTCCCTCTGGACCTGACTGTGCTTATTTGGTCTATAATCTTGAATTTGCCTGAGACACAAAGCTTCCTAGTTCCAGCTCTGCTCACAATCCCTATTCACTTTTATCTTTTTTCTGCCTTCCTCTTCCTCATACATGGGAATTTTTTCTTCCCTTCTGTGCCTTGTCTGCCTTTTAATTCCAGTTTGTGTTGCATTTTTTTCACCCTCTGGTTATAGCTACTACTTAGGGGCATTGTTCCCCCTCCATTTTGTTTGCCAGATCTTTTTCTTTTTTTATGAATGTGTTCATTTTCCAGAACACATCAGCATCTCCTCCAGTTTTCAATTGGCAGGAGCCCAGCTACTTAGAATGCTGCAAGCCAGATTTTTCCTTCTTCTGGTGTGGGGTTTGCTGCGTCCTTTTCAGCATTTGATGGATACCATCCGTGAGCAGGCAGGCTAGAAAAGGAAGTAGGAAGTAGCAGGAACAGGGCCCAGATAAAGAATAAAACAACAAAACTAGCACAGCAGCAGCAATCCCTCAGGATCCCAGTACAAAGAACATGGCTACATTTTCAGTTGAGGTGAATAAGCAAAGCCAAGGGGAAGAGAATGTGAGGAAGGAGAGGGGTCTGTCTCTGTTTCAATCATTGCCTATGCTAAAGTCAAACTGCCCATGGGAGGAGGAAAACTGCCAAAGCACATCCTAACTTTCTCCCTCTTCTGGTGGGTCTCCCTGGGGGTGTCATGGTGTTCAGACAGGTTCAGATATTTCCGGAGGGACAGTAGAGACTTAAAAATTAAATTTGTGTAGTGATTATGGGTGGGATGGAGGTGGGGAGTATATGCTAATGGTCTTGAGCATCAGGTCTTAGAATTTCTACTGCCAAACAACATGGTATACAGAGGTATAGCTAGAGGTTATATAATGTATTGGAAAGAGCATTGCTCTTTCCATGTAATCAGTGATGCTGTGCTAGAATTCTGATTCTGAAACATGGCGACTATATGACCTCGGACAAGTCCCCTAACTTTTTTGAGCTTCAGTTTTCTAGTCTTTGAAATGAAAATAACAATACCTGCACATCAATGATTAGAGCTTCCTTATCAAAATCATCTCGTATTTAGTTTGTATATATTTTTATCTAATTTCTCTGCACAGATCCTTCATGCCATGAGAGAGCCCATGAAATAAGGATATGGAGGGATTTAAGAAGGGACTAAGTGGAATCTAGAGAGGTTTTCCAAAACCAAGATACTGAAAAGAAATTCCAGAACTAAGGTGAGAGACAGCAGAAAACTCCTGGATAAACTATCTTACTTAAAATGCTATGTCTTATGCAGTGAAAATTATTCAATTTCAGAGGAGGTGGCATAAACTGACTGCATCATTGAGTGAAATAAAAGTTTATAGGCTGAAAAACATCATTTATGTTCCAGTCCTCTAAAATGATATAACTTTTAAAATCCTCAAACAAACCAAGAATTTTACAACTCAATTTATTGGTGTTAAAACAGTCAGTTCCCCTTATACCTCATAGTCTTTCAAGGTACAAACATCAAGTGACTGTTCATTTTGAGGGACATGCCAGTTCACATGACCAACAAGTTGACTGACAACACCTTTAAAGGTTATGTACCTTGCCCAAGTTCACTTAGATGGAAGGTAGAACAGCCGTGATTTGAACTCAGGTCCCTGGAATTCAGATCCAATTCCCTTTCCATGGTATCAGGCTCCTTCTTAAGTCTCCACGTTTCTTCTTGCAGGCAAACATTTCTCTCCATGAATGGAGAGGTTTGCATGAGGGAGCAATGCTTTTAACCTTGGTAGTATTCCTAAACTCAAGATGCAAAGCACTAGTCAGTTTCGTAGTAAACTGCTTCTGTATCTCAACAGGGAAAATCTGAATGACTCAGACACTTCTGGAATATCAGCAGGACAGGCATCCAAGAAGAAACATGTAGATAATGAAGTTCAAAGGTTAAAATGTGAAAAAAAGGACAAATTAACAGAGAATTTAAATTCATATAGAATGTGGGTATGAAAATGGAGATGTGGCAATATTTTAATAAATGGATTAGCCTCAAAAAAAATGGATTAGCTTCATATTATATTTGTTCACTCATTGAGACTCCTTTAAGCATTGTTAGTTAATTTAGAGCTAAGGCTCTGAATGTCAGTTATTTTTGCAATTTCTCTTAGAAATGAATAAACAGCTTTATCTTAAGATGACTTGAGTTCATGGCTGGAACAAAGACAGCCAAGAGCTAATTCCAGTTGTTTTTTGTTTTCTAAATTTGTTATGATATTATAGTTCAGGGGAGACCAGATGAAATGTGTCGTCCCACATAGAGTTAGCTTTAACAAACTTTATTGCCACACACAAGGGAAGGAAGAAAACAGCTGCTAGCAGGGAAGTCGCAATGTAAGGCCTCCCAGTCCACAGTTGGCAGCAGGGTTGGGGGGGGTGGTGGTGGTGGTGTATGATCAGTTTTCTAGTTGAAAAGCTAGAAAACCTTCAGGGATTAGCTTTTTATATCCTTTGAGACAAAGACCAATAGGATACCAATGGTTGACTGCCTTCCTATCTAAGGGACTGCTAAAATAAAGATATATTTTGTTTTATTTATTTATTTGGTTTTCTTTGCAGGGCAATGAGGGTTAAGTAAATTGCCCAGAGTCACACAGCTAGTAAGTGTCAAGTGTCTGAAGCTGGATTTGAACTCAGGTCCTCCTGACTCCAGGGCTGTTACTCTGTCCACTGTGCCACCTAGCTGCCCTGAGTCACTTCATCTTTCCCAGGAAATTCTTGAGATTAAAAGTTGCAGAACAGTTGCTGACAGGCATTAGAACGGGGGTTTGCTCCACCAGGATTTCCCAACATGAGTGAAATTACAAGTCTAAACAAAAACAATAAAATAAGCCAACTTATTTTATATCTAATCTAGTTCTAATTTATAGAAGTTTAACAAGATATTGATTTGTAAAATAGGCATTTATTAATAAAAATTATATCTCCTTTGAAAGAATTGGTTATGCTGTGATAGACTTAGCTCTTCTCAGCAATGATGCAAGACAATTACAAAAGACTCATGGTGGAAAATGCTCTCCACATCCAGAAAAAGAACTGGGGAATCTGAATGCAGATTGAAGCATACTATTTTCACTTTTTCGGGTTTCTTATTCCTTGTAGTTTTCTCCTTTTGTTCTGAGTCTTCTCTAACAACATGATTAATGTGGAAATATGTTTCACATAATTATAATGTATAACCTATATCAGATTGCTTGCTGGCTCTGGGTGGGGGTGGGGGTGGAGGGAAGGAGAACAATTTGGAACTCAAATTCTTACAAAAATGAATGTTGAAAACTATCTTTACATGAAATTGGGAAAATACTATTTAAAAAATAAAAATAATTTAGAAAAGAATTTGTTATGTTTAGCATGGAATAATCAGGGAACCTGATAGGTTAAGATAAATATCATTAAGGAAGCTCTGTAGCATTATGGGGCTTCTTATAATGAGCACAATGTCATCTGCAAGAAAGAGCATCTAGAGAACCTTACCAGCTACTGAGAAATCCTTTTTCATTTGGTTTCTGTGTTTCATATATCGTTTGATTTTTTTTTTTTGCAGGGCAATGAGGGCTAAGTGACTTGTCCAGGGTCACACAGCTAGTGTCAAGTGTCTGAGGTCAGATTTGAACTCGGGTCCTCCTGAACTCAAGGCCGGTGCTTTTTCCACTGCGCCACCTAGATGCTGCCTCTTGTTTGATTTTGAAAAGCAGAATACAGAACAAAGTTGTTTCTATAAAGATATCTCTTAGGGAATCACATAACAGCTATGCATGGATTGGGAGATAATATAATCAGAAGCTAGGTCCTTCCTTCCTTCCTTCCTTCCTTCCTTCCTTCCTTTCTTCCTTCCTTCCTTCCTTCCTTCCTTCCTTCCTTCCTTCCTTCCTTCCTTCCTTCCTTCCTTCCTTCCTTCCTTCCTTCCTTCCTTCCTTCCTTCCTTCCTTCCTTCCTTCTTTCCTTCTTTGCTTCCTTCCTTTCCTCCTCTGCTCTCCCTCTTCCTCCTCCTTCTCCCCTTCCTTCTCCCCTCTGTATCTCTGTTTGTCTCTCTTAGATTCATAGTAAAAACTACTTCCACTCTATCATACAATATATTGGAGACTGAATATTAAGAGCTTAAGTGTGGTCAAGAAAGGATGGCTATAAATACTTTGCCATGTCTGTTCCATTTTGCATTCATTTTTAGCTTCTTTCTACCTTCATCTCTAAATTTAGTATTATTTGGGTCAGTTGGGTCTAAATTTTTCTTAAAGCTTGTTTTTCCTCCAATGCCATTCACTACTTTGTGAGGTGACATTGCTTTTAGTCCTCTACATCCCCCTTTTAAATGTTTTACAGATGAGCTTTTATTTTTACCTAGTATTCTACATGGCTACCATGTTTTTCTTCTCAGCAAGGAGAGTAAATATTTTCCATTTGAGGTCATTTCTTAGTTCTTTGAGACTGTTCTTTGGCAATTGCTTTACATTGGTTAGATTTTTCTAAGAAATGATAAAAGAATAAGTGTTTTGAATTATATCTACTCTTCATTTACAGACAGGATTTTGTTTAAATAGGTCATGCTGGATCTGTTGTAATTGTATATAATATTTTCTCAATTGTCTCCTTCTAAATTGGTATATCTTTTGATTTTTGCTGTAACTAGTCAATGACCTGATTAAATACATTCAGCTGAGTCTAAAATGATGCTTGCCAGTACCAATTGTTTCTTATCTCTTAAAAGATAGTCAATTTCACATTTTTCCCATTATGTTTTTTGATCCTCACCATGTACCACATCTTCTCTCTTTATGAGGAAAATATTCATGATACACAAATGAGACTTTACGAGTTTCTAAGAAGTTTCTTTTTTCGTTTCTAAATGCTGAACTGTATTTTGCAAAGATTTTTTTTGGTCATTTCCCCCCTTTCCTCCCTATTTCTATTTCACCAAATATCAAGGTTGTTTTCAATAAAGTCACTAAATATCAAGGTATGTATTGACCTGCTTTAGAAGATCTTAGACTTCTTTATGGAATTTCTCAACATCATAGTCCGAAACAGATTTGGGCACATCAAAATGTTTTTTGCCATCATCTTTACATTAATGATTCTCATGAATTTTGGGAGGTGAGTTGACCAACTATCCTATGAAATTGTAATTCTTTTTGTATATAGACACATGACAAAACCAGTTCCACAAATATTATTTTCCTTTCTGAGAACATATAAGCCATTCTTCCTTGTATTTTTGTTCTTATTTAGAAAAAAGAATTCGATTCTCTATTTATTAACTGATTAAGCACTGGATTAGTTGCTTACAAAGAACTCACATGAACATTATTAATAGATTAATAAAGAGAGAGAGGGTTTAAAATTGTGATTTGTAGCATTCTTTGTCTCCTTCTTTGAAGTTCTACCCCAATCATTGTGAAAACAGAAGAGAGCAGTACAATATTGACTGTTTTTTTTTAATGAGTTGTCATAACCAAATAAATCATCACTCAGTAACCTACTGGCTGGTGATGAGTTTCTCTCAACTTAACTAGGCTGGGTCTTGGGTTTTAGGCACAGTTTGTTGTCAGAACCATACTCTTTCAATTCTTTCCATTTTGCATATATTTTGCATATACTTCTATATGTATATGTCTTTCCCAATAATATGTAAATGCCTTGAGGGCAGGGACTATTTCATTCTTTCTTTCCATAGAGGTTTGTCTTGCTAGATATTTATAGGATTATAGAATTATAAAGGTGGAAGGGACTTAAGAAATCATCCAAGTTAACCTTCTCATTTTACACATAAGGAAACAGACTTAGAGCTGGGAAGTGACTTACCCATGGTCACAAGGACAGGAAGCATGAAAGGCAAAATTTGAACTTTGGTCTTTCTGATTCCAAGTCTAGCACTCCATTCCCTTTGCCAGAAGCATCAAACATGCAGCCCATTTTGAGCAAGATTCCTATGTAGTAGGCTGAACCAGATGTCATTAGGAAATATTTGACAAAAAAAATAAAAACAGAACAAGATAATGTAAATATGTGCTTTTCTAAATTAATATGTTGTCAGCAGGGATCTTGATGTATGGTTTAGCATCTCCGCTCCATTTTTGTTTGAGTTTGATACCACTGCATTATGGTGTATTTGGTGGGTGCTCAATTTCTAGCATGATGATGATGATGAATTGTTTTGTTAGGAATTCTGTATTACTCATTTCCCCATTTAAAAAGCAATGCAGTTGCACAATTAAGTTACTGGAATTGTATTTTGGTAATTCACCCTTGTGGTCTAGTCTACTGCTGATCTTGGGGTCAAGGAGGATGGGCTAGAAAGCATCAATACATTTTAATTTAATGAATCAAGAAAGATATTTACTTTATTGCTTAAGTCATTCTGCTGATGGGAAAATAAGAGAAGAAATGCTAAAAGGGTGTCAGAGTGAGATAGTTTCTTAATTGGAATCAATTGAATTTAGGAATATAATAAAAAAAGAAGTAAACATCGACATTCAGAAAAAATAGAATTTTATAATAAAAATGAATGACAAAATAGATTAACTAAGACTCTTTGTTTGGACTGCAAATGGACAACAATTATATCATTCAATGTCAATCAACATTTACAACTAACAAGGTCATTTCAACTCTATTATAAAAAGTAATCGTTTGTAATTCTTTTGGTTATTCTTTTGTGCACATTTAAAAGTATTGCTGTAAGGACAATGAGATCCATAAGTAAGGGTGCTAAAACTGGGAATGTTATTTCATCTGGATTCATTGACTGCATGGTGTGGAACAGGTTTTGGACTTGGAATGAATGGGAAAATATCGTTTACTATGTGCCAAATACTGTTCTTAATGCTGGGGATACAATTAAAAATTGAGGTAATCTGTCCTTTCAGGGAGCTCCCATTCTAATCAGGAGATACTACATGCAAAAGATAACCAATGTTTATGCTCATTTCATGACAGATGGAAAAACCAAATAATACTTAGGTTCTATGGACATCTTGCACCCTGTTGTAAGTGGGTAATGAGGTACTCAGGTTGAGGTGGGGAAGGGAACTTCTTTTTTCGTCACTGGTGGCAGATGATATTGATCTGTTTTCAAGCCGCCTCTTAGCTTGCTGGTATGGGGGCAGGAAAGGTTTCTATCTATCCACCAGTAGTAGTGGCAGTTGTCTGAGGAGCTGAGTTTAAATACTATTTTTTCTAGCTCCTAACTTATGACTGAGAACAAGTTACTCTCCCTCACACCCCTGACCCAAAGCTTCAGGTTTGTTTTTTTTTTTCATCTGTAAAGCAAGGTATTTGGAATAAATGATCTCAAAGGTCACAGCCAACTCCAAATCTCATTATCTTCTAGATTAAGCTTTTAATCCAATGATATTTGGGGAGATGTTTGATACATAACACAGCCTCATTCTTGTAATGATGAGCCATGTTATTAACAAACTCTGCTGTACTTCATAAGTGCTGTTCTGTTAGAAAACTGTATCCTTTGGACACACCCCCTCCATGACTAATTCCTAATATCCCATTTGCATTTTCCAGAAGACAGTTAACTCTTTCTTTCAAAAAATACAGGGGGAACTCAGGTTATGGAGTGCTGTCTAGTGCTGTCATTTACAAGACCCCTAATGATATGCTCCTCATTAATTATTTGTTCTTTGTCATTGTTTAGTTGTTTTAGTCATATCTGACTCTTCATGGCCCCATTTGGAGTTTTCTTGGCAAAGATACCAGAATGATTTGCCATTTCCTTCTCCAATTCATTTTACAGATGAGGAAACTGAGGAAAAAAGGGTTAAGTGACTTGCCTAGGGTCACAGCTAGTGTCTGAGTCAAGATTTGAATTCAGTTCTTGACTCCAGGTCCAGCCTGCTACTGTACCACCTAGCTGCCCAAGCAAATCCTTTGGCACTAGTATTTTAGGAATAAAAAAAAATACATTTAGGCCACCTAGAACTGGAAAAAATCTCTGAGATTATGAAGTCTACCCCTCCTCCTTTTTACAGATGAGGGAAAACAAGCAAACAAACCTGTGGAGGTGAAATTATTTGTTGCTGGTAAATATTGGAACCCCAATTTGAACTAAGGTTTTCCTGATTCCAGGCTCAGCCTTCTATCCACTAGATTATACTGCCTTTCAAAGACATTTACTGACTGGAATATAATAATATGAAAATAGGCCTACTATGTGCCAGGCACACATGATAAGTGCTTTATAATTATTTGATCTTCCCTGGGAATAAGTGTTATTACTACCCCCATTTTATATATGAGGAAACTAAAGCAGAGGTGAAGTGACTTGCCCTGGGTCACACACCTAGTACTTGTCTAAGGCCAGGTCTTCCTGACTCCAGGCCTGGTGCGCTCTCCATTGTGCCACGTAGCTGCCACAGAACCTGGCCTTCATCTGTAAGAATGCTGAGTCCTACCTGCTAAGCCTCCCTCAGCACTGAGGGAGTTACTCTTGCCTTTCAATGACTGTTCTTTGCAATATGCATCCACTGCAGAAAGTTGGGATAGGGAATCATATACTGCTGTATTTGAATAAGCCATTCATTTATATATATATGTATGTGTATATATATATACATATACACATACATATACACATATATATAAAGTCATGAGGTTCTGTTATTTAATGTAAATAAATGTCTTTATTATTAAATAAATAAATGTCTTAATAATTAAAAATAAAACTCACAGGGCAACTAGGTGGCGCAGTGGATAGAGCACTGGCCCTGGAGTCAGGAGTACCTGAGTTCAAATCCGGCCTCAGATGCTTGACACTTACTAGCTGTGTGACCCTAGGCAAGTCACTTAACCCCAATTGCCTCACAAAAATAAAAAATAAAAAAAATAAAACTCATGTAAATAGCAGGTACTGAAACTTTAAGTCTGTTATGCTTTAAAGCAAATCAATGAAACAAACTCCTTGATACATACAGGTGTCTTAGAGACAGAGAGGGGAAGGAAGAGAAGAAGAGACTGAAAGAGGCTGACAGACAGACAGGCAGACAGACAGAGAAAACTGTTCATTTTTAACTATTAATTCTTCTCTTTCTTTCTTTAGCATTTATATAGTTTCAGAAGGTTTTCTCTTTTCCAAACTCTCAGGTGGGCCTCAATGCACCCACTGCTTTTCTCTTAGCTCCCAACACTAGGTACTAATTTCCTTCTCCCAGTGTCCTAGCATTAGAGCTGGAAAAAGTCTCAGGGATCATTTGGCTCACCTACTTATTTCACATAGCGGGAAACTGAGATCCTAAGAGGTTAAGTAACCCGAGAGTGTCCCAACGGACTTATTTCCAAATAACGTAATTAATACATTAAAAGCAAACCCCTTGTAAAATCATGGAACTCCACTGTAAGATCCTTTGGCAATCATCCATTTATAGCCTTGTTCCTATGGGAATATTAGTACCCTACACTGTAATGCTGACTTGCTCAATGTCCTATTTTAAAATTTTTGTTCATAGCTTTTATTTTATGCCATCTTCTTTTCCAAATATATCTTTCCTTCTCCCTGAGTCAGTAAGCTATGCTTTGTAATAAGAGATAAAAAGGAACAAGGGAAAAAAGTTCAGTGAAACTTTTGTTGTTGTTGTTCAGTCGTATCCAAATCTTCATGACCCCATTTGGGGTTTTCTTGGTAAAGATATTGGAGTAGTTTGCCATTTTCTTCTCCAGTTCATTTCACAGATGAGGAAACTGAGGCAAAAAGGGTTGATTGACTTGCCCAGGGTCACAGAGGTATGAAGTGTCTGAGGCTGGATTTGAACTCAGGTTTTCCCGACTCTAGCTAGCCCTGGCACTCTATCTACTATTTCAACTAGCTGGCTTCAGTGAAAATTAACCAATGCATTAATCATGTCTGATAGCATATGCAATGTTCCACACCCACAGTCTTCTACCTCTGTAAAGAAGGGATGGAGTTGAATTGTCTCATTTCTTCTCTATGCAGAAGTTTGGTCTTTATAATTATGAATGACATATTTTTCATGGAACCAATTAACAATGGTAAATGGGATGTTTGTGTGTGATGTTTGGCATTCCCCCCCCCATTCCCCACCCCCTTCCCAGACTGGAATTACTTCTGTTCCATATATAGCAAGATTTAGAATTACAAAGATTTAGCTATACTGACATTTGGTTTATGTGTGTGTGTGTGTGTGTGTGTGTGTGTGTGTATGTATGGTATTTTTAAAATGTAAGTTATAGAGGGCAGCTAGGTGGCGCAGTGAATAAAGCACTGGCCCTGGATTCGTGAGGGCCTGAGTTCAAATCCAGCCTCAGACACTTGACACTTACTAGCTGTGTGACCCTGGGCAAGTCACTTAATTCTCATTGCTCTGCAAAAAAAAAAAAAAAAGGAGGTTATATAAAGTCAAATAATATCTTGTGAAAAATATGATAGTTTACATTTTTGTATCCCTTTCAGATTTGCAAAGCATTTTACAGATGTTAAAGTTGTTGATCCACAAAACAATTGTGAAAGGTAGATGTTATTGTTACCCCCATTTTACTTTTTTATTTAATTTATTTATTTATCTACCTACCTATCTATTTATTTATTTAGTATTTTTTGCAGGGCAATGAGGGTTAAATGACTTGCCCAGGGTCACACAGCTAGTAAGTGTCAAGTGTCTGGGGTTGGATTTGAACTCAGGTCTTCCTGAATCCAGGACTGGTGCTTTACCCACTGTGCCACCTAGCTGCCCCACTCTCATTTTATAGATAAGGAAACAGATTGAGAAAGGTTATGATTTAGATAGGTGAGTTTTATAGTAAATAGAGTGCTGGACTTGGAATCAGGAAGACCTGAATTCAAATGTTGCTTCGGATATTTACTAGCTCTGTAACACTGGAAATATTAGCCTTCTGTGACTCAGTTTCCTTATTTATAAAATAGACAAACTTGACAGACTTAACACCCCATCAACTTCTAAATCCATTATCTTATGATTTATGCCTTGTTCAGAGACATAGAATTAGCAAGTATCTAAAAGAAGGATTTGAACCCAGGTTTCCTGACTGAGTCTAGCCCTGCTCATTATGTCATTATGTTTGAGTAAAAATTTGAAGTCTCCCAAATTTCATTTTCTGCTCTTAGAGTTTGTCACACACCTCTGGTCAATTGTGATCTAGAGAGTTTCTTGAGAGTCAGGGTAACTTGTCTATGCACATACAGCTGGAGATTCAATGAAGCAGAATTTGAATCTGGGGTTTTCTGGCTTCAGTTCCATCATGCTATAATGCAGCCTCCACTGGATAATTTTAGGAATATTATGGTTATCATTTATTCCATAGCATTTACACACATTCCTGAGGAATGGATGAAATGCACTTGGGATGTTTTCTATTTCTGCTAGTTACATGATTTTATGGTTTTCCCACTGTGATATTTACTTTTATTACCAAGCCAGTGTTCTCACCCTAAAAAGTCACCATCGTTCTACTTAGCAGAATTATTAATAGGGATCATATATTAGGAAGCACCTTCATGAGGATGTGTTCATTATTCTAGCATTGAAATTCTCTTAGAGAGGGTGAGCATATGTGTGCTTTTGCTCTTTATGGTCCACAAGAAAATAAAATAAACATACCCCAAATATTACAATTGATAATTTGGTGAATATAAGAAGTGGTGTTACACAAACATATTAAAGCAATTACTTGTTTTTGGTTCTGGCCATGAATCAATTTTTGATTGCCTATATTCCTGATTGATCCCAGTGCCAAGGACAATTCCAAATGGAGAATAATGGCCATTTAGATTTTCTCCTGGAAAACTGTAATGTGGTTTTATTTTTAGGAGCAGGTTTAATTCCATAACTATATTGAGCTTTGCTTATATTAAAAGTGGCTTGTATCCCTTGAATATGCACCAGTTGAAGTTAAAAAGAGACAGTCATGAAGCATGTTTAATGGCAGGAGAGAATAAAATTGGAATATCAAAACTGACCAAGATTATCAAGAGTTTTCTTGCTTATATTTAGGAAGAACAATAACACGGAGTTTTGGTTCTGAGATTTCAGTAGGTCCTAATATTTTCCATTTAATGAGTATATATGCACATAAAATGTATGTATATATATATATATATGTATATATACATATAGATAGCACATATATCTATATCTATAGCTCCTTTACTGATGCAGATCAAATACTCCCAGGCCCTTAGGAGATAGTCTTTATGAGTTGCTATCCCTCCTGGGTGGTGCTAGGCCTGGAGTCAGGAGTCTGCTGTTAACCTTAGGTTCCTCAACTGTAAAATTGGGATAATAATTCCACCTACTTCCCAGGGCTGTTGTGATGATTAAATGATACCATATTTGTAAAGCTTTTTACATAGTGCTTGGCACATAGTACTTAATAAATGCTTGTTTCTTCCTTCTCTCCCTTCCTTCCTTCCTTCCTTCCTTCCTTCCTTCCTTCCTTCCTTCCTTCCTTCCTTCCTTCCAAAAGACCACTTAATAAGATATAACGGTAGGGGCAGCTAGGTGGCGCAGTGGATAGAGCACTGACCCTGGAGTGAGGAGTACCTGAGTTCAAATCCAGCCTCAGACACTTAACACTTACTAGCTGTGTGACCCTGGGCAAGTCACTTAACCCCAATTGCCTCACCAAAAAAAAAAAAAAAAAAAAAAGATATAATGGTGTAACAGGTACTGTGCTAAGCACTAGGGATACAAACATAAGCAAGAGGGACAGTTTCTACCCTTGCAGAATTTATTTCCAGGAGGAGAAAATAGCACATTAAACATCTAGGATTTAAGCATTTTAGCATAGATAGCTAATGTGCTCTGGTTTTCTCTTGCAGAGTCTGGCAAGTTTTATCTGCTTCTCAGGTTTCTAGTATACTCCCAGGGTTTGGGAAATATGTCTTTCTATACTGTCATTTGTTTGACACCGCCCCCCCCCCCCCACTATGCCCTAACCTTTCCATTGTTCAATGAACTACTTTACAAGAATTAGCTTTTACAAAGAGACATTTACTTTTGTTTTGTTTTTTGGTAAGGCAATTGGGGTTAAGTGACTTGCCCAGGGTCACACAACTAGTAAGTATGTAAAAGTGTCTGAGGCCGGATTTGAACTCAGGTCTTCCTGAATCCAGGGCCAGTGCTCTATTCACTGTGCCACCTAGCTGCCCCGAGACATTTACTTGTAAGACTGAGAACAATGTTCCCTCCTCCTCCTAACACTTCTTTGAGGGGTGAGTCTACTTTCTCCTCTACAGCCATTGTGTTTGAGGTAGTGAACTCAATGTTTAGCTCAGTTAATACACAGCATTGTTTTCACCAAGTTTATGGCCAGATGAGGTAGGTGGTTCAGTGGTTAGCACATTGGCCTTGGAATCAAAAAGACTCATCTTCATGAGTTCAAATCTAGCTTCAAACATTTATTTTGTTACCCTGGGAAGTCACTCAATCCTGTTTGCCTTAGTTTCCTTATCTGTAAAATGAGCTGGAGAAGGAAATGGCAAACTACTATCTTTGCCAAGAAAGCCCCCAAAATGGGATCTCGGAGACAAACAAAAACAAGAGCAATGAGGTAGTCAGCCAATCAGAAGCAGTCACAGAATGTCTACACATGCTGCAGTGTCTCTTCAAGAGTCCCATTCTGGGGCAGCTAGGTGGTGTAGTAGATACAGCACTGGCCCTGGTGTCAGGAGTACCTGAGTTCAAATCTGGCCTCAGACACTTAACACTTACTAGCTGTGTGACCCTGGGCAAGTCCCTTAACCCCAATTGCCTCACTTACCAAAAAAAAAGAAAGAGTCCCGTTCCATATTACCAGAACTCACCAGGAAGCTGGCTTTCTAGCCCCTTCTGTTTGGAGACACTCTATCTGAGGAACTCTGAGTATGTGCCAAACCCACATTTCACATATACTATTTCACTCAAGCCTCAAAGAAACCTCATAAAGTAGGTGCTAGCACTATTTCCATGTTATAGTGGTTAAAAGATTAAATAACTTGCCTAATATCACAGAGTGAATTTATGAGGCAGGATTTGATCTCAGGTCCTCCTGGTTCCAAATATAGCACTCCATCCACTACTATACTACCTTGCTATCTAGAAGGGAATAGTGTCCCCAGAGGGATGTTTTGATCTGGGCAGTCATAGGGATGATAAATAGAGCCATATGGAAATGTATTGACATGCCTTTCTAGGAAGGGTGGTGTTGATTATCTTATGATGTGGAGGGGCAAAAGTGAGGTACACTGAGTAGTGGAGGCATGATGGCACTATGCCTGGGGCATAGTGTGGCCAGATCCTAGCCTGACTAGTATTTTTATTGCTTACTATAATATATATATCAAATATAATATGTAGCATGTGTGAGATTTAAAATTGGATATTAGATCATAAATCTCCCCTACTTAACCCTTCCCTTAATTTATCTCCCAGACTAGTAAATGGAAGAAGCTTCTGGTTTTCTAGATAGAGCCTTTATTGTATATAAGGTGTTGTTGATTAGAAGGATAGGAAAATAGAAATACAGTACAAATCGTCTTAAATCTAGGCTTAGTCTATATTCCTTATAAAAACTCACCAAACCGATTTAGGCCACCTTTGGAGTGAGTCAGACCGTCTGTGCCGCGCCGCCAGGAGTCCCGCCAAGCCGGCAAAAAAGGCTCCTCTCGTTCTCTCCACCCCGGAAGTCAAAAAAACCCTGCAGGCAGTCTGACATGCGCAGCAGGCGGACTGTTCATCTCCTCCCCAAAAGGGTGGTCCTTGAAAAACTGGCGTCTTTCAGTTATCCTAACCGACTGTTAAAAACTTTCATATTTTACCACACATGTATGATGTATGATTATATATGTACATATGTGTATGTGCATAATACATACACATATATACAAATATCTGACATCTATCATCTACTTATCTATCTATCCATCTATCTATCTATCATGTCCATGGTACACTGTTCATGCCATCGATGGCAAGAGGTCTTTCTCCTCTTTGCCACAGCCTCAGAGTCTCTGTAGTTTGGTGAGAGAGGCTCTTCTTTCTTTTCCCAATAAAGAACATTTGTTACAGCCATTTACTATTAGCAAGGAAAACAAAGTGCAGCCCTGAACACAATGCAAAGCAAGGCCTAGTACTGTTTGTATTCTTAAACCTGCCCAACCAGATACAGGTCTAAACAGCTAGATGAACCCAAATACATGGTTAATTTCCAGCCTCCTTCCACTGAGTGTTCTTTTAAAATGGAGCAAAGGTCGGTCTTTATGCAAGAGAAGTTCTGGGCATTTTGTCCTTGGTATTGTCCAAGGCAAAAGCATGGCCAGTTTTGTTGATCTCATTGGGCTCACCCCAGTGACCTTAGTCTCTACTTTCTTTATGATCTGGCCCAAGGAATACATAGTTTGTTTTTTCCTACTCTTAGTTTTTTTTTTCCTTTTTAAAGAGGAAAAGAAAATCTCAAATAGAAGTGAAAGGATAAATAAGTTGTCATTACAAATGAAATTACTTTAGCCAGTGACCTGGCCCCTGTTCAGGTTTTCTTGTTTTCTAATGTCTTTTCCCTTCTCTCTCTGGATTCAGTGCCAGTCTTTGCTACGGTGCCCCTCCATAGCTCTTTTCTTGTCATTACAATGAAGGAGGTCTCATAAATTATGGAGCATAGCCTCATAAAAAATCAAAAGGCTGCAAGTGGCCTCTAGGTAACATAATCCAACTCCCACTACACCAAAGGAACAATTCCAACTAACTTAAATCATTCCCTTTAAGCCATGATGAATGTGTTACTTATAACAAGGACATTTTCCATAAATTTAAATTCTAGGATGTCCTTCTCTTAGAGGTCAAGATTGAAGTGTGGCATGGGAGCCATGGACAGAAGACTGGATTGGGTGCTCAAACTCTGGCTCTATCACTTAAAACCCCTTTGACCCTGCATAAGTCACTTACTCTCAGTTGTCCACCGTTTCCTCAACTGTAAAACAAAGGGGTTTTGTTACGTGACCTCTGAAGTCCCTTTTAGCTCCAAATCTATGACCATATTTAACCCTATATTATTAAAGAAGTTCCAATGGTTGTCAATTATTCTTTAAAAGAGGTTTTATTTAAAACATTTTAATTGGTGCTTTGTGGTTAACATTCATTTCTGAATATCACTCCCAAATCAGCAAGCCATCCCTTGAACTAAGGATTAAAAAAGAAAGGAAAAATAAAACACAGTTTTGCAGAATGGCAAGGCATCAACTATGTCTGACTATAGGTGCAATGTTCCATATTCATAGTCTCTCACTTCTGCAGTGAAAGGAATAAAATACATTTTCTGTACTCCTTGCCAGGGTTAAACTAGGTCATTACAATTACATGACATTAAAAAACAATACTACATGTTTTGGGGGGCAAGGTCTCTCCATTTACATTGTTGTAGTTACTATATTTATTGTTTTCCTGCCTCTTCCTATTTCGCTCAGAATTACTTTATAAACATCAATCCATTCTTCCGAATTCTTCTTATTCATTGTTTCTTATGGTATTATCACATATCATAATTTGTTGAGGTAGCCTTCAACTGATGTGCACCTATGCTATGCCCAGTTATTTATTGCTAAAAGTATGTACAAGGATATTATGAAGGAGTTGGAGTTATACTTTGTCTTTGATATCTTTAGGGTTTTGTCCAGCCACAGAGCATCTGGGTCAAAGAGTATGAACATTTTAGTAACTTTAAAAAAGCATAATTACAAATTACTTTGTAGAATGTCTAGACCATTTCACAGCTGTAGCAATTGTGTATCAGAATCAAAGAATCACAGAATTTGAGTGGTTATTCAGTCCAACGCACATCACAGTCTTGTCTTTCTTTACCCTCTTCAACATGAACTATTTTCATCTTTTCTCTCCTTTGCTAGTTTGCAGAGTATAATGTTGAACTTGATTTACTTTTTTATTATTAGTGACTTGGAGAAAATTTTCATTTTTGTTAATAGTTCACACAACTCTTCTTTTCCAAACTGTGTTTTTTTTTTGAGGCAATTGGGGTTAAGTGACTTGCCCAAGGTCACACAGCTAATAAGTGTCAAGTGTCTGAGGCTGGATTTGAACTCAGGTCCTCCTGACTCCAGGGCTGGTGCTCTATCCACTGCACCATTTACCTGCCCCCTCCAAGCTGTTTTACTATTTATCCAGTCAACAATCACATTGGCAAATCCAATCATCCTTTCTCAGTACTCATCCTTCTTTACCTCCCTGTAGCATTTGGTAGTGTTGACCAAACTGTGCTGTTATATACTTTATCCTCCAGGGTTTTCATGATACTGTTCTCTCTTGGTTCTCCTATTCATCTGGCTGCTCCTTGTCAGCCTCCCCTGTTTACCCAGTCATGTGTAGACATACCTCAGGTATCTGTTTTAGGCCCTCTTCTCTCACTTTCTACATTCGGTCTCTTAATGGGCTTATCAGCCTCAATGGTCTCAACTTTCATCTCTTTGTATTTCGCTGCTTTGGTTTTATTTGTACAGACAAACTTAATTTTATTTCATCTTGCTTTATTGAGTTTTGTAGATATCGTGGTTTTTACAAATTGAAGGTTTGTGACAACCCAGGCTTGAACAAATCTATCGGTGTCATTTTCCACACAGCATGTGTGCACATCATGTCTCTGTGTCACATTTTGATAATTTTCAGAATATTTCAAATTTTTTTATTATTATATCTGGTGATCTGTGAACCATGATCTTTCATGTTACTGTTGTTAACTTTTTGAAGCACACATGTTGCATGTGTTCTGATTGTTCAATCAACCAGGCTTTTAAATTAAGGTATATACATTTTAAAATATAATTCTATTGGATACTTAATCGACTATAGTATAGTCTAAACATAACTTTGATATGCACAGGGAAATAAAAAATATATACAATTTGCTCTATTATGGCTGTTTGGAACTGAACTTACAATATCTCTGTGGTATAGCTGTATTTATTTTGTCTATATTTATTCTGCATATAGTCATATATTTAGAATGAGATAATATATATAAAGCACATTGTAAACCTTAAAGTTCTATATAAATAGCTTCAGCTATTCTTCTCCCCTTCCCCCATGAAAATGCATTGCGTAACTTGTAAGAAAGGCTCTGGGTGGATGGAATATTAGGTGCCACTTAAAGTGAGATTTGAAGGGAGGTAAGGATACTAAGAGACCAAGCTGACAATGATTTGCATTTCAGGCATGTAAATCAACCTTTACTAAAACTAGGAAGTGGGAGATGGAATGCTGAGTTGTCTGTGGCATAGCAGGCAGGCCAGTGTGGCCAGCAATATAGAGTGTGTGACAGTGATTAATGCTGAATAGGTCTGGAAGGGAAGACCAAAGAGACTCCGTGAAGGTTTTTGCAAAGCCGAGCAGTTTTTAATATTTTTACTCTTGAGGAGAGCTTTCAATTTCTTCTTGCCTATAATTCATAGACCTTTGATTTTTTCTGATTCACTTCACACTTTCTTCAAAGACATTCATTCAACTTTTTCTCTAGCTGGCATACAAATGATGATCAGAAAGACAGCTAATTTGTTGTCTTCTATATAACATTCTTAGTTTAGGAGTCTAAATTTCACTGATTTTGTAGTGAGTAGTTACTTGCCCTTGCTGATGTTTTCATCTTCAGATTCTAGGATCCCTAGATTTCTTTGTGTTGTTTCTGTGATGTGACCTGCTGCTCTTTCCTTATATTATTTCTCATTCTAATGGTATCCTGTTTTCTAGGAGACTGACTGGAACAACATCCATTTCCCTTTGTTCCCATAGAGAGAATCAGAGAAGGGAATAGCTAAAAATTAAACAAATGGAGAGAAAAGAGAATGGTCATCATGTTGAGGGGAACTAAGAATCCCTGGGCACAAATACCTCTTGAGTGCTCATTTGTTTCTGTTTTGTTTTGTTTTTGTTTTGATCAGTCAATGAATTAAACATTAATTGTCTACTATGTACCAGGAACTGTGCTAGGTGCTTGGAATCCAAAAGACTAAAACATTCTCTACCTTCAAAGAGCTTAGAGCTTATATTCTAATGAGGAAGACAAAGAATACCTGAGTAGTAAATTCAACACACATATGCAGCAGATACAAATAAGGCCTCCCACAGAAGACAGCACTTAAGCTGAGTATTGAAGGAAATCAGGGATTTCAAGAAACACAGGCAAAAGGGTATCAGAACCAGACTGAATAGGCTTCTGAGAACCCAGTTTTCAGTAGGAGCATTTTTATCCTTCAAAAATCTGCAAATGCTACAAATCACAGCTTGATTTTTGTTTTGTTGATTGTCTTCTCTTGAGAAACTGATGTGGAAAATATTAATAAGGCAGATCAGACTTAAAAGGGCAGGGACTAGCCTCTGCCTCCTTTTGTATCCCAGTACTTCACAGTGTCTGGAGCTTAATAAATGTTTATTGACTGTGACTAAGTGTGTCCTGGATTTTCATTAAACATTTATCAGTCCACCATTGGATAGAAATGATGAGGGAGGATGACCCAGGCATGGGAGACAGTCCCTTCAAAAGCACAGAGATGGAGATGGAGTGTTAGGAACAGCAAATAGGCCGATAAAGCTGGATTGTAGGACACATATGTTTGTATATATGCATGTACTCATGTGTTGTATGTATGCATGTATATGTGTTTTACAACACACACATATATGGCATTATGTGGAAAAAGGGTCCGGTTTTGCAAAGCTTTAGATATGATAGGAATTCAAATTTTAGCCTATAAGGAACTCTTAAAACTTATGGAATGGGGCAGCTAGGTGGCGCAGTAGATAGAGCACCAGCCCTGGATTCAAGAGGAACTGATTTCAAATCTGATCTCAGACACTTAACACATACTGGCTGTGTGACCCTGGGCAAGTCACTTAACCCCAGTTGCTTCACAAAAAAAAATCAAAAAAGAAAAAAAGAAGAAAAAAAGAAAACTTGTGGAATAGGTATGGTCAGTGTTTAGACTTCTACTTTAGGAAAATCTTGTTGGTGTATGTGTAGAGAATGAATTTAGAGGGTATCAAGGGACCAGGTAGACCAGTTAGGAGTCTTGTAATGTGATGAGAAGTCAAAGCAGTTCTAAGGATATTCTTTTTGGTAATCTGGGACAAATGACCATCAAGGATTGAACCTATTGCTGAGACTTTATAAGAGTTAGCATCCATGTTGTTATTTGTCCTTCATTCCCAACAAGGACCTTGACATCAGGCTGATGTTATGACATGCACTGAATTGGATTTAAGTGAGGGAGGGAGGTGCAAGGTCACCATCCTCACTCTCTTGTCCAGAGCTATCTAGGTACAGTGGCAAGTATCTCAGGTGAGATTTGAACTCAGGTCCTCCCAACTATAGGGCTAGTGCTCTATCTACTATACAACCTGGCTATCCAGCAGTTAGCATCCATATATTACTTTAAGGCAGTGGTGTTGAACTTAAATAGAAATGAGGACCTCTAAACTATACATTAAGGATTCCTGTGTCTGTATAATGACTTGGAAAGCCACATATTAAAATGATTAATTTTTTATAATTTTAATTATTTTAGTCTGTGTTGACCTGTTGCTAGAGAGTGTTGTGAGCCATAAGCAGCAGTTAGCACAGTTTTCGACATCTCTGCTCTAAGGGCTGCAAAATACATTGCTTGCTTTATGCACAGAGATTAAGTGACTTGCTCAGGGTCACCCAGCTAGAATTTGAATTGAGGTCTTCCTGACTCCAAGTCTAGTTTTCTAGCCAATATATTGCCTGCTTGAATTCTTGATGGATCCCTAGTCCTTAGTACAGTGCCTGACTCATTGTTAGCACTTAAAAGAAATTTGCTGATGACTTTCGAGTGACTAGTTCACTGGGACTTTCTAGAAGAGAATGGTGACATCTAACCACCTGCAACTACTTCTCTTATCTTTATTAATACACTCCGTGGACTCTATATTGAAAGAAAGTAGGGGGGAAAATGTGTTGGGGGCCAGACCAATGGTACTGTTAGAAGACTGACCACAGTATACTGTTAAATATATAAACCCAGATTTTAAACCGTGTAAAAAAAGGCCCTGATTGTACTGGACTTCAAAGGCAAAACACATCAGATAGAATGTGGCAGTGGAAAGATTACTAGGCTTGAACTCTGACTCTGCCATTTCATACTTAGGTGACCTGGGTCAAGCCACTTAATCTTCCCTGGGTTCCAATTTCCTCATCTGTAAAATGAAAAGGGCTGAACTAGAATGCCTCTAGGGTTTCTTCCAGCTCTGAATCTCTGATCCTATGAAGTTCACATTCAACTTTTATAGAAAATTGGGTCCCCTTTTCTAACTCTATAAAATTACCATATGTTAAATGAAAGCCACACTCAGAAATCTGAGAGAACACAGTGAAAGGGGTTTAATGGGGCATAATCAAATGGAAATTAACTAGCTGGTATTCTTTAACTTGGAATCAGAGTCATGAGTTTAACAGTAATGGATTTATGACTCATTAGGGCTAAGAGAGGATGTAATTTTAATGGGAACATGATATTTGCGTGACAGCTTAAAAGACATGAAATTGCTATGTTCGGCCCTATAGTTCACAAAACTGTAAAGGCAGCAACACACGCGCGCACACACACACACACACACACACACACACAATCATATTGTAACAATGTAATTGTCCTTGTTCATATGCATAAACTTTTAATTGCCATTATTCTAGTGAATTAAATTGGTTTGATAAAAAGATGGATTTTAATATAAAAGATTTTAAAAGGACATTGAGAGCTATTATTCCAAAAGGTTCTCATTGAAGTGAAAAGTAACCGAGAATAGATCTTTTATTATCATCTTTTCTTTTGTGTATGTGTAAAAAGATAAGCTTACTAACTATCATGGGCTATGGAAAATGAAATTTCTAACACAGGCAGGGTTAGAAAGTATAGACAAAATTAATGTCAATATTCCACTCATACAGAGAAGCCAGAAAGTCTTCAGCCTGAAAATGATAAGACTTGAGGACAGGATAGCTATTTTCAAGTATTTGAAAGTTTATGTCATGGAAGAGGGAATATATATATATATATATATATATATATATATATATATATATATATATATATATATATATATATATATATATATATATAGGCTCCAGTAGGAACTGACAGAAGCAGCAAAGTAAGAAATTTAGGCTTGAAGTAATGAAAAAAAAAAACTTCCTCACAGTTAGCACTATCCAAAAATGGAGTAGATTATCTTACGAGGGTATGAGTTCTCCTTCAAGCAAAGACTGCATGACCACTTGGGTAGATTATGAAAATGATACTTTGAAGCACACGGGTGCTAAGGTCCCTTCCAACTGAAATTCCCTGATTCTGTTATATTCTATGACCATGAAGTAACAAAGCTGAGAAGTGATGTCAATCAATCTGTCAATCAACATTTATTAAGTACCTGTTATTTGCTAGGCATTGTGCTGAGCCACGGGGATACAAAAAGAGGCAAAAGATAATTCCTTCCCTCAAGGAGCTCACAATCCAATGGAAGGACATCAGAAATGTGTTGCTATGGATTCAACTTACTGTAGTTTTCTGCCTCACTCCCCTCCCCCCCACATAATGCAGATAAGTTTTGTGCAAGCTGTTGTGTGGTAGTTCGCTATATGTGCTATTATATATGTAAGGGGAGACTGGTCAATGATTACCTTGTCTTTAGAGGATGCCTAGTTTGCCCTCCCTGGCAGGTTTTACACCAGACAGGTAGTTAGAGTGCTGAACTTAGAGTCAGGAATACCTGAGTTTAAATCCTGCCTTAGCCACTGACCAGTTTTATAACCCTCAACAAGTCACTGAACCTACCTTAGCCTCAGTTTACTCATCTATAAAATGGGGATAACAAGAGCACCTACACCCAGGGTTATTATGAGATAAAATCAGGCAATATTTTTAAAGTGCTTTGCATACCTTAAAGTTCTATATAAATTCTGGCTCTTATAGGGGGTATAGACATGATTCCTTGCATGGTTCTAATCCAATATGTAGAGGCTTAGTAAATCTACAAGCGTGAGTGATTGGGGGTAGGGTAATACTATATGGAGGCAAGGAACCTTTTGATTGGTTGAGGGGCCTGAGGACCAATGACTTAGAAGGCACTGAGTCAGAAAGAATTTACAATGCATCAAGATCAATATGCCCCTCTCTTGTTCCTTTTGTGATTTTTCTCTCTTGGTGGAAAGTGAATGATAATAGTTGTCCAATCTTTGATCCAGATGCCACGATTCTATAAAGTAAGATGCCTCTGTTTCTCTCTCTCTTTTTCTTTCTTTCTTGATCTCAGGCAAATAAGTTTTCTGAAGGGGGCAGAGTTATTAGGTAATTGTTGAGATCAAAGATCCATCAAAGTCATCAGAAGTCTAAACCAGCATCTGGGGCTAATAGCTGCATGTCTCGTGAGGAACCCTTAAAGCAGTTATACAACTTGTTGAGCCCAGCTCAGCGGTGGATTGATCGGTCAACTAAGACCCCATGCCTGGCAAGGAGAAAATCCAGCAGAGAAGGGGAACAACTCCTTCATCACCATTCCTTACCCTGAAGAAACTTAGTGAGGACTCTGCAAAGAGAGAGAAAGACTTCCAGTAAGATGCCATGTGATACTTTTACAAATGCGTTACTACCTCTTTACCTTTTGTACCTTAAGTTTAAATCCATTCTCTCCTCTTACTTTGTGGGTGTGTGTGTCATGACCATTTGTCTGGTTAGTCTTATCCCTAAATACCCTCTTCTAAAAGCTAAATTGTAGCTAATTTGGGTAGCATACTGGATGGAGGCTCATGAGTAACTGTAATAGATATACCAACCCCTCAAGGTTACCCTTAGAATCTTGGTGGCAGCAGTAATCATTATCTTCTGGGGTGACTAACCTGTTAGTCCATTGCAAGTTAGGAGAGTGAACTTAGAGGGAATATGACACATGTTTTCTGGGAAGTTAAATAAATCTGTAAATGATACACTTAGGATTGATAGGAGCTTTAACTAGGACCCAAAAGGAAGCTTAGGGCTCAGAAAGCACCTAATTCATCTAGAATCATAGAACCAGATCTGAAAGGAATCTCAGAGATTATTTTATCTTACCTGCACATTATATGGATAAGGAAATTTAGGGCCAGGAAGGTTAAATATGGTAGATGTGCTTGTTGAACTGAGATTTTCAGTCTCCTGAGTCCATGTTCTTTTCTTCATACCATGTTGCCTCTCATTTTAACATGGCTTTCCTTTACCTGAACTTATTAAAAGAAGCACATTGGGATATTGTAATGCCAAGAGCCATCAGCCCTAACCTAAATTGACATCAAGTCTATGGAATTCTATGGGGATTCCAATCATGAACACCCCATTTACAACAGCATTCTAATTAGAACTCTGGGAATGAGATATTGTAAAAACTTCTGTCCACTCACTACAATATTGGCTCAATTCCCTTCACTTTACTTCTAAAATTTTTACTTCCTTCATCCTTGCCATTAGGAATTCTTACCCTGGTTGTAACCTTCTTCTCTTTCTACTCCGGTCCATACTTTCTTCACTCTACCATTAAACTCTACACCTCCCCATTCTCCCCATACTTTGCCCACTGATTCTAGTATGGCCCATAGAACCTGTGTTCTTTTCTAAACAAATTGCCCTTTTTCCTTGCTTTTTTCTTATACTCCATGAAACTCAAAGGACCAGCCTGAATTCCTACCCTGTTTGTTCCATAAGACTACTTCCAAACCCTTACCCAGTAACTGTCACTCAGTGCTGTCTCTTCACTTTAAATTCATGCCTTTTGATAACATTATACTTGACTTGTTCGCATTTTCAGCATCTATTGCTCTCTGGAATATTTTCAACACCCACTCAATTCAAAAGAAAAAAAATATTTATTAAGCACTATTTATATTCGAGGCACTATGATGGGCACCTGGGGTATTTCAACTCACTTTACTAGACACTGGAGATAAACAGAAGAAAAATGACACAGACTTTGCTAAAATTTCTTATAATCTAGTGGTTAGTACAAAATTTGCAATCCATCTAGGAATGATAGACTGTAAATTTCTTGACCTGTGGTCCAACACCCAAGTTCTGGACTGACATGGCTAGAGTCCAGTCCTGTGAATGTCCTCTACTCAAACCATTCCCTTTCGTTTCTGTTGTCCATAACCAGATTTCAGGGAAATCTTAGCATATGACTCAAATAAAAGTCATGTTTAAGTCTTACATGAGTAAAAATGTCTCCAGATTCAATACAAGCACTAAAGGTAAAAAATGCATACCAGATACAGGGCATCATTTATTTTATCCTATAGCAGAGGTTCTTAACTGAGGACTTTCAAGTGCTTTTTAAAATGATATTTTGAGAACTGGATTTTAATATATTTGTTTCCCTTTGTTATCTTATGTGTTTTATTTTATGCATTTAAAATGTTATTCTGAGAAGGTCTCCATAGATTTCACTACATTGCCAAAAGGGTACAATGACACTAAAAGGTTGAGAATTTCTGCAAAACAACCCTGCCCCAACACACACACACACACACACACACACACATAAAAGATTCATAGTAGCCCTTAAATAATCAATATAATGCTTTCTCTTCCCAGTACATTTTACCTTTCTTCCAGGATCTATGTCATTCTCTTTATTTAAAAATATTTATTTTTAACATTAATTTTTAAAAATTTCAAATTATCTTCTTCCCTCACTCTTCACTTCCTCCCACTGAGATTTGATATTATGTTTACATGTGAAGTCATGCAAAGCATATTTCCATATTAGCCATGTTGCAAAAAACCAAAAACAATAAAAAGCAAGAAACATAAAAAAATGAAAAAATATGCTTCAATCTGTACTCAGAGTTCATCAGATAGTGGATTGGTTTGTCATTTCCTTCTCCAGTTCATTTTACAGATGAGGAAACTGAGACAAACAAGGTTAAATGACCTGCCCAGGATCACACAGCTAATAAGCGTCTGGAGCCAGATTTGAACTCAGGAAGAGGAGTCTTCTTGACTTCAGGCTTGGCACTCGAGCCACTGGGCCATCTTGTTGTAAAGAATATAGGGTCTTTGCTGTTTTGCCAATCACAACATTTCCTTCTTTTTGAGAGAGATCCTCTTCTCCAATTAATTAGGTATTGTTGCCTTTCAATTACAGTATTTTATTTTCTTTTTTCTTTTACCCTTAGCAAAACATGGCAATTACGATTCACCACCCTACTCTGTTTACCAGTTGTGGTGACAAACCAAAGAGAAGGTTCTCAGAAGACCCGACATGCTTTGGGTGTTTGGAATAAAAATTGGAGACACTGAATGTGTGCATTCAGAGGAGATGGACATTGTCTATAGTAACTGGTACATAGGGAGTTTATTGTAATTATTGAATGAATATTTTGATTGTGAAATAAAAATACATATAGAAATCTTGTATTCTTCTTCCCTAGAGGTCTCCAAGCAAAGGATGGCCATTTCTTAGATATATTGTAAAGGGAATTTTTGTCCATTTCAGTTCAACAATAAATAATTATACATATGAGCCACTGTGATAGGAACTAGAGATTCGAAACCAAAATCAAAATAGTCCTTGTCCTCAAAGGCAAGAAGCAATGCAGAAAAGATATAGAAATTGCTTGATGAACTTAGAATTAAGGTATACTAGGTACGCTAGGTAGTGTAGTAGATAGACCAGTATGTCTGGAGTTAGGAATATGAGTTCAGATCTAGCCTCAGACTCTTACTAGCTATGTGACCCTCAGAAATTCACTTAACCTCTGTTTGCCTCAGTTTCCTCAACTGTAATATAAGGAAAGTACTTCCCAGGTTGTTGTGAGGATAAAAATTAAATACTACTTATAAAGCACTTGGCATAATGTCAGGAACATAGTAGGTGTTATATAAATACTATCTATTATTATAGTAATTATTATTATTGTCAGAGGATCTGAATTAAAAATACTAGCCCTTCCATATATTACCTGTATGACTTGGGCAAGTTGATGCTTATCTTCCAAATGAGGGGGCTGGACTAGATGACCTCTAAAGTATATTCCAACCCTTGATGTATGATTCTCTAAGAAATAAATGTGGAGTGTTTCAAAGCCTTGGAGCCTTGTCTGTGGCTACTTATTCATCATGTTCTGGACTTTGCCCTCCACAATTATCTTGAGTTACTTTGACAGTAAAGGGCTTATGGCAAGAATTTGGAACAAAGGATTAAAAGAGAGGGACATGAGGTCCTCTTTTCTGGGATGGTAGGGGAACGTTTCTTGCCTTTCCTTCTCTTTCATTTGCAAGGGAGACCTTGACCTGAAGGGAAATCAGAATGCCTGAAGTCCATATGTTTTTTGTTCAGTTGCTTTGGCAGAGAATTCCCTGTAACCTGTTTCAGAGCTTAGGATCTCCATAAAGCAGAGTTTTGTAAATTGTGGTGACATACTCCTTGACTTCATTTGAGGCTTGGAGGGAGTGAAGGCCATGAGGAAATGACCAAAATGACCAAATATTACAAGTACAGCTTCTACATAAATACTTTTACTTTTTTCAGTTAAAAAGGTTCAATAGAAATAAGTCTAAGAAAGTCAATTTGTTTCCACTGGCAGAGGGTAGAGCATAAGTAAGGTCAAATTTTACACAATGCAAGCCAAATTTTGACACAGGAATGATCTACCACCATCATTGTCTGTCATCGTAGGTTTCTGACACAGATGGGCTGTGTTGTCAGGCTGCTTGCTGCATTTAAATGGGAAATGTGAAAACTCAAGTTAAACAACCTTTGTGCAGAAGCTAAAAGTACCATAATATCTGCTATATTTCTCAATGTCATTCATTTTGGTAAGTACAAAGCTACTTTCCAAAAGATCGGCTACTTTCAAAAAAATGCAAATAACTCTACAGCATTTGAAACTTCAAACAATCAACTTTAATTTTCTTAAATTCTCTGTTATTCCCAGTTTTTAAGAAAATGAAATATTTCTTTGTCATAGCTGAGTTGAAAAGAAAAATCCACTGAAACAGCTGAAACTAGTACAAAAAGATAATGATGTTAAGGGCTAAAATTCTAGCTAGACTGTCTAAAATATCTAATGAGTGGTCGCCAATAAATTATAAGCTTTAGCAAGAGTTAGACTTTTAAGCATTTATTAAGGAGAATAAGAATTTGGTAAAGAGAGAGAAAAAGGCCTAGATTCCTATCTATTAAAGGGAGAGCACATTTCTAGCTCCACTCTCCACCAGCGTCCTCAGGAAAGAGAGCGAGACTGAGCGCCAGTCTCTTCCTTCCTCCTCCCACTAGTCCGCGTCACTTCCTGACTCCTGGTCTTGCCCTCAAAGACGTTCCCTTCATGGGCAGAACTCCTCTACAGTAAGTATCCAGCAGGTGGCGTTATTCCAATCGTTACAGTCCCCCCTGTTGTTCCTCAAGAAACAAAATGTTTCCTTGACGGAACAGTAAAAACAATATGATAACTATTGCTAACTAATAATATGTGAACAACAATATAGAAAAGGAAGAGAGGAAAGTTTTGTCCAGAGGGGCGATTTTTTTTGTCCTCATGAACCGACGCTTTGACATTAGTCTTGCAAAGGGAGGGCCTCTGCAGAGAATACATGTTACAGATGGTGCATATTATAACAGAAAGAGAAAAAAACCAACAAAAAGAACAAATCAAAACTGTTCATTTAAAGTCTCTGAAAGTCTTTTCTCAGATGTCCTCTAGGTGTAGTCATGGAATGGAAGTCTTTTCAGGGGTTGATGTGTGGATGCTGGTAATCAGCCAGGAAAATTTCCTACAAAATTGAGCTTAACAGAACTTTAAAATAGCTTTGTCAATAATCAAATCAAACAATGAAAGTTCTCAAAAACATGTCTAAGGGAATTCAGAATCTTAGTTGTTACACATGAAACATATAATAAAACAAAAATTGAACCATTCTTTAAAATTATAATATTACTATAGTCCCCCCTTATGGAGGGTAATTGAGAAGACAATTGCTGCGATATTAATTTTTAAAAATAATTTTTATCTTTGTTTCATCACTTTTTGCATCATCTGCCTAATTATCCTCATGCCATTATGAGAAATTAAAAAATCTAATATAATTGGTAACAGGTGTCAAGGCCAAATTCAACAGTGTATTTATCATGACACCTGAGATAATTATGGGGGTTACCATAAAAGAACAGAGAAATGATGGGATATGAGCATTCCCACACTTGAGCAATATGTACTACCCATACAGTATGCCAGGCTTAAAATAGGTGGATGGAATATATGTCCATGCCACCGAACATATTGGAAGAAACTGAGTCAGACTTAATCAGATGCATGGGATTGAGATGTCCATGGCATCAGGCATATAGGAGGGAGCATAGAAGCCAGGTGTAGGAGCGAGATGGGTGGGATCAATACTTCCAGCCATCTGTACAATATTGTGGGGAAAAATAAAATAAAATATTAAACCAAGAGAATCCAACCTCAACATTTGTCAAAAGCCGTTCCCTCGGCCATACCTTGACTTCATGCATGTCTCCCCTCATGTGACAGTTCAGTGTCTGCTCTTGCATGTATTCCTCTTGTGATTGGATGGCATCTTGGCCAACTGGCATCTGATAACTCAGAATAAAGGCAATTAATGTCTTAAATGATAAGTTCCCATAATCCAAGTCTCATATGGATTTAAAAATTGAGGATAATAAATGATTGCAAAAAATGTGAATACATCTTGACTCAGAACACAATATATAATTATGCAACAATTTCAAATAATACCTCTTTTTACTTAGTATACAATTACTTTTGTGAAAAATCTGAACATACTTAAATACAAGTTAAAGCACAACAGAATCTCAAAGAACTTTTTTTTTTTTTTTTGAAAATAGAAAACTTTTACAAATGTTCCCCTCTTTTTTTTTTTTTTGGAATATGCTTATCAAAAATAATACTTCTAGAATCAATTTATACTTGCCATGGCAACCAATTTGCCAGGGAAATGCTTTAAAGAGTTTGATCAAATAATCAGTTGAGAAAAAATAACAAAAACAAACAACTCAGAATATGGGAGCACAATACTCCTAGAATTAACATTGTATTATGAAATCAAAACCATGTTTCAAAATTAGATAGATGAATGAATAGAAGAAAATACACGTGGAACAATAAAATACAGTGAAATTCAAACTAAGGAAATCTAAATGAATATGAACTTAATATCAATAAGAGTATTATAAAATATAAACTTGATCACATGACTATAAAAAGCTTTTACAAATATTCTCCTTGTTTTAGAAACTAAGTATGACACAATCTCAAAAGCATGAAAATCTCTATGAAAATAAACCTATACCATTAATTTCAAAATGTATATGTAATAGCATAGAAATCCTATGTAACCTCTGAACTGACATTATTACTCTGAATGAATTCAGAACACTTTTGATTCCGATATCTAAAATCCCCAATACTCATATCAATACCTTGCTGTTTACTTCTACATTTCTGTAAAATATATACCCTTCCATGGCAAAAGAAGCGGAGTCTTGAACTATGGTGATGATTGTCATTCTTATTCAGCTTAAGTTTTTCTTCTTTAACCCCTCTATATTGTCTGTCAGTCTTTTCACCATACAAATGCTTTATAAGATTACTAATTAAAGACAAAAGCAGGTTAGCAAAATTATGAACAAAACGAGTATATCTGGAATTTAAAGGGTTTTCTAAAGTTGTCTCAGAAGCACAGCCAGGCTGGGGAAGGGCTGAGCCTGAAGCTGCAAATGTAGTTAGAGAAAGTTGCGCATGAGCATTAGATCTCTGGACTTCCCAGGCCGGGGAAGCAATGGGCTTGGCCATGGGAGGAGTAGAGGGTGGAGTCTGGAGAGGGGGGGAGGGACCAGCGCAATTTGAATCAGACTTGATTTTGAACTCAGGCCTGGATTCCTCTTCCCCCACTTTGCCTCCAGGTGCTAGGGGATTAAAAGCTTCTAGAGGGTGGGTCATTGCCTCCAGGCATGCAAAATTAGAGCAACAATTACTGTTAGAACTGGGAAAAGCTGCGGGAATCTCTTCAGGTTTCTCTGAAAAAGCATGGTTGGGAGAGGGAGAGATATTTCCTTGTGTGAGTAAGTTGCTGGCTCTTTTAACAAAAATAAAAAGAAAAATAGAAAATCCACAAAAACAAAGCATTAACATGATCTTATCTCCCATTTGTCTGGTTAAACAGACTAAAATCAAAAATAGGGTAATTACGGAGTTTAAAAGGTCCATTCGAAAAAATTTAAAGGAAAACACAGCCAGTACGCCAGTACTTAGCAGTTAAAGGGAGAGGGAGGGGAAATTTCTTACCCAACCAGAAGATCAGAAGTGAGGTTCAGCTTTCCTCTTCGTGGTCAGCCATCTGTTAAGGGCTAAAATTCTAGCTAGACTGTCTAAAATATCTAATGAGTGGTCGCCAATAAATTATAAGCTTTAGCAAGAGTTAGACTTTTAAGCATTTATTAAGGAGAATAAGAATTTGGTAAAGAGAGAGAAAAAGGCCTAGATTCCTATCTATTAAAGGGAGAGCACATTTCTAGCTCCACTCTCCACCAGCGTCCTCAGGAAAGAGAGCGAGACTGAGCGCCAGTCTCTTCCTTCCTCCTCCCACTAGTCCGCGTCACTTCCTGACTCCTGGTCTTGCCCTCAAAGACGTTCCCTTCATGGGCAGAACTCCTCTACAGTAAGTATCCAGCAGGTGGCGTTATTCCAATCGTTACAATGAGATAGTTTAAGCAGCAGAAATTAAGAAACACATATTAAGATAAAAGTACAAATACAGAAAATATGAACTATTATATTATTGGGGTTCCCAAGTTTTCATATTGCTGGAGAGGAAAAAGTGCTGTGTTTATTTTAGCTACAGATAGAGCAAAACTTAATAGATTGAAATAACATCTCGGGGCAGCTAGGTGGTGCAGTGGATAGAGCACTGGCCCTGGATTCAGGAGGACCTGAGTTCAAATCCGGCCTCAGACACTTAAGACTTACTAGCTCTGTGACCCTGGGCAAGTCACTTAACCCCAATTGCCTCACAAAAAAAATGACGTCTGGGGCAGCTAGGTGGTGCAGTGGATAGAGCACCGGCCCTGGAGTCAGGAGTACCTGAGTTCAAATCCGGCCTCAGACACTTAACACTTACTAGCTGTGTGACCCTGGGCAAGTCACTTAACCCCAATTGCCTCACTAAAAAAAAAAAAAAAAATTAAAAAAAAATGACGTCTCAAAAGTGTATTGTAGAAATACTAAGCCACACAAGAACATTTTCCCAGAAAAACTATATGATTTTAACAATCAAAATCAAACTTTTTCACAGATCATGTTATTGTTGTTTGTCCTTTGTTGTAAAAGAGTTTGAATGACACCACAAGGATAATGTCTTGACTTGCAAGTGAATTGTATTTAAGTGAGGTAGAGCTGTGTAAAATCAGCAGCCTCACTCTTCCCTCTAGGGCCATCTGAGTGCAGTGGTAAGACATAGGTCAGGATGACTAGTGATGGCCCTGGATTCAGTGGGATACCTTGACCTTCTTGAGCTAAGATCTTTCCCATATCCCAGTTTGTTTGAGGCAACACCCACTTAGTACTTAAAGGTTCAGTAAGAATTAAGGTAAAAGATGGCCTAGTTTGCTTTTGCAAAAGAATCAGTCAGGGATGGGAAGACCCTCAGAGTTTCTGGCCAGAATAGAAACATTTGCTATTTATACTCACTCTGAGTCATCAATACCCAAACAATGAGCAAGTGAGGTTTGGGCTAGGACCTATTATTGGACAATCAGTGAGAGTCACAGTGATTTGTGTTTAACGGCACAGTCAAGTCCCAGTGGCCTTTATCAAAGCCTGGTTTTTCAGAGCTATATTTTAAGAAGTCATAAATGAAAACTACATGAGACAAAAGAGTTAGCTATCCCCATTTTTTTTGGGAAGAAAATGGTAGAATAAATAAATAAGGAAGAAAATAATCTAGGAGGAAGAAGAGGAGAAGGGAAATAGCAATATTGCCCAACTGGAACCTATTGGTTGGTTCCTCAGGGGAGCAGCTACTACTACCCACAGATTATTTTTTGTCCTTTGTTCTCAAAGAAGACCAATGACAAATCATATCTATGGTATCAAAATAATTTTTAGCACCATATAACATTGCTTATAGGATTGCAAATTTTAAAAGCCCTCATTGAGTAGGAAAAACGTTGGTCCTACCGAGAGCTACTAATGAAATTGGACTGATACTTGGTTAATTTTATGCAAAACATCTATGAACAATTCTCTTTATAAACACTATGATGGAAGAAAGATTACCAATGTAATCAATTAGTTGAGAAATTGGAATTTTCCTGTTTTGCACTGCAAGAGGTTGGAACAACATAAGTAGGTAAAGACATTCATTTGATTGCATATGTGTTGAAACCATAATTAGGGAACATATGTTACCTGGCAAATATATTGAAGACAATACTATACTAAGAGACATTGTGGAACACAATTGGTAGATTTCTGAATGAAAATGATATAATGTGGGATAGATGTATCACACTCTGAAAGATCTGGATTTAAGTTGATGTCAAGATGAAATGTAGTTCTGTAAGTATTATCATAAAACATAGCAGCCTTGTGTGCAATTTGGACACATTGCATACTTTACAGAGAATTATTTATATCAAGAAATAAGTGTGAAGTTCTAAGTGCAATGTTTCTAGTTGTTACAAGAGTGATAGGCTCTGTGAAAAACACACAGTACAATAATGGAAAGCTCTTTGCAAAATTGTATGACAATTGGGAGAGACAACATAGGGTACTTCTATGTTATTGTAAACCTACTGGCTATTTTATACTCATGTACTTCTAATAGCACTTGAGGTAAAAGAAGAAATTTCTATTTTCCTTAGTGATAATAAAGATTAAGCAAATTTACTCTAAAGCACAAATTTCCTTCTGAAACTTTTAGTTGATTTATGGTTTTTTTTGGTAAAAGTGTACTCTATAGAGCTCAAACCCCTAACATTCAGATTCTTATCACAAAAGATGAGGTGACTACATTTTTGAAAATATTTGAGTTATGGGATAAATTTACACAATAATATCCTTGAGATGTTTCTCAATGAAAAAAAAAATACTTCCCACACAAATGGAACAAAAGAAAGACCTGTTCAGTGATATAGGGAAAAACAAAGTATTGAACTAAAGAGTCTGAGATGACTTCAGTTGAGATTCCAAAGCTGATACTATGTGAGAACAGGAAAGTGACTTGTAAGTTTCTGACTTTATTTCTTCATCTGCAATATATTATTATTAATCACTATCAATTACTATTACACATAATGATATATATATATATATATATTTATATATGTGTGTGTGTATATATGTGTATATATATGTATATGTGTATATATGTGTGAATATATATATATATCTTCAATAATAATTGCCAGTATAATGTCTTTCTGACCCTGGGAAAGTCACTTAACTGTTAGGTGCCCTAAGCAACTATCTAAGACTTGTCACCTGTGGTGGGTGACAGAAAATGCATACAAATTAAAAATAAGATGACTACCTGCAATAATAGAGGAATTTTCCTTATCTAAGAATTTTCTATACCAATGAATTAAACATCTAGTCCATATCTTATGTTAAGCTATTTTATTGTATTTGAGATTTGTTTGTGTTATAAAAGTGGTTTTAAAGTCTTAAATTGACTAAAATATGAGCCAAGAAAATTATTCTTAGATGAAAAGTATATGGAAGAATTTTTTTTTAAAAATGGAGATGTAACTATATAAAGTTTGAAAAACAGTGACATAATGGATTTGAACAGAGTTACAAGGAACATACTGATACTAAAGTAGCAGATTGGGACTGGACTGTGGTTTCTTTTCATAGAAGGATGTTAGGTTCAAGGGTAGAGTAAATGCTTTCAGTTATACTTAATTCATTATCTTGTATTTTTATTTTGGTCCTTGGAGCCAAAGAGCCTTTTTTGGGGAATGGGAAGTAGGGTGGAGAAAACAATAAGAATCAAATCCTAGGTTCTGGGCAGATAGATTTTCCTCACTTTATGAAAAAAAAAAAAGAAACATCAGAAGTTTTGTTCTACTTTGATGCTAGACTATGAAGAACCTTTCTCCCTAAAAGACTTGATATTTTGATAAAAGACTTGATAATTCCTCTAGGAATTATGCTGAGATGCTATAATTGAGTATTCTTTCATGAAGATGTAGCACTAAAGTTTAGGAGTTGGGTATGTGAGAGGGAGGGTCAAGACAGGAGACAGATGATGATGATTGAAAATTTTGTACTCATGCAGGTAGGAGGAGGAGAGTAGGTTCTATTTTCTCAGTAATGTAGGAGTAAAGTAAAGACATTTCCTGGATGAGGAAGAGGATGTGTAGGGGATTAAAGGGGGAAAAGAAGATCTGTAACAACTGTTGAACAGAGTGGTTTAGCGAATCAGTCAAGGAAGAATGAAGCTTTGTTTTTCAAAAAATAAGGGTCCAGTTGAAATTAGGTCACACAACTATTCTCCAGTTGATTAGTGGTCAAAGGAAATGAATAAGCACTTTTTGGAGAAAGAAATCTATCAAAAGCAACCTATCAAAAGCCATATTTTAAAAATAACACCCTATAAATTACTAATGATTAGAGAAATGAAAATTGAAACAATTCTGAGATTCCATCTCCTAACTATCAGATTGGCAACATTGACAGAGAGACAGAGAGAAAGAGACAGAGAGAGAGAGAGAGAGAGAGAGAGAGAGAGAGAGAGAGAGAGAGAATAAGAAATGCTGGAGGGGCTGTGGAAAAACAGGCATATATAAATGAGCTATTGGTAGAACTATGAATTGGTCCAACTTGTGAATATCCTTTGAACCAGTGATAGCAGTATAAAATCTATACCCCGAAGAGGAGAAATACATGTGTATGTGTAGGTATATAGGTATAGTTATATGTACATACATTTACATGTACACATAAGCATATATGTATACACATACATGATCGTGTCTATTATGTATGTATTATGTGTGTGTACACAGATGAACACATATGTATACACACACACATATATATAAATTAAATAGCTCCCCTGTGGTTGCAAAGAACTGGAAACTGAGTGTTATATTTAAAATCTAACTGTGATGACTAAAAATCTAATGTGTGGTCACCTTAAATTAGAAGCTTATAGCACCAGTCTTTGGGCATTAAGCATTTATTAAAGTATATTAAAAGTTAACAAAGGAGAGAGGAAGAACACATGGAGTTGAGAAAGAAAAAGCCTAGCTACCCTGGTAACTCCGCTGGTACCTCCAACCAAAAGAAGGATCTCCCCTTCTCCTAGAGCAGAAGCTTTCTGCAGGACCACAAGAGGGATAGTCCCCACACACAGTTCCAAGCTTTTTGGCTGGTAGCATTGATTGACATGACTTATAGGTGGTTCTATGAACAGATGTAATGATTCTATGAATAGATGCAACTTCCGAACTCTAGTCACATGCTTTCTCCTCAGGGGAGCACTGCCCTGGTTCTCACAATGTCTTTCTCAGCAGGGGGGTGGCACCCTGATTCTCACATGAGGGGGTTCCCATCAACTTGTGAATGGATAAAAAAATTATGATATATGAATGAGATGGGATACTCCTGTGTTTTAAGAAGTTATGAAGGGACAGCTAGGTGGCACAGTGGACAGAGCACCAGCCCTGTATTCAGGAGGACCTGAGTTCAAATCCGACCTCAGACACTTGACACTAGCTGTGTGACCCTGGGCACTTAACCCCAATTTCCTCACCAAAAAAAAAAAGTTATGAAGAAGATGGTTTCAAAGGAACCTAGGAAGAATGTTTTGAACATATTAGTGGTGAAGTGAGGGGCAGCTAGGTGGCGCAGTGGATAAAGCACTGGCTTTGGATTCAGGAGGACCTGAGTTCAAATAGCCTCAAACACTTGACACTTACTAGCTGTGTGACCCTGGGCAAGTCACTTAACCCCAATTGCCTCATACCAGAAAAAAGAGAAGTAATAGATACTTATTATAACCTTAGCACCTACAGCAAACATCATGATCTGAGTAAAAGATTTGAAGAATCCAATGCACCTGCTGAAGGCTCCATATTTTTAGCTTTTCCAGATCTATATTCAAAATAAAAAACTCATAGGATCATATTACATATTCCACTGGTAAAAGGAAAAGACATAATCATTATTTAGAACAACATGGCTAAAATAAGTTATTAGAGGAAGACAAAGAGAAACTGAGGAATAACCAGAGTGGATAAATACGTAGGTAAAATTGATTTTATTACTCAAAACACTATAAATTTTCATTTTATACAGTAGTATTATAAAATGTCCTGACACCCATTATAATGAGAAGAAATAACTTGTAGATATGTTTATTGAAAACTTTATTTCTTCATTTTCATTGAGAAGACCATAATTATAAAATTACTGCCAATAATGTTGGAAAATGCCAATACTGAGCAAATAAAAGATTTATTTTTTATTCTATCAAAATTTCTGGGAATTCTTTGTCTCTCTCATTTATTATCTAGCTTCTTTCCTCTCTGTGCTGTAAACTGACTTTCCACAGGACTTTGTATACCATGCCAGAAAGAAAGAGGGGCAGCTAGGTGGCGCAGTGAATAAAGCACTGGCCCTGGATTCGTGAGGACCTGAGTTCAAATCCGGCCTCAGACACCTGACAATTACTAGCTGTGTGACCCTGGGCAAGTCACTTAACCCCAATTGCCTCACAAAAAAAACCCAAAACCCAAGAAAGGAAGGAAGGAAGGAAGGAAGGAAGGAAGGAAGGAAGGAAGGAAGGAAGGAAGGAAGGAAGGAAGGAAGGAAGGAAGGAAGGAAGGAACCTCTTTGCCTTGGAAGCTCACTTTATAAAGAATGTCTTCCCCTCTGGCCTTCCCCTCCCATGTTAAGCAGGAAGTCCAGGCTAACCATGTTTTCATTATGCACTAGGTTATTCTCCTGACTCTCTGAACTTTGCCTCCCATGACCCTATGCTGGGTACCTTCATCTTCATCTGTTTCCTCCTTGTGATTTCAAACCCCCCACCCTGCTTCAATATCCTTTCATGTTCCATCACTAGAATGTGTTCTCTTTGAAGGCAGAAGCAATTTTCTTGCTTGTATTTGTGTTTCACAGAATTTACCATAGCAGTTGGCACATAGTAGGTACTTAATAAGTGGTTGTAGAATTAATTTTCCTCCTCTCTCTCTCTTTTTCTCTCTCCCTCTCTCTTGCTTATCTCTATATATCTTTAGAACAGGCTCAGGTTCCCAAACTAGTAAGTTCTGAAAAAGAGGTAGCCAAGTCACTGAACAAAAGAGTGTTGGAGCCTGAGTGCTGAAGCCACACCCACATATTGGTTTGGTTTTTTTTTTTTGGTGGGACAATGGGGGTTAAGTGACTTGCCCAAGGTCACACAGCTAGTAAGTGTCAAGTGTCTGAGGCCAGATTTGAACTCAGGTACGCCTGAATCCAGGGCCAGTGCTTTATCCACTGCGCCACCTAACTGCCCCCACACCCACATATTGTTAAAAGCCCAAGAGGAAACATGTTAAGTAGATCTTCTGTAGAGTCATGGGAAGGGGTGGATAAGAATTGTGCAGAATGAAGAGCATAAATGTGTAGCAATTGGCAACAATTCAGGGGATTCCTATACTGAAGAGATCATAGAATGATTGCAGTACTGAAATCTGTTGAGAGATTCATAGATTTTGTTTTTTACTATGCCGAAAACGGCTTCATTGGACATTTGGAACTCTAAACATTCATAGGCATATTTTGACAGACTGCTTCCCTGTCAGTGAATATGTGCCTTTATCAGTGTAGGAACTCTTCATGGAAGCAGTTCACAACTCTTCTACTCCTGACTTCTAATGTTATGTGATTTCTTTTCATGTCTTTTCATCTACTTGCTACCCAATACTCTAAATGCCTTCCTCTTACATGATAACTTTATTATATATTTAAAAGGAATAGTAAGTTGTACATAATAGATTTTCAGTCTTGTGCGCAACTGTCTTTTTTCAATTCTCCTATATTATGGAAATGCTTTATTTCTTAAGCTCAGAATAAAATAAATTTAGAAAAAGGAAAACCATTGAATAAGTGCTTCCTATGTGGCAGACATTGTGCACTTGGAATTCAAATAAAAATAAGAAGACAGGAATTTAAATTTTCATGGGGGACAGAGCTAGAAGCTGGGGAAAGGTAGAAAGGTATGGTTTCTTGTGCATGACACAGAGATTCTGGGAGGTGGCATGAACTTCTGAGCCTGGGCAAGATAGGCAAAAGTTCATCTATCAGAGTCCTCTGTTCCAGGGGGTACCATTGAAGTTTGAGTGGGAAGGATATAAGTAAAATGGCTGGCTGTGGATAACATGGTCTGGAAATGACCAGGAAATGAGTGGTGTGGCCTGGGCTCACAGCTTTTATGTCCTTTTGAAAGAGAAATGTTCAAAAGGATGGCAAATGACTCTGATTGGCCAACAATTAATGAAAGGTGGACTTTATAAAGCTGAGTGGGCTTACTTCATTGAGGGGCTGAGAGAGATATCAACATACCATTGGACAGAGAGACTATGTGTATAGCCAGTCCATCCTTAGCCTTGGGAAATTTAGAAAAAAGGGTCTGCTTGATTAAATGAAATTTATCTTATTAGTTTAGAGATTGGGTGGGGTTGGATAGAGGAGAAGGTTAATTCAACCTTAAGACATTAAGATTTCCTCTTGAAATGAGGAAAGATAAAAGGGGGAACTCTGAATCTCCCCAAATTATTAGCCATTAATAATCATTTCTTTCCTCACAAATTCTAGTTGTGTGACCCTGAGTAAGTCATTTAGCCCCTGAGAGTAGAGTAAGAGGAGGAGGGAAATTTTTATCTCCTCTTTCCCCCATTAATCATATATCAAGAGGCAAGAGCATATCCAATTAGGAGCAGAGACACAAATCTAGGATAGACAGATATACAGAGAGATAGTCTACTTTTGGATCCCATTTGCAATACTAAGGACAAATTGGTTGGGTGACCCAGAAGGGATGCCATGTCCTTACAGAATCATATGAAAACTAAAATACTTTTTATTTTAAAAGATCCCCTCAGAGGCCATTGAATCCACTGTATACCAGAAGAAGAAAACCCTCCCTAACATATTTTACAAGTGGTCATCCCAATTTTTCTCGAAGGTATCCAGAGAAGCAAAACATAGCACCTCTTAAGGAAAACCTTAAGTTTTCCATTACTTTTAGCAGCTTCTTGACCTTTACATGATCCATTTTGACTACTGTCACTTCCATGCCAAATAACTATAAAATTGGGGCAGCATTCTTTACAAAAAATTCTGGCTTTTCCTTTGCAAGCTGCAGGGTTGAGAGAGGCAATTGTTTTCTTCACTTGTGCATTGAGAGAAATGATTTGATTTCCAAATACTTGGGTTTCTTGACAAGCTTTTCTCCTGAGCAGGTTATCCCAAAGTTTTCCATGAAGTCAATCTATTACTTTGGGATAGATCTGGTTGTTAGGAATCATTCCCTTGTATTAAGTCTAAACTTGCCTCTTTGGAGCTCCCATTGCTTCTAGTTCTGTTCCCGGGACATAACCGAATAAGCTGAATCCCTTTTCTTCCTGATAACCCTTCCAATACTTGAAGACAGCTATCATATGCCCCCCCATGTCGTTTCTTATTATTTTTTCCACACTAAATACATTATGGTTAATTAGGATTATTCTTATCTTTTCAAAATTCTTTCCATTTTTGAAATTTAGTAGCACCATTTTATTTACTCTCATCTCTTCAATCTCCTTGGACACATAGCGGGGCCTTAAAAACTGTTTATTGCTAATTCATTGAGCCTTAATCCCTTGTTTGCCTCTTCCTCAAGCAGTCCTTTGAGTTCACACTCATCTGTGGAACTCTGTGGAAATCCTTGATTTTTAAAAATTCATCAAATTAGAATTCAACTTGGTGCTTCAAAGCCCCTTAAGTCATAGTTACTATCACTACCAACAATAAACATTGTCAGTTATGAGTAGGGTCCAGGGTAGGCTCTGAAGACAGACATTAGAAGTTATCCTTGAGGAGCAGCTAGGTGGCGCTGTGGATAAAGCAACCGCCCTGGATTCAGGAGGACCTGAGTTCAAATTTGACCTCAGACACTTGATACTTACTAGCTGTGTGACCCTGGGCAAGTAACTTAACCCTAATTGCCTCACAAAAAAATAAAAAAAGAAAGAAAAGAAAGAAGTTACCCTTGAGAAACTTGAAAGTCAATCTGGAAGGGGAGGCAGTTGTCCCTGTCCAAGCCTCCCTCTCTAACAATGCAAAAAAACCAAAAAAACAACCAAACAAAAAATCCTTCCCTATTTATCAATGAAGTTATTCAATTTTTCACTTCCAGACTCTTGCAAATGGCTGGTATTGTCAGATGTGCTTAGAATCTAGTCAACTAGTAATCCAGTCAAATCAGCCAGTAATCCACTCAGGTGGGCTCCTGAGTATCTGCCAAATCTCATCTATCACATTCCATTATCTTGACAGTATAGTCATTGTTCAGGTTTCACTATTCTGTGTTATTTTCATACTTGGAGCTTTCACATTGGGACTTTTGTTTCCATGATGCTGCTGACACATGCCTTTAAGAGGCCTCTGGTAAAATCCTAAAGTTCCAGCAGATGGCAGTGGTACCTTAGGAAAAAGTTTAATTGACTCTTCGGTTAGGGAAAAGAAAAAAAAGTGCATGCTATACTTAGAAGGAAAAGGCTTGTTCTTTGAAAAACAAATAGAGAGATGACTCTTCCCCCTTTTCTATCTCTCCTCCCCCAATATACTAACAAGCTTTAGATAAGAATTAAAACACATTTTAAATAAAATGTTGCATAATGTTTACCCTTATAAATAATTATTTTGCCAAGAGGGTTGAAAATTTCAAAGCCCAGCATAATTAAATCAATGAGAAATTGGCTTCTCACTGATGTAAGGGAGTAAAGGGAGGAGGCAGGTTTATCAAGAGTTATATATTGGAAACAGTCGGCACTTTGGAGTAATTTTTACCCAGAAAGCCACCACCACCACCACCAATAAGAACAACAATCAAATTATATAACACTTTAAGATTTGTGAAGCACTTCATCAATATTATCTCATTGGATCCTCATAACAAGCCTGGCAGGTAGTTGCTATTTTTATTCCTATTTAACTGATCAAGAAACTGAAGTAGCAAGATTTCAATTGCCTTGCCCAGAGTTACACAGTAAGTATCAGAGGCTAGACTGAACTCAGATCTTTATAATTCCAAATTCAGTGTTCTATCTATTATGTTATATCACCTAGTTCCCTAAGATAAGCACAAATGCTACTTTTAAATGCAAATGGGAGTTTCTGCATTTTTTTATAACTGTATTAAGTGGCAATCACATTTTTCCAAACCACAAATCAGGGCACAGATTGTTAAGGGATAGTTGGTTGGCAAAGCTTCCTTAAAAGTATACTTTCTGTTCATAAAATCAGAACTAGTAATCCACCATCTAAGGGAAGAAACCAAGGGTGAAACTGTTTTCATTTATTCTCCCTTTTGGTTCCTGGCATTTGGGGTATGTGCTTTGGAAGATTGCTTTTCATCCTGGAAAATAGAATAGATATAAATTTTCAGCTGATATGTATGCATAGCTATCCTTGGTAATTTTTCAAGGTGTCAAAATGTCTGTAGATTTGCATATGAGTGTGTGTGTCTAAAAGATATCTGATGCTCTGTGTTCTGAAGAATTGGGGTTGCATTTTTCCAGAAGTTATCTGGAGGGCTCCCCACAAAGATACCCTCATCTCTTGAAGTGGTTCAGAAGACTTTATTTTACTGTAGAAAGAAAAAACCCCAACTTTGAGCATTAGAAAAGTAAAAAAAAATCTCTAAGATTTTTTTTATAGTTTGTTCCTAGATAAAATGGCTAACATATAGTGTTTGAAGCTTTGCAAAACCCTTTAGATGTATTATCTGATTTGATTCTCATAACAACCCTATGAGGTATGTGCTATCATTAGGCCCGTTTTACAGATGAGGAAACTGAGGCAGTTAAAAGGTTAAATATCTAATAAACCTCTGGGGGAAGCTAGGTGGCTAAGTGGATAGAGTATCAGGCCTGGAGTCAAGAAGACTCACTTCCTGAGTTCAAATTTGACCTCAGACAATTACTAGCTGTGTGACTCTGGGCAAGTCACTTAACCCTGTTTACTTCAGTTTCCTCGTCTATAAAATGAACTGGCATTGTTTCCCATCTGTAAAAAGATCATGGAAAAAATAGTCCATGGATTCATGAAGAATAAGACACAATTTAGTAACAATAACAACAGTGTAAATTTACATCTTACTGAATATTCAGGATATACACCTGGAACGGACATTCAAATCATCTAATCCAACTGTCACATTCTACAGATCATGTAACTGAGGCTAAGAGGGCTGCAATGACATGCCTAAGTTTGTACAACTAGCAGAACTAGGGTTTCAACCAATATCTTCTTCCAAAGGTTGCATTCTTTCAATTACAACTCTTTTATAGGGGAACAGAATCTATGATTTCTTTCTTTTAAGGAGTCCATGGTGAAGTTCATCACCCAATGGGGTCCAGCACTTTTTCTGTAATTTGTAATTGCCTGAAAGCACTAAGAGGGTAAGTGAATTGACCAGAGTGACACAGCCAATAGGTGAAAAGGCAGAATTTGAACTAAGTTCTTTATGACTATGAGGTGGGCTCTCCATCCACTCTTCCATGTTGTCTTTCCCAGTTACCACACTATTCTTTTTTTTTTTTAATTCTTTTTTTGTTTGTTTTGTTTGGGTTTTTTTTTGTTTGTTTGTTTGTTTTTTTTTTCAGGGCAATGGGGGTTAGGTGACTTGCCCAGGGTCACACAGCTAGTAAGTGTCAAGTGTCTGAGGTCGGATTTGAACTCAGGTACTCCTGAATTCAGGGCTGCTGCTCTATTCACTGCGCCACCTAGCTGCCCCACACACTATTCTTAAACAAGATTGAGGGAGGGCCCTCACTGCCTAATTTTGTTAAAATGACAATGTCAGTGCTAGCAGAAATTGCATGTCATCAACATTCCTTCCATCCAAGCTATAATGCAATAGGGGACATCATCAAGAAATAATCATCCAGAAACTAATGAAGCACAGGAAGAGAAATAAGCAAAGAGTTCCACAGCTGTTCTCTTGTCAGTTCTCTGACTCTGAATCCAGTTCTCTTTCCTCTTTATGTTTTGTTTCGGTGACCTGGAAACACATTCAACATGTCTTCATTCAGAAGCAACACTTCTGGATCTAAATTAAATTACATACAACCAGTAATCAGGAAACTACAGAAACAGTGTGTTAAGAATTTACTTTGAAAAATTTCCTTTTTTTATCAATTGCTGTTGTTCAGTTGTTTCAGTCATGTCTGAATCTTTCTCTCCTTATTTGGGATTTTCTTGCCAAAGATCCTGGAATAGTTTGCCATTTCTGTAAATTTTACAGCTCATTCTACAGATGAAGAAACTGAGGCAAACAGGATCAAGTAACTTGCCCAGGGTCACACAGCCAGGAAGCATCTTAGATTTGAACTTGGGTCTTCCTGACTCCAGGTCCTGCACTCTATCCTCTGGGCCACATAGCTGCCACTAATTTTTAGCAATACAAGTACTCAACTCTCTTCACTGATTCAATTAGGAACTTTGCCATAATGTATCCTGTGAGATTCTTGTCTATACTTTTTCAAAGATTACAGGATCATAAATTTAGAACTTTAAGTGACCTTAGAAGGCATAGGACATAATCCCTTCATTTTATACATAAGAAAACTGAGCCCCGGGAAGGTTGTGACTTTCCCAAGGTCACACAGGTAGCAAACATCAGAAGTGAGATTTGAACCTGTGTCCTCAGACTTTAGAACATGGAAGGCCTTGCTCTTATTCTTTGAAAATATCTAGGGTACCTGGGTGTCACTCTGTCTGTCAAACTCTGGTTTCATTCTCTTAAAAATATCTTCTTTTTACTGCTATGTTTTTTTTAATATCAACTTTATTTCCCAGTATTTCTCACTGCTTTCTTACCTAGTAAACCATCCCTTGTTAAAAAAAAAGATTAAAAAGGTAAAAAATTCTCAGTTCTGCAGAATCAACCAACACAGCCACCAAATCTGATGGAAAACATGATAGTCGACACCCTTTTCAAGGAGCGAGAGAAGTACATTATCTCAGTGTATTTTTGTGGCTAAACTTGGTCATTATAGTTAGAAAAGAAATTTTGTTTTCAATTCGTTCCATTTAGATGGTTGCAGTTAGTGTAGATATCATTTTCTTGGTTCTGGAATATTCCATTTTATTCATACTTTGCTATTTTGTTTTGCCATTTTCCAATCAATGGACATCTAACTTGGTTAACATTTCTTTTGTGCTACTGTGGTATATTTGATATATATTTTGGTATGGAGGTCTTTCTTCCCATCTTTGACTTTTTTGTTTTATGTTTCTCATCCTCTCACTATGATTGGCCCACCTCCTTTTCTAAATATATCTTCAAGATGGTACTTTGGGGCAGCTAGGTGGCACAGTGGATAGAGCACCGACCCTGGATTCAGGAGGACCTGAGTTCAAATCCGGCCTCAGACGCTTGACACTTACTAGCTGTGGGACCATGGGCAAGTCACTTAACCCCAATTGCCTCACACACACAAAAAAGAAGGTACTTTATACTTTTTTTTGAACACTGTTAGAGCCTGCCATGTGATAGGCTATTACCCATTTTAACTGTCTTAGAAGTAACAACTCAATCTATAATTTAAATCTATTAAATATACATATACATGTATACATATATGTATAGTAATAATAAACAGGAGCAGCTAGGTGGCGTAGTGGATAGAGCACCGGCCCTGGAGTCGGGAGTACCTGAGTTCAAATCCGGCCTCAGACACCTAACACTTACTAGTTGTGTGGCTCTGCGCAAGTCATTTAACCCCAATTGCCTCACTAAAAAAAAAATAAAAATAAAAATAATAATAAACAATTTGAAATCAATTAATGTCCTGCACAAATTCCTAAACATAATTCACCCCAATTTCTTCCCCCTCCTCTTCATTTCTATGGTTAACTAAATATCTGTCTAAAATATATAAATTAATAGACTAATTTGATAGCTGTCCTCCCAACCTCATTTCATAATCTAGAGCAGGGGTCATGTGAGTTAAGAATGCTTTTTATAAAATTTTATTGTACTTAAAAATGTAAAAACTATTCATAAGTATAGGATTATACAAAAATAGGCTACATTTGGCACTTGCATCTCAGTTTGCAGACTCAATCTAGACAATAGATCTTTTCCATCCACTTAGTTTTTTCTAGTGAATAGTTCAACTGATCTTATTGAAATCACCCCAGATTGCACCAAGAAGAAATTTAGGATTTTAGGACTTGATGGAATCACATATAATATCTGTGAATAAGAAAACTTTAAAAACCTTGTCATTTATAGGTAAATCTTTTTTGTAGTTGGATTGTATGAAGGACAAAGGATGTAGATGATTATCAACTTTAGAATTGAAAATAACTTTCGAAAGGATTTTAGATAAATACCTATCTCCCCCTTAAATATATAAATAGATGTCAATGTTTCAGATCTTTTAATCAAATAATCTCTATAGTTGTACTATACAGCTTTTTAATAGCCTGATACACTCCTGAGAGAGTTATAAAACAATATTAATGGATATAACTTTAGTGTTTTTGAATTTGAAAAGTTTTATAGGCAAGTCATTTGAGCTTCATAAAAACTCAGTGGGTAAGGTGCATTTATTAAGACTTTAGGATGCCAGGTATTGTACTAATTTCTGGGGACATGAAAGCATACAAGCCAGCTAGTTCTTGCTTCTTAAGGACCTTACATTCTATAAAAGGAAAAACAATGCAGAAAGGGGAACTGGAAAGAGTTGGACACGGGTGAGGAGGTAGAGAAGTCTAGAGAGTGAGGAGTGGATCTGGGAGTGAAGTATAGATGGCTTGAGTGTCTTTTGAGATGTTGGACTAGCCTAGAAATTCACCCAAAATTTATATTGATGTCAGCTATTTAGAGATATACATGCCCCACTAAGTACTCCTTTGGGTACATCCCACAAATGTTGGTATGTTGTCTCATTGTTATCATTATCTTTAATGAAATAATTGATTGTCTCTAAGATTTGATTTTGACTCAACTGATTCTTTGGCATTAGATTATTTAGCTTATAATCAATTTTAACCTATGGTTTTGAAGCCCTTTATTAACATAATTTTATTGCTTTATGGTCTGAAAAGGGTGAATTTAATATTTCTATTCTTCTTAGTTTCTTTGTGAAGTTTTTACACCTTAATACATAGTTGTTTTTCCCCCCACAGCTTGGGAAAAAGGTGTTTTTGTATTCCTGTTCTGTTTTCTCCAGAAATTTATCATATCTAACTTTTCTGAAATTCTATTCATCTCCTTAACTTTTTTGTTATTTTATGACTAGATTTATCTAGTTCTGAGAAGGGAAAGTTGAGGTTTCTTATTACCATAATTTTACTGTCTATGTCCTCTTGTAACTCATTTAATTTTCCCTTTAAGAATTTGGATACTGTGTCATTTAGTGCATATGTTTAGGATTGATATTATGTCATTTTTCTATAGTCCCTTTTAGAAAAATGTAATTCCTTTGTTTATTTTTTAGAAGTAGGTTTATTTTGGATACTGCTTGTTAAGAATCAAAACTGGCAGGGTGGAGCCAAGATGATGAAGGAGAGGCTATGACTCCCACAAGCTTCCAATAAACCTGTCTACTCACTCCCAAATAATGGCATAAAAAACCCCTAGAGGGGCATCTAGATGGTGCAGTGGATAGAGAGCACCGGCCCTGGAGTCAGGAGTACCTGAGTTCAAATCCGACCTCAGACACTTGACACTTACTAGCTGTGTGACCCTGGGCAAGTCACTTAACCCCAACTGCCTCACTGAAACAAAACAAAACAAAACAAAAACCCAGAGAAGTATAACTCACATGAGAACAAAATGAGATGATTTTTTAGCCAAAGATGGCAACTGGGATCACTTGCTGATCTGGCTGAGAGAGGAACTCAGTGCGCAGTCCAGATCCAGCCAGGAACAGACTGTACCTCCAGCTCCTAGGAGTCTTCAGTGCCAGCAGCTTCTTCTGAGGCTCGGGTCACAGGCAGATGAGGGGGTTTGTCCATTGGCTGGGGTGAAGTGGCTGCAGTCTCAGCTGGAGGTGGGGCAAAGCGCCCTGGTTCTGAACCAGTGGGGCAAATTGAGTGGTGGTGGACCAGTGGGGGAGGGGCACAGGCATGCCAAACTTCTGACCATAGAGAATCAGATTTCAATTAGACATCTGCTTCCAGGTTGAAATGAGTAGGCAAAGTAAACAGTGGACTATAGAAAACTTTTCTGAGCATGAAGTAGACCAGAATACACCTTCAGAAGAAGATAATAACAAAGTCAAAGCTCCAACATTCCAAAATTCCAAGAATAATATGAATTGGTCTCAGGCCATGTAAGTACTCAAAAGGGACTTTGAAGAGAAAGTAGGAGAGATAGAAGGAAGATTTAGAGAGGAAAGAATGGAAAGAGAAATAAGATCAATGGAGGAGAGTCATGAGAAAAAAGTCAACAGCTTGAAAAGCCAAATGGGAAAGGAGATACAAAAGCTCTTTGAAGAAAATAATTGCCTAAGAATTAAGATTGAACAAATGGAATCTAGTGACTTTATGAGAAACCAAGACACAGTAAAGCCAATCCAATTGAATAAAAAAAATATAGGCCAATATGAAATATCTCCTTGGAAAAACAGCTGACCTGGAAAATAAATCCAGGAGAGATCATTTGAAAATCATTGAAATACCTGAAAACCATGAACAAAATAAGAGTTTAGACATCATCTTCCAAGAAATTGTTAGGGAAAAATTGCCCTGATATTCTAGAAGCAGAAGGTAAAATGGAAATTAAAAGAATCCACTGATCACCTCCTGAAAGTTATACCAAGAGGAAACCTTCCAGGTATATTATCGCCAAATTCCAGAGATCCCAAGTCAAGGAGAAAATATTGCAAGCAGCTAGAAAAATGGAATTCAAATCCCGTGGAGCTAAAGTAAGGATGACATAAGATCTAGCAGCATCTATATTAAAGGACCAGAGAGCATTGAATATGATATTCTGGAGGGCAAAGGAACTGGAACTACAGCCAAAAATCACCTACCCAGCAAAACTTATATAGCCTTTCAAGGGAAAAAATGGGACTTCAGTGAAAAAGAGGACTTTCAGGCATTTGTGATGAAAAGACTTGAACTGAATAGAAAATTTGACTTTCAAATTCAAGACCCTAAAGAAGCATAAAAAGGAAAACAGGAAAAAGAAACCATGAGGGATATCAAAATAATAAACTGTTTAGATTCCTACATGGGAAGATAATACTTCTAACTCATAAGATCTTTCTCAGTATTAGGGTAGCTGAAAGGAAAATACTTAGACAGAGGGCACAGGTGTGAATTAAATATGAAGGGATGATATCTGTAAAGTATTTTTTTGTTTATCCTTGTTCTTTGTGGGGCAAGCTGGGTGGGGTGGCTTATTTCTGGGGCTGGCTATGGGCTCAGGGCCTCCTGGGTCCAGGGATGGTGCTTTGTCCACTGTGTCACCTAGCTGACCCATGAGGACAACTTTAAAATAAAGTTAAGGGTAATAGGAATGCAGTCGAAGAAAGGGAAAGGGAGAGGTTATGACAGGTAAAACTAAATGTGTGTGGTTACCCTACCTATCTTTGCTTTAAGTAATGATCATAGCTATCTGGCTTGCCAAAAGGTGGCCTGGGGGGAAGTAGCTCACATAAAAGAAAGAAGAAAAAGCTTATGGAGTAGAAGGGAAGATGGGGAAGGAGTGGAGGAGTGAGTGAACTTTACTCTCATCAGAATTGACTTAAAGAGGGAAGTACATACACACACAAGTGGGTATAGTAATATATTGTGCCCTGAGGGAAAGTGGAAGGGGAGGGAGATGGTGGGGAGAGGTGAAGGAAGGAAGGGCAGATTGGAGGAGGAGGCAGTAAAAAGCAAAACACTTTCAAGGAGGGATAGGGTGAAGAAAGATAGAAAATTGAGTAAATATCAAGGAGAGGGAATAAGATGGAGTTTAATACAGTTAACAATAGTAACTGTGAAAGAAATGATGAGCAGGATGATATTAGAAGAATGTATGAAAAACACAAACCATCAAAAGAGAAAGAATTGATGGTATCTGAATACAGATTGAAGTATATTTTTATTTTTTAGCTCCTTTTTCTAAAGGTATTTTTTCTATTTTCTTTCACAACCTAGCTAATGGGAATATGTTTTGCATAACTGCACATGTATTAATTATATTGAACTGCTGGATTTCATAAGGAGGGATGAGGGCGGGAAGGATGGAGGAAGAAAATTTAGAACACAAAGTTTTAAAAAATCAATGTGAAAAGTATTGATGAGCAGGAGGAGTTCAGAGAAACCTGGAATGACTTACATGAACTAATGCTGACTGAGAGGAGCAGAACCAGGACAACATTGTGCACAGAAACAAAAACATTGTGTGATGAACAATGGTGATAACTTGACTCTTTTTTAGCAATGCAATGGTCCAAAACAATTTCAAAGAACTTCATGATAGAAAATGTTCTCAACATCCAGAAAAAAGAACTGTGGTTTATGAATGCAAATATAAACAAACAAAAAATAAAAATGTAGGTCTATTTTTACTATTGCTTTGTCTGAGATCATAACTGCCTTTTTTCCTTCACCTGAAGAATAATAGAGTCTGCTCCTGGTCCTTATTTTAACTCTGTGTATATCTTTTTGATTTAAATGGTTTCTTGTAAACAAGATATTTTTTAAATTCCGGTTAAAAATTCATTCTGCTCTCTGCTTCTGTTTTGTGGATGAGCTCATCCCATTCATATTCATGTTCACCATTACCGTTTTTTCCCCTGTCCATTTTTTCCCTGTTTATCCTCTTCCTCTCTCTCTCTCTCTCTCTTTCTCTCTCTCTCTCTCTCTCTCTCTCTTCCTTTTTATTCTGTCACTCCTTAAAAGTCTGTTTTGCTTCTGATCACTGTCTCCCTTAATCTGCCCTCCCATTTATTTCCCCCATTCTCTTTTTCCTGCCTCCTTTCCCTCATTCACGTCTGAGATCCAAAACCAGAGTGAGAGGTAGTTTAGAGACCTGCTTTTCACCGATGATGCCGTACTTGTGTGTAACTCAGAGCATAAATTGCAGATCTTGATGGATTGCTTCTCCCAAGCTTGCATGGACTTTGGCCTAACCATTAATCTTAAAAAGACAAAAGTCATGTGTCAGAGTGCTATGTCTCCTCCATTGATACACATCGGTAGCTACCATTTGGATGTTGTAAGCCAATTCTCGTATCTTGGCTCTATTGTCAGTGACAATTTGTCACTTGATTCTGAGATCAATCAGAGGATTGGGAAAGCTACTTCAAACATGTCTAAACTTGCCAAGTGTGTCTAGGCAAACAGTAAACTGACAAGACAAACCAAATTTGCTGTCTATAGAGCAGGCGTCCTGAGTACCTTACTGTATGGCAGCAAAACATGGACTACATACACTAAACAAGAGAAGAAGCTTAACAGCTTCCACATGTGCTGCCTTCAGCACATCCTTGGCATATCTTGGTCAGATAGGATCACCAACACAGAAGTGCTCCAACGCACGCAACTTCTGAGCATCTACACGCTACTGAAACAAAGACGGCTGCACTGGCTTGGTCATGTGCACCGCATGCAAGACGGGCGCATTCCTATAGACCTACTCTATGGCGAGTTAGTCTCAGGCCAAAGACCTGCTGGACACCCCCAGCTTCGCTACAGAGATGTATATAAGCGAGACTTGAGGGCTCTGGGAATATACACCAGCAGCTGGGAGGAGATGGCCAAGGACCAAGCTCGATGGAGTTCAATACTCAGGAGCAGCTTGCCCGTAGCTGAGATAGGCCATCAAGCTCTGGAGGAAGAAAAACAAATGAGACACAGGAACCGACAGGCAACAGAGAGCGCAGTTTTCCGATGTCCTCATTGTGGCAGGAGCTTTGGCTCCCATATCAGACTGCACAGCCACAGTATGGCCTGTGGCTCTTCAAGGTCATCTGCTACTGGCGGAAGCCTACTACTACTTACTACTACTCCCTCATCCCCTATTCTGTAAAACAAATTTCTAAACCCAATTGAGTGTCCATACATATTCTTTCCCCTTTGAACTAATTTAGGTGAGAGTGAGGTTCAAGTGTTACCTTCTGATCCTCCCCAATTTTCCTTTCCACTATAGAAGAGCTTTTTCTTGCAGGCTTATTTTCTGTGGTAATTTCCATCATTTTCCCTCTCCTTTCCCTCTTCACCCATTATATCCCTTTTTCTCATCCCTTCATTTTTTTGAGATCATCCAAAAATATTTCACTTATATCCTTGCTCCCTGTCTATGTAGATTCCACTTAACTGTCCTAATAATGATTTATTTCCTAGGAGTTACATGTATTATCTTTCTATTACATTAAAGGAGACACTGAGTTAGGAATGTAAACAGTTTAACTTTTTCAAGTCCCTTATAATTTTTCATGTTTACCTTATTATGCTTCTTTTGAGTCGTATGTTTGAATGTCAAATTTTCTATTCAGCTCTGGTCTTTTCAACAGGAATTCTCAAATGTTCTCTATTTCATTAAATATTAATTTTCCTCCTCAAGGATAATATTCAGTTTTTTCTGGGTTCTTAGTTATAATCCTAGTGCCTTTGCCTTCCAGAATATCACATTCCAAGACCTTTACTTCTTTAACATGGAAGCTGCTAAATCTTGTATGATTCTGTCTGTGGCTCCTTGGTATTTGTATGGTTTCTTTTTGATTGTATGCAATATTTTTTCCTTGATCTGGGAGCTCTGGAATTTGGTTATAATATTTCTGGGAATTTTCATTTTGGGATATCTTTCAGGATGTGACCAACAGATTCTTTTAATTTTACTTTCTGGTTCTAAGATATTGGGGCAGATTTCTTTCATAATTTCCTGAGATATGAAGACTTTTAAAAAAGTGATTTTTAAAATAATGCCTTTCAGGTAGTCTAATGATTTTTAAATTCTCTCTCTCCTCAATGTATTTTCCAGTTTAGTTGTTTTTCCAATGAGATTTTTCAGACTTTCTTCTATTTTTCCTTGTTTTGACTTTATTTTATTGTTTCTTGATGTCTCACAGTCATTAACTTTTTTTTTTTTTGGTGATGCAATTGAGGTTAAGTGACTTGCCCAGGGTCACACAGCTAGTTAGTGTTAAGTGTCTGAGGCCAGATTTGAACTCAGATCCTCCTGAATCCAGGGCCAGTGCTCTATCCACTGCACCACCTAGCTGCCCTGAGTCATTAACTTTTACTGCCTACATGTATTTTGTTAATAAAAATTTTTATTCAAACTTTTTATTTTTAAGTTCTAGCCCTCCTTCCCTCCTTCCTATGTCTATTTTTTTTTTGCAGGGCAATGGGGGTTAAGTGACTTGCCCAGGGTCACACAGCTAGTAAGTGTCAAGTGTCTGAGGCCGGATTTGAACTCAGGAACTCCTGAATCCAGGGCCGGTGCTTTATCCACTGCACCACCTAGCTGCCCCTATGTCTATTTTTTTTTTTTTGCGGGGCAATGGGGGTTAAGTGACTTGCCCAGGGTCACACAGCTAGTAAGTGTCAAGTGTCTGAGGCCGGATTTGAACTCAGGTACTCCTGACTCCAGGGCCAGTGCTTTATCCACTGCACCATCTAGCTGCCCCCCCATGTCTATTTTTAAAGGAATTTTCTTTAGTAAATTTTTGCAACTCTTTTTTCATTTTGGCTAATTGTGTTTATTTCTTTAGTAATTTTTTTGCCTCTTTTGCCAACCTGTTAATTGCTTCTTCATAATTTTTTTTTTGCATCACTCTTATTCCTTTTCCTAATTTTCCCTCTATGATTCTTACATCTTTCTTTAGCTGTTTCAGGAAATCTTGTTGAATTTGTGTTCAATTTGCATTTTTCTTTCTGACCTTTCTTCTAGCTATTTTCATGTCATTTCCTTTTCTTTTTTTCCCCTTGCATTTGCATCTTGATCTTCCCTAAGACTGTAATGATTTTAATGGTCAGATCCTTGTTGTTGTTGTTGTTGTTTGCTCATTTTTTCCAGCTATTTCTTTATTTTAAACTTTATGTTAAAGTTGAGCTCTGTTCTTAGGGTGGGGGCAGGGTACTTTCCCAAGCTTCAGGCTTTTTTGTGCTGATATTTTCAGAGCTGGTTCTGGGGGTCAGCAAGTTTTTTTGTGCTTCTAAGGTGGTTTGATGTGATCTGGCGAGAGATTACTGCTCTCATGGCCCATGCTCTGATATTTATCCAGGAAGGGTTCCCTATTCCCTGTGCAGTCACAAGTGCTAGTACTCTTCTCTGCCTTGGAACTATGACCTGTATCTATTCTCCTCTGTGGCTGCTAGTGCTAGTGCTTTTCTCTGTTATGGAACTGTGTCTTGGAACTGTGTATTGGCAATGCAACAGATTCCTTTGCCCAGTGCTAACTCAATATTTTCCCTTCCCTTCCCTTCCCTCCATTGCCTAGTTCAGTTTTTTAAATGTCTTTGTTTAAAAAAAACCCTGAATTTAACCAGTATTTGAAATTATTTTTGATACCTTTTACTAAGTAAATATATATAAAAGTATGTATATATACATATACATATACATATGTATACATGTATGTTTATGTCTATCTATATCCATCTATCCATCCATCCATCTATCCAGCTAGGTAGCTAGCTATCCTATTCTTATGGAATTTCACTGCTTCAAAGACTTAGAATTACCAAAAAGAAATGGAGAAGTAGGTGTGAACAGGAAGCAACACCTTACTAAGCAAGAACAATAAGGAATGTTAATAGAAATATAAGACTATTAAAAAGAAATATACGACTTTTAAATAAGGTATGTCACTCTCATAATAAGGAGGACAAATAAAGCTGGACAGACTGCATACTCTATTGGTATCTGCACACTGTGAAGAGAACTACAAGAATGCTCTAATCTCATTGGACAGAACACCTATCAAGAATTCATGGGAATACAGGGACAAGAATGGAACAGGATGAGAGGGTAAGGATGAGATGCTACATGCCCTATTGGAGGGAGTACCCATATCACTAGACCTCCAATTTTCTCAATGTATTGAAGTGAATGCCATTGTTCCTATGTGAATTTCTCTGACAAAGTAAATATTGACAAAATCAATGGTATCTACCAGTGTTGGAAACAATAGACTTTTATGGAGCTAGCTGTTATAAAAATATCTTCATGCTCTGCCCCAATGGACCTCAGAGAGAAACTCAGAATAAGACCTACAGATAACTCACCTTCTTTATGGTTATCAGTTTAAGAGCTCAGTATTATTTCTGGGTCAGGTTGGTAAAAAAATTAGCAGGCTCAAATCAGAGCAGCAAACTTCCAGGAAGACAAAACAGAGGTGAGGTGAACAGTACTTCTAAAGTAGTGCTTTTTCTCCATTTAATTTCTGATGGTACATCTCTTGGAAAAAAAAGGCTAAAAATTATTCTGCACTGCCCAGTTAGATTTTAGCGCTGTGTGGTGGTGTTCAATTGTTTTCAGTTGTGTCCAACTCTTTGTGACCCCATTTGGGGTTTTCTTGGAGTAGTTGTCATTTCCTTCTCCATTTAGAGTTAAGTACCTAAGAGAAGTTTGAAGATATGAAGTATTGACAAATATTTTCCAACAGAAAAATTGCAATATTGTGGTAGAATGTTGACGCTAATGATTTATCTCCTTGTGTATGGAGGGCATTCTGAGAAAATTCCCTTTACTGGTACAGGATGGATGAAGTCTTAGAGAGCTACCCAGTGCTTAACCAAGGTAAGACAGCCAATCTGTGTCAGGGGCAGAACTTGAATCCAGATTTTTCAACTTTGAGGCTGACTCCTTATTGTCTACACCATAAACCCTCTCATATTATGGAGACCATGCACAGGTAAAGTATATATTTGTGAACACTATTCTCTAAGGAGAACAATTGCCTAATAAGTAACATGAGCTAAATGCTCAAGGTAATAGAATCAGGGAAAGGAAGAAGGCTTTAGACTGAGCAGTGATTTTAAAGGAAACCAAATTTCCCTTTATTAAAATATTTCTCAAAGCAAAACTCCTTATGAATGCCTCTCTTGTTGATTTTTTCTCCCCCAGCTATCTTTCAGACTCTTTGTCTCAATTTGCACCGTCTTGGCAGTGGCGTTTTCATCCTCCTCCCATCCCATGAGCCACAGTAATGTTCCATCTCAGGCTGCTCTTCCCCCCATCCTCAAGTCCTTAACAGCTCCACTCATCACACACCATCTGCTACCTCTGACTTGCATCAACAGTACAACACAACAGAAAAGCCTTCTCTATTTTTTGAAACTAACAATTTCACTTTCAAATCTGTTTCTCTTTGTGGGATAACAAATTACTATTAGGAAGAACATACTTCCTGATAGTGCCCAGATATTTTAAAGTAGAAGAGGTGAGTGTCAGTTATCTACATTGAATGGTGGCATGGCACCAAATTGGGGGTGGCGGTGGCAGCGGCGGCTGTGACAGAAGCAGCAGCAGCCGGCTCTACATGATCTTTCATTCTCTTTTCTGCTGGGAAAACTACATTTTCCAATATCCCCTGCTGTTAATATGTGATCACACCTTTTATTTTTGTGACCACAGAGAATAAGGAAATAAAGGAGATAACGTGGTAGAATAGGAAGTGTTGGCTTTGGAATCAGAAGCCCTATCTCTACTACCTGTGAGATTGGAACTAATTATTTATTTTAGTCTAGAATCTAGATGATCTCTGATGTCCACTTCATCTCAATATCTAAAATCCTGTAAACTGCAATATCAAATTTTTCCAACCAGCATTTATTAAGCACCTGTTATGTTCCACGTGCTATGGTAAGCACTGAAATTATTTTGGTAATGAACTACTTAGGAGGAAATGGTAGATTATTTTTTTTTCTTTTGCACTTGCAAAAGCATCTATCATTGAAGAGTGTTCAATTTGCCTTTTTTTTTTTTGAGGCAACTGGGTTAAGTGACTTGCCCAGGGTCACACAGCTAGTAGGTGTCAAGTGTCTGAGGCTGGATTTGAACTCAGGTACTCTTGACTCCAGGGCCAGTGCTCTATGCACTGTACCACCTAGCTGCCCAAAATGAGTTTGTTTTTTGGTTTGTTTGTTTTGGTGGGACAATGAGGGTTAAGTGACTTGCTCAGGGTCACACAGCTAGTAAGTGTCAAGTGTCTGAGGCTGGATTTAAACTCAAGTCCTTCTGAATCCAGGACCTGTGCTTTATCTACTGTGCCACCTAGCTGGCACAATTTGCCTTTTTAATGTCATGAACACAGGCAGCACTGGATAAATGGTACACATACAGAGCAAGTTGGGGTGCTATATTTTACCATCAGTATCACTACTTTTAGAAACAGGGTGATGTGGGTAAAAGTCCAGTTTTGAAGTAAGCAAGAAGTGGGTTCAAATCCTGCTTCTGGCACTGTGGACAAGTCACTTTATTTCTTCGTACTCCAGGAAAATCAATAAGCCTATTATGGTACAGTTGAAAAAGCACTAACATTGGAGTCAGTGGGACTGGATTTGAAACTTCACCCCTGATACTTACTCCTTGGGTGACCTTACTCCCCAACATGTATCCTTTGATCCAGTGACACTGGCCTTCGGGCTGTTTCATGAACAAGACATTCCATCTCTCAACTCTGGAAATTTTTGCTGGTCATCCTCCATGCCTGAAACATTCTTCCTCTGTTCCCTATTGATCTCCCTGACATCCTTTAAGTTCCAACTAATATCCCACCTTCTAAAGGAAGACTTCCCCTAACCCCTTCTTAATTCCAGTGCTTTCCTTATTATAATTATTTCCTATTTATCCTGAATATAGGTTGCTTTGTGTGTGTGTGTGTGTACATACATACATATATACAATAGGAGCTTAATGAAGATTTGTTGATTTATTGATGACCTTGGCTAAAAAGGATCTCCATTTCCTCTGAGCCTTTTTTAGTAGAACTTATCACCCTCCATTTTGTAGTTTATATTCATTTGCTAGGTACTTAACAAATGTTGAATTGAATATAATCTTGTTATTTGTTTCATTTTACATATGACTGTCAGTTCCATGAGCTAAGAGGCTATGCCTTAGGTATCATTGAATAGTGCTTAGCACTTTATTTTTCATCTATACGGATAGGTAGTAAGTATTTGTCAGTGAATGAATGAATGAATGAATAACCCACGTATCCCACTGTGCAATGTACAACCACCATTCCCTACTTCTCTGATAATCATTTTTTCTGGTTTCCACATATGACATTCATTCTTTGTACTGCCACATACCTTGCTTACTTGATCTATAACTGCTTTATGTAATAAAGTCCTGGAACTCAGGTGCACATAGGCAAGGAAATGTTTATTTGGCTCCAGACTTGCAAAGAACTACACACATTTGTTTCCAGGTACACATTTAGATGCATAAACATGTGAGGATTCAATCCAGTTCATTGAGCTGGTCAATAGTTAACAATCAATCAAATCAAACAATTATTAAGTACCTATCATGTGCCTGGCACTGTGGCTTTCAATTCAATAAAACATTCATTATGGGCATATAAGTACAAAGTACAATGCAAGTTGCTAAGTATGTAAAGACAAAAAAAAAACAAATTGAAATAAAACAAAAATAATCCCTATTGTCAAGGAGTTTACTTTCTCTTGGGAGATACACCATGTAACGAGATAAGTAAATACATCACGATATGAGCAAAGTTCAAACATTAACAACTAGACTTCCTATAGGAAGTAGCACCTGAGCTGAGCCTTGAAAGAAGCTGAACATTTTAAGAGGTGGAGCAGAGAAGGGACTACCTTCCATGAAGAAAGAAGGAAAATCTATACTTGGGCATTTGGGGAAAATGGCTATATGCCATATAATTGTTCTGTATTGCAGTGAATTTCAAAGCTATTCAGAAAAAATGCGGAATTTGGAAGAAAGCTGAAAGGACATTTGAACTGGAAATAAGAGAGCATGAATGGAAATAATACTAAATAAGCTCTAAAAGACAGGGTCAGGCTAGATGGTGAAGAGTTTTAAGTATTAAGTTGAGGAATTTGAACTCGATTATAGTGGTACTGGGAGCTACTGAAGATTTTTGAGTAAAGGAACACTATGGTCAGATATATGCTTTACAGTTCCATATTTATAAATAGAAATAAAGGTTTGGGTACCAAGGGGACAATGGATTTAAGAGAACAGAGACTGGGAATAGGAATATCAATTTGAAAGAAATATGGAGTAGATATAGATAAGGATGATCTTTATATATAGGTAGTATAGATATGAATTTAACTATATCTATAGTATTCTCTGTCTCTTCATACACACACACACACACACACACACACATATATACATTTCTATCTACAGATACATAGCTATATAGACACAGATATAATTATATGTTATGGGGAAATAGGGTAAGGTTTGGGATGGGGTAGGGATTTGGGTAGGGGTCCTTAGGAATTCCTCTTTAAAGAATTACATCCTCCTGCACACAAATCCAATTAAAATAAAATAGTAGTTTATCTAGGGTGCTAGGGAAAGGAAACCAAAAGAGAAAGCCTTGGACTTCTTCTCATGGGGAGAAGGCACGGCACAGAGGTGTAACTCTGAGATACCTATCTCCTTGAGCAGGAGACAAGCACATACTTTTATAGAGGTCCGATGAGGTGTTCGTATGACTGTGGAAAGTTCCCCTATTAGAGGAGGACCATCACCCACTGGTGGTGGCTGGGGGGAAGTTGGGTGAGGGGTGGCTCTGGATCTCTCAAGCCACCTCTCTGCTCTTCATGCCACAAAGGCAGCAGCCACACACAATCTTATTTCCCTGAGGGGTCGGAGAGACTGGTTAGGTGTGTCTGTACTTTGGTTTAGTTTCTCAAGGACAAGGTTCTTTTGATTTACCCCACAAAACTTTTGGGGTACCCAGGGCCATTCAAATGAGGTACCGAGGGCCATAACATTACATGAACATGGGTATATAAATGTACCCATATATACATACATATATGGATACATATAACTATAGTGCTAGATAATGATAGAGATGGGAACCAGACAATTCTAGAGTCTTTCTGAGGAGATAAACAGAAAAAAAATAAATTTATCTGGCATTTATTGTTTCTTGATTCACATTCAACTGATATAAATGGTTCTTCACTTTGGGAAAATGGCTATGTGCCACTTACTTTCTCTGTATTATAGTGAATTTCAAAACTATTCAGAATGAAATCAAGAATTTGTTGGGTAATTGGGGAAGTTTGGGGTTTGCTTTACTACCCCCATGAATTTTACAGATTTAGTTTTAAATGTTAGCTCTTTTTACCAAATAATGTGTAGCTGACATGATTACTGGGATGCTCATTTCTCAAAATCTTCACATTTTGCCAACACAATAAATAAATAACAAAATAGTATTGATATGTGTTAAGAGAAAAGAGAAAGTAGCTCCCTTCATGGGTCCTTCAATTTTGCAGCTACTTATTTCAAACTCTTTGTTTTTCTCAATCAATCAATCAATCAATGAAAATACAACCAAACTGTGTTTTATTCTAGAATGACTATGGGATTCATTTTCTGAAATACTAAAAAAGCTATGGTGCAAAAAAGAGATGGCTTCTCCATATTTAGACCTGGCAGACACTGTTGCTTAGGGAGCTTTGGATATAGTAACTGTTTCATAGTCTATGAAGGCCACATTAATTTTCCTTTCTGGGGCCTCTCTTAAAATTACTGTTTGTCTCATTTTAGCATTAAACATGTCACCTTAATTTTTGATCTGATGAATTCTTATGTAAATACTTGTCTTTCCAACAATAGATAAAGTATCTTGGGGGCATGGGGCACATTCTACATGCTATACTTCCTTTGTATTTCCCTAGGGAATGGATTAGATGTTTACTAATGCACTTTATAGGTCTGAGAATTTAAAATGATAAGGCCCTTAAAAAGATCCATCTTTAGTCAAATCTTGACTATAAGTACATCATTATATGTCTGTAGCCAAATGTTCTTCTTACTTGTTAAAGTACAAAAAAAGACCAATTAAAATGTCAAATATAGAATTTGCTCCAAAATGAGAAAAATGAATGCAAAAAGAGAGCTAAAAATGGGTTGTAGTTAGGATAGCCAGGTGGGCCAGTGGATAGAACTTTGGACTTGAAATCAGTTTGACTTGAGTTCAAATCCAGCCTCGGATACACTAGTTATATCATCCTGGGGGAATCTTAATTTTGGCTTTCCTAGGGTTCCTCATGTGCAAAATAGGGATACTTAAGCCCCTACCTCCTGTGAGGATAAAATGAGATTATATCCATAAAACACCTTGAAAAGCTTAGATCATTGTATAAGTGTGTTTATTGTTATTATTGCTTCTGATATTATTCAGCCATATAACTCGAGAGAAGTCACCTAAGAGTTCTAAGTTTTGCTTTCCTCATTTGTAAATTGTGGGGTTTGGCCTGGATGATACTGAGCACGTCTTCTAGATCTAGCATTAGATTCCTACACTGAAAAAAAAAATTAACTGTATTTATAAACAATGTGTCTAACCCTGCTTTAAACGACTGAGTTTGCAGAGCTACAAAGATTTAATTCAAACAAAATAAATAACTGAGCTATTTGCCTTCCAAATTTTACTCAAACCAATAAATAGAATCATTGTAAAAAAACAAGACCCATAGGTGGCAGTACCCTACAAGAAAAATCACAGGAGAAATATTTTTGAGCTTGTACAACTTAGGAAAAAAGCAATAAAGTAAAACTCATCTATCATCGAGTTTAAAATGGAAAAAATAATAAAAGCCAAATGGCCCTCCCAGTTATAAGGGCACAGACTTTTAGTTTGCAGCTGCAAAAGCTGAGGGAGCAATGTGACTTACAGACTTAAGGATAAACAACATACTTTGTTTCTGGTAAGATCTGTTGTGAAGGCTTATGCAATGCATTTAGGCAGTTTGCTATGAAGCTTCCAAAGGAATAGAAAGTGAAAAGACATTCTGACATATTATTTGGACAGTCAGGGAAAGATGTAGCCTTCACACACACACAAAAAATTAACTGGTAGCCTGGCATGCAGAGGCAGAGGGTAGTTCTTGGCAATCAGAAAGACTTGAGTTATATATAATAGTGGGGATTTCTTTCCAGTATGGGCTGGACTAAATGAAGTTCCTCATAACTCTGAAATCCTGTTCCATGAGTTCATGCCCTGCTTCCAACATTTATTAGCTTTATGACTCTAGGCAAGTCACAACCTTTCAGTGTCCCAGGAAAATGTCTTTAAGTTACATGGAGAAATTATAGGTTGAGAACCAAATAAATAAGTCAATCATCTTCAATCAGATTGCTTCAAAAGTTTTTAAAACATCATGAACAATAACAATACATATATATGATTTAGAGAAAAAATGCCCATCCTTAAAGTATGTTTGTCTTATGCCCCTGTGATATTTTGGTATTGGAGCTGGGCTTTTTTGAATTTCTCATCTTTTTTACCAGACTGGAACCTCTTTGGGTCCAAGGGACCTTATTTTATTCATCATATTTGATTCTCGCAGAGTACTTGGTGTGATGTTGGAAGTACCTGTTAGGGCCAAATTCAGTATAGGGAGAATTAATTGGACAACTCACCATAATATTGGAGTTCAGAAAATAATGGGGGACCTCTAGGTCCAGAGTTTCCCTTTGTCCAAACTGCCTCTTTTTCAGTTATGTCTCCCAGAATAATAAAAAAGAGATTAACAGCCTTTTTTCCACAAACAAATCAGGTTTTATTAATGGTAACAAAATTTACAACACAAGTGGAGTGAATAAAGCCAGGTACAACGAGAAAGGGGTACCTCGAATAAGCTCTACTTCCTCAGCTATTCAGAACAGCTTGGGTCTGGCAAAAATTAACTCAAACTCTAAACTTGTTTCCAGCTCAGCTAGCTCAAAGAGCTAGCCTAGCCTCAACAACACAAACTCACCACCACCTGGAATCAGCTTTGCAGTGTCTCCTGGTTAGGTCCAAAGATCAAAACACACCAGTTCCTCTCACTCTCTCTCCAACTTCCTACCCTGTCCCTCTCTCTGTGAGTACTCCCTCCCCCTTCCTGTCTCTCTTACAGGAAGGAAGGGTGGTTCTATAGCCAGACTGAGTCTCCAATTGGTTTAACATACCCCCTGTGCTTTCCCCCTTACAATTTGGCCAGGCACATGTGGGCATGGGGAAACTCCCATGTGGGGCTTAGGTACTTAAGTTTGATACTTTGACTCAATAAATGTTCTTTGTGTTGTTTGTTCTATAATCTCTTAAAATACATACGCATCTTCTCTTAGGCTTTTAAAGCTTGGATCTTTTCAGTCCGACCATGATGAAGCAAAGATGGGGTTATAAAAACTCCAAATCACAATTAATTCCTTACATACCACTCTATCACCTGGCAGGCACTCAATAAATGTTTCTCTTGAACTTGTTTAATTTCAAACCATGTCATTGGAATCATGTCATCTGACCCCTAAAACATTTCTGTTTGGGTGGGGGGAGACTCCTATAAACTGATGGAGAATTAAATAGGCAAAAACAGGAGAACAATTTAGATAATAACAACAACCTTGTGAAAATGAATAATTTTGAAAGACTTAAGAACTTTGATGAACACAATGATTAACAACAATTCCAAAGGACCAATTAGGAAGAGTCAGACCTATTTCTTCTCAGAGAAGTCATAGTTTAATTGTGTAGTATGTGGTATGGTGTTTTTGTTTTTGTTTTTGTTCTTACAGCTAATATGGGAATTTGATTTCCTTGACTGTGTATCTTTGTTAATAGGGTGTTCTTTTCTTTTTTCTCCCAAATTTGGGGTGGGGAGGAAGAAGGGGAAAAGAGAAAATGTTGGTTAAGTAAAAAATAAAATAAAATTCAGTTGAAAAATTAGAAAGCATTGGCAGCATGAAAAATCTGAATAAAGAATAGAGAAGTAGCTGTTCAGAAAAATTCTTCAACTTCAATTTCAATTCATATTATTAAGAACTGGCCAGGAAAAAAATAATGTTCTTCATTATTAAATTCACTGAAGTACTGGAGAAACATAGAGAATTCCTCATTGGATTTAGTCTTGATAGAGATAACCCATATTTCAACTGTCAAAGAAACAACTCATGGATATCAATAGCAAAGTGGGGGAAAAAGGAATAAATTAACATTTAGGCATCTGGTTTAGTCATAGAGCAATTGGAAAAGTTATCCTTGAAATCAAACCTTATTTTCTTCATTCACAGAATCATAGAATATTCAAGTTTGATAGTTCAGAAACAATCTCATCTAACCCATGTGAGTCCCCTCTATAATACAGATTCCACAGACATTGTCCAGCTTCTGCTTGGAATTCTCCATGATAGGGGTATCTCACTTCTTCAGGTAAATTTGTTATGCTTTTGGATAGTGATAGGAATATTGACCATTACTGGATGTCTATCATGTATAGGGAATTATGTTGGCACCATGGAGTGATATTGTATTCATCTATCCAATCTCTGTCTCTCTTTCTCTCTCTCTCTCTCTGTTTGTCTCTGCCTATCTCGGTTTTTGACTTTGTCTCTCTCTGTCTCTGTCTATCTCTTCTTGATCTTGATTGGTTCAATAGTTGGAGAACTGAGCCTGGAGTCAGGAAATCCTGAGCTCAAACACTGCCTCAGACACTTACTTACTACCTCTATGACCTTTAGCAAGACACAACCTGTCTATGTCAGTTTCCTCAACTATAAATGGGGCAATAATAGCATTTACCTCCTAGGATTGTTTTGAGGATCAAATGAGATGATGCAAAGTGCTTAGCACAGTGCCTGGCATATAGTAGTCACTTATACTTATTCCCCGCCGCCCTCCCCCCCATCTATGTCATGCTCCTTGTCCTCAAAAAGTTGAAAATCTAGTTGGTCAGACAGAACACAGAAGCATAGAAGAACAGAAGAACAGAACTTACACTTTTAATCATGAGGGTAATAAACAAGGTATTTGGATGATGCAGTGAGTAGAGTACTGGCTTTGGAGTTAGCAGACCCAGGTTCCAATACTGTCTCTTGACATTTAATATCAGTATGATCATAAATAAGTCATTTAACCTCTATTAGTCTCAGACTTCCCATTATCTATCATATAAGATTGAGGGTAGAAGGAGATTCTTTTTTGGACATGACTGGACTAGATGATATACTTTCTAACTGAGAGATCCTATAATGGTAAACCCTCTGTTCACCGTTCAAGGCTTTCCATGGTACCTTCCAGGATTCTATCTCACCAACTTCTTTTCTTAACTTTGCAGAAAGTTTTTATCTCTTAAAACACTAAGAAGAGTCCTTAGCTGTGGTACAGTGGAAACATCATTGGAGAAGAAGATAGGATATATAAAAAGTGCAAGGAATTACTCATCAGTATGGGAAATTCCATGTATCGGAAATCCTTCCATCAGTGCCTGAATTTGGCAACATATCTAAGACATAGTAGATAAATCCTACAGAGTTACCTAGAGAACAAAGAGGTTATGACATGGTTAGGGTCATGGAATTGGTAAGTGAATTTTAATTCCTGTCTTCCTGACTCCAAACCCAACACTCCATGTATTATGCTATATGCTTTTATTCATTAATAAACCTAGATTTAAACCTACTTGCTACTTTTGTGACCTCAATTTCCTCATTCACAAAATGAGGAACAACTTAAACTGAGTGATATTTACAATACTTTCTACCCCTAATATTCTATGGTCCTGGTTAAGTCTCTTTTAATAATTGGCTGGGTGGGCTTTTCTAAATCACTTAATTTCTTTGGGTGTTAGGTTCTTCATCTGTAAGACAAGGGAGTGTGATGTGATGATTTATAAAATCCACTATCATCACGCATCTATGATTTTGTGATAGAAAGAAAGCCAAACTGTTTTTTACCAGTTAAAGTACATCAATTAACTGATCTTGTCAGAAATCTGTCTATAATAATGTCAATTAACCTATTTATCTCTGAAGTTTTAACTTTGATTCTAGCTAGTCATGTGCAAATACTAATACCTCCAATCGCAAATAAAGAAGTAGAACAGTTCTAAAAAGGTACCATTACCAAATGCTTGTTTTCAACCCTGATTCTGTAGCATAATCAACTTTCCCTTTAAACACCTGTTCTTTGTAAGTATCTCTGGTGTGGTGCCAAGAGCAATTACAGACTGAGAATTTCCTGCATCTGTTTCTCAATTTGCAAAAGTCTGAAGCAATATCTATTATCCATGCAACATTTTATTAAAAATACTTCTGCAATAAAAATAAGAGGATGACTTGGGGAGGGGAAAGTTAGGATTCAGTATAATGCTGGGATGAGTACTCCTCTTTTGTAAGAAGAAATTACTATAATCTGAAGGAAGAATCTTACAAAATATTTTTTTCATGTATCTGTCTACTTTTGCTCCATCCCACCCCACCCCAATAAGGGTCTGCAAGCACCAGACTAATAGAGGGTCTCTTCCAGTGGGCATTCTCCCCTGAGATGTTCAGCACAATCATTACAACTCACAGAATTGCCCTGAATGAGATTTCAGTGGCAGAGAATACCTCAAGCTTTGTTTTCAGCCCAGAATCTCTTTGGGGAACTGCTCCTTCTTCATTAGGAAGCTATGGGGATCTAATTGCTCCCTCTATGCAGGACCCTGTTAAGAGTTACTTTCTCTTTCACTCTTCTTTGGTCTTCAGTTGCTACCTGAAACCTACATCTCACTTGGGTGGTGTACAAAGTCCCACCATCACCTGCTGCCTTGGTCTAGGAAGCTTCCCCAATTCAAGTTTGAATGATTTGATCTTTCAGTGCTTGTAACATCCCTTAAATTAGTTCCCTTCTTTTATAAGAAGTGTCCGATAGAAGTGGCCCACCCATGTGGGGTTAAAGTGGAAGGTAAGGAATGGTTCCTATTGGTATTTGCCAATTATATCTGACAGCAGATATTATCAATGGTCAACTACAATAAATTCTCCTTGGAGCTTACCCTTATTTTATTTCACCTCCAAATTCCTTTATAAAATTCAGGTACCTGTGATATGTTTTTCAAATTTTCTGTGCCTTGATTAAAGCCTTTATGTTCTTCATTTTATTATAAAAGTGTTTTATTATTTTCTAATTACATGTAAAGATTGTTTTCAACATTTGTTTTCATAGGATTTTTAGTTCCAAATTTTTCTTCCACCCTCCCTTGCCTCCCCCCTTTCCAAGACAGAAAGTAATCTGATATAGGTTATATTTGTACAATACCATTAAACATATTTCTGCATTAGTCATATTGTGAAAGAAGAATCAGGACACAAGGGAAAAACCTCAAAAACAGTCAAAAAGTAGAAACAGTATGGTTCAATCTGCATTCAGAATTCACAGTACTTTTTCTGGATGTGGAGACCATCTTCTATCATGAGTTCTTTGGAATTGTTTTTGATCAGTGCACTGCTGAGAAGAGTCAAGTATATCACAGTTGATCATCACACAATGTGACTGTTACTGTGTAAAATGTTTTCCTGGTTCTGCTCACTTCACTCAGAATCAGTCCACTTAAATCTTTTCAGGCTTTTCTAAAATCTGCCTGCTTATCCTTTCTTACGGCACAATAGTTTTCCATTACATTCATTTACCACAACTTGTTCAGCCATTCCCCAATTTATGGGCATTCCCTCGATTTCCAATTATTTGCCACCACAAAGAGGGCTGCTATAAATATTTTTTCAAATATGGGTCCTTTTCCCTCTTCTGATCTCTTTGGGATACAGACATAGTAATGGTCTTTATGTGCTTCTATGGCCCAAATATTCATAACCCTGATCAAACTTCACAAAGACCTTCTCTAAAATCATCTAGACCAATTCTTGGATAAAACCTACAGATTTGTCACCTAGCCTCTATTTCCTAGTTGTGATACTTTGGGCACGTCATTTATTCTGTAAAATGGGGATAACAATTGCACCTACCTCACAGAATAGTAAGGATCAAATGAAATAAATAAAATGCTTTGTAAACTTTAAAGCACACCATAAACATTAGCTATAATTGTTGGTGTTTTTGTTGTTTTGAGTTTATTCTTACCCCTCACCCAATGTGTCTGTCATTCCTTTACACTAGGATCCTCTCATCCTAGAAATCACCTCCTCCTGAAAGCCTTCAAATACAATTCTGGATCTTCCATCATGGATTTTCACTCCAATAGTTTCCAATAGTTTAAGTTACATTTATTTGTATTTCTTCCTGTGCTTGTATTCTTATCTAGATGGACAGCTCCCTGAAGCCGAGGATAATATTCTTTATCTTGTATCTTTCATAGTAACCTAGTACAATGTTTCATATATATTAGATCAAGCAAATATTTGTTAAATGAATGAATCAAATTTTAAACTCCACTACAACTTTTCTGTTACCTTGCTAAATCATGTAATTATTCTTCTTCCCACCCTCCCTCCCCAACTCTTCAATCTTGAATCATTTGCTAAAGCTGGCTAATTCTATCTGCAAAATCTCTCCCATACCCTTCCCTCCATCTATATAGTCACCAGTCTTGTTCAGGCCCCCATCACCTTTCACTTGGATTATTGCAATAACGTCCTTTCAACTTCTGGTCTCTCCCCCTTCAGTCCATCCTCTAGGCAGCTGCTAAATTAATATTCTGACTCTGTAGCTACTCTGCTTAATAAGCTCCATTGGCTTCCTGTTGCCTCTAGGAAAAAAAAAATATAAACTCCTCAGCTTGTCATGTAAAGCCCCTTCACAATTTGACCTCAGGCTTCCTTTCCAGACTTTTGGCACATTATTACCCTTCACTCACTCTACATTTTAGCCAGACTGCCCTACTTTTTATTTCTTGTGCACTTTCCATTTATGCTCCTTTGAAGATACTGTCAATAGCTGGAATCTAGTCTCTCCTCCTTTGTTCCTTTTGGAATTCCCTAGCCTCCACCAAGGCCAGCTCCAGTGCTATCTCCTATATGAGGCTGAGCCTGATTCTTTCAGTTGTTAGTGCCTCCACCAAAGACTGCGTATTAACTTTTTATACATTTTGTATGTATGTGTATGTGTTATGTCTCCTAAAATAATGTCAGCTCCTTGCTGGTAGGGACTGCCATGTTTTTAACCCCTACATTTCTGGAACTTAGGGCTGGGCTCACCTCATGTACTTATTAAATGCTTGTTGAATGAATGGATGAATAAAATAGGTGATTTCTGTCCTTGACAATTAAAAATACTCCAGAAATACTAAAAATAACTTCAATGCGACATTTTGTAAATCATAAATGTATTTTATTATTTTCCAGTTACATATAAAGATAGTTTTTAATATTTGTTTTCATAAGATTTTTAGTTCCAAATTTTTCTCCTTCCCTGCCTTCCCTCCCCCCTCTCCAAGACAGAACACAATCTGATATAGGTTATATATGTACAATCACATTAAACATATTTCTGCATTAGTCATGTTGTGAAAGAAGAATCAGAATAAAAGTGAAAACCCTCAAAAAAAGAAAACAAAAGTAGAAACACTTTGGTTCAATCTGCATTCAGAATCCACAGTTCTTTTTTCTGGATGTGGAGAACATTTTCCATCATGAGTTCTTTCAAATTGTCTTGGATCATTGTGTTGCTGAGAAGAGCCAAGTCTATCAGAGTTGATCATCCCACAATGTTGCTGTTACTATGTACAATGTTCTCCTGGTTCTGCTCACTTCACTCAGAATCAGTCCCCTTAAATCTTTTCAGGTTTTTCTAAAATCTGCCTGCTCATCCTTTCTTATAGCACAATAGTTTTCCATTACATTCATTTACCACAACTTGTTCAGTCATTCCCCAATTGATGGGCATTCGGTCGATTTCCAATTCTTTGCAAGGCACCATTTTAAAGTGTCTACTATGTTCAAAGTACAAAATGCAATAGAGTTCTCCATACTTCTTCACCACAGAGGTGATAATATCCTATATGGATGATGCTTTAATTATATATGCTGAAGTGGCAGAATTTTCATTTTTGGAAAAATGCGAGTTCAAATTCAATTTTATTTCTGACTCCTCTCTATGAATTTGGTAAATTTCTTCTTGTTCATGGGCTTCAGGTTGTTCTTATTCAATACATGGTTAAAATTAAATAAATTAAATAGTCTCTTAGGTTCCTTCGAATTCTTACAGGCTCTAATAAATGTGTCTTTTATATCTATTACAAATGTATGCAAACATACACATACAAACTTATATGCATATGTTTATATATACATATATATATATATATATTTGTACATATAAACATATGAAATTTATATAGTACCCAACTTTTAAGGCCATGATCAAATGCCACCACTTTGATAAAACCTCTGTTGATTGTCCAGTTAGAAGAGATGTCTCTATCATCTGAATTCTCACAGTAATTATTTTTTACCTTTTTAAAAACTCAAATGTTGTTTTGTATTATTGTTAGATTATGTTATCTTCCTTACTAGATTATAAACTCTTTGAGGGAAGGAGCTGTGGATTATTTATGTTTCCATCTCCCCCAGCAGATAGCATAGGGTTCCATACATAGCTGATACTTGATAAATATTGTTTTAATTGAATTGACCTAATATGACTCTCACTAATATTACTTCTAAACATTTGTCAGAACTAAGATTTATCAAGATACTATTTGTATTACAAAGGGTGGCAGAATATTATTACTCTTAGTTGAAGATAATTTCTCTGCTAACCATGCCTCATTAGGGATTGATTCAGAGCATAATAGAACGTGAAGGAATGGAACCTTCCTTTATTTTTTTCTCAAAACTCCTATGAAAATGTAAGCACCCACATCCATGTTAAACCTCACCAGTCATTTATATCATATCAATAGAAGTGCTTGTAGAATCGACAAGTTTTAATATATTCTGTTATCTAGAATATTGATAAAGCCTATTTCTGATTGTTTAGATAAAAGGAAGATTGATGAAAGGATGGGAAAACTGTATAAGAATGTCAAGGTTCTAGGGATGGGACAGGAAAGAGGGGTAGGTGGGGAGGGAGTGGTGAGGCTGGGACTCTACAAGGAAAATGTACCTACTTCGGACTTTTTGCCCATAACTAGTCCTGGTTTGTAGTATGATAGTTCATTTTTAGAATACTTACCTTGGGATTCTATACTTTGCACTTTTATAAACTTGTCATGTATTTAATTTATATATTTCTGTGCCAGGTAATCTTATTGGCTTGTAAACTACATGAAGACAGATAATATATCTTGTCTCTATGTTCTTCCAGCACCTAGCACCATTCTATATAGATTAGGTACTTAATATTTTATAAATTTTAGAAATGAATCACTACCTACCCAATTATCTAATTAAACAGGTGTTTTGAAGCGATTTGGATAAAAATGATAAGTGGATTAATATGAGAACTAGATTTGGAATAAACAAACTACTGTAATGTCAAGAAAGTTGACCTCTTTTTTGTCCTCAATTTCTTAAGTTGTAGTGTTAACTGGTGTTTTAAAACTGAAGGTTTAATTTTTATATATACATATATATGTATATATATACATACATACATACATATATATATATACATATATATATATATGTTAGTTTTATTATATGGCTTACAAATTAGGTTTTTTTCTTTTTCTTTTTCTTTTTTTTTTTGCAGGGCAATGAGTGTTAAGTGACTTGCCCAGGGTCACATGGCTAGTAAGAGTCAAGTGTCTGAGGTCAAATTTGAACTCAGGTCCTCCTGAATCCAGGGCCAGTGCTTTATCCACTGTGCCACCTAGCTTCCCCAATCTGGGTTTAATCTTGACTCTTCCCAAACAAACTCATTCTTTTCATTCATGCTCCCCCCTTATGGTTTTCTCTAGAAACATTAGAGTTTAACCTATATTCAGGTTTCCACAAAATAGGAAAACATTGTTCACCTTCCATGGAAGCACTAAGAATAATGAAACATTGAAGACAGGATGGCTTTATCTAATGGAATAAAAAAACAACACAGAGACTTTATGTGAGTCCATACAAAATAAAGATACTTTCTATTCCCTCTCTAATGGACTTTGTCTCTTGTAGGATTGATGCAGTCTTATACACCATACTTTTTGTAGGTTGTATGATATTTCTACTTCCCTACTCCTCCTTAGTTCATAGAAAGGACTTAGTATCTCTAGAGAATTAAATTCCTTCAGCATAGCTCATAATACTTATGAAGGATATAGCTTGGGTTTCTTTTCCATATTGTGGCTCTATGCCTTAGTACACCGTATGCATAGTTCCTTCTTATAGAATGTACTCTTGCTTAGTTCAGTAGACCTGGCCTAGCAGTTCTCCTGCTTGATTCAGATGTGGTTCATTAACTCCTCCACTGGGGCCAGGATGCTGGATCTAGGAAGAATTCCTCTGCCATTCTGTCAATGCCTTGAACAGATTCTATGTCTGGAACAATGTAGCTACCCCTCTGTTGGGGCATAGTCATTCCCTGGAGGGACCAGGTTGATGTGCAGACTTCTTTCCAGGAATTGAAGACTAGCAACATCTTTTTAAAAAAATACCTTATTTTCTTACTCCCTTAAATTTTCCTTCTAAGGGGAAGTCCATGTAGATGAGGACCAAGAATAGGACAATCTGTGCATTTATTATCATGGTACTATTAATCACCTTGATGATCATCTCATTGTTGGTATAACTCACTATATGTGGATTTCATCATCAATAAACTTTATATGGCATTAAAAATGTCCAGAGCATGGCAGGGTCACATATTATCAAGGAATTAAGCTTGTAGAGGAAATTTCACAGTTCATTAATATGAACCATCTGCCACTAAAAATTCCTTTGCAAATAAAGGAAACAAATAATTAAAAGAAAAAAAAACTCCCCTGTTTCCTAGCTACAACAATAGCCATTAACATTTTCTCAGTAAGGTTTGATGAACTCCATATTTTCCTTTGTATGGGCTTTGCCTGGTATGGCCTTTAATACTTTAATAATAATAAAGAAGAATTCTTGACAAATTCTTCTATTTGATATCTTGCTCTGTTTTTTCATGTTATTTCTTATGAATCACCTTTCCAACTAAATTCCAACCCTTTCTCACCCAAACATGACCCCAAAGAGACTTTATACAAGCCAATTAGCTTATCTCTGTTCAATCTTGCTGGTCACCCTATCCCTCTGTCACTACATATTCATATTTTCCCCCTGTGCCTTTGAGTTGTGGTTCTATTTTCTCATTAGCATCCTGGCAAGGTGACAGATCATCTCGTACCCAGAGACTCCCTCAAATTCTTTAAAAATTATGATCTATCATCATATTTTGGGGGTACAAGTACCTTTATGAAATAGACTTGTCCATATTCTTAGAGAAAACCCAGAACAGACCATTGATAAAGTAAGGGTCCTTTAATCTTGGCTTTTTATAGTATTTTATAATGCTAGGACTAGGCAAATGAGGCTGTCATATTGTTCAAATTATAATTGCTACTGGAAAGAAATAATTTTATAGGCCCCTGTTAGCTCTGAAGAAAATAAAAATGCTAAAAAGCAGAAATTCTTAACACTTTGATAATATTCCTATTTATCAGTACCAACTCAAGCAAGATAAAATAGGCTGCTATTATCCAATTTTAAGATACCTCATCTCATCAGTACTGACATGGAGAGAAAAATCTCATTTGTTTTTTGTAGGCTGTTTTTACTATTTGCTGTAGGTGACTACTTTTGGTGACTCCAAAATTACTTTTTTACTTAATATTATATATTTTTTGTAAACAGTCTCAGACGCATCAGCTATGTGACCCTGGGCAAGTCACTTAACCCTGTTTGCCTCAGTTTCCTCATCTGTAAAATGAGCTGGAGAAGGAAATCGCAAAGCGCTCCAGTGTCTTTGCCAAGAAAACCTCAAATGCAGTCACAAAGAGTCAGACACGATTGAAATAACTAAACAATGACAAAAATATGGAAACACTGGTAAAGCATTCATTTTCAAGTCATCCAGCTCATTCCTTTAGGTCTGTTCTTGGGGTCAGGTAGTTCTTCTCCAGCACAATTCTAGGCTCAAATAGTAGCCTTCAAAAGAGGGGAAAAACACTTCTAATTGGAGAAATTAGGGTAACTTTATGCATGCTTCTACAGAAAGTAAACTCCCTAAGACCAGGGTCATCTTCACTCTGTCTTGGTATCCCCAAGGGTCAAACACAGTGCCTGGAACCTAGTAGGCTTAACGGATGTTTATTAGTTGTTTGAGGTAATAATTGAGTTAAATAAACCTTGAAGGATCATTGTTCCTTTTGAACCTCATTATTCCCATCATCATTTACATATACGTGACATGCATATATGTGTATATATATATGCATATGTGTGTATATACACATGCATATATGCAAACATATAGTTTTCTTCTCTATAAAATGAGAAAGTAAGACCAAATGACCTTTAAGACACCTTCTTTGTGCTGTTATACACATGAATAGCACAAATTCTGCTTGAGCAGTTTTCCTACTCTTGATTTCTTGCAGGACTTTATTAGTAAGTGTCTCCTATTTAGATACTTTCTGTCTTCCTGCACAAATTCCCTGGAGTGGTTACTTAACACTCTCCAGCATTTTCTAGCTGAATTGCCTCTGGTCAGCCAAGGTACCCCTGGCTACCCTTGGAACTTTTCATCTCCATCAAATCATCAGCTTTGAGGACTCAGCTTCTGACTCCAAATTGATGCCTAGCTCACCTTCACATTTTCTACTTGTATTATTCTCTTGCCAGTAAATCATTCTTAAATTAGCATACTAAAGTCCCACATCTACATACAGATGAGATCACCTTTTGGTCTATAGTAAAAAATAAGGTTACAAGAGTACCCAGGATAAATTGAGGTAAGCAGGGCTTGCTTTTCTTCAAAAAAAAAAAAAGATGGAGATTCAGGATTTGTATATGATGGTAAGAAGATAAATGAGGCAAAATAAAGCCTTAGAAAATAAAATACTGCATGAGAATAGTTACTTGTGTCAATAATCTCTGTCTATAGATTTAGCTGGCTCTGGGCAATGTCCTCTCTGAGATATTGCTAGAGGATGTACAAGCCCAGTTACAGTTTCTTTGACATTTTACTTTGCAATTTTCTCTGCTTTCTTCCATTTTTTAAAATGTATGTCTTGTCTACTTATCTAATCAAATCAAATATTCACTTAGGGAACATGTGCACAATTTTTCACCTCCCACTTTGCTGGGGCACATTGCATATACTCAGTAAACATTAGCTGAATGAATAAATGTTGTGGAGGGAAGGAGTTTGCCCATCTAAATTAATATAATGGAATTTCTCAGATGAAAGGCAGGAAGCATACATTGTAATTAGCTGCATGCCTATTCCCCAGGATTTGGCAGGTCAATGAGCACGCAAAAGATGCTTGATAGATCCTTGTTGATAGTTAGAGGGTCAGAGATAAACTTCATTTTTCCCTATCATCCAAGCAAATGAGAGAGAACCTGGGAGTCTGGGCGGACCAAGTTACGTCTGTGCGAGTTTCAGTAAGGCTAAAGAGGACTTTGACCTTGGTTAAAGTCACAATGGGTGAAGGAAGGGCAATAAGTTGAATAATGCTAAGAAGGGAAAACTAGACTAATTTGATTATGCTGATAAGATAACATGGGATAGGGAAAAGAGGGATGTATCTGAAGTCAGAGGACCTAGGTTTGAATTTTGGTTTTGCTACTGTGAGGCCTAGTATAGGTCAATTCATTTTTATGAACTTCAGTTTCTTCTTATATAAAATGAGCTGGTTGAACCAGATGGCCTCTCAGTTTACTTCCAGCCTTGGGTTTATCACTTTTTTACCCTACATGTGGATTACTCCAATTGCCATGAGGTCCAGTTATATAGAATCTCTCTTTTAAAAAGGTGACATTTAGGGGCAGCTAGGTGGCACAGTGGATAGAGCACTGGCCCTGGAGTCAGGAGGACCTGAGTTCAAATCTGTCCTCAGACACTTGACACTTACTAGCTGTGTGACCCTGGGCAAGTCACTTATCCCCAATTGCCTCACTAAAAAAAATGTGTGTGTGTGTGTGTGGGGGGCATTTATTCTTAGGATCAACAGAGGTAGAAAAAAACTACAAGTAACACAGAGTTGAGATTCAAGACCTCAGAAAGTGGGGTTTATATACCAGGACTCTTGTAGACTACAAAGAAAAGCCAAGTCAAAGACAAAATATCCCCATCTATAAATTTCCAAGTAGAGATTAGCTAGTCAATGAGAAGTGGTAAATAGCTTCCCCTTTGTTCTCAAGCACAGAAGGGTAGGTCAAGGAGAGGGCTTGAGGGAGGTATCTACTCCCTTGTCACCCAAATCTAAATTGACAAAATCAGATTTCTCCCTAATTTAGCAATATGATTTTAGGGGAATCTTACCCAAAATAAAATCTCCCCACCTACTTGCGGGCATCTAAAATTTTTCTAACAAATGAAAAAAAGCCTTGCATTTCAAAGTTAGAAATCTAGGACTAAAAATGCAAATGCCCAATTGAGAACATACATCTTTTCCAAACTCATTCCCATTTAAGTAGAATTGATTGGTTAATCAATAAGTAGAAATTACTGATATCTGATTCTTTCCACTGAAGGGCCCAGGTCAGAAGGGCACAGGAGATCTGAAAACAGATAGTGGGCACCACTCAATGGAGGAAAAAGGGAAAAGTAAGAAAACCGGAGAGATTTAATAAATTATATAATTGTGCCTAGAGATGTCTATTCATTCATGGGTGGGTAAACAGAAGATGAGTAAAGCTGTTTCTATTGTATGTGGGTGCTCTACATCTGTAGTTTAATGGTAGAGTGTCATTGAATGGCCTGATGTTTGTCATCATTGTTGTGAGTGATTAATCAAGTTTTGTTGCTGTTCTAACAGAGTTTACTTCTGTCTTTTAGGAGCTTTGTAATTTGGAGAATAAGGGAAGCATTAGGGTATATGAATTTCTATTGCAGTTTCAAAGGTTTTATGGGAACTACTAAAGGAATAGCAAAAAAGGGGCTTAACTGGAGTTTTTCCTCTTCTTGATCCCACTCCAGTGTGGGGGAGGTGCCAACAAACAGATAAATTGCCAGGAGACAAACAACATGAAAGGAAAGTAGCAAAAAACAAGAGTTGTACAAAACCCAAGTGATTCATCAGTTGCCTTAAGGAACAAAATTTGGCACAAAATTCTTTCAAATGCAAATTTTAAATGTTTAACAAAAACATAGGGTTATATGGTTTTTTAAAAATGCTAACTATAATATGGTCTCACTCATGTCCTCCTGAAGGTGACTGAGACAAGTCCACCATGTGAGACTTAATATTTGGTAAGACTGTCTTACTTTTCTTTTGAAGGAGATTTAGGGAGTTCTTACTTTTTTGTGGGGAGGGGGCAACAGAGAGTATCCTTTCTGGTATCTGGTGGGAAGCAATTTTTCAAGGTCTACCAGTTTTTCTTACAGGGCCTAGAAGACAAAACCTTCCTCTCCTGATTCAGGTTTGGACATCAGGCACAAAGGTTCTCCTAGCAATTTATTTTTAGAGAAGAGAATTGGAGAGCCCAATGTTTAAAACATTATCTTTTATTTGGTGCCTGCCTTTCATTTCAATAAGTTAATGTATTTCTTTCTAGCATATTTCTTTTTATGAGAATGTTGTTCTATATATTCATAATAATAGAAAAAATATAACTTCTAAACTCACATCAATAACATTTTGGGAAGAAAGCTGCCCACATACATTATCACATCCTATCATCAAGTTGAATAAAATAAAGTTCACTGATCTTGGCAGAAAGGATAAATGATTTAGTTTTTCTCTCTAAACAAATGTTACTCTTTATTATATCCTCAGGAACTAAATTCCCCAAAGGGGAAACCGTTTATTTTGTATTTTTGAAATTGTTCATTCCCAGTTTCCTTGGTAAAAAGAAGATTAATAAATATATGAGGGAAAGCTACAAGAATCCTGACATTTATTACTGGTCCAGTATTTAAACATTTCAAGTTGATTTACTAGTTGAGAGGGGAAGAAGAAGTGTTGTTGGTAAGATTGGTCAAGGGGTTAGAAAAAAAGGTCTCAAGATTAGTGTTAGCCCATTTATATTTTGAAGTCTGGTCTTGGAACACTCCAGACCTGGAATCTTAATGTAGAATATAATCTCCCTGGGGGTAATGGCTGCTTTTTTTGTTGTTGTTTTTGGTTTTGTGTACCCAGAACCTAGCAGAGCTCCTTGAATAGAATAAGCATTTAATAAATGTTTGTAATTTTGGATTGGATTAGTGGTCCAGGGCTGACCAAAATATTGGGAAAATTGGTTCATGACAAACATATGGTAACTGATTTTTATAAGAAAGTAAACCAAATAACTTAAAATATGAAATATCTCTTCCCAGTAGGGAAGGTTGATAGGGCAACAAAAATCAATCAAATCCGAAGTTTACTTGGAATGAATAAGAGACCAGAATTAACATTGAAATGCTGTGACTGACAGATTTTTGTTCTCTTTCCTTCTGAACAACATACTTCCCACACTTTTTTTGTGGCTACTACCTTGTTTCAATAGTTCCTGGGGCTCTCTTCAGTTGTTCAAATTCTCTCAACTTTTAAACCCATCATTCCCACAGGAAGAAGGTTCCATGGGGCAAAATCATTCTCACAGCATCCTGATTAGAAAGTTCACCCCTAACTATAATACAGGAGGCAGAGGACAATAGATTTTCTGAGCCAGGAAAGACTAGTCAGAATTCCTTCTTTGGTACTTTCTTACCTGAGGGTACCTCAGATTGTCCATCAGTAAAATAGTGATCATAGTGTTTGTACAATAGAAGTTGGTTGTCAAGAAAATTCTTTGTAAACCTTAAGTTACTAGAGTCATATGACCTTTGGTTCAATGTGACCAATATTTATTAAGCACCCACTAAGTGTAAAGCACTATGCTCACTGCTAAGAGTAGGGATCTGGAATGAACTTGTAATGTTATTAGCATCAGATGAAGAAAGTAATTCTATCAAAGAAAACTTGCAAGGTAGGATTTTTTGTCTTTTTGTGGGTGTCTATTTTTGTGTGTGTGTATATATATATATATATATATACACACATTTATACACAAATACATGTCAAGCTAATAGGAAAAACTTCATGTAGAAGGTGACACTTGTAATAGGTTTTGTTTGATCCTAAGAGCCATAGATAAAGAGGGAGTGCATTTCAAGAATGAAAAATGGCCAATGTAAAGGCACGAGGATGGGAGGTTGAAGATAATAAATGAGGAACAGTACAGAGGCCAGTTCGGCTGGACAAGAGTATATGCAAAGTGGAGTAATGTATAGGTTTGGGCCAAGTTATGAAAGCTTTATAAACCAAACAGAAGAGTTCATATTTGATCCCACTTCTATCCCTAGATTTAGCATTTTGTTTTTCACACAGTAAGAACTTTAATAAATTAATTTTCATTCACTCACTCATTCATTCATTCTATAGAGAGGTTATTGAGTATAAACCTGACGTGTTCAAATTGGTTAGGAAAATCTCCTTAGCAGCTGCATGTAAAATGTTTTGGAGTGGAGACAGTCCAGGCAGGGAGATCAATTAGGAGGCTCCTCCAGCAGTCTAGGTAAAAGGTGATGAGGGCCTGAACTAGGATGGTATTCATATGAATAGAAAGAAGATCACAGATGTGAAAGATGTTATGGAGGTAAAAATGACAATGTTGGACAACTGGTTAAGGGGAAGTGAGGAGTTAGGCATAAGGTCAAATGTGTAAACCTATATAACTGGAAGGCTGAGGGTGCCCTTGATAGAAACAGGAAAGTTTGGAAGAGGACTCTCATTTTTGTATGGGTTAGATTGATAACCCTCTGAAGTTCCTTCTAGCTAAAATTCTGTGAATCTATGTTGCTATAATAGTCCAAGAGAGAGTTGATGAAGGCTCAAGTTGGAATAGCAACCTTGTTAGTAGATATAAAAGAAAGAAGGGAAGACATGAAATAGAAATTGAAACCATTCCTGAAAGTGGATTATTTGGAGGATATATGTGTATGTGTGTGCATGTTTGCGTGTGTGCGTGTGTGTGCCTGTGTCTGTGTGGAGAGAGAGAGAGAGAGAGAGAGAGAGAGAGAGAGAGAGAGAGAGAGAGAGAGAGAGAGAGAGAGAGAGAGAGAGATTTAAAATTGCTATAACAAAGCTACATGCCTGGTGATAAAGTGATAAGCTACAGAAATAGACAATACCCTTATCTAGGGAATTAGATAGATGAATGCCCTAAACCTCAAACATCTTCTTTTTTGAGGTTTATTCCCTTCATCTATATCATTATATGTAAATAATCCAGAGCAATGACAGTAAAGAAAGAGGCTAGAAGTGGTAGTAAAAAAAGTATAAGGAGAAAGAACCAGCACTGGGGCATGTCATGCTACCTGTCTAGGCCAGAAGTGAGGTTTCTTAGAGAAAGCCAGGCTTCCATGAGTACAATAAGAGTGAGAGAGTGTGAGGGGGGATCTGGGATTATGAGCTCTTTGAGGGAAGAGGTTATCTTTTTCTTTTCTTTTCTTTTCATTTCCAGTGCTTAGTGCCTGGTACATTGTAGTCACTTAATCAATATTTATTAACCGACTCACTGGTAATAAAAGGATTTTTTAATGGTGGTTTCAGAAGGCACAGTAAAAGGGGAAGACAGAGGAAGAGTGGACCTGAGGAATGATATAGACTGATGAGGGATGAAAGGGATTAGAAGCATAGGTAGAGGTATAAGAAGAAAGATGTTTTGTGTCAACTGAGAATGAATCTGAAAGACATAGATTAAGGAATCAGAAAATAGGCCAGGGTGCATGGCTATTGATTATTGTACTTAGTTTGATCAGATGAGGATGAGATGGTTGATGGTATTGATTGTCAGGAAGGTCAGTGGATGAATGAGGCTAGGAAACTTAAAGAGGCTTGGCTAGTGACGTCTTTTGGCCTTTTCTATCACAGTCCTCAAGAGGGGCAAGTGTTGGGGCTGTGGCAGTAGATAATGATGGTCTTGGTGGGAGATAGAGGATACATGTAGTAAAGATAACCTTTAGTGTACAGTAGCATATGGTCACCCAACAATATCACAGCCTCAGGAGAAGCCAGGGTTGTGATAAGCCTGAGGTGTTGGTATCATTGTTGATGGTAGCATTGTTTCCTATTTCCTCAGTGGTATTAGTTTACCTACTTTAGTTGTGAAGTGATGGATGGTTGAATATATGTTAATTTCCCAGAGAGTATGATGGATACCATATGGTCATAGAACATGAACTTCCAACTTCTTCCTCCTTTCAAGGTCTTTGCATGAATAGCACCACATTAAAAAAGTATGCTGCAAAAGGGGTAGCTAGGTAACATGGTGGATAAAGCACTGGCCCTAGATTCAGGAGGATGTGAGTTCAAATATGGCCTCAGGCACTTGACACTAGCTGTGTGGCCCTGGGTAAGTCACTTAACCCTCATTGCCCTGCAAAAAAAAAAAGAAAAAAGAAAGCAAGGAAAAAAGGAAAAAGAAAAAAGTATGTGGCCTCCTCACCTCTACCTTGCAGAAACTATCTTCTTTCAAAGCATGACTCAGGTACCACTTCTTACATAGCCCCTTTCTTGATCCCTTAGTTAGAAATTATTTTGTATTAATTTTCTTTGCTTTATGTTTACTCGTGTACATGTTATAGTTGTCCTAGTGGGACTTGAGCTCCTCCAGTAGAGGCCTTGTTTTTTTTCCTTTTATCTTTGTATTCCTAGCACCTAGCAGGTGCTTAATGAATATTTATCAAATGAAATTGAAATGTAAGGTAGAACAGTCTCTTTTTCCGGCAATGGCAATGACACCACCAGGATACTTGAGTGGTAATTAAATTTTCAAACCCAGTCCCTGCGGGGTACTAGGGTTGGGAATCCTACTTAACTAGGAAGCTTGAGGAAGAAGGCAGGTACAATGCTATTATCATTATTATCTTTTATTAATTATCATTATTTTGTAGACTTAAGGTCCTCTATACGCTAGTTATCACCTGTGATGCTGCTTTACCAGATCTGCGGACAATTTTGGAGTTCTGTCTGACTATAAAGAGACAAGTGAGCCCTTGTCATCTCACATACACAAAAGGCAAATAGCCCCTGTTTAGGGATAAGAATTTACCTCTGGTGTCTCCTACTTGCTGGCACTGCTCTTTTTAATCCTTTGACCTTGTTTGGACTCAGGAACTTGCCTGGTGCTCCCCTCTGACCCAATCAGCCTTGCATTACTGCTCTGTGACCTCTTGGATATTATGAATTGACTGAAAGATGATCTTTTCAAAGATCTGCCAGATCAGGGCTAATACAAACTATCCTAGGAGTCTAGAGGGTAAAAGAAGCAACAACACAATTGATTCAGTGTTGGGGACCTGGGTTTTAATCCTGGATTCTCTACTTACAACCTGTGTGACAATGCATAAGTGACTTCACATCTCTGGGCTTCTGTTTCCTTAGCTGTAAAATAGAACTGTTGGACTTATTAATTTCTAACTCAAAAAAAACCCAACTACTCTCCTGCAATCTTTGGCCTATGTACATGAACTTTATTTCTTCCATTATATTTTTCTTTTAATAGATTGAGATGATATTGGATTTGATTAGTGTTTTAGATAAAAAGGACTTTAATTGAACAAATGATTCTGTCTTAATGGATGGAGGGGAGTTAGAAATGGAAAAGTAGAGGAACACCTTTATCTAAGTACAAATGTCTTCCTAACTCTGGTCATCATGAATAATCTCTTGTCCAGTATCAGGAGACTCATTCACAAATGCTTGATTAAACCTTGTCAGTTATTATAGTGACTGCACAGTCTGATGAACTAAATCAGAGCTGGACAATCAGCATTAGTCTGCATTGTTAAAATGAAAGAAGGAGGGAAGGAGTTTCTAATTGGTCCTTTCCCTCCTGGATTATTTTTGCATTGTAGAGCAAAATTCAAATCAATGTTTGGAGATGAACAAGGCAGCATTTAAAGGCAATCCATCTTTGTAGAAACTTAGGATTTTTTTAAGGGAAGAAGTTTGTGTTTTGGGATCCCAACCTGCAATTTCCATAGTGTAGATACTTCCTGGTGAGGAGAGTCCCCATATTAATGAAGATCAGAAACTCTCCTGCAATTTATAGTCTTAGAAAGGAGCCAGGAATACTAAAAGGTTAAGTGAATTACCCTAAGCCACTCAGTCATTATGTGTTACAAGCAGAATTTGAACCCAAGTCTTCCTGACTCTAAGGCTGGCTCCTATACAACATGCCATGCTTTCTTCTCTATGCATCTGTGAAAATCAAAAGAAAAATCATATTAAAATTAATTATTATTCCATTCCCACTATTAAACGTGACAATGAAAAGTCAAACTTCTGCAGAAAGATACAAACAGACCTAGTTTTGAAACTTATGTGTCTAAAGAGGCAAGCATCTCTTGGATATCACAAATAAATAACATTCAGGAGTCTGCATTGACTGGAAGTCTCACACCTTATAAATCAACACATAACTTGCTTAGGGGATAGAATAAATTCTGGGAAATCAATCAAGGTTTGGTTACTGAGAAGGAGGAGTAAATGAAACCCAAACTTCAGTGATTGCAATTAATGCAACAACCACTCACCATAAGAGATCATGGCTAAATTGCATTCTAATGTGGTTAAAACTATCTTCAGACCTTTGTAAATAAATCATATGTGCTTCTGAAAAATTTTATATTAGGCCATTATGTTCAGAGAAAACATGTTTTATGTAGCTGTGCATAAACATAAATATGTCTATGTATGAATGTAAGCCATGTTTTCAGAGAGCTTTGTTTCCATTTATGTAATTTCTTGAATTTTTTTAGGTGTCAGACAAAACCAGGAAAGACAGTGAATAAGAGCTGAATTGCCTGGAACTATGACCGTAAAGTCAGTCAGTCAGTCCAAAAGTATTTAATTAATGCTAGGTGCTGTGCTAAGCCCTGGGTATACAAAGAAAGACAAAAATTGTGCTCTCAAAGAACTCATGGCCTAGTGGAAGATACAGCATATTAGCAACAATGTACAAGTAAGATGTGGTTAAGGTAAATTGGAAATAATTAATAGAAGGAAGATACTAGAATGAAGAGGGATCAGCAAAGGCTTATTGTAGAAGGTGGGCATTTTTTCTGGGACTTCAATGAAGACAAGAAATTCAGGGGGCAGAGATGAGAAGGGAGAACATGTCATTGGGAACAGTAAGTGAAAATGCCCTGAATCTGTGGGTGTTTGAGAAGCAAACTAACTCCTGGAACTTGAAGGGAGGAAAATAGAAAGCTACTTTGACTTCCTTATTTTTTAGCACAGGGTTTTCAGCAAAGCTTTAACTGATCTAGGCATTTGTTTATGATGGGTTTTAGATTTTAGTCAATAAACATTTATCAAGTGTCTATAATGTGCCAAGTACTGTACTAATAATTATTGGAGCTACAAAGAAATGAGAAATGCCCTTTATTTTTAATTTGTCTATTCTTAATAGTCAAAATGGCTTAGGCACTCAAAAGTTGGTCTTAAAACAATAGGGCTTTTACTGTATACAATATTCTTTTGGTTCAGCTCACTTTGCTCTTCATCATTTTGTGTAAGTCTTTCCATGCCTTTCTAGCATCACTGAACTCATCATTTCTTATAGCACAGTCATGTTGCCATCACAACCATACACCACAACTTGTTCAGTCATTCCTCCTTTTTACCCTATCCCTGTTACTTTATATTCTCACCCCACTCTTCCACCCCCCCCATTTCACCCAACCCTTCAAGAAATTTAAACTGCAGTCCCTGACCTCAAGCACCTCACAGTCTCATGTGGGGAGACAATATTTAAACAACTTTGTACAAACTAGCTATATACAGGAAAAAATGGGAAAATCAACTAAAGAAAGGCTCTGGAATTAAGGGATACTGGGAAAAAGCTTTCTGGGGGTGGGATTTTAGCTGAAATTTTAAGGAAGACAGGGAGGCCAGGAGATGGAGATGAGAAAGAAGAGCATTCCTGGCATGGGTTCGGTCAGTAAAAAGCCTAGACAGTAGATACGGTGTTTTGTTTAAGGAACAAAAAGGAGGCCAGTGTCATTGGATCCTACAGCATATGGGAAGGGCTATCCTTATATGCAGGGTATAAGAAGAATGGAAGTTTGCAGGGGTGCACAAGTTCCATTGAGAGATAGCAAGCTGGAGTGACAAGAGTGTTGGATTTGGGGTCAGAATGCTGAGGGTCAAACGCTAGCTCAGTGGATTACTACTTATGTGATCATGGGCAACCCTTCTGGGCCTCAATTTCCTCATCTGTAAAATGAAGAATTTGGAGTAAATGGCTTTGAACATCCATTCTAGGTCTAGCTCTTATGACCTAGTTTTATTTGAATCATAACCATTTACAACTGATAGGGATCTTAGTGTTTATAGAGATTGTTTATTAACAATCACATTCAAACATTGTATAGTATTTCTATTACTTTATCGCACTATTATGTGATTTCCAGAAAGATTTGTTAATTTGATCACAGACTTATATGAACAAAAGGACAAATGTCTGCATAATAAAACTTAGAGGCCTGAGATAACTGATCTAAATCCCATTTTACAGATGAAGAAACTAGGGACTAGATAAGAAATCCATCTTTGAAAGCAGTAATGCTTCTTATTTGTATTTTTAACATAAGCCATGCAAAGATGAATGCAAACTTAAATTTCATACTTATAGCTAATTGAGGTGATTACAGTAATGGGATTTATATGTCCCATCATTGTTTCCAGCTCTTTAGAAGTGATTGGCAATGAACCGAATCATTGAGAAATCAGGCTTTTCTCTCCTGAGCTGTTCAGTATTTATGAGAACTGGGAGGCTAATTGGAAAGCAAAGAGCATATAATGTTGAGTCAGCTGTAAATGATGATCTCTGCATTATGATTCTTACCCCATGATTCTCTTGCTTGAATTTCTATCTACATTAAAGAAATTGAGGATAATTACAATTGGGCACCTTGAGATAATGTTGAATACAGGGTTCAGTAATAAATAATAGCTAATAAATTACAAATCTGTCTTGGTTATCTATCCATTTAGCTGGCCAAACTCATACAAAAATAGTACAATTCAATTAAACTAGAATTAAATACCTATTATATTTTGGATACTGTGTTAATTATTGTGGAAACAGAGATAGAAAAATTAAATAGTACCTACCCTCAAGAAACTTACATTTTGTTGTGTAATGGCAATATAACATTTTCTTGAAAGTGCTTGAAGACTTCCCATATCTCTCTGTGCTCACCCATTTCGTCTGCTTTCTACCATCTTGCAATGCTGCTACCATGTCCTGGCAGATGCTCTCAAAAACATCAACAATGCAGAAAAATGAGGAAAATGCCAATTTCTCATTAGGCCATTCTCTAAAGTAATTGTCAGGTTCTTAACTATGTTGATGAAGCACAGATACATTGGTGAATTTGAGATCATCAATCATCACAGAGCAGGAAAAATTGTTGTGAACCTCACAGGCAGATTAAACAAGTGTGGTGTAGTCAGCCCCAGATTTGAGGTTCAACTGAAAGATCTAGAAAAGTGGCAGAATAATCTGCTACCATCCTATCAGTTAGGGTTCATTGTGCTTACAACCTCAGCTGGCATCATGGACCATGTGGAAACAAGACAAAAACACACAGGAGGGAAAATCCTGGGATACTTTTTCTAAAGGTATAAAATATACATACAAATAAAATGCTCCAATGGACAAAAAAAGAGAAAAAGAAAGAGCTTGAAGGTACAAAAACAAGTCTTAATTTTTTTTCTTAATCTCTGCAGTTTATTCTGGTCTACTCTGATACCTTATCATGATGTGGAAGTCATTCTAGATTATCAAAGGCTATGTTAGTAGAATACAATGGCAAGTTTATCAAATTGGAAAAGTTTTGAGTATATGCCCAGTGGCAAACTGGCTGAGGATCTGCCTCACTGAGTAGGGAAGAAGCTTCTCAATGAAGCCTAACTCAATAAAAGCATCTACTAATGCATATAATTGGAATTGTCATTCTTTTGGATAGAGTAATTTGATGTAAATCAATGACATCATAGGTCACTTTTACTATTAAAATATATTCAGGTACAATAGTTAAGAATGTGTAAACAACACCATTTGTTAATTTAAGCATCCAACATAATCTGGAACCATTTTGGTGATCAATAAACAATAAGCACAATGAAAACTTACATTCCCTATATCTTTCAAACAATTATGAGATAGTATAGATATGGCCCATTGTTTAATATTATTTTTAAAGCCTAGGAACAAAATACTCCTAATGACCTACAATAACCTACTAATAGGTCATTGAGTATAAACTCAATTCATACATACATACATACATACATACATACATACATACATACATCTCATAAACATGTAGTATAGATGGAAAGTCAGTCAACCAGCATTTATGAAGCACCTACTATGTAAATTGGTAGTTGTTAATGTTCTCTCAGTCACCTTATTTTTTTCTCTATCAATAAGGCCTGAGAATTTTTCCATGTCTTTGGTATCCTCCTCTTCTTTAGGTACCTAGTAAATAAGTTCTTCAATTTCCTTCCTCACAATTGTATCATTTCTGTCCTTTGACATAGCAATACCACTGCTAGGTCTGTAAGCCAAAGACATAAAAAACAAAAAGGAAAAGGACCAATATGTACACAAATATTTATAGCAGCTCTTTTTGTGATATTGAAGAATTAGAAATTGATGGGATGCCATCCATTGGGTAATGGCCGAACAAGTTGTGGTATACGATTGTGCTGAAATACTATTGTGCTATAAGAAATGAAGAGCAATATGCTCTCAGAAAAATCTGAAAAGACTTTTGTAAACTGATGAAAAGAGAAGTGAGGACAGCCAAGAAAATATTGTACACAGTAACAGCAATATGGTATGATGATCAACCTCAAATGATTTAGCTATTCTCAGCAATGCAATGATCTAAGGCAATTCTGAATGACTCATGATGAAAAATGCTATCCACTTCCAAAGAAAGCACTGATGGAGTGAGGATGCAGATCAAAACATACTTTAAAAAACATTGTTTTTCTTGTTTGTGTTTTCCTTTACAACATGACTAATATGGAAATATGTTTTGCATGACTGCATTTATATAATCTATATCAAATTGATTGCTTTATCATTGAGGGGAAAGGGAGAGAATTTGGAACTCAAAATTTAAAAGATGTTAAAAATCTTTTATGTGTAATTTAAAAAAATTGTGAGTCTTTTATAAAAAAGAGAAATAACTTTCTAAAAACATGGCAAGACATACACGAACATATGCAAATTAAAGTGACAACTGGTAGATCACTGTGCACAGTAACCATTGTAATGATGATCAAGTGTGAAAGACTTGGCTACTTTAGTCAATACAATGATCCAAGAGAAGTCCAAAGCACTCATGATTAAAAAAAAATGTTCTCCACCTCCAGAGAGAGAAGTAATGAACTCTGAGTGCAAATTGATGTGCAATTTTGTCCCTTTTTTCTTTTTTCTTTTTTGGTAATATGGAACTATGTTTTGCATGATTTTGCATGTATATTATTGATATAATTTTGCTGGCCTTCTCAGGTGTGGGAGAAGGCTGTGAGGGAGGGAGGGGGGTAGAGAATTTAGAATTCAATTTAAAAAGAAAAGAATGCTAAAAACAAATACTTTTTTTTAAAGGGGAAAAATACATTTGTATTACCTTCAGCATGGATCTGCTCTTTATATGCTTGTCTTTGTTCTTTACTGCCATTTCTATTATCTCTGAAAGCACTTTAAAGATTGTGATGTTAGGGTAAAAGTATGGTGAGTCTACAGGGTGGGCCAAAAGTCATGAATATTTAACAACTCCTTTATTGGTTGTTTTTAATATACAATAACATAGCATCATATATAGCAGATATAGGAAATGAATTTATATTACATGTGAAAAACTGAATCTTATAATGGTGAAAAATAAAGAAAAATAATTTTCAAAAAGTTATTAAAACTTCAGACTCCTTCATGACTTTTGACACATACTGTACTATTCTTGATGGAGAAAGTTTATTATAATATACACACATACACACAACCTCCCACTATGTATGTATATATGTATATATCCATCCATCCATCCATCTATCTATCTATCTATCCATCTATCTATCTATCTATCTATCTATCTATCTATCTATCTATCTATCTATCTATCTATAAATCTATCTATCTATCTATCTATCTATCTATCTATCTATCTATCTATCTATCTAACTTTCAGTAAATCTCTATTTTCTCCTGTTTGTCAACCTCTTTCTGTTTTCATCTTTGAATGTCCTGGAACAACATTACTTAGTTGTATATATTGCCAAACTTTCTTTAGACTGATTTTACCCTCTACTGCTTCTCTCTACTTTCTGAGGTGTTACTGCTCACAATAGACTATCACCTGTCTTTGAATTATTTTAAAGGTGATACTATACCCTAACCTGGTCTTGCCAAGGGTAGCTATCTCTCTCTGATAAGTAAGTGAAATGTTTTCTGACTAAGGTGCTTTTTGGACTTTCTAAAAGACTCCGTGTTGTAGCAATTAATTTATAAAATTCAATTAATTAATTATTTAATCATTTATTCATTCATTCATTATTCATTCCTTTATTTATTTATTCATTCATCAATTTATTTATTTATTTATTCATTTATTTATTTGTTTGTTTATTTATTTGCAGGGCAATGAGGTTTAAATGACTAGCCCAGGGTCACACAGCTAGTTAAGTGTCTGAGTTGAGGCTGTAATGATTGGAATGACGCCACCCACTGGAGACTTGCTGTGGAGAGCTCCACCATGAGGAAAATGCCTCAGAGGCATTGTGGCTTTTCCTTGGTGTCAGGAAATGACGTTTGCTCATGGGTGCTGTCTATCAAGTCTACCAGCCAATCAACTGGAGGAGCCTCCTATGGTCTGGGAGGAGACAGGAAGGAGGAAAGGGAGGCGGCACAGAGAGCGCTGGCCCTTTTGGCTTCCGGACTTGATGGTGGTGGCGGCAGAGGACTTCACAGGAAATTTGAGGAAAGATAGGAATGCCAGGCTGTTAGAATTCTGTTCTCAATCTTTTTCTTTCTATTTTCCAATAAACCCTTAAAAACCTAAACTCATTTTATCAGTGATTTTTAGTCAGTTTCCCCAAAACTGGGGGAACACATTAGAATCCACATTTAGAATCTTAAATTACACAAGGCCAGATTTGAACTTAGGTCCTCCTGAATCCAGGGCCAGTGCTTTATTCACTGTGCCACCTAGCTGCCCCCAGTAATTAATTTTCATTGGTTTAGCCACTGGATGAAATTATTAGGGTCAACACCTTTGTATTTCCATTATTGTTTTTTAATTACCAAAGCACATTAAATTTGGTAGAACACAACACTATCTTATAGAATATTTTACAAAAAAGTTGTATCTCATCCCTATATCAAGATCATCATGATTCCTTAGAAGATGTGACAGCATAAATAGCCTGGTTCAATGACCTTCAGAGAATAAGGCATAAAACAGAGAGAGATATTTGCCAAAAGTATTTGCCACAATAATAGAAGAGAACCAATGCAGAGTGTAGGTCAAGGAAGCATTCCCTGTAGATGCCTAAGTATGCTACAACTTGAGGAATATAGCTTTTAGGAAAAATAAAAGGATGAGAAGAGGACAATCATTAGGGAACAAAAGGAAAGGGAACAGTTCTTCATATCATACATAGCAAAGCAAGGGATCTCAAGTAGGCACAGATCACTTAGAAGATTCCTTCCCCCCCCCTCAAAAAAAAAAGATTACTTCCCCACTCCCCCCTCCCAGAAAACTCCTTTAGAATTTTCCCTAATAGCTGATAGTTCTATTCCATTTGTATGGCACTTCAGATACATATTTCATTAAAAATATTAATATCACTACCTCAAGGAGGGTTAAATCTACATGTAATATTAATTAGTGAGAATTATTTTAATCAGATAGTAAGATTGGCCTCCCTTCCAAAACAAATAGATTGAAAACAAAACCTAGTTGAGATTATCCATACTGACAGGATGGGAATTTTAGCTGAGAAGATCTAATTTATAGATGTTGGTCATTGTGAAAAGGAAGCAGATCATGGTAGGTGCCTATGGATATCCCAAATAAAAAGCCATTGGTTTCCAAGCCTCTAAATGGATCCTGGAGCTATAGAACCCTCAAAATGACCGAGTGAAATATACTTACTGCTTAATATAACTTATAAAGACTTCAGGAAATGTCTGTCTCACTTGGGAAAAGAAATGAAAGAAATGAGAGTTATGCAAAACAAGTATAAAAAAGAGTTAACATCTTAGAAACACAAAAATTGACTGAGGAAAACAATTCCATAAAATTCAATTGGCCAAATGGGAAAGGAGGTACAAAAGCTGACTGAAGAAAATAATTCCTGAAAATTAGAATTGGACAGGTAGAAGCTAATGACTTTTTAAGACATCAGGAATCAGTCAAATAGAATCAAAAGAATGAAATAAATAGAAGACATTTAGAATACCTCATAGAAAAAACAACCTAGAAAATGGATGCAGGACAGATATTTTAAGAGTTATTAGACTACTTGAAGGCCATGATTTAAAAAAAAAAAAGCCTGTAGAGCATATTTCAGCAAATTATTAAGAACTGACCTGATAGACTAGATTGAGAGGGTAAAAGAGCCATTGAAAGAATAAACCAATCACTTCCTGAATGAGACCCCAAAATGAAAACACTAAGGAATATTGTAGCCAAATTCCAGGATTATAAGGTGAAGGAAAAAAATACTCCAAGCAGCCAAAAAGCAGCAATTTAAATATCAAGGAGCCACAGTCAGGATGACACAGGACCTGGCAGCTTCAACATTAAAGGATTGGAGGGGCTTGGAATATGATATTCTGGAAGTCAAAGGAGCTTGAATTATAACCAAGAATCAATTATTCATAAAAATTGAATATAATGTTTTAGGGGAAGATGGAAATTCAATGAAATAGGGATTTTCAAACTTTCCTGATGAAAAGACCAGAACTGAATAGAAAATTTTATCTTCAAATGCAAGATTCAGAGAGGCAATATAGGATAGAGGAAAATACAGAGTCAGTAATCATAACCGTAAATGTGAATGGGATGAACTCTCCCATAAAATGTAAGGTGATAATAATGAATTAAAAACTAGAATCTAGAATACGTTGTTTACAAGAAACATATTTGAGGCAGAGAGATAGACACAGAAAAAAAGGTAAAAGGCTGGAGCAGAGTATGTTATGTTTTAGCTGAAGTAAAAAAAGCAGGAGTAGAAATCCTCATCTCAGACAAAGCAAAAGCATAAATAGTTCTAATTAAAAGAGATGAGGAAAGAAACTATATCTTGCTAAAAGGTACCATATGACAATGAAGCCATATCAATACTAAACATATATGGACCAAGTGATATAGCATACAAATTCTAAGAGAAGTTAAGTGAGTTACAGGAAGAAATAGACACCCAAACTCTACTAGTGGGGGACTTTAACCTTCTCCTCTCAGTACTAGACAAATTGAACCACAAAATAAATAAGAAATAAGGATATGAGTAGAGATTTAGAAAAGTTAGATGTGATAGACCTCTGGAGAAAACTGAATGGGGATAGAAAGGAATAAATCTTTTTCTCAGTGGTACATGGCACCTATGCCAAAATTGACCAAATATTAGGGCATAAAAACCTCACAGTCAGATGCAAAAAGGCAGAAATAGTAAATGCATCCTTTTCAGATCATGATGCAATGAAAATTAGATGTAATAAAGGGCCATGGAAAGATAAGATAAAAATTAATTGGAAACTAAATAATCTCATCCTAAAGAATGAGTGGGTCAAACAACAAACCATAGAAACAATAGATAGTTTCATCAAAGAGAATAATAATACTGATACAATATACCAAAACTTAAGGGATGCAGCCAAAGCAATTCTTAAGGGAAATTTCATATCTCTAAATGCTTACATGAATAAAATAGAGAACGAGGAGATCAATGAATTGGGCATGAAACTAAAAATGCTGGAAAAAGAACAAATTAAAAATCCCTAATTAAATACCAAATTAGAAATTTTGAAAATCAGTGGAGAGATTAAAAAATTGAAAACTTTCTATAGAATTCTATAGAAAACTATAGAATTAATAAATAAAAATAAGAGCTAGTTTCATGAAAAAATCAAGAAAATAGGCAAACCTTTGTTTAATTTGATAAAAAAAAGAAAACCAAATTACCAGTATCAAAAATGAAAAGTGTGAATTCATCACCAATAAAGAGGAAATTGAAGCAATAATTAGGAGCTATTTTTCCCAACTTTATTCCAATAAATTTGACAATATAAATTAAATGTATGAATAATTAAAAAAATATTTATTGTTCAGATTAACAGAAGAGGAAAAAAATTCTTAAGCCCATTTTAGAAAAAAAAAATTGAACAAGGCATCAATGAATCCATAAGAAAAAAAATCTTCATGGCCAAATGGATTTTCAAGTGAATTCTACCAAACATTTAAAGAACAACTAACTCCAATATTATATAAACTATTTGGAAAATAGATGAAGAAGGATTCCTACTAATTCTTTTTATGAGACACAGAGAAAGAAAATTACAGGCTAATTTCCCTCATGAATATTGATGCAAATATACTTTTCCCCCCCAATTTTAGCACATTTCTGGGTTCTCACATGACTTTATTTTTAAAAGTATTTTATTATTTTCAATTTACATATAAGGATAATTTTTAACATTTGTTTTCTCAGGATCTTTAGTTCCAATTTTTTTTTTTCCTCTCACACTCACTTCCCTTCCTCCTCCCCAAGACGGAAAGCAGTCTGATATAGGTTGTATATGTACAATCACATTACACATATTTCTACATTAATCATCTTGTGAAAGAAGAATCAGAACACAAGGGAAAAAAAATCAAAAAAGGGGGAAAAATCAGTCCAGAAGTAGAAACAGTATGATTCAATCTACATTCATAATTCACAGTTCTTTTTTCTGGATATTGAGAACATTTTCTATCATGAGTTCTTTGAAACTGTTTTGGATAGTTGCACTGCTGAGATGATCCAAGTCTATCACCATTGTTCTTCACATGGTATTGCTGTTACTGTGTACAATGGTCTCCTGGTTCTTCTCCTCTCTGTCAGCATCAGTTCATATAAGTCCTTCCACGTTTCTCTGAACTCCTCCTGCTCATTCTTTCTTATAGCACAATAGTATTCCATTACATTCATATACCACAACTTGTTTAGCCATTTCCCTATTGATGGGCATTCATCGATTTCCGATTCTTTACCACCACAAAGAGAGAAGAGAGCTGCTATAAATATTTTTTTGCATATGGGTGCTTTTCCATTTTCTATGGTCTCCTATTTCTTTTACTTTTCCTTGTCCCCATTAATGTATCCTTGCATTTTTCAGTTTATTCCTACAAAATGCATAGTTTCATCTGAGGGTGGGGTGATTAGGAGGTTTACTTTATGGTGTTTCAGGCATGTCACTTCTAATTTTTCAAGTTTTACTTTCATCTTCATTCCATTCTGTACATTAAAAAAGTCTCCTAATGGTTTTCATGTTATTTTTTAAACACATAGTTGTCTTACTTTTTTTCTATTTCCCCTCCTTCTTTTCTTTTTCCAGGCTCTGGAGATGGGATAATTTATTTCCTTACTTATCATTTCCTTAGTAATTGTTCATTTACTTTTCTTGATTTTCTGTTGTTTGGTGTATTTTCCAGTTGAATAATAGCTCACATTTTTTAAAAGAATGCTCCAAATGCCTCTCTTTTAACACTGATCTTTTTTATTGATTACACTAAGATTTTCAGAGAATGTCATTTTCCACTGCATCTTGAGCTTCCTAGCTTTTCAGAATGTATTAATATACTTCCTCCTATGAATTCTAATGGGAGCAAAAATAGTACTGTTACTCAAATTACCTTTCCTTCATAGCTTAAGAACTTTTCCCTCATACTTGCAGAATTTGTCGTTTCTCACTGGAATTGTTCAATTTAACCATGATGTGGGGCAGCTAGGTGGCACTGTGGATAAAGCACCAACCCTGAGTTCAGGAGGACCTGAGTTCAAATCCAGTCTCAGACACTTGATACTTACTAGCTGTGTGACCCTGGGCAAGTCACTTAACCCTCATTGCCCCACCAAAACAAAACAAAACAAATTTAACCATGATATACTTTGAAATTTGGAACATAAGATTTTTTTCACACTTAGTTGTGATTTATGGATCCTATTGTTTTTTTTTAATGTATAAGGTATTTTATTTTTCCCGTTACATGTAAAGATAGTTCTCAACTTTTGTTTATAAAAGCTTTACAATTTCAGATTTTTCTCCCTCCCTCCCCTCCCTCCCCCCTCCCCTAGACAGCAGGTAATCTGATATAGGTTATATCTATATATCTCTATACATATATATATATAGATATAGATATATACACACACATATATATATACACATAATAACATTAATCCTATTTCTGCATTAATCCTGTTATAAGAGAAAAAATCAGAGCAGTGATGCAAAACCTCAAAATAGGAAAAAAAAAACAGCACCCAAAACAAAAGAAATAATATGGTTCAATCAGCATCTGTACTCTACAGTTCTTTCTTTCTTTTTTTTTCTTGGATTTGGAGATCCTCTTCTATGATGAGTTCCCTGGAACTCTTCTGTACCATTGCATTGGTGAGAAGAATATAGTCCATCACAGTAGGTCAACACTCAATGTTGATGATACTGTGTACAATGTTCTTCTGGTTCTGCTCATCTCACTCCTCATCAGCTCACGTAAGACCCTCCAGGTTTCTCTGAACTCTTCCTGCTCATCATTTCTTACAGCACAATAGTATTCCATTGTATTCATATACCACAACTTGTCCAGCCATTCCCCAATTGATGGGCACCCCCTCAACTTCCAATTCCTTGCTACCACGTAAAGAGCAGCTATAAATATTTTTGTACATGTGGGTCCCTTTCCCCCTTCCATGATTTCTTTGGGCAAAAGACCTAAAAGTGGAATTGCTGGGTCAAAGGGTATGCACAGCTTTATTGCCCTTTGGGCATAATTCCAAATTGCTCTCCAGAATGGTTGGATCAGCTCACAGCTCCACCAACAATGCATTAGTGTTCCAATTTTCCCACAGCCTCTCCAACATTTATTATTTTCCTTTTTTGTCATTTTAGCCAATCTGATAGGTGTCAGGTGGTACTTCAGAGTTGTTTTAATTTGCATCTCTCTAATCATTAGAGATTTAGAGCATTTTTTCATATGGGAATAGATAGCTTTGGTTTCTTCATCAGAAAACTGCCTGTTCATATCCTTTGACCATTTCTCAATTGGGGAATGACTTGGATTCTTATAAATTTGATTTAATTCCCTATATAGGATCCTATTGTTTTTGGTGGTCAAAAGTTCTAGTTAGTTTTATTGTAACACAGGATTCAGGGTTTTTTTTGATGCATCATATTTTTAGGGAGGCCTGCAATCCTTAAGTTATCTCTGTGAATCATTTCTCTGAAGGCAATGGGTTTTATATATATCTCATGTATTCCTGTGAAATCAATGGGTTTTGCTTCTTTTTTTCAAGATTTCCCTTCACTTCAGTATATTTATATTCCCAGTTCACTGTTTTCGCCTTTATTTTTTTGAAGAGATTTGTCACCCAAATTCATGTTTTTCTATTCTGTTAAATAATTCTGTCATGTGGCTCAGAAATTCTTCTATTTGTTCCCTTTTACCTTCTTTAAAGAATCTGATTTTTCTTCTTCTTTTCTTTTCTTTTTCTTTTTTTTTGGGGGGGGGGCAGGCAATGAGGGTTAAGTGACTTGCCCAGAGTCACACAGCTAGTAAGTGTGAAGTGTTCGAGGCTAGATTTGAACTCAGGTAATCCTGAATCCAGGGCTTGTTCGTTATCCAGTGTGCCACCTAGCTGCCCCCCTGATTTGTCTTCTGATACATTCTGGAGCATTTTGCTGTGATTTCATATTTTCTTAAGAATACACAGGTTTGACAAGCAACATCTTGGAACTCACTTTTGGTTTGGATCCTTAGCAAGTTCATGAACACTCTCTTCTTAGGACAATTCCTTGAGAAAAATCCACAGAAGAATGTGCTGAGATCATTTTCCAAAAAAGGACAGCTTGGAAGGTCAGAAAGAGGAAGTTGCTGTGCCTAGACAGGAGTGAAGCCTAACCCAAGGTCATGCTGACATAGATCTAGTCCCAGGAAGGCCTTACCAGATAAAGAGACCCATGTGATAAAATAATGGGATTTAGCAAATACTCAAAGACCCACCTGGAGATTAATCTAAACTGATTGAATCAAGTGTGAGTGATTGACTGCTGATTAGCCTACTTCAAAGTTAACTAGATTGTAATCACACCTGGCTAGCTCTTAAGAAGGTATTGTTCTCAGAAGCTAGACTTTGAATTTAATTTGAGAACACCTTCAAGTCCAGTGAACCAATGGATTTGGATGATGCCAACCAATCAGCTTGAAGCAGTATGTAAGGACCACCTCTGTTCCAGACCTATAAAAAGCCTCCACAATCAGTTTGCTGGAGAGTTCATGGTTGAAGCAGGCTCGAGGTGGAGGACTTGAGGAAGAACCGGACTAGGCTGGAACTCTAGGCTAGATAGGCTTTTTCTTAACTTTCTCAACTCCATGTGAATATGCTTTAATAAAAGTTTAATGCCCAAAGATTGGTGCTGAAACTTCTAATTTAAGGCAAACACAATATAGATTTTAAACATCACACCCATGGAGCCTCTGAATCATCTGCAGCACCAGTGTCTTCTGAAACTAAGCTCATGGGTCTGGTGAGAGGGATGAGGCCTTGGCAGGGGGGAGACCACAGGGGTCTCTGCTGGTTCAGAGGTGGAACTTGGGTTTTTCACCTCTTCTGTGAACCAGAAGGTAGGCTTGAGTAGCAGTGGCCCAGGTTGGGGAAGGGCAAAGGCTCATAGAAGCTGACAACCACAGCACACAAAGTTTTCCTGTCTGATTTGCAAGTTGACCTGGGATTATCTATGGACCAGGGAACAGGTCAGGTGAGTGAAAAACCTGCCCCTCCTTAAATCATGCCACCTGGGACCCCTGAAGCTTGGGATACTGCATCCTGGAAACAGTGCCCCACTTTTAGGAGCTAAAAGTCAAGTAAAAGAAAGGCATGATGAGCAGAAAGAGAAAGCTGAAGACCATTGAAAGTTTCTTTAGTGACAAGAAAGATTGAGGTGCACCCTCAGAGGATGTCAATGTTAGGGCCCCTATGTCTAAAGCTTCCAAGAAAAAATATGAATTGGTTTCAGATCACAGAGGCATTCAAAAAGGAGTTTGAAGATAAATTTAGAGAGGTAGAAAACAAAATGGAGAGAGAAATGAGGGTGATGAAGCAAAGACATGAGAAAAAAGTCAACAGCTTGAAAAGCCAAATGGAAAAGGAGATACAAAAGCTTTCTGAAGAAAATAATTGCCTAAGAATTAGGATTGAACAAATGGAAGCTAGTGACTTTATGAGAAACCAAGACACAATAAAGCAAATCCTAATGAATAAAAAAATAGAGGGCAATGTGAAATATCTTCTTGGAAAAATGGTGACCTGCAAAATAGATTCTGGAGTGAAATTTTTTAAATCATTAGTCTACCTGAAAACCATGATCAAGGAAAGAGCTTAGATATCATCTTCCAAGTGATTGTCAGAGAAAATTGCCATGAAATTCTAGAAGCAGAAGGTAAAATAGATATTGAAATAATCCACTGGTCACATCCTGAAAGAAATCTCAAAAGGAAAACTCCCAGGAATATTATAGACAAATTCCAGAGCTCCCAGGTCAAGGAGAAAATATTGAAAGTTGCCAAAAAGAATTCAAGCAGCTTCTACATTAAAGGAACAACAGGCATGGAATATGATATTTCAGAGGGCAAAAGAATTGGGATTACAACCAAGAATTACCTATCCAGCAATACTGATTATAATCTTTCAGAGGAAAAAAATGGGACTTCAGTGAAAAAGAGGACTTTCAGGTATTTGTCATGAAAAGACTGGAACTGAATAGAAAATTTGACTTTCAAATACAAGACCCTAGAGAAGCCTAAAAAGTTGGAGTTAGGTGACATGACTGGGGTTGCGCAGTGTCTTGTGCATGAGGCTAGATTGGGACTGGTGTCCTCCTGGGTCCAGGGTGGATGCTTTGTCCACTGTGTCACCTAGCTGCCCCCTCTTATTCTAGGTTTTTAACTGAATTTAAGGTAAAATTGAGGCCTTAGAGGAATGCACTGGGGCAGGGGGAAGGAGAGTGGTAGCATAGGATGAAATTCCACCTGAAACAAACAGGAAAGGGCCTATGGAGTGGGGGAAGAGAAGGGGGAGAAGCAGGGCAGTAAATGAACTTTGCATTCATCAGAATAGGCTCAAAGACTTTAATGTCATCAGAGTTGGCTCAAGGAGAGATTAACACACACACACCCAATTGGGTAGAGTAATCTATTTAAGCTGGGCAGTAAAGGAGCCTAACACTCATCAAAATTGGCTCAAGGAGGGAATAACATGTACACTGAACTGGGTGGAGTAATCTCTCTAACCCTGCAGTTAAACAGAAGGGGAAGGGGATAAAGAGGGAGAGGCAAAAGAAGGGAGGGCAGATTGGGGGAGGGGACAGACAGAAGCAAATCCCTTTTGAAGAGGGATAAGGTGAAAGAAGATAGATAATAGAGTAAATATCATGGGGAAGGGAATAGAATGGAGGGAAACATTTAACAATAGTAATCGTGAAAAAGAGAAAGGGGGAAAAATTATACAAAAAATATTTATAGCAACTCTTTGTGGTGCCTAAGAATTGGAAATCAAAGGAATGTCCATCAACTGCAGAATGACTAAAGAAGCTGTGGTATATGATTGTAATGGAATGTTATTGTGCTGTGAGAAATGACAAGCAGGACAATTTCAGAGAAACCTGGAAAGACTCCTATAAACTTATATATAGTGAAGTGTGCAGAACTGGGATGACATTGGACACAGTGACAGCAGTATTGTTCTATGAGCAATTGTGAATCACTTGACTACTCTCAGCAATGCAATGATCCAAGACAATCCCAACAGAATAATGATGAAGCATGCTATCCACTCCCAGAGAAATAACTGATAGCTGTAAAAAAAAAAAAAAAAAAAAAAAAAAAGGAATTCACAGGTTCAGGGTGCAGCTCGGTGGTGCAGTGGATAAAGTACTGGTCCTGGATTCAGGAGGACCTGAGTTTGAGTTCAAATCTGACCTCAGACACTTGATACTTACTAGCTGTGTGACCCTGGGCAAGTCACTTAACTCTCATAGTCCCGCAAAAAAAAAAAAACCAAAAACAAACAAACAAACAAACAAACAAAAAACCCCAAGAGTGCACAGGTCTTTCTATTTTACAGATCTGGCTTAATTTCCTTTGTCTTACAATAAATATTTATTTAGAGACACTAATAGTGTTTTAGATATCTTGGCAAACATTTTCTCTTCTGTTTAGATATCTTTGTTTTCAATTTCTTATTCTAGGTTTTTTTTTTTTTTTGGCTGGGCAGTGAGGGTTAAGTAACTTGCCCAGGGTCACACAGCTAGTAAGTGTCAGAGGCTGGATTTGAACTCAAGTCCTCCTGAATCCAGGGCCAGTGCTTTATCCACTGCACCACCTAGCTGCCCCCTCTTATTCCAGATTTTTAACTGAGTTTTCTTCTTCCTAGGACTTTTTGTGATTTTAGTCTTTTTTCCTCCTTACATTCCCCTGTGGCTCATTTTCTGACTCCTACTTCTGTGATGGAAGCTTTACTCTAAGCGGCAGATCTCAAAACTGCCTCAGCCTTCTCCCATTATTTAGAAATTCCCTTTTCACTGGCCTTAATCTTTAATGCAAGCAATTTCTGGGATGACATGGCTGACTCCAGGTCTATGCCAGCACACTTTCCTTCAGGCCTAGTGTATATCCCCATACTTGTGCTCTTTTCCTGGTCTCTCAATTTTTAAATTCTCTAGTTGAACTCTGATGCTCCAGGGAGGGAAAGGTCTTACCTCCCTTTACCTACCCATCAAGTGGTGAGTCAGAGTTGAAGTCAGCTACACATTGCCCCAGAATGGTTCAGTGAGCATAGGGGCAGGGTGTGTTCCAGGCAGACAGTTACACAAAAAAATGCTGGTTGACATGTAAAAAGAAAGCCTGTGGGTCTCTTACTATATCTTGCCAGGGGCAGCTAGGTGTTGCAGTGAATAGAGCACTTGCTCTAGAGTCAGGAAGACCTGAGTCCAAATCTTACCTCAGACACTTACTAGCTATGTGCCCCTTGGCAAGTTACTTAACCCCAAGTTCCTCAAATATCCAGGGACATCTCCAGTCATTCTGACATGTACCTTGCCACTGGACCCAATTGGCTCTGGAGGAAAGAGTAAGGCTGATGATTTTGCACAGCCCTCTCTCTCATGATATCACTCCAATGTCATGGTCCTCTTTGAGAATGAAGGACAAACAACAACACCTTGCCAAGAAGGTGGAGGCTTTTTGAGGGAGGGGTGGCAGTGGTGCTGAGTGAGCACCTTAGAGCGTAGTGTTCTCCACTGATAATTCATAAGGCCATTACCCTGTTAGGCCTCTTAATTTCTTGGCTTATAGAAACAGCTGTAAAATTCCTCTAACTCTGACATATAATTCCTTCTTTAAAAAAAAAAAGTCATTAGAAACTGAAGAAAATGTCTAGTCCTCTATCTTTTTGTTGTCCTTGCCTGAGGTTTAGTCCAAAGTATTGGTAACTCAGTCAATCTCCATAAGGAGTGAACAAGTTTTGTTAAGGGAGTTGTATATTCAAGCACGGCCTGGGTGATAGAATGACTGGGGCAGTAGAATGGCCAGGGAAGGGTGTTGGAATGGCCAGGGAGATGGAATGGGTGGGGAAGGGTCTGAATTCTTATAGCCCCTCTAGTTCTACCTCCTTCCCACTCGGGTCCTGCCTCCTTCCTATTCCCTCCCCTCTGAATGGAGCTAAAACACATCCTCTCAGAGCATGTTCCATCCCAGAATGCACACGGTTTGGCCACTGTGGGGGTGGGGTGGGGCTTAACTGCTACATAAATTAGATATTAATTTTATGCTAAGAAGAAAGAGTTGCTAACATACAACTTAGGGCTGGGGATTTCCCCTTAACCACGAAGCCTCAGAGATTTGGAGGGCTTCACTAAATAATGTTACTTTAGGAGATGCTATTCCCCAAACTGTGTTAGCCTAAGGGACGCCAAACCCTGCACGTGTACAATCCAACCTCATCATTTTTAGTCATGAGGAATGTGGTTTTCTTAAATAAAAGATTTTATTTTGGGGGAATAATTTGTATAAGGTTCGTTTCTTGCCAGCAGGATGAAGTCATGCTGTTCAGTTCTTGCTTTTCATCATTTTATTCACTCAATGCTGCATTAAAAATATCTCCTATACTTTATTTCTTGCCACCTCTTCATTTGATGATTTCCACCTTAGAGGCTGCATTAATATTGTTGGCTGTTGACCCTGGGAGGTAGCGGACAGGGGAGGAATGGTGGCTCCAACAGCTGGTACAAAGAAAGTTTGTCTGACATTCATACCCATGTGATCAGTCTCTGCCTGATACCCAACACTGGACTGCATCCAATCTGACCACACAGTAGGGTCCTTCTTATGTTTTTATATTAAGACTTCTAGCAATGTAGAAGTTGTAGAAAGGCACATCTGGGCTTAATTTAATGACAAAATTCCTAACAAAAATATTCAAAAACGAAATGGGCTGCTTTAGGAAATTGTAAGGTTCCCCTTCACCAGAGGAATTTCAAATAAAGGCCAAGTGATGAGTTGTTAGATTCATCTAGAAGATGTTCTTGTTTAGGTACAGGTCAGAATAGATGATTTACTAGGACCCACCCAATTTGGTGATTCTGTGGTAAAATGGTAGAAAAAAATCTTTATTTACTTTTCTTTAGTAAGCATGAAATATTTCTGAGTATAGGCATGAAACAACTTCTTTATTTGAGATTCCCTAAAGTTCTCTTAATTTTATTTCTGTAATCAATATCACATATTCACATTGTGTATTAATTAGTTTTTGCTCTTTTGCATTCACTTTGACTCTTTGCCATGGTTATTACTCAAAAATCTGGGGCAGTTAGGTGGCACAGTGGATAGAGCACCAGCCCTGGATTCAGGAGGACCTGAGTTCAAATCCGCCCTCAGACACTTTACACACTTACTAGCTGTGTGACCCTGGGCAAGTCTCTTAACCCCAATTGCCTCGCCAACCAAAAAACAAACCAAAGCAAAACAAAAAAATGATCGTGAGTCATCCCAAAAGAATTACAAGACTCAGTGACTCCGTTTCCCAAGTTTAGGGCAGCTAGGTGGCACAGTGGATAGAGCACCAGCCCTGGATTCAGGAGGACCTGAGTTCAAATCTGGCCTCAGACACTTAACACTTACTAGCTATGTGACCCTGGGCAAGTCACTTAACCCCAACTGCCTAAAAAAAAAAAATCTGTCCTGAAAACTGTCTATTTACCTTTATTTATACTTATTCCCTCAGGATAATATATTGTTCCTCAGAGGGAAAGTATTTTTTTTAGTAATTGGACACTATGGTTTTTTTTTGAGACTATTTTAATAAAGAAAATGGATTGGGGCAGCTTGGTGACACAATGGATAAGGCACTGGCCCTGTATTCAGGAGGACCAGAATTTAAATCTGTCCTCAGACACTTGACACTTACTAGCTGTGTGACCCCAGGCAAGTCACTTAACTGTCATTGCCCTGTAAAAAATAAATACGTAAATAAATGCAATGACTTTATGTTACATTTGGTAAACATTTCACTGTTATGCCATCACAAAAACTAAGTGGGATATTCTATTTTTGACCTACCGTCTCTGTTGATGTCTATTGTCCTCAGCATCTAAATTAATCTACTCTTCTACTTCAGAATGAATGAATGAATATGCAAATGAAAGAAAAAATGAATGAATGAAAAATAATTTATATGTAGCACTTACTATGTGCCACATAGTATGCTAAAATACAAATAGAAAACCAAGAGAACCCCTGATCTCAAAGAGCTGACATTCTTTTTTGTAGTTTTATATTTTCCAATTACATGTAAAGATTGTTTGGAACATTCATTCTTGTAAGATTTTGAGTTGCAAATTTTTCTCTCCCTCCCTTACCACTTTCCCCCTTCCTAAAATAGCAAACAATCAGATGCACACACACATATATACATATATATGTATACACACTCATATAATATCAAATATAGGTGATATATATGTAATCATGTTATACATATTTCCATATTAGTCATGTTATAAAAGAAGAATCAGAACAAAAGGGAAAAACAACAAGAAATAAAAAATAACAATAAGTGAAAATAGTATACTTTGATCTGTATTCTGACTCCACAGTTCTTTTTCTGAATGGGGAGGTCATTTTCCATCATAAATCCTTTTTTAAAATATTTCATTATTTTCCAGTTACATGTATAGATAGTTTTCAACATTTGTTTTCATGGGATTTTTAGTTCCAAATTTTTCTCCCACCCTCCTTTCCTTCCCCCTCCCCAATCTGATATAGGTTATATATGTAAAATCACACTAAACATATTTCTGCATTAGTCATGTTGTGAAAGAAGAATCAAAACACAAGGGAAAACCTCAAAAAAGAAAAAAAACAGTCAAAATGTAGAAACAGTATGATTCAATCTGCATTCAAAATCCACAGATAGTTTTTCTGGATGTGGGGAATATTTTCTATCATAAGTACTTTGAAATTGTTTTGGATCATTGCACTGCTGAGAAGAGCCAAGTCTACCATAGTTGATCTTCATAAAATGTTGCTGTTACCATGTACAGTATTTTCCTGGTTCTGCTCATCCCACTCAGCATCAGTTCATATAAGTCCTTCCAGGTTTCTCTGAAATCCTCCTGCTCTTCATTTCTTATAGCACAATAGTATTCCACTACATTCCTGTACCACAACTTGTTTAGCCATTCTCCAATTAATGGGAATTTCCTAGATTTCCAATTCTTTGCGACCATAAAGAGAGCTGCTATAAATATTTTTGTACATGTGGGTCTTTTCCCCTCTTCTCTTTGATCTCTCTGGAATACAGACTTACTAGTAGTATTACAGGGTCAAAGGGTATGCACAGTCCCATAGCCCTTTGGGCATAGTTCCAAATTATTCTCCAGAATGGTTGGATCAGTTCACAGCTCCACCAACAATGCATTAGTTTTCCAATTTTTCAACAGCTTCTCCAACATTTATTATTTTCTTTTTTTTGTCATATTAGCCAATCTGATAGGTGTGACCTGGTACCTCAAAGTTGTTTTAATTTGCATTTTTCTAATCAATAGTGATTTAGAGCATTTTTTTCATATGGCAATAGATAACTTTTCATCTGAAAACTGCCTGTTCATAACTTTTGAACATTTCTCAATTAGGGAATGACTTGCATTCTTATAAATTTGATTTAGTTCCCTATATAGTTCAGAAATGAGGCCTTTATCAGAAATACTGGCTGTAAAGATTGTTCCCCAGTTTTCTGCCTCCCTTCTAATTTTGGCTGTATTGCTTCTGTTTGTATAAAAACTTTCTAATTTAATATAATTAAAGTAATCCATCTTGCATTTCATAATATTCTCTATTTCTTGGTTGTACATAAATTATTTTCCTGTTTATAGATCTAAGAGGTAAACCACTCCTTCCACTCTTAATTTACTTATGGTATCATCTTTATGTCTAAATTATGTACCCATTTTGACCTTATTTTGGTATATGGTGTAAGATGTTGGTCTGTGCCTAATTTCTGTCACACTATCTTCCAGTTTTCCCAGCAGTTTTTATCAAATACTGAGTTCCTATCCCAGAAGCTGGAATCTTTGGGTTTATCAAACAGTAGCTTATTATAATCATTTACTATTGTGTTTCCTGTGCCTAACCTATTACATTGACCCACCACTCTATTTCTTAGTACCAAATAGTTTTCATGACTGCTGCTTTATAGTATAGCTTCAGATTTGGTACAGCTAGCCCACCTTCTTTTTTTATTTAGTGAGGCAATTGGGGTTAAATGACTTGTCCAGGGTCACACAGCTAGTAAATGTTAAGTGTCTAAGTGTCTGAGGTCAGATTTGAACTCAGGTACTCCTGACTCCAGGGCCAGTGCTCTATCCACTGCGCCACCTAGCCTCCCCTAGCCCAACTTCTTTTGCATTTTTTTCATTAGTTTCCATGATATTCTTGATCTTTTGTTCTTTCAGATGAATTTTTTTTCTATCAATTAATTTTAGGTAGTCTGATTGATATGGCATTGAATAGGTAAATTCATTTAGGTAGAATTGTCATTTTTATTATATTACCTTGGCCTATCCATGAGGAATTTATATTTTCCAATTATTAAGATCTGATTATTTTTGTGAGTGAAAAATGTTTTGTAATTGTCTTCATGGAGTTCCTGGGTTTGTCTTGGCAAGTAGATTCCCAAGTATTTTATATTGTCTACCATTATTTTAAATGGAATTTCTCTTTCTATCTCTTGATGCTGAGCTTTGTAGGTCACATATAGAAATGCGGATGATTTATGTGGGTTTTGTTTTATATCCTGAAACTTTGCTAAAGTTTTTAGTTGTTTCAAGTAGTTTTTTAGTTGATTCTTTAGGATTCTTTAAGTGTACCATCATATCATCTGCAAAGAGTGATAGTTTTGTTTCTTCCTTGCCTAGTCTAATTCCTTTATTTCCTTTTTCTTCTCTTATTGGTGAAGTTAACATTTCTAGTACAATATTAAATAATAGAGGTGATAATAGACATCCCTGTTTCACCCCTGATCTTATTGGGAATGCCTCTAACTTATCCCTGTTACATATAATATTTCCTGATGGTTTTAGATAGATACTGCTTATTATTTTAAGGAAAGCTGCACCTATTCCTATGCTCTCTAGTGTTTTTTTTTTTAATAGGAATGAGTGTTCTATTTTGTTAAATGCTTTCTCTACATCTATTGAGATAATGATATGATTTTGGTTAGTTTTGTTATTGATATGGTTGATTATGTTGATAGTTTCCCTAATGTTGAACCAGCCTTGCATTCCTGGTACAAATCCCTCCTGGTCATAGTGTATTATCCTGGTGATGAATTGCTGTAATTTCCTTGCTAATATTTTATTTAAGATTTTTTACATCAATATTCATTAGAGAAATTGGTCTGTAATTTTCTTTCTCTGTTTTGGCTCTGACTGGTTTAGGTGTCAACACCATATTTGTGTCATAAAAAAAAATTTGGTAGAACTCTTTATTCACCAATTTGTATAATATTGGAATTAATTGTTCTTTAAATGTTTGGTCCTGGAGATGTTTTTTAGGGAGTTCATTGATGGCTTCTTCAATTCCTTTTTCTAAAATGGGTTTATTTAAGGACTTTATTTCCTCTTCAGTTAACTTGGGAAATTTGTACTTTTGTAAATATTTATCCATTTCATTTAGATTGTCATATTTATTGGCATACGGTTGGGCAAAATAGGTCCTTTAATAGGTTGCTTTAATTTTGACTTCATTGGTGGTGAATTCACCCTTTTCATTTTTGATACTGGTAATTTGGTTTTCTTTCTTTTTTTTAATCAAATTAACCAAAGGTTTATCTACTTTATTGATTTTTTTCATAAAACCAGTTCTTAGTTTTATTGATTAATTCCATAGTTTTCTTGCTTTCATTTTTATTAATTTCTCCTTTGATTTTCAGGATTTATAATTTAGTATTTAATTGGGGATTTTTAATTTGTTCTTTTTCTAGGTTTTTTAGTTGCATGCCCAATCCATTGATCTCCTCTTTCTCTTTTTTCTTCACGTAAGCATTTAGAGATATAAAAGTTCCCCTTAGAACTGCTTTGGCTGCATCCCATAGGTTTTGGTATGTTGTCTCATTATTGTCATTCTCTTGGATGAAGTTATTGATTGTTTCTATGATTTGTTGTTTGACCCACTCATTCTTTAGAATGAAATTATTTAATTTCCAATCAATTTTCAGTCTACCTTTCCATGGCTCTTTATTACATGTAATTTTTATTGCATCAAAATCTGAGAAGGATGCATTTACTATTTCATCATAAATCTTTTGGAATTGCCTTGGATCATTGTATTGCTGAGAACAGCTGTCTGTCACAGTAGATCATCAAAAAATGTTGTTAATTGTGTATAATGTTCTCCTGGTTGTGCTCATTTCACTCAGTATCAGTTACTATAAGTTTTTCCAGGTTTTTCTGAAATTCACCTGCTCATCGGTTCTCATAAAGAGCTCACATTCTAATTAAGCCAAACATATATAGGAGGGTTCAGCTGTTAGGAGGATAGAAGGGCTCAGTGTTTTGAAGGGTACATCTATTGTGTGGCTACTGTAGGGTGACTAATGATGTTCAGGGTTCATTTTGTTGTATTGGCAAGTCAGATGGCAGTGCCTATGGGTTTGGAGAACATAGTGGTAAAACAAATGGTAAGACACCAGTGATTCCCTATCTTAATAGAAGAATGTAGCTGGGAATTTCTTCATCACCCAAAAGGGTTAATAGTTGTGTGTGGGGAGCAGGGCTGCCTCATAAGCATTCTGACATGGGGAAGTGTTGAGTGGGTATGAGTTGTTGGTGTTTAACAGGGATTTTGGGTTCACTCCATAGGAGTGAAAAGGGAAGGGGGCAAACATATCCAGTTGTGGGAGGATAAGAGTATTCAGTAGGAATGTTGGGCAGAAGGGCTTCCCACAGTGCCTGCTCCTCTTGGTCTTCCAAATAGGTTCTGGTCTGGTCAGTGGATAGTAGGGATAGAGGCTATTATCCCATGCCACCTGGCCTTCATGGATTTTTATGATTGAAATTATTTTAGTCATCATTAGCAATGTGATACTTTCCTCATCACTCACAAGAGACTTAGTGGTGATTCATTTTTCTAGTTATTTTCCCTTTAGAAAAAAACAAACAAACAAGCAAAAACCTTCCTTTTATTTATACTGTATCCTCAGGGCTCCAATTACAGCTGCTGGGACATAACTTAAAAATACATTCAGCTGTAATAATTTGTGGTCAGGGCTTCATTTGAAACTTATAATTTTCAACACCAATATCAATATGTCTCATTTTACAGTCTAGAAACTTGATGGCTGCTTCCTGTATTCCAGAGTTCATAATGACCCCCAGAAGAAAATAATTAAGATTTATAAAAAGTTTATGTATGCTGCAAAGGGACATTAGTCATGTCAAATCATATCACCAAGCATTTATTAAGTGCCTACTACAGTTATTCCTTCAATATCATGACTTTCCTCATTGTGGTTTTGATATATCATGGGTACACACACACACACACACACACACACACACACACACACACACACATTCTTTCCTTCAAAGAACTTACTTCCTATAATAAAACAACAACAACAACAAATACAGGCTTCTTAATACATAGCCAACAGTGAACCTCTTACTTTGGGGAAAACTACATTAATATAATGGGCAGTTTCTGTTCTAAGAGAGTTTACACTCTAATTCAGGAGTACTTAATTTTCGTCTGTGTGCCCTAGACCACCTTGGGACTGTGGTGAAGTCTAAGGAGCCCTTCTCAAAATGATCTTCATATGTATATAAACTAAAATACATAGAATTAAAAAAAATAACAATATATTAAAATAATCTATCACCTATCTATCAATCAATCTATCTATATTTAAATTAAAGAACTTCAAGCTTGTTCAGGAGACAATGGACATTTAAATACATGTGAAGTTAAGAAATGACATAATGTTAAATAATGTTTCTGAACAAAAATGAAGACAAAAATGGTCACAAGGCAGAAATTTCTATATTCAATACATTATCATCATCCTCTCTTTCTTCCAAAGCACAAAGTTTTTGCTATCTATATGTCTCTGACAAATATTTAATAAAATACATAAACAATTTTAGTGATGTTTTTTGATAGATTTCAGCTAAACAGATACCAAAAATGCCATCAGAAACAAAATGGTATTTAAAATGAAACAACCTGAGCACAAATTATAAAACATCCAAGGAAATTCAGTCTCCCCATGGTGTTTTATTTAATGACTGTGGCTGAGCAATATTTTCCTGCTGTTTTTACACATGCCTCCTAAGTCCTTCTCTGTCAATCCTTTCATATTAAGGTGATGTCAACAAAACACATGCTCTGATTGCCAGACAATATTCAAATACTGGTGACACATTATGTGCCTATATTTTAAGGACCAGCTCAGCCAACATTTTATTGTCAAAATTTCATCATTAGGTTGACCACATAGTGATGACTTATTACTTTTTTTTTTGTCACATTAACTCCCAAACACCATGTATCAACCCCTTACCCTCAATTCTTGTCAATCTCTCCTTTGAGGTTTCTCCTCAATAGTGTGTGTGTGTTTATACACATACACATACATACACACACATTTAGAAATCTGGATCCTAATTGCTGTAAATAATGAATCCTGTGAAGTGATTGCATTATTTGAATTCACACTGCATATTTTCATTGGTCTGAAATCCATTGCCATATTTTACACAATTTTAATTTCAGGGTACAAATTTAAATACATGTGATCATAGGATTCACCATCAACCTACTGTTGTATTTATCTATCTGCCTCCTAGGTAATTCTTTCTACATTTCTCAATAAGCTTAGCAATTTGACAATCTGGTACAGGCTAAGAAATGGAGTGGCAGATCAATGGAATAAATTAAATATACAAAACCCAGTAGTAAATGATCATACTAATCTAGTGTTTGATAATCATCATTCTTTATTTTTCTTGCTTTTTTGCTACATGGCTAATATGGAAATATGTTTTGCATGATTTCGCATAGATAATTGATATCACATTTCTTGCCATCTCAGTGGATCAACAGGAAGGAGAATTCAGAACTCAAAATTACCAAAAAAAAAAAAGAATGCTAAAAATAATAAATAAAAAACAAAAACTTCATCTTAAAAAAAAGAAGATTAACACCTTGCTCAAAGTTTTCCGTTTCACCCCAATCCCTGCCTTTATGCCTGGAGACTTAATATTCATGTGAGTGTTTCCTCAAACATCTTATTCTTCTGGTTCATTAACCTTTTCAACTCTCATATCATGTACATTTTCTTTACCTCAGCTGCAAACAGGAGTGGTCAAACTCTTGATTGCACTATAACCCATATTGTATTACTTCTTTGATCAGGACCTCTGAAACTCCTTGCCTTACATCTCTGCCTCTGTGCCCCTCTTCCTTAACCTATTCTTAATCTTTTTGACAATTTCTAGTCTCTCTTTCTCCATGTCATCACACTTGCATTGGCTTTACTTTCCTCTTTTCACTTTTGACCATATAGTTATGCAGTTTTAGATACTGTGCTGTACTTAAATCCTAGAGTTATGACAAGAAAAAGAAAACAATATTTGTAAAGTACTTTGTAAACCTTAAAGTGCCATAGGAATACTTAAATATATTATTAAATGTAATGTGAATATGTATATATAATATGCTCTCACATATATACACATGCATATACATATATGTATACATATGCCTTTATATATAGTTCTATTGCAGTATAGCACCAGCCATGGGTTACCCTCTTCCTGTGACATTTGCCTTCCCCACTTTTATGCAGTTGTTCTTCAACACTGTTGGAACAAATCCCACAGCTGTACCAACTTGATCCACTATAAATATTTATTATCTAATTTCAACTGGGCCCTCAGTGCTATATAGTCCATTACACTATGAGTTCCTTCAGAGCAGGGTCTGTCTTTTGTTTCTTTTTGTATCCCCAGTGCTTAGCACAATGCCTGACACATAGTAAGAGCTTAATAAATATTTATTGCTTAATTGTTTTTATTTCTCCTTATTTGGTTCTCTATCAAGCTCCCTGTAGTTACTTTTCAAATCTTTCTTTTCTCTTTTCAAGCCCTTTGCATTATCACCTCCCTCTCAGAGGAGACCTCCTCTTCTAGTTTACTGAAAAAATAATGGCAACCATTTTAACTTCTGTTTTTGTGTTATCACATCCCTTAAAATTTCTTAACATTATTCCCAATTGTCTGTTACTTTGCTACTGTCTCTTAAGATGTGACCTTTCTCCTTACCAAAACCAACTATTCTAATTGTGTTTTGATTCCATCCCTCCCATTTCTTCTTGAATCTTATGACTAGTATTCTTTCTCTCTCTAATATTTACTTTCTTCTTATCGACTGGCACCTTTCCTGCTGTTTTCAAAGATGTCAGGTTCTTCCCCATCTTTAAAAACAAAGCCAAACAAAATCAAAACCCTTGCTCTGACCTGTCATTTCTTAAAATTATTCTATATTTTTCATTCCTTCTATAGGTAAAATATTAGAAAAAGCCATAAGTATTTTTTGCTCTATTTCCTTTCCTCCCACTCACTTTATATCCTTTCCCAATCTGGCTTTCAACCTAACCTCTCCACTCAATTAAAACTACTTTTTCAAAAGTTACCAAAAATCTCTTAAATGCTAAACACAAAAGCCTTTTCTTGATCCTCAAGTCCTCATATTTTGTGAACTCTGTGTAATCTTAGATACTTTCTCTGGGAACAACTTAACCAACTTTTGAAATGTTCATCATTAGGTTGACCACATAGTGATGAATTTTTTTTGGCCATAGCAACTTTCACATACTATGTACCTGACAATTCCCCTACTCCCCATCATTGTCAACAACTTCTCCTTTGAAATTTTTTTCTGAACTCTATTTGGAGAATTTTCTCCAGAAATATTTTCCTTTCTGATCAGTCCTCAGTATGTTTTACTGGATCATAATTCATGTTCCATACTTTAACTGTGGGTATCCTTTCATGCTATTATCTAGACTCTTTTCACCTCTCTCTACATAACAGTTTCATGTTTCAGTTCTCATCTCTATGGAGATGACTTCTAGATCTATACATCCTATCTTCATCTCTCTCTTGAGCTCTAGTGTCGTATCATCAATTGTCAGTTCGGGATGTCACATAGGGATCTTTTGTTGTTGTTTGGGAGGGGGCAATGCAAGTTAAGTTACTTGTCCAGGGTCACACAGATAGTAAGTGTCAAGTGTCTGAGGATGGATTTGAACTCACGTACTCCTAAATCCAGAGCTGGTGCTTTATCCACTGTGCCACCTAGCTGCCCCCCCCCCCAGTCATCTTAATCTGATTGTTTCTAGAATAGAAGTCATCGAGACCCAGGGGTAGAGCCAAGATGGCAGACAGCAGCCAGGAAGTTCCCTCACCTTTCCCTTGTTTCCCTCATAAACAACATTAAATCAAGCCTCTAAACAGATTCTGGAACTACAAAACCTACAAAAGAGAGACATAATCCTCCTACTTTAGATAATTTAGAAGACTTCAGGAAAGGTCTGTTTCACCTGTGCAAAAGAGGAGGGCAGCTCAGCATAGCCAGGTCAGCATAGCCCAACTCAACACAACTTGGCTCAGTGGGCAGCTCAACACAGCTGCAGCTTGACACAGCTGAGAATGGGGCAGCTGAGAGCAGTAATAAGTTTGCAACAGTCACTCCTGTGCCCCAGGAGCAGATTTCAACTTTATAAGTCTAAAAATAGGCTACAACATGAGTAAAAAAACAAAAAAGGACCTTTAAACATTTACGGGTTCTATGGTGAAAGGGAAGACCAAAACTCAAATTCAGATGAGTTTGTCAAAATGCTTACAAGACTCAAGTCGGAAGGTGATCTTGTCTCAAGACCAAAAACCTTCTTTGAGGAGCTCAAAAAGACTTTTAAAAAACAAATGAGAGAGGTAGAAGAAAAAATGGAAAAAAGAAATGAAATGAGAATTATGCTGGGAAAAGAAGCACAAAAATTGACTGAGGAAAATAATTCCTTAAAAAATATGGTTGGCAAAATGAGAGGAAAAAATGGCCAAATGGGGGGCAGCTAAGTGGCACAGGGGCAGCTAGGTGGCACAGTGGATAGAGCAACAGCCCTGGATTCAGGAGTACCTGAGTTCAAATCCGGCCTCAGACACTTACTAGCTGTGTGACCCTGGGCAAGTCACTTAACCCCAATTGCCTCACTAAAAAAATTTTTTTTTTAAATGGCCAAATGGGAGAAAAAATTGGTCAAATGGGAAAAGAGGTGCAAAAACTTACTAATTGGGCAGATGGAAGCTAATAACTCTATGAGACACCAAGAATCTGTCAAGCAGAATCAAAAGACTGAAAAATTAGAAGAAAATGTGAACTACCTCATTGGAAAAACAACTGACATGGAAAATAGATCCAGGAGAGATAATCTAAGAATTATTAGACTACTTGAAAGCTGTGATCAAGAAAAGAGGCTAGACACCATATTCCAGGAAATTATCAAGGAGAACTGCCATGATAGTGTAGAATCAGAGAATAAAGTCATCATTGGAAGAAACCATCAATCACCTCCCAAAAGAGACCACAAAAGGAAAACTTCAAGGTATATTGTAGCCAAATTCCAGAATTATCAGTTGAAGGAGAAAATACTCCAAGCAGCCAGAAAAAAACCATTGAAATATCATGGAGCCACAGTCAGTATTGCACAGGACCTGGCAGCTTCGACATTAAAGAATCACAAGGCTTGGAATATGATATTCAGGAAGGCAAAGGAGCTTGGATTACAACCAATAATCATCTTCCCAGCAAAACTGAATATTCTCTTTTTTTTTTTTTTTTTTTTTTTTGTGAGGCAATTGGGGTTAAGTGACTTGCCCAGGGTCACACAGCTAGTAAGTGTTAAGTGTCTGAGGCTGGATTTGAACTCAGATACTCCTGACTCCAGGGCCGGTGCTCTATCCACTGCGCCACCTAGCTGCCCCTTGAATATTCTCTTTCAGGGGAAAAGATGTACATTCAATAAGATAGGGGACTTCTAAGGTTTCCTGGAAAAAAAAGACCAGAACTGAACAGAAAATCTGATCTACAAATACAAGACTAAAACAAGGTGTTGGGGGGGGCAGAAGGGAAGGTTGTTCAATGAGGTTAAACTGCTTATATCCCTATGAGGGAAGAAAATACTTTTAACTCTTGGGATCTGTATCATTATTAAGGTATTGTTATTAAATTGACTTTGATGTGATGATATAAAGAAACTTAAGGCTCAGAATAAAAGGAGACTAGGGGGAGGAAAGGAAGGGTGAGGTGGAAAGGGGTTAATGAAATCATATGAAGAGGCACAAAAAGAACCCAATACAATAGAGGGAAAGAAGGGACAAGTGAGCACTGTTTCAACCTTATTCTCATCAGATTTGGTTCAGGGAGGGAGTAACATAGAAGTTATAATTTTCCTCCAGACCAAACCTTAATCCTAACCTCTTTGCTTCCATTGAAGGCACCATCTTCCTTCTATTGACATATCAGGTGTAAAACAGAACATAGAGTTAGATTCAGGAAGAGTCGTGTTGTATGACTCTGGGGCAAATAATTTAATATTTTTTGCAGGGCAATGAGGGTTAAGTGGCTTGCCCAGGGTCACACAGCTAATATGTGTCAAGTGTCTGAGGTCAGATTTGAACTCAGGTCCTCCTGAATCCAGGGCCCTTACCTTATCTACTATGCCACCTAGCTGCCCCCTCAAATCATTTAATTTATCTCAGCCTCAGTGTCTTCATCTATAAAATAAGAAGATTGGCCTCAGTAGCCTCTCTTATTTCCAAATTAGTCAATTGTCTTCTTATTTCTCATTTCAAAAGGTCTCTCCTTTCCTTTTCCTTTCTACGCAGAGTGGCACTATCCTAATTCAGGCCCTCATCTGTTCTTGCATGGACTATTGCAATGGCTCCTAACTGATTGCTCTACCTCAAGTTCCTACTCTCTATAATCTATGTCCCACATAGCAGCCAAACTATATTTCTTTTTGCCCAGGGTCACACAGCTAGTAAGTGTCAAGTGTATTAGGTCTGATTTGAATTCAGGTCCTCCTGAATCCAGGGCCAGTGTTTTATCCACTGTGCCACCTAGCTGCCCCCCAAACTATATTTCTTAAAGTTCAGGCCTGCCCATGACATTCCTCTACTCAATAAACTACAGTAGCTCCCTATTTCATTTAGATGGTGATATTTAATATGAATTCATCTGTTTGGCATTCATAGTCTTAGACAGCCTGGTCCTAAATGGCTATTCTATTCTAATTAAATATTACTTCCCATTGCATACTCTATGGTCCATCCAAACTCAACTATTTTATGGTGTTCATACCTAGCATTCCATTTCCCATCCCCATCTCTTAACATTGGCAGTTCCCCATGAATATACTACATTCCTTCCTCACTTCTTTCTGTCTGTTAGAATCCTGATTTCCTTGAAGATTCAAATCATGTCACATTCTACAGTAAGCCTCCTTGATCCTCTAGAAATCAATCAATCTCAATGTCTCACTCCCTTTCTCCCTCCCTCCCTCCCTTTCCTCTCTCTCTCTCTCTCTCTCTCTTTCTCTCTCTCTCTCTCTCTCTCTCTCTCTCTCTTTCTCTCTCTCTCTCTCTCTCTCTCTCTCTCTCTCTCTCTCTCTCTCTCTCTCTCTCTCTCTCTCTCCCCCTCTCTTTCCCCCTCTCTCCCTCCCTTTCTGCCTCCCATTTCTCATTGACCAGCCATAAGTAAAGTGGGATTTTGTATTCTCTAAATTATTTAGACAATTCTGTGGTGATAAAAGATAGGAAGTTTGTTATGTAGCACTATGTGTGAAAGCCTATATATTCCCTAGACATGCCCTCATCTGACACTCTCCATATAGTGATATGCTGCTAAATATTTAACAACTGACTCTAAAAAATGTACATATGGCACACTTTTAAGTGTATTTTTAACATTTTCTCTATGAATTTCTTATATTTAAATAATCAACAAAACAGTACATCCACTTCTCATTGTAGTGTTTGCCGATTTCTGAAATGCAAATGATCAATCTGGAAATCTAAAAACCAGTTCTTAAGATTGCACTAAAAACTTGGAACACCCTGCATAATAACTGGTAGCTAGGTAGAGCTAGTATCCACAATAAAATTACTGATCTTTGAAATGTCAAATTCTTTTTCTTTTTTTCCTTTTTAAAAAATTTTCATTTTATTTAGAATTTCCCCCAAGTTACATGTAAAAAATTGTTAAAAAATTTTACATTGATTTTTTAAAACTTTGTTTTCTAAATTTTTTTTCCTCCCTCCCTCCTCAACCCTCCCTCTGAAATCAAGCGATTCAGTATAAGTTATACATGTGCAGTTATGCAAAACACCTTCACATTAGTCAGGTTGTGAAAGAAAAAAGACAAAATAACTTTAGAAAGATGGGCTAACAAAATTATACTTCAATCTGTATTCAGATACCCTCACTTCTTCCTCTGTTGATGGTTTCCATTTTTCATATGTCCTTCTGATATCATCCTGCTTATCATTTCTTTCATAGTTACAATTGCTAACTGTATTACCCTCTATTTTTAAATTCACTTGTATTTGCTTTACTGTGTCTTGGTTTCTCAGAAAGTCACTAGCTTCCATTCGTTAAATCCTAATTCTTAGGCAATTATTTTGTTCTGAGAGCTTTTGTATTTCCTTTCCCATTTGGCTGTTCAAGCTGTTGACTTTTTTTTTTTCATGACTTTCCTACATTGCTCTCTTTTCTCTTTCCATTCTTTCCTCCATCCCTCTAAATCCTCCTTCTATCTCTCCTACTTTCTCTTCAAAGTCCCTTTTGAGTGCTTCCATGGCCTGAGACCAATTCATGTTTTTCCTGGAATTTTTGGATATTGGAGCTTTGACTTTGTTATTATCTTCTTCTAAGGTTGTGTTCTGTTCTATGTCCCCTCCAAAAAAGCTTTGTATAGTCCACTGCTTCCTTTGCCTACTCATCTCAACCCAGAAGCAGATGTCTGATTGAAATCTGATTCTCTATGGTTAGAAGCTTGGTGTGCCTGTGCCCCTCCCTGACTGATTGACCACCACTAGAGTCTGCCCACTGCATCAGAAACTGGGTGCTTTACCCCAACTCCAGTAGAGGCCACAGCTACTTCACCCCAATCAATTGCTTAACCCCCTCACCAGTCCGTGAGCCTCAGAAGAAGCCACTGTCTCCAAAGACTCCGAGGCCCTGGAAGTGCTGTCTGATCTAGGCTGGGTCTGCAATGCATTCTAAGCTCTTCTCTCCATCCTTGGGATGAGTTCCAGAAGCAGCTGCTGCCACAGTTGAGTCAGAGATTCCCATGGCCTCATTCTCTGGAGCTGGGGCTGGGTCCACTCATCATGCTCCACTCATCCTGGTACAACAGACCTTTCCTGCTCACCCTCTAAACTGTCTTTGCCTGGAAAATTATTTCAGCCTGTTCTTTTTTGGGTTCTGCTGCTCCAACATTTGTTCTGTGGCATTACTTGAAGGTATTTGGAGGGGTTTTGGCCACCATCTTGGCTCTGCCTCCCAAAAGTATTTTTCATTTAAGGAGAACAATATAAAATTTTGGGTGATTTCAGAATGCATGACTATGTTTGTTACAATGCTTATAAAACCTCTTTTCATTTCAATTAAAAATCATATATTAAACTCAATTAAAATCTTAATTTGCCAAACCTCCTTTTCTCCTTTATATAAGGCAGATGATAGCAATTTGTCCTCATCAGACTGGTGAAAGGAAATATTCTTTTGAATCCTCCAGGTCTCTAATTCTACAAGAGATATGGAATTCGCAACTAGCATAGGTGTAACTGCTAGAGCTCCTATACACAGCCCATGCTAGCTAGACCCTGTTTCTCTACTGGGCTGGGCTAGAAGCAACATGGTTCATAAATAAAGGGGGAAATATTCTCCCCTTCCAATGAACTTATTGGAAATATTTACACCACTTGCCATGGTTTGGTGGAGTAGGAGGAAGAAAAGAGAAAGGCTACTAAAGAAAAATTTAAAACTTTCATTAGATGAGTGATATGTGTTCTTTGAAAAAACTTTGGGAATGGACCAGAAACTAGCAGTGTCCTGTTCCCTTTAGGCCTCCCAAGTTTATGATGTATTAAATCTAAATTTCCATTTTTTAATTAAGTTAACTTTTTGAATAAAATGTGTCACAAGAATGCATTCAATTCTTAATTACAATTTTGCCAGTCAATTCAAGAATCTTCAAAACTGAAAACCACTTCTCGATTTTACGTGGTCCTGCCCCCTTTATTCAGGAAGGACAATTATTCATATTATATTACTTAAAAAAAAGTTTTGATTGACAACTGCTGACAGGTTTTATGTGAGCTCATGCTTCAAATGCCAATCAGAGTCTTTTCTCTAGACTTTGTTTCTGGGGAATAAAACCTATCCAAGCTATTGAGCCTGCTCACCTTTCATAGCTGAAACTGAAACTTCAACCTAGAATGTGAGAAGATCATACAATGAAAGAGGCAGCTGAGAGGCAGATTGGAAAAGAAAATGGAAATACCTTGTTGAATTTGAATAGATAATTAAATTGCCAGGAAAAGACAGTCACTCTGCACCCACTGGCTGTTCTTTACTGGGTGCTCAGTTGTTCAGCCACCTTATGAAGAACATCAGTTTCCCTCATTCTTGTGTGTCTATCCAATGGGGAAAAATGACTTTTGAAAGGCAAAAGTACATCCAAATGAAGTTTACCTAAATGCATTTACATGTGATCTATAACCCTCTGTCTCTGTCTCTCTGTCTTTCCCTGACCATCTGACTCTATCTCATCTTTTTAGTCCATTTTCCTCCCTCCATCCTACCACCTTTTCATATTAAATAATTCATTGATTTCTCTCCCTTCCAGTCCCCAGATCCTTTCTGTTAATTTCTTTCCCAGTTTCCAATTACTTCTTCGCTTAGTTATTATTGAAACAGGAAATGGAATGGTTATATTTAAATTCCTTTGTGGTTTTAGCTTTCAAGAAATGAAGGGCAGTTTGTAACTGAAATCTTGGCACCAAATTCCCATTTTGTCTACAAACAACAGCCCTCTTGGCCTGTCCCATAGCACCCTGACATTCTTCCTTTTCACATCTTCCCATAAAACATTTGAGTTAATAACATAGTACAACATCTCAGGTTAAGGTGCAGCTCTCATCTGTATCAGGAAATCAAAAGCTTAATATGCAATTAATCAGGACACATCTTTAAGCTCATGTAACCCTAAGAGTTGCTACATTAGGTTAATCTTCTGATGAGAAAGATTGAGAAGGCTCCACGTTCATAGTAATTCTTCCATTTGAAATGCAATTATGGAACATAAAAACAGCTTATGATGATGCCCTGTTAGAGAACAAAAACTCTAATTATGGTTTGGAGTTTCAGATCCCAGTCCTCAACTAAGAAAGATTGGTCTCTCCCATGTGGTTTCCAGAGTTATCCCTTCCCTTCATACCAGGATAGACAAGATGCAAAGAAATGAAAAAACAAGGCCAACTACAGATGGCTTTAAGAAATTCTATTAGATCAATCAAAGGAAGTTTTAAACTGAATAAAATAATCCAGTAAGAATTGGGTACCAGTTGTATCCATCTGAAGGAAAGGAGAGTGTAGTGGTTCTGGGTAAGGAAATATGGATTCTCAGGGTCTATTTTATTCTTTGGTTTTTCAGTCCCCTAAGCAAGTACCTGTGACTAAAAACAAAACAAAATAAGCAAAACACAGTCTTATACATGGCCACTTGTCCATTATATTTCTTTTTTTTTTTTGAGTCTCTCTTGGAGGCTTAGGTTTGCAGATGTCACTGCCACTGGTCACCAAATTCTTTCTGCTGATCTATATGTTGGAATGAAGTTTCTCTACCTTATTTCTCTCCACCTGTCCTCTCTCCTTCCCTACTGTAGAGGTGAAAATCCCTCTCACCAGTGCTGATTTCACGTTAGCTTCCTCTTTTTCTATACTGGAAGAAAAAAAAATTCCCAGTATTTGTGTGTGTATGTGTGTGTATGTGTGTGTATGTGTATGTGACTTAGGGCCCCTGCCAGTGGCCAAGCAAACACTACCAGAAAGGTGAGGCTATTAAAATAATGAACATGGTAGATTCTTTAAATACCTTATTGTGTCAAAACTAAATTTTACCCATTGGGAAGCAACCCATTATGATGCAGCAAGTATAGATATCTTTTGACTGCTTACTGCTGCCCCCACAAAACCTCATGTAATTGGCTGCTGGGCTAGAATTCTATAGATACATTAAAGGTGTGAATTATTTCCAGAGCAATGAATCTCTATATCTTCTCCATCTTATCTTTGAGAAATTAATATTTTGAATTCAAGATTGTACAATTATATAATTAAAGATTGCTGTCAGTCTATTTTAAGGTGAATAAGAAGGGAATGCCCAGATTGGTAGAAACTGATGATCTCAGATGGCCCTATTCCTATATCTTCTGAGTTCTCATAGTATATCTCCAGGGTTTAGTATGGTAACTGGCACATTCAATTGTTTTCTAGTCATGTCCAACTCTTTGTGACCCATTTTCAGTTTCATTGGCAAAAATACTAGAGTGTTTTACCATTTCTTTCTCTAGTTCATTTTATATATGAGGAAACTGAGGCAAACAGGAACAAGTGACTTGCCCAAGGTCATACAGCTAGGAAGTATCTGAGCTTAGATTTGAATTTAGGAAGATGAGTTTTCCTGACTCTAGGCCAAGCCCTCTGTCTATTGCAACACCTAGCACCCTCTTTCTGTCTTTCTCTCTCTCTCTTTCTCTTTCTCTGTCTCTCTCTATAGATACATACACATATATACATGTGTATGTATATATTGAATGGAAAACTATAATTATATTTATGATCATATATAACATTTTCGTGTATTTATAAAATACATAGTATATTTATAATTATAAATAATATATTGTGTATGACAGATATGTATTAGCTATAGCTATATAGAGATAGATTAATCTATTGATAGACTGATAAATATGAGAAAGACTAGCAGTTTAAGTGACTGATCACTTAAGTCATGCAGCTAAAATGAATCACAGGCAGGATTTGAACCCAAGCCTTCTGGCAGGCACTATGTCATCATCTTTCAGGACTATCACAAATTATTCCTCAGTAAAGTGGTTGTTTTGTTTTTGTTATGTAAATAATCTGACTCCTAAGAGAGTTGCTTTTTTATAGTTCTGTATTTTCAGGCTTTTCACTCTAATGGTAAACATTTTTCTAGGCAGGCTATTTAAAACAAATCTTTTAATCAAGACAACAGTTTGTGACAGTAATAGGAATGATTTATTTTAGGATTGTATTTAATGTCAATGTAAAAATTGCTCTCTTTGCCTCTTCCAAAATCAGAACTTAATCAACAAATGCATTCTGATTCAGATTATGTTGCATAATTTCTAATTTCCCTTGTAATCACCTTAATCTTCCTCAGGATAATTATATCAAATTGCACAGAGCCTCTTTTCCTGCCCTTTTCTCAAATGCAATCCTTGGCTTGCTTCTAATACTCAGAGTAAAAATTCATTCTTACAATCAAGTTGAAGATTTTCTTAAATCTTTCCAAGAAGAAACTCTCCACATAGCAAACTACACAATTAGTACTAATAATGTTTTTCACACAAAAAGATTCAGTGATGGAAAATGGCAAGAGATTGATTTTTAGACTTTGGGAAACTTATTGCTCAAATATATTGTTACAGTTGATTTTCATTTTTAATTACTCCTGGAGATTTGAAGCCATCCTATAAGACAACAATACTTCTGGGAATTGATAGCAGTCGACCCACATTCTGAAGCTGTACAGATTTCATTGCCCATCCAGATTCCATTATTATGCTAACACTAGTCCTCTGAATTCTCAACTAACTCTGAGAAGATGAATTTCTTTCCCAAAGTAAAAGACTCATCACAGACTCACAAGCAGAACCAGACCTTGGGAAGTAGTCAGGACTGAATTTAAATCATCTTAACTGAACCTTAGGATTGGACTGCTATCAACTCCTGCTGACTCATTTGGGACCGAAGGAGACTGCCAGAACAGAGCTGGTATTTCTAGAAGGTTTGAAGGACTTAGGACCAAAAGTTTTAAAGAAATTATTAAATAGACAGATAGACAGATGGACATACAGGTAGATAGATAGATAGATAGATAGATAGATAGATAGATAGATAGATAGATAGATAGATAGATAGATAGATAGATAGATAGATAGATAATAGCAATATATAGATATTACTCAAAGAGCTTTTATGGACTGGGGGTAGGAATGGGACATAACACTTAAAGAAGAGGTGGAAAGAGATAAAGTGAAAGATAAGCAGGCTCCTGTGAAAGTACGGTGGATGGACCAAGGGGCAGAGTCTAAGGAACGGGGTTGGTTACTGAGAGGATAATGACTCCTACTCAATAATTCTCTGGAACTCAGAGGCAGCGATGTATCAAAGGCTCATTTATTCTCATTCTTGAGAGAATGGGCACCTCAGTGTGCATCTGGTGGGTGCAAAAATGGGGGCTCACAGGCCCTGTTTTAACCCCTAGTCCCTAACATGAATGGGCCCTCTCCTTTTCCATCACTGGTCAAGTACTCAAGGATTACAATCTATGAGCAAAAACTAGCTAACCTGAATGAAATATTCTTAACGCTAATTCCTATAATTATTCTTAGGGTTCTTCATCCTCGGGGGAGGTGACACAAGGGCATTTCTTCAATCTTCCCTTATACAGACACAGACCAGAAGAGGATCTTATTGAGACCAGCTCAGGGCTCCTTGAACCATGTGATCTTGTTTGCTGGAGGGGAAGGAGGGGGACTGAGACCTTTGTCTTCAAACAGGTCCAGAGGACTGTAATCTGAATAGTAACAATTATATCCTTATTGAGAGGAAACCATTCCCTTTCTTCACAGTTACAAATTATTTTTGAGCTATAGGTAAAAGAAAGGGAAGCTGAAGTTGAATTCCAGAGCTCTGAGCTGTGGTAGGTTAACTGACCAAGGTGAGAAACAGAGCAAGTCAAATCTCCTGTATTAAAAAATGGTGAGAGATCCAGTCTGTGAATAACCTCTGTATTTTTAGGCTATCTCAACCAGCCTAAAATAAAATTTAAAAATTAAAAAAAATAAGGGGGTAAGTAAATAAAGAAGTAGGGAGGAAGGGAGGGATGAAGGGAGGAAGCCTGTTTTGACAGAAACAGTTCATGGAAAAATGACTTAGTTTTAGTCAATTATAAGCCACTGTTTAAGAGGGACATGTCTGTAGGGATTATTTCCCTTTTTTTCATTCCTAGCGCCTAGCCCAGTATCTAGAATGTGGCAAACATTTAATAAATATTTGCCAATTGATTGATGGCTAAAGGAGAACAAGAATGATGATTACTGCAGACCATTTAATGAGAATGATGAAAGAACTGGAATGTTTGTTTTGGGAAACGGAAGACAGTGGCAATTGGGAGGTTTCTTCAAATAGTTTAAAGGATGCTATATGTAACTTTCAGTTGTCATTTGGACTGAACCTGCCTCTAACCTGTGGATGGCCAGAGTCAAACAGAGCAGGCTAGAGACAGGAGAGTCAGGAATCAAAAAGAAGTTTAATTTCAAAGTGAGCTAAAAGGCTTGCAAGCAAGGAGCTCAGTCAGATTCATGTGCTAGCCCCCCACCCCGGTGGTGGGGTGAGACAGCGTGAGATCTCAACGCTTATACTAATGGCTATGCAGTGAGCTGTGGCCCTGACAATGAGGGATAACAGCAGCAATGAAACAAATTTGATTCATAGCAGGGTTTCAGGACCAGAACATGGGTAATTCCCTGAGCTTGTTTGGTACTTGTTCAAATTCAGAGAACTCCTGGTGTTGATCAAACAATGATTCTATGATTTTGTCAGAGGGTGAGATCATCCATAGGGTGGGTACAAAGGATTGTTGTCATTCCAAGCTCAGGGCACAACTTGCTTGCTGGATCTTAGCTCTGGAAAACAGGGGGGTTTTCTAATATCTTGACCCCATAAAGTCTTTCTCTGATGTCTGATTTAGCTTGGGATGATGTTCCAAGAGCTATGGGAGTGGAATGTAATTACTGACAGGTAGATCCTAGCAAACTAGTGAACGGCAATTTCTGTCCTCTGAGGACCTGCTTAGCTAAATTCAGAGAATCTCATTACTAGGTTGAACATAGGGTGATGAATTATTTTGCCATAGCAGTTTTCAAAAAGCACACATCCAGCACGTAGTAAGCACTTAATGTTTTTTGACCAACTGTTAGGTTTCAGGAGAGTTATAATGTAAATAGTTGGGATGGTAGTAGTTTCTTGCACTTAAGCAATTACTGATCCTTCCTACATTTACAAAAATATTTATAGCAGCTCTCTTTGTGGTGGCAAAGAATTGGAAATTGAGGGAATGCCTATCAATTGGGGAATGGCGGAACAAATCGTGGTATATTAATGTAATGGAATACTATTGTGCTGTAAAAAATGATGAGCAGGCAGATTTCAGAAAAACCTGGAAAGACTTAAGTGGACTGATGCTGAGTGAAGTGAGCAAAACCAGGAGAACATTGTACGTAGTAACAGCAGCATTGTATGATCAACTGTGATACACTTGGCTCTTCTCATCAGGGCAATGACCCAAGACAATTCCAAAGAACTCCCAATTGAAAATGTTCTCCACATCCAGAAAAAAGAACTGTGGACTGAACCATACTGTTTCTACTTTTTAGCTGGCTTTTTTGAGGTTTTTCCCTTGTGTTCTGATTCTTCTTTCACAATATGACTGATGCAGAACCGTGTTTTATGTGATTGTACATATATAACCTATATCAGATTACTTTCTGTCTTGGGAAGGGGGGAAGGGAAGAGAGGAAGGGGAAAAATTTGGAACTAAAAATCTTATGAAAACAAATGTTGAAAAACTATCTTTTCATGTAACTAGAAAATAATAAAATACATTTATGATAAAAAAGAAAGAACTTCCAAAAGTCATCTGGTCCATTCCTAGCCTCCAGGTAAGACTATATTCAAACCCTTAATTAATCGTATTTGTAATAAATCAACAATACAGAAAAATATTACTGATCCTTGAAGTATTAAAATATGGAAGGAAGCCATATGCAGTAGCAATTAGATGTATATTGTCAGAACTAAAAATAAAAATGGGTAAATTTTTCAAAGACACAGACTTTCCCTGAAAATGAAGAACATTAGCCATCACAATTAGAGCTAATGGAGCAGTCTGACTCATGAAATAGTATGTTTCCCAACACTGAAAGTGTCCAATCAGAGGTCAGGAAGCCATAGAAAGGATTCTTGGAGTATTCCTCCTGGGGCCTTTATTTTGAGAAAGCATTCGTGTTGGCCAGCCTTCATACCATTCCCATCTCTGTACTGGATTTAAAACCATCCTCCCCTCCATTCTGGGTACTTTAATTTGATTCCTTTCATCTTACCCCTTTCAGCTCCTTTTTATGTGATGACTTCCCCCATTAGAATGTAAACTGATCCATTGTTAGTGAAGTTGAGAAATGGTATAACCATTTTGGAAAGTGATTTGGAATTATATAAATAAAGTGACTAAAATGTCCATATCCTTTGAACCAGAAACTATCATTGGGCTTATATACCAAGGAAGCCATCAATAATAAGAAAGTTTCCATATAGTCCAAAATTTCTATAGCAGCACTTTTTGTGATATCTAAAAATTGGTAATAAAGTGGGTGCCCATCAACTGAGGAGTGGCTAATCAAATTGTGGTACATGAATGTAATGGAATATTACAGTGTTGTAAGAAATGATCTATGTGACAAATACAGAGAAGCATGGAAAGATCTATATGAATTGATGCAGAGTAAAGTAAGTAGAGCCAAGAAAATAATATACACAATGACTATAACAATGTAGGTGCAATGAATAACTACACATAAAAAATAAAAAGTAAATGTAACAAAATTATAAAGATCAAACAGGATTCATATGAGAAGACACCCCCAATCTACCTCTTTGTGGAGGGGGAAGGTCCACAGTTTTGCACATAATTTTAGACCCTTTCAATGTATTGATCATTTGTGGCATTTTTTATACAGGATGGCTCATTGGGAGAGGCAGAGGGAAGGATACTTGGGACAACTATGATGAAGTAAGAAACAAAAGATAACAGTAAAAACTTGTTTAAAATATAATTTAAGCTCATTGAGGGTAGGAATTGTCTTTCTCTTCACTTGTATTTGTATCTCTAGTAGTTAGTACAGTACCTAGAAAATAGTAACTACTTTTTAGTTGTTTTCAATCTCTCATTCTTTGAGACCACTTTGAAAAGATACTGGAGTGGTTTGGCATTTCCAGCTCATTTTACAGATGAGGAAACTGAGGCAAAGAGGGTGAAGTGACTTGCTCAGGGTCACACAGATAATAAATGTCTGAGACTGGAACTCAGGTATTCCTTATTTTAGGTCTGACACTCTATCCACTGTTCCACTTAGGGGACCTAATAATTACTTAATAAATGCTTATTTCCTTCCTTCTTTTCTTTCTTCAATCTGAATCAGTCTACTTCTCAAAGAGTCAATATGGATAAGTGAGAGAATATTAGTTTTGGCATCAGAAGACCCAGATTCATGTACCACTGCTGTGTTATTATTATCTGCTTGAACTTGGATAAGTCATTCAAGAAAAATTACTCTATACTCTTAATGGTACTTCAGTTTCCTCATTTGAAGAATGATGGGTGAGGGGTTTAGACTTGAGGAACCCTATGGTCACTTCCAGCTCTAAATCTATAATCATATGAAATAGTTGCTTTATTAAGAGCCTATACTATCTTCTGTCCTCCAACAGCATTATTTCCATTTTTATAGATGCAAGTTGTTCCTTTATATTTCTTATTGAAATTCTAAACACTTCTAAGGAATTTAGTGGTTGTTCATGTAGTATTGTTCTTGCTAGAGTTGTGGGTTTTTTTTTTACTTTTTTCTAACCTATACCATTTATTATTGTATTGGTCCTCTTTTTGCCTTCTCATTTCTTCAATATTTCTGGTAGTTTTTTTTAATGAAATTTCTTGCTAAAATCCACTTTTCAGTTGCTCTTTCATCTTAATTGGAACATTTATGTATACTTTTGGGTGATGCATGAAAGTTTGGCTTAGTCCTGGTTACACACTCAGAAATTTGTTAAAATATAGGTCTTATTTTCTACATCTTATATCTCGTGTATGCCTTTCTGGAACCTCTCCAGGTTGTCTATGTTTTTGTTTGGTTAAAAAAAAAATAAGAAATTGGATGCACAATTGATTAAGATTTGACCAGAGTTAAACAAATTGCCTGATGTGTCCAACTAGAAGTTCTTTACCTTTAAATCTCATAGTGCTTGGTTGTTCTTTCTTATGTTGGTCACATTTTAATCTGTAGCCTTTCTAGCTTTGTGTGTACCTTATCCTCACCTACTATGCTATAATATCCTTGAGGGTAGGGAACACCTCTTATTTATTTAGATCTTCTTTAGCTTCTAGTGTAATGTGCATTTAGTATAATGCAGTACTTACTAGCTGCAACCTTGGGAAAGTCAACTCTCTTTTGTTTGCTCATCTGTGAAATGGAGATAATAATATGTGTTCTAACTACTTCACAGGACTTTTGTGAGCAAAATTCTTTGTATTCTTCAAAGCTTTATATAAATAGAACTCCTTCTCCTCCTCCTCCTCGTCCTCCTCCTGCTACTACTGCTGCTGCTGCTACTACTACTACTGCTGCTGCTACTACTACTACTACTACTACTACTACTACTGCTACTGCTGCTATTGCTGCTACTACTACTGCTATGGCTGCTGCTACTATTACTAACATTATTGCTGCTACTACTACTGTTGCTTTTGCTATTACTGTGGCTACCACTGCTGCTACTGTTACTATTATTACTACTGCTGCTGCTACTATTACTACTGCTATTGCTGATGCTACTACTGTTGCTTTTGCTTTTGTTGCTGCTACTTCTGTTGTGGTAGTAGTAGTACTAGCTAACCTTGAGCCAGGATGTACTAAGTGTTTTATAATTATTATAGTATTTGATCCTCACAACAACCCTGGGAGATAGAGGTAGTATTATCTCCATTTTACAGATGGGAGTATGATTGTACAGAGTAAGATAACTACACTTCACAAATGTTTGATAACTGAATGACTATTATGTCAGGAGAGTTTCTGTAGATAGATGGTTGATCTTAAAGTCAGGAAAACCTGCAACACAGGTGGCCTGTGTCATCCTGGACAAGTCACTAATCTCTCAGTGGGTCTTGAAACTGTCTAAGATATTAACCTGAAGGCTATAAATCTATGTCTATCTATATTTATATAGCTATATCTCTATATATGCATATATATGTATATATGCACACAATATATGTATATATATATATAATTATATTTCAATAGCAGTAGTTTCCTTTATTATATTATATATTTTATTTTATGTATTTTAAAACATTCTGAGAAGGTGACAATAGGCTTCACCAAACTGCTGGGCTCTATTGTAAAGAATTAATTGTTATTTGAGGTTTTTATGCCTTGGCACACACTGGCCTGGGGCTCCGCAAACTGCATGGTGCTCCACCCACTGGTTGTAGCGGTTGCCAGGGCTCTGGCACCTCATGTCATCACCACTCCCCGAGGCCTACATGGGCCTGGCAAAATTATAATGATTAGAAGCCTAGTGAGGGCAGTCATGTGACTGTCAGAGTGGCCATCCCATTGGCTGGGGCTGTGTGGGGTGTTTCTAGGTTTGGGGGAGGAGAATTAGGCATTCTAGGTGGAAGCTGGAAAGGGACAGGCATTCTGCTGTGTATTTTCAGCTGATTCCTGAGTGGTGGTATTTTTCACGTATTATAATTTCCCTTTCCCTATTTTATTTCCTTTCCCTTGATCCTACTGATCCTGTTTGTTTGTTTTTTTAAAGTTTGTTCTTGTTAAAATAAATCTTGTTCTATTTTGAGGGAGGCTGCCGGTCTCCTTCCTTACCCCAATATTGCGGCGAGCCGCTTAGCTAGCACTCCCCAATTAAAAATTGGTCCCCACACTATGATACAAAAACAGTCAAGAACTCTTGATCTAAAACTATAGGCAGAATAATTGTGGGTCTACACTTGTAGAGGTAATTTTCTAGACCAATGAAATTATAGGTTTGGATCAAACACCACCCCCCAAAAAGAGAGGAGGATTAGTTCCTATTTTCTCTAATCCCCTTTATTTTTTCCATTACCTACTTTGTTTTTAAACCCAGCATTCAGTATAAATAGTCACCTTAGAATCCCATGATGCTTCTAGATTCTTCTTGAAAATATACTTATATCTTTCCCAATTTACATTTATATAATTTATTTTTCTTGTTAATATTCTTGTTCTCACTGTACTACCCAATCCTTTTGTAGTATCAAAAGACAGTGATAATATCAAGTGACACTGACCATCATAAATTTGAAAAACAAGGTCATTGTCATCAGATGTATTTTTTTCATTACAAAGTATTACTTTCTTTTATTCATAGCTCAGAGAAAAATAGCAACAAGACAGAGAATAGTACATTTTATATCTAAAATCCAAATTGAGTTTAATTTATGAATTTTTCATTATTCTAGAGGGCAATACTCAATGTCAAAAATTATAGGCATAGGAGGAGTTAGTAACTGGACTCCCAACTCACTTCACTTTTCATTTGCTGTTCTGCCTAGTTTAAATTCCACAGAATGAGGTATTCCCTGGTGTTCCCCTCCCTTTCCTTCCTCCTTTTGTGTGTTGTCTTTTTATTTGTATTCCCAGCACTTAGCTTAGTGCCTGGCACATAGTAGGTGCTTAATAAATGTTTATTCAATTGAATTGATTTTGTTCAATTGAATATAATCTTTGGCTCAAAGTCCACTTTGATTTATTGATGGTGATTGATTACTCAATGCTCCTTGCCTTCCTGAGAAGTGGAGTTGACAAGAGCTTGAGAGAAGAGAAATCCTGGTGCACTGATTTTTAGCAGAAGCTATTGCCTAGATTATTTCCCCATTCTAAACTTGCAACAATATAGACTTTGGGGAATTTCTCTATCAGTAAGATCTGGAACTAACTCTCTCTTTCTGTCTCTTTCTGTCTCTCTGTGTCTGTGTCTGTCTCTCTCTGTGTAATATCTCTCTTTCTCACTCTGTCTCTCTGTGTAATATCTCTCTTCTTGTATGAGAGTACATTTACTCCTTATAGAATGGCTCTCAAATGTAGGCCTTCACTGATTTCTATTTTTCTAGGTACTTGGATAAATGGATTTGTTTGTTATTTGCTAAGTGGGTTCTTTGTGGAACCGACATTTGGTAGTGGGGACATTAATCAATTAGGAATAAATTCAACTTAAACCTAAAAAGTATTTCTCCTACATTAACAGTATTTAGAGAGAAATAGAAATATATTCTAGCCTTACTACCTGTTTGATGTGAGCAGAGTGGTCAGCCTCTGGTTCTAACTTTTTGATTCCTCTCCTGACAAGAATCAGTCTCCCTTGAAGAAGAGCAGACAGATGAGATTAGAGATATCTATTCATGCTTCTCTTCCACTACATCTAGACAGACCCACATAAACATACAAAACCTACACAATACACACCCAACGTCTTTACATTAAAAATGGAATATTTTAAGCCCAACACTTAGAGATTGCAGATGCCATCAGAATTAAACCTAGAAAATAATCACTTCTATTTATTGTTGGACTGTATTTCTGTAACCATTTGCATGGGGCACTACTCTGGCATTCCCATTCTAAATATTCTTTGGATTCATGTCTAGCAATTCCTAATCCTCAAGGCAGGGAAAGGTAAAGCCTTATGACAAATATTTAGCCTTAAGAAACAGGCAAGGAGGGGCATCTAGGTGGTGCAGTGGATAGAGCACCAGCCCTGGATTCAGGAGGACCTGAGTTTAAATCCGGCCTCAGACACTTACTAGCTATGTGACCCTAGGCAAGTCACTTAACCCCAATTGCCTCACCAAAATAAAAAACAAAAACAAAACCAACCAAACAAACAAAAAAGAAACAGGCAAGGTAAAAACACAATCTAAATAACTAAAAAACACAATCTAAATAAAAAAAAACAACAAAAAAAACCCCGATTCTCTCCTGGTAGTAACATTTTGGCCAAAGTGATGATGAAAAAAAAATCCCATTGCCATGAAAATTGATGGATGACTTCTGGTGGCTAAATGGAACTTGCATTCAATAAACATGTAAATCAGGCCCAGTGCTAGTCCTGGATTCAAAGAAGTCCTACTTCTCAAGCTCACATTCTAATAGAGGAGACAACAAGCAAACAATTATGTACAAAGTTGGAGATAACCATAAGAGGAAAGATGACAGAATAAGAGAGATTGGGAAATGTTTCCTGTAGAAGGTAAGATCTTAGCTGAGTCTTGAGGCAAACCACAGCAGCCAGGAGGCAGGGATGGGGAGGGAGAGATTTCTAGGCGTGATGGAATTTTTAAAAGTGAACTAAAATGATTTGAAGGATTTGGGGCAGTATTATTTTTCATTCAGGAGTTAATTACAAGATGTTCTACTTACATTAACAGAATAAAAAAGCTAAATGAATGAAACTTTAACTCAGGTGCCAGTTAACTCTTTCATGAAGGTTTTGCTAATTTTCCCCTTCTCAATTTTCCTAGAGTACATTGTATGAAAATATCCTTTGCCATTACCACTTTCTACCTCTGATTAAATTTGCCAGAATCTAGGCATCTATATTCTTACCTACCCTTCTTTGGTTCATTCTATTCCTTTTCAGGATCCTATTATATTTGCATTTTTATATGTACTATAATACATATTATAATGGTCCTCAAAATGATGACTTAAATTTTTTTAGCATATGAACAAATCTTGCTACTTTCTTTACCTGTTTCTCCAAGGAGGATCCATTAACTCTTTTGGCTTTAATTTTGACCTCTTTCTGGGTTTCTGCTTTATTTAGAGCAAGAAGATCAGTTTAAATGTGGTTAAGTTCCTCTAGTAATGATTCAACTTGGCTCTTGGATGAAGATTTCCCATTGAGTACTAAATGTTAAATTTGTGTTTGGACATATTCTAAAAATTGGTTATTAGTATGGTTTACCCCCCCTTTTTTAGAACTCCAGCACTTTCACTTTAGAAGTAGAAAGGGCACTAAATGACTGAAGGTCATTTCATATTTTATTCATGGATACCTATAATTTACTAATGATTCATCACCTAATGGCCAACCTGCTAGTGATTAACCTCTCCATAATTAGTTAGGCCTGAGAGAAGTTACATTCATTATCCACTATCTGATGCCTTTTTCATTGGTAGAACTTTCTAGAGCATATAATTTACTGGTAGAGTCACTTACATACAATTCATGGTAAAGCATGGAGGTGATGGGATAGGAATGATGTCAGATGAAAATGGCTTAGACTGTTAGTCAGACAAGGTATGGTACTATCACATTGATATAGTGTTTTCTGTGAGCTCTAAAATTTGGATTAATCCAATTGCCCTTTCAGCCCTGAGATAAGGGATAAGGCTTTTTTGTCTTAAAAAAAAAACCAAAAAACTAATGTACTTGTAGGCATATGTAAATACATATATCCACTGTTCATTAATTTAGTGATTCCTATGAAGCCTTCAGTGGGAGACCACAGGTTTGGAGAGCCATCCCCCCATCCAGGGGAAAATGATGTTACAGTGGTAGGTACTGTCAATTTTCAACCCCATTAGAGCAACACCACAGTTCAGCAGCAAAATACCTGCATAAAGGAGGACATTATTGAAAAATAAAATATTACATAATGGCACATAGTATTTTAGACACCAGTGATACATATCTTTACCTGTTTCTCTTCCTATGCTCTAAATTGGTGAGGGGACAAAATTTAGAGTATGAACTCCTGTAGTAGATCATTCTTTTCTTGAGGATGAGGTCACTTTGTTAACTAGATTCTAGTAACTTTTTTTTCAACGGGTAGAGGTAGGAGCAAGACAATTCTGGTGGATGGAATAAACAGGCATACCCATAGACGAATAAATTAACAGACAGGTAGACACACAGAGATAGATATCAGAGATAGATAGATAGATAGATGGATGGATGGATGGATGGATGGATAGATGGATGGGTAGATAGATAGATAGATAGAAAGAAAGAAAGAAAGAAAGAAAGAAAGAAAGAAAGAAAGAAAGAAAGAAAGAAAGAAAGAAAGAAAGAAAGAATACATGTCTGGGGAAATATATCACACGCATATATTAACTCCTTTCCATTCTTAATGTCTTTACCCCAGTTGAGGCTCTCATCACATTATGCCTGGAAGTTTCCTAACTGCTCTCATTTTCAGTCTTTTCACAATACACACCTTTATGTCATTGCAAAAACAAACTTCTTAATATTATCTCTGTGAGCACATCACTCCTATTTTCAAAAATCTGCCTCCCTGTTGTAAACGTATTGAAATATAACACCATTATTTCCTGACATGAGGGTGGGGGTCCACTGAATCGGTTTATCAATCACCCCACCCCACTCAAGAGTAATTAACATAATAAGATGACAATCCCTATATTTAACCAATCAGAAGGCTTTAAAAAAAACCCAACCCTAAAACAACTAGGTGCTAAAAATCCTTGAACAGTTCGGAGATCCATGAGTGATAAAAGTGATATTGCACTGTAAGTATGCTCAGTTTGGTTGAGGAGAATTTGTCATCATCTATGGGTTTTCAATATTATGGAATTCCAATTTACATCACAGGGATTGGTCAAATGTCTGGCAACAGAGAGGAAAGTTCCTCTCCCAAGAAGGTATCACTTGAGGAGTAAGAGAGGAAAATGTGTCAACCTCATTCTCAGCCTCAAACCTCTCCACTATCCACCTTGGTCAAAGGAAGACATTTACAATCTTTATAAGATCAGAAGATAATTGGAAAATTAGCAGCATCAATGGGAGAGAAGCTGCTGGCAGTGGTGTCTATAGCAGCAACTGGGAACAAACAACACATAGGGGAAACACAGCTTTAAGACTCTCCAAAAAGTTTAGAAGAAGCTATAGCGTACATAACAGGAACTTCATGAAGATCTCCAAGAAGAGGAGCAAAGATCTCCAACAGCAGGAGCTGTTAGTTTTACCTTTGACATTTATGCTCTAATTTTGCATTCCCTTGATTTTACATATACACATATGTATATACAAAAATATACAATATATATATATATTATATGCACACATGTATATGTATATATACATATACACACACGCACACACACATATATATACACATATACACACATACACCAGTAGAAGAGTTATGTCACAGAATTCTGGGGACATATTTTGTACTTACTTTTTTAGTGATATAATTTTAGTAAAACACCAATTTCTAAAAGCTAATTAAGTCTACTTCATTAATTTATGTCATTGATAATCACTGGAGGAAAGCAGGGACTCATGAGCTAAATATTATGAAATAATATAATAATTTTAAAGCTCTTATCATAGCTCCTGGCACATAGTAGGCATTTAATAAATGCTTGTTCCCTTCCTTTCTCTAACGCATTAGAGAAACATCTCAATAACCTGCTCTGTGAACTCAACCTGTCAGTGCAAATTGGGGTTGGGAGAATTGCTCTAGAAATTGCACTGCACTGGCTCCCAGCTACCTTTCCAATCTTTTCTCATTTTATTTCTTTTTCTTATATTTTAGCTAAGTGAGAGCCTCACCATTTCATATTTTAATTTTTCCTTCTCTTTTCTCTGTGCCTTTACTCATACTATCCCTTTCTTGATTCCTTTTTTTTTTTAAACTTCTTTGGAACCTATGGAAATCCTTACCTTCAAAGCTCCATGCAGCAACAACTTCCTCCATGAATTCTTCCCTTACTGTCTGAGTTGAGAGTTATCTCTGCCTGGATTCATATTTATTCATGGAAGGACTGATCTTCTTTGGACTGTATGTTCCTTGAGGGTCAGGCATGTGCATTATTTCACTTTTATATTTCCAGTGCCTAGCATGACACAGATAAGAAACTATTGACATATAAACTATTGTTCAATTTAAATTTCAATGTCAAATACTGCAGAGCTCAAGGAAAGGAGGACCATCGTTGTGACACTAGAGAAAGTGGTTACAATAACTTGATAAGGGTAATAGACTGGTAAGAAAGAGTCAAGTGAATGTAGGCTACTTTTTCCAGAATTTTCCAGATGTAAAGATGGAGAGAGAGTCCCACTACTAATATAAAACACAATACCTTTCTTTCTCTAAATTCCCTTAATTCCTGAAATATAACATAATTTTCTTTCTGGTTCTGTTTCATGCTTCAGTTTCTGCTCTCTTTGCAAACACTTAATTCCCATCTCAGAGACAATTTTTTTTGACACTGCCCTTTCTCTGTCCCTTCCTCATGCCATTAATTCATCCTTCTTCTGTTTCTAGCATCTTGCTTCCAGCACCTCCTGGCTGCATCCTTTTAATCATTGTCAGCTGGTCTTGCATTTTAACACAGTTTATTCAGACTCCAATCTTATTCATCTCATTATGTATTCTTTCCACCTTCCTGTTATCTTCTATTCTAAAGGATTGCATATTCCTCTCTCCTGGGACCACTATCCTTCCTGGGTGGCAAGGAACTCACATCTGTCAGGTAAAAAAAATTGTATGTAAAAACCTCATTCAACTTCCACCACTTACTTTAGTATTCTTCTCAATATCTCAATCTACATTTACATTTTATCACAAAATCTCAGAGTTGGAGGAGACCTTAAAGACTATCACATCTGTCTTAGCTCATTTGGGGTCCCCAATCAAACTATAGTGATTTGGAAATGAGAAGAGATTACTATATTCTCTTCCAAACCAAATCCATTTATCTTCTTCCAATTTTCACCTAATTAAAATTTTTGATTTATATCACTTGGTTGTCAGATTCAATAATGAACACGTGCTATGTGCAAAGTAGGAGCAAGGCAATAGAGGGAGCCAATCACTCAATCAACAAGTATTTTATTAGTTACCTACTATGTTTTAGACACTGTACTAGGCCTTTGGGTGGGGTTCAAGTACAAAGAATGAAACAATGTCTACTTAGAAAGATTTACATTCTAATTGGGGAGACAAAGTATGTGAAATAAAAATGATACATACACAATACATATATGTGTATATGCAAATATTTATATACAACATAAATATAAAGTGAACAAATACCAACACATGTGAAGAAATACCAACATATACAAAGTAGTTAAATATAAAGTAGTTTTAGAGGGAGGGTATCAGAAAAACCTTCACATAAAAGATGGTACTTGAGAAAAAATAACTTTTCACTTGCTTCCAAACCATTTTCAGGGGTTCATTTCATATTATTCTCCTCGGTTCATTCTGTGTTCTAGACAAACTGGACCATTAAATCAGAGGTTAGAACTTGAAGTACCCTTATAAATCATTTAGCCAAATCTCTTCATTCTATAGGTGGCAAAATGACCCTACATAGGTTAAGTGAAATGCCCAAGGTCATATACTTTCTGAGTATCTGTCACCCCCTGTCATACCATGGATACAACATACTCATATATCCTGCTTCTTAGGTCTTATGTTTCTGAATATGTTTCTCCCTCTCCCCTCTTAGAATTAATTCTTTTAGCTAAGGTGCCACCTCTCTCCTGATGAAGGCTTCCTTGATTGCTCCTCTCTGTGTGACAATAATCACTCAACATTTTCCTAGAACATTTTGGATTTCCACTTTGTTCATGTCATAGTCTGTTATACCAATTTGTATAAATGTTGTGTCACTTTATTGGGTTAGAAACTCCTTGAAGGCAGGGCCTATGTTGTTTTTCATATTTATATACCTAGCTTCTTGTATTCATTAGGTACTTAAAACCAAGATAATTAGGAAATAGCAAAAAAAGCACTTAACTGTCCTCCATAAATTCAAATTACTGAGGCCAAAAGAATTACAATGCAGAATGCTGAAGGCACTGGTACATCGTTTCTGTTGGCTAAGTTTGAAAGGTAATGGAGAAAAAGAGAGATTCTGGAGGTCTGGCAAATAAATATTTTGAGGTTATAAAAGAAAAAAAAATAAAAGGAAGAAAGAAGAATCTGCCCACTATATATCACTTAGTGTAACTTTTCATTCTTGGAAAAAATTAGAGAATACTTTATTGAAGAGATAAGTGAATATATAATAAAGAAAGGAGTAATCCCTAAGGGCCAGCATGACTTCACAAAAATATTGTGAATGTTATGAAAATATTATTTAAATTTTGATAGGGTTATTAGATTTTTAGTTTAGGGAGATTTGAGAGACAGAGTTCACTTAGATTTGAACAAAGCATTTTACAAAGTCCTTTTTGTTATTTTTGTGGGAAAGATTGAGAATTTAAAATAGGGATATTGGGAGAATGTTTGGGTTTAAGGAGAAGATATTAAGTTCTGTTTGGGGTATTTTCAGTTTGAGATATGGTTGGGACTCCAGGAAAAAGTACAAAGAAGGAATTCGAAGATATGGGAGTCAAATTCAGGAGAGAGATGATGACTGAATGTGTTTCTCTGTAATCATTTGTGTGTAACCCATGTTCTATCTAACCAAAAAAAAAAAAAACAACTCTGAATTTTCTAGAATCAGATTATAATATTAGAGACATTTTATGGCTCATCTTTTCCCACCCAGAATTCTTTCAGAGAACAAGTGAATTTGACTCATTTCTTACCCTTTTATAGGAATATTTAATCTTTCATTTGTAAGCAACAAGATCCTAACAGATATTGGAACATAAACCATATTTAATGATAAACGGGCAGTGAACAGAAATGGGGCTTTTCTGTAAGTTAGCAAGGGAATACTGCTTGTTCTCACCTGGCAATGGAAATAAAAATCACACCAGGAGAGGAAATATCAATAGTATAAAAGTTTACAACTTTGTTTAAGGAAGTCTTCTCATTTCAATCTCCCCTGTTTTCCTGGGAGTCTGTCTTTTTACTCAAATATTCTGGTACAACTTATCTCAAGGGAAAAGAGGAAAGGATGAACTAGAATAGGATTTCTTAAGCTAGGTTCCATGGATAGATTTGAGGGAGTCCATGAACTCACACAGGAAAAATTTGATTTTTGATACAAAAATGGTTTCCTTTTTCATCTTGTATATTTTATTTTATTCACTTAAAAACATTATTTGGAGAAAAGGTTCATAGGCTTGTCAATAGGGTCCATGAAAGAAAAAAATAAGTTAAGAACTCCTAGTCTTGGGGGAACAAAGAACAGAGTCTTGATGATTTGTCACATAGTAGGTGCTTAATAAATGTTTATTTATTGATTACTGGCAGGTTGATGAAAAGAGGTTAAGAAGGAGGAATCAGCCAAGTAGTAGAACCATGAAAGGACAGTGTCATAGAAGGCAAGACAATAGAAAGTATTGAGGAGTAGCTGGCTGTTGACAGTGCCAAAACAATAGAGAAGGTCTTTTGGTGGATGTGTGTTTTCTTCATAACACAGTGCCCGGTACATAGTAGGTACTTAATTAATTATTATTTACTGACTGATTATTATATCTTTCCCCCTATAGTACTAAGTAAAAAATAGAAAAAGGGGGAGAGTGACTACTCCTATTTTATTTCTGATCTAAATGGAAAATTTCCCCTGTCCACTGAATATAATTTTAACTTTTGATTTTACATATATACCTTTTAATTATATTACAGAAGTATGTTATGTTTGTGTGTTTTTTTAAGTTTTTATCATGAATGAACACTATATTTTGTTGAAGGCCTTTTTTTGTTAGAGGCAGATAACATGCATATTTTCTAGTGATTTAATTGTATAATCTTCACTTTTTAAAATCTTAATATATACTTTCAGAGATATAAATTTTGCTCTGAAAAAAATATTAACTATATTCCCCATGTATTATTATGTTGTTTTATCACATTCATAATAATAATTTATTATTTCTATAATCTTTTCATTGAGCTAGTCATCACTCAAGATATTGTTGTTTTACATCATAGGCATTTGCTGATATAAATTTCCCCTAAATGAGATCTCCCTTCTAACAGATAACCAGTTAAACAAAGCCAACAAACATAGGAACTTAATCTCCATTTAAATCTATATCTTTGTTCTTATTTTGATTATAGATTCTGATTTTATTGCATTGTGATGTTTAAAGAATTTACATATTTCCATTTTTTTTACATTTTTATTGATTTCTCTATGCTCTACTACATCAATAAAATTTAAAGGAACCATTTTTGCTTATAAATAGGTTTATTGTTTAACATTCCCATTCAGAAATCACTCAGTCTTTCAAATTTCTTTGTTCATTAATCTGCTACCTCAATATTTTTCATCTTGTTCATCTTTCTATTTGCTTTATCTAAGTATATAATAATAAACTTTCTGTCAATACTGCATTACTAAAACATATGTTCTCAATTCATCTGACTGTTCCTTTAAAATTTTAGATGTTGTGCCAATTACTTCATGTTTATTTCGTTATGAAACTTTTTCTTTGTCTATGGTACATTTAAGCATAGACTTTGATAATTAACATCTGTTTGTCTCTTGTGGCATTATATTGTTGTTGTTGCCTTATCTTAGAACTTCAGCTATTTAATATAGCCTAAAATATATGTTTTATTCTATTACTTCACTTCCACTTTCTATATGCCTATAGAGTTTTGAATGTTTTTCGTTTTAGCAACAAATGGGTGGGTTTTTGTTTTCTTATCCATTTTTCAATTCACTTTTGTTTTCTTGGGAAATTTGAGAGATATACTTTGTGTGAGTTGGGATAAGATACCTTATTGTTCTGCATTTCAAGATTCTAATTTTAAAAATTATTTTAAGATGATATGTCACAACAATTTTAACTCTATTTTTTGTTAATTTTTTCCTGTATTTAGACTTTTATGTTTACCCAAATTACATGAAAAACATTTTTAATGTCCATTCTTAAAAATTTGTGTTCCAAATTCTCTTCCTCCCTCCCCTGCCCCTTAAGAATGAAAGTAATTCAATATAAGTTATGGATGTGTTTTTTGTGCAATTGATTCAAGAAATATGTAGTAGGAGTGAACTGGGAAGATTTAATGATGGGAGCAGCATTTGCCTGAGACTTTGAATACTATTTATTAGCAGTGACAAGCACCTTTAGGAATGATATCTTGAAGATATATTGTGTGTAAGAAATAAGTGATCAAGACCAAAGAACCCGGCCATGTGGGTGGCACAGTGGATACAGTGTTAGACCTACCTCAGACATTTAAGAAATAAATGAATCTACATATATCATTAAATTTCTGCTTCAGTTTCCTCATTTGTAAAATAGAGCTAATAAGAGCACCTATAAATGATATATTGTTTGTAGAACACTCTGCAAAACTTAAAACTCTATATGAATGTTAGTTATTGATGTTTATAGGATGGGGGGCACCTAGGGGGTGAAGTGGATAAAGCACCAGCCCTGGATTCAGGAGGACCTGAGTTCAAATCCAGCCTCAGACACTTGACACTTACTAGCTGTGGGATCCTGGGCAAGTCACTTAACCCTCATTTCCTTGCCCCCCTATATATATATATATATATATGTATAATTTATAAGATGGTGGGTAAATTCCGCAGTGGGAAAGTAAGTTTTGTGGAAGGTTTTGGAATTAGAAGGTGAAATAAATTAAACAATTTTTTGCTATCCCTTGTATTCTGAAAGAAATTTTTTTCTGCTTAGCACTTTAATAGAAGAACATCTGATATAAAGCATGCAAAATAGCCTGTCAAATTAATTTTTGGATACATATGACACCTAGTTCTATCGAGTACTATTTAATTCAACCAAAAACCTTGTTTTGATTACTTTGGTCATATTAGATAACCATTATTATGGAGTTGGTGCTCCATACTATGATCAGGAAAGTTGAAATTCCTCTAAATTGTGATGATTAAAATTAATCACCTTAACTGCCCCCCTAGTGTGGGGGAAAACTAGCTAGGATTTACTTATAATTAGAAACTTCAATGACAGTTTAGGCATTGAACATTTATTCTATATTAGAAGTTGGTAAGGAGAGAACATGTGTCTCTGAAAGAATGGAAAAACCTAGCTTAGATCTATGCTCAGGAGAGAGAGAGAAAAAGCTCCCTTCACCAAGCAGGTCATGCTATCAAAGAGAAAAAGCTTCAGTCAGTTTGAACAGAAGTTCCCTGTGGGACCAGAAGGGGAGCGGTCCCCACACACAGCTCCAAGCTAATTGGCTGGTAGCATTCAAGTCCATTGATTGGCATGACTTAAAGGCGGTCCATGAATTGTGAGGCAACTTCTGGGATACCAATTCGACCTGAGAAACCTCAGAAAGGTCACCTCATGCTTTCTTGGCAGAGGGCCTTGGAGAGTAATATTCTCACAAAATCCTACTCAGGAGAGAATACATACACACACATACATAGATATACACATACATATAGATATATTACACACATGTATATATTGTATATAAACACACATATATGTGTAAATGGCACAATAATGGCAATTCTCATAAGTGACTTTTTATAATAACCAAGGTTACAAGTGCCAAAGCTTTTTTAAAAAAATAAACAATTTAAAAAATCAAAATCTTTCTAAAATGTATCACACTTCTCTACTTTCTTAAGCAGTACATTATGAACACAATTAATTTCTGCGTGTCTTAGGGTCATTATTATGAAGATAAGTTACTTCTCCTATTCAGGGCTTTTTGAGGTGGTAGAATTCTTTCCTCTTATCAAAAGCAGCTTCAGGCTGCTAGGGTTTTCATTTTTACATTTTTATAAGTTTTCCTTTTAAAAAATCCTTTTTTGTTATAAGGTTTTGCTTTTTGCTTCCTAGAAAGTCACTTCCATATAGCTCCTTTCCCTTCTTTATATTTTGCTTCATCTAACCTCAGATGATATTTGTTGTTCAGTCATTCAGTCATATTGTCCATGGGGTTTTCTTGGTAAAGATACTGGAGTGATTTGTCATGTCCTTCTCCAGTAAATTAAGTTAAACAGAGGTTGTGACTTGGCCAGGCTCACATACTTAGCAAGTGTCTGAGGCTAAATTTGATCTCATGTGTTTCTGAGTCCAGGTTCAGTGCTCTATCTACTGTGCCACCTAGCTGCCTCCTTCAGATGAGCTACAAATGCAGATAAACCAAACTTGTCAGAATTGTGTCTACAATGAGGAAATTGATTCTGAATGAAAATGTCATTTCTCTGATGGTCACATGCTAAGTCTTAACAGTCTAAAAGAATCTCAAAGAAGAAAGAGACAGATGTGCCATTAATTCTAAATGGTTATGTAGGATTGATGCCCACTGGTTAGCCCAGGTCCCTTCACCAGGATGAAGGGGGTACATTTGGAATGTCCAATGTATCACTAGTAGTATGCATCCCATGAAGCCAATCAGCCCTTGAGTTGACTGATCTATTCATTGGATTATACAAAGGTATTTGAGGTCTAACTATAGATTCCCATATCTTAAAAGACTCCCTTTTTCTGCTTCAATCTATAACTACAGAACCTTTTTGCAGCTCTGGGCCATTTGGAGGTCAGGATATGTCTGGATAGCAGTTATATGTAGGATTTCACTTCCTTAAACAAAAGCTGAGAGACCAGTGGGTATCTGGGAAGCAGAATGTGCCCGTTATACCTTCTTTGAATGAGTACAAATCAGTTTGTATACCATCAACAAGCTCCATGGCTAGATGAACGATATGAAACTTTTTATCTTTCCTTTGAGATACTGGAACCGAGTAAAGTAAAGAGGGCTACAGCCAGGGAGGTGAAAGGTCTTAGTCTGAGATTTCCCATTATCTCTCATTTCAGAGAAACTTCTGCTCCATAGAAATGGACCCTGTTCATACAATAGTGATGCTTTCTTGTCTTGCAGGTCAGTCATGAATATTTTTTAAACTATTGTTGCAACACAAGTGGCCATTTTCCATCTCGAGTTCCTCTCTGGAAAATACAAATATTATTTTGAAGAAGTTAAAAAAATGCTCCCTGAAAATAACTTTATTTTTTCATTCCATAGATAAACTATTTTTTAAAAAGTGAAATCTCTTAAATTGCAATACACATGGCTGCTTTGTTGAGTATTATCACAATAAAACAAAAAAGGCTTTATTTACCCTGTTATTCCTCTTGTTTTCCTTCCAATGTTGCAGAAGCAGATTATGTGTCTGATTACTGAGTTTTGAGGCAGAGATAAATTTTCCCATTGCCTGCCTGTTGCCAAAGGGTATTTCAGAGTAAATAAAACATACCTGAATTGTAATGATAGTGTCTGCTACTTGGTAGCTAAAATGGAAAAGACAACAACTGAAAATCAACAAAAGAAAAAGGGCAAAATTGATATTCCAGTTTTCATTCCTTTGAGACCCACTGTACCAAAAGCTGTTACATAAAGTATTTGAGAGGATTTCAACCTTGCATATTTAAATTATACCTCTTTAGAAATGACATCTCCTGTTATTTCCCTTGCTTAGGAGCTAGAGGCAATTCATGGCCCTAATGTCTCCCTCCCATTAAATTTATGTGAACTTTTGAGGATGTCCCACTGATTGGCTTCAAAGTGTATTGATCAATGAGAGGATGTTCAGCAGAAAACAAGAAGGGAAGGAGGAGTGGGAGTATTAAAAATTGTAAAACAGTGACATTATTTGAATGGTCTTCAACCATTGGCATGGTCTTCATTTTGAAGATTCTAAAATGGAATTTTCCTTTCATGTGGATTCTCCCATAAGGCCCACTTTCCTATAGCCTCTTCCACCTCTTCTTCCTTCCCCTGTGCCAATGAATGTTTTAATGTGGATCTACTTCACGACAGGAAGAAAAGTTCCCACAAACCCTATCATTAGATAAGCACATGCTCATGAATGATGTTTTCTAGCCTTCAATATATCAATAATCATCATGGAAATATTTTTATAATGCAGTTTGTTCCATTTCTCTAAGGACATTTTAACTATCATGGAGTCAATTGAACCTTTATATGATCTTTTTCAACTGGCTCCCACCAATAGATCTGCAAGAGTCTGCTCATACTTCTCAGGAGAGAAGATTGTTATATTTTCAGAATGAGCAATTACATGTTAGAAATCAGCAAATAATATAAATCAGGGCTTGAGTTATTGCTGATTGTGTAGCCTTGAGAATGTGATGGAGGAAAGGTTAATGCAGTTTAAACTTAAAAAGCATGGCATGAGTACTTTTGCTGGGGCATGGGGGAGAGCAGGTGTTAAATATTTAATAGCATACCAGTGCTCTCACTTCAGTTCCTATGACCTTCACCTTTACTCTGCCTCAACCATAATGAGGTATTGCCATTGTCTTGATCTTACTTGAGAGGCAGTTTGCTATTGAGGATAGAGTTCTGGATTTGATTCCAGGAAAACCTGGGTTTGAATCTCAGTTCAGGCACTTAATAGTTCTATGATCCCAGGCAAGACAGTTAATTTCTCTGAACCTCAGTTTCCTCAGTTGTAAAAGGGGATAGTAATAGGCTATGTCTCCCAAGGTTGTTGTGAGGAGCAACCAAGATGATATGCATAAAGTGCTTTTCAAAGCTTAATAGCCATGCACGACAACTATTTCTCTCATTTCACCATTGACCAGACATATTTTACTTCCATGAATCAGAACTTTGAACTTTTTTCCCTCAGATCATATTGTTCAATTTTTTTCCTCCAACTAAAATTTGTTGTCAATTTTTTTGGTGATATACATTTATATTTATAGTTTTGGGTTCCAATTTTTATCCCTTTTTCCCTCCCTCCCCTCCCACCCTTCTTGAGGCCATAAGCAATCAGATACAGGTTATACATGTATAATTATATAAAACATTACCATGTTTGTCATTTTGTATTAGAAAACTTGATCAAAAGAAAAAAATGAAAGTGAAGAATAGCATGCTTTTGTCTGTTCCATCAATATCAGTTCTTTCTTTGGAGGTGGATAGTATGTTTCAGCAGTAGTCCTTTGGGATTGTCTTGGATCATTGTAGAGTTGAAAATAGTCAAGTCATTCACAGTTCTTCATCAAACAATATTGATGTCTCTGTGCACAATGTTCTCTTGGTTCTTCTCACTTCCCTATACATCATTTCATACATGTCTTTCCAGGCCTTTCTGAAGTCTTAATGCTTGTCATTTCTCATAGCACAATATTCCATTGCCATCATATGCCACAGTTTGTTTAGCTATTCCTCAATTGATGGGCATTCCTTTGATTTCCAATTGTCAGCCACCACAAAAAGAGCTGCTATAAATATTTTTGTACAAATAGTTATTTTTTCTTTTGGGGGTATTCTTTATTTTTTATCCTTATTATGACTTCTAGTCACTCCTCTCTCTTCTTTCCCACTTAATAGCCTTCTACTCTGCTCTTACTTTTGTCGCTCACAATGTTGATCCTATAACTAGTTACATTTTCTTCTGTCAAATCTCTTACCATCTTCCCTTATCAATATCATCCCTTTACAATAACCAATTCCTAGTTGCCCCCGTTATCTGCCTACTTCCTTTTGGACAACAAATCAAGGAAATCATAAAGCTGGGTTGACTTGAACTCACTATGAATTTGCATTGCTTAATCTCATTGAGTCTTCACTTCTGCCTAGGAATCATTTTTCTCTTCTGTAATTCAGTCTTCTACTCTTCCAAATATTTTCTCTTCCCAAGTAGGGATATGTAAGACAGTCTATCTCCAACCTTTTATTTTACAAAAGAAATGAGACCTTAATTTTCTCTAATTCTATTACTCATATTCCATATATATCATCGTCAATTTTTTCCTCTTTTGCTTTAGTCTTGGAGGAAGGAACAATCAGCCTTCTCTTGAAGGCCAATCCTCTTTTTTGACATTAATCTCATTTTAGGAGTTTATCCCCAACATGATCTTCTCCCTCCCTGAATTTTAATATCTGTCCACTGAATATTTCCTGACTGTCCACAAAAAGAAAGTCCTGATTTTTCCCCATCCTAAAGAAAACAAACAAAAATCTAAGCAATATAACAAACTCTACTTTCTCAAACTATCTTCCTATTTCCTTCCTTTCTTCTAAAACTAGTCTTAGAAATTTTTTTTCTATATTCATTTACCCAGTTTACTTACTTCTCACTCATTTCTTAATTTCTTGTCATTTGGCTTCACATCTCATCAGGATTGAAACTATTCTTTAAAATAAGAGTTCTTGACCTTTTTCAGTGTCATGGACCCCTTTGGGCTATCTGGTGCAGCTTATGGACCCCATCTAAGAATGTTTTTAAATGCAAAAAATAAATGATTATCAAGAAAACCAATTATATTGATATACAGTTGTGTATTTATACACATATATATTTTAAAGAACCCACATTAAGAGTCTTGTTGTGGTATATGATTATGATTGAATACTAAGGTATTATAAGAAATGATGAGCTCAATGATCTTAGAAAAACATGGAAAGATTTGCATGAAATAATGAATGAAATGAGCAGAACCAAGAGAAAATTGTATAGAGTAACAACAATATTAAGAATGACTGAGCAAATGAATCATTTTGACTATCATAGATACTCAAATTAACTATAAAGGACATACGAAGGAAGATGCTATCTGCATCCAGAGGAAAAATAAACCTGATATATAGAAGTACATATAGAGTGATTTTAATATATACATACATACATACATACATACATACATACATATTTGTTTCTAATGGTAGCCATATCTAGGGTGGGAAGGAAAAAAAGGAAAAAAATGTGATAACTATTATGCATTTAAATGGAATAGCAAGTTATACATAATAAATTTGCAGTTTCATGAGCAATAATTTAAAAAATTATACTGTTATGGAAATTCTTGTTTTATCCCATCAATTGAAAATAAAATAAATAAAAATTAAAAAGAGAACTCTTGTTCTAATAGTTAATTGCTAAGTAACATGATCTTAGTCTTCATCCTTCACATTTCTGCATTGCTTGATGCTGTTAACCATTTCCTACTCTCACCAGGATGACCTTTCTTCTCCCTGGCTTTCACGACACTCCTTTCTAACTTCAGCTCTTTCTAACTGTGCACTTTGCGATTTCATTTGATTAAGTACACTTAGATTGTGGGTCAGGTGTGTTGGCTCACTGAAAATTTTCTCTTTACTCTTGCCTCTTCCCTTCAGAGCAAGGTCATATTCTCTCCCAGGATGAGCCAGCCAACCTCGACCATTAGCTCTGCATGTCTTTGTTCTTTTTTAAGACTGCTATTCATAGTTAAGCTCCTATATGTGGGTGTACCAAAGGGCATTATTCTTTGTGCTTGTTTTCTTCCCTTTATATAGTTTCCCTTAGTGATCTCACTAGCTTTCATGGGTTCAAGTACCATCTCTTTTCATATGCTTCCCAAATGTGTATATCTTGCTCTCTTCTGTTTTCATTGAATTTTGGCCCTGCCAGATTTGAACTCAGGAAAATGAATCTTCCTGACTTCAGGAACAGAACTCTATTCACTGCACCACCTATGTACCTCATTCTGTTTTGCTCCAGTAGAACACAGGCTTCTTGAGGTCATGGACTCTTTTTGTTTTGGTCTTTAAATTCCTAATAAACATGTGTTGAACTGAATAGACAAACCTCTAGCTTGAGTGGGGGCAAGGGAATAATTTTTTGGGGGTTACATTGTGGGGTAAGTTGACTAGGAACCTCATTATCCTTGCTCTCCACTCCCTTCCCAACTTGCTAGATACCTTCCATATTAGAAACTTCTACTTTGATTGGAATTCTGCCTTTTGGAGGCCCCATGCCCATGGCTTCAGAAGTGAAGAGCCAATTCAATGCATCTGAGTGAGTTTCTTCCCTTCCCTTCTTCACCAAGCCCTTTTCAGTATCCCAGTGCTGCCTGACAAGTGATCGTGAGTGTGACTAAAATTCACTGTCAAGATGCCCCAAGTCCTAAGGTCACTTTCTTTCAGAACTAGTTTGGTTTCTGCTCCCTTCTCTTGAAGTAGCACTTAAAAACCTCATCCTACACCCAAGTTCTGGTTGTATCCTTGTCATATTGGTGATTGTGATTCCTTAGACACATACAAGTTGTAGGATCCCAGGCACAACCTTGATTTGCCTCAGTTTCTTTACTTATAAAATGGGGATAATAATATCACTTAAATCTCAGGTTAGTAGTGGGGATCAAATGAGATAATACTAGTAAAGTGTCTGGTACATAGTAGAAGTTTAATAAATATTTGTTTTCTTCCTTCCTATCTATCCATCCATCCATCCATATATCTATCATCACTTACCTAGCAGCTAGGTGGTGCAGGTGATAGAGTTCTGGGACAGAAGTCAGGAAGACTCATCTTTCTTAGTTCAAATCTGGCCTCAAACACTAGCTGTGTGACCCTGGGCATGTCACTTAACCCTCTTTGTCTCAGTTTTGTTATTTGTAAAATGAGCTGGAGAAGGAAATGGAAAACTACTCCAGTATCTTTCAAGAAAACCCCAGATGCAGTCATAGAGAGTCAGGAGTGATAGGAAATGACTCAACAATGACAAAAGAATTTCCTTATTGTCTCTGTATCTATTATCTGTCTTTATGTTTCTCTGTCTCTCTCTCCCTCTCTCCTGTCTTTCTGCCTCCTCCTCCTCTTTCTCTCTTATTAATGCACCTCTGAACAAAGGGAGATGAATCTCACTGCTCTCATGATGGATGATAGGCCAAATGAACTTGGTAGTATGTTAGAATTAGGGAAGAAAGGCACACACAAAATACAAGGGTCCTGGCAGCAATAAATCAAAGGCCAAATAAATCATGGAAATTAAGAATACATAAGGTTTTTAGGTAGTAGTAAGACGTAAAGCCCCCAGGGCAGGAAATTGTAAATATGAGAGCATAGTAGAGTGGAAACAAAATTAAATTTGGAGTAAAATAACCTATGCTCTGACACTTACTATTTGTGTGATCACTAGATCTCACTTTCCTCATCTGTAAAATGAGAAGATTACAATCTATAAGACAACCTAAGATTCTGTCCAATCTCAAATTTGAGTAAGGCCCCCAGAAGCAGGGCAGGGACGGACAGGAGAGATAGTTTGGTGGACAGGTTTGTGGAACCCGGAACAAAGGAAGCACTTGGATTAAAAAGCAAATTTGTGTCATACATTCAATTACCAGGATTCTCACTTTTCACACTTGTGAGATATAATCCTGAGAGAGTTTGGAGCAGAGGTTTGTGGGTGACAAAAATTACAAACAGCCACTAGCTGGGTAGTGAGTATAAGCATGTGGATGTGCCACAGTCCTCTGGCAAAGGCACAGCCCTTGCACAGTTACCTCTTGTGATTTCTGAAATCCCCCATGCCCAGAATACACTTCCTCCTTGCCTTTGCCTCTAAGAAACTGTAGTTCCCTTCAAAACTCAGCTGAAGCTCCATCATCTACATCATTCCTTTTCCAAGCCTTCAGACTTCCAGATTTTAATATGCTCTCTCCCCAATTACCATCTCTCTCTTTTGTATCAATTCCATATATTCCTATGTATACATATGTTTCCTTCTCCCACTTAAAATGCTCCCTTCTTGGGGGAAAGGACTCTTTCACTTTTGTCTGTTTATTCCCAGGGTCTAGCACAGTGCCTGGCATGTAGTAGCATTTAGTTAGTGTTTACTGAATGATTAATTGATGCCCATCATTAGAATTCTTTCTTTGGATAAACACCAGAGTCACTTAGCAATGTTTTAATATGTTGGAAATCATAGGATTTCATTGGCCCAGATTCTCCTCCTGCCAATATAGATCACACACTCTCTCTTACTTAGTTGACAGTTTTTGAAAGTTGATCTGATCCCCTCAAATTCATTACCTTGCAGACCATTTGCTGATAAGCCTCTCTGAAATAAGAGAAGCTGACTCTTGGAAAACAAGCATATGGACCATTGCATAATTGAAGCCTTTCCAACTCGGAAGGAACCACAAAAGCTCATACTCTCTGCTGACATGGCACTAGAGAAAAGTCACCTCTATGCCAGGCTGAGGCAGAATAGGGAACTTCTCTTAGGAAGTTCCTGTTAAAATACAAATATGTTGCTTGGAAGTGAAAACACATTCACATTAACACCCATTACAGTTCATTTCTCAAGATGGTAGGAGGGAGAGAAATTGACAGTAGTGAAATCCCTAAGTAGAGGGAAGATATATGGAGGGAGAGAAGAAAAGAAATATTGGACATAAAGTTCTGGACATAAATGGGGAATGGTGAGAAGTGTCTATTGATTTTCCCCACTCCCTCTGCAGGAGAGATGATAATAACATATGCTTATATAGCATTTAATAGTTTACAAAGTACTTTCCATCAAATACCCATCTCCTTCCCTTGCCCACATCATTTTCAGCTTCATTTTATACTTTATCTTCCTTCTTTTGATTGTAAGCTCCTTAAAGGCAGGCACAGTGCCTGGCACATAGTAGATGCTTAACAAAATGTTTATTGAATAATTTTGACTATCCTAACAAAACTTGGATTTGGCAAGCAGTTTTCTCTGCATGTATGACATAGATGCAGTAAAGTACAATGGAAGGGGCATTGGTGCTGAAGTCTGAAGACTTAGTTTCAAATCCTGCCTCAGACACAGCTGTGTCATCTGGGACAAGTATGTCACCTCTCTAGATGGTGAACATTTATTATGATTCTTTTGGACTCAGTTTCTTCATTTGTAAAATGGAGTTAGGGTATATGTGTTCTGAGGTTGTTTCTAGCCCTAGGCCTATTATCTGCCAGTATTTCCCTCCTTCTTTCTTTCTCTTCTTCCTTCTTTCCTTCCCAAAAAGTACTGAATTCATTATTTGGCTTGAAATATTATCCAACTGTTTTCCTTCCTTCCTTCCTTCCTTCCTTCCTTCCTTCCTTCCTTCCTTCCTTCCTTCCTTCCTTCCTTCCTTCCTTCCTTCCTTTCTTCTTTCCTTCCTTCCTTCCTTCCTTCCTTCCTTCCTTCCTTCCTTCCTTCCTTCCTTCCTTCCTTCCTTCCTTCCTTCCTTCCTTCCTTCCTTCCTTCCATTCGTATAATGAATTGCCTGCTAACTATTATTAGTGAGGAAACCCCTACCAATTGAGCTCAGTAGCAACTGACACGCAATGTGTAATCTTAGAGAGTTTCCTATAAGACCAAGGTGTTATACAGGGTTACATTATCAGAGGTAATACTTGAACCCATTTCTTCTTGATTTGGGGACCATCTATGCATGATGACAGGCCACTTTGGGGAATGAATATATCCTACTAAATAATAATATACTATTGTGACATCGTAGCATTACCATGAATTGGTTTATCAGGTACAAAAACAAATAGTTTTAGTAAAAATGTTGAAAAGTGGGAAACACTTGGTGGGGTGAAGGGAGGTTGAGGCATAAGGAAAAACTTGCCAGAGAATTTGATGCTGGCTTAGGAAGACCTGCCCAGGTAGTTTACTATGAGTCCTTTTAGACACCTGGTGGGCAGTATGAAGTCACTGGCCACACTTGGTAGTGATTTTACCTGTGTCAGAAGATGCTCTAGAATTTACCAAGCTCAAGTTTAAAAAAAAAAAAAAGAGTGAGAGAAAGAGAGTTCTGAGAGTCTCTAGGGAGACAGGGAGCTATTCATGTTTAGGTTCAAATCTCTTTGTTAAACTTTTTTCTTTCAACTTTTTATTGAATTTCCATCTAAAGGTACTAAGGCTTAAAAGTTGTTCATGGGAACTTTCAGGCTCATTTTGTTATGCTCTTTAGAGTGCTTTTTCAAAATATTTCAGACGTTTTCCCGAAAAGTACTACATTTATTGTTTAGCTTTCAATATTGTTCATTCCATTGCTTTTGGCCACAAAAACATTTAAATGCTCTCTTAAAATAATATAATGAACAAAAGGGGAAAAATCCAGAAGTCATTGCTGCTTCTGTACCCCTCTGTGAGTCTTGCCTGCCTTCTTTATGTTCTCCACAGTTTTTATATGTCCTTTCTAAATTTAGAATTATGCCTGCTAGCTATTATCATATATTTCTCTTTCCCTTTGCAGGTAAAATCCTTTAGAAATTCTTATACAATTGATGCCTCTACTAAAAGCAGCATTTCCCCTCTTTTCTGTGACTATTTCCATTCACAAATTCTATGAATACAGCTTTCTTGAGGGGTGTGTATGTATGATAGATGCTCAATAAATGTTCCATTAATTCAGTCAGCCTTTATTAAATACCTATTAGTAAACAAACAAACAGGGCAACTAGGTGATACAGTGGTTGGAGTACCAGACCTCTAGTCAGGAATTTGAATCTTCCTGAGTTAAAGTCTCAGAAACTTATTAGCTGTGTGATCTTGGGCAAATCGCTTAACCTCATTTAGTTACTTAGATGGATCTGTGGTCGCTTAACCTCATTTGCCTCACTTTCCCCATCTGTAAAGTGAGCTAGAGAAGGAAATGGCAAACCACTCCAGTATCTTTGCCAAGAAAATCCCAAATGGGCTCATGAAGAGTTGGACACAACTGAACAATAACAAGAGCTATACAGCACAGCATTCATTATTATCCCTATTAAATAAACAAACAGGCATAGAGGAGATAGTTAAAATAAAACATTTTAGAGCTGGAGAGACCTTGGATTTAATGTATAAAAGACAAGAATACTCCATACAATATTATTGACAAGTGGTCCTCCATTGATGGAGAACTTAACATTTCTTTGGTTAATTCGTTCTCCCTTAAAATTATTAATACATATTAAGCTGAAATCTATAATTTTTCTGAACTCCATGCAACTTTCATTCATTTGTTCTAGCTCTTCTACCAGAGATCAATACTTTGAAAATAGGGATCATGTCTCTCCTGGATTTCACCTCCTATTCTCCTATTCCTCCCCAATCTTTTCTTTTCCGTGCTATACATCATGAAATTTCTTTAATTGGTTATGACATGGTTGCAAGATTTCTCCATTATCCTCATTGTCATTTTCTAGATATGCTCCTGCTTACAAGGTATCCTTATTAAAATATGGCACCCAGAGTTTAGCACAATATTCAAGATGTGGTCTGACCAAAGCAGAGTACAATGGTGCTATCACCTCCCTGACTCTGGACAGTTTTCTTCTATTATCAAAGTCTAAAAATGTATCTACTTTGATGGCTGGAGCTGACATGCTGTTGCTGCATATTGAGCTTGCTGTGCAATAAGGGCCTTATGTACTTATCACATTGCTTAGCCACTCCTCTGTCATCAAAACATTGTGCAGGGATCTCCTTTAATCCAAATTCAGACCTTAAAATGTCCTGCTGTCCCTTGCTGAATTTAAAGTTTTTGTATTTATTGTATACTCTCTGATGCACCAATTTAGTTACTTAGATGGATCTGTGGTCTCAGTAGCGTGGGCACACACTCCCTTTTCATCCTCTTTCATTCTTGCCTACCTCCTGTAAATCTTCCACAGAAGAGCCACAAAACATGATGGAATCTTTAGGTTTATTTTTACTATTCTCTTTCAGTGTAGCTCTTCTGCTACCCATTGATTGTCACTCCTGATACACAATTAGTTTACTTCTTTTCCCAAATATACACATCTTTTATGGACCATGTCAGAAAAGAAAATTAGGTTAGTTTGGAATGTCTTATTCTCTATGAGCCCATGCTAGCTCATATGACCATTTCTCTATCTAAATGTTCACAAATTCTACTTCTAAGAATCTATTCTAGGCCCATCAACTGTTGTTCTTTAGTTGTTTTTGTTTCTCTGACTCTTTGTGACCTTATTTGGGGTTTTCTTGGCAAAGATACTGGAGTGGTTTACCATTTCCTTCTCTTATTCATTTTACAAATAAAGAATTAAGGCAAACAGGGTTTAGTGATTTGCCCAGTATCACAGAGTTAGTGAAATGTTTGAGGCTAGATTTGACCAAAGTAAGATGAATCTTCCTGACTTCAAGCTGGATACTCTATCCATTGTGGTACCAGTGACCAGGCCCATCAACTAGGGAATGACAAACAAATTTTAGGTTTCAAAAGTAATGGAATATTACTGTATCTTAAGAAATTATGAATATCAAGAGTCCAGAGAAGCATGAAAAAAATGTATATTAACTGATATAAAGTGAAGTCAAGAGAACTAGAAAGAAATATACACAATGACTGCAACAATATAGTTAGAACAACAACTAAACAACAAAAAGGGGAAAAAAAGATCATTGTGCAATCAATGACCAAGCTTGTCTTTCACAAAGAGATAAGAAAATGTAATTATCTCTTTTGCATTGGACAGGTTGAGGGAGAAAATGGATGTAGAACACTGCATACTGCTATCAGATTAAGTGAATGTATTTGTTCTGATGAATTTAATTTTTCTTCTTTCTTTTATCCATCTGTCTGTCTGTCTGTCTGATGTCAGAAATGTGCAGAGGAAAGGGAAGGGGATACATTTGGAAATGAAAATGAGATATGAACAAAATATAGCAATAATAAAAATAAAGAAAATATATTTTAGAGTTTTTCTAAGAATTTATCCCATAGAATTTGAAGAAACTATTTTCTCAGTTCTTTGAAAAGTAAGATATTTATTCTCATCTACTCCTGTGGCATCTCTCCTGTTCTCTTCATTTTCTTAAAAATTACTGACATCAGTTCAGCAATTACACCCATAAATTCCTTCTGTACCTTGGGCTATAATTCACTCAAGTCTAGTGATTTGAAATCACAGAGGGTGGCTAGTCCCTCTCTTATTATCTCTTCTTTCTTCACTTGTTTTAGATTTCAATTCCCCATTTTAATTTTTTCCAGCCTAAATATCATTCTCCTGGGTAAAGAAAAGAGATATCCACCCAAATTGCTGGTCTTATGCCATAATTTTTCACTCTGTTGCCCATGACATAGGTTAAAATGTTCATCTTCATTTTATAGATGAGGAAACTGAGACCCAGAAGTCTTATCCAAGGACTCATATCTAGTTGAGAAACAAGACTAGATTTAAATTTCCTTTTTGCCAATATAGTCTGATGTTACTTTCTGCTAGTTTAATGTTGGTGGACACCTTTTGGAAACTGAGGCCCCAAAAGTTAAATAGCTTGTTGCATGTCACTTGAGCTGTACAGAGCCAGGATTCCAAACTAGGTTTTCTGATTCCTACTCTGCCTACTCTATCTCCTAGAGGTAGAGATCGTGTTATAAGATGTACCCCCCAAACCCTTGATAATATAAAGACTTTCATCTCTAATTTAAATTATTGATTAAAAACATCACCCCATTTGGGGGCAATCTCTTTGCTGAATCCCCAAGATAGCTAAAATGGAGGCACTTAGACCAGAACAGTGGTCTAAGCTTTTGCTGGCCTTAGAATAAATTGAAATCAGTCTCTTGATAGCAGAGAGAGACGCACACTTAGAGAGGTAATGAGAAGTTTGATATTCATTGTTGTTTGTAATTTGTTTTCAAAGAGGACCAGTGACATCATAGGGTTATGTCTTGACTTGCTCCTGAATTGGATTTAAGTAAGGCAGAGATGCACAAAGTCATTAGCCTTATTCTCTCTTCCAAAGTCATCAATGTCCAGTGGCAAGAGAAGAGTTAAGACAACTTGGAGATGGCCTGGAATGCAGTAGATGACCTTGGCATGTTTGATGTCTGACCAACCTCTAAGTGCTCCATAGACATGCTTTAGCTGCCTTAGTGGCCATTGGAACAGTATCAGCAGACAACTAACATATACCAGATTAAAAATCTCTCTGGGCAAACCAGTGTAGCCTTGGGGAAAATTAAAATCTTCAGGCAGCTCCATAAATTAGGTAAGAGAAAGGATTAGGAAAGCATGTTTGATAACAGTGAGGTTATTAGTGCAAGTGTTTACTTGGGGGCATATCCTGTGAGAAGAATGGTGGATCTGGGATATTAGGACCTGAATGTTCTGATTTCTATTTCTACATTTATTGTGTGACTGTCAACAAATCACTTAACCTCTCTGAGGCACAGTTTCTCATTGGTAAAAATAAAGAGGTTCAATTCAATGCCCTTCGGTTCTCAGGTGTGATGGAGCTCTTAGATGTTCCATTATTACTAACATTACTCTAACTTTTACATTATGTTGTATTAAAGTAGAAATCAGACATTATTCAAAATGTGCTGTAATTTAATAAAGTTATATGTGTGCTGACATTATAATTATTAATAAATATTGTGCTAGTACATTTCAGCCATGCCTGAGGAAGGAATGGAAAAATTAAAGATCATTTATTAAGTGCTTTGTATCAAGTACTGTATTAAATATTGGGGCTATAAGGGAATCTTTAAAAAATCAAACAAACAATCCCTACCCTCAAGGATTTTGTCTTCTGATGGAAAGAGATAATGCATTAAGAGGGAGCGGTGACCAAAGATCAGTATTTTGATATGAAAAGTTTCAGTGATGGTGAGTACAGACATAGGGAAGTAGAAATATCATGTATTCCCCCCCTTTGTTGTAGGGCTTGCCTTGAAATTACCTAAATTTTAAATCACAACATGGCCATTGTAAAGAAATAATATGTTTTTCAGGGTGGAAGGGATTTTAGAGACCACTTTGGACCCCATTTACATGTGAAGAAATAAATTCAGATGTGAAGTGACTTGTTTAAGGTCACATAGCCAGTGGGATGATCTCAGGTAACTTGACTCCTGGTTCAGGGTCCTATTTAGTGCATTTCACATTTGTTGTTATTGTAATTTTAGTTGTGTCTGATTCTTCATGACCCCATTTGTTTTTTTTCTGTTTGTTTTTTGTTTTGTTTTTGTTTTTTTACAAAGATACTGGAGTGCCTTGCCATTTCCTTCTCTAGCTCATTTTACAGATGAGACACTGAGGTAAACAGGATTTGCTCAGGATTATAGAGGTAATAAGTTTCTGAGGCCAGGTTTGAACTTAGATTTAAAAAAAAAAAAAGAGCTTAGATTTTTCCAACTCCAGACCCAGTACTCTATCCTCACCTTGCTCCTCACTTCACATTTGACTCCACCAGAAATCAGAGCTTTTTGGTGAATGTCTTCACTAATATGAATTTTTTTTTCCTTTTTTGTTTGTTTAAATAATACAAAAGATGATCGATCAGAGGTACACAGGTAGTACTGCATTCAGTGATTTCCCCCAAATTACTGTCTTTCTTGAGGGTCTATCCCTTTGTGTGTCTGATGCTAGCAAATGATTTTCTAAAGGTTCATAGCTTCCCATTAATGTTCCTTTCCCCGGACATATTAAAATAATGAAAGTACTCACCAAATTGAGTACAAAGATGATTTTCACTGGAAATGAACTGAAAGGAAAAATATATACATTGATTCATGAATGGATAAATGACTCATAAAGCTGATCATCCAAAATCATCTGTAAAAATTATTTGTTCAAAAATGTTCTCAGTTATATATATTACAGATATTAATAACTGACATAAAGCATTTACAAGTTGTGAGGCCCTTTATATACATTAATCCTTCTGAACCTGATGAGAACCCAATACTACTATGGATTATTATTCCCATTTTTCAGATGAGGAAACTGAGGGTGAGCAAGACTAGAGTGAGTTCCCGTGTCACAGAGTTCTAGTAATAAACAGAGGTAGAATTAGACCCCAGGTCTTTCTGACTTCAAATTGAGCCTTCCATCCATTATCTCCCACAGATGGTGGCATATTAATACTGCATTTATTCCCCACAGAAAACAGAGTAGCATTTTCTCCAAACACCAGGGAATCTGTGGTCAAAAATACATCAGTTTCAGATGTTTTGGGTATGGTTTTTGTTTTCCTCTCTTGGGAATGTACTATCCCTGAAATAAGATTTACATAAATTGAATTTAAATGAACCTGCTCAGATTCCTCTTCTGCCTCAGTGATTAAAAGCTCAAACACCATTTGTACTTTGTTTTTAGAGTAATATACAGTCCCAGCACACTGCAGACTCCTTCAATTGAAGCAAAACAAATGACAAAGATATAAACTTCTGAGAAAGAATGCATAGAAGAGGTAATATGCAATGACAGCAGGCAGGAGGTGGCACCTTTACTGTTGCTTTGCCTTGGGGACCCATTTGAAGGGGAAAGAAAGTCATCCAGCCTACAATTTATCCCTCTTAAAAAGTAGAGTATTTGGAGAAGATGTGAGACTGGGCTCCTAGAAGAGATAATTAATAATAATAATAATAATAATAATAATTCACATTTTATAGCACTTTAAGATTTGCTAAACTTTTTATACATATCATTTGAACCTCAAAACATCCCTATGAGGTAGGTGTGGTTATTTTTACAAATAAGGAAATTGAGGCTGAGACAGGTTAAGGCACATAAGGATCAATCAGTCAGTCAACCAACCAATACTTTTTTTGGGGGGGGGCACAATGAGGTTTAAGTGACTTGCCCAGGGTCACACGGCTAGTTAAGCGTAAATTGTCTGAGGCCAGATTTGAACTCTGGTCCTCCAGAATCCAGTGCTGGTGCTTTATCCACTGAGCTACCTAGCTGCCCCCAACCAACCAATATTTATTGAATTCTTATTATATGCTAGGCACTGTGCTGAGTGTTGGGAATATAAAGAAAGGCAAACACATGGTCTCTATCCTCAAGGAGCTTACATTCTAATAGAAGACACAATATGCAAATATATAAATATGTAAATATATTTATATATAAATATGTATGTATAAACACACATGCACAGTATGCACATGGTCATGATCACACACATATACACAAACCCTAGATATATATAGAAGGATGGCATGGTGGGCATGGGAGGGGATTGGAAAGGCTTTTTGGGGAAGGGGAATTCTGGGAAGACATTTTCAAATAAAAGGAATTCTGGGAGTTCTGGGAAACAGTAAGTGAAGGTAAGGTGGGAGAGGATCCCGAGTCTGAGGAAGAGCCCAGTGAAAAGGTGTACATAGGGGGCAGCTAGGTGGCGCAATGGATAAAGCACCAGCCCTGGATTCAGGAAGACCTGAGTTCAAATTTGACCTCAGACACTTGACACTTACTAGCTGTGTGACCCTGGGCAAGTCACTTAACCCTCACTGGTTCGCAAAAAAAAAAAAAAGAAAAGAAAAGAAAAGAAAAGAAAAGAAGAGAAAAGAAAAGAAGAGAAGAGAAGAGAAGAGAAGAAAAGAAAAGAAAAGAAAAGAAAAGAAAAGAAAAGAAAAGAAAAGAAAAGAAAAGAAAAGAAAAGCAAAAATGCGAAAAAGCATATCTAATCTGTGGCTGAGGCAGGAATCAAATTCAGATCTTGATTCCAATTTCAGCACTGGATCCTCTATGCCAGCTAAAATTGTACCTCTGGAATAATTCATACTTTTAAGTTTTTGTTGTCAAAGCTGTGACTTGCTCTCAGCTTGGTTTTGTTTAAATGCAAATTTCTTCTAGAATTCTGCATTAATTCTCTCATCTACTTAGGCTCAAATCCAAAGCAAGCAATCTTTATGTCATAAAGGAATCTCATCTAGAGTCTCTGTCCAGATGGCCTCAAACAGCCATCACTGGCATCAGGCTAATAAATAGATTGTGCTGTGTAGAGAGGGCAGCGTGTTTTATGACTGTATGCAGTGACTGGCTGCAGTGCAAGGGGTGCAACTGCCAGGGTCACATCAGACCAAGCTTGCATGCTCAAAATTGTAACCTCAAATTTAAAAAGTCCAGATACCCATTAGGATATTTCTCCTATGGGAGCACCGCCTATTGAGTTGCTTACTAACATCTATCTATAGGATGTACAGAATACTTTGCTTCCCATCTGGATGTTGAATGTGTTTAATTTTAAATAAAAATAACCTCGACCAAAGTGCTCCTTCCAGTGCCTTATTGTGGTGTGGAGGTAACCTCCCAGTCTATGCTGGAGGAATGAACTCAAAGGCAGAGTCTACCAAAGTAGACAAAATTTCAGGTATTTGCCCCAGGGCAGATTGACTGAATCTCTGTTACCCAAAAACCAGCTAATCAAAATTTGAAACTCATTACCAAAAAAGTTGGACATAATAATGACTGATGTAATGCTTTAAAATTTTCAGAATGCTTTACATATTTATTTCATTTGATCCTTCATCCTCTAAGTTGGGTACTATTAAAATTCCCTTTTGAGGGCAGCAAAGTAGCACCATACTCCATAGAGTGCCAGGCCTAAAGTCAGGAAAACTCATCTTCATGAGTTCAAATCTGGCCTCAGATACTTACTAGTTATGTGACCCTAGTTATGTGACCCTGGGCAAGTCACTTAACCCTGTTTGCCTCAGTTTTCTTATCTGTAAAATAAGCTGGAAATGTAAATGGATGGGGGTAGCTAGGTGGCACAGTGGATAAAGCACTGGCCCTGGATTCAGGAGGACCTGAGTTCAAATTCGAACCTCAGACACTTGACACTTACTAGCTGTGTGACCTTGGGCAAGGCACTTAACCCTCATTGGCCCGAAAAAAAACAAACAACCCCCCCCCAAAAAAACCCAAAAAACAAACAAACAAAAAAAGTAAATGGCAAACCACTCCAGTACCCCAAATGGATGAGTTGGATAGAGTCAGATATGACTGAACAATAGCACCAAACAGCATCCTTTTTCAAATCCTGTCTTAGACACTTAGCTGTGTGACCCTGGGCAAGTCACTTAAACTTTCTCAGCCTGTTTCCTCATCTATAAAATGTGAATAATAATAGCACCTATTTCATAGGATTTTTTATGAGGATCAAATGAGGTAATATAGGCAAAGACCTTTGCAAACCTTAAGTGCTATAGAAATGTTACCTATTCCTATTATTAAATAACCAGGTAATTTATAAAGCACATGAAAATTTGCAAAGCATTTTAGAAATATCATCTTCATTTTTTCCCTTTACAACAACCCTGGAAGTTAGGTGCTATTATTATCCCCATTTTATAGATGAGGAAAATGAGGCAAAAGAGCTTTGCCCAGGGTCACATAGACAGCAAGTGGGCTAGATTTGAATTCAGTTGTTCTTCACTGCAGTTCCAGTCTTCTACCTATAATACTGCCTAGTTGCATCATCATCATCATGATGAAGTGTTATTATTGTTATAAATTTATATTTAAAAAGAAAAACTGAGGCTGAGTTGCTCGTGATCTATATAGGATCACATAGTTAATAGGTGCCTGAGGTGACATTCTTTAATAAAAAATAATAGTATTTTTACCCAATTACATGTAAAGTTAGTTTTCAACATTCATTTTTTCAACATTCATTTTGAGTTGCAAATTTTTCTCCCTCTCTCTCTTCATTCCCTCCTCCCTGAGACAGCAAGTAATCTGATATAGGTTATACAGCATGTTAAACATATTTCTGAGGTGATACTCTAACTCAGGCCTTTCTGATTCTAAGGCTAGCACTTCAACTACTATACCACATGCTTTTAAGATGATGGTCAGGAGCAGATGAATTCTTTTTTTCACTGAGAGGAAACAGCCACTTCAAAACACAATGAAAAAAAAATGATGAGCAGACAGATTTCAGAAAAACCTGGAAAGACTTAAGTGGACTGAAGCTGAGTGAAGTGAACAGAACCAGGAGAATATTGTACATAGTAACAACAACATTGTGTGATGATCAACTGTGATAGACTTCGCTCTTCTCAGCAATACAATGATCCAAGACATCTGCAAAGGATTCATGATGGAAAATGTTCTCCCCATCCAGAAAAAAAGAACATGGATTCTGAATGCAGATTGAACCACACTGTTTCTACTTTTTTTTTTTTGAGGTTTTCCCCTTTTGTTCTGATTCTTCTTTCACAGCATGACTAATGCAGAACTATGCTTAATTTGATTGTACATATATAACCTATATCAGATTGCTTTCTGTTTTGGGGAGGGAAGGTAGGGAGGAAGAACATTTTGGAACTAAAAATCTTACAAAAACAAATGTTGAAAACTATCTTTATATGTAACTGGAAAATAATAAAATAATTTTATGATTAAAAAAATACAATGGTGCCAGTGGTAGATACTCAGACTGTACCATCATCCAGTTGGGGTCTCTTTCTTGGGACTGTATAGGGGACGGGAAGGTTCATGGAAACTCGTGAAACATGATGATTGATCATCAGACATTGCTTTTTCATTGCCTATCCTCTCTTTCTGGAATGCTCTCCTTCCTCCCCTCTGCCTCCTGGTTTTCCTAACTCCTTTCAAAATGTATCTTAAATTAAAAGGAATAAGTAGAGAGAACATATGTATAATGGCTAGAATGCTGGCTTTGGAATCAGGGAACTTTAGGTTTGAATCTGACACAATATGGTTAAATCATTTTTTTGCTTGTGTCCTACTCTTCATGTCTTCATTTGGGGTTTTCTTGGCAGAGATACTGGAACGGTTTGCCATTATTTCCAGCTCATTTTTACAGATGAGAAACTGAGGCAAACAGGCTTAAGTGACTTGTCCTGGGTCAAACAGCTAATGTCTGAAGCCAGATTTGAATGCATGAAGATGAATTTTTCTGCTCTATCCATTGTACTACCTAGGTGCCATGACACATAATAACTATGAGTTATCATTGAGTGATTCAGTGAGAATCCTTCAACCTTTCTCAGCTTCAGTTTCTTCATCTGCAAAATGGGTTTAATAATACCTGCTTTATCTCACAGGCTTATTTAAGAAAAAAATGAGATCTAATGCATTAATTTTTTGAGAATTTAAAGCATTATATACTCATAATTCTCATTATTAATAAAATTATGTATGATTCTTGTTAATACAAAGAAATAAAATGGGAAAGTATTTTTCTTTTTTTTAAGCAGTCATGCATTTTCATAAATGTTTACTGAGGACATTCATATCCTAGTCTAAGGAAAGGAATTTATTATGAACAATGCATTTTCCAAAATTGCTCACAAGAAAATGAAATGTAGAAAGACTTTTAGGCAGCATGCTAATGGTGCTCAACATGTTTCCTTTAAAAAAGGTACAGTTTTGTGTTGTGTGTAGACAATATACTTGAATAGAAGCATGTCAGTCCATGAGATGCTTTCTTCCTTAAATTACCCTTGGGTTAGATGCCTAAAACTACATCTTGTGAACTCAATCTCCTAACAACATTGGTTATCACAAAAAAAGCGTAATTACTATTTAGCTTTAGAAAGAGTCCTTTCAAATTTATTTTTCCAAAGATTGACAGTTCTGGCTACAGGGTAGTAGGGATTGGTGTGATGCCTTAGTTACCCTGGTGAAAGCACCTCTCTCTGCTGTAACAATGGCAACCCACAGTGCTGCAGGCAGACAGAATATCCAACTCTGCATACACAAAGATCTGTTTTGTTAGGCTTAATAAGTTGCCATTCATTTTAGGGCCAAATAAAGCATCCTGATGCTGATGAATTAGAAGAGAACCAAATATCCTGCAAGATTTCTGGGAGCTGTGGGGAGGTCTATTGCTCCACTCATCATCTGGATAACAATGCATGGAAGGAGAAATGTACCAGGACATTAAAAGGACTTGGAGGCTTTAGCATACAAACTAATTGGTAGGAGAAAGACTTTCAATTTCTATGGAATATGGCTCTACAGAAATAGACTCTCCTACTTCAAACATAACTTTGGAAGAAATAGGAGGCAGGGTGGTCTGATGGCTAGTTTTGGGATAAGGTAACCTGGGTTACCTCGAAGCAATGTACAAGCCAATCATTTAAGTGAAAGCCAATTAAAACTGATGCTTTGTCCTCTATTGCCAATATACCCATTTGATTTCATTTTTCAGCTGGTTGCTTTGATGTCGCATAGACACAGTCTTGGTTTAGCAGGTTGTTTTGTCTTTCACAGTTCTGAAGTGAAATTACAAATCACACACCCTCTCTGCCTCAGTTTTTTTCAATTCAATTCAATAAATATTCATTAAGCAACTGATAGCTATAGCCCAGAACTCTGAACCTAAGAAGCTTTTGGGAGTAGTAATTGGGTTTTTAGCCCAATGGGAGTTTCCTAATCTAGGTTCCATGAGAAACAAGGCAAAATCTCACTCACCATAAGATCTGTAAGACTGGGGTGGAGGTTAGGGTAAAAAAGTGAGTAGTTAAATTAAAAAGAAATACATTTATTAGCATGCCAAGCTGGTAGCAATTTTTGCCTCCAGATAGAACCTTCTATTTTAATGCTATTGAAGCTTGCTTAGAGTACTTATTCAATGACATTCCTCAGTAGAAAGGAAATGGGGGAAGTATGCCAGCCTAAGTCATAGAAGGTAAGATCTTCCTATAGTAAAATGCATTTTTCTTTAGTTAGTCATCTCCAAGATAGAGGATGCTTCCTTCAATTTTGCATGCAAATCTCCCTGTAATTTCTCCTGAGTCAGAAGAAAGGCAATTAGAAATTTCTGTATCCTACCTGCTATACCCCTCTCCCTGTACCATAACCCCTAACAAGTTGGATACTGAAGCAGCTAGGTGGTGCAGTGCATAGTGTACTTGGCCTGGAGCCTGAAATACCTGAATTCAAATCTGGCCTTAGGCATAGTCTACTACCTATATGACCCTGGGCAAGTCACTTAACCTCTGTCAGCCTCAGTTTTCTTAGAAGCCAAATGATCATAATAATAGCACCTACCTCCTAGGATTGCTGTGAGGCTCAAAGGAGATAATATTTCCTGAAGCACTTAGTTCTTAGTTCAGTGTCTGGCACAAGGAGAGTACTGAATAAATACTTTCCTTCCTTCCTTCCTTCCTTCCTTCCTTCCTTCCTTCCTTCCTTCCTTCCTTCCTTCCTTCCTTCCTTCCTTCCTTCCTTCCTTCCTTCCTTCCTTCCTTCCTTCCTTCCTTCCTTCCTTCCTTCCTTCCTTCCATCCATCCATCCATCCATCCAACCCATCCTGTTTTTGCCAGTGAGGAGGGAAATAAAGTAGAGCTTGAATGTTTCCTATTGACACAGTCACATAGCTCTTTCTGTCCTTGGAGGTTCCTTTATCTGGGGAGATGTTTCTCCCAAATTCACACTTTTCTTCCTCCTCCTCCTCCTCTTCTTCTTCCTCTTCCCCTTTTCTATAATCCCCCTCCTCTTCTTTCTCTTCCTCCACAGAAGCAAATCCTGTGGGGATGCTGCTAACAACTGCTACAGGTGTTACAGTCACAGCTGCTGAAAACCCAGAAAAAAAAGTTCTTGTTACCAAAATTCTTGGCAATGTCAAGTGGTTCAGCAATAGAAACTGATAATATTTTATCAGTGGAAATGACATTAAAGAAGTATTAACATCCATTTTGCCATTGTACCCCAAGGATTATGGGATTTTTCCATCTGACTTACAGCTGAATCTTTCCATATGTGCTGTTTTCCCCATTAGAATGTGAGTTCCTTTAGAGCTGGGATTGTCTCACTTCTCTATTCTTATAGTCAGTGCTTAGCACAATGAGTTACACATAGTAAATTCTTGGACATAGATTGAGCTCACTTGTTTAATTGAATTGAATTAAAAGTGTGCTCCTTGGGGAAACAAAATTTCCTTGTAGAGACCTCATACTGTTTGCTAAGGGACAGAAATCAGCTGCAGAGATTTTCTCATGAAAAGAGCCAACCAGCCTTGTTTTGGGGGCTGTGATGAAGGATCCAGACTGTGTTTGAGATATAGCTAGTGTTAACCTGGAAATTAAGGAAACAATCTATATAGGAGAAATAAGGTCTTTAATCAGGGCAGAAGGACTATAGCACTTGGTATCACAAAGTTCAGAAGCTAGGAATACCCAAAGATGGGAACAGAGAACCTGGTTTTTAATGGGGTAACAACAAAAAGGGAACCAAAAGATTGCTCCAGAATGACAAATAGCTAATTAATGTAAATGAACCTTTGACAAAAGAAATAATAGAACTGCTCCTAAGTTAAGTATAGGCATTACTGACTGAATAGAAACTACTTAATGCAGGTGGACCCTTTTTACATAATAACATAAAATCCTGGGAGTAAGGTGGGGAACATTGGGAGGGGATAAATTGCTTGGGGGAAAGTCCATAAGTCCATCAAGAGTCTGGAAATGACAAAGACAGTCAGCCCCAGACAATTCATTTGCCTGGGAAAGAGGGGACTGGGTGGGGAATCAGTTCTCAGTTAATTTTGCAGTTCTCACTAGTATGACACCCTTACTTTACATAGAAAAAGAAAAAAAATATCTATAATAGGAAGAATATTCTGACTGATATTATGATTTTAAATTTTAATTCCATATTTAATACAGAGAAATGAGACTAATGACCCATGATCAAGGTCAAGGTCTTTTTTCCCCTCTCAGGAGTGGGAACAGGTTTATACTAATACATTCACTCTCTCTCTCTCTCTCTTTCTTCTGTGTCTCTCTCCGTGTCTCTGTCTCTCTTCTGTCTCTGTCTCTCTGTATCTCTTGCTGTGTCTCTCTCTGTGTCTCTCTGTCTCTGTCTGTCTCTCTCTGTTTCTGTCTGTCTCTCTCTCTCTCCTCTTTCCTCCTTGGGACTAAGTAAAGCTTTTAGAAAGAAGCTGGAACTGAGATAACTGAACACCATGCTGGGTGGTATGCTAGGCAAGGAATGCTGTCTGGTAGCTCTCTCTCTAGGTAATGTAGGACTTATGAACTCTGCTTGGAGCCATGTGCACTCTCTCTTAGAGACGATATGACACTAGGGGTTTTTCAGCTTGTGTTAAATGCAGTCAACACCCTCCTATGATTTAATAAATGCTTACTACTTAAAACAAACAAACAAACAAACCAAAAAGAAAGAAGCTGGCAAAGGCCTAAATCCAAGGTGACAAACAGTTTTCCAGTATTTCAGGAAAAGGAAGGGTTGCAATTCTTGAATATTCTGAAAGCTTAGATACCTTTCTGGAGAACACCCTGAAGGACCCAGGTAGTTGGTTAGTTGTTTAAAAAATAATTATTATATTTGGGGAAGTAAGGTGGTAGAAGTTTTATAGTGTGGAAAAACATTGCTTGTCACCCTGATATATGTTGTACATAAGAAGATGATCAATCCAAATATCCCTAATACAAAGGAAATATGGCCCCTAGCTTTTGGTCATGCTGTTCCAACTCGGTGGTTCAGAAATTGAAATAAATTTTCCTATAAAATAGCAGTGAATGATGAAGGCCTCAGAGGACCACAGCCTGTCTCTGCCTCTAGTGCTTTATGGAATATAATGAAGCACCTTCATTTGAAGGTCAGAAAGTTTACCCTGTGGGGGTAGTGCATATGAGTATATGGATTTTTGAGTCATGATTCAGAATTCATATTTTTAAAATGAGGTTCTATCCTCTTCCACATGACTGTTCTTTCTTGATAGACAAGGTAGGCATTTTCCAGTATAATTAGTGCCCCTATACTGACATTGGTGGACTGCACATGAGATTCTAAATGAAGGTGCCCATGAGTTCAATTGTGATAGCTCTATCCTAAAGTTAGAAAAACAAAAACAAAAACAACCTTTGAATCGGAGTTGAGATTTTAACACTGAATTTTTGGAAAAAGTTTTAATAAACAGGGAAAATATTTACTTTTTTATGCCTTTGAAAACCAACAGTCCAGTATTCTTGGGATTAAGCCATAAGCAAATTTTTAGAGTTTCATTAGGATATAATACACAAATTTTAGTACTAAAGATATAAGCTCAGTAATAGCTGTTTATATGAATATACTATAACTCAACATTTACTTTGGGAAAAGTGATGAAAAAGATTATTTCTTTCTTGTTCTCTAACCTCCTCTACCAGTGTCTTTCTGTCTCTTCCTTAGAACCCAAATTCTCCCATTTTCTAATCTCATTGGAAGTTCTAGTTTCCAGTCCTCCACTAGTCAGGACAGCTTCTGTATGATCAAAGGGAGGAGGGAAAGCAGTAGTGTGTGATTAGCCCTAAGTACCCCTTCACCAGGTACCTAGCATCCAATAATACCAAATAGGTAAACGTAAAGGAGGGGAAAAAAGGAAAAGGGGAATGGGGAGGAATGCAGGGAGAGGAGGCCTGTCTCAGTGGGGAGCTTGACAAAAAGATAAGACAGGCATTTTTATCTACTCTATTAACCAGAAAAGTCATCAGGGACTCCTGCTTCAAGGAGGAATACTCTCAAGTGCTCTTGAAATCTTGGAAGGGTCTTTCACAGTTTAAAATATAGCTTAGGATGTCTCTGTTCTAAAACCTTCCCTTATAATGTATTTCTTTAACTATGGATCTAATTGAAAATTGCTGCAAGGTGGGGCAGCTAGGTGGCACAGTGGATAAAGCCCCGGCTCTGGATTCAGGAGGACCTGAGTTCAAATCCGGCCTCAGACACTTGACACTTACTAGCTGTATGACCCTGGGCAAGTCACTTAACCCTCATTGTCCTGAAAAAAAAATTGCTGCAAGGGCAGCTAGGTGGTGTAGTGGAGAAAACACTGGTCCTGGATTTAGGAGGACCAGAGTTCAAATCCAGCCCCAGGCACTTGACACTTACTAGCTGTGTGACCTCAGGCAAATCACTTAACCCTCATTGCCCCACCAAGAAACGAAGGAAGGAAGGAAGGAAGGAAGGAAGGAAGGAAGGAAGGAAGGAACTTAATCAAGGTACAAGTCACTCCTTGCACTCTAAAAGTGAGTTGTCCTCTCTAGTACCATGTTGGCTCAGACTTTCACAGTCTATTGCCCTCTCTTCTCCAATAATTGAGAAGTTTACCTTTAGCTCATGTAAGAGCCTTCTGTGAGTCCAGAGTCTTGGGAGAGCTCCTTAAACTCTTTACTTATCTATCATTGAACTAGTAGAGTGGGGAAGGATTATTCAGGCACTGGTTTTGTAATGTCTCTGGGTCTCTCCTTCCTCACTAGGGCTGTCTCTCAACCTATCCCCCAGGTAAACATAAACTCCAGCCCACTTGCTCTTCGTTTGAGTTCAGGAACCTTAGAAACATCTAGTCTTCTTTTCACATTTTACAGATGGGAAAATTGAAGAACCAAAGATTAAGCGATTTGCCAAAGTTTATGTAAGTACTAAGTGCAGAGCCAGAAGATTAAGCCAATTTTTCTGTCTCTAAATTCCTGGCGATTAGATAGATAGATAGATAGATAGATAGATAGATAGATAGATAGATAGATAGATAGATAGATAGATAGATAGATAGATAGATAGATGGATAGATAGATAGATAGATAGATAGATAGATAGATAGATAGATAGATAGATGGATAGATGGATGATAGATCTATATCTATCTATATCTATCATATCTATGTCTATATGTCTATATATCTATCTCTACATCTACATCTAATCTTCAATATTCATCTAAAACATCCAGGAAGACATCTTACCTAATTATTAAATATAGGGGGAGGGAGAAACTGTACAATTATCTTTCACAGTGACAAGTCTAGAAAATTTACTTTTAGGACATAAGAGAAACAATCTGTCACCAGGAAGGTATGTTTTTACCATTATTCTAAACATTTGTTGTTGGAAACATTATCCCATCTAGCATTGAAAATGACATTTTCAAAGATGAGATGGTAAACAACACTTAGTATTGAGCTTCCACACAGCATTATAGCATCAAGTCAGAAAAGAATAATTATGAAATGATTCTCAGAATGCTGCATGCTGATATAGCCCATGCAGAAAGCAGTGAGACTGCAAGTGGCTGCATCTTTATTCAGATTATTGCACCATGAAACTCACAATATGAAATTATAAGCCCCAGATTCTGAGCAACCTGAACTAGGAGGAACCACTTTGTAATTTCAACTGTGTTTACTGTAACCATGATAAAAATAAAAAAGATAGCCTGACATGACCGGATATTCAGGTCCTGATTCTGACACTTCCTGGCAGTGGGACCAAGAGCAGGTAACTTATTTTTTTCTGTACCTTAGGTACTTTAATACTTATCAACTAAACAATGGAGGACTACTTCTTGTGTTACTGGAGAGAATTCTTATGCCCCCACAAATCACATATGCTTGAGATATTGACGTAATGATGAAAATACTAACTTAGAATCAGAGAATTAGAAGGGACTCCATCTTCTACTCTGCTGCCAAAGTGATTTTTCTTTTCTTCTTCTTCTTCTTTTCTTCTTCTTCTTCTTCTTCTTCTTCTTCTTCTTCTTCTTCTTCTTCTTCTTCTTCTTCTTCTTCTTCTTTTTTTTGTTGAGGCAATTGGGGTGAAGTGATTTGCCCAGGGACACACAGATAGTAAGTGTTAAGTGTCTGAGGCTGGATTTGAACTCAGGTCCTTCTGAATCCAGGGCCAGTGCTCTATCCACTGTGCCATCTAGGTACCCCCAAAGTGATTTTTCTAAAGCACATGACATGATAGTCCCTTACTCAAAATGTTCTAGTGGCTCCCTATTACCAAATACAAAGTCCTTTCTTAGACATCTAAAACTCTTTACAAACTGGTCTGTTCTTATCTTTCCAGTCTTGTATTTACTACCCTCTGAAAACTTTAACATCTAATTGCACTGGTCTACTTTCTCCCTCATGAAATTTCTCATTGTTGTGATTTTGCACTGGCTCTCTCCTATCCCTTTTTCCCTCCTCCTCTAGGTTTTCCTGGCTTCCTTAAGTATTGAACTCATATCCTACCTTTTGGTCCCTGTAAATCCTTATGCTTTCTTCTCTGAAATTATCTCCCATATACTCTCTCTCTCTCTCTCTTTTTTTTTTGGTAAGGCAATTGGGGTTAAGGGACTTGCCCAGGGTCACACAGCTAGTAAGTGTTAAGTGTCTGAGGCTGAATTTGAACTCTGCTCCCCCTGACTCCAGGGCTGGTGCTCTATCCACTGCTCCACCTAGATGCCCCTCATATACTCTCAATAAATTATGTGTATGAGTGGGATAGTGAGTAAATCAATCAAATCACCTATCCCACTTAAATTAGATGATAAAATGTTCCAATACCTTAAGGAGGTAAGATCAAGACTTTTCTAGCAATAAATCAAAAACTTTGATTAGGTGTGAAATGTACTTGAATGAAGTAGAGTGATGATGATAGGAAGAATATTTGGATTGGTCAAGGAAATTTTTATAAAATAGATGAGTGAAAAACTGAGAAATGAGTAGAGATGACTTTTGATGATCTGGTGTAGGAGAGTAATGAGTAGCAACATCCAGAGCTTAGCAGGAAAGAACCAGCAATTAATGGCCAACCAAAAAACTAAGAAAGAGAAAATATGACTTCATCTTGGCAGAGAAGGGTGATATGGAGAAGGGCCATTGGCCCTATGAGACACCTCATAGCCAGAATCAGGCTGAAGCAAATAGTTATACTTACTTCCTCAAGAACTAAGAAAATAATCTGCTCTTTCTCCAACTTCCTCTTACAGTAAATGTTGTTCAAAAGACATAATAACATACTATGTTGGTTTTGTATTCAAATGTTTCTGATAACTTGAATTTTTGCCTAAACCAAAAAGAAACAAGTGGCTAACTAGAGATAGTTATAAAAATGAGTTAAGGAAGAGATCTCAAATTCTGCCTAACTGTTCAGAATGTTCCTCACTGAAGGGCTCAGAGTGACTGTGATTGTCCTAACTTTTGTCTAACATGAACTTTTTAAGGTAGCAAAGCAGGGAACCATTAAGACCTCAAGGGGACATCAAATTATCATCCTATTATTTAGACTTAAAAAGAGGTAATTGTCGTAATAGAGAGTCACATTTACATCAACCTAAATATTTATGTTATCTATCCCATTAGAATGTAAGCTCCTTGAGGTCCAGGGCTGTTTTTAACCTTTCTTTGTATCTCCAGCACTTAACACAGAGCCTGGCTCATATTATGTGCTTAATTAATGCTTGTTGATTGACTGAAAGAATTAAAGAGTAGGACAAAGAGTGAGGCTTAGGACTAATCAATGGTGGTTCTTACATATGTACTATGCAATCAAATCTTAGGATAATCGAGTTGAAATTGGGAGAAATTCTAAGCTTCGGTAGTCCAACTTCCTACTATTACAGATGAGGTGGCAGTGTCCCAGAGACATTAAATGCTTTGCCCAAGGACACAAAGTTAGTAACTGGCCAAGCTTGTGTTTGAACCTAGGTCCTCTGACTCCAAATCCGACCCTCCATACATTGTACCACACTACTTCTCCATTGTCCTTTATTTTATGGAAAGAGTCAGTATAATCTCATGGGGAAAGTCAGGCAGCTATTCATGTAGACTAATCATTCCTACATTTATGAACAGATGGAAACATACATCTGTTCTAGATCTGGTTCTACAGGGTTCTATATCTGGTATTTCATGCGCTCCCTAGCTGTACAACCTTGGCAATTCTCTTTAGTTCTCTGAGCTTCTATTTCCTCATCTGGAAAAGGAGAGAGTTGAACTAGATGATTAAGGACTCATTCAATTTATTTGTTTCTATTAAACAGACCCAGTTAATTAGATTATTCAGTTAACCTGCTTTTTAAAATTGCTCACTCCACTTGTAGTGTGAAGAAAATCACAGGAGAATAAGAAAATGATACAAGGGATTTATCTAAGAAATGAAATTTCTGAGTCTGTTTTTATGTTGTTTATTCTAGTCGCTAGTTTCCTCCACATTTATGTTTATAGAACTGTACAAGTTCAGGGCCTAACATAGAACATTAACTGTAAGTACAGTGATATTTGTACATAGAACTTGGGATAGGCATGCTTGCATCCCTGCTGTCTCTTTCTCAGAGAGGAGGATAGGGCAAGAGCCAATCATGAGACTAACACTTGGACCCTGCTTTATTCACATCTGCACATACAATGGTGGTGATCAGAGCCTCCCAAAGTGATATTTCTCCCAGTAAGATATTTAATCAGTACTAGTTATATTGAATTGAATTAAGTTATGACCCTAAAGGATTGTGAATATCCTCAATAACAAAGGGAAGATTATGTTCATTGTAAACAATGTAGTATTGGGTGCAGTGACCTGAATGAATACTTTTTACAGAGAGGAATTGGAAATAAAACATTTTTAGTCCATGAGAAAATTCAGTTACCCAGAATACCCTGCTTTTGGGGTGTCCTATCCTTAGAGATTAAATTGCTCACCCAAGGTCACACATTCAGTGTGTGCAAGAGGCAAAACTTTATAACTTTAAGGCCAGATCTCTATGATGTTCCTTCGTAAATCTATACAGGCAGCTTATTACATTTGCCAATAACACATTAAATGTGACTAGAGCATTTAGGACAGTAAATTACCTAATGTCCTTTAATAAATTTTGCAAAATCAAGAAATATTTTTATTCATTTATTTTTACAAGCATTTATCATCTGTCTTTCTACTGTTTTCCCCTCTCCAGTTGAAAAATAAACAAACATAGGAAAGAGAAAACTCTTATAATAAATATACATAATCTAGTAAAAAAAAAAAACAATCTAATTCCCACAATGGTCATGTCCAAAAATGTGGGTTTGAATGCCATTAACTCTCTGGTAGGAGATGTGTGACCTATTTCATCTTCAGATCCCTGGACTTGTGGTTTATTACTTTAATGATTAGATTTCTAAAATTTAAAGTTGTTCTTTGTAAATTGTTATTGTGCAAATTATTCTCCTAGTTCTATTTACTTTACTCTGAATTACTTCACAAAGGTCTTTCCAGTTTCTTTGGAAACTCTTCATTTGATAATTTCTTATTGTATATTACCAATCCATTGCCTTCTTATATCAGGTAGTAAGGGAAGGAAATAAGCATTTCTATAGTGTCTACTATGTGCCAGGCACTGTGCTAAGTGACTTGCTTACAGTCATATAGTTGGAAGTGTCTGGGGCTGGATTTGAATTTGGGTCTTTACCTCTCTATCCAATGTGCCACCCAGGTGCCTCAATTATATAACATTTTTCAGCCATTCCCAAACTGCTGAGTACCCACTTAGTTTCCAGTTTTGTGCTAATAAGAAAAAGATTTGCTATAAATGTTTTTGTACATGTGGTTACTTTTCCATTCTTTGATTACTTTGGGATTATAGGCCTAGTAGAGGTTTAGCTGGGCCGAAAGGTATTAATATATTGTTCATAGTTCTTTCCAGAACTAGTTGACCAATTCAAAGCTCTACCAACAGTAATGTGTCTGTTTTCCATAGCTCCACCAGTATTTGTCAATTTGTTCCTTTTGCTATCTTTGCAAATTTGATAGTTATAAGGTGGAACCTCAGAACCACTTTAACTTGCATTTCTCTATGTATTAGTGATTTTGAAAGAAAATTTATATGGTTGCTGATAACTTGCACAGTGTGTAAGAAAATATTTTGCCAGAAAGTGAGATTCGTGAAGAATTTCAAAGATAACAGTTTCCAAATATGAGTTCCTCATTTATGTGTGTCAATATCAAGTACCTAATAAGTGGTTATTGGATTGAATTGAATTGAATGTCCTCTTAGAAAATGTCCTGGCTGGCTCACCAAACTTTAAGGGCCCAATTTAATATCTGGAGAGTTAATTGGGGTCCCAGAAATAATGAGGGACTCTAGGTTCAAAGCTCACTCCCCTCCGAACTGCCTTTGTAGTTATTTCTCCCAGGTCAATAAGAAAGGAGCCTTGCAGCCTCTTTTCCACAAATGGATAGGATTTTATTAATTGTTAATAAAATAAACAGCAAAGGTAAAATTAATAAAAATCAAAGATAAGGAAATAGGGGAGAAGAAATAAGGATAATTCTACTAGCTCTAACCTAAGTCTATTCAAAAGAACAGAGTAACTTACCACTTGGAGCTTGTAACTTCAATGGAAAGCACAGTTTACAACCAGGCTTGAATGACTCAACTGCTAAGGCTCCTGTCCACGCCACTGGAAGGGAAGAAGAGGGAAGAAGAGCTCCAGAAGAAACTCAGACTCCCCTCAGCAAGTGTCTAATCTTCCTCCCCCAAAAGGGGAGGTCCTTCACTTCAAAAACTGCCTATGGAGAGAGGTTTCTCCTTCTGACCTCAGTAGCATATGTAACTTCAGGGTAGGCCAGTTGTGGCCCCTCCCAAGTGAGTCAGCCAAATTCTAATAATTTTGCCATAGCTGTGTCTGACCAGAATGGTATTTGTTCAGCAGATAGATTTTAGCAAAGCACTCTGGAAAATGTCCTGTTTTATATAATGGTGGGAATTTTTTTAAAATGCTGCTTAATTAACAAGAGATAGAAAAAATATTGATAAATAAATAAGTTCATTGAAGTTTGTCACCAAATAGATTTCTATGTAATCTGATTTTATTGCTAGTACAGCCTACATAATTATGACTGCAGCAAGAGTAACCAATATTTGTAGGCAAGTCTATTCAGCCTTATAGACATTTAAAAAGGCCTGGAAGTTTCTTATGATACTATGTATCACTGTTATAATACATGTTGGTTAACATGAAACATATGGAAATAGGATTTTATTTCCAGAAAGTAAAATATCGACATTTTCCTGAAGGAGCAGCAGAATCTGCAACAGAAAGAAGTTTTGACTATATTCCTGCTAACAAAGAACACATTTTCCTCTGGGAAGTAATCATAATTTCAAGATCTGTTCTCCCTGCCAAATTAAGGTCTAATCCACTTGAGAATTTATTATTTCTCATTACAGTTTACACCTACATCTCTGGAATTTTACTGAATTGTTCTGGAGAACAATAGCTGATAAACATAAAATATTATTACATTGGGTGCCATCGGATTTTATTTGAATGAATCCATAGGCAATTGGGGGGGATAAAAGCAGAGTTGTAAGAATCCAGCTGAAAGGAATATGTAAATTGTAATTAGCCTGATCACAGAAATAAAAAGCTGATGACATTACCACACAGTTTTGGTTTTGATGGTTGTTTAATTAATTGACTTCAAAGTTCAGGTTGAGTGAAGAGCTACCAATACGTTTCTAGATCATAGTTTTCCCCTCTATTATTAATTTTTCATATTTTATTAATTTTATTTTTAATTTATGTAATGAAACAAGCATTTTCATAACATACTGTAATAAAAAGGTGATTACATATGAAACTGCAAATCTACTCTGTACAACTTGCTATTCTTTTTCAGTATACAACAAAATTATCATGTATATATATTCATTTTTTCCTTTTTACCCCCTCCCTCCCACTCTAGAGATAAGCTACCATTAGACACAAACATGTACACATATATGTATATATACATGTATGTATATGTGTGTATACACACACACACATATATATGCATGTAAAATTATTCTATACATGTGTTTATTGGTTCTTTCTCTGGATGAAGATAGTATCTTCCTTCATATGTCCTTTGTGGTTAATTTGAATGTTTTTAATAGTGAAAATAACCTTGCCTATAGTAACAGCAATACTATTTTAAGAACAACTTTGAGTGAATCAGTCATTTTAACTATTATTGTTCTAAAGACAACTTCTGAACACTTTCACCTAAATTCAGTGATACAGATGATATTGAAACATTATATTATCTGAAATAATGAGTACAATTGTCTCTAGATTGCCTTTTTCTAAGGTTGCTCGATACTGATGTTAATAGTGTAGGCCACATGGTTTCTGATATACAATGGAGGTATAGAGAGATAGTGCTGATATTTGAAGTGTTGTTGTGCGTGGGATAATTAGGCCAGAAGTGAGCAGGGACTATGCCCATGATAATTGTAGTGTTAAATTGCCTTATCTGCTGTTGGCTTTCTAGAATTATGTAATGAATATTGTAGACTCTTATTTCTTGCTTCCATATAATGAACAACATCCCATATTCCACAAAAATCTATCTCAGCTAGAACTTCAGAATAGCCAAGGTGAAGGTCTTTGATGTGGCTGCTTTCTCTTTAACATCAATAACTACATCAAATTATTAATAGTTAAATATGAACATTGTTTACCCTCATTTTATTGACCTTAAGATCTCTATTCCTTGGTATGTGTGTAGTACAAAGGAATTTGGGGGCAGAGTTCATATTAAATATTACATGTATTTGTATGGATCTTAAAAACAAAAACAAACCAAAAAAAAACAAACCAAAAAACAAACAAACCAAAAAACCAATATAGGGGCAGCTAGATGGCACAGTGGATAAAGCACTGGCCCTGGATTCAGGAAGACCTAGTTCAAATAAGGCCTCAGACATTTGACACTTACTAGCTGTGTGACCCTGCAAAAACAAAACAAAATGAAACAAAACAAAACAAAAAAAACCCCAACCCTATTGAGTTGATGATATCCAAGACATCTCTTTAATTCCTCATATCATAGGAAATCACCTCTGAGCTTTTTGTGTCCCTGGCAAAAATCACAGATACTACCAAATATCCCCAAACTAGCTTAATAGGATATTTCAGAACTCCTCTTTCATATGCATAGTTTGATATTGTCAAACAACCCATTTTGTTTGTGCCAATTAAAATTTGCTGGTATTTCAGACCGAATCTTCTAATTTTTCATCATTATTAAATCTTAGTACTTTTTGAAATGTTTCTATTGGGGGAATTGTAAAGAATCAAAAGAAAACTGAGGACCTGTTAAACTGAAGAATACTGTGAAGATAAGGAAATGATAGAAAACCAAAGTTCATGGTTGGGGATGCCAAAGGGAGCTACTTAGGACATAATGCCTCTTCTAAATCCAGTATTTATAACTGAGCAATACTGACATCCCATCCAATATAGCATGTTATAGTATAAAGAACACTGAACTCGGAGACAGGGTATCTGGGTTCTGGACCTATCTTTTCCACCAACTAACTGTATTCATAGAAAATTCACCTTATATTGTCCAATCACATTTACTAATGGATCCTTCCAGAGGTAACATTTTTTGGTGGTTTGGGTAAAGTGGAAAGGGTGATAGACTTGGAGTCAGGAGACACAGGTGTAGATTACAGCCCTGAGACCTAGCAGTTTTATGATCGTGAACAAGACACTTAACCTCTTTGAGACAGCTTCCTCACCTGCAAAATGTGGACAATAAAAATAATATTATCTACCTCTGTGGTAAAATATGAAAGTTTTTAACAGTCGGTTAGGATAACTGAAAGACGCCAGTTTTTCAAGGACCACCCTTTTGGGGAGGAGATGAACAGTCTGCCTGCTGCGCATGTCAGACTGCCTGCCAGGTACAGTGCGCCTGCTGCGCATGTCAGACTGCCTGCCGGGTTTTTTGGGACTTCCGGGGTGGAGAGAAGGGGAGTAGCCTTTTTTTTTGCCGGCTTGGCGGGACGCCGGGCGGCGCGGCACAGACGGTCTGACTCACTCCAAAGGTGGCCTAAATCGGTTTGGTGAGTTTTTATAAGGAATATAGACTAAGCCTAGATTTAAGACGATTTGTACTGTATTTCTGTTTTCCTATCCTTCTAATCAACAACACCTTATATACAATAAAGGCTCTATCTAGAAAACCAGAAGCTTCTTCCATTTACTAGTCTGGGAGATGAGTTAAGGGAAGGGTTAAGTAGGGGAGATTTATGATCTAATATCCAATTTTAAATCTCACACCTCACAGGAGACTTGTGAAGAAATGACCTGGGAAACCTCGAAATACTATTAAAATGAGTTATTGTTTTTATAAGTCTATGATTTAGAGATCTTTAAATTCTCACTCATTGTAGGAAAAGAGGCAAACTCAATCATAATAAGAATCCCATGAAAGAATTAGCATTCGGTCATGAAACACAAGGTGGTATTACCCAATGCACCCCTACATCTTTATAAATGATCGGATAGTCCAACCTACTCTTTTAACAGATGAGGACACTAATGTCTAGCGATGTTAAGTACTTTACACAAGGTTGATCAGTTTTTGGTTGCAAAGATCATCATCTTCTGTGTACAAATAATTTGCTGGTTGACAGAACACAATAGGCAGAAATGAGGTTTCCTCTAGTTATGCAATTGGCCTGAATAAACAAAGATTGTATGTTGATGCACAACTGAGATTGTCTGAAATTGTCCCATGCAAAACAATGAAACTTTCTATCTATTCCCTTCATGTCCTCCACTCCCTGCTCCAGTAAATGCCTTACCAGTGATAGTCAAATGAATGAAAGGCAACAAAAATGTATGTTAGGCACTCTGCCTGGAATACAAATACAAGCAAAAAGCAAAAAAAAAAAAAGCTAGTCCCTGCCCTCAAGAAGCTTACATTCTAGTGGGGAAAAATAACACATAAAAGAAAGCTAAAAATGTGGATGAGGGGAACCTGGGCAGGGGTAGGGTAGAGAAAGTCCAGAGAATTGAGTGGAGCTTGGAGAAGAATGAAGATATTCTTATATAAACAACCTTATTAGTCTTTTTTTTCTTACTAGTCTAGTAGGCCAATAAAAAGGGGGCAGCTTCTTGCAAGACCATCATTGGCTTCCCCATCCTCTTCCTTCTATGGTCTAAAGATCCTTATGATTTCCCTCAGATCCAGTGGAATCCTTTCCTCTGAAAAGTATAATTAACTTCTCTTCTTAGCTTTCAAATTATTTGCATTTAACAACTCCCATCATACCTTGACTTAGTGCAAACCCTGCCTATATCAATTATAGTTTTCTCCTTTCCTAATACTCTAAAATCCTGAAAAACTCATTGGGGCTTCTATTGCTGGTTGGAATAAGCACTTAGCACAGCCTGTTTCTATCTTGTCTGGCAGCTTTAGAAATTAAGCAACCTTAAATAGACCACCTTAATACACTGGACAGGAGAAAGATGGTTATGGACCATGGCATCTGGGAAGGTTTTCTGGAGAAGGTGATATTCAAGTTGGATTTTACAGGATGATTGAGACACCATCAAAAGAAAGAGGGGAAGGAGGACATTATTCCAGGCATAAAAATTAAGATAAGGATATGATGTAATTCATAATGTTGGAAATGCCAGGGTTGGGAGGGGTGGTAGCATAGAGCTCAGTGCCTAGTTTTGTAGAATTTTGGAAGCAATAAAAGAGAGTAATAAGATATAAGATGCTAAAGAAAATACAGACCTAATTTTAGCACTTTAGGTCTCTGGTAATAGGACAGAGAAAGTATTTGATAGAATAATTAGAATAAGCAATTTATATAGCAGCTTTGGACAGGTGATGTTGGAAAAACTGTAAGCTAATATGCAACTTGAGAGCTTAAGTGAGTTCTCTAGGCCAAGAGGATCATTTCAGGAGTAATTTTTTTTTGTGAGGCAATGAGGGTTAAGTGACTTGCCCAGGGTCACAGCTAGTAAGTGTCAAGTGTCTGAGGCTGGATTTGAACTCAGGTCCTCCTGAATCCAGGGCCGGTGCTCTATCTACTGTGCCACCTAGTTGCCTCTTCAGGAGTAATTTTAGGGGAATATCCAGAGCAAGACTTACTGAAGTCTAGAATGACACCAACATTTGAGTTAAACTAAGCAGGGAATAATGATAGTTGGGGGCTGTAGGTGAAGGAATTTACATTTTCCTAAGTAATTGCATTTAATTTCATCCTAATGTGTTCTAGACCCTTAGATCCAGTGCGATCACTAATGTTCCATACTAGACCCTGTCCATGCTGGTGTCTACCTTCTATGTTTTCCTCTGGGCTTTGTATTTATTTTATGAAGCAGCTGATGGTACAGTGGATAGAGCCCTGAGCTTGGAGTCAGGAAGATTTGAGTTCAAAACTAGCCTCCAACACTTATTAGATGTGTGACCCTGGGAAAGTCACTTAACCTTTGTTTGCTTCAGTTTGCTCAACTATTAAATAGGTATAAGAATAGCACTTACCTCCTAGGGTTGTCATAAGGATCAAATGAGATCATACTTGTAAACACACTTAGAATTGTGCCTCACACATAGTAAGTACCATATAAAAGCTTATTCCCTTTCTCATTTATGATATAGTACAAAGCTTCTTAAACTGTGGGTTGCAACCCCATATGGGGTCAGGGAACTTAATGTGGGTGTCACAAAAATTGGCAGTAATTTTTTTATTTCTATACCTATTTAATATATCTATATACCTGTGCTCATATAAAATTTTCTTGGGGAAAAAGGGGTGGTGAATGGAAAAAAGTTTAAGAAGCCCTGATATAGTAGAAGATCCTTTACTGTGGATTCAGATGAATCAAGTTCAAATCTTACCTCTGACACTTCTTTTGAGATCTGGGGAAAGTCAGTTAAGCTCCACAGAACTATTTCTTCATCTCAAAAAAAAAAAAAGTGAATGGCTTAAACTAGGTAGCATGTGGGGCTCTTCAAGCTCATTATCCATGATCCAGTGAAACTGATCCTGGTATCTACCACATACAATAGGCATGGCCCAATCCCAAGAGACCACCAGAACAACTGAGACATAGAAGTGAGGGTGAAGCTGGGAGGTAGACTGAAAACTTCCACAAAAATCTGATAATTTGGTTAAGCCCTTAAATTGAATTTATCTATTTGTGAAAAGCAAGAGTTTCAAGTTCTCCACAAACTTTAAGAAAACCAGTTCTGTCCTTTAATGAAAAAATTAACCACATATGCAGGCACTCAAAATCAATAAAGAAAGGAGACCAGGAACTGAGGGCAGGAGAAATGTTGATGAATTACTTACACAGGTAGAAAAGGTAGAAACTAATGTAGAGCATTACATTGCATTATATACTCTATACAACTAATTTGCTAGAAAAGTTATAATGCCATCTAAATCCCAAACCTCTCCCTCCTTGCTGGCTGAAGCCTAAATCATAGAACTTCCCTGTTATAATGTAGAGTTTTAAGAATTGCTAAAATGAAAATGCTGAGGAGTAAAACTTTAAACTATTATCAGTCAGTGAAACTTCAGTGAAAATGTAAGAAAAGAGGAATGTTTCTGATACTGGGATGTGTAAAGAGATCAGTAGCACTTTGGAAGTCAAGATACAGGATTCCACTAAATAGAGGAGGACTGGGAATGAAGATGGATGGAGGCGGCTGCCAAAACAAAACAAAACAAAACAAAACAAAACAAAACAAAACAAACAAACAAACAAAAAAACAGCTTATGGATGGTGTCAGAAAGGCAAGGATTGGGGGAATGAAACAACTTTGTCTTTGCAAGTACCCCGGGCCCAGACCTCTTGGGTTCATCTATACTATGCCAATTCATTGGAGTATTCTTCGGTGACTTTACTTGTTTCCACAGAATTTGGAAGCTGAGCTTGACCTATGGAGGATTATTTTCCTGTAGGAATTTTCCTTTACTGCTTCATCAGGTAGTGTCCACATGCAGTTTTTTTTTTTCCTTTTCCTCTTATGTAGTAAAAAATATTTGTGGTAAAGATTAATATAAGAAGTTTTAGCTGAATCATTTGAGATTGCGCATGCTACTGAAGCGGCTTTTGAAGGACCTCCCCTTTTGGGGAGGAAAATGCAAGGAACTTCCTGGACGCCAACTTAAAAGTGAGGGCGGGAATGGAAGTTTGCTGTCTCTGGCAGTTGACTTAGCCATGGTGGCGCTCTGGTGAGAGGAGTTCAGAAGCACATGTTTGTTGTTTGGTCTTTGAGTGTGCTGGTTTGCAGCCTGGCGGGCAGTTTGGGATTCGGTGAGTTTTATAAAAGAAAATCCTAAATTCCTTTAAACCAGCTTAATTTCTGGGATCAAGTAGACTAAGCTTAGATCTAAGACTGTCCATCTGTATTTCTACTTCCTTATTTCCCTAATTGGTTTCACCTTTGTGGTCTGATTAATTCCCAAGCAATAAAAACTGATCCCTCACAGATTAAAGCTTAGAGGCTCCTTTTCTTATTGGCCTGGGAGGTATATATATAAATGGGGAAGTTTAAAGGGGGAGATTAATGCTCCGTATATCCAATTTTGACTCTCACACTTAGTTGTTTTCAACATTAAGGCTGGAGCGTAGAAAGATGCCTTTCCAACAATATATATTAGGAGATATCAATTTTTTTCATGTTCAAGGAAAATAATAATGGAAAACATTGAATGGGATAAGAGGATCCTTCCTCCTGCAACAACTGTACTCCACAAAATGTATTTTGTTACATATTTACATTCAACACAATGTTGCTTTACCACTTAGTCCAATTATTTAATGTTATAAGCCAGAATTTATTAGACCACTGCTCACAGCATGAGAATTTCATATATATATGTATACATATACACACATATATATCTATATACATACACTCACGTGTGTATATATATAAATATAAATATATATATATACATATAGGAAAAAGTATGAAATTGGAATCTAATGACAATAAATCAATAAATTTCTGGCTACCTCTCTCATCAGTGTGGTATTTCATGGCATGACATGACATGTAGTAAAAATGACCATCTACTTGACGTTCTATATTCTATCTCTTGGTCCTTGGAGTCAAAGTAGTCTTCTTTTTTGGGGGGGTGGGGTGGGGAAAGTAGAGATGGGCAAAGGTGGCACACTCTGGATTTGAGTTGACTTGAAGGGCCTGTTTCAGCTTTAAGTAATACAAGGAAAATAGTTTGGTTTAGTGGGAGCAACGCTCTTGCTCTGGGGTCAGAGGGTCTGAGTCTCAATCCCAATTTTGTCATATACTACTTCTGTGACCTTGGGCAAATCACTTATCCACTCTGCCCCTTAATTTTATTAATTATAATCAATTATTTAATTAACTTTTAAAATGAGTGAGTTGGACTAAATGTCTTCTAAAGTCTCTACTAACCCAAGTTGTATTACCTAGGTCATCTTGAGTTCAAAAAGGCTCTAAAAATATCCTAAGCATTCCAGTCCTCTTAAGGGTACCCTCAGGATTTCCCTAGGTATTTTAGACTGATCTGAATTCAACTTATTAGAAGAACATTTTTATGCCTATAATTTAATGCAGTTTTACAGTTGCTTTAGATTTGGCTGATGAGAGCTAATGGTCTGACATTAAGGCATATCTGGTCTTTTGTGATTGGAATCGGCCTTGGTTAAAGGAGGGGGCAAATGGTCCATTGACTCTCTGCCTCTTATTATACATTATGCTGCATTTTTATTTTGACGTGTGGCTTTCTTCTTTGTTTCTTTAGCTAAATGGTGTTTATTATAATCTTTGTCATTATGTGGAAGATAAAATAATGTCACAACCACAAGTGAAAAAGGAAGACTCATGTAGAAATCTTTATCATATAGAATAAATACAGCTTGAAATGCCAGGTCTGCACTGAATAAAAATGAGTGGATTACAGAAGTGTGTGTGTTTTTGGACCAAGTTTTCTGTAACCAAATGAATCTGAAGCATCCTTAAGTGCAATTTTGAGGTGAAGTCTGACATGGCCACTATTTCTAGTACTTCCTCAATTGTCACAGCATGAGGTTAGGAGTGATTCTTAAGATGCTAGTGGTTGGAGCCCTGTTGCCATTGACTTGACATATGTCCTTTGGCTGATGAATAAATAGAATTCCATTAGTTCCCATTTGCATTTTATGAGTTTTGAGGGGATATATACCCTCAGATTAGCTTGAATCTTTTCTGAGGACCCATTCTAAGAGTTGTGCCTATATGCTTTTTCGTTTATTTTTCAAATATTATTTTGTTTTTTCCAATTACATGTAGATGGTTTTCAACATGTATTTTTGTAAGATTTTGAATTCATTTTTTAAAACATTTATAGTTTTAGAGACTTCCCACATAGCTTGGCCAGCCAAGAAATCCTCTTCTAATACAAAGCTTCTTAGACTATGGGTCATGACCCCATATGGAGTTATATAACTGAATGTGGGGGTCATGAAAAATATGGCAACAGCAAAAAGTTATTATACCTATTTTATGTACCTTTATACCTGGGGTCCTGTAAAAATTCCTTAAGCAAAAAGGAGTCACGAGTGGAAAAATGTTTAAAAATCCCTTTTCTAATAGACTGATCCCAACTGGTTAATGTTAAAGAGAAAATTGAAGATGTAAGATGGGTATAGGGCAGTTAAAGATGGAAGACTGGAGGTCAGGAAAGAGGTTAGGGCTGGGTAAATAAATCTGGGCATCATCTGCATAGAGATGATACTGGAACCCATGGGAGCTGATGATATCAACAATGGAAGTAGTACATAAGAAGAGACAAGAGCCCAGAACAAAGCCTTGGGATTGACCCATAGTTGGTAGGTGCAACCTGGCTCAAGATCCAGTAAAAGAGGCTAATAAGGATAACTAAGTTCAAACAAATAGGAGAAGAAACAAGATGGTGCACTATTAGGAAAACTTGGAGAGAAGAAACTATCAAGACAAAGAGGGTAATCAATAGTGTCAAAATCTTTAGAGAGGTCAAGAAGGATTGTTGTTTTTTTTGTTTGTCCTTTGTTCTAGAAGAGGACCATGACATCAGTGTGATGTCATGTTTTGCAGTGAATTAGATTTAAGTGAGGGAAGGCTATGCAAAGTTTCCAGTCTTACTCTGTCCTCCAGAACCCTCTGGGTTCAGTGGCAAGATACATATCAGGATGACTGGAAGAGGGCCCAGATATTTTAAGGCAACTGGGGTTAAGTGACTTGCTCAGACTCACACAGCTAGTGTCTGAGGTGAGATTTGAACTTAGGTCCTCCCAATTTCAGGGCCAGTGCTTTATCCACTATGCCCCCTAACTGCCCCTAAGAAGATATCAAGAAGGATGAGAACTGAGAAAAGACCATTGGATTTGTTCATTAAGAAATCATGGAGGGGGCGGGGGGGCAGCTAGGTGGCGCAGTGGATAAAGCACCGGCCCTGGATTCAGGAGGACCTGAGTTCAAATTTGGCCTCAGACACTTGACACTAGCTATGTGACCCTGGGCAAGTCACTTAACCCTCATTGCCCTGCAAAAATTTTTTAAAAAAGAAAGAAATCATGGTGGGGCAGCTAGGTGGCACAGTGGATAGAACACCCGCCTTGGATTCAGGAGGACCTGAGTTCAAATCTGGCCTCAGACACTTGACACTTACTAGCTGTGTGATCCTGGGCAAGTCACTTAACTCCAATTGCCTCACCAAAAAAAAAAACAAAAAACAAAAAACAAAACCAAAGAAATCATGGGGGCAGCTAGATGGCACAGTAGATAAAGCACATGGCCCTGGTTTCAGGAGGACCTGAGTTCAAATCCAGCCTCAGACGCTTGACACTTACTAGCTAAATACCCTGGGCAAGTCACTTAACCTTGATTGCCACACAAACTAAAAAAAAAAAAAAGAAAAAGAAAAAGAAAAGGAAAAAAAAAAGAAATCATGGGTGACTTTGGAGAGAGCAGTTTAAGTTGAATAATGAATGACGTCAGAAACCAGACTATAGAGATTGATCAAGCCAGACTAAGGCTATATGCCTCTTTCCTATCCCACATAGGATTTTCCTCTCCTTGCTCTTCCCCAAATGTCACCCATAGACTCATAGAAGCTCAGAGTTGGAAGGGACTTGTGAGGTATTTTTATTCGACCAATACCCAGATTCTTTCTGTACCTCGTTCCGTTTCCTGTGAACCAGTGTCTTCTCTTCTTCTTTCTCATTTCTGCCCTCCCACTATTTTCACACTGTCATCAGTCTTTGATGCCCTTCTTTAAAAAAAATCCTAATTCAGCAGTCTTTAGCCTACTCCTGTCTGGGATGCTGAACCATAGTACATTCCCAGGTTCCTTTTACAGTGTATTGACACAGAGCCTCTATTCTCTTTCTTCATAATTAGGATCTTTCTCCTATGTTTTGATCACAAGGGAAGTTTCTTGCCTTTATTCTTGCCTGAACATGGAAGGTTCCTTGAGCCTTCCCAAAACAGCTAACAAAGGAGACATCCCCAAAACTTTGGGTAGTGGCTGAGAAAGAACACTTACTCCAACTTTGCCCTTCTGAATATTTCTGATTCTTGCTATATTATATTTGCATTCTATTGAAGTAAAGGATTGAGATGAGATTAAAATTAAAGATTAGAAAAACACCCCAGGGAAGTTCATCTGATAATCATGCACATCAGAAATGGCATTATCTTGGAACTGGAGGCTTCTTAGGGAATAAACAGGCTGTCAGATGCTTTAAGATCCACAATTGAAGTTCAGAGGCTTGGAATGAAATACAAGTGAAAATGCATTCCCTTTAGCCTGCCACTGTATGATAGATGGAGAATCTGTGATGAGTATTAGATAATGTATAACATTTGGTTGTGACATATATTCATGTTTCAAGATCACTGAAGCCATAACTAAACTACAAAGGAGTTTTCTGTAGGGGAATATTAATTCCACATGCACACACTTCTTGTGATTTCTGCTTATCCTACAAAGAGAAAAGATCACTATTTTTTCCTTCAGTTAAAATGTCAGCATTATTCTGATGTCATTTTATTTTTACTTTTTTGGTGTTTTAATTTTTTTGGTGAGGCAATTGGGGTTAAGTGACTTGGCCAGGGTCACACAGTTATACAGCTAGTAAGTGTTACATGTCTGAGGCCAGATTTGAACTCAGGTCCTCCTGAATCCAGGGCCAGTGCTCTATCCACTGTGCCACCTAGCTGCCCCAATGTCATTTTATTTTAAACTTAGGTGTCATTGTTTCAAAAAGTTTAGATTGGTTGGTAATACAATTGGGGATTACATGGAAACTGTTACACTGCAGTTACAATTACAGATTATTGATTTTCATTTGTAATTTCTGTTTTGTTTTGTTTTCCACTGACTCTGTAGTTAGCAACCTCAAAGTTGGCTTTGGAGAGAGATTTGTACTTTATAATACTTACTGATGTGGGGGTGAGGTGGGACTATGAAAGATTTTGTCTCCCACAATCCCTGGGATCAAAATAGTTTCTGTTTCTGGAAAAAAAAAAGTCTCAGGTCAATGTCTCCCAGAAGGCTATGCTTAATCTGTTATGTAGTGATGCCTTCCAAACAGAGAGGTTAAAAGGGGCTTGGAGGTTAAAGAGAACAAATATAAAACTGATCTGCAAGGATTCAGACAAAGAACAGAGAAGATGACCAAGGATGAGGCTGGTGCAATGGGGTGGGAGGAGAGCAAATAACGGAGATATATCCATGCATTCATGTGGAGGTTGCTGGAATACTCATCCCAGAGAGCCACATGGAAAGGTACCAACACTTACTACATTAGGACCCCAGACATCTGGGTTAAATGGAATGAGAGATAACTCAGAAAGATTCTGCTATTGGTGTTGTCCTATAACATCTATAACTGTGAGTTGACTGACCTTGTTCTTGATACGGTGCATATGCCAGGTAGGTGATTCAGTGGGGAACAGATACATGTACCCTATTTGAATGGGGAAGCTACATGGTCTGGGTGCCCAAGAATGTTGTTATTTAATTTGATATTATTCATAGACCTTCATTTGCTATTTCAACTAAACCTATTTCCTCCCTTCTGAAATGATGTCATTCAAAATTTGCTAGTGAGTAGGTTATGGAGGATCTTATCTATGAGATCAGGTGCTATGGAGCTGTTTGGGTACAGATGAGCACTTACCTATGAAGTTATAATTAAGGAAATAGAGGGAGCCCATGGCTTGTTTTAGAGGTAAAAGCAAAAGAAAATAGCTGACAATTAAAGCAATATAAGTCAAAGGAGAATTAGGCTTATAAATAAAAGATGAATGTAATTCTTCCTGGGAATTCTCCATCTTAAATTGCTTGGCCAGGGCCAAGAGCATGGTCTTAGATTGTTCTCTCAAGTGGTGGTTAAAGATCTTGTGGGAATACTTGTGGCTTTTTATTTTGGGATTCTACAAATAAATACTATGATTCTAAAAGGGAGAGATTGGATTGGATGAACTTCCAACATTCCAGGATCCTAAGAAGGGAGGATAGGCCTAAATTATTAATATTCCTACTTATAAATGTGAGTTTGCATGTGTACATCCCATAGTAATGAAATAAATATTATTCTATTTGCATTCCCCAGAGGAAAGATAGCACTTGCAGTTATAAAATTTTAAGAAGGAAACATATCCTCATGTATTTCATAATAAGAATCAAAGAAACCAGAAATCGCGCACTATGAAATGAATTGTGGCAATTGTTGTTTAAGGAGACCAACACAAGAAATGAGAAAATGACTTTCTTACAAAACAATTATTACTCTCAACAACATAGGGTGAGTCACTTACTGAGTTACATGCAATGTCATCTTTTAAATAAGTCCTTTTCTCTTGTCTGAAACTGCCGCCACTCTAGTACAGGGACCAATTGCCTCATGCCTGGACTGTCGTAAAAGCCTGCTGGTGAGTTGACCTTCTTCAAGTCTCTCTCCACTCCAATCCATCTTCCATTCAGCCTCTAATTTGATTTTTCTAAAGTCCAGGTCTGAAGATATCACTCTGCCCCTTTTCAGTAAACTCCGGTGTCTCCCTATGGCATCTAGGGTCCAATACAAAATATGCCGGTTGGCACTCGAAGTCCTTCTTAACCTAGGTCCTTCTTACCCTTCTAGTTTTCTTTACTGCCAACACATACCTTTGATCCAGTGACACTGTCCTCTTGGCTGTTCAACAGATAAGACACTTCATCTCATGGCTCCATGTATTTTCTCTGTCTCAAATGCCTGGCACACTCTCCTTCCTCAACTCTGAATGCTGACTTCCTCTAAGTCCCAGACAAAATACTAACTTCTACAAGAAACCTTCCCTAGGTCCTCTTCAATCCAGTGCCTCTCCTCTGCTAATTATTTTCTACACATCCTGTACATAGTCTACTTTGTATATATTTGTTTGCATATTGTCTTCCCTGTTGGATTGTAAGCTCCTTGAGGGCAAGGACTGTCTTTTGCCTTTTTGTATCTGCAGCACTTAGTACAATGGCTGGTGCATAGTAGGCACTTATTAAATGTTTATTGATTGGTTAGTTGATATCAAAAGAAACTTGTGATATGTGGGCTACATGTCCTACTAATTACATTTTACTATTGAAGAATCTGAGGCTCAGATCAGTTAGATTAACTATCATTGTTCACAAATTTAGAAAATGGCAGAGACAGGATTCATACCAATCCTTCCTGATACCTAGTCCAGCACTCTATGCACTGTACCACAATTCCTTTTAATTCATCAATCATTCTCTATTATAGAGAATAAAAAAGATACATAAATAAGAAAGGTATGCCAGGTGGCCCATTACAAAATACAAGTTATGTTGCTTCTTAATGAATTGTTCAGCTTGGTCGATTGATGGTACTGCAGAGTCCAAGATCACAGTTCCCATACTGGTATACAGATGGATAGTGTGGGGAGCTCTGAAAATTATAGCCTTTCCTCTGCCATCTTGGCTCTCCCCCCTTCCATACTGCTATAGCACAGAAAAATTTTCCCTGTTCCCATGACCACAGATTATTTTTTTAAATAGTTTTTAGAAAATATTTCCCAATGATATGTAAAGATAATTTTAATATTCATTTTTGCAAAACTAAGTTGCAATTTTTTCTCCCTCCTTTTTTCCTAAAATGGTAAACAATTTGATATAGATTATATGCGTGCAATCATGTAAGACAGTCTGTGAAAGAAGGAGACTGAAAGGAAACACATACACACACACACACACACACACACACATACACACAGACAGAAATAAAATGAAAATAGTATGCTTTAATCTGTATTCAGAGTCCAGTCATTCTCTCTCTAAATGCGGATAGCATTTTCCATCATGAGTTCTTTGTCTTGGGTCATTATATTGCTGAAAAGAGCTGTCATCAATTGTTGATCATCATACAATATTGTTGTTACTGTGTATAATATTCTCTTGGTTCTGCTCATTTTGCTTTGCATCACTTCATACGTCTTTCTAAGTTTTTCTGAAATTCCCATAGCCATAGATTCTAGAGTCTTTTACTAAATGTGGACCCTTAACACACTGGGACACTCTAATAACAACTGAAAAAAATTGGAGTTGTCTGAGTATTTTATGACACAGTTTTAAGTTTAATCTGCATTATTTGCATTTTCTCCATTATTCATCTAGGCAATCAACGAAACAATGTCAAGCCCCGATTTGTATTATTTGTTAATTTCCAAGGTGTATATGCTCACACTGGAAATTTAACAATAAGTTCCCATGAACCAGTGAAAACTGGCTCCAGAACACCCCTGGTCCTTGCTTGTTCATATTCTGGGAGGCTGTGTTATAGTGGGAAGACCATTAGACATGAAGGACAGAGATCTGAATTAGACTTGGACAAGTTGCTACATCTCTCTGCACCTCAGTTTCCTCATCTATAAGATGAAGTGTTGCACTGGTAGTTGATTTCTATGGTCACTTCTAACTGTATCCTTTATTTCCATGATCCTGTAAGAAGCATCGGTTCAGACAGTGTAGACAGATAAAAAATAAACCCATCAATACTGGAAAAATAAGATTTTCTTCCTATCGAGGGTGGGATGGCTATAATAATTTTTTTTCTTTTATAAATAGATAAATTGTTGGTGCTTATTCGACTTGAAAATTGTTGTTTCAGGAGTCCAATAGGAAAAAAAAGATGCATAAAACTCTTTGATTTTTAAGCTAAAGCAATGGCTGGCATTAAGAAAATCTTTCCATGCCAATTTCTTTTCTAACCTCTCTGTAAGAAAAGCTGCAACTTGGGGAAAAGAAGGCTTTCTGTTATGTTTAGCAAATCTCTTACATGCATAACTAAAAAGGGCAGCATGCCAAGATTTATTTTGTCTTTCTTTTAAAGCATGAAAAACACTTCTTCCTGTTGGAATAAAGCTGGTTTCATGCCCTTTTGAGCTTATCCCAGAACAGGACTTTGCCTTCAAAGGAAATTCTATGCAGAGACCAGCTCTGAGAGACCTAGAGGAAGACTAAAAGGTCTTTCAGCATAAACAAAACAAAGTAAAAACCTGATGCCTTACAGGTCACACACTATTAAAAATTGTTCCCACTGTAACCAACTCAATGTTGGTGTTGGAGCTGATTGGTATTGGCCTGTGGAGAGAGCAGTAGTTTGGGAATCAGAAGATTTCGAGTTCTCTTACTACTATTGCTTTTCTATAAAGAAATTCAAAGAAAAGTAAAAGTAACTAAGATTTTTCATCCTAATGTAACACTTAGTCCAAAATTCTCATTTTGTTCTTTAGACAGTGTGTATAGTGATTTGGGTTCTGGACTTGGAGTCAATAAGGCTTGGATTCAAATCCTACCTGTGACAAATGACTAGGTATATGACTGTGGCTGTCAGTTCATCTCTCTGAGTTGCCTTAATTAAAAAATATGGATAATAATGCCTGGCAGTGACTCTCCTTACTTTTTCCTCAGTTACCCATTTGTTTTCCACTTTTTTCCTACTTTGGTATCAGTAGGTGATACCTCTGATGGTCTCTTGTTTCTGAGTCAAGACAGCAACCTACAGTGTTGTAGCCTGCTTGACTGCTGTGGGATTTTTTTTTTTTTGAAGAAAAGTATCCAGAACATTCCTTCTGTTTAGTTTCTTTTAAGGCATTACTTTCTTCTTTCCCCACTGTCCTGTGTACTTCCCCCATCCTCCATCAGTATCTCATCTCAATTATGCTCAGAGATTAAAAAAGGAAATAGTATCATCACCTGACCTTCCAGGAGGAATATGATCTTCCCAATTCATAGTATCATGGTGGGATTGATATCCTCTTTTACCTTATTAGATTTAAGTAATCCAAAATTCATGTCTATTGAGACAAGTTTTCATACCGAAAAATTTTGAATTGAGATCATCTGTTTTCATTTCTGTTGAATCTGACATCCAGATTCCATATTGTGATTGTTGTAACTTTGAAAATAAACTTGGAGTTGTCTCAGTAGTTTAATTTAATTGTCTGGCCTTACCACATGGAAAAGAAATCAGGCATCCAGAATGGCTACTTTTAGAATTTAGGTTCTTAACAACAATCTAGCCAGTCAAAATTCCTTGGCATTCTAACTAATAGTAAGGGAAAAGAAATGAACAGACTAATAACAAAACAAGTGAACAGCATAATGATAATTATGATGACAAGAATTTATATGGTACTTCAAGTTTTTTATGTTATCCTCACAGTAACAAAGAAAAATAGGTGATATTAATATCCTTATATTAAACAAAAGGAAATTGAGTCAGACGATGGTTAATTGACTTGCCCAGAGTCTTAGAGCTAGTGAGAGTCTGAGATTAGATTTCAAGTCAGGGCTTAACTTCTGCTCCAGCAGTCTATAGCTCTTTTCCCTGGGGAGGAGATGGGGGTGGAAAAGAAACAACCACAGAAGAGGGCATTGCACTCTAATGACATATTTATATTGTCTTTTAAAGTATGCAGAACGTTTTCCTAATGATCATGTTATAAATTAGTCAATACAATTATTACTAGCCTCATTTTTCAGATGAAGAAATATAATCAAAGAATCTGAGAGTTGTACTGGACCTCAATACCAATCTAATTCTAAAATAAAATTAAAAACTAAAAATAATATTTTAAAAAACAACTGTTTAAAATAAAAAAATAACAATCTAATTCGGTCCACACACTAAAAGAAACCCTTACTATAAATATACCAAACAAGTGACCCACCAGCATCTGTCTGAACACCTCTAAGGAGAGCCCTCCCAGAACCTCTTGGGACAGCCCAATCCACATATGAATAGGTAGGATACCTTTTTTGCAGTGGCATTGAATTTAAACTTGCCTGTTTTCAACTTCTACCCATTTGTTCTAGTTCTGCCCTATGCCAATGTGAGAAAATTATTAATAATAGGGGTTTGGGGAGTCCCAGGCCCCTCTTCCCCGCACTGAGAGAACGGGGCCTGACCTTTCTTATGGTCAGACCTTTCTTAAGGTTGGCCCAGAGTCAGGAAGTTATCTCATTCAAAATCACACCTACCTGAAAGCCTTGTTCCGGCCAGAGGATCTGTTTTCTGGGCTCTGACCTCAGCACAACTGCCCCAACCATCCTTGAATCCAGTGAACCAATAGATTTGAGTGATGCTAGCCAATTAGCTTTGAACAATGTGTATGGGTGGGCTCTGCTCCTGCCTGCAGCAAGCTTGCACAGACACTCACTCTTTTTTGGCCTGGGAACTTGGTGAGAGCAGATCCAACCCACTAGTGTTCCCCATTTTCTCTCTTCTCTCTCCCTTAGATCCTACCTAGGCTTTCCTATCTTTCAGAGCCCTGTATGCTCTCTTTACTAATATTTAACATACTTTAATAAATGCTTAATGCCCCCAAACTGGTGCAGTAGCCTTTAATTTCTAAGTAACAAATATATGATAAACCCCAGCTAATTTTCCCTACACTTGGGACAGTAATAGGGCAACCACATGTCATTTTATTCACCACACAACTAAGTGGACTAAATTAAATTGCTCCTCCATATGATGGTTCTTCAGATACCTTAAGAGCACTATCCCTCCCATTCCTCTACCCCTTCTTTATTTCTTCTTTCCTTCAGACTAGATATCCATTTCCTTCAATCTATCACTATATGGCATGGACCCCAAGATCTTCATGACCCTGGTCAACCTCCTCTGAACACTCTTCAGCTTATTAATGTCCTTCTTAGACTAAAGTGTTCCTAACTGAATGTGACACTTCAGAGGGGCTCTCACAAGAGCAGGGGACAGTAGGACCATCACTTCTCTACTCCTGAAGGCTATAGGCTTCTTATTACAGTCCAAGATCAAATTAGCTTTTTGTGCTTCCACATTTCTGGCTGGCTGATTCATATTAAGCATTTTTAGCAATCTGCTAAAAACCCTTCAATCATTTCCAGAAGAACTGATGATCATCTTTGCTGCCCCGCCCCCCCCCCCAAATTTGGGAAGTTGTGTGTGTGCGCGTTTTCTATCTAACTACAAGAACACATTCATCTCTAGCTCTCCCAGTTTGCATCATCTAAAACTTTAATGAACATACCATTGATGTGTTTATCTAAGTCACTGGATACCCTCAAGTGACCAAAAAATGAGCCTCTAAAAACTTAAGAGTGAAAGGGCTATGCTTTATTATTTGCTGTGCCTTAAGGGAATAGGGAGAGTGTTTCCATTATTACATGGCTAGGTTCCTTTCCCAGCTATTGAAAAAAAGCCATCATATATTTTGTTAGTCACAGTTTGCATTCCATGATTTAGCCAACAAGCTTTTGTTAAGCAAGTGAAACACATAATGTAATGTGCAAAGTGAGGAGGAAATAAAGATCAATTGATAAACAATCCTTGCCCTCAAGGAATTTACATTCTACTGGGTGGGGAAATGGAGAGGCACTATGCTCCTTGTTTCAACACCCCTTTCTATTCCACCCCAAATTGATACCCCTGAAACATAGATCTGGCAATGTTATTCCCACTATTCAAAAACTTCAATGGCTACTATCCTCATTCCCCCTACCCCTTCTTTACTTCTTCCTATTATTTCACCTTTTGCCACTACGATTTAGAAACAAAACAAACAAAAACAACTTCAGTCTCCACAATATGCCTCCAAAATATGCCACATTACTCCCTTTAATGTATGTATGTGAATTGGCTGTGTTGTACAGTGGACTGAGGGCCAGGGTTGGAGTCCGGAATATATGAGTTCAAATGTAACCTCACTTCCTAGCTGTGTGAATCTAGGCAAGTTACTTAACCTTGTTTGCCTCAGTTTCCTCATCTGTAAAATGAGCTGGAGAGGGAAATAGCAAACTGCTCCAGTAACTTTGCCATGAAAATCTCAAATGGGGTGACAAAGAGTCAGACATGACAGAAGCAACTGAACAACAACAAGGGGGGCCCTGCTATCTGCTCACAAGCCATGCCATTCCTTCTCCCTTCCAGTTTGGTGCCCTTTAACAAGTGATCCCCATGTCTTGAAAGTACTCCATCTCCCTTCACCTCATCAAATGCCTGACTTCTTTCTAGGCACAGCTCAGATGCTACCTCCTACTTGACTCCTTTCCTGATCTTCCTCTCCCCATATTTAATAATACTTTAATAACTTTCTCCCACACTACCCCCCTCATCCCAAACAGAACATGAATTTCTTCAGGTCAACAAATGATTTGGTTTTGACTTTCTGTCTCCAGAGCCTAGCACAATGCCAGGCACAGTGCTTGCTTAATAAATATTTGTTAAATTTCATATTGACATATAAATGTCACTTTGAAAATGGGGAAAAAAGACTCCCCTAGCATAGCGCAGGCTAATATTTGATTTCTCCTTGACTCTTGGTAAAGGATTTCAATATTCTATTCAGTAGCGATTATTTGGTGCAGAATGCATGGCAAGAATTTTTATGAACTTGATTACAGCAGGCTGCAGATGTCGGGACCATTACCAAGAATGATCCTTGCAACTTTTTCTTTTAAATGAAAGCATCATCCATTTGTTTCATGCTTATGATATAAGGGACAGTTAATATCTCATCATTTGAAAGGGAGTGGAATATATTGCTTGACTTGACTGAGACTGAGAATGTCTGAGAGAGGGAGATGTCAAATTATAGTCTTCCTCTGAGACTGGAATCCTTTCTTTCAAATGTATATATAGAGAGATTGAACTCCATGATCTTGTCATGTCAAAATGATCTGCTTGAGTAGAGATGATATATGCATTATCCTGTTTTGTGTTCTTTCTTGTGAATAGATGCAGAATTGAAAGAGACTAAAGTGCATTCTTTCATATCCCCTACCCCCTGCACAAAAAAAAAAAAGGTATTGAAAACTCCACAAGCTAGGAAACTTTGTATATTTGGGAACAGTAATCCCTGGGGGAAATTCACCTCTCTAGGCCTTAGCTGCCTCAGCTGAAAAATGAGCAGGTTAGACAGATGATCTCTGAGGGCCCTTCTGCCATTCTTTAAATGTATGATTAATTTTGTCACATAAGCTTTCTTAGTCTAAGACTACATCTTTTTTTTTTTTGAGAGGCAATTGGGGTTAAGTGACTTGCCCAGGGTCACACAGCTAGTAAGTGTTAAGTGTCTGAGGCCGACTCTGAACTCAGGTCCTCCTGAATCCAGGGCTGGTGCTTTATCCACTGCACCACCTAGCTGCCCCTCAAAGACTACATCTTAATGCATACAGCAAATTGGCTTTCCCCCCCCTCCAAATATATATATATATATATACATATACAAATATACATATATATATATATAAATGAATTTTGGAGATTTGGTTTTTAGTCACCTTAAATGATATAAATGGCCATTCAGGATGTGATGTGAATCAGCAGTAATTACAGCCAAAAAATTAGGTGATTCAATTTGAGAAAAGTATAACAATGAAAAGTCTGCTGAAGTGGGAAACAGTTCTCATTTCCTTCTCTTGTCATCCGAATGTGGTAAAAATTATTTGTGCTAAAGATTAATATTCCTGTTTTTAGCTAACTCATTTGGGAGGGGCCATACCTGCCCCACCCCGAGGTTATGAAGGCAGCTTTTGAAGGACCTCCTATTTTGGGGGAGGGGAGATTGAACGCTCTCGGAAGGGAGGCGGGCTACTTCCAGTGTTCGAACTTGTTCTCCTTCTTTCTGCTTGGCCCTGTGTGGTGGTGGTGGGTGGCATGTGTTTGTGCTCTGTCTGGTGACTCCCATTGCAGTGGCACGTGTTTGCTCAGTCTCAGTGGTTGGTGAGTTACTTATGGAAAACCTTAAATTCCTTTGAACTAGCTAAATTGGAAAGGGTCTGAGTTAAGTTTAGAATTAAGAATATCTATCTGTATTTCTATTTTCCCATTTCCTTATCTTTGATTTTTATTAGTTTTACCTTTGTTGTTTGATTAATTCCCAAGTAATAAAATCTGATCCTTTTTTGAACTAAAGCTTAGAGGCTCCTTTCTTATTGGCCTGAGAGAAATATCTAAAAAAGGGCTCTTCAGAGGGGAGGGTTAAACCTTAAAAGTCCCTCATATTTCTGAGACCCCAATATTAAGGCGAGTCACCCAAATAATGCTCAGTATATCAAATTTTGGCCCTCACACTAATGGAGTTGGTAAATTCTCACTCCAATTTATCCTGCATATATCATTTTTGTACATGTCTGTACTATTGGTTGGTCTATACCATGTTGTTGTTTGCATTTTTTCTGTACCATTACACTGTGAGCTCTTTAAGAATAAAATTGTCTTTTACCTTTTTTTTATCTCTAATATTAAACAGTGCAGGGCACACAGCAGATGCTTAATAAATGCTAATGGCTGACTTAACGTGTCTTGCTTGGCATTAGACATTGGGGCGTTTAACCTGTGTGGCTCTGGGAATCACTTAACATCCTTTGGCCTCCGTTTCCTTCCTTTGTAATACAATGCTGATGTCACAATGTGAATTTTGAAGAAAGTACTTTGTAAACTTTAAAATTTCTATGTAAATTATTTATTTATTATTATTTCTATCATTATTATTATTACTGGTGCTTATTATAGTACTTGGTACACGTTATTGTTATTGTTGCATCGTTTCAGTCATATCTGACTCTTCATGACCCCATTTGGGGTTTTCTTGGCAAAGATATTTGAGTGATTTGTTATTTCTTTCTTCAGTACTTGGTACATAGTAGGTGCTTAATAAATATTTATTGATGATGACTGCTTATTTTGCTCAGCTGTAGTCATCATGAAAGGGTGGAAAGAGTTGGAGTCAGAGATGTTGGTTTCTAATTCTACTTTACTGTCAGCATGACTTTGCGTAAGTCACTTATCCCTGAGTCTGTTTCATCACTTGTAAGATGAATGTGTTAAGTGAGATGACCCCTTAACTTCCTTCTAGTGCTAAAGTCATGAACTTAATAGTCAAAATGATTTGCTATCTTCAATATAGTAAACAGCATACAACATATTTCTTTTTTTGAATGGTGCATATAGTTGTATACATCTGTGAACAGAGATGCTTTCACAAAAGGACTTTGAGATAGAATTCCAATAAAATGAGATTATAGGATTATGAATATAGAGCTAGAAGGGACCTTATAGTCCAACTCCCTCATTTTATGAAAACAAGGAAGCACAGAGAGGTTGTGTCTTGCTCAAGGTCACATAGGTAAAACGTGTCAGACATAACCTAATTTGGAAATACCATGAAGTTGATTTTAATGAGCTTTGGACAGTTGATTAAAGCTAAAACCTCCTTCTTCTCTACACACTTTTACAAGTGGACATAAATTAACTACCATATATTTTTGGTTATAAACTGATTTGGTGCTTAGTTGGATGGGAATTTTTTGGTATCCATACCGTCATGAAAATTTTTAAGCCCGATGAAGAAAAGAAACAGCAAAGTCTCCAAGCAGTAGGGAAATAGGTTTATTGAGAGAGATTACCTGTCTCACCATATAGCTGGTTTTAGTTCTAGGACCCAAAGACCCCAAGCAGAGCCAGGAGATGGTATTTATACTCCATAAACTCCTCCCATTGTATCTTTTGAACATATTTCAAAAAGGTACAGAACATGAATTGAATAGATGTTCTTGTAACTTTCACAGATGGTCCTACAGCTGTAAATATGCTGGGAAAACATCAACTCTAAGTACAAAGGTCATGTCCTTTCAGCTGATTGATTGACCATCTAGGACATCAGTTTAAGGAGTAAGTGTTCTGGGGGGCAGCTAGGTGGCGCAGTGGATAGAGCACCGGCCCTGGAGTCAGGAGTACCTGAGTTCAAATCCGGCCTCAGACACTTAACACTTATTAGCTGTGTGACCCTGGGCAAGTCACTTAACCCCAATTGCCTCACTAAAAAAAAAAAAAAAAGGAGTAAGTGTTCATATACATGACAATGTGTCCTGGTCAGTCATGATCTCAAATGCTGATTGGTCCCTTCAGCTTAGAAGATGCTATCTTTAGGGCCTTGGCTGTTAACCACAATGTACCACAATAAATTCATTAAAAGGGACTTAGTTATCCAGAACAAGAACAAGTCCACAATTCATTGATACCTGAAAACACATTACTGAATTGGCTTAAGCCAGTAAGGAATATATGAGAGTACACAAAGAATAATTCTATGCTCTATGCTGTAGTATTATCAAAGAACACTTAATTTAGAGTAAATCACCATTTGTAGTCATAATAGACTGTACAATCAGTATAATAACTGATTACTATCACAATTAAATCTCTTATATTTAAGGGGTGGGGAAAATCTCACTCACAATACTAGCTATAAGGAGGAGAGAAGCCATTCTCATAATAATAGCTATCATTTCTATCTTGTTTTTAGATTTGCTAAAAGTTTTATATATATACATATATTATATATATAAATATTATGTCATTTGAGTCTAATAATAATCTTTTTTTTTTTTTAGTGAGGCAATTGGGGTTAAGTGACTTGCCCAGGGTCACACAGCTAGTAAGTGTTAAGTGTCTGAGGCTGGATTTGAACTCAGGTACTCCTGAACTGGAGTGGAGAGGGCAGGTGCTCTATCCACTGCGCCATCTAGCTGCCCCAATAATAATCTTTTGATATAGAGGATGTGGTTATTTTTATATAAAAGATCAAGAAACTAAGGCTGAGACAGTGTAAGAGACTTGCCCAGGGTCACATACCTAGTAAATGTTGGAGGTAGAGTTTGAACTGAGGCCTTCCTGACTCTAAGTCTAGTACTCTGTGCACTATACCATCTACCTGCCCCACCACTGCTGTAGGAAATGAGGAGATCTGGCTCAACTTTCTCACTCCAGTGTGGTCAAATGGCTGCTTGAAGCTTCCATCAGGTTGAAGGCTATTTTCCTGTCTCCGGCACCAGCTGATAGGATAAAATGAGACATTTTCCTCATCCTCAGAAACACTTAGCAAAAGGTATACACTATGTTTTGGGGGGAGGGGTTGGGATAGTCTGCACCCTGGGCTGGAGAAGAGATGGTGCCTAAATGAGCTATGAGTGAGGGCTAGGGACCTTTCTGTCAAGGAGGCAGCTTAGCAACACTTCAACAGGCACATAAACGTCTCATCTAGGATCATGGAAAGGTCTCTTTCAATCAGCATGGCAATACTGTAACAGGATACTGTATACAGTATCCCGGGATACTGTAACTAAAGCAGGACTTAGAAAGATTTCGTTGCTTGATATTCCATTATTTGTTGTGATATTTTCTCTTTTACTTACTTTTAGAGGTGGCTAGGTGGTGCTACAGGTAGCATGCTGGGCCTCAGAGTAGCTGTGTGACTTTGGTCAAGTCACTTAACCTCTGTTTGCTTTAGTTTCCTCATCTGTAAAATGGGGATAATAATAGCACCTAACTCTTAGGACTGTTGTGAAGATCAAATGAGATAATTTTTTTTTTCAGGGTAATGAGGGTTAAGTGACTTGCCCAGGGTCACACAGCTAGTAAGTGTCAAGTGTCTGAGGCTGGATTTGAACTCAGGTCCTCCTGAATCCACAGCCAGTGCTTTATCCACTGTGCCACCTAGCTGCCCCTCGAGATAATATTTATAAAGCTTCCCTTTGTCTGCTGCTCAAGTGGATGCTAATGGACAGAGAATCTTAGTCACAGTTTCTGAATCTTGGCTCTTGGTTTTGCTAGTTAGAAAAATTCCTCACTTTAAATAATGTTAAATATTTAACATTTAGATGAATTGTATAACATACACATGCCTGCAAATGGAGAGCAAAGCTTTCTCCTTTACAGAGAAAAGTGTCAAAGTGGGACATGATGAGAAGCATGGTAAGAATTAAAGGGTGGATTCCTAGAAAGGGAGGGGTCATTAGGAAGAAATACCGTGGAAGTCTAAGGTCTCAGGGATCATTGATACCACCACCATAACCACCATCATCATCTTCTTCATCATCACAATTTCATTGTCATCAAGAAGAATTTATTAAGCACCTTGTCCATTCTAAGCCCTGTGCTAAGTACTAAAGATGCCAAGAAAAGCAAAAAAATAAAGCAAAACATGGTCTTTGACCTTAAAGGAGCTCACATAGAAGTGGATGAGGCAACATAAAAACAACCAAGATATGTATCTTTTAAGTGGAAGGCCATCTCCAAGGGAAGGCACTAGAATGGGAGGGGAGAGAGAACCTTAAATGAAGTCAGGGAACCGAAAATGTATAGGTAAATAAAGGTGTGAGGGACGTTCACTGGAAAGTAACACAGTTGAGAGACAGGGCTGAAGGGATGAAAGGACAAGAAGGCAAGAATGCCAATACTGTAAAGCACAAGAAAAGAATATAATAAGGCTGAATGATATGAAAGAGGCATATTGTGAAGAGTTTTTTCTTTTTCTTTTTATTGCGGGGCAATGAGGGTTAAGTGACTTGCCCAGGGTCACACAGCTAGTAAGTGTCAAGTGTCTGAGGCTGGATTTGAACTCAGGTCCTCCTGAATCCAGGGCCAGTGCTTTATCCACTGCACCATCTAGCTGCCTCCTTGTGAAGGGTTTTAATTTCCAAACAGTAGGTTTTATATTTAATCCTGGAGGTAATATGGAGCCAATAGAAATTACTGAATGGAGGGTGTGTGAAATGGACAGACCTGAACTTTAGGATGGTCATTTTGGCAGGTGAGTGGAGAATGAACTGGAGTGGAGAGGGACAAGGCAAAGAGCCCAACCAGCAGGCTTCTGTAATGGATAAGGAAAGAGATGATGATGACATGCTTGGTGGGAAGGAAGGAGGTATCTGAAGTCACAATAGGCAGTGAAGGAGGAGTCTAGTAATTCAAAGCCTGAAGAATTGGATTCTCAAAAGGGCATGGAAGGTGAGAGATTCCCACCTCCTTCTCTACCTAAAAATAAAAGTACCCTGGTTCAGTCTGGGTAACAGAGAATAATAATTTTTAAAAGCCATCCCCCCTCCAAATTACAGTTATTCAGGTTAGAATCAGAAAGAAGAATCTGAATAATAAACAACAGTAATAATGATAATAACATTAGAGCTAACATTTATATAGCACTTATTATATGCCAGGTACTGTGCTAAGCACTTTATAATTATTAGTTGGTTTGATCTTCACAGCAGCCCTGAGAGTTAGGTGCTATTGCAGATGAGGAAATTGGGACAGGCAGAGAGTAAGTGACTTTCCTAGTTATACAGAGCTAGTAAGCATTTTAGGCTGGATTTGAACTCAGATCTTTCTACAGAGTGGTATATCCACTGTATCACCTAACTGCCCCAGTAGTAAGTGGGAACTATATATTGACCCTTTGCCTAAGCAAAGGAGCTTTCATCTGCTTCCTTTTAAAAAAGAGACATGACCTCAATGTTGACTAGCTTTTGATGGAAATAATTGAAACTTTGAACTAGAAGCTGATAGGGAGTGAAAATAAGAGCAGGGCATTACATGACAAGAGAGCTTACCTTAGGGCAGCTGAATGAGAGACTTTGTATTTTTGGTCATCTAAGGTTAACTGTTCTGGAAAGATCAGCCCCTTCTCTGGGAAGATTAAGACAAAGAAGCTAAAATTATAAACTCTCAGACTGGGAGAGGTCATTGGCCTTAGAGTTACTCTTACCTTTCTGAAAGATTATCTAGACCTCTTCCCAGCAACACTTTTTCTTAATGTTTCAATGTTATGAGTTCAATTATACTTTTATTACCAATAAAATTTTCTAATGAAATTGCTAAAGGTTGTCACCAACATTGGAGTAAACTTACCAGAGACATGATTGCCTTTGAAGATGTAAAATGTACCAGGAACCAGATTGCATTCTTTAGCTGAGTACTAGGCTTTTAAGGAAGGAAATAATTATTGTTACCGTCTCTCATGCCACAGATTCTCCCACGCCCATTCCCAGAAGCCATTCTTGGTGGGATACCATGAAAATAAAGATTTCCTTAATGTGTTAGATGAATTTCAAGTTGTCAATCACCTTTAGGGTATTTAGCCATGAAAAGTTGAATATATTACCAGACTTGTATGAGATTTCCTTTCAACAAAATAAGCAAAGTCATAGAAGTTTAAAGTTGCATAGAGCTGAGGAAACCAAATTTTAAAGAAAGTCATTTGTCATGCAGCTAAGCAGTGGCAAAACTGAGGTTCTGATATCAACAACTCACATTTTTATAATGCTTAATAAAAATATTGGCTGCACAGCATGGTGGATGAAGAGCCAGCCTCAGAGTCAGAAAGACCTATCTTTCAGTCCCTGCCCTGCTACAGATAGGCTGTGTAATCCTAGGAAAATTGTGTAATCTCTCCTTGCCCATGGCAACTCAAAGATTGTGAATTGCAGAACAGGAAATAATCTGATTCATATTGATAGAGAGAATTTCCTCACCAGGACTTCTTTATGTCATTTATAGCATCACAGTTTGTTCTTAAAAAAAAAAATTACTTAACACATACTAACTGTGTGACCCTGGGCAAGTCACTTAACCCCAATTGCCTCACTAAAAAAAAAATTCCACAAGGTACATGGAGCAAATATTATTATCCTCATTTTACAAATAGTGAAACTGAGGCCCAGAGGAAGGCTAAAATAATGGGAATATTTGTGGCCAATAAATGCCCCAGCCAAGAGTCAAAACTACATTCTATGGTGACAGCATAAATGTTCTTTCTAATAGACCAGGGGTGTCTGTTATTGCTTTGTTATAGCAGAACTGGGAAGTGTCTCTATACAAAGCAAAATAGACAATTACAGTCAATAAGCATTCATTAAGTAACTATGTGCAAAGCACCATGGTGGGCACTGGGTTTAAGGAGCAAAACCAAAACAGGCCATGCCCTTATAGTTTCCATTGTATTGGGGGTGGGCAAGAATGAAATGGAAGAGATTATAAGTAGACAGCTAAGTAAATATAAATTAATTTTCAGAAGGAGAGCATGATAGTGACTGGTTCAAGACCATTCTCTTTCCCCATTAGTATAATAATAACTAGTATTCATAAGGGGCTTTAATCTTTGTTTTAGCAAACATTATCTCATTTTATCTTAATAACAACTTAGGGAAGGACTTTTTAATTTCCATTTTACAGATGAGGAAATCAAGGCATACCAAAGTTCAATGACTTGCTCAGAGTCACAAATGTCTGAGGCAGGATTTAAATACAAGTTTTCATAATTCCATGTCCTGACCTCTATTCATTGTGCCATCTAGCTACTTAATTGAACTATTGGAATAGTTCAGATCTAGTTATTCTTCGGGTAGGCATGAATCAGTTGGATAATAGCCACCAACCCTATTTCTTTTCTTTCTTTTTTTTGCAGGGCAATGAGGGTTAAGTGACTTGCCTAGGGTCACACAGGTAGTAAGTGTCAAGTGTGTGAGGTCAAATTTGAACTCAAGGTCCTCCTGAATCCTGGGCCTGTGCTTTATCCACTGTGTCACCCAGCTGCCCCCACCAACCCTATTTCTTGAAACATAACCCATGAATTACTATTGCATTTACCTTGGTTATCATTGTCTTAATAAGATAGATCAGGGACAGTTAGGTGGCACAGTGGATAGAGCACTGGCCCTGAAGTCAGGAGGACCTGAATTCAAATCTGACCTCAGATACTTGACACTTACTAGCTGTGTGACCCTGGGCAAGTCATTTAACCCCAATTACCTCACCAAAAAAAAAAAAAAAAGATTGAACATCCTAGCTTCCAGGGTTTAAATGACCAAATTGACCATGAAATTAAAAAAAAAATAGTTTTAAATGTTAATCCTCTTACTTTATGTAACTGTTTCAAAAACCAAATTTTTTCCTGATGATTATGTAATCTGCTGATTTTTATATGCACACATATTTATACATGTATATATGTATGTTGTTAAGGGCTAAAATTCTAGCTAAACTGTCTAAAATATCTAATGAGTGGTCGCCAATAAATTATAAGCTTTAGCAAGAGTTAGACTTTTAAGCATTTATTAAGGAGAATAAGAATTTGGTAAAGAGAGAGAGAAAGGCCCAGATTCCTATCTATTAAAGGGAGAGCACATTTCTAGCTCCCTTCTCCGCCAGCGTCCTCAGGAAAGAGCCCCAGAGTCAGCGCCAGTCTCTTCCTTCCTCCTCCCACTAGTCCGCGTCACTTCCTCCCAAAGAAAAGACTCCTGGTCTTGCCCTCAAAGACCTTCGCTTCATGGGCAGAACTCTTCTACAGTAAGTATCCAGCAGGTGGCGTCATTCCAATCGTTACAGTCCCCCCTGTTGTTCCTCAAGAAACAAAATGTTTCCTTGACGGAACAGTAAAAACAATATAATAACTATTGCTAACTAATAATATGTGAACAACAATATAGAAAAGGAAGAGAGGAAAGTTTTGTCCAGAGGGGCGATTTTTTTTTTGTCCTCATGAACCGACGCTTTGACATTAGTCTTGCAAAGGGAGGGCCTCTGCAGAGAATACATGTTACAGATGGTGTATATTATAACAGAAAGAGAAAAAAAAACAACAAAAACAACAAATCAAAACTGTTCATTTAAAGTCTCTGAAAGTCTTTTCTCAGATGTCCTCTAGGTGTAGTCGTGGAATGGAAGTCTTTTCAGGGGTTGATGTGTGGATGCTGGTAATTAGCCAGGAAATTTCCTACAAAATTGAGCTTAACACAACTTTAAAATAGCTTTGTCAATAATCAAATCAAACAATGAAAGTTTTCAAAAACATGTCTAAGGGAATTCAGAATCTTAGTTGTTACACATGAAACATATAATAAAACAAAAATTGAAACATTCTTTAAAATTATAATATTACTATAGTCCCCCCCTTATGGAGGGTAATTGAGAAGACAATTGCTGCGATATTAATTATTAAAAATAATTTTTTTATCTTTGTTTCATCACTTTTTGCATCATCTGCCTAATTATCCTCATGCCATTATGAGAAATTAAAAAATCTAATATAATTGGTAACAGGTGTCAAGGCCAAATTCAACACTGTATTTATCATGACACCTGAGATAATTATGGGGGTTACCATAAAAGAACAGAGAAATGATGGGATATGAGCATTCCCACACTTGAGCAATATATACTGCCCATGCAGTATGCCAGGTCTAAAATAGGTGGATGGAATATATGTCCATGCCACCGAACATATTGGAGGAAACTGAGTCAGACTTAATCAGATACATGGGATTGAGATGTCCATGGCATCAGGCATATAGGAGGGAGCATAGAAGCCAGGTGTAGAAATGAGATGGGTGGGATGAATACTTCCAGCCATCTGTACAATATTGTGGGGAAAAATAAAATAAAATATTAAACCAAGAGAATCCAACCTCAACATTAGTCAAAAGCCGTTCCCTCGGCCATACCTTGACTTCATGCGAGTCTCCCCTCATGTGACAGTTCAGTGTCTGCTCTTGCATGTATTCCTCTTGTGATTGGATGGCATCTTGGCCAACTGGCATCTGATAACTCAGAATAAAGGCAATTAATGTCTTAAATGATAAATTCCCATAATCCAAGTCTCATATGGATTTAAAAATTGAGGATAATAAATGATTGCAAAAAATGTGAATACATCTTGACTCAGAACACAATATATAATTATGCAACAATTTCAAATAATACCCCTTTTTTAAAAACTTAGTATACAATTACTTTTGTGAAAAATCTGAATATATTTAAATACAAGTTAAAGCATAACAGAATCTCAAAGAACTTTTTTTTTTTAAAAAAGAAAACTTTTACAAATGTTCCCCTCTTTTTTTTTTTTTTTGGAATATGCTTATCAAAAATAATACTTCTAGAATCAATTTATACTTGCCATGGCAACCAATTTGCCAGGGAAATGCTTTAAAGAGTTTGATCAAATAATCAGTTGAGAAAAAATAACAAAAACAAACAACTCAGAATATGGGAGCACAATACTCCTAGAATTAACATTGTATTATGAAATCAAAACCATGTTTCAAAATTAGATAGATGAATGAATAGAAGAAAATACACGTGGAATAATAAGACAATGAAATTCAAACTAGGGAAATCTAAATGAATATGAACTTAATATTAATAAGAGTATTATAAAATATAAACCTGATCACATGACTATAAAAAGCTTTTACAAATATTCTCCTTGTTTTAAAAACTAAGTATAAAACACAATCTCAAAAGCAGGAAAATCTCTACGAAAATAAACCCATACCATTAATTTCAAAATGTATATGTAATAGCATAGAAATCCTATGTAACCTCTGAACTGACATTAATACTCTGAATGAATTCAGAACACTTTTGATTCCGGTATCTAAAATCCCCAATACTCATATCAATACCTTGCTGCTTACTTCTACATTTCTGTAAAATATATACCCTTCCATGGCAAAAGAATCGGAGTCTTGAACTATGTTGATGATTGTCATTCTTATTCGGCTTAAGTTTTTCTTCTTTAACCCCTCTATATTGTCTGTCGGGCTTTTCACCATACAAATGCTTTATAAGATTACTAATTAAAGACAAAAGCAGGTTAGCAAAATTATGAACAAAACAAGCATATCTGGAATTTAAAGGGTTTTCTAAGGTTGCCTCAGAAGCACAGCCAGGCTGGGAAAGGGCTGAGCCTGAAGCTGCAAATGTAGTTAGAGAAAGTTGAGCATGCGCATCAGTTCTCTGGACTTCCCAGGCAGGGGAAGCAATGGGCTTGGCCATGGGAGGAGTAGAGGGTGGGGTCTGGAGAAGAGGGGAGGGACCAGCGCAATTTGAATCAGACTTGATTTTGAACTCAGGCCTGGATTCCTCTTCCCCCACTTTGCCTCCAAGTGCTAGGGGATTAAAAGCTTCAAGAGGGTGGGTCATTGCCTCTAGGCATGCAAAATTAGAGCAACAATTAGTGTTGGAACTGGGAAAAGCTGCAGGAATCTCTTCAGGTTTCTCTGAAAAAGCATGGTTGGGAGAGGGAGAGATATTTCCTTGTGTGAGTAAGTTGCTGGCTCTTTTAACAAAAATAAAAAGAAAAATAGAAAATCCACAAAAACAAAGCATTAACATGATCTTATCTCCCATTTGTCTGGTTAAACAGACTAAAATCAAAAATAGGGTAATTAGGGAGTTTAAAAGGTCCATTTGAAAAAACTTAAAGGGAAAACACAGCCAGTGCGCCAGTACTTAGCAGTTTAAAGGGTAGGAGAAATTTCTTACCCAACCGGAAGATCAGAAGTGAGGTTCAGCTTTCCTCTTCGTGGTCAGCCATCTGTTAAGGGCTAAAATTCTAGCTAAACTGTCTAAAATATCTAATGAGTGGTCGCCAATAAATTATAAGCTTTAGCAAGAGTTAGACTTTTAAGCATTTATTAAGGAGAATAAGAATTTGGTAAAGAGAGAGAGAAAGGCCTAGATTCCTATCTATTAAAGGGAGAGCACATTTCTAGCTCCCTTCTCCGCCAGCGTCCTCAGGAAAGAGCCCCAGAGTCAGCGCCAGTCTCTTCCTTCCTCCTCCCACTAGTCCGCGTCACTTCCTCCCAAAGAAAAGACTCCTGGTCTTGCCCTCAAAGACCTTCGCTTCATGGGCAGAACTCTTCTACAGTAAGTATCCAGCAGGTGGCGTCATTCCAATCGTTACAATGTGTTTATGTATTAGTTCATGCATCTTTTTTGAGATTCCCTACTGTTATAATTTCAATTGCCTTCCAACTCTTCACTGAGCATTATACCACTGAAAAAATATTTTGCTGCAGAGAAACACATTTTCTTATTGTCTCCTAGGTAACTTGATTTTGAGCATTTAAGCAACCATCTAAAAGTCAGTTTCATCTAATTAAAAAATATCCAACAAGCATTTCTCGGGTGTCTATTATATGGAAGGCACTCTGCTGAATGCCAAACAGTTTCTGTCCTGGAGGATATAGCATATACCCTTGTGTGTGTGTGTGTGTGTGTGTGTGTGTGTGTGTGTGTGTGTGTATGTAGGTGTATAGGCGTATGTATGTGCAGGCAAACAGATATGCATACACCTTTTATTTGAAAAGGAGTGAGAGGACACTAAAGGGATGATGACACTAAGGTGGCCTTCAGTTTACATTATACAGATCTTGTGTATACATTGTTATATGTCTATTATCTTTCTTATTAGAATGTGAGTTCCTTGATCACAGGGACAGGGTTTTGAGTGTTTTCACATTTTGTTTTGCACTTAGTAAATACTTGTTGACTGACTATCCAGCAGTTATATTTTAATGTCAATATTTTAAAAAGCAAATCTAGTGAAGAAGAATTTTTTAATCACCTACTATGTTCAATGCACTGGAGATGCAAAGGTAAAAACAGTCTGTGCCCACAAGGAGTTCATATTCTGACAGTGGTGGTAGGGACAACATGGAAACCACATGGAGGGGGGCAGCTAGATGGCCCAGTGGATAAAGCACCAGCTCTGGATTCATGAGGACCTGAGTTCAAATCTTACCTCAGACACTTGACACTTACTAGCTGTGTGACCCTGGGCAAGTCACTTAATTCTCATTGCCCTGCAAAAACAAAAAAACACAAAAACAAACAAAAAAACAAAAACAAAACCCAAACCAAGAAAAGCAAAGAAAAAAAAAAGAGAGAAAGAAACCATACGGCCAACATGTATACACAGTAAATAGACAGGATAAATAGGAAATAAGAGAAGAGAATAAGCATGTTTTAATTGCTTACTATGTGGCAGACACCATGCTAAGAGCTTTACAGATATCATCTCAAAACCCTGGGAGTTAGGTACTATTATAATCCCCATTTTATAGTTGAGGAAACTGAGGCCAATAGACATTAGTGAATTGCCCAAGATAACAAGGTTAATAAATGTCTAAGGTCAAATTTTCACTCAGGTATTCTTGACCCCAGGTCTAGTGCTCTGTCCACTACCCTTTAGCCTTAGGGCAGAGGGGAAGCACTCTTATTAGGGTGGGTCAATGAAAAGCTTCTTACAGAAGGTGAGATTTGTTGTTGTAGTTGTTTGTTGTTCTTCCTTTGTTCCCAAAGACTACCAAGGACATCAGGAGGGTCATGTTTTGACTCTCAAGTGAATTGGATTTCAGTGAGACAGAGTTGTGCAATATCATCAGCCTCTCTCCTAGGAATACAGTGGCAAGATATAGGTCAGGAGCACTGGTGATGAGCTGAGACCTGGAGGATGTCATAGAACTAAAAGGCAGAGATGAAGAGGGAGAGAATTCCAGGAATGGGCAGCATCCAGTAAAAATTCTCAGAGTCAAAAGATTGAATGTCTTGTTGAGGAACAGCACAGAGGCTAGTTGCTGGATTGCTAGAGACTGTGGAAGCATTATCACAATTCTTTGAAGGCTCAGAACAGGTAAGTGTAGAATGTTAACTTCATCCTCGTTATTAACAGTGATTTCCACCTAACAATACAGAGGGAGAGCAGCTGAACCAAACTCTAACCTATTACTTTTGAATTGGTTTGATTATATTTTATCTCCAAATTGCTAACAATAGATCTCTGATTTTGTCCCTCTTATGCTGATCTCAAGGACTCTCTATAATGATTTAGACATGGTATGCAATCACCACCTATTAAAGTAATTTCTCAGAATTTCTGTTCGTATATCTTTTAGCAAAAATCATGTTGTATGAAAATAACCGTGGAGAGATTGAGTTTTTAAGAATTTCAGGAAAATCCATTTTGTCTGGATAAAAGAAGAAAACCTTTTCTCTTCCTTCCTTCCTTCCTTCCTTCCTTCCTTCTTTCCTTCCTTCCTTCCTTCCTTCCTTCCTTCCTTCCTTCCTTCCTTCCTTCCTTCCTTCCTTCCTTCCTTCCTTCCTTCCTTCCTTCCTTCCTTCCCTCCCTCCCTCCCTCCTTCCTTCTTTCCTTCCTTCCTTCCTTCCTTCCTCCTTTCATTCTTTCTCAAAGGTTATTTCAGGTTTTAGTGAAATAAAATTGCTTGTGATCTTGCCACACAGATCTTCTATTACCTTGCTTTTGGGGGCAGCTAGGTTGCACAGTGGATAAAGCACTGGCCCTGGATTCAGGAATACCTGAGTTCAAATCCAGCCTCAGACACTTGGCACTTACTAGCTGTGTGACCCTGGGCAAGTCACATAACCCCCATTGCCCTACAAAAAAACTAAAACAACAAAAAACAAAACAAAATTAAAAAACCCTTGCTTTTTGTTGGTGTAACTGACTTTTAAAATTATTTATATTTTTGCTTGTGTATCATTTTGATCTTCTTACATATCCCTTTCCTTTTCTCCTCCCAGAGTGCTATCCCATAGAGTAAATAATAAAAGAGGGGAACAATAACAATTCGGAAATAGCAGCTAACACACCGATCAATCTGACATTATATTCAGTATTCTACATCTACTGTCCTCTACAAAGAGGAAAAGGAGATGCATTCCCAGTTCCTTTCTTTGAGGCCATGCTTGGTCATTAATACTTCAAAAGTCATCCTTGACTCCTTACTTTCTTTTTTCTCCCATATCCAATCAATTGTAATTTCCTGTTTTTTCTACCTTCTCAACATTTCTCATAAATGTCCCCTACTTTCCTCTGACACTTCCATCATCTTGGAACAAGCCCTCATCACCTCATGTCTGGACTACTGTAATATCTTACTGCTTGGTCTCTCTGATTCAAGTGTCTTCCCCCTCCTGTCTATTCTTCACTCAGTTGTCAAAGTGATCTTCCTAAAGTACAATTCTGACCATATCACCTTCTCCCTCAATCCCCCTCAATAAACTTGATTAGCTCCTTTTCACTCCAGGATAAAATATAAAATCCTTAGTTTGGCTTTTAAAGCCCCGCCCCCCCCCCCCAACCTGGACTCTTCCTATCTTTTTGGTCTTCTCGCACCTTACACCCCAAGCCACTATCCAGTGGCATTGACCTTGTTACTTCTCATACAACATTCCATTTATGGTCTCTGGGCATTTTCATTCACTGTCTCTCATGCCTCAAACTCTCTCCCTCCTCACCTCCATCTCTTGACTTAGCCTATGTTCCTTCGAGTCTCAGCTAAGATCTCACTTTCTGCAAGGTCTTTCTTGATCATCCTTAATTACAATGACTTCTCCCTGTTGCTAATCTGCAATTCATTACACATGCATGCACACACACACACACACACACACACACCCACCTATGTACATAGAGGGAGAGAGAGAGAGAGAGATTACAGTAATGTGGGGAGATAAATATTTATATTCATAGATACACAAACAAATATATCTATATCTATAACCATCTTTGTACATTATTGTTTACATGTTGTATCCCCCATGGAACTGTAACTCTTTGAGAGCAAGGATTGTCTTTTTCCTGTCTTTATATCTCCAGTACTTAGCACACAATAGGCTTTTTATTATTTTTTATTTTTATTATTTTTGTTTGTTATTTTAAATTTTTTTGCAAGGCAATTGGGGTTAAGTGACTTGCCCAGGGTCACACAGCTAGTAAGTGTCAAGTGTCTGAGACCGGATTTGAACTCAGGTCCTCCTGACTCCAGGGCCGGTGCTCAATCTACTCACAATAGGCTTTTAACAAATTCTAGTTGACTGATTGATTTTTATGTTATTTTATGTTATTGGTCTTTCCAGTTACATTATTATAGTTTCTTTATATATTGTTTTCCAGATTCTTTCCTTGAATTAGTTAATGTCTTCACTGAGTTCTTCATATTTATCTTACTTACGGTGCCAAAAAAGTCTATTATACTTATGCTCAGTAATTGTTTTTAGCTATTTCTTAATTGATGGGCAAAAAAAAATGTTCCCAATTCTTTGACATGATTTTTAAAAAGCACTGTTATAAATGCATATATAGATAGATAGATAGAGAAAGATAGATATAGGTCTCTCTGTTTGTATCTTTCTCTCCAACCTTTCTTTTAATCATTCACTTCTTTTGCTTATGTTCCTAATAGTGTGATCTTAGGGTCAGACAATATGGTGGGACAGAAATAGCCCAGTGGACAGAATACTGGACTTAGAGTCAGTAAGACCTGCGTTTACATCCTGCCTCATACACATTCTTGCCATGTGACCCTGAGCAAGTTACTTAACTTTTCTGTGCCTTAGTTTCCTCATGTGTTAAATAGGGATACTAATTGCACCTACCTTGAAGAGTTGTTCTGATGATCAAATGAGATAAAAGTGCTTTACAAACCTTAAAGCACTATATAAATGTTAGGTATTAATATGGATATTTTAGTCATTTTTTAGTGTAATTCCAAATTCTAAAAGTGCCTGATATAAAATAAAAGTGCCTCTTCTAACTATTTTGGTAACATCACTTTTTAATATTGGGATCATTTTAAGCCCATTGTGGTATATGCTATAAATTATTGGTTTAAATATGTGGAACAACTTTCAAGTTTTCCTAATAATCCATATCAGATAAGGAGTTCTTCCACACATAATTGATCTTCTTAGGTTTGTTGAACATTGAATTTTGAGTTCTAAAGATTTCTGATTCTTCCTTATCTATCTGTTCCACTGATCTGGTTTTCTACTTTTCTTATTTATTTAGAATTTTATTTTTCTCCAATTACATGTAAAAACAATTTTAACAACCATTAAAAAAAACCTTTGTGTTCCAAATTCTCTTCCTTTCTCCCTCCCTCTTCTTCCTTTAAGAAGGAAAGCAATTCAGTATAAGTCATACATATATAGTCATGCAAAACATTTCCATATTAGTCAGATGTGAAAGAAAACAAACAAAAAACTCAAGAATATCTGTATTCAGACATCATCAGTTCTTTCTCTGGGAATGGATAACATTTTTCATCATAAGTCCTTCAGAGCTGTCTTAGATCATTAGTTTTCTATTTTTCAAACCATTATTTTGTGTATTTCTTCCTCTCTGCTTTTATTGATGCATGATTTTTCTGGTATAGAAAACTGTGATGAAGAAATTCTCTGTAGCAATGTAGAACAGTGACTATTCTGCAAGATAGTTTCTTGGATTGCTGCTTAATAACACTAAGGTCTTTGACAGTTAAAATGGTTTGAGAGACATAGTTTCTGGGTAATTTGATAATTTTGTTAATAAGGCCCGGAGGTTCTTAATAAAAGGGTGGTGATTTGGACATCTCTCTAAGACCAAAGACCCCTAATAGTGTTGGGATGACAGTTTATATGTCTTTTGAAGAATAGGTGTTCTTGAGGGATGGAAATCAACTCAGATTGGTTAACACAATGGGAGGTGTGGCCTGTATTACAATGAAGGTCTTGGGGTGCATGAGTTGGGTCACTGGAATCTTGGTCAAAGAGAGATCAAGTTCCATATCACATGTATTGGTAATAGGGAGAATCATCCTTTCCCTAAACCTGTCTGTGCAAACACAATGATCAGGAATACACCCATTAGTTCAAACCTAGAATTTTTCTTACTGTCTGATTAGATCTTAGTCCCAGCAAATCTTTAAGAGAGATTTACACCCTGGTTGATTTCCCAATGAGGAAGTAGAAAATCTCCCCCATATGACTATAAACTCTTCGAGGACAGGGATTATCTTTTGCCTGTTTTTGTATCTCCAATGCTTAGCACAGAGTAGGCTGTTTTTTTTGGGGGGGGCGGGGCAATGAGGGTTAAGTGACTTGCCCAGGGTCACACAGTTAGTAAGTGTCAAGTGATTGAGGTCAAATTTGAACTCAGCTCCTCCTGAATCCAGGGCCAGTGCTTTATCCACTGAGGCACCTAGCTGCCCCACAGAGTAGGCTTTTAATAAATTCTAGCTGACTGATTGATTTTGCAGCATTCAATTTCAGTTTTGTTATTGGTGTTTACAGTTACATTATTGTACTTGCTTTGTATATTGTTCCTAATTGTTCCTTAGTCTTACTACAATAATTAGTTATTAAACATATGAGAGAAATATTCATTTTTCAGAGGTCTTAATTGACTTCCTCAGGAACACACAACCAGCATATGTCAGAGCTAGGTCTTGAACCTCGATCTTCCTTTATACCCAGTTCACTGGGCTGCCTCTTTGATAAAACAAAGTACTAATCAACATTACTCTCCCAGGAGACCTCAGGAATTGGTTTGGGAGGAGTAACTATCTGCCTCTGTGTTAAGTACAGTCCAAGGAGATAAAATATTGATTTGTCTTTTTCCTTCTCCTTTCCCTCATCTCTGTCTCTGCATCTCTATGTCTGGCTCTATGTATGTCTCTGTGTCTTTGTCTCTATTTCTCTGTGTCTCCTACCCCTGTCTGTCATTGCTTCCTATGTGTGTGTGTGCAAATTAAGCTCAGGGGTTGTTTTTTTACACACTTCATGGAGCCTCCTTGCTCCTTAGGTTTTTCTATAAGATCTGTATCTTAACCTTTGTTTAATTAATATACCTTTGTTAGATTCAATAGAGCCTCCTGCCTACCAAATTCTGCAATTTGACAACATGGGCCATGGATTGCAGTTTTCTTTATCCCCTGCTCCTTGGGCCATGATCTTCTTTTTGCACATGGAATATTGCCTCTGCAGTTATGTCTCTGTCTATCCACTTTGTATCCACTTATATTTTTAATGATCATCTCAGTTCATGGTTTTAAGTATTATGACCTCAAATGTTGCTTGCTCTCTGTATCACTAAGCCTCCCCAACATTGTGCAGTTCTTTTCAACAGACAATTAACAGGTAGGTTTGGCTGTTTAACAAAGGAGTATACTCTGTTTAGTATGTGTATTTTCTTTCAACAGAATTGAATGCTATAATAAGTTTAACAGCTCATGGAATTCCTATGACTTTACATTGAAGGAGTAACATGGACCAGTGGAAAGGTTGGGGCCTGGGAGTCAGAAAGACCTGGTGGGTATGCTGCCTCAGACACTCACTAGTAGTGTGAGTATAGGGTAATTACTTAATATCTTTCCATCTCAGTTTCCCCATCTGTAAAATGTGTATAATAATAACCTCTATCTTACCATCTACTCTGAAGATGAAATGATATAATGAATACCAACACTTTCAAATCTTAAAGCACTATCTTAATGTCAATTATTAAAATTAGTCATGGCGTATTAGAACTTTTAGGGACCTTAGAGATCATATAGTACAGTAGGTCTTAAAACATTTATAGGTTGAACCCTTTAAACAAAACTTTTCTGGAACTCTGAGAGTAAAGTCTGTAAAAATTCTTCTAAAATATTCTACTCCTGTTTCTCTCAATGGTACCAAATAACATAAGGATGATTTTTAGTTATTTTTTCAACTTAAATTTATTTCCAAGTTCAGAAATATGAGAAATAACCTATTTAGTGAGAAAACACATAATATTTGGCCTAGATCTCAAATAAAACTGTAAGACTTAATCTAATGGCCTTTTCTTTTTTTTTTTTCTTTTTCTTTTTCTTTTGCAGGGCAATGAGGGTTAAGTGACTTGCCCATTGTCACACAGCTAGTAAGTGTCAAGTGTCTGAGGACAGATTTGAACTTAGGTCCTCCTGAATCCAGGGCTGTTACTCTGTCCACTGTGACACCTAGCTGCCCTCTAATGGCCTTTTTTTTTTACAGATAAGGAAACTAAGGCCCATTTAGATGATCTGAATTTGTTCAAGGGAATAAAGAACAAAGCTGAACCTCGAATTCATGTCCTATGGCAATTTCAGCACTTTCTACTATGTCATCATTATCTGTTTAATTTATTAAATTAATTAATTTTATAGATAGCAAAAATAGCAAACACAATACTAAAATTAAAAGATCTTTCATTTTTTCACTTCTCCTCTTATAAATTGCTTTGATTCCTTTTTTTGGCTTTTCTTTAAAATAAAAATGGAACTTTATTTTTAAATTCCCTGACTTTTGTTTATAAATGCTTTGCTTTTCCCCCAGAATACCAGGCTTGTTTTTATTCTGAATCAGGCTAAACACAACTTGTAAATGCTATTATTGATCATATTTTTACTTCTTCTGTATTCGTTACTTGAATTTGGTCCTTGAAGAATTGTGGATGCTTTTTTCATCAATCTTCATTATTAATATTCTACTTTCCTTCCTCCTTTAAAAAATTTCCAGTTTTATCTAATTGCCCAGAATAGATATTGGCCAAAAATAGTTATAGAAGAAAACAAAGAAAGTAAAGGGGTACAGATTATTTTATATATACTGTACAAAGACAGGTGCATAAAAGATATTTTTTGTAATCAATGTTCAGTAGAACAAGAAGCAACATAAGTTTATTTTAAGGATTTTTTATGTTAGATACTGATTTAAGTCAATGGAAAATAAGTATTAAGTTGCAGTTTAATAGAAGGATACTGACTGGTATCATTTAATAATCATCAGAAATAAATCAGTGATCCACCAAGAATTTTTTACCCTAAATTGGAGGGAAGTCTCTTAATGAGAATAATCAGGAAATTCAAACTTTTAAAAGAAAAAAGTAAGTTATAGGTAGGCAGCTAGGTGGTGCATTGTGTAAGAGTACTGGCCCTGGAGACAGGATTTGACTTTAAACCCAACCTCAGACAATTACTAGCTGTGTGACCCTGGGCAAGTCACTTAACCCTATTTGTCTCAGCTTTCTCATCTGTAAAATGAGCTGCGGAAGGAAATGGCAAACCACTCTAATATCTTTGCCAAGAAAACCCCAAACTGGGTCACAGAGTCAGACACAATTGAATAAGAAAAACCAAGCTTTAGGCACCATTTAATTTAGCCAGTGCTGTTTGGAAAGCTTGAAACTGAAGTCAACTAGTTTCCCTCTGGAGAGACAATTCCTCAAATTTAGAGAAACAGACACACTTTTAATTTTTTATTTATCCTAATGGAATATTAGTCATTTAAGATTGCTCTCTACCTCTCTAAAAGTGTTATAAGCTAAACAATAAATGGAAGAGTTTATTTTTCTTCTTATGATGAAGAGGTTTCTACCTTTATAGCTGAGAACTGCATATAAAGCCAGAACCTGGAGACAGAAGTTTCACAGCCTCATGGCCAGTGGGGATGCCCTGGGAAGTGACCATGAGACTAAGAGGGCATGGGCAAACACAAACCATGAGAGAATAGAGGGGGGCAGCAGTCCCAGGAAGAGGCTAAACATTTGGTGTGGATTAGGTACCTGATAGAAATTCCCTGCCACATGAAATCATTGAGAGACAGGCCCAGTGGGACCAGCACAATGATGTCAGCAGAAGTCATTGTCAACTTCAATGCATTCAAAGCATGGTTTGCTCCTCCACACATGAGCACTGGCCACATGTGCATACAATGTGTGTCCTCTCCTTTCTTTCATGACAAATACCATTTGCAATAGAACATGTCTGTGGGAAATTATTTTTTTGCTACTCTCCTCACAATGCTATTTCATTAAATGCCTTTGCTCTGAACCACTTGTATCTTCCTGGTGGCAGAAAAGAAAACACAAAAATCATAGCCTATTGGTGTGGGCTTATGAGCTGTGGTTTGGAGGGAATGTGAACTTACAGGGTAACTTGAGCTTGGGGCTGCCTTGTCTGGAGAACCCACTATCTGAATTGGGAAGTGCTTCAAAATGCTGCTATAACACTGTGGATGAAAAAAAAAAGTCTTCTTTCTGATGCATTATTGGGCTTAAGTTGGATACTGTGGGAAATGATGCCAATTTGACACTTAAAACTTATTTTGGTAGGGCCTTCCAGAGCTTGCATTTCTCTGGTGAGAATTGGCAGAGCCTTATCTGGCAACAACCACATGACCAAACAGAGAAGGGACCAGAAGCAACCACAGAACCAGCAGGGAACAACTCCATTAAGGATCATTTGCCATGTGATATTGGTGAGGAGCTGGTCCAAGATGACATCATAGGACAACTTTAGATCCTGGATTCCTAGAGTTGTGAGTTGTCAGCTGCCCCTTTGCCTTTACCCTTACCACACATATATCCTATGTTTAATTACTCTTTTCTGTGATGGAATGGGTATTAGTAAGAGGGTGTAGACCAGTTGTATGGGAGGGACTTTATTGCTACTTTTCTAGCATTTCTATTTCCTTAAATGCCTTTGCTTTGAACCAAGCATGTCCTCTGAGTAGTAAAATTAAGTAAATTGTTGGGGACAAGAGCTATGATTTTCAATGAATGCAGATATACAAATTACCTTAAATCTCAGGTAATCTTGCCTCTCAGAATCACTGTGTGATTTTGGGAAGTGTCCACCCTGCCCCTTTCCAAGTGCTACACAGCTTTATTCTTAGTGGAACACCTTGACATTTTTCGCAGCATGCCAGTGTTCTGTGGAATATGGTTTAAGGCACCAATAATACTCTAACTCTCATTTTATAAAGAAAAAAAAACCCAAACTGAAACCAGCTGATAACTTCTTCCAAAGGTATATAATCAGAAGTAAAGTACCTAAATTAGATTCCTATTGCTGATCTTTCCATAAGTCATTAGGAATCAAATGTTCATCCTTCAGTTTTGAAGAGGAGCAATGATATCATGATATGATTGGCGATGTCTTAACTTGAGCATGAATTGGGTTTAAATGAGGCAGAATTGCACATAGTCTCATACCTCACTTTCTCTTCCAGAGTTATCAGTCTAGTGGCAGAACAAAAGTCAAGATGACTGATGATAGCACAGAATGAAGTGAATGACTAGCATTTCCCATGCCTGCCCAAGCTCTAAGCACTTCATAGTACCTTTTCCATATGCTTTTGTTGCCATTGAAATAAATTGTTCTCACTAACCCATTCCTCTGGGAGAAGTGTTCACATGCTTGGGGTAGACATCTCCCGAACTCACCAATGGGTTTGAGACCTGTTTATTACCCTCAGCCTGGTTTAGCCCATTGGCCAAGATGGTGTGACTGCTGTGCATGTTACAGCATCTTGGAGCCACAAGTGAGAGTTAGGTTTCAGGGGGACACCAAAGGCAGATGAACAGCCCTGATGGCTTCTTCAATTTCTTTTTTCTAAAATGGGCTTATTTAAGGGTTTTATTTCCTTTTCTCTTAACATGGTCAATTTAATATTTTTGTAAATATCCATCTATTTCATTTAGATTATCAGATTTATTGGCATATAGTTGGGCGAAATTACTCCTAATTATTGTTTTAATTTTATCTTCACTGGTGGTGAATTCATCCATTTCATTTTTGATACTGGTAATATGGTTTCATTTCTGGCTTTTGATTAATTACCTTTTGCTTTCCTTCTTTCCTCAGCTATTTATAAAGCTTCATCAGAGCCAATTTTCTTTCTTGCTTTATTTTTCTTTGGGATTTTGTTGTTGTTGTTGTTGTTGTTGTTGTTGCTGCTGCTCCCTGCACAGCACTGCAAAGTTTAGTCTATAGGCACTCTACCTACAGATCACATCCCTTAAATCTATTCATCACTTTCCCTTCATTTTCATAAGGGATAGTATTTAGGCCATATCTGAATAATGGTTTCCCCTACTTTTGTCAATTCTAGTCTGAATGTTGCAATAACAAGCTTGTGATCTGATTCATAGTCACCTCTAGGTCTTGTTTTAATTGACTTTGTAGAATTTTTCCATCTTTGGCTACAAAGTATATATTCCATCTGATTTCTATATTGACAATCTGGTGATGTCCACATATAGAGTCACCTTTTGGGTTGCTGAAAAAGAGTGCTTGCTATAACCAGTGAGTGTAAAACTCTATTAGCCTCTGCCCTGATTCATTTTGTAGACAAGACCAAACTTGTCTGTTATTCCAATTATCTTTTAATTTTATACTTTAACATTCCAATCTCCTACAATGAATATGATGTCTTCTTTTAGGTGCTATTTCTAGAAGATGCTGTGTGTCTTCATAGTACTGATCAACTTTGGCCTCTTCAACATAAATGGTTAGATCTTAGACTAGTATTACTGTGATGTTGAATGGTTTGCCTTGGATTCAGACAGACATCATTTGGCCATTTTTGAGATTTTACCCAAGTAATTGCTTTCTTACACTTTTATTAATTATGAGAACTACTCTATTTCTTCTAAAAGACTTTTGCTCATAGTAGTATGTGTAATGGTCACCTGAATTTAATTCACCCATTCACTGATTCCCCCCCCCCATCCAGTTTACCTTGGTTTATAAATCTTACATTCAAGGTTCATATGCAATATTGATCTTTACATCATACTTTTTCTTTTGTCACCAGATATATCCGCAGTTGAGCTTCCTTTTGGCTTTTGCTCAACTACTTCATTAGTACTGGAGGTACTTGTGGTTGTCTTCCAATCTTCTCCAGGCATGTATTGTACATCTTTAGAATTGAGGGACTCATCTTATGTCATCTCTTTTATTATTTTAATACTGTCCATGGGGTTTTCTTGACAAAGATACTGGATTGGTTTGCCATTTCATTCTGCAGTGAATCACCTTTACCCATCTTTTCTGGGTAAATTTGTGTGGCATAGGTCATAGTTTCATTAAGCTATGTAAGGCCTTCTGCAGTGATCTGCGAGGGGGTTATGTATGTATAGTGCATATATATTGTGAATATATAAATATATACATGTATGAGTTGTATATATACACATACATATACATATGCACATGTGTCGATGTGTATACACACATATAGGCTTTAAAACTACCCTGCATGATAATATTTTCCCTAGTTTATAGCTGATGTTACTGAGCTTGAGGGCAGTTAAATAACTTGCCTGTGGTCCCATAGCTATTAAGTATTATAGACAGGATTTGAAACCAGGCCTTTCTAACTTGGAGTCTTTTCCCAAGCTAATTTCATCACTTTAATTTTCATTCAAATGCTTTCTGTGGTAAAATATGAAAGTTTTTAAGAGTCGGTTAGGATAACTGAAAGACGCCAGTTTTTCAAGGACCACCCTTTTGGGGAGGAGATGAACAGTCCTCCTGCTGCGCATGTCAGACTGCCTGCCGGGTTTTTTGACTTCCGGGGGGAGAGAACGAGAGTGGCCTTTTTGCCTGCTTGGCGGGACTCCTGGCGGCGCGGCACAGACGGTCTCCTGCACTCCAAAGGTGGCTTTTTTTCGGTTTGGTGAGTTTTTATAAGGAATATAGACTAAGCCTAGATTTAAGACGATTTGTACTGTATTTCTATTTTCCTATCCTTCTAATCAACAACACCTTATATACAATAAAGGCTCTATCTAGAAAACCAGAAGCTTCTTCCATTTACTAGTCTGGGAGATAAATTAAGGGAAGGGTTAAGTAGGGGAGATTTATGATCTAATATCCAATTTTAAATCTCACATTTCCAAGCCCTGAATGTATTCTCATCTAGAGTGATTAGAAACCATAAAGTCCATCTTTTTTCCCAGGAAGATGTTTTACAAATTTTTAAGCTATATGATTATTGGATGCAATCTATTGTCCTTTTGCAATATTTTCTTTCCATTCTTATATTTGATTCTGATTTGGGCATCATAGTATGTGACCTTTATATATTTTTAATTTTTTTCCCTTTGAGATAGTATACTATCTGGCATTCATTTTTGAGGGGTATGTTATGCTTGGGATTTCTGAGTGGTGGTTAGCTGTGAATCCTATCAACGTTCATCTTCTGGTGTGGTTATAATACCTCTGGAAATGTTTACAATTTCCTAAAATACGATCCTAATGTTGTAGTTAATTATACTCGTCTGTGAATACGACGAGTCTTTATCTGTACCTTGTTTTCCAGTTCAGTAATATTTTGTGGTAAATATATTACATGCTACTACATTTAAGAAGTTTGTTCTAGTATTTCTTGTCTTATTTAAAATTTCAGTTTGACTTTCTCTATTGTTATTTCAAAGTGTATGCTATGCTAATATTTCCCACCTTCTATTCTAAACTGAGGTGGTGAAATGGATAGAGTGCTAAGCCTGAAGTCAGGAAGATGAGTCTTCCTGAGTTCAAATCTGGCCTCAGATACTTACTAGTTGTGTGACCCTAAGCAAGTCACTTAACCCTGTTTGCCTTAGTTCCTTATCTGTAAAACAATTTGGAGAAGTAAAGGGCAAACAACTCCAGTATCTTTGAAAACAAATTCCCAAAGAGATTCACTAAGAGTTGGATAAAACTGAACAACTGAATGACAAAATTCTATTCCTTCCCTTTTCCTTCCATTCTCCTCTTAGGCCTTTCAACCATTCTTATAGTTCTTCTGGTTGTGCTATGTTGTTTTCTCTTCTCTATGATTATTTGAAATTATTCTCTTCTTATGGAGTTTTATCTTGCGATTATTTAAAACCACAATACTCTTTTTTCTCCTGTTTGGAGTTTTCCTTTGTTCAATTTTTTTCCCCTTCCATTATTTGTGGCCCCTCTCCCAAGGTGCCTTAAATCCTGAAGCTATACCATTGAAGAATGCAGGACTTTTTGTTGAATCATTGTCAATGGGGGAGCGGCTAGGTGGCGCAGTGGATAAAGCACCGGCCCTGGATTCAGGAGTACCTGAGTTCAAATCCAGCCTCAGACACTTGACCCTGGGCAAGTCACTTAACCCCCATTGCCCTACCAAAAAAAAAAAGGAATCATTATCAATGGGAAATTCTACTAGGAGTAGTTGGTGGAGATACTTGGTGATGATCAAAACCACCAGTAGATACTCTCAAGCTTTCTTTGACTCAGTCAATTTAGCCATGTAGTCAATGTAGCCATGACTCTGAATGAGCATCCTGTAGCATGGAATTGTCAGATCTGAGTCCATAGAGGAGAAGAGATAGAAACTACCTGTTTATTGGGTCTCTTGCTGATTGCTTGTTCTTTCTAGATTTAATTCCAAATTTTCTTTGACTCAGTACTCATAGTTGTCACTCCTCCAAGAGAAATGTAAGAATGAAAAATGAATAGTTATTAAGAGAACTGTGGAAAACTCCCCAGCAGATTGGGTAGATTCTCTTTTGGATATTTATAGAGAAATACTGGCAAGAATCACAGACCAAGTACCCACAGTGATGAGATCATAGACCTATTGTTACATTTTCCTTTTGTTATATGTGAAAAAAGAGAACCATTAAAAATACTTTAATGTAACAATAGGTTTGTGATCTCCTCACTGTGGGTACTTTCCTTGGTGCTACATATCATAACCCCTTCATACTTTCTCATCCTCTGTGATTCTACTTCTTATATCTCCAGAAATCTTAACATGAATGCAAACCCAAAGTATGTCTAACAAAACAGAATGGATGGAACTGACATAACCACTTGTTAGCAGCTGAATATTTAAATGACAATCCGATATTAACAACCAGCCTTCATCTATTAAAGCCATGGAATTACTTTTAGATTTAGAGCTCTAACTGCTCCCCGGATACCTCGGTATTTTTCTTATGACATAGTTCCTTTGGTAAATAAATTCAGAGCCTCGTATATATGAAATACAATGAGAAAGAACAATAAAAATACTCTCCTTGGTTGGACTTTGCTAGTAAATAAAGCAATTAAGTAGTATATATCCTAAAATCCCAGCAGATGTTACCTGAAGGGGATGAGCTCATAAATTTCTCTTCCATTTATGGAAATATAGAGCCTCTAGTCCATTACATTTGATGTTATATATAAGAGAAATCATGCTACAGGAAAAAGAGAAACAGCAGAATTTATATGTAAGTAGTCATTTTGTTTACTGAGGCTAGTTCTTAAAAGTAGGTTACTATATTTAAAGTACTTTTAAGATAAAGGTGATGATGATGACCCTGATAATTCACATATTTACAATCAACAAAATACTTTTCATTAAAACAGCCCCATGAGGTAGGCAGTGCAAAGCTATTATTTCCCTTTTATAGATAAAGAAAGTTAAGACTTTTTTAGGTCCTACCTTTCCCATGAAATTTGACATATATTGGCCATCAAGGATTTTTCCCTTTTCTGAAATCCTATTGAACTTAAAGCCTGCTCTATGCCACTTAATAATTGATTGTATCTTGTCTTGTTTGTAATCTAATAGTTTCACGTAGTTTAGTTTGTGCACCCTACTAGGGTGTAAGTATCTTAAGGATAAAATTCATGGACTTCCCCTTCACACATCCCATTTGGCTATGATAGTGTTGGGCCTATGATATATACACGATACATACATATAGTATATATGCCACGCATCTATATTTATATATGTATACACACACACACACACACACACACATATATATATGTTTATGTATTATGTATGTTGTTTAGTCATTTTTCAGTTGTGTCTGACTCTTTGTGAACCCCATTTGGAGTTTTCTTAGAAAGATACTAGAATGGTTTGCCATTTCCTCCTCCTGCTCATTCATTTTATAGATGAGGAAATTGAAATAAACAGGGTTAAATGACTTTCCCAGAATCACACAACTAGTAAATGTCTGAAGCTGGATTTGAATTCAGGAAAATGAGTCTTCCTGACTCCAGGCCTGATGTTCTATATACTGTGCCACCTAGCTTCCCCCTGTGTGTGTGTGTGTGTGTGTGTGTGTTTGTGTGTGTAAAACACACACTTACACAGCTAATTCATTCTCCCATCTTCTTTTTCTAGTGTTTCAGTAATAATAATCACAGTTGCAAAGTATTTCTCATAATTTCTTTAGCCTAATAAGCTTATTTTTATGTATAGAGGTAAATGTGATGTAATGGGTTGAGAGAGAGATAAAGAGTTGACTTCAGGGTCAGAAAGACCTGAGTTCATGTTCTGTGTCTGATAGTAGTTTCAGACTCTGGGCAGATGACTGAACCTCTCAATGCTCCAGACTACTCTCTACAAATATAACTCTCAAAGCTGTTGCAGGTCTACTTAGTAGGAGCTCCCTATGATGAAATACATCAATTTAGTGGGCATAAAATATTAGCTTAAGGATTGGCAGCCACTTTGCATACTTTTAGAAGCATTTTCTGCTCATGTATTTATTTGGTATCTTTTTAAAATTTCTTTTTCATCTTTTTCAGTCACACTTCCAGCTGTTGTTTTTTTGTTTTGTTTTGTTTTGTTTTATTTTTTGTTTTTGTTTCTGTTTTTTGCTTTTGTTTTGCGGGGCAATAGAGGTTAAGTGAGTTGCCCAGGGTCACACAGCTACTACATGTCAAGGTTCTGAGGCCGGATTTGAACTCAGGTCCTCCTGAATCCAGGGCCTGTGCTTTATCCACCGCCACCTAGCTGCCCCAAGCTGTTGTTTTTAGCCACTGTCCAATAGTTTTCCTCAAGTCCTAATTCTAAAAGTTCCAACACTTTTATAATTTATTACTGGTAAATTAGAATGCATTTAGATCCAAAAGGTCAATTTTACAAATACCATATGATATACCTAGCATAGTAGAATGGAAGGAATCCTAGAACCTAGATTCAAAGTCCTAATTGTTCACTTAATTTAGTCATGTCTGACTCTTCTTGTTCCCATTTGCAGTTTCCTTGGCAAAGATACTGGAGTAGTTTGTCAGTACCTAGTACCTTGGATTCAGAAGACCGTAATTCAAATCCTACCTCTGCTGTATTTTCTGTATGACGTTGCAGAAGTCAGTTGTCCATTTTGGACTTCTATTTTCTTATAGGTAAAATGACTGGAATGAACCAGGAAACCTATGAGGTCATTTCCACCTCTAAATTTATGAGCCTAGATGAGCTCAATATAAACCAACTGCATGATGAAAAGTCAGATAAAAAGCATATATTAAGCATCAACTTTGTCTTGAGTTATACTGTGAAGTTTAAAAAGTTTTAGAAACAAAACTTCTGGTGAATTAGTCATTGTATTAATAATGCTACCATTTTAATCAAAGAGGTCAGTGGCACTCTTGAATGCCTAAGACCCTCATTGCAGTGGGTTCAAGGCTTATATGACCCTGGAAAAGTGGAAGTTCCAGAGGGTATCAATCAACTCTGATTGGTTAACAAGTAATGAGAGAATGGGTATATTCTAATGAATTTTGATTATGTCATTTACTTTTAAATTACTCCCAGCCTTGGGCAATCAGAATAAGAATCCACACATTCTATCCCCCTCCCAACTCCTCCTCTTCCTCCATCAGCATATGGTCTTTGAAAATTGTGTGCCTGAAAAATTCATGACCCTGCAGCCAATGTGATGGTGATCCCTTCTGACCTTAGCTAGGTTGATTTTCAGTTAATAAGCACACATACCTTTACCAAACCCATACTTAGAGATTTTCCATTTTGTTTGTTGCTGCCTAAGATTATGTTCCATTAACCTGGCTCTTGAAAACTCTGTCCATTAAAAGCTTATATTCTATTGAATAAACACATTCTAAATTAACTGTCACAAATTAATGAGTATTTACAAAATCTAGATATCCCCCTAATCTTAGCAGGAAAACATTTCAATAGCATTTTCTATTCCTTATAATTTTGCAAAAACATGAATTATTCATAAGGGAGTAATTTTGGTAAATTCTAGCTGAGGTCTTTCTATCCATATCCAATCCTGATGGTCTTTTAAAGAGAGATATTGTGCCACAAGAAAAGATTGTTTAAAAGGACAGTTTTGGGGAAACTTTTGAAAAATCATTAATTGTTAAAGAGTGAAGTGAGAAGAACCAGGAGAACTATTTATATTTTTAAAATAATATCATAGAGAAAAAATAACTGAAAGACTTAAGAACTCTGATCAATGTATTGATCAACCATCATTCTAGAGGACCAGTGATGAAACATGCTGCCCAACTCCTTATAGAAGGGACTAATGATGACACATATGAAATGCATTTTTAGACACAGTCAAAGTGAGAATTTCTTTTTTTTTCTTTTCTTTTTTTTTTTTTTTAGTGAAGCAGTTGGGGTTAAGTGACTTGCCCAGGGTCACACAGCTAGTAAGTGTTAAGTGTCTGAGGCTGGATTTGAACTCAGGTACTCCTGACTCCAGGGCCGGTACTCTATCCACTGTGCCACCTAGCTGCCCCTCCAAAGTGAGAATTTCTTATACTTAAATATGTACCTTTTTTTTTCCAAGAGATTTTTCTTTTTTTAATGAGAGGAGTGAAGCTGAAAGAATATGGATGGAGTTTTGTGTTTCCAAAAAAGGAAATGAAAATAAAAAGTGTATTTGAATAATTTTAAATGCATAGAAGAGAAAGGAAAGGCAGAGGAAAACATAAGCAAACAGCACAGCTTTGAAAGTTATGTTGATTTTATTCTATATTTAAGAGGAAAAACAAGCTATCATAATGTAGATTTACAGATTTCTGTACAGTAATTTTTCCCTTTTTTGTATATGAAAATGTTCATCTTATTTGGTATTTAAGTTGAGGTTTTTTAAAAAGAGAAAATATCTGTTCCTAAAGCATTCACATTTATATTCCTAAATGTAGAAATGTAGCCAATATTGACGTATTTTGTCATCATATCAAGAGACTCAAGTAAGAATTGGTTAATTCTTTCTGTGAGGGAAAAATAACATATGTTATATTCATTTCTGTGGGAGGCAGGTCCAAATTGAAGTCTAATTCCCAACACCTGGACAGTCACTCTGAAAAATTCTTTACTAATCCATGTAGCTGTCTTCATATCTCTTGTAATGAATTTTCAAGGTTTGTAAATATTTTACAATATACCTTCAAATTGAAATGGCTCACATGAACTTATATAATCCCATTTTTCTTGGAAATGAACTGCTGTTTTAATTCAATGAAAACATTTTTCAGGGGTTCTTGCATTGCTTTCAGAGCCCTGAATTTTCCTCAGCTCAGTTTCTTCATCAAGGAAATGCCATGACCAACATTTTTCATCCACGCAAGATGGCATGAGTTTTCCTCAGTATCTTTGGATATTGAGTCTTAACTGGTTGCTAGGTGACAACAGTTCCACTAGTAATAATTTTACTTCTATTTCAAACTTAAGAATGATTTTTTGAAATACTAAAGGCCTTAATTCAGATGTTGCAAGTGAGATTCTGGATAATTTTTGTAGTTAACTAAGAAAAACAACATCTGGGTGAATGGTGTGGAGGATGAAGTAGACTGGGGAAAGACAAATCAGGTTAGATCAATTAGGAGGATATTGCCATATTCCCAGGTTAAAAATGATGAGGAACTAGACTAAGGTAGTAGATATGTGATTGGAGCAAGGCTATTAGATATGAGAGATGGTATAAAGATAAAAAATAGCAAGATTCAGCAAGTGATTGTCTATGTGGAATTGATGACAGTGAGAAGTGGAGGATGACATACTGGTGTGTGAACATGGAGAACTGTAAGGATAGTTTTACCTTTAGTGGTAATAGAGAAATTCCAAAAAGGGGTAGGTTTTAGGGAAAAGATAAGTTCTGCCACACTAAGTATGATATAGCCACATAACATCCAGTTCAAAGGTCCAGTAGAAAATTGGAGATGTGCAGCTGGAACCTAAGAGAGAGATTGGAGCTGGATATAAAATCTGAGTCATCTGTATGGAAATTATAAATGAATCTATGGGAGTTAGGTAACTAAATGAAAGAACATACACACATATATATGTATATATGTATATGTATATACACACACACTTCATATGCATACATACACACATACATACATATATGTATATATCAGAATAGGGCACAGAAGAGACCTTGGGGGCACAACTACCTTTAATGGTCATGACATAAATGATGATCCAATAAAGAAGACGGAGGAGCAATCAGACAGGTAGGAGGATATTTTAGGGAGAACAATGCCATCTAGAGTGATGAGAGTATCTATGAAGAAAAGAGCCAATAATTTCAAATGCTAGATATAGAGTGATGATTATTGAAACACAGGATATTAGATCTTGCAACTAAGGCTTACCTCTAATCAGTAATGCAGTGATCCAAGACAATTCCAAAGGATTCATGATGAAAACTACTATCCACCTCCAGAGAAAGAACCAATGGAATCTGAATGCAGATCAAATCACACTATTTTTTACTTTCTTTTCTCCTTTTTTTTCTTTTGGTCTGTATTTTCTTTCCAAACAAGACAAATATGGAAATATGTTTTGCATGATTGAACATGTATAACTTATATCCCATTGCTTATCACCTAAGGGAGGGAAGAGGGGAAAGATGAAGGGAGGGAATTTGCAGTTCAAAATTTTAAAAAGAATAAATGTTAAAATTGTTTTTACATACAATTGGGAAAATAATTAAAATATGATTTAAAAAAGAATGAATTACAAAAAAAAGTCAATACATTTTGTAGGTATATCTTATATCCTATTACTTTACTGAAGTTATTTCAATTAATTTTAGTTAAATTTTCAAGATTCTCTAAGGTTTATAATATCACCTAGAAATAGTAATAATTTTGTTTTATTTTAATAATTTTGTTTCTTAATTTTTCATCATTCCCTATGTTATTCCCTTAATTTTTCTTATTTTATTTCTACAGCTAGTGATTCTATTTTTCTTGTTCAGTTGCTTTAGTCATGTACAACTCTTTATGATCCCCTTTGGGGTTATCTTGGCAAAGACACTGGAGTGATTTGCCATTTCTTTCTCCAGATCATTTTACAAATGAGGAAATTAAAGCAAACAGGTTTGCCCAGGATGACAAAGCTAGTAAGTGTCTTAGACCAGATTTAAACTCAAAGAGATTCATCTCCTTGGCTCTGGGCCTAGCACGCAATTTGCTAAACCACCTAGCTTTTCTGCTTGCAGTTATAGAATTCTGTTTAACAGTAGTGTTGAGAATGGACATCTCTGCCTTACCCCTGATCATGTTCAAAACACCTCTTGTGTTTATCTATTGTAGATAATTCAGGTTTTTGGTTTTTAATAGTTTACCATTTTAAGGAAAGGTCTATTTATTCCTGCGCTTCTTAGTATCTTAAAACAAAACAAAATGAAAATGAGTGTTGCATTCTGTCAATAGGTTTTTGGTATCTATTAATATAATAATATTGTATCTATTATACCTATCTGTAATATTTTAGTGTTCTTAATTCCAAAATAGTCCTGTACTTTTTATAACTAATGTTCTTCAGCATAATGGCTTTTTAAAATCTTGTAGCTCTAGAGAAATGTGAATAATTATTGTTATTTTAAACATATGAAACAAAGAGAGATGACAAAGTGTTCTGCTATCTTGAATCACTCCTTTCTGTTTCTGTAGTGAGAGAGGCAGTGTGGGAGAAGAAGGGGCAAAAGATCCCAACAACAATCATTCACTTTTTATGCCATCTTGGTACTATAAATATGTATTCTTTTATAATGTCTGAATGCAATAATGGAGGAACTGATCAGATTAATCTTAATGTTTTCCTTATAAAAAAAGGAAGTTGAGACTAAATTGAAGGGTCGCTCACATGTTCTCACTGGAAAAACAGAAAAAGTAGTTGGCAGAATTGGGTTTACTATGTCCAAAAAAGGCATCCAGAAACAATATTACATAGAGCATTTATTCATTTTGATTTCAGTAGTTACGTTTCCCAAAAATTATTTGTAATATGCTACAAGTGATTGCAATATATGCCAACATGTGTTGCCCAGGATGAAGATGTAGATAAATTCTAATGAATATTTTTTAAGACCTATCAAATTAAATCTTCATGTACTTTGATATCCAGTAACATCAGTGCAAAGATTCCCATTGGGGTGAAGATGATGAAAACTACATTGAAAGATATGGTTCAGGAGTAAGAAATGAGAAATGTAAAAAAAAAAAAAATCACCGAATAAACAGAAGCCTCTAGTCTATATATTATTCATATTTTTAGGAAAGGAATAAGAAGGTGCCAAACATAGTGAGTAACAAATGAGTACAAAAATAAAATTTCCTCTATTTTAACAGATTAGAAAGAAATCATTACTAATCATTACTAATATGTGAGTCACTCCACACTTGTCCATCAACTTGTTAGGAGAAAAGATAAGAATTAACACAATTTTTAAAAAAAATGAATGGGGGCAGCTAGGTGGCACAGTGGATAGAGTACCTGCCCTGGATTCAGGAGGACCTGAGTTCAAATCTGGCCTCAGACACTTGACACTTTCCAGCTGTGTGACCCTGGGTAAGTTACTGAACCCCAATTGCCTCACCAAAAAAAAGAAAAGAATAAAAAACAGAAAAAGATGTAGTGATATTTGAAGAAACACTTATCTGATCTATTGAAATTAGTTGTTGATGCTAACAAAGGGAAATGAATGGACCACTGGACATCAACTTCAGTTACAACAATCTCTTACAGAACTCTAGCTAATGTAAATTAATTGCTATGATGAAAAGAACAAAAGAACCTAAAAAAACCAACCAAACAAAAAACACTCACAAAAACCCCCCCAACTCCTTAGATGGCAAATGGCAGACTTGCTTTCCATGTCCAGCAGGATAATATTGCAGCTAAAAAGCAACATTGCTTCAGAATATAAATTTGTTTGTAATATCTAGTGGTTGAGGGAGAATTATGAGAAGCAATATCCCATAAGACAGCAAGAAGTAGAAGGGAAGAATTGTTTTTTAAAGCTTGGCAAGAGATCTATATAAAAGAAAACATAAGATAGATGAAAAATGGAAAGTATCTTTAAATAATTTTATAAGAAACTACTTTCATCATCAAGGAGAGTAAAGCCACCATACATAGGCTATAACATCATACTCCTGAATGTCTTGATAAAGAAGGTAGCAATGGTGTAAAAGAGAACAAAGACAGGGCAGCTAGATGGCTCAGTGGATAGAGCACTGGCCCTGGACTCAGGAATACCTGAGTTCAAATCCGGCCTTAGACACTTAACACTTACTAGCTGTGTGACCCTGGGCAAGTCACTTAACCCCAACTGCCTCACTCAAAAAAAAAAAAAGAGAGAGAACAAAGACAAGAAAATAGCTAAATGAGATCTGACGCATGCATATGCATGCACACACACGCATATATATCACACATATACATGTGCACACACATACATGCACATATACATATTTATATACACATGTCTATCCATCCATATATATACATATATACACACATACAAACACATACATACATGTATGTGTATGTGTGTGTATGACAGCTAGGTGTCACAGTGGATAGAGTCCTGGCCTTGAGGTTGGGAGGACCTGAGTTCAAATCTCACCTAACACATTTGAAACTACTAGCTGTGTGACCCTGGGCAAGTCACTTAACCCCAATTGCCTTAAATATTAGAGGCCATCTCTAGTCATCCTGATGTATATGTTGCCACTGGACCCAGATGGCTCTGGAGGAGATGGTCAAGTTGCTGACCTTGCACAGCCTTTTCTCACTTAACTCCAATTCACTGCAAATCATGACATTACCATGATGCCATGGTCCTTTTTGAGAATGAAAGACAAACAACAGTAACTATATTTATATCTATATATACACACATATACACATACATATGTAAAGGTAGATAGATAGATGATAGATATATAGATAGATGATAGATAGATAGATAGATAGATAGATAGATAGATAGATAGATAGATAGATGATAGATATATAGATATATAGATAGATGATAGATAGATAGATAGATAGATAGATAGATAGATAGATAGATAGATAGATAGATAGATAGATAGATGATAGGCAGACGAGAAAATCTATGCTGAAAACAAAACAATTGTTAAGTGATTGAGGGGTTGAATCTTTGTGTGTGTGTGTGTGTGTGTGTGTGTGTGTGTGTGTGTGTGTGTGTGAGGCAGTTGGGGTTAAGTGACTTGCCCAGGGTCACACAGCTAGTAAGTGTTAAGTGTCTGAGGCTGGATTTGAACTCAGGTCCTCCTGACTCCAGGGCCGGTGTTCTCTCTACTGCGCCACCTAGCTGCCCCTATGGGGTTGAATCTCAAGGTATATGAAGGCAGGAATGTTAGAGATTTTTTTTTTAATGAGACCTTATTTATCCCCTAAAAATAATTGAGTGAATATCAACAGCTATCAACCACTATGCCTATTTTCCCATATACATATATATAATATATATATATATATATTTGAGGTTGTTAGTAGGGGAAAGGAAAGAAACATTATGATATACAAAGAATAACATTGCCTGGCAAATAGTAGACACTTAATAAATATTTATTGACACTGATTTAATAGTCTGTGGAAAAACACAAGATGGACTTGGGTTTTAACATATCACAAAGCAGTTGAGAGAAGTTGTGTAAAATATGTTAGAACATTAACAGTTTTTAAGAAAAGATGGGCTGTTCATGTGGTGAGAGGGAATGATAGTTGACGGATAAATCATGTGCTTTACTTCTATCTTACGATGTCAATGGAATGTGTAGAAAGTCAATAGTATGTTAAATGGACCTCCTGTAAAAAACTTAAGGAATAGTATAGATAAGAATCACAGAGGACTGGCAAGCATGCATAGGTCTGTCTCACTGGAGGGAATGACTGTATCACTGAAAATACCTATCCCTTATAATAGTAGAACATTACTTTTTCATTCCAATTAAAAAAATACCACTACCACCTATTCCTTTGACTCTTTTTTTCAGAATTTAAATATTAAGGACATTAGTAACTTCTCTTCTTTTTATTTCTATTTTTTCTGGTCTTATTCCTACCTTCTTTTAAAATATACTTTCTCTCTTTCTCTGTCTCTCTGTCTCTGTCTGTCTCTGTCTCTGTCTCTCTCTCTCACACATACACACACACACACACACACACACACACACACACACACACAATTTCCACCTAGATTCAACTTCCCTTCCCTTCTGCTTATCTGTTCTTTAAATCCCAGTTTAAGTTCCTCCTCTGACAGAAAACATTCCTGGTTTTCTCTAACCCACATTGATCACTGTCTTCTCTGAATTTTTATTGCTCATAATTCTTTGACCTCTGGTTATCAGTGTCATACAGTTTTATATGGCACTATTCCCTAATTATCTCATTAGTTTCACCTCTTCAGATAGATTGTAAATTCATTGAGGGCAAAGGGTCATGTCATATGCTTTTTAGCAATCTCAACATTCAAGTTTTAAAAGAGTGGATTTCTAAGTATAGAATTTAAATCTACAGTGCTGTTGAGAAGAAATTTTGAGGCAGGAGATCTGCCCAGGATTCCCCAAATCTCAGTGTTGGAATTAGTCTTATCCTAATAAAATGTGATTTCCAAGGGGTAGGAATAATTCTGCCACCAAAAAATAACTTATCCTGCTAGATGATGCCTGAAATTCCTTTTTAATAGAATAAAGTCCTTCATTCCACAAAAAGACATGAGGCTTTCAGTAAAAATGGCTCTGAGAGGGAAAGGAAACATAGTTAATAAACTCAAACTAATGCTTAAATGACTCATGTCCAAAACTTTTCCATGACCAGTTTTCAAAGAAGAATAATAAGGAGGGCATTAAGATTCTGAAGAAGGTGAGGATGGATGGATTGGGGATAGCATGGAAACAAAAGATTCAGAGAGGGAAAACTGGATTAGCTAAGACATATTTGTACATTTGTAGTTTTGTCCAGGGTCAGTTCAGTCTTGCATATTGCCCATATGACTGCCTCTTCCACCCATTTGTCAACCTGATGAGGGATGGGGAGGGGAAGTAAGGATGTAAAAAAACAAACAAACACAGAACTATCTCCATCTCTTTTTGCTTCTCATTTTCCTTCCCACATTTTCCTCCTCATTCCCTTCCTCCATCATCACCATATCCCTATATACTTTTTTTTCATTTTTTGGATTCGCAATGAGGGTTAAGTGAATTGCCCAGGGTCACACAGCTAGTATGTGTCAAGTGTCTGAGGTCAGATTTGAACCAGATCCTCCTGAATCCAGTGCCGGTGCTCTATCCACTGCGCCACTTAGCTGCCTCACTCCTATACACTTTATTTATTTATTTATTTATTTGTGAGGCAATTGGGGTTAAGTGACTTGCCCAGGGTCACACAGCTAGTAAGTGTTAAGTGTCTGAGGCCGGATTTGAACTCAGGTACTCCTGACTCCAGTGCCAGTGCTCTATCCACTGTGCCACCTAGCTGCCCCTCTTCAATACTCTTTTATTCTTGTTCCTCTTCCAAGTTCCTCACTGCTGCTTTATTTTTATGTATTATTATTTTAATCTTGTTCAATGGTGAGTGGAGGAGATAAAACTATAATAAATGCAAAAAAATCCTCCTTACTTATATGTTTCAGTCTGTTCTTAAGAGTGTCATGGGGGCAGCTAGGTGGTACAGTGAATAGAGCACCAGCCCTGGATTCAGGAGGACCTGAGGTCAAATCTGGCCTCAGACACTTGACACTTACTAGCTGTGTGACACTCGGCAGTGACTTGCCAGTCACTTAACCCTCACTCCCCTGAAGTATCCCATTCCACCATTGCTCCACTCCATTGGATGATATTCATTTTTCATTCTTTCAAGATGATTGTGTTATATGCTCAAAAGGAGAGGAGTTTCTTTGTTCTCATGGAAAACTTGAGGTCATTAAAGAAGCTTTTCATTTTCTTGAATGCAATCTAGGCCAGTCTCCAGCACTACCATTAAGTACATTGGTTTAAAGAAAAATAGATAACTAAATAGCTGGGCAAAATAAATGCCAAGAAAACCTTCCTTAATCACAGAGGTTACTGAGTCCTACAGATTCCAATAGCACTGGTAGGAGAAGAAACATATAAAGAGAACATATGGCCAAGAAGCCTATTTCTGAACAGCAGTGGTTTCTGCTCTGGGCCCAATCCCTTATCTATCTGTCTTGTCATTCTCAGACTATGTCCTTAAAGACAAAGTCTATGAGTTGTTTCTGATAGGAGCAATGCTTGTTTTGCCCCACTGTTACTATATTTGTTTTGCTATAACTTCTTTCAGTGGCCATACTGGGGACATGGTCAACAGATAGGATGCTTGGCCATTGCTAGTAGCAGTGGGGCCTTCTGTGTATCATGCAGTGAGGTATTTCTATGTTGGTTTGTTTCTTTAAAGGACTGGGGCAGCCATTTGACTATATTGCTACATGAAGATTAAAAGGACCCAGGAATGTCTTAATTTCCCATTCTGCTGTACTACTTTGGACATCTTTGGTCTTCTCTATCATGCTTCTAAGAACCTCATTATTGGGATATCTCATCATCTTGTAAAATTGATTCCACTTTGGTACTCATACCTCATAAGTACTTTCTGACCCTCTGTTTGGAGGGCTGAGCTGTGAGTTCCAAAGCCTTCAGTTAAGGATTGAGCACAAGCCAGACATCTCTTTTTTTCCCAATGGCTGAATTCCTATAGATTTCTTCCTGATGTCCCTGTACTGGATATACTCTACCCCCTTCCCCATCTTTTTTTTTTTTTTTTTTTGGTGAGGCAATTGGGGTTAAGTGACTTGCACAGAATCACACAGCTAGTAAGTGTCAAGTGTCTGAGACCGGGTTTGAACTCAGGTCCTCCTGAATCCAGGGCCAGTGCTTTATCCACTATGCCACCTAGCTGCTGCCCCCTTCCCCATCTTTTTAGCTTTCTTTTGGGCATTGACTTCACCCATTATAGATTGTTGGCTCCTTGACCCCAGGGATTATCTTTCTTCTTTGTATTTGTATCCCCAACTCTTAGCCCAGTGCCTAGTACATAGTAGGTTCTTAATAAATGTTTAGTGAATGATCAAACGATTGAATTGATGTCAGTGAATAATTTTCAGCTTTCACAGTCTGTGAGGAACATTTTTGTAAATTACTGACAGTAATTATGGTGGTGGAGGGGAGTAAAGTTTCTATCCTTGTGACTTTAAAATTAGTTTTAATTTCTTAATTAGTAATGTTTTAAAAATTATATTTTATGATCAACAAGGAACATCATTGCATTTTTAACCCTGGAACCTAAATCATTGGACTGGCCTAAATTGGGTTACACCTAGACTATTCGTCATAGTCATGTTAACAAGGATTTATTCAAAATCTACTATGTGCCATGCACTAGGCTAAATGCTGACAAGGTGAGGGTTTTCTTTTCTTTTTTTTTATAGTTGCATTATGGATAAATTAATTTTTTAAAGTGGGGAAAGGATGCTTTGGGAGAAAGGGAAACCTGGGGAAATTGAAGGTCAATGATAAAACCCTAGTTTCTAGTAACTAAATTCTAAATCAGGCTGCTTGTAGAGCAGTGGACTTGGAGCCAGGAAAACCTGAGATCAAATATAGCCTCGGACACATTAACTGTGAAATCACTTAATTTCTGACAGCCTCGGTTTCTTCTTCCATAAATGGGGATAATAATAGATTTTCCCTCCTAGGCATATTGTCAGTAAAAGATGAAATAATATATAAGGCACTTTGCAAACCTTAAAATGCTATATAAGTGGTAGTTATTGTTATTATTATTACTATTACCATTTTGTTTGGGATTTATGTAGAACCATAAAGAGGAATTTCCTGTTGACCCTGTAGGACTGTCAGAATGCTTATTTAAGAAGCTTGACAGAGATAATTAAAAAAAAATCCCTTAGCTATGACTGACATTTATCCAAAAAGTTATATTTTCTAGTGTAAGGAGAATGAAAATAAATTGTCATTGTATATTAGGCAAATAGAGATGGAAATAATGAGCTTTTGATCTTTATAAGTTGGATGATGGGTGTTCGGGCTAGGTCTGACTCCCCTGATGTTAGAACAAATTGAGACACTGCTAGGTAATTAAATAGTTAAAAAAAAAAGACATTTGCTTAACCATCATAAGGGAAGAATACTAAACGAGGTTAGGCAATGAGAGCAAATTCATCTGAGTAAAGCTCTATTTCATGGGTTACATATGTCCACCAGACGAGCATCAATGCACTCTTGGAAATTCTCAAGGCTATGTTGCACTGAAGATGCTAATGAAGTGCTGTCAATAGTCTTCTTGGTCCCTTAAGCAAACCAAGTCTCAAGGAATGGTCTCAATAATTATTTAAATAAAACAACAAGAACCTAACTTGTGAATGTGTGTTTGTATATATGTGTGTGGTGTTGTTCAGTTTCAGATTTTTCAGGCATAAGATACTATATAAATGTTAGCTATTATCGTTGTTGCAATAATCAATACCTTGGGTGTTTTGTAAGGAAATCTCCCAAGATGAGCAGGGTGCTATCAGAAAAACCTGGAAAGACTTACATGAGCTGATGCAAAATGCAATGTAGTATATACAAAAATAACAGTATATTGTAAGATGATCTGCTGCAAATGACTGAGTGGTTTTCAGCAATGCAATGATCCAAGACAACTCTGAAGGACTTATGAAAAATGCAATCTATCTACAGAGAAAGAACTGATGGTATCTGAATACATATGGAAGTATATTTTGTTGTTGTTAGTTCCTTTTTCTAAAGTTTTTTTGTTTGCTATGTTTTGCATGACTGCATATGTATAACTTCTATTGAATTGCTTGAGTTCTTGTTAAGGCTAAAATTCTAGCTGGTCTGTCTAAAATATCTAATGAGTGATTGCCAATAAATTATAAGCTTTAGCAAGAGTTAGACTTTTAAGCATTTATTAAGGAGAATAAGAATTTGGTAAAGAGAGAATAAAGGCCTACATTCATTTATCTATTAAAGGGAGAGAGCATTTCTAGCTCCCTTCTCTGCTGGAGTCCTCAGGAAAAGAGTCCCAGTCCGAGCACCAGGCTTCCCGCTTCTTCCTACCACAAAGCAAATGTCACTTCCTGACGCCAAAGAAAAGACTCCTGGTCTTGCCCTCAAAGACCTTCACTTCATGGTGGAACTTTTCTACAGTAAGTCTCCAGCAGGTGGCGTCATTCCAATCATTACATTCTTAAGGGAGGGATAGGGAGGAAGGAAGAGAATTTGGAACACAAAGGTTTAAAAATTGATGTTACAGGGGCAGCTAGGTGGCGCAGTGGATAGAGCACCGGCCCTGGATTCAGGAGGACCTGAGTTCAAATCTGGCCTCAGACACTTAACACTTACTAGCTGTGTGACCCTGGGCAAGTCACTTAACCCCAATTGCCTCACTAAAAAAAAAAAAAAAAGAAAAGAAAAATTGATGTTACAATTTGCTTTTACATGCAAGGTGGGGGAAATCCTAAACAAACAAACAAACAAACAAATAAACAGATATTTCTTACCCTTTGTGACCCCACCTGGAGTTTTCTTGCCAAAGATACTGGATAATTTGCCATCTCCTTCTCCAGCTCATTTTACAGATAAGGAAACTGAGACCAACAGGGCTTATTCACATGCCCACAGACACACAGCTAGTATGTGTCTGAGGCCAGATTTGAACATGTGAAAATGAGTCTCTTCCTGACTTCATGCCTAGAACTCTATCCACTTTGCCCTCTCTGTCTGTCTCTGTGTTCTCTCTCTCTCTCTCTCTCTCTCTCTCTCTCTCTCTCAGTATGTCTGTCAAAGGATGAAAATTTGAATGTTAGGTAACAGTAGCCAGTGGGGCAAGAAAAATATTCTAGGTTAGCAGCAATTAAATTTAGTGTATAGAATCAAGTGAAATTTAGTATGGAAACAAGTGTAGCCACAGTGAGGCAAATAGCCTGAAAAAATAGGCCAAGGGAAGTCATGATAAATAAGTTTAATGGTAGAGATAGAAGAATATGAAAGGGTAACCTGCGCATGGTATTTCAAAGTTTGGGAACCTAGAGATGGCTGAGAAATTGAAATGTCTAGCTTGTGTCTGGGCCAGTGTATACTTTTTTTTTTTTTTTTGTAAATGTATACTTGAAGTCAGGTAAAAAAGGCAATCCTTGAAGACATTGATGTAGAGGAATTCAGTAGGCATGTTGTTAAATATGCTTTCCATATGAATCAAAATGCCTGAGATAAAACATGGGTGGAATGGAGAAGAATACTATAAATGAAACACTGAAGCTGTTGGAAACATTGGATGAATGACTTAGAGGTTGGTAAATGTCAGCGATATGGATTAGGGCATGGGGGCAGGGTGGACAGGTTACTATGGATGATTTTCATCTTTTGATTGGTAGAGTGGTTTAACCTTGATTTAATTTCACTCATTCATTCAGGTATCCATCATCAAAATCTTTTTCAAGGGGATTTTGCAAAGTACAACTAATAATTTTGCTGCCTCATTTACCATATGGTTTCTACTAAAGAATTTCCTTCAGAACTTTCTAAGTGTCAAGCAAATTAGAACAAAGTTTGTTCTGCATTAACAGCCACATGTTCAGGTGATGACCAAAATACACCTTATATCTGAAGAGGCAAAATGACAAATTTAGACTCATATGATGTTATTAACCATTATATTAATGAGAATTTAAAATTCCATTAGAAAACATATTATCCCTATTCAATTTTTACCTTTACAACAGATGAGGTAGTGGTGGTGGAGTTTGCAGTCTATCTTTTTAAAATAGAATAATGTGATTGATTTAGCATTTCTTATGGTATTTCATGAGTACATTTTCATAAAAACAAACAAAATTCCCTTAATGTGTCTATAAATGGGATGAGGATAATAGGCCACTTCTTAATTTAGTGGACTTATGAGGTAAGCTTATGTTGAATTAAAAAGTATTCTTTCTTCAAGCATTTAGAAATTTTGCCAACATTAACTTGCTTTATAAATGCTGGTGATTTTATTATTTATTATTTAATTATTATTTTTTCTTATTCCATCACAGCATTCTGGAGGTGAGAAACCTTCATCAGTGTGTATTTCCCTCATGTTTTGACTGTTATCATACCCTTTTCATTAATCCCAGTGGTTATAATGTTCCTTAAAAGTAGATATTTGGGGGCAGCTGGATGGCGCAGTGGATGGAGCGCCGGCCCTGGATTCAGGAGTAACTGGGTTCAGATCTGACCTCAGACACTTGACATTTACTGGCTGTGTGACCCTGGGCAAGTCACTTGACCCCAATTGCCCAGCAAAAAAAAAAAAAAGTAGAGATTTGTCCTTTGTAGTGTGAGGATTAGAGCACTACCAACCTGCTGAGAAAGATATTGCAGGGAAGCTCTGCCATTAAAAGAAAGCATGTGAGTTAGCATCGGGAAGTGACCTTTTCTGGGTTTTTGGAGGTCAGATCAGCATCAGGAAGTGATATCTGCTGCCCATGGGTCCTGTCAATCAGTGTTACCAATCAATTAGCTTGGAGCTGGGTGTGTGGACGGCCCTCTTTCCTGTTACACAGGAGGCTTCTGGGAGAAGCCACGGAGGAGCGAGGTCTTTTTGGTTCTGGATAGTGGCTTGGTGGCAGGGACAGGCAGAATAGGAAGAGGAGCCAAATCTCATACTTTATCCACGTATGTCTCTTTACTAACCCCTAATATACTTTAATAAATAATGCCCAAAGATTGGTGCTATACCTTTTCTAATTTAAGGTGACCACTCATTACATTTGAGACATCACAGCTAGAATTTTAGACCTTACAATTGGTAGGGATTTGATGTATTGCTCCTACATCTCTGAGTACCTAACACAAAATGCAATACACAGTAGGTACTTCAAAAATCTCAATTGTAAAATAATCTGCAGAAAGACATGGCAAATTACTCTAGTATCTTTCCCAAGAAAACCCTGAATAGTCATGAAAAGTCAAACATGACTGAAAAAATGATCAAACAACTTTAAAAGTGCTTATTGATTAAAACTTGCCATCTATTAATATAAAAATACCCAGCCCTACTAACACACCTCACTCTTTTAATCCACCCAATTTCTCTCTCCAAATATGTTTATATTTGTGTACATACATGTGTATATTATATAATCACATGTATATGTACATGTGTTCACACAGATTCATATACATGTGCATGTATATACAAATACACTTGCATATATACATATGCATATATGTGTATACACACACTATATATACTACATGATCTATATAGTGCATACTATATGTAGTACAAACTATATATATACATATATATATATTAGTACACACTATGTGTGTGTATATATATAATCTCCTACCCCTACTAGCATGTCACACTCTTTTATTTCATCCAATTTAGCCCTCTGCCATCCTGGTCCATCTCTTTTGTCATTTACTCAGTTGTGTTGTTCAAGGAAAATTCCATTCTCAGGGGTAGTACATAGCTGTTCTTAATTGGTAGAATTGCTTTGCTTGATTAATTCTCATAATAAATGAGATTTGGGGCATGTTAACTAGTTACTTGACCCCTGAGGAAATGTCCCAACACTCTCCTCAAATTCATGGATCATTTCTCTCCCTTACATGTTGCATACTCCCAGTAGAATCTAAGAAGTTTGAGTATAATCCACATTTTCTTTTCCTCTTTTTATTTCCAGTCCCCAGCACAGTGAAGGTACTTACAAAATACTGGTTCAACTGAATTGGTATAGACCTTGATGAATGAATGAATGACTTTTTTTTTCAATTTGCATATAAAATTTTCTACATTCTTGGAGAAATGTAGAACTATTCACATAGGAAGCACTTTAAATTAAATTTAATTTAAATTTGAAAAAAGAAAAAAATCACCAGTATGAAAAAGGAAAGGCAAATTCATAATAAGTAAATGAAGAGAAAACAAAGAAAATTATTAGATAGAAAATATTGTGTCCAACTATATATCAATAAAACCAACAACTGAAATTAATATTTCCCAAATGAAAAAAAAATCAGGCTAACATAAAATAAAATAGAGAATTCAAATAACCCAACCTAGAAAAAGAAATAAGTAAGCCATAAATGAATTCCCAAAGTTGTGTTCAAGAACTGAATGATTCACAAGCGAATCTGTTTTCCATATTTGCTCTCCCTTTCCAGAAACCTGGAGGGTGGAAAGCCTTTACTCTTCCATACAGCTAGGTAGTCATCCTCCTAACAATCTCAGTATAGGAATATTTTTGAAGTGGGCTAAAATATCTTTGGTCCACAAGCCCCAGGTTCTTGATCTCAGTCTACATGGTAAACCCCCAAATTTTTGACAGTTAACTTAATGCCTATATTGTTGCTGAAAAAAAATGAGATCAGTGATACATCTCTCATACAAAGGAAGGCTGAAGTTAAGCAGTTTATTCTGCAGTAAATCTTTAGTCAATAGAAAAATGTTGTATAGGTTAGTAGAAGTCATCTTAAACTAGTCACAGTTTTAAAACATAGTCCCACTTGAACTACAGGACATAAGAGCTTGGATAGCTCAATAAATAGGGACATTCCTCTGAGCTTGGATAGGAATTCCACATGATGGCTTAAGGGGGAAAAAAGTCAAATTTTCCAAACTTAACAGATGCTATGTCTTTTACATCTATTTCAGTTTGCTTCTTTTCTTTTCTGAATGCTTGTTTCCCCTCTTATGGTCTTTGGCAAGCCATATAGTTTTCCCCAACAATATAGGGCTATCATAACTCAGTAAACTAGGACCCAAATAATGAGGTGAAACAACAAGTGTATAATCTTACATTGTCCCAGCCTTTAACTTGATATGATCCCTCATGCCACAGAGTCCAATGAGAACTGGCCATTGCTGAAGATATTATAGAATTATAGGGAATCTTTGCACATGATTAGGCCTTGAAATTTTAAGGGTTATTAAACTTCCTTGGGTTTGAGAAAGCTTTTCTAGCAATTTTACCCTGACCCAACAAAAACCTTTTCATACTGTTTTATTGCCAAGAGAGAAAAATCTCTTATTTTGATGGTCCCACTGGCACCATTAGTCATCATTTCATATCTCCCATGGAAGAAAATAATTAAATTATTAGTGTTTGTTGGCCCATATGGACAACTGGTTTTTCACTTATAAGTCTGTAGACCCAAGGTAAATATTGTAGACTCCAAGTAAGTCAGTAACTGAAGACTGAAGATATACTCTCCCTAGCAATGCCAGGAATCTGTTTTCTTAAAGAAAAAATTGCATGGAACAATTTTGTTACCAATCTCGTTCTCAATGTGACAAAATTAGCAATATTAAGGACAAATCTGCTGCATTTGAGAATCTCCCTTTGTTGGGTCATATCTTAGTCTTTTGGTGAACATCAAGTTGTAGCATAAAAATAAAAATATTACTTTTCCTTAATTGCTGAACCTCTGATCCCTAAAGGGTCAGCAAATGGAATTGTGTCATAACAAAGATATGAGAAACTGAAAGAACAAAAAAGCATATTTTAAATATCCTGATATGTGTGGGGGAATGGAGATAGAGAGAAATGAGGGTCAGGTTGGTTTAGAAGGGAAGAGATGGGACTTACTTCACTAAGATTCATTTTTCCTATAATCTAACATGGGACCAGAAAGATTATACTTTGTGTATACTGCTTGCATCTATGTAAAATTTTCAAGAGTAAAAAATTCTCACTAATGCTGGAGAGGAATAGACTACCTTGGGAGGGAATGATTTTCTCTACATGGAAAAGCTTCAAGCAAAGGTTAGATATGCACTTCTTAGGTATATTGCAAAGGGTATTTTTGCAGGGACAGGAAGGAAACTGACTGGATTGATCGGTTGTTGTCCTTTGTTCAAGAACAGGACCAAAATGGCATTACTATGTTGGGGTCAAGGTTTAGATATCTACTAAAATCACTTCCAAATTTGAAATTATGCATAAGTCCCATCCTTACTTCATTGATACATAAGTTAAAAAAAATTGAATTATAACATAAATAGCTCTCCAAGATGTAATGAGAAAGTCTTGCTGGAAACAAAATTTCTCAAAGTGTATAAAGAATTTAATTTGGTCTGATTTTCTATAGGAAAAACAAAAGATTTTGAGAATGTAATCTTATGCTATGTAAATATTCACAAAAATGCTTTAAATAAAACACACAATAAATATATTATTTTATATCTCTTTAAAAGGCAGAATATTTATAATTATGTCTCCATTAGCTGTTGTAGTAGAAAAGAGAAGAATATGAATTACTATAATTCATAGGTAAAATATAATTTAAAAAATTAATTTCAATCTCCTCTTGGAATAATCCTTTTAAGTAGAACTCTTAATAAGGAAGATAAGGCACTGATTTATGTTCTCTATATTTGTCCTCATTTGGTGGAGAAGGAAGAAAGGAAAGAAGAAAGGAAGGAAGGAGATAGGAAGAAAGGAAACAAGGAAGGAAAGAAGGAGAGAAGGAAGGAAAGAAAGAAGTGTTAAGGGCTAAAATTCTAGCTAAACTGTCTAAAATATCTAATGAGCGGTCGCCAACAAATAATAAGCTTTAGCAAGAGTTAGATTTTTAAGCATTTATTAAGGAGAATAAAGGGAGAGCACATTTCTAGCTCCGCTCTCCACCAGAGTCCAAAGGCAAGAGCGCGAGTCAGAGCACCCAGCTCTTCCTTCTTCCTCCCACTATCAAACGTCACTTCCTAATGCCAAAGAAAAGACTCCTGGTCTTGCCCTCAAAGACCTTCGCTTCATGGGCGGAACTCTTCTACAGTAAGTCTTCAGCAGGTGGCGCCATTCCAATCGTTACAGAAGGAAGGAACTAAAGGAAGGGTATAAGGAATGGAGGAAGGAAGGAAGAGAAGGAAGGAGAAAATGGAGGAAGAGAGGAAATAAGGTAGGAAGGAAGAAAGGAAAGAAAAAAACAAAGAGGAAGAACGAAACAAAAAGCACTGTATCAAAAACAGATATAAACAGAAAAGCAAGGTATTCCCTGTTCTCACAGAGCTCTCATTTGAATTGAGGGTAACAGTAACAAATACTCTATTCATGGAGAGTCTGATTAATTGATGGTTCCATTAGTGGAAGACAGAGAGGACTGGGTGCTATGGTATTTGAGATGATGAACAGTTAGACTGGATTGAAGGACTCAAAAACAACATTTTCCTTAAAACAAATAAACTTTTTTTTTCTCTTTGATTTTCTTGCTTTACCATTTTAATTTCTTATTAGCTAAAATTGATTTTTTTCTTGTAATAAACATTTTTATTTATAGTTTTGACTTACAATTTTTATTCCTCCTTCCCTCTTTCTCTGAGGAGATAAGCAATCAGATATGGGTTATACATGTGCGATTATGTAAAACATTATATTAGTCATTTTGTACAAGAAAACTTGGATAAAAGAAAAAAAGAAAGTGAAAAATAGCATTCTTCAGTCTATGTTCAATTGATATCAGTTCTTTGGAAGTGGATAGTATGTTTCATTCATTGTCCTTTGGGGTTGTCTTAGATCATTGTATTGTTGAGAATTAAGTCATTCACAGTTCTTCAAAAAACAATATTGCTTGTCTCTTTGCACAATGTTATCTTGGTTCTGCTCACTTCACTATACATCAATTCATACAAATCTCTCCAAGCCTTTCTGAAATCATCTGGCTTGTCATTTCTTTTAGCACAATAATATTCCATCACCATCATATACCACAGTTTGTTTAGTCATTCCCCAATTGATGGTTATTCCTTTGATTTCCAATTCCTAGTCACAACAAAAAGGGCTGCTATAAATATTTTTGTACAAATAGATCTTTTTCTCTTTTTGGGGATGTCTTTGGGATATATACCTAGCAGTGGTCTTGCTGGATCAAAGGGTATGCACAATTCTATATCCCTTTGATCATATAAAATTGATTTTTTTTAAAAAAGGACAGCTATGTAAATGAATAGGAAAAGCTCTTTGTAAAGGAAACAGATATCTATGGAAATTCATGACTTACCCAAAGTACCTAAGTACTGAATACTCTCCTTCAGCAATTTCAAGTAACCTCTAAAGACTTTACAACTTACACAGAAACTAGATAAATGGGATCTGCTGAATGAGTTTCTCCTGTAGATGTAGTTCTAGAAACTGGTTTTATCATTAGCATCTGGATGGAAGTTTAAAAAAAAATTAATGATCAACTTATCAGTAATCTTGAAGATGAGGAGAGCAGAAAGAGCCCTCACTTCCGTTCTCTCCTTGCCTTTTAAGCTCACACCCCGGAAGTGGAGTGCCTACCAGACACACTGGAGGTTCATGGTCTCCTCCCCGAGAGGGTGGTCCTTCAGTTTTTGCTAACTGACAGTTAAAAACTTTCACTTTTTACCACACCTGTTTCAACCATCTACTTAATATGAAATAAGAAATTTGATTTTGAATAGGGACTAGACCTTTGATTTCATTGGCACAAGGAACTCTCACATAAGGAAATGTTCTCTACCAATGTGGGTCAGCACCTTCTCTGCCATTCTTCCAAGAATTGCCTAGAACCCTGAAAGGTGAGGTAACTCACCCAGGGTCACATGGGACCCTGACTTTTGAGACCAGTTCCCTATCTCCTCTACCCTGCTGCCTGTCATTACATTCTATGATATATACAGATATGTACACATTGTGTGCAAATGTCTAAGAATATAAATCCCAGAAATGGTAACAGATGTACTTTGGCAGAGGGAGTTTTTCTTCAGGAGATCACCATCTCAATTAAATCATAGGTCATGTTTCAAAACAATAACAACTATAATATTTCAGGGCTTCATTACGGAAAAGGTCTACACTATATTTTTTCTCAGTTTACTTTTGGTTGGGAGATATTTATCTAAAGCATCAATGCTAGATTCAAGTCCTTTATCTTTTCTATAATCTTGACCACAATCAACTTGTTTCCTTTTTTATTATTTTAAAATTTTTTTTAGTGAGGCAATTGGGGTTAAGTGACTTGCCCTGGGTCACACAGCTAGCAAGTGTTAAGTGTCTGAGGCCGGATTTGAACTCAGGTACTCCTGACTCCAGGGCTGGCGCTCTATCCACTGTGCCACCTAGCTGCCCCAACTTGTTTCCTTTTAAAAAAAAATTATTTATTCGTTCATTTGTTTGTTTGCTTGTTCATTCATTCATTCATTTACTAACTCATTCATTCATTCATTCATTCAATCCTGAGGCTCTGTGAAGGAAGCTTTGGGCTTTGGACCCTAGTTATAGGACTTTAATAATGTATCACAGAATCAAATCTATTAGCACTGGTTCAGATTCTTGTCCCAACTTAAATAAACATTCTGAGCTTCTGAAAGATCTTTCATATAGATTTTTTAAAAACTCATTTTTTTCCCTCTTGTAGCAATTTGGCTCTAGCCCATGACATTTAAGTATGAATCCAATGGCACAGAGAGCTTCTGTTAGACCTCAGTCATAGAAAGGTTACACAAAGCACAGTGCACACAATGTGTACAATTAGACCAATATAATTGATTCAGGCACTTTATAGAGGGGCTCTCTAAGCTGATTGTGAAATTTATGAGTGGGAGTAGATAAGTCATCTGTTTTCTTAAACCTTCTAATTAACAAACAAAACTTTATAGGGGAAGATGCTTGGTTGTGATATAGTGGGAAAATGGGGTACGGGTTGGGGTTGGGGTTCTTGGGAATTCCTCTTTAAAGAATTACACCCTCTTGCACACAAAACTTAGTTAGAACAAGGTGATAGTTTATTTAGGAGCAAGGGAAGGGAAGGGTGGGGGGAGGGAAACCATGAAAGAAATCCTTAGACTTTTCATGGGGAGATTTGGCATAAAGCACATGGCTCAGAGGTACCAAATCTCCTCGAACAGGAGACCGGAAGGTACTTTTATAGAGGACTGATGGGGGTGGACCATCTGCCCGTGAAAAGTTCCTTTAATGAAGGTGGACCATCCCCCACTGGTGGTAGCTGGGGGAATTGGGTGAGGAGTGGAGGACCATCCCCCACTAGTAGTGACTAGAGGAATTGGGTGAGGGGTGGCTAAGGATCCCTCTTCAGAACACAAAGGCCGAAGCCACACCCAAACTTATCTCCCCAGGATAAGGGAGACCGGAATGAAGGGTAGGAATCCCAAGCTAGCTCAGTCCAATTTGGTTCCTCTAGGCCTTATCTGTCCTCTGGTTTAGTTTCTCAAGGAGAAGATTCCTCGGTGTGCCCCAGAGAAATTCTGGGGTGCTCTGCGCCCCATGACATTCCCCACTTCTCTATATATAAGGAAAGGGGACGAAGATTCTTCTGAAACTGCTTCATGCTGACCGGGGGTCGAAGAAATCACGGCGCAAGGGAGGGGGAGGGGAGAGAAGTGGAGAAGGCCTGGAATGCTCGGAGTTGTGAGGGGCCCAGAGAGTCCAGAGGCAACACGTAGGCACAGTGCCATGAATCCTTGAGCCTAGATGGAACAGACTTAAACAAAAAAATTAAAACTAACCAGAGCAAAAAAGGAAAAGGGACTTTATCAGATCAGGAGTCAAGTGGGACCTTTTTGCAGGACAGGGTGTGGCCTGCTTTACAGGAGGGAGTTCAAGCCTAATTCTGTGATAGGCAGTGTCTGTCTACATTAAGGGTCCTTTTATCCCATCCCCACTTTGTGCCTTGATTGCATGCTAGGACCTGAACCAGAGAGTAAGACAGAGGTCGCCCCAAAACCATTCCTAGGCTTGCCTCCTATGTCCAGCTTGGCCATAGGCCCGACACGATGCTGGTCAGGAGAGCAAGCTGCAGAGCCGATCTCTTGGGTGCTGCCCTGGGGACAAAGAGGTAGGAGAGCTGACCTCACCTTCGTGCGGCATCCCCCACTTCTGTGTCCCGGTTTACTACAGCTGCCAGAATCTCGGCCAGCCGGAGTTCTGCTGGTAGCAGATGTGGTGATGGCGGCTGCTATTATAGAAGCTTGGTCTATGGAGCGGGCACGAGCCATCTTTTCTCTCTCTTTGGCTACTGCAAGGTCCCTGTTATTAAAAATCTTAAAAGCAATGTCAAGGAGTTGTGAGGATGGGATCTGGGGACCCCAGTCTAACTTCTGGAGCTCTCTCCTAATGTCAGGAGCAGACTGGCTGATAAAATGAATATTGAGGACAGTAATTCCTACATCTCTTTGGGGGTCTAGGTTAGTATATTTCTTCAGAGAGTCTGCTAAGCGGCTCATGAAGACAGCAGGATTTTCATCAGACCCCTGTGTTATCTCCCTCACCTTTCCATAATTGACTTGTTTCTTAACCCCCCTTCTCATTCCCTCAACTAGGCAGGTGACCATGTGATTTCTACGAGCCCTATCTTCCCTGTTAGCATAGTTCCATCTCGGTTCTATGACCGGGACAGCTGTAAAACCAGGGACCCCAACCCAATTTCCAACCTGCGAGTGTTCATCCCCAACTTGTACAGCCAGGTCCCAAATCTGTTTTTTCTCATCAGGGGTACAACAGCTGGCAAGAATAATTTGCAAATCAGTCCAGGAAAGGTCAAACTCCAGTGTCACAGACTTAAAGCCATCTATGAACTTTGTGGGGTTCTCTGAGTAGCTCCCCAATTTCTCTTTAATCTGAGATAACCTGCTTATAGAAAAAGGGGCACGCCTTAATGTTGTGCCCTTCCCAATGGGAAATTCCCTTAATGGAAGCAGGGAAGTAGTGGGAGACACTGGTAAAGACCTGGGTTGAGGAGATAGCTCAGGTGGAGACAGAGGATTGGGCGCAGGGCCCAGTGGGGGAGGGGTGACAGCCTTTGGCTGTGGAGTAGGTGGGGGAGGGGAAACAGTCTTTGGCTGCAGCATGGGTGGAGATGGGGAAAGGGAGATAGCCGTAGGTAACTGCAGATTAGGTAAAGCAGATGGGGTTGGCTGAATGGAAAAAACAGGAGAAATGGGAACATATTGGAGTTCCCCCCGATTGTAAATGGGATAGAGCAGGATAGAAGGAGACTGATATCCACTCCCCGTGTGGCACAGGGAATTGGTTCTGAGATCAGCCGGTGGGCAAGGAGAGGTCTCAGTCGTAGAGTGATATGACTGTGGTTGACCCATAGGTACGGAAGCAGGCGGAGAAGGAGTGGAATGAGAAACAGGTATGGAATGAGTTTGAGGAGGAGGGGAGGCTGAGGTCTCAGAGTAGGTGCCTGAAGGGTTAGCTAATTGCTTGGGCTTTTGGTGATTCTCAACCGGCAAGGAGACCTCATCCTTTCCCTTTGACTTCTGGCTCAAACTCATAAAAGCCGATACGTATGGAATCTCTGTCCATCTCCCTTCACGCTTGCAAAACTTGTCCAATTGCAAAATGGTATTATAATTAAGGGTGCCGTGTACAGGCCAATTTCCTTCACTTCCTAGAGGATAATGTGGCCATAAATTGTTACAAAAATGTATCATACATCTCTTTCTTAGGTTTTTAAGTTCCAGTCTAGTCCAATCTCTTAGAATGCACCCCAGAGGTGAATTTTTCGGAACACTCCCTTTCTGTCCCATAACTACTGTCTAAGGAGAATAGTCTGAACCAAGAGCAGAGAGCTGGTAAGGGATAGACACATAAGCATAAATGTTCTTACCCAGAAACGTGTAGTCTGAGGGTCCTAGCGTGGTTCGGACATCTAGGAGTCCCAGGCTGCTCTCTGCTGTCCTGCAGACGCCAACCGTCTCTACCTCTCTGTGACTCAAACGGGAGGTTGAGTCCAGTGGGAGAGGGAGAAGAGAAACCCAGAAGGTAGGGTCTTACCTCCAGGTTCTGTGCCGAGTGTGGTCCAGACGTCTGTTTGAGCTTTCAGCGAGGGAGGGAGACTCAGGCTGCCCTCCACTGTCGCGTGCGAAAGCTGACCCTCTCTCTACCTCTCTGTGACTCAAACGGGAGGTTGAGTCAGGCGGGAGAGGGAGAAAGGAAACCCAGAAGGGAGGTTCCCACCCCCCAGTTTTGTGTGCTAAGAGGAAAGAGGAAAATCCCACGTCCCTACAACGTTCGGGCGCCAGATGATATAGTGGGAAAATGGGGTACGGGTTGGGGTTGGGGTTCTTGGGAATTCCTCTTTAAAGAATTACACCCTCTTGCACACAAAACTTAGTTAGAACAAGGTGATAGTTTATTTAGGAGCAAGGGAAGGGAAGGGTGGGGGGAGGGAAACCATGAAAGAAATCCTTAGACTTTTCATGGGGAGATTTGGCATAAAGCACATGGCTCAGAGGTACCAAATCTCCTCGAACAGGAGACCGGAAGGTACTTTTATAGAGGACTGATGGGGGTGGACCATCTGCCCGTGAAAAGTTCCTTTAATGAAGGTGGACCATCCCCCACTGGTGGTAGCTGGGGGAATTGGGTGAGGAGTGGAGGACCATCCCCCACTAGTAGTGACTAGAGGAATTGGGTGAGGGGTGGCTAAGGATCCCTCTTCAGAACACAAAGGCCGAAGCCACACCCAAACTTATCTCCCCAGGATAAGGGAGACCGGAATGAAGGGTAGGAATCCCAAGCTAGCTCAGTCCAATTTGGTTCCTCTAGGCCTTATCTGTCCTCTGGTTTAGTTTCTCAAGGAGAAGATTCCTCGGTGTGCCCCAGAGAAATTCTGGGGTGCTCTGCGCCCCATGACAGTTGCTTTGCTGGACTTTGGAGAACTTTGCATGAAAAAAAGTTTAATCATTTTGCTACTTTATAAAATTTCAATAACTGAGACTTTAGGTTTCTATAGTTACACATTTTGTTTTCTACATTGAACAAAAGCAAAGCTCTTCAGGTAGAAGTAGAATAAATGATTTTATTAATATTCATATAATATTACCTCCCACTTACAATAAAGCACATTAAACTTTAATTAACTAGTTAGCAAATGAATGCACCTAATGGCAATTCCCCAATCATGCTGTTCATATCTGGATGTAGAATTTTTCCTTTTTTACATGGAGCATAAAAGGCATTGCCTTGTTAGTTGAGTTTCTGTGTCATTTTCCAAGACCAAGATAATAATAGATTATTAGATCATAGGGGCTTAATGGATTTTTTTTGGTCATATTATAATCTATGACTAATACACAAAATTACTTTCAGGGAACTAAAGAGAAATAATCTAATTACCTTAAAGAAATAACAAACTTTTAGATGTTCAGATCTTTAGTCTATAGTTTCTTACTTATGCAGCTCTGTAGAATACATTGTAATTAATGAGCAAACAGATGCTAATTTAAAATGATGCTCATCAGACTGAATTTTCAGATGGGTTGGCACAGATTAGTTAACCAACTTAAGTAGCTGAAGAGGCACGTCAATTACTTCCCTGACTTTCAGAAATTGAAACGTCTATTGCCCAGAGTATTAAAACATTAATTTAACATCTGCTTGGGGGTGGGGAGTGGGAATAAAGGGAGAACATTTGCGTGGAAGGAAAAATGAAGTAAAACAGCAAGAACATTGTTATTACATTGTGAAGTTGAAATTGTTTTTCTGCATTTTATACACCTCTGGAACCTTCCCTCCTTCCTACCCTCCAAAACACACACCAAAGTCCTATCAGGCAGCTTGAGGAGACTGAGGAGAGGAAGCAAAAATGTCATTGTTATAAATGACAGGCTTTCTTGAGATACTTTAAAGGAAATAACTAGGAGAAAATACATTGAGGTACCTTGTCTTAGAGTGGGAGAACTTGACAAGCCTGAAAAAGTTATTTAATTCAATTATATTAATCCCAAAAGTATTTCCAAAGGCTTTTGCCTCCAATTGAATATATTCTTTTCTTTAGAGTATGTACAAAATGATGCATTTTGTTCAGCTTACTGATTGCCTTCTTGATCAAGTGTCTGATTAGAAGTTGAAAATGGCACAATTAAAAGTTCAGCTAGGTGGCAAAGTGGATAAAGCACCAGCCCTAGATTCATGAGGACCTGAGTTCAAATCTGACCTCAGATACTTGACACTTACTAGCTGTGTGACCCTGGGCAAGTCACTTAACCCCAATTGCCTCAACAACAACAAAAAAAGTCCAATCTAGTTATCAAATATTTCTTTATACTTAATATATGCCGGGCACTATGCTGAGCACTGGGAATTCAAAGAAATGAAACAAACAGTCCCTATCCTCTAGGAGCTCACTGTCTTAAGGGGTAAGCACTAGGCAAATCAGGATTGGGAACAAGCAAATAAGATATCACTGAGGGGCAGCTAGGTGGCTCAGTGGAATTTTGAATTCAGGAGGACCTGAGTTCAAATCTGTCCTCAGACACTTGACACTTATTAGACATGTGGCCCTGGGCAAGTTATTTAACCCTCATTGATCTGCAAAAAAAAAAAAAATGGTATCACTGGTCATTTCAGAGAGATTGGTTTTGGTTGAATGATGTCTAAGGTGATGTCTTAGACTGACTATGCCCCAAACTGTATCTCATTTTCCATAATAGTCCATCTGTCAAAGGTTGAATAGCACTCTTCATCATTTCTGTGGACTTATGCTTGCTTTATTAAAGGTACTAGAGGTCAGAAGTTCAGAATTCTTTGTTTTTATTTAGATTATTTAACAATTGTTCTCCTGATTCTACTCCCTTCTTTCTACTTTGTCCAAATTTTTTCCTACATTTCTTTCTTCTAGATTTTTTCATTTATTTTAGCAAAGAAACATTCTGTTACATTTATATATTATAATTTGTTCACTCATTCCCCAACTGATGAACATCCCCTTAGCTTTGTGAGAAAATAATGGGTTTTGGGATGCCCAGAGGCCCAATTCTTGGGGATAATATTAATATTGATTGGATTGACTTTGCTGATTGACTCACTTGGAGTTAACTTGATTGGAACCACACCTACCTGAAGGCCTGACCCTCAGGGGGTGTGTTCTCTCAACCCTGACCTCAGCATGTTCTGCTCATGGACTGCCCTCAAGTCCAGTGAACCAATGGATTTGAATGATGCTAGCCAATTAGCTTTGAGCAGTATTGAAGGGCTGCCTCTCCTCTGGACCCAAAGGAAGCTTCCACACTCAGTTACTCTCTCTGAGGTACTCCTGGTAACAGAGGACTTGGAGGAAGAAGCAGGCCAGGCTGAGCTCTATTATTCCCCTAGGCTAGAAGGCCAGGCTGAGCTCTATTCTCTCCTCTAGGCTAGATAGGCCTTCTGAACTTTCAGAGACATGTGCACTCTCTTTACTGATATTTAATATGCTTTAATAAATGCTTAATACCCAAAACTGGTGCTAAAGCTTCTAATTTATAAGTAACAAATATATTAGAAACCCCAGCTAATTTTCCCTAAATTTGGGACAGAAATAAGTGATCACATATAATTTTACTTGCCAGTTTCTGGTTCTTTTCTATCACAAAAGGTGCTGTTATAAATAATTTTGTTCATATAGATTCTCTTTCTCTTTCTTTGTTCTCTTTTTGGGGTGTAGGCCTACTAATGGTATCACATTTTCAAAGGCAATGCATAGTTTAGTAACATTTTAGGAATAGTTCCAAATTTCTTTTCAGTATGGCTGTACCTATTCACAGTTGTACTAACAGCATGTGAATTTGTCAATTTTCTTATAACCCTGACTATATTGATCATTTTCCCTTTTTATAATCCTTATCAATCTGATTTATATGAGGCCGGAAATCAGAGTTTCTTTAATTTTCATTTCTCTAATTATTAGTGATTTGGAGCATTAAAAAAACAACCAAATAAAAAAACACCACTATTGTAATTGGGATCTTGGATTTCTTAGTTGAGTTTTAGGATTTACTATTTTGGTTAGTTGGATTTTGAAATTTTACCTGTTTTCTAGTTTTTCAAAATTGTATGTTGAAATTTATTGATTTGTTCTTTATTTCTATTGTTGATGAAAGTGATTAGAAGTATGTCATGGGGTGCAGAGCACCCCAGAAGTTCTCTGGGGCAGATCAAGGAAGCTTCTCCTTGAGAAACTAAACCAGAGGACAGATAACACCTAGAGAGATAAACTGAACCAAATCAGACTGAGCTAGCTTCGGATTCCTACCCTTCATTCTGGTCTCCCTTACCCTGGGGAGATAAATTTGGGTGTGACTGTGGCCTTAGTGTTCTGAAGAGGGATCCGTAGCCACCCCTCACCCAATTCCTCCAGCTACCACCAGTGGGGGATGGTCCTCTCTTACTAAAGGAACTTTTCACTGGCAGATGGTCCACCCCCATCAGTCCTCTATAAAAGTACCTTCCAGTCTCCTGTTCGAGGAGATTTGGTACCTCTGAGCCATGTGCTTTGTACTAATCTCCCCATGAGAAGTCCAAGGATTTTTTTCATGGCTTCCCTCCCCCCACCCTTCCCTTCCCTTGCTCCTAAATAAACTACCACCTTATTCTAACTACTTTTTGTGTGCAAGAGGGTATAATTCTTTAAAGAGGAATTCCTAAGAACCCCAACCCTGTACCCCATTTCCCCCATATCAAGTATAAATTTTCAATAAGGACTATTTTACTTCTATCTTCAAAATTTTGGTGTGTTATTTCATTGTTGTCATTATGCTTAAGCACATTTTATATTATTTCTATAATTTCTTCTTTGACTAACCAATTTTTAATATTAAGTTATTAAGTTTCCAGTTAATTTTAAATTCTTTTTTTCATTGACCCTGTATTGAATATAATTTTCTGCATTGTGGTCCACATAATGCAATACAATGAATATGTATTAAGTGCCAGGAATTGTGCTACTAGGAATACAAACAAAGAAAAGAAAAATAGCCCTTGTCTTCAATGAATTTATAATCTAATGGAGAAAGACAAGACACAAAAGGAAGGCCAAAAGGGTTATGGGGGCAGGATAAGGGTGGAAAGGTGGGTCCAGGGATGTGATGATGGTACAGTTGAATCCAAGGGGTGAAGCTGGTGGGAAAAGAATAGTTGGTAGGGCTTCTGACTCCTTTTTAAATGGAGGCTACCATGTGCCAAACACTATGCTAACTTCTGGAGATATAAATATGAAGAAAAAAACAATCCCAGGAATTTTCACAGGAATTAAAAATAGGGAGAGCTGATTTCTGTTATGCACTTAGTTCAAATTTTGGCCACTGCCTATAAAAACAAACAAACAAAACCCTGCCCCTTCCATTTGCTCACTATTATTTTGTTAATATTTTATCAGCCTATAGATAAAGACAATCTGGTAGCTACTAATTCTTGTTGCATGCCTTTTACATTCAACCTTTTTCTTATTATCTTTCATTTTATATACCTACTTTTCCCAACATAGTCACCTCTCAGAGAGCCATTCCTAATAAAAAAGAAGGAAAAATACAGTTCAGTAAAACTAATATAACAACTAACTCTGTGTTTTATGAAGTATTTCATATCCTTAGTTCCTGCCTTTGCAAAGAAAGGGAGGGGGTGTGTTCTCATTGATAATCACAATTTACTGAGAGCTGACTGATCCCCACCTACTCCTCATTCCCAGGCCAATGAATTGCCTGATTGTCTTATGGATCTCCCCTAAACAAACAATCCCCTTCCAAAGATTTCCCACCCTACTCTAGGACTTTAGGTTATTATGTAAAAGGATCCATTTACATTAAGTAGTTTCTATTTAGAGTTAAGTAGCTTCTATACTTAACTCTAGGGCAGTCTTAAAGTTCCTTTGGTTAAAGTTTCATTTATATTAAGTAGTTAAGTAGTTTCTATATTTCACTCTAGGGCGGTCTCATAGTTCCCTTTGTTCTGTTACCCCATATAAACCCTGTCCTCAGTTTTCATCTTTGGGTATTCCTAGCATTCTTGCTTTGTGATACATCTAGTAATGTATAGCTCCTCTGCCCTGATTAAAGATCTTATTTCTCCTATAATGATTGTTTCATTAATTGTCAGGTTAACATCATATATCTTCCTTGAGTTAATTTATTTGTTATAATTTTAATATCCGTTTTAATTGTTTTTATTTTTAATCTATTTTAATATTTTGTGATTGCTTTTTTCTATTTATATTGCTGTAATAACTATCTTTTTTTATTTCTGCTTAGATCACTTTATGTCAGATCATGTTTTCACATTACTTCTTTGTATTTATCATATTTATGGTTCTTTAAGGAGCAGTAATATTCTACTACATTCATGTACACAATTATTAAGCTACAAGTATTTTCATTGTAACATTTTTTTTTTGCAAATGATTATCCCAAGCACTACAGTAATTGATTTAAAAATATATGTATTTTATTTTTAGTTCCTAATTCTCTTTCCCATGTCACTCCAGCACCACACCAGGAAACCTTCCCTCAACATTTGTGAAAACAAGAAAAACAAAGCCCATTACAAATGTGTATAGTCAGACAAAGCAAATTCCTGTATTATCAATATGCCCCCACCCCAAATTTCTTAATTTGTACCCTAATTTCATTAATTTTTTATTTTGAGGTGAACAATGTTTTATCATGAGTGACCTGGAATTGTGGTTGATCATTTTGTTGATCAGAATTACCTAAATCTTTCAAAATTGTTTGTCTTTGTTATTATAAAAAAGTATTCTTCTAGTTCTTCTCACTTCACTTTACATCAGTTAATACAGTCTTCCCAGGTTTTTTCTGAAACCATCCCATCACTTACCACAGCATAATAGCACTCTGTCACTTTCATATATTGTAACTTGTGCAGCCATTTTCCAATTGATGGACACCCCTTCAATTTTCAATTATTTTTCATGAGAAAAAGAACTACTATAAATGGTTTTGCAGATATCGGATCTTTCCTCTTTTTTTGATCTCTCTAGGGTATAGATCTAGTAGAGGTATCACTGGGTCAAAGAGCATATTTTAATAGCTTTTGCTTTATCAGATATTTTTATTATAAAGATTTTCTCAGTTTTCAGCTTCCTTTTTATCTTTAGCAGCTTTCATTTCACTTCAGCAAAATCTTTGTTAAATTTTATGTCATCAAATTTGTCCCTTTTAAGTCTATAAACCTCTTTCTCTTGTCAGGTCATGAAATCTTACTCTATCCATATATATGTTAGATAATTTTTTCTGTGCTTCTCTCTATTTTTTTTTAATGATGTCACTCTTTATTCTTTAATGATGTCACTCTAAATCATATGCCCTTTTGAAGTTTGCTTTGGTAAGTGGTGCAAGATGCTGGACTCTATTTACTTTCTACTTTTCTTTCCAATTTTCCCAACAGTTGTTGTTGAGTAATAAGTTATTGCGCAATAGGTGGGATCTTTGCATTTATCAAACACTAGGCCTACTGAGCTTATTTACTTCCCAATATTGTATCCTTAATCTTTTCCACTGGTACTATTCTCTTATCCAGGACCAAATTGTTTTGATTTTTATTAGTAGTATAGTTTGAGGTCTGATATTGCTAGGCTTTTTCTTTCCTTTTTCTTCATTATTTCACTCAATATTATTGACATTTTATTCTTTCAGATGAACTTATTATTACTTTTCAGCCTTATGAATAATACTTTGGTAGTTTGATATGGCATTGAATTAAAAAAAATAGGTTGGTGGAAGCTAGATGATGAAGTGGTTAAAGCACCAGCCCTGGATTCAGGAGGACGTGAGTTCAAATTCAGTCTCAGACACTTGACACTTACTATCTGTGTGACCCTGGGCAAGTCACTTAACCTTTATTGCCCTGCAAAAAAGAAAAAATTAGGTTATATTGTCATTAGTATGATATTGGCTGTTGTACCCATAAACAATATTTCCTCAATTATTTAGATATTTATTTATATAGTGTTTTATAATTCCATTCATTTCATTCCTGTGTTTATCTTGGCAGGCAGATTCTCAAGTACTATATACTATCCATTGGCATTTTATATGAGATTTCTCTTTTTCTCTTCCCATTGGATTTATTTGGTAATATACAGAAATACTAATGATTTGTGTTTTTGTTTTATATCTTGCAACTTTTCTGAAGTTGTTAATTGTTTCAATTAGTTATTTAGTTGACTTTCTAGGGATCTCTAAATAAACCATCATATTACTTGCAAAAAGTGATACTTTTATTTCCTCATTGCCTATACTTGTACCTGCATTTCCTTCCCATTTTATTGACCTTACTAGCATTTCCAGCACTATATTGAATGGTAACAATGATCATAGGAATCCTTGCTTTATCTCTGATCTTATTGAAAAGGTTTCTAGCTAATCACCATATGAGATAATGCTGGCTAAGAAAGTTTTGTTTAGTCTTATGCTTTCTATTATATTTAATAGGAATGGGAATTCTATCTTGTTAGAAACTTTTTCATGCATCTATTAGTATAATCATGGTTTTTTTTATTAGTATGGTCAGTTGTGCTTATAATTTTCCTAATAATAAATAAGCCTAACATTTCTGGTATAAAATCAACCTAGTATAGTGTATTATCCTTGTATATGTTGCTGTAGTCTCCTTGCTATTATTTTACATAAAATTTTCACATTAATATTGATTAGGATTATTAGTCTGTAATGTTCTTTCTCTGTGTTGCCTTTCCCTAATTTAGGTATCAAGACCATAGTTGCATCATAAAAGAACTTTGATAAGAAACTTTATTTTTTAATTTTTTCCAAATAGCTTATATAAATATTGGGAATAATTGCTTTTTAAATGTTTGGTAGAATTTACTTATACATCCATCTTTTCTTGAGAATTTTTTTCTTTCTTAATTCATTTATGTCTTCTTTAAATGTTTTTCTAAGATAGAGTTGGGTTTTTTGTTTGTTTGTTTGTGGGGCAATGAGGGTTAAGTGACTTGCCCAGGGTCACACAGCTAGTAAGTGTCAGATGTCTGAACCTTTATTTGAACTCAGGTCCTCCTGAATCCAGGGCCAGTGCTTTATCCACTGTGCCACCTAGCTGCCCCTCCTAAATTATTTATTAAAAATTTCTTTTTTATTTTTCACCTTTATCTTTTTGATACTGATATTTTTTTCTTTTAAAAATCATTAACTAATAAATCACCTAATTTTATTGAATGTCACTTTTGATACTGGTATTTTTTTTCTTTCTTTTAAAAATCATTAACTAATAAATCACCTAATTTTTTGAATGTCCCTTGTCATATTTCTTTTGGTTTTGTTAGTCTCCCTTTTGTTTTTTAGGATAGTTTTTAATTTGTTAGGTTGGTTTTTTTTTTTTACTTGTATCCTCAATTCATTGATTTATTGATTTTTGTTGTTGTTGTTGTTGTTGTTGTTGTTGTTGATGAAGGGGTTTAGGCTTACAAAATTTCATCTAAGTACTACTATACTGAAGCTTGTAATTTTCTGAGTCTGGGCAAGGGACCTCTGTGATGCCTCAATTTCCTCAACTACAAAAGCACCTATCTCCCAGGTTTATTATGAAAATCAAATGATGCAATAATTGTAATGCACTTAGAATGGGGACTGGCACATGGTAGGTACTTAAATTATTTCTTTTCTATCCATTGTACCACCTAGTATCCCTTGAGCCACTATAGTAATTAGTTCTCCCTCCCACTCAGCTACCAATTTGTCCAAATTACATCTTGTATTATTTTCACATCATGAATTACAAAGTTGACCTGAGGGCTTATCTTGGTCTTGCTGACTGCAGGCATACTGGAGATCTTTGCAAGTCCTGAAATTTTTAACTTTTGCCAAAAAACAGCTCATTATGGCTCTAAATGGAAGAAACTCTTCAATGTTAAGCAAAGTTAAACCTCATTCACGAGTGATCAAACCTCAACTTTATGCCCTCACCACATTACCTGGTCCTTTAAGTAGGTTCTGGATCAGAAAGTTGAATAAATTAGGCTTGCAAATCTCACATTTAGCCTAGGCTAAGTCTCTAGAATGTAAAAAAAAAATAGTATAGTGGAAGGAAGTATCTGAATAATTCAAGTGTAGAAACAATTTTCTTCTGAATCATTTAATTAATTACCCAAACTCTCTAGTTATTCTGTGGAAACTTTTAGAAGACATGGATTTTTAACTGGAATGTTACTTTTATAGAGTTTTGCCAATTTGGGGGATCATTTTTTTTAAGGCTGAAAACAAAATGAAAAGAGATGAACCCAAATGACAGTTAATGACCAATGAGAACTGCCTGTTATGGCTGTGCTCACTCTATAACCATTTCTAATTATACCAGTCTGTGCTGTGGGAAATGAAGTGATAATGACTGGGATACCAAAATACCAGAACTAAGTGCCAATTTCCTAAAGACAATAAGTGCATCTTCCCTTTTCATCTGAGAAATGCATAGTCAACTAATTAAATGAAGTTAAAGGTAAGACAAATAAAATTAACACGCATATGAAGAGCTGAATAGGTACCAAGCATTATGCTACATACTGGTGGTGATTCAAAGTCTAAAGTAAAATAGTCCCTGCTTTCAAGGAGTATACATTCAAAAGGGAAAAATGTGTACACATATTGGTATATGGAAAGAAAACTTTGGTGGCAGATGTGAGATTTAAAATTGGATATAAGAGCATTAAACTCCCCCTTTAACTTTTCCCTTATATGTCTCCCAGACCACTAAGAAAAAGAAGCCTCTGAGCTTTAACCAGTGAGGGATTAGTTTTTATTGTTTGGGGATTAATTAGATAACAAAAAGGTGATACCAATTAGGGAAATAGGAAAGTAGAAATACAAATGAATAATCTTAGATCTAAACTTAGTCTATATTCTTTTACAAAACTCACCGAATCCCAAACTGCCTGCCAAGATGAGAACCAGAGCTGACCACCAAATGTGTGTGCCGCCAGGCTAAGCTACAAAGCCAGAGAGAGACAACTTCAGTTCCACCTTCAGTTTTTAAACTGACCTCCTGGAAGCACAGCGTGCTTGGCCAGCTCTCCGGGCAGCAGCAGGTGCACGGCCTTGTCATGGTCTCCTCCCCAAAAGGTCGGTCCTTCAAAAGCTGCTTCAGTAGCATGCGCTCAACTCTCAAATGATTAAGCTAAACCTTCCATTTTTTACCACAAAGAGAAGACATTGGCAACTTTGGGATCTGGACATAGCCTTGGATAGAAGGTGCTGTTTGACCTCATCTTGAAGGCAAACAGGGATTAAGTTCATGTTTATAGCAATAGGTAGGATTTTAAAGACCAACTCTCTCATTTTACAGATGACAATGTTAGGGGTGGGGATAGTTCAATAGTGAGTAGAGCAGGGCTGTGGTTTGTCCTACATAATACTGTTAGTAAATTGCAGAGCCAGGATTTAAATTCAGGTCCTGGGACTCTGAATCTACAGATCTCATTATACTATGGGAAAGATAGGGAGTAAGGAAATAAAGAAAAGGGACTCTGGCTATGATGGTAGCCACAGGAAAGAGCCCCAAAATTCAGGTAGTAATTGCAAAGGCACAAGGACCTGTATATACATTCATAGTGGGCCATTTGTCTTATTCAGAAAGACATAAATGGATCTGTGTGATCATTTATAAGGATATTTCTTTAAATAATATAGACCACAACATATCCATGCCTACCTTTTCCATGTCACTCTTATGTATACACTCCTTTCAGTTCATTGAATGTGTAGAGACCTGCATTATTTTCTCTTGAAAATGTGATGACAGCAATGGAGCACATGAGATGTTCATAGAGTAGTCATCCCTTTCATCATGGGGCCAGACTATTTTCTTTTTCACTTAAAAAATTATTTTAATATATTTAAATATACAAGGGTGAAATAACTTATTACTGATGTGGGAGTTATTCCCGAATCAGTTGTCTGTGTGCATTCTGACAACTACTTAGAGAAAAGATTAAAAAAAAAACCACTAATATGAAACTAAAATCATAAAATAATGGATTTGTAGCTTGAAAATTTAAAAAAAAATTGAAAGAGAAAAAGATGATGTGTAATTAAAGCTATTCCAACTTCTGGAAAGAAGTTTCTGATGGGAAAAAAGGCATGTGAAGAAATAAGATTAACATCAGTTACAGTAAAGACTTACTGGAATTTACCCAATGTAAATTAATAGGCATAATGCAATGATTTAAAGAGCACAGCAACAAAATTAGCAGTTAGTTGGCTTACTTGTCACATGTAGAGATACAAGAGGCAAGGACAACACTAATTTAAAATCTAAACTAATTTGTAAAATCTTCCAGAGAAAGCAGAGAAACTATGAGTAGTATTTTCATATAAAAGAGAATCAGTGGAAGGTAAAACCAGTAAATCTTGGTAAATGTCTTAAGAAAGCAAAAGTCTTTTGAGGGAATGTAAGGAAGTAACTAGAAAAAGAATCGGACAATAAAGATGGAGAAGATCTGAAAAAAATTGTTTAACAAAATATTATTACTACCCAAGATACTTAGGTAATCATAACTGAAATTTACCATTGAAGTTTCTGGGTGCTTATAGAGCAGGTCATAGTAACAGTGAAGAAAACAAAGATAGGATTATTAGAAGGAATAGACAAAATATACACAGACAAGGTTGATATTTAAGGTGACACGAATATAAGAGGATTAAAGGATTATTTCTGAAGATACCTGAAGGTAAAAGATAGAAATGTGTGTGTGTATGTGTGACAGAGAGACAGAGACAGAAAGAGAGAGGGAATATCTTGGACCTGATTGCTACTAATAAAAAGTGTTGGAGAAATTTTTAATAGCTATTTGCCTATAATCCTGCTTTCACACACCTATGTATTTTTCAAAATAAGCTTCATAAATAGAAGTGATCCTTTATGAGTACATTAATAGGGTATAGATAGGCTCTTCTAAGTTTTGATCCACAGTATGACAAATATTTACCGTTTGACTGGCACCTTTTTTTTAAACTCAATATGCATAGATCCTTGGATTAAATTCAAGAAGTCATTAAACATTTCTTATACACCTACTATGTTCCAAGTGTAGTGCTAAGAGCAAAGTATACAAATATGAAAATGAAAGCATCTCTGGAAAAGCAAGAGAGAAAGGGGCAAAGAAAATCCTGATGGTGGAAAAGCCAAAGAAGGAAACCAGTCCAAAATAAGTGCTGCTAGGATAGTCAAAGAAATCTAAAATGAGCATAGCCAGGTAGGAAATAAAGAGATGTCTGTCCTGTTTCCCCTCTTTCAATGGAGTAGTTGTGGCTCCTCTTTCCAATTAGAAAGATAGAGGATACTGATGAGTCATGTGTAGCAAGGCTGGTTGGATCTCAAATGAGCTTTCCCAATGATTAATTTACAAGGGTCATGGAGGAGAAGCTAAAGAAGTGCAAAATAAATGCAACTGGGTGGGAAATGAGATATCTGAGTTCATTCTATTTATATTCATAGTCATAATTAGTATTTGCATATTTTCCTCCATCATATTTTTCTTCACTATTGTACTTCTTAGTCTTTTTTTTCACCCTATCGCACTTCACTAGTCTAATTTACTTTTACAAATTTTATTTATTTATTTATTCATTCATTCATTTATGTATTTATTTATCTATATATTTATTTATTGCCGAGTAATGAGGGTTAAGTGACTTGCCCAGCGTCACAAAGCTAATAAGTGTCAAGTGTCTGAGGCCGGATTTGAACTCAGGTTCTCCTGAATCCAAGACTGGTGCTTTATCCACTGTACCACCTAGCTGCTCCCCATGGTCCCCTACTTTAAACCAGTATCTTCCTAATCCACACCTTTTTAAAGAATCTCTTCTCTATCTTCTTCCTCACCCTCCTAGATCTTAATCTACTCACCCTTCTAAAAGTCCCTCTCTTACCCTGTCCCCTACCCGTCTAAAAGTCTATCCCTTAATTTATCACTTCATCCTCATTTCTTCATAAGTATAGCAGGCTTTTACACCCTTTTTGATATATATGTTGTTCCCTCTTTAAGTCATTTCTGATGAAAATAAGGTTACAAGACTTTCAGCCCTCTAACCTGCTTCCTTGGTATCATTTGGTCCTTTCATGACCAATTTGTATGAAATTATTACTCCTTTTTACCTTTTCCTACCCAATTTTGTTCTTTAGAATCACCCCATCATACCCAGTTAAGCCCCAGTCTTTCAAACTGCCCATGTAATAATGACAGCCTTAAGAATACTGATAACATTTTCATGTATAACAAGTAAACAGTTTGACCTTAATTAGTCCTTTGTCATTGGTCTTTAATGTTTTCCTTATATTTCTTCTGGATCTTCTGTGTCAAATTTTCCATTGAGTTCTGGTCTTTTTGTCACAAATACCTGAAAGTCTTTCAGTTAGTTAAATGTCTCCCCCCCACACACACACCCACACACATCCACACCCACACCCATGCCCACACCCTCCCATTCATGATTGTACTCAACTTTGCTGGGTAAGTCATTCCTGGTCATAACCCAAGCTCTTTTTTGCTTTCTGAAATATAGTGTTCCAAACCCTACCATCTTTTAGTATGGAAACTGCTACATCTTGTGAAATCCTGATTTTAGCCTCATAGTATTTAAATTGTTTTTTTCCTGATGCTTGCAATATATTCTCCTTATACTGGGACCTTTGAACTTGGCTATGAGATTCCTGTAAGTTTAACTCCTGGTATCTTTTTCAGGGGGCGAATGATGGATTTTTCTTATTTCTACTTTACCCTCTAGAAATTCAGGGAAATTTTCCTTAATAATTTCTTGTAATATTGTTATCAAGATTCTTTTTTTTCCCATAGCTATTAGGTAGGCCAAACAATTTTTATATAGTCTTTCCTTGATATGTTCTCAAGATCAATTGTTTTTCTAATGAGATTATTCTGATTCTTTTCTATTTTGTTTTATTATTCAATTCTGTTTACCCAATTTTAGTTTTCAAGGAATTATTTTCTTCCTTAATATTGTGGATTTCTTTTTCTAGTTGGTTGACTTTCTTTTCCTTATTTTTCTTGATTTTCTTAGGTTACTTTTATTTTTTCCCCATTTTTTCTCAATCTCTTTTATTTGATTTTTGAATTCTCTTTTAAGTTCTTCCAACAACTCTTTTTTGGGGCTTGATATTGCTCTTTGAGGTAGGAGTAACTTCTGAATATGACACAAGATCTTCTTTTATACCATAGTATCTATGGTCAAGTTCCTTTCCCTTTGCTTATCCGCTTTTATTTTTAATTTGGTTTTTTTTTTTAATTTTTAATTTGTTTTGTTTTATTTTTAGCAGCTTTTAATCCCAAGTTGTAGGAAATGGTGCCCCAGGTCTCATGTCCTTCTTTCTGTTCTGTTGAATTCTATCTGGGGATCTAACCTTGGGCACTCCTCTACTCCCCTGTAAGCCATGACTAGGGCCCCAGCCACATAAGCCCCAAAATGTTCTTGTTTCCCTGTGATACCTCATTCACTGAACATGTGCTTGCCTTTCCTTTTACAGCTGCAACTGGGGTTCATATATTGTTTTAAGAATATCTTCATTCAGGGGAGGGGCAGCTAGGTGGCACAGTGGATAGAGTATAGACCCTCGAGTCAGGAGGACCTGACTTCAAATCCAGCCTCAGCTACTTGACACTTACTAGCTGTGTGACCCTGGGGAAGTCACTTAACCATTAATTCCCTGCAAAAAACCAAAAGCAAACAAAAAATATCTGCATTCAGAGAAAGAACTAATAAATAGAAGTATATAGAGAATAATTTTATGCATTATATATATACATATTTGTATATAAACACCTATATATACATACATATACATGTACACATATATATACATGCATATGTTTATATACACCTATCCACACATACATATTTGTGTCTAATGGCAGCCATCTTTAGGGTGTAGGGGAGGGAAGAAAAATGGAAAAGAAAGAGTTATATAATAACTTTATTATATATTTAAAAGGAATTTGCAGTTTTGTGTTCAATCATCTTTTTTTCTATTCTACTATGTTATGGATTCATTTTGAAATGAATTCCTCCTTTTCAGGAATTTATAATATAGAAAGCTAAACAACACAAATTTTAAGTAAACATATTAGAAAATGTACTCCAATATACATATTTTTCATTGTAGTTATCGATCAATCAATACACATTTAAGTGTCTACTATTCAGCAGGCACTGTGCTAAGTGCTAGGGGTACAACAAAAAAAGGCAAAAGTTAACCCCTGCCTTAAAGAAGCTTAAAATCAAATGGGGGAGACAACACACAAACCTACACACACACACACACACACACACACACACATAACATGTGTGTACACACACATACACAAAGAAAGATATTTACATGATAAATAGAAAATAATTAACCTAGAGAAGGAACTAGAGAGGTTGGGGGATGGATAAAGCACTGGCCCTGGATTCAGAAGGACTTGAGTTCAAATCTGACCTCAGAGACTTGAAACTTACTAGCTATGTGACCTTGGGCATGTCACTTTACCCCAATTGCCCCAAAAAACAAAAAACAAAAAAGAGAGGTTGGGGAACATTTCCTGTAAAAGGTGAGATTTTACTTGGGACTTAGAAGAAGCCAAGGAGGTCAGTAGTCAGAGGGGAGGAGGGAAAGCATTTCACATATGGGGACAGCTAGAGACAATTGCTGAAGCCAAGAGATACAGTGTTTTGTTTGTAAAACAGCTAAGAGGGGGGCAGCAAGGTGGTGCAGGGGATAAAGCACTGGCTCTGGATTCAGGAGGACCTGAGTTCAAATCCAGTCTCAGACACTTGATACTTACTAGCTGTGTAACCCTGGGCAAGTCACTTAACCCTCATTGCCCTGCAAAACAAAAAAAAACAAAGAAACAAAACATCTATGAAGCTATTATCACTGGATCTAAGAGTATCTGTCAGGGAGTAATATACAAGGAGACTGGAAAGGTAAGAGGGGGATAGGTTATGAAGGGTTTTAAATGTGAAACAGAATTTTGTATTTGATCCTGGAAGCAACGGGGAGCCACAGGAGTTTACTGAGTAGAGAGTAACATGGTCAGATCTGAGAGAAATACTAAGAATTTAAGGGATCACCAGAAATAAGAACAACTGAAATAAACTGGGTATGGTTTCATGGATGATGTCAGCAAGCATTTATGATGACCTTGTTTTGTGGCAGTCACTATTCTAAACACTGTGGATACATAGAAATATGAAAATAATACCTGGCATAGAGTTGCTCACCATCTAAAAATGGGGAAGACAAGATGTAATCTACTATGTAAAACAAGATAACTAAAGGATAATTTGGAGGTCAACTTGGAGGAAATTTATTAGAGTTGAGTGGGAGGTATAGGAAAGCCTTCTTTCAGGAATATTGATTTTTAGCTGTTCTTTAAAGAAAACCATGGAAGCAAAGAGGCAGACAAGAAGACAGAAAGCATTCCAGGCATGGGGAAGAGCTGGTGAAAATGTGTTAGAAGGGCATTAGAAAGTTCAAGGCGAAGAAGATGCTTCTTTTTTTTTTTTTTTAGTGAGGCAATTGGGGTTAAGTGACTTGCCCAGGGTCACACAGCTAGTAAGTATTAAGTGTCTGAGGCCAGATTTGAACTCAGGTACTCCTGATTCCAGGGCCAGTGCTCTATCCACTGTGCCACCTAGCTACCCCAAGAAGATGCTTCTTTAGAAAGACACTTGCCTCCTGACTCTGAATAAAAAAACAGCTCCTCCGGGCAGCTAGGTGGCATAGTGGATAAAGCACTGGCCCTGGATTCAGGAGAACCTGAGTTCACATCCAGCTTCAGACACTTGACACTTACTAGCTGTGTGACCCTGGACAAGTCCTTTAATCTTCATTGCCCCACAAAAACAAAACAAACAAAACAAAACAAAACAAAAAATCAGCTCCTCAAATGATGCCCCCTAGGAACATCACAGGAAGGAATAGCTGGATGTAAAGAGAGCCTTTTAGAATTAGTTATAGACATGTCTTTTTCTTTTAAACTACTTATGGCCATTATTAATATGAATAATCCCGTGTATTCTAAAAAAAAAGTGAGTTAGAAGAGTGTAAGTAGGGGATATTATTGGATTGTAGAGTACAGGGAGGAGAGTAAAGGTAAGAAGAGGTCAGGTTATGGTTTATCTCTAATAGCCAAAGGGAGGATTTTTTTTTATTTGATCCTAGAGGAAGTAGGGACCCTGGACTTTATTGAATAGGGTTAGGTAGGTGACATGCTCAGACCTGTGCTTTAGGAAAACCACTGACAACTGAACCAAGGATAGAATGGAATGGAGAGAGACTTGAAGCACACAGACCAAGAATTAGTCTACTTGTAAAGTGATGAAGGCTGGCACCAAAGTGGTGACAGTGTCAGAGAATCAGAAAAGGTATGGACTAGAAATATTATGAATATAGAATTAACATGACTCAGAAATAGCTTGGATATTATGGGGGAGGGGAAGATGCACATACACTCACACACACACACACACACACACACACACACACACACACACACACATACACACAGACACACACACAGTTAGTAGATTTTGTTTGCAAACAAATTGTTCCTGAATGTTGCTTAGCACCTTTAAAACAAACCTTTGACCTGGCAGAAGCACAGTTTTGGCTTTATTTAAGTGTGTAGTTACTCTATAAACAATTCATCTCAAAAGCAGCCCTGAATGTATTCAGTATTTTCAGCCAGAATATCTCCCTTTTCTATAAGTAGCTCCTGAAATAATACATTTCTATCAAGCCCTCCAACAGCCTGATGCTAAAGTGTTTAAAACTTCCTTAAAGGTATTCTTTCACAGAGTGAAGCCCTAAGGATCATACTAGAAATCCTTGAACCAACTTTTGTGATGAGGAATTCTGGTTAATAATTTATACAGTTGGTATTTTTTTGGTGCCATTCATACTGGTAGTCTTTTAAAAGTTGCTCTGTGCTTACTGTAATATATATATATATATATACATTTTAAGTAAAAATATATATTTACCAGTTTTAAGTAAAAATGGGATATGACTGCATTGGTTTAAATACAGATATATAACAACATGAAAAGTTGATCAGCATGCCTATTCAGGGATTGTTTTATAGGAAAAAAAATCTGTAAAAAATGCAACAAAGCTATCATGTTATCTGTAATTTTTTATTTAAAACTTGAAGTCTTTAAAGACCATAGCAGTGATTAAGTAATATGTAAGTATAAAAAAGTAAACTTTAATGCATTTGTGACAAGAATTTAATTTTTCCTCATGTATGCTGATATTGTATTACAGAAGAAAAAAGAATTAAAACTTTTTTCGTAGATATCTATGCCATTTCTTTAAGCTTTTTTAATCCTGACGTGTTTCCTACATAGTACAATAATTTTATAAACTAATTGATTTAAGAGTAGGTGCTGGCTATACCTTTTTACATAAAAATAAATTTTCTGTAGTAAATTATGCTAAAAAATGTTCATGCAGTGGTCAATATTTGGGAGAAGGATGTAGTGCAATAAAAAGGAGAAGTGAATAAAGAACAACAATAAGGACAAATAGGTAATTCCTGTGGTGATATTGGGAGGGAGATGAACTGGGGTGTGTTTGGCTGTAGTATAAAGCTTTTGGTGGTGTAATGAAAGAAGGCAATCAAGTTTGTGGTGGTTCTTGACATTATGGTCTTGTGTTTAATCCAAGAAACTTTCTTATAACTGTCCCCAAGGGAAGAGAAAAATTCAAGTCATCCAGCCAAAATTCTCAGATTTCCAGTTCATTTTTTAGAGCCTAGGGAAAGCTTTCTTTTTAATTGAGAAGCCAAAAAAGTTTCAAAGATTTTTCTGGACTACCCATTATCTTTATTAACTAAACCTCAGTCTTATAACCAACTGAGTAAACATCAGATCATGATGGAAAGAAGGGGAATTTTCATTTCTCAACCTTGTTAACAGTCACGATTTTCACCTTGCTTTCAATGCTTAAAAAAAAGATAGCAGAAAGAAGAGAAGAGAAGAGAAGAGAAGGAAGGAAGGAAGGAAGGAAGGAAGGAAGGAAGGAAGGAAGGAAGGAAGGAAGGAAGGAAGGAAGGAAGGAAGGAGGGAAGCAAAATAACAATGTTTTATTCAAGGAAATTGCTACAGAGTTTCCTTCTTTGTAATGCTTTAATTAAAAGGGGTTTGGATGAGACAGATTGATTCTTGTCTTTATGAGCTGGTTCAAATCAATTTCACAAATATTTTCATTAGGTCCACAGACTTTCATTCCACCCTTAGCAGCAAGGCTTTGTCTCATCTGTACCTGCTCCCTTCACTGTCTGTCTCTGCTCCCTTCCCTGTCTATCTCATTAGACTAAAAGAACACAAGGATCAATCTACTCCCAGTGCAACAATAGCACTCCATCTCATTTGAGTTTCCCACAAGAAGCAAACCAGACCCTGGGCAAAGAAACTTTTTACTAACAAAGGTAAACTTAATAGTCTGCAACTTAGTTTTATAGAGTTGCCTAGAGCATTGAGAGGTTAAGTGTCTTGGCCAGACTAAGACAAGTATGTATTAGAGACATTGCTTAAGCCCAGTATTTTCTGATTCAAGGCTTGCTTTTTCAGGAAGTCAGTCCATAAACATTTAAGTGCCAGCCATATGCTAGGGATGGTGCAAGGCACTGGAAATACAAAAAAAACAAAATACATTCCCTGTCCTCACTGAGCTTACTTTCAAATTGGGGGAGAAAACAAACAAAAAACCCCTGAAAAGTGGAATGGGGGGCGGGGTGAGTGCTCGGTGCAGCTGGGTCGAAAATGATGGGATGGCTATCTTGGGTGCTGTCCTTAAATAGAAGATCTGAGTGGAACTCCCCACTCTCCACTCTCCATCTTCTCCAATAATAGTTGGGGAGGGAAGAGGAAGGGGCAGAAATGAGATAGGAATCTCAGAATTGATGTGATCTTGCAGGATGTTGAGATACTGGAGTGTATGTTGAAGTCCAGTGGAATATAGTCCTTCTGTCACCCTACCCTATAAATTAGATAGTATGGGAATTTGCTTGTTAGTGGGGTAGCACAGTGGATAGAGTGCCGGGACTGGAGTCAGGAAGACTCATCTTTCTGAGTTCTAATCCAGCCTCAGACACTTACTATGTGTATGACTCTGACAAGTCACTTAACCCTGTTTGCCTATTTCCTCATCTGGAAATGATCTGGAAAAGGAAATGGCAAACCACTTCAGTATCTTTGTAAGAAAACTCTAAATGGGATCATGAAGAGTCAGACATGAACTAAACAACTCAACAATAGGGGCAGCTAGGTGGCACAGTGGATAGAGCACAGGCCCTGGACTCAGGAGGACCTGAGTTCAAACCTGACCTCAGACATTGACACTTACTAGCTATGTGACCCTGGGCAAGTCACTTGACCCTGATTGCCTCACAAAACCCCCCCAAAAACAAACAAACAAACAAAAAAACCCAAGAAACAAAAAACAACGCCACCAAAACACACACCAAAATAACAAAAACAACAACAAAATTTCATGTGTGAGGAATAGTAACAAGGCAAGTTTGGCTGGCTTATAGAGTAACAGGAGAAGAGAAATGCATAATGAGGCTAGAAATATAAACTAGTTTCTGAAGAGGTTTAAATGTTAATTAGAGTATTTTATATTTGATTATATTTTATTCTTTGGGTAATAGGGAACAAATGGAGTGTACTGACTAAGGGAGTAACAGCATCAAATTTTTACTTAAGGAAAACCACTTTGGCAGTTGTGTGAAGAATAGATGGGGAATAGAGAGAGGTCAAGCAAGGAGACCAAACTGTTGCAACAGTCCCTGTGAGAGATGATGAGAACATGAATTAAAATGTGGTTGTGTGACTGGTGAGGAGTCAGATATGAGTGATATTGTGGAGAGAGAAATGACCTGATTTGGCAATTGATTCTATTTGTCTGGTGAGGGGCAAAAAGATAACATGGATGTCTTGAAATCAGGAGCCTGGGAAGCAGGGTGAAGAGAAGCCAAATAATTTATACAATGTCACAAGTCAAAAAAAAAAATGGTCAAATTTTGAAGTTGTTGTTTTTTTGTTTGTTTTGTTTTTTGTGGGGCAATGAAGCTTTGAAGTTTTAAGCCCAGTTTATGTTCACTATGCCATGTTTCCTTCAACAGAGAAATATACCAGCCTTAAGAGAACTGTTTTTTTTTTTTCCTAGTGGGAAAATATTTATTTCAGATTATGTATTTCAGGGACCCAATAAGACATTAAATATCTAATAAGACATAAGTGCCTAATGAGACAGTAAGTTTAAATAATGATGTAAATAATCAAAATTTACTTTTTATGGCTAATTGTTAAAAAGTTGCCTAAGTAATTATTGCTTATCTTTGTTCAATCCAAAAGGGAAATTTGGATATTTAAAAAAAAATACATTTCCCCAAACGAATATTTTCCCCCAACATATAGCTTAAGACCTAAGCACAAAATTATTTTAAATATATACTTGATATATTTTTGCAAAAGGACTGACAGTGTTGTTATGCTTCATTCAGATCTGGACATATCTTACGCTGCTGGGCAATTTAGTCTGTTATGAAAATGTACCACAAAAATCTAGATGCAGATTTAACCATACTATTTCTACTTTTTTTGGTATGTTTTTCTTTTTTGAGGTTTTTTCCCCATTGCTCTGATTCTTCTTTTGCAACATGACTGATGCAGAAATATGTTTAATGTGATTGTACATATGTGACCTATATCAGATTGCTTGGTGTCTGGGGGAGGGAGGTAGAAAAATTTGAAACTATAAATCTTATAAAAACAAATGTTGAAAACTATCTCTACATGTAACTAGAAAATAATAAAATACTTTTCTGATTAAAATTAATAAACAAATAAATTTTTTTAAAAAAGAAAAGAAAATGTACTACAAGGTCAGTGAAGGCTTCATCCTATAAAATGTATATTCTAGGACTCCTCCTTAGAGAAGTTTTCATGTTAGAAATTCAGGGCTCTATAATTGTGTTGATGTGGGTACCCTCTTTGCCATTGAAAATTATAAGCCTTTTAAAGCTGAATGGATGGTCTTTGAGGGTTACTATGGAGGACAAATTGATTACCCTGTAGTTAACTCAGGGCTGTGACTTGACTTCTGCTGAAGAAAATTTCCTGAGCTGGTGAAGGTTAGTTGTTTTGAGGTGGAATTCAATTTTCAATAAATTAAATTGGATTTGATGAGGTGGTAAGCTTTTTTTTTTTTTTTTAGTGAGGCAATTGGGGTTAAGTGACTTGCCTAGGGTCACACAGCTAGTAAGTGTTAAGTGTCTAAGGCCAGATTTGAACTCAGGTACTCCTGACTCCAGGGCCGGTGCTCTATCCACTGCACCACCTAGCTGCCCCAAGGTGGTAAGCTTTTAAAGTAAATATCCACATCTGAAAACTATACTATTTATAAATATACTTGTGTACTTGGGCATGTATGTGTGTTGGCCACGTAGATTACATATGACCTTATGGGTCTATCTAGAGGTGGCTCACAGGGAAGTATGAATAGATATGTTTAGAATCACCTCTGCCTACCCTTCACCAAGGGAGACTTTGCTTCCTGCCTGGAGGGAAGCTGGTGCTTGGGGCTACAAGGCTGGCCAATCTGCCCTCATTAGAGAGAGGGGGTTTTGGACTAGAATTTGGCCTATCTCCCTCACTAATATAAGTATCCTAGGGGAAATAATTTTCAGGTTCATGCTGCTCTCATAATTATTATCCCTTAATTGTGAAGGGCTTCGCCAAGTTATATATCCAAAACTTGACTTCCTTTCCAACAAATGCACAAAGACCACATAGTGAATAGTAAATAAATCCATTTATCCAAGTCAATGGCAAACAGAAATCAAAGAATGCCAGATGGTAATATATTAGACAACATACCAGGTAAATGTGACCCATTGGGAGTGAAATATCTCAGTTCAACAGAGAGAGCAAGAGGGAGAGCAAGTTACATACTCCCAATAAGAAATTCCCTGAAGTTTATTGTGTACAAAATTGGGGAAAGGGATATTTCAAATGTGTGGACTCTTCTTCATGTCAGGTTTTTCCTAGAGTCATTCTCTCCTTTAGAGTCCTTTCCCTGAAGAGAATCTAAACCATATATCTATTCTCTGGAAGCAGAAAGCCAGAAGAGCTCAGCTCTCACCAACTCTGCCAGTTACATATTTTAGAGCATTGAATAATCAATCTCCACTAATGGGGTTGATCTTATACAAATACACTTTGACCCCCTTGTTATGCACCTACACACACACACACACACACACACACTCCCAGACAGTAATTTTCACGTAAAGGAAAGACATACATGCCTTCCTTTGCATTCATTGATTGAACACTTAATAAGGACTTTCTGTGTCTTAAGCATTCAAGGAGTTTTGATGGTGGGTGAGTCACAAACTGGTATGAGAAATGAGAACAAATACCTACAATTCAGAATAGAGTTTGAAAAGTGTAGAAGAGAGGTACAGACAAGAGATTTTAAGATTTCAGAGGAAAGAAGGAACCCATTTAGCTGAGATAATAAGGTAAATTATCTTGTAAGAGATATAATTTGATCACCTTTACCTCAAGAAGCAAAAAGTTTAGTTTTTTTCCTTCAGGTACACTAAACTTAGATGGCTTTAGTCCACTTTATGTAGGTTATATTAACTTATAAACCACTTTATATCCTATTCCGTCTGAGATGAGTTTTGCTAAGTAGGCTTGGACACAATCATGCTAGGTCAAATCTGGGAAAAGAGGCAGCAGGGATGGAAAAGTGATGCCCTTTTTCTAATTGGAGAACCCCTCTCAGAAATTCAGGCTACTTCATTATTCTAGATGACCAGTTATTGTCTGGAGGAGCTTAACCCTATCAATGATAAAGTTCCATAAACTCACCAGAAATCATTCTGATAGACACCCAAATGTTTTAATTTTTCACATACACACATCACAAATACGTATATACATGTACTTACATACATAGACATAGATGCAATAAATTAGAGATCAATAGAGGGGAAGCTTCATATTAAGGGGGATAGAAAAACATTTTTTTTTTTTGCAGAAGGTTGGATTTTATCTGGGATTTAAAGGTAGAGGGTAGAGATGAGAAGAAATAGCATTTCAGGCATGGGGCATAGCAAGTAAAACTGCATGGATTTGGGGCAGTTAGGTGGCGCAGTGGATAGAGTACTGGCCCTGGAGTCAGGAGGACCCGAGTTCAAATCTGGCCTCAGACACTTAACACTTACTAGCTGTGTGACCCTGGCCAAGTCACTTAACCCCCATTGCCTCACAGAAAAAAATATGCATGGATTTAGGAAATGGATTGTTGTTTGAGGAATAGCAAGGAGGCCAGTGTCACTGGGTTGAAGATTATGTGGGGATGAATAAGATATAATACTGGAAAGGAAGGAGAGACCCAAGTTATGAAGGACTTTGTGTTCCAAAATAAGGATTTTTATATTTTATCCTGGAGGTAGGTGATAGGGAACCACTAGAGTTTGTTTATTGAAAGGGTGGGGATGAAAAGCCCAAAGCCATATGTAAAGAAGATCAATTTTACAGCTCATTGGAGGATGAATTAGACTGAGGGAAGATTTGAAGTAGGGAGACCTGTTAGCAGGTATTGTGCTGTACCCTGTGCCAGGGTGTCAAAGGAGAGAAGGGGTCGTTTAACGGATATTCTATGGGAGTAAGTAGACTTAGCAACAAATAGGATGTGAGGATGAAAGATTTTTGGAGATGAGTAAGAGAATTCAAGGCATGGGAGATAGCCAGTGAAAATGTACAATGTTGAGGGGCAGCTAGGTGGCACAGTGGATAGAGCCCTGGCCCTGGAGTCAGGAGGACCTACGTTCAAATCCCGCCTTGGACACTTAACACTTACTAGCTGTGTGACCCTGGGCAAGTCACTTAACCCCAATTGCCTCACTAAAAAAAAATGAAAAAAAAGAAAGAAAGAAAATGTACAATGTTGGAAGATGGAGAGGATATCTAAAAGGAGAAGGCGGCCACTAGTGTCAAATGCAGTAGACAAGTCAAGAAAGATGGCAAATATACATGTACATGTGCATGTACATATACACACGTACAAATACATATACACATACAAATACATATACATGTACACATACTTATATCTATCTTGATGTATATATATATATATTTATGCATATAAATTGTCCTTACCTCTGTCTGACTATATATCTACATGTCACCTATATTTATTGTTATCTCAACTAATGTTGAGATAGCATTGATATAGATAGTATTGTTTTAGATAAACAGGTGGATAGAGAAAGTGATAGAGATAGATCAATAAATGGGGGTACCTGTCCTAATCCTTAGAACACAAAAAAATTAGATATTTCAATCCAAACATATGGAAACTTTAGTGAGCTTGCTTCTGGCTATGATTGGTTCTGAGGTTGGCTTTAAGTGATGATGATTCTTCTGATTGGCTGTGGAATAGGTCAGTAACTCAGGAGGTGCTTAGCTAGAAATGAGTGTACATTCCAAAGGTACAACCTGCCCATCTTTTAACTCTTTAACTTAAAACTTTGAGAGAGGACAACTGCTCTGAAGCAATAAAATAACTCATGTTTATATAGTTCTTTGGCATTTATAAAGTCTTAGTGATGGTAAGAGTCTAAGATCTCATAGCTAGTCTAACTTTAACCCAGGTCAATGGATTTCTATTCAAATTCCAGATGTTAGTAGGTGTATTAAACTGTACAAATATCTCATCTCCTTGGACTAAATGGGCTTGATAGTCCCTTCAAATTCTAATTTATATGATTTAAGGTCAAATTCTCTGTGTGTCTCTTTCTCTGTCTCTCTTTGCATCTATGTCTCTCTGTCTCTTTGTGTCTGTCTCCCCTCTCCTCTTCCCTCACCATACAAACATATATATATATATATATATATATATATATTTTAGTGAGGCAATTGGGGTTAAGTGACTTGCCCAGGGTCACATAGCTAGTAAGTGTTAAGTGTCTGAAGTCGGATTTGAACTCAGAGACTCCTGACTCCAGAGCCGGTGCTCTATCCACTGCGCCACCTAGCTGCCCCACAAACATATATTAAACATGTTTATACATGAATCAAGTGTGGAAATCCCCATGTTTATTGGGTGTGGAGAGGCCTAGGAGAATGTCAATCAGTATTTAGAATGGGGTGAGAAAGTTTGGAGATTCTAGAGAGCCTGTAATATTGTTAATTAATACTATTTAACTCCCTGTTGTCTCCTAGATGTTTAAACAGTCTCTCTGAAGACATTATGGGGCCAATGACTGAAAACCTGTGCTGTTAGTTATTTAAATCAGCACACACATTTTGATGCCACAACTAAAGAATATTCATATTTTTAAAAAATCACACACATCTTTATAAACCCTATTCATGGGCTACTGAAGCTGAATAGCAACATAGTTTAATTGGATAAATGAATTCCTGCCATCTTCCCTACCTTCTCCAGCAAGAAACACAAAGCGAGAACTGTTTTATATGTCTATTAATACCTCCCCACCAAAAAAACCCAGCTCATCTCTAAGATTTAAGGAACCAATATGATCTGTCCTTTATTAATAAGGAAACTGAGGCATAAGATAATGGATTTATTTTTTTGAGGTCACATATGATGTTAGTGGCAGGTACAGGAATAGAAAAAGATGACATTGACTTCCCATTTTGAGCACAGTTCTGCACCTGTAGACTTATTTCAAGACACAAATGAATTTTGCAGAGCTCTCAATTCCCTGTTATTAAAGACCTTGATTTGGACCAACCTGTTGGCTGTAGTCCATATATCTTGTAGACCCTTGGCTCAGAAACTGAGATTAAAAACTGAAACCCATTTCTGGGAAACCAGAATCTCAAAGGCACCAGGACTGCTGTTTTTTCCACTTACAAAACACTCAGTGGTCTTTTTTGTTCATTATGCCTCACACCTTTATTATGAAGAAGTTCAGTAGTATCATTCTCTTTTGGCAGACAGAGCTTTAATGACTTTCCCAGAATTGTTCTGTTAAATCAGTTTCAGAGCTATCTTTAGGTCACCAAACAGAGCTGCTAAGTGACCTTGGACTTTTCACCTACCTAATCCTTGGAGCTCTATTACTTCATCAGTAAGTAAGGGAGTAGGCGTTAATGAGATAGCAAAGTGATATGATGGACAGTCAGGGAGAGTTGGAAACTGGAAGATCTGAGTTGGTATCCTGATTCAGATGTCTAGCAACTGTGTACTGCTGGGTAAGTCAGTTAACCACTTTGTCCCTCAGTTTCCTCATCCCCATTCCAGTTCTATCATTCTTTAATTCTCTGCTTTAGATAATTATAGTCTGCTTGTCCAACCCAGTCCTATTCCAACCCCTATTCTGCTGTTTAAATTCTATATTTACAAAGTATTTTGTAAAACTTAAAGTGATATATAAATAGTTTTTGTTATTATTATATTGATTGATGCATATATTTCCATATTTACCAGTGTTTTCTTACTAAATTAGCTTTATCAGCTAAGGAAGTAAGGAGATAAAGTTACTAGAATGTATTTGATTAACCATAAAGGGTCTCCAGAACATGATAATTCAAACTGGGTCTCCTTGGGAGCTTTCTGTGTAATGCTGCTCAGCCTGTCAGTGGGGACTGAAGATTTATGCAGGAACAGAACTAAAAGGATAAACCCATCAACAACTGTCCTAAATCTTTGCTAGGGGTCTTGAACTGATGAGAAGGGAATTGAGTCTTCCAAGTAGGAGAATTTGGGAATGAGTTTGATGAAAATGAGAGGCAATCTGAATCTTTGACCTAAAAAATACCTATCTTCGTTTTTCTCATGAAAAACAAGAAACAACAACTTATTGTGAAGTTTCCACACTTTCTGAGGTTGTAGGATGGGGAAACAAAAAAACAAACTAAATACCACAAGAAAGCGCTTTTCCTAAATTAATTTCAACTCAGCAAAAAGAAAAAGAGAAAATATTAAGGGAAAATCAAGGACTGTGAGTCTTTTAGAAAGGAAGCTTTAGAAAAAAACAATAGATCCACTCAGGATGAACTTGTGTCTCCTAAAACACAACTGCTATTTTAAAAAATAGGTAATATGGTATAATGTAGAGGGCAACTCTGACACTGACTAACTGTATTACTCTGGACAAGTTATTTAACTTCTCTATCTCAGTTCTTCATCTGTGAAAGGAAGGGATCATATAAGATAGCTTCTAAGGTTCCTTCTTACTCTAAATCAATGATCTAATGATCCTACCTGTACTGATGTTATTTTCTATTCATTATCAGTGATTTTATTGCAAGAGAAAAATTCTTCACAGAATTTAAAGAATTTACATGGGAATAAATAAGAAGCCAAAAGACATTGATGCTAAGGAAGGGATTCAAAATTATCCCCCAGAAGCCCAATCAGCCCCTGGAGACATTAGCTCAGAAAGCTGACTAGGACTAGAATTTCTTTAATTTGTAGAGAGCTACTGATATTAGTGCTGTAGATGTCACTGAAGAAAGACAATGATATTTACAGTGTGCTAAGTACAGAGCTTGGTGCATAGTTTAGGCACTTAAAAATTTTTGTTACCTGACTAACTTGTTGATGAGAAAATTGTGAATATAACAGTTGTTACCAGACAACAGTACAGCTGTGCCCCACTTTCAGAAAACCTGATATACAAAAATCCAAGCTTACATAAATAGTTGAATGATTACTTACATTTTTAATATATTCTTTATATCATTTAAGATTGGCCTTGGAGATTTTTAATTGCCCAGTTTTGATATTGTTTGGAAAGTATTCTAAGTGTTACAGTGAAAGAATGCTGGGCCTGAAGGCTCATCTCCCTGAGTTCAAATCTAGCTGGGTGATCTTGATCAAGTCACTTAACCCTGTTTGCCTAAATTTCCTAGTTTATAAAATGAGCTGGAGAAAGATTAGCAAACCAATTCAGTATCTTTGCCAAGAAAACCCCAAGTATGGGCACCTAAAGTTAGAAAAGACTGGAAAAAACTGAATGTGAATAATTTCCATATCATTATTCAGAAATAATCCTATTCAATATAGTGGATTTTACGTACTTCTTTAAAACAGAGAAAAATAATACTATATCTAGATGGTATCTTTAGGCGGAAAGAGACTTTATTTTATTCTTCTTGTTATTAGTTGACATGTAAGTTAATAGCTCTGTATAGTACTGGAACTTCAATCTGCTTTAGAGAAGTCAGTAATATCCATGTAGCACTGCTTTAGCTAGTAGAGCAGTCAAAGCTGCTACTTGTTTAGTCACTGGTGACCATTGATCAGCTAGAGAAGTGTGGGAAAACCATTCAAACAGAAAAGTGTGAATGTTTTTGGCAAAGCCCACTGATTCTATTCCTACATTTGCCATTAACTTGCTGTACAGGCCTTAACTGTTCTATTGGTCAAATGGAAATGATAACATTTCTATTCCCTTGACTACTCATAAGCCAGGAAATATTAAAAACGATGTCTGAACTACCTAGAGGTGCTTGGTGTTCTAAAAGAAACTTTGGCAAAGAGAGTTTCCATTACCCTTCATGTCAGCAGTTTGGCTCCTAATGTTCTAAGAGTGGTGCCCAGCAATAGTAAACCAATGGTGGAGTGTTGATCATATCACTGAATGATCAGCCAAAAAGTGATGTCATGGTATCATTAGTATTAAAAAAAAACCTGGCAGAATCATTATTTATAGGTCTGTTATAGTAACTGGCTACCCAGCTTGCTCCTGGTTAGATGCTCTCAGTTTGGACAACCTTGACATCAGCATATGTTGTAGTTTCCCTCATTATCAAGCCTCCTTCTTTTCAAAAGTTCAGTGTCAGTCATATCCTTTCTTGCTATGTGAGCTGGATATACTTTTATGCAAGGATATTGCCTCCATGTTCTCAGGAAGATTAGAATTCCCATCAACTCCATTTCTTTTCCTATACCAGGAAAACCATTGTGTTGGTCAACTGATGAGCTTAATCACAGAATAATGTAGTACAGGTGGGTCATCATCATAATTGGTCACCTGATGCCAAAGAGAAGATTTGTTGGCACCATTGTGTTGCATTATAGTCTTTCCTTCCAAGCAGTGAAGAAGACACCATTTAGATTTACCTTCCATTGTCTAAAATTGAACTAACAAAAAATATTCCTTGCAGCTATTTTCTTTGAGTATAAACAACATTTCAATGTGATTGAGAGATGAAATGTACTGATACATCTGCCACATGATAGTATGGAATTAGGCTAAAAATATAATGAATTCTGGGGCAGCTAGGTGGTTCACTGGATAAAGCACTGGCCCTGGATTCAGGAGGACTTTAGGTCAAATTCAGACTCAGACACTTGATACTTACTAGCTGTGTGACCCTGGGCAAGTCACTTGACCCTCATTGTCCTGCAAAACAATATAACGAATTCCACATTTCCTTTTTAGTTTGCTTTTCTCTTTTCTCTGCATTGTTGCTATTCTTTCTCTTCTCTAGTCTGTATGTCCAATCCTACCCTGTCAAACCATAGGCTGGTGCCATGATCTTTTCCCCTATTTCCCATTCTGATTGCTGGAGGCAATGACCTTGTTTTACGACCCTAACACTGAATTCCTGTGTTCCTAATTTGTCTGAGTATCCTGACAGGCCTTCAATATTTCTGACTTAAATCCCCATTTGCTGTATCTGCTCCAACATCCATTGTGATTTTTTAAATTCCTGAAAATCTGATAGTCAAATGATTCTAACAGATACCTTTGCTTGATAATTAAGCTAGATTTTCTTTCCCCACCCCTGAATCTGATTTGTACTACTGAAGCAGTCTTTCTTGGAAGGATTCAAGTTCGTTCCCTTGTGGGTAGGAATTTGAACAATCACAAAACCATTATGATTTCAATGGTTGGAAGTAGAACAAGAGTTGTCTACAATAACAATAATATATCCTATAAGTATAGCACAATGAAAACTTTTTTATGTTTTGAAAAAAATGCACTGAACTCTTTTTTCATTTTAAATTAAAGAAAATGAATAAAACTTTTACCAATCAGAACTAATTGGCAACAGTATTCTAAGATAAACAATGCCATGTTTTTTCAAAGAATATTTTTCATTGCAAGGAAATTTAAATAAATCCCTTTTATGATGTAGATGTATATATTAGGCTTTATCACCTGCAGCACCAAAATAATTCCAAGTAAGATATTATTTCCTTTGCCTTCAGTGGTAGAGGACATTGCAACAAAAATAGTTGTTCAGCTAAAATATATTCATCAGTGTAGGGTAGGTTCTATTTTGAGAAAATAAAAATAAGATATTTCTACATAATTGCAACAATAGAATTTGACAACACCCAACACAGAATGCAAAGAATGTAAACATAAATAGGACACTGGGCACAAGCTTTAAATATGGAACATCTATCTCATTTTCCAAAAGAAACTTTGTTTTTTTTTCTTTCTAATTATGATATAGGTGCATTGTGGAAGATAAAATTCTGCGTGCTGCATGTGAAGACTATGACAGGCAGAGAAGAAAGTCTAGAAAAGGGTAAAGAAAGCAATCGGTGATAGAGACAGTCCTACAGACATATCAGAGTAGACTGATAAGATGAGGCTCTGGTCTGGGTAGATGAAGAATGAAAGGGGTTATAAAGCATATTGCAGTGAAAAGAACAATGACTCTGGAGTCAGAAGATATCCTGATTTAAATGTTACCTATTTGTGTGACCTTGGGTAAATCACTTAACTCCCAAGGATTGCTTTCTTCATATGTGAAATAATTAATTAGGCTAGATTTCCTGTGAGGTCCTTTCCAATTCTAAGTAATTTATCCTGTGATCAAAACTCATGACTGGATTTAGTAAGGTAAATAAAAGCGTCTTATTCTCCAAATTAATTCTAGAACTCTTCTTAGGGGTGGGAAGTAGTGACATTGTAATGAGAATGTTTAGAATGAAATAATCACTAGGTAGTTTTGGAAATTGAGACCTGATTTGAACTGAGGTTTTCCTGACTCCATTCCCATTACTGAGCCACCTACTGCCTACTTCTTTATAAACTAAAAAAAAAATCTTCTCAATTACATGTAAAGCAATTGACATTTGCTTTAAAAAATTGAGTTCCAAATTCTTTCCCACCCTCACTCCTCCAACCTGTTTTTGAAAAAGCAAGAAATTTGATATAGGTTATACATGTGTAATCATATAAAACATTTCCATATTACTCATATTGTGAAAAAAACACAGACCAAAAACATGAAAAAATAAAGTAAAAAAAATATTCTTTCTTCTACATTCAGACTCCACCAGTTTTTTCTCTGGAGATGTATAGCATCTTTAGTTTTTTGTTTGTTTGTTTCATCTTTAGTTTTTTGAAACTGTCTTGGATCTTTGTATTGCTGAGAATGTCTAAGTTATTAATAGTTGGTCATTGTACAATATGGCTGTAACTGTATACAAATAGTCTCCTGGTTCTGCTCACTTCACTTTGCATCAGTTCATTTAGGTCTTTCCGGGTTTTTTAGAAAGGATCGTGCTCATCATTTCTTATATCATAAGAATACTCTATCATAATCATATACCACAACTTCTTCAGCCATACCACACTTGATGGACATCCCCTCAATTTCTATTTCTTTGCCACCACACAAAGAGCTGCTATATATATATATATATATATATATAAGTTTCATGAAACTTTAATGAAATATATATAATATAATGAAATATATTTAATTTAATGAAATTTAATTTAATGAAATATATATAATATAATGAAAATAATATATATAATATAAAAGTCCTTTTCCTTTAATTTTTATCTATTTGGGATATAGACCTAGTAGTGGTATTGCTAAATTGATGGTTCCAAGTAGCTATCCAGAATAATTGGATTAGTTCATAACTCCACCAACAGTGCATTAGTGTTCTAATTTTCCTAATCCTCTTGAATATTTATCATTTTTTTTACTGTTATATTAGTCAATCTAAAAGGCATGAGGGGGTATCTCAGAGTTGCTTTAATTTGTGTTTCTTTAATCAATAGTGATTTAGAGCATTTTTCATATGACTATAGTTTTAATTTCTTCATCTGAAAACTGTGTGTTAATATATTTTGACAATATCTCAATTGGGGAATGACTTGTATTCTTATAAATTTGACTCAGTTCTCTATATATTTTTAAAATAAGGTCTTTATCAAGAAACTTGCTGTAAATCCCTAGTCCATCTCCCAGTTTTCTGCTTTCCTTCTAATTTTGGCTGTATTGTTTTTGTGCAAAAATATTTTAATTCAATATAATCAAAATTATTCATTTTATATCCTACAATGCTTTCTAGCTCTTTTTTGGTGATAAATTATTCCTTTATCCATAGATATAACAGGCAAACTATCCCATGCTCACCCAATTTGCTTGTGTTATCACCCTTTATGTCCAAATCATGTTCCCATTTTGGCATTATCTTGTTATATGGTATAAGATGTTGGTTTATGCTTATTTTCTGCCAAACTGCTTTCCAGTTTTCCCAGCAGTTTTTGTCAGATAGTGACTTCTTGTCCCAAAAGGTGTGATCTTTGTATTTTTGAAACACTAGATTACTATGGTAATTACCTATTATATATTGTGTACCATATTTATTCCACTTCCCATATTATATTATTTCTATTATGTCCAACACTCTATCTCTTAGCCAGTACCAGATTGTTTTGATGATTACCATTTTGTAATAAAGTTTGAGATCTGGTAAGACTAGGCCACTTCCTTTAACATTTTTTTCTTTAATCCCTTTGATATTCTTTAACTTTTCTTCTTCCAAATAAATTTTGCTATTATTGTTTCTAGCTATGTAAAGTAATGTTTGGTATTTGGTATGGCACTGGATAAGTAAATTAATTTGATTAGAATTGTCATTTTTATATTGGCTCAGTTTATCCATGAGCAATTAATATTTTTCCAATTTTTTAGATCTGCATCAATGTTAGGGAAAATTGGTATAGTTTATTTTCTCCTTTATCTCTTCCTGGTTTGTGTTTCAGCACTATATTGGTGTAATATAAAAAAATGTATCATTCTTTCTTTGCCTATTTTTCCAAATGGTTTTCCAAAAAGCTAACTTAGAAAAAATGTTTGGCAGAATTCTCTTGTGAATCTATCTGGTCCTGGTGATGTTTTCTTGGGGAGTTCATTGGTGGCTTCTTGAACTTCTTTTTCTAAAGTGGGCTTATTTAAATATTCTATTTTCTCTTTTGTTAATCTTGGCAATTTATATTTTCAAAGGTATTCATCTTTTTCACTCAGATTGTCAGGTTTATTGGCATATAATTGGGCAAAAATAGCTCCTAATAATTGCTTTAACTTCATCTTTATTGCTGGCCAATTCATCCTTTTCATGTTTGATGCCAATAATTTGGTTTTTCTTCTTTTTTTGTCCATAAAAACATCTCCTAGTTTTATTTATTAGATCACGTATTTTGTTACAGTTTTATTAATCTCTCCTTTGGTTTTCAAGATTTCTGTTTTGGGTTTTAATTAGTGATTTAAAATTTATTCTTTTTTTTTAGTTGCATACCCAATTAATTGATATACTTTTCCTCTATTTTATTGATGTAAGCATTTGGAGATATACATTTCCCCCTATGTATTGCTTTGGCTGCACCCCAGCAGATTTTTCCTGGCTCATTGTCATTCCCTTTAATGAAATTAGCAATTATTTTTTGATTTGTTCTTTGACCTACTCATTCTTTAGGATTAAATCATTTAGTTTCTAATTAATTTTAATCTATCTTTCATGAAACTTAATTGAATGTAGTTTTAATTTTATTATAAACTGAAAAGGATATATTTATTAATTCTGCATTTGGCCACAAGATTTTCATGCCCTAATACATGGCCAATTTTTGTGTAGGTGCCATGTACAACTGACAAAAACATATTCCTTTTAATTTCTGTTCAATTTTCTCCAAAGGTCTTTCCTATCTAACTTTTATTCACCTCCTGTATTTCTTCCTTGTTTATTTCTTTGGTTATATTTATCTAGTTATGAGAAGGATATTTGAGGTCCATTGCTAGTATAGTGATATTGTCTATTTTCTCCTGTAACTCATTTAATTTTTCCTTTAAAAATTTGGTTGTTATACCATTTGTTGCATATATGTTTAATGTTGGATATTAATTCATTGTCTGTGGTACCTTTTAGCAAGATATAGTTTCCTTGTTTATCACTTTTAATTAGATCTTATTTTGCTTTTGCTTTGTCTGAGATCATGATTGCTACTCTTGCTTTCATTTTTTTCAACTTTTGCTGAAGAATATTAGATTCTGCTCCAGCCCCTTACCTTTAGTATATTTGTGGTTCTCTGCTTCAAGTGTGTTTCTTGTAAACAATAAATTGTAGGATACTGATATTTAATGTACTCTACCATATGCTTTTCTTTTATGGATGAATTTATCTGATTTGCAATCACAGTTATAATTATTAATTCTGTATGTCTCTCCATCCTAAATTTTCCTCCTCCTTCTCCTTCATCCTTTCTCTCCATCTTTCTGTTTCTGTCTCTGTCACTCTCTGTCTCTCTCTCTCTCATCAAATGTAATTTGCTTCTGACCACCACCTCACCCAAACTGTCCTCCACTTCTATCAGTGCCCCCACCCCTTATTATCCATTTCCTTTCATATTTCCCTGTAGGATGAGTTAGATTTATATACCTGAGTGTGGCTATTTCCTCTTTCAGGCAATTCTGATGAGAATAGGGTTCACACATTTCACACACACACACACACACACACACACACACACACACACACACACACTCTCTCTCTCTCTCTCTCCCTCTCTCTCCCTTTATTGTAAAAGTATTTTAATACTTCTTTTATGTGAGATAATTTATCCCTTTATACCTCTCCCTTCCTCCTTCTCTCAGTGCATCTCTTTATCTCTCTTTCTTGTCTTTTACTTTTGCTCTTTTGGATATCATTCCATTATAGTCAATGTATACCAAAGCTTTCTATGTATACTCCTTCTAACTGCCCTAATGATAATAAAGGCTTTAGGAGTTACAAATGTCAGAATGTAAATAGTTTAACCTCATTAAATACCTTATCATTTCTCTTTCCTGTTTAACTTTTTATGTTTCTCCTGAGTTTTATATTTGACAATCAAATTTTTATTCAACTTTAGTCTTTTAATCAGGAATGCTTGAAAGTCCTTGATTTCATTAAATGTCCACCTTCCCTGCTCTGCTCCCTCCCTCCCAAAAGACTGTATTAGTTTCACTGGATAGGTGATTCTTGGTTATAATCCCAGCTCCTTTGCCCTCCTGAATATATTCCAAGTCCTTTAGTCCTTTAATATAGAAGCTGCTAAATCCTGACACACACACACACACACACACACACACACACACACACACACACACACACACGCTCCAATCTGTATTCAGACTCCCTTAGTTCTGTGTCTTGGTTAGATAGTATTTTTAATTGAACGTCCTGCAGAATAGTCTTTGACCATTTTGTAACTGAGAATAATTAAATCATTCATAGTTGATCATCTTACAATAATACTTTTACTTTATACACAGTGTGTTTAAAATCTAAATGCGTTATCTAAAAAATCTAATGTGTAATTTCCTTAAATTAGAAGATTTAGCACCAGTCTTTGAGCATTAAACATTTATTAAAGCATACCAGGTATTCATGTGGAGTTTAGAAAGTTAAGAAAAGGCCTATCTAGCCTAGAGTTCCAGCCTGGTCCCATTTTTCCCCCTGAAAGATTATACTCAGTTTTGCTGGGTAGGTTATTCTTGGCTATAGTCTCAGTTCCTTTGCCCTCTGGAATATTATATTCCATGCCCTCTGGTCCTTTAATGTAGATGCTGCTAGATCCTGGATTATCCTTATTGTATCTCCACACTACTTGAATTCCTTTTTTTCTAGCTTCTTGCAATATTGTCTCCTTGACCTGGGAGCTCTAGAATTTGACTATAATATTTCTGGAAGTTTTCATTTTGGGATCTCTTTCAGAAGGTGATCAGTGGGGACAGCTAGATGGCGCAGTGGATAAAGCACTGGCCCTGGATTCAGGAGTACCTGAGTTCAAATCCCACCTCAGACACTTGACACTTACTAGCTGTGTGACCCTGGGCAAGTCACTTAACCCCCATTGCCCTGCAAAAAAAAAAAAAAAAGAAGGTGATCAGTGGATTCTTTCAATTTCTATTTCCCTTCTACTTCTAGAATATTAGTGCAATTTCCCCCTGGATATCTCTTGGAAGATGATGTCTAAGCTCTTTTTTTGATCATGGCTTTCTGGTAGTCCAATAATTTTCCAATTATTTCTCCTGGATCTTTTTCTAGGTTAGTTGTTTTTCCAAGGAGATATTTCACATTGCCTTCTATTTTTTCATTCTTTTGGTTTTGATTAATTGCGTCTTGATTTCTCATAAAGTCATTAGCTTCTATTTGCTCAATCCTAATTTTTAAGTAATTAGTTTCTTCCAAGTGCTTCTGTACTTCCTTTTCCATTTGTTCAATTTGGCTTTTCAAGGTGTTTACTTTTTTTCTTGACTTTCCTGCATCTCTCTCATTTGTCTTGCCATTTTCCCTCCACATCTTTTACTTGATTTTCAAAGTCCTTTTTGAGAGTATCTTTGGCTTGAGAGCAATTCATATTTTTCTTGGAAGGTTTGGATGTAGGAACTTTGACTTGTTTATCTTCTTCTAAGGGTGTATTTTGATCATCCTTGTCACCATAGAAACTTTCCAGGGTCAGCATTCTACTCTGCTCATTTTCCTAACCTATTTTTTGACTTTTAACTCCTTAAAGTGGGGGCACTGCTTCCAGGATGGACTGTCCCAAGCTTCAGGAGTTCCAAGGTGGTATGATTTAAGTAGAGGCATGTTCACCACTCCCCTGGCCTATGCACCGGTTTACAACAACCACAGGTCTGCTTGCCTTTTAACCCTGAACATAATCCTGTTTCACTGTGGATACAAGTACCAACACATATGCGCCCTTCCCCTACCTGGGCCATCAGCCAAGACTGCTTCCCAGATCTGAGCATTGGTAAAACAACAGAATCCTGCCTCAGCTCCAGTAGAGATCCCTGTAATCTCTCCCTGGCCAAAAGCGCAACCCCCTCACCAGACTGAATTCCAGAAGCAACCACTACCAATTGTTAAGGGCTAAAATTCTAGCTAGTCTGTCTAAAATATCTAATGAGTGGTCACCAATAAATTATAAGCTTTAGCAAGAGTTAGACTTTTAAGCATTTATTAAGGAGAATAAGAATTTGGTAAAGAGAGAGAGAAAGGCCTAGATTCCTATCTATTAAAGGGAGAGCACATTTCTAGCTCCCTTCTCCGCCAGAGTCCAGAGGAAAAAAAAAGCGAGACTGAGCGCCAGTCTCTTCCTTCCTCCTCCCACTAGTCCGCGTCACTTCCTGACTCCTGGTCTTGCCCTCAAAGACCTTCCCTTCATGGGCAGAACTCTTCTACAGTAAGTATCCAGCAGGTGGCGTTATTCCAATCGTTACAGTCCCCCCTGTTGTTCCTCAAGAAACAAAATGTTTCCTTGACGGAACAGTAAAAAGAATATAATAACTATTGCTAACTAATAATATGTGAACAACAATATAGAAAAGGAAGAGAGGAAAGTTTTGTCCAGAGGGGCGATTTTTTTTTTGTCCTCATGAACCGACGCTTTGACATTAGTCTTGCAAAGGGAGGGCCTCTGCAGAGAATACATGTTACAGATGGTGTATATTATAACAGAAAGAGAAAAAAAACAACAAATCAAAACTGTTCATTTAAAGTCTCTGAAAGTCTTTTCTCAGATGTCCTCTAGGTGTAGTCATGGAATAGAAGTCTTTTCAGGGGTTGATGTGTGGATGCTGGTAATCAGCCAGGAAAATTTCCTACAAAATTGAGCTTAACACAACTTTAAAATAGCTTTGTCAATAATCAAATCAAACAATGAAAGTTCTCAAAAACATGTCTAAGGGAATTCAGAATCTTAGTTGTTACACATGAAACATATAATAAAACAAAAATTGAAACATTCTTTAAAATTATAATATTACTATAGTCCCCCCCTTATGGAGGGTAATTGAGAAGATAATTGCTGTGATATTAATTTTTAAAAATAATTTTTATCTTTGTTTCATCATTTTTTGCATCATCTGCCTAATTATCCTCATGCCATTATGAGAAATTTAAAAATCTAATATAATTGGTAACAGGTGTCAAGGCCAAATTTAACACTGTATTTATCATGACACCTGAGATAATTATGGGGGTTACCATAAAAGAACAGAGAAATGATGGGATATGAGCATTCCCACACTTGAGCAATATGTACTGCTCATGCAGTATGCCAGGCTTAAAATAGGTGGATGGAATATATGTCCATGCCACCGAACATATTGGAGGAAACTGAGTCAGACTTAATCAGATGCATGGGATTGAGATGGTCCATGGCATCAGGCATATAGGAGGGAGCATAGAAGCCAGGTGTAGAAGTGAGATGGGTGGGATCAATACTTCCAGCCATCTGTACAATATTGTGGGGAAAAATAAAATAAAATATTAAACCAAGAGAATCCAACCTCAACATTTGTCAAAAGCCATTCCCTTGGCCATACCTTGACTTCATGCATGTCTCCCCTCATGTGACAGTTCAATGTCTGCTCTTTGCATGTATTCCTCTTGTGATTGGATGGCATCTTGGCCAACTGGCATCTGATAACTCAGAATAAAGGCAATTAATGTCTTAAATGATAAGTTCCCATAATCCAAGTCTCTTATGGATTTAAAAATTGAGGATAATAAATGATTGCAAAAAATGTGAATACATCTTGACTCAGAACACAATATATAATTATGCAACAATTTCAAATAATACCCCTTTTTTTAACTTAGTATACAATTACTTTTTTGAAAAATCTGAACATATTTAAATACAAGTTAAAGCACAACAGAATCTCAAAGAAAACTTTTTTTTGAAAAAAGAAAACTTTTACAAATGTTCCCCTCTTTTTTTTTTTTTTGGAATGTGCTTATCAAAAATAATACTTCTAGAATCAATTTACACTTGCCATGGCAACCAATTTGCCAAGGAAATGCTTTAAAGAGTTTGATCAAATAATCAGTTGAGAAAAACAAAAACAAACAACTCAGAATATGGGACCACAATACTCCTAGAATTAACATTGTATTATGAAATCAAAACCATCTTGCAATTTTTTAAAATTAGATAAAAACGAATAGAAGAAAATACACATGGAACAATAAAAAACAATGAAATTCAAACTAGGACTAAATGAATGTGAACTTAATATTAATAAGAGTATTATAAAATATAAACTTGATCACATGACTATAAAAAGCTTTTACAAATATTCTCCTTGTTTTAAAAACTAAGTATAAGACACAATCTCAAAAGCATGAAAATCTCTATGAAAATAAACCCATTACCATTAATTTCAAAATGTAGATGTAATAGCATAGAAATCCTATGTAACCTCTGAACTGATACAATTACTCTGAGTGAATTCAGAACACTTTTGATTCGATATCTAAAATCCCCAATACTCATATCAATACCTTGCTGCTTACTTCTACATTTCTGTACAATATATATCCTTCCATGCCAAAAGAAGCATTGTCTTGAACTATGTTGATGATTGTCATTCTTATTCAGCTTAAGTTTTTCTTCTTTAACCCCTCTATATTGTCTGTCGGGCTTTTCACCATACAAATGCTTTATAAGATTACTAATGAAAGACAAAAGCAGGTTAGCAAAATTATGAACAAAACGAGCATATCTGGAATTTAAAGAGTTTTCTAAGATTGTCTCAAAAGCACAGCCAGGATGGGGAAGGGCTGAGCCTGAAGCTGCAAATGCAGGTAGAAAAAGTTGCGCATGCTCATCAGATCTCTGGACTTCCCAGGCAGGGGAAGCAATGGGTTTGGCCATGGGAGGAGTAGAGGGTGGGGTCTGGAGAGGAGGGGAGGGACCAGCGCAATTTGAATCAGACTTGATTTTGAACTCAGGCCTGGGTTCCTCTTCCCCCACTTTGCCTCTAGGTGCTAGGGGATTAAAAGCTTCTAGAGGGTGGGTCATTGCCTCCAGGCATGCAAAATTAGAGCAACAATTAGTGTTGGAACTGGGAAAAGCAGCAGGAATCTCTTCAGGTTTCTCTGAAAAAGCATGGTTGGGAGAGGGAGAGATATTTCCTTGTGTGAGTAAGTTGCTGGCTCTTTTAACAAAAATAAAAAGAAAAATAGAAAATCCAGAAAAACAAAGCATTAACATGATCTTATCTCCCATTTGTCTGGTTAAACAGACTAAAATCAAAAATAGGGTAATTAGGGAGTTTAAAAGGTCCATTCGAAAAAATTTAAAGGGAAAACACAGCCAGTACGCCAGTACTTAGCAGTTAAAGGGAGAGCTTAGGGGAAATTTCTTACCCAACCAGAAGATCAGAAGACTGAGGTTTAGCTTTCCTCTTCGTGGTCAGCCATCTGTTAAGGGCTAAAATTCTAGCTAGTCTGTCTAAAATATCTAATGAGTGGTCGCCAATAAATTATAAGCTTTAGCAAGAGTTAGACTTTTAAGCATTTATTAAGGAGAATAAGAATTTGGTAAAGAGAGAGAGAAAGGCCTAGATTCCTATCTATTAAAGGGAGAGCACATTTCTAGCTCCCTTCTCCGCCAGAGTCCAGAGGAAAAAAAAAGCGAGACTGAGCGCCAGTCTCTTCCTTCCTCCTCCCACTAGTCCGCGTCACTTCCTGACTCCTGGTCTTGCCCTCAAAGACCTTCCCTTCATGGGCAGAACTCTTCTACAGTAAGTATCCAGCAGGTGGCGTTATTCCAATCGTTACACAATGCTGATTCCAAGGCTTCTGAACCCTGTTTTTTTGGGGCCACATGCCAGGGGCTGGATCTGTGCTGGTGCAGCCTGTATGGGTCTGTACTCTACTTTCACCCTGGTGCAATAAACATTTCCTGACAACCTTCTAAGCTGTCTTTGGATGAAAAATGATCTTACCCCATTCTTGTGTGTGGTCTGATGCTCCAGGAATTGTCTTATGGCATCATTTGAAGGTATTTGTTTGAGAAAAATTGATGTCAAAATTTGTATTTTACATGTAATTTGGGAAAATAAAATTTTAAATATAAAAAAAAATAAAGAATGAGGGGAAAGAAGCATTTCAGCAAAATCAGCTAACACAGGAACCATGTCTGATAGTATATATAGCATTCCACATCCATGGTCCCTCATCTCTGCTGTGTAATTTAAAATTCTAAATGTGCATTCTAATCTGTCCCCCTAGTTTTGGGGGGAACTGACTAAAATCACTGCTAAACAAGTTTAGGTTTTTTAAGGGTTTATTGAAAGATAGTAAAAGAAAGAGAAAGATTGAGAACAGATTTCCTATAACCTAGCAATCCTAATCTTCCCTAGCTTCCACTTCTGAAGTCCTCTGCCCCAACGCTGATCTCTTGCAGCCAAAGAGGCCTAAGCTAGTCCCCAGCCTCTGCTTCCTGCTTTATCTTCCCCTCCCAGAAATGGGAGGTTCTTCAAGCTGATTGGCTAGTGTCATTCGAATTCATTAAGTACTCTTAAGTACCAGCCAAATGTGCTTACAATCTAGTTAACTAGAAGTCAGTCAGTAATCTAGTCAGCAGTCAGTCGCCTTATCCAATTCAATGAGTTTAAATTAATTTTCAGGTGGGCCCCTGAGTATCTGCTAAAGCTCATCTATCACATTCTATTATCTTGACACACTGCAAAAATGGAGAAGCACATTTTTCTCCTCTCCTCTTGGTAAACGCTTCATAATATGAATCATATAATGTTCACTTTAATTTTTTCTTATTCTTTCCATTTATTTTGCTATTATCTTTGATTATAATCTTTGTTTCTCTTCTACTCATATCACTATGCATTCATTTCACAGAAATTTTCCCACAGCTCTTACAGGTTTACCCTCAGTATCCTAGGAAGTATGTGGAGCCTTTACTTCATGATCTTTGTATGAAGCAAAAATAGAACACCAGAGCAATCTAAAATAAGAATACTGGTCCATCTTCTCTAGTCCTAAGCGAGACTTGTATGTTTCTAAGATAGTTGTTTTCCTATTTTATGAGGCTAACCTTTCTTCTTTTCCTAGCACGTGCAACTCTTATTAAAGTCAATGAAAGGAGAAGCTAGGTAATGTCGTGGATAGAGCACTGTCTCTGGAGTCAAAAAGACCTGATTTCAAATCTGGCCTCAAACACTAACTAGCTGTATGACCCTGGGTGAGTCATTTAACCCCAAATACTTTAAAAAATAATAAAGTTGAAAAGAACTACATATCTATAGCTATATCTATATCTATATCTATATCTATATCTATATCTATATCTATATCTATATCTATATCTATATCTATATCTATATCTATATCTATATCTATATCTATATCTATATCTATATCTATATCTATATCTATATCTATATCTATATCTATATCTATATCTATATCTATATCTATATCTATATCTATATCTATCTATCTTCAAGGACAGGCTGATAGCTCTTCCTGTCCCTACTCCTTACCTCAATGAAAATATTGAAACATTCTTGAAAATAACATTCTAAATGAGGTTGAAGTTATGTTGTTGAAGCTATACCCATGCATTTGGCTGCCACTAGGAGTTGGATGTCTGACAAGAATAGGATCCCAGGAAGTGACTCCCAATTTGAGCAGAGGCCAGCCAACAAAGAGGTACTAAAAAAGATAGCATTAAAAATTCAAGAAGCAGCCTAAACATCCTAGAAAGTCAGCTCATGAGGTTTGGTTCAAATTTTAGATCCCAATTTGGAAAATAGTGTAAACTCAAACCAAGACTGGGATTTACCAGGCCTCTTCCTAGCCTTAGTCCGGTTTCTTGTTCCTGATAGAAAAGAGCCATCAGTCTTAACTGTAAGAACAGATGGGAAAGTTGGACCAGGTAATGTACCATTCCTCCTCACTCATTGTTTGCCTCAGATTTGTTGTCAGAAGAGGTCCCAAATCTAATTGTCAGGTCTAGGGAGAAAATGAGGTAGTTTGTTTGGAAATGAGGTTTAAGAAAAACAACTCACCATCAAGGTCTGAGGGCAACAGCTTGTTTGGAAAATTCTATGTCAGCAAATTAATTGTGAATGAGTTTGAAGATTTCATCCCCTGAGACAGGAAGATTCCTTACCTCAATAATATCCCTGTGAAATGAATCAATAAAACTCTGTTGATTGTCACTGTGCCTCTAAATGGGCAGAAAATGGATTCTTCTCTAAAGCCTCAAGGAGAAGGCAAACATTGGACATCAAATATTCAGACCCAAGTTATTTGTTGTTGTTCAATCATTTCAGTCATATCTGGCTCTTTGTGACTCTGTTTCATGTTATCTTGGCAAAGATACTAAAGAAATTTGCCATTTCTTTTGCCAGCTCATTTTATAGATGATGAACTAAGGCAAACAGGGTTAAGTGACTTGCCCAGGGTCACACAGCTAGTTAAGTGTCTGAGGCCAGATTTGAAGTCAGGAAGATAAGTTCCTTATTCCAGGCTCAGTATTCTATAGAATGAGCCACCCAGCTACCCCTAAAACAAACTATATTAAGTGGTCTTAAAAAATATTTTATTTCTCCTAATTACATATTAGAACAATGTGTTACATTTTAAAAAAAAAGTTTTGAGTTTTAAATTCTATCATTAAGAGTCACAAAGGTTTTGCAACCATTGTTAACTCAAAAAATACCAAAGCACTCACACAGATTAAAAGCAAAAAGATTTCTTTATTCTAATCGGGGAGAAAAATTAGACACATGTCGGGGTCTCCTTCAGTAGGAGATCTGAGGCAGTGGTGCTAAACCTTAATTTATAAATTTTTGTCTAGACAAAGATTCAAACAGTATAGTGTAATGTGAGAAAATAATTATTAATAATGAATTTCTAGAAGAAACTCTGATGCTGCTTTTCTCCTCTCTAGCAAGGGAATAGCCTGAAGCTTAACAAAAGGAATGCAGATTGACCTTTCTGACTACCTAGGGGAAGGAAACTTACCTTGACTACCCCCCACCCCAGTCATGTCAATAAATGGAGTTGAATCATACTAACCAGTTAGCTTAGATCAATGTGTGGTGACTGGCCTCTAAATGAGAGAATATAAAGATCCCTGGAGACATGAGTCTCACTCTCTTGCTGCTGTTGCCTCTCCTACTCTCTTAGGCTCCTATGCTCTTCTCTTACCCTGGGGCTGGCTCTTCCCAGCCCCCTTTCCTGGGACTACATGCTAGGTGTATTACTAGTGGGGAAATTTTTCAGACATGTGGTCAAATGAATAATAAATGCTTGCTGCCCAAAATGGTGCAATAGCTTCTAATTTATAAGTAGCAATATCTTAGAAACCCCAGCCTGACTCCCCAATAATCTTGGCAGAAAACATCTGGTCCCCCCAATATTTCAAACGACACAGTAGCAATAATGGTGAGGCATAATAGCAACAGCAACTAGGCAAGGCTGCCTAATGACAAAAAGTTCATTCATAGCAGGGCTTCATGTCTGGGCCTGTTGGTGCTTGTCCAAGCTCAGGGACCATCAGTTCTATAATTTAGTTGCAGCAGTGTTCATCCAGAGGGTGAGCACAAAGGATTGTTGTTATGCAAAACTCAGGACACAGCTTGCTTGCTGGGCCTTAGCTCTGGAAAACACGGTGTCTCCTAATAGTAAAAAAGAGAAGAGTAAAAAGGGAGGCGTGGTTTTGGATCCTGACATTGCTTTTACATGTGTAATCATGTTAAACATTTACATATTAGTCATTTTATACAGTAAGCTCAAAAAAGAAATAAAGAAAAGAAAATGAAATATGGTATACTTCATCCAGTCTGTATTCAGAAAATTATCTAGAGGCAGATAGTGTGTTTCATTATGAGTTGTTTGGGATGATCTTGAGTTGTTATATAGTTGAGAATAGCTAAGTTATTCACAGTTCTTCATCTTACGATATTGCTGTTACTGTGTACAGTGTTCTCCTGGTTCTTACTTCATTTATGCAAACTGGTTTTTAAAGAGTAAGTTCATGTCTAATAAATAGATTATGTAACTTTACTAGTTTTCTTTCTTAGCAATGGGTGCTATTTTGCCCTAATCATCACTCCCAAACTTCTCTGAATGTATTTCTGTTGGATAAGAATACACAATTAAAGCCAAGTGATGATTTGGATATTCAGATACTGATCCAACCTGACCAATATTGTGGGGTTAATATCTCCTAAGAAGAAATTACCTTAACCTGTGTAAGTAGTTCTTGAGTCATGGGAGTAGGATTAGAATGAGATTACTGTTATATGAACTTTAAATGGCACATAAATATTAACATATAAATATTAATTATATCACCTTATTGGTTTCAATGGTAATAGGAGGCAGGATAAGTAAAACTATAGTTAAATTTTAAAAAATATGTTATATACTTGCTTTGTGTAATGCATTGTTCTATTGGCTAGTGCCACTAAACTAGTTCTGACACAGGTCCTACCTTTAAGAAGCTTGCAATACAGCCTAATTGTGGTATAAAGTATGGTGCACCCAGTGTAAAGGAAAGGTCTAAGAAAATTTCCATGGAAAATTTGATGAAGAAGAGGACACTTTTCAAGAGGGAGTTAGGACAGGTTCATAGAAGGCTTCTTGGAATTCAATTGGAATTTAAATAAAGGAAGGACCATCAGACAGAGAGAGAGATGGAAAGTTCATTTTGGGCACAGGGGATGCCATAAATAAACATAAAGACCTCTACAAGGAAATGGAAAATAGAAGAACAGAGTGTTTTGGTTTGGTAGGATGTAGAGAAGGGAAGCACACAGATCTGTGAAACAGAATCTCATTTTTGCCAACACAATCTCGTCTTCCACCAACCATTTTATGAAAGCTCCCAAAGAACTTCTATAATTACTTTAGTAATAATGCTTGAATTGAATTTCACTTTTTCCTAGAGGAGGAACTTATGGGAAATGTAGACAAGCAGGAATAAAGGGCTCAGGAAAAGGCACTAGTAGTATCGCGTAATGCAGAAAGGGCTCGATTTGTATTCAAGGGACCTGAATATGAATTGTGGCTCTGATGCTGACTACCTGCATTACCTTGGACAAGTCTTTTAACATCTCTGGGTACTATCTTCCTCATATGTAAAATGGGAGTTTGGAATAGATGACCTCTAACATCTTAAATCTCTCAAAATATAATCCTAAACCTGGAATATCTATGAATTTAATTTATGTCCAAAAACAATAGAGGTAACAATCGTTTTACTGTTTTTCACATCTTTTAATTTTCAGCAATGTGGAAGTTTCTTGCAAGTATGCAAGAAATACTTGGACTAAAATGAGAAGTCCACTCTTCAGAGTAAGGAGGAGAAATGAATTGGAATAGTGAAAGGGACATCTCAATCAGGAGAGAAATTGAGTATGGAAATAACTGTAACTTCAGAGTTCAGCAAAACTTGGGCTTTGCTAACTTCTCTTGTGGACCCAGGAAGGGGAGGGGAAACTCTTTATTGACTTCTTAAAATTTTTAGCATGTGATTTCTGTAGAAGTAAAAGCTACTATTTCATGTAGAACCTGGCTCATCATACATGATGGACTTTGTTTAAAGATTATGTGGCAGATTATATATCTAGCAGATATTATAAAATATTATTTGTAAATATCTCATTATAGGTAAGTAATATTGATGCATCTTATTGACTATTAGAACTTGAAGAGATCTTAAGGATTATCATTCTAAGCCTAGGGTCAGTGAACTTTAAAAAGTACATATGTACATATATTAATATATAATTATTTTAATGTATAATTATGTAATATGTTTAATACATGCATTTTGTTTTATTCATTTAAAGCCATTATTCTGAGATGGGGTCCATGGACTTTATCAGACTGCCAAAAGGAGATCCTTTTTGGTGAAAAAATGATAAAGGATTTTAAGTCCAGGTAGTTCACTTTTCAAATTAGTAAATCAAGGTACAGAAACATATCTAGCAATAAGTGGAGAATGAAATGGCAAACCACTTTAATATCTTTTCCAAGAAAACCCCAAATGGTCTCATGAAGAGTCAGACATTATAGAAATAACTGAACAACAACAAAATCTGGCAATAAAAGCCCCATTACCTTTCAAAGAGGAGCCAAGAGGGTCTTATGGGATTATTGGTAAATGAGGCACACATGTGAGGAACACACCTCTTCTGTCCCTGACCCCTTTCCCTTCCTTTCAAGACTAGCCCCAATCACAGTCATAACTTGGGGGAAGATCAACTGCATGCTTCTAGGACCCCAGCTTTAACTGTATTTGTTCTTTCCTTTTCTAATTTGTCTGCCTTCCAAATTCTATCTGCATCTCCTCCCCTATCCCAGTTCTGCATCTTCTTGCTTTCTCCATTTTCTCCTTACCAATTCAAGAAAGAACATCAGAAACTCATTCAAACTGAGGTGTAAATGACTGATCAAGCTTAATGTACTTGCATTTTAATTGGGAACTAATCTACAGTTTGGCTAAAATCAAAGGATAAACATTAATTGTTTAATTTTAGGCATCAGTAGGCAGTGTAGGAGAGGTATTTGGGGGAACATAAGTATCTGCCTGATATTCTTCCTAAAAAAAGAACCACAGAGAAGAAACTCAAGCCCTCAAAGCCCTGCATGCTAAAGCTTTATTACATGGTAGTAGATTGAGTTCAGTTTTCATTTAAAAATTCATTTCATAAAATAGTGTTAATCTTCTATAAAATGGGAAATGGAATCATTTATGATTGAACAGATTATATTGGCTTCATTTTGTTCAGTTCAGGCCTCCTACTCCAGAACTCTGGGTAAAATTGTAGCATGAGACCCAGGAACTACCTTCAATTAAAAAAAAATAGGTCAATTTCATTAACTGGGTATACCAATAAAAAGTCATTTCCCTCCACAGTGGCCAAAAAAGTTTTAGTTTTAAGAGGGAAATATTTAACATTTCCCTTCTGTAATTCTCTTATGTAGGACCAAATCTTATTATAAGGTGTCAAGAATTTCAGTTAAGCTTAGTGGAAGATGTGGTTTTCCCAACATTTCTGTGGCATTCCATGGGTGCCAATAGATCTAATTTTAAATGGACCTACTTCTGGCTATGTCAAAAGAAAGCTAATTCTCTTCATGACAATTCATAGTTTCATTATTCATCTCCTCTTGTTCTTGCCACTGTAGATGTGAAGGTCACAAAGGAAGACAAAAGACTGTATTCTTATTGTTAACATTTGCATAAGTTTAGCAGGTGAGTGGAGAGCAGTTAAAACAGGGGTTCTTAATGAAGAGAGTTAGCATTGATAATGTGCCTGCCAGAAGCATATTAAGGTTCCTATCCATATTTTGTCCAATCTTCTCATTAAAAAGGACCAGAGTTAATAGTTGCAAAATTCCATCATCTCAAGCTCAGAATCTGGTACAGAATGCATGTCATTCAGCCAATGGGGAAAATGGAAAGTTTCTGAATCTCACTTCTACTTTGATACTAAACACTTGAAATCTAAATGATTTTAATTTCAGATTCCTGTGGCATATGGACTCTATTTTAAAAAAATTTTTAATTTTTAAAATTTTTTTAGTGAGGCAATTGGGGTTAAGTGACTTGTCCAGGGTCACACAGCTAGTAAGTATAATGTGTCTGAGGCTGGATTTGAGCTCAGGTACTCCTGACTCCAGGGCCGGTGCTCTATCCACTGCACCACCTAGCTGCCCCTCCTGTGGCATATGGACTCTTAACCTGAACTCTGTGGACTTTTTAATTTTATTTAAAAATATTTTGAAAACCACTTTTCAACACAATTGGTTTCCTTTGTAATCCTATGAATGTTATTTGACTCATTTAAAAAACATTATTATGAGAAGATGTATCTAAGTTTTACCAGACATAACAAATTAAAAATCCTTGCTCCAGAACTGAGGAAGCTTTGAGGAACAGTGGACAGTACTCTGGACTTGGTTCAAATACGTCCTCAGACATTTATTAACTTTGTGATTCTGAGCAAGTTGTGTAACTTCTGCTTCATTTCCCTCATCTCTAAAATGGAGCTAATAATAGCTCCTACCTTCCAGGGTTTTTGTAAGGATAAAATGAGATAATATATGGAAAGCAAACCTTATTGTTATTGTCATTTCAGTTTAGGATGAATCTTTGTATCCTCATTTGGGATTCTCTTAGGAAAGATAGTGGATTAGTTTGCCATTTCCTTCTCTAGCTCATTTCCAGATGAGGAAACTGAGGCAAATGAGGTTAAGTAACTTCCTCAAGTTCACACTTGTCTGAGGCTAGATTTGAACTCGTGAGTCTTGACTCCAGGTCTGACACTCTATCCACTGCACCACCTACCTGTCCTGGAAGAATGATGTAAATAGTCATTCCAGGATGGGCTGGAGGAATTCTTAGAAAGCCGTGATTGATCACAGTCTTGTCCATTGGATTCAATTTGTTTATAAAGAGACTCCTGTGTTGTGTACTGAAAAGAGTTTAGGATTTAGAATCAAAGAATCTGTTCTAGTTCTGCTACTTATTAGTGCAAGTTTCATTCTATCTCTGAGACATAGTTTCCTCATCTTTAAAATAAAGGTGTTGTGCCATGTGATCTCCAAGATCCCATCTTGAGTTAGTCTTGAAACCGTTCTCTCTGCCTTGTGGAACTCAGGTTTAAAGATAACTCAAAGCCAAACCACTCCTCATGCCTTCATGAATTCTGGCTGTATCTTCAGGGTTGAGCCAGAATTAAATTAACCTCAGGGATTACTGGTGGAACTGACTTCTGAAAATTCTTTTCAATGATGGTTTCCCTCTGTTTTTACCTGATTTTCCTCATCCCTAATTTTCCCCTTCTAACCACAACTAAATGGCCTTTCAGTAATCTTCTCTTTATTATGTTTTAAATTTTTATTTATTTATTTATTTTTAAATTACCTTCACTTTAACCAAATTTTCCCATTGTGTTTCATTGAATGTGATGACACAAAATTTTCAGCATTATTCATACCTTTGTTCTTGACAAATAGCTCAACATACAGTCAGAACTTGTATATTTTATGTAATTAAACTAACCTCCTTACCTCCTTTCATTCACTTATAGGAATCACCAAGTAGAGATTATCAGTGGATGTTTGGGAGGAAGCACTTGCTATTGTATCCACCTTCATTCATTATTGTTGGTTAAAGCATAAATGTTTAGCTAGCAAAGATTCAGTTTGGTGACTTCTGATTTGTTTAATTATTGTACTATTAGGCATCCATAACAATTCCACACTCACTCCCACTTCATCTCATTTTAAAAGGCCACCTTGAACTCTCAACTCTCAAACTGGAATTGGGAATGAATATCATTAAGTACTAAGGAGCCCTGGGCCAAATTCACAGGTACTATCTGGTACTAATTAATGGTCTAAAGACAATAGATCATTTCATATCAATTACAGGTTGATCACATTTCTAATCCCTTTGCATCTGTTGATTGAAGCTTGACCATACTTTAAAACATCTTGTTCTCTCATTGACTACCTTATAAGAAGTCAATTAGAAGATATCCAGATATCCCCATTAGCAGCATCATTGGATTTTTTTTCTTCAAACATTATAATCTGACACTGTTGCAGTCAATTAATTATGCAGTGCCCATCTTTAAACATGTTAAACAGGTTTCATTTTCTGAGTTCCAAAGTATAAATTCACAGAAAGACAAAGATTAATCTTTGAGATATGAATTAAACCCCCAATTGATTTTCTGGTCTTTAGGTTCTTAGTTACAGCTCTATACAAAAGTTACTTTTCGTGATTCTGAAACTGTCTATAAGATCTGTTTACAATACAACAAAGATGGTCTTACTGGGAATTTAGCACTACATTTCTGGCAGTCTCTTAAACCCATCTGTTTAGTTTTCTTTGAAGGGGATAAGATGGAGAGAAGCAATTTAAACTTTTAGGAATTTCCAAAAAACTTGTGTAAACTATAGAAATAAATATCAGCCATTCACTTACAAGTCTTAGAAAGAAGATAAATAAGACATATGATATTAAGAGAACAAAAGGAAGTCCTCTGTTAGGTTGCACAAATCCTGTATAAAGAATTTATGGAAAGATGTGAGTGGACATGGAGTAAGTGGGGAACAAAAATTTGTAGAGGTTAATTCACTTGAGTGGAGGCAATATCCATATTCAATTAATCATTGATCCATCAGAGAACATATATATATATATATATATATATATATATATATATGTATGTATGTATATATATAGTCCCATCTACAACTATGGGGAGGAGGAAGTGCATATCATCTATTTGACAGAGGTGCCATAAGAAAGAAAAAAAACATACTAAAGTTATTGCAACAAAATCACTCATTTTCAATATAAGTAGCTCTTTTCCTGGTAGACCAAAACTGGAAACTAAGAAGGCTTCTTTATATTGAGAAACAGCTGATCAAATCATGGCAAATGAATGCAGTAAAATATTATTGTGTCATAAGAAATGATGAAATGGATTATTTCAGAGGAAACTGTGAGGACCTTTATGAACAGATTCAGGAAAGTATAGACAACTAGGACAACAATGTATATGACGATAAGAACATCATAGAGAGAAATAACTGACAGACTTTACAATTCTGATCAATGCAACAACAAATATGTCTAAAAGGATGAAAATGAAACATACTATCTACCTCCTGAGAGAGGTGATCAACTTAAAATGAAGAAAGAAATATACATTTTATGTCCTGGTTTATGTGGCTAATGTGTATTTTACCAGACAATGTAGGAATGTATTGAGGGATTTATTTTTCAAATTAAGAGAATTGAAACCAAAAAAAATTAAAAGAAAATTAAATTAAAGGAAAAACTCTATTAATTTGCTCAATTGGGGAAGGATAGCAGGAAAAATAGACTTATTACAAATAATTGTTACTTGAAAAGTAAAAGTAATATTAAAAAGAAAAGAAAGAAAAAGATAAGGAAATGTGAAACCTAGAGAAATTTGGAGAAATTTCTAGCTAAGGGCCAAGACCATTAACACTTAAAGTTGGTGTTTTAAGAGTTTTTTTTGTTTGTTTTTTTGTTTTTTGTTTTTTCTGAACCCTGACTGAACTTTCCTCTGGGGAGTGACTCAGATCCACAATAATCACTTTCCTCTCTCTGAATTATTTTCTTTTAGAGCAAGGGCCAGAACAGATAATTACTTCCTGTTGCAAGTGGCTCCTCTGTGCCTAAAGTTAGATGTCTTCTCAGCAGAATTTTCAGCCTCACTAAACTATTTATCTTGACATTGAAATGAAATTAGGATTATGGTTTGACAAAAGCTCTCTTGGGACTATTATGCAGGTGGGCAACTTGAAGTAAAAGGAGAAGTTCTCTTTATAAGGAGGCTAATTTCTAACCTTGACACAATTAAAAACCAATGTTATTGGTACTTAAAGGTTAACTTTTTAGAGCACTATTTTCAAAATACTTCCAAACAAACTCATTGTGTTGACATTGTCACCTTCATAATGGAAAAATGGATTGTATGGAGATTATGGAAAAGCTTAATGAAGTGAAGGAATTATGAGTGATACATAATTGGGTGACACCCTACTCTAGCAGGAGTGAGGTGCCAGCCAAGACTGAGTTGAAGGGGAAAATTAGTTATTGAGGGGGAGGAGATCTTGAAGACTTAGAAAACTTCCAGTTGAAAAGGATTAAAAATTACTCCAAGGAATAAGAAAGGCCATATTAAGTGGACTTCCTTGTAAATCCAGGAGTAGTAAGGACAATATATCCATCAATAGAAGAAGCCACAGGCAAACTTTCCCTCTGTGTACTTCAAATTTGGATCTTTTGGGAATTCACATGTATAAGGTGTGCCGGCAATATATTGTTCTACAGGTTTATCCCCACTTCATAAGCCTGTGTAGATAGGTCTGTTTGCAGTTAATCCTGAACAAATAGGGTTTATATTCTTAACCTTGTCAATAGATTTATGGATGCATAGGCTTTATACTGACCTAGCAAATAGGCATTTGTAAACTCTTCTTCAGACTTTAACTTACAGAATCTCCTTTCCTGATCTATAATTAGTTTTCGTTGCATATATCATGGCTATGCCTTTTTGAATTTTTATCTCAGCCACCTATGGTCTGGTGAGGGCAAGCTTCCAATGTCCTCATAGGAACATCGGTGATTGGACTAGGTAATCCATAACTTAAAAATTCATTAGGCACAAAAAGCTCGAAAACCCAAAACCAATCCAAACCAAAACAATAACAAAAACCCCGTTCCCTCCTTTTCCAGGAAAAAAGGCATCAATGGAAGGGATTTCCAAACCTGTTCTCAAAGGACGTTCTGTTCATGGCATTGTCTTTATATGAGGTGTCACCATCAGCAGTAGGCATCTGACATCCCTGGTGTACAGACAGAGATATTGTAAAGCAATGGAAATCCTATAATAGCCCATGGAATCTGGTTCAGCTGATGCTTTATGATGGATTATGAAACAAACATTAATTTTTGTCTAGAAGAGTTCCTGGAGATCTGGACCTGATAAAATCCAATCACTGTATTCAAAGTATAGCACTACACTGAGAAGACTAGCAACACCGTTCATCAGAGTCTGGTCCAGGGCCAGGAACAATGGATTGGATTAGGCTGTCCCAAGGCTGTACCACTGATGATGGGAATTTCCCAGGCCTGAGATAGGCTGCCAAATAAGACTATAACAGAGACAGATTCATTCTCAAAGCAATTTGCGTGTGCTGTATAGTAGATACAGCAGTTAATATGGGGTGGGGGGAGGAGATATCAGTGGTATGTTGACTGTGAATAGAGTTATAAACTCACTTAAAGATCCAAGGAATTTGAAGAGGCTAATAACAGTGCTTGACCATCATCACCAGATAAAAAAAACTTTCATTTTCTTGGAAAGAAATAAATCAAGGGGGTGTACCATTCCACTTCATACTCACCATTCCCCAAATAGGCCTTGTTTGTCTTTTTGTCTGTGCTTTTAAGGTTGCATAATTTCTCCTTATTTTCATAGTTCCATTAAAAAAAAAGTCACAATCTTATTTCTCCTTTAAAACTGAGCTGAAATATCACCTCTTCAATGGAAGTTTCCCTGACTACTCTAGTGCACTGTGATCTTTCCTTTATTTCCACTTCTATTATATTTATTGTCTCTACTATTCACTTGGCTGTAGTGTTTCCTCCTAAGAATATTGTCCTAGTCCCTTTCATATTTATGCATAGAAAACAGGAATTTTAATGGAACCATTTTGATTTCATATCATAGCAATGTCATTGAGTTAATTGCAGCTTTATGACTGGGAAATTTAAGAGACTTTGCAATTCACTGATGATTTGCATAGTCAATGGGCTATAAGAGATGGTGTATTTCATTTGTCACATGGCATTGTGTGACATGTCCAACCTAATAACATTTATTTTGCTTTACCTGTGCTAGAAGAAAACCACTCTAGCCTGAGAAGATGACAAAATAATGTCTTATTCCATATCTGGGGCAGTGAAGTGCATTTCTTCATTTCAGTCAGGACCAGTTCTACTATCACACTAAATATTTCCTCTTTATTTTAGTGTTTTTATTTATTGTATTTTTAAATATATAAATTTGTATCCCAAAAGTCTCTGCATAATCAATGTGAATACATTAATGAATTTCTCACAAGTTGGTTCACCTACCTTTTATAAATTCCTTAACTATTCCTTTGGGTGAGAGTATGCAGAGCATGTGTGGTCCCTACTGCAAATTCATCTGGTGATGGAAGCAATGCACCAGGCTGCTTCTGTATACCTTGCCTTCCCTCACCTTTCGAGTTCCCTTTTATGTGTTATCTGCCCCTTATGGTGTGTCCTCAGCACTAGTGAAGTGCCTCACACATAGCCAGTACTTAATAATTCTTTTATCTATCAATCCAACAATCCATCACCTATCTACAACTGCTCCTCAGTTTTATTAGTCATTGAATGGATTTAGCTTTTCACATAAATATGGTGGCAATAAATCTTTGATTTTTTTAAAGGAGTGTTTTGAATGGATGATGTAGGCAGTACAAATTTACCAAATCATTTCTCTAATCTTCCCCTCATTTGGATTGTGTAGATTATGTAGACAAAGGGTACTATTAGTATTTTCAACATAATGCCATCAGTCCTGATCCCTTTATTTCTCAAAAAGGATTTATCCTAAAATGGTAGAGAATTTATTGAATTATATTACAAAGTAACTGCCAATCATGGTAACTCATTATCATTTATATATATATATATATATATATATATATATATATATATATATATATATATATATATATATATATATATACACACACACACACACACACACATATATATATATACACACATATATATATGCACACACATATCTATCTATATCTATATACATATCTATATAATTTCTATTTTGTGTGATTATTATATTTTCTGAGATTTAAAATTGGATATTAGATCATAAATCTCCCCTACTTAACCTTTCCCTTAATTTACAGCTTTTCATGCTGTTGACTTTTTTCTCATGTCTTCCCTGCATCATCCTCATTTCTCTTTCCATTTTTTCCTCTAGCTCTCTAACTTTATCTTCAAGTCTTTTTGAAAACCTCCATGACCTGAGATCAATTTGTATGTTTCTTGGAAGCTTTAGATATAGGGGCCCTAATGTTGATATCTTCCTCTTAGGGCACACCTCAATCTTCCTTGTCACTAAAGAAACTTTCTATGTTTCTCACCTTTCTCTGTCTGCTCATCATGCCTTTCTTTTACTTAACTTTTAGCTCCTTAAAGTGGGGCATTCTTTCCAGGCTACACTGTCCCAAGCTTCAGGGGGTCACAGGTGGTAGCATTTAAGGAGGGGTAGGTTCTTCACTTATCTGGCCTGTTCCTCAGTCCATAGATAACCCAAGACCAACTTGCTAATCAACCATACAGCAAAACTTTGTGTGCTGTGGTTGTCAGCTTCAATGAGCCTGTGCCCCTCCCCTACCTGGGCCACTGCTACTCAAGTCTACCTCCTGGTTCCCAACAGGTATAAAAAAGCCAAACTCAGCCTCAGCACCCACAGAAACCCCTGTAATCTCCAGCCTGCCAAGGGCTCAGCCCTCTCATCAGACCATGAGCTTAGTTCCAGACAACACTGGCACTGCAGCTGATTCAGGGGCTCTGGGGGTCTCTTCCTCTGGTGAGGCCTTCCTGGGACTAGATCTGCGTCAGTGTGACTGTGGGGTTTGGCTCCACTCCTGTCTAGGCACAGTAGCTCCCTCCTTCCAACCCTCCAAGCCATCCTTCTGTGGATTTTGCTGCTCCAGTAATTGTCCTATGGCATTTTTTGGAGTGATTGTGTCATGAGTTCGAGAGCTCACTTCCCTTCACATATTCTGACTTGGCTCTGCTGGCTTACTTGAGTTCAACACACATTTTATCTCTAGACTTTGTGCATTTTCACTGGCTATTTCCTAAGCATGGATGGTTCTCCATCCTAACGCCCATCTCCTGGATTTATTGCTTGCTTTGAGATTTAGCTTAAATCTCATCCTCTTAAGGAGGTCTCTAGGGGTCTACCTTGCTGTTAATACCTTCCTTCTAAGATTACCTTGGTTTTCCACTCTTCATTTCTTGTATATACATGGTATTTGTTTATTGTCTCCCTTGTTAGAACATGAACTTTCTTCTCCCTTTGAATCTCTAGTGTTTAACACAGTGCCATATTTGTTTAGGAGTATTAGTAATAGTGGTGGGAGGTATAGCAATAACAACACATATAGCAGTAATCAATATAATAAGAGTATATACAGGTTTAGCAAAAGTTTATACATGATATAAATATATAGATATATAAATGTATAGTTGATATATAAATATAAATATATGGATGACATAAATATATAAATGATATAACACATCTGATCTTCATAACAATCTTGTGAAATAGGTCCAATATTACTCATTTTACAGAGGAGGAAACTAAACCTGAGAGAGGTGAAGGGTGACACAGCTAGTAAGTCAGCTAATAAGTCTTTTGAACTTAAGATTTTCTCAGTCCAAGACTCTATCCATGCTTATGACTCTGTTATGACAAAAGCATTTTAACCTGCAATGATAGAGATATGCCTACATTGATTGATGAAATAAAATTAAACTCAATCTATGGAATTTTTGAGGTTCACAGAAAATAAGACTTATGAGGGCTTAAATATTTGCTTTGACCTCCATGATAATAATGAGGGTAGAGTCTCATCAAAACTGATTCAGTTTGGTAAAGCACTAACACTGTGGTTGAACTGACCTTGATTGTTGAAGATCCCTCAACACAAGCCCAAAAGTTTTCCCTCTGGGTATAAACACCAATTTAACTTCCAGCTCTAACAGCAACTAGCTGTGTGATATTGCGCAAGTCATTTAACCTCTCTAACTGATGTTTCCTCATCTGTAAGATGGGCCCCTGAGGACCTTCCTCTAGCTCTAACATCCTGTGACTTTCTGATTTCTTGTAACATAGTATATAATAACCATATCTCCAAATTAGTTTGTTACAGCCAAAGTCTCTGAAGTGGGAAGGTTGTTTGTGTATCAACAGAGAATAACATTTTTTTTAACTTGTCATTCAATCAATTATTTTGCTGGTAAATTTTTTAATGGTCCAGTCTGCAAAATTTAGGATCTTATGGACAGTGAAAGGCAGTGTGGATTTCTGCCTTTTCTCAGCTGGACATAGTTGCTCACAATTTCTAATAGAAAGCCCTGTCAGGTCTCCAAGAAGACATCATAAAATGTGTTGTCAGCTGCTTGTTGAAGGTGATAAATTTCACCAACATGTCAACCAAACTTCTGAATTCCATTTCAATGGACACAATTATGCTTCTGTTGGTTATAAATGGTCCTGATAAACTGACAGCTCCTCATAGATTTGAAGAAATGCTGCTGAGCTCAGTGGGTACTTCTAAAAGTCTCTTCCTTTGCTTTCTACTCTTACATAAATATTTGGCAAGATAATAATGGGAGTTTACTATAACTATCCAAAGCCTATCTGTGTAAGCTTATGTTTTATGTGTGTGTGTGTGTATACACACATATATACACATATACACACACCTATGTATGTATGTATCTATATACACACATATGTATATGTATGTGTATATGTATATATATGTGTGTGTGTATATATATGTATACATACTATTCTCATATGTAAACACACTCTTCACTGTTTTTAAAGGTGTAATTCACCACTTTATGTACAAACAACAGGGCATTCACAGGAAGAAACCCATTGTCTACCATCTACCAAGATTCACTCATTTCTCTGGTAATATTACTTGTTTTCAAAGTGGCTGCTGAAAATAGAAATTGGGACTTAGCCTATTGAAACACAATTTTAACTTTCAGAACATTATTTCACTCTCCAATATAGTGATTATCTTCCTATTAAATGTTTATGAAAAGGGAAAGCAACAAAATTTCTGCATTTTTAAATAAATAAGTACATTTTATTATTTTATTGTTAAAACTGAGGAAAAATTAAACAGAAAACTATTAAAAAGGAATGAGATTAAATATTTGATGCTTAAATAATGGAGTAATATATCACAGATATAAGGGTAGAATTGTCTTTTCTTATAGTGGAAAACAATTTGCCCTTTAGAAGAAAATCTAGAAATTTGAATTCCCTCCAAATAATCTTTCATTTGCCTTCGTTTCTTTGAACATAGTAAAAAGGAATATCTGGAAATTGTACCTATTCACATTTTCAGGTAGTCTCTCTATTCCATTATGTGATTTCTATTTTTTAAGGATTAGGATCATGGTCTGGGATATGCAGGCAAACATACCCTTTTTTCCTTTGAATTTTTGAGATATCTCAGTGGTCAAAATTTATATCACTTGATGGCATTTCCTGCCACATAATTATACATAACTCCTTACCAGTGCTCTCCAGTTCCTTTTACCTAATGTGAAATATATCTTTCCTGTTCCCCTCAATTAGTCCCTTTGGACTTTGACCATGAATTATCACTTCAATCTATTTATTACTGTCTAGGAGGGCCCCAGAATCTAAACTTGGCTTTACCCTTTGGACTCATAGTAGCCAAATAATTCATTTTTATATTTGAATAATATGCAATACTATAGCATGACTTGATAGTCTAACTTTCCCTTTGGTCTGGTTTCTTGCTGTTCTAATTTGTGTCACTGCCATTTAGAACATGGTACTAATTTTCCTCTTCCCTGATATATTTTACATTAATAATACTTCAAATACTCAGATGGTTCATCATTTTTCTTGTTCTTTTAAAAAAGGAAGATCCATCCTAGCCCATCCTGTGTGACACTTAAGCATGTTTTTTCTTTCTTTCTTTCTTTCTTTCTTTCTTTCTTTCTTTCTTTCTTTCTTTCTTTCTTTCTTTCTTTCTTTCTTTCTTTCTTTCTTTCTTTCTTTCTTTCTTCCTTCCTTCCTTCCTTCCTTCCTTCCTTCCTTCCTTCCTTCCTTCCTTCCTTCCTTCCTTCCTTCCTTCCTTCCTTCCTTCCTTTCTTTCTTTCTTTCTTTCTTTCTTTCTTTTTCTTTTTCTTTTTTTTTTGTGGGGCAGTGAGGGTTAAGTGACTTTCCTAGGCTCACACAGCTAGTAAGTATCAAATGTCTGAGGCTGGTTTTAAAATCAGGTCCTCCTGAATCCAGGACTGGTGTTTATCTACTGAGCCACCTAGCTGCTCCTAGCATGTTCTTTCAAAAGTTTATTAAAGAGGAAGGGGTCAAACCAAGGTATTAGAGACATTTCTTACTTTCTCTTGAAAATGTGAGAATATCAGCATGGCACTCAGATTTTCTACCTGCCATTCCTAGTCTTTATTGTGTAACTTGGGACAGGCAGGTGGCTCAGTGGATAAAACACTGGACCTGAAGTTTGGAGGACCTGAGTTCAAATCTCACCTCAGACATTTACTAGCTGTGTGACCCTCGGTAAGTCACTTAACCCCAATTGCCTTAAACATCCAGGGTCATCTCTAATCATCCGGATATATATATATATATGTATATATATGTATATGTATATATATGTATATATGTACATGTACATATATATGTATATATATGTATATGTGTACACACACACACACACACATATATATATATGTATATGTCTATGTATATATATGCACAGCCCTCCCTCACTTAAATCCAATTCACTAAAAGTCATGACCCTCTTTAGGAAATAACAACAACAACAACAACAACATATAACTAGTTGATCCTTTCTTATACAATGTTTATGTACTATTGTTCTTTGGAAATGCTCATTAGTGATACATTGTAGTCTGTTCACCACCCACTTCTCCTTTCTTTCCCCAAAGTGTAGCAACCAGTATGACCAAAAACTTTCATTCAATGATGCATCTCATCCAGGAGGTTTTGCTGCTTGACTCAAGCAGCACAATGTCATTTACAAAGAGTAGTTTGTGAGACCTAACTACCCACAGGGAATTGCTTTTTCAGCTTAAACTCTATGTGGGATCTGCTCCATCACAGTGGCTAATATCTGGTCAATGCATTTCCAAATTTTATATTTTGCTTCAATACCCTCAGAGGATAAGTAAACAGAATTAATTTTGTTGTTACATCTTTCAAGGAATCTTGAATGATTGTGTCCTAAAGTTAAAACAAAATCATAAATGTAAACGAACAAAATAATTAAAAGGATATAAACTTTAATGAGATTTAAAAGAACACAAACACCTGAAGGCAAGTAGGTATTTTAATATCCCTTAACATTTGAAAATCAGTGATTAATTAAATCCAATTTTGCCCAGGCTTGAGTAGAGCTAACTTGCTGATGAATATAATACCTCCCAATGAAATGTCCTTCAGATTTCAGAAGATATGAATTGTTTTTGTGACCAAGGGTTACAGGGCAACTTGTTGTCACCAGCATAGGCTTTGTTCTATTACTATCTTTATCACCCTAGTAAGAAAGTTCTAACAACTTTACATTTTTCAGAGGAAGAGCACTTACTCTTCCCAATTCTCAATTCTTAGGTCCCTGATTTAACTTGCTTTGCAGCCATACAGATAAACAAACAAACAAAAAGATAGTTATGCTACTGTGCATATGAAACTCAGTGATAGTCATTTGTTCAATTAGAAAAGTTGATTTTTCTCCTTTTCTGTCGTCAAATTTTGCTCCAAACTTCATTCACCTTTCTTTGGATACCTGCTTTAAATCCACTTACAATATTGGAGGTTGGTCACTAAATTCCCAAATGGATTTTATCCATTTGGTAGTTCCCTCCAATAATGAAGATTGTAATTCGTCCATGCTTGACCATCCCATATGACTCTTGTCCATTTTCTCTCAAAGTCTAACCACTGGTGAAACACTTAATATGCTCATCTTCTTTCAATATAGAGAGGGTTCCACTGGATCATTTGGGCCTTCTGTCATCTCTCCCTTATGCCATGTTATCAGCTCATCTTCTCAGACTGTCATACAATTGTTTGACAATGCTCTTTACTCCTGTTCATATTTCATTTCTTGTTAGTTATATGTTGCAACTGAATCATATCCAACACTCACTTTTCCACTGCTCTCTGCATGATGTTTAGTTCTTCAGAGATAGTGATATTCCACTGAATATGAACCATCATTGTTTTCATCCCTATAATAGTTATATCCTGGCTCCTGACAGACTGTCTAATTTGAAAAAGATTACATGGGGGCAGCTGGGTGGCACAGTGAATAAAGCAACAGCCCTGGATCCAGGAGGACATGAGTTCAAATCTGACCTCAAACACTTGACACTTACTAGCTGTGTGACCCTGTGCCTCAATTAAAAAAAAAACCCAAAAAAACCCCCACCAAAAAACCCCAAAAGGATTACACATTCTTTTTCAAATAAGATAACATTGTATTAACCTTTTTAATTCAAAGACAATAAGATTTTAAAATATCTAGTAAAAAAGGCTCCTGGGACTAAGTACTCTTCCTCATACATAATATTCCTCTCTTGATTCCAGGCATTTTTTCTGCCTGTCCCACATGCCTGAAATGTTCTCCTTCATCGTCTCTGCTCCTTGAACTTCCTGAGTTCCTTCAAGTCTCAGCTAAATCCTCACCTTCTTCAAGAAGACATTTCCAGTCCTCCTAAATCTGAGTGCCTTCTCTCTGAGACTCTCCTGCATATGTTCTATTTGGACCTTGTTGTTCAGTCATTTTCAGTCATGCCCCACTCTTTGTGACCCCATGTGGGGTTATCTTGGCAACATTACTGAAATGGTTTTCCATTTCCTTTTCCATCTCATTTTCCAGATGAGGAAACTGAGGCAAACAGTGTTAGCTGACTTGCCCAGGTTCACACAGGTAGTAAGTGTTTTGAGGGAAAAAGACTTGTGGGAAACTTTTCCTCAAGGACTTGTTTTTATCAAATTCCAATGGGAAGAGAGGTATTTTTCCAGCTCCAGTGACCTGCTGAGAGAAATACTTTAGAAAGTGCCATTTAAAATAATCATTTTATTTTAGAAAAGACTAGCTCAGCTATAAATCAGAATAAAGCTTCAAAGCCAGCTATTACTTTGAATATTATTCTTCTGAATGACAGAAAATGAGTCCCTTTGTATTGTGTATAATAGGAGAGTAGCACAAATTTCATATCCAAAGGCTATATATATATTTCCCTTAAAACATCAGCAACCTGCTAGTCTCATGGAACAATTATCTACCCAGTGGTAGCTTTCTGTTTCTATATACTTATTCTCTACTTATTTTTCATGTTGCCTATGTTACCAAGAAAGGCTAACACAATCAAGATGGAAATCATATGGACCCAAGTTAGCTATTATAGGAAATTCACGGCCCAAACTATTATGGAATTGAAAATACACTGTATACCCTTGAAGTATACTATTCAATTATATGAATTGTATAGACAGATATAGGTTGAAGTTTAGAAAGGAATCATATTTGGGCTAAAATTTACTTTTCTTTGATCGTTTATAACCTATGTGCAAATAACAGGTGGTGGATCTGTTGTCCCATTAATTGTCAGATAGAGTTCATTTCTTCTTTTGCCCAGAACTGCCTTTGGCTAGTTTGAGCATAGTTTCTATTACTCACTGAATGTGAACTCCTTCCTTGACCAAGCTGTAGGAGTTCTTAATGTGGGTTCTGTGAGCATTTTAAAATCATCATTCTGCTACCTAAATTTCAATATAATTTGTTTCCTTTACAATCCAATATATTTTATATTATATGCTAATGTTCTGAGAATTCTATGAGCTTCACCAGACTGTCAAACTAATCATCCTGACTTAAATTAAAAAGCTTTGTTCTAAAGCTTCAAAATCTTAAAAACATTTATTGGGTTTTATCCTATGGATAAGCCATTATACTAGGTAATATAATGCACAAACACAACAATGATCCAGCTCTTGACCTCATGGAGCACTTCATTTCCTCAAAGATTATTAATTCCACTTTTGGGTTTGAATAGCACATACACTGTCCATACACAAAATACTACAGTACTAATAACTAGGAAATTTGTGGGGGGGACTTCAAGTGGGAGCTGGCATTAGAGATGAGGCTTGACAAGCTCTGGGGTTCCAGGAGGTAGAACAGTAGAAACTATTCTAGGCCCAAGAATGGGGGACAGCCTGTAGAAATACACATGCATAGCAGATGGAATGACATATAAGGGACACCAAGTATACCAATTTGGCTGGAACATAGAGTGGATGATGGGGAACAATGTGTATCAAGACTGATAAAATTGATTTCAGTTAGATTATAAAATCCTCTAAATGCCAAATAGAGTAATTTGTATGTTTACTTTTTATGCTAAAGGCCATAGGGAGCTAGGAAGGTTCTTGATCAGGAAAAATGACATGGAGAGATCTGTACTTTAGAAAGGTTGATTTGGAAGCTTCACGGAGTTGTATTTGGAGGGATCATTAGAAGGCTATTACTGGGGGCAGCTAGGTGGCTCAGTGGATAAAGCATTGGCCTTGGATTCAGGAGGACCTGAGTTCAAATCCAGCCTCAGACACTTGACACTTACTAGCTGTGTGACCCTGGGCAAGTCACTTAACCCTCATTGCCCAGCCCCCCCCAAAAAAAGAAAAAAAGAAAGCTATTGCTATACTCTTGGCTAGAGGGGATAAAGGCCTGACCTAGAGCTGTGGTTTGTGAGTGGAAAGAAGGAAGCATATGTGAAAAGTACCAGGAAGACAGAATCAGCAAAACTTAGAAACTTGGAATTTGGGGCATGGAAGAAGAGAGTTGATGATGTTAACTTGAGAAGGTGGATATAATATCATTATGTTGTTTTCTTAAGTTGTCATGAAATGAGCCACATTCTAAGTGCCTGGGAGAATCAGATTTTGCTCAAATGAAAAAATGTCAGGAATTAGAAATTATTACTTGTGTTTCTTTAGGTAATCACTAGTAGGGTACTGGGAAATCTGGGAAATGTGGGATGAAAATTTCAACAGATAGATTTGAAAAGTGTTTTTCTGAAAGGCTGCTTCAATGAATAGATTATATGTTCATATCATATCCTAATAGAGGAAATAAAGTAGGGCAGAGAACAGTATTAGGCAAGTTTCTTTTGGAATTTTTTGTCAAAAGCAAGGGCTTGTCATCCAGGCTTTGGGCAACCTGGTGAAATGTAATGGATCTCTTCACAGAACATCATTTATTACTGTATAGAATAAAATGCATCGGACTATCACAATATCAATAATACTAAATGTAATCATCAGAATATATGTTTTTAAATTATAGGCCCCAGGTTAAAGATCCTTGGTAAGGTTATCATTGTACCATTGTATGCATATTGTTTATATCTATTTATGTGCGTGTTATTTAGTACAGTTCCTGGCACATAGTAGGTGCTTAATAAATGAGTTTAATTGATTGATTGAAATTCCAGGTTAAAGGAGATTACTACTATGGCCTTCTATGTGTTACCTGATTATTGCCTTAGACTTTGGTTCTCATACTGATTCTACTACTTAGGTAACCTTGGACTAATGGCTTAATTACTCTAGTTCTTAGTTTTTAATATGTGTAGACTTAGTTAAGTGAACAGAATGCTCGAGTAGACCTGGATTCAGAAAGTTCCAAGTTCAAAATTGCCCTCAGACACTTACTAGCTATGTGACCTTTGGTAAGTCACTTAACCTTTCTCAGCCTCAGTATCCTCAAATGTAAAATTTGGATAATAACAGTATCTACCTCCCAGAGTTCTTGGGATGATAAAATGAAATTATATTTGTAAACTACTTTGCAAATTTTAAAGTGCTATATAAATGTTGCCTGTTATTATATAAATGAGGGGATTAGATTAGATGTCCTTTGTAGCTCTAAATTTATGATCCTATGATCTTAGGAGTAGGGGGTCTAAGATAGTATAATAGAAAATATTATTGCTTTTATAGCCCTACTTTTGTGCTATCTTTGTGTCTAAAAGAGAAGACACAAATAGAAGAGAGACTATTTTTTCTTTTGGCAAGAAAAAAATGACATTGTTTTCCTAACCCAAAGGATAAAGTATGAGAAAGGCAATGGAAGGGCTTTGCTCATGATCACGTGATAGTGGAGGCTGTTAGGTGTACAGGTTTGAAGGCATTCCATTAGAAACAGCCATCTCCTCTGTACGATCTGTAATGTTCCATGTATCAAAAGTGACCTATTTGATCTGCTTTGTATATGACTTTCCATCTTTTGCTTATATGCCTATGCACAGGCTCTCACAGATGTCTGCTAGTAAATACTCAATGACCAGCTCTCTGGGGAAAAATGTTTGCAGGATAACTTTTCTTTTCTTTTCTTTTTTCTTTTTCTTTTATTTTTTTTGTGGTGCAATGAGGATTAAGTGACTTTCCCAGGGTCACACAGCTAGTAAGTGACATTCGTCTGGGGCTAGATTTGAACTCAGGCCCTCCTGAATTCAGGGCTGGTATTTTCTTCACTGTGCCACCTACCTGCCCCAACTGTTTCTTTTTTTTATCTTTATTTCCCTAGCTCTTAGCACATTTCCCAGCACACAGAAGGTGTTTAATAAATACTTGTTTAGTTGTTGAATAGAATGCATCCTTTTTAGATCATCGTGAGTCCTACATAATACCTACTATTTAATTAACTTTTTAGTTAGTTACATTAAGCCCTCTGCAATGATATATTAACTGATCCAGCTAGTAGTAATTAAAAGTTATTGCTATGTTCTATTTTCCATGATCAAGTTTGTTCAGGGTGGTCTGGCCACTTTAGAAAGAAGTATGTGTCAAAAAGTAACACAGACTGAGATAAAAATCCTGAGGGATGCCTGTACCTTGGGTTTTCACATGCCCTTTTCTAGAGCTGAAATGGCATAACTTGTGAGCTTGGGGAAGAATCAAAGAGCAGGAAATTGGATGGCTCATAAAAGTGCCTCACTCCTCACTCCTTCTGCCTCCTCAAAATGAGGGAGCTTTATGCTCTGGTCCTAGAATAAAGTGTTATGCTCTCATAGTGGGGATAAAGTATATATAGTCATGGGAAATAAGGATGAAGTACAATTCACAGAATTGAGTTGAAATAGGATTCAAAGGTAATCTAATACAATCAATATCTAAAAGAAATTCTCTCTACAACATTCCTAAGTAGTCAACCTTTGCTTGAAGAATTTCAATAATGGAGAATAGTTTTCTTGAGGCAGCCATTTTACTTTGGAGCACCATAAATAGTTAGGAAGCATTTCCTTATATCAAGCTAAGCCTGTCTTTCTGCAACTTGCATACATTGCTTCTATTTCAGCCCTCTAGGACTGAGCAGAGGAAGTATAGTTATTCTTTAGTAATATATCCCTTCAAATAATTTTTTATTATAATTTTATTGGAAAACATATGCCACATGGACAAGATTTGAGGCAAATAGTTCCATAAACAGATATAATTTTCAGTTAGTAACTAAAAGTTTAGAAAGTAACAATTGAAGAAAGTACTTTATGAAAGAGGAACAAGAGTACCCAAAACAGTGCATGAATACCTAAAAATATACTCATTTTAATAGGACAACTTTACATGGATATTATTGGCTACCCATAAGGCATACAGATTAAGAAGTCCATGCTCAATCTCAGCAAACTGACAGATCCAAAACAAAAGCACACACACACACACACACACACACACACACACACACACACACACACACACATATATATATATATATATGAAAAAAGACACAATAACCCAGATGTTCCCTAACTTGGCCAACTCCATCTAAGTTTAAATATGCAGAAAGACTCAGACCTATATTAAAACACAAACAACATAAAACCTGTTAATTTTTTTCAAAAATGAAATTTTAGGACAAGGCAGAATACTACCCCTTGGCTATTAGGCAATCAGAGGTATTAATGGATTTCAGTTAACTAACATATTCTATAGATATTTAAATGAGCTCTTCTGAAGTACTGCTGTCCATCAGAAGAAGGTGGTGATGGAGAAAGTTTTTTTTTTCTTCTCTTGGTTCTGTGCCTGCTACATGATATCACAGCAGGGAAGTGAAGCTAGGTTTGGTAACTCCAGTACTGGAACAGTGCTTGGCACATGATAACATCTGGGAACTTAAAAATATTTCTTTTGGAATTGAATTAGAAAGGAACCAGCAGTAGTTCATTACCTTGAGAACTATGTCAGTCTTTCCACACTGAGGCTGCTTGTAGTCAGGACATGAAACCTGGAAGAAGTTGAACTTGCATTTCTAGGGCATATAAACTGACCTATATGCTCTTATAATCAAATGGAGCACTTCGGAGGTGTACATTTGAGGTACAGTAGAGTGGCTTTGGTATCCTGAGGACCATGAGTGTTTCCATCTCTTTTCTCTCTGCATATTTCCTCTCTTTTATAAGGGGTGTCCAAGAACATGAATGGTATTTATATACTTTGCATCATCTATATAAATCTGTCCCAAGTCCAGACACAATTGTTTTCCATGGGAGAGGGAAAGGGCTGGACATTAGTGCTCCTGATCCCATTTTCATTTTAGGGTTATTTGTTTGATGGTGTTTGATAAATGTAAGGAGATAGACATAAATATAGTTGATATTATGGAGCTGGAATTAAAAAGATGTGCCAAGTGATTGAATATAAAAGATTGAAGAAGAATTGAAGATATCAGTGGGTACAAATGTCCATTAAACAGGGTCAGTATGGTATTATGGAAAGGATGAATTATGGGACTTTTGTTAGAGTTTTAGCCTGGCTACTCTTTCTATATGGAATTGGGCATGTCCCTAAAATCTCTGAGTATCTGTTTCCTTATTTATAAAATGAGGGGTTTTGAATAAATGACCTCAAAGTTCCCTTCTAGGTAAAAATCAATGCTCCTATTCAATTTCTTCTGACTATATAATTGATTCTTGTACAACATTCTGGTCATTTTCATTTTATCCTTCAAAATTTTTATGTGACTAATTTCTTCCTTTTTCTCATCAAATGTGTCAATAATGATAGAAAACCTACCTTATCCCTAAAGATCAGATTAAAGAAAATGGGACATTGTAGTGGCATTGTACTTTGTGATATACTCATGTCCAAGCTATACTTGGTCAAGAATTCTATTTGCAGCATACTCAATAAGTGGCCATTCAACTTTTCTTCAAAGACCTTCAGTGAGGGGAGCAGCCCATTGTGCTTTATAATATACTGTTTAGATTTATTTGTTTATTTTTACTTTACATTCATATTTTAGCTTTAAAATTTCCCACTGCTCTTGTGACTGGCCTCTGGGACCAAACAAAAGCAATCAATTAGCCAATTAATGGATCAAGCATAAAGCATCTTAATATATGCTTATTATGTGTCAAGTGGGCAGTGAGGTGGTGGAGTGGATAGAGTGTTGGACCTGAATTCAGAAAGGCTCATCTTCTTTAGTTCAAATCTGGCTTATTAGCCATGTGACCCTGGGCAAGTCACTTAACCATGATTGTCTCAGTTTCCTCATCTGCCCCTTTTTAAAAATGAAGGATTGGGGGCAGCTAGGTGGCACAGTAGATAAAGCACTGGCCCTGGATTCAGCAAGACCTGAGTTCAAATCTGGCCTCAGATACTTGACACTTACTAGCTGTGTGACCCTGGGCAAGTCACTTAACCCTCATTGCCCTGCAAAAAAAAAATCTAAGTCTTTCCTCTAACTCCTCTTTTTCAAGGTTAACATACTGAGTTCCTTGACTCATTCTTCAAATGGTATGAATTTGATTCCATTCACCATTATATCTATCTTCCTTTGAATAATTTCTAGCTTACCAGTAACCTTTCTACAGTGGGCACTCATAACTGTACAAAATTTTCCAGATGTGATCTAAACAAAGGTGAGTACAACAACACTATTCTTGCCCTGCTCCTGTATGCTATAATTTTCTTAATGTAGTCTAAGATTCTATTTACTTTTTTGCCTTCCATCTTACACTATTGACTTATATTGAACTTGTGGCCCTCCAAAATCCTCAGATTTCTTTCAGATGAAGTGCTCTGCAATCAAATTTCCTTCATTTGTACTTAGGCACTTGATTCGTTCAACCTAAGTGTAAAATTTTTTATTGGTTTCCATTAAATTTCCTCTTTGATTCAGTCCATCAAAATATTTTTCTCTTTGACTGCATTTGATCCATCAAATTAGCTATTGACCCTGCTTTGTGTCACCTGTAAATTTAATAAGCTTTCCATTTATGTCTTTATGAAAGCTATTGATAAAGTATATTAAGTAGCATATTTCTAAGAACAGATCCTTGAGTACACTACTAGATTCCTCCTTGCAATTCAATATAAAATTAGTCATGACTACAGCTGGGGCCTGGTCATTCTTCCAGTTCCAAACCAATCTAAGCATACTGTTATCTAACCCACATTTTAACCATCTTCATCTTTTCCACATAAACCATTTCAGAGAATTCTCCAAATATTTTGCTAAATCTAACTGAACTACATCTACAACATATTCCTGAGGTATCCATTTTGGAAAACAGGCTAAAAAGGAATTATATTTTTCTTTTCTTTTTTTTTTTTTTTTTGCCATGGCTTATTCTTGATGAAATGATTTCTCTCTCTCTCTTTCTCTCTTTCTTTCCCTTTCTCCCTCCCTCTCTCCCTTCCTTCCTTCTTTCTTTCCTTCCTTCCTTCCTTTTTATCAGGGCAATGAGGGTTAAGTGACTTGCCCAGGGCACACAGCTAGTAAGTGTCAAGTGTCTGAGGCTGGATTTGAACTTAGGTCCTCCTGAATCCAGGGACAGTGCTTTATACACTGCACCACCTAGCTGCCTGGTCTCAGATTTTTTAATCTGTAAGAAAAAATTTTAGACTAGTTGACATCTAAGATCCATGATCTTATACATTCTTTGTTCTTTTTTTGCCTTCAATACAGTTTTAAAACATTATTATTATTATTATTTTTTCCTTAGATTTCCTTACTGGCTCCAGCTCATTCTGAGATTTCACTTTGCTGACATTACTCTTGCTGGATTGTGCCTAATTTTTTATTGATCCCCTATTATCTAGCTCTGTTTCTGTCTTTTAGACCAAAGCTTCTTAAACTGTGGGTTATGACCCCATATTGGGTCATGTACCTGAATGTGTGGTTTGAGAAAAACTTAGCAGTAAATGTTTGATTTGTATACCTATTTTATATACCTAGACACCTGGGGTTGCATAAACATTTCTCAGAAGAAATGGGGTCATGCCTTGATTAATTATAACCCACCTTGATTGATTTATCCTAAAGAATTTCAGTCCATCAGATTCTACTTATCCGATCTATACTATAATATGAGACTTCTTTGAGGGCAGTAAGACTGACAAGATGTGGTAGATCAGAAGATTAAAGAAATCCCATAACTGTAATAGCCTGGATTTTAGCAAGTTATTTAAACGAGCTTCCCTTGTTCAGTATTTTATTATTTTCCAGTTACATATGAGGATAGTTTTCAACATTTGTTTACATAGGATTTTCAGTTCCAAATTTTTCTCCCACCCTCCCTTCCCTCTCTCTTCCCCAAGACAGAAAGCAATCTAGCTTATATATGTGCAATCACATTAAACATATTTCTGCATTAGTCATATTGTGCAAGAAGTCAGAGCACAAGGGAAAAACCTCCAAAAAGAAGGAAAAAAATCCCAAAAGTAGAAACAGTATAGTTCAATCTGCATTCACAAACCACAGTTCTCTTTTTCTGGATGTTGAGAACATTTTCTATCATGAAGTTCTTTGAAATTGCTTTGGCCCATTGCATTGCTAAAAAGAGCCAAATCTATCACCATTGTTCATCACACAATGTTTTTGTTGCTGTGCACAATGTTCTCCTGGTTCTGCTCCTCTCATTCAGCATCAGCTCATGTAAGTCCTTCCAGATTTCTCTGAACTCCTCCTGCTCATCATTACTTTTTACATTGATTGTTTTTAAAACTTTGTGTTCTAAATTTTTTTCTTCCCTCCCTCCTCATCCCTCCCTATGAAATCCAGAAATTCAATATAAGCCATACATGTGCAGTTATGCAAAACATCTTCTCATTAGTCAGGTTGTGAAAGAAAATAGAATACCTTTAGAAAGAGGACCTAACAAATAAAATTATACTTCGATCTCTATTCAAATACCATCAGCTCTATCTCTGTTGATAGTTTGCATTTTTCATATGTACTTCTGATAGCATCCTGCTCTTCATTTCTTTCACAGATACTATTATTAACTGAATTACCCTCTATCTTATTCCCTCCCCTTGATATTTACTCTATTATCTATCTTCCTACACCCTATTTCTCCTTGAAAGGGTTGTGCTTTTTACTGCCGCCTACCCCAATTGGCTCTTCCTTCCTTCACCTGCCCCACCCATCTCCTTCCCCTCCCACTTTCCCTCAAGGCAAAATATATTACTATACCCACTTGAGTCTGTATGTTCTTCCTTCTTTGAGCCAATTCTGATGAGAGTAAGGTTCACTCACTCTCCCACTACTTCCCCTCTACTCCATAAGCTTTTTCTTGTTTCTGTTATGTGAGCTTCTTTTCCCCAATTCACCTTTCCCTTTCCCTTTCTTCCAGTGCATTCCTCTTACCCCTTAACTTTATTTTAAAGATGTCATCATGGGTTAGCTAGGTAACACAGTGGACAAAGTACCAGTCCTGGACCCAGGAGGCTCTGAGCCCACATCCGGCCCCAGACATAAGCCACCCCACCCCGCTTATCCCATAAAAAACAAGGATAAACAAAAAATAAATGCTTTACAGAAATCATCCATTCATATTCAAATTCACACCTGTGCCCTCAAAGTAGATTTCTTTCAGCTGCCCTAATACTGAGAAAGATCTTATGAGTTAGGAGTATTATCTTCCCATGTAGTAATGTAAACAGTTTAATCTTTTAATATCCTTCATGATTTCTTTTTACTGTTTACCAATTTGTGCTTCTCAGTTCAGGTCTTTTAATGACAAATGCCTGAAAGTCCTCTTTTCCATTGAAATCCTATTCTCCGCCCCACCCACCCCGAAAGATTATACTCAGTTTTGCTGGGTAGGTGATTCTTGGCTGTAGTCCCAGTTCCTTAACCCTCTGAAATATCATATTCCATTCCCTCTGGTCCTTTAATGTTGATATTGCTAGATCTTGTTTTATCCTTACTGTAGCTCCACAGTATTTGAATTCCTGTTTTCTAGCTTTTTGCAATATTTTCTCCTTGACCTGGAAGTTCTGGAATTTGGCTATAATATTCCTGGATGTTTTCCTTTTGGTATCTCTTTCAGGAGGTGATCAGTGGATTCTTTCCATTTCTATTTTACCTTCTGCTTCTAGAATATCAGGGCAATTTTCCCTGACAATCTCTTGGAAGATGTTGTCTAAAGTTTTATTTTGGTCAGGGTTTCTGGGTAGTCCAATGATTTTCAAGTTATCTCTCCTGGATCCATTTTTCAGGTCAGCTATTTTTACAAGGAGATATTTCATATCACTCTCTATTTCTTATTCATTTGTATTTGCTTTACTGTGTCTTGGTTTTTCACAAAGTCACTAGCTTCCATTTGTTCAATCCTAATTCTTAGGCGATAATTTTCTTCAGAGAGCTTTTCTATCTCCTTTCCCATCTGGCTTTACAAGCTGTTGACCTTTTTCTCTTGACTCTCCTGCATTGCTCTCATTTCTCTTTCCATTCTTTCCTCCACCTCTCTAAATTTTCCTTCTATTTCTCCTACTTTCTCTTCAAAGTCCCTTTTGAGCATTTCCATGGCCTGAGACCAATTCATATTTTTCTTGGAAGCTTTGGATGTTGGAGCTTTGACTTTGTTGTTATCTTCTTCTGAGGGTGTATTCTGGTCTATCTTCCCCCCAAAGAAGTTTTCGATTATATGCTCTTTTCGCTTATTACTCTTCATGACTGCTTATTTCTTGGCTTTTAACTCCTTAAAGTGTAGCACAGCTTTCGGGACTCATTGTTCCAGGCTACAGCATGGCCTGGGGAGTGATTGGGCTTCTTCTCATCCTACCTGGCCTGTGAGTAACCATGCCTGTTTTCTCTTTGACCTGGAAACAGAAGACTGGTGTGCCTATGCCCCTCTCCCACTGGGCCACCACCATTCAATTCAATCCACTGGTTCAGAACCAGGGTGCTTTGCCCCAATTCCAAGAGAGACTACAGCCACTTCACTGCAGCCAACCACAGAACCTCCTCACCAGTCCTCAAGTGGAGCCTCAGAAGAAGCTTTTGGCACTAAAGACTCTGAGGTGCTCGAAGAACTGTCTGTTCCTGGTTGGGTGCAGACTTCACGCTGAGCTCCTCTCTCAACCTGAACAGTAGATGATTACAATTGCCATCTTTTGCTGAAAAATAGTCTCACTCTATTCTTATGTGTATTAGGCTACTCATTTTTTAATGGCATTATTTGGGTCTGAGTGGATGAGTTTATATGGAGCTTGTGGGAGTAATAGCTTCTCCTCCACCATCTTGGCTCAGCACCCTAAATGAGCTTCTCACACTCTTTTTAGGCAACACTAACAGATGTAACCTAGACAATAGTATACTTCAGTGATTCTGACTAGTGGAATGATTAGACACAAAGCATATTGGTTTGTTACTAGTGCCACCTTTGAGGGTGGATTTTAGTGGAGTACTCCAGGGATTGGTTTTTGGCCCAACATTGTTAAATATTTCTATCAATGACTTGAATTAAAGTACAGATGGAATTATTATGAAATTTAATGAAACAAAACTGGAAGTGACAAGTAACACAATGAAAGACAAATTTGGTATGTGAAAATATATAAGAAAAGTTAGAATGATTGGCACTATCTAATAACTCAAAAAATATAAAAGCCTATATTTAGATGGAAAAAGTCAATATGAAGAGAAAAATATCTTCAGACAAGAGTTTATGTGAAAAAGATCACATTGTGTTTTAGGGAATTGCAAGATCAATATGAGTCATTCAAATGGTATGTCAAGCAAAAAAGCTAGCACTGTCTTAGGTTTCATTGAGATGCAGAGTATCTCAATGAAGGAGTTAATCTTTCTATATTCTGTCATTATTTAGGGTATATCTATAATATTTTGTTTTATTATGGTTAAAAAAACATTAAAAACTTATAGAGTACCCAGAGGAGGGCAAACAGGATTATAAAATCATTGGAGACCATGATATATAAGGATGTGAATGTTTAATGTGTAGGAGAAAGTGTGTGGCAAGACATGGAGAAATGGCTTCAAAGTCAAGAACATTTCAGTTTAATTCTTGTCTTTGACACATTCTACTTGTATGATGCTATACAAGTCACAACTTCTTTGGGCCACAAGTAATTCTTGAAGGCTATAAGTTGCAGAGACATTGCCTATACATGTCTAATAGATGTTTCTTGACTGAAAGTTCCCTACATTAATGCAATCACAGGAACAATAGCAAAAATGTTGAACTGAAAAGATTTAGCAGGGATGATTTATATGAATGCAGCCATTGAGCATGGAAGGTTTTTGAAAGGAAGTTAGACACCAATAGTGATGGCAGCATGGCAGCTCAATTAACAAAAGACCACATTACAGAATTCAATGATGATATTTCAATTTGATAAAGATAGAAATGGAACAAAACAAGGAAGGACTTGGGAACTGTAATGTGGTTACTTGGGCAACACCCCACAGAAAATGAATTATGTGATAAGAATAACAAAGTAAATGCTGATGAAAAAGATACAAATAGCTTTCCAGATTTTCTGTCATGGATGACAAGAAAAATTAGAAAACAACAACAACAATACACAGTAAATCACTGTGAAATCTATGTGAAGACTGAAGTTTTTGTGTTTGATATGAATGACAATGGTTATGTTAGTTAGCAGAACTTCCCTTTCTGATGACCAACTTTATGAAGAAGTTAACTTGTTAATGAAATTACCAGAGAAGTAGATATTGATGACAATGTAAACAATGAGGTCTTTAGAAAATGATGACAAGAATGTGAAGATACTAGGTGGCGCAGTGGATAGAGCACCGGCCCTGGATTCAGGAGTTCCTGAGTTCAAATCCGGCCTCAGACACTTGACACTTACTAGCTGTGTGACCTTGGGCAAGTCACTTAACCCCCAGTGCCCTGCAAAAAACAAAAAAAAAACCCAAAAAGTAAATGATCGTAGATCATCATAACAGAAAGTGAAGATACCACAAAATATTTGTTTCTCATACAAAATTATGTATTTCTATTTTATTTGGTTGTAACATTGAAAAGAATTTCCCCATAGTATCTAAAAGATATGCACTTAAAACAATTAGGACTTCATTCATACATGTTTTTCTTCCTTTTATCCTAAGGAGCATGCTAAATGTTTTTTGAATTAAATTGGACTATGTGAAGCATGTTTATTTATTTATTTATTTATTTAATTTGTTGTGTTTTTTTTTTTCAGTGAACTTTTATTTATTGATTTTTGTTTTTTTTTTCTTTCTATTGAACATCTCAATAAAATAAATACTTTGCTTCCATTTTAATTCAGCATTAGCCACAATAACCAAAGGTCTTGAAATCAGAATGTAATTCTTAGAGGTAGATAGGGGTATCAGAAAATAATTAGAACTCTTGTATTCTGAATAGACCTGGAAAAGATATCAAAACTGATTGTTCCCTCTTTGACAATATTCAATCAGTTCTCTGTATTTTCATTAGCATTCATAATTAAATTACCCATTTAAAAATCAGTATATCCTCTTTAAACACCTCTTACATGTACAATACTTCAACTCTTTTGATTCAGTAGGTTAAATAATTTCCCATTCATAAGTCAATCAACTACTTGAGTAATAAAACCTACCCAGGGGAAGTGATAGTATGTCTTTATTTTTTATTTTATTGTATTTATTTGTTGTTTTTTGGTGGGGCAATTGGAATTAAGTGGCTTGCCTAGGGTCACACAGCTAGTAAGTGTCAAGTGTCTGAAGCCAGATTTGAACTCATGTCCTACTGAATCCAGGGCTGGTGTCCTATCCACTATGGATAGTGTGTCTTTAAAGTTCAGATGGCACATGAAAGAATCATTAGAACTGCAGGTACTGTTTGGCATTCTTCCAATACAAAACAGACAAGATATACTCTATACAGAAAGCTCTAACGAGCAGATGGTCCCAGGGCTGAAACAATGGACATGTTGAGCTGGGGATCCAGAGGTGAAGTTGATGGATTTCCCCAAGTGTTTCAAAGTTTCTCTGCACACCAAGTTGATCTCATGCTTTGTACTTGTCTTTGGCAGTCTCATTAATGACACAGACATGGCTTAAGTCCCTGAAGTATTCATTGTAGTCCAGGGCATAGCCAACAACAAATTGGTCTGGAATTTCAAATCCAACAAAGTCAGGTCTGTATCCCATACTTCGAAGGGTCCTTTACACCAGCAAGCTAGCTACTTTCACCATTTTGGATTATACTGCTTGATCAGGGAAAGCAAAGTCTGCATTATTTTCCCTGTGTCAACTATATCTTCAACAATCAGGATATTATTTCCAGTTTGGGTTGAGAGATCATCTCCCCCAACCACTTTTATGTCCCCTGTTGACTGGTCATTACTGTAGCTCTTCAATATGATAAAATCTACAGTCACAGGAATTGATTGATCATTATTCCTGTTGAGTGCCTTGATATAATCCAGCAAATTAGCAAAGAATTGATAGCCACCCTTGAGGACACAGAGGGGAACCTTGGGGTGGCCTCCCATCTTCATCACATCTTGTGTCAAATGTCCAGTCCTGTCCAAGACTAGCCCATGAGGAATCAATAATTCTTTTTCCAGATCTTTAGCATAATGACCGGGGATGCAAAATAAGGCCAGGTTATAGCCTAGGTCATCACCTTCAATCCCAGTGCTAGAGCTGGTGTTCTCCATGATGGTGTGGGAAGCTGGGCTGGGGCAACTAGGCTTCAGCAGGAAGAGAGAGAGAAGACAAGGAGAAGGAGAAGGAAAAGAGAAAAGAATAGGGAGAAAGAAAAGGAGGCAAAGGAGAAAGAAAGGGGAAGGAGAGGAAAGAAGATGATGATTGGTAGGAAGAAGGGGAAGAGGAGGCAATGAATGTCCAGATAGCAAAAGAGCTGTCAAGGTAGTGCCTTGCTAGCTCCAGTTCTAAGCTGACTCTCAATGGTTTCTGGTTCATCACAGACACTTTTGAAATCCTGTTAGGAGGCTTCTCCATCAGGATTTCAGCTGTAGGTGGGGTCCACTCTGGTCTCAGAGCAGGGATTTTCATGAAGCACTTTTTATTTTATTTTATTCATTCATTCATTCATTCATTTATTGATTGATTGATTGATTGGTGAGGCAATTGGGGTTCAGTGACTTGCCCAGGGTCACACAGCTAGTAAGTGTCAAGTGTCTGAGGCCAGATTTGAACTCATGTCCTCTTGCCTCCAGGGCTGGTGCTCTAGCTACTGTGCCATCTAGCTGCCCATAGCACTTTTTTATGGGGTAATGGGGGTTCAGTGACTTGCCCAGGGTCACACAGCTAGTAAGTGTCAAGTGTCTGAGGCCAGATTTGAACTCAGGTACTCCTGAATCCAGGGCTGGTGCTTTAACCACTGCGCCACCTAGTCACCCCCAAGCACTTTTTTTTTTTTAATGTATGAGGTATTTTATTTTTTCCATTACATGTAATGATAGTTCTCAACTTTTGTTTATACATGCTTTACAATTTCAGATTTTTCTCCCTCCCACCCCTCCCTCCCCCCTCCCCTAGACAGCAGGTAATCTGATATAGGTTATATCTATATATCTCTATACATATAGATATAGATATAGATATATACATACACACATATATATACACATAATAACATTAATTCTATTTCTGCATTAATCCTGTTACAAGAGAAAGAATCAGAGCAGTGATGCAAAACCTCAAAATAGAAAGAAAAAAAAAACCAACAGCACCCAAAACAAAAGAAATAATATGGTTCAATCAGCATCTATACTCCACAGTTCTTTCTTTCTTTTTTTTTCTTGGATTTGGAGATCCTCTTCTATCATGAGTTCCCTGGAACTCTTCTGTACCATTGCATTGGTGAGAAGAATATAGTCCATCACAGTAGGTCAACACTCAATGTTGATGATACTGTGTACAATGTTCTTCTGGTTCTGCTCATCTCACTCATCATCAGCTCACGTAAGACCCTCCAGGTTTCTCTGAACTCTTCCTGCTCATCATTTCTTACAGCACAAATAGTATTCCATTGTATTCATATACCACAACTTGTCCAGCCATTCCCCAATTGATGGGCACCCCCTCAGCTTCCAATTCCTTGCTACCACGTAAAGAGCAGCTATAAATATTTTTGTACATGTGGGTCCCTTTCCCCCTTCCATGATTTCTTTGGGCAAAAGACCTAAAAGTGGGATTGCTGGGTCAAAGGGTATGCACAGCTTTATTGCCCTTTGGGCATAATTCCAAATTGCTCTCCAGAATGGTTGGATCAGCTCACAGCTCCACCAACAATGCATTAGTGTTCCCAAGCACTTTTTATAATAAACATTTTTATTTAACATTTTCCATTCTGAATTCTATCTCCTCTCCCTCCTCTCCCCCTTCCCTGAAGTGTTAAGCAATCAGATATAGGTTATACATGTGCAGTTAAGAAGACTCAAATAAAAGAAAAAGAAAGAAAGAAAAGAAGAAAAAAAAGTAAAAAATAGCATGTTTCCATCTGTATTCAATCAATATTAGTTCTTTTTCTGAAGATAGATGGTATGCTTTATCAGTAGTCCTTTGGTGTTGTCTTGGATCAATGTATTACTGAGAATAGCTAAGTCATTCACAGTTCTTCATGCAATGTTACTGATGTCACTGTATACAACATTCTCCTCGTTCTGTTCACCATACATCAGTTCATTTAAGTCTTTCCAGGTTTTTTCTGAAATCATACTGCTTGTCATTTCTTATAGCATGATAGTATTCCATTACAATCATATACCACAGTTTGTTTAGTCATTCCCAAATTGATGGGCATCATTTTGACTTCCAATTCTTAGCCACAACAAAAAGAGCTGCTAAAATATTTTTGTAGAAATAGGTCCTTTCCCCTTTTTGTGAATGTCTTTGGGATATAAACCTAGTAGTGGTATTGCTGCATCAAAGGACATGCACAATTTTATAGTCCTTTGGGTGTGTTCCCAATTGCTCTCTAGAATGTTTGGATCAGTTCACAACTCCAACAACAGTGGGTTAGCACCCCAGTTTTTCCATATCCCCTCCAATATTCAACACTTTCCTTTTTTGTCATATTGCCCACTCTAAGAGTAAAGTGGTACCTCAGAGTTGTTTTAATTTGCTTTTCTCTGATCAGTAGTGATTTAGAGCATTTTTATATGACTATAGAGAGCATTGATTTCTTTGTCTGAAAACTGCTTTTGTGAAGCACTTTTTAAACTATAAAGAACTATTGTATTTAGAGGTAGAAAAGACCCATTCCTAGGTTATCAAGTTCAATACCCTCATTATAAGGGAGGAAAATGAATTTCAGAGAGGATAAGTGATTATCCAAGGTCACTATGGCAGAAAGCTGTCAGAAGGGAGATAGGTACACAAGTCTCTGATTCTCAAGCCACTTCTCTTTCCGCTATGACATACAACATCACAAGAAAATAGAAAACCTAGCCAGCATTATTTGTTTTGACATTTGCAGTATTCTTTGCCTTCTTTTGCCTTAGCTCCAAATATGTTTCAATTTTTCTAAAACCCAGGGGATATTCTCTTGTGGATTATTGTGTGCCAGGTCAAAGCTGTTAAATGGCTTTTCTTCAACATACAGCTACTTCTTTCAGAGTAGTTGGAGGAATAGAAATTTATTCCTAATATTAGCATATAAGTAGAATAATAATGAAAAATGATACATTTTAGGGCAGATTAACATCAGAAAGCACTGGAGGGAAGATCATTAAGTGAAACAAAAGGTTGTTTGAGGACAGGTCATCCTTCCATTCATATAACATTTGGCCTTTTTTTTTTTTTCATTTGGGATGGTGATGTAAATGAAAAAGCATTACTAACGTAAAAACCTGGAGAACTTTGAGTTTAAATTATGTAGTTCTTTCTCACTGGCAAGATGCCAGGGAGGATCAAATTACTGTCCACTTTTGCCAAAACCAATGTTCTGGTCCCCCCAAAAAAGGTTCAACCAAAATTAATATCTAACTAAAATATCTTTAGCTTTGGTTGATGTAAGCTCACATAAGCTTATAACTATATAACCATTACCACATTGGACCGTTTTAGAGAGCTAAAGTATGCAATGGTCAAACTCCTCTGTCTCCTGTCTCACTCTTTGCCTCTGTCTCTCTTCTTTGTGTGTCTCTCATTCTCTTTATCTGTCTCTGTCTCCATCTCTATCTCTCTCCTTCTTTATATATGTGTATGTATGTCAGTCAATAAGCATTTATTAGATACCTATTATATACTAGGCACTGTGCTAAGCACTGGGGATATGAAGGAAAACAAAAGACAGTTCCTGACCTAGAGGAGCTCATCCTCAAATGGAGGAGATAACAAGCTAAATACACCCATAAAAACAAACAAACAAACAAAAACCTTTGTATGAAAAAAAATATATAGGATAAATAGGCAGTAATTATCAGAAGGAAGACACTAGAATTAAGAGGGATTAAGAAAGGATTCCTCTAGAAGATGGATGGAATTTTAGTTAGGCTTTGAAATGAGCCAGGAAAGCCAGGAGCTGGAGATGAGGACAGAGAGAATTCTAGGCATGTGGGACAGAAAGAGAAAATGCCTGGAGCCAAGAGAGGGGGTGTCTTATTTGTAGAATAGCAAGGAGGCCAGTGTCACTGGATTGAAGGATATGTGGGAGGGTGTAAGGTATAAGAAGACTGGAAAAGTGTGAATGTGTGTGGGGGAAGGTAGGTTTGGAAGGATTTTGAACACCAAACAGAGGATTTTGTATTTAATAATGGAGGTAGGGATAAGTATAGGAATAGCTAAGGACTCACTGGGGTTTGAATATGAGTGACATGGGTGGAGTGGTGTTTTAGGAAAATCATTATAGTGGCTAAATGGAGGATAAACTAGAATAGAAAGAAACTTCTGGAAAACAGAGCAATCAAATAAGCCATTTCAATAGTTGAGGCATGAGGTGCTGAGAGCCTGAAGAGGGTGGGAGGTAGCAGGATATCAGAGAAGAGAAGGGGGGAGTTAAAAGATGTTATAAAGATAAAGTTGGCAGGTTTTGGCAATAGATTGGGCATAGGAGGGCTTAAGAGATAGTGAGAAGCCAAGGATGAAACCTAGGAGGTGAGCCTCAGCTACTAGGAAGATGGTAGTACCCCCCAACAGTAAGAGGGGATTTTTGAAGGGAGAAGGATTTATGTAAGGGGAAACCACAATGAGTTCAGTTTTGAATATGCTGAGTTTTAAGAGGTCTACTGGACATCCAGTTAGAGAAATTCAGTTCAAATTCTTTCTCCAATACTTACTACCTGTATGACCTTGGACAAGTCACTTAATCTCTATTGGCTTTCCATATCTTTATTTATAAAATTATTAGGTTGGATTCCATAAATCCTAACATCCCTTCCAATTCTAGATACATGATCCTGTGAATGCAAGATCTAATCTGAGAGGTGAACAGTGGGTGCATTGACTTTACTATACTAACACTTTCTGTTACCACTTTGTTGAAATACTTTCTAGTGTTAGTCAATTTGCTTAAGTGATCTTGTGAGACAAATGAAAGGGATGGGAAACAAAGGGAGTAGCGAAGGAGGTGGGGGCCATATCTGAGTGCCACAAGATTGCAGTCACCTTTTCGAGTTCATTGGTTGACACAGACACATCCCTTGCCAACTTGTAGAATTCTGGTGTAGAATTCAAAAAGGGTGGAGCTAATGAGTTATTAATAATCAACTACTGAGAGAATTCTTGAAGAGAGGAACAGATACTTGGTACTCATAGATAGAAAAAGTTGAAGCTGGTTCTGACATCAAAGAATGGATTTTAAATTTTTCATTGTGAACATTTATACATTAGAAATAGAGAAATGCTACAAATCAAGACTTGATTTATTGATATATTGGACTTAAGGTGTTGGATGTAATGTTAATATTGTTGGTTAAACTTAAATGTGTGTGTGTATATATATATGTATGTATATATAATATTTTGAAGAGCTGATTGTTAAACATTGCAGTGTTTGTTGGTACATACCATTATCATTTAAATAGAAATAAAACAGGACACTCATACTTCTAAATACTAAATACTATTATTCAATAATAGTTAATAGATATCTATTAAGTGCCTATTATAATGCCAGGCACTGTGCTAACTACTCTGTATGCAAATAAGAATAAGAAAGACAGTCCTTGCCCTCAAAGAGCTTACAATGAAAAGGGGAAAGACAATGCACAAAAGGAAGCTAAAAAGGGGATGGGTGGGGGCAGCTAGGTGGTGCAGTGGATAAAGCACCAGCCCTGGATTCAGGAGGACCTGAGTTCAAATCCAGCCTCAGACATTTGGCACTTACTCGTTGTATGACCCTGGGCAAGTCACTTAACCCTCATTGCCCCGCCAAAAAAAAGGTGGGGGGATGGGCTCCAGAGGATACCTATTGCAGAAGACATGATGTTAATGGAATCAAAACCAAGTAAAGTAGTTGATGGGAAATGAAGACATTACTGGAAAATTCTGAGTCTTGTTAAAAGGATTCCCTATGCATATACATTTAGGATGCAAACAGAGGGTTATAGTGGAAAGAATGCTAGATGTAGGAGTCAGGAGGTTCCAGTTTTAAAACACACTACTTGTCTTACCAGTGGTAATTCACTTATCCAACTCATAACTGGGATAGTAACATTTTTACTATATTGCTTGGTGGTTGGGAGGAAAGCACTCCATAACTCTAGTAACATGATAAATATGGGAGCTATTATTAAGCACATGAAACTTGTTTATTGAATTGAATTTGAATAATATTGAATAATGAGTATCTTTGAATTGCAGATATGTATATTTAAAAATCTAGAAATGAGTCTTGTCAAGGTCTTACCCTGCTACAGTGGTGAAGGTGAATATCTCATAGTGACATTCAATGAAGTTGTTTATTTTTATATTTAAGGACACTCAAGGCTGTTTTAGCAAGTTGGTAACAAAACCTCTCATTGTAGAGCTTCACATATTGTGTATGAAAATAGGGAATGAGGAATATTCCCAGTAACACATTGAAAGGAATCATCATCATGACCAATATATATTTGTTCATAGTCGTGGTTAAATTATTTCACTAATGTCTGATCCTCTACTCCATTTGGAGCTGTCTTGTCAAGTCTTCTGGTGTGGTTTTCAATTTCCTTCTCCAGGCAATTTTGCCTGTGTGAAAATTGAGGAAAATAGGGTCACACAACTAATAAGTGTCTGAGGCTGGATTTAAACTCATGATGATAAGTTTTCCTGTGTGTAATTTAGATTTCTAAATGTGGGTTCTAATCTGTCCCCCCAGTTTTGGGGGGAAGCTGACTAAAATCACTGATAAATGAGTTTAGGTTTTTTTTAAGGGTTTATTGAAAGAGTAAAAGAAAGAGAAAGATTGAGAACAGATATCCTATAACCTGGTGATCCTAAACTTCCTAAGCTCCCACTTCTGAAGTCAACTGCCACCATGCCGATTTCTTGTAGCCAAAGAGGCCCGAGCTCTCTCAACAGCCTCTACTTTGTCCTTCCTGTTCCCCTCCCAGAAATAGGACCTTCTTCAAGCTGATTGGTTCACTGGGTCAAAGTTCAAAGTTGTTAGCTTCTGAGAATAATTATTTTCTTAAGTACTCTTAAGTACCAGCCAGATGTTTACAGTCTAGTAAGTCAATAATCAGTTGCCTTATCTAATTCAATGAGTTTAAATCTCCAGGTGGGTCCCTGAGTATCTGATAAAAAAAAAAAAAACATTATCTTAACACACCTGATTTCAAGCCCAATTTTCTATGCACTATGCCACCACCCTTGGCAAAGTACATGTCACATAGTAGGTGCTTATAAATGCTTATTGACTACAGGTGAGCCTAAGGAGCAAGAGAGACCTATGGTCTTGGAGTCAAGAACTTAGATTTGCATCTTGTACCTGGTGCTTACTAGCTTACTGAAGCTTTTCTTCAGTTATGTTATGACTAAAATGAAGGAGTTTATTTAAATGATCTTTAACTTCCATTCCAAACTATATAATATATGACTTATCACCTATTTCCAGTGTGAAATTGCTCTCTCCAGGGAGGCTAGGTGGCACAGTAGATAAAGCACCAGCCCTGGATTCAGAAGGACCTGAATTCAAATCTGGCCTCAAACAATTGACACTTAGTAGCAGTGTGACCCTCAACAAGTCACTTAATCCTCATTGCCCCACCAAAAAAAAAATGATCCTTCCTTCCACTTCCAAATATTCTTTGGTAACAATTGCCCTTTTCTAACATGTCCATCTTGGTAAGAGTTCTACTTACTCTCAATGAAAGATGCTAGATGGGCAGGTATTCAGAAAAAAAAAAATCCCTAGGCTAAGAAGACTCTATGTATAGTCAGAGATCAATCGTGAAATTCAGTCCTTTGTTTTGATAATTATTGCATATAATAATTGGACTTTAGATTATCAGCATGAGAATGGATCTAAAAAAATCATCTAGTTTATCCAAATAATATATGAGCAGGAATCCTTTTTACCAAGCGTAGAAAGTAGTCTTCCAGACTTCACTTAATACTTGTCAAGGTGAGGAGCTTGCTACCACATGGGACATACCATTCCACTTCTGGTTAGTGACCTATCTGAGGAAACAAGTTGTCATGGTGGATAAAGTTCTGGAGTCAGGAAGACCTGAGTTTAAATCCAACCTCAGACACTTATTACTATGTGACCCTGGGGAAGTCACTTAACCTTTCTCAGTCTCAGTTCCTTCAGCTGTATAATGAGGATAATAATAGCAGTCACAAGTAAGTGTTGTTGAGATAAAAAAGACATTTGCAAAGTATTTCATAAACCTAAAGTCCTGTATAATACCAGGTATTATTATCTACAATAATATCTTATTGAATAGTCACAGGAGGAAACGTGTAGCATATTAATTATCTTACAAAAAAGAAATTAATGATTAACTTTGAAATCTTGAATTACTTATTTAATTCACATGAACTGAGTTAAGAAAGGGGTAGATTTGGGTGAATTTGTATGCTTCTGTTTTAAGCATTCCTTCATATGGGAACTGCCTCCGTCAAAGCAAATGAAAATTCATCTATTTCTTAGTAGAGCTTCTCAGACTGCTGCATGGAGCTCATGTGGCTTAAGTTACTTGCTTATAGTCAAGTGGCTAATGTGCAGAGGTAGAATGTTAACTTAATTCTACTTTATTATGTTTAGTGCTCTCCACTATAGTGTACACTAAACTATTGATTAAAATGAATGTATCTGAGATTTAAACTAGTACGCAAGGTAAAGCATTGTTCTCCATCATTGTCATCTTGAAACCCCCTCAGTCTTGGGTGGGGGAAGCTGGCTAAAATCACTGATAAATTCAGCAAGAGTTTAGGCTTTTAAAGATTTATTAAAGCCTGGATCTATTTGGTATAGCCAGAGAGACAGAAACCTTTCTTTTCCTAGCAGCCCACATGAAATTCTGCCACCAAGCTGATGTCCAGGATGACAAGGGGACTCCTGTTCTCCCTCTCTCACCACGCACCTATTCCTCACCAAAAAAAAGGCTCCTTCTGTGAGCGAGCATCCAATTCCTAGTTCCTCTCTCCCTCCCCCAAAGGGAATATCCTTCAAGCTGATTGGTTGAGAGTGTATCTTGCTTGATGTCTGAGAACAACATCACTCAGGGCCAGCCAGGTGTGGTCCCCATCCAGTCATCCTTAAATAGGTATTTAGTTTCTCATTCTCACCCAATTCAAACAATACTAAATCAATCAGGTGGGACCCTTGGGTGTCTGCCAAATTCCATTATTTTATAATAGCTGGCAAATGTGGTTGCTGATGTTAAGGGCTAAAATTCTAGCTAAACTGTCTAAAATATCTAATGAGTGGTCGTCAATAAATTATAAGCTTTGGCAAGAGTTAGACTTTTAAGCATTTATTAAGGAGAATAAGAATTTGGTAAAGAGAGAGAGAAAGGCCTAGATTCCTATCTATTAAAGGGAGAGCGCATTTCTAGCTCCCCTCTCCACCAGCATCCTCAGGAAAGAGCGTGAGACCGAGCTCCAGTCTCTTCCTTCCTCCTCCCGCTAGCCCGTGTCACTTCCTGACGCCAAAGAAAAGACTCCTGGTCTTGCCCTCAAAGACCTTCGCTTCATGGGCGGAACTCTTCTACAGTAAGTCTCCAGCAGGTGGCGTCATTCCAATCATTACACTGATTTCCTAAGGTTTTAGACACCAGATTACGGAAGGAATACTTTTAATTATTAGGCAAACCTCACAATCTGAAACAGTTTTAGAAAGAAATTTATTAGGTCATTTGGTAGGCAGAGAGCCAGAAAGAAGGTGGAGATCTCTCCATGAGTCTTTGGGAGGTTACATTATATAAGCTTCAGACAAGATTATAAGGACATTTGCCTGACTGGCCTCAAATATGCAGTAGTTAGTCTCCAGAAGGGCAGTTTGATATGTATATTTGCAGGTAAGTATAACTAATTTGGGGAACCAAAAATATATGCTTTGCATGGACCTAAAACAAGCACTAGGTGGGATCTAAGCATTCCTTAAAACCATCTTATTTTGTCTCCCTGGAACTCCTCTGTGATTAGCCTGACCTCTACAGTAAATTTTTGGGTTAGACAATATTCTAGCCACCTAAAGCTGGTTCAACAATATTAATAAAGGATAAATAATAATTAATTTCTCCATGAGGGGTTGAAATAGATGACCTCTCAGATCATTCTCTGATTTAAAATTCATTATCATTGATACTCAGGTCAGCGTGAGGACATATTTTTAAAGAAAGAGTTTGCCTCTATTACATTAAATGAAGTGAATAATTACACTATTGGTCTAATAGTGTTGAAATTAAAGTCAAATGAAATATAAATTTTAATTACAACAACAATAATAATGCTAATTTGTTTTTATTGGTCTCTGAGTTTAAAGATTATCTGCATAGAGCAATAGCACTAACACATATTTCAAAAAGTGATTTGAAAAATAAGTCCTAAACACTTAAAAATTAAAATAAAACCCATTTAAACCAGCCTCACAGGTAGAATTCAGCATTGTTTTTTTTTATTCTGCCAATGTTTTTCTAAAAAATACACATCTTCTCCTATACATCCTTATTTAAGTAGGCTGAAAAAGAAGAAAAGGCAGTGATGATAGATTATTTGTACTTTTTCAACTTCAAAGATCTATAATTTCTCAGTGTGAACATTCTTTTAAAAAGTTATTTTTTAAAACATTCTTTTCTTTGCAAATTTTGAGTTCCAATTCTCCTCTTCCCTCCATCCTTACAAAAGCCACCAAAAAGCTAGCAGTCTCTTAATTATACATGTGAAATCATGAAAATACATTTTTCCATATTATAAAAAGCAAGGAAAAAATGAGAAAATACTTCAATTTGTACTCAGAGATCATCAGTTCTTTCTCTGGAGGTGGATATTAATTTTTCATCATGATGCCTCTATTTCATTAAATATCCATTTTCTCCTGAAGAATCATAATCAATTTATCTAGGTAGGTTATTCTTGGTTATAATCCTAGTTCTTTTGCCTTCTGTAATATTGTGTTTCAAGCCCTTCACTCTTTTAATTTTGAAGTGATTAAATCTTGTGTGCTTGACTGTGTCTCCATGATATTGGAATTGTTTCTTTCTGGATACTTGAAGTATTTTCTCTTTGATCTGGGAGTTCTGGAATTTGGCTATAATATCCCTGGGAGTTTTCATTTTGGGATCTCTTTCAGATGATCAGTGAATTATTTCAGTTTCTATTTTACCCTCTGTATATAAGCTATCATTGGCAGTTGTCAATTTCTTGAAATGTGATGACTAGAATTTTTCTTTGATCATGACTTTCAAGTAGTCTGATAATTCTTAAATTATCTGTCCTATAACTACTTCCCATGTCACTTGTTGTTCTGATGAGATATTTCACATAGTCTTCTATTTTTTCCAATTTTTTTTTATATTGGCTCTTGATGTCCCACAGACTCCTTAGTTTCTACTTGACCAATTCTAATTTTTAAGGAATTATGTTCTTCAATGAGATTTTGTACCTCCTTTTGCATTCGGCCAATTCTGTTTTTTAAGAAATTCTTCTCTTCAGTGGATTTTTGTGCCAATTTAATCAGTTGGATAATTCTCTTTTTTTGTTTTGTTTTGTTTGTTTGTTTTTTGGTGAGGCAGTCGGGGTTAAGCGACTTGCCCAGGGTCGCACAGCTAGTAAGTGTCAAGTATCTGAGGCCGAATTTGAACTCAGGTGCTCCTGAATCTAGGGCAAGTGTTTTATCCACTGTACCACCTAGCTTCCCCAATAATTCTCTTTTTAAAGTTATTTTCTTTAGTATTTTATGTCTCTTTTATCCAGGTATTTTAATTATCTTTTCATAATTTTCTTGCACCTCTCATTTCTTTTACCAATATTATTTCTACCATTTATTTCTTTCTTTAACTCTTCAAGGAATTCTTTGTAGGGTAGGGCCCAATTAGCAAGTTTTCTTTGAGGTTCTTTAAAAAAAAAAAAAGCTATTTTCACACAGCTGTCTTCTGAGAATTGGATACTCTTTCCACTAATACATATCACAACTGATTTGTGACTTGGTAGCTGATCTCCAGGAGTTGATAAAGTGAAAAAATCTCATCTCCCTAACCAGGTTTGTGCACCACTATATTCAGACCCTACTTGTTAGGTCATAGCCCTGTTTCCCTATCTACCAAGCAGGCCATGCCCATGTGTACTCATCTTAACAATTCTGCAACAATCAATTATGCAACTTGTCACAGTAGTATAATGGATAGTGTATTGGAACCAGAGCAAAACAAAACAAACAAAAACCCCCAAAGCATAAGTTAACATTGTACTCTGGCATTAGGACCTTTGTGACAATAGGCAAATCACTCTACCTTCCTTTACACATAATATGGCAATCATAATACCTCCAACAACTACTTTTCAGCATTGTTTTAAGAATCAAATTAATTCCTTTTAAGCAATGCTTATAAATAGTTAGTGTTGGTTTCTTAGATCTTAGCTAAATTGCTCTTCAGAAAACAAATGTACAACAGTACTGAAACATTTCTAACTTGGTTGTTATCATTTATCCTTTAATTAATTAATTAATTAATTAGTTTATTTATTTATTTATTTGGGGGCAGGGCAATGAGGGTTCAGTGACTTGCCCCAGGGTCACACAGCTAGTAAGTGTGTGTTAAGTGTCTGAGGCCGGATCTGAACTCAGGTACTCCTGACTCCAGGGCCGGTGCTCTATCCACTGTGCCACCTAGCTGCCCCATTCTTCATTTTTAAAGAGGACTAATGGCAACAGAGTTTGATGTCTTGACTTTTGCATAAATTCTATTTAATTGAGGCAGAGTTGCACAAAGTCATTATGCCTCATTTTCTCTTCCAGAGTCATTGAATTCCAGTGGCAAGACAAAAGTCAGGATGACTATTGCTGACAGAGAATACAGGGTATCACCTTGGAGTTTTTGTTACCTGAAAAAACTCTAAGCACTTCACAGTACCTACTTCAGCAACCTTCTTGCCCATTGGAACAAATTGTTCTCATCTGCCCATTTTGCTGGGAAAAATCTTCACATTCTTAGAGTAGACACTCCCCTAACTCATTAACAAGTTTGAAACCTGTTGATTTCCCTCAGCCTAGTTTAGCTTATCTGCTGAGACAGGGTGAGACTGCTGTGCATATTACAGCTTTTCGAAGACATAGATGAGACTTAGGTGATAGAAGGACACGCAAAAAATGGATGAGCAGCCCTGAAAAGGGCTCAGCAAGACCTTACAGTATCAGTGCCAGTACTGCCTGAACACAGTATACACCCTATCACCTTGGTAAGAGCTGTTAGAATTTGTGTTCTGATGACATGGGCATATACAGGGTTACCTAGAGGATAACATATTTTACAACAGACTAAGATTGCCATGAAAATAAAACTAAGGAGTACCAGGAATTCCCATCTTGTTAGATCACAATATCTGAGGTTTAGAGACAGGATGGATATGGGGGATCATTTAGGTGAACCCCCTCCTTTTGTAGACGAGGAAACTAAGGCCAATAGTAAGTAGAAGAGCTGAGATGCTTTTCTTTTGAAGGCACCTACTTTTTATTCTCATTTCTCTTAGGATTTAAGTTATTTATCAGAAAACATAGGCTTTCATTGAGGCTGATTTATATTTTTTGTCTGGCCATGTTAGACCAAGGTAACTTATGGATTTGAACATACACAATTCATCACATCATGTCAACAGCAATCAATATCATTTACTTTTGATTTCTCCTTTCATTCCAACAGAGTTAGGAAATAATCCAGGCAGCCTGGGATGCCCATCTGCTCTTTTCTGAAAATATTGGACTACACGTTGCTGTTGTAGCTATGGCTCCAGCACAGTTAGAAGCCAAGTTTCTCAGAATGTCAATAGGAATTTGGTTCCACCAGTGTCAGTATAGCTATCCCTCTGCAGTGCTTGGGGAGTTTCCTTGTGTGAATGAAGCAGCTATCTATACCTAATTTTCTATATGTTTGTCCTTTCTTTTATGTGTTTTATTTATGTATCTGTCTGTCTGTCTGTCTGTCTGTCCATTCACCTATTTGTCTGTCTGTTTTGTCTCTCTATATAGATAGAACCCATACATCTATCTATAAAGGACAGAAAGAAGCATTGCATAAGTACTTATTATGTGCCAGACACTGCTAAGTGTTTTATAAATATCATCTCATCTGATCCTATTAAAAAAAAAAACAACCCACAAACTTTGGGAGGGAGCTGCCATCATTATCTCCATTTGCCAGTTGAGAAACTGAGGCAAAGGGAGGTTAAATGATTCATTCAGAGTCACACAGCTACAGTGTCTGAGGATGAATTTGAACTCAATTCTTTCTAACTCCTGGTCTGGCATTCTATCACTGTGCCTTTTGTGCCTAACAATAACAACAACAGAAGTAATAGTATTAATAATACCTATCATTTATATAGTTTCTGTGGTGTGCCAAGCATTATGCTAAATATTTTAAAATAAGATCTGATTTTATCCTCAGAAACCCTTAGGAGGCAGATACTATTAACTGCATTTCATGGATGAGAAAAGTAAGAAACAGAGGTTAGGTGACTTAACTGAGGTTGCAAAGCTAGTAATTGCATCTAGATTAGTTAGTGTCCATTTACAAAGCATTATTTGGTATACTGCAATTGAAACTTAGGTTCACCATGCCTTAGGAAGGACACCTGGATCAGTTACATCCCTACCTCCCTCAGCATTAACCATTTTTTCAGTAATGTAATACAAGGTGTATGGGTAAAATGTTTTAAAAGGAGAACTGAATACAATTATAGAACAATTAGTTTTTAAGTCAAGTATGGTGTCACATTTCTTAAAAAAATAGGGAAATATGCTGTTATTTATTTTTTAAGGACAATGTAAGAAGGGGTACAGTGAAATTTGAAAGCCATAACTACATACTACTGAAATGGGAAACTACATGGAGTTGGTTTAAATTCAGAGTAATTCATCATTGATGTTTAAGTGGCAGTCATCTTAAGAAAAAAAATTATTTGTATAATTACCACAGGCTTAAAAAGCCTTCTGTGTTGAAAGGAATGTTGATCTCAGAGTAGTCTTTCCATATTTATATATGGGACTAGCAGATCTATCATGAAGAGAAAATATGTATGATAATTGTTATGGGGCTTGTTTTGGATTCAGAAAGAGCTGCCTCTGATTCACTAACTGTACAATCAGATGCAAATCACTTAACAACACTCTGAACCTCAATTTCCTTATCTATAAAAACATAACAATCCATAGGACCTGCTTTATAGGATTGTGAGGCTCAAATGAAATGACACATAAATCACTTCATCAACTTTAATTAGCTATGTGCCAGCCTTTCTTGTGTATGAAGAACAATGAATAAATACATACACACAACATAAAAGGGAAGCTAGGTGGTATATTGGATAGAGTTCTGGGAATGGATTCAGGAAGACTTATCTTCCCGAGTTCAAAGCCAGTTTCAGACACTTACTAGTTTTGTGACCTTGGACAAGTTGCTTAACCATGCTTGCCTTAGTTCTTTATCTGTAGAATGAGTTGGAAAATGATATGGCAAGGCGCTCCAATATCTTTTCCAAGAAAACTACAGATGAGGTCACAAAGAGTAGGACATCCCTGAAAAAAGTGAACATAAAACCAGGACAAAACAAGTAAACTAGGAGAAGGGATGACTATTTTCAGGAAACAATCTGATTTCTGCAGGATATTTTGTGGCTTATAAAATATTTATATCAGAGTTGTACACACACGAGTATATAGAAAACATATGTGTAGATATACATATATATGAATGAATATATATACATATATTTCATTCCGTGAAAATAGTATGATGTGGCAGAGAAAGATGGTGGCACAACCATTCATATTTTCAAGGATGGAAGGAGAGTGGCAGAGGGAAAGAGAGAGAGAGAGGGAGACAGAGACACAGAGACACAGAGAGACAAACAGAAACAAAGACACAGAAAAAGAAACAGACATACATGCAGATCTAAGGAAAATAGAACATAATCTGAAAACTAGGACTAGTTTTTAGTGGACTGGATTCTTCATAGAGAATTAAGGCTTCTAGTTTTTATTCCTGAGGAAAGGGTAAGTCACTTCTTATAATCTCTCTCTCTCTCTCTCTCTCTCTCTCTCATTTATTTCTTAATGCTAGCTCTAATAAAGTTTCATCTTTTTCATTCTTTGATCATAACCTTAAGGGAAAAAAAATTCTTATTTGAACCCAAAGCTCCTCTTGTTATCTCCTGGTTAAGGTGATTGTCTTCACCTTGAGGTATACTGAATTGCTGTTGAGAAAACCTACATCTATAACATCCAAACTCCCCATCATTACTAAAACTGGATTCCTCTGACCATTCTACCTTCTTACAAGATTATGTGCCTTGAATCCTGGTACCTGATCAGGAAATGTTGGGTTTGATTGGTGGTCTCTCCATTTACCTCTTAATTAGTAGATTTCTAGAGGCTTTAAAAATTATGTTTACAGAGAGGCAGAGCCAAGATGGCAGAGGAAAGCCATTAACTGCACAAAGGTCCTGATACCATTACCCCCCCCCTCAAACAGCAATAAAACAACCCCTGAAGCAGCAAACTCCACAAAAAGATGGGCTGAGATTATTTTCCAGCCAAAGAAAGATTACAGGGGGCCATGCTGGGCTGCTAATAGAGTCCAATCCCATGATCATGCCAACACAAACAATATGCTGCACCAAAGGAAATTACCCATGGGACTCCAAATCAGCTGCAGCACTAGCATCTTCTGGAATTAAGATTGCAGTCAGGTAAGACAGTTGAACAGCTGCTGCTGGTGGTGGTGGGAATACAGGGGTGTCTGTGGGACCTAAGGAGGAATTCAGCTATCCCACCCAAGCAGGGAACCAGGAAAAAATTGTGAGCAGTGGGAGGCCCAAGTGGAGGAGGAGCGCAGGCTCATTGGAGCTAAGAACCACCACAACACACAAAGTTCTGCTGGCTAGCAATTAGAAAGTTGGCTTGAGGTTATCTTCAGACCAGAGAACAGGCCAGGCAAGACAAAATCCTGCCCTCCCCTCAAACTGAAACACCTGGGAGGCTCTGAAGTTTGGGACAATGCAGCTTGGAAGTAGGGCCCCACTATAAGAGGGAGTTAAAAGTAAAGTAAAATATAGAAAGATGAACAAGCAAAGAAAGTTGAGAATTATTGAAAGTTTCCTCAGTGACAAGGCAGATCAAGGTACACACTCAGAAGAGGATAGCAACCTTAGGGCCCCTACATCCAAAGCTTCCAAGAAAAACATGAATTCATCTCAGGCCATGGAAGTGCTCAAAAGGGAACTTGAAGAGAAAGTAGGAGAGCTAGAAGGAAAATTTAGAGAGGTGGAGAAAAGAATGGAAACAGAAATGAGAGTGATGCAGGAGAATCATGACAAAAAAAGTCAACAACTTGAAAATCCAAATGGAAAAGGAGATACAAAAGCTCTCAGAAGAAAATAATTGCCTAAGAATTAGGATTGAACACATGGAAGCTATTGAGTTTATGAGAAACCAAGACCTGGTAAAGCAAATTCAAATGACTAAAAAAATAGAGTGCAATGTAAAATATATTCTTGGAAAAAGCACTGACCTGGAAAATAGATTCGGGAGAGATAATTTGAAAATCATTGGACTACCTGAAAACCATGACCAAAATAAGAGTTTAGACAGCATCTTCCAATAAATTGTCAGGGAAAATTGCCCTGATGTTCTAGAAGCAGAAGGTAAAATAGAAATGGAAAGAATCCACTGATCACCTCCTGAAAGAGATCCCAAAAAAGAAAACCTCCAGGAATATTATAGTCAAATTCTAGAGCTCCCAGATCAAGGAAAAATATTGCAAGCAGCTAGAAAAAAAGGAATTCAGATAACATGGAGATACTATAAAGGTAAAACAAGATCTAGCAACATCTACCTTAAAGTACCAGAGGGCATAAAATATGATATTCCAGAGGGCAAAGAACTGGGACTACAGCCAAGAATCACCTACCCAGCAAAACTGTGTATAATTTTTCAGAGGAAAAAAAATGGGACTTCAATGAAAAAGAGGACTTTCAGGCATTTGTGATGAAAAAACCTGAATTGAATAGTGTGAGATTTAAAATTGGATATTAGATCATAAATCTCCCCTACTTAACCTTTCCCTTAATTTATCTCCCAAACTAGTAAATGGAAGCAGGTTTTGGTTTTCTAGATAGACCTTTTTATTTATAGTTATGATAGTCACAAGGTGATGTTGGTTAGAAGGATAGGAAAGTAGAAACACAATACAAATCGTCTTAAGTCTAAGCTTAGTCTATATTCCTTATAACAACTCACCAAACCGACAAGGCCACCAACCGACAAGGCCACCAACCGACAAGGCCACCTTTGGAGAGAGAGAGTCCGTGCCGCGCCGTCAGGAGTCCCGCCAAGCAGGCAAAAAGGCCTCTCTCCTTTTCTCCACCCCGGAAGTCAAAAAAAACCCGGCAGGCAGTCTGACATGCGCAGCAGGCGCACTGTACCTGGCAGGCAGTCTGACATGCGCAGCAGGCGCACTGTACCTGGCAGGCAGTCTGACATGCGCAGCAGGCGGACTGTTCATCTCCTCCCCAAAAGGGTGGTCCTTGAAAAACTGGCGTCTTTCAGTTATCCTAACCGACTGTTAAAAACTTTCATATTTTACCACATTTCCCCCCTTTGCTTCCTCAAGAAACGGAATGTTTCCTTGATGGAACAGTAAAAAGAATATAATAACTTTTGCTGACTAATAATATGCGAACAACAATACAGAAAAGGAAGAGAGGAAAGTTTTGTCCAGAGGGGCGATTTTTTTTTTTCCTCATGAACCGACGCTTTGACATTAGTCTTGCAAAGGGAGAGCCTCTGCAGAGAGTACATGTTACAGATAGTATATAACAGAAAGGAGATAGTAAAAGCTAATAAAGCAAAACAGTTCATATAAAGTCTCTGAGTTCTCTTGTCTTCTTGAAGTGGTAAGATGTCATCAGGAGGAAACTGGATTCTGGTCTGGAAAACTGGATTCTGGACTCTGGTCTGGAAAGCTGGATTATCTTCTTTAACTGTTTGAATTGCTGTATTTTTAAAACCTTAGCATAGCATTGTCAATGATCAAATTAATAAATTCCATTACATTCCCTCCTTTATATGGTTAGACTTGTAATAGAGGGTTGAGGTAGTTATGCAATGTGTAACACTTTTTACCACCATGTGTCTGGATCAAAGCCAAATTTAGTATGTGTTCATGACACCTGAAAATGTTATGGAAAGGTTATCATACCATATCTCATGGTTCTGAGACAGCCAGTGATTGTGCTAGGCCACAGGTGAATTCAACTGAGTGAGATAAAAAGATAAATAAGTTCAGTTAAATTAGGTTAAATTAGGAGGGAGAGAGGATGAATACTGGACTGTGCCTAGTAATTGTGCTCTACATAGTCACCATCATAAGCAAACCATGGACTTACGTATACCTGTCTCTCCTTTTGTTGCACATATATTCTCTCCAGGGCCTGCGTCAGAGTTCACAGCAAGTTAGTCTCTGAAATGATAAGTTTCCATATTTCTGAAATCTCATTAATTTCACCAAAGACAATATGATGGTAAAAATGTGTGCTATGCTGCATAACTGAGAATATATTAGTGATATATACAATAATTCCAAACCATACCCAGAGTATAATGACATATAAATAATAAACGAATGTAAATAGCTGATTATATTAGACATTGTTACATAATCTTCTTTTAGACATTATTACATAATCTTCTTTTAGCAAGTAGACCACATCATCTTATACATGAATTCTCTGGTATAACAGTAGCAGATACTTAAAGTGGTGATTAATTCATCAAAAAGAAATAAGACTTCAATTAGCAAGATTCAATATTCAATGTTTTCAGTGAGGTATCAAGCAATTTCTGGTACTTTTTAGTTAAACAGAACAACATACAAGAGAAAGGAGAAAAATAAATAAATAAAACAAAACTCATTAGAACTCATGGTTCTCTCAAAAAGAAAGAGTAAATAAAAAAAAAGAAGAATTCTGGTAGCTTCTGAGGCCCGATAGCCTCACCCACAGCATATACTTAAAATGTCTTTGAATAATCACTTAGTTTACAAAATTTAGTTTTAAAGAAAAGCAAAAGAAACAAAAGTAAAAAAAAAACCAAAGCAAAACCAAAAATAAAAAATAAAAAGCAAAAGATTCGCTAAGCACCCTTTTGTGCTCTTAAAGAACTTAAAGGTGCAGTCAATTCCAGGTCTTTTCAGTGCCTTTCAAAAGTCAAAACAAAAACAAAAAAACCCAAAAATTAATAAAAAAAAAAATAGTTGAGGTAGGCCAGAAAACTAGGCCATGTACTTCAGTGCTTTTGCCTGTAGAAGGAAATGCTTGTTAAATTATAAGGTATTTAAGCTGCTAGAGTTTGGGGTATGCCACATTGTTTTAACTGGTTCCCCAATTCTCTGCATGCCAAAGTGGCAGGGGTTTCTGAATTGTCATTGATCTTTCTAATGCTGTCATAATGTTCTTTATGGTAGAAAATGTGGAGTTCTGTAGCATCAGTTTTGTCTGTGCCACTGATTTTCAATAAAGGCTGATTTAATTGATGAACCACAACATTCAGCTGATGCTGCTTAGCAAATGCTACAATTGTATCATTTCCTCCCCACTTTCCAAATTTCTTTAATTCATCAACATATTCTTCAAAAGGGGAGTCATTTACTATAAAAGACTCAAACTCTTGTCTATGGTTAATCATATAAGAAGCAGCTTCTTGTCTGTGTCTGAGATGATTTCTATAGTGACCTTCTAGCTGGTCTGCTAAAGCCCTAAAAAGGCAATTTCCGTCTCCTGATACTTTACGAAGACTGAGTCCCAAAGCATTTAACTGATCAGTGGGATTCTTAAATGGGAACTTCCTGTTTCCTCTGAACTTTCTTTGCTCTTTAACAGTTGCTATCGTTAGGGTTTTTACCTCTTTAGCGTCTACCTCAGGTCTATCTGAAATCTCTTCACCTATGAATGGTGCAGGCTTTATATGAGAGCAATGAATCCATGAGTCTTTTTCACCAATTTTAATGGCGGTAGGAGTTGTCAATAATACCTGAAAAGGTCCTTCCCAGGCAGGTTGAGTTCCACTGGTTCTCTGAAAATTCTTTACATATATTTTATCTCCTGGGTTGAAGTTATGCAATGAAAAGTCTAATGGTCCTGCCTGGACCACAGCTCCTGCCTCATGGAGTTCACGTAGCCTGGTCTGTAATTCCTGTATATAGGAAGCAACAGAAGTATCACCTCCCACCAGTGATGTATAAACTGGGGAAAAAGTTTTAGCTTGGATAGGAGGGTGACCAAAAAGCATTTCATAAGGAGATATATGAAGTTCTCCTCTTGGTCTACTTCGTAGATAGAATAATGCCAATGGTAGAACATCAGGCCATTTCAAATGGGTTTCAGTACATAATTTGCCAATCATACTCTTAAGCTCTTTATTCATACGTTCGACTTGGCCTGAACTTTGTGGATGGTAGGGCGTGTGGAATTTTGGAGTCACTCCCAAGAAAGAGTAGATTTGGGATAAAATCGAATCAGTGAAATGTGTGCCTTTGTCAGAATCGATGCGGGCTGGTGGGCCAAAACGAGGTACTATCTCTTTAAGAAGAATTTTGGCAACAAAGGCAGCTGTGGCTCGGGGGCTGGGAAAGGCCTCCACCCACCGAGTGAGCTGATCAACTATAACAAGGCAAAATTTATAATGTCCTGCTTTTGGCATAGTAATATAATCAATTTGTAAGTGCTCAAAAGGTGTATATGCTAGAGGACGCCCTCCATAAGCTTTGGCCTTAAAAGCATACTGATTATAAGACTGACATGTGGAGCAGCCCGAGCAGATTCGAGATGCTGTATTAGTCACACCTGGTGCTATCCAGGTTCTCTTAATAGAGTCTACAATGCCTTGTGTACCAAAATGGCCTTTTCTGTGAACAGAGAGGCATACCTGGTGGTAGAATTTCCGGGGAAGAAATGGCTTACCTTCCGGAGACACCCAGATGCCATTGATCTGTTTCGCCTTAAATTTCTTTTTCCACTTTTCTACTTCAGAATCGTCATAGGTTAGGTTGGAAGGAATATCCTCAGAAGGTGAAAGGTTAAATACATGTTCAGGAGCTTCTAATGCAGCAAGCTTGGCTGCAGAATCGGCTCGTGCATTTCCCTTTGAAACAGGGTCACTATTCCCTGTGTGGGCAGGGCAATGTACAACGGCTAGGGAAGAAGGCAGTTTTAGGGCATCTAAGAGGTCCTTGATAAGGTCCCCATTGGCAATAGCCTTGCCCGAGGATGTTAGAAAGCCTCGTTGACGCCAAATCATACCAATAAAGTGGCATATGCCAAAGCCATATTTCGAGTCAGTAAAAATGGTGGCACTCTTATCTTTAGCTATATTACAGGCCTGTGTAAGAGCCACAAGTTCAGCAGCCTGTGCACTAAAATGGGAAGGCAGAGAAGCTGCCCAGAGGGTGTCATAATCAGAAACTACAGCAGCTCCAGTAAAACGGGTTCCCTCTCTCATAAATGAGGAACCATCTGTATAGAGGACAAGATCAGGATTTTCTAAAGGTGTATCAAAAAGATCATCACGGGGTTTTTCAGCCATATCAACTAAAGAAGCACAGTCATGCAACGGTTCCCCCGAGAATGGTAAATTAGGGAGTAGTGTTGCTGGATTAAGAACTGTGCAGCGTTTTAAAGTGATATTCTCATTACCTAACAGGGTTATTTCATACTTAGCCAGCCTTTGATCTGAAAAGGCTTGTGTCCTGTGACGTAGTAAGAGAGCCTCCACTTCGTGAGGGCATTGCACAGTTAGAGGGTTACCTAGGACCAAATCAGAGGCTTTTTCTACCAAAAGCGCTGTGGCCGCCACTGCTCTAAGGCAAGGTGGCACTCCAGCCGCTACAGGGTCCAGCTGAATTGAATAGTAGGCTATAGGACGCTGGTTAGGCCCCAGTGACTGAGTCAGGACTCCAGAAGCCACCCCCCTTTGTTCATGCACAAAGAGAGTGAAAGGCTTACTATAATCTGGCAGTCCTAGGGCAGGTGCTGATAACAAGGCCCGTTTTAATTCTTTTATGGCTGAGAGATGCTGGGGATCCAACTGTAAAATGTCTGGAACAGAACTTTTTGTAAGAGCTATGAGGGGTTTAGTAATTTCACCAAAAGAGGGTATCCATTGTCTACAGTACCCAGCTGCTCCCAGAATGGCTCTCAACTGCCTCTTAGTAGTGGGGGCAGAGAGTTGTTGAATGGCCTGGACTCGCTTAGAAGAGACAGAGCGAGTTCCAGCAGCCAAAATAAATCCTAAATATTCTACCTGGGGCAAACACCATTGTACCTTTGTCTTAGAAACCTTGTGTCCTCTCTTGTGCAGCTCCAGCAGTAAGTGACGGCTATCTTCCTGACAAATTTCAGCATTAGGAGAGGCCAAAAGTAAGTCATCAACATATTGTACTAGTGTGGAGGCTTTAAAGGTAATAGAGGCCAGATCCTGCTGTAAAATTTGGGAAAATAATGTGGGACTGTCTACAAATCCCTGTGGGAGTCTAGTCCAGGTCCACTGTCTATTTTTCCAGGTAAAAGCAAATAAATATTGGAAGTCCTCATGTACTGGTATGGAGAAAAAGGCAGAGCAAAGGTCTACCACTGTGAAACATGTAGATTCATAGGGAATTGAGGAAATTATCATAGCCGGATTTGCGACTATAGAATGTCTAGGAATAACATAATTATTAATCGCTCTAAGATCTTGCACAAAGCGATAAACAGGTTTACCATCTGGCCCAGGCTTGGGTTTTTTAACTGGCAAAATGGGAGTATTGCATGGAGAGTGATGACATGGAATAATAATACCCTGGCTTTTCAAAGCCTCAATTATAGGGGTGATCCCTTCTATTGCTTCCCTAGACAATGGATACTGTGGAATGGAGGGGGGTGGTCCCCCCTTAACTTTAAAGGTAACAGGCATGGCAGACTTAAGGAGCCCCACCTCATTAGGGGATGAGGCCCATAAAGACTCAGGAATGTCAGAGGGGATTTTGGATACCTCCCCTGCTGTTCCTTGAGCTTCTGTAAGTAAAATTGGTAATAAATGAACAGTATCCTCTGGCAATTGTAAGGAGACAGCCCCATCTGGAGCACAAGATATGGTTGCTCTAAGCTTGCAAAGGAGATCACGACCTAATAAATTTACAGGGGCATCAGGCATGAGTAAAAATGAATGTTCTACTGTTAAGGGCCCCATAGATACCATGCGAGGATTCAATTTTGCCACTCTCTGGCTCTTTCCTGAGACTCCCACTACATTCAAATATCCTACAGGTCTACACCCAGCATCTGGTTTGCTTACTAATACTGATTTAGAGGCTCCTGTGTCTAGCAGACAATCATAATAAGTCTCCCCCACTTTTAAGGTGACATGTGGTTCATTACTCTGGGGAGGTGAATGGACTGGCACAAGTGCATTCAAAAAATCCGGATCTGGGAATATATGGCTTTCATTATCTATGTTCCATTCCTCCCCAAGACACCATCATTCCTGTGTCCTCTTCTGAGGGGGGTCTTGGTTACCATTATTCTGGTACTGCCTTTCTGTATTCCTCCAAAAAGATCTATTTCTATTTTGATTTCGCCTGTAATTAGAATTAGAATTTCTTCTCCAAGTCCTACATTCTCTCAATTCATGCCCCTCCTTACGACAGTAACAACACACCTTAGTGTCCTTGCTCCGGTATCCACATGGCTGACTAGTAATCGCTGGTGCCAGAATGCTCTGTTTAGGGTGATCTGGATCTTCCTCATGTGAGTCAAAGACATAATTTGCAAGTTCCTTAATTCTATCTACTGAGAGATTTCTCCAGTCTGGACATTGTTTCAGAAAGTATCTGCGTATTTCTGGCAGTGAATTATAAACAAATGTGTTGAGAATGATACAGGAATCTCTTAAATCTACTGGATCCAATCTGGTGTACTGTCTAGCGGCCTCACAAAGTCTATCATAAAATCTGTTTGGTCTTTCATTAGCCTCCTGAGGTAGGCTTAAAAATTTCTGCCAGTTTTCTGGTTTTCTAGAGCAAGATTCCATTCCCTTCAGAAGTGTTTCTCTAGCATCTTTTAATCTTTGGAAATCCCTATCATCATTATAATTCCACTCTGGATCCTTTAGAGGCCATTCCACATCGGCCTTACCTTTCGCAACAAGGGCATTTCCTGCTGAGATAACATCTGTAATCTCAGTTGGGGACAGTAAAGTTTCCAAAAGGCAAGTAACATCAGCCCAACTGGGTTGATATGCATTAAATATAGTCCTTAACTGTGAAATTACAGTGTTAGGATTTTTCTCAAAACTAGGGATGATTGATTTCCATGCGCTCAAGTCACTTGGTCTAAAGGGGCTATATTTTCTGACTTGAATTGGCACTCCCTTCTTACTATGTTCTATAGCTTCCTGCAGAGGGAGTAGTTTCTGCTGATCTGATTCTGAACTTGGATCATCTCTAGTAGAAACAGCCATTTTGAGGTCTCTCTCCATATGTGAGAATTTCATTTCGAGGTCTCTCTCCATATGTGAGAATTTCCCCCATATCATAACAATGATAATAACAAAAACAACGATAATAACAAAAACAAAAAAAAACCAAAAAAAAATAAAATCCTTAGTCGTATGAACTATGGATGTGGTATTAAAAGGTATTTCAATTGCAGGCATAAAATTTCTACTTATATTAAACGTATTTTCCCAAAGATTCTCACGTATACTATTATACAAAAAACTTTTTGCTGCCTGAATGAGGAAAAAACCAATAATGTTATGAAGGACCATTGAGTAAACTATTCCTCTAAGTCGGGATGTTATGCTGTCCCAATACATTCCGATGAGAAAAATCAAAGGGATAGTAGAATATTCGAGCATCTTGCCCTTTAAACTGGGCTGGCTTTTCTGTTTAAAGCAAGACTCTTAGAGGCTTAAAGTCTTTAAGGGAGATTAGACAAAGGGAAAGTCCGTGGGGGGGGGTAATTTGGAAAATCCACCGAATTGGCCGGCTTATGGCCAAACTAGGGAGGGTGGGAGGGTCCTTAAGGTCCCTTCGGGGTCGCCAAAACTGTGAGATTTAAAATTGGATATTAGATCATAAATCTCCCCTACTTAACCTTTCCCTTAATTTATCTCCCAAACTAGTAAATGGAAGCAGGTTTTGGTTTTCTAGATAGACCTTTTTATTTATAGTTATGATAGTCACAAGGTGATGTTGGTTAGAAGGATAGGAAAGTAGAAACACAATACAAATCGTCTTAAGTCTAAGCTTAGTCTATATTCCTTATAACAACTCACCAAACCGACAAGGCCACCAACCGACAAGGCCACCAACCGACAAGGCCACCTTTGGAGAGAGAGAGTCCGTGCCGCGCCGTCAGGAGTCCCGCCAAGCAGGCAAAAAGGCCTCTCTCCTTTTCTCCACCCCGGAAGTCAAAAAAAACCCGGCAGGCAGTCTGACATGCGCAGCAGGCGCACTGTACCTGGCAGGCAGTCTGACATGCGCAGCAGGCGCACTGTACCTGGCAGGCAGTCTGACATGCGCAGCAGGCGGACTGTACCCGGCAGGCAGTCTGACATGCGCAGCAGGCGGACTGTTCATCTCCTCCCCAAAAGGGTGGTCCTTGAAAAACTGGCGTCTTTCAGTTATCCTAACCGACTGTTAAAAACTTTCATATTTTACCACAATAGAAAATTTGATTTTCAAATACAAGACCCTGGAAAAGCATAAAAATGTAAACAGGAAAAATAAATCATGAAGGATATTAAAAGATTAAACTGTTTACATTCCTACATGGGAAGATAATACTTCAAACTCATATGAAGTTTCTCAAGATTAGGGTAGCTGAAAGGAATACACTTAAACAGAGGACACAGGTCTGAACTGAATATAAAGGGATGATAGCTGTAAATCATTTATTTTTTAAATTTTTTTATGGGGCAGGCAGGGTGGGGTGGCTTATGTCTGGGGCTGGTTTTTGGGCTTGGGATCTCCTGGGTCCAGGACTGGTGCTTTGTCCATTGTGCCACCTAGCCAACCCATGATGACATCTTTAAATTAGGGTTGAGTGGTAGGAGGAATGCACTGAGGAAGGTGGAAGGGGAGAGGTGGACTGGGGAGAGGTAGCTCACATGAAGGAAACAAGAAAAATGCTTATGGAGGAGAGGGGAAGAAGGGGAAGGAATGGGGGAGTGAATGAACCTTACTGTCATCAGAATTGGCTCAAAGAGGGAATAACATACATACTTAAGTGGGTATAGTAATATATTTTGCCTTGAGGGAAAGTGGGAGGGGAAGGAGATGGGAGTGGGGGGGGGGAGAAGAGGGGAAGGAAGGAAGGGCAGATTGGGGGAGGGAGCAGTAAAAAGCAAAACACTTTTTTTTTGGACAGGGCAATGAGGGTTAAGTGACTTGCCCAAGGTCACACAGGTATTAAGTCTCAAGTGTCTGAGGTCAGATTTGAACTCAGGTCCTCCTGAATCCAGGGCTGGTGCTTTATCCACAGTGCTACCTAAGTACCCTGACAAAACACTTTTGAAGAAGGTGAAGATGTTCTGAATAACTGCACATGTATGACATATTGAATTGCTTGATTTCATAGGGAGGGTTGAGGAGGGAAGGAGGAAGAAAAATTTAGAACACAGAATTAACTCAAAGACCTTAATCTCATCAGAGTGGGCTCAAGGAGGGAATAACATACACACCCAATTGGGAGGAGTAAACTATCTAACAGTACAGGAATGTAGGAGGGGAAGAGGATAAAGAGGGAAGGGTGAAAGAAGAGAGGGCAGAGTGGGGGTGGGGGCAGTCAGAAGCAAAACACTTTTGAGAAGGACTAGGGCAAAATAAGATAGAAAATAGAGTAAATATCCTTGGAAGAGAATAGGATGGAGGGAAAAAGTTATGATTGACTACAATGGCAAAATATATGCTACCTACTCTGCTGGGCTACTGTGAAGAAAATTCTTTGTCAAGCTTAAGGTACTATATAAAAGTTATGATGAACAAGATGCCATCAGAAAAACCTGGAAAGACATGAACTGAGTGAATTGTATTGTATGCAAAATAACAGCAATAGTTTAAGTTGATGTTCTGGGAAGCATGTAGTTATATTAATCAATACAATGATCCAATGTAAATCTGAAAGACTTAAGAAAATTGCAATCCATCTACAGAGAAAGAACTGATGGCATCTGAAAACAGATTGAAGCATATTTTTTTGACAGTTGCTTAATCTGAAGTTTTGTTTTGATCTGTTTTCTCTAACAACCTAGCTAATGTGGAGATGTTTTCCATGACTACTCATTTATAACTTATATTTAATTGTTTGAGTTCCTGGGGTTGGGGGGTAGGAAGGGAGGGAGGAAGAGAAGTTGGAACACAAAGTTTTAAAAAATTGATCTCAAAATTTGTTTTTACATGTAATTTGGAAAATACAATTCTAAATAGAGAAAAAAATAAAATTATATTTACAGTTATCCCTTCCATATTGTAACTTTCTCCATCAAGGTTTTGATACATTCCAGGTTAGCATAGAAAATTAAATGGAGATTTGGGGGGGCGGGGTTGTGGGAATCACAACTTTTAAAGACCAGCAGAGGACACAAAGTCTTTGGCCAAATACTTCACCCAAATTTTATAGTATGGTACTATAAACACTCCATAAAAGAAAAAGGCAAAATTCAGACTTCTTCTGTGGCATGAAAGGAAGGTTCAAAAATTTTATGTACTATACCTCTAATCCTCATGAGGTGGAAGGGATAATTGTATTGGGCTACAGAGAGGAGTGATTTGCCCTTAGCTCAGGTGGAAAACCAGGAATAAGCACTAGCTATCTATTACATATTTGCATGCACATATGTATACATATATGTGTGTAAAATGTTCTTAGATTATTGTCATGTATTTTAGAAATCATATTTGATTTCTGTCAACTTCTTAGAATCCTGGAAGGATATTATGTTGATGTAGAGATTGTTGAAGCCAATGTTACATGGGATGTCCAGGCTGGTAGATTGCTTGAGCTCAGAATTTCTAAGTTACAGTTTACTAATGATGGTTGGGTGGCCACACTAAGTCTGTCGCCAATATGGTGAGACCCTGGGAGAGTGTGTGTCTGTGTGTGGGGATGGGTGAGGGGGACACCTGACTACTTAACGAGGCTTGAACCAGCACATCTCAAAGACAGAGCAGGTCACCCTTCTGTGCCAATCAGTAGTGGAATTGAGAACATGAGTAACTGCTGTAATTGTTACCTAAACAAGAGACTCAGTTTAAAAGAAAAACAAAAAAACCCCTAGAAAGTTGCACAGCAATGAATGCATGAGGTTTTTTTGAGGCTGTGATGCCATTAACATTTGTATCTGTGATACTTTCCAGGCCCTTTTCACAGTTTGGCTTTGTTTCTTGCTTCTGATCTAGGGACATGATCATGTCCTACAGCTGGAAAGAATCTGGAGCAGCTGATCAACAGTTCTCAGAAGAGGCCATAGAATTATTCACACAGCAATTTCCCAGAATGGGTTTTGAACAGAAATTATTGAATGTGGCAAAGATTCTAATAAATTAAAATATTCATCACTTCCAGATTGTTATTATTATAGGGAAGACATTTTCCAATGTGTGATTTCAATTTACTTATTATCCAGGCTGCCTCTGAAAGGAGGCCATGGGGAGGAGTGTCAAATAGGATGACATGACATCTAGTTCAGAACCTCTTTTAGGTACCTGAAGGGTGATTTAAGAACCAATAGAAAAAGAACATATAGACAATTTGGTGAGTTCTTCTATAACAGGGTAAAAAGAACCTCCATAGAATATATGTGGCATTCAATCCCATGATTCCATTGCCGTTCTTCTTTCCTTCCTCATTGGAAAGCAGGAAAATTATGGGTTACCATTAGCCCAAAATAAAAAAAAGGAGTATGGAATTATCCATTTGTATTCAAGGTTGCTGAAAACTTAGAAATTATGAGCTTGAAAATAATGTACGTTTACTTTTCTTCTCTATGTGCTTTCTCATTTTCTCCTGGTTGGGGGGGGGTGTTTTATTTAAACAAAAAGTCTAATTTTGGGGAAAACAGAGAAGTTTAGTGACCTAGTCTCCACAATCAAGCCACTAAAATGGATTCTCTGTTTAAATAGACAAGCTAAGCAAAGCATCATGAGTTATGCTTGATTTAAGATGGAAACTATTCATGCTGGCAACTTGTTTCAACTTTTTAAAAATAAGAACATCAATGTGTTTTCACATTAGGAGAGCTCACCCAGCAGGCAAACCTGAAATGGTGCAGCCTTTGGAGACAAGAAACACAAGACTGAAAATACCTTTTAAGTGTATATTTAGCCCAAAGGCTGGAAAGACTCCAAAGGAGATGATACAGTATGTTCGGAAAGAACTGGCAGGAGAAACACCAGGCCTGTCAGTTTTACATGGGGAAAAAAAAAAAAAACCAAAACACATGCTTTACTCCCGCCTCTCTTCAACCTTTTGTTTTGTGTTTTTTTTTTTTTAATAATAAAATCCCCAAAGAAATGATAAAATTATCTTAAGGATGTTTTTCCTGTTTTTTTCTCCGTAAAAGGCAATTGTCATATTCTTCAGGAAACTCATTAAATCTAAAAAAAATAGACACTAGTCTAATTTAGATCTTCATAAAGACAGGTCTTGAATGGGCAGATATAAATAATAGATTTGAGAATTTATAAAATAATTTGTATGCATATACACACAGACATACATAAACATAGACAAATATTTTATATAATTATATTACATATTTAAACATATAATATGTTTGTGAAGGATATCCTGCTAATTTATCTGAGGACCCACCCAGTAAAAAGTTCACATTTATATCATGATTTGTAAAGTGCAGTCTTTTTTTTTTTTTAGTGAGGCAATTGGGGTTAAGTGACTTGCCTAGGGTCACACAGCTAGTAAGTGTTAAGTGTCTGAGGTCGGATTTGAACTCAGGTCCTCCTGACTCCAGGGCCGGTGCTCTATCCACTGCACCACCTAGCTGCCCCAAGTGCATTCTTTACAACAAAATATGGAGGTAGATTTGTAGAAAAACAAATATTCAGCACTTATTGCATGCCAAGCACCACACTAAACAGTGAAGGATTAAAAAGTACAAGGGAAGAAAATAACCCCTGGCCTCAAGAAGCTTACATTTTAACAGGAAAAGACAACATGTAAAGTAGAGATAAACAGTTGCACAGATATTACCAGAAAGTGGCATGGACTTGTGATTCTGAGCAGGAAAGGTCAATGACCACTTATCAGGATCCAGGACTGAGTTCAAGGTTTCAATGGGGGAAGAAATGAAGGTGAGGAAACAGGTGAGGAAACCAAGGCTCAAAGAAGTTAAGTAATATTTTCTTGGTTCCAAAGCTAGTAAATGTGAGTTGGGACTTGAGTTCAGGATGTTTTATTTTCAGTCCAGTGTTTTGTTTTGTTTTCCCCCCACTATTCAACAGCAATGCAATATTAGCCTGGATTGGAAGCTGAGGTCTTCCTGGATTTCAGTCAGGATTGAATGCATCTGCTCTTGAGGACAAGGCCTGAAGAGAAGTAATTCCATCTGGAAAGTACCTGAGAAAGCAATGCCCTAAATAACATATTTTTTTTTTAGATCTCAATTAAGCACATGCTCATTAATCGTGATGGGAATGGGAATGTCATTTATATTGCTTATTTTTTCTTCAGGTGGTTTCTGTTTTCCAGTTTGTGAAGCTTATGTAAGAGAAGGACTTGGGAAACAGGGCAAAGAAAAGAAAAAAAAGGAAAAGGATTTTTGAAGGTACTTTGGGGTGGTGAAGAAGGCCAGAGGTTCAATATGGGGGTGGTAAGATATGAGTAGGAGTTAAAAGAGAAATGAGAACCAAGATTTAAGGAGGGGGATGATTTATGAGAAAAAAACTGAGGAGAAGAATGAGATATAGAAGGAGGTAAAGGAAGGATCTGAGATGAAGAAGGTATAGGTAAAAAGAGGAGGGGAAGGAGGTGAAGGGGAAAGACCACAACTCAAAAAGAATGATGAAGAGGAGGAGGAGAAAGACTAAAGCAAAAGGAACAGGTAGTTTGTAAAACAAGGTGTGAGATTAATAAGACAAGGGAGTTTCATGAAGTCACTGAAATATCACCTGTCAGATTTGCAATGCTGAAAAAAAAGGTAAATAAAAAATTCTGTGGTGCTGTGAGAAAGCAGGTACATTAAGACACTGTTGGTAAAGCTGTAAAATAATCTACCCATTGAGGAAAGGCATTTGGAACTGTGCCTGGAAAGCTATTAAACTGTGTATGTCCTTTGGCCCAGTGATACCAATACTAGATCTATAATGAAAAGGCATCAAAGAAATAGAGAGGTGACCTATATGTATAAAGAAAAAAAAATCTATAGCATCTCTTTTTCATGCTGGCAAAGAATTGGAAATGACCGGGTTACCCAGTGATTAGGGAATAGCTACACAAGTTGTTATATGGATATAATAGAATATTATTGTGCTGTAAGAAATGAAGGGAACCGTTTCAGAGAAATTCAAGAATAATTTATACAATAACAATAGCACCATAAATCTGTAAAGACAAACAAATCTGAAAGATTTAGGAACTCTGATAAACACAATGACCCACTGTAATTCCAGGGGACTCATGATGGAATATGTAATCTACCTTCATATAGAGAAATAATTTATAGATTCAGAATGCATATTGAGGTCTGTGTATGTATATATGTATGTATTTGCATATGCCTGTTACATAGAAATACATATGTATGTATACCTATGTGTATATCTGTATATGTGTGCATGAATGCTTTTATATATATGTACATATATATACTATAGATAGATAGATGATAGATAATACAATAGCTACAACAGAGAGGAGTGTGAAAATGTGAAAATAAAGGTTATGAAATTACCACAAATAAGAAATAACAGCTGTTTATTCAAAGATGAACAACAATTAAAAACTGGAGACCTTAAAACTTCTATTTGCTGGAATTTTGCTGATCATCCGGTGCTGGTTTCAGAGGTAATGGGGCTCACAGCAATTAGTTATGAGTTATGGCTATTGCTTCTTTATTTGACTGCCCATGAACTAGCTGACCATTGCAGCATTAAATGTTCCTGCTGACTTGAGAGCCTGTAGTTTTTAGAAACACAATAACTGTTTTTTCTGGGTCTAGAATGATGGGAGGCACTGAATAATATCACTCCTTCCCCTAAGTAACCCATCCAGTTTTATAACTTCTACAAGATTGACTTTTAGGCCAATTCAACGTAATATTTCTTAGGCATCTACTATGCACAGAACACGTGCTAGGGACTAAGGGAGGTACAAATTTTAGAAACAACTTGGTTCCTGTCCTCATAATGCTCACATAACAATGGTTATATATTGTAAAGGGCTAAAATTCTAGCTAGTCTGTCTAAAGTATCTAATGAGTGGTCGTCAATAAATTATAAGCTTTAGCAAGAGTTAGGCTTTTAAGCATTTATTAAGGAGAACGAGAATTTGGTAAAGAGAGAGAGAAAGGCCTACATTCGTCTATCTATTAAAGGGAGAGCACATTTCTAGCTCCCCTCTCTGCCAGGGTCACCAGGAAAGAGAGCGAGTCAGAGCTCCAGGCTCCCCCTACTTCTTCCCACAAGCCAATGTCACTTCCTGACGCCAAAGAAAAGGTGCATAGTCTTGCCCTCAAAGACCTTCACCTCATGGACGGAGCTCTTCTATAGTAAGTCTCCAGCAGGTGGCATCATTCCAATCATTCCAATATGCATATCTGGAATGACATGATATCTATTATTTTTTTTTGTGGGGCAATGAGGGTTAAGTGACTTGCACAGGGTCACACAGCTAGTAAGTGTCAAGTGTCTGAGGTCAGATTTGAACTCAGGTCCTCTGGAATCCAGGGCCAGTGCTTTATTCACTGTGCCACCTAGCTGCCCCCATGATATCTATTAATGTTCATTTCCAATGGTTTATATTCCAATATGTTGAGAAACAAGTCAAAACAATTTCAATTCAATAATATTTTAATGTATCCTAGGCATACATATACACACATGATATATATGATACATATACATATATGGCATGCATACATACATGCTTGTCTGTATGTACATATATTTATATATGCATGTACACACATGTACATATATATATATATATATATATATATATATATATATATATATATATATATATATATATATGACATGCTTACTTAAAGAGATTAAAACATGTTTGGGGCATATTAATCTGATTCTCTTCTATTGTACATCATACCTAATGAAAAATTCTCACAGAATTTAAGAGGTGGAAGGGACCTCAGGAACCATCAAATCCATCCTTTTGTGTAATAAATATTCACTAGAATATTCTACAAAGTAGGCTGAAAGACCTTCAAAAAAGAGGAAATTATCATCTCTTGAAGTAGGCCACTCTACTTTTGACAGTTAAATCTTGAAGACTACAAGGAATAGAGAAGTTTTCCATCTGGTAGTTTTCAATTCAGTAGAGGGCAATCCACCACAGTTATGAAGTCACAGGCCTACACTGACCCTATGCACAAACAAATTTATGGCCAAATATAGCGGCAAATTTATGCATTTATTTGATTTTCTACTGTTTCAGCAATATACTTTGGGATTGACCTTAGAGAAGATCCAGCCCAAAGACCCCTATTTACGTTGAAAAAAATAAACCCTGCAGAGATTCTACCTTTTCAATGTCTTATATGTAAAAATGCATTAAAATATGAGCTGAGGTTAAGGGCATGATCTATTGCAGTGTATATAACTTTCATGTATGATTGAAAAATAAATAAATGACCTTGGAAACATAAAAGCAGGAATTGAAAGGTTGTATGTTTTTACCATCAGCAAGGTGAATTAGGGGTTATAATGTTCCTTGTGTTCATTAGTGTCCCATCCTTAATTACTTTTAACTATGCATCTGAGCCAATCTCTTAATGAGAGAAATTAAGATTATGGTTTTATATTAAGAACTAATTGTTAATTTGTTATCCACCCCTTTCCCTCTTATTTTTTTTTTTTAGTGAGGCAATTGGGGTTAAGTGACTTGCCCAGGGTCACACAGCTAGTAAGTATTAAGTGTCTGAGGCCGGATTTGAACTCAGGTACTCCTGACTCCAGGGCCAGTGCTCTATCCACTGCGCCACCTAGCTGCCCCCCCTCTTATTTTTGTTAAAACCTATCTCTTGAAAAGATCAGTCAACCTGTGAAGGGCATAGCTGAGTGATGAGATTTGCTTCTAGCCCTCAAGACCTAGTTGTTAGCTAGGTGAGACCCCAACCAACTTGGACACCTAATTTCTGTTTAGAGTATAACCAGAATTCAGTCTGGGCAAGCATTTGCCAGGAGTAGAAACCCCTGTCTTTGGTCCCTTCAATTAGGGTTTAGAACAACTCAGCTCATAAAGGAAAAAAGTAGCTTGAGAGATCTGACTGGAGATAATTTCCCTTTGTCCATGTGCCTTGAGGGAGTCTCATGAAAAAGCTCACTTCTTCATTAAATGTCCACCAAATCAGGGTTTAGTTTCAATTGTCAAGGGGGTTCCCTTGTAGAAGGAATTTAACTCATTTCAAGGTTTCCTTTGGCATATTTGATTACCAGTTGAAACTGCTAATCACTTGTTTATTGATTACCAGCTAGCCTAATTGATAAATTGATTATTAATTACCCCAAAACTTTGTCTCTTGAAGTTTTCATTTGTCTTATTAAAAAGGGATTTTGGCAAAAACAAAAACAAAGACAAAAAGGGAGATTGGCACACAATTAATAAACAATTTATAATCAAGGAAAGCCAAATTCTTTTAACTGTTGCACCTCACAGGAAATCTGTGGAATGGTGATCCAATAGTCCACAGGGGAATTCAATTGGGCAATTCTTGTACTACCTCATATAGTTCATCTTCCAAGTAGAGAAGGGCTGATATAGTGGAAACAGAACTGCATTTGCAATTAGAAATCTGGGCTCAAAGTTCAATATTGTCACATGTGATATTGGACACTTTATTTTACTTTTTTTTTGTATTTTAATTTGTAGGAAAAAGGAGTTGGACAAGATGGCATTTGAGGTCACTCTCTGCATTGTATAAATGATCTTATGATACAAAATGCTTTCCAAGAACCTCAGGATTTCTTTAATCCATATAATAGACTTCTGGTGAGACATTTAATATAACACTACACTTTCTTTTCCCAACTTTTATGTACTTTTATGTGATGCAGGCTTTTTGTTGGTGTTTTATCATTTCATTCATGACTGATTCTTGTGGCCTTAGTTGGGGTTTTCTTGGCAAAAATACTGCAATAGTTCCTGACTCTGGGTCTGACACTCTACTCACTGTACCACCAAGATGTAGCCCAGGATATATTGGAAGAAAAGAGGCTTAAATTGTCAATTTAAGAAATATCTCATTTGTTTAATGGGAGAGAAATGGTATGGTTATTAGAAAGTCCACTGGCTTAGGAGTTAGGAAACCAGGGTTTCCTACATATATACATATATACACATGCAAACACACATACTGTTCACATGTATATACACACCTGTGTGAATGCATGTCTACATTTATGTGTTTATGTACATGTGTGATATTGATTTTACAATTGAAATTGAGGTTTGCATGTATATATGTGTGTATGTACACCATCCTGTGGACAACTTTTCCCACTAGTGAATTCTTGCCAGAACAAACCAGGGTTATTTCAAGCATGAATAGGACATATTTATAAAGTATGTGGTATAGTACCTGGAACATAGTAGGCTGTTAATATATACTTATTACCCTCATCCACCCCCTTTGATAAGGGAAAGCCTCATGAATAGCTATACCTCTACTCACTAGAGAGAAACTCTCTGTTGATTTTGATAGAAAATAGAAACTCCTGTTTGGCATTGACAACCCTTGATGGTGTTGCACTGTCCTATCCTTGATATTCCTTACCATGCATTCTATATATCAGCCAAATAGACTTAATTTTTTTCCCCAGGATCCAATATTTCATTTCCTGTTTCTGTGTCTTTGCAAACATCATCACTTTCTGTTTGGAGTGTTCCCTTTTTCATCTCCACTTTTTAGAACCCTCAATTCCTTTAAAAGCTCAGCTCAGATGCTACTTTTAATATAAAAGTCCTTTGATGATTTCTTCAAATTTTAAAACTCTCCCCCTGAACCCACTTTCTATATATTTTGCATCACTTACCTATTGGTATACACTCTGTCTCTTCCAGTAGACTTTAAATTCCTTAAAGGCACAGGCAATTTCTTTGATGTTTCTGAATCTCTAGCACACTGCTTGATTAAAGGCTTATTGACTTGAAGTAAACCAAATAGACAATGAGTCAGGATCAGTAAGAGTCTCCTTAAGTAGTACCATGGATCTGTGACTTCAATGACTTGGGTACTACTTACAATAACTCAAAATCCATTGATTTTCTTGTTCTTGTTTCTTGTTTCTTGTGTATAATTCTTGTTCTTGTTTCCCATAAGTTCATCACAGGCATGCAAATGATACACCGAGAATTTTTCTTATGCTCTTTAGACGCCATAGGTGTATTAATGGAGAATAGATTGACTGATTATTGGATCCCTCTCACTTTTGCCATAGAACAAACATCCTTTTTGCTCATATCTTTGTGGGGGCAGGGGAAGGGTTGAAAGCCATTACTTGGGTTCTGCAACTTAATTCATAGACAGTTGTGTTATGGTCTGCTTATACTATGAGTATCTCCATTGCCCTTTGTGGATTTTTTGCTTCAGTTCTTTAAAGGTATAGCATTCCATGACTCAAATCCATGGAATCAAAGTGGAGGATGTGGGTATTAAGAAGTCAGTCAATTGACATTTTTTTCTGAAGACTTTTTTTTCATTATTAAATTTTAGGTTGCATTTACGAAATGAAACAATCATTTCCATAACATAATACAATAAAATATGATTGCACATGAAACTGCAAATCTACCACCTGCAACTTGCTATTCCACTTAGAATGTGCTGGGCTTTGTGCTACCAAATGAAAAAGATGAACTACATTCTATGAGCTCAAGGAATCATAAGAGAGACAGCATAAGAAAAGCTATGAACAAATAATTTATATTGAAGATCAATCTATTGTAGGCTAGAGTAGAGGAAAAGAACTACAATCAAGGAGGACTGGGAAGTTCTTCATGCAGAATGTTTTACTTTAGCTAATCAAAAAAGCTAAGAAAACTAAAAGGTGGAGATCAGGATGGAGGGAGTTTGTGTCATGCCTTTTTTGAGGAACAACAAAGAGGCTAGTGTTATTGGGTCAAAGAAAATATGGAAAGTATTAAGAATATATTAGGAAAGATGAGTAAAGAAGAGGGCCCAGGATGAAATTTAAATACTTACCCTCTCAATGCAACTCTCCAAGACTCTAATTTGTAGATAAAATGAATACCTGAATTGGTAATTTACAATAAGTGCCTCCTATATCTCTCTTCCTTTTCTTCTCAACCCCGTAAAATCCAGGTTCTGACTGCATTATTCCACTCCAACTGTTCTATTAAAAGGTACCAAAGGGGGCAGCTAGAAGGCATAGTGGCTAAAGCATCGGCCCTAGATTCAGGAGTATCTGAGTTCAAATTCGGCTTCAGACACTTGACACTTACTAGCTGTGTGACCCTGGGCAAGTCACTTAACCCCCATTGCCTGCAAAAAAAAATATTAATTTTATCTACAATTTAGAGTCTTAGAGAGTTGCCTTAAGAGGGTAAGTATTTTGCATAGGGTTATGGAACCAAAAAGAGGTTAAAATCAGGAGGACTTTGATACCAATCTTCCTGGCTCCAAGGCCACCTCTCCATCCACTATATATTGCAAACTTTAAGGCATTACAAAAATGTCTTCTCCATATCCTTGAGGATATTGGGTATAGTAAATATAATGGCGGACCTAAATTTCTTCTTCAGCTGTGTGAATCTGGCAAATTACTTAATATCTTTTAGTACTTTTATCTGTAAAATGGACACAATAATAGGAGTCACCTCTCATGATTTTATCAGGATGAAATGAAATAATGGACGCAAACCTGAAATGGGTAATTTTCTCTGAGTGCCAAGGGTGAGTAGAAGCTTATTGATGAGAAGAGAAAACGAATAGTAGATGAAGAATGAGATGAAAGACTGCTAGAGGGAGCATAGAAGGATAAATCTGTAACTAGTGAAATATGTTGCTTTTCATTACTTTCTCCAGGGTTACTTTTAACATTTCCAAAATAGGAATAGAGATGTGATGGTGGTAGTTACCCAGGGATAAGGGTTTATAATTCAAGAGCAGCAGGAGGTCAGTGGGGCAAGGCGTTCTAGGACACTAGCTTGAGAAACATTAAAGTGGTAGACCATAAGGTCAAAGTTTCATATGAGGTAAAGGGAAGCCAGAGTATGTCAGCCAGATTGGGAGAATAGGAATGAACGCAGGGACTGAAGGTCATAGAAGAGGTTAAAAAAGGTTTATTGGATGTGAAAGTTGGTAAGTTAAAGAATAGCAGGCCCCAGGCAGAGTGCAGACACAGAATTTTGGCCAATTTGCATGAATTTCTTTTGCTTCATTATTTACATATATTTTAAGCAGGGTTTCTTTTTCTTTTTAAATAAAGGGAAGATGATTCAAAACCTACTTACTGAAAACAATAAAATTTAATAGAAATAATGAGATAATATTCCCCACTTGCAAGAAAATGTACTTCAACATTTTTTTTCCTCTTTTGAAAAGTGAATTATAGATAGGATACCAAACAAATCTGGTACTTCCTATGTTTAGGTAAAAAGGAACAGTTGCCGCCGTTTTCCTTGCACCCTCTAATATTTTCTCCTATTTCTAATTTAGAAAAGTAGTATGGCATAGTATATAGAGAGCTGGCCTCTGAATCAGGGAGACCTGGATCCATGCGCTGTTCCTGACAAGCACTCTATAACTTTTAACAAGTTGCTTAACTTCTCAGCATTGTAGGCCTGAAGTGTCGAATCCCAGCCCCACATAGGGCACCACAATAATTCTGACTGTAGCCTGAACCAGATTAAAATGTAATTGGGAATTATTTAACTAAATAAATAAAAATTCAATGAAGTATTAAAAAAAAAACCCAATATGTAGTTTTCTAAGTCAATATGTGGCCCAAAGGGTTCCTTATCTATAGTTTAGCCTCCCCTTTCTATTTCATTTTGATACTATTGTTGTAGGCAACTGTAAGACCATAATTTGCAGAAAAGTTGTCAACCTACATTGGTAGGTAAAATTTTGTCATCTTTCATTTCACTATGCCCAGGAAATTCCTGGGGTAGTCCCTATGCTATTTGTAGTTTAGGTGAATAGAGTTTTCTAAAGAATAGCTAGAAACATTTTTCCCTCCTAGGAATTTCTCTCCTAAGTTTGATACAAAACCTAGTACAAAACCAAGATGGTCAAAATTTTTCCTAAGTATGAAGATGCAGTGATAGACAAAGATTGGACCTTTTGTCCAGTACTTGCACCGGTTTGTTTGTAGCTGATTAAAAATAAACAGAGATAATCACTAAGAATCATGGATTTGCAAAAAAAAAATAATCTGGAAATATGTCAAGTAGGAAAATTTGTAAACATAAAAGAGGAATGATTTCATAGTGAGCATTGGTCATCTGCATTTAAATGAATAGTAATGGGAATATTTTTTTAGGATGGGGTTGGTGCTGAGGGCTGATATGTGTGCACACACATGTACACATGTGTGTATATACACGAACAGTAAACACACATATACATACACACATGGTCACATAACACACAAATGCATACATACATATACACATATACCTATATATGTATATCTATCTTTGTATGTTTATACATACTGTGATAAAATAATTATTAATAATGGAGTTCTTGGGGAGGACACAGGGACCCAGTTTCAGCCCCCACTAGAAGGTTTACTTCAGTAACTCCGGCTGGTCTCTTTCAAAGCCAGCCCAAAGGGACATTAGAAATAAGACTCTTTGTGATTAGTTCAGTGAAGTAAGGAGATTTGAATGTGCCTTTGCCCTCATAGGGTCTGTCTTCCACTCAACTGTGATGTCATCATAGTAGAGCTCATTTTAATATGAACTAATGGAATTGAAAGATGCTAGCCAATTAGCTTTGATCAGTGGGTAAGGAGCCACCTCTATTGAAGAAGGGGACTGGGTCACAGGAAGCTTGCTCTCTTGCTCCTGGGACTCTCTTGAACTAGCCAAGTGCCCTTTCCTCTCTCTTGGCAAAATGTACTGGGTATGTAATTGTCTTATGCCTGTAATCCTGTGAGTAATGAAGAACTAAGGATAATGATATGTTGTCAGTACTTTATTGATATGTGATTTTAATTAATAATAAATGCTTACTGCCCAAACTGGGTGCAATAGCCATTAATTTATAAGTAGTAATCTTTTACAAACCCCAGCCTAATTCCTCAATAATTTAGACAGAAACAGGCTAGTCCCACAATATTTTAAATAACACAATACTTATGTTTCTTGAGTTGGAAATTGACTTGAGGGGAGTAGGCAGGTGGTCCTGTTGCTTCAATTTTCTTTCTTGCTCCTGTGGTCACAGGTGGATACTTGATGTACCTAGCTACTGAATAATCGGAGCAGATGCCAAGTTAATGGTTATGCACAGCTGTTTTCAGCATTTCAAAAACTGTCAAATGGTCTGTAGACAGTGTGTTCACACCTTGCCAAAGTTCTTTTCACATGTGTTTCACCCAGGCAAGTGCTTTTCATTATCTGTTTCAGAAATTGCATAACTGTGAATTCCAAAGCCAAATAGTATGCATTTCAAAATCATTGGCATCTCAAAAAGATGTCAAAGGTACCATTAAAAAGTGCTACTTTTGTCTAAAAGTGGTGTCTAAGTGTTGTGAGGCTTTGGGGAGCTGCTTCCTAAGTCTTGACAAAGTTGCCTGATATGAAATTGAGATGGACAAAATGTTGCCTGTGAAAAAATGCACCAACAGACATAAAGATTGGACAATTTGCTTGAAATTAAACACAGATATAATCACTAAGAAACAAGTATTTTCAAATAAATAAGCTTGAAATAAGTAAGCCTAGCCAGCAAAATATTTGTTGAAAGAATTAAATGAATGAGGGAATGGATGCCTGAATAAATGCATAACTTTTGGATACTCTTAGGCTCATGTCTATGGGGCAAATTCATAAAACATGATCTGTGTTTGTAGTAACTCTATACTTGGATGTCTATTTATGAAATAGTTTGTCTTTCTTTTACCAATTAGACAGTGCAACTCTCTAATAATGACTAATAATTTACTAAGGCTCCCAGTCTTGTGTTAGGAAATACAGTCTTGAATGGTTCCCATTTCACCTTTATTTCCAAAACAAAGGAACACCAGGCAGCATGACAGTCAACCACAGGCACTTGTGGGAAATAAAATTAAATATGGCAAATGTGGCCTTTAACAGGATAAGTGTGCACACACAACTGAATAAATAAAAGGCAGAAGCAGTGTGAGAACTATTCATCCCTCACACAACTATCTTAGTAGTTCCAGGAACTAGAGTGCCCTCATTAAAAGTCACACATATCTCTCCACTTGTCCATTTAGAAGTCCCCATGGCTCCCATGATCTTGAAGAAGGAAATTGCAGATGTTCCCAAAGTCTTGCTTGCTGCCATCAGACAACAGCCACCTCTTCGTTCTCCACATATTGTTTTCTTTGTGCGTCCCCCAAATTCCTACCTTACTTGGTAGTGAAAACCTCCTTCCTGCCTTTTGAGGACTGAACGCTGTGTTAATTTCCTCTTTTCCAGAATGGGCATAACTAAAAATCCCAGGGTTTTTTGTGGCCAACTAACCCCTTTCCAGAGAATCTTACAAATGGATGTATTAAGAAATATTTATTGGAGATCATGTATCAGTATCAATATACTGAGTGCTTTAAAACTTAACAAACATCATAAAGCTCCCTGACTTTAAGGTAACTCTTTAGTTAGTAAGAATGAACTAATGTATGTTAAATAATAAATGGATTAAGCTCTTAAACAACAACAATAAAACATTATTACTACTGCTACTGCTGCTGCCACCACTGCCGCTACCACTGCCACCAAAACCACTTAACTTTTACATGGTACTTAGAGTTTGCAAAAAATAGTTTACTACATTTTCATAACAACCTGGGAGATAGAACTACTTATTATCTCTATTTTGTATATGAAAAATCTGATGCGGAGAGAGGGTAAGTGATGTGTCTAGGTTTACACATTTAGTATCTGAAACAGGATTTGAACTCAGATCTCCTGACACTGGGTCTAGTTCTCTATCTACTGTGCTACCTGGATGCCTCTTCACACTGAATTGTATTTCATTCCCTGTTAAGTACAACAGAAGTTCAGTAAATGTTGATAAAAGATGAAATTAAATCCAGCTTCATGGACAAAGTGAAGCTTAATGTGAATTTTTGAGACTGGTTGTATAAACAAAGAACAGGTAGCATGCCATGGGCCTGGGTAGGGGCAAAATCAAAGGGGCAGTTACATTAGTGTCATGGACATTTACATAATGTTTTAAGGTTTTCAAAGGATTTACAGAGATTTCATTTGACCTTCACAACAACAGCATGAGGTAGGTACTATAGGTATTATCACCCCTGTTTTAAACAAGAATAAATCAGGCTAGAGAAGGTATATGATTTGTTCCTGGTCCCTCAATTAATAAGTGTCTGAGGTGATATCCATGGCCAAATCTTCCTGCATTCTATCTCATTGTACCTTGCTACTGCCAGTTATTAATCAATTTGGTGTATTCACAGGGGCAGTGAGGTGATTGGGCTAACTGAAATAGAGGATGTACATTAGGAGGCAGTGGAGAGGGAAGAGCTAGACATAGGAGTTCTGATGGAATGTGAAAGGCAAAAGGGAATTCTCAGTGAATGCTTTGGAACAATTTGGCAATAGATATAGGGACTTCATTGATGTTGTGAGAATTGGAATGGCACCCCTGCTGGAGAGATACCACAGGGAAGCTCTGCTTGAGGAGAGAACATGTGATTTAGAAGCCATGTGACTTTAGCATCTAGAAGTTGGCCAGTGTCTAGAACTTGCATCTGTAGAGCTGCCTGTTAGTTCTGTCAATCAGGGCTGCCAACCAATTAGTTTGGAGCTGTGTGTTTGTGGACAGCCCTGTTTCCTGTTGGACAGGAGGCTTCTGGGAGAAGGAAGGAAGCATTGGGGTCTTTTGGGTTCCTGACCTCAGTTTGGAGAGGTCAGAAGCTGGGGTCTCTTAGAAATAGTTAGATTTTTACCTCTCTCTCTCTATCCTCACCAACTTCTGATTGCTCTTTAATAAATTCTTAAAAGTCTAAACTCTTGCTAAAGCTTTTAATTTGGGGTGACCACTCATTAGATTTTAGACATCATAGCTAGAATTTTAGCCCCTTACAATGTCTACAGTATAAACAAAGGATGACTTTGCAGAAACCTGGTACAGACCTGACATGATATGGATTGACTATTGTGGTGGCTGTAAGAAATGGAAAGGGAAAGAAAGGGAAGAGATAGAGAAGGGAAGTGGTATATATTGTGAATCTATTTTGTTGCACGTTCTATATCAAGTACAATGTGAATGTTATCTGAGGAAAAGGGAAATTTGAATAGGATTTAAAATGAAAAATGGCAAACATGGAGGCAGTGTGGCAGTGTTAAATGACAGAAGGTTGTTGAATGAATGAAAACATGATGCTTATGTAGGGGAAATGCACCAGTGTTGCCAATACTGCATAACTTCAAAGGTACACTAAACATAAAGGACACCTTAATGACCATGAAAGGAAATCACATTCAGATCTAGTCATAAACTCATTTTAAAAACAATCATCTATTCACTTGTTCCTAAACTTCAAAAGTATCTTTACAACTTTTTCCTCCTCTAAAACCCATTACAATTTCTTCAAGGTGCAGAATGAGAGGAAAGTAGCAAATACACATTTTCTTCTTGCTTGGTTTTTGTTGTTTAACTAATTCACCAAATGAAAATGTTGGTCTTTACACCAGGGAAACATGAAAAAGAATACAATTACCTCATAAGGAAGAGCAATTTTAAAGACCCTAAAGAACCCTTTGCCAATTGCTGGAGTGCTTAGTTCCACAAACTGACAAGGACAGTTAAAGACTAAAAATGTTCAGGGGGGAAAAAAGATGACGTCACAATAAACTCATGAGATCAGAGAACTAGAGTTAGAAAGAACCTCCAAAGACATCTAGTCCAATCCTTTATTTATAGATGAAGAAATGGAGGCACAGGGGAACTAAATGATTTGCACCAAGTTTTGAAGACACTATATAGGCATCATGGTTTACTGGAAAGACAAATGGCCTCCAATCCAGGAAAAACAAGGAAACAAACAAACAAACAAAAAAACAATAGCTCAAGTACTGATTCTGATACATACTGGTTGTGTTACACAACTCACTTCACCTTGTCCCAGATTCAGTTTCTTCATCAGAAAAACAATGCCTACTTTTAAGGGATTCTTTTGAGGACCAAATGAGATTATTTATATGTGTGTGTGTGTGTGTGTGTGTGTGTGTATGTGTATATATATAACTTTTCAAAACCCTCATGTGTAATAGAAAAATCAGGCATTATTACTGTAGATGAAGAATCTGAGGTTGAGAAGAATTCAATGATTTGGCCAAAGTTGCACAGGTAGTGAGAGGCTACACAGTGTAATGGATAGAGAGATGATCTATCCATCCAGGGAAATGTGAGTTCAAGTACCACTTCTAAAACATATTGAATGTGTGACACTAAGCAAGTCATTTAAGCACTTACTACTCTATGTCAATAGAGTCAAACTGAAATAGAAATCACTGCCACTAAATCATACATAAAGATCTCCATGGGCCACATAATGACTTAGAAAACCACATATTGACATTATCTATGTTCTATTGTATTTTTTAAAAAATTGTATCCAATATTTCCCCATGACATTTTAATCTAGTTCAAGCCTCAGTGGTAGTATGGTGGGCCAGAAGTAGGCAGGGCCTGCTTGTTTGACACCTCTGGTCTAGGAAACTGTAAAACTACAATATACAGAGAAAGGGACTTTAGTCACTTGGAAATTCCATATGTAAATGATTTCATAAGTCTAATCACTAGATCTGTCCTCAAAGGTAGTACTAGAAAGAAGATTTAAATTCAAGGCTTCTGGGGCAGCTAGATGGTGCAGTGGATAGAGCACCAGCCCTGGATTCAGGAGAACCTGAGTTCAAATCCAGCCTCAGACACTTGACACTAGCTGTGTGACCCTGGGCAAGTCACTTAACTCCAATTGCCTCACAAAAGAGAGAGGGAGAGAGAGAGTGAGCGAGCGAGCGAGCGAGAGAGAGAGAGAGAGAGAGAGAGAGAGAGAGAGAGAAATTCAAGGCTTCTATTCTAAAAGCAATTTGGAACCATGCTTCCAAAGTTATCAAACTATGCATAGCCTTTGACCCAGCTATACTATGAAAGGATCAAAGAAATAGGCAAAGGATCTTTATATAAGAAAATATTCATAGGAGCTATTTTCAAATCCAAAATTAGAAACTAATAGGCTGTCTTCCCATTGGGGAGTGACTGAACACATTATGGCATGTGGATAATATAATATTATTGTGTTGAAAAAGACAAAGTATGCAGTATCAGAGGAAACTGGAAAGACTTCTATGAACTGATTTAGAGAAAATTAAGCAGAACAATTTATATAATAACAATATCATAGAGCAAAAAAGTTTGGAAAACTTTAAAACTCTCATCAATGCAATGAGAAATAATGAGTATAGAAGACTGATGGTGAAACCTATGATGAATATCAAACATTTTCCAAGATGATCAAGGTGAGGATTTGTTTTGCCATCTTATTCCTATTTATAATGAAGTTTGGGGTTTTCATTTATTGTTATTTTTATTGTTGGTCAATAGTGGGCAGTAGGAGAGACATTATGTTTTTGTAAAAATTAACAATGGCTTTTACAATTTAAAAAAAAAGGGGGCAGCTAGATGGTGCAGTGGATAGAGCACTGGCCCTGGAGTCAGGAGTACCTGGGTTCAAATCTGGCCTCAGACACTTAACACTTACTAGCTGTGTGACCCTGGCCAAGCCGCTTAACCCCAATTGCCTCACTAAAAAAAAAAAAATGTTAAAAAAAGATCCCAGATATAAACAAGAAAATTATCTTGGGATTCTGATACTAGAGCCAGTATTTATTCCATTATAATGTGCTCATATCTGATGGCCAAAGATGTCACATTTGAATGATGCCATTCATGATGAAGGGAATGCATTTTTATGTGATATTTCTCAGCTGCTGATCAAGATATTTGCATCCAATATAGCCCAAAATTTGTTTGAACATCTTACGTGGATGTTAGGGACAGAGAAATCTAAAATGATCCTAGAGGGCATTGAGAAGAGTTGTGAACAGATGTCTTTGCCCTTCTTTGAAGTATCAAGCATGCTATCTGATAGTTAATCTCTATTTCAGAGAAGAATTTTGACTCATGTTTATTTTTTTGTTTTTTGCAGGGCAATGAGGATTAAGTGACTTGCCCAGGGTCACATAGCTAGTTAAGTGTCTGAAGCTAGATTTGAACTCAGGTCCCCCTGAATCCAAGGCTAGTGCTTTATCCACTGCGCCACCTAGTTGGTCCTTGACTCATTTTTAAACCCCACTTTCTTCAGTTTTGATTTTTGGTATGGATTTTTACTTTGTCTATAATTAAATCCTCTTTCTGGGGAGGTTTATAAAGGAGAAAATTACATCAGGGAAAGAAGAAAACTAGTTCAAATTGATTTAAATTTCTCAAGATCTTCTTCTGAGAATCAGCTTTCCTATTATATGAAGTTTTAAGTTCTGGCCAATGTTTTATACATTTAATTAAGGTTAATGTGTTCAATTTAGGCACATTGACAGTCTTTAAACCTAGCCAACATAATGCAGATCTGTGAATTTACATCCTTATTAGTGTTTCCACTTCTCTCTAGGTTTAATGCTTGCTTCCACCATTTATGAATTTCTTAGTAGCACATAAAATTGTACTCCACATAGGACACTTCTTAATTGTAATTGATTACATATTATTTTCCATGTAATTTTCTTTTCTGCAAAATGGATCAGTTTTCATGGATATTGGATTCCCAAGGATAATAGTAGTAAATTATGAAGATAAAAGATAAATGTGATATATGGACTATATCATAAATAGGGTATGTTTACATACTTAGATCCATTTATCTATCATCCATTTTTATTAATCTTCCTTTACCACTATCTCTATATTATCCTTATGTATGTAGTTCTCTATATCTATGTCCTACCCTTTTTAGACAGCCTGATAGTGAATCCATGAATGCCTTCAGAATTGTTTCTGGCATGGATTGTGTGTGTGTGTGTTTGTGTGTGTGAGTGTGTGTGTGTGTTTGTTTAGATCAGGTCCAGCTACTCTTTCCAAATTCATCTTAAATTCTATTTTCTTACTCATATTAACATATTGGATACTGAGAATTGTTTAAGGAATGGTACTGAATATATTCTATTTTTGTGTCTATTTGTTGTCATGTCATCTATAAATACATTTGGAATATTCTTTCTTAGTTGTCTTACACAATTTTTCTACAAGCTGATTTTACCACCCACAGATTTTTTTCTGACTTAATGTGGCTTATAATCTTTAGCCTGATGAGAGCATCCTGTAAAAAGCCCTTATTAAACATAGCTAGGCTGGTCTGTGGCTGAGCTTACTAAAAATCTTTCTAGTATGATAGGAGCTAGTACATTTGTTTCTCTAGCCTTCCACTATCCAGGTTCACCTTCAAATGGAAATCAAAGAAAGAATTTAATGGAAAATTAAATCAGTTAATAATATGATGGATATATGATTTTATTAGTATCAGTCTCCTTGTCACAAGTCTCTCTCCACTTCAGTTCATCCTCTACTGAACTGTCAAAATGATCTTAAAGCTTAATTCTGGCTATGCCACTCCACTCTTTCTCCCATGCAGTAAAGGCTCTTTATCTCCTCCAGCAACTAATATAAAATCCTCATTTTGGTATCAGAAGTCTTTAATAACTTGCCCCTCCCCTCCCCTTTCCAATCTTACATTTTACTCTGCCCATCCAATGATACTAGCTTCTTTGTCATAGTTCAAATAACAAACTCCATTTTCTGACTCCTTCCATTTTCATTGGTTGTCCACCATGCCTAGAATTCCTTTAGCATATCTCTCTCTGGGTTTTTCAGCTTCCTTTTTTTTTTCAAGGTAGATGTTGATGTAATTTGGAGGATCTTACTCAGCTCTTCACAGAATTCCCTTTACCTACTTATCCTCTGCCAATAATGTTGGTTTATAAATAACAATTATATTTATGATAGTCTTTTTGCAAGTACTTATTATTAATCCTGGTTTGTTTGGGGTATTTGTTCACGTTTAGTGTCCACCTGTCATTCCATGCTCGCCCATGACTCCAAGAAGCTGTAGCATGTGCAGTAACCACACTCCCAAACTGTCTCAGGAAGCAGGCTAACCCAGTTTGAGGATAACCAATAGGCTAAAAACATGTAGGTGAGTTAGGAGGATGTCTACCATGTGATAAGAACAATTTGTTTCAATAAATATGAAGGTGGGTGAAACAGGATCTCTGGAATACTTAGAACTTGGTCAAACATCACAGATGCCTTCATTGATACTGAATACTTTCATTTAACACAGCTCAAAAATTTTATTGAAAACTCCCACAACAGGGTCTGAAGATCAGGAATATTTGTGTAGATAAAGCCATATTATTTCTTGTGTCTAGTTCTTTGATACGATAAAATATGACAAAATGAATATTTTGGTATATATGGGACATTTTGTTCTGCCTTTGATATCCTTTGGAATTTAGCTAGCAATGACATATCTGGTTCCAAAACTTCAGGTGTGATAATGTCTTATTTTTACAGCATTCCAAAATAATTTCCAGAATATTTAAGCCAATTTATTGCTCTATAACGTGTTATTGAGCCTATCTTCCCCAGTACCTTTATTATGCAATATTAAATTTGTCACCTCTTTACCAATTTTTATGCCTTTAGTTTCTTTGTCTTGTCTTCTTGAAGTTGCTAGTACTAGAACTATGTGGCAAAGGAACCACTGAATTTCCCCTGTGTCACCTATAAAAGTTTATATTATTTCCCAATTCAATATGATAACTTAAGAAAAACACATACTTTATATATCTATATCTATATCTATATCTACATCTATATCTATATCTATATCTATGTATATAGATATCCATTCTGTGCTTCTGCTTTGTAGTAGTTTTAGTCAACATTACATGTTGTTGAATTTTTTTGCATATGTTGATATCATTATAGACTTTTAGATGTTTTGGCTTTTAATCTATTTTCCTTCTTATGTTAAATCTTCATGGTCAAATGTAGATGGAAGCTACTTGTTTGCAATGAATAGTTTTTGGATACATTATTGTAGTTTTTCTCCTAGGATTTTGTTCAAGAGGTATTCATTAAACCTCCATTTAACTTTATCTTTTCCCTGTATTCTCTATATTATTTATAATTTTTGAAAGAATATATATGTATATATACACAGATTATATATATAAAATGTGATGAGTATTTCTGCTTTTTAAAGTTTCATGATCTCTGTGTCCTAGTACATATTAGTTTTTGTTTTTTTGTAAAGCTACCACCTGCTTTCAAGAAATATCAACAATTTTAATACATCCAAAAAGAAGACCGTATATAATTCATATGTAAATTACCAAAATATTTGTTCATATATATATATATGTATTTGCATATTCCTTTATTTTCTTCTAGATTTACTCAACTCTAAGAAAAGAGCATGAGTATTCAAAATTAAGGTGAAATCTTTGTCTTATTGTAATTCCATTTACATTTTACTTTGTGAATATAGATGATAAGTCACTTGTTATCCATTTAATAATTATATTGGCTCATTGATATTGGTAACTTTTAAAATAATATGCTTTATTATTCTCTGAACATTAAAATTTTCAAATTTTGAATAGCATGAATTCAATTCTAATATTTTAGAATTATCTGATCTGTAATATATTTTTTCTTTTCTTCTACTAAATTAGTTTCACATATATACATTTGTCCTCAAATTCTGTCATTGTTTCAAAGATTCAGCTTCTGATATAGTCTCTTAATTTCCATTTCTTCTTAATTTCTATTTTTTTTCTTTATTGAAAGTTCTGATGTCTGACATAATTTCATTCATACTGTTTCCTTGGCAATGCTTTTTTTTTTCTGTTGTACTATTATGAACCATTTCTTCTTATTATTCCATGATTTAGAAGTCTAGAGAATCATGAAGGGTAATCACAAAATTCTTTTTTATCAAGAATTCTTGGTTATTTTTCTTTATAATAGAATTCTTATTTGCTTTTCTCTGGTGTCTGAGATTTCACCCTATTTCTGTATCATTATCCATCTCTTATTTTTTTTTATTTGTCAGCTAGATTTATATAGTTACTTTATCCTTGATACTTTTGGTGTTTTCCTCATACTCATATTCCCATTATGTTGTCCCTGGTTTCCTTCTTCCCTCTGTGGTCCATCTCCCATTCACTTCTGTAGTGACATACCTTAGGATGGGCATCTTCAACCTCATTACACCAGAAATAGTTATTTTACTCAAACAAAGTGATATTTAAGTGGAATACAACTGTTGTTTTCTAATATTTAAAGAGCCATCTGAAAGATCAACTTCATGTATGAGATTCAGACTGTGCAGTGAGAGCAAACTTATAAGATAGTTGATTTTAGCTCAGTAAAATAAAATTTTGAGATATGTCTTCAAATTGAAAAAAGTGTTTCATGAGTTCTCTGTCATCTGAAATATTCAAGAAATGGCTGTTTGACTTTAAATTTTATATAGGAGATTCCACTTAGGCTATGTTGGATTATATTTTGGGTATATTTCCAAAGATTCTAGACTTCTACGTATAATCATTTATGAGTTGTAAAGCTACATATACATGTAATCACCCATAGTTAAACCATTTTGAAGGTAATTTTTTGTTTTTCAGTCATTTTTCAGTAGTATCTGACTTTTCATGACCCCATTTGAGGTTTTCTTGGCAAAGATACTGAGGTGTTTTGCCATTTCTTTCTCCAGCACATTTTACAGATGAGGAAACTAGGCAAACAGGGTTAAGTGAATTTCCTTGGGTCACACAGCAAGGGTATGGGGTCAGATTTGAATTCAGGAAGATGAGCCTTCTTGATTCCAGGTCTGGGAGTTTATCTTCTATGCCACCAGCTGTTCAAGATAAATTAATGGCATAAAATAAGTCAATATTTCTTGGGTTGAAAATCTATTCCTCACTTCCCTAAATTTGAAGAATTCCCTGGAAAGAGGAAGCTAATAGTACAAAACCAAACCTAATAGTATAAAACCAAAGCTTTGAGATTTGCCTTTCACTTTTTAGCCTTTTTCCTCATTGCCTTTCCTTGTAGAACAGGGAGAATATCTGGTAGCTACTGACATTATCTGTTCCATGGCCCTTGGCTTATGGACATAAGTGACCGGAATAGAAACTGGACCTGTTATTTCATTTGGTATAGGAAGTTCCTTGATAAGGGAGCTCCTGCCAGGGTAGATTACCACCTTCTCTGTTAGTGTTAGAGAGATTTTAGAGCACTGAGGTGTCTTTGTCTTGGAGTAGCACAAGTAGTACGTGCTAGCAGCATGAATTCAACACAGGTCTTGTCTTCAAAATCATCTCTCTACACACTCTGCTAATCTTGTCCTGCTCTGCCTTCTTCAAGGAAGGAGTCAAATAAACCTCTATAGTGCAAATTGTTTTCTCCAATAGAAATGGTGACTGATGGAGAAGTTCTTGGTTTACAATTGATTTCTTTAGTTTTTGAATATTAATCAATTCATCAATATTAACCAACTGGCAGTCCTAATGTTACCATGGAACATGTGCCATTCTTTTGTTAAATTAGTAGATAGCAAGTATTTGTAATGAGTATCTCCTTAGGAACCCCCACCCAAATTAAAAAAAAAAAACCATGATGTTGTAATGTATCCCAATACTCCAATGAATTTATGATCTTATAGACTTGTGTATTTCTTCTTGTGAGAAAGATTAAAATCCATGCATTGAAAAATTTCCCATCCTATATATTTCCATTGGTTTTCCAAAAAGGGTCCATCCAATTTATCAGTGGACACTTGTTTCTTACTATTACAAGTACACCCATGAAACACATGGTATATTCATTTATCTCTTGCTCAGAGGAAATATATGTATATACACCAAAGATGTTCACCACTGCCAACATTATAATAAGTGTTTAGAAATAGACTCAAAATTAAAATTATGTGTTTTACCTACTATTTTAGCTGTCATTTTGATGGACCAGTGATTCATTGGATTCAACCCTGTGGGAAAACTAGCTCATCATTGTAATCACAATGTTGGTGACATTAAATATTTGCTTTGCAAACAGATGTTTGCAAAAATATGAAATAGGGAGAAAATCATATGTTATCTCTGACATCTGTTTCCCTATTTTGTCTGGTTTCATCATACATAGAAGGAAAGTGAAGAAGAGAATAAAAAAAAATCTCATTGTCCTTCAGACATTAGGCCAATACTAAGGTCAAAAGTAAATACAATGAAAAGATACTTTGTGGAATCTACTGTACTTTGGCACTGGAATTTCGTCATAATTAAAACACGATGTATGTGGAGTCTTCCTTCATGGATATTTTCATTTTTATCTTTTTTTTTTTTTACTTTTCCTCCATAGAATTTGCATCTAGAAAAAAATGTGACTTTTAAAAAATTTCTTATAAATCATTTATGGATGAAAATAGGTGCTAAATTTCAGGTATAAGTGAAGAGAAAGGAAAGCTAGAGAAAGAATTATAAGAATAGCCTTTGGTTAAGAAAAAATATTTGATAATTTGTCAAGAAAAAACATTTCAAATTTAGTATCAAGATAAATCTAGAAGAATTCTGAAGTCCTTTCAGTGAGGATTGTTTTTTAAGTCAACTCCATAATCAGGGCTACTCTTAGAAAGGTAATTATATTTTATACTGTTCTCTTGAATAGAAATGAATTGCCAGTAAGATGGCAAATAAGCATTATAAAAATGGTCTCAAATAGATAAGCTGAGGATATACATCAATGGGTATTTTAACATTTTTCTTCCCAGAATAAAAGGAAGTGGGAAGTAGTGTGAGATAATTTGAAACCATTTTAAGGATACTGTTATATTAGAATCTGTCAATTTACTCCAATACCAATATTTTCCTTAAGAATGGAAAAAGATGAAGGAATTTAAATTACTTAAAAGCAACAAAATCATAACTCTAGGTTTTGGAAATGAAATACATTAGAAACACAGGCTGAATTCAAAGAATATAAAATTTTATCATTTGACAAAATTATGCTTACTGTAAAGGTTTTGCTAGAGAAAGAATGGGATTAAATAAGATAAAAATTGTAAAGTGCATAGCACAATGCCTGACACATAGTGTTATATGAATATTAACTATTAATATTATACACTAAGTTGTCCAGTCATAATATAACAGAGCTGTAAAAATATCACATTCTTGAAACTCTTAAAGATATGACCTAAAGATGAAGAATACTACTTCAAATATCTCATTCTGGACTTTGCCCAAGATTAGCTTTTTCAAACATCTCTCCTGACAAGATTCAGCAACTAGAACTTCACAGGATCTTTTCTAATGTGATGAGTCACAAGAGAATGAACTATTGTTGGTCAAAGGTATGTTTAATTAAAGACTTCAGTTGGTAGTTCAAGAGCCTGAGTTCTTATCTAATTTTTCCATCTATGAAGAAATGCAGAGAACAAATTGGGTCACACATCACAGAATAAAGTTGTTTTTTATCATTGCATGTCTGTGAATGCACTCTCCCCATTCTTCAAGACAATATTTTTGAAGATTGAAGAAGTATTGCTCTTATTTTCCTTGACCAAAAAAGTTCTTATTACTAGTTTAAAGTATAGTAGAAACTATGAGAATAATGGTAATTTCTCAAAGGGAGAAATCCAAAGTATGAAAAAAACATACACAAATGTTAAATTAGCAATTTTTAGGGAAATACACATAAAAATAACTCTGAGGTTTCATTTACTATACCTTGTATTGGTAAATATTAAAAAAAATGTTGGAAGGGCTGAGTGAAGACAGGCACACATTGCTCTTTGTGTAGAGATGTGAATTGCTCTAACCATTCTAGAAGGCAATTTGGAGCAATATCCACAAAGTTAATAAGCTTTGCACACCCTGTGACACAGTGATACCACTTTTAGTCTAATGCCCAAAGAAAATAAATAATAAAGGCACCCATATGTACAAAAATACTAACAATGAGCAGAAAAGTTATGGGTTGCCTATCAACTGAAAAATGGCTGAAGAAAATATGACAAATAGGATACTGTAATATTACTGTATTGTATGATGGTATAAAATGGATTAGGAGAAACCTGGGAAAATTTTGATGAAATGACGCTGAGTGTAATGGAAAGGACCAGGACAATTTAATTAAATTTTAAACATTATATGTGAAAATAATATTAAGAAAAACAACTTTGAAAAGCCTAAGAAGTCTGATCAATGTATTTCATGCCTCTTTTATGTGAAATAATTTCTCCCTTTCTTCTTTTTCCTCAAGCCTTTCTCCCAATGCATCTCCATTTGTTACCTCTTAAATTTAACTAATTAATTAATTAATTAATTTTTGGCAATGAGGGTTAAGTGACTTGTCTAGGGTCACACAGCTACGAAGTGTCAAGTGTCTGAGGCTGGATTTTAACTCAGGTCCTCCTGAATACAGGGCTAGTGCTTTATCCATTGCACCACCTAGATGCCTCCAATTTTATTTTTTTTTAATAAATCATCCCATCATCGTCAACTCACACTTATGCTCTCTGTCTACATAAACTTCTTTTAGATGCCCTAATAATGATAAAGTACTTTGAGTTTCAAGTATCATCATCCCACAAGGAATATAAATAATTTAAACTTATTGAATCCCTTCTCTTTCATATTTTTTTATGCTTCTCTTGAGTTTTGTATTTGAAAGTCAAATTTTATCTTTAGCTCTGGTCTTTTCATCAGGAATTCTTGAAAGTCTTCTATTAATTAAATATACATTTCCCCATGATGAATTGTACAAAGTTTTGCTGGATAGATTATCTTTGTTTATAATCTTAGCTCCTTTAAATTCCAGAATATCATCATCTAAGGCCTACAATCTTTTAAGGTAGAAACTACAAAATCCTGTGTAATTCTGACTGTGGCACTATGATATTTTAATAGTTTCTGGCTAATTGCAATATTTTCTCCTTGTCCTGGGAGCTCTGAAATTTGGTTATAATATTTCTGGTAGTTTTCAATTTAGGATCTCTTTCAGGAGGTAATTGATAGTTTCTTTGAATTTCTATTTTATTTTCTGGGTCTAAGATATCAGGGCAGTTTTCCTTGACAATTATTGAAATATGAAGTCTGGGTTTTTTCTTTGATCATGCATCCCAGTGTTAAGGACTAATATTCTAGCTAAACTGTCTAAAATATCTAATGAGTGGTTGCCAATAAATTATAAACTTTAGCAAGAGTTAGACTTTTAAGCATTTATTAAGGAGAATAAGAATTTGGTAAAGAGAGAGAGAAAGGCCTAGATTCCTATCTATTAAAGGGAGAGCACATTTCTAGCTCCGCTCTCCACCAGAGTCCAAAGGAAAGAGCCGGAGAGTGAACGCCAGTCTCTTCCTTCCTCCTCCCACTAGCCCGTGTCACTTCCTGATGCCAAAGAAAAGACTCCTGGTCTTGCCCTCAAAGACCTTCACTTCATGGGCGGAACTCTTCTACAGTAAGTCTCCAGCAGGTGGCGTTATTCCAATCGTTACACCAGGTAGTCCAAGAAATCTCAAATTACCTTTCCTCAATTTTCAAAGTCAGATGATTTATCAATGAGATATTTCATATTGCCTTTCATTTAAAAAAATAATCTTTTGACTTGGTTTTATTGTTTCTTGATGTCTCACTGAGTCGTTAGCTTCAACCTGGCAAATATAGTACCCCTGACCCAGGGTAATGAGGGTTAAGTGACTTGACCAGGGTCAAATAGATAGTAAGTATCAACTGCCCGAGGCTGAATTTGAACTCAGGTACTCCTGAATCCAGGGCCAGTGCTCTACCCACTGTGCCACCTAGCTGCCCCTAAATCTACTTTTTAAGAAATTGTTTTCTTCAGTGATGACTAGCAAAAGGAAAATGAGATATAAAAATTTACTGAAGGAAATAACTCCTTTTCCTTTTGGCCAATTCTAATTTTTATGGAATTCTGTTCTTCAGTGAACTTTTGTATCTCTTTTTCTATTTGGTCAGTTCTGCTATTATGTATTAAATTTGTTTTTTTTTTTTTACTTATTATTGTAAATAGTATTTTATTATTCCAATTACTTGTAAGGATGGTTCTAAATATAAATTTTTATAAGATTTTGAGTTCCAAAGTTTTACTCATTACCTCCAATCTCTTCCCCAAGACTGCAAACAATCTGGCATAGGTTATACAAGTGCAACTTAATAAATACACCTTCACATTAGTCATTCCATAAAATAAGAAGCAAGCCAAAAGGGAAAAGTAACAGAAAAAAAAACAATAAAAAAATGAAAATAGTATGCTTCAATCTGCTTTCAGACTCAATAGTTCATTTTCTTGATGTGGAAAGCATTTTTCACCCATAGTCTTTTGTAATTGTCTTGGATCATTGTATTGGTGAGGATAGCTGTCTATCACAGTGGATCATCACACAATGCTGTTGTTAGTGTGCACATTGTTCTCCAGGTTCTGCTTACTTCACTCAGAATCAGTTTATGAAGATCTTTTTAAGTTTTTTCTGAAATCTTCCTGGTTATTGTTTCTTATATTATGATTTTGCTATACATTGCATTCAGATACCACTACTTGTTTAGCCATCCCCCAACTGATGGGCATCCCATCAACTTCCATTCTTTGACACCAAAAAAGAGCTATTATAAATATTTTTGTGCATGTGGGTCCTTTTCCTTTTTATGATCTCTTTGTGATATAGACCTAATAGTGGTATTACAATCCATAATCTTATGATGACAGATAGTTATTTTTTTGTTTTGGTTTTGTTTTTATAATTAAAAAAAAGAGTGTTGACTGAGGGTTACTTTGATGTTAAGCATATAATACTGGGTGAGTACAAAATTTTGTTAAATTATTTTAAATTAGAACTGTTAGAATTCAAAGTCTTTGTAAACACAGACTTATGTCTGGCCTATACCCACATGAAGTAAAAGTTTCATCATAATCTATAAAGCAACACAATTCTGTAAAGTACCAACTATGAAACAATCCCTTTTTGTTTGCTTATAGATTGAGTAGAATAGATGCTTTTGTACCCACAAAACATCATGTCATTAACCATCATCTTCACTTCTGTTTAGAAGATAACTTTCCAAATATTATTCCACTTTCCAGAATATTAACTTTTACTACCAATGCTTTTTTTTTTCACATGGCTCCAGTTTCTCATTTCCTAACCTCTCCAAATTTCAAAAACTGAAAAAAATCCTCGCTAATATTAAGAATCTGGGAGAAAAGAGAATCCTAAACTTAGGTATACCTGAGAGGAAAGTGTCTTTATCTGATTGGCAGTGACATGTCAGAGTATCTATATTTATGAATAGTGTGCCTAAGGTATGTATGCATAACTGAATACTGAAATTGATTGAAGTTCTCGCCTTATGGAAATTCTGATATCTGCAAAGAAAGTCCATCGTCACAGAAATTTCCATCAGGTAATAATAATAATAAATTATCAGTAGATGACAGTACTAATGATTGAAATTTAGCATTTCCTGCCAAAATATGGGTGAATATCAGAGGGTTCCACTAATGATACAGCAAGTGCTAGTTTCTCTCTCTCTTTTGCAGGGTAATGAGGGTTAAGTGACTTGCACAGGATCACACAACTAGTAAGTGTCAAGTGTCTGAGGCTGGATTTGAACTCAGGTCCTCCTGAATCTAGGGCCGGTGCTTTATCCACTGTGCCACCTAGCTACCCCCATTTTTTCTTTTCTTAAAGTGCTATGATATACAATTTGCACTTCTTTGAAAAACTTGAAATCCATGAAAAAAAAAATATAATAATATGCCACAAAAGAATCACATGAAGATACTGTAGATGTTTAGATTGGAGAAAAGAACACTCAGTGAAATGAAAACTGTGTTCAACCATTTGAAGATCAGTCTTGTGGAAGACAGTATTGATTTCTTCTCCTTTAATCCAGAGGACGGAACTATAAGCAGAGGCCAGAAGTTAAATTTGAAGAGGGGAAAATGGAGCTTGATTCATTGGAAAAATTCCTAACAGAGCTATCTAAAACCAGGATGGATGATCTTTAAGGATATTGGGCTTATGCTCTCTGGAGGTCTCAAACCAAAGTCTGAATGATCAGTCTTCCAGTATGATGTAAAGAATACTATTATTTAGTTACATGTGGAACTTTTAATTTAATTAGATAAAAATTATTCATTTTACTTCCCATGATCCTTTCTGTCACTGTTTGAACATAAACTCTTCTCTTATTCATATATCTGACATGTATATTTTTCCATGCTCCCCTAATTTACTTATTATGTCACTTTAATGTCTAAATAATTTATACATTTTGAAATTATTTTGGTGTATTATATGAGGTGTTGGACTATCCAGTTTCTGTCAAATTCTTTTCCAGAAATTTCATCAAAAGATGAGTTCTTGCCCCAAAATTTTGGGAGATGAGACCTAATTAGAAGAGATAAGAAGGGAAACTACTTTTTGCTAAAAGGTAGCACAGATAATTAGGTTTATTGTTCTTGTGGTTTGTCCTTTGTTCTCGAAAAGGACCATGATATTATGAGGTGACCCTCTTATCTAGAGCTGTCTGAGTCCAGAGGCAAGACGTACATCAGGATGACTAGAGATGGCTCCAGATGTTCAAGGCAATTGGGGTTAAGTGACTTCCCCAGGGACACACTGCTAGTAAGTGTGTGAGGTGAGATTTGAACTCAGGTCCTCTTGAATCCAGGGTCAGTGCTTGATCCACTGTACCATCTTGCTGCTCTGATAATGAAGAAATATCAGTACTAAGCATATATGCACCAAATGGCACAGGATTCAAATTGTTAAATAAAAAAAATAAATTAAATGAGTTACAGGAGAAAATGGAGAGTAAAACTATCCTATTGGGGAACCTCAACTTCCCCTCTCAGAACAAGATAAATCCAAACCTTAATGTAAATAAAAAAAAGAAGATAAGGAGATTAGTAGAATTTTAGAAATGTTATATATTGTAGACCTCTGGAGAAAATGCAATGAGAATAGAAAGGTACATAGCTTTTGCTCAGCTACATGTGGCATCTTCACAAAAATTGATCGTATATTAGGGCACAAGAATACACAAAGAAATTCAGAAAAAAAGTAGAAAGAATAAATGCTTCTTTTGCAGATAATAATGGAACAAAATTACATTCAATAAGGGACCTTTGAAGCATAATTGTAAACTTACTAAAATTTATGGGATATATCCAAAATAGTACACAGGAAAAATATATCTCTAAATGCTTACATCAATAAAATAGTTAAAGAAAAGGGGGGAAATGAACACATAATTAAAAGAACTAGAAAAAGAGCAAACTAATAATTCACAATAAAATACCAAAATGGAAATCCAGAAAAATCAAAAGAGAACTTTACAAAATTGAAAATAAGAAAGTTGTTGAACCAATAAATAAATCTAGTAGCTAATTTTACGAAACAGTAAAATAGATAAACCATTGATTAATTTGATTTTAAAAAGAAAAAAATCAAATTACCAGTATCAGAGATGGAAAGTTTGACTTTGCCACCAATGAAGATGAATTAAAACAATTATTAGGAGCTATTTTGCTCAGTTATATGCCACTGACTCTAACAATCTAAGTGGAAAAGATGAATATTTATAAAAATATAAATGGCAAAGATTAACAGAAGATAAAATACTTAAATCGCCTTATTTTTTTCTTTGAAACAAAAGAAATTGAAAGTCATAAATGATCTCTCAAATAAAAAAAAATCCCCAGAACTAGATGTATCCACAAGTGAATTCTACCAAAGATTTAAAGAACAATGAATTTTAATGCTATACAAATTATTTGAAAAAATAAGCAAAGGAGTGCTGATGTATAAGCCAGGAAGAGCAAAACTACAGAAAGAAAGCTATAAATAAAATTTTCCTAAGGGATATTGATATAGAAAAATTAAGTAAAATCTTAATAAGAATATGTGACAATATATGACAAAGATCATATACTATGTATGACCAGGTGGGATTTATACCAGGAATGCAGGGCTGGTTCATTATTAGGAAAACCATCAGCAAAACTGACTCTATCAATAACAAACCAACACATATCATATTATCTAGGTGGATGCAGAAAATTTTTTTGACAAAATGCAACACTCACACTAGAAAGCATAGGAATAAGGAAAGCAGTGCTTTCCTTAAAATGATAAGTAGTATCTATCTTAAGCCATCAGCACACATTATCTGTAATGAGGATAAACTGGAAGTCTTCCCAAGGAGATCAGATATGAAGCAAGAATACCCATTATCACCACTATTTTTGTTTTGTTTTGGGTTTTTTGAGGGGCAATGAGCGTTAAGTGACTTGCCCAAGGTCACACAGCTAGAAAGTGGCAAGTGTCTGAGGCTGGATTTGAACTCAGGTCCTCCTGAATCCAGGGCCAGTGCTTTATACACTGTGCCACCTAGCTTCCCCTCACTCATTTTGTTTGTTTGTTTGTTTTTGTTTTTTGGATTTTTTTGGTGAGGAAATTGGGGTTCACCGACTTGCCCAATGTCACAAGCTAGTAAGAGTCAAGTATCTGAGATTGGACTTGAACTCAGGTCCTCTTGACTCCAGGGCCAGTGCTCTATCCACTGCACCACCAACTGCCCCTTTTAATATATTTTTTTTTGCTTTGAATAGAATTTTATTTTCCAAAATATATGTAAAGAGAAATTTTCACATCAATTTTTTAAAACCTTGTGTTCCAACTTCTCTTCCTCCCTCCATTCCCACCCCCAACCCACAAGAACTCAAGCAATTCAAAATAAGTTATACATGAGTAGTCATGGAAAAATTCCCATATTAGTTAGTTGTGAGAGAAAACAGAAAAGAAAACAAACAAAAAAAAAGCCTTCAGATTAAGGAATTGTCAAAGAGGAAAAGAAAAATAAATTTTTAAAAATGTGTTTTTATCTGTTTTCAGATACTATCAGTTCTTTCTCTGCAGATGGGCTGCAATCTTCATAAGTCCTTCAGGGTTATATTGGATCATTGCCTTGCTGAAAATAACCACATGCTTCCCAGCAGATCATCTCCCACTATTGCTGTTATTTTGTATACAGTTCATTCCACTCTGCTTCAGTTCATGTAGGTCTTTGCAGGTTTTTCTGATAGTATCCTGTTCATCATAACCTGTATTTAGTACCTTAAGCTTGACAGAGAATTTTCTTCATAAAGCCCAGCAAAGTAGGTACCATACGTTTTGCCATTATAATCAATCATCATAACTTTTTCCCTCCATTCCACTCCCTTCCCATGAAATGTACTCTATCTTCTTTTTGCCTATTCCTTCTCAAAAGTATTTTTACTTGTGACTATCCTCTCCCCTGCTCTGCACCCTCTTTTTTTACCCTTCCTTCCTCATCCTCCTCCCCTCCTACTTTCCTGCAGGGTTAAATAGATTACTCCTCCCAATTGGGTATGAAAGCTATTCCCTCCATGAGCCCACTCCAATGAGATCAGGGTCCCTGAGCTAATTTTTTGTTCTAAATTTTTCTTCCTCCCTCCCTCCTCAACCCTCCCTATAAGATCAAACAATTCAATATGTCATACTTGTGCAGAAGAAAAAAAAGCAAAACACTTTCAAGGAAGATGAAGATGTTCTACATTACTGCACATTATCACCACTATTATGCAATATTGTATTAGAAATGCTAGCTATAGCAAAAACACAAGAAAAAGAAATTGAAGGAATAAAAATAGGCAATGGGGAAATCAACACTCTTTGGAGATCATATACTGATGTACTTAGAGAACCCTAGAAAATCAACTGAAAAACTAGTTGAAACAATGAACAACTTCAGAAAACTTTCAGGGTATAAAATAAACCCATATAAATAAATCATCAGCATTTTGATATTTTATGAAGTGCAGTAAAAAAAGAAAGAAAGAGAAAGTCCAGGTAGAAGACTGTAGACAATATAGAATATTTAGGAGTCTAGACGCCAAGAAAAACTTTGTCATTATATGAATGTAATTATAAAACATTTGTCAAGAAAATGAAGTCAAATATTAACATTTAGGGGAATATTAATTGCTCATGGAGAGGCCAAGTGAATATAAAAAACTTGGGGGGCAGCTAGTTGGCACAGTGGATATAGCACTGGCCTGGGGTTTAAGAGGACCTGAGTTAAAATCTGACTTCAGACACTTGACACTTACTAGCTGTGTGACCTGGGCAAGTCACTTAACCCTCATTACCCTGCCAAAAAACCCAAACCAAAACAAAGAAACAAAAATACCCCCAAAACAATATAATAAAATTGACAGTTCTTCCTAAGTTAATTTACTTATTCATTGCCATACAAATATAATTACCAAAAATAACTTATAGAACTAAACAAAATAGTAACAAAATTAATTTGTATTAACAAATGGTCAAGAATATCTTGTGAATGAATGGAAAAAAAATGTGAAGGAAGGTGGTCTAGTAGTAACATCTTAAAATACTATACAGTGGCAATAATCAAAACAACCTGGTATTGGCTAAGAAATAATAGTGGATCAACAGAATAGTTGGTACACAATACACAGTAGTAAATAAACAAATTAATAACTGTTTTATACACCCTAAGATCCTGGCTTTTGGGGCAAAAATTCACTATTTGACAAAAACTCCTGGGAAAACTGGAAAGCAGTTTGGCAGAAACTAGGCATAGATAAATATATTATTCTGTATACCAAGATAATGTCAAAAATGGGTATATGATTTAGATATAAAGAGTGATTCTATAACCAAATAAAAAAGCATGGAAAATTTTGCTTTTTAGATTATTGATAAAGGAAGAATTTTTGACTAATCAAAAAAGAGAATGTTACATGACATAAAATGGATAATTTAGATTAAATTATATATATATATATATTTTACAAAAACCAATGCAACCATGGTTAGAAGAAAAGCACTGAACTTGGGAAATAATTACATTAAGTTTCACTTATTATGGCCTCATTTATCAAATGTATAGAAAACTGAAACCAATGTCCAGGAATTAAATTCATTTCCCCAATTGATAAACTGTCAAAGGATATGAAAAGGAAATATTCAGAAGAAGAAAACAAAGCTATTTCTGGCCAAATAAATTGTCCCAAATCACTATCAATTAGAGGAAATGCAAATTTAAACAACTCTGAGGTACCTATCAGATTGACTTATTCGACAGTAAGGGGAAATGAAAAATGCTGGAGGGAATATGAGAAAATTGACACAAATGCACTGCTTGTTCATGTTGTGAACTGATCCAACCATTCTGGAAATCAATGTTTAAACTATGCACAAAGGGAAGTACAACTGTATGCTCTTTGATTCAACAATTCTACTACTAGGCTTGTATCCCCCCAAAACTGAAGAAAAGTGCCCTATGTGTACAAAAATATTCATAACATCTCTTTTTATGCTGTCTAAGGATTGGAAATTGAGGGGATGTCCATCAGTTTGGGAATGGCTGAACAAGTTGTCATTTATGATTGTGATGGAATAGTATTGTGCTGTAGGAAATGACAAGCAGGATGGCGAACCCATATAAAGTGAAGTGGATGCTATCAGGAGAACACTATACAAAGCAACAGCAAAAGTTGTAAGGATGATCAACTGTGAAAAACTTTTCCAAAACCAATTCCAAAGGACCCATTATGAAAAATAATATCTACCTCTAGAGAAAGAACTAGTGAATTCTGAAGACAAATTAAAGCATGCTTTAAAAAATACTTGAAAAAATCTTCTTGTTTTCTTTTGCAATGTGGCTAATATGGAAATGTTTTGCATAACTTCACATGTATAATCTATATCACATTGCTTGTTTTCTAAATGGGAGAAAGGAGGAAGGGAGATGATTTAAAAATCAAAATTAACAGAGAGAATTTTAATTTTTACATGTAATTGGGAAATTGAATGAAATAAATAAAATATATTGGGAGAGGAAAAAAAAATGAAAGAAGGCTTTTACTTCCCCAGAAGAGTTTATGCTACTCTTTTCTAGTCATTTAGCTTTGGGTCCAACTTATTGTCCATCTAGTTTGTCTGTCCCAAATATATGTTTTGTTATAAAAACTCTGGAAGATGTCCCTTCAAATGTTTACTGAACTGGGAACAACAGATTTTTTAAACAATGTTTAAACAATTAAAACCTGCTCCATTACTTCATACTTCAAAGTTTTTATACCACTGATCTCCCCATGATTCTTTACAATAATATAGTAGCATAGTTCTAGGATTAAATAAGACTTCAGTCATTATCTATTCCCATCCTTACCTGAAAAAAAGAATTCCTCATATAACTTACATGACAAATGGCCATATAGCTTGTGTTTAAGTGAAAGGAAACCCATTGTGTGCTTAAGAACCCCATCCACATAGAGATGACTTTAACTTAGGAAGTTTTTGCATTAAATTAAGTTAAAATTTGTATTTTTGTTAATTGCCTTATGTTGCTTCTATCTTTGCTTGTTGGGGCCAACCAGAGTAAGTCAAATTACTATTTCACATGATAGTACTTTGATACTTGACCATGGCTCTCAACTCTCTATAGCATCTCATGTCCAAGCTAATCATACCCAGTTCTTTCATCCAGTCCTCATATGACAAGAAAGTGATTTTCACTCTTAGTCGTTGTCTTCTGAGCTCCCTCCATCTCATCAATATTAATCTTAAGCTATGGTAACCAGCACTAAGTTCTGGTATTAACAGGATAAATTTCAATACAGTTGTCAATTACTTAATACTAGATATTTTGCATTTCTTAATGTAGCCTAACTTTAGCTTCCCTGTTTCTATAACAAATTGTTCCCCAATATTGATAATTTAATTCGCCAGAGTTTATTTCAGATTAATCTTTACCTTTCTTGTATTAGAAAAATCGATGTTTAAGACACGCAACCATAAGACCTTACATTATCTCTTTTTCTTTTTTCTTTTCTTTTCTTTTCTTCTTGCAGGGCAATGAGGGGTAAGTGACTTGACCAGGGTCACACAGCTAGTAAATGTCAAGTATCTGAGGCCAGATTTGAACATAGGGACTTCTGAATCCATACCTGGTGATTTATCCACTCTGCCACCTACCTGCACAGACCTTACATTTTCTCTATAAAATTTAATCTTATAATGTTTAGTCCACTGTTCTAGACTGTCAAGTACTTTTTGAATATTGAATATACCAAGTGTCAGCTATGTCTCTCAACTCTATTTCACATGAAAATATCCTAAGTATGGCTAATAATATGTAAGGGGCTAAAATTCAAGCTAGTCTGTCTAAAATATCTAATAAGTGGTCTCCAATAAATCATAAGCTTTAGCAAGAGATAGACATTTAAGCATTTATTAAGGAGAATAAGATTTTGGTGAAGAGAGAGAAAAAGGCCTAGATGTCTACATCTATCTATCTCAAGGAGCACACATTTTAGCTCCACTCTCCATGAGAGTCCTCATGAAAGAGCAAGAGAGCAAGCCTTGCCCCTTCTTTGTCCCACAAGCCTCCTGTGAAACTGGGAATATTCCCTCTACTCGCACACACATTTCCAAGCTAAAAGCCTTGATAGACAGTGCCCACAAGCAAACATCACTTCCTGAAGCCAAGGAAAGCCACATGGCTTGCCCTCAGATGCCTTCTCCTCATGGCGGAGCTTTCCTATAGTAATTCTCCAGCAGGTGTCATCATTCCAATCATTACATATAATAATAAGTATAAATTATAAAGTGCATACCATGTGCCAGGCACTTTGTCAAGTGCTTTGTAAATATTATCTCACTTGATTTACAATAGACAAAACTGAAGCATTCTGATCAGTCTCTTATACGACTTAAGATTTTCCTCTCAATCAGTATTATTTTCTTATAGCTTCAGCATTTCACTCTAGAAATCTTTACATCCCTTTTGACCTTAATTTCCCTACAAATAGAATTTTAATTCTTATACTCCCTTCCAAGTCTTCTGAAATCTTTAAACTTTGGGATGCATAGTAGTCTGGTTTACCTCTTTCTTTTTATCGCAAAGCCCAAGATGACCACTTACCCCTAAGGTTCTATTAATTTCACCAAGGATCCCACACATTATACCATAATCATATCCTCCACATTCTTGAAAATCATGTAACAAATAGAATTTCCCCTTGGTAGCTACATAACATTTAAAATAATACAATTTTCAGCAAGTAAAAAGTCATTACCTATTCTTTTTTGAGCACAGGTCTCTACCATATGCCCAAGAAATTAAGTCCTCCAACATTATTAATCATACCTCTATGCCTAGCTTGTGATCAGATTTTCAGACTATTCATGCATTTCTTCTTTCTGTCTGGGTAGTGTACAATATATTATGATGAAAATATAACATTTTTTCTACCTTCATTGATCTTTAGTCAATCAATTAACAAACACTTATTAATCACTTACTCTATGCCAAACAATATGCTAAGTGCTAACAATAAAAAGACAAACAAAGGGGAACCTAGGTGTCACAGTGGATAGAGCACTGGCACTGAATTCCAGAAGACCTGAGTTCAAGTCTGGCCTCAGACACTTGACACTTACTAGCTGTGTGACCATGGACAAGTCACTTAACCCCAATTGCGTCAAAAAAAAAAAGAGGGGGCAGCTAGGTGGCACAGTGGATAGAGCACTGGCCCTCGAGTCAGGAGGACTTGAGTTCAAATCTGTCCTCAGACACTTGACACTTACTAACTGTGTGATCTTGGGCAAGTCACTTAACCCTCATTGCCCTTCTAAAAATTTAAAAAAAAAAAAAAGACAAATAAAAACAAAGCTCCTTTATTCAAAGAGCTTACATTCTCATAGAGGCACTATGCAAACAATTTTATACATATAAGACATAAAGTATAAATGAATCATTCATTCAAATATTCCCTGCTACACTTTATCTTTTGATCATATCTTTTTAATATGTAAGATCACTCTTTTGCTAATTTTTTTTTGAAGCAATTGGGGTCAAGTGAATTGCCCAGGGTCACACAGCTAGTTAAGTGTTAAGTGTCTGAGGCCAGATTTGAACTCAGGTCCTCCTGAATCCAGGGCTGGTGCTCTATCCACTGTGTTACCTAGGTGCCCTTTTGCTAATTTTTAATGACTGTTTCTTCTGTATAAGGTAGATATCCTTACAGAACATATTGCAATCATAAAACTCATCCCACCAAGTCTCAGTGATACTTATGGCTTCAAATTTGTCTCCTGACATTAGAAGTTCTAGCTTACCTTGCTTATTTGTTATATTTTGCATTTTCTATTAATCTGGGAATATATTTATGGAGTAAATGGGAAAGATTGAGAAGAACAAGAAATTACAAATAATGATGGAGCTACATGATTATGAGTGACTAAATGAATATTAAGTAATTATGAAATATCAAATACAAGTAACAAAGTGGATTTTAAACTCTTAAATGAATACCCATCAGGGGTGTGATTTAAATTATCACATTGACCAACAGGGAAGGTAATGTACAAAGATGTGGCTATGACTTTAAGGGTGTGGCTAAAGATAATAAACTCTTCAATCCCATGGATGTGGGAAGATAGACTAGGAAGGATCATAGGAAGTCTTCTGAGAATACTCTGCCTAGTTTTGACATATTCATCATGGAGGGTTTCATTTCCTAAGCTCAGTATACAGGTAATAATGTTGGTTTTGGGGGTCAGAAGATATAGGTCTACTCCAATACATTCTAACTGCATGATTCTGGATAAGTTACTCAACTTTTAATAAACCACAGTTTTCTCATAGATAAAATGGAGAAAATGAATGTTTACATAATGCTAAATAAATTGAATTATTACTCTGTTAGGTAATTTCATTGGAAGTCTTTATATATAAGAAGAAATGAGGCCTAGTTTTAAGGAACTTCTGTAACTCATTCCAAGACAGAAAGCGAAAATATTTTAAGGAAAGACTATTATATATTAAAGAAGTATTTTACAGTGAAGCAAAAAACACCAGTGAAAAAGAATATCATGTTCAATATTCTTCAGACAATATGAAATGATTGTGAAAAGCTCCAAAATTGTTCAAAAGAGAAAAAAAATATCTAAAAGAATCTATGAGTATATATAAAAAATCCACATCAGAGCTTTTAAAGCAGCACAATAGAAAAAAGGATGGTCACTAGGCTTTGAAAAAGATAATGTCAGATATAGGACATGTTAAAATACAGAATTGGGAAAAAAGCAGGGCAGAAGACAGAAACAAGGCAAACAATTTAACATAACACATAATTTAAAAAAAAATAGCTGACTGAAGACAACAGGTACAAAAAATAACTTAAGAATCATAGGCTTCCCATGGAAGGAAAGGGCATGAAGAATTTATACATCTAAATACCATGCTTTTTGTAAACAATGATAAAAATGACTAGAACTTTTGAATATAGATGATGACAAAGTATTGCTTGGTCATAGTCACAAATGACCACAAGAGAAAAGCACAATCTTGGAAACTGTGAAGCTAATGTTTAAATTTGAAAATTTCACTGCTACAACAAAATTATGCAAATGGCCATGAGAGAGATCTACATCTAGCAAGGAACTTCCATCCAAAAATTTCAGTATCACTCTACAGTGAAGAAAAATCAGTTAAAATAAAAGAATGGCACATTCTACAAGGCAAAGAAGATCAGGATATAACCCAATATAACAGCCTAAAAATATGAAAATAATGGGCCATTAGTAAAAGAGAAACATTTAAGCCATCACTGAATAAACAAGTAAAATTGAAACAAAACAACAACAACAACAGGAATTCCAGGTACCTGACTGGCAATAATCTCCAAACAAGAGAAACAAAAGAAAGAAAAGGAGAAATCTAGAAAAACAGCAAGTGACAAAATAAATTCTTCCATTTTAACCATTTCCTCCCAAAGTGGAGCAACAAGAAAAAGAAAGAACAAAGAAGGTCCTCTTAACAAAAAACAAAACAAAAAAGTTCTAAGGGCCAAAAGATTTTTGATTGTCTTAAAGAATTACAATAAATGAAAGATATGTGTAACATGTTGCTACATACCTGTCATGTGCAAATGCCTGTTTATAAGCATATTAACATATATATTTATGTATATGCATATGTATGCATAGGTGTGTATTTATGTGTATGTGTGTATCTATACACATATACATATGTATCTGTCACATCTCAGACTACTGCTATAGCTATGCTTGTGTCTTTGCTTCTGGTCTTTTTGCTCCAACTCGACATTCAAGGTCAAGTTCAATGTTCCTAAATTATTTTTTTAAATAGTATTTTGTCTTTTATGAAAATCTCCAATGATTCCCAATTACTTACAGAATAAAATCCTAACTCTTTGCTCTGTCATTCAAGCCCCTCTACAATTTGGGCCCCATTTTTCTTTCCAACTGTTAGGTTACAAAAATTTGGGAGGCAAAACTATCTCAAGTTAATGAATTTATTGATTTCACATGCGTAAACAGAATGCATACATATTGGATGAATATATGCCTAGATAACCCACAAGGGAGACTACACAATTCCCTTAAATCCCCCCAATTTTTATCCCCTTAACCAAATAGTTTTGGCTTTTTCTTTTTACCAAGCATTGTTCCCCAGTTGACATACTATTGGTATGTCATTTTTCTTATCCTAGGAACATTGTTCTTGAGAAAATCCAGAGATCTCTTGTATACACATTACTGCCATTTATCAGCAAATTAATTGCAACCTTGTGGATCAGCACAAATTATTTCCCTTATAGCTTTCGGTTTTAGTCTTACAAAAAATTTAACCCTTTATAAATTTACTTTTTACTACTTTCTTTTAAGGCAGTCTTCCACTTAAGCCAAGTTATTTTCTTTTATCTTCCCCAAACATCTTGCATTTGGATGCTTCTACTTCTTGCTTCATTCTGTTTCATTGGCCTAGCATTGTGTCACCATGTAATTCATCCAAAGAATTAACCCATTCAAATAGTGTGAGTGCACCTAATTCAAACCATTTATTTCTTCCAAGGTCAGTTCACATGCTACCTTTTTCATCAAGTGTTTTCCTGAACATCCTAGGTAGGAGAGATGTTTTTTTATTAACTTTTAAGATATTTATTGGAATAGAATAGATAAAATGGCTTTGCATATACCTCAGTGACTACAACCATGCTTAGAACATGATATATGGTCAGTAAATATTTGTTGAAGTAAATAATGCTAGAATGTTGGAAAATGGCAGTATGCCAGTGACGTTATAGAGGGAACATGATGCTATTTTTGACCCATGCTTTGTTAAACTTATTGGATATTTTGAAGGAAAACTTCTGCAAAAATGGAGTTCAATTCAATTTAGAATAATGCATCACATGCATGATCTAAAGAAAGGAGAATGATCAATGAATAGTTCATCTATTTGCATAGTATATTGCCATTTATTCTCATCCAATCCTTACAACACATAAAGTCATCATTAAAAGAGCTTCTTAACAAGCTTATTAATGATTGCATCTCTACATTTAACAACTTCAAATAAAAACCCAGTTGTAGAGAAATTTCTGTTAATTTATACCCATTTGCATCATTCATCTGAAATGGACAACTTAGCACCTGAAAAGAAGATATATTTTTGGACAATTCTGAATTTTATAAGATAATGTAACTATGTATAAATACTATCATTTCCTGTATATGGTCAACTTTTAAAATTTGAGAAATAGCCAAATATCCAATCTGGGGCCTCCTAATAGTTTTCCAAATTTCCCGTGTGAAGAAATAAAGACACCTGAAAAATAAATACTACGTATGGTTTTAGCTTGAGGAAGTCCATAAAAAAGATGGATAAATGATCAGTTACTAGAAGACAAAGGCCGACTCAATTAACAATGAAAAAAGCATAGCATAGGGAGTCAGGAGACTTGGCGTTTCAGTTACAAAATTAGGAGATTGGATGAGATGATCTCTAAGGTCTTATCCAGCACTACATCTCTATGATTTACTGACCATCACAAAGTAACTTCTGTTATCAGTGAGAGCTGTCAACTCTTTCTGGAAACTATTTAGTCTTTTAGAGGATTGAGACAATTCAAGAAAATATATTTGATTTTAGGGAAACTTCTTACTGAGATTTAGGAGAACAAGTTGTCAGCAACAAATTTTCCTTTGTAGAATTCTCTGCTGAAATTTGGAATATATCATTTGGAAGCAGAGTTGTGATTCTTATAATTAATGGCAAGGACCTTAAATTTCTTTCATTTTCTGAAATGAAAAAAATATATAATGCCACATCTTCACTTCAAAATGTTCAAATATTTAAAATGAAAATGTTTTTGTTTAGGGTGAGCTTTAGTTAGCTATGGAAAAATCACTTAATTGAAGCTACTATATTTCCTTGTTTAGTAGATATGCAATAAGAAATTATAAACTTACTGGAAAGATGCATCATGGTATCATTGGAGATGGATATTTCATAATTTCTAGAATATCTATTTTATTTAAAAGACCTACAAGTATCTTTAGTAAGTTAATCAATTCATAACTCCAAGGCATTATGCTACATATGAGAGATATAAAGAGGCAAAAATAGTTCCAGCTTTCAAGGAAATTGCATTCCATTGGAAGCAACAATCTATATGTAAATTTGTACATACAAGGTAAATATAGTGCAGAGGGAAGGTAACTTTAGAATGGAAAGCAATAAGAATGGGGGATACTGGGAAAGGTCAATTGCCTACAAGGAACAGCCAACTGAAGTAAGTCTTAAAGGAAGCTAGGGATTCTAAGAGTCAGTGGATAGGAGTGGATGCATTCCAGGTATGCAGGAAAATAAGTTATGGAAAAGAATAATGAATTAGAAGTTAGAAAACCTGGGTTGTACTTTCAGTTCTGTGATAGTGGGCAAGTCAAACCTCTCAGCTTCCTTTTCCTTATTTGTAAAATGAGGGAATTGGACTAAATAAACTATAGAGATCCTTTCTGTTCTAATATTCTAGGAGTTCACTATCCTAGACTATTGCATTAATCACAATAACCAAGTTGAAGGGCTAAAGCAATGGGAGTGGGCTAGAGAAGAATATGTAGGCTTTCTTGTTCCCTTTCCCTGATCTGTACCCCAAAGAGACTGCCTGAAACTTTAGGTGATCTGTGTGAGCTGTAGTGTAAGTCTTGATTTTCTAGCATCTATATTAGTGTATGTCTGTGCTCATGTTCACATTTCCCTCTCCTTGTTCACTCTTGGGTTCTCTCATGTTATCATTTGATGAACCCAGTATATTGTGATAGAATTATAAGAAATGTAAATAAAAAAGCTGCTTTTGTCTTGATGCTTTGGTGTTTTATGCTGAGATGTATCCTTGTGTCTATATTTGTATGCTGTATTATGATACTATATGTCTATGAATGATAGAACACCATTATGTTAGAAGAATCTACAAAGAAAAAAGTAAAGGTCCGTGGTGAATGTAACTAGATGATAGTATATTACCAAAAAAGAACTTCATATCAGAAGTAGTATGAAATATGACACCAAGGACATGTATCCCAGAAAAGGTGATTAAGTCAGACATGAATGGAAAGTATTTAGGTAGTGTTATACTTACATATTTAAAGATCTAAAGAAAAGGCTCTAGAATATTGGCTAGGTCTTCTGTAGAGAGTTAATGAAAGGACATATGAAAGAATTGCAGGAAATGAAGTATTGTGACATTCATAGGTTGAGTGAAATTATGGATGACTTATTAAAATATTTCTAATGAGATCCCTTCAATTTAGGAAGAGAGCTAAAAGTAGGTAGAATTCCATCCCTTGTTCTCATACCTAATTAAATAAGTTATTCTTTGCAAAATTTTAAAAAATGTCAAAGTAGACTTCAGGATTCTTTTTTGGTTTGTTTATTTTTAAATGCTGAGATCTCCCAATACAATGGATATTTTTCAAGAGCAAATCGAGTTGCTTACTAAGGCTGAGGATCAAAGCACTTCCTTGCATACTAAGAGTTCTGTCATTTTACTATTTATCTGGTGAATTCCTTTTTTCTTGAGACCATTCATATGGTAATGTTTTTTCTTGCTCTCAATTCTATTTTCATGCCTAAATCCTCAGCTATTTCTGTGATATCACTGTTATTAATAATCCCTTCAATGATTCAGATCAAATTCCCTCTACCTCTGCCCATCCTTTGTAATTCTTTTCCATGTCCTTTCATAATTTTCATACAGGGGATTTATCTGACATTCTTATGGTCATCCCCACTTTCTCTTCACATGCCATTTATGCCAGTGGAATACAGAGCTATCCATTAATTATCTCTTCTTCTTATAATGTGATAAATACATGTTTATTATTACTACATTTCTTTAATGATTTCCATTGCCCTAGTTCTTTGTAATTCCTGTTCACATATGCCAAGAGCCTCTCCAGTGCCCTTTGAATTATATTTATTATTTCTTCAGAGACTGTAGTGTTCTATGACCAATCATGAAATTTTTGAACTGAGAACATAGTCTAACTCCATACTTGATGGATGAGTGCCCTCTATAACATCTGTAATGAGTAGTTGCCCTTCCTCTGCTTAAACACCTTAAGTGACAGGGAACTTGCTGCTTCAGAATTCAGTCTTACATTTCTATCAGCTCTAATGGTGAAGGATATCACACTTATTTTACTGAGAATGGGAGCCAAATAAATACTATGTTTGCTGCTGGAAAGAATTTGGCAAAATATTGCACCATGCTTCTACTCAAAATCCTTATGACTCAATAGACTAAAATTTCCTTACCTGGTCACCATGTACCTGTGTGTTTTGTCCATGTTAGAAAGTAAGCACTCATTTTACTGTTTGCTATTCCCCAGTGCCCAGCATAGTGTCCAGCACATAGTAGGTTTTCAATAAGGAATTTTTCATTCACTTCTTCTTTTATTCAATTAATGCATTCATTTATTCATCCAGTCAAATACTTTTCAATGAGTCATAAGACTTTTAAAAGTTTTTATTTCCCCCCGATTTCAGATTTTTGATCTGAGAAAAGCAATGTTATATAACCAGATTTAAGGGAGACAGCACAAAAGGGATTTGGGGGAAGGTTGGCTCAGGAAAAGGATTCTAGGGAAACAGGATCTATATCAATGAAAAATATGTGCCATTTTGCTGCATGATGAAAGCCACAGAGGGACATGAACTAGAGGATTGAAGAGAATGACAGAAGGGAGGAAGTACCCCCATTTCCAGGATATTAAAATCTTAGTGAGTGAAGTTATCTGATTTAGTCATGAAATCCCAAAATGTTGCTGGGGTAAGAATATTTTAACTGACTTGGGGGGACTAATCTTATTGGAGGACTAGTCTGGGGACTTTTGACTGGCTGGCTATCTGACTGCTATTTATTTAATATGGGCCTTTTATAAAATTTGCCTACTACTCCACTCACAAATTGATAAGCAAAAGATTAATAAGCCTCTTAATTAAATAAAGCAGAATTTATTTATAAAAATCAACATAAAAATAAGGGTTAAGAAATGCAAATTATACAACCTGTCTGCTTTTAATATAATAAGGGCTGTTGCTGCCTCTTGCCTTATGATACTATATGTCTATGAATGAAAGCTCCAGATTTCTCTAACTTTAATTCTTTTTCTCCTTCACTCCAGCTTCCCTGCTTCACTTTCACTTCTAACTACAAGTCCCTTTCACTTTGTCCATCCCCCCTGAAAAGCCCCTTAGCGTCCCCACCTCTGTTGCCAACCCACTGGTGTCTCTAGTGTCCCTTTCTCACTGACTTCTCCATGTCTCTAGCCTTTTGGCATTCTTCTTCCTTGCTCTTAACCTTTTCTCTGTCTCCATCAGCCCCTCTCTATACACAGCCTTAGTCTCCTTAGCATCCTTGTAGCAGCCCCCCTTCTGTTTGTCCTCTTAATCTTCCAGCCTCCCTGCATCCTCCTGGTTGTCTGGCATTCCCCCTTCACTGTCTAGCTAGCTCCCCTGTATATATGTTCCTTCTCTCCCCTCAAACCTCGGCCTCTCTCCGCCCCCACACACGCCAAACTAATGTGCTGGCCACAATTGGGCTGTGCCCAGTGGGAATCAATGGGCCTGTTCCCCCTGCTGCATGCCTGGGACCTCTGCGTGGGCTATGCTATGGCCTGGCAGGACAAGCCTGGGATCTCCTGGGCAGCTCCCCTCAGGGCGTGGGGAGCTGGGGCTTTTTTTTTTTCCCCCAGCAGTCTGAACTGGTGTCCTGAAAAGCCCATGGGGCTTTTTTGGATCAGCTGAAGTGGAGGGGGAGGGGCACCAGCCCCTCACACAGAAAAAACCCCTGAGAGCCTAAGGCTTTTTAATCTTAGCCCAAAGGCAGGGTACCCAAATCAAAATAAATTCCTACACTGGATACACATTGAGGTTAGGGGCAAATAGTCTGTATTTAGTACACTTTCCACTATACCATCTCTTAAAGCACTATTGAACATTTAGAAATAAATATGTAATAAAAAATACATTTATAATAAATGCTTTTAATTGGTCACTTCATTATGGAATAATAACAAAATAAGCATCACCTTAAAGAATAGATTACCTGGCCCTTTTTAATATTTCTTTTAATAGAAAAGATATCTATTTGTAGTATTTCAAAATACAGAGATGCTATACTTATTGGTTTAAACCATTAGATTTATAGTGGGGTTTTTTGTTTTGTTTTCTTTTTTTTTTAAGTTATATATTAGTTGTCATGGAAAACATCTCCACATTAGCTAGGTTGAGAGAGAAAACAGTTAAGAACGAAACTTCACATTAAGGAATTGTCAAAAAATGTATTTCAATCTGTTTTTAGATATCATCAGTTCTTTTTCTCTAGATGGCATGCAATTTTCATAAATCCTTCAGTTATATTGGATCATTGCATTGCTGAAAATATCCATGGGCTTCCAGTAGATTATTTTACATTATTGCTGTTATTTTGTATACAGTACAGTTCACTCTGCTTCAGTTCATGTAGGTCTTTCCAGGTTTTTCTGATAGCAGCCTATTCATCATAACTTTTATATAGTACCTTAAATTTGACAAAGAATTTTCTTCACAATAGCCCAACAAAGTAGGTACCATACATTTTACCATTATAGTCAATCATCATAACTGTTTCCCTTCATCCTATTCCCTTCCCATGATATTTACTCTATTTTCTATCTTCTTCTACCCTATTCCTCCTCAAAAGTATTTTATTTCTGACTTCCCCCTCCCCTGCTCTTCCCTCCCTTCTTTCACCCCACCTTCCTTATCCTCTTCCCCTCTTACTTTCCTGTAGGGTTAAATAGATTACTCCTTCCAATTGGGTGTGTATGTTATTCCCTCCTTGAACCCATTCTGATGAGATTAAGTTCTTTGACCTAATTCTGTGTTCTAAATTTTTCTTTCAACTTCCCTCCTCAACCCTCCTTATGAAATCAAGCAATTCAATAAGTCATATATATGCAGTTATGCAGAACATCTTCACCTTCCTCAAAGTATTTTGCTTTTTACTGCTCCCTCCCCCAATCTGCCCTTCCCTCCTTTCCCTATCCACACCCCCCCCCACCTGCCTTATCTCCTTCCCACAGGGCAAAAATATATTACTATATCCACTTGAGTATGTATGTTATTCCTCTTTGAGCCAATTTTGATGATAGTAAGGTTCACTCACTCCCCCACTCCTTCCCCCTCTTCCCCTCCCCTCCATAAGCTTTTTCTTGTTTCCTTCATGTGAGCTACCTCTCCCCAGTCCACCTCTCCCCTTCCCCCACCCCCAGTGCATTCCTCTTACCCCTCAACCCTATTTGAAAAATGTCATCTTGGGTTAGCTAGGAGGCACAGTGGACAAAGCACCAGCCCTGGACCCAGGAGGTCCCAAGCCCAAATCCAGCCCCAGACATAAGACACTTCACCCTGCTTGCCCCAAAAAGAACAAGGATAAACAAAAAACAAATGCTTTACAAATATCCCTTCATATTCAGTTCAGAACTGTGTCCTCTGTCTAAGTCTATTCCTTTCAGCTACCCTAATACTGAGAAAGTTCTTGTCAGTTCCAAGTATTATTTTCCCATGTAGGAATGTAGACAGTTTAATCTTTTAATATCCCTCATTATTTCTTTTTCCTGTTACTTTTTTTTTTTTTTGCGGGGCAGTGGGGGTTAAGTGACTTGCCCACGGTCACACAGCTAGTAAGTGTCAAGTGTCTGAGGCCGGATTTGAACTCAGGAACTCCTGAATCCAGGGCCAGTGCTTTATCCACTGCGCCACCTACCCGCCCCCCCTGTTACTTTTTTATGCTTCTCTAGGGTCTTGTATTTGAAAGTCAAATTTTCTATTCAGTTCATATCTTTTTATCATAAATGCCTGAAAGTCCTCTTTTACATTGAAATCTAATTTTTTTCCTCTGCAAGATTATACTCAGTTTTGCTGGGTAAATGATTCATGGCTGTAGTCCCAGTTCCTTTGCCCTCTGGAATATCATATTCCATCTCCTCTGGTCCTTTCAGGTAGATGTTGCTAGATCTTGTTTTATCCTTATTGTAGCTCCACAGTATTTGAATTGAGCTATAATATTCCCAGAAGTTTTTCCTTTTGGGTTCTCTTTCAGGAGGTGATTTGTGGATCTTTTCAATTTCTATTTTACCTTCTGCTTCTAGAATATAAGGGCAATTTTCCCTGATAATCTCTTGGAAGATGCTGTCTAAACTTTTATTTTGCTTATGGTTTTCAGGTAGTACAATGATTTTCAAATTATCTCTCCTGGATATATTTTCCAGGTCAGCTGTTTTTCCAAGGATATGTTTTATATCACCCTCTTTTTTTTATTCATTTGGATTTGATTTACTGTGTCTTGGTTTCTCATAAAGTCACTAGCTTCCATTTATTTAATCCTAATTCTTAGACAATAGTTTTCTTCAGAGAGTTTTTGTATCTCTTTTTCCATTTGACTTTTCAAGCTGTTGACTTTTTTCTCATGACTCTCTTGCATTGCTCTTATTTCTATTTCCATCCTTTCCTCCACCTCTCTAATTCTTCCTTCTATCTCTCCTACTTTCTCTACAAATTCCATTTTCAGTGCCTCCATGGCCAATTCATATTTTTCTTGGAAGCTTTGGATGCAGGGGCTCTGAGGCTGTTATACTCTTCTGAGGGTGAACCTCGATCACCCTTGTTGCTAAAGAAACTTTCAATAGTTCTCAACTTTCTTTGCTCATCTTTTCTTCTTTTACTTGACTTTTAACTCCCTCTTACAGTGGGGCCCTATTTCCAAGCTACAATGTACCAAATTTCAGAGGGTACCAGTTGTTTTGGCTTGAGGAAGGGCAGATTTTTCTCTTGCCTGGCTTATTCTCTGGTCTGAAAATAACCTCAAGCCAACTTTCTAATTACCCAGCCAGCAGAACTTTGTATGTTGTGATGCTTAGCTTTGAATGAGCCAGTACCCTTCCCCACCTGGTTTTCCTGCCGGTCAGGATTTCTTCCTGGTTCCCTGCTGGGGTGGGATAGCCAAATTCCTCCTTAGATCTTGACGACACCCCTATATCTCCCCCCCCCCAGCCCCAGCCAGCTGTTCAGCCCAATCACCTGACTATAAGCTTAGTTACAGAAGATTCTGGTGCTGCAGCTGATTTGGAGGCTCAGGGGTACTTTTCTCTGGTGTACCATGCATGAATTCTGTGTCAGCACAGTTGCAAGGTTGTATTCTGAGTTTTTCTGCTCAAGGGGTTGTTTTGTTGCTGTTTTGGGGCTAATTGTGTCATGCATTCTATACGTTTAATGTCTTTCCTCCTCCATCTTGGCTCTTCTTCTGGAGGATATATAATTTTTAAGGAACCCCAAAATACTCATCAAATTCAGGAATTAGTGTATATGAAGGAAGATTTTCCCTTTAAGAAGCTTGATTACCTTTAGTTAACAGATGGCTACCTCTGGGATTAAAGGTTTATTTGTTGACTTCAGAAATACAACAAGAACTCTAGTAATTGTAACATTGGCTCTTTTTTCTATTGCCTAGTAAAAGAATGTGTGTCAAATTCTCCCAAGTCTCATCTATTTGGAACCTTGTTATTGAAAAAAAAAACATCCTTTATACTGAAACAAACATCAGACATGAATAAATTCCTTGAACAAAAGCAATCTTAGCCAGTTTTCACAGTCAAAAGGAAATCTTATTGTCAAGAAAACCCAAGGATGCTGCTATTTTGAGAGTTCTGTACAATGTATCCAAGTCCTTACATCTGAACCATTAAGAAATCTTTAACCATCTTCTTTTATTTGTTTGAGATTCTTATTATAATGGCACAGGATTTTAAGTATTTGTCAGAGGAACAAATTCTACAATAACTTTTGCATTTTAAGTGTATAAGATAATCATGAGAAGTGCCATGTAAAGGAAAGTAATTTCATGATTGGCACTCATTAGATATTGTTTTATTAATCATCTTTTAAAGGAGATTTACACTTGTTAAGTCATACTCAATAGTTGTATACGTAGCACCTACTTTTTGCAAAGTAGTGTCCTAGGTGCTAGGGAGAAAATGATTTTATACATATATATTGGCAGTAGAGATAGGTAGGTGGCATGGTAGATGGAACAACTTGACCTGGAGTCAGGAGAACCTGAGTTCAAATCCAGCCACAGACACATACTAGCTCTGTGACCCTGGCTGTACAAGTTACAAGTTACATAACCCTGATTGCCTCAAAAAGAAGACACAGTACCTGCCTTCAAGAATTTGGTGTTGTTGCTGCTGAATTGTTTCAGTAATGTGTGATTCTTTATGACCCCATTTTGAGATTTTCTTGGCATATATATTGGAGTGACTTGCCTTATCCTCCTTCAGTTTATTTTATATATATAAGGAAACTGAGGCAAACAGATTTGTGACTTGTCCAGGGTCACACAGCTAGTAAGTATCTGAGATCAAATTTGAACCAATAAAGATGCATCTTCCTGACTCTAGGCCTGGTACTTTATCCACTTTGTCACTTAGCTGCCTTCAAGGAATCTATACCTCAAAAAGGGAATGGTGCAAGTTCTTTAAGAGTCTCTTGGAGAACTTCATGATACTATACTGAATGGTATAACCAGGTTTGTAGTTAAGAAACATGGATACCCTCCTTGTCTCAAGAATTTATTAATTGTGTGACCATGGGTGTGTAACCCACTTTACATTTCAACTTCCCTATCCATATAGTAAAGATAATAATGCCTACCTTACCCTAATTAAGAAAGTGCTATACAAATATGACCTATTGTTATCACTTCTTTTTTTTTTTTTTTGGTGAGGCAATTGGGGTTAAGTGACTTGCCCAGGGTCACACAGCTAGTAAGTATCAAGTGTCTGAGGCCGGATTTGAATTCAGGTTCTCCTGACTCCTGGGCCGGTGCTCTATCCACTGTGCCATCTAGCTGCCCATTGTTATCACTTCTTAATGAAAAAATGTCCTTGAGAACTTTTTCTGCAACTATTTGGAATGATATCTTGACACATTTCCTATAACAGATTCAATATTACATATTTTCTATTAAAGGTAATTACACCAGACTGAAGTCAGCATTTTTTCCTGACTTCCTGATAAGATTTTTATATTGTTGCTTCAGTTAATCACTTTCAATGTATTTAGAAAGTTGTAAGGCATATCATTCAATTTAGGTACAATTAAACATGATTATCCTACATATAATTGTGTTATAGAGCATATAATTTAATAATTGATCAAAAGCATATTTGCCTAGAAATTAGATAATTAGATGACCTTAGTAGACATTGGACATTTTTCCATCACAGCATGATTTTGTTTTCTGGGACCTTGAGCAAGAGTCCATTGCTTATGTTATACTTGTTTGTGAACTTGCTGTAGTAACTCTCCTCCATCTCTGGACCACAGGTTTGAAGGTACAAACAGTGTTATTGGGGGCAGCTAGGTGGTGCAGTGGATAAAGCACTGACCTTGGGTTCAGGAGGACCTGAGTTCAAATCTGGCCTTAGACACTTGACACTTAACTAGCTGTGTGACCCTTGGCAAGTCACTTAACCCTCATTGCCCTACAAAAACAAAACAAAACAAAACAAAAACAAAAACAGTGTTGTTTTTCATCATTGTATACTTAATGCCTAGCACAGGAATTTGAAAATAGCAAATGATTAATGGACACTTGTTGAATGGAATTGAATTAATGTCTTATGAAAAACCTATCTAGAGTAACACAAGAAGAGACATTGGTGGGAGATATAGTGGGTATAGACAAACCACACTATGTAGGGACTATAGATCTCTCACCTAGACATGATAACCCCCATTAATTCTTTAGGTTGGATGCTCTCTACAATCTGCCTTCACCTTGATCATTCTGACATCCCAGAGCTAGGCCAATATGCTTACACTTACACTAAAACATTCTTGGGCATCTTGGGACTAGCCCTGTTAAGAGAAATACACTTCCTCTACTCATTATTCTAGCCCTTGAGCCCGCATTTGATGTATTTTGTATTTACACAACCAGCCATTCAAAACAATTATGTTTTTAGATCTTACATATATCTAATAGAAATATAAAATATAAATGTTGTATGTATTAATACATCAAAGACATTATATAAATGATAAAATAAATTAAAACATAATATATAAAACTGGCCACACTATCTCATCAATATGTCTTATAACTATGGTGAGGAATAGGAACATGGAAAAACATGTCAGGAAAGACCATGAGGTAGAAAACATTAGTGCTTAGAGTAACACAGAATTGTGGAACATTAGCTTGGATATTGTCAGTCCTTTAAGGAACATCAGTACCATAGAAACCTGCTTCTGAGCTTTTATGTACTGTTAGTACTCACCAATCTTCAGCTGGGAAAATCTACTTTTCTTCTCTATTTGCATATAGTGTTTACAAACTCAATTTATAATCACCCTTAAAAAGAGCATTTAGATAGTGTTACCTAAACATGAATTGTCATTCTTTTTGAGGTAGAGCACTGTGAAAATCATCAAATTATCACTCTCTAGTCTGTAAAGGTAGAGTAACTAGGTGGTTCAGTGGATAGAATACTGGGCTGGGAGTCAAAAAGATCTGAGTTCAAATCCAGCCTCAATATTTACTAGCTGTATGACCCTGTGCAAATCACTTATTCCTGCTTGCCTCCATTTCTTCATATGTAAAATGAGCAAGAGAAGGAAATAGCAAACCACTCTAGTAGCTTTGCCAAGAAAACCCCCAAAAAGTCACAAAGAGCTGAACATGACTGAAAATCATTAAACAAGAAGTCTACACAGACCAGATAAACCAGTTATTTTCTCCCAGATGCTTCATTGCCCAATCAAAATAGAACTTGCAGCAACATGAATTAGGTTGAATCCTTAACCAAGTTTACAACTCAGCTAGTAGAGCACAAGGCAACACAGCTGCAAAGCCTTCACTACTTTTATTTTTTCAGTCAGGGATGGCAGCAGAGAGCAATAGGACTTTTAAAGTTTTCTCCAACTCTAGATAGCAGCAAAAAACAAGATCTTTCAACAAAATACTTGGCCAATGACATTAATTCTCTTTTACAACAATCAGAAAGAACTTAGTTGAAACTCGTCAGCTTACTTTTAATTGCTACAACTCCAACAGAAGTGTTTCAGTTTCTTCCACTGTATCCATTTTTTCTTAAATTCTCATACAGGTTCTTTTATCTTTAGTTCCTACATCCTTTCATGGTTGTAAATGTGAGAATCCTGAAACACACCCCTACATACCCATTGGCTCATCTTACATTTTTAAAAGTAAAACTATCCTAGATTTCCTTTATTAAATCAGTAGTCTTATATAACTTATATAACTTGTCTCCAAATGTTTATATGAGTTCTCATTTCTTTGTGGTTCCACAATTCTTTGGAACTCTGAAACCTTTGACATGCTTCAAGCATTTGATGATGCCTTTGAACTGTGCTTCTTTATAAAATGTTTCTCCAATTTTCAAGAAATAAATGACTTTTTTCCTTCTCTTATACCTCAATTACCTGATATCAGAGTATATGGTGAAAAATAGTATTTGAATATTTTCATTTATTCCATAGTACATTTTTTAGGAAAACTGCTTAAAGATATGCTCATTTATGTATACGTTTTAGTAATTTTTTTGAAACACAAAGTTCTTCCTATTCCTTTTAGATAAACAAATTTTCATCTATAACTGGTAATATTTAACATTCTTTTACAATAAATAAATATATTTTCCTATACGCACACATAGCAGACACAAGCATACACATACTACTTTGCCTTGCCTTTACATAAATAAATGGCTCCATGTGGCAAAGATACTTAAAGGAATGACAGGTTTTATAGTATGATCTCTCCAAATATACATGTTGTTTTCCCTTTTTTGTTTGTTTCATTATAGATTTTTTTAGCCTCATGTCAGAAATTTCAAAGCATAGGAAATCTGTAGAGACTTTTTCTGTTGCCTACCATTGGAGTAAACATTAACAAGAAGCACATGTTGAATGGGAAGGATAAATTACTGGTTATACAAAAAGGTACATTACTTATTCACTACAGCCAAACAACATCCACTGGCACTTCAGAAAGCATATACTATTTTCAAGAGGGCCACAGTTTGTAAATCAAATAATTCTTTTTTTTTTGAGGGACTTGGGCTGGCTGTGTGTGTGTGTGTGTGTGTGTGTGTGTGTGTGTGTGTGTGTGTGTGTTGTTTTGACCTGGAGAGGAAGGATGTCCAGGTTGCAGTGAGTGAGCCTGGAAATGTCCCATGGGGGCATGGCAGGGGGCCTGTCATTGTGGGTTGTGTGTCCCTGTGGGAGAGGGTGGCTGTGAATGGAGGTCCAAGAAAAGGGGGGTAAGGCTACAGCACCTGGTATTCCAAGGCAGTCTCCCATCCAAGTACCAACCAGGCCTGACCACCTGCTTAGCTCCTGAGATCAGATGAGATCGGGTGGTATGGCCGTAGACTAAATCAAATAATTCTTCTTCTTCTTCTTTTTTTTTTTTTGGTGAGGCAATTAGGATTAAGTGACTTGCCCAGGGTCATACATCTAGGAAGTGTCAAGTGTCTGAGGCCAGATTTGAACTCAGGTACTCCTGACTCCAGGGCCGGTGCTCTATCCACTGCACCACCTAGCTGCCCTTTAAATCAAATAATTCTTAAAGGAAGTATCTATGAAATATGTTCAAACGTGAAGAAATGAAGGGCTAACAGTTTTTTCCTACACAAAGTGTGATAATGAGGAACTACTAAATATTGATTTTGTCCTTATATTTGTTCTTTTCCATTTCTTTTTGGCTTGTCATAGTTTCTGCAATCCTACTGGAAATTAAAAAAAATAATAATTACTAACATCCTTGTCCCTCTGGCCCATGTTCTTCATCCTTCACTGGAAAATTTTAATTTTTTGTAGCCCTCAAAAGAAATCTGCATTTAACATTGGAGTTGCACTCAAAATGAACAATAGGCTGAAATAAGGTATGATTTTCTGAAAGGAAGAGTTGCTATATGACTGACAGAAGAGACAGAACAAAGTCTGTGGTAATTATCAGAAGCTTTGGAACCTCCATGAAAAACTTAAAATTACAATAAATCTGATATTCTAAGCATAAGCACTGTCAGTGAACAATTTCACTGAGGGCCCTTGAAATATGATTTTGGAATTTAAAGCTGTACAACTTAATTTTCATTCCACCCTCAATGCATACCTTGCTTTTGTGATCAAAAAGGTGTTGCCGATTTTGATTCGACAAAAAACCAAATTTTCCATTTACTTAAGAAAATGGTGTTTACTTATCTGGATTAACTTAGCAATAAATGGGAGTCACCATTGTCTCTATGTGTTAATGTGTTTGGATTCTAATAATCAATTGAGCAAGCAAACATGCAAGCATTTATTGAATGCCTACATGTGCCAGGCATTGAGCTAGGCACCAAGTATATAAAGTTAAATGCAAAACAATCCTTTCCCACAAAGAGCTTATATCCTAGCAGAGGATGCAATATGTAGATATGTAAACATACTGAACATATCTGAAGATATATGAGTTGTGCTTATATGTGCATGTATGTATGTATACACACATGTGCCAGGGAAATGTTTTATAGAGTTCAATCAAATAATCAGTTGAGAAAAAAAATAACAAAAACAAACAACTCAGAATATTCCATCCATCTATTTTAAGCCTGGCATACTGCATGGCTTGAGCAATAGCTCAAGTGTGGGAATGCTCATATCCCATCATTTCTCTGTTCTTTTATGGTAACCCCCATAATTATCTCAGGTGTCATGATAAATACAGTATTGGATTTTCTCCATCGAAGTCCTCAGGAAAGAGAGATAGTCAGAGCACCAGGCTCCCCCTTCTTCCTCTCACAAGCAAACATCACTTCCTGATATCAAAGAAAAGATGCATGGTCTTGCCCTCAGAGCCCCTCACCTCATGGCAGAGCTTTTCTACAGTAAGGCTCCAGTAGGTGGTGTCATTCCAATCATTACAGTAGGCTAGTAAAATTATACCACAAGACAGCCTGTAATTCACTTTGTGGGGAATGTTGCTACCTACAAAATGATATGGCCTCTGGAAAAGGTATAATCTAATTGTGAGATTTATAACACTTAAATATGTTAATGTGTAAAATATTAAACAGTTCTGTAGAAATGGAGAGTTCTGTCTGAAATAATCTTGCTAGTAGATCTTCCAAAAGACAATCTAAGCACAAAAGGAACACAGATAATTTTCTGGAATTCTTTCCAAAGCACAAACTTTCCACTACCACTAATTATCAGTTAGGAACACAGGCTAATTGAAGGTGTTGCTACTTCAACTTTTGTACGCACTTAGGATGACTTTACCACATCTCTTTGTAATGAATCTTCTTTCTAATTTCCTAGGTTAAATACATAAAATACTCTAGAGAGAAGACATATCCTGTTAACCTAATAATTGAGAGCACAGTGGCAACCCAAAGCAAAAAAATCATTCAAAGAAAAAGTGGGTGCTTATCTGAAATATAAGAGCAATACATAGGGTATTTACTACCAACTTCTCAGGATATATAGAGTTACTGGAGGATATGAAATGCCTTGATTTGATTTGGGCGTTTCTTCTCTAACTTGCTTATGATTATTCTTTAAACCTCAGTTAAATGTCATTTGAGGGGCAGCTAGGTGGTACAGTGGATAAAATGCTGGCCCTGGATTCAGGAGGATTTGAGTTCAAATTTGGCCTCAGGTACTTTACACTTACTAGCTATGTGACCCTGGGCAAGTCACTTAACCCTCACAGCACTCCCCCCCCCAAAAAAAATCGATTAAAATAAGGAATTTTCACTTTCCAATGAGAAAACTAACCTTTGCAACTCTGGAATAATGATATAGGTAGGAGAGAAACAATCAAACTTCATCATTTTTATAGTAGTAGTGGTGGAAGTAGGTCTTATACTGTTAATTTTCATCATCAGTTGATGAGGCAGTCTAAACCAATATCATACTTGGTAATTTATAAAAGAAAAAAATGGTTTAGAATATACTTCAGGATAAAGGCCTCATCTCTAAAATATATAGGGAACTAAATCAAATTTATAAGAATCCAAGTCATTCCCCAATTGAGAAATGGTCAAAGGATATGAACAGGCAGTTTTCTGATGACGAAACCAAAGCTATCTATTCCCATATGAACAAATGCTCTAAATCTCTAATGATTAGAGAGATGCAAATTAAAACAACTCTGAGGTACCAGCTGACACCTATCAGATTGGCTAAAATGACAAAAAAGGAAAATAAATGTTGGAGAAGCTCTGGGAAAATTGAAACACCAATGCATTGTTGGTGGAGCTGTGAATTGATCCAACCATTCTGGAGAGCAATTTGGAATTATGCCCAAAGGGCAATAAAGCTGTCCATACTCTCTGACCCAGAAATACCACTTTTGGGTCTTTTTTCCCAAATAAATCATGGAAAGGGTAAAGGGACCTACATGTACAAAAATATTTATAGCTGCTCTTTATGTGTTGGCAAGGAATTGGAAGTTGAGGGGGTGCCCATCAATTGGGGAATGGCTGGACAAGTTGTGGTATATGAATACAATGGAATACTATTGTGCTGTAAGAAACAATGAGCAGGAGGAGTTCAGAGAAACCTGGAGGGTCTTGCGTGGGCTGATGATGAGTGAGATGAGCAGAACCAGAAGAACATTGTACACAGTATCATCAACATTGAGTGTTGATCTACTGTGATGGACTATATTCTTCTCACCAATGCAATGGTACAGAAGAGTTCCAGGGAACTCATGATAGAAGAGGATCTCCAAATCCAAGAAAAAAAAAAAGAACTGTGGAGTATAGATGCTGAATGAACCATACTATTTCTTTTGTTTTTGGTGCTGTTCTTTTTTCTATTTTGAGGTTTTTCATCATTGCTCTGATTTTTCTCTTATAACATGACTAATGTAGAAATGGGATTAATGTTATTATGTGTGTATATATATATATATATATATATATATATATATATAACCTATATCAGATTACCTGCTGTCTAGGGGAGGGGGGGAGGGAGGGGAGGGAGGGAGAAAAATCTGAAATTGGAAAACCTGTATAAACAAAAGTTGAGAACTATCTTTACATGTAATGGGAAAAAATAAATACTTTATTAATTTTTTTAAAAAAGAATATACTTCAGGAAATGTTCTAAGATACATGAACAACTGAGGAGAAAAGAAGTTTACTTGATAAGTATTATAAATTGTAGCCTATGAGGTGAGTTCGGGAACCACAAGCTATAACTGTCCACTGAGAAAGCTCACTTGGTAGTTTCAGAAAGGGTGAAAATATCTATGGTTCTATCCATCTATGATTTTTGGATAGGAGAGAGGAGAGAAAATTAATGTGATACTTGGTATAATGCACCAGAACTGAAATTTACTACCTAAAGAAAATATTTCTTTTAACTTCCCATCTGATCACATTCAAATGACAAAACAATTGAAAGGAAAGATGGTTCTGTGGAGGTCCACAGAATATTCTTAATTGGGAGCAAAGGATTTCAATATAGAAAGTAGAAAGGGCAAGTCCATTTCTAAGCTTCACATGTTTTTATAGCTGCAAAAACAAAAACGAAAAATATATGTGCATCATTTTCAAAATTTATGACTTTAAATAATTCTGTGTAGGTAAATTAAAGATACTTAAGAAGACTCAAAAGAAACTACTTATGATGTAATGCCTCTACTATTAGATTCAAACTTTTTTTTAACCAGGTATTAAATGAAGTTTAGTTCCCAGTGCATCCATATTATTAAGTATTTACATCTACCTCAAACCTGCATATATAATTCCAAAGCCAAAAGCTTTCTTCAAATGGGCCTATGGTTGGGGAAGTGAAATAGTATTCTGCAAATGGTTATTTAGGCTTATTAAAGCCATTCCAAAATTTCATGTTCTTCATTGAAACTCAATGAAATAATCTTAGTACACATAGCCCTGAATAATAAGCATATTAAACAAGAAAAAAAGAGATTCAATAATAATATAGTATTTATTGAGGTTGGTAGAGCTGTGCTCTGCTTTGTAACTAATTCTAGATTCAATATAAATTCACAAAGGTTTGTTGACTTGCAGGGCAGTTAGAGATTCCATCAAACTCAAGGAGAGTTGACTCCTAGTGTAACTGAGCCGTTTACAAACCAGGTGAACAGAAAGTCATGTACCCTTTGAGAAATTAAATCTTGGGAATTATTTCCTTGCCACTTTAAGGAGAAATTAGCCTATTCTATAGGAAACACTTACATCTCCTATCACAGGTATCAATCATGCCAGGATTAGAAGTGTGGTAGATGGCCAGAAGTATGGATTATGAGACAGATAGTGCTGCTCCCTCAAAATTAAAGAGTGGAGATAAGGTGGTGGTGGCTCCATATTGGAAAACAAACACCAAAACATTGTATTTTTGAGGAGAGCAGGCTCTAGTCATGAAAAGGATAAGAAGAGGAAGCAGATATAGACAGCATATGCAGAATTCTGTGTTGTAGGTTTTGAAGCAAAGGAGAGAGGCAAAAGTCTTCAATTTTTCCATCCAATTTCAAAAATGTCTTTCATTATAGCTAATGTCTTAAATATCATTTATGATTCCAATGATCATACCATCAAATTGTCAGAGATCAGATGAGAATTTATAATACGTTAGAAGACTCTCAATTAAAACATGTTATACAATTAAGACTGAACTTTAAATTATTTAAACAAACTATTGATTTTTTTTTCTTAAATGAGAAAAGGACAATTGAAGTGAAGTTGATACTGGGATATTTTTATCCATGATGTAAAACCAGGTAAATTAATTAATACAATAAGATTCATAGACATTAGAAAATCTTTTTTCTTTTTTTTTTAATTCTTTTTTTTTTTTAGTGAGGCAACTGGGGTTAAGTGACTTGCCCAGAGTCACACAGCTAGTAAGTGTTAAGTGTCTGAGACCGGATTTGAACTCAGGTACTCCTGACTCCAGGGCCGGTGCTCTATCCACTGCGCCATCTAGCTGCCCCGAAAATCTTTTTTCAAAAAAAAAAAAGATCAAACATTTGACTTATTTGCCTAGTGTAGAGAGATGGCAGCTAATTTGAGGAAACACCAGATTAAAATAAAAACTCATCTGCAAAAGTTTATGAAGAAGGACCATATTGTTTCATTAAGCATAGAGAAAGAGTTAAAGAGAAATAGAAATTTAATGGAAGCTCTACAAAAAAATCCAACAGTACAAACTCAAATAAAAATAGAAGAGGTTCTCAGACAGAAGATTCATGGGAAAAGATTTGCAAAAAAATTATCCAAATCTATTTTCCTCACCTAAATAGAAGAACTACCACACTTGTACCTTAAACTTTTATTCCACAAGATGGTTACAGGGGAAGAAGAAATGTAACTCAGGAGAACAAAGAGAGAAAAAAGATAGATTGTGTCAAGGATATATAGAGGAAGTCCAAGCTGGATGGAGGTGACATAATTGTGAAAGAATTAAATCAGTCAGGCTATACACATTTATATTTGCCAAACATTGTGCTAAACACTGGGGATATAAAAAAAGTCAAAAGTCATTCTCTTCCCTTGAGGATCTCACAAATTAATGGGAGAGACCACATGTAAATAAATATGCATAAACAAGCTATATACAGTATAAACTGGAAATAATCCACAGGGGGGGAGGCCCTAGAATAAAGGGGAAGCAGGAAAGCTTTCTTGCAGATGGTTGGATATTTGCTGGTACCTGAAGAAAGCCAGGGAAGCCAAAAAGCAGAGATCAATAGGGGGAGCATTCTGTGTATGGGACAAAGCCAGCAAAAATGCCCAGAGTTGTGAGATGCCCAATTAACCACAAGGAGGCCAGAGTTATTGGATCCCAGAGGAGGTGGTGGTATGTAAGAAGTACTGGAAAGGTAAGAGTCAGGTGAAATGCACTTTGAAAGCCAAACAGACAATTTAATAATTAATCCTGGAGGTGACGGGAAGTCACTGGTATTTGTTGAATAAGAGGTTGACATAGTCAATCCTATGCTAAAGGAAATCACTTTGACAGCTAAGTGGAGAATGAGCCGGAGTGGGAAGAGTCTTGTGGCAAGCAGAACAACCAGCAGGCTATGACAATTGTCTAAATGTGATATGATGGGGGTCTGCACCAGGGTGGTGGTAATGTCAGAGGAGAGGAGGCATATATGAGAGTATACAAGAGCTATGTTTTTTGGTGGGGCAATGAGGAGTTAAGTGACTTGCCCAGGGTCACACAGCTAGTAAGTATCAAGTGTTGAGGGCAGATTTAAACTCAGGTACTCCTGAATCCAGGCCCAGGGCTTTACCCACTGTGCCACCTAGCTGCCCCCTATAAGAGCTATTATGAAGGTAGAAATGACAAAAGCATCTGGTTGCTTTGGGCAGGAAGAGAGAAAAAGGAATCAGGGATCACACCTAGGTTGTAGACCTGGGTAACTAGAAAGATGATAATGCCTTTGAAAATAATATGGAAATTAGTAACGGAGGTTTGAGTGAAATAAAATGTGTTGAGTTTCAGACATATTGAACTTAAAATGTACAAAGGAATTCTATTTCAAGATATCTAATAGAGGGAGCAGCTAGGTGGCGCAGTGGATAAAGCACTGGCCCTTGATTCAAGAGGACCTGAATTCAAATTTGGCCTCAGACACTTGACATTTACTAGCCATGTGACCCTGGGAAAGTCCCTTAACCCTCATCGCCCCACAAAAACCAAAAACAACAAAAAGAAACAACAAAAAAGTCTAGTAGTTGTAGATTTAACACTGAAGCTAAGTATAGAGGATAAAGTTGGATAAGTACATTTAAGAATGATCAGCATAGACTTAGTAATTGAATCCATGAGAGATGATATGCTTACCAAGTGAAATAATATAGATGGAGAATGGAAGAAGTCCCACAACAGAACTGTCTTGGATGCCCACTGAAAGCAGGCATGACCTGAAGGAACTTCCAGCAAAGAAGATAAGTAAGGGGATTAAAAAGAGAGAATGATATCATAAAAGATAGAGAGGAGACAATATCAAGGAGAAGGGAATGATTGCCAGTGTCAAAGACTACAGACAGGTCAAGAAAGGTGAAGATCATAAAAAGGTCATTAGATTTGGCCATTAAGAGAATGTAAATAACTTCAGAGGGAATCATTTCAGAGGAATGATGAAATCAATAGCCAGATCATAGAGAGTTAGTAAGAGATGTGAGGACAGAAAGTTGAGGCATCTACTGTAAGTAGCCTTCTCAAGGCATTTAGACTACAATGTATCTAAAGGAGTTTTTTTCTCTCTAAAGGAGTTTAAAACATCAAAGGAATGGGAAAAATCTCAGACGTGTTGATTCCAAAAACAACAATAATAAAAAAGTTCTGGGGGCAGCTAGGTGCCACATTGGATAAAAAAAAAAAAAACAGCCTTGGATTCAGGAGGACCTGAGTTCAAATCCAGCCTCAGACACTTGACACTTACTAGCTGTATGACCCTGGGCAAGTCACTTAATACTTATGGCCCTGAAAAAGAAAAAGTGTTGTGTTGAACTTTGTACTTGGAGATACAGGACATACTTAGTTTGAGCAAGACATGGTACTCACTCTTGTGTAATTTATAGTTTACTAGAGTGATACAATAAACTGAGATCAACTCATATGAAATTGAAAGTAAGCTATTCTGGTGTAGGAAAAATAAGTGGTATGTGAAGCTCAGGAGGGAAAGTCTTTGCCTGCTATGGGAATTCCAGGACAAGTTTTATGGATAAAGTGGCTGTAAGACTTTATTTATCCACCCAGGCAGAAAAGAAGAGGGAGTACTACTATTCGAATAGAGGAAAGAGTGTGAAGAATGAACATCATAGAGAAAGAAGCACAATAGAAGGAAGGTGTCCTGCATCAGAGGGAGGTGCCAGCATCCTTCACCACTAGTGACTCTTTATAATACAAAGAAATGTCAGCTAAAATTCAAAAAAGGAGTTGATCCTGAGTGGCCTACCTAACAGAAAGCTATATGTAATAATTACTATATAAAGATTATAAATAGGCAACATTTTCACAGAATGAAATATCCTTTGCCCTACATATATCCAAACCGGATGCCTCATTGACATTATATTTTGTTTCAGCTAACTTTTTTTACGTACTCTGTATTTGTCATCATGCTCAAGGATTTTGGGGAGAATGTTTTGTACCAACTGTTCCTGCTATACAATTTGCATAAAGCCTTTTGATCAGACCAAATTAAGTCTACTGGCAGATTGTTAACAAGAAGGACTCCAAAAGGATCTCAGAAGTTACAGTTTTAGAAGTATCACCGCAAAGAATTACCCCTAGAACCCAAGGTAGTAACCAGTGTTAGGGGATTTAACAACCGATTTGAAGAAATAGCCCCAGAAAGTCTATCTTATTTTATCATTCAGCCAATAGTCATTTATGAAATTTTTAAGAACTTCAAATGTTAGCGCTATAAGGAAAGGGGATTTTCTCCAAACTCTATAATGGAGATAAAAGAAAATTTCAATTAACAGATGAAAAAGATACCATTTGTTTCATATTATTAATCATAATACCCATTATGACTCACTATCAGAACCATTTGGTTTTTATTATACTTCACAGATTATTTCAAAGGATAGTTGTGGGCATTTCTGGAGCCATTCACTCTTTGCAAGAATCCAAATGTCTGGAAATAAAAGTCATTCTTAGAAAAGCATCTTACTGAAATTACATTAAGTTGGCCATGGCTTGAGTGAAGTTGTTTGTTTGACAGCCTTTGAAATGTGGCCCAGGAAAATAGAGTAGGCGTCTTACCACTTAATCCTCAATGTTTCCTCAGTTTGCCCACAGAGGAAGAATATAGCTGCAATTTATTCTTCATACATTTGGTAACTTACAAAAGAAAAAATATTCTTTGTGTGTTTAAATAGGAAGAGTACTATATAGAGATTATACCTATACATATAGAAAAATGATACTGTGGAATATATGTATGTATGTGTGAGTATACATGTAAAATTATTCTGTAAATAATTCTATTTATTAGTTCTTCTGGGTATGTATGCTGTCTTTCTTTATATATCCTGTATAGTTAATTTGGATATTTATAATAGATAAAATAACTTATTTGCTAAAATAAATTTATTTTAAAAAAATTGCCATTGCTATATGCAAATGTCTTGGATTCTGCCCGTTTAATTCTTCATTATTTTGTTCAAGTCTTTCCATGTTATTGTTTTTTCTAAAATCATTGTGCTCATCATTGCTTGTAGTACAGTAGTATTCCATCACAATCATATACCTCAACTCGTTCTGCCTTACCCCTCAATTTCTATCTATATATAATTTTAAAAAATGGATCTACCTAGATATGTGCACATTTTGGAAAATCAGAACACACACACACACACACACACACACATATATATACACACACAGACATACACATACATGCGTACATATATAATAAATACACACATACATATATAATGGCACGCATACACATACCTATATGCTTATATAACACACACACATATACACATACACATGCATGCATTCATATATAATACACACACATGTACATATATAATATACACATACCTATATGCTCATATAATACACACATATACACATATACATACATGTATTTATATATACATGTATGTATATATGTATATGTGTGTGTACACACACACATATATATACACACACACACACACATACATACATACATATAAATTAGGGACGTATTCCCTGTTTTCATTGCCAACTGGCAATAACAACCTTAATTCACATTTACCATATATATATATATATATATATATATATATATATATATATATATATATATATATATATATATATATATATATATATATATATATATATATATATATATATATATATATATATATATATATATACACACACACACACATATATAGACATATGTACATATATATACATACACACCTATACATATATACACACATATATACATATACATATACATGTATATGTTTATATATATGTGTGTGTATATATATGTATAGGTGTGTATGTGTATATATATATACATACATACATATACAAGAGAGTCAGTGTGTTATAATGGACAGAGAGTCTGCCTTATAGTCAGAAAAAACCCCCACAGGATTGAAATTGAGCTTTTGTCACATAATGGTTGTATGACCCCAAGCAAATCAGTTACCCTCATTGTGTTCCAGGTAACTCGACATCTGCATTTCTAAGTTGCAGAATATTTATTGATCTTAATTGGGAGGACTTCCCTGCTGGTAGTTTACTATACCAGTGAAATCATACATCTATGATAACTATGAATGAAGGACAAATAATAATCTATGAGTAGTAGGAGCTTCCCCACCTTGGGGACCAAACTTTTAAATTCCAGTTGAGCAATCTTCCTTCCTTCCTTCCTTCCTTCCTTCCTTCCTTCCTTCCTTCCTTCCTTCCTTCCTTCCTTCCTTCCTTCCTTCCTTCCTTCCTTCCTTCCTTCCTTCCTTCCTTCCTTCCTTCCTTCCTTCTTTCCTTCCTCCTCTTAACTTCCTCTATCCACATGGGGATTCTCTGTCTAAATCTCCTAAACCTCACAAAATATCTTGGGATTTAGCAGTTATATTTTTTCTCTTCCCAGAATAATTATTTTACCATTAAAAACAAACTTGGGACAATTAACTCTTTTGTTCTGTGTATTAAACCAGGCTTTGATAAAACCCATTGGGATTCAAGTAGAGCTACTTGACTATGCTTTAATACGCAGATCACTCTGGCTGTTACTGATTGGCTTATAATAGGTACCAGCCCAAACCTTATTTGGGTTTTTATTGGCCCAGAATAATTGTAAACAGCAATTGAAACCCAGAGGGTCTTCTCCTTATAGATAGATAGATAGATAGATAGATAGATAGATAGATAGATAGATAGATAGATAGATAGATAGATAGATAGATTGATATATATGTATATATATCTATATATATATATATCTATATATATGGCAACCAGGAAGGGACACTGAACCCCTCAATCTTCTGATCTTCTTTGCAAAACAAGTTGGGTAAGAAATTTTATGTTTGTAAGTTTCTCCTATTTTCATTGATTTTATGTACCTGTCCCTTTAAATAGTCTGGTTAATCAGAGAAGGGGGTATAAAATCATGTTAACGCTTAATTTTTGTGGATTTTCTATTTTGATTTATCTTTACCTGCTTTTGCCTTTAAGTAATAACTTTATAAAGTATTGGTCTTATGAAAGGACCAACAGAGAAAATATAGGGGTTGAAGAAAAGCAAGAGAAACTTTAACATCATCATATTTCAAGAATATGCTTCTATTGCCATAAACAGGAACATATTTTGCAGAAATGCAAAAGTAGACAGCAAGATATTAATATGAAATCTGGAGGTTTTAGATATCGAAATAAAAAATGCTCTAAATTCACTCAGAGAAATAATGTCAGTTCAAATGTTGCTCCAGAGCACTAATTAAAGAGAAGCTCACTGCAGATCCTGACAGTGAAATTGGTCCAACCACTCTTGGGGTATCGATGAAGGTGACCACACATTTAAATTTTAAACAACACACACACACACACACACACACACACACACACACACACACACACACACACACACACACACATATATATATATATATAATAGGCAAACTAGGCCATATTTTTTCGCCTCATTTCTTATCCATCCTTCAATCATTGAATGGGTTTTGCCTCAGACAAAATGACAAGTGGGAAAGACCTTAGCTTTAAAAGTTCAAGGTCTAGGGGCAGCTAGGTGGCACAGGGGATAGAGCACTGGCCCTGAAGTCAAGAGGACCTGAATTCAAATCCAGACTCAGACATTTGACACTTACTAGTCACTTAACCCCAATTGCCTCACCAAAATTAATTAAATAAATAAATAAATAGATAGATAGATAGATAGATAGATAGATAGATAGATAGATAGATAGATAGATAGATAAATAGATAGATAAATAGATAGATAAATAGATAGATAAATAAATAAAATAAAAAGTCTGAGGTCTCGCACTGCAGCTGGTGCCATCTCCAGTTGTCCTGACCTTTGTTTTGCTCATGGATTCAGATGACTCTGGAGGAAAGAGTGAGGCTGATGACTGCATATTCCTGCCTCACTTAAATCCTATTCAGTTGCAAGTCAAGACATCACCCTCCTGATATCATTTAAGTTCTTCAAGAATAAAGGATAAACATCCAATATAACTCTGAAGGACTTATGAAAATTGCAATCCATCTGCAGAGACAGTATCTGAAAACAGATTGAAGCATAATTTTTTTTGATAGCTCCTTAAGATGTAGTTTTGTTTTTGTCTGTTTTCTCTCACAACCTGGCTAATGTGGAGATGTTTTCTATGACTACTCATATATAACTTTAAAAAAAAAAAGACAATTACCAATTTACCAATTGCCATGACCAATTACAAGCACCATAAAAGCCAAAAATCACCTTTGCCTCAAAGTAAAAATAAAGAAATAAATGAATGAATAAACAAATAGCAATCAAACAAACAGATAGATAAATAAATAAATAAATAAATAAATAAAGGACAAATATCAACAACCATCCCAGTGGAATCATAGCACTATCAGCACATAGTACATAAATGCATAAATAAAATCTCTCTAATATAAATGTAACATATATATATATAATACAGATGAAATATGCAAACTATGCCATATATGACATATTTTACCAAGTGGATATACTCCTAGAAAATATATATATACACATGCATGCACACATTCATACATACATAATCCATAGGGCCCTTGATCAACCTTCTTTCCTTCAATCATTCCATATTTATTAAGCACCTACTATAGTGCTAGGCATTATACTAAGCATTGACAGAAGCCTTTTTGTCTACATATAGGAGGCACAAATGTCCTACCATTTAATTTAAGACACAACTATTTGTTTTGAACCTCTCTAATATAGTTGTCATGCAAATATTTTTTTGGTTGAGCAATGAGTGTTAAGTGACTTGCCCAAGGTCACACAGCTAGTAAGTGACAAGTGTCTGAGGTCAGATTTGAACTCAGGTCCTCCTGACTCCAGGGCCAGTGCTCTTTCCACTGTACCACCTAGCTGCCTCTGTCATGCAATTTTTTTTTGTATTATCAGCTTAATGAAGGCAATGACTATGTCTTAGCCAAGATATAAATGAATCTCTGTGTGTGTGTGTATACATACACACACACATACACATATATAGTGTGTATATATTTATACACACTTTATACAAACATAAACACATTCATATATACCCATATACATAGAAACACACATTCATGTGTATATGTATGAATATGTGTATATATGTATGTATGTGTGTATGTATGTATGCAGGTATGCACACCATCATGTGGGCTCCTCCCATCAGTGAATTCTTCCCAGAAAAAAACAAGACAAAATAAAATCAGTCCGTCTTCTACCTGATTTATCCAGGATAGTACTTGTTACATAGTAGGAAAGCTAAATTATTTTAATTTAAGCAAATTTCATGAATCTCTGTCCTTGGGTCAAATTATGAATGTGTGCATGAATGAATGAATGAATGAATGAATGAATGAATGAATGAATGAATGAATGAATGAATGAATGGGTGAATGAGTGAATGAATCTATATACAAAGCTTTATTTAGCACTTATTATGGGCAAAGCCGTGTGTCAAAAACTGGGCACATTAATAAAAAAATGTGACAGTCCTTGCTTCAAAGGAGCTCATATGGAAGGTTTCAGCAGGAAGTCAGATGGAAAGATTTGTTATGGGGGAAAATGGGATACGGAGTTTGGGGTAGGGGCTTGGGGTCCTTAAGAATTCCTCTCTAAAGAATTACACCGTCTTGCACACCGAGGCAGTTAGAATAAGATGGTAATTTATTTAGGGGAAGGGGAAGGGAGGGGAAGGAAAACCATGAAAGAAATCCTTGGATTTCTCATGGGGAGAGAGGTATGGAACAAAGCATGTGACTCTGAGGTACCAATCTCCTCAAGCAGGAGGCTGACAGGTACTTTTATAGGGGACTGATGGGGGTGACCATCTGCCTGTGGAAAGTTCCTTTAGTGAGGGAGGACCATCCCCCACTGATGGTGGCTAGAGGAATTGGACGAGGAGTGGAGGAGCATCCCCCACTGGTACTGACTGGAGGGACTGGGTGAGGGGTGTCTATGGATCTCTCAAGCCATCTCTCTTTTCAGGACACAAAGGCAGCAGCCACACCCAAAATTATCTCTCCAGGAGGTCAGGGAGACCAGAATGAAGGGTGGAGATCCCTGAGCTAGCTCAGTCAGATAGGGTTCAGCTTATCTCTCTAGGTGTATCTGTCCTCTGGTTTAGTTTCTCAAGGAGAAGATTCCTTGATGTGCCCCAGAGAACTTCTGGGGTCCTCTGAGCCCCATGACAGATTCTGTGGTCTTTAGGTTGTAGCAAAAAAGAAGCTAATGATGTTTCTTCTCTAATGTTGTTTTCATTGGCAAAATCACACCTTTCTTTATGTTGATCCACTTGACAGTGTCAAGAAATTTGGTGGTAAGAACTCTCTTTTTTGGGTCTTCAGTACTGGTAGTAGCACTAGCAAGAGCAGTTGCCAGGCAGCATCTCCTTGGAGTTTGTTCCCAGGATGATGACTGTGGGAACTTGATTGGAAGTATTGCTGTTCTTATGGTTTTTGGCTCAAAATTCTGGACAATCCACATCAGGGAGCAGAAGTTGAGATAGGAGTGGGGGGAAGCATGAAAAAGACTACCCCCTAAATTGCTCAAGGCAAAGTCCATTATCTAGTTGTGGCTTAATTCCATCAGCTCAATTTATCTAAATGAAAAAGTGTATATCACTATTTCTATTGTACCCTTAGGTTGGACCCAAAACAAGCTAAAGTTCCTAACAAATGGACTTTCTGGGGTGAGGGGGAGAGAGAGCTAAAACTCATTATTAATAATTATTTTCTCATATGCAAAATGATCTGGAGAAAGAAATAGGAAGTCACTTCAATATCTTTACCAAGAAAATTGCACATGGGGTCACAAAGAGGTGGACATGACTGAGAGACTGAACAACAATGTACCAGTCACCTGGAAAGCCCTTTACTGGCACTATCTCATTAGGCTTCAAAGAAACCTGGAAATGAAATAATACATTTTAGTATGAAAAAGTGGAATCCATAGCCATCTCATATCTGATCCTTAACTGAAGTGTTTAAATTTATAGCCAAATTCAATATTTTTGAAAAATTATAAACTGAATAAAATATGATTTTAATTTGTGGGAGTAACAAAAGAAAATATGATGAGAAATGTAAAAACAAACTGCCTTGCAGGTATATTCTTTAATTATTTTTTTCTCATTTTTCACCCCTCACTTTAATATTCTTTAAGAAACAGTGGCCAGTGGGTAGTGTTTGTGTTTATTAAATAATATCACCCTGACAATTATTAGCATAAATTACAATTGTTTTGATATTTTTATGTTACTCATTTCTCAAGTAGGGTCAGAGAATTAGATATTATCTTTTGGAGATTATAATGAGCCAGTCTTGCTGCAGAACTCTTCACGGAAGTGTACCTCAGAATAATCAACAACACTGAAATTCACTTACTAATTACCTATTAAGCTAAATGGTCAAAACTATTTATGAAAATTATTAAAAATCCCACTAGACCAATGAACTGTTGGTGCTTTATGTAAGATAGAACATAAAATATATTAGGCTCCAACTCAATGATGGTAAGTCATTTAATTGCTTACCATTTGGATCTCTACAAAAGATCTCTTCCTATTTCAACAAGACTGTGTCTTACCTCTCACCAAGTTTCCCAATATTTAGACATCTAGAAGGAAAACTTTCTCATTGACTCTTCTTTACCCCCTGTATTTTTGGTTTCCTTTTTATCTCTGGTTGATGAGAATCAGTAACCTATATTTGGTGAAACCAAAACAAGTGCTCTTCTATAACACATAGATCTACATTAATACTGAGTAGATATAAAGTTAAAATGTTTATGCCAGCCTTTATTATAATAGTGCATTATCTAGTTTTAAATCTAGAAGAGTTACACAGTAATGCCATTACACAGTACAGCAGACAAAATCTAATAGCTAATTTCTGATTACCTGTTGTGGTAAAAAGTTTTTTAACAGTCGGTTAGTGAAAACGGAAAGATGCCAGTTTTTTAAAGGATCATCCTTTCGGGAAGGAGACCCATGGCCGTGCATGGGCTATGCACGCCAGCCCGACTGCTAAGCACTCCACTTCCAGGGTGCAAACTTAAAAGGCAAGGAGAGAATGGAAGTGGGAGCTCTTTCCTGCTCTCCTGGTCCGAGGACTGGTGCGACACACAGACACTGACTGGAGTTCGACTCAGCCTGGCTCATGGTTAGCAGCATGTGCCTGACACGGCTCTCCCCACAAAGGTGGCCTTGGGCTTTTGGTGAGTTTTATATGGAATATAGACTAAGCTTAGATTTAAGACTATTTGTTTGTATTTCTACTTTCCTAAACCTCTAATCAACATCACCTGGTAACTACCACACAATAAAAGCTCTAACTATAGACCAGAGGTTTCTTCCATTTACTAGTCTGGGAGATAAATTAAGGGAAAGGTTAAAGAGGGGAAATTAATGCTCTAGTATCCAATTTTAAATCTCACACTGTGAAGAAAGACAAGTGAAAGGAAGGGCTGAATGTTTGGGTGGAAGGTACACTTCAGAAATATTCTGGTAGAAAATAGGTTGGAAAAATTAGTATTTTAATTTAGGTTTGTTAGAAGAAGACAATATGATAAATGAACAGAAGACTAGTGAGGAACTCAGGAAAACCTCAGTTCAAGTCCCTCCTTTGTAGAAACTAACTGTATGGTCCTACACAAATTGAAATTGACCTGACATATAGTTCAATTATACATAGTTCTTTAGATGTCTTCTCCCCCATTAGACTTTGAGCTCCTTGAGAGCAGGAATTGCCTCTGACCTTTCTTTTTATCTCCAGCACTTAGAATAGTGCCTACCAAATAGTACATGCTCAATAACTGTTTATTGCCTGCCTTCCAGGCAATCTTTCAGTACCATGGACAACTTTTTAAGAAAGAAAAATACATTGGTTGAAGAAGTTGTTCTTTGTTCCTATGTGACCTTGCTCAAGTCACTTCCATTTTGTGGGGCTTTGTGCCCTTAGGTATATAATAAAGAGGTTGAATCAGAAGATTCCTTAGAAGTAGTTGATCTCTAAGGTTCCTTCTTATTTCAAGTTCTATGATGGCTTAGATACTTGGAAGTTTAATTCTACAGCATTCTGGCCATACTTGTTGTTTAGGGTTCTTCTCTCTTCTATTTATTGTCTTTGCTATCCTTTCCTCCTTTCTCTTTCTTTTGGGAAACCCTGATACCTAGGCCCAGATCCTTAATTCTTGCATTCTTTGAAATAAAGTATCAATAACTTAGCTCTAACAAATGATCACTAGAAGCTGTAATTATTCTTTATGCTGTGTCTACTTTTCAAGAAATCAGTCAGTGTCCCCCTCCAATTTTCCAAATATTTGAACTTCTGGAAATTATGTGTTTTATTTTAAATATGCATGCATATATGTGTATATATCTATAAATAGATATAGCTATCTATCCAGCTATGACTTGATCTAAATAGATATAGATTCCTATATCTATCTATCTATCTATCTATCTATCTATCTATCTATCTATCTATCTATCTATCTATCTATCTATCTATCTATTTCTATCTATCTATCTATCTATCTATCTATCTATCTATCTATCTATCTATCTATCTATCTATCTATCTATCTGAAACAGAAATTATGTGACACAATGGATAGAGGACTGGGACTGAAGTAAAGAAGACTTGAGTTCCAATCAAACCTCAGACTCTTCGTTGTTTGAACCTGAGCAAATCACTCAAAATCTGTCTGCCTCAGTTCCCTCATGTGTAAAATAAGGATATTAATAACACCTACTATGCAATATTGTTATGAGAATAAAATCACAAAGTACTTGTAAAGATCTTTGCAAACCTTAATGTGTTATATAAATATAGGCTGTTATTATTATATCAATATGTACATATGGAATTATCAATCTGGAATTAATAAAAAGTTTGCGATAATGTTTGTCAGGTTCTCTCAATCTTATCTGACAAAAGGGGCAGTGAGGTGGCACAGTGGATAAAGCATTGGCCCTGGATTTAGGAGGACCTGAGTTCAAATCCTTCCTCAGACAGTTGACACTTACTAGCTGTGTGACCCTGGGCAATCCCTGCAAAAAAAAAAAAAGACTACTAAACCTTATTTGTATGTAATTGTTCGCATGTTATTTCTCCCATTACTTGAAGATCAGGGACTGTTCTTTTTATTTGTTTGTTTTTTGTTTATTTGTGTTTGTTGTTGTTGTTGTTGTTGTTGTTGTTGTTTTGCTTATCTTCATATCCCTTGTGCTTAGTGTAATGCCTGGTACATGGTCAGTATCCAATGCTTCTTGACTGATAAGAAGACTGACTGACTGAATCCAATAGAGAGATCAAGAAGGGTGAAAATGGAGAAAAGGCTGTCGGATTTGACAATTAAGAGGACATTGGTGAGTTTGTAAAGAACAATTTCTGTTGAGTGATAACATTGAAAACCTGAAGGCAGGGTTTAAGAAGTTAGAGTGTACGGAAGGAAGAAGAGAATGAGGATTATATTAAGTTTTCATGAGACAGAGAAAAAGAAAAAAGAGTTATCTAGATGTATGACCTCTCTTTTTCCAGTAAACTACAAAGGGATATCCTTAATCAGAATGTTCAGAAAGTGTTAGAAAGATAGACCTAAGAAGAAAAACTAACAGAGGTTTTGGCAAAGGGGACAGAGTATCAATCTGGAAAGAATTAATAGACGTCCTTGCTGAAGCGAAGGTCCGGTTGATATTGTACAGTACAAATTTGTAGTGGACCGAATAACTCAGTTGCATGATTTATTCCACTTTCATATAGTGCAATAAGCTTCAAATGGGTATTTGATCTGAATATTAAGGACAACATGAGCAAAATTATAGATAATAGCATCAAAGATCAAGTATTTTTCAGGTTTTGTGTCAATATTCATTAGTGATACAGGCTTATGATTCTTTTTGTCTTATTCTTAATTGATTTGCATTAGAACTACATTTGTCATGTTTAATGTTATTATATATATACATACATACATACATATATATATATATATATATATATATATATATCAATCAGATTACCTGCTGTTTAGGGGAGGGGGGAGGAAGGGGAGGGAGGGAGAAAAATCAGAAATTGGAAAGCTTTTATAAACAAAAGTTGAGAACTATCTTTACATGTAACGGGAAAAAAATAAATAAAAGAAAAAAAAAGAACTACATTTGTCAGGGTCAGCTAGGTGGCACAGTGGATAAAGCACTGACACTGGGTTCAGGAGGACCTGAATTCAAATCCGGCCTCAGACACTTGACACTTACTAGCTGTGTGACCCTGAGCAAGTCACTTACCCCTCATTGCTCCACAAAAAGAACTACATTTGTCTTATAAATGAATACTAATAGAATATATCCTATCTCACCTTTAAAGGAAACTGTGTAACATTAAGTACTAAAAATTCTTTCAATTTGTGCCTTCCACAAACTACTTATTTATTTAACTGGCATTTACTTACTCTGTGCATAAAACCAATGGACTGACCTGTGCCAGTAAATTAACAATAAGACCTATAGCATTATTTAGGCAATGAAAAATGAATAGAAGAAAATCAGAGTCTTATAGTAAGGGGATAGCTAGCAAAGTAGAGAGATCACCATATGTCTTCTCTCAGATCTGGTTCTATAGAAATCTCATTCATTCAAAGAACAGTTATCATGTAACTCCTGTCTTCTATTCTCAATACTTAGGGGATACAAAGAGAAATAAAGCATAATGCCTCTCCTAAAGACATTTATAATATATTTGGTGACATGGAAAATACACGAATGACTACTACAACATGAAATAATATGAGAATTGTTGAGAAATACAGGAATTCTGAAGATAAAGAGATGCTTCCTGACTGGAGAGGACCATGAATTAAGTAACTGTTCATGGAGAAGGTAACATTTGAAATGAGCTTTGAAGGATGGATATTAATAAAAACACATCACATTTAGGATGCTTTAAAGCTTATGAAACAGTTTGCACATATTATTTCACTTGACTATCACAACAACATTATAAAATAGACATTATTTCCCACAATTTTATAGACCAAAAAATAAGGCTCAATGATGTTAAATAATTTATTAAGGGTCCAACAAAATTCCAAACTGATTTGCATGCAGATCTTCCTGACCTTTCTAGAGCTTTTTTATATTACACCACACCTCTGGATGTGGCTTGAATAAATAAAGAAAGATTGGTTATTACTGTCAAGGATAGATAACAACTAAGCAAAGGTACATAGTCACATGCCTTGCATAAGAATCACTACAATGAGGAAGCTTAATACATGTTTGACTTCTGGCCCTAGATGAGAGAACTGAATAAAGGGTGGCAGTTCCTTTTTTCTTTTTGTCTTTTTAATTTTTTTTGCGGGGCAATGGGGGTTAAGTGACTTGCCCAGGATCGCACAGCTAGTAAGTGTCAAGTGTCTGAGGCTGGATTTGAACTCAGGTCCTCCTGAATCCAGGACCAGTGCTTTATCCACTGTGCCACCTAGCTGCTCCAGGGTGGCAGTTTCAATAAGATAGATTGAACTTTCTAACAATTAGAACTGTCAAAGAGGGAATGAGCAATATTGAGCAGTAGTGGAATTACCCAAATTGGAGCTCTTCGTGTAATTGTTAGATGAACAGCTCTTGAGTAGATGGTAACAGGGATTCTTTTTTTTTGAATATGGACTGACTTATATAGTCACTAAGGTCTATTGTGACTCTGAAATTCTAGTATTCTACATAATATCACTATATCATAATATGCCATAATGCAACATAATATACCACCCTAATCTCAGCTAGAGCACAACTTCATTTGGCGGGGGGGGGGGGGGCAATGAGGGTTAAGTGACTTGCCCAGGGTCACATAGCTGCTAAATATCAAATGTCTGAGGTCAGATTTGAACTTAGGTCCCCATGAATCCAGGGCTAGTGCTTTATCCACTGTGCCACCTAGCTGCCCCTCAGATAATGACTTCAGAAATTTATTCCTTAATAGTTAGGTAGACTAGGTAACTAAGCATAAAGCAAATGGTGAAATTAGTAAACCTATTCCTAAAACTTCACAGGGGCTTTTCTTGATTTTCCTAGCAGAAGGAGCATAGAATCAACATCAACCCATATGCAATATATGCATAGAAGTTGGATGGCAGAACATTGCTCATCACCAACCTTTGCCTAAGAAGCATTAATAACTGGATAGAAATATGTGATCAAATCCCTACTCTGCCTGTATTACATGCACACTTAAGTTTCACTCGCTGCTTAGCTTAGCTCTTTGCATAGTTAACTGAATTATCATCTATCATCTAGTATGCTGAGACTTTTCTTCTGTTGTCAAATGGATGTTTTCCCCAATTTCTTCTCAGTTTGACTTATTTGAAACAAATATGTTTGGCTCAAGGTCTATTAGAAAGGTTTTTGAGAACTGCCTGTAGAATGAGAATCCAGAATTTTGGTATACCTAATTCAGTAGAATAATAATATTTAGCAGGCAGCCTATATTTATTCCAGTTACCATGAGACAAGAGAAGACTTATCCCAAATCACTTTCAGTTTAAATTGAATAAAAAGAAGACAAATTCTTAAAATTTTAGTTGGTTGGTGACTTCTAAAGAATAACTTAGCAACAGATCTCCCTTTTACTGACAGCAGTCAGAGTCAGAAAAACTCCCAAGGATCACTGAAAACTCTAAAGCATAGGCATTGAAAGAAAAAGAAATGGAAAATGAGAAGATTAAATTCATTTTGTATCTTTTTATGGATCCTATTGACAATTAATTGATTTTGTCCTATAACTGCTTATTCATGCCTCTGTCTTGAACTTAATTCAGAAATCCAGATGGCCCATTATGGAATGTTTAAAAATCCAGTACTCCTACTAATCACTGTTCTATTCTTGCCTCAAGGGAATTTGCTATCCTTGAGGAATGTGAGTGGACACCAGGGAATTAGCCTAATATCTTCACACCACCACGCTATCCTTCAAGGAAGGCTGGTTTGCTATCCAAAGAATTCTTGCCCACTATCTTTTAACCTTGCAGGCAGACTCAGACAATGAATATTTCTTAGTCACGGGAGGGAAGGAGGGAGTTGTAAAAATTCCTTCATTTCCCACTGCCAATCAATCATATTGTTTCTATGCCTCAGCTATATAATCAATCATGTTTCCTTCACCTCCAATGATGTCACCAACCCTAAAACTAATTGCAATATTTCTTCACCTACCCTGTTCTGTTATTTGTTCTAATCTTATTTTTTAAAAAAAGAAACTGAGTCTCCATTTCAGGGTCTTTGGCTAAACTGAGACAATTCATTAACCTATTTTATTGGCAGGTAGTAGTATCCTTACTAACAAAATGTTATCTTGCTCAGAGAAAATGGTCATGCCTAGCATTGCTAAATTTTACTTATGATTGTAGTAACTAAGAAAATACATATGAAGTTTGGGATAAATGAATATTTATGTTGGAGAATGGACAAATGGCACCAATTTTGTCACTTATACTCATATAATCTTAGATTTGGAAGAAAATTTCCCAGATCTAGTTACTCAATCCCCTCACTTTATAGATAAGGACACTGAGACCTAGAGAGGGTAGATACTTAAAAGAATCAAAGGATTTAAAATTAGAGAGGAGCTAGAAATAATTTTATCTATTAGATCTCAAACTTTTTGTTTTAAAAAACATTTTATGCTCTTACAAAATTTGGGGCACTCACAAAAAACCTTTTTATTTAAGTGGGTTACATTTAACAATATTTACTGTATTAGAAATCAAAGCATTTTAGTATTATTAGGAAGATGCTTTGACCTTGTATACCCTCTCAAAGGGTGTCAGGGATCTGGGAGCCCCAGACATCACTTTGAGAAGTGTTGTTTTATTCCAATGCTCTCATCTTAGATGTAAGGAAAATGAGGCATAGAGAAGCAAGGTTATTTGTTTAATGTCAGAGAGAATAAATAGCCAAGCCAGGATTCAAATTCAGGTCCAAAGTAGAATGAAAGTAGTGAGTTAACCTAATCATTATAGTTGTGATTTGTTGTTGTTTTTTAAGTAGACCATGATGACTACTTGTTGGGGATAATATTAAATGGATTCTTGTTCAGCTGTGCATAAGATTAGAAAATTCCAGAGGTTCCCTTATATAGAGGGATTCTATGAAATTACTTGCCTAAAGCAACACTGAAATAGGTGGTGGCAGAGCCAGAATTAAAATGCAGGGACCTTGATATCTAAGTCTAGTTCCCCTTTTCCATTATAAAACACTGCCTTCATAAGATGTTATTCAGTGGCATCAGTGACAAGAATTTGCAACCTATGGTCCAAACCATAATATTACCATCTTATGCAGTCTACTGGCTATGTTTTATCCCCTCATTCTCAGTTTTGTTATGGTTGTCAGGTTGAATTATAATCCATTTCTGAATGGGGAATATTCTGAGTCATCTATCCAAGATCATGTCAACATTGTTACAAGTGAAATATATATATATATATGTATATATATATATACATATACATATACACATATATATGTGTATATATACATATATATGTATATATATACATACACATATACACATATATATGTGTATATATATACATATATATGTATATATATATATGCTGATCTATTAAAACCATTGTTGGGAGATAAATAGAATAGATGATAGAGAGATAGAAAAATAAATTCATATTTATTCAAAGCTGAGATCATTCCATCTGGATATATTGACTCTAGGTTAGCACCAACATAATTCCAAGAATAAATCCTTGTGGTCAAAACATCCTTTTCTAAGTACATCCTTTGTCTGACATTGTACAGAGAATTATAGCTACAATTTCTCTTCTCTTTAACTTCATATATATCAGAGCTAGCCATTATATGAACATGTAAATGGCATCTAAGTAATAGCATAAGAGATTAAAGCAGCTAATTTCTTCTCTGTCTGTTAAGCTTCAGACACTATTCATGATTGTACTAAGTGAAATTTGAAATTGAGAGGAAGGTAAGAGAGTAATAACCTGCACTACCTTATCAGAAAGGAAGGCTCATAGCTTTCATTAGACAATAAGCCAAGGTCATGAATTGGCCTAGCTACATAACTTAAATGCTACAAGCACATGAAAGCTGGGTTGAGGCCTAAGTAACCAGCTGGATTATTTCCAGCATTGTCCCATCATGATACAGTAAAGGTCCATCAATTCTGATAAGGAATAATAATGTGTAAAAAAATCTTTCTAACCAGATAATAGATTATTCTCAGGATTAAGGAGAGCATCAACCTGGATTCTTCAGACATCCATTACTCAGTTTTATTTATGGTACGTATTTGCTTCAATATTAACTTTGTAAAAAATTTTTAAAAATCTACTTTCAGAAACCTATTGTCATAGGCTTTCACTTCCTTCATGTCCCTATCAAGGGCTAAAATCATTTTTCTGAAAACTTTCTCACTTAATCCATATTAACTCTCAGCATTCAAGTTTCCCCAGTGTTCAGATAGGAAGGTGACTATTATATTTTATTCTAAAATTTATTGTCCTGTCATCACTGTCTTCTGATCAGACACCATTGGCTCTTTCAAAGCCTCTTTATGCAGCATTCTCAGGATTTCTGTTCAGGACCTGTTTTCTTTTCAAGCTATCACCACATTCCTTGATTTAAAGTATATGATATCTGATTCCAAAGTCAGGGAATTCATCCCAAGGTATTTGTTTATAGTCTTCAGTTAATGCTGTCAATGAACTAATTTTCTTTGGCAACTATCTATGTGATTAGAGGAATTAATCTATCAACCAAGGAAATGTTTCTTTAATATTTTCTTGACTGGACCTCAATTCATTAATTTTATTACCATGTGATGCTCAACAATAATAATATTGGGTCCTTGGTAAATAGTATCTCTTTAAGTACCAGAGTGAAAGAAGATGCAAAAATCCCCTATGTTATCCAGGGAGTATAGCTATGATCTTTGCTCACAACACTTCTCAAGTCCAAACTATGACTAATTGAATACTACCTGGTGCAAGCTCTGGGGCTCATCCTTTTATCCATTAAGAGAAATGAAAAAGCCTAAAGTAATAGTTTTCTTGTTTGGTTAAAAAAAATCTTTTTTAAAAAGAAAATTTGTTTTTATGCAAAAAAGTAAGACATTTGATTAATTCACTTTAAAACACATCGAATAAGTTTGTCTTTCCTGTCTTGAAACATTTAATAACAATAACACTGACAATAGTAAAATCAAGCTTCATTTTTGTGTTATGGCCAATTAAGGGGAAAAAATGGCATATATAGAATAGATAGATATGGATGAAGAAAAATAGACATAAAAACAACTATCTGCCCTAAATAAACATGATCCACAGGATTACAGAAGGACCTAAGTAGTGGAGTGGATAGAGTGCTGGTCTATAGTTAATAAGTCATTCTTGCTAGTAGTTCTGCTGTATCTACTCCAATTCCAATATGGCAGTTGCTATCTTATTCTATTCATCTGTGCTTCTTTTCAATAGTCACCTTATCTAAACCTGTACTAACAGTACCTAACCTTCATGTTCTTGTCTATTCCATAGTTTCTTCAAAACTAGGGTTTTACATTGCATTCCTATGATACCTCTTCATATTTTAATTCAATTCAACAAAAATTTATAAAATATTTACCATGTGAAATGCAAGAATTCAGTATGTCAGCAAGACATGGATTCAAGTTCTCCCTTTGATACATAGGAGACATGTGACCATAAACAAGTTAATAAAATTTTAAGTGCCTATAGAAAGTCAATTTTTTTCTTTTATTTTTTGTGGGGCAATGGGGGTTAAGTGACTTGCCCAGGGTCAGACAGCTAGTATGTGTCAAGTGTCTGAAGCCAGATTTGAACTCAGGTCCTCCTGAATCCGGGGCCAGTGCTTTATCCACTGAGCCACCTAGCTGCCCCTCAAAGGCAACTTTCCATAATTATCAGTTACTCACAAGTTGTTGATTTGTCAATTTGCATTAGTTCACATTAGTGAAATCATAGATCCATATCAATTGAAAATGTTTACCATGCCATATGAGATTATGAAGATGCAAAATTGAATAACTATGGAGGGAGGGGGGGAGAAAACTTTGAAACTAGAAATCTTATAAAAACAAAAGTTGAAAACTATCTCTACATGTAACTGGAAAATATTAAAATAATTTTATGGGGAAAAAATAATAATGATAGAGATTCTGACATTAAGAAACTTAAGTTTTACACATAGGAATGTGGCATGTAAGCATATAAGGATACTTATGAGTTCCTTGAAGGCAGGGACTATATTTTGCCTCTGTAGCCCCACTGCTTAGCATAATACCTGGAACATAATAGGTTCTTACTGTTTATTGACTGACCACAAGCTAGAGTGTAATGGGGCCAAAGGAAAGCTTCAGGCAAATCACTTTTTTGCTATTACATTATCACCTTGCTATATTCTAAACTTCTCATGAAGTGTGTCCATTGGCAGCATATTGAACCAGAGATTCTAAAAAGATTTCCTTGTGGAGAATTCATTGAACTTGTAATTTTAACTGTAAGTCTCTGGTTTCATCTACTGGCTGCCAGACCTCTGTGCACCTTTCCCCTGGTATTGGTTATTCTTTGAACCTGGTCCACTCATGGTCAAGTCTATCTTGCTTTCAATGAGGTTATGGTTATTAGTGGTATGGATCTAGAATAACTAAAGTAATGGAGGAAATGGGTTACTTGAATTTAAAAATAAATAATTTAGCTGAGTGCAAAGCTTGACAACAAGGTTCATAAATAGTTTGACATTTTGATTGTAAAAGACTATTGTAGCCTGTAACTCTGCTTATTCTGTTTATTTCCTTGAATTGTTTTCTTCTGGGTTCCAGGAGATGATTCATGGAGAGACACAGACTGGCAGAGAAATTTCTGATGATTCTGGCATATGGAAGTGATCTCTTTTGTCTCTTCCTCCAGTCTTCATAGCAAGCTCTTATTTTCAATGAAGTAGATGCCACTGGATGGCATAAAGGAGGTGCTATCCCTAAGTTACAATGTTCTTTTCACTTTATAGCTTCCGTCCCCTGACCTTGTCATTCAGACTTCTGGGAGAAAGCTGAAAATTTCTGTAAATGAGAACCACATGGTGTAATTTGTACACCTTGACCAGAACAGGTCAGATGCCTTTGGACCATGAGGAGAGCTTTTTAGCCTGAAGCAGAGATAACTACAGGGGGTAGCCAATAGAGAAAGGAGAAGATACACTCAAAAGTCTTCAAGACTATTAAACTTGTGAGAATTCTATTTGGTTGGTGAGCTGGGGAAAGAGATCTGAGGCAATATGCAGACTTCCCTTTATATTATAATGTCAGAAAAGTTAAATGTTACTCAGAAGTTTATTATGATAAAATCAATGGTGGTTTGGTGCATACCCAAACCCCATAAGATGGCATCATCCACATGGATGATGGTAGGAAATTACTTCAGAGAGACTGAAGGACTAGACCCTGCATAGGCATTCTGTGTAAGTTCACCACATGATAGGAAACAGCTTTTTTCCATGAGCTCTGTATCCAGAACAGGTGACTTTAAATAACCCAATTCAGCACCAGAATTGGCTTTTGCAGCATTTGCATCTGAGGGAAGAAGTGAATGACTTGTGAACAGTTAGTTAGACCATAAGATAAAGAAGCAGTGCCCTAGAACTTCTTCTCGACACTCTAAGGCCATGTATCTCTGAGTAACATATATGAGTCTTTGACTTTTTCTTTTATTCTTTTTCATTGTAGCTCCAGGGAAAAGAGTCTCTAATTTGACCCGGGGTCTTTGGCCACAGACATCCAACAATCCAAGAGTGGAAAATGGATATTGCAAATAGCCTCATATCCTAATATTGAAGCCTTGTGGAGCTGGAGACAGAAGCAAAACCAATGCTTTCTTTAGACATGAATTAAGTGTTATTAATGTTACATTGAAACTGAGCTAAATTGTGAGGCTAATCACTATCCTCTGAGACACATGTGGTTTTAGAGTGGGGGAAATATTTATATATTTACTCTTTCTATAATTTTGAAGTAAATATCTTTTTTGTAAAATATAATCTAATGTTAAATGATGAACCCTAAAATGGAAGGAACACAGTCAGTGGAGGCTTGCTCTAATAGAAGAGAAAAAAAGATTAATCAATCTTGTTAGGGATTGATAACCTTGAGAGTGATAAAATGCCAAAGGACTGGTTGAAAAGACAATTATGCTGCATAAGGATATAGCATTTATGTCATTGACCATGAAAACATGGATGAGTTAATGGGAAATATTTCATCTCAAGTGTGGTAGGGCAAATCAAAAGAAAAAGTTTCTCTGGGCAGGATGGTTTGAAAACAACCAAGGAGAGAAGATTTGGCATGTAAAAAATGTGTTGATATTTTCTCTCTGCCCCTATTCCTCTACACCTTAAATGAATGAGAATAAATCATATTAGCTTGAAAGAATGCTGGTGATATGTCGGGTTTATAGCTATTAGAAACTAAAACAAAAAACAAAACTTGGTCCCTACAAAGAAGATAAGTAGTGAAATCACAGGCAGAACTACAAAGGACCTCAGAATTGAAAAGAAAACACAAAATTGATAGGAAGTTAAAAATCAAGGACTCCTCATCTCTTAAATCATCAGAGAGTATGATTGAAGCCCAAAATTGGGAATGATCTATCTGCCAAAGGAGCTCTCACATTAAGCAAAATGTACATACATCTTTGGAATCAGCATTTGCTCATTCAGGGATTTTAAAAAATTCTCTATTTTAATCAAACCTTCTTCTCTAATATAGTTAGGTAATGATTAGCATGATTAATGAATTCTTTGAAATGGTCACATTCAAATTGGAACTGTATATTTCAATTGGCCTGGAACCAATGACCTTATACTAAATAATTATAACTTGTAATAGTATGAATTCCCCAAAACACATCAGCTTCTTGGGATTCATTATTGGCACTAATCAGGAACTTACTGTATTGTCAACTGTGGGATTGCAAGTAAGGAATGATTATGTTATGGAGAAATAGGGTGGGGTTTTGGGATAGGGTTAGGGGTTGAGGTCTTTAGGAATTCCTCTTAAAAAAATTACACCCTCTTGCACACAGATCCAATGGAATAAGATAATAGTTTATTTAGGGGCTGGGGAAGGGAAACCAAGAGAGAAATCCTTGGACTTCTTTTCATGGGGAGAAGGCATGGCACAGAGCCTGGCTCTGAGATAACAATCTCCTTAAGCAGGAGACAGGCAAATACTTTTATAGAGGACTTATGGGGGTGATCATCTGACTGTGAAAAGTTCCCTTATTGAGGGAGGACCCTCCCCCACTGGTGGTGGCTGGTGGAGTTGGATGAAGGGTGGCTGCAGACCTTTCAAACACAAAGGCAGCAGCCACACCTAATCTTATGTCCCCAGGGGTGAGGGAGACTGGAATGAAGGGGTGGTGGTCCCAGAGCTCAGTCCCTATATCCATATCTAGTGTCACTTATCTCTTTAGGTGTGTCTGTCCTTTGGTTTAGTTACTCAAGGAGAAGATTCTTTTATGTACCCCAGAAAACTTCTGGGGTGCTAGGCCCATAACAATTTTAAGTATTCCAGGTTATATCAGAAATACAAATACATCATGTGTCCCAATGGAGGATATGAGCAAAGAAAAAGGACAAAGCCACTTAAGAGAATTCAGGCCCTTCATGTTATGAAATACTGACCAAAAAGCAGTGGAAAGGGGGCTGAATTTGAAGTCAGAGGACCTGAATGCAAGTCTTATCTCAGTATTTTAGTACCTCCGTGATTTTGGGAAAGTGTTTTAGGCTCTCTGGGCATCACCTTCCTCATCTGTAAAATGAAGGATTTATAGTTGATTGTCAGTGTTTCTTCCCCCCAGTATTAATATATGATCCTCATTTAATCAATCAATCCACAAACATTTATAATGTGACCACAATGTATCAGGGCACTAAGCTAGGATAGAATCTAAAGCTAAATATTCCTGGTCATTAAGAAGCTTGCATTTTAGTGGGGATCATGAGTGAAGCATACCACATGTTCTTTATATGTTAGATAATATTTTTACTGTAGCTTTATAATTTTCAGACAACAGAGGGCTATCCCCCTCTTTGGGGAGAGATTAGGAATTCAGCAGATCACCTCCTCAGTGTCATGGATCAATTCAGTGCAGCAGCAATAGTTACAAAGCTTAACTACTCTGGTATTGTCATAGTTAGGCCTATTTGTTCCAGTCAGATTATGATATTCCAAGAGGAACTGGTTTACTTTCTCTTATATGACTACTATGACAATGTATTTCTTCTCTGCTATCCTGATTTCATTAGGAATGAGGCCCTAAATAATTTCCCCTGCTTTTATGTTTTGCTTCTTTAGTAAATTCCAAGATAATTTCTATCAAAACCTGGGATGAACTACATTACTGCAATCTAATTAGTAGATCACCTGTTCTAGCAGCATGCTCCTTTATCTCATTATTCCTCCCCTGTGGGCCATGTATCTGTTCATAACATCAATCCTTTACTGTGATTATTGCAGCAAAAAAATATTTAATTTTCTAACAATTGCCTATCTCTCCTTTCAAGATACTGCTTTGGTTATGTTCTTCAGGACAGACTACCTGAAGTTGTTTTCTTTGATCTTTTGTTTGAATGGTCACTCCAAAATGACCCATCCCTTATTCCTTCCACTTTCATTTTAATCAGGATACTTTACATTTCTGGATTCCTGTTTTAAAATAAAATCTAACAATTAGCACCCAATCTGCCCCTATTATATACAAGGACCATAATAGATGGAAATAAGTAGATGTTTTAGGAATAGAAGTTCAAAGAAAAAAAAAATTCCCTTCTCTTAAGTAGCTTGCATTCTACCATGAGGATAAATCATATAAATAGGTATAAGTAGGGGACAGCTAGGTGGTGCAGTGGATAAAGCACCTGACCTAGATTCAGGAGGACCTGAGTTCAAATCCGGCCTCAGACATTTGACACTTACTAGCTGTGTGACCCTGGGCAAGTCACTCAATTCTCATTGCCCCACCAAAAACAAAGTATAAGTATATATGACAATTTAAGGAGTGAGGGAGCACTAACTATTGGGGGAGGTGTGGACTGTCCCCAAGTTTTTCATAAGAAATGGTCAATGAGTTGGGACAGAAGTGTTTTAAAAGGCAATGTCTTTATATTGAAATCTGGGTTTAAAAACCACCCCAAAAGAATGTTAAATATTTCACTGGTTCCAAGTTGATGTCATAGTTCATTGAATTATTCTGACACATACAGGACATGATACATGATATGAGTGTTTCCACTTAACCCTGAAGAGTAAATGATTTTCTCAGGATTCCTGATCTCTTTGCTTTGCAAGTGTCTATAAGAGAGATCACCTTACTTGCCATATAAAAATCATTGATCGAGTCATCTAAAAGCCTGGCATAGAATTCCAGTTCTGAATTTCCTTTTATGTTTATAGTTAAATAATTCCTCTCCTTACCCCTACTTCCTCCCACTAGTCACTTTTCTCCGGGATTACCTTACATTTACACCCCGTGTACTTGCATGTATGTAATTGCTTGCGTATTTTGCCTTCTATTAAAAGGTATTTTTGTTGTTATTCAGTTGCTTTAGCCATGCCTGACTCATCATGACCCCATTTGGGATTTTCTTTTCAATGATACTGGAGTAGTTTGCCATTTCCTTCTCCAGCTCATTTTTATAGATGAGGACACCAAGTCAAACAGGGTAAGGCACCTTTTCCAGGGTCACATAGGTAGAAAGTATCTCAGACTGAATTTGAACTCAGTTGTTCCTGACTCTTCCCAGTGCTCTATCTACTCTACGGCTAGCTGCCCCAATAGAAGATGATCCTCTTGTAAACAAAGTCCATGCTTTTTAAATTGTTCTTTGTATCCATTTGACCTAAGTGCAAATCTTGTCCCATAGTAAGCTCTGAATAGTGCCTGTTGAGTTACTTGAGACAGATTGGTATTTTTTCCTGTTTCTTGAATCAGATATTCCTTCTTTTATTTCTCAGTCCTTCAACTAGCTATGGGCTATGCTTGGAATGCATTTTCCCTTAATCTCTGGACAATAGAATTCCTTACTTGCTAAGCTTTATCTCACATAATGCATTTTATATAAAACCTTATACTATTGCCCCAACTGCTAGTGCTTTTCCTTTCTAACTAAACTGCATTAAACTACCTCTTTTTTTTCTCCTATGCATATTTATGTGTAGATGTTGTCTCTCCACCATTCCCAATAAAATGAAATCTCCTTAAATTCAGGGACAATTTCATTTTTGTCATTGTGTCCCTAGGATATAGCACAGCAACTGACACATAAGTAGGGCATTAATAAATGCTTGCAATTTGATTAATTGGGAGGTTTGTGTGTGGGAGAAGCAAGAGGAGGCCTCAAGAAGGTGCCCTGAACTGAGATTATCTTTGGATACTGTTGGTAACATAAGAAATGCGTTAAAGCTTCCTCCATGCCCCACCTCATTTTAATCTTGTTCCCTCATTGGCCAATGAACTTTCATATTCATAAGCCTTCCTATTTAAATGACAACAAAAGTTCTCTCTGTTTGGAAATCAAGACTTCATGTATGATTTATCTTTCATTTCAAACTTACTGAGAGTGGGATAAAAGCTGCAAGTAATTTAATTTGAAATTAAATTAATTAATTTAATTAATTTGGAAAAATCAGGGCTTGATACAAACTGAAATAAGCTAAAAATGGACAGTTTTTCTTGGTTCAGGATTAGTGCCTGAGAAATGAAAGTAACACTCAGGTTAATGAGTCTGCTAATCAATTGTTTTTTGGGAAAAAATGGAGAATCTGATTTTGAGGATGGTATCAAGATTTCTGAATGTTATTATTCATGGAAGAATTTTCCTAAAAAGGGTAGTTCTGTCCAAGCTTCCCTTCCTCAAAACTCAGTAGCATCAATACTAAGAATAAGTATGATATAGTCAGTACTTAGTAATAGCTAACATTTATATAAGATTTACTATGTTCCAGGCATGTGACAGTTTAAAATTATTATCTCATTTGATCCTCAAAACAATCCGGGGAGGTAGATATTGTCATCATCCCCACTTTGAAGATGAAGAAACTGAGATAAAAAGGGGTTAAGTGACTAGCCCAAGGTTACACAGCCAGTAAGTAATTGTGATGAATTAAAAGCCTAAGAGATAGAGTTTCTGGATAATTACTAATCACTATTAATAAAGCAAGCCAATAATCTACAAATTATGAACAGTGGTTTCTCTCAGCAACCAAAGGCACCTAATGGACACACTGAATGAATTAAATATGTCCACCTTGATAGGTTGACATTTAAATAAGGAGGTAAGCTAAAAGTCTTTAGTTCTTTATGCCAAGAATATGGCTTGATCTTGAGACTCAGCCTCCTTCAGCAAACTGGTGAATCCTGGTTTTCTCTTTCATGAACTGGGTTACATGAAACCCTAATGAAGGGATACATGGACATGGGCTTATTCTCTTAGGGCAAGAATCTACCTACATTAGATTCTGTTACACTTCAAAGAGAGATAGGGTTTCCTAGTTGGGTGGGATCCAAGTTGATAAAGGAAAAAGAAAATAACGAAATATAAGAGAAAAAAGAATAAAACTACTTTGATGGGAGACCCCAACTTCCCCCACTCAGTGATAGATAGATCTAACCATAAAATAATTTTTAAAAGAGATTAGGAGATGAATAGAATCTTTGAATAGTTAGATATGTTTTGCTTCTGGAGAAAACAGAATAAAAATAGAAAGAAATATCCTTTTTTTGGTCTTGCAAAATTGGTCATGTATTAAGATATAAAAATCTCACAAATGAAGAAAAGCATAAATATTAAATATACCCTTTTAGGATACAATGACACAAAAATTACATTGTATAAAAGTCCTTGTAGAATAAAAATAATTTGGAACTAAATAATCTAATTTAAAAGAATGATTGGGTGAAAGAATAATTCATAGGAAATAATCAATAATTTCATTAAAGAGAATGACAATGAAACAACATCTCAAAATTCATCTGGATACAGACAAAGCAGTACTTAGGGGAACATTTATATCTTTAAATGCAAATGTC